>NC_134721.1:17780000-20280000 GCF_049634645.1 Pelodiscus sinensis | reverse complement strand
CTCCCTACCTGGAGGTGGTGTACTCAGAGAACTCCCACTGCACTGGTGCTGTGACTACACTGTTGTGTTAAAGCACAGATGTGGCAGCACTTTAAACTCAGCAGTGTAGGCAAAGTTTGTGTGTCCTGTTGAAATGATCATGCATGCACTTTATGCAAGGGGCTTTTCAAAGTGTTGTGTCCTTTTGGACTCTAGTGTAAGTATCAGTAATAAATATAGAAATTAGAGTGGCAGTTGTTATTCACACTCCACCTGTGAGGACAAGGCACATCACAGGTAGCTGAACTGAGGTTTGACTGTGCAGCACCAACACTTGCCTCAGAACTTGCCCGGAGCAAGCTATGAAATATTAAGAACTATGATTTGATCAGACAGGAGGAAAATGTAATGCTTTCTTTGGTGTTGGAATTTTTAACTTCTTTTTATTGTTGATACCAATTCTATCTTATTTCATAAACGAAAAAAACTCATTCAGACTAGGCTGATATTTTAGCACTGTTCAGATCTATTTAGATTTTTTTTGAGGAGGGAGAACAACTCTCTTACAAGGTTTTTCTTTAAAAGCTAAAGAGAAAATATTCTATACATACTTACTGTTCTAACTATTCGGATTCTTTACTATGCTCATGTGTTAAGCAACATGACTAGCATCTTCCACCTTTGTTCTTTATAGGAATATGCATATAGAGGGAAAGACCATCTGCATGGGTTAAATAATATCTTTTACCTCTTTCAGGTCTTTGATTCAGATCCTGCCCAGGCCAGTAGTAACTGAAAAACCATTACTATCTGGGCTTGTCTACACTGGCAAGTTACTACACTGAAACTTTCTTACTCATGGGTGTGAAAAATCTCCCTTCTGAGCACAGTAAGTTCCAGCAAAGTAACTTGCCATTGTACACAGGCCCCCAGCATTGGTGCCTTCATCACATGTAAACAAAGCCTCTGATAGTTGCTTAGACTATATCTACACTGGGAAGATTGGCAACAAAAGTGCTGTCAACATTCAAAAGTTGCCAAAAGTGAAAACTGATCAAACCGGTGTTTCTGCCTCCCATTGTCAATATTTCATGTCTCTGTTGTTACTATCCTGTCAACAGCAAGAAAGAATTGGAAACCAGTCAGACGGTTTTTTCTGCCTCCCATTGTCGATATTTCATGGCCACGTTACTAGCACCCTGTCGACAGAGCAAAGCAATGTGGGTAAGCATCCTACAGTATCTGGCAGCATCATCAGTTGCTAAGCACTGTGGGAATGGGCAACATAGTACTTTGGAGGGAGGGATAGCTCAGTGGTTTGAGCATTGGCCTGCTAAACCCAGGGTTGTGCTAAACCCAATCCTTGTGGAGGCCATTTGGGGCAAAAATTTGTCAGGGATGGTACTTGATCCTGCTGTGAAGGCAGGGGACTGGACTCGATGACCTTTCAAGGTCCCTTCCAGTTCTAGGAGATAGGCAATCTCCATTAATTTAATGTATGCGTTTTAGGACTGTGAAAACGTTTCCCTTCAGCTGCCTCTCTGCTTTCCTGCCCTCCTTGTGCTTCCAGCTTACTTTCATATCACTTGAATGACAGTTCTTGCTGTGAACTCCAGTATCTCCTATGAGAAATCATGGACCTCACAGTTCTCTCCCATGTTGTGTTCAATGTTTTTAAGACATCACACCTTGTAGCACAGCTATTTATGCAATTGATGTTTGAGGAAGACTCTGATGCGGGCAACAAAGGTGAGAGGGACACCAATGAATTGTTATTGTATTGGACAGTCACAGATCATCTGTGCACTGTAGAACACATAACTTTTGGGCTAGGAAAACCAGCACCAAGTAGTGGCATTGCATGGTCTTGTGGGGTGAAGACCAGTAGCTACAGAATTTTTGGATGTGTAAAGCAACCTTCCTGGAGCTAAGTGTTGAGCTGGTCCCTGAAATACAGTGTAAGGACAACCGAATGAGAACTACTCCCTTGGTAGAAAAGTGTGTTGCTATTGCTTTGTAGAAACTAGTGATTCCTGAATGCTACAGTTGAGTTTCAAATCAGTTTGAAGTGGGGAAGCCTATAGTCAGGGCAGTGCTTCTGCAAGTGTGCAGGGCAATAAATTGCATTTTGCTGCTTAGCACTATAACTCTGGGAAATGTGGATGACATAGTGGCTGGCTTTGCTAACATGGGCTTTCCAAACTGTAGTGGGACAATTGACGGAATTCCTATTTGGAATCCTAGAATCATAGAGCTGAAAGAGACCTCAGAAGGTCATCAAGTCCAGCCCTCTGCCCAAGGCAGGACCAATCCCAACTAAATCAACCCAGCCAGGGCTTTGTCAAGCCGATACTGGTAGAACCATTGTAGCTCCACCCCACCTGGCCAAAGAGTACATAAATCAGAAGGGGTACTTCTCCGTGGTGCTTCAGGCACTAGTGGATGACATTTCAGACATAAATGCAGCGTGGTCTGGAAAGGTACATGACACGTGCATCTTCAGGATCAGTGGCCTGTACAGAAAGCTGAATGCTGGGACTTCCTTTCCATATCAGAAAAGTACAGTGGGAATGGTGGACATACCCATAGTCATCCTAGGTACTGCAACTTACCCCTTAAAGCCCTGGCTCATGAAGCCTTACTGGGGGCACCTGGACAGCAATAAGGAGCAGTTCAGTGGGCTAAGCTGATGCTGTGTGGTTTTTAACTGTGTCTTTGGCTGATTGAAAGCGACATGGAGGTGTCTGTGGCAAGCTGGGTCTTTTGAAGCATGCTGTTGCTTACGTAACTTGTGTGAGAATATGGGTGAAGCATTTGGCCATGGGTGGAACAATGAGACAGAGTGCCTGGATGCACAGTTTAAGCAGCCAGACACTTGTGCAGTCAGAGAAGTCCACAGGATGACCATCATCAGGGAGGCTCTGAGGAACCACTTACACGATAGTGAGGGACACTGACATTTGTGTGTTGGGGTTGCTTCCCTGCCTCATCACACTGCTCATTCTGAGTGAGGCATTCCCATAAAATCTGAGGGATATTTTGCCCATATGCAGCAGCCAGAGTGATTGTTGTGGGTTGTATAACTCAAAATAAACTCATGTCTTTAAACATTTGTTGTTGATGTCTTTCAATCAGGATGTTTCGGGGGAAGGGATAGTAAGGGTAGTCTGAAAACTTCACAATTATGTTAACATCCAGCTGTTAAAGTCACACCTGCTTTCACAGGGAGAGGAATATGTCTCATTTTGGTCGTTTTTTGATCTTCCATTAGCTTTAGCATGCGCTCTGTTCTCGCTTCAGTCTCCATAGCTCTTTTCTGCTCTTTTTTATGCTTGAAGTATTGAGTGACACAACACATCCTTGGCCAGATCCTCCCTTGTCTTCTGTGGTTTTTTCCTTAATTGGTGGTGTCTGTCTGCTGGGGAATGTGCATGACATCTCAAGATCTGGTCTGGAAAAGTAACAATAGAGTGACTGGACTGTTCCCGGTCAAGATTGTAACATTTCACTATAACATGCATGTCTGTGAACAAACTGGCCATTTGTTGCCCTAGAGACAAATACAGATCTCTCCAGATCCCTCTGATCATGATGAGTTTTAAATGTAGGTATAAAGAGGTGGAGGATTAATGTTGGATCCCCCAAGAATGTACAGTCTGGGCTTGTGCAGCAGGTGCATATGGGAGAAATTTGTAATAATCCTACACATGTCCACAGGCTACCATTACTCTGGCTGACATATCACTGCTAAAGGTTAACAGGCACACCCAGGATGAGCTTCTGCATGAGAGCAGGGGTACCAGATTCCTTATGAAGCCAAACTCTGTGCTGCCTTGGTTCTAGCAGCATAGTGTGAGGAATGGTTTGGGAGAGTGTCGTACCACAGTGGTGGGGAAATGGCAGCCCTGCCATGGAATCTCTGAGAAAATTGATAAGTGCATCAGGCAAAGCGTTGACACCATCTCCCAGCATGATTCTATTGCCATATCTGTATCCATCGATGCTCTTGAATGTAATGCAAACCCAGATGAGGTTTAGTTAGCTCATAGAAATACAGTCTCTGTTGGTGCCACTCCCCCACCCCGGTTGCAAGAGCAACTTTCCAAGTCACCACTCCCTCCCCTCCCCTATCCCGCTACAACAGCAACTTACCGCCTGTACTTTAACAGCTCACTCCCACCTGCTGCAACATTCAGTAACTAACCACTCTGCATGGCAGCCATATCCTCCTTCTTCCCTCCCCTGGCAGCACTAGTGCTACTTTGTGCCCCGCATGCCTCCCAACTGGATCACCTCCCTTGCCTGCACAGCAACCTACTCCATCTTTTTCCTTGCTTCATGGTCCTTGTCTAGTTGCGAGTCCTCACAAATATTAGAACTTGAGAACAATTCCTCATTGCCTGGCACACTGGTTGCCACCACATTGACCCTAGGTCCTTCATATGTTTCCACCTCTTCATCATGAACTTCTGTCTTTGGGACACGTGTTTCTGATGATTCTGTGCTGTGGGAATGACAATGGGAAGTATCTACACTCTCCTTGGGTATGGTCGTGGGGTACCCACCCAGGATTGTTTCCAGTTCTTTATGGAAACAGCATGTTTGGTTGCAGCACTAGATCAACTATTTGCCTCCTTTGCCTTCTGGAGTGCCTGCCAGAGTTCTTTTATATTGGCTCTGCATTATAGGGTGTCTCACTCATACCTCTCGTCGCATAGGGCTTTTGAAAGGTGGCCATATGCATCCCAGTTCCTCTGGGTCAATCATGGCTGTGATTGTATCAATTCTTTACATCCAATGATCTGTTGGATGATGGGAATAATCATTATCTCTTTAAAAATAGCTCCATCACAATGCACTGGTCACAATTGAAAATGTCTCTCTCTGAATATTACTCCATTTTTTTTTCTGTGTTCTGGGACATTAAAAGGCATCTTGTTGGCTAAACCATGGAGAAGATTACACGTAGAGCATTTCATATTTAATTTGCAAAGCTACTTGTACAGTTGACTAAGTTGCAGATAAATACACCCAGCTTACAACTACTATCTACTGAGTTGGGCAGCTCAGCACCCTGCATTAAAGTCCTAGGTTTGCATAGAACTACTTGTAATTGACTTTTGTGGCTAGGAATGTAAATGTTTAACCAGTTAACTATTAACCAATAAGCATCAATCTTACTGGTTTCAGTTAACTGATAGTCTTTGCTGCCACTCCCAGAACCCAGTTGTGGGGCTCAGCAACAGGGCCCTTCATAAAATATGAGGATGCTGCAGAACCTCCTGTATTCTGAATTCCCCAGTTAAATGTTTAGCCATATGACTGATAACCATGTAACCGATTAAAAAAAATTTAATGGCTATTTATATCCCTACTTCTGAGCATTAGCAAATAATTTAAAAAATTGAGTTTGTTTGATTTTTAAAATGTTCATTAACCTGAAAGAGCTGAAATTAAGAATGACGGCTTAGCCTCTCTCACTGGTAGAAATTGGAGTTAGTTTCAAAAGTGCCCAACTTTGTGTTTTCTAAAAGATTGTGCAAAGTAATGTAAAAATGCAACAGCAATTGCAAATCCTTTTTAATAGCTCTAGTTTTAACCACACACACAATTGTGATCCAAATCTTACATACTGCTGATGAAGCTGTTAGCAGGTAAAAATTATGTGGATTAGTTTTCCTATCTCAGAATTTTTTTTATGGAACAGTATTAGAACCTTCCAAACCAAGATTTTTTTTTTCTTTTTTTTTTTACTTTTAAATCCTTTTCATGCCTTAGCACACAACCCATAGTCTCGGTGTTTAATTATCCAAACATGATTGGGATTGCATTCTATTTAATATCTTTGTGCCATTTGAGACTGAAAATTAACTTGCAGTTGAGACTAAAGAGAAGGCAAGGAACTTGTCTTGACGGAGGTCAAACACAGTTCACGTAATGTAACTTTATCTGCAGTTTATTCCTAGGTAGATAAGGGGTCACTGTAAACTTGCTCATTCTTTTTCCCTATATAAACACTAACACAGTTGTGGATGTCTGATTAGGGAAGAAGTTAAACATCACTGGACCTTTTCACTCTATAGGTTTGAGTTTTCTAAACAAAAATCTGCTATAATGCAGTTGTGTGGCTTCATGGAATGTGTTTAGCTTTTCAGAAGTACTGTAATTTAAATTGCTTTTTAATTATGCTTTTCTTTAAGCAAGTGTAGAATACACTCTGGAAAAATATCTGCTTCCTAGCCCAGCAAAATAATGTGGATTAATGTATTGTGGTTTCTTGGGAGATGCTGATTTTTGCCTGTGTAAATTCTTGAGATATGTTGCTCTATCTTTCAGGTCTTCAGTAAGTAGCTATGTCTGACATACAGTCCTAAGTGTTGTGTTGATATGTACAATATGTTAAGTTTTTCATTCAACTTGTTGCAGGAGTATTCTGGAAAGTGTGGGTGATAATTGGGAAATAGCCTTTTCAAGTTTTAAAATCACTGTTAATTGACAGTCAATAGAGAAAACAGATAGGACCCAGAACAGTTTTGGAACTTGGAGTGGAGAGCTTTCCATGTTGCAGAGTGTGGTGTTCTCCAATTTAACATAGAGGTCTTTATCAATGATGTCTGAACATTCCCTATGTGTGAGCCTCTAGTGAAGGTGCGTACAATTGTAAGTGTTTTTCCTATCTGCTGGTAACTTACGGTCATACAAAAACCCCAAAGTCTCTTATGGTGTTCTTTTGTCCAAATCTTTCTTTGATGGACACTCAAACAACATCAGCGAGCAAGCAAAATAACAACCTCTTGAAATTTCTTCCAAACTTCCCATCACTTCACATCTGCCCTGGTAACCAAGCTGCCTTGGACAGTATTGGGGACAGCAAGAAATCTGTTCCACCGTCAAAGAAAGCCATCAATGTTGGTTATTAAAAATGAGGAAAGAAGTAAAGGTATTTCTTTTCTATTGTTGTGTCGATAGGGGTTTGACAGATATCTCTGGTATGTCATTAAATATGCCCTTTGTTAGTCACTATTTTTTTTCAAGTCTTAAAATGTAAGCACATCACAATTGCACAATAAAACAAGGTTCACGGTATCACAGTTAGGCTCTCAATTTACGCCATTCTTGTATCTCACTGACTAGTGATGCCCTGTCCCTTCGTATACACGTGAGGGCATGGCTGACAACATTCTAAAAGAGGTTCAAGGAAAATGTAGTTCTCAGACTCTGGAAGGTGCCACAGGTTTTTACAAAGGCCCAGAACATTCTGGGAGGTGAATCCAAATACAGAATACTTGAAACATGGCACTTCAAACATTCTAGTTTCCCTTTTGTCACTAACAAAATCAGTACTCCCAAGCTCAGTGCACATTTCCTCCTTCACCTTGCACACTAGGCAGTTGCCTGCCCCTAAATTTGGCCTTGGCCTGGGTATGAAAAATTCACACCTCTTAGCAACATAGTTATATTAGCCAAACCCTCTGTGTAGAAAGAGATATGTTAGCTGGAGGGCTTCTCCTGCTGACACAGCCACTAGGTCTCTGGGAGGTGGATTAATTACCCCAGTGGGAAAGCCCTCTCCCATCATCTTAGAGCAGAGGTGAGCAAACTATAGCCTGCGGGCTGCATCCAGCCTATTGGGGTTTTATTCATCTGGCCCTTGAGTTCCCACCAGGTGGGAGACTTGCCCCATTCCATCTATTGCTCCCCAGCTGGAACAGCAGGAGAGAGAGAGAGTGAAAATGCATAGTGGCTCAGGAATGCCCATTTTCTCCAGGGCTCCACAATGGGCACGTGCCTTTGGCTCAGTGGCTAATCCACAAGTGGGAGGAGGTAGGGTCAATGAGCATTTATGGCCTGCTGTACAATTGACCTATTCAGATATGGCCCTCAGGCCAAAAAGGTTGTGCATCCCAGTTTAGATCATTTTCATTAAAGTGCTACAGCAGTGCAGCTGTATTGATGCAGCATTTTAAGTGTAGACTTGTCCTTAGTCCTCTGTCCTCCTCTCCCAGGAAATTGATAGACTCTTCTTCTGAAAATTACCTTTATTTACTTACTTGCTTACAATTATGTTTTCTTTAATTGATCTTTCTCATTGACATTTACATTCTAGTGTTTTAAGTAGATCAGAGCTTAGTTTTCTATAAAGTGGACTAGTATAAAGTTTAACCAAGATAGCTTTAAAAAAAAAAATGTTGAATCTCTCTGGTCCTTCAACATCTGTGGTCTGGCATGTTTTTAGTTAGCTGGATATCCACTTATCGTGGGTATGGCCACATTTCTTGAGGTCCCATAAAGGTTGTTTACAGCCATCAGTTATGCCTCTGTGTCTCTGTTGTTTTAGCTCTCATTTAGCCGTGACTTGTCTTTTTAAAAGCCCACTGAGCAGTAAAAGTGTTGGTAATGATCTAGACCAGTGTTTCCCAATTTTATTTGGCCACAGAACCCTTTTCAGCTTAAAAGAATTGTAAGGAACCCCTAGGGTTGCCAGAGTAAAATTTGTCAAGCAAAAAATCCCCAAAAACCCTACCAGAATTTGTTACGCAAAGAAAAAAAACGCAAAATAGACTCTCTTTAAGAGGGGGCAGGGGAGTGCCATGTTCTTACGAAACCCTGGGGTTCCGCAGAGCACCAGTTGGGAAACACTGATCTAGACAATATTGACCTCCCGTGGTCCAGCAATTCTCTGGTTTGGTGCCGGTCAGGTCCCAAAGATGCAGGTTAGAGAGATTCGACCTGTAACAGCATTGTTTCCAAGAGATGAAATTATCTAAGCTGATAGTTTGATGTACTTTAGTTTCTTTGTACAAGCAGCATTTTGAAGTCCATGTATGCTTCATCAAATTGCAGCAGTGCAGTCTGATGTATTGGTGAAAGCAGTTTTGGAGATGGAGGAGATAAAGTTTAACAGTACTCCAGGGTAGGAGCTTTTTGTGTTCCTTTATTGTGGACAAGGTAGGTTTGTAAACCTTCCCCTTCACCCCTGGCAAGATTGTTTGATACTGTGTGCTGAGTTATCTCTGGTTCAGAAAGCTGTCTCCATGTTATGGAGGATCAGTTTCTTGCTGACAGCTGTGTAGTGCCAGATTAGCCCAAGATATGATACACCCCTGTGGGGATAGGAGAGCTTGTCTTTCCTAATCAGTACCAGAGTAATATGTAGGCCTGATGTGATTACTTTCACAGAGCCTGTTTGGTTTCAGGAAAAAGGTAGCAAAGCTCCAAGTTGTGCCAGTAGGTGGAACAATTTTTGATTTCTTGTTGATTTGTTAGGGAGAAACTAGGATAATCCATTATTGAAAAGAATATAAAGGAAATAATTCTCTGCCCCCCACACAGATAATACCTTGGTGTTGAAATCAAGGGGAGACCTTGAGTCTTACGTTTTTCTGAAGATGACAGCCATGAACTCAAAGTACAAATGATTATGTACTGGCTCCTATGTCATGTTACAAAAGAGGACATCTCATGTTGCAAAAGCTCTTTTGAAGAATCTTTAGTATGAAATGAGCATTTAGTAAGTTAAATGTATATTCTTCTTGAACTCAGGCAGCTTATACTTCTGGTATTTTGGTGTGCTGTCTTTTTGATAAGCTTCAAACTGTTTGTTCCAAGCTATTGTGCAATTTCTAGATACAGTCTCTGGATTTTCTGTGTCTTGTCACATTTCACCCTTTGGGCATTTTTTCATTTTATTAGACTATTTCTCAGGATCCACTCCCTGTTGTTACCTCATTCATGCCTAAATTCTTCCGTATCAGATTGTATCAGTTGCATGTGTCAGGATATTATAATGGCACTAGCCAACCTAAAATATGACCTTTGGTCCCCTTTACATTTTATAGTTTAACTTACATTTTGGTGAAGAGAAATTGTTTTACTAGTTAAGTTTTTGTTCTTCAACGCTTAAGTTACATGCACCCCTTAAACAAATGTTCATTTTCAAGATATGCTTAGTATTCTGTGTTTGTTTAAAGTTACTGTATATTATCAAATGAATGAAGGGGCACTCCAGTATTCAAAATCTCATTCTGGCTGTCTTGTCTAATCAGATGTTAGGAGGCTTGAGATTTTCAGTTCTATAAGATCAGTTACTTCACAACTAATGATGCTATGTAGCCCTTAATTCACTTTAGTCAGTATAATTAATTATTGATAAATGCCCATTTGAAGTTTGGGTGAGCTTGGCATTAATACATTGCATATATTAGAGAAATTAAAGTTCGTCCCCAAAACCTGTAATTTTGAAGCAGTGCCATTAATGTGTCTGACTTTAGTTGGATTATAATGGATTCACAGTTTCTATTATTCAATCTTTGCTTTTTTTTTCCTTCTCAAACTCAGTAGTTGAATTCTACAAGATGGCTAAAGCTGCATCCGTATGTTGTGATCTCATGGGCTGGATGGGTCTAGGTCAGTACTTAGGAGACCTTCAAGGAACAGTCTCCTTTTGATTCAACAGGTAATACTTTGTTCTGTTTAGTGTTGAACAAATGGCATGGTGTGCTGTGTTCTGGATTAGGGCACACTACATTATTGTCGAATGAAAATTTAGGATTGGATAGTGGAAGTTAATTTTGTAACATGCATTCATTTTTTCTCCAGCCAGGAATAAACCTGGGAGTTCTTTGTGATATTTTAAATCAGACTTGATACTGTGAACTAGCTGTTGAGTGTTTCCAAAAAATCATATGATTGCTTTCAAGAATGGGCCTATAAAAACAGGACACCCCAGGACAGTTGTGCCGTATGCCTTTCCCAAAGTTGTATATGTATTTTGGCTCCTTATTAAATCCTCCTGGCTAATTGGTCTAGAGCAAAACTCTAACAATGTCCTACAAATGTATTTATACATTTTTCACTTCCATGTATTTATACAAACAATTCTGAGTATACCATGACTTCGCTATTTCCTTGTGCAGTCCTGTGATACAGAATGTGTGTTTTCAATGTTGTCTGTCTTAGCTGTGCCGGAGTTTCCTCTGGGAGAGGCAGCCCTTTGGTGTTAAAACCTCCATGGGATACAGACTGGCATTACTTAGTCTGTTGCCTTTAGTGTATAAAATGCATCTTGCTTAGTCACCTCATCACCATACAAGTCATCTGTCTTTGTTCAGTGAAGCTTTGTGTAATATTTGTTAATACGGTAATTCATAAGGCTGCATCTGCTCAAGCCTTTCTCACCATCTTTACTTCCTGAAAAATTTTGTGCAGGAATGAACTGTAGTTATTGAAAGTGATGCCATTTCAATGGCAGTTGAACACCTACCTCCCTTAAATTCTTTGATGTTACTTACATAAAGTAGCTGCAGTAAACTAACATGTTATGCATTCCCTGTGGCTTTTATTGTTGTGAACAGGAAAATCCTTACTCAGCTCAATTTGAATGTAACTATGCTGAGAATTTAGCATGATCTCAGATTCAGTTAGCATTAGTGATCACTATATAAAAAAGAAGCACCCATGATAATTTCCCCCCATAAATATATTCTGAACACCAGAGAAGTGCTGTCAAATTCTAAAATCCCATGGTCTTCTTTCCTACAACTCCATCAACATACTGCAGCAGGAAAGTAAAACAGTAAGATCAGAAAGACAGCAACTTCCCTCTTCTTCTCTAACTCCCTCCTCCTCCCTCCCTGTGCCCCTCTGGGAACCAGGATGTCTGGCAACCCTGCACCTAGAGGCAGATCACTGTAGCTGTAGGTTTCTTTTCAGAGCAATTTGTACTGCTGAAAAGGATTCTACTGAAAAGCCGAGCTGCGGTGTGCACTAAATCTTTATTGGTATAGGCTGGTCTTCGCTATGAAGTCTCCTGCATTAACATCACAGTATGATGCTCACCACAGAGCTATTCGCACAGAGGTAAGGAGGAAAAGTCCTGGACCAAAGGAAGCTAGAGGAAGAAAACTGAGGGAGGCTGCAATGAAATGCTATTCAATCCAAAACTGCCAGGAGAGAGACATGGTAAGTTGGAGCAGGCTCCCCACACACTTGAAATATAACATTGAAATAATGGTGACTAGTCTCATTGTATTTATCATTGATTGGTCTACAGCTTTCTCTGACCAGTTCTTATTTCCTGGTCTGCAGTGGTGCTTTTGGAACTGGATTTCCAGCACTACCTTTTATCTAAAGTGGGTTTGACATCTTACCATTGTTATGTTGTGCTTAATTATTCTGCTGCTAGAATAGATCAGCTCTCACTCTTGTCAGTGTGGTTTAAAACACTAATCTTAATAAAAAGTACTTGGGAACTAGGAAAAAGAAAATTAGATCAAGTCATTCCTTTTTAAGGGCAGCATGTAGCACCCAGTAGAAGAAAAAATCTAATAGTGATTTCAAATGCAGTTTTCTTAAAAAAAATAAAATGATTCCACTTTTTAATTTTAGGATTCAGCCCCTTTGTCTCTGCTATTGTAGAATGAGAGTGTTTGAGGGTCCTGATATAAGGCCTGTTGGTAATCTGCAACAGATCAATTATCTCTGATCTGTGTCCTCTCCCTCCCTCCTATCTTCCTCACCTCACATAGTCCTACACTGTGTGATGGTATGGGCTCTTTGCAGCAGGCACTGTGGTACATAGGGGAATAAACACATCTCAGGTTATTTGAACTTTTGATTTAAAGAACTTATTTAGGATTGCAAGCTCATACTGTTAGTTCATTGCACAATTTACAGATGCAAGTCCTATCAGTTCCTAGTGTTGGAAAAATGCTCCGTATAGGAGATCGGATCATGTGAGCAGGGATACTCAACACCCAGCCTGCAGGCCACATGTGGCCCACAACCCATTTGTTTGTGGCCCACAGTGTGGTTTGGGTTTGGGTTTACTCAGGGCTCAATATGCGGCCCGCAGGTAGGAGCCAAAACAAAAAATTAGTCAATTAGGGCTTCTGTTGATATGTGTTTTAGTAATTAAATTCCTGGACTGTCATTGCTCATTAAAAGTGCTGTCATATGAGTGGAAACTGGATAAATATTACGTTATTAATATCCGCAGAACTGACTTAAATGGGGCCTGTGTGTTGTGTAGTCTTGCCTTAATCTTTGTATTCATGTCTGTCCGTGCAAAAGAATCTATTTGCATATATATTTACATGTATATGCAACCACACTTAGGTTGTGGCCCTCGGCATGTGCTGTGAGTATCACTGTGGCACCGGGGCTTGCAAAGTTGAGAAGCCCTGATGGAGAGACTACTTTGTGTGGTGCCTCAAATCATTTTTTATCAGTATATGATCAATCTGTGAATATAACTTATGCCAGGTTTGTGGCCAGGATTTGAAAAATATTCCTTAGAGCAAGAAAAAGTTGAATTGCCATTTCAGTTATTCTCTCATTTACCAGCTAAGTCAGGTTTTTGTCTCCGTGATACCAGCAGTAACTCCTAAAGTAGAACAGGGAGTCTGAGGTGTCAGATGCTACAGGACTATAAACACAGAATCTTGGTCTCAGTTTTTTGGTGTGTTAAACACTTTTCAAGTCATTGTGACTCCACTTTGGCATATTGATACAGTTGGTTAATCATATAACCCCCTCAACTCAACTTGTCCCTGAGAGTCCTTTTCTAAATTGTTTGCTTTTATCCAGTTAATCAGCCTCTGCGTTGTCTTGTTTAATAGCAAAGTGTCAAAAGGGAAAAAAGTACCAGACAATACATAAGTCTAACATCTTGTGTTTCAGCCTCTAATTCTGTTGCAGCTCTTTCTACTCTTTGTTCTGTGATAGTTTTTCAGTTACTTAAGCATAGGTTTAATACAATAATAGTAATCAAATTGGTGGTAGTAAGCAGTAACAGAAATGACAGGGAAAGGCATTCAGCACGACTAAAATGGAATTCTTGGAGGGGATTAAGGCAGTTTTGTGAAAGTTGAAAAATGAATCACTGAAGTCAGAGATTCTTGGTTTGGTTTGGCAACAATGGGAATCTTATGCTGGTTTTTAAAGGAACCATCTCAGAATGCAATGAGTTGGGAAAAGCTGCAGGAATGTGTGTTCCAAATGGATGAAGAAGATTCCCCACAAAACTGGAAAAGCAGATAAAGGAGATCTAGATTTCTATAGTGAGAGACTTCTATGAATGTACTACATCTTATCAGGAAGAGTTTGTGTGTCATCCTGCCTCTAATGCGAATGAGAAGAGAAGAATAAAGGAAAGGAAATCTACTTGTCCCGGATTGCCTTGCGTGTAATTGGCTGTAGGCACTGAACCTAGGATATTGTATGCTTTGTAAATACTTACCCTTTTGGGGAGGTCATACATTTGAAAATGTCTCTTAAAATTATTTCATTTTTTTCTTTAGTGAATTTAGAATCAAAGTTGCCAGTTTATAAATGATTTTTTCCCCCTAATCTTTAACATGAAAGCTCCCCTGGGATCTGAAGGTAGAGCTGGATTTGGTGGCGCACACATTACCAGGAATTACGAAGTTGGAACAAAATGATTATATGTGAACTAGAATAGAATCCAGCACCCCCATAGCTGTACTGCTTTGCAGCTGTTTGAGTGATAAAGCTATGCCTCAAAATACCCATAGGGAGCTGATCTATTAATCTGTACTGCCTGGGTTCTTTGCTGATCATACAGCACTTTTAAATATTAATTCCTTTTATACATCTTCCATGATTTCACACTGAATAGTTTCAATATAGCCAAGCTTAAAGATGTTTAGTAATTCTCACATTCTGATTAGCAGCATAAATTAATAATCAGTGGAACTCAAATGAGCAGGTGGTCTTTGTTAGATAACCTGTGTGCATCTTTCTCACAGTAGTATTAAGGTCATTATACCTCCATGAATTTCCTTTTGATTATTTCAGGTAATTTGTTAATAGTAACACAGAAGGTTACAAGGAGGCCTACTGTAGTGAAGGGCAAAGTTGAGTGAGGATCCTGGTTTTTTTTAATTCCTCATCTTCTCTACTGTTCACAAATGGACCAAAAATATGGAGTTATGGACATTGAAGGGGAGGGAAATGGGAGCAAAGAAAAATAAATTCTTAAATACAGTTTAAACAGAGTTGCACGTAATAGTAGACAGCTATTTATCGTAAATACTGAAATAAGAAAAGTAAGGTGGGTTATTGCTACAGGTTGGACCTCCCTGGTCCAGCACCCTTTGGACCTGATTAGTCCTGAGCCAGGGAATTTGCTGCACTAGGCAAAGTTCCTTGACATATCCCCTCAGCCCCCAACCCTCAGCACTGCCAGTTCCAGGGCCTCCATTAGCTCCCAATCCTGGTTGGCCCTGCTGTAGCTGCCCCATCTGGACTGCCTGCCAGGCACCAGAAGCTTGCACTGCTATGAGCCCCAGCCATGGGCTACCAGAGCTGTTGCTAGCTCCGGCCCCAGTCCTGGTCCCTCTTTCATGGTCTGGCTCTGGTCCCAGTCCAGTTGCCACAGGCTCCCAGGAGCTGGTGGAGGCTGCCAGTTTTGGGAGGTGCAACCTGTATAATGTTCCTCATGGGGGTATCCTCCATTTACACACTGGTCTTTTGAAGCTTACCCAAAGATATGAATAGCTGAGAGAGACTGGAAAGGAAAACTTCACATAGTTCTCAAAAATTCCACCAGTGATGCAGAGGAGTGGCTAGGAGTGAGTTATGTATAACCATTATATTTTATATATTAACTATTAACAGGAAAAAGAATCCCACTTTGTCAAGTACTACCTTGTCTCAAAAGTGCGAGACACATTTCAAATTACTAAGAATCAACAGTCAATAATTTCTTTTGCTTCCTTACTGAGCAAACCTGATTTCTAGTTTAAACCACATCTGTTTCAAGGTCTAATTGAAACATCAGCCTTGATGATATTTCAGCAGAGGCTTCTTACGCAGTACTTAGTGGTATAAACCTTTTATTCCCACTAATGTCATTATTGAATAATTAGCAGTCAGTATTTATATTACATTTATAAAAAAAAAGACAAGTAAATTATGCTGGATTTTATGCATTATACCAGAGAAAAGTGGCTTTCAATTATGTAAGTGGGATCAGTGGATATTTTGATTGAAACTTCATTTGTCAATATAGAAATTAGTTTTTTTTACAGCATAAGAAATCCCCTATGGAATTAAGCACCAGACTAACTTTTAAGAGTGCATTTTAACATACCATTTTTTACTCTCCTGGGTAAGGCTTAAGTATGCAATTTTTCTTATGCACTCTTAGTTTATGATTAAGCTTTTCAACTAATCAAAGAAGGCATTCCCATTAATAGCTATGAAAACTCTTAAGGAGCAAGTTATTATTTGTAGATTTGAGTTGTCTGTTTTTGAGCCAAGCAGAGTTGTTAAGGGGTTAAAATAGGGACTGGAAGTCAGGACTCCTGGGGATTTAAATCCCCGTTTCATTGACTATGCCCAATAAACTACTTTACATGGCTCCGTCTAGACGTACCCCTGGATTCCATCCTTTAATATGCCACTAACTAGCAAGAACTGAAAGCTTTTAGGAAATATGCTAATGAGTTCTGGATAAGCCTATGCCACAGTATACCATCTGCAGGATATGCTGGAAATGGAAAATCATGTATGATGGTATTAAGAGCTCTTGGCCCAATCATATCCAAAGTAGCTCCTATCATATCTAAAGATGGTCACATAATGAGGAACACTTCACAGATGATGGCATGTTGGGTAGAACATTATTTAAGAACATAAGAACGGCCATCTTGGATCAGATCAAAGGTCCATTTAGCCCAATATCCTTTCTTCCAACAGTGACCAATGCCAGATGCCCCAGAGGAAGTGAACGGAACAGATAATCATAATATGATCCCTCTCCCATAATTCATTTCCAGCTTCTGACAAACAGAGGCCAGGGACACCATTCCTATCCATCCTGACCTAACCTCCATGAATTTATCTAGTTCTCTTTAAAAGCCTGTTAAAGTGCTGGTCTTCACAACATCCTCTGTCAAAGAGTTCCACAGGTTGATTGTGCACTGCGTGAAGAACTTCCTTAAGTTTATTTTAAACTTGCTATCTATTAATTTTGTTTGGTTGACCCCTACTTTTTATGTTATAGGAACAAGTAAATAACTTTTTCTTATTCACTTTCTCCACACTAGTCATGATTTTATAGGCCTCTATCATATCCCCCTTAGTCTCCTCTTTCCTAAGCTGAAAAGTCCTAGTTTTTTTAATTGCTCTTCATATGGCAGACATTCCAAACCCCTAATCATTGTTGTTGCTCTTTTCTGAACCTCTTCCAATGCCAATATACTTTTTTTGAGATGAGGCAACCACATCTGTACGCAGTATTCAGGATGTGAGCGTACTGTGGTTTTATAGAGAGGCAGTAAGATATTCTTTGTCTTATTCTCTATCCCTTTTTTAATGATTCCTAACGTTCTACAGGAGGCACCCGCTTTACAACGGCCCGATATATGACCCTCCGCACTTACAACATTTTCCATAAGTGCGAAAGGGGCAGAAATCCCCCGACTTATGTCCTTGGCCCCACATTTAAGACGGCGTATAACACCTGTCATAAATGCGGGCTTGAGTTACAACGCTCCCCCGAATTGTGACGCTATCCCTGGAGCCAATCGCATTGCAAGTCGGGAGTGGCCTGTATTTGCTATTTAGATCTGTATTCTGCTAATAACGTCATCACTGATAACACACCTGAAGATATCTCAAAGTTTGATATAGTAATTGAGCTTTTGAGGAACCAAGCATTGAAGAGCTTGATAAGGTTTTAGGTTATCTCATTATTGGAAAAGCAACTAGAAAAGACAGTCTTCTGGCAGAACTACTCAAATGTGGGAAATTACCTATCTCTTCCTTCAATGTTCCTCTGATGCAAATATTACCCTTCACTAAAACCAAGGAGATAAAGGAGATTCTAACAACTTAAAGTGATGCTTATGTAGCCACCTGTTAAGATTCTAATCGCCTACAGTGTGCAGCACTAACTTCTGACAACAGCAGGATCTTGGGTAAGTCACCATCTTACGAAGCCAGTCATTAAAACTGAACTACAGGCAGTCCCCGGGTTACATACAAGATAGGGACTGTAGGTTTGTTCTTAAGTTGAATCTGTATGTAAGTCGGAACTGGCGTCCAGATTCAGACACTGCTGAAACTGACCGCCAGTTCTGACTTACATACAGAATCAACTTAAGAACCCCAGGTGTCCCCAAGTCAGCTGCTGCTGAAACTGATCAGCAGCTGATTCCAGGAAGCCCGGGGCAGAGCAACTCTGCCTGGGGCTTCCTGTAGTCAGCGCTGGTCAGTTTCAGCAGAAGCTGACTTGGGGACACCTGGGGCAGAGCAGCTGGGGTGCTGCTGGGTTGCTCCAGTAGCGCCGCTCCTCGGTGCTACTGGACCAACCCAGCAGCACCCCATCTGCTCTGCCCCAGGCGTCCTGATTCAGCCACTGCTGAAACTGACCAGCAGCGGCTGAATCAGGACCTGGGGCAGAGCAGCTGGGGTGCTGCCGGGTTGGTCCAGTAGTGCCCAGAGCGGGCGCTGCAGGACCAATCGGCAGCGCCCCAGCTGCTCTGCCCCAGAGTCCAAAACAAAAGCCTGGTCTGCTGGGGGGGGGGGGGGGGAGCACACTAGCTGCGCCCCCCCCCCCCCCCAGCAGACCAGGGACATGGGGAGCAGAGCCGCAGCGGCAGCGGGGTGCCGCGCCTCTGAGGCTTTGCTCTGGCAAAGCCGCAGCGGCAGCGGGGTGCCGCGCCTCTGAGGCTTTGCTCTGGCAAAGCCTCAGAGGCGAGGGACCCCGCCGCGGCTGCGGCTTCAGTCCCGGTGCCTGTGGTCTGCTGGGAACGGTCCCCAGCAGACCACAGGCACCCAGACTGAAGCGGCAGCAGCGGCGGTTCCCCGCGCCTCTGAGGCTTTGCTCTGGCAAAGTCTCAGAGGCGCGGGACCCCCCCGCGGCTGCGGCTTCAGTCCGGGAGCCTGTGGTCTGCTGGGGACTGTCCCCAGCAGACCACAGGCACCCAGACTGAAGCGGCAGCAGCGGCGGTTCCCCGCGCCTCTGAGGCTTTGCTCTGGGAAAGCCTCAGAAGCGCGGGAACCCGCCTGGTGCCCCTGGTCTGCTGGAGACGGTCTCCAGCAGACCAGGGGCACCGGAGCAGCTTACGAACGGGGCTTTCTCGCCCCGACCTCCGGGGCGAGAAAGCTCCGTTCGTAAGTGCGGATCCGACATAAGTCGGATCCGCGTAAGTCGGGGACTGCCTGTAATTGATTTTTAGACCATGAAAACATACCAGTGTAAGATTTACTGACAGCATTTTTAATTTGTTATAATTGTTTATAAATTTTTAAATACCCTTTATTCATACAGAGACGTTTGGAGCCTCCCAATAAAAGCACCAATACTTAAGTTTCTCAATGACTAGAAATTGCTAACTGAGGTGAAAGTTATTTTAAGCAGATTGTAAAATGATGAACATGTCCTGAAAGATTGGACACATGGCATCAGGGCAGTGAGACAGGAGGAGGTCCCTTTTAAAATTTAGCAACTTGATTTTTGATCATCTTAATAGTGGAAGGTGGTTACCACTGTGTCAGAGGTGTCATTTTTCATTTTTTCTAAATAAGACTTGTAAAACCCAGAAGAGGTGGAAATTGAGGCATATAACGAGGCTTGATACTGGGAGAACAGTCTGAATGTTTTCTGCAGGGATTACTGGTCTTGGGTTCACTACAGTGTTAGCACAAGTTAGTACACATCTGTTACTGAACCCAAACTAGCCTCGCTTCAGTGAGAGCCTACACTGCAAAACAACTCTGGAGTTACAATGAAAGTATATCTACACTGCAGTTAAACTGTGGCTGGCTCAGGGAGAGGGTCCATTTCATTGCAATATAGATTTCCGGGTTCAGGCTGGTATGTGGGCTCTAGGGTTCTGCAAGGTAGGAGGGTTCCAAAGCCCAAGTCTGATGTACATCACAACGAAACAGCCCCCTAGCCAGAGCAGCTGGTATATACCAGCTGCAAGTATCTCATTGTAATGTAGACCTACCCTGAATGATTGTGTTAGCTGCTGATGAGTTTGTAATTTGAGCTGTTGCATCACAACTGCATTACTGACAGGAACACCAGCATTACTTGGACTTCAAAATATCACCCCATCTTTGACAGGCTAGTTAGCACAAGCTTAAGGTAACACTCAAGTTATAGTCAATCTAACTTCTGTGAAGACACAAATGTCTATTAATATTTTAGTATGTCTTACAATATTTTTTCTCTATATTGGGGCACTTTCTTGTTGTTTGGCAGAGATGCTTACCAAATATAGCAGTGAGGTTGGTGGGAGTTATTAGCTTGGCATCAGAGTGTACCTTGGTGTGGAGCTCTCCGAAGTTGGAACCACAGCAAAGTAGATAATGATTACAAGTCCTGAGACGAACAGCATATGACCTATTCAGGAGTATATCAGGAGCTGGTGACATACTCCTGAATCCAGGAGGTGTATGATACACTATGTTCTGTTGACATTGATACCAGTCCTCATCGTTTGATTGCATACATTACTGGCAGTCAAGCTTGATTAGCAATTAACTGAACACAAGCACTGTACAAACAATCTTTTTCTGGTACTCTTAAGTTGGATAAACATGATTTTAAGTAACTTCCTCCTTTGGGAAGGTCTGACCATTGGAGGGGTTATTTGAAGGTCATTTATCATTTAATAACTGACCATGGATCCCTTAACGTGATTGTAAGCTGCTGCCTCACTTTCAACTAATGATCCCCAAAACACATACAGCACTCGTTAGGTTCCTTGCTAAGAGCATACAATTCTTGTCTAATTACTTTTCCTCCTTGAAGAGTTCTGTACCCATGTTAGAGCCCTCAATCTAGTCTGTTCTATCAGAATCAAGACCTTATGGGAATAGTGAGCATCCTGACTAAAGAGGACTCCGGAAGCTTGTTCCACAGCCCTTTAGTGTAATTCCTAGATTGCCCAGAAGGGGTCATTGCAGATGCACTTGCAGCCTCTGTCCAATTGGGAAGTTAAGGCATGTGTACACTAGGGAATTATTTCAAAATAACTTATTTCGAAATAACTACTGGAAAAAAAACTAGTTTGAAATAAGCTTATTCTGCATGGAAATTAGGAGTTTTCATATAGAAATACCCAGTACCTTATTTTGAAATAATGGGCTTGGGTAGTGTGGGGGGACACCTTGTTATTTTGAAATGCCCTAGTGTAGACCAGGGCTAAGACTGAAATTATAGCTGACTTTACCACTGTGACCCCATTTTCATCCATTCAAAGCTTTTCCATACATTCTCTGATTTAAAATAGTTTAATATTTTCAAATCTGGCAGAAGGTATTAAGGTGGGTTTTGTTTGCCAGATTTGTCCTCTCAATTCACAACTTTCCATACTGTTCTTTATCTTTTAGGTGCTAAATCTATTTGCTTTCTTATTTCAGCATCTGTTGTTAAAAGGCCTGGGAAGTAAAGGTCTCTCTCACATACACATGCTTTTACAGTTGGAGAAATTAAGGCAGAGGATACAGTTTGCCCACAGCTGCTAGACAGAGTTGACACACAGTCATGTGAGGGTGAAGGTGGAGTTTTGGCTTTCAGTCTTGTGCTCTGATCAAAAAATTCTTTTTTTATAACTGTCCTTATTACTTTCCAGTTAACAGGAAACACTTTCCCTCGTTTTATTAATTTTCAGAGACCAAGAACTTCACATGTCCTCCTGTCTGTGTCAGTGACTAGATGTATTTTTAGAGGGCTCAGAAATGCTTGTGATGTGTTCATGTGACAAGGGCAGTTCACTTGTTTGGAGTTGCTGTTGATTTCTAGAATATCCATTCAGGGCTTTTGCCAACATACACAGGGTACTTCTTGCTTCATATTACAGTGATACTGCTTTGTCAGGATAGAATTTAGCCCAGCATGGCTAGAAGCTTGTCTCTGCTAACTTCATTCTGTAGTACAGCATGTTCAAGCAAAGGAAAGGCATTTGCATAGACTGTAAAATTCCTTCCCTCAAGAACCAGCATGGAAACCTCACTGACTTCTTCGGAAACAGTATGTTTTTTTTCTTTTCCCCCTCCAGCGTGGTGTGATACTGAATTGTAAGTTTGCTAGATAGACGTGTGAATAGGCAATTAATATCTGGGTTCAACATTTCTGTCAGGCACGGTTTTCAGCATCTGGTATTCACACTCTAAAATTCTGTGTAATAGCTACCATTTACTACTGCAAACGAAAAAAAAATTAAATCTCATGTACTTTCATTTCTCTTGTGTAACTAAATAAGCACATTTCTTTATCTTTTTGGATTTGTGTGGAGAGACTTGGAACTTGGGGCAGCAACAAATATTGCAATGTACAATTCTGAGTATTAAAACTAATTATGCTACTGACTAATTTTTAAAACGTTAGTTCAGTTTTATTGTGTGAATGGATCTAGTAATGGGAGGTTGTTCATGTGCAAAATAAAGCTGTGTTTTGGTTCAATTCCTGATTAGAAATTTTTTTATATAAAGGTCTTGGTTTTTTGGTTCCTCATTATATTTTTTCCAGTTATGTTTAGTGACTTTTTTCTTCCTGATAGCTGAGGTCAGACTTTCCTGCAGCAATACACAATAGATGCAGAACTTGCGTCTCAAGCAGCACAGATTTGCCTACCAGTAGGCCCAGAGGAAGCAAATTTACTTGCATTGATATTTAGGATTATTTTTTAAAAATTAGCATAAACATCTGTTATCTTCTAGTATATAGGCAAGTTTATTCACATAACTCCTTGCTCTTCAAGTAAAGAATCTACTGTTTCTGGCATTTCTCCACCTGTGTTTCCTGGTTTTACAAGCAATCTTTATGGATGACACTGAAATCAGGTGATTGAACAGTGTAACAGTGCTGCTTCTCTGACTCCTGGCAAGTAGGACTTAAAACTATCTGAGATTAAATTATTTTTGCAGTACCTTAAATTGTCTGTAAATGCTACTAGCAGTGAAAATACTTAATGTTTACTAGTTTGTGGAATCCAAATACAGGTTTTTCCACACAGCGGGTGTAACTTATTTTCTGTCTTACCGGTTAATGTTTTCAATATAGGCTTTGTTTGAAAACAATTAAGGGTTTTTTTATGCTCCCTCTTTTGAGTCAGCAATCCTGACACATCTCCATTTGTTTTTAGGGGTTATAAAAGGTCAGCCTGTTGTGGCTGCATCTAGCTTACCATCCAACCACAACTTGTATCAGGAGATATCAGAGGAGGGAAGGGGGGGAAGGAGATCCATAGGAATGAAAATGACATACTGTATTGGCTTCTGTGCTCTTACTCACAGAGCACAGAGCTGCTTTGTTGGGACAGAATGTCAAAATACCCAAAGCATTTAAACTATTTGCATTTATTTGTGTATGCTTTCTTTCCTATTGCTCTGATCAGACTAGCATCTCGAGCCATTACAACTCCAAAGGTGACTGGCAAAGAAAGAAATGGCGTTTGTGCACATGTAGGTTTTTATGATTTATAGAAAAGGCCTGAATGTGTTTTATTTTAAAAAATGTGTTTTCAATTGGAAATTCAGATGATGTTTAGACTGGTAGGCAGTGACTGGAGAACTAGTATGAGAGACTAATGAAAGCTGAGTTGTTGAGAGGGGAAGGACTTTAGTGTGTCTGCTAAAATCTTTTTGGTGATAGTTTTAATTTAGTTAGTAATATTTTGACTAAGGAAGCTTTTGTTAAAGAATCATCACCTTTATTCCGTCCAATAAGGTGTAGAGGTCTTGCAGGAAACAGATTGCAAGCCTCCTAATAATTCTCCCACCATCAAGAAAGATTATCCTTTAGAGTCCTCATATTTCTAATGTTTAGGAGAAAAGGGGTGTGTGAGAAATTGGGGTGGTGAAAAGGAAACCTTTTATGCCCATCTTTTATACATCATAAAGAAACAAAAAGGGGCACAAGATGAAATTTTAAAACCAAACCAACCATTTAGCAGGTCACCTTTAACAGAATGAATATCATTTTTTATTGCTGAAAATAATGGCAGAATTGGAATTTGTGCATTAAGAAAACGTTTCTTTAGTATTGTCATTTCTGAGATTTTTATACTAGATCATTAAAGAGTTTCAGCACAGGACAAGGCCATGTCATTGATACTATCTGCTGCTACAAAACAGAAATGTATAGCTCTCTTAAATTGGTAAGAGAAACTATTTACTCTGGGGAACAGTCTGAATTTGAAGCAATAGTATTAATTCTAATCCTGTGTATCTAGTTCAGTGGTTTTCAAACTGAGAGTTGGGACACCAAAGTGTGCCGTGACCCCTTTTTAATGGTGTCACCATAGTTGGTGTTAGATTGGCTAGAGCCCAGAGCTAAAGGTAAAGTCTGAGCCCAGCTGCCAGGGGCCAGAGCTGAAGCCTGAGGGCTTTAGTTCTGGCTGGCAAGACTCACGTTACAATACCCTTTGTACTTTGGCTTTGTCCCTCACCCTTGTCCACAGGGCAACGCAGGGCTCAGGCTTCAGTTCCTTCCCAGGTTGTGTAGTAGTTTTTGTTGTCAGAAGGGGGTTGCAGTGCAGTGAAATTTGAGAACCCCGTATCTAGTTGATAACTCATCAGATAGTCAATGTGAGCTGCAGTCCAGTTTTGCAGAGTGTAATATATCGCGTGATTCAATATTTATTACCTTACATTACCCTGTGCTTTTGTACATGGTACCATGAAACACTGTGGGGAGGCGATCATAAACTAAAAACAGAACGGGAAATATATAGCACCATATTTAAAATGAGAAGTGACTTCATTGTAGGGAGGAAGGGAAGAAGTAGTTCCAGGGATGTGGAAGTAACACAAATAAGAGCATTTTTCGTGCATTATTTGGTAAACCAGAAAGGAAGATGAAAAGAGAACGAGGAGAAGCAGTTTGAAGATGTGGGGAATGTGTGGCTACCAGATCAAAACATAACATGTAGTACATAAAGTATGTATGATCCTTTAGAATTGTATTCAGAGCCCGACAGGAAAACAGTGACAAGTGTCTGGATTCTATGGGTATGCCTATACAGCAAAGAAAAACCTGCATCTGTTCTAAGCCTGCTGTCTTCGGGGCTGTTTCGTGCTTGTGTAGACTTTCAGGCTGGGGCCTGGACTTTGGGACCCTCCCTACCTACAGAGCCCAGGCACTAGTCAAAGCCTGGAAACCTACACAGCAATGAAACAGCCCTGCAGCCTGTGTTCTGCAATCCCAAATTGGCTGGCATTGGCCACCCTTGGATTTTTTTTGTCTTTTTAGACACCCTAAAAGGTGAGCTGCTGTTTCCTGAAGTGTGCCCACACAGAGGGAATACTTTCTTGGGTCAGAACTAGGATTTCTGGTTTGACTTCTCATAGAGCAGTACAGCCGCACAGGTGTAGCTGTGCCATCATAGCACTTTAATGAAGACTACAGTGCTGAGAGGAGAGCTTCTCCCAGCAGTGGTAGTTTTATATATGACTTAATGATACAAAGCTGTAGTGTAGACTTAGAAGATAATGGAAGAACTGTAGAAGAGGGAGAACTGATGAATGGATGGTAAAGATTTCAAAAGTGGTAAGGAGAAGTTCTGGCAGTTTTCTGGCAGTTTTCTAGGGATAAGACATCACAAAAGCTGGAAGAGGAAAGGGGATCTTCTGGTCAAAGAAAACTCTAGAGATCTCTGAAGCAAAATGCAGGACAATGTAGCACTTTAAAGACTAACAAGATGGTTTATTAGATGATGAGCTTTCGTGGGCCAGACCCACTTCCTCAGATCAAATAGTGGAAGAAAGTAGTCACAACCATATATACCAAAGGATACAATTAAAAAAATGAACAAATATGAAAAGGACAAATCTAGAGATCTCTGAACTTCAGAGTGGAGATGGGAATGACAGTCAGGCCTAGAAGGAAGTCTTTGTCTCATGAAGCATTCAGTAATTTGTGGTTATGGTGTATTCCAGAATTGACAAGCAGATGATGAAACAGAAAAGGTAACCAAGGTTCTAAAACTAGTTTGGAGCTATCTCAGGAAGATGGGAGATGGTTAAGAGAACAGAGCTGAGATTAGGACTATACCATTCCGTAAAAGAGGAAAAAACTTAAAGCCTATACCAGTCAAGTCTACAGCCAGAGAAGATGGGATAGAATCTCCTCTGTCAGTGAATTGAGTTTTAACGGATCTCGGGTAAAAACTGATCTTATCATCAAATGCCATCAGAGGCTTTTGTCCATGTTACTGATAAGTCAGGTGAAACTTCATATGTTTCTGGGATAAAACTCTCAGTTCATAGTGCCATGTCTATACTTAAACTGCAACAGTGGCACAGCTAACTGTTTTCCTGTTAGCATATATAATCCATCTCCCTGAAAGGCCACTGCTATGTTGACAGAAGAATTCTTCTATCAACCTAGCACCATCAACACTAGGGATTAGGTTCCATAGTTGCATCTCTTGGGGTGCTGATTTTTTTTTGCATGCCTAAAAGATGTAGTTATGCTGATGTGTATTTCGAATGTAGTCCAGCCATGAGTTTAGCAAATATGCCACACTGGGAATTAATTCAGCAGTGATGTCTTGCACATTATTCCTATGTAAAAACAGTCTAAAGAGAAATTGTGTGCCAGTCACTGACTTTCGCAGCCTATTACATAATCCAAACGTTGGTCATGTAAAGAAATTTTGATCAGTATTTAGCACTGAATAGTATCTCTGATGTTTTGCAATAGCAGCAAAATTTTCTCATACCGTCTGTGTAAACAGTGTCCTAGTTCACAGTTTACATTCACATGCTTGGTTTTTGTAGTATGAGGTAATGGGGTTTTTGTAATTGATTCATTCATGTCTCATTCACAACTCATGGTAGATCTTTTTTTAGACTGGCATAAATTATTAGCAACTAATGCATTGTCTTAAGTGTTTGTTTAACCAAGTCCATTTGCTAGAGTTGCAGAGTTTTTAATGTGAAAATTACTTGCTTATGTAAAGTTTTTGTTAGTCTTTCTGCTTGTAGGATTTTTGCAGAGATTTGCTCTGCATGTACCAACATTATACTGGGTATGTAACAAATAATCAGTTGCTTCAGATTTTCAGTGTTTTTAGCCCAGTTCATTGCTGATAAAGCAACAGTCATGGAAACATTAATTAATGCAAGAGAAAAACAACAACAAAAACCTGCTCTGATGCTTTTCATGGGAATTCTGGCTCCATAATCTTTGACAGGGACTCGGGACTCAGAAATTGTGAAATACTTTCTGGGAGCATATTTTTTATTTTATTAAAAAATCTCAGTTATTACTGACTTTTGAGCAAATCTGAGCAGTATTTGTGAATGTAAGCTACACTGCGCACAGATGCACCAACTCTGTCCACACATCTATACAGGCTCGTACAACTGCACATCCACTAATGTGATCTACCCCATCAAATGCCAGCAATACGCCTCTGCCATGTATATTGGCCAAACTGGACAGTGTCTGCAAGAAAGAATTAATAGATACAAATCAGATATCGAAAAAGACAACATACAGAAACCTGTTGGGGAGCATTTAAACTTGCCTGGGTACCCATTAATGGATCTCAAAGTCACCATATTATTTCAAACCAATTTCAAAAGCCAGCTCAACAGGGAAGCTACAGAACTTACATTTATAAGTTGGATTCCTACAACCAAGTCTAAACAAAGACTGTTGGCTGGATGGCCCGCTACATTCCACATCCTAATGGCATAAAAAAGGGTACTTAATGCGAGTACTAAGTATTCTTATCAGCTTCATTTAGCATGGACACTCTAGTTGACAAATTATTTCCCTTTTTTTCTTTTTCTTTCTCTTCCCCCAATCCCATCTCTGTGTTATTTATTTGAAAACTGGACCCCTTAAACTCCATTCATCTGAAGAAGTGGGTTGTGCCCATGAAAGCTCATGATACCATCTACATTTTTTGTCTGTCTCTAAGGTGTTGCAAGATTATGATAAATATTGAAATTTAAAATAGAGGTACCCGTAATGATTAGCATTAAAAGGTACTATAGATCAGGTCCTCCTCTTTGCCCTATTGCATAATACCAGATCACTCAATGAAATTGAAAGGTAACATGAAAATCTGTAGAAAAGGAATTTCATTTTGAATTGAATGTTAAATACCTTGTGACAACAGATTTCACGGGTTTATGTGAGGCTTCATGGTGAATTTAGTGGGATTAAAACAGAATTAGAGCCTTCTATAGGAAAACTGAACATCCACATTTATATTTAAATAGATTTCAAAAGAAATATAGAAGTTGTGTTTTTTATGAGGGACACTGTTACAAAATAAGTTAGGTTGAGAATTTAAAGCACAGTTCTGCACAAGCTTTCCTGCAGATACTCCTTTTCCATGCTGAAGCTATACCTGTGCAGCCCTGTTTTATGGAGAGAAGGAGGTGAATTGCAGTGCCTATTAGTGTTTTACACTGTAATTCCTCCATGTGAACAATGTCAGGGCGAAATAAGATATCTGATTGGGTAAATATAAGTTCCTTTTTAGCTCATGCCTACAGTGATCATACAGGTGTAATAGTACAACCCACTAGTAATGCACACTGCAATTCACACTGTAGTTAACTACAGGACTATATAGACAAGAACTTTGTGAGCACTCTTTTGACAGTTTAGCTCAATCTTTTTGCGAAGTGGATTAAACTGCAGAAAAGAATAGTTTAGAGTAGATGTTCACATATGGAGCTACTGCAGAATAGCTCTTCTGGGCCTTTTCCCTGTGTAAACAAGCTGTTAGAAGGGATTTATCCCATGTTCCATGGGATTAATTTCTAATTGACTGTGGGGGGCGAAAGGAGGCAGTTAGTTCCCCTATAGGTGAGTTAATATGTAATTGTCCATTGCGTGTTTTCTTGCATCTGCTTACGAAGCCTCTGGTATTAGTTACTGTCTGTGATTCAGTTTGACAATTCTTTTGTGTCTGTGTAGAAATCAAGGGCTGGGCATTGCATCGTTTCTGCAGGCCGCTCTTACTATTCAAGCCAGGAGTTCGGTCTCCCCCCACCCTATTCTCATCCACTTCCCTTTTGTTTCTTCCACCTGCCTGCCTCTATTATTTCTTTTGGCAATTGTAGGGGTCAACATTTTAAAGACTCTTGGGATGATGGATAGTGCTGAGTGGGGAAGGGGGGCAGTGTTATGATGGAAGGTGTTAATGGTTTCAATAGCTCGGTCTTTGGTCTATATGTTAAAGTTACACTGTTAAAGCCACTGGGTCTGCTAACCAAATGCTGGGGCTCACCATGTCTCTCCCTTCTATTTTTCCTATTTTCACCAAAATCAACAGAGTTCTGCCCACTCACATCTAGAACATCTCTCTAAAATTATGGAATTGATAGCATGAGCCATTCAAACATTCTATTACATGGAAAGAAATGTCATCAAGCTGAGTGTAGGGCTTCAATTTGCTTGGCCAATTAGCCCACTTACATAGTATATTGAGGCACATAGGAGGAATCTTAGGTGAGTACAAAGATTATAATTCATTGGTTAGAAGATCCTGCAGTGAACATACTAATCTTTTCTGTGTGATGTTTAATCTGAAATGATTAGTGGGTCACTTTGTCTTTTGTAGCTTGAGAGACTGATTAGCTAATAAGAAAATAATAGTAAAATGCACATGGGGTACATCAGTCCCCAACATTTAGATAAGTAACCTGTGATGACTGGCCATTAATCCTTATTAACAATACAATTCAGTTATATATTACTACCCACCCACAGATTTCCACACATTTTGCAAAAGAGGGTTTTATTATTCCCAAGTTACAGATGAATAACAGAGAGGTGAAGTTATTTCCCACCTGCAGAGTGGGGAACAAAATCCAAATAATACCCAAAAGAGTCTTTTTTATGTTGCCAACAGACAGTTGTAACAGGATAGGTGACACTCAAAATATTCACATTGAGTTAGTGCCTAAACATTTTATAGTGATTCCATTATAGGCTGGAGAAACCTATTTTGATGTGAGAAGGGAACAAATTTGAACATTGACTTTTCACGTAGATCAGTAAAGGGTCATTAGCCTTTCTTATAAGAGATCAGTTCATTCCTCAGGTGCTGCTTAGCTAGCAGGAAAGAGAAAGAACCCAGAAGGTTCCATGACAGTTGACAAGTTGATTGTTGTGTGGGTGGACTCTGACAACAGCAATGCACAGTCCAAGATACACGCTGTTTACTGAGAGCGGGTATGAAGCCCCCAGACTGGAGAAATATAAGGTAATTTTGAGATGCTTTGTTCCAACTAATGGAATTCACCTCAGAAAATTATAGGAAGTGGGTGTATTGTAGGTTCCTTCCAGCAGTAGTAGTAATAGCCAAACCTATCTGAAGAGAGAGCCACTGTCAGCTTAATATCAGCATAGTAAAATGAAGGATATCTATGTGGCTTGAAGGGCATATAGCAACAGGCTGGGTTTCCTAGGAAATCTCAACGCTTTTCGGTCATATCCCTTCAGGGATTTCAGCCTGTTCCTTTAAGAACTGCCTTCTTTCTGACCACCTGGCAGTTGCTGAACTCTGCAGTTTTTATTTACCTTTTTACTAGCAGGGTTGCCTAGCATGTCTTTCGGAGGTTTGGGAGACAACCAGCAGCAGCTTAAAGTGGTCATTTGATGGCCTCTTGCTGAAGTTGAAAATCTTTTTCTAAGCAAGGCAGGATTTAAACTCTACTCATATTTTCTTTTGATTTTTCATTGCTGCGGAGGTAGCAAGAATAGCTTCTGAAGCAATATGAGCTGGTGGATCATATTCCTGCTGAGCAAAGATTTGGTTATGCCAGTGGTTTTCAACCTATTTACCATTGTGAGCTGTATATGAGGACCACAATGCGCCGTATCCAATACTACCTGATTGAGCCTGAGACCCTACATGCACTGCAGAATTGTGCTGACTGTGCCACAAGCAGCCTACATGATGCAGGTTGAGAACCCCATTGGGTTATGCAGAGGAGTTTACCTTGCCAATCCTCTCCAGCATGAGAGTGATAATACTGCTCTACAGCCAAAATGCTTCTGAAATAAATGTAGTCAAACTTTACTAATTCTGGGTCACTGAGAACGAAAATGATGCTTAAAATTGTTGATTGGCTCTAGTTTTCAAGATATGCTATTGGGTCAGTATATACGACCCTTGACTTGCAAATGGCGGAGGATAAGTGAGTTATAAAAGGAAGGGATCTCAATTTAAACCAGAAATGACTAAAATACATCTTTGACTGGATCTATGAATAAATCTATGACTGGGTTTGGACAGTACTTGCTTTTTAGGCAAAACAATGAATGATGCAATCTGAATTTGGTATTGCGTCATATGATATGAATTGCATCATGTTATTCCTAGAAGTCATGGATGTTTTGCTGCATAATGGCAATGTTTTGCCATCAATTCCAGTTGGTCATGCAGTCCATATGAAGGAAACCTATGACAACATGAAACAATTTTTGAGGTGCATAAACTATGACCAACATCAGTGGCAGCTTTGTGGCGATTTGAAGATTGTTGCTCTCTTGCTTGGTCTGCAGACTGGATACACACAGTACTGCTGTTTTCTCTGCGAATGGGATAGTTGTGGAAGAGATTCCCACTACATCAAGATAGATTGGCCACTCCGACAGTCATTGGAGCCTGGGAGGAAAAGTGTTCAGCATCCACCACTTGTTGAATCAAGGAAGATTTTGTTACCACCCTTACACATCAAGCTGGGTCTGATGAAGAACTTTGTCAAGGCCATGGACAAAACACAAGCAGCTTTCAAGTACCTCCGTGGAAAATTTCCAAGGTTAAGTGAAGCTAAGATAAAGGAAGGTGTCTTTGTTGGTCCTCAGATTCGTGAACTTCTTCATGATGATGCATTTGACCCTGCACTGCATGGCAAGGAAAAGATGGCATGGAAAGGCTTCCAGTTAGTGGCAATAAATTTTCTCGGAAACAATAAGGCAGACAACTACAGGTGGTTGGTGGAAAACCTCCTCAAGGCATACAAAAGCCTTGGTTGCAACATGTCACTAAAGATACATTTTTTGCACTCTAATCTAGATTTTTTTTTCCCACCGAACTGCGGAGCAGTGAGTGACGAGCACGGCGAGCGATTTCACCAGGACATTGCAACAATGGAGAAACGCTATCAGGACAAATGGAGCCCATCAATGCTTGCAGACTATGGGTACGTCTAGACTACATGCCTCTGTCGCCAGAGGCATGTAGATTAGGCTACCAGGCATAGGAAAATGAAGTGGCGATTTAAATAAGCACGGTAGTCTGGACGCGCGGGGGTCGACATCAAAGGCATTTGTCGACCACCCAGGTATGCCTCATCCCAGGATGCCTTTGATGTCGACCCCCGCGTGTCCAGACTACCACGCTGAGCCGAGAAACAGCTGACCAGCTGTTTGTCGGCTCAGCGCGGCAGCCATGTAAATTTAAATGAAGTGGCGATTATTTAAATCGCCGCTTCATTTTCCTATGCCTGGTAGCCTAATCTACATGCCTCTGGCGACAGAGGCATGTAGTCTAGACGTACCCTATATCTGGACAGTGACAAGAGATGCGCCATTTAGTGAATGCAAGAGACAAGCCAAGAAGCACTGAGTAGACACTGAATAGGACTAAACTATGGACATAAAAGTTTTTTGCCTTTTGTTTCATAATAAATTTTATTTATATAACCCTTTTGCTGATTTTTAAAGTGTTACATAAACAGGACAGGTGAAATATTATCATGTAAAGCAACCATAAACACATGAAAAGACCTAGGTTTACAATTTATTATTAAAACTCTACTATCTACACAATATACATAGACGTAAAATGTAAAAACTTAAATATCTTAGGAACAGTAGCCAGTCACTTGTTTTAATTGTCATATTTGAATTAAGCACATCAAAATACATAATAGCACATTTTATCTCTGAAGCAGACGACTTCTTAAAAAATTGTAGACCAGTGTAATGGGAGTACCCCCTGAAAACATTGTACATAGTAGAGATTGCAGCCCACTGGATCCACCTCCCTGTACCAACAAGCCAACAAAGTATAAGGGTATTTAGGCATGTTGGGAGTGTTTTGAGCAGAAAAGTTTTCAAACAAACATGCCCATATCTACCCCAAATAGAGCAAGTTCCCAGACTTCAGGTGCTTTTTGGATTGGTATTGAACCCCTGAAACTAGAACTGAAGAGTCACAGTAAAAGATCCTTTTCTGTGCTGGAGCCAAATACCATTCTGCATATATGGTAATACACAGCTACAGGAAAATACTGTAATTATGTGTCTGAAACAGAACTTCAGCAGGACTAGTGATCGGGGCGGGGGCCGCGTGGTGGGTGACTGACCACCCTAGGAGCAGCTGGTCAGCCAACATGCGGCTTGTGTGGTAACTGCCAGAGTTGGAGCCTGGGCCACAGTATTAAAAATAGCACTATGGCACGGCTCCAGTCCCAGTACATGGGGCAGTCGCCCACCTTGTGGCTCTGCCCCTGGGTGCAGCTGGGGCTCTGGTACTAAAAACAGCACCACAGCCCTCGCTCGAGTCCCAGCACATGGGGTATGCTGCCCTGTGTGTCGGGTCTGGAGCTGGGCCATGGTGCAGCTGCTCTTGGGCTGGGGTTGCAGTACTAAAAATAGCACCGTGGCCCTAGCTCCAGCTCTGGCACCCAAGGCAGCCGCCCACCGTGCTGCCCTGCCGTGCAGGTGTCAGGATGGCAAAAGGGAAGGGGCAGGGAGATAACAAAGGGGAAGGTAAGAAGAAGAAAGGGCTTTGCTGATGTGGAGAGGAGGGACCAAGTGCAGAAGAAGAAAGGAGAAGGCACCAAGGAGCGGGGTGGAGGAGAGACAAATGCCAGGGGGCCAAGAGGAGACCATAAGGGGGAAGGGCAGCAGGAGTGAGGGGGATGGGAAGGTGGAAGTGGGAGAGGGGAGGGGACAGGGTGATGCTGAGTGAAGGGAGAAGACTTGGTGCCAGGAGAAGAGGAGTTGAAAGGAGGGGTGGGCATGAGGAAGGTTGGAGTTGGAGCAAGTCATGTGTAAGGGCTCAGAGGGGCACGAGGAGAACTAGGACAGAGGGTGCTGAGGGAGTGGACACCAGGTAAGAAGAGGGCAAGAGGAGCAGGTGTTGGGAGGGCAGGGTCAGTGAAGGAAGGGGGAGGCACTAGAAGGGTGCAGGGGGTAAGATGCAAGTTCCAGGGAGACTGTGGAGTTAAAGCGGAAGGGAAAATACAGGCAGGGGAGGGAAGGGGAGGGATGGGCACCAGAGGGCAAAGGAAATAGACGGGGCAGGTGGGTAGAGGGAGGTGTTAGGAAGGGGGATGGGGAGGGAGGCTAGAGGAGGGGTGGGCACAGGGGAGAAGAAAAGGGCAGGTGCAGAGGTCAGAGAAGCTGGGGAGGTGGGGCAAGTCCCAGGATGGCTGAAGGAAGTGAGAGGGGTAGGAACCAGGACAGCAGGAGGCGGGGGGCAGCAGCAGCAGGCAACAGGGCATCAGATTAGGCGAAGGGAGGATGGGAGATATGGCAGCAGAGGGGAAAAGGGAGAGGTTTATAACTTAGGTGGCACATATAGCACACATGACCTCAATATTGGTGCACATGACAAAACTCACTCCGCTCATGGATGGAAAATCTTGGCACACTGCTATTGATGTATCTTCCATATATTGTGTAGTTATCAGGACCTTCACAACTCCTGCCATGTTTGTACTAGGGGAGTTTTTTAAAAAAAATACCTTGCCTTTTTTAATACTGGTTCAGCTCCACTGGCTGTCTCCAGTGTCAGAAATTCCATACTTAAACTGACTGCCAGCATTTTGAAGCACCATTGTATAAACCTTGCTCAGCAGATATCTAAAACACGATCAGAAGACAGCTGTGGTGATGCTCGCAATTTTGTATTGCTAGCATTGGTAAAGTTGAACTGTTAATAATGATCAGGAATATTTGAAACATTGCTTGGTATAGACATGGCCTAAAACAATCTGCCTCTATATAAACCTTCTTCTCTTAACTTAGTACAGGGAGCCCTCTACTGGCTAATTATAACCACATTTTGTAGCTTGAAATTGGGACATTGAGTGTACCTTATTATTCAAACACTAGGGACTGGAATTTGTTTATAAAGTTCACACACTCTCTCTTTCGTGAGATTCAGGATGCTGCACAGTAACTCAAACGCTGCACAGTGACTCAAACTAAACCACTTATTAAAAACACCTTAAAAAGCAATAAGAACACCTTGCTAAGATCTCACAGACCAGATAAAGGAACTGTTTGTGGGAGTCTGTAGGGTAAGAAGGCAAAGGTTCCATATGTGAGACTAACCATAATTGCATTAAAGTTGAAGATTAGTGATGAAAAGTTTTCATATAGGAGATAAAAATAGGGTGAAGAGACTGGGAATGATGACTAGGAGAAGCAAGGCCCTGAAATCCTGAAAAGTCCGATTGGTGACTATGAATATCCATCTAGATCTGTGGTGTCAAATCAGTTCTGAAGCAGTAACCACTATAATGGCTACTGCTATAGCGAACTAGCCACACTCAGCTGGCCAAATAGCCACATATGGCTAACTTGTTGGACACCATGGATCTAGATAAAGTCCAAGAAAGTGATCTCTGATACAGTGAGAATCCTAAAAGTCTGAGGCTGTCTCTATACTGGAAGATGTAAAACACTGTTAGTTGTAGCATTGCTCACAGAGCACAGCAGTGAAACCACTACTGTGTCCCCACACTATCAGCTACTAGTACAGTAACATAACCACACTTTTGTTCAGAGCAATGAAATCTGGGCAGCACAGAGCCACCTCTTCCTCATCTGCTGCTGAGACTTATGAAAAACCAGGAGGTGGAGTTGTCTCAGGACATCCTGGGTCTTGCCCAGTACCTTATGGTGCATCACTTTGCATCCCAGAAACACCTGTGCTTCCATCCACATTTGACACCATCTTTCAACAGCTTTTGTGTTACTCACTCTGCCTCCTTGGTCTGTGGGAATGGATCCCTAAATGCTTGAAGAAAATGCTGATAGTTCTTGCTAACATAAAAACTGGCAGTCAAGTTATTCCTTAAGCTGCAAAGTGATGATGAGTCAGATGCTAAGCTTGCTATGCAGTGTACATATGATACGAGAGTTCTTGTGGCATTCACTGAGGTGCTCATCACAGTGGAATGCCGCTTTTGAGCTCTGGAAACAAGTGGCAGGACCACATCATACAAGCCTGGGATGAAAAGCTGTGGCTGCAGAACTTTCAAATGAGGAAAGCCAGTTTCATGGTACTGTGTGATAAGCTCTCTCCCATCCTGCAGTGCAAGGACACAAGAATGGGAGTTGCTCTGCCGGTGGAGAAGCATGTGGGGATTATGCTGTGGAAGCTGGCTACTCCACGCAGCTATTGATTGGTTGCCAATCACTTTTGCATGGGAAAGTTGACCATTGTTTATGGAAATGTGTATCCTGCTCCAAAAGACAGTGACTCTGAGCATCGTGCATGAAACTGGGGTTTGCTTTACACAGATGGGCTTTCCTAACTGCAGGGAGGCAATATATAGCACACTCGTTCCAATTCTGGCACCTGCGCATCTCTCCCCACAGAGCCATCTCTCCTCAACCCCCATGCTGCTACATCTCTATCAGATGGCGGGCAGATGGAAGCCGGTGTTTGCAGGAATAGTGTGTGCAAATGTGGCCACCTCGTCTCAAAAATATCTTGGCATTGGAAAAAGTTCAGAAAGGGGCAACAAAGATGATTAAGGTATGGAATAGCTGACCTATGAGGAGCGATTAATAAGACTGAGACTTTTCAGCTTAGAAAAGAGGCCACTAAGGGGGGATATGATAAAGGTCTATAAAATCCTGGCTGGTATGGAGAAAGTAAATAAAGTTATTTACTTGCTCCCATAACACAAGAACTAGGGGTTACTAAATGAAATTAATAGGTAGCAGGTTTAAAACAAACAAAAGGAAGTATTTGCTTTAAACCTGATATCAAACCCAACACAGTCATCCTGTGGAACTCCTTGCCACAGGATGTTGTGAAGGCCAGAGATGGGCAGGAATGGTGTCCCTAGTCTGTGTGTGTCTGAAGATGGGAATGGGCAATGGGGTGGATCACTTGATGATTACCTACCTGGCATTAGCTACTGTCAGAAGACAGGAAACTGGACTAGATGGACCTTTGGTCTGACTATGATGGCCATTCTTATATTCTTAACTTGAGCTAAATGGAGGCTAATTAAAACAAGTGCCACGTGGGAGAAAAGATTCAGCATCTCCATCTCTTCATTAGTTGTGAGCTGATGATGCATGATATACACTTGCAGCCTTTGAATCTTCCAGCAAAACCATAGGAGATCAGAACTGACATTCTTGATACTTCTAATGCTAAAATGGAGCAGGTGAAAAAACTTTATACTTTTATATATCATAAAGAAATAAGGCACAAAACCCCATTCATTCCTTTGCAACTTCTTTGGCATTCAGTGTCATATACAATCTGACAACTATATCAGGGCTTGTTACAGTTTAAATAAAAAAACCTGGTAAGAGGAAAGCTTTGTTCTGATCTGTTCCCTGCAAAGCTAGTTGACTGAAGACAAGTGACTTGCGTGCAAGTTTTCTTTTTATACTGTAAGGTCTTCAGAAATGTTATGTTTGCCTTCATCCTGCCTCTAAGCATTATTGTAATACAAGCAATACTCCTGAGGCCATTCTGTGCAAAAATATTAATTCTGCACACTGTATTTTACATTTTTGCAAATTTTGTCAAATAAATGTGGAGGCTCCAGCACAGCATTGGAGAGCACAGGCCTCTGGCTGCATAGAAATGGGAGATCACTGTGGAGCTCTTTCCTCCTCCCATCACCAGGACAGGGACTCAGAGGTGAGGCTGCACCTAACCCTGACACAGGGCAAGGACTGTCCCTGTCCCAAACTCACCCTTAATGCCAGCTATGGGTAGGCAGATTTCCAAAGGTAGGATCCAGGTTTTGGGGAATTAGGTGTGTGAGAGGGTTCTGTGTGGGACCATTTGGGTTCAGTTGGCTCACTGGAAGATTGTGGTGAGGGAAAGACCTGCATGCACAGGGGATTGTTGGGGGGGGGGGTTCTGGGCTTAATGGTAACAGAACTCAGCAGGGGAGGTCCAGGTGAAGGTGTGTAGAGATCTGTGTGGTGAGGGATAAAGCTCAGAGAGGAGGAATCAGAATATGGGAGGATGAGTTGGGGGGTAGGGGAAAGGGTCCAGAAGCTGGGAAGTCGGGCTCAGTGGGGTGGGGATCCAAGTGTAACTGGTTGCGACTGGGGGTGGTGGTGCAGGGGTCCAGGTGCAAGTGGCTCAGGGAAGTGGTCCAGGTGCATGAGAGTGAGCTTATCAGTGGGATTCTGAGTGTGGGGAAGCTCAGCTCAGTGATAGGGTCTGGATATGAGGAAGGCTGGATGCACCGGGGTTGAGAATTGGAGAGTTTCTTCTTATACAGCAGTGTTTCCCTATTTTATTTGGCCATGGAACCCTTTTCAGCTTTTCAGAATTTCAAGAACCCCCTAGGCTTGTCAAGCCAAAAAAAAAGGGGGGGGGGAACCCATCAATGCGTGAAAATCACATTCCTTCCCCAAGACCCCACTTCTTTGAGGCCGCATCCTCTCTGTTCCCCTCCTCTCACAGGCTTGTGGATATGAGGGTGCAGGAGTTTGGATTGGATATGTGAGGGGCTCAGGGCAAGGAGACTGTGAGTATGATGGGCTCAGGACACAGATTTGTGATGTGTGGATGGTGCAGGAGTGTTGTGGCAGAAGATTGAAGACGTGGGGGTGCAGGAGTTTGGGGATGAGAGGCTCAGGACAGGGGGCTCAGATTTGGGGTTAGGTGCTGCCAGGAGTGTAATGATGCTGTAGCCAGATGGGGGTTTGACCCCAATTGGGGGCATGTTGGCCAGGCTTCATTTTTAAATAAAATATTAAAATATTATGTCAAACTCAAAAGGTTTTAGCATTGTCTTTATTTATGGGAGGGCGGGGAACCTGTTTTGAGTCAAGGGTCACTGACCCACAGAAAAGTCAGTTGGGGCCACACAAGTGAAATGCTTTTAAAAAAAAAACCCTCCAAAACTCCCAAGCCTCACTAATGTGGTCCCAACTGTGCTGGTGGGGGCAAGGGACAGGGTGCTGCTGGGTGGCAGGATGCTGGCACAGGTGGTGGGGTGCTAGGGCAGGATGCTGTGGTCAGGGACATGGTCCTGCTGGGCACTGGGGTGGGTGGCAGAGTGCTGGGACAAGGAATAGGGTGCTGCTGGGTGCTAGGATGGGTGGCAGGGTGCTGCTGGGTGCTGGGGCTGGGGACAGGGGGGTGCTGGGGACAGAGTACTCATGGGGGGTCTGGACAGGGGCAGCTGGGACCAGTACCTGGCAATCCTGCAACGTCTCTGGGTTCCAGGAAGTGTGTGACTGCACTTCCCCTCCCCAAACAGCTGGTGTGCGTGCATGCTGTTGCACTCCAGCAAGTTACTTCCATGATGCCATCCTGCGGGGGGAAGTCCCAGGGCAGAGAGCTCAGGTTTCCTGACCTCCCTCCTCCCCCACCGCGCAGAAAGGCCACGGAACTAAGTTACCGAGTGCCACAACCCCAGCTGTTCAGGCAGTGTGCACCAGCTCCTTCAGGAAGGGGAAGTGCTTCCCTCCCCGCTGAGAGTCACGTGGGTTTACCCCTGTCCGGCACCCCCCCCAGTGTGCTGGCTGGGAGCAACTGTTCCTTTCTGTCCGCGCCTTGCTACACCTCTGTGTGGCCAGGGAGGAAAGGGAAACAAGTGTGCTGCTTCTTTAAGAAGCTGGCTAGGTGGCGCTCTCTCTTTCAGAGGGGGCGGGGGAGTGCCGGCTCCTCGCCGAACCCCTGCTTTCGCCTCGCGGAACCCCAGTGTTCCGCAGAGCACCAATTGGGAAACACTACTATACAGGGATTCTTCACCAGGCAGTGGAGGAGTGATGGCTGCAGGAAGTGGAAAGGAGGAGGAGGGAATTTGCAGAGCTTTCTGCAGCTGTGAGAGAAATCTGAGAGGAGGTGGAAGTTTCGTCCTCCACACCCAGCTAGGAGTATCAGCTGAGCCTCACACAGGGTAGGAGCCACTAGCCCCTGCCTCATAGTGATATACCTCTCTGCCAGGTGGCTTGGACACTCAAAATACACTACTGTGGAAGATTGCATGGCCACTATTGTGGTTTCACTGTGCTTCCCTGTCAAAGTCACTTTTTGACAGAGAAGCAAAAATCTGCATTGGACATAAATTCTGCACATGTGCTGTGGTGCATAATTCCCCAGAGTAAAGTAATTATAATGTAGATAAAGTTGATTGTTGCGGATGCCTATAACACCTACTTTGGGCTCCTTGTAGCATACAGACCACTTGTACCTCTTCGAAAAGAAAGGAAAGCAATTAACTTTTTCGTGCAAGATTTCCTGTGAATAACCCTAGTTTTGGTAGAAAAAAGTCTATATAGATTTTTTTTTTAAAAAAGTATTGACTAAAACCTGGAAAGAATAAAACAAAAATAATTAAATAATTATAGTTTTTTTTTCTTTCATCTACTTCCATATTTATGGGGTGCTCAGAAAACATGATTGTTCTGCTTTTGGGGATACTTGAAAGAAAGTATTTGCTTTACTTGGTTCTCACACCCTTTTTTTTTTTAGTGTGTTTTTCCTGATAGTAAAAAGTTAAGGCCTGTGCCTACTAGGAATGTCAACATGTAGTTGACTACATGATTGACCAATAAGCCTAGGCTTATCAATTAATCTTGTCAGCTACACACACACACCTTTTCTGCCTCTGAATCAGAGGCAGCAAGGGGTGAGGAACTGGAGCTGGCTTTAAGGAGGTTCCCCGTGAGCACTGGATCTGCCCTTCCCCCCTACCTGCTGCTGCCTCTGATAGAGGCAGCAGCGTGGAGAGTGAGTGGGGGCAGGCTGGAGCCGATATGCGCGGGGAGCTGGCTTTCAAGCAGGGTCCCCACATGTGCTGGTTTGGCAGACCTGCCTGCCCTGTCCCCTTGTTGCCAGTTCCCCCCAGCAACAGGTCCACATTACCGCACCCTCTCCCCTGCACTTCTCACTCTATCAGAGGCAGCAGCGGGTTTGGGGGTGGACAGCTGCCACAAAGCAGCCTCTGTCCACTGCAGACTGGGATCTCCACAGACAGAGGCTGCTCTGTAGCAGCAGCCCCTGTTTGCAGGGGGTCCAAGTCCCCCATGGACAGAGGGTACTCCACATCCCACAGAGCAGCCACTGTCCATGGCAGTAGCGCAGGGAGGCAGGCAGCCAATCTGCACAGGGCACTGTTTTTTAAACTGGCTTCCCTTGCGGACCGGCTCCCACTTGCCACCCCACGCTGTTGCCTGTGAGTCAAAGGCAGCAGTGCAGAGTGGCAGGGGGCTCCCCGGGAGCAGGGCCAGGGAGCACTGGCTGCAGGGCCACCCTGGGGGCTATCAAACAGTCATTTAACAGCTAAGATTTCATATGGTTACACAGCTGTTCAGTTGCATGATAGCTAACATCCCTAGTAGCTACACACACAACTGACCTGTTTTAATTAAAGGTTTCTTTTAATTGTTTTCTATAAACCAATGCAAGATGTATGCTCCTTATATAGGTTTAGCTTGCACTAGTAAATTTCATGTGCAAGCTAAACTGCTATGTGTCCATACAGCATTTGTTGAAGTTTAGCTAAATCTGTTTTCAAACCAATTATAGTTAAACTGTTACATTTTTCTGTGTGTGGACAAGCCTTTTAGAGATTAATATCCAGCTTATGGAGAAGATTTTAAATAAATATTTAATATTCCATATTGCAAGAACAGATTTGCAGATTTCAAATACTCTGGTTTTTTTTAAACAAAACACCACTTTCTCTCTCCTTTACTTGACAAGACCTGATCTTATGGTTCTTTGTCTGCCTTGAGACTAAGCAAGATATTTGAGGGAGAGGGGAAACAGCTCCCTAGAGTGCTTAAATTCATTTAGGAGAGTGTGAATACAGGAGTAAAGGAACTGTAGCAGAAGGGTAGATAAAGGATTCCCACCTATTCAGCATCATTGCTGGGATACTCAGTATCTCTTTCAGATGTCAACAACATCAGGTACACAGATGAATGTTGCCTGTTCCTGAGTAATTGAGAGGAAAATGGGGGTTACATGAGTATAGGACACTCAGTCTTCTTCTTAAGTAGTATTAAAGCTTTTGTCTGTCTGTGAATTTCTAAACTAACCTGTTAACATCTACAACACTTTTGTCATGTATGTCAATTTAATACTGTAGAAATGTGATAATAGTAGACCAAAAACAAGCAGATGGTTCAGTAGTTTAGTCATGCAAAATGTTTTGTAGAAATAGCTAATTTAAAGTTTTTTCCACTGCAGTGTGCAAGCAAAGTTTATGTAAAAGCTTTAAATCCAGTACAGGTTGGACCTCCCTTGTCCGGCACCCTTATCTGACTGGTCCTGGATGAAGGATTTTTCCAAACCAGGGGAGGTAATTTCAGGCCCCCTGCTGTTGCCACCACTCCCCTCCCCAGGCAACTCTTCCCCCAGCGGCTTCCTGTTTCCCCTGCAGTCCAGCTGAGCTGCCCACCAGCTCCTGGGCCCCCTTCTCCCTGCAACGCACCTGGACACTCTGATCCTGCAACATCTGTGGTCATGCCAAACCATGGATGTTGCTAGACTAGGGAATCCCAACTTTTAGAGGTGCTTATGTGTCACATATTTGTAACAAACTGGCTACCTGCCCCTCTGCTCCTACACACAGGCTGCACTGCACTGCACTGCACTACCCTAGGAAAACTAGGAAATGTTGGGGGTGCCAATGGTGCAGCACTGCTAATAGTAATAATTGTGACACCTATAGTATAGAAAGACTCAAATGTTTTACCACCATGTCACCTAACAATGCTTAAAAGAATGTGTGTTCAAAATGACTGACCAGGTATCTATAATATAGCTGCCCTCATTCCTAACAGAAATGGAAAGTTAAAAAGCCCAACTGTCTGTTAGCAGCTCAAATCTATGACCTTGTCTATTTCCAGGCTCCAACAGAAATAAGGGGGGGATGCATTTGAATGAGTTTTGTATATTGGGTTCCTGTCTCCTACCAGGACTGTGGCTCTCACTCATTGCTAACATACACAGGTTTTGAGGTATGCTGCACTATTGCCTCTTCTCTTCATCATTGGTGACTATCCATGCTGAAACCAGCTTCAGATTCTTTGAGTGCACTCCAGCGTGAGTGACTCTGGACACTTCTGTAAAATATAGTAGAGTCCTGTCTTTACAGAGATTTCATGAGTAGGAGTGAAGAAATAATTGTTTAAATGTGAAGGTGGTTGACCCTTCTGCATTTTGAGCTTATCAGTACAGTGATGCAGTCTTGAGGATTTAGAAACACTGTTTTCTTTTTGCATCCCTGAAAGTAAGTTGATTTGTGTCAGGAGTTTGACAAAGCCAGCTGAAGCCTGAACTAGAATTGAGCTTTCTTTGAAGGCTTTGCACTCCACATGCAGTAGCAGCACTAGCCAGAGAAAAAGCAGATTAGATAGATTTGAAAATAATTTTAGAAATAAGAAAATTAATTTTAAAACCAAGAAACAAAATTTCTAATTATTGTGCTATCTTTACATTGCAAGTGGATTAGATGAATGTTTGTATTGTATGAATTCTGTATATAAAAATAGGTAATGAATATTCATTGTTTAATTTTGGTATAATTTATTAGGCATGGACATTGACAATATGCTCAACCCTGAACAAGACATAAATTTAGACAGGCTCTGCCCCCAAATAATTTGTAATATGAAAGATATACATAAACAAGAGACAGATCTACTGGGAAATCCATAGGGCAAGTTGGTATACTTTAATTTGAATGAGTGTCACGAGGCCCCTCCATGCTTTGAGAATTGACTTATGAATATTCATAACTCAAAGAGTGATAGAGTATCAGAGTCAACAGAAATGCGATCAGTGGTTAATTTAGCAGGTCCTTAGTAGGCCTGAGTGATCAGTTTTCGCTGCATTGATCTCCCGGTAAGTGTAGACAGCACCTAAGTCAGCCTTCTCCTAATCCATCCTGAAATTGAGATATGGAAAGAGATCATAAAATTTTAGTCAAGTAACTAGTGAAATAACTAGCTTAGTCGACTGATGACTAACTTTCAGTACTGGAGAAGAGGGGCTGTGTATTTATTATGACACAGATCAGTGATTTGCAGTTTACCATGGTTGGAATTCACCCAGCCTGCAGTGATGCCTTAACTAGAATCCCTTCCTGTTATGCCACTAGATAGCTTTGAACTAACTGGAGCAAACCAATTACTCTTGCACATACTGGAGGAGCTGTGGTGATTGATTTCTAAAAAGAGTACTGCCTTGGCATTGGGCTGTGAATTCAGTTTTTTCCTCCTTTTATTAATACATTCTTTTTTCCATTTGTCTCCTGTTGCTTATAAATTGTCCCTAGAGTCCTTAGGTCTTTACCTGTAGTTTCACCTTCAAATAGTGAAACACCTAACTAGGGAATCTTGATCAAACAAGCACTTTAAAACAGCTGAATACTAAGTTGAAATTTAATTAGGGCAAAGACTCTCTAATACATTAGTAAATTCTGAATATAATTTTATCTACAGACATTTGCCCTAACTATTTCAAGATTTAGCTTTCTGGAGTACAGTCTGGCAGACCAAGTACATGAAGAAAAATGCAACGGTAGTACTGACAAGTCACGCAGTCCATCTATGTAGAGGTTGCATTAGTGTCCAGCAGTGAAGCTATCAGTTCTTCACTCTGAATAATTTATCATTTGACTGTAGCGACACCATCTCTGTTATAATCCCATTAAGATCTCACAGGCCAAACAGGATCATTTCAGTATTTGAATGAGAACACTCTAGTATGCACTAACATTATGGAAGTTGATCATGTTGAATATAATGCACAGCATGGATAATGATAATGAAGACAAAGTAACATGGGCTTCAGCATGAACTAGTTGCCCCTAGTACAAGCCTTCTAGAAACTCTAGGTACATACTAAGGTTGCCAGCCTATGCTGGTCCATCTTTCCATATCTTCAGTATTCTTATGTGCACTAGCTGGATTAAATTTAGCATGCATATGTCTACCTATGCTAAAGCTACACCATAATTTGAAGTGCAGGCAGACCCTAAACGTTAGACGCCACTGGCTGGTTTTCAACTGAGACTTAAACCTGAGCTCCTCACCACTTGTTTACTGAAGATTAGTGGCATTTCTAACAAGAATTAGGGATGTTCTCAATGGGAGTGTTGGCCAGGTTCCATCACTATTAATTTATTCTCCCTCCCTAAATTCCTCTGCGGCTTCAGTGTTTTTTCCTTAATGGTTTTCTAACTTTGTTTCTATTCTGACTTTATTTATGCACTGTGTGCTGTTAAACTGTTATTGCATTTTGATGGCTGGTGATCCCTATTTCTAGTTTTATGTCCCTAAAATCATGTCTACACTAACACTTTTGTTAGTAAAATTTCAGTTGCTCAGGGGCATATGAAAAAACACATGCCTGAGTGACTTAGGCTACACCAACAGAAGCACCAGAATGCCCAGCGCTGTGTTGACAGGAGAACTTCCTCCGCCAACGTAAGTCCCACCACTTGTGGAGGTGTTTTTGTAATGCCAATGGGAGAGCTGTCTCCTGTCAACATAGAGCAGCTACATACACAATCTTACAGTGGCACAGCTGTATTTTTACAGCTGTGATGCATTAAGCTGTCTAATGTAGAAATGGCCTAAGTCATGGGGGAGGGATAGCTCAATGGTTTGAGCATTGGCCTGCTAAACCCAGGGTTGTGAGTTCAATCCATGTGGAGGCCATTTAGGGATTTGAGGCAAATATTTGTCAGGGATGGTACTTGGTCCTGCTGTGAAGGCAGGGGACTGGATTCAATGACCTTTCAAGGTCCCTTCCAGTGCTAGGAGATAGGCAATCTCCATTAATTTAATTTATCACACCTCTGTATACTGACACATGTACAAAATGCTCAGGATTCTTGAAAAATTGTTTTCTAAGTTCTTATTTCACATGTTAAACATCACTTTGGAGAAATGCTCAATAAAGTTTGAATTTAACTTAGTTCTAAAGTGTTTCCTCTGTTTCCCTGCATCTTGTTCCTGACTTGGTTTTTGCATTATTATATTTTGGCAGCAGCCAAATTCCAGCACACACAGTACTTTAGCTTCCATCCCCTTTTTCTAAACTAATTGGGTCCAAGCAGCCTTGGAAAGAGGCCGCCTCTTGTTACAGTAGTCATATGAGCATCTAATCTCAAAGTTTTTAAGCCACATAAAAATTCATGGGCTTTGTTTTCTCAGCCCTCCTCCCTTCACTTTCAGTTCCAAGTGACTTCAGCTCAGAGGAAATGCTGCAGGCAGACAAAGACAGCGACTCTTCTTTAGGCCTCCTGTGTCCCTAATTGAATTAGGGATTCAGTAGCTGGAATTGGTCTCTGAGGGGGAGGGGAAAGAAGAGGCCTTTTGGAGCATACCCAGAACTACATTCAAGCTGGGGCTTTTTAACCCAAGTGTTCTCATCACATAAGACCTTCTAAATTATCTCCATAGCATTGCCGAGGCTGTGTATTGATTAAGCATTTTCTGGTTTTGGATTGGACAGTCCCTGGAGTTAGTTAAAGGCTTGGTCAAGTCATCTGGCTTCAGCTGAAATAGTTAAACTGTGGCAAGCAGTGTCTTCCACTCTACATGGCTTCATATTGAGAAGAAAGGCAAAAGAAAAGGGGAGGATGAGCATGACAATCAGCAATGAACCACTAGGAAATTCATTGCAGATGTGAGGCTTTACATACTGACCTGCCAGGTTAGATCTTGTCAGTGAGTGGAAAGAAGCGTTTTCAGTTTTGCTTATAACGCGAAGACTTGTTTCTTGACATTTTTATAAAGATGTTTCAGTGTATTTATGAAGGTAGAAAACCATTCTTAATGCCTTTGAACCTCAATGCTATGTGGCTGAGATTTGGACTTAAAGAAGAAAGCATGCCCTCACCCTGAAAGGGGAATGTGACAGATTCTTTTCTTAATGGAGATGATACTGAGCCTGGTAGGTTAATTAATTTTGTAGTAGTCTCTTAATGTTCTGTAGGGTTTACAAATACTCAAATACTATGATAATATGAACTATTGAAGAGGGGGTTTACAGGTTTTTCACTTTTTGTTGCTTCATTATGGTGAATATAATCCATAGGGATTACACTGCTATTCAAACTTGTTTTAGTCAGCAAGGTTGATCTTTTTATTATTGTTCCCACTGTAAGGAAAAACTACTCATATAAAGCAAATTGCTACCAAGAGACTGAACAGGTAGAGGGCAAATCATCTCACAATTATTACTTAATTAGTAAAACATTGTATATATATATATGTCTGTGTGAGTATGTATAGATAGATATAGATATGTATATATAAAATTATAAAAAGATGTGATGTTTCATTTTTGCTGAAATAATTTTATAACTTCCTCTAATCCAGGCATTGTCTAACTTACAAAATGAAAACTATATGTAATTTTACTGAACTTGTTGTGTTACTGAGTATGCAACAGTGGGTGGTTAGCATTTAACTTTGTATTAGCTTTAAAACATACTGGAAGTCTATAGATTTAATTCATATTCTCAGCTGTCCTGTGAGAGACCTGAAGGAAGGGGAGGAATTCTAAAATTAAGCTACTGGGAGAATACTGTGGATTGCAGCCTTGTAAAATTCTTGTACATGCCACAGATGAGAGAAATATTATCTAGTACAGAGAGAGTAAGTAGATTCTGTGTTCACCAGAATACTAACATGTTTTACCCATGATTTTCTAGGATCCCTTCTGTAAGAGCTTGTTTATACGGTACAGAGGATTGATTCTTAAATTCTTCTGCTATGGTGCATGCTCTGCCATGTAGACCCTGCTGGCACTCTAAAAGGTTCCTAGTTAACACTAACATAGTCCTGTTTGAAACCTATGCCAGTATGGTCTACACAAGGCAGTTAATGTACAGTATATTTAGTATGCTTTACAAATCACACCCTCCACTGTGTTTGCTGGCACCATACAGGAAAGCCTTAAATTAAATACTTCACATAGAACAGTGTGTTCCAATTTTATTTGGCCACAGACCCCTTTTAAACTCGAAAAAAAATTGTGGAACCCCTAAGTCTTGTATATGGAGCTAAAAAAGTAGGCCACAAGTAAGAAAGGATAATAATAAACAAAAGCTAAACAAGGTCATGAGATCAACACACCTGAAAATTGTTTTCTAGAAAATTCCTAAATGCTTGCATATTAATTATTATTTTTAAATCATAAAAGTTATTGTAATGGAATTTTCTTGCGGAACCCTTATTTTAACTTCAAGGAACCCCAGGGTTCCACAGAACACCATTTGGGAAACACTGACATAGAATGTGATCAGTCTGTTTCCCATATCCCTGATGATCTTTTTATCATTTACAGTATTTTGAACAACCTAACTAAAGGTATCAGGGCTATTCCCAATTAAGCAAGAAAATAGTAATAACATACATTTCTTGCATCCTGAATGCTTGAAACCATTTTGATAGTAATATGCTAAGGCTGTGTCTACACTGGTAGGTTCTTGCACGAAAACAGCCGCTCTTGCGCAAAAACATGCCGCCTGTCTACACTGGCTGTGTGTTCTTGTGCAAGTAAACTGACATTGTACTGTAGAAAATCAGGACTTCTTGCGCAAGAACTCTGACGCTCCTTCTCAAGAAGCCCTCTTGCACAAGAGCTCTTCCAGAAGAGGCCAGTGTAGACAGGCAACATGAATTTCTTGTGCAAGAAGCCCCGATGGCTAAAATGGCAATCAGAGCTTTCTTGCAGAAGAGAGCGTCGACACTGCCATGGATGCTCTTGCGTAAAAGCACATGCCAGTGTAGATGCTCTCTTGTGGAAGAGTTTTTGCACAAGAACTCTTCCGCAAAAGAGTTCTTGTGCAAGAAGCTGCCAGTGTAGACGTAGTCTAACATTTTATCATGGTCATGCCTAGAATTGGTTCCTTATTCTGCTTAGTGCTCTATAGCTGTATAGTAAAATACTCTCCTTTACAACTGCTTGACTACTCATCTACAGTGTTGTTGGAAGGAGGAGCATTGTAGCAATGTATGTAGAATGAAGTGAGACACCAAATGAAGTCATGCAGCTGCAGTAATTGTTTCTATCTGTTCAGACTAAACAAAACCATTGTTGACTGTGCTGTGCAGCCAGACCTACGGTAGATATCTACTTCCTAGTGTGGTAATCAATACTTGTAAAACACCCAAGATGTCAGCTATAAGGGGGAGACAGTGCTTTACAAGTTTTACATACACTCATTGTTCCTACTAGTGGGTTCTTGCGTGGCATAGAGAATTCCCAAGAGTCAATGGTATTGTGTACAAAAGGGATAAGTATTTCAGTAGGAAGGGGTAATAGTGATGAGACCACCCGACAGAAAAATAACCCTCCCCCAAGTGAAATAGTTAACCTAGAGTAAACACTGCAAGTAGACAAGGCCTAAGATGCATTGCTATGTGAATTCCGTCTATTCTTACTGGATTTTTAGCCACATCTAAATTGACCTGGTGGGAAGGCAGAAATAGAAATTGGTTGAGGTTTTACCTTTAAACTTTTTTACGGTGTTTGAGCAACAGAGCTCACCTGTTCTTCATGTACCTGCTCTCACATGTATTATTCTATATAAGGGAAGTCTTGCATTAAGTTCAATATACTGTAGCACAGCAGGACTTAGACACAGACACTATTGTTTGAAATTAAACTTTTCTAAGAGGTAACAATCTCAGTTAGATTTGAACTTTCACCAGACAAATGTAATAAGCAGGGCTCGCCAAGTGGGCTAAAATCTACACGAGTGAGTAGATTGCCTAATTTGTTGAGCTCTGGTAATAAGGAAAAGTCTTTTCATCCAGGAGTTTGCAAGAGCCACATGTTCAGCAGGCCTCCAGTCTTGCATGCCTACATTTGCACATGCAAAGGGATTGAGTGCTCAATTACTGGGTTGAACAACTTGTTCAAATTCAGGGCTTGAAATAGGTGGCCCATAACATACTATTGCTTTGAATGCCTGCTGATTTAATTTGGTCAGTGTCCCCATTTCTTCTTACTCAAATGAAGAATACATGTTAGACATGTTTTTAATCTGTGAATTAATTTTACAGAACTTCTGTGAAGTTGAAGTACCCTTAACATTTTTACAACAAGGTTGTTTGTTTTTTCTTTTTTCTTTCAATCTCAGCACACTTACCTATGCTACCACCTCAACCACTTCTTCAGTCTCTGTCCTTCTCCAGGCACTTGGTGCTCCTTCCCTATAGCACTTCTTTCTCAGCGCCATATCCAATACCAAAATAAACATGCACCAAGAGGACATGGACAGACCTTTTTTAATTCTTCTTTCCCTCAGTTTGAAAGCTAAAAGTCAAAATTTCTTCTCATGTTGTCTGTCTTCGGCGAGCATGTCCCACTGCTGACAGAGGCCGCTCCCCAGCATCAGCAATCACTTATCAATTAAGCAGTTAGCGAGCTAGCTGCTGACATCCCTAGTCTAAGAGAAGGGGGGAATACTGTAACAAGGCATGGTTTGAGGCAGTGTGTTTTTTGTAATGGTACTTCCTGGTACGTAGTACCAACACCTCCAGACGCGGTACCAGCACCTCCAATCAGAGCTCAACAACTTTTTTACCTGGAGTACCAGAACCCCCTTTTTTTTTTTTAAACAAAGCACTGGTTTGAGGGGGTGTGATAGGGGTGCCCCTTCACCAAACTGACTGATTTACATCTTCTCAACACAATACAAAGAATGATTGCTTAACCTTCTCCTCTGAGGTAGCTAGCAGAAGGGAAAATTGTGGTGTACACTGATTAAATGACTTGACACAATTTGCTCTGCGTTAGTGACAGCATTATAACTCTGTTCTTTCCTTGCGGTCTGTGCTTGGCCCACTAGACCATGTTACCTTCATACCAGAGTGTCTTCTTTGTGTGCTACCAAATATATTGAAAATTGTTTAAATTGAGGTTTAATAGAGTGTGAAATGTATACCTTACTACCAGTTGTCATCTTTCTTTGTACAGCCAATATTTTTACTCTATTACATTGTCTTTTACCTTTCTGTGATTTTGAGAGTGATGCATAAATCAAATGTAATGTACTGAATATAGAATTGAATGCCTGTATCTTTAAATCTAACAGGCCAGATGCTTTTGTATGTAAACAAAATGTTGCCAGTGGGGCTGGAGGAGAGAGGCATATACTGTGCATGAGCTCTGAGTGTAACCATTTGCATCAGCAACACTGAAGGTCTGCACACAGTGATGCTTGTTTTGGCAAAGGCTTTCTGTTTGTAAGGCAAGTATTCAGAGCCCTGGTCTCAGATGTTGGGAGCAGAGTAGTCAGTGTGGGATACTGTCAGAGCAATACCTAGTGCTGAAGAGATTTTTGCAGATTGGCCATGCGGTGATGTTTATGTGGTGTTGCTGTACCTGTACCTGTGTGTGCTGCGACAGGCATTTCTGCGAACCCGTGAAGGTGAGAAGATCATGGAACATCAGTTTGCATCCTATTTGGCTGTTTTATTGAAATCTCCAGTACGGTAGCACTTGACCTCATTTATAGCATTATTCTTGGAAACAGTGACATTTTGGGGCAGGGTGGGGGCGGTGTGTGTGTGTGTATAGCTTTTTTTTTTTTTGCGCCTTGGAAGCTAGAAAACATGGAAAAAGCTGTCTGAGTGTTGCAATTTATAATCAAGAACAAGTATGTCCTTGCATAGTACAATGAAGGATGAAAGCTTGAGTTAGTAAAAGCAGCCCAATTTCAGGGGGGGTATTTTGATCAAGCATATCTTTAAATGTAAATGCTTGTGTAAAATGCATTTGCAGAAGGACATAAACATATTACAGAATCACATCTGACACTAGGCAAAGAAATGAGCATGGGCATCTGGTGACCTTCACAAACAAATGTGTACTTCTTTAGCCTTTATAATCAGGAATCGCCCTCTCCACAAAAGTGTATTAACAGCAAGAACCTTTTCCCCAGCTACATTTATGAGAAATCTATAAGTGGGGTTAGGAGTCTGATAGTCTATGAAAAATGTATATAAGTTGTTGCTTGTGGTTCTCTGATATTCTTAGACTTGAGTGTACAGAAAGGATGAGGAGAAACACAAGAGCCTGACATTTTGATTTTAACATTCATTTACTGTATTTCAGTCTCTATAATGAAAGTGACAGAGGTGGCTACTGCTAGTACCTGTTAAAACAAAAATTGAGAGATGAAATTATGCAGGAAGTAGCGTAGCTGTGGGGGTGGATTGAGGGCAAGGAAGGGTTTTGATTACCATGGACACTAGTATTTTATTTGTATTCAGGTTTCTGGGGAAGTTTGAGGAAATACCTGCTAGACTACAGTCAGTTACATTTATGTCTATTGTGAAGAAACTTGGATCTTTTTTTGAGATGTGAAGAAACAATACTGTAGTAACACATTCTACACTCAGTAGTTACTTCATGAGGCTCAAGATTCACCCCAATATTGCCTTAAGTACAGTTTTAGAGTCTGCTCACATTACTGCTTGTTCATAGATCTTCTTCTAATATTAGCAACAGTACTTGTTCCTAGCAGGGTCTCCTGAGAGAGAGTCCAAATCTGCCTTTCTGGTTGTTGCAGATGGATTGCAGAAAATATATTGATTTTAGCTTTCAAATACAGTATTTACTGTCAACTTTTAAACAAGTTTCACCACTGTCTTTCTTTGCTGGAGACATCTTGCCTCTTGAATGAAACTTGCTCATTAAAGATAGCTTGTCCCTTTCAGGTCTCCAAAAGTATGCATGTAGCAGCCCAGCAGGAGATGTTGGCAGGCTTTTTCCTTGTGCTGTAGTGGCATACATTGGCTCACCCATGTCCTTGACTAGCTGAGCTAGGCTTTGCCACTTCTTTGTCTCATGACTCTAGCATGGTGCCAGTGTATTTCCCATACAGTATTTAGAGCTTGAACAACAAACTCCAGATTTTGGTAATGAAGGAACCTCTGCAGTATCCAAACTATTGTGTAGCTTCCTGGCAAGGAAGGAATTTGTTGATGTTACAATATGTGTATTAGAAAGGTTTAAAGGAAGGGAAAATATATTGAGAAACTATAGATACAACTTCCAAGAAATTCAGTGACAGGAAACATGAGTATTGTTGCAATTAAAGTCATTTATCTTTTAGTACAAGTTGATGATTACATTAACCCAGAAATAAGATTACAGGATGGTTTTTTGTTGTGGTCGGTGGAGCTCAGTTAAATGAGCTATACCTGCAAAATAAACAAATTACTTCTGAAAATAAGTTCTCCATACAGGGCTGTCAATGCTGGAAGTGCGGGGAAATTTCCCAGGGCCACTCACTGCTGCCACTAGCTCAACAGTGGTTGGAGCCCCCCTGATGGCATGCACCCAGCAACCTCAGTGGCATTGAAGAGCTAGCTATGGGAGAGGCCTGCCCCTTCTAGGGTTGCCAGATGGTTTAACCAAAAATACCGAACACCTTCTCTCCCCCTCCCCTAAAAAAAAAACCAAAACACCCAGACAAAATTCTGTTGAGAAAAAGAAAAGGGGGAAACCAAAGTTTTTTGGGGGGGGGGAAGGAGCGCTGAACCTTTAAATGGCCCCCCACGCTCCTCACTACCCCGCCCTTGCCAGATGCGGCAGGGGAAAATTGTCCCCGCCGGACTTCTATCTGAGGGAAACAGAAATACCTGACATTTTACATGTCCAGTATTTTCTGTTTTTTACTGGCTGGGGGATGCGAATACCAGACTGTCCAGGTGGATACCGGACACCTGGCATCCTTACGAGGGCTACGGGGGGCCACTGTGGTCTGCGTGGCACTTGGGGTTGCCAGATGGTTTAACCAAAAATACCAAACCCCATTTAAATATCCTGCACTTCATTTGCATAATCGCGTCATGGCGCTGTTTCGCCACCGCAATGTAAAGTGATCCCATAAAAATGACCTTGTGAAGCTGGATATTTATGTTCACTGATTTGACATTCAATTTGCTCACTCATTTTACAAATCAAAATTAATGTGCAAACCTAGCCTGCAATCTAAAAACCAAAATGTTCTTTACTGTGACGTACATCTTCACCACTAATTTGCATTTGTTTGTTAGCAGGTGGATATGAAACAAAATACACTGTATTGGCTAGCCGTAGTAAAAGCTTTGTTTTGTATTTCAAATACCTTGTATTTCAGATAAATAGATTTATTTTCAAATTCCCTATTTCTATACAATTCATCTACCTCCTCTCTTCTTTTTATTAATGTAACTGCCTGTTCCTTGGATAGGGTTGCCAACTTTCCAGTTTCACATAACTGAACACCCTTGCCCAACCCCTGTCCCGCCCCTATTCACTCCATCCCCACTCACTTCCTCACTGGCTTTTCCACCCCCACCCTCACTCACTTGCCCCACGGTGGGGCAGGAGGTTTGGTTGGGGGAGAAAGTGTGGACTTCACGAATGGGGCTGGGGATGAACAGTTTGGGATACAGGAAGGGGGCTGAAGGCTAGGGCAAGGTTGAGGGGTGTGGGCTCCGGAATGGAGTTTGGGTGCAGGAGGTGTTATCCATCTGGAGTAGGAGGTTGGGGTATAGGCTCCAGCCAGCAGTGCTTACCTCAGGCAGCTCCCAGTCAGCGGTGCAGCTGGATGAAGGCAGGCTGCTTGCTCTGGTCCCACATGGCTCCCAGAAGTGGCTGGCATCTCCCTGCACAGGAGCTGTGGAGCTGGCACGCAGAGTGGGGGGCTGCATGCAGTGACCTATGGCTACTCTTGTGCCTAGGAACCACAGGTAAAGGCTGGCCCCTTCCAGTAGCCACACAGAGCCAAGATAGGCAGGGAACCAACTTTAACCGTACTGCACAGCCAACCAGATTTTTAGTGGCCTGGTCACTGTCAGAGTCCATTTTCAACTAGGCATTTCAGTTGAAAACCAGATGCCTGGTAACACTATCTTTGGACTTCCTGACACCCACATGGCTTCCTTTCAATCGATTTTAAAAATGCAGCTGCTAAGAGAATGTTTATTGTACATTTCTCTGGCAATGTTTATTACTATCTCCTCTCAAAGACTTAAGCTCCTTCAAGGCCATGCATATAATTGTCCTCATTTATCTACCTCTGTTTTTGTAATTTCTATGATGTCAGTCTTAATGTGTCTTTGTCCACATATCACAAGACTTTCTTCCATGCTCCTCTTTACATATGAGTAGGGTCCTACCAAATATGGCCATGGAAATATATCACCGATCATAAAAATCTGGGGTCTCCTTGTGAAATTTGGTCTTACTGTGATTTTTTTTTTAAACCCTACACTATACAAATTTCATGGGGAAGACCAGTGGAAGGCCAGAAGCAAGCTAGGAGCTACAAGCCAAAGAAATGGAGGAGAGAGAAAAAATGAGACTGCACGAAGTGGTCTTGATAGAGAAAAAGAACCAGAATCCTATCACCACCAGGGGGCCCCCCTCTCTCAAAAAATCCACAAGTGGAAGGGGTTATGTCCTGTATATATCATACCTGAAGATATTGATAAATATTGCGTCACCTTTGAAAGGCTGTGTATGCCCCATGCAATTCCTCAGGATGAGAAGATGACTTCTTCGTTTGCAAAATAGACTTTTTGAGTTCTGGACATGTTCAATAAGATTCAATTGGTGATGTTTCTAATTATGGTAAATCTAAGGACATGGTTTCAAAAAGTTTCAAATTACCTTGAAACATATAGAGTAAAATGTAGAAGCCTTAAGACGGGTTGAATTAATGTGGCTTATGGGTACCAAATCTCACTAAGAATCTCAAGAGATGGAGAATTGACTGTGGAGGCCCTATGCTCCATTAGGAGCCCAAAGGACTAATAGATGTGAACCAAATGAGATGTACTGAATAAGTGGGTGATGGGAAAATGCATTATAAGCTTTGAAGGAATGTGTAATTCCGTTGCTCAGGAACAGTTCTTGAATATGTCTAATCATGTAAAATATTGTTTGTGGGATAAAAAAGTAGAAATGGTCGAACTTGCAAATTTTGCAATAAATGTGAACAATCCCAAGCATTTGCTAGAAATAAATCACAGGCGGAGGGGTTAAAGTTTGGTGATAAGCAAGGTGTCCCCATTTTACCCCTGGCAAGGAGGAGGGTAGAAGAGAGGCTAGACACTCACATATCCAAGTTCACTCCTCCAGTCCTCATTCCAAATCCCATGTACTTATTCTTTTTCACAGATTGGGAAAAAATTCTCACCTCTTTGAGCGATAGTTGACTGTAGGTAAATAATGTTAAGTCTTCTGGGAGGTCCTGTTAATAATGTCAGTTAGATCTGACTGACCAATCTGAGTATTGTAAATACTAGCAAGATTCTTGCTTCTGTTCACATGTCTGATTCAGCAAGCTCTGTTTCAGATCTGAATTTGAGAATTTTAATGTAAGTATCATCATGAGAGTTACTCAAAACAATTCTTAAATGCTGACTTACCAAAGGCTCTTATATATAAGTGGAATGGTACATGTTATAGTTTGGAACAGTAAAGAATGTGTGAAGTGCTGAATATTCAGTTTTTAGGAACTCCTGTTTCATAGTACACATGTTAGTAGTCTGTCTTAAGATATGTTTGTGTATATTCATTTGCATTGTATGGAAAACCTTGTTAAAAGATTCTCAGTTTAGCAATTTCTGAACCTTCAACCAGTTTTTGCATTGATCTGCACTTGCATGTTAACAGAAATTTCATCATTAATATCCACTATTTACATCTATACTATAGGGTCCCTTCTTGATGTGTATGGAGAATTTAAGAATGAGTAAGTCTGGGTGTTCTATAAACAATGAACCAGAAAGCTAGTGACTAAGAAAGCATGCAGTTTTGTACTGGACAAGCAAAGGCTTGTGAGAAGGGGTCTCTTCAGAGAGATTTCATGCACGTTGTATGTAGTCTTCAAGAAACTGATGTAACATTAAAAAAGTGAAATATAGTGTGGGATTTGAATAACTGTTTATACTAAGGATGCTGGAGCCAGTCCTCTCCATGGTGGGCCCTGTGGAACTGGAACAGCCCCCTTGCCCATGACAAGTGGGGAGCTACTCCATCCCTAATTGGTTAACCTTTAACATCCTTCATACTTTTACTGCCATTCACAGTTGCATAACATGCCTGTGGCACATACAACAATTGCCTGCATGGAAAAGTAATATTAGAGAAGCATTTAATATGTTTGAGTAATCTTACAATTCAATTTAGCGGTGATGAGGCAACATTATGTGATCAGCCAGTTCTCTTCAAACCATGAGTGGCCTATATAGACCACAATTTGAAATGCCAAGGAGACAATTGAAAAAACTTAAACAACAAATAGTCTTGCAGCACCTTAAAGACTAACAAAACAAGTAAATGGCATCATGAGCTTTCATGGGCACAACCCACTTCTTCAGATGAAGGGAGACAATTGATAATTTTTCTTTCTCATATGACATTTCTAAGATTAACATGTTAGGGCGGGTACCATCATAGCCCAGACATTGCTCAACTAAGGGAAGAACGACATGCTATAGGGTGGTAGGTGACTGTCGTCTTTGTGTTGATCACAAATTGCATTTGTATGTTTTGAAGCTGACTGGTAGCAATCCCTGATCTTTGCATATCTCCTTCCATTTAGGAGGATTCCTGTGTGCTATTTCATGCAGTATGTAATGGGATGAGCAAAGAGAGACGCACAGTCATTTATGGGATAGATGCTGTCATTTCTGTCCTATGCTAGGAATCCAACAAAAACAAATTGATTTTAGTACTGGGCATTGGGGTTAACCTATTTTTGCAGCAAGAGTTATGGGGTTGTCAGGATTTCAGTCTTACACCTAGGGTGAGATTGCACCTTCAGAAGCATAGCATAGCACAGCACTCCCTAGAGCAGGGGTGGGCAAGATACAGCCCTCAGGCCAGATGTAGTCCACCAAGCTGTTTGATCCAGCCTGCCCTGCTGTGCCACCACCTCCATGACTTGCTGGGGAGCATGCAAAATCTCCTCCCCATGCCAAGGTACACAGCTGGCGGTTCCCTCTGGATGCCACACACCCCTGGCAGGGGCCATGTCCCTTTTGCCCAAGGTCTTGCCCCTTCCGGGGCTGGCCCGTGACCACTACCAAAATTGGTAAAGTGGCCCCTCTACAAAAATTCCAAGGGTATTGGTTCATTACTGATTCCAAGGGACCAGTGACCTCTTCAAATGGATCAACATGACTTCATGGAGCACATGAAGTTTGTTTAATAGGTGTCTAATGTTGTCTGTTTTTTATTAGCTGTATTTTGTAATTAGTTAGGGTGTGTCTAGGCTACAGGGTTTTGTCAACAAAAGTTAGCCCACAGCTGTTTAGGACTTTGAGGAGGTTTAGACCCACACAGTGTGACTCACGAATAATACTGCAAACATGTGCATTGCAGTAACCAGATCGGAATGCAAGAGGAAGTACTCTAGTCATCTGGTGGCAATGGTAATGACTGTGGCCACAAATGACTCCTGGTCATCCCCCCCTTTTTTTTTCCTTTAAGAAAAAAGCACACATTGATAGTATGCGCTGCACTGGTCCTCTGAAAACATTCTTTCAAAAATCAGAAAGCTGCTGTTGTATATAGTGCCTTCTGAAGCAATCGTTCACCTTGATGGAATTCAGTGTCAGCCTCTTGTCCAGGGTACTTTGAATCTTTAAGATAGCAAAAGTACTCAGTCTATTGGGTATCAGAGGTATTTCAACTGTCAGTGATCATTTTAGTATCATATCTCGACACTTCTTTCTATCTACATATATGCCAGATTCTCAGGAATGGGATCTCCACGTGTCTTTTCCCCTTGTTGCTGTAAGAAGGTAATGTCAACTGTACACTGACAAGTTACAGTGCAGTAAATCATCCGCCAGCGCTGTATCCATGCTGACAAAGCACTTATGTAGTGTGCACTAGCTCTGCAGTTGCTATGCTCTAGGACAGTGGTGCACAGCCCATTGGTCACAACGTCCAAGGGGTTCATGGATGTCTTCCTGGGAGGTTGCCATGTGGCCGCCAGCATCTGGGCCCAGCCCCCGGCCGCCTGGATCTAAGCGCAGCGCGGCTGCCAACAGCCAGGCCCAGCCGTGGGGGTTGCAGTTGAAAAAAGGTTGTGCACCACTGCTCTAGGTAAACCAGCTCAGTGAGAAGAGTGGAGCTTGCTGTGTTTTGGATGCGGCGCTCTGGTGCCAGTGTGGACACTTCAGTTGTTTACTAGGTTGTGACTAGCTTCTGGAAATGGCCCATCATTCCTGCAGTCGCCACTCTATTCATTGTTTTGAACTCGGCTAGCTGCCCTGAATGGATGCACGTATCCCCTTTCAAAGTTCTGTTTCTCAGGCTTTGTTTATACTTAACCACTTAAAATGCAGCCAAAGCAGCACTCTGTATAAGCCATTTCTTCAAGGGGAGTAGCTAACAGCGCAGGGCCATCACCGTATCCTGGTTCAGGTTGGTGCTTTACAGCTGTGCTCAGGGAGGAGTGTTTTTTCACTTCAGAGCCAGAGAGGGACAGCACTGTAAAGTTCCAATGTAGACTTGGCCTGAGAGCCGACATGCTGTGCTGATCTGGTCTGGGAGACACAGCAAAAACTTTACAAGGTGATTTTAGTTGTTTGAGGCAGAGAGGTAAAATTGCTGCTGCTGCTGCTACCACACACCCACACACGAAGGTTTAAAAGCAGGTATTAGCTAACCCTCTGTTTAAAAAATACACCACCATCTTGGCAGTGAAGACTTAGCCTAAAAGTGCATTCAAGAGAGAGTGTAAATTTTAAGCACAGTGCCATTACACGATAGTTGAAATTTCAGGGGAAAATCAGAGAAGCAGAATGTAATTACTCACACTGAATATTTTGTTGGCAGTTTTAACTTTACCATCTAAGCGCTAAAGACAAGTGTTCAGGGCCACTCTTTTACACCTCATCTAGAAGGACTGCAACTCCAAGGTGTCCCTTACACGAAGCAGAAGCCTTAGTTAAGTAGTAATAGCTACTGATCTGATCCTAACCACCTTTGCTTTTAGGAACTGATGATATTACAGCGTGAGGAGCTTGGGCTGCAGACATGATTCTTTTAAAGAGCTGGAGGCTGTCAACTCAGTCAGACAAGAAAAGGAAGGCTTGTCTTCATGTACAGAGCTACAGCAGCTCAGCTGTACCACTTTATTGAAGTTACTCCTCTGCCAACAAGAGAGCATCTCCCATCATTGTAGTTAATCCACTTCCATGAAAGGTGGTAGCTGTATTGACAGGAGACATACTGCTGTCTACTCAGGAGCTGGTGGAATGTGGAGGGGAGGCTAAGCCGGTATGACTACATTACTGTAGGTTCAGGATTTTCACAGCTCTAAGCAATGTAGTTGTACTGATACAGGTCAGTAATGTAGACCTGTCAGAGGTTTTATCTCTCATCTTTCATTTTTGTTCCCCTAAAGGAAGTGGTTGACTGCCTCTTAATCAGTAGTGGATCACAAGTAGAGCCCTGTGCAGATGCAAAATTTGTACCCACATCCATATCCATAAAAATGAATCGTGGATATGCGCGGATGCAGATACCCGCCAATATAAAGTGAATATCTGCAAATTTACAGGATTCTAGATATAAAATTTGTATCCACATCCATATCTGCAAAAATGAGTCTCAGATATCTGCGGATTTGCAGGGCTCTAATCACAAGTCTTTACCCTTCCCCTTGCTTTGTGGGAAGACAGTCTGTCTGTTCCTTGTGAATCTGTTAGCAGTGTACTAGGAACTTCAGTACCACTGCTCTGATTCTCTCTGGGTATGTCTACACTACCCCGCTAGTTCGAACTAGCGGGGTAATGTAGGCATACCACACTTGCAAATGAAGCCCGGGATTTGAATTTCCCGGGCTTCATTTGCATAAGCGGGGAGCCGCCATTTTTAAAACCCCGCTGGTTCGAACCCCGTGCAGCGCGGCTACATGGGGCACGAACTAGGTAGTTCGAACTAGGCTTCCTAGTTCGAACTACCGTTACTCCTCATGAAATGAGGAGTAATGGTAGTTCGAACTAGGAAGCCTAGTTCGTGCCCCGTGTAGCCGCGCTGCACGGGGTTCGAACCAGTGGGATTTTAAAAATGGCGGCTCCCCGCTTATGCAAATGAAGCCCGGGAAATTCAAATCCCGGGCTTCATTTGCAAGTGCGGTATGCCTACATTACCCTCCTAGTTCGAACTAGGAGGGTAGTGTAGACATACCCTCACTCTCTCCACCTACTGTTGTAGTCATTATCTTAAAAGTACTTTAATGAATCTCTTCATTAGAAAGGGGAAGTATCAATGGGAAATCAGACTCATGACTTCTGTTATGATTGTGTGTTGGTGTTTGGCTTTGGGGTTTTTTGTCTGGGTGGTTTTGAATGGCAGAGAGGTGATACAGTGCAAACACTTCTTGAGTGCTTAGTTGTTGTGGATGTTTATCATTTATAGAGACATGACTAGTCCAGTCTGCTCAGAAACTAGCTATGCACCTTCTCAGGACTGCTCCCAGCCGAGTCATTCTTCCACTTGCAACAGCCAGATCCTCTCAACTTGCCCTAGTTTTTTTTTTAGTCTAAGAAACACAACACTTCTTGGTCACATTTTCAAAGCTTGAAGCAGAGAGGAGGGAACAAGCTGCAATAAATGTCTCCTAAAACTATATGTGCCTGGAGCTCTGCTATTACTGGCTTAAAGCCAGCTGCCCTACTTGGAAACAATGAGTCTGGATTTTCAGTGAGTAGGCAGGTACCTTTGTGTGCATGAAATGTTCCCACCAAGGTTTTTTTTAAGAAGATCCACCACACTGTAAATAACAATCTGTGTATATATATTCTATAGAAAGACTTGGAGGGAAGGGAAGAACAGATTCTTCTTAGGCTCTGCACCATGGAGTAGATGTGTAGGAAAAACTCTTGCAGGGGACTGATCCTGGCAATTTAAACAGGAATTAACAATGATTTAAACCCATTAGTTTAAGAGTGGGAACAAAACAGTGTTCAGTATGTTTCTTGTCTTCATGTGTTGGAAGAAGGTCATACTAGCCTATCTGGACCAATTTATTAGGACATTGGGGAAACCCATTTGAAATGTGAGCAATTGAATGTTAACTCACTCTCAGGTATTCACACTGAACATATTTATATTCCATGCACCATATTTATATTCCATATTTATATTCCATGATCCTCATTGCATCCAAACCAGAGTAGATTTTTCCATAATCCTAAATTGTTAGTCTTAGACACCAGAACTCCCCAGTGCTCTGAAGGATACATGTTTTGCTAATGGTTGTGGGTCTCTTGTGCCTTAGCTATAAAGGGAAATTGACCAACTAGCTATAGTGCAATAAAAAGTCAATTTCTTACCAGAACAGTGTCAACACAGGCAGATATTCTGGAATATATTCTGTTGTAGCTGTTCCAGTCAGTTATCCCATGTAGACAAGGCTTTAAAACCTTAAGGAATCTTGAGCAAGCTGGTGAAAACAACCTAACGTTTCACTGTCACATTCCACCACTGATGTTTCTCCCTGAAATAAAACCAACTTGGAGTATTAGAGGAAGAGGTTGGAGCATTAGAATGATTTAGCTACTCTCCTTGTGGAACCAGTTTAGTGTACCAAAATCTATTGAAATGATTTTTATAGTAAAGGAGTGTTCTCCTTCAAGTGGTCCCCGTGGGTGCTCCACTCTGGGTGCTGGTGGTGCCCTCTAGTGTTGTTGGAACTGAAGAGGCACCTGCACGCGCACGGCTCCTCAGTTCCTTCTCTACCGTCCTTGGCAGCAGACGGAGCCCTCTGTTCGCCTTTATTTTCTGGAAAAAAACAGTTAAATTCCTCATTTTACCCCTTAGTTACCTCATCAACCAAGTTCTCGAACCCTACCCGCCTCCCCTGGCTAGTTATTTAAAAAAAAAATTGTTATTGTTCTCATTGCGGTTTGCCACTTATTCCCCAACCCCTCATGCCCGGCTCGCCGGCTTCAAACGTTGCGAGTCATGTCGGGATGCCATACCGGCCTCCGACGGACACTCCGCCTGTATTAAGTGCCTTGGAGAGGCGCACCAGACGCAAAAGTGCCTGCACTGCTCCAAACTAACAGCGAGAGCGCGCCGTGACCGAGCCAATAGATTGAGGACTCTCTTATATGAGAAGTCGCTCTGTCCCTCCTCAGAGGACTCGCCTTCGCTCTCTACACTGCCTCAGCTAGCTAAGGGTATGGAGAAAAACCAACCCCCCCACCCACTCTTCTTCCGCGGTATCAAACAGCGGTCTCTCTCCAACACCATCTGTATCCTCGGCACCGTCAGCAGTGCGGGCTAGCACGGAGGATACGCCAGGAACCTCTGGCACGTCGCGACCTAAGGCGCAGGCACCGCACAAGAGAGCTCATTCTGAGCCAAAACAAAAATCAGCAGCACCGACCACTACGGCGCCTAAGCCATCCTCGGCACCGACGGCGCCGTCGAGAGAGCACTCGGCACCGAAGCAGGCCAAAACGGCACCAGGTTCAGCACCGAAACAGGCCCGTGCCGATAATCCACCTTCTAGTGCTTCGGTGCCGGAATGAACCTCGGCACCTACAACCTCTTCGGTAACGATGCCGTTACCACCGAAACCACACTGCCCAGCACCGTCTCAAAGTCGGGACCGGTACCGATCCCCGGTGCGGAGCCACACCTCTTCGGCACCACTGTCCCCGGGTTCCTCTATCCACTCAGTGAGATCTCACCACTCCTCGGCCACTTCTCGTTCAGCTAGTGACATCGGCACTGAACCCAGGAGCAGGTTCTCGTCGCAACACTCTAGCCCGGCACATAGACCTCCATCCTGGCAAACGCCTGCTGTTCAATATGCATACCCTCCACCTCCGCATCCATGGTACGCACAGCATTATACCTATCCACCCCCGCCATATGCCTCTCAATGGCAACCCAGGGATTCACATCCAAAGAAGAGTTGCCATCGACCCTCTTCTACTACTTCCAGACCACCCCCTCCCTTGCCTCCTGCCACCAAATCTGCCACAGAGCAAAATTCTCCAGCTCCCTCAGGCGGTCACGACTCCCACTCTGAGGGTGAGACTAGATCTCCTTTGCACAATTCCTCCTCCTCCCCAGACGAAGCGGTCATCACCGATGCCCCACCGTCAGGAGACGATATAAACAAATTTCAGGAGTTGTTTAAAAGAGTTGCTATAGCCCAGGAAAAAGATCTCCAAGAGGTGCAGGTCAAACAATATTGCCTCCTTCGCACGCTTCAACCCCCAACCGCCTCCAAAATTGCCATTCCTATGGATGAGGCTATTATGGACCCGGCTGATATTTGGCAGACCCCAGCATCTGTCACTCCAACAAATAAGAGAGCAGACCGTAAATACTTCATCGCTCCAAAAAATATGGACTTTCTTTTTACCCACCCACCCCCGAATTCCCTAGTAGTGGATTCAGTACATCATAAAGGTAAACAACCTAACCTAAAAACAACCCCACAAGACAGGGACCACAAAAAGGTGGACATTATGGGCTGAAAGGTTTATTCCTCGTCCACACTGCTCCTTAGGGCTGCCAACTATACTGCCATGCTTGCGGACTATGACCATGCTAACTATTCTAAGCTCCAGGACCTCCTCCAGCACCTCCCGGAGCATTAAATGGTCAACCCTGCTCAACATTATGCAGGAAGGCCACACCATCTCCCGTACAGCTTTGCAGTCCGCCATGGACGTGGCAGATACTGCAGCTTGAATTATGGCCTCGGCGATAGTGCTCCGCCGAATGTCATGGCTACAAGCATCTGGGGTATCTAAGGACCTTCAGCAAAAGGTTGAGGACTTACCCTTTGATCGGACCAACCTCTTTGCAGCTAAGACCGATGAGGTATTACATTCTATGAAGAACTCCTGTACAACCCTTAGGACCCTAGGAATGTACACTCCTCCATTTAAGAGAACCAGATATCAGTCTTATCAACGACCCAGAGAACCGTTCCGCCAACAACCCAGATTTGATTTCCGCAAACAGAGGTCTCAACGTAGTCAACAGCAACAACACACCACACCCCATCCACCATCCGGCAAGCAGCAGGTTTGAAGGTCAGGTCGAGAGCCAGGAAGCCAATCCACTGACATTCCCAACTGCTACCCTTCAGTTCCACCACCCCCTCCGAGCTTTTTTCCATCAATGGTCCCTCATCACCTCGGACAGATGGGTCTTGAACTTAGTCCAATCTGGCTACATCATCCCCTTTACCTCTCTTCCTCCCAATCACCCTCCTACCCCATCCCTTTTCAGGGACCCCTCTCACGAAACCGTCCTCCTGCAGGAGATTTCACACCTTCTTCAACTGGGTGCAGTAGAACACGTACCAACCCAATTTCGAGGCCGGGGCTTCTACTCAACGTACTTCCTAACCCAGAAGAAGACAGGAGGTTGGCGCCCCATTGTAGACATCAGGCGCCTCAACAAATACATTGCATACCACCGTTTCAAGATGGTTACCCTCTCAACTATCATTCCTGCACTTGATCAACACGATTAGCTTTCGGCTCTCGACCTTCAGGACGCATATTTCCACATTACAATTCATCCTGCTCACAGATGCTTCCTCCGATTTACAGTGGGTACCCAGCACTACCAATACAGGGTGCTCCCATTTGAACTCTCCACAGCCCCCAGGGTATTCTCCAAAACCTTGTCAATCGTAATGGCCTTTCTTCGATGTCAAGGCATCATAATATTCCCGTATCTGGACGATTGCCTCATAAAAGGTGTGTCGTTCGATGAAACGAAGGCCATGACAGATACCACAATAGCCCTTTTACTCAGCCTCGGGTTTCACGTAAATTACGCAAAATCCACTCTACACCCAACACAGAGACTGGAGTTCATAGGCACCCTCCTCGACACAGTCACAGAAAGGGCCACTCTTCCCGAACACAGGTTCGCGACGATCTGCGACTTGGTCCGAGCGGCACAAGCGGTACCAACTGTCACGGTCCGCCACTGCCTCAAAATCCTCGAACATATGGCTTCTATGACGTACGTCGTCAGTTTGGCCAGACTCCACATGAGACCTCTTCGTTCCTGGCTCGCAACGGTTTACAGACCCTTCAGAGACCACCTCTCCAAGTCCGTCGCCATCCCACCACGCATCATCAACTCCCTGCTCTGGTGGACAATTCCTCAAAATATGTTGCACAGCATTCCCTTTCAACGCCCACCTTCCACTCTCACTCTTATAACAGATGCCTCACTAATGGGATGGGGAGCTCACTTGGGAAACATCACAGCCCAAGGCAAATGGTGATTTATGGAGCAAACACTCCACATCAACCTCCTCCAGCTTCGGGCAGTCAGATACGCATGCCAGCACTTCACTCAGCATATAGTCCACAAGACCATCACCATTATGACGGACAATACCACCTGCATGTACTACATCAACTGTCAGGGTGGCGCTCGATCCCCTTCCCTGTGCTCGGAAGCCACCAAGCTCTGGACCTGGTGCCTAGCACATGGAGTCACCCCGTCTGCTGTCTTATCTTCCCGGAATACTCAATGTCACAGCAGACACCCTAAGCTGTACGTTCATGGACCAGCACGAGTGGGAGATCGACAGACGTGCCCTCACCCCGATCTTCCTTCACTGGGGCCAACCGGAAGTGGACCTCTTCACCACAAAGAACAATTGAAAATGCCACCTCTACTGCTCCAGAGGAGCCTTGGGGAAAAATTCCCTCAGAGACGCCTTTTCCATCACATGGGATACCTCCCTCCTGTACGTCTTCCCCCCCCTTCCCACTCCTACACAAGGTCCTCAACAAGATCAGAATGGACCAAGCGCTGGTCATTCTAGTGGCACCTGCGTGGCCCAGACAGACGTGGTACCCTTACCTTCTCAAGATGATGGTGAAGGACCCATATCCCTTCCCTTCCCATCACGACCTCCTCTCACAGAATCACGGTCGGACCCTTCATCCGAACGTCCTCAAGCTCAATCTCCATGCCTGGCTCCTTCATGGCTCCAGGATGCTGAAACGGCCTGCTCGGAACAAGTGAGACACATCCTAATTAATAGTAGGAGACGTTCCACCAGGAAAACCTACCTGTACAAGTGGACGCGTTTCTCCCAATGGTACGCTCAAACCCACGCAAGCCCACCACACCTTTCTCCTATACATACCTTATTGGACTATCTACTATCTCTGAAACAGTCCAGCCTAGCACTTAGCAGTATCAAGGTCCACGCTGTAGCCATAGCGGCTTTTCACCATTTCCCGCAGGGCACTTCCTTTCTCGCTAACCCACTGACCAAGCATTTCTTTAAGGGTCTGCAAAATACCTTTCCTCCGTTCCGCCCACCAGTCCCCATTTGGGACTTGAACCATGTTCTGAAGAGCCTGACAAAACCTCCTTTCGAACCAATAGCTACTTGCTCCTGGTCTCACTTGTCTATGAAAGTAGCCTTCCTCGTCGCCATTACCTCCAGTAGGAGGGTGAGTGAACTCGCGGCCTTAATGGCCGACCCTCCATACACCATATTTTCTAAGGACAGGGTGATACTTCGACCCCACCCTAAGTTCCTCTCTAAAGTACCCTCCCCCTTCCACGTGAACGAACCAATACACTTACCTGCCTTCTTTCCGAAACCACATACGGACCCGATCCAGACCGCGTGGCACACCCTTGACGTCTGACGAGCCTTGGTGTTTTACGTAGATCACACGAAACCCTGGCGAGCCTCGCCTAGACTTTTTATCTCTTACGCTGAAAGATCTAAGGGACAAGCAGTCTCATCTCAAAGAATCTCTAAATGGATTACATCCTGCATTAAAACTTGTTATACCCTATATGGCAAGGACTTACCTGGAGCTATCACAGCTCATTCCACTAGGGCGGTAGCTTCCACGACCGCCTTTCTTCATAACGTTCCACTGCAGGACATCTGCAATGCTGCTATCTGGTCCTCTGACCACTCGTTTGCACAACACTATGCTCTTTCCACCTCGATAGCATCCTCTATGTCGGTTGGACAAGCAGTGTTATCCACAGTGACTACCACACGACTCCAAACCCACCTCCGCGAGCCGACAACTGCTGTGTAGTCACCCAGAGTGGAGCACCCATGGGGAGCACTCGAAGGAGAAGAAAGAGTTACTCACCTTGTGCAGTAACGGTAGTTCTTCGAGATGTGTCCCCGTGGGTGCTCCACTACCCTCCCTCTTTCCCCTGCTTGGAGCCTCATACTCTAGTGGGTAGAGAAGGAACAGAGGAGCCGCGCGCCCCTTCAGTTCCAACGACACTAGAGGGCGCCTGCGTGCCGCGGCAGAAACAGCTAGAAAAGTCTCCGGTCGCCAGCACGAGGACGCACCAGCACCCAGAGTGGAGCACCCACGGGGACACATCTCGAAGAACTACCGTTACTGCACAAGGTGAGTAACTCTTTCTTTCACATCCCATATTGTTTCACATCCCATATTGTTTCATTGCATAGAATTGTGTAAAATGTTATGGTTATAATAAAAACTCAGCTTGAAGAGAAATTGGTTTGCATCATTATGTGCTCTTTACAGATTTGTGTCTATGTTCTGCATAGATTCCACAACCACTCACTTTTAGCATCTTATGCTCTTGATTTGTGGAAGAAATTGAATTCTTTTGAAACCATTATTTCTGGGAATTTTGCTTTAGTTTTCAGTTTTTCATTTTCACCATAGTTGGTATTAGTTTCCCTACTCCAGCAGTAGTGGTAAATGTTTGTGGACAGTTTAACAAGACTCCTTTCACTGGAGCTGCAAAGCTGCTGTATAAAGAATTTGAGAGGAATGATAAGGTCCTGAGTAAACATGGCTGTGTGGTGGCTGTAAGGATGTCAGGTGAAAAGTTGCAAACTGAACTACAACTGCACATAAAGTATGTAACTCAGTTGAGAATCCCACACAAGATCTTTGTTAAATATAAGGCTTGATGAGGTAATCGGATATCAGAGCTACTGTCCTAAGAAAAGATTGGTGAAAATCGTGAATTCCAAGTAGTGAAACTTAATTTCATATTGCTCCAAAATACATGTAAGCCTGTATGATTAATATTAACTCTTGGTACTGCCTAGAAATCCCTTTTTCACCAGTATCCCTTCTTTATTACCTACAGTTGTTATCATTAAAGCCAGGTCTAAACTAAAGGGGAAAGCTCGAATCAAGATACACAACTCCAGCTACGTTAATCTTAGTTCATGTCTTCGCTAAACATTGATCTTCTGTTTAGTGAAGATGTGGCCTAAGGCGACTTCAGTCAACAGCTGTTTCCACAGTCATCCTGAACTGAAGAAGAATAATCCTAGGTTCCCAGCAACCAGACTCCTTTAGAACATAGAAACGAAACTTCAAACAATTTGGCTTCCAAATGTTACACGAGATTGTGTGTAGTAATAAGCAATGGAGGGTATTTAAACTTACTGTATGTATACTGCATTGTGTCAGAAGTAGATTTAACTCCCTCCATTATGTTTAATATATGTCTGAAGCTTTATTCTAATAGTATTTTTTGTTCTGTTTTAGGTTTTTTTGGTGCTTGACAAAGTGCATGTTTTTAAAATGAAGGCAGGAATGTTTTCTGTTATGTTTAGGGATTGAGATTAGCTAATTATTTTAATCCAATTCATAAGACTAATCAAGGGTGCTAGCAAGTGTTTTAAGACAGTAGGCTAGTTCCAGGAAGCATCATTATGTTTGTAATATATGCTTTGCAAATCTAACAATCAGTTTACGTAGAGTTTTAAAGGTCAAATGAAGCCCAAAACGCAGGTTTATTTTTTATGCAGCTTTAGTCCAGTAGGATAAACATTCCCCTTTAATATTTGCAACCCAGACACAGCCACTAGTGCATAAGAAACTGGTGGTGAAAAATTTTAGAAACAAAAAGTGAATTGAGCTTTTCATTGTTTTCCTTTGCTGCAGATTGTACAACAAAGTGTGAAGAATGTTAAGGGGGAGTAGCATTGTTTTAAATAGATGAGTTGCCACAGTTTGCCTCATTTTATACAAATGCTGGAGATGAAGGGAATAGGATGGTTTTATTGCTTAGCCCTGAGCCACTTAACTGCAGGCTCAGCATCCCCATCTCAAAAAAAAAAAAAGGGGGGGGGGAGGGAGTCAAACTGCCTATCAGTCTGAGGAAAGTGCCATTTAATTAATGTTATGTAGCACTTTTAATCTTCAGAATGCTTTACAAGTAGAGGTTAGTTATTAATGACGGACAGGCCAGTTAGGGAATGCTGTGTTAACAATGACAACTCTTAGAGCAATTCACTCTTGCAAAAATATTGTCTGTTCTTTTTTTGAACTTTCATTTTATTCATGGATGTTTGTTTCTTTACATCCCACCATTTCCTTGTGTTCAGATGATAAACTTTAATAGAAATATGTGGCGAGTAAGTTAATACATTCTAGGCACAGACCACTGGACAGATTACAGTGAGAGCAATGAGAAAGAAATAGCCCTCTGGCATAAAGATCCCTCTGGCATAAAGAAAGCAGTCAACTCTCAGGACAGAGCAGGAGTTGCATTTTACCTAGTAACCAGGGTTCCTGAAATACACAGCCCCAGGGACTTCTGAGGGAAAAAACATTGGCCTTCCAAGGAAAGAGAGTTGTTGAAAGCTACATTGTTTGAGTGTCATTCTCCACTGTTTCTTCACTGTGATGGAGGAAATGTATTGAATGCTATGCAGGATAAGAATTGTCTGGAAAGCTGAGGCTTATAATTGCCGTGCTCATTGATGGGTATTTCCTAGACGGTGTAATGGGTTTTAAAAAAATAAACTTCCCGCCAGGAGTTTGGGCCAACTTCTGTCATCAGAAGCAACAAAAAATAGTAGTCCTAATTAAATTAAACTTTGTGTAACTTGTTTTATGCTGGTGTTCTGCATCCTTCCTTTCAGCAGTGCTAAATTAATACTGCTCTTATCAGAATTAAATAATTTTTGCAGCAGGGTGGCAGTCATTGCCATTTGTCTTATATGGCTCTTGTTTTACAGCATAAGCTGTCAGGAATGAGCGTGATGGGTAGAAAAAGAGCAACTTTTGCATTGTCTACAACACTAGCATTTTTTACTCCATGCAACCTAGCTCATAGTTGCTGCTTTGTCTGAAAATTGGATTTCTCTTCTATAATTACACAACTAATTCTAGTGGGTAAGATGGAAATTCATGGTTTTGGATGTTACCCATCCATGTGCAGACTTGCATTAATTCTTTACTTTGCTGTAAAAATGAGCTGTCCCTTTAATTTTTTCATAGCTTGGATGATGTCATGTTTTTATTTTACTCACTGGCAAGCCTTGTGTTGGGATAGTGCCTATCCCCTGGAATGGGAGGAGTTACTGAGTAATTATATGATTCATGGTTTCAGGTAGTGAGCCCTTCCTTCAAACAGTTGATTAGTTTTGCTGGAGTCAGATCAGAACAAGAGCTTGGCTTTTAGCAGAGCTGTTGTAGGCATGTTACCTCTTCTTTGTGGAAGCAATGCACTGGGAAAAGTTATTGCGTGCCAGAAAAGCAAAGGTAGGCTAGATGAGAGACAGCACATTGTACTTGTGGGTTGGAGGGCAGGGAGTGCAAAATCTAATGGGATTTTCAACTCTAATGGTTCAGTATTTTCCACTTTATTAGGAAACTAAATGTGAAAAACACTCTTAATTATTTTACACGTTGCCAAAGTAGATCAGTATATGTCTGCTTTCTGAACTAACTTACATTGCTTCCTCACAGGGATAAAATCAGTGACTGGTTCCATACTTTGTCACCTCTGCAAAGCCCGGGGGTGTGAACACTTAAGGTTAAATCAAAACGCTTGTTCACGGGTGTTAAACTTGCCTGTAGGATTCAAAAGTCATATTGTCTAAGAATCATTAGATTTTTATGTACAGAAATATAGTTTACTCTTAATAGGCAATCTGAAGGATACGAGGCAAAATTTCAAAAGATACAAAGAGTTAAGAGCCTAGTCTCATTTTCAGAAATGATTTAGGCACCTAAGAACAAAACTTAGCCTCCTAAATACATGTCGCTTTTGAAAATGGGACTAGACTCAAAGCTCTGATGCTTCTGTAAATTAGCTTACATTAAAACCAGATTCCACCTCCTTGAAGAGTTGTAATAGTGCATCAATCAGTTGTTGGCTTCTTTGAATTGACAACTTTTTGTAGTTAAATTCCTTTTCTTCCAAGGATGAAAAGTCTTGCATAGACTAGTGCTTGGTGTTCTGCACTTAAAGATGTAAAGGTACACATCACAAGTGCATATAAACAGTAAGTATGTTGAGAAGCAACAGATAAAGGAAAACAAGACTGAGGTAGGGGGAAAAATAAAACTTTGGTTAATATTGGAGATTCTAGGGGAATATGTTGGGTTTTCTGGTTACAAAGCAGATTGCCATAAACCTGTATGTGTAAGTGCTGTTAATATTGAGAAGAAATACAGGCAGTCCCCGGGTTACGTACAAGATAGGGACTGTAGGTTTGTTCTTAAGTTGAATTTGTATGTAAGTCGGAACTGGTACATATTGTAGGGGAAACTCTAGCCAAACATTTCTCCAGAGCTCAGTTTTATTCTTCCACACCTCACTTCCCTCAGTCCTTTATTCTCAAGCTGAGGTGTCTGCTGAGAAAAGCCACTCCGCGTCTCCCTGGTCTGCTGTGGGAGCGCTAGCTTGGCGTGCCCTGGTCTGCTGGGGGGAAGCAGCTAGTGCGGGGTTGCCTTACCCCGTTTGTAAGTAGGGATCTGATGTAAGTCGGATCCATGTAACCCGGGGACTGCCTGTACTTCAAAGATTACCCATTCATTTTGTATTGCCATTGATATGTTGAATAGTTGCCAGAAGTGGTTTCCTCAGATCTTAACTAGTATGCTCCTGCTCATTTTTCATCTCACTACTTTTAGTTGTATGTTCAGCATTGATCCAAATCCATCTTGGTCTATGCAAAATAAAAATAATCTAGCAACGAAGTCTGAATTCAGAAAGAAAAATATGATGCTTCAACTCAGGGACACTGGTCCATTCCTGTTCTGAATGGGAACAGGGCTTGGCAAATTTTTTGTCACATGACTGTTTAAAATCATTTATTTTACTGCAAGGCATTACAAGTTTTAAAAGTTCCAAGTGAAACTAAGTTATATTTTTGAAATGCTGGTATTGCAGGGGAAGGAGGCCAGGCATTCATTTTAGGACTTAATTTGAGTGCTTTATTGTTATAACAGCATATTGCACAGTGCTGAGAATGTGAAGTATATTTGCATATTTTCAGTAGCCTCCCTTAGTAGTTCTTATTTCTTATTTCAGTAGTCCTATGAATTGCAGTGTTGTCACTTGCATTTGTTTCAGCAATAGAAGTTGTTGTGCCAGGAATTGCTTTAGTTCATTATAACATATTTGGCTGTCCATTGTACAAAACCTGTAACTGTTCAATTGATCAAAACTCCATTGGTTACACAGTTAAACGTTTTACCTGGGGATGCTGGAGTAAGGAGGGAAGATTGCTGTATAAGTCCCTCCCCCTCCCCCCCAATTCAGGGGTCCTGACTGCTAGCCCTGTGCCATGGGCTCTGCCGTTGGTGGGGTTCCAGTTACCAGCCTTACGCCATGGGGTTCCAGCTGCCAGCCCCATGCTGCAAGCTCTTGGCTACTGGCAGGGTCTTGGCTGCCAAGTCCTCTCTCTAGACCCTAGCAGTTTAACTATTAACAAATACCAATAAGCATCCTCTTATCAGTTAAACTTTTACCTCCCAAAAATATTCTCCTTAAGCAGCTGGCTTATTGAAGGCTACATCGTTTTTTAGCACTGTTGACTGAGGTTAACTTTTAAGATGCCCATGAAATATGTAGGGCTCACAGATGCTCTTCTTGCATTATAGATTGGGAATTAAAGGGAAATGGAAAAATGAGATGTGGGTGACAAGATAGAAATTACTGTTTTTGAATGAAAGTAGAGAGTAATTTTATGTAGCCTTCTTAGTGTAGTATCCATGATTCACTAAGAAAAGTTTTTAGTTTTGAACATATTGGAAAGATTATGACCATTGACTTCCCAGTGAAGTGGATGGTTTTTTAATTTCAACTGCCAATGGTTTTTAACCTTCATATTCTTTCCCCTTTTGTCTAGATCGAGCGGTCGGAAGTAAGCAGCCTAGCACAAACTCCTAGCGCAGTGGCCTCAAGCATTGATGGCAGCATTAACGCAGACTCTGTTGATGGGACTCCAGATCCTCAGCGGACAAAAGTGGCCATCACACACCTGCAACAGAAGATACTGAAGTTGACAGAGCAGATCAAAATTGAGCAAACAGCCCGGGATGACAATGTGGCAGAATACCTGAAACTAGCCAACAATGCTGACAAACAGCAGAGCGCCCGCATAAAGCAAGTGTTTGAGAAGAAGAACCAGAAATCAGCCCAGACTATTTTGCAGCTGCAGAAGAAGTTGGAGCACTACCACCGAAAGCTTCGTGAGGTTGAACAAAATGGAATCCCTCGGCAGCCAAAAGATGTCTTCAGGGATATGCACCAGGGCTTGAAGGATGTGGGAGCAAAGGTCACTGGCTTTAGTGAAGGAGTTGTAGACAGTGTTAAAGGTGGGCTTTCCAGTTTCTCCCAAGCCACACATTCGGCAGCAGGGGCTGTGGTCTCCAAACCCCGGGAGATAGCCTCCTTGATAAGGAACAAATTTGGAAGTGCGGACAATATTGCTAATCTCAAGGACTCTTTGGAAGAAGTCCAAGAAGATGGAAAGACTTTAGGTGTTATTCATAACTTTCAGTCAAGCCCAAAATATGGCAGTGAGGAGGACTGTTCGAGTGCCACATCTGGTTCAGTGGGAGCTAATAGCACCACAGGGGGTCCAGTGGGAGCTTCTAGCTCCAAAACAAACACTCTGGATATGCAGAGCTCAGGGTTTGATGCAATACTACATGAGATTCAAGAGATACGAGAGACACAGGCAAGACTGGAAGAATCCTTTGAGAATCTTAAGGCTCACTATCAGAGGGATTATTCGTTCATAATGCAGGCTCTACAAGAGGAGCGGTACAGGTAGGCATTTTATTAATTAGCCTCTATATTAAATACTGAGGAGTTACAATGCAGTAAAAATCTAAAGCCTACTATGAACAGCTGAGGGCAGACCATATATTGTACCTTTCCCCATACTGTGCTAAGCCTATTTGTGGAAATTCTATCATGTTCCCAGTATAGAAATTGGAGTTAGAAATTGAAAGTGGGTATTCTTTTGTGTGGGGTGCAAATGCACTTATCTTTTGAAAATATTTTAGGTGAAAATATCTATATTCAGGAAGCTTCACCAAGGGAAACATCCTCTATGATCTTCTGTACCAGTCCAGAAGTTCTGATTTATAGCTTATTCCAGTCAACAGATGGAGACAGAATATCCCCTTACAACAGGACCCTGGCTGTGGCCCTGTCCTCTTTACTCCAGAAACCTCAAGGATTCAACGAGGTTTACTCTCAGTGAAACTTTCAGTTCCCTGTTACCAAGATCACCTCAGTCCCTATTTACAACATTAGTCGATCTTTAGCTCCCTCAGCAGCACGTGAGGGGAGCAAAGGTCTCCCCACTCTGAGCCTCTGCATGACTAGCCCTGTTCCTTCTCCTCTCGCCCGTATTTCCTTCTTGTACATATTGTATCATCCCTAGTTGGAGGAGGCCTACTGAGTTCTCACTTCACCAGACAGATCAGATAATTGCCCCCAATCAGCGTCTCTTGGGGGAGTACTTAGCATCTAAGTGGCCAGAGAGCAGGCTCACCTTCTCACTCCCTGCATGGTGTGTCACCTCTATAGATGTGTCTGGCCATCTCTTAAGCTTCACTAAGTTAGAAAACCTATATTCATTTACATGTTTTGTTAGTTTATAAAGTGCTACCAGACCATTTGTTTTTTCCTATATTCATTAGGCAGACTGCTAAAAGTAAGAAACCAGCCTCAGAGGTGTAGGACTCCTTCACCATACATCTGTACATAAAGCAGCTACTGCAGCTTGTTTGGGCAATCAGTGGCCTATGGGACCTCAGTCCTACATGCTCCCAGCTTCTTCTCGGATACCTTGGCTGAACTGAAAAAAGGGAGCCAGGGCCCTCTCCAGCACGTGCATATGCTGCCATATCCAATCCTAGCCAAGTATTGTCTCTTTCTGTACCAACTGTGAAGATTTGGGGTTTTGAATCTCTCTCCTTTGTTTTTATATTATGAGACAGGGAGAACAGACTCTCTCCCTTTACAATATTTATACCATTTATTTTATGTACTTGTTCCCTTGTCATCTCTCTTCTCAATACCAGTCTCTCATCAGAGTTTTTCCATGCTTCTCATTGTTTTGTGCCACACTATAAATTGGTCTAATTCTGCACCATGCTTTTGGAAATGCGATGACCAGATCCATGTCTGAAATTATGGGCAAGAATTCACTGTTGATTTATATGTTTTCTGTGTTCTCTATCACACTCATACTGGTGTCTCATCTGCATTTTGACTGCAGCTGTCTATTGAGCAGAGATCTCCACTTAACTGTATACACTGATGCCTAGGTCCTTTTCTTGAGTTGATGCAGTTAATTTAGAAGTATTATGAGTATTTGAATTTTCACGCTAGTGTGCTTTAATTTGCTATTAAACAACATAGAATTTTATCTGCTATCATGTTGTCCATTCAATTCTGAAGTTCCTCATGGTCTTCTCAGACTTGGCTGTCATAAATAACTCCTATACATTTTGCCCTCTCATGGTCCTGTTTCCTTAGGAATAGCAAGGAAATAGAAGGAGTAGCAAGAAAAAGTCTCCCCTTAGAGAGCCTCTTCAAGGTGAACAGTTAACTACAGAAAGTATGGGAGCAAACGTATTTCAGGACTAGAGCTCCCTACCTCAGTCATAGTTGTCAAACATTTGTTTTCCCCTGAAAAAACTACCTGCTCCCAGGTAAGGTTGAAGGAAACCCTGCCTCCTCCAACCATTCAGACCAGGACCTGCATGTTGGCTAGGAAAATGGAAACAGTGAAGGCTCTCCCCAGCCCTGGCTGCCTCCCATGCATCCAGCAGCTCTCTCAGGAGCCATGCTGTTTATTGTCTATCAGTGTGGTCTGTGCCCCAAGCTTCACAGTGGCAGAGGAAGGCTAAACAGAACATACTGTTAATCATTCTACACGGCAGTTGCAATCCCACTTCCTTCCTGGCTGTGGAAGCAGAGGGTATCCCTATGGTTTACATATCCCAAGTGCCCCACTCTGCAGACAGGAGAAGGAAGGTGAAGCCATTCCAACAGCATTGTCGCCTACCTTTTAATGCTTTAAACTCTACGCTGTCGGCCAACAAGGAGAAGGTGGAGTAGGAAGGACCATGGCTATATTCCAAAGGCAATTAGTGGAGCAGGCTGCGGGAGTGACAGCTATTGCAGCGGCACCTCCTCAAACAGTGCCACTGGTGCAAAGAAAAAGAGTGCCTAAAGGAGCCCACTAGTCTCCATCAGTTACACTATTACTTTAGGCAGGCTCCATCTACCAAAGCCAAGCAGTCTCCCCATCAGAACACTTTGGTTGCCACCTCTCACACTAGGACTCCTCCCCAGTAGCATCCTGCCAGCCTCTCCAGGCACCACAGCCCCCTGCTCTGATGGAATTCTTGGGTTTTGCCTTCCAGGCTCTCTAAGAAAAACAAGAAATGAGGGGGACCCAACTCTTCATCTAGCAGCCGGGGATTATTAGTATAGATTTGCACCATGTCTTCAACATCACCTTCTAGCTCTTAGATGTACTGGTGTTTTTGAAAGGGCTTTATGCTACTGGAATCTTGTAGTGGCAGTGAGTTTTCTGCATTTTTTTTTTTTTTTTTTTTTTTTTTTTTTTTTTTTTTTTTGTAAACCTGGATGGACAAAGCCAAGCCAGTGTCATTTTTCAAATCCTCTTTTGTGGTGATCAGGCTTTTCAGTGATACCAGATCCAGCACAGGAGCTACAGTTTCTGGTGTGTGTTACCCTACAGTCTCTTAGCGAAGTGACATGGAATTTGATCTGCCAATCCATATTAGAGCTTGTTTGTTTCTATTTAGTATCTTGTTGGACACATGTAACACTAACAATCCATATTTAGGTAAAAATGCTGCATACAAACTACAACTCAAGCAAAACGGCAGCTTCCACTAACACAGTAGGAGGCAGGCTTTAATATATTTTCAGCTAAGCTAGTTAGCATTTAGCAAATCTAGTAATTTAGGACCTCTTGCCCACTAATATTTAGTATGCATAAGATATTGAATGCAGGGGACAGTAGGGTAGTGGGGAGACTCAGAGACAAAAAGTTATTAATTGTATAGTGAAGTGTCTGATGTGCAAAGATCTGAAACCCTATATTACAGCAAACTAGACTAGCTTGTTGTAGTAATTCTGTTACTGAATTTGTTATTCAAGCCTACAACTTAAATGCTATTTTAAATTCTAAAGATGGAAATCCTAACTTCCGTAAGATCAGAAAACTGAAGCAGAGAAGGCATGTCTACACTACGCAGCTTTTAATGAGAAGATTGTGTCTACTAAAAGCATGCATAAACGCTGTTTGTTGGCACTTTTGCTGACAAAAGACTTCCACCCTTAACGGGAAGGTTAAGTTTTGCTTTGTCAGCAGGAGAGTGTTCCTGCCAACAAAACAACATTCCCATGTGCAGTTGTCCCGACAAAACTTTGTAGTTCCTGAGTGGGTACCCATGAACCAAAAAGTTTTGTTGAGCAAGTATAGACACAGCCTAAACGCTAAATGAATGCCTGTTTCTAGTCCTGTATTTGGGCCATTAGTACATTTTTTTGTCCTTAAGAGAAATCCTCCACAGAAGATGGAGACGGAGATTGTGATTTAATTTGTCAGGTTGGGGATTTGTATTGATCATTCTTGGTGTTAAAAGCTGTGAATAGCTGACAGGTATGTGATAATTCTGGGTACCTTTCAGAAACCAGTAACAAATGCAGATGTTCTAAAATACCGTGGTGTTTATTTTATTTTATTATTTTTTTAAAGAGAGCCACTTACTTAGTCTAAGGGAAGATGCTGAATGCTGAGCATTTATATCTTCCCTGGCAATTGGATGAATAGAAGTTCCATAATGTTTTTCCATTAAGCTTTTGTGTCCAGTTCAGTCGTCTTAAATATCTTCCTCACCTAGCCCCCCCCCCTTTTTTTTTTTTTTTTTAAGGTTGATGGTCTTTGTTTTATGTTGCCTTAGTTTCTATTTACCAGTCAATACTTACCCTGCAGGTTTTCCTTGACCTGCCTGATTCCCTCCTTCCCTCCCCTTTTCAGCTCTTGACTATCAGGTTTTGTCTACGCTACACAGCTTTTAGTGATATGGCTGTATAGCTAAAAGTTGGGCAGTGTAAGTGCTGTTTGTCAGGACTTTTGCCAACAAAATACTTCCCCGCCATCTGTGAGGTTCTCATTGTGTATAGGAGACCATTTCTGCGGGGACAGCGAGCTGTTTACACTTTTGGGGAGGGAAGGCTTTTTAAAACACTTTTGTCATTCAGTTGGCCAAGTAAACAGAGCCTCAGTATAAACTCTTGAGTTAACTAACCTGCATGGGGGGGAGGGTGTTAGTGCAATCTCTCTAGTTCTTCCTATGTCTGTTTTTTTTTTTTTTTATTCCCCGCCCCTGCACTGCAGGTTGCTCCAGCTGTCCCAGTGTGCACATTGCCAGGGATATGTGAAAGGCTGTGCTGCCTGCCCATTGGCCAGCTGATATGGTCCCAGACAGTTTAACCACTCCTCTTAGAGTTGAATGGAGAAATGAAGATTTGGATCTGGACCTTGCAGTAGTGAGGTTTTGTTCTAGCTGGAACAAACTCCACAATAGCCTGTTGCTTATCTCATCCTTTGAAGTTGGCAATTGTTTATTGTTAGAAAGAGGGACTTTCCATGCTGTAGAGAATCTGAAAAAAGCTCCTGCTGAGTTTTTTTCATGGTTACTGTCCCTGTAGGGGAACCTGTTTGCACAAAGCAAAATCATTAGCTCATATAGTTGGGATGTGTCCAGCTCTCTGGTGGGGGGTGGGGAGTGTTTAAGCCAGCGTCACTGGAAAGTACAGTTAGCTCATGCAGTATCGTGCTGTGAGAAACCATCAGCCAAAGTGCTACAATACTGTGCTTTAATTTTTATATCTGATTCTTTTGTAGTTAGAACTGGTTGGACTGTGTACTAATTACATTTATTTGTTTAAAAGACTGCTTGCTGGGATAACCTTTGACTTCTAGAGCTACTGGGCCAGGGTTTCTGTTTGATGAGTAAAAAGAAACGGCAGTTCTTAGCATCTGCTCAGAGGTTAGGAATGTTAAAGAAAAGCATAGATGAGGCAGCCCAGTGTACCTGATCAATAAAAAGTATCCCATGGATGTTACCACCTTACGGGGAGGGGCTGAGCCCCTCTTTACAGGTAACTTTAAATAAACTATTTACTTTGTAATGCCACCTACTCTAAACTTCTCTATCTTTTCTCAAATAAATTCTGGCTCCCAGTTCTGTGTTTTATATTATAAGACCAACACTTAATCTTTTGCGGTATGATAGACCAAAAACTAAACCTTATATTCATAGATGTTTCAAACTAAGTAGGAAATGAAAATAATATAAACAGAGTAAGGTTAGTCCCAAAAAGTATATCTAAAATCTGTATCGCACAATTGTTGAGTTGAAGTTTGATAACAAATCATCCTGCAAAAGCTATGCATGGCTCCTCGTTCTAAATGGGAAAAGCATTCTTAAATTAGGGAGCAGGAGTTGGAATAAACCAGTCGCCCTGCATTCCAGAGTCCAGGAGGCATGATGCCAGCTTGTTTGCTAATCATTTTAACCCAAATCCTGAAGTTTACAAATTAGCAGGGTGTCCTTTTTCCTGTTGATGGAGAGAGGTTCTGAAGTTATCAAAATCCAATTGTTTATTGTAGTAAAACAGGATTTAAAATTCTTGGCAACAGTTGTTCTATGGTGTATGTGTCTTATAAAGAAATATTCGCTGTAATTTTTTTGTATAAATTAAATTCCTTTTTTGTTTAACAAACTGTTTCAAAAAGCATTACATTTTAAGTATTAACAGAGTACTTTTCCTCCTAATTTATATTGCACTTAAGGATTTGTGATTTCTTTGTTTTAATTTGTTTGCAGGGGAGACGGTGAGTATTTTTGGGAAAGATTGGTGGGAGAAAACAGCAGTATTGTAAACTAACAAATTGACCAACTCCATTGAGTTGGAAAATAAAATGAAAATGTACATTCTTCATTTAAATCCTTACTCTGAGGTGAGGCTGCAGATGAGGGAATTCAGTATGCAGGCTGATCTGGGGTAGGAATGTAAAGGGATAACCGGTTATCTGGTAAGTATTCGCCTTACCAGCATGCTTACCAGGGAGCTGCCTGTGGCGCGGTGGGCCCAGCCTGTGGCACGAGGCAGTGGGCCAGTTAACATTTTAAGCAGGATTTTATATCCCTACTCCAGGGAAAGAGGACTGTCCCAGCCCTCTTTCACCATAACATATTGGGGCTAGGTGAGAAGATTTTCTCCATGGCCAATGCAGCTCCAGCAAGCACAGCCAGGGGAGAGGAGTGCATGCCCCCAGCTGAGGCAGGTCCAGAGTAGTCTGCCCCCTGCTTTCCCAAGCCTGAGTGAACCTAACAAAGGGGAGCAGCCAGCAATGACCCCATACAAATGGGGGGCTTTAGCCCCCCCGCCCTCCCTAAAGGGTGCCTTGGGGAGGGTAGGGGCTGGAGCAGTCATGGAAGGGGAGGGCACCTCCATCCAGCCCCTTTCACCTGCCTTGTGATTGTCTCTTTTTTGTATGGTTTTATGAGAAGTGAACCCATTCCAGGCGCACCCCATTTTCCTGGCATAATCATGCCCCTTATTTTGCTTTAAGTTATAAGCAGAAGCGGCATACCAAATTAAGTAGTCCTGTGTCTTACCACTTAGGAGGAGTTATAGCACAGACAGTCTCATTCACACACAGACACATTCTCTCAAATACAGTAAAACTCCAATAGTCCAGCATCCAGTTGTCTGGCACTCCTGATAGTTCAGCATCAACTAGAACCCAAAATTGCTCAGGTCAGCCACTGTCGCGGCTGGGCCGCTGTGAGCCACATGTGTGCTCACAGCCCACGCCATTCCACTCACAGTCCCCGGCGCATACAGCGTCCTGCCTGCATGTGTCAGCAGTTGGCCGCTGAGCACTGGCATCTGCTTCAGGACCCAAACATAAGATTGGAGGAGACGGCGGATTGGGCGACAGCAGGGAGGGGAGGTGTTTGGCTCTGGGGAAGGGAAGGTGACTGGAGGGGGACTGGGTTACTCATGGCATCCTGGCCAGCTCATTGAAAAGCCGGCCGCTCAGTGCACGTGCCCCAGCGCCTGGAGGGAGACACGTGGCTGTACCAGTGGCTCTGGGACCCGAGCATAAGGTAGCGGGGGAGATGGGGTTTGAGAGTATGCCCCCTTATAGTACCTCCTGGTATTCCGACATATCCTAGGTCCCAAAGGTGCCAGATTATCGGAGGTCTGCTGTATATAGTAGATAATTGGCCAAACTTTTCACCAACCTATCACCTAGTTTATGTTGTTTGATTCCACAGTGCTGACAAGATGCTGTGCTTTTTCTTTTGTTTGTCCAATGGTGGATCTTGACTAGAAAGATGTCTGAGAACTTTTTTCAGAATGAGAAGCGTCAGTTCACGATGTGCTCTTGTATCCCAGCTGTTTCGCTATGTACAATTGTCATTGTTTGAGACTCTCATTTGCCAAAGCTGTCTGCATTTCGGCTACAAACTTTCTTTATAGTCAGGTAAAGCCCCACTGTGGGTACGTCTAGACTACAAGCTCTTTCGAAAGATATTGTCTAGACAGCCACATGACTTTCGAAAAAGCGATCCCCTTTTTTGAAAGAGAGCAGGTAATCTGGATGTTCTCTTTCAAAAAAGCCCTGCTTGCGTTCAAGAACACGTTTTTTCGAAAGAGCTCTTTCGAAAAAAGGCGTTCTTCCTTTTAAAATGAGGTTTACCACTGTTGAAAAAACTGCAGCATTCTTTCGATTTAATTTTGAAAGAACGCAGCGGCAGTCTAGATTCAGGTGAAGTTTTTTAAAAAAAAGGCCAATTTTTTCTAAAAAACCCTGTAGTCTAGACATACCCTATTTGAGATACAGGGTGTCCCTGCTATACATCCAAGATACATTCAAAAAAGCATGGATGTATAGTGAAAGGGTGGAAAGCAGGGAATTTTTTTCTCACGGCTGACTTCTGTTTTTGCAAATTGGCCTTGTTTTTGCATGATGGAAGAATGGAAGGACTTAGAATGGAACAGTTCCCACAAGCATCAACGACATTAGTGCAGAACTAACGTATACTAGGGCGACTTATAGCGGGGACACCCTGTAACAAGTATCAAACTTCCTTCTTATTGCAGAAAATTAATGCAAAAGGTATCTCAGGCCTATGGAGCCAGGAGCCTATGAGTCCGTCAACCAGTGTTTACTAGTGAGCCATCTATTGCTTTGTCTATACTTCTAACATTATAATGCAGTTGTAGTAGAGCTGCCACGGCAGCAATATAAAGTGAGCATGGCCATGGCAGGAGTGTTGGGAGAGAGCTTTCCCAATGCTGTGTGTAAACGATCTCCAAGGGGAGTTACAGCCCTGTAACTTGCTGCACTGTGGGGGAGGTCACATCCCTGCACCAGAAAGTGGCAGTGCAGGAAAGTGGCAGTGTAGACTTAGCCAAATAGTAATTCTGAAAGGAAAATAGAGGATTTTTGCTGTGTTGTCTGTGTTCTCCCAATAGCTACTAATCATGCATTTGAACCAGTGGTAGTATTGGAGAAAATCTTCAGACATTCTCAGTGCTGAAAGAGCTCCCAGGGATGATTCCATGACCACGCTGCCATAGCTGCACTTTCAGCTCAGCAGTGTAGACACAGCCTTAGCCTTTCTTTACACTGGCAATTGAGCGACAAGCTTTTGATTCACAGGGGCTTAAAAAAAAACTGAACAACAAACACCACTCTGGGAATGGAAGTTTTTTGTTGGCCAGAGTGCCGGCAAACCACAATTACGCTGTCTGACTTTTAGTGATGCAGCTGTGTAATATATGCAAAGCCTTAGGATTTCTGGGGGTTTGGCCCAGTCTTTTAACTTCTCCATTCTTCAGTTTACTCTTCAAAAAGTTTGTGAATATTTTAACCAAATTCACAGGGAGTATTGAAACCTGATTGCTCGTAAAGCACCTTGAAATCTTCAAATGACAGGGCTATTTATAAATGCAAAATACAAAACAGTTGAAATGTTACAATTGCATTGTGAGGTTGGTGCTGAACAATTACTGCTTTTTTTTTTCCCCCTAATAGATTTTTTTTCCACCTTTGGAATAACTTGCATTTCAAACTCTCCCTCTCCAACCCCCACCCCCGATGGGAATCACTTGCACTCTGCCACTGGAAATCTAAAAAATGACCCTACAGACTAGTGATTTATATGCTCTTCTCATAAATAATAGAACATTGTAATTTTGCCAATCAGACAGAATCATTCACAAGATAATGAAAAAAAATCCATCATGTGACCTTACATGCAGTGGTGCAGTGTCAAACAAGACCATCATATTCTCTGCCATCCACACTGCTTCGCTGACTGTTGCAGGAGGGGAAAAATCGGTGGTGTTGTATGGCAGGTGATTAGTAATTAAAACACAGAGCTGAGAATAAGCAGTTTCGAATTCTATGTCCACATCTGTCCTTAAATTCCTTTGTTACGTCAGGAAAGTTATTGAGCTTTTCTGTGCGTGTTTCTTCCTCTTTAAAATGAGGCTGTTTGCCTTCCTCATGGGCAAGATTTCTCTCTCTCACCGTGAGGAGACTCTGGCTACATCTACATTATTGCAGAAAGTCAAAATAAGCTATGGAACTCCAGATACATTAATAATATAGCTGAAGTCAACATACATTAAGTTATGTTACCGTGGGTTCAATCGGAGAGAGAGCTGTACTCAATAGGGCAGGTCTTCACCGGCACCGCTAAATCGATTGCTGGTGGATTGATCTGAGAGCGTTGATCCCAGCAGTAATGTAGATGTATCCACAGTTAGTTGTCCAAAATCACTGAGATTCATAAAGTGAAGAGCAAGGAAAAGATAAATCTTTTAATTTCAGCCATGTTGGTTTTCAAGGAAAATCTCTGCTATTTATCTATTGATTTTTTGTTGGTGTACTTTTATCTATCTCCTAAAATAACTCTCCTATGTTTCTCTCTCCTAGATGTGAACGACTAGAAGAGCAGTTGAATGACCTGACAGAACTTCACCAGAATGAGATCCTTAACCTAAAGCAGGAATTGGCCAGCATGGAAGAGAAAATAGCTTATCAGTCCTATGAGCGAGCCCGAGACATCCAGGTTGGTGAGAGGCTGGGACTAGCGGGTTCCTGCTTCCACTTCAGAATATTCAAGCTCACAGTAAAAATGGCTATTTCCCTAGTTTTCCAAAATATTCTTGGTTTTATACATGTGTTTTAAACTAATAGGAGAGTTGTGTATCTTGAGCTTCCAAGAGCATCTTAATCTTCCTTTACCTCTCAACAGCCCTGACTCAGGGTAAGTCATTGTCTATTTGCCAACTATATGTGCATGACTGTTCATGTATCCATGTTAAAAGGAACTTGCCACCTGTCCCATCATGGGATTTTTTTTAAATTAAGGCCCAGTGAGGACATGCTTTCATTCTTTGGTAGTGGCTAATCCAAGTATTTTGCACGTGTATTGGAAGCTAGAGGGCAGAGACACAGGCAAGAGATTTTTATAGAAGCATTCCCAGTAGACTGATCCAGGGCGTGTATCACTAATTTTAGAGCAATCAGCACAGATGTTGAAAGGAAAACAGTAGCAGGCTTTATTTATCCATTGTGTTCAGTCAGGAAAAAATCCATTCTGCTTTTCTTTCCCAAATAAGGAGGTATTTATATGAGTAGTTTCCTGCATCACATTGAAGTATCTGGAGTCCTGTAGCCTGTGGAAACAGGATTTACATGGTTGGGAGGAGTTTCTGCAGACAAAGGTCAAGTGATCTGGGAAAGTACTTGGGCTTTAACTAAGCCTTATAAAGGCCCATTTAACAACAAACTTAAAGCTACTTTAAATTTGCATCGTTGGATTAAACAGGCTCCTCAGTCTTGACAAGGTATTTTTGGTATGTAAAGAGAATTGTCTGTCCTTTGTACACATGAGACTTACTAGCTGGTTCCACCTGAGACAAAGGCAAGTGATTTCCTTTTGGGTGGCCAGTCAGTTTTGCCTATTGCTTTCAAATTATGTAACCTCTGGGAAGCCCTCAATATTTTGAGCTTCACAGCGATATCAGAGTTTTACGCAATAGCAGAAAATGTAACAAGTAACAATGTCCTTTCTAGAGTAAAGCTAAAATAAATAAATGTCTGGAGATAGTGGCACCACAGCCTTTACCCTATCAAATATCAGAATGTCACTTATAGGTGTGTCTCAGGGCCCATGCTGTAAACCTCTCAACCTCACACAGGCAGTAGGACAGAAAACTTAAATGAGGTGGGATTCATCAGTAGCCTCTCCTGAGTTTCTATTTAATGTCAGCATTTTTAATGTAAATTTTCCATGGTGTTGAGATACTTTGCAAAAAAAAAAAAAAAAATCCTCAGCACTTCTGAGAGAGGTAAATATTAGCTCTTTTTTCAGCTGAGGAAACTAAGTTAAATAACTTGCCTGAAGCAACAAATGAAACTATAATTCAGGAATTCCTGGATCTCAGTCCTCTGATCAGTCCATTGGATCAGCAGTTCCCAACCGCCGGTTTGTGGACCAGTAGCGGGCCATGAACTGCTGATTGCCGGGCCATGCCCTGCTGCAAGGCCACGCCCCGCTGCCTTGGCCTTGCCCGCTGGAGAAGTGAGTGGCAGTCCCAGGGGTCTGTGTTGGACCTCTGGGTACCTGCAGGAACAAGCAGTGCAGGGCGCAGGGAATTGTGGGAGTGGGGCTTGTGTCTCATGCCTTGCCACCCCAGGGAAGGCACTCCCCAACCAAAGCACAGGCTGCTTGAGCAGCAGCGCTATCCAGCCATAGAACACATGTGTGGAACAGGAATGCCAGTCTTTGCTTCTTTGGGGCCCTTCTAGGCCCCTAAGCTGAGGCATCTTGGTGGCCCGTGGCTGCAGCTCATGCGGAGAGCTATGAGGCAAGAGGGAGTGGTGGTAGCGGTAGTGCCTCCACCTGTGGGGGAGGGATGGGCGATGGGCGAGAGCACCAGCCCCTTCAGTGAGCCTGGCAAGCTCGGGCATCCACAGCAACAAGCTACTCTTCTGCTTCCCCTTCCAGTTGGACTCAGAGCACCCAACCACCCAGGCCAGTAAGTGGCAGTGCAAGGCCACATGCCAGGCACCATAGTTCTCTCTAAGCTGTGCGCTTGTGCACGCAGAAGAAATTTATGCCCCGCCCACCTCCTAAGGAGAGCCACGCAGCAGTGTGGTGGGAGGCACGCTTGGGCTGCCAGGGCCAGAGGAACCACGTGGCTGGCGGGCAAGCTGGCAGCTGCTTCGGTGGGATAGAGGAACTGCATGGCTGGCTGGTGGGTGGCTGCTCTGGCTGAAGGAACCACGTGACCAGTTGGCAGCAAAATAACACATGACAGCTTAAAATGAATTGCCATAATGAATATGCAAATGTACATACTCATTACCATAAATAATGAATATGCATATGTGCCTGCCAGTCCACCAAAAGTTTTTTAATGAGTTCACCGGTCTGCGGTATAAATAAATTTGGGAATCATTGCACTAGGCAGTGCTGCATTCTTCAACATGCAAGATCTAGGTAGGATGGTGATATGACACACAGTTGGGAGAGATGATTCAGTTTGCTGATTGGGAAATAAATGTACAACTTCTCGGAGTATAGAAATCTTATTTTAAAAATAATGAAGTAGTAATTAGAACCTGTTTCACCTTGGACTCTGGCCTAATGGTTGCTCTGTAATCTGCAGCACATTGTAGGATACCTGAGTTCAGATACATTGTAGTGGAAATAAGATGGCTCAAAAGTGACCCCCTATTAAGCCAATTAAGGAGGCTCTCTGAGTGTAGCACAGTTCAGATGAGAGATTCATCAGGGTTGTGGTTGGATTTGCAGGCCAGGGAGGGAAAAAAGTATTTGAGAAGATATCTTAGAAAATTTTTGTAAAAGACGACAGTTTAATATCCCTGGACATTAAAGTTCTCTGACCCCAAAACAGGCATAGTGAAGGCAGAAGTAATGTAAGAGTCCCTTATGTGAAGGTATTTACCTCCTATGAACAAGAGGGGATGATTCAATTTCCATGACCCATTCAATCCTACATATCTCTTCTGAGATTGCCAACAAAAGTAATACAATGAGCGTCACACATTGAAAAACTCCTATCTCTCTAAGCAGAATCTGGTTTTGATTCCAAAATGTCTGATAGCACTGAAGAGGTGGAAAATATTTTTGGTCCTTGTGTGCCTCTGTTAATGCCCTGGCTGATTTTCCCCTGGTGAGCAGTCTCTAGGCTGGGCTATTAGACCCAACCCACACAGGCTGTCTGGTTCATAGTTGAAGTCTTTGGGAACTAGGTGATAGATACAGGAAAAACCAGACAGGCTTTGCAAAGTTGCTTCTTAAACACCCACATACATCACTGTTAGGAGATACAAGTGATCTACAGATCTGCAGAAGGATAATAAACATCCAGGCCCAAGCCCCTCCCTCCAGTGTCCTTGCCATTCCTGAATATCATTTGTATTTTGATCAGTGTCCTAAAGGGGTCCAAATCTCTCCTAGCCAGCTTTCCTCGTTCTAGCAGCTGTGGCCCCATTTGTTAGAGAAGGTCTTTTTTTTAACCATTTGGTGGTTCTAGTATGTTTGTCCCGTCTCCCACTCTTCTGTGGGATTGCTTACAGAAGTTCATTAACAGTCACCATCCTGGTAAAGGAAAATGATTCAATTGTTGCTAGCCTTCTTGTTCAGGGATAGACCCCTAAGTGCCAGGCTCCTCCAACACAGGAAGGATGATGCAGACGAACAAGAGTTTCAGTATACAGATAAACACAGTTAACACTCCAAAGGGAGGCTGAAATAAAACATGTATTTCCCCCCCGCACAAAATCAATCTGGGGAAACAGATTCCCAGACCTGTCTCTCACAGCAACATCACTGTAAATCAACAATTAAGTCCACTACAGTCAATGGAATAACACTCATAGATGAGATCAGAATCAGGTATTTTGCTGCAACCTGCATTTCCTACTTAATAAGGGACTCAAATCATGAGAAGTAGCCCGGGGTTCCTCTTCTCCTGCTGCAGGATATGAAATCAGTATGACTGACTCATATCCTGCAGCCGATGAACAGGACCCAAAGAATGTTGGCACATTACAGTAGGCACCAATTAAAGTCTTTAAGTACCACCATGATTCAACATGCGAACACTGAAAACAGCACTCTTCCTTTCTTCCCAACAGGAGGCGCTAGAAGCCTGTCAGACCCGGATCTCCAAGATGGAACTTCAGCAGCAACAGCAACAGGTGGTACAGCTGGAAGGTCTGGAAAATGCCACTGCCAGAAACCTGCTGGGTAAATTCATCAACATCCTTCTGGCCGTCATGGCTGTTCTCCTAGTCTTTGTCTCTACTATGGCCAACTGCATTGTGCCCCTCATGAAAACTCGCAACAGGACGTTTAGCACTTTATTTGTGGTTGTTTTCATTGCCTTTATGTGGAAGCACTGGGACGCCATCGCTGTCTACTTGGAACGATTCTTGTCACCCCCCAGATGATGGCGCAAGGAATCAGCTGTGTTGCCCGACTGCCCCACCCACCCTGGCGCTCACTGGCAAGTGAGCAAAGCAAAGATGAGTCAGCAGCTCTTCCGCTGAAATTTTCAAGTGTCCGAGTGAATTTGTTTACACTTAGAATAACATTTTTCTCTGCGAGATGCATTGCAATAGTATTTTTTAGATTTTATTCAAGAACTCTTTTTGGCAAGAATCCTGGATAATTTTTATGTAGCATGGTTCTCTTTGGATGCAAATCTTAAGATTCTTTAAGTGTACAAAAGAATAAAACAAAAATTTGGAGCACACCAATGGGCAATTTAAATTATGGCTTGAATTACAATACTAAACCTGTTAGGAAGAGGAGAACATGGTTAGCTTAGCTTAAAAATAGCAAAGATTAAATATTGTACAATGGTACCACAGCAAAGCTGTAACGCTAACCTTTACTGTGAAGCCTGCTCACATTCCATGTCCGAATGTATGGATTCAGCGTGGCTTGTTTTTTTCCTTAAAGAGAGAAAAAACAGCGCATGGATCTCCCGCAACTCAGCTTCTGGGTCGCCATTTGTGCTGACCTGGCATACAATAATTTTCTAGAAGGTCTGTTAAGTCTTGCTAAGCATACAAAGTGTAAGCGTCATGCTGTACACAGTAACTGCACAGTTGTACTACAGTATTTTGAAGTAGCCCTTTAAACTTATCTTTAAGCAAAAGCCCTTGGTCGCACTTTTAAGGTTTTTTTTTTATGTGTGTATATTCACAGATTTAAAAAAAAGTCCGAACAGCATACTTGAAGAGTGTAATACTCAAACTCTCAGTGCTTCCTTATTGTTCCTATAATAGGATTTTTTATTATAATTATTATTATTATTGGGGGTTTTTTTGGAAGGGATTGGGAGGGTCGTTATTTTCCTCTTTAATAAAGAAGTGATGTTTTTAAATGAAGAATTGCGTGAATAATTAAGTGTGAGCAGTCTTGTCCTGAAACAGTTTTGAGGAGGGCGGAAAGTAATTTCTATTGACACCGGTTTGAGGAAGGCATAGCTATTTCCATGCCATTTAACTGTCCTCCTGGGCTTACAGATGCAGCATCATGAATAATTCCTCCTTCTCCACGCATTTTTGTCATGCAATTTTTTTCCTGTTCTTTTTTTTGTGGGTGTGACGGGAGGCATGGAGTGTTCTCTATCTCATTCCCAAATCTGATCACCTGGTCTCAGAATGTTTTCCTTCAAACAAGGAATTTTTTTCATCCCTTTTTAGGGAAAGAGTCTTAAAGAGAGAATAAATATTAAAGGCATAGTTTGTTCAAAAGACTGATCCTCTCATAAATATCCCTGATAACTTATTTTTAAATGCACCTCTGATAACTGAAACCAAAGTTGTCATCCCATCAGACTATGGTAAGCTCATTGTCTTTGTTTAGAACTTTTGTATGTGCTGTGTATCTATGTAGTGTGCCACATAGAGCCCCCTTCCTGCAGCTGTGAAGGCAAGGACTTAGTACAGTTCCATTGTCAAAGCACTAGAAGAAATGTCATTTATAAGTGTGACTCCAGTCACAGCAACATCTTTTCCCAGTAATCTATAGTTGCTGGCAGGTTTCATATTGAAGGATTTGTTTAAAAAATCTGGCTCAGTATCTGTTTCCACTAGAACAAAGTAAAGATTTTTGTTTGTGAAATTCTTTGTAGCAGAAATAAGACTTATGGATTCTCTTTCACATGATTTGCAGTATTTAATTAGGCTTCTTGTTCTCCTTCCCCTTTGGCTTAAGTTCCATTTAGGAACCAAATAATGGCCAAGTGATGTAAAATTATATGTAATAGCAAGTATAGGAATTTATCCTATTTTGTATGCCCCACACCATAGGGAATTCTCCAGATCTAGGTTAGCCCCTCCCTTTCAGCTAGGAAAAAGGTCTTAATATTCTGATCACCACCAGCCAGGAGAGGAAAGACCTCTGCTGCCCATTCATTCTAGTTCCTTCTTCCACAATTCTGTCTTTAAACTCAGGTACCCTGTGACAATTCCAGCACACCTCACTTTGTCACTGTGCACTAATCCACTACTGTCCTTGCTAAACATACATTGCCAGTTGCAGCTGACTCAAGCCAAAAATAATCATTCCTGTTTGTTCGAGAGTTGCAGATAGAGTGCATGTATGTGTAAACAGTCCCCTTAACAGATGACAGTTGCCCGCCACAGCAAAACTCTATTGGGTTTAATGCCCTTGTCTGACTAAATCACGTATATAATTTTCACCCATCCATATGAAAGTACTCTTTTCCTGTTAGGTTTCCTCAAACAAAGGAAGAGAGATCAAAATAATAAACCCTTGACGTGCAATCTAAGAGCTTTGTTGCCTCACTATTTCTGTAGCCCAGACTTTGCACCTCTTTATAGTATAGATCGCACTGTAAAAGTTTACAGGTGGCTTAGTACATGAACAAACTTGGGAATGAATTAAAAGCCAACCAATTTTTACACTTATTCATAGCACGTCTTGGTAATGTCTGAAGGATGCATTTGCCCTTTTTTGCAAGGTACCATACTTTCAGTTAGTCTTTGGATGTTTAATCTTTAGTAAAGAAGACCTGCAATTTGCCAGAAGGAATGACTTACCAGAAATGTTCACCCCAAAACTGTTTTGTGAAGGCCATTTACTTGGTCCTGGACAATATTGTCTGTCTGTCTGTCTCCAACAGTTTTCCATTCCAAAAATTTGTCTACTGTTAATGCCATATATGATGCTGCATCCATTTTTTTAAACTAATCTAACAGGACCATCACGAGGTTTTTTGCCTTTCATTAGCAGAATGTTTGCTTTATTTCCTCCCCCTTCAATCTGAAGTTCTGTGATGACTTCTAATAGTTTAACAATAATCATATTGTTGGAAATGTGATTCTAGCTTTAAAGCTCCTTTCCTTTGTATGTGGGTTGTGCTTATTCTCTTTAAGATGAAGCATTCCTGGATGACTTGTAGAAGACAGTATCTGCCATGGGTGTGTGTGCATGGGAACCTTTTATTCTCCTTCCCTAGTATGTAAACTTGTGTGACTATCTCTGAGTTGCAGAACATTTCATGTTAGGAGTTGAAACAATTCTGAAATTTCTTAGATATGTTTAGCACATATCACTGGCGCATATAAGGAAGGAAAGAATGTAATGGACTGCATTAGTTCAAAAAAGTGACTGTTAAATGCTGTTCCATGGTTTAAATGAAGTTTGCCTGCTCCCCCCCGCCTCCTTTGTCTCGTGTTTTTTAAAAAGTTGCCATTTGTAGACAGGTTTACAAAATTCTTCCCTTCAGCTTCATTAGTTTAATTATGCTGAGCATGTTCACAGCAATTACTTCATTGGTTTATTCCAATCTAGTGAACACTTAAGATCTGATCAGATCAAATGGTGAGTTCTGTACATTGGTGCACTGGGCCAGAAGAGACAGCTTTGAAAAAATATGCATTTTTAAAATATTAAAAGGCAGCATCGTAACAGAAGAAGCCAAGCTATGAAGGGATCTGTGTTGAGACTGGGTGGCTTTGTGAGTTTTAAGTGAATTCTGAATGTGGCTAACGAGTTTAAACCCGATGTATGTCTGTGTTGTGTATGCCAGGTGGTATCGTAGTAGGCAATTGACTTAGCTGTGTGTTTAAGTGTAAAAAATAAATAAAAACAGAAAAACTCACTTGCACGGGATGAAAAGTACAGAAATGACACTTGTGAACGTAACACTGTAGTTTATAGATCTTAAGCTGCTAATTGTTGAGAGAGATTTACATGTCTCGTCTGATTGGCACAGATTTATCTGTGATACTTTTACTGTATATAAAAATTTAAATAAAGACCTCAGCTATTAGCTGTGTGTGGTTGGGTGTGTTCAAAGATAGTCTCTGATGACTGAAGACAAGGAAATGGTGAGAGAGACATTTAAGAACCACATAGAATTCAGGTAAAGTTCTCCAGAAGTCCCCTAACTGGACACAGCTCTGCAATCAGACACATACTGGATCGTCACACATGAAGACCAAGAACCTGTGTACGTGGAATCTCAGCCATCTCCTTTTGTCTAGCTATCTAAGGTACTTATCTGGCCCCCATCATGGTGGTGAGATGCCCCACAATCTTCAGTGTGTTTATACTCACTACACTTTGGGAAGCAGCAAAGTACTATTATCCCCATTTTACAGATGGGGAAATGAAGCAGAGAGGGTGTGTGTCTACACTGTAGTTCAAAGGAGCCCCCTAACCTGGGTAGACCAACTTGTGCTACAATGTCATGTAGATGTTGTAGCTTGGACTCCAAAGCCCACCTGACTCTGTAGGCTTCAGAATCTGATCTGCAACACGTGCACTGCTAGTTTGAGTGTGCTAGGATGAGTCTGACTCCCAGGGCTGAGCTACTTGCTCCAGATACAATGTACCCATCTGGTGAGGCTAAATCACTTGCCCAAGGTCTCAGCGAATGGCAGAACAAGAACCAAGCTAGCACACTAATCACTGAACTGTTCCTCCTGTTTTCTGGACCTAATGTCCAGAATCCCTTTTGTACTTGCACAGGTGGGGATGGACATGCACTACATTCAGCAAAAAAGCCAACTACTAGAGCAACTGCCTGCAAATCTAGCCACCAACATTGTTTTGGGGGGTAGACTGCAATAGTCATTGGTTTCCTTAAGAATCCCAGAAAAGTGGCACAGAACGAGTTACAGACCAGAAACCAAAGGCAGCTGTTTACCAGATAGTAACTCCCCACAATCTTCATGGGGATGTAGTGTTAATTCCAGCATCATTACAGAGATTAAATATTCATTTTTTTCTTCTCCCACTAGAGCCCTGGGCCAGCTGTAAAATAGCACTATGCCTTACTGGGCTGGTGTGAACCTCAGTGTTTCCGTACTACTTTGGGTTTTTCTGGAATGTGCTACTTCAGAACAAAGTAATGTTGCTGCTTCTGTGAGACCAAGAGCAGAAAACAAGGGAGGGACAGGATGGCTCAGTGTATAGGTTGTGGCCCTTAAGGTCAGTGGTTTTAATCCAGCCTCATTAGGGACTAGGGAGTCATTACCCTCTGGGTGCTTTCTGGTGACCTATGCAAAATGAGTTGCTGGATCTCTGCCCCCATTCCAGTTGGCATATTTCATACTATAGGCACATGGGAAGTCATAGTAGAGAGACCAGGAATGGAATGAGCATGACTGATGACCTAGCCTTTCACTGGCAGTGTGTCATTCCTCCTAATTCCTGAGGCGTGTGTGTATGCAAGGGCAGGAAACTTGCATTCCCACCAGCTCTATGGATAAATGAGACTTCTTCAAGGCTGATCACTCTACACCAGCATGGGAAACTGGCTGAAATGGAGCATCCTTCCCCTGCCCCTTCACTCCCTCCAAGTGAAGATTGTCAGCCTCCCTTGCCAAAAACAACAAGATTGGGGTCTCTGCTCTCCACATTAGCATGACTCACAATATGCTGCATGAAAGCCCACAGCAGCCTTTTTGCTGAATGGCTAGATGGATCTTCTTCACAAATAACTGAGAATTAGTGTTTCAATCCTTTTCCCTTCCCATTTCAGATGTCTTTTCAAAGTGTTGGTTATTAATGCTGAATGGGGAAGGATGACAGAGCAGCTGGCCAGGCTAGGAAGAGAATGGAAATTTTTGGCCTGTTGTCAACATGGCCTGAACTAATGCATGGACAATTTTGCACATGGACATATCTAGATACACAGATCAAGAGTTGTGAAAGTCTGAACATTCAAGAGGGGGTGGGATTTTCACATTGTGTGAACCCTTCCCTGCATGCAAGCATTAGCACACCAATGTGCCTGCATCCTGTAGAGCAGAGTTTCCCAACCTGTGTTCCACAGAACCCTGGGGTTCCACAGACCGTCGTCAGGAGTTCCACGAGAAATTGTGGAATAAATAATTTATTTTTCTTACAATGTAAGCTGACATCATATATATAGTAGCCCAATGTCTGTGACTCTGTAACTCTGAAACGCTGGCTGTTCCCTCTAGGTGACGCTGTTGCTTCCTGCCGTGGTGCTCAGGGGTACTGCATGGGGAGCACGGGGCCCAAGCGGCTGCTTGTGCTGCTTGCTCCCATGTGGCGACCCGGCTGAGCGGCACAGAAGTCCGCCGAGTGCCGCGGCAGGAGGCAACTGCACCACCCAGAGGGAACAGCCAGGGGGCGGAGCCTGGAAGAGCGAGTGTCTCTGACATCAGGAAAGGGCACCGAATTCAAAAGGAGGAAAGTGGAGCAGACACAGAGGACGGGAAAAAGAGAGGAGAACGGAGGAGGCAGAGAGGAGGCGGAGGACAGCGAGAGAGTGAGTGAGAGAGACGGAGCAGGAGGAGAAGAGAAACAGAGTGAGAGGTGGGAGGGGGAGGAGAGAGAGGCAGGAGGCAGACGAAAGGTGAGAGAGAGAGAGAGAGGGCTAGGCAGTAGGAGGAGAAGAGAGAGGCCGTTTGTGCTGCTTGCTCCCGCGCGGCAGCCCGGCTGAGAGTCGCAGAAAGTCAGTTGAGTGCCGCGGCGGGAGGTGAAGGGGCACAGGGCGGTGATGTACACACCCAAGGGGCGGGGCCTGGACGAGTGTGCATCCCTGATGGAGACCGAGGAGAGCGGAGAGAGAGTGAGAGGCAGAAGGGGGAGAAGAGAAAGAGAGAGACAGAGTGGAGAGAGAGTGAGAGGCAGGAGGAGAAAAGAGAGAGTGAGAGAGAGGCAGAAGGCAGAGGAGAGCTGAGAGAGGGGGGGAGGCAGGAGGAGGAGGAGTGAGAGAGAAAGAGAGAAGACCGATATGGAGGAGAGACCTGAAAATCCCGTCTTATGACGGGCTAATAAGCTAGTATATATATATCTATAACAGCTCTTTACAAATAAACTTTCTTGACAATAATTTAGTAGTAATTGAATTGCGCTCCCCACTGTCAGCTTTTTCTGGCCAAGCAAACGTTTTCATAGGTAGGGGTTCCTCGGGATATGAAAAATTATTTTAGGGGTTCCTCCATGGGGAAAAAGGTTGGGAACCACTGCTGTAGAGGCCAGAGGGCTGGACATCAAATAATAGAGCTGTCTGGAGAGGAGCTGCCATCTCCATACCTCTTTCTTGTGAGAATGAAAATTCGTTTGCATCCCAATACCAGGCATCTGTTAAGGGAACCTTGAAGAGAGATATTGGAAACTATTACAAAATCTGGTCAGGTAGTCCAGAGAAACAGCCACATGTATTACACCATATTTACATCTATTTACTTTGTGCTTAACTCTGTTATTGAGAGCGAAGCTCCCGTATCAGCCCTCATTTGTGCAACGTCTCTTCAATCAGACTCCCCGGTGCTTTCTCTCCCCAAAATCTCACCTCAGGCTATTAACATGAATGTGAGCTACAAACTGAAGGCAGATGATGTTTTTTAAATGGAAGCGTACAGCAGAGAGAAGGTCACGGCTTCCTGATTCTGGTAACCACAGACCCCTTCAGTGAGGGTGAAAAATGCTGAGCTGGTACTGGAGAGGGATTTTCTCTGGAAAGAAGAAAGTGCTTGGAATCTTCTTTGGCAAGAATTGTCACCAATCAAGAAATGTTTCTCTGAATCTTTTCTAGGTTTGTTTCCAGGTTGCTTCAAATACTAAATATGGCAATTTGGGGTAAAGGATCCTGCATAGGATTGAGTAGGAAGGACTCTAGCAGCTGAAGTAGAGACAGAAAGGAAGTCTGGAACTTGGGTGGGGAGCAGAGATAGGACAGCAACCTAAACAAGAGCACACTCTATGATCAAGTACCCAAAACAAACTGTGAAATGGTTTTCAAGAACATGATATTCTACTGATTCTTTCCCTACTCTTTAACAATCCTGGTTTAGGGTTACAGTGTTGGTGTGATATGGGTGGGGGATACCTTTTATTATATTTGCTTCTAGCAGAATAATTGTGAATAAGGATAATTTGTCCAATATATCAGACTTCTGCAGGAATTCAAATTAATGTATTAATGGTACAGATTAGAGAGTTGCTTGGCATCTTAATTCGGTTACTATGTTGTGCATGTTCCTATCTCATTTTTTCCTTCTTTGCAAATAATCTACTAAAAATGTAGATTTAAACATCCACTGTCCCTTCTATCCATTCATTTGTGGCCTCATCCACCTCCCTTAAAGTCAATGGAAAGACTCACTGACTTCACTGGGAGCTAGCTTGGATGTTTAACATTTAACTCCATAATATCGGGGAAATCTAAAGGCTGGCTCCAGAAAAGACCTATGCATATACTCTACTCCTCTCAGCATCAAGCTCCTACAGTTGCAGCCAAGATGACAAATCAGTGCCTAGTTAGAGATGGTCCTGGATAGTTTCTAGCATTTTAAAGTGGGGTGTGCATGTGTGTGTATATAAATGTGTTGAGATCTATTTAGGGACCACAATAAATAGGGCTCCCCCATAAACTATCCACATGGGGACAAGTGCTGTCCTTTTACCATATAGTCTGTCAAATATATTTTGGAACTGCACAAACAAAATCTTTTTTTGTGTAATAAAAATTGATTAAGACTGAAGATTAATTTCAGTTAACTCAGGCAATTAACTCAAAATTAATGGTGATTTTTAAAAATTGTGATTAATCGTAGTTTTAATCATATTGTTAAATAGAATATCAATTTTCATTAATTAAATATTTTGGATGTTTTTCTACATTTCCAAATATATGGATTTCAATTACAACACAAAATACAGTGTACAGTACACACTTTCTATTTTTATTACAAATATTTGTACTGTAAAAATGACAAAAGAAACTGTATTTTTCAATTACCCTCATACAAGTACTCTAAGGCAATCTCTTTATTGTGAAAGTGTAACTTACAAATGTAGAAATTTTTATTACATAACTGTATTTAAAAACAGGGCAAAACTTTAGAGTCTGCAAGTCCATTCAGTCCTCCTACTTGTTCAGCCAGTTGCTGAGAGAAACAAGTTTGTTTATATTTATGGGAGATTATGCTATAAAATGAAAACAGGCATTTGTGTGGCATTTACGTGATGTATGTTAAACCATTTGTATGCTCCTTCATGCTTCAGCCTCCATTCCAGAGGACCAACATGAGAATAAAAGGGGTTAATTAACTATGTGACCAAACTCCTTGGTGGGGAATTATGTTTCCTGCCCTGTTTCACTTGCACTTTGCCATATATTTCATATTAGAGCAGTCTCACGTGTTTGTTTTAAGAACATTTTCACTGCAGATCTGACAAAATACAAAAAGGTACCAATGTGAGATTTCTAAACATAGGTACAACAGCCCACCCAAGGTTTGAGAACCTGATGTGGCTGCCAAAATCTTAAAGGCAGAGCTTTCCCCCTCCATAGGATGGTTTGGAGGGCCACTCTGGGTCCTGCACTTCAGCAGGCCCCAGTGGTGGCTGCCCCACCTGTCCTATGGATGGGACAGTCCCCCATAGTGAGGTTAGCCTGCAGGCCCCAGGTCAGTCTAGAGGATTAACTGCGGGGCATGGAGCTTGCAGCAAGGGTCAGGACTCCCCACACACACTGCAGTTAACTATTTTAATCGCTTGACAGCCCTAAATTTACCTCATGTGGTGAAGAGTAATTTTTAAAATTTTCTTGGTTTAATTCAAAAGTGGCTTCTAAAATACAATGAGTAAGTCTCTCAGGTCAAAGGAAGGACATTTATTTCCCAACCCAATGCCAAAGAACCAGGTGAGAGGCCATTGCTCCTGTTTTAAAAGTAGAGTCTACAGGTAAAGATGCTATAGTCTATATCTATATTATATTCAGTACTTATATTCTAAAGATGAGCTATGAGCCGCAAAGGTCACTGTGGGAGCATTTACATAGCGCGGTAGCTCGAAATAAGTTACGCAATTTGAGCTACGTAAATTGCATATTTTATTTCGATCTTATTTCAAAATAGCTTATTTCGTAATTTGGTACTGTCTACACAGCACATGATTTCAAAATAACATGCTCTTCCAAAACATCCCTTACTCTTCCTGGAATGAGGTTTACAGGGACGTCAGAATAGTGAGCCCGAAATAACGGGTTTGCTGTTAAAACATGGGATAGCTATTTTGGGATATTCCGGTATCCTGAAATAGTGTTGCAGTGTAGACCTAGCCTGAGTGTGCTGATTGGGCTAAGAGTGGGTAGGGGGAAGGCTGCCATTCCCCTGGCAGGCTGAACCAGGTGGTTTTGGAGGAAAACCTCCATAGTCACTGATCACTGCCCAATGTCTAAAAAGGTTGCATAACACTCCTGTGAAAAGAGCCACTGTCCACCTAAAAATCCTTCTTAGCAACCCTTTTCTGTTCAACCAGATGATAAAGGAGAAGATTAAACCTGGACCCCTTTCTTCATATCTAATTTTCACCTTCCATGCTGTTTTATACTTTCTACACTTCATTCAGCTTGGACAGTGAAACTAGACTGGTCAATGTCAAACTTCCTTAAGGTGACTTTCGCTTTCTGGTCCCCATGCACTGGGCCAGGGCTGTTTTCCCCTTGCGTTTTCAACACAGGCTCAGGTTATGCTGAGAAAAAATGGTTTTCACGGGGTTCTTAATTTTAATGACTAAATGAGTCCTATGGCCTCATTCTCCCTCTTCTTTTCTCCTCTCCCCAATACAGTCTACCACCATTTGTATACAGAATCTTAATTTGGAGGTTGAACAATGTTGATTGTGTCCTTTTGCCAACCAGTCAAATGTGTACAGAGTCTTTTGATCTTTTTCACGTATGGGTCTTTTTGTCATCAAAAGGCAGAAAAACAGGTGCTATCTTTGCACTAATTTCAATATATTGTGCTTGAGTAATTGGTTCCTGTCTCTCCCTTGCCGCGTAACCTGGCCATAGTGGCAGATTTAGTGGATGTAGATGTATTACAATGCAGGAGCTGTCTGTGAGTCACTGCTGTTGCAAACCCAGGTAAGTCAGTCATCAGTTAGATTATAAGTATCCTGCCTGGATTTATAAAATGAACTTGCCATGGAATTGTGTGCGACTCTGAGATTCTTCCTGGCCAGGTTATTCTACAGTGAAATGCCTTCCACCGCTCCCAGGCCATGGATCTAAGCTCCCCGGGGAAGCTAGAACAGCAGCTACTTTTCAGACCCTAATCTGTAGTTTAATGGACTGTGTTTGTTCACAATTTACAGCCTTTTCTGTTCTCAGTCCTGGCCTATGCTGCCATCTAGCGATGCCTAGACAGAGAATCAGACTTTGCTTTACAGTTGCACAGTACATCTGCTGTTCTGCTTCCCCTGTTCTCCCCCAGGATCATCTCTGCATGCTGGTCCAGCCACACTAACCACTGCAGGGGGACAGGTGCTAATTTTCTTCTCCTCCCTCCCATCCCCCAGAACGTAGATTGTTGCCCACCTTTCCCATTGCTTTCAGTGCATCCAAGACCGGTGGGAATTAGAGATGAAAATAAAACCCCATTAGATCATCCAAGCCAACCTCAAGACCATGAGCTCTGGGCTTCGTGCCTTGTCCAGACTAGTTGTAAATGAGACCCATGACTGGGCTTCCATCGTTTCCCTCCCCCTGTGTGTCACAGCTTGTCCTAGCAAGGACTAGCCTTCAGAGATGGACATCCTGAATTGTCTGGCAGTATCTAACCGCATGTTGTGAGGCACCCCTTACCCAAGGGCTGAATGCTCTGAGTGGAGGATAAAGCCATTGTTGGCCCCCTGGGGTGGACAGCGGAGAGTATCCTGGTTTGTCGGCGAGAGAAGTCAGGACAGAATAATGTAGCAAATGATCCAGCAAAATACAGGGGGATCAGACTACAGACAACAAATGTCCGCACCTAACATTTACTGCTTCCCCACACAGGTGAAAGGAAGTGGGTGTGTCCAGGTGTGCAGCTCTGGCAAGAGCTGGCTGAGATCCAGCAAAAGCCAGCAGGGAGCCATTTAAAGAGCTGGCAGGAACAGTACCTGTAAGAAATGTTAAGTTACTTTCACCGCTGCTTCACGCCCCCAGCCCTCCACCTCTTGCTGTGCATGCCTCCTGTCCCCAATTAAGAGCAGCTGCCCTGTACTTTAAATGGCAAAACTTCACTGTGTGAGAGACTTTCCATCTACAGATCTCAAAAGTGTTTTTCAAAGGCAGGTGAGTACGCATATCCGTATTTTCAGGTAGAGAAATTGAGGCACAGAGCGAGCAGTGACTCATTCAGGGCTATCCAATTAGGTCAGTGGCAGAGCTGGGGCTAGACTGCAGACCCAGTACTCTAAGTACTGGACTATGTGGTGTTCACTAGAATCTTTGATCTCAGGATGGCAAAGCCCTTTACAGGCATGGATCAGTCTAGTCTCCTATGGGGTGGCATGGTCCCATTTGACAGATGTGGAAACTGAGCAACACTGGTCAGAGGGGGAAGTTGTCACCCACCAGGTCACTGGGATGGTTGGACAGCCTAACTCTCCTGACTCTAATCTTTTGCCTTTACCTTTAGACCAGCCTCATTTTACAAGGTTAACCAAAACAGCTGCTTGTGTCTTTGTTTTCCTCACACTTGCATCAAGTCCAAGAATCTCCATGGTATTAAAAGCCTGTTTTCTACCCACAGTCTCCACCTGCTGCGCTCTGAGGGTGACAGACTCTTTTCCCTGATCTCCCCAGATTTACCCAGTAGTCAGAGAGCCTTGGGACATAGCCCTGTGTTGTTCCTCTCTCTCAGTCATGACAGAAACTGGCATTGTAACCCATGGAGCTAGCTTAGCCTTTTTATTTAGCTAAGAGGCGAGAAACCTTCAGGCCTGTATGCTGTGGGACATCATCTTCAGCAGCTAGCATAAGGCTTTGAGGCCTGTGAACAGTGTGGCCAACAGACTTGCTGCCAGGCCCCTGGGCAAAGCAGGGGTCCGGCTCCATGCCCCTTGGTTGGAAGGGGAGGGGCTGGAGCCAGCCTCCCCTGGCCGCCCCCAGCACCACCCGAATTGATTTAAAGGGCCTAGGGTGTCAGCCAGGGGCCACAGGGCCCTTCTGAATTGTCAGGTCCCAGGGCAGTTGCCCCCTTTGCCTCCCTGTCCAGCAGGCCTGCTGGTGAACTTTATCTTACATTAGTGGTTTACCGGTGACCCTGCATTTTGGGAAACTGTGGAAACACTGTATTTAAGGAGGAAGTCTGGGGAGGAAGTTTGCATACAATGGTACCACGTAACCACAGGAACACTGAACTGATACTCAGCTTGGATCTTTAGGATAAAAACGTTGACAGATGCTTAACTACAAACTTGCCTTGGCAAGGAATTGACGCATATGTTAACAAAAGGGCACCCCAACATCCCTGGGGTGAGGAAGTTAGATATGGCTAAGGCAGGCTGACATATTAAATAGTCATGACAGCCCCATGGCCCTGTAATGGGCCAGACCCTCATGTAAGGAGAGATGTGGATCAACAGCCTTGGTTAGTAAGCAGGAACAGAGCAGGATCTCTTGTCTGTTACCACCAGCTTCCCAAGAAAGGATGAGAGGAGATGGTACAAGAGATTATTTTCGTGTTTCATTGATGTGATCATTTTATGTGATTTGGAGCATTATTTGTCTCTTTACTAATTGTGTTAATAATATTGCTTAAAGTTTGCTTTGCCCTCAGGGTGAGTGAAGGAAGTGGTTTTTGCCCATGAAAACGCATGATACCATAGATAGATAGATATAGTGTGAGAGAGTTAATCTCTAAGGCTACATCTAGACTGCAGGCTTTTTTCGGAAGACGCTTTTTTCGGAAGAGATCTTTCAAAAATACTTCTTCCGAAAGAGAGCGTCGACACTGCAAAAGTGCATCAAAAAAGCGATCTGCTTTTTTGAAAGAGAGCATCCGCACTGAATGGATGCTCTCGCGCATGTAAGCTGTGATTGCTATGGACGCAATGGCCACCAGGGCACCTGTGCTTTTTCCTCTTTCCTCTTCTTCCGAAAGAACTGCCTCTTCCCTGTCCACACACACTTTTTTGTGAAAGAGTTCCTTTGGAAAAAGGCTTCTTCCTCGTAGAATGAGGATTACCAATGCTGGAAAAAACTCTCTGTACTTTCAATTTCAATTGTGCAGTGTGGACGTTCCTCAAGTTTTGTTGGAAAAACGGCCATTTTTCCAACAAAACTGTAGTGTAGACATACTCTAAGGTGCTACAGGACTACTCGTTTTTAAAGTTACAGACTAACATGGCTACCCCTCTGTAATTTAGGGTGAGTGTCTTCATTGTGCACATTGGAGTTTCCAGACTGATATTCAATTTGGCAGTCTTGATTCTATTGTGCCTTAATTTGGGACTAGACCCAACTATCCCCAGTCCTTAAATTAGTAATTAATTGGTAATCAACACTAATAATATTTAGTCCTGCCTTGAGTGTAGGAGACCTCTGGAGGTCTTTTCCAGTCCTATAATTCTATGATTCTACAACCACTAAAGACTGGGCGTAACAAAGGGCAGAGACACCAGCTGGAAATTTGGAACTAAATGCTTTTGCTCTTGGAGAGACAGAAGAAGCCATGACTTTGCTGAGGTGTACAGATTATGGAGAGTGGGGGTTGCAAGTGGGAAAAACACCCTCAATAAAATTCCTCTAATGGAACAGGTTATCCCCATCAACACAGTTCTTGATGCCCCTGCTAAGAGCTGCTGAGAGCCTTGCAGACAGACAGGGACTAATCCCACGGCAGCTGGACTAAGCAGAGGGTTGTTTCCAAAGATAAGGCTGGAGTTTGGCTGGGACAGTGCTCAGGCTCCACAGTGACAGGCAAGGCGTCTCAGAGATAAGGGACAGAAATAGGCACCAACTGGCTCCCTGGGCCTTGGCGAGAGCTTTAGACCAGAGAGCAGCCGTGGTAACTCGCGGAAGGGCACGGGTAGGGAGGAGAAGGGAAATAATGTGGCATCCGGGTCACTTGGGGGCAGGAAGCTCCAACTCTCAGGCAGCTTCCTCTTTCCTCCACCAGGGCACGGCAGGGCAGGGGCTGTTGTATCACCCAACCAGGAATGGGAGAAGGGGGGCTGCTGGGTGGGGAAGGGAAGAGCCATCCCTTCCCTGCCAAATGGGGAGTGTGCTCTTTGTTTCCAGTCTCCCCTCCTTCCACAGCCCTAACACCCTCTTTATCCTTCCCCGTTCTAACCCTGTTGCCCTCCCCAACTTTTCTCCATTTCTCCTCCGCCTCTGTTCCCCCTCATGCCTCTCCTCCCCTCCCCACTTTGCTCTGTTCCCCTCCCCGGCCCTGCCCCGTTTTGTCATTGAGTGTGGGAGTGCTGTTGATTCACCCCCACCTTGCTCTCTGCTGCATCTTGCCTGGGACCACCCCAGAAGTGCTGGGGGCGGGGAGCTGTGTTTTACTAGTAGAAGCGGCTGCTTCGGGCATCTCTGTCCCCGGGCTGCCAGATTGAAGAGGGGTGGCGGAATGAACACAGCTCATTGTTAGGGGTCCTGCACCAGCTCACGAAGGGGAGATGCGGCGGGGGGACCTCAGTGGGGCATTTTCACTGTCTCCCCCTGAGCCTTAGTCTCAACCAACTCCTCCTGGATCAGCTCTCTGATGGGAACATGGGGGGCTGCTAGTATCAGGCAGGAGCAGTTGCAGCTGCAGTCAAACCCCATCCAGGAGCAATCATATTGTCTGCCGGTTCCAGGAGTCAGACACCCCCACATCCTGCCGTTTCCCAGCACTGGCGCTGTCATGGCCCCCATCAGTTAGACAACAGGGGTCTGGTTCTGCCCCCATGCTCACAATCAGTGGGACATGCCCCTATGCCAGAAGTCCCTGGGCCCTGTTTGATGAGCCCCCTTTGTCGGGCTGAACCCCAACAAACATCCTTGCTGACAGGCTCGATGCGCCTGCGTTCATGCACTTGGCTCCCATGGCCGCCACACCTGCCAAAAGGCCTTAGAGTCCCTGTAAAACACTCTCAGCCTGAACTGTCTAGCAGGCGTTCTACTGTAGGGGCTGGCCTGTTTCCAAAGCTGTGACATGGCACCGGCAGACCCACAAAGGTTTTAGGCCACATCACAGAGCCTCCATGGCAACAGTCAGAAATGAGGCCAAACCCCACAGCCAACCAGCCCCTGTGTCCAGTACAGATCCAGTCCCATTGTTACTGCTGGCCCACAGATCTCCAGTGGGCTAAACCAAACCCTTGGCTTCTTACTGTGGGAAGGGCAGGGTTTGTCTTTTAGTGGCTGGTCCATGTAAGAGGTTTGAGTCTGTTGCTGCTTCTTTCAAAGTAGAGTTGCCAGGTGTCCAGTAAAAATCAGAGCATACCGGACATGTGCAATGTCGGGTATTCTCTGATTTTTCCAGCTGCGCACCGGACAGAAGCCTGGTGTGGGCGGGGGGAGCGGCTGGAAGGCGGGGCCACAATCGGTGCTAGGAGCCGGTGATTCCTCAGAAGCCTGGCAGGGGCGGGGGGGGGGAGTGGTTGGGACTCCCAGCTGGTAGGCGGGGTTGCGGTCGCTGCTCTGGGTGCCCCAGAACGGGGGTGTGGGGGCTTATCCCACATTCCTTTTTTTTTCCTCCACCAAAAAATACCACATGTCTGGTATTTTTTGGGAGACCATCTGGCAACCCTACTTCTTTGCCCGCTCAAGCAATAAAGAGCTGTGCTTTTACCTCTGACGGTCCCAGGTTCAACTGGGATTCTAATGGGGCTGGTCATACCTTGTGCTGCCGCCAATGACTGTGACTAGCGTGTCTGCCAGAGTCACTGGTTTACCCAGGGGCCGGGCAGCCACAAACCTTGCAGCCGTTGCTGAGCATCCTCTTTACGTTAGGAGTCAGGGCCTGTACGTGAGGGGAACAAGCCAATATGCTTTACCCGCACCCAGAGGGGCGCTGCCCAGGCTGCAGGTTGTGTGAGGGAGCCCAGCGTACAAGTTTGCACTGGGCCTGAAAAATGTGTGCCTGGGCCCTGATAAGAATAAGTTTCCATCAGGTTCCCAGCAGCACATGGAGGCTCTTTATCTCAGAGGAAACATATAGGTAGTGCTTGGGAAGCAAGGAGCACAAATCTCCACAGCGGGGCCTCAGGAGGGGCTGATAATGGGAATAACAGCGATAAGGCAGCATTCTGGGTCCTGCGAGATAGCAGGGGGCAACCCAAGGGCTGTTTGTTTTCACACTAGCAGGGAGTGAGCAGCAATTACTGTGAAGCAAGGACTAAAGGAAGGAAGGGGACTAAACTGGGCCCCACTCCCTGAGGTAAAGTAGGAATCTGGCTCCCCAGTGTCCGTCTCAGGCTTTACTGTGGGAATTGGTTTGACGGGGCCTGTAGAGTGACCATCTTGCCCCCTCCCCACCCCACAGCTCACGCCAGTGCCCCCACAATCCACTCAGCTGGCGGAAAAATAAGGAGTTGGTGCTTAGGAGCTGCAAAACTCTAAAAGGACAAAGCTAAGGTGGGCTTTTAAACAGGCATGCAGGGGCTAATAGCTCTGCCTGTGCTAGGGCAGAGCCATTATCTTGTCAGCACTTTGCTTATGACCCCATCCACAATCACAGAGTGCTTTAATTTGTTCACCCTTGCTAATCAACTTTTATGCCTGTTTTATAGATGGGGAAACTGAGGCACGGAGCAGCAGCAGCATGACTTGCAGAGGTCACGCAGCAAGTTGAGACCAGGGCTAGGAGCAGGGTCTTGGAATCTGGACTCACAGCCTTCCTCCGTCACCATGAGGTCACTCTCCCTCCATCCTGCTGGTTTGATTGGGAGAGTGCAACATGTGCAATAAATTAGACACTCATGCTGGGTGTTTTCCTACATGATGTAGTGAGTCAGGCTGCTCGGTTTGGCTTCCTGATGTGTCGAGATGGGACCAAACCAATGGATCAATACTGTGGGTGCTGGAAATCCAAACCCAGATACAAATGGGTCCCTCCTCTTATAGGGGGTCAGTTCTGAGGGAACCCAGGAAAAATCCCACCAGGGTGAAGGTAACCTCTGAAACTAAGGCACAGAGCACCAGGCAAGTTGTTTTATGGGGCTCTCTGGATGAGACGTTGGAAATGGGGGTCCTATCTGTCTACAGGGTGCTGCCCATCCTGCTTGGGAGCACTCATTAGAAATGTGTTGGAGCCATTTTAATGTCAACATGAGCATTTTTGTCTGAGAACTGGATGGGAGGCTGGGCTATATTTGGCTATGCCCTGTCCCTTCAGGCCGGCCGACTAGGGGGGCCGTAAAGGGGGCAATACCCAGAGATTCAAAGGGGCCCAAAACTCCAGGCCACCACTACTGCAGCAGTGGCCAGAGCAGTGGCCCCTTTGAATTGGCGTCAGAACACTGCTCCGCACAGCTCTGAGGGCTACGGGGGGCCGCTGTGGTCTGGGCAGCACTAAGGGCTGATTTCCTTTGGCCCCACCCCTTCTTGGGGTGCTGAGCTGCTCCTCCCCCTCCTGCCACACACACCTTGGGACCCACGGCAGCTGTCGGTTCTGCTGTGTCTCTTTACATTTTTCCCTGTGCTGTTGAGGTCAGAGTAGCATAACTATGGGGAACAGGGTGTGGTCATGGATTTTGTCTGCCTGGCAATTGCTGGAGCGGCAGGACCTGTGCAACCTGTATGTGCGGGGAGAGGGGTGTTGGATTATGGCCAAAGTTGAAATAAAGTGCCCCACTTCCAAACAGCCTCCTGGTCTGAGAGAGCAGCCGTGTCCCCCCCCCCCCCCTGCTTTGGGAACCCGGGATTGTTTCTGTTGGTTAGAATTTCCTCTTCCATGTGCTGCCTGCTCGCTCACAGCCTCCCGTTACCCCTAGGCTGCAACTCAGTGGCCCACACGAGATCCCCAAGCCACTTTCATGCCTATTTCTGCACAAATCAATTTCACTCCTGAGCCTCACTCCAGAGGGAGCCCTTATCTAAAGTGAGGGAGGAGGAACCGAATCCGTAGGACAGCCACAGAGTGAACACGCCCATGAGAGCAGAAACCCCTTGCTGAACCATTTCCCCTCGTTTATATTTCACTCTTCCTTTTGGTGCAGGAGCTCGGAGACACTGATTACATTTGAGCCTTGACCCGCTATGTTATCCAAACATCTTGCTGACATTTCCACAAGCCCTGAAGCATCCTTGCCTGTACAAACATGCCTGGAAACTCTGTTTCCTGTCGGCTGGTCGTGGGGGGATAAGCTGCGATTGTACATCGGAAAGATAGGCTAGGCCGTTTCCACTGGGCAGCCGGAACCGTGCGATGTTCTTCCATGCCTGTGATGTGAGGCGGTCTGTCTCAGGAGAAGGGTTCAGATCTTCTGTGTGTTTCCCACAGCCCTGGGAATGGCTTGTTTCCTGTGGTTAAATTTAATGTGGTGTTCGTGTTAGGGAAGTAAGAGGTTAGCTGGCCAACCAATTAGCTTGTGCTTATTGGTTTTTGTTAATGGTTAAAGCATGGCGTTCCAGCTGCCAATCCTGTGCCTCAGCCTCTGCTTGCAGCAGCATCCCCGCATGCACGGGGTCCCGGCTGCCAGCCCCACTCCTGGGATGTCTGCCACTGGCAGGGGCATAGGGCTGGGACCCTGCGAGGAGGGACACCCCTCCAGTATCTTTCCCTCCCCACCCCCTAGGTTCTGGGTAAGTATTTAACTGTGTAACCTGGTGATGGTCAAAGTAAGGCATGGCCCAGTACTGTGTTGTGGAAAGTCAAGCACTGGGCCACCTTGCTATAGGGTGACCAGGTGACCAGTGGGGCAGCTAAGGCAGCTTCCTGCCTCTCCTGGCACCGCGGACTGAGCGAAGTGATCAGCAGCAGGTCTGGCTCTTAGGTGGCGGCAAGTAACCAACGAGGCTTTAAAAAAAAAAAAAGCAAAAGAAGCCAAAAAAGGAAGCCAGTCCCGTTTCAAACCAAGCCCAAAGTCAGCAGTGCCCATTTTTGCTCAGCAATGCCTGGCAGCAAACCAGGAACCAGTCAGTGGGGGTGTGGGGCCAGAACTTGGGGCAGGGGCAACCGGTGGAGCTGGACCTGTTGCTGGCCTCTTCCAGGGTACAGTGTGGTCCACTGTGCCAAGACAGGCAGGAAGCCTGACTCACCATTCCACTGAATTGATGACCGCGAGCAGCTGGAGGTAAGCCTGTGCCCCAACAATCCCCTGTCCCAGCCCTGAGCCCCTCCAAAACCCAGAAACCCCTCCTGCACCCTAAACACCTCATCTCTGGCCCCATCCCATAGCCTGCAACCCCTGTACCCCACCCCCATGCCCCAGCCCAGAGTCCCCACCTACATATTGAACCCTTCTGCTCCCCCCCGCCAGCCTGCACCCCAAATGCCTCATCTCTGGCCCCATCTCAGAGCCCACACTCCCAGGCAAAGCCTTCACCCCCTACCCCTTAAACCTGTCATCCCTGTGGCCCCACCCTGGAGCCTGCACTCTAGTCAGGCTGGGTCATGGGCATCAACAATTTTCTTCAACTGGGTCATGAGAAAAAAAGTTTGAAAACCACTGGGCTACGTCTACACTGGCCCCTTTTCCGGAAGGGGCATGTTAATTTCAGAAGCCGTAATAGGGAAATCCGCGGGGGATTTAAATATCCCCCGCGGCATTTAAATAAAAATGTCCGCCGCTTTTTTCCGGCTTTTAAAAAAGCCGGAAAAGAGCGTCTACACTGGCCCCGATCCTCCGGAAAAAGTGCCCTTTTCTGGAGGATCTTATTCCTACTTTGAATAAGATCCTCCAGAAAAGGGCGCTTTTTCCGGAGGATCGGGGCCAGTGTAGACGCTCTTTTCCGGCTTTTTTAAAAGCCGGAAAAAAGCGGCGGACATTTTTATTTAAATGCCGCGGGGGATATTTAAATCCCCCGCGGATTTCCCTATTACGGCTTCTGAAATTAACATGCCCCTTCCGGAAAAGGGGCCAGTGTAGACGTAGCCCTGGTGTAACCGATAGAGTTTTGATCAGTTACATAGTTACTGTGTCTATACATTTTTTACATCCCTAGTTCACTTTTTCTCTAGGAATATACTGGTGGTGCCAGGCCCCAAACACATCAATAAGGTATCAGTGATCGTGAATAGGTTTTGATAGCATCAAACCAGGCTGGACCTGCTGATGGGTAAAGAATGTCATATCAGCCAGCAACTCTAACCTGCTGGAAACCGGTTACCAAATTCATCAACTCAGCACATGCCAGTAGCTGTTTTAGAAGGTGGTGTAGGAGGTCCGGGTTCACTGGCCTCTCATGATCTGCTCACAGACTCAGGATGTGGGGCTGGAAGGACTCTCATATGGTCATCAAGTCCTGTGCTGAGGCAGGACAAAGTAACCTGGACTATCCCTGACAGGTGTTTGTCCAACCTGTTTTTAGAAACCTCCAATGAAGTGGATTCCTCAGCCACCCTTGCAGGAAGTGTAACGGTAGTTCGAATTAAGAGTGTTAATTCGAACTACCTAGCCCATGCCGCGTGTACCCCCCGGGCAGGTAGTTCGAGCTACCGGGCATTTAAAAATGGCGACATCCGGGAACGTGCAAATGAAGCCTGGGATATTTAAATCCCGGGCTTCATTTGCAAGTTCGAATGACTACATTAGCCACCCTAGTTCGAACTAGGGTGGCTAGTGTAGCCATGTCCTTAGAAGCCTATTCTAGAGCTTAACAAACCCTATAGTTAGAAAGATCTTCCTAATATCTAACCTAAATCTCCCTTGCTGCAGGTTAAGTCCACTGCTTCTTATCCTGCCTTCAGTGAACAGGAACACAATTGATCACCATCCTCTTTATAGCAGCCATTAACCTATTTGAGGACTGATATCCTGCTCCCCCCTCAGTCTTCCTTTCTCAAGACTAAACATTCCCAGGTTTTTAACCTTTCCTCATAGCTCAGGTTTTCTAAACCTTTTGTCATTTTTTTATGTTCTTCTCTGAACTCTCCAATCTCTCTCCAGTTTGTCCACATCTTTCCTTAAGTGTGGTATACAGAATTGGGCACACTACTCCAGCTGAGCACTCACCAGTACCAAGCAAAGCAGGACAATTACCTATTGTGTCTTATGTATGGCTCTCTTGTTAAGAAACATCTGAATATTTACCTTTTTTTGCAGCAGCATCACAATGTTGACTCACATTCAATGTGTAATTCACCATAACCCCCAGATCCTTTTCAGCAGTACAGCCACTTAGCCAGCTAGTCCCTATTGGGTAGTTGGGCATTTGATTTTTTCCTTCTCAAGTGAAGTGCTTTGTACTTGTCTTTACTGAATTTCATCTTGTTGATTTCAGACCAATTTATCAAGGGCCTTTTGAATTTTAGTCCTGTCCTCAAAGTGTTGGTGTCGCCTGCAAATTGTATGACTGTACTCACTACATAGCCAAGTCACTAATGAAAATATTGACGAGTACCAGACCCAGGACTGATTACTGAGGGGATTGTACCATCCATGTTGCCCCTCCCATCCAGCTTGACAGTGCAGCACTGATAACTGCTCTTTGAGTATGGTCTTCCAACCAGTTGTTCATCCACTTCATTTAGACTATAATTTCCCCATTTATGCATGAGACTGTCATGTGGCATTGTGGCACAAGCCTTACTAATATCAAACTGTATCACATCTCCTGCCCCACCCAGCCACTAGGCTTGTAACTCTGCCATCCTAGGAAATGTGGTTTGTTTGGCATGATTTGTTCTTGACAAATTCATGTTGGCTTTTCCTTATAACACTATTATCCCTCCCAGTGCTGACAAGCGGATTAATTATTTGTTTCAGTTTATTTCCAGGAACCAAAGTTAGGCTGACTGCTCTATAATTCTTCCCAGTACCAGCAGCACTATAGGCCACAGAGGACAATGGATTTCCATGCTTCTACCCACCTCCTTGTTTCCTGCCTCCTTACCACCCAGTCAGCAGCCAGCTTGGCCCTCTACATGTGTCACTATCCCCATTAGAGGAGAGAGCCCACTTCTGCTCACTAGAGCAAGAGTTTTTAGTTCCCATGCTGCTCCCACATTGTTTTGCAGAAATGCTTCATAGGATGCAGGAATATAGGACTCGCCACCTGGGTCAGAACCATGGTCCATCTAGTCCAATATTATGTTTCGAGCCATTCTTACACCTGCTTCAGAGGAAGGTGAAAGAATCATGGATGTGGAGTAATCCAAACCAAAGTGCCGGGTACAGATGTAAAGCTTACAATGGTATTTTCCCCAGACCACCGCCAGAGCTGTTTTTTAAATATAGGCACAATGGTTGCTACCCTCTAAACCTCTTGACCAGTGACTGGCTTTAAGAGGAGACTGCCCATCTTCACTAGCAACTCTGCTATGTCACACTTAGCTCCTTCAGAACCCTTGCATGGACCATCTGAATCTGGTGACTTATTCCTTTTGAAATTATCATTTGGCTCCAGTCCCACCTCCTCTGTTCCCTCAGTTCAGACAGTACCCCCTCTCTGTTACCAGGAAAGGGCAGTTCCAGGCTAGGAATTGGCCCACCACGTTTAGAGCAAAGAATGCAGCTGATGCAAAGAAATCAGTTAGCTTCTCAGCACTGTCCTTATCTTCCCCAATTGATTCTTTTGCAGGCTTGCTGCTTCTGATACTCTTGACGAAGCTCTGGTTTGTTTTTATACATTAAACTATTTACTCTTAATCCATATTAAGGATGTACAAAAATTGGTTAAAAATGTAATCACGTAACTGTTAAAAATCTGAGCAGTTATGTGGTTACATGTGCTGCAGGTTCTGCAGCATAAAACTTATGTGTAAGCTTTATGCTGCAGTGCCCACAATGCAGCCGGCTCCCTGCAAGTGGAGCCAGCAGACAGGAGCCTGTGCGCACCAGGAGCCAGCATATAAACCAGCTCCAGGCGCCCATTGACTCCTGGCTCCTGGTCCCGCTTCTGGGGAGCTGGTTGCACTGCAGAGCTCACAGCATGGGGCAGCAGCCCGCTCCCCGGGAGCGGGAACCAGCATGTAATCATAACAGAAACCAATAAGCTCATGCTTATCGGTTAACCATTTAAATGGTTACACGTTTACATCCCTAATTCATATAGGGCCTTCTAAGTTACCCTCGTTCTTATTACATGCTGTAATGGATGTCCTGATTATTGGCTTCATTGGGATCAGAAATCCAAATTTTGAAAGATTTCTGCTCAGTTCAAATAGTCTGTCAAACCTTGCCATTTAGTCATAATGGTTTTCTCCTTGCCTTCCTGGCCTCCACTTTGTTCAGTAATATGCCTGTCTTCTGTGAGTCTAGCATTGTTTTTAAGGTGATATCCATGTCACCATTAAGGATTTAATGTCTTTTGCTTTCGGGTATTTCTGGCCCAGCATCTCATTTAATTGAAAGTTTAGCATCACGGTGTCCCTTCTTGTATTTTCACCATCCCTAGGACATGGAACCCAGTGATATTGCAATTACTATTATTTGGAGGCTCTGCTACTGTCACTTCTTGAATTAGCGCTGGTTTGTTAGGACTAAGTCAAGATTAGCGTCTCCTCACGTGGGCTGTAGAACTAGCTGTTCCAGGAAGCTTTCACTTAAAGTGTCAAGAAATTGTTTTTCTAAACTTTGACCTATTGCACCATATGACAGTTCATACGTGAGTAACTGAAGTCCCCATTGTTATCATTTTCTTAGCTTTTGCTGGCTCTTTGATCTCTCGCAACACGGTGCCCTCAATCTCCTTTTCTTGAGCGGGAGGTTGGCAGTGCAGCCCAAGAAATATTTTTACAGCCTTACAGTTGGGATTTGTATCTGTATCAAGCCTCTTTCACTCAAAATTTCAGTCTGGCTATATCCTACGGAATTAGATGCAGCACTGCTACCCTGCCTCTTCAGTCTCTTCTGTCTTTCCTATACAGTTGCAACCCACTCATGTTACACTAGTCCATTGGTTCCTGTCATTCCCTTATGTTTCCGTAATGTGCATTAATATCAGAGGCCTCATCCATCACAAGCCATTCTACTTCATCTAGTTTTGCCTTTAACTTCGTATAGATATTTGTGTATAGACAGTTACCATTTTTATTCTTGACTAGTGACCTGTTTTTTTAACTTAACTTCTTTATCTGATGCCAGGATGGCTTTACAGCATATGCCTGTGTATTTTCATCCTGTGCCTTAATATAGGGGGCAGATTACCCCACATCTTCCTGCTAGAAGCTTTATAAAGCAGCCCCCAGAACAGAGAATTTGGAGGCTGGCCTGTTGTTGGAAAGTTCTACCAGGCCTAGAGGTGCTCCGGGGGCTGTCTGTCTAACGCAACCTCATGGACATGTCTGGTTATGTCATGACTGTCCCTGCTTGTAGGACTCCAATGGCAGTTGAAAACGCCAAGCCAGAGCCCACCATTTCTATAGCACAGAGCACACCCTCTTCCCCAAACGTGCCATAGGCAACGGGCCTCTGGTCTGCAGAGACGTGCAGCAACGGGGAGCCTCAAAATATGGGGCACTTGGTGCAAAGAAGAAACCACTCAACTGGTCCCTAAGCTCCCAGGCTACTGTCTGGTGATCTCATTAACAAAGAGAAAAAAGCAATACCCTGGCTCAGCCCGAGGCATCTCTGATGTAACCCCTGCAGTCAGTGGAGTCCCACAAAGGATGAGTGTGGCGCTGGTTCATAACCCCCCTACATCTCTCTAAGGTGATGTGGATGTGCTACTGCTTTGGCCCCTCTTGGCCATTGAGGCTGCTCTAGCTCCTGATCAGTTGGGAGCCATCCCCAATGGGTTTGCCCAGAAGGGCCCAACTCTCAGCAGAGGAAAACCCACTGACCGAGGATCCCAAGGACCCTAACGCTGGATCAGCCAGGGCCGTGACTCAGATGGCGGAGTCACAAACAAAGGAGGCTTTTCTCTGACTCGAGTCAGCTTCCTAAAGATCATATGAGAGTGAAATATTCTCTGGGGACAAACCAAAGCAACTGCAGAAACAACGGCTGCATTGAGAAAGCAAAAATCTCCTGGAGCCCGTTCAGAAGGGAGGGGACCTTTGGAGAGGCGGAGTGTTGAGTATCTGCAGTGGCTGGAGGCAGCAGCAGTGTTCTCTCCAGAGAGACCATGTCTTTCTGTAACAGCAGATAAACACTTGCCTGGCAATCCCTCAGGAAGGGCAAGGAGGGCCATGTCACAAGGTGGCTGTGGAGGACTTTGAGGGAATGACCTGGTCACTGAGTTAACATTGGGGCTTCACTCTGAAGACAGGGCTGTTCCTTGAGGGGGGGGGGGGCGCGTTAACCCAACCATTGGTCTATTTCGTGTGTCACTAATCTGCATGAAGGGACACACTATTACAGCAAAGGCCAGACTCATTCATCCACAAGTTTTCCTTTTATCCTGGTATTCTTACGAGGGTGGGTGTGTGTGTGGGCAGGGACAGGGAGAGGAAGGAACTGGTATGAAACGGTTCAGAGTGGTTAACCTTTTAGAACTATGGAGGATGTTCACTATGATTATTCAGGGGGTACTTGTGACCTCATTCTCTCCCTTCCCTCTAGCAAATCCTTTATAGCCACTTCATCTCTGCCACTGACCTGTTGAGTGACCCTGGGCAAGCCACTTCACCTCCCTGGGCCTCAGCTTTCCCAGCTCCGCCATGGGGTTAAAGATCCACAGGTCTGTAAAGTGCTTTAAGTGCTAAGGCTCAGCAGTGCTAGGTCAGAGCTCCAGGCAGCATGGCTATTGCATTGCTCTCTGCCATCATAGTGGGGGGAGCAGCAGCTAGATTCCTTTGTCTTTGCAGTAGGGAAGAGGGGCGAGGCTTGGCAGCACGATCCCTTCCCAGAGCGGGGAACCACCCCAGCACAGCTAGCAAAGTGCACAGCTCAGCAGCATGCCTGTCTGCAATCTGGCTCTGGCCTAGCCAATTTTACCTGATATGGGGGACTCAGCACTGTAGCAAAGTGTTTGGCATTTCTCTGCTGTGTTCCTCCTGCCTCCCATGGCTTCAAAAGCTGCACCTCTATCCCAGCTATCTCTGTTTATAGCTCTCGCGTGACAACAGGGATACTCCACTAATACCTGGGACACATTTACAGTTTCATGGGACTCTGGCCAGTGTCCGATCCTTGGGCTTTTCTCCAACACGCAGTGCGTGCACAGGCCTGGTAAGAATGTAGTGCACAGGGCAAGTGAAGGGGCATCGATTGGAACTGCTAAGCACCAATGCAAAGAGGTAAGCACAGAGTTCTGAGCAGAGCCGTGCTCTGGGGGCCAGTCAGCACAGAAATATGTTTTAACCAACCTTAGTTCAGGGAACCCTTTTGGTACTTTCTGGTTGATTGAAAGATCTCAGCATCTGCCCTGTGGTGCTGTTATTGCTTTGGGCATGACCGATACTTATTGGCTTAAAAGTGAGTGGCGGAAGGTCTCCCCTCTCCTACAAACCATTCAGCTCTTTTGAAGGGGCTATTTACAAGTAGATACAATGAGTTGTATGTGTCCTCTGCTATATATTCGAGAGTTTGTTTGTTTCTGTGTGTGTCTGTCTATCAATCCCTCAGCCAGGGGACATGCAACCTTCCCCCAGCTGTGTCTTTGCAACTGGAACAGCCAGGGACAGGCGTTTCTCATCTGGCCCCAAGCAGCTGTGGAGAGAGAGGGCTGGGGTTGTCCTGCCTCCCCAGGGCAGCCTGAACCCCTCATCTCCAGCCCCACCTGAGCCTCCTACCCCCCACGCACCCTTTTAGCTGATGCTCTGTCTCCTCCTCCCCCTGATTCATACAGGGACATTGCAACACCGGGTAAATCCTCTAGTATTCTATATAGGTAAAAACAGACCTGGGGCCCTGATCCAAAGTCTTCTACCCACTGAAGTGGATTTGGATCTGTCCCTTGGTGTGGGATTGTTCCGTATGGGGGTATACACTGGCCTTTGGTGAAGTATAGTAGACACTGAGGGTATGTGAAACACCCACTGCAGGTCTATGTCAGCTGACTTGGGCTTGTGGGCCTCCAGCTGTGGGGCTATAACATTGCAGTGTAAATATCTGCCCTTGGCCTGCAGCCTGAGCTTTGGTATCTTCCCACCTGGAAGGTCCCAGAGATTTGGCTCCAGCCCAATCCTCAATGTCTATATCACAATTAAAGGGCCCCTTCACCCGAGCCCTGCAAGCCCAAGTTAGTGGGTGCGGGCCAGATGCAAATGTTGATTTGCAGTGTAGACATCCTGGGAAGTCTTGCAAATAGTTTGAATCTACATTCATTTCATGAGTATTGGGTGCATAATGCTGAGCTCAGGAAGCATCAGTGTTTCTATGTTTTATCTAGATTGAGTATACAACATGAGTATGTGAACAAGAGGGAAATATTACTCCTTTCTACCTAGCTGTGAGAGAGACAGACTTAACTGTATACCTACCTCTGGAGAGAGAAGAATATTCAGAGGAGAACATAGGCACGTAATTGCTACCTACCATAGTTTTACAATAGCCCTCTTCCTATTTTTTTAATATTCATTTTGTTTATGCATCTGAATTCCTACAGTGTAAACTGGGTTCTAGGATCTAAATGATGCTCTTTAAATCCAGACTAATGCTACTCATGCTAGCAAAGCAGAATGGTAGTGCTTTGCATTCATTTTGCATTGGTGTGAAATGATGACATAGAGTGCAGAGGAAAGGCGGGGGAAGGCCCACTGAGCTTAGCAGAGTAACTCCACATTTGCAGCAGGCTCTGGTTGCATATTTCTGTACATGTATCCATATTGTCTTGTGTTGCATGATATTTTTATTTATGCTGTAGCACCTGGCAGGGCTGGCACATGCTCCTGTTCCTTCTATTTTTAAGATCTTCTCTCTTCCCGTTTTCTTTAATTTCATGCTGTGAGTTTGCAGTGGATGGCTGAGCTCCTCGACAGCGCTTGGCTATGCGGCGTAAGGTGCTTTCCAGTTACAGAATAAGCATACCTTGCATCCGCCTTTCACCAGGATGCTTGCAAAAAGGGATATTTGTAGGTTCAGACATTGTAAGGCTAGAATGGAACGTGATAATCATCTAGAGCAGGGATAAGCAATAATTTTTGATGGGGGGCCATGCCAAGAATTTACTAAGTGGTCAAGGGCTGCACTCTTCCATTATATTAATGGAGGAGGTTTGGGTCTGGGATGGAGGTTGCATGCAGAAGGAAAACCAACCAATGGGAGCTGCCTGGGCTGTGCTTGTGGTGCACAGAGAGCATGTGGCCCCTGCAGCTGGCTGCTTTGAGCAGCGTGTGGGGTCACGGCAGGTACGGAGCCTGCCTGAGGCTCCTGCTGGGCAACAGGACAATGGTGGACCAGATCTGTCTATTAGGTGGACCAGATTCAGCCTGCAGGCTGTATTTCGCTCTTCCCTATGTTGGAAACCCATCCAATCTTGATTTAAAGGCAGAAAGTGACAGATAATGCACCCACCTCCCTGGATAAGTTTCGCTAGTCATTAATTACCTGCACTGTTAAAAATATGCACAGTATTTCTCATGTTAATTTGTTCAGTTTCCAGACATTGGACTTTGTTATACCTCTGTCTGCTAGATCAGCAGTTCAAAAAGTCTAAGTCTGGATCAGTGTTCCCTCGAATTTTTTATGTCCGTGTGCAGAATGACTTTCGCTATGTGCTCCAGTATGGGGGTGATGTATCACATAACAAAAAAACAGTTCTCTGGCACCTGAAGGGTATGTCTACACTACAGTGTTATTTTGAAATAACAAGGTGAGTGTCCATACAGCAAGCCCGTTATTCTGAAATTATTTTGAAATAATAAACCCTAATTTCATGAGGAATCAAGCTTATTTTGAAATTGCTATTTCTAAATAGCGGTAGTGTGGCCACTCCACCGTTGCTATTTCCAAATAGGTTCTCCCCAGGGCCATTCAGAGAAATTACTCCTCAGTGCTTCCAAATCGAGGTAGTGCATCCACATTAGGGGAGCCTGCCTCGGACTAATTTTGAGGTTTCTCTGTAGTGTCGACGTGCTATTTCAAAACCGTTATTTCAGGAGTTATTATTCTGAAAAACCCTTGTAGTGTAGACATACCCTTAGAGACTAACAAATAGTATATATAGTATCACGAAATTCATGGGCAAACCCCACTTCCTCAGATGAGCTGCCATATCACTACTCGTTGTTTTTAAAGTTGCAGACTAACACGGCGACCCCCCCCCTCGAGACTTTTTCACATAACAAAAGACATTCTGCATGTGGACAGTGTGTGACGTGCGAGGGCCAACGGGCTGAGGTACAGCTGGGGGGCTGAAGGTTGAGGTGAGGATTCTGGCTGGGGGTGCAGGTTCTGGGGTTTGGCTGGGGATGAGGGGTTCACTATGCAAGCTGCCCCGGGGAGAGAAGACTACCCCAGCCCTCTCTCATCACAGCAGCTTGCAGCCCAGGGAGAAGCACCTGTCCTGGGTCCTGCCATGAGGCAGGGGACTGGACTCATGACCTCTTGAGGTCCCTTCCAGTCCTAGTATTCTATGATTCTATGTCCATGGTCACTGCAGCTCCAGTGGGCACAGCTGGAGGAGGGATGCCTATTCCCCAGTTGGGGCAGGTCCAGGCTAGGCTGGGTAGGGACCAGGGAAGGTGCACCTGTTCCCCAGCTGCAGCAGCTCTGGGAGCACTGTTGTTGGGGGAGAAGGGCACTTTTTCTGCTCCCAGCACTGAGCTGTCATGGCTGGGGGGGGTGCCCCTCTTCCAACCCCAGCATGGCGCAGCAGCAGCCGAGGGAAGGTGCCCCTCCCTCAGGCCCAGCATGGCGCAGCTGCAGCAGCTCTGCCACAGCTTCTCCATGCTGGGACCAGGGGAGCGAGGGAGAGGCACGACTGCCTTGGCCATGGCAGCTCTGTGCTGGGGCCAGCAGGCAGAGGCAGCATTCTGTGTGGCTGTCCTGAGGCTCTTAGGCTGCCTGGCTGCACAGCTTAGAGGGAATTTAGGGCAGGACCCCAAAGTGGGTTGCAACCCCATTTAAATGGGGTTGCCAGGGCTGGTGTTAGACTTGCCAGAGGCTAAGACCAAAGCCCAAGCTCCACCACCCAGGGCCTAAATCAAAGCCCAATGGCTTCAGCCCTCCATGTTGGGACTTAAGTTACAGGTCTCCTGTATGTGTGTGTGTGGGGCGGGGGGGGAGTCCTTGGGCATAAGCTGGGGCTGTGGGGCTCCGGTGGACTCGCCCTTTGGTCCCCACTTCTGTGGCCGATTAGTAATTTTTGTTGCCAGAAGGGGGTCACTATGCAATGAAGTTTGAGAACCCCTGGGCTAGACTAAAGACCCCTCTGCTATCCCAAATCTTCTCCCTCTGTAGCTACTTATGGACCAGGACATATCTGGTATCCCTAATGGTGAAGTGATTTGCCTGAGGGGTCATAGGGAGGCAGTTGCAAACCCTGACAATACAGCCCTATAGTCTTCATGCAATTTGGGGATCAAATCAAGAGTTTAACTCTAATCATGAGAGGCAACCCCATATTGCTGGGTTGGGTTTTATTTTGGGGGTGGGGAGCAGTGTTTCTTATAAGCTGTGCACTTGTATGGGAGAGATTCCTATGCTGCCCATCTGATTAGCGGAGCATCCACAGCTAGGTTTCTTGTTTCTACTGGTGGTGCACTTTTGCAGATGACTCAGTGCACATAAAATTTATTCTGCGTATGAATGGAAAAAATCAACACATGGGTGGGAAAAAATAAGAGAGAACATTGGTGGGGAGGAGAGACTTGATGGCCACCTCCTCGCATTTTTTCCTTGGCACATTTCCTGTTTCCTCCATCTGTAGCAGCCATGTCCGCTGAAGTGCCAGATCAAACAGCATTAAAGGTGGTGTTTTCCCCTTTTTCTTAATGTGTTTTAGCTCTGATTCACTTCCTTTCCTACTGCTGATCAATCTTTTGTGAATTCTAAAATAAATCCCTTTGCAGAGCTCCTATCTAAGAGTTTGGCAGATGAGATACTGACGTGTTTTTGTTTCTCTTTTTACCAACAAATAGTTTAAGTATCTCTCTAGGTCACACTTTTAAAGAGGAGATCAGGATATACCCTGCCTGCTACACTCCTGGACTCCCAGAGTTGTAAAGAAGGATAGTGCTGGTGATAATTAGTGCTACAGTTTGTTAATTTCCTTTTATTGTTGTCTTTGTTTTGGTTTATTGTTGGCTCTGGCCCCGGATGTTTGACTTTTGTCTGGAGCATCTGGAAGTCCTGGGAATTTCAAACAAGACAACACAAAGATTTATCAAAACATATGTGCACTCCTCTCTCTTCCCTCCCCCCCTCCAAGTAATTAAGAGCCCAATCCTGAGAAGTTCTGCGCTTATATCAAATTGCAATGTTTTCTAAGTTGCAACTTTAAAAAGATGCACTTAACATGCTCAGAACTCTCTGTGGTTCATCTAGCTAATCTTCATGGCATCCTCTGGGAGATGGGAATTATTGTCTCTATTTTAACATCCAGGGAAACTGAGGCATAAGGAGACGTGACTTGTACAAGGTGTGTCTGGGTGGGAACAGAATTCTGGAGTCCCTTAGGTTCCAGGCCCATGGTCCAACTATTAGATTATGCTGTCTCTACTAACTACTGGATAGAAATACTGGATCAAAGTTATATCTTAGGCTGTGTCCAGACTCAGGGGTTTTTTCGGGAAAAGTAGCCTTTTTCCGAAAAAACTTCACCTGCGTCTAGACTGCAGCCGCGTTCTTTCAAAATTAAATCGAAAGAACGCGGCTTTTCTTTCAACGGCGGTAAACCTCATTTCACGAGGAAGAACGCCTTCTTTCGAAAGTGCTTCTTTCGAAAGAAGGCGTTCTTGAATGTAAATAGGGCTTCTTCGAAAGAGAGCATCCAGACTCACTGGGTGCTTTCTTTCGAAAAAGCGGCTTGCTCTTTCGAAAGTTCCGCGTGCAGTCTAGACGCTCTCTTTCGAAAGAGCCTCTTTCGAAAGAGGCTTGCAGTCTAGACATAGCCTTAGTGACGGAGCTGGTGAAGAGTCTCCAGGTCTCACCTGCAGAGTGTAATGTGCCTGGCAGTTAAGGGTGCTCAGCACCCCATGGGAACAGATGCTTGTAAGTTTGTGTTGTCTGTATATTGTACTTGTGCAGTGACAATCCACTGTGCCAGATCCTCTCAGGTTGTGTAACTCAGTATCACTCCATTCAAGTCAATGGAGTTACACTAATTGACCATATCCGAGAATCTGACCTGTAGTCTGTTTGAAGAGCCAATGGAAAAGGGAAAACCTTAATCAAACTCCACATCAAAGCACTTAACAAACAAGAGAAATGGGCATATACAGGTTTTTCATGATATCCTGGTCAGAGCAAGCAGGAAGGTAACCAAGAGTGCCTGGTTGCTTTTTCACCTTGATTTACTGTTGGCTTTGACAAGCTTTGTCTCTTGGCTCCTTGGATGCTGCCTGTCAGGTCTAATGCCATTGATTTGATAATATATCTAATCTGGTTTTCTTGATGATGCTTTTTATCGTGGAGCTGCTGCTCTCCTACTTGAGCCATCGCTCTTCCTCTCATTCTTCTCTCTTTCCCAGCTGGGGCCAATCTGTCCGGGAAATAGTCCAACTTGTTTCCATCTGATGGGAGCGGTTCCCAGTTCAGTCCCCTTCATCTACTTCGGAGTGAGAATCAATCCGGGTCATTATTTTAAAGTCACTCGTCTTCCTTCGCTGTATTTTTGTTTCTGCCTTTCTTATTTTGTGCTGAACGCAGGCCACAGCGAAAGCGCTCTCTCCCGTAGGATTTTCACAAAGCAAACACCAAGTTACTCTCATTCTTGCATTCTACCCCGGCCTTTACCTCTCCCCGGTGTGGGCTGTTTCCTCTGACCATGGCCCTCTCTTTCCTGTCCCAAAGGTGGTAGTTCTGCATGTGCCGCCTCATTCTCTTGCGCGGTCTGCCTTTCCAAACTCCTTTTCTGTGTGGCACAGTATTTTGGAAATGAGATGAGGTGAGTTTTACCCCATTCCCTAGGGTCTGGGGAAAGTCTCAAAGGGCAGAGAGAATCTTAAGTTAGAATGGAGAATTGGACCATTACTTTGTTTCTGGACTCCCCCAAAGGGCATTCAACACATGGAGCAACTGCAAAAGTCAGCCCCCTTTATTAATACAGCTATTCTGCTGTCACTCATAAGCAGTCCCATGGCTATGAGTCATATTGGGGAGGGTTATCAGTCACACACCTAACACTTCGGCAGGTGATCTCCTTGTCTGTTCCTCTGAACTGTGGAAATGGATACCCTGTCCTTTTCATTCTTTCATGTGAGTCATTTGATCTTAAAGATTCATAGGAATATTACAAAACAAAACAAATACCCTAACAACCTTGACCCATGGGGTTGCTCCCATAAGGAAGAGATGCAGAATCAGACCCCCAAAGAAGAGCAGTGGCATTTTCCATGCCTTTATCTAAGTGATCCCTAAAAGGTTTGTGTGATAGGAACAATTCAGATGTTTCAGCTGAAGCTCTTCAGTATACAAACAAGGCCTGGAAATCATGTGAGAAGAAACTTCCGTGGGATATTTACAGCAGTTCTGCTTCCGTTCTGACCAGAACTTATAAGCATCAGTGTTCCAGTCTCTACCATTTGCATCAGAAATGATTCCCAAAGTTTAGGCAGGACCAGTGCCTGGGTTTTTTATTTGGCCCATTATAGAGGCTGAGAGTGATATTCAGACTTTGATCTGAAGGTCACTGGTTCAAATAAATATCTGTTCATATTGTATTCCCCCACAAACAAAACAACCCCCCCCCCTCTAAATATGTTAGAGATTCAAGAAAGTGTCCCTTTGAGCTTGGCTGTCTACCTGAGTGAAGGTTTGGTATGGGGTGAAGGAGCCCAGACTAACTTTTTTCTCAACCAGTTTTCTCCTTGTCACCTTCATCCTCAGTCTCACAAACATGGTCATTTCAATGCTAGTGTTCAAAGCTTCTCCAAGGTTGTAATTTAACCAGAACCTTTTGCTCCAGGTTTGCATTTGGCATCCAGGGTCTTTGTCTGGATGCAGAACTTTGCAGTTCCGGCTAGCCTCTCTATTGCAGTGGTTCCCAACCTTTTTTTATATCGCGGACCGGCAAACCCATTCACAAACTTTTGGTGGACAGGTAACATTTTATTTGCATAATTGTGATGCAAATAATGAATATTCAAATAAAATGTTACTGGACTGCCAAAAGTTTCTGAATGTGTTTGCTGGTCTGTAGTATAATAAGCCCCGGCTCTAGAGCCCCCAGTGCCAGCCCTAACCCTAGAGCCCCCTATCCCTCCACTACTCCCCAGTACCAGCCTCTGACCCCAGCGTCCCCTGCACCCAACCCCCCTCAGAGCCCCCCCAGTGCCAGCCCCCTGCCTCTTACAGTCCTGCACCCCTTAGAGCTCCCCAGTATTAGCCCCATCCCCAGAGCCCCCCACTATTAGCTTTGCCAGAGCCCCCCCAGTGCCAGCCCCCTGCCTCTTACAGCCCCATCCCCAGAGCCCCCCAGCACTAGCGCTGCCCTGGAAGCCCCCAGAGTCTGCCCCACTCCCCTCACCTAGCCCCGCACTGCCTCCCAGCCACCAGCTGAGTGCTGCTGCCCAGGCCTCTGCATGGCCCTCCCGTGGCACAGCAAACCGCTCTCCCATGGCCGGGAAGCGACCCCGCCCCTGCCAGGCACTGGTTAGCTGAGAGGCAGGGCAGGACATGCGTCCCCCAACAGCTGCGGTGGGAGAGGGGTGCTGGGTGGTGAACCCCAGCCCTGGCCCCCACAACTGCCATGGCTCAGTAGCCAGCGGTTCATGGCCTGGCACCAGTCCATGGACCAGCACTTGGAAACCATGGCTCTGCTGGACACATTAAAAGGGTGAGAGATCAGGAGGTTGATGCTGCTTGAAATATGAGCAGTGGAAGCTGTATGAAGACTGGAAGCAATCTTTTAGGAGGGAACAAAGACATGAGGCCACTCTGGAACCCAGAAATAACTGCAAGGCGTGTATTTACCCTGTCTGTCCATTGGTAGTGATTGGGTAGATGACAGCAAGCAGATTCTTCGTCAGACAGGTGGCCCCTGCACAAAGGGTGAAAAGAAGAGCTGGAAGTGAGGGAGAGGATTCCTTTCCAAGTTTTCTGGGAGCTCGTGCATCCATCATGTACATTCGGTTCGTTGTTTTTACTATCAGCTCTGGAAATACGCAACTAAAGTACACTTCACTAAGTACAGTAAAGTGATGATGCTCTTCCATGATGTTATAAGCTAATTGCCAGGAAAATTAAGAAACTGCCCACTACTCTGGGGTTCAAAGACTGGGGGGTCCTACCAGAAAGGCTGGTGAATGGGAAAGAGTAGAAGGGCAGGGGACCATGAAAATCTATCCACCTCTAAACCACAGCAGTCTTGGGGGTGAAATGTAGCTTGTTTCTGAACACAGAGCATGACTATGCAATAGCCGAGGAGAGGAAGTGAAAAGGAATGTTGTGTCCATTTGAAACTACCAGGAGATTTAAGTAGTGAGTAAGTAGGTACCCAAGCAGGGGAGGGGAGCTAACATCCCTGCTCTCATGAAGAGCATCAGGGGATTTTCAACAGGTGACCCCTTCTGTTTACATCATACCCCAACCATGTCATCTTCAACAACACAGTGCCCCCTACTCCTGTGCTGGTGCACTGAGGTTAGAACTGACCCAGACAACAGAGTGCTCCTTAGACCATGTCTGCACTGCGGCTGCGAGAGTCTCCAAGCCCAAATAGACAGACTTGTGTTGACAGGGCTCATGTTAGTGCACTTAAAGATAGCTGTGTGGATGCTGAGGTAGAGCAGAAGTTGGGATAGCCGCCTGTTCTCAGACCCACCCTCTGTCAGGGCTGCAATATCCACAGAGCTATATTTAGCATAAGCCTCACCAGCACAAGTCTGTCCACCCAGGCGGGGTGGCGTGCTGCCTGTGCAGTGTAGATAGACCTTGATTGAGTCCCCCAAAGCATTCTCTGCAGTGCAGTATTCCCTATCACCATGTTGGGCATTTGGTGTAGTAATGACTCAGAAGCAGTGTCCTCTACTGAATCACATGGAAACACGGTAGTAGCTGGGGGCTCCCTGTACACCTGACCCAGCCCAATCTGACTTACCATCACAAACTTAGAATCACAACACAAGGAATGATGCCTTTGGGCGCTCCGATCCAACTACATTTATAAGATAATACAAAGGAAATCATTGTGGGCCAAATTTTCCTCTGCTTCTAGAGTTGCATATCTATAATTTGCATGACACACTGGAGGAGATAATCAGTACCTGTGCACACAAATTAGGCCTCCGGTGGTGTGTATGGATGTGCAACGGCACATTTACAACTGTGTGAAAATCTAGCAGTTGGCGATGACATGGCACGAATTGGGTGAGGCAGCACTCACTAGAAGGGTACAGGATAAGCACAAGTTTGTATGTGGATTGGAAACTTTTGTTAATTGAATTTGTAAGTTCACAGCCTTAGGTTTTAGCAGAGAACAATTTCAGTCATGAGGAATTCTCTCAGCACCCTCAGCACTAAGTATCCAAACGCGTAGCGAGTGGGTGGGAGCCAGTGTCTATTATTCCCATAATGCTCCATACACTGTTACTTTAGCGACTAAAAGAAAATAGATGGCATACTTTTTAAAAAAGCCACCTGCCCTTTGATTTGATTTGATGGTGATGAAAGCACAATTGCCACTGAAGTGCTTTGTGCGTAGACCCACCAGTTAATTAACAATGATTGACAAGAGGTTGTTAGAAGGAACCATACTACTGGCTTATCCACCTAATATCTCCTGCTGTGTTTGAGGACCGATGTAGATTAAAAAATAAAACTGATTCTCGCTCCAGAATAAAAGATTAGACTGAAGATACATGGTAATGTATTGAGAATTTAATTTAGCCAACACAATTTATTCTAAAAATCAAGTATTAATCATTGTCAAGTGACTGCTGTTTGGCCAGTACATAAGATACACAAAATGCTCCCAAGTAGTATCAGACCTCTCTGTCAAAAATAACAGTCTGTGCATAAACTTATGCTGATTATGCTTCAGTTCTGCTTTCTGGGTGCATGAAGCCTGCATGATTGTTGATGATCCACACCACAAAACAAACACCAGATCTGAGTTAAGAATCACTTTAGCTTGTCAGAGGAGATGGTTTTATACCACTATCTCTGGAGGCAAAAGGCCAAGGAGTTTGAGTGGAGCGAGGCGATCAGACTGTTGCACCACTGTCTAACTCTCAAACAGATGTTCCTTTTCAGCATTCAGCAACTGGTTATAATTTAATAGAAAGGAACTAGCTGTGACCAACACAAAATACATGGGTTTTTTTTCCACATCTGACTTGCTTCATTTTAGGGAGGTGGAATATCCATCCCTATATGTTTTTAAGTCCTGGCTTGACAAAGCCTTGGCTGGGATGATTTACTTGGGATTGGTCCTGCTTTTAGCAGGGGTTGGACTGGATGACCTCCTGAGGTCTCTTCCAAGTCTATGACTATCATTCTAAATGGCCATAAAAATGGTAGCAGAAAAAAAATCAATTTCTCTTTCTTCTAATCATCTCATGATACTAAGCCTTTAGGTATTTCCAGAGTAAAACACTTAATGAAGCACTTGCAAAAGTGACATGGACATGTTCAAAGCCATGCATAAAATCCTTTTACTCATTCTTTACTTTGATGATCATAAACAGATTAGTTATTTGATTTGGTTTTGTATTTATTTCAGTTAACATTGACTATAGAATAAAAACAAAAGAACCCACCCCAGACTCTGGGCACCCTGGAGACATTGTTTTGCATAACTGTATATTTTAACTGTCATACTCCCATGAAGTAAAAATATAAACTAAACATACAAGCCCTTCTATGGCGCTATCTTATTTGCTCATCAAAATATGTGCTCCCCTTGGGCAAGTGGGCTTTTGCAAGGTTGATATAGAGGCCTAAATGCATGGCACAGCTGGCTTGACTTCATCAGTCAACAGGAAAGGAAAAGGGGAAAGATAATTTCAAAAAATGATTTTTAACAGAAAAGGTCATAAAGTGTGTTTAAATATGAAATGTATTATTTGCTTCCTTTCTCAGTCAAGTCCCTGATTCAGCTAAGCATGGGGTCTAACTACATGAGTAACCCTAATGAAATCAAGAAGACTATTTGTGTGTTTAAAGTTAGGTATATACTTAAATGCCTAAGCACGCTTTCAAAGGAAGGGGCAACAAGGGCTAAAATACACTGCATCTTTGTGCATACACAACCAGGGAGTTGAAGGGGCAACTGGTTAACCTTCCTTGTAAATTCCTCCCTCTAGCCAATAACTATATGCACCAAACAGCTGCCTATGACAATAATTCTGGCCCTACAATAAACTATGTGCAATACATCCAGCTCCACAACTATACACAATAAAGCTCACCTAGCTTTGCATCAGATCCATGTAGCAGCTGATCTGTAATTCTTGTAAACAATGCATATAGATGATGAGCTGTGGCCATAAATGTGCTTGTTGCTTTGAGTCCAGCTCACACACCACAGAAAGCACCAAGTCAATTAGCCGTAATTGCCCTCTGATCAGGAGAATGAGTAGGGAAGCTAAGGACCGAATGGGGAGTGTAACTGAACTCTACTTACAGCCATCCAGGTGGCTCTCCAGATCCAGATGCTCAGGCTATGTCTCGACTGCAGGCTTCATTTGAAATGCGTTTTTTTCGGAAGAGAGCTTTTGCAAAAACGTCTTCCCAAAGAGAGCGCCCACACACACAAGCACATCGAAAAAGCGATCTGCTTGTTTGAAAGAGCGTCCAGACTGATTGGATGCTCTCTCGCATAAAAGGCCACACGGAATCACTTCAGCCAGGGCTTTAGGTCACCGGTTGCTTCTGAGTGCTGGTGCCGGAGACTTGCAGAAACATGCACTTAAAGGGACCCTCCTGGACAGCCATTTCTCTGGTTCTGCTGCATGCTTGCTACCTCTTCGAGATACAGCAAAGCTCTCGCACTGCCTGCTGTGGTTGCCTGGTGTTGTTGGACGCCACAGCTTTTCTCTTGGTGCCATGGAGCCGGAGCTATCCCGGGCATGCAATGGCCCCACACAGCCATGCTGCAGTTTCTGCAGCACTTTGTGCCAGCTGCCTTCCTGGTCCTGACCAAACTTGACCCTGAGGTCATTCTGGGGACCCTCTCCCTGGGTGCGGCAGCTACACTCTGGCAATTGCACGCCACATCAGCGTAACAAAGGGGACAGGAGGAGCGACAACAGGCCGGTGTGCCATCACTTCTCTCATGACAGCTCACATGCTATCACACCGCTGCATGAGCTGGTCCCAGGCACAGTTCCATCACTCTGAGTCCTCCTGGATCTTCTGTGCCAGGGTCTGCTACATGTCACGCAGGATGTTGACATGCTGGTACATGAGGTCTTCCTGGACTCTGGTGTGGTTTTGGGTCCCCCGGGCTTCTGGTAGCTGGCTATTGTGGCATGGCTCGCCTCCTTCCCCCTCCTCCAGCCCAAGGACAAGCAGGCAAGGGAAGTGTCCAGCCACAGTGGGATCCCATGGGCAGCAGAGGAGCTGGGAGCAGCCTGGCCCTCCCTGTGGTCCTCACACACACCTGCGGCTTGCAGTGCTGCCCCTGGGAGTGGGTGGTGCCTCGCATGGGCAGGAATGCCCACATGCTGTGTGTGGCACTCCTCGGGGTGTCTGGGGTCATGCCTGTGCCCTTGTGGCTAGAGTGCTTTCAGCTGTGGCAGGTGCTGGGAGAACCCCTCCTCCCCCAGGGCCACACGTGTGTGGCCTCCCCTGAGCCTGGCAGCAGGATCCCACCCGTGCTCAGGGGATGCCTGCTGAGTCTGCAGGGCGCACACTAATGCTGCATGTGGTTCCACATGCACAGATTGCAGCACGATGTCCAGCTAGAGTAGCCTGAGCGACACTCGCTCCCCCACTCCTGTGCACCTGCCTCCCCTGCCCTGTGTGTGTGACAAACTGAGAGCACCCACCTGCAGATCCCTCCCCGGCATCAGACAAGACCTGGGAGATGTCCTAGCTGATAGGCACCAGCTCCAGGGACAGGGTGACAGTGTCCGTCTCCTCCTCCTCCTTCTGCTGGCCCTGGTCCTCCTCCTTCACCACCGTGACCTCCAGCCAGGAGACAACGAGGTTCTCAAGACTAGAAGACGTTTCCCCATCCCCCAGGATCTGGTGCAGCTCCTGGTAGTAGGGGCAGGTATGGGGTACTACCCCTGAGCACAAGCTGCACTCTCTGGGCCTGACGTATCCCTGACAGAGCTCTTTGACCTTACTCCAGACCTGTTCCAAGGTTTGGGGTGGATGTCCATGCTCTGACAGGGACTCGGCCATGCACTCAAAGATGTCCACATTATGGTGCTTGGAGTGGAGATCCTGCAATGTCTCCTCCTCGCCCCACAGCTCGAGGAGGGACAGGATCTCTGCTCTGGACCAGGAGGGTGTTTGCCTCTTGGTTCCCCTGGGTGGGTCCTGGGACTCCTGTGGCTGCTCCCTGTGAGAGTCAGGGATATTTTGGGGGAATTGTGGTTCTGCCATGAGAGGCAAGGCCCGTGGCAGGGAGTGCTGCATGGTCAGGGTGCTGCTCCAGGCCAGCTTCCTGCCACAAGGCTTGTCCAGGATACCTGCAGCTTTAAGAGGGGCCAAGAGACAGGAACTATAGAGTTGTAGTTACTTTGGGCAGAGTGGCCACCAGGGCACCTGTGTTATTTCCTGGAGGCCTCTTCTTTTGAAAGAAAACCCTCCTCCTCATCCACACACACCTTCTTCCAAAAGAGCTCTTTCGGAAAAAGGCTTCTTCCTCATAGAAAGAGGATTACCAATGCTGGAAAAAACCCTCTGGTCTCTCGATTTTCTTTCAAAAGAATGGGATTGCAGTGTGGACATAACTGAAGTTTTGTTGGAAAAACGGCCATTTTTCCAACAAAACTCTGTAGTGTAGACATACTCTGACACCACTGTGATGGGGGCATATAAGTATCCTTATGGATCATTGTGGTTGAGGCAGTTTGTGCTGTATATACTGTGTGGCTAGCAGGCTTTATTCTCAAGGTCTGGAAGTCTGGATTCTTTCAAGAATGTTACATAGACAATACAACAAATACAAATTACAATTTATGAATATATTCTCTGTGTTACTTCACCTTTCCTAATTCTATTCATTTTTCAGTTACTTCCTTAGGACGCCCCTCCTGTCTCTCCATCTGCCTGGGTAGCCCCTGCCCCCCATTAATGTCCAGAGGTTATATATATGTAAGGAGGGTAGAACTGATCCTTTAGGGCATGTCTACACAGCAGGGCTAACCTCAAAATAAGCTTCACAATTTGAGCTATGCTAACTGAGCACTCTAAGGACAAAAGGATGTAAATTAGGCACTTCAAAATTGCAAATGTAGCCAGGATTTGAATTTCCCGTGCTTCATTTGCATAATCATGTAATGGCGCTCTTTCAAAAAAGCGCTATTTCAGAAGTAAAACCGCGGCCTAGATGCAGTTCTTTCGTAAAGCTTTTTTGAAAGATCCTGTAAAATGAGGTTTACAGGATTTTTTGAAAAAGCCTTCCCTTTTTGAAAGAACCACGTCTAGACCACGGTTTAACTTCTGAAATAGCACTTTTTTGAAAGAGCGCCATTACATGATTATGCAAATGAAGCACGGGAAATTCAAATCCCGGCTTCATTTGCAATTTCGAAGTGCCTGATTTACATCCCTCTTTTGACAGAGGGATGTAATCTAGACACAGCCTAAGATAGAGCACTCTTCCCCCAACTTCCCTTACTCCTCATACAATGAGGGTTACAGGAGTCAGAATAAGCAGTCCTTCAGCTCGGAATAGTGTCAGTTATTCCATAATAATGCTGCTGTGTAGACATAGCCTTCAGGAGGAAGTAGAGGAGCTACACTGTGTGATTCTGAAATAAAAAACCCTGGCCAGGAGTAGTTCTGATTATGCCTTAGTGTAAAACAGATGCAAAGTTACATGCAACAAGTTAGGTGGAATAGGGGAATTCATATAATTCATATAATTTAAATTCTTTTGACCACCATCCACGCTCAGGATCATATTAGATCTGAAACCAATTAAGTGTGAGACCTTGGCATAATAATACAAGCATTTGCCACTAGTTTCAGAATGCTCTTCTGGGAGCCATAGTTTCATATGCCTTTGAAATATAGCCCACAAAAGAGCTCTTCCTTCTAGTTAATTTTTGTTCATGGCTTTTATATTAAAAATCCTAAAAAAACCCCTAATCTGGTTAGCTCTTAATGCCAAATCTGGAGCCAAGATGCACATTTACATTCACGATCTGGTCTGTCCCTCAAACTTCTGGGCTACGTCTACACTACGAGTTTTCTCGGCAAAAACTATGCTAATGAGGGACTCATTTGTATGAGTCACAATCTCATTTGCATATTTTCTGCCAATCCATTTTTGCGCTAGGGGTTTTTGTGCAAAAACAAGCAGTATGGACATTTTCTTTTTGTGCAAAACCCCCTTTTTTCGCAAGATCCTTATGCCCCAAAAAAGGAAGTATACTGATCTTGCAGAAAAGGGGGGTTTTGCACAAAAAGAAAACGTCCACACTCCTTGTTTTTGCGCAAAAATCCCTAGCGCAAAAATGGATCGGCAGAAAATATGAAAATGAGATTGCGACTCATGCAAATGAATCCCTCATTAGTATATTTTTTTCCAGGAAACTCGTAGTCTAGATGTAGCTCTGGAGTACCCAAACAGGGAAAAAGCAGGAAAGCGAGAGAAGTTAGGACAACTACATTTATTTGTCTGCCTTGTTTTGACTAAAATGATTCAAACAAGGCAAATTGTGTTACTTGGCTTCTCTAAAGGTATAATTTAGGCATGAGATATTTACAATCAAGTCTCATTTGCATCTACCAGGAAGAAAATATGGGATGTATTGGATATTTCAATTCATGGGCTAATTACTAGTTAGCTACTAATATTTACTCACCCTTCTGCCATTTAAACAGACAACGGGCCAAACCCTGTAGCCCTTACTGATGAGAATAGTGTCCACAGACTTTATGCCCCTGAGTCAGGATTGCAGAATTGGGCATAGTGTGCTGTTTTTTTTGTTTGTGGATTTAGTGTTGAAAGTAGGCGTTATCCACTTTACTCTCTTTATCCACAGTTTAGGTCCAGCAGGGGCATTGGTAGTATAGTAAAACTCCAGTGGTCCGGCATCCAATGGTCCAGCACTCCTGATGGTCCGGCACCATCTGGAACCTGGAAGTGCTCCGGGCAACTGGACAATTGGAGCTGCTCTGCCCCTGGCTTCCCCGATTCAGCCGCTGCTGAAACTGACCAGCGGCTGACTCGGAGAAGCCGGGGGCAGAGCAACTGGGGTGCTGCTGGGCTGGTCCCGTAGTGTCACCCCTCGGCATTGCGGGACCAACCCTGCAGCACCCCCGCTGCTCTGCCCCAGGTGTCCCGAGTCAGGCGCTGCTGAAACTGACCAGCAGCTGACTCCAGGAAGCCCGGGGTAGAGTGTGCTGTGCCCCAGGCTTCCTGGAGCCAGCTGCTGGTCAGTTTCAGCAGCGCCTGACTTGGGGAAGTCTGGGCAGAGCAGCTGTGGTGCTGCCGGGTTGGTCCCATAGCGCCGAGGGGCGCATCCCCCCCACTCCACCCCAGAACCCTCGTATCCCCCCCCCCTTCCTATAGTCCGGCATAGCTGATAATCCGGCACCCCCTGGGTCCTAAAAGTGCCAGATTATCGGAAGTTTACTGTATAAGCTTCACCAGGCAGCCCCAGGAATGGGCTTAAACACTGCCATGGAGTGAGTTTCTTGGGGGGGGGGGGGGGAATTCATTATTTAAGGGTCAGACTCAGCCACTTTTACTCACATTGAACAGTAACTTGTTCCACCAGTAGATCCATTAAAATCAGTGGCATGACACCTGAGGGACAGAGACACTTGACATGAGTAAGGGTACTAGAATCTAGCCCTGAAAGGCTTAGCTCAGTAAGTGCTGCTTCATGTTCACACACAAATATAAACACTGGAATGAAGAAGGAAACCCAGTGACACCTTAGAAAATGATTAAGCCCAAAGAGGTGAATTTTTTTAACCTAGGTTTAAGTTGACAAAATTAGTAGAACATAGATCAAAGGTAAGCTTTAGAAAGAATCTGAAAGCACCATTACACAGGTTGAAAGAGTCTACTCTGATACGAGGATGGAAGCTCCGGCATGTTCTGTGTGACAGAACATAAGGCACAAGAGAAGCAGAATGTGAGATAAGATCTTGAAGATGTACTGGGTCAGCACCCCCTCTGGAGCTCATTCTGTTCCTGGTCCTCATTGATACGGTTGCCAGAGTTCTAATTTATGCCAGCTGTGATGTTTTTGGTGCTGTTGACACTCTCCACTGGGAACTGACCTGTGACCATCAACTAATTTCTCATAAGCCACTGAACTATAACTGGGTGGTAACAAATTTTGGTCACTTAGCAGCCTGAGCTGAACTGTAATCACTGACCTAGAGGAGAAAGGTTCCATATCTCATTACATGTCCTCTGAGCCATCCAGGGAAATGTGTGTTTCCATAATATAACCTCTGACATACACTTTTGCACCCAACTCTGTACCATGTCTAATGTGACCGAGGCATTAATGAGTGAAGTAATGATGAGTTAAAATTTAAAAGCCCAGGATTGGATGGCTCTGTGAGATATAGAACTTTTCATCTCTATTGACCCAATCCTGCTCTGACTAGGAGTTTTGCCACTAACTTTAGTAGGAATTGGGGCATGTCCTATGTCACTGGTTCAAATCTGACCCAAACTGATGGTAATCAAAAGTTACTACTTGATGTTTATTTGGTGGTCTATGTGAAATGGGTTGGTCTCAATCTACTCCCTAGTGAACAAGCCCTTATATCAGAGAGCCTATAACTATACTGGGTACAATCTAACACCTTTCTCATGAATCTCAACAGAAAGCCAAAGACTGAAGGGACTGGGACTGAGTTGCCCTCTCAGCCCTGCCAGAACAGGACTGAAGCCCAATGGGAAATGTCACTTCCATTACCCATGATGCATGTGTTCTGAACCCAGAGAGGATTTGCCTCAGTGGAGTTGCTGATCTGGTACCTTATTTAAGTAATTACATTCATTAAGTTACAGTTAAATGCAGGAGATAAGGTAGCTGAGATCATATCTTTTACAAATGTGTGAGTCTCACAGATTTCAAAAAAAGAAAAACATTGTTTAGAACAGGAGAAAAACAATTAGTAAACCCATAACCCTAAGGCTCACACACACACATTATATATAGGTGCCACCCTCTAAAAAAAATCACATTTGAGGCACCAGAAAAAAGCCATGGTTCAGCTAGAAAGATGGGAAACTAACATATAAAGGGACAGCATAAAATTAAAAAACAGATATTTTAAAAAAACCTTATACATTCCTTTACCTGTACAGTCACCAGTACCTTACATTTTAAAATGGAAAGATTTTTGACCATCTTAATTTCCTCTTTCACTATTTGTGCTTTTTGTTTACCTTTTGTATTTCATTCTTCTTAGAAACTAAATGTAGATTGGTCAATTTCACTTTTGATAACAGTTAGTCCTAATCAGTTTGATTTCCAGGTCTTCATCCAGGTCTAAATATTGATTGCCAACATCACAAAAGAATATTTAAATCCAAAGAAAAAGTAGTTTACACTTAAAGGAAATGGGGGGAAAATCACTGATTTTTTTTCTGTTGCTGTTAGGTTTTGTACACCTTTTATTACATGGATGAATGTTTTATTTTAATTTTTGTAGACACTGACATCATGCCAATTTCTGAACAGAACATGTACCTAAATATACAGCCTTGCCTTGCTAATGAACATGTTGGATGCACATGTGAAAAATAAGCAAACCTTAGCCACAAGAAAGGATTTGTTACATTGTTTGTATCACTCAGACAATGTCAAGGAAAGGACCAAACTGCTACAATATATCCAAAAATATGCAGCACTGGATGATACTCTGCAAATGACATTAAATGTGAAACATCTATTAATGGGAATGTAAAACACATGCTGCCTGGATTCAAAAGGTCAAGGATTTATCGTGCAATTGCAGATAGCATACTCTCTCAAGATTAGGAATGAAAACATTTCAGGTTTCCTAGTAAAAATAATGTAGGCACATACATTTACACCTAAAACAAAGTAATATACTCTGAAAAGGGTTGATCCTGTCCCCTTTCTCCAGCAACAGGACTTTTGTCTGAGTAAAAACTGATCAGACCTATGTATAACACACTGAAGTTAGAGATTTTTTCCTGTAATAACCAAATGCTGCCTTCATTTGACTTCTGGCAAGCCCATAACTGAGAGCAAAATTTGTCCCTAAGACCCAAATTAATGCAACCACAGGTGCTTAAAGTTAGCCATGTGTTTCAGTGGCTTATTGAATCAGGACCAAAATCAGGAAGCTGTATTTTAAAAGGTTCTTTGACTGTTTGAACCATAACACTTTTATATTTGGAGTGAGATGCCCAAAGCATGTAGCACTAATTATAATGAAACACATTTAACACTTTTACTTTCAAAACACTTAACAAACATGAATTCATGAATCCTCACCAAGTGTCTTTGTGATGCGGGTAAGTGTAACGATAAAGAAACTCAGGTAAGTCAAATTATTTGATATTTACAGAAAAAGAACAGCATAATAAATTCCTTGAACATTTGGTTATGATGTTGGAGTGGGGACTGAATCTGTGTTTAGTTTATGCGATAGAAATGTAGCAGTGTTAGTCTGGTGTAGCTGAAACAAAATACAGGACTATGTAGCACTTTAAAGTGCTACATAGTCCTGTATTTTGTTTTAGTTTATGCTGCATTTAACAACTTATTTCAGTGACACACAGTTAAAATTAAAGCTATCAAAAACTAGTGACATAGTTGGTATTAGAAAATTGCTGTAATTAAAAGCATATAGAATGACTGCAGGTTAGTATGTTTTCACTGATGCCTGCTTGCTTTGGCTAATTTTCAACAATTGTCTATTTAAGCATATATTGAGCAACTGCTAATTGTGAAATGTGGGCATGATCCTGCAGGATTTAATTAGGAAAACTTCCTTTAGCACTATTGGAGAATGTCTGAACAAAAGATGGTAGGATTATGCCCATTTGATGTCATTTATGGGCTTTGTAGGTTTTGAAAGCACTTAGATCGACCTATGTAGCCTCAGGAGAAATCAGACTTACTTCCAGTGTATCCAGTTTGTTTCAGCTTGATTTGAATTTGTATAGCTTGCTTGCCTGTGTCCTTAGATTGAAAATTGGATCTAGTTGAAGCTGGGCTATGAGTTTCCATTAGGAATGCCCTGGTATATCCAGTTTTGCTTCCTACCCAAAGGGCCAACAATCACAGTCCTTTGTGTTCAATGAAACTAAATGGCTCATAGCCTGAGTTAAGATGCAGGATTTGGCCCACAGAGATTGGGCCTGATTCTGCTGTGCCCTGAATCCTGCTGTGCCCTGAACCTTGTATAGTACATACATCTGTGCAGAGTGTGTGTAAAATTCTGTCAACTCAAAACAGGGAGGCTATGTCTACACTGGCAGCTTCTTGCGCAAGAACATTTTGCGCAAAAGTTCTTGTGCAAGAGGTCTTACGCAAGAAAACGTCCACACTGCCACGTGCGAGCTGTGCTTTTGTGCAAGAGCGCCCATGGCAGTGTGGACGCTCTCTTGCGCAGGAAAGCTCTGATAGCCATAAGGCTTTCTTGCACAAGATATCCCTGCTGAGCATCCACACTGCCTTCTTGCACAAGATCTCCTGCGCAAGAGGGCTTACACCTGTTAAAAAAGAGCATAGCTCTTGCGTAAGGAGCCTTCTCTTACCACGCCATACTGTAAATTTCCTTGCGCAAGAGCGGATGGGCAGTGTAGATGCTCTGCAGATTTTTGTGCAAGAACTTCCATACTTTCGCAATAACCCGCCAGTGTAGATGTAGCCAGAACATTTTCTACCATTCCTGCTGGAAATCCAATGCATGCTAGTGTGGGTAAGGGCCTCACAGACACAAGCATTTTTCACTGTCACTTAGGTTTGTGCTGAGCAAGTTTAGACAATATGGCACTAAACACACCACTGGTACCAGAAGTCCTGTCTACACTAAAAGCTGCTACCATGGAGTCATTCTTACCAGATACCAATGGAGCTCCTCTGGTGTTGGGAATGGGGAGTATAACAGGGTATCTACCCCACCCAGGAGAACAATGGTTTAACAGGGGTCAGAGAGCTCAATTAGCCCCCCTGGTTGCACATGGGTATGGGTCAGGCCTAATTAATGAAGAAACCAGCTGGGGAGGGGCTTCCTGAGAGATATAAACAGAGGGAAAGCAGTGTCATTGGGGTCTGTAAAAAGAAATGTTGCAGTTATGGCAGTGGTAGTAGAGGTGGCAAAGAGACTAATCAGAAGGCTTTGGCAGAGTAAGAATAAAGGCTTCAGGGATGTGGCAGAAAGGAGCTGGGCTGAATGAATCTTGTGTTTCTCCTAGGGGTCTTGGTCTGGGACCCAGTGTAGAGGATGGGTTGGCTTCCCCTACTGGTTGTTGGTATGGGTGTGTGGTCCCTGAGAAGGAATATGGACCTTTTGGAAGCCCTGAGAAAATCTCCAAGCCCAGAACTGAGGGTAACAGACTGGGTGCAGGGCTTGGCCATCTGTTATGGGTTTTCTTTGTTTTGTTTTTTTTACTAGACTTCTTTACCCTAAAAAGGGATGGGGCTAAAGTGTGATGCGATTAGATGACTGGACAACAGCACAGCACTGCTGAACTATAGCAACTGTTGGTAGGGGGCACTAAATTACATCTGTGAATACTTAGTGAATTAATTAGAATGGTTGTTAGGTGCCTATATGGGGACCTTAGGGGAACCTGGACTTCAGCATCTCTATGCTTCAGCTTCCCTAGAAGTCTGTATCAGAGCTTGGATTAGAAGCCTGTGCTCTTGCCACTTAGGACTTCTGGTAATAATGTTGCAGTGATACCCAGCAGCCCACGGCACAGGAGACCTCTTTAGGCTGAACATATGGAGGGAAAGACAGTTCCTGTTTGGAAGAGCTCACAATCTAAACAGACAGAACCAGGGAATCTTTTTACTGGTGAGAAACTGCAGCATAGAGTAACTTGCCTGAACTCACAGATACGTCTGTAGTAGATGGGGAAACAGAACCTAACTCTCAAGAGTCTTGCAGTGCTGCTTGAGCTGCAAGACCACCTCTTTCTTCTCCCCAAAGAGCTATAATAAGTGATCTCATAACCTACAAAAGTATTTCCATTGCATTAAACTAGAACTTCTGTAGATTCAGATCTACCAAATCTATCCCTGTTAAATGTTCACCTCCATTGTTAACAAAGAAAATAGTTTCCTGGTAAGAACCTGTATTTAGGCAGCTCATCATTGCAGACAAAACACTGAGGCTGTGTCTACACTGGCGCGTTCTTGCACAAAAATGACTGCTCTTGTGCAAAAACATGCCGCCTGTCTACATTGGCTACGTTCTTGCGCAAGTAAACTGACATTGTACTGTAGAAAATCAGGGCTTCTTGTGCGAGAACTCTGACACTCCCTCTCAGGAATAAGCCCTCTTGCACAAGAGCTCTTCCAGAAGAGGCCAGTGTAGACAGGCAACATGAATTTCTTACACAAGAAGCCCCTATGGTTAAAATGGCCATCAGAGCTTTCTTGCGGAAGAGAGCGCCTACACTGCCATGGATGCTTTTGCGCAAATGCACATACCAGTATAGACGCTCTCTTGTGGAAGAGTTTTTGCACAAGAACTCTTCCACAAAAGAGTTCTTGAGCAAGAAGCTGCCAGTGTAGATGTAGCCTGAATGTACTAGCCTGATGGGTGAAAGAGGCTACAAGGGACTGCCTGTGTTGCACAGCCTGTGATGCTCTGTATTGCACTGAAAAAGGCTAATCTATGAACACGAGGCTTGAGGAGAAAAAAAATATGATTCTATTAAAAACTTCTCAGGGTCCCAATAAATTGCTATTTTGCTAAGAGGAGCAGTGAGGGCCTGCAGCTCAGTGCTATCAGAACCATGCTGTTCCGCCATGACTTCTCTGCACTCACAGCCACAGCTGTAAGGGTTTGTTTGCAGCAAACCTAAGCCCACTCTCTAAATTCTGTTTAGTGAGGAAGATCTGTAGCAAAGAGATGCTGTCTTACTCTTTCTGATAAATCACCTAGGCTAGCCATATGAAATCTGCCTGGTTGCACTGTAAACAGCTATTGCAATGCAAATTCATAAACTAGAAACTCAGTCAATGATTGTTCAAAGATTTGCTAAGGATTGAAAATAAATTGGTCTATTTACTGCCTTACCATTGTTTGAGTGCCTTGAAGTGCAATAGGCAGGTCCTTAATTGATACAATATGTATGATGAGGCCAATCAACCACAAAGAGCTTACAATCTACGGCTACATCTACACTGGCATGATTTTCCGGAAATGCTTTTAATGGAAAAGTTTTCCATTAAAAGCATTTTCGGAAAAGCGCGTCTAGATTGGCAGGACGCTTTTCCGCAAAAACACTTTTTGCGGAAAAGCGTCCGTGGCTAATCTAGACGTGCTTTTCCGCAAAAAAGCCCCAGTCGCCACTTTCGCGATCGGGGCTTTTTTGCGGAAGACAAATCTCTGCTGTCTACACTGGCCCTTTTGCGCAAAAGTTTTTTGGAAAAAGACTTTTGCCCGAATGGGAGCAGCATAGTATTTCCGCAAAAGCACTGATAATCTTACACGAGATCGTCAGTGCTTCTGCGGAAATTCAAGCGGCCAGTGTAGACAGCTGGCAAGTTTTTCCGCAAAAGCAGATGATTTTGCGGAAAAACTTGCCAGTCTAGACAGCCCCCCTGTGCAAAGCTAGGCAAAGGAGAGAAGATGTGGGAGCAGCAGATAAGCACAGTGATCAGATCCATATTAGAGACAATTCCTGCTGAGTTCTTTTCTTTTTGTTCTTGTTCCAACCCCATTCTCCCGTGAGCCACATTTCCCTCTCTGCCCCACTTCTATCAATGAGCCCCCTCTCCTATCAAAAACCTATAGACACAGAGAAAGGGCATTTCAAGGCCAGAAGGGACCACTATAAACATCTAATCTGACCACACGGACCACAGAACTTCTCCAAAATAATTCCAGGAGCAGTTCTCTCATAAAAGCTTCCTAGCATGATTTTTTAGTAAATTGTTCTAGTGGACAATCACTCTGTTTCAGTATGAATTTGTCTAGCTAACTTAGCCAGTTTAATTTAGTCTGTGTGAGGACTGGAGAGGTTGTGGGGTTAAAGGCCTCCCCTGTGGCCATCCTTCCTCACTGTCCAATGTGGCTCCTGCTGATCTCTCCCGCCCCCATCCATACCCTTGGGCTACGTCTACTCTGCAGAGTTTTTGCTCAAAAACTCACAGAGCGGCCACACTACAAGCGTGTTTTTGCACAAGAAAAAGTACAGTAGATTGTCAGAAGACAGGGCTTTTTGCACAAGAGTTATTCCTCTTTCTAGAAGAGCTCTTGAGCAAAAAGGTGTGTGTGGATGGACTACAGGGGTATCTTGCACAAGAAACCCTATCGGAAAAAGTACAGGTGCTCTGATGGCCATCCTGTGAATTGCCATCAGAACTTTCTTGTGCAAGAGCACCCTGGCAGTGTGGACACTCTCTTGCGCAAAAGTGCATCTCTTGCACAAAAGCACATGACAGTGTGGATGAACTCTTGAACAAGACCTTTTTGTGGAAGATATCTTCCGCAAAAAGTTCTTGTGCAAGAAGCCTGAAGTGTAGACGAAGCCCCTAGGAATGGAGTGGATATGGGATGCCGGTGGCAGATTTGGACTTAACTTAAAATTTTCACTCTCTTATGTTTGCAGGTGAAACTCATCAATTTTGAGTGAACTTTTGCTTTGAGATTGGTTTCACAACTCAGACAAATGGAGGTCATGTCAAGCCCAAAGCACACCCACATTACAGCCTGCCACAAAAAAGAAGATGAAGAAGAAACTTCTGAGTTTTGCACAAATCTACTCACAACACTTCTATCTACCTCTCTCTCACTCCCACACACACACCAGGCAACACTTAAATCAGGCTTGGGAAACTGCCAACCATTTCCAGATACTATTTGTACAATAAACAAAAAAAAAATTTTTTTTCTGATTTCCAGGTGCTCCGTGTACTAAGCTACAGACACTCTCTTAGAATTTCTATCCCTAACATAGCGACCATGCTACGGAAGACATGGTGTGAGAGACAAACAGCACTGAATGCTGGAGAACTCACTTGATTCTAGGCAGTGTCACACATTGAATGACGTGTTATATCTAGAAACCAGTCTCTTTCTTTCTTTCTTCCAAATGGTCAGCTTGGTGGGTTATTTATTTGGGTCTGCTGAGTCAAACCAGTTCATTTCCAACATGGAATTGTGAGCTGTCCCCCTAAAGTCAAGCTGTGCTCTGGTAGCTTGCTGCTAAAACCAGGAAAATAAATAGATGTTTGTACTCAGCATAGTAAAAGGGCTAGACACAGAGCCTGCTGTTTGACAATGTTGAGTCAATATAACCTGAGTAAGTGCATGAGTAACTCATGTTCTCTCTATAGAACATCTGTGCTTGGGTAAATATATTTATTAATGATTAAAATGGTTTTGAGTTGTTACACACACACACACACACCTTTCCTGCCCCCACACACACTTCCCCCTCCCCCTGTCTAAAAAGATGTTATCTTTTAACCTGCATAAGTGTCAAACAGAAACAGATTCTGGCCGGGGGTAATTGTCCAAATTCAGAGGCATAGACAGGTTTTTTTTGTTGGTTGTTTTCGGACCTTCATTCCTTTCTGAACAAAGAAAAATACTACGAGCTGCATAGTGGAGATTAAAACTCCTCTATTAATAGCATTATCTGAACATATTCTTTAGGGATTCCAATTGCACTAGTAATAATGGGAATGAGCATTTCTGGAAAAAATCATCCTCAAAGCATCTCGTCAGAGGATTGTTTCCTGACAACAACAAAAATGAAATATTTACCTGATAATCTTGCAATACTACCAATATTTTGGCTTAAACTATATCAGTGTAGGAAAGTAGTCATTACAGTAAACTGGAAGTCAGGATGCTTGGCTTTTAACCCTGACAAGGCCAGTAACTATATGCTTTTGGGCAACTCACTTATTCACCTGGGGCTAAATTTTCAGATATTACTTGTTATTTTGGTTGCCTAAAATTTTGGGTGTCTAATATGAGGTCCTTTAAAAGGGTCATCTCATTTGGAAGGAGACCAGATATCGTGGTAATGAGTGGTGGTAGGAAACCCTAAAAAAGACAGATTATGGGATGGGGCTCCCCAAAAGAGAAGCATTTACATAACTCGTCAATTTTTTGGAAAATGAAGACCTCCATGCTTCAGCTTTTCCTTCTGTAAAATATGGATAATGATACTTACCTGCCTCACACTTAGGGCTTAATTAGCCAGCATTTATAAAGCCCTTGACATCCTAGAATGGAAGGTGCTAAATATAATGTAGTGTTATATTTTAGAGCATGAGTTTAGTTCTGGGGAGTTAATGATACTCTAGTATTTAAAATTTGAAAATAAAAAACCCCAAACAATCTTTTTAAAAAGAACCAATATCTGTAATGGATAGTTATGATTAGCAAGGACAATGAGTTAATGAGAAAGCACTATTTAATTCTATGCACATCTTCAGTGAACATCGCATGGTTATTGCAGTTATGTATTAATTAGTGCTCTGAAATGGGTGAAAGGGACATGAAAGGGGTGAAGGAAGCTAGCAGGTGTAGAAATGAGATTAGACAACAGAGGACATTTCTATCCAGAATACGAGTAATCCAAAATCCCCATCAGTCTCAATTATATGTTTTGTATAAGTGAAAATAACTGAAGTAACATGAGAACAGCCCAGGCACAGGGATGGCTCCCGATATTGAAAGAGAGGCACAGAATCTATTAGTATGAGCCTGCCAGGAGTCTAGTGACCAAACATCAGACCTAACTACCTGCCCCTGATCTATGCATGGTTAGGCCTCTCAATGCACAACTCACACCCTTCCCTAGTGGAAGAAGGCACCAAGATAATACATATAAGTATTATTTTATTTACCATTTGGTTTATTTAAGGTGTGCTAGAGCTTAAGCTGTACCAGAGCTGTGTCATATCAACACTACCATATGGCTCAGAGTGCTGGCAGATGACAGAGTGCAACCGTGCCAAACTCTCATCCTTTCACACCACCAGCCTTCGTAAGATACATTGTTTTCGGCCAAAAAATGCAATCTCCAACCACGACCTGCTCCTGCGATGCCACCAGGAGTTCATGACAACTATCATTATGAGAAAATGCTGGAGATGGATAGGGCACGTGATGAGAAGGGAGGCAGATGCCATTGTAAAGATAGCACTTCACTGGACGCCTGAAAGACGACGGAAACATGGGAGCCCCAAGACAACATGGCGGCGTACTGTTGAGTCAGACATGAAGAGAATGAATTACAACTGGGACACACTGGAGAAAATGGCCAAAGACAAACAAAAAATGGAGAACCTTCGTTGCTGCCCTACACACCAGCGGGCGTAATAGGCATTAACTAACAGATTATGTTTCCAAGATTTTTTTCAGAACCACAAGTGATAGAAACTTTCCTAGAGAAACAAAGATTCTTACACTTCCAAAGAACTGTGGGGACCAAGGCCTTAAGATGTACAGCAATTATTGTGACAATATACAACTACAAGAATGAAGGACACTTCAGTCCTCCTCTGATCTCAGAGATGACGCTCGATAAGTCTGTGGCTCCACACTGGGGAGTGAGCAGACAAGAAGTGGGGCTTGGAGCTACCTCATTTCCTTCCAGCTTAAGTTGAAAGAGTGATAAGACAACCCAGTCCCAGGACAATCTTACCCTTCTTCCTCTGATGGAACAATTAGGAAGAAATCTTGCTGAGATTTTCTCCACATTAGTGTTATCCTGCTGATTTTCCTGAGGGAGAAAACAATCAGCCCATTGTTAGCAACTAGTGATTATATTAAATGAGTTTGGTATGGGTTTCAGTTTATTTTCAGAGGATGGGTGCTCACATCACACACACAAAACTTCTCCAAATTGGGAAAATCTGTAGAAAGGTCAATGAAAGTGAAAGAGAGACTGAATGCCAGGGCATACATTCAGCCAATATTGGCATACAAATACCTCTTAATTCTGATCTGTTTTCATTCAAAAAAATAAATCAGTTTCTAGCTAGTAGGAGTGCACAGTAAACGTTATCAACATGCACTCGGTAACTGAGGCAGAGATCTCTATGTCAATCTGCAGAAAGCCTGCAGATTAGAACATTAGTTCTAAAACCCTGAATTTTAGTGAGGGGTAAACTCAGAGGTCTAGTGATGATAATTTGTGTCAAAATTGTTAACTATTTCATTCTACATGTAAGAGGTTGTCTATCTTGTAAAAAATTTCCATATATAGTGGTATAAGTATATAGTTAAATCAGTATAACTGTCTTGATTTAAACTCCATGTAAACATTTAGTCCAGTATCAGAGTTGCTTTTTTGCAGTGGAGGGGTTCTTTTAAACCTATCCTAAAGCAATAAAGGTACTTGTACACTGGAATGGGGGTCCATGTAGGCATTACGCTAGTTTCACTATATTAGTTTAACTTCACACCTTAACTAATATTGGTATAACTTTTCTGTGTAGAAAAGCCATCTGAAAGAAGAGAGAGGACCTCTGACCTGCACAACTGAGTGTTATCTCCATAGGGTACCTAATGCAAATAAACCAAGCACAAGATGCCCAATGGAGCTCAAAGAATATGCACAATTATAATTTGAACACCTGCACAATCTACTGTGAGCAGCAACTCACAGGTGCAGAGTTTATTTTGTGGGTGCAGATGGAAGAGGTATACTACCCCAACCCGATCCCTACTAAGCTCTCATTCCTAAGTCTTCTTGGATAGGATTCAGGAACATTATCAGAGCAGTGTCAGGGAATTCTGCTGCCTGTGCTATACCTGCCCTGGGAATGAGTAGAAGATTTCAAGCTTGGGGGATGTCAGCTTTTCTTGAGCACATTAAATAAAGAGCAGCTCAGTGCAAACACATCTCCATTGCAACAGAGGGAATTAAAACAACAAGCAGTGCATGGCGCCAGTGACTGAAATACAGTGGGATTGGTAGAGATCCCCCCACCCTTACATACTTGAAATATTTGTCCACTTAATTTATCCCTGACCCCCAACTCCAGACAGTCTGACCTCTCTTCTTTGTTATCCTTTCTTGTACAACTTCTTTATGGGGAGTGCAATACTTCAAGAGCACTGAGAGTTAACCTATTTTGACTGTGGGAAGTGGGGGGGGGGAGAGGGAAGACTGGATAGGAGTGGGTCGGCAAAAATGAATGTTGTTTGGTTATTTTTACTTATGGTTGCAATCTTGCTTTATGTCCGGACGAGAAAAAGTTCTTATCTCCCTTTCAGTCCCATATTCTGATTAGAAACACGACCCCCCCCCCCACACACAAACACAAGAGTTATTTGTTAGAAGAGCTGCTATCAAGGAACAAGGGCTGTCTCTTTGTGTGGTTGGCTGGTGCGACGTTTGCCTTCCAGCTTTTGGAAAATATCTTTAACTTAATCATATTCACATGACAAACCCTAAATTAAAAAAAAACACACATCATGAGTAATGCAGAAAGGAGAGAAGCGAAAGAGAGGAGAAGTCTGAGAGCGGCGGATCGCTTCACAGGCAGAGCGGAGCTGTCAGAGAGAGAGAGAGAGAGGGGGGAGGGTGCTGCTTTTTGCAAAGACGAGATCGGGAGTTTAACCCCATCCGATCTCCGCGCTGGCGAGAAGAGAGAGAGAGAGAGGAAGGTCCAGTAACCAGGCAAAGGCTGCGATTGCAACAAAAGCTCCGGACTTCCCTCCTGGCGTCACTCAGTGCTGAGGCGTGTTGGCTTCGCAGGAAGCAGGTTTTCCTCCCCTGGCTTTGCAAAGCCCCCTTTCCCGTGGAGCCTCATGCACTCTGCAGAGCAGCAGCCCAGGCGGCAGGATGACTCCCGGGGAGAGAGGCGCTAAGGTGCTAACCCCCCTCCTGCTGCTGCTGGCCCTCCTCGCCAGCCCCAACGCCGGCCTGGAGGTGCAGCACAAGTTCCTCTCGCCCACGTTGACCAACAACTTCGCTCTGGACGGGCCGGGCAGCAAGATCTACCTGGCGGCTGTCAACCGGCTCTACCAGCTCTCCGGCCCCAACCTGACGCTGGAGGTGGAGGAGCAGGTGGGCCCGGTGCCGGATAACCCCCTGTGCCACGCACCCCAGCTGCCGCAGGCCTCCTGCGAGCACCCCAGGCGGCTGACCAACAACTACAACAAGATCCTGCAGCCGGACCCGGAGCAGGGCATCGTGGTGGTGTGCGGCTCCATCTACCAGGGCTTCTGCCAGCTGCGCAGCATGGCCAACATCTCCGCCGTGGCCGTGAGCTTCCCGCCGGGCAGCGCCAGCGGCGGCGGGGAGCCGGTGACCGTCTTCCCCAGCATGCTCAACGTGGCGGCCAACCACCCCAACGCCTCCACCGTGGGGCTGGTGCTGCGGCCGGCGGCGGGGAGGCGGGACACGCGGCTGCTGGTGGGGGCGACCTACACGGGCTTCGGCAGCCCCTTCTTCCCGCGCAACCAGAGCCTGGAGGACCATCGCTTCGAGAACACGCCCGAGATCGCCATCCGCGCCCTCAACGCCCGCGGCGACCTGGCCAAGCTCTTCACCTTCGACCTCAACCCCTCAGACGACAACATCTTCAAGATCAAGCAGGGCCACAAGGCCCGCCACAAGCTGAGCTTCGTGCGCGCCTTCCTGCACCCCGCCCCGCCGCTGAGGGGCGCCGCCTACGCCTACCTGGCCCTCAACAGCGAGGCCAACGCCGGCGACAAGGAGAGCCACTCGCACAGCCTGCTGGCCCGCATCTGCCTGGCCGAGCCGGGCCGCAACGCCAGCGCCGGCGAAGCCAAGAAGCTGACCGAGTCCTACATCCAGCTGGGGCTGCAGTGCGGGCCCGGCGGCGGCAGCGGCTTCACCCGCCTGCTCTCCGTCTTCCCCGCCGCCGCCGCCCTGCAGCTGGCGCCCGCCGGCGGGGAAGGGGCCCGGCCGCAGGAGCTGCTCTTCGGGGTCTTCGAGGGCGCCGCCCCGCCCGGGGCCCGCCACAACTCGGCGCTCTGCGCCTTCCGCTTCGCCGACATCGAGCGGCGCATCCGGCAGGCCCGGCACTCGTGCTTCGTGGAGCCCGACTCCGGGCGGGTGGACGTGCTGGACAGCGTGGTGCAGGGCACCGGGCCGGCCTGCGAGAAGAGGAACATCCAGGTAGGCGGCGGGGGGCTGGGATCGGGCCCCCCCCTGGGCAGCCTTGTGGTGGGAGGGAGGCAGCTCTGGAGACGCGCCTGTCGTTAGTGGGGACCCCGCTGCCCCGCTCAGGGGAGCTTCAGCATCCTCGCTGATATTGGATCTCAGGAGTGGGGATTCCTCCTCTGGGATGGGGAGCGAGACTCCTGGGATGTTGCAGTTGCCCACCCTCGTGGGGACCCAGGTAACAGCGGAGTCCAGGAGAGCAGAGTCCCAACATTAGGAGAACCACTGAGAAAGTTCGGAAGGTGCCCCAGATAAGGCCGCAGCTTAGTTTTCTAGGATGGTGGGACACCTCTTCTGTAGAGGGTGAGAAACTGGAAGGTTCCCTTTCAAGGGCCGTGGCGCAGGGAGCAGATATGTCCCTGTGGAAGATCAGAGTGCAGAGTTGGGGAATCCCTACTGGGGAGAGCCCCTAATTCTGATAAAAGTGCAGCTCAAGAGAGCAGATTTTGAGGCAGAAGGGGTGTGGTTCAAGGCACTATAACCCCCTGTCGGTGGAAAAAAGTTAGGTAATCCATGTGATACTACACTACAGTGAGATGATTTTATCCTAGGGAAACCACCTGCTGGCAGAAACCCAGCTGTTTAGTAGATGAGAGACTGTAAAAGGCAACCTAGAGCTCTGCAGGACAGGGCTCAGCACACCCCAAACAGACAGTGTGGTGAGCCCCTGCTGATATCCAGCAGTGCATAGACTGGAATGCTTGGCTGAGACTGGATTCTCCATGGTCCCAATCTTGAAGTTATTACTCAGGCAAAACACTTTTAAAATCATTGTAAGGACTTTAGAATTGGGTCTCATGTTTGGATTAATAACCGTGAACCTTCTTGACTAGCTGAGTAAGTGATAACAATCCATCAGGTTGAAGTCTGGTGGGATTTGAGAATCATGGAAGTGAGAGGCGGAAAAGATTTATTAGTTTGTCCATTGGAATTGTTCTCTTCAGTCCATTCTCCGGTGCTTTGTCTAATCCAGTGTAAACATCGAAAGTGATACAGCTTTCACATATCTGTGTATCTGACATAAGCATTGTCGTATAAATGCAAATTAGAGATGGGATTCAGTCAGAAGCCTGCATGTGAGAACCACTGGACTTTGGGTTGGTGGTGCTTGGAATCAGAACCAAAAGCCTGACCGGAATGTTATAACTAGTCTCAGGCCCATACGCATTTCTGTGGGGGTATGTGCTTTTTTTGTAAATGTGGACCACAAGGGTGTAAATGCACCCCAATGGTCCCCCACATAAGCTGGGAAATCAGCCCCAGCCTTCCCTCAGCTGGTCAAAGCATGGCTGTGGGAGGCTCAGACAGCTCACTGCTCCTGCGGAGTATACTTACTTAGGGGACCATGGGGGGTGCTTTCGCACCCTTTGCACTCGCCCTGTGTACAGGCCTGAGTCTCTGTGGGTGTGAACTTGCACACTGTACCCCATTAAAATCTGTTGCAAATCTCCATAGACTTCAGTGATGCATATCAGGCTCTAATGGTCTATCCCAGACCTTAGCACCTGAATCCCTGTCAGACTTTGGATTTGGGTGATGGTTGAGAAAGAGTATGTCAGCAGCCAAACCCAGACCTCTCTCAGAGGTTTACAGTAGTATGAAGCCAAACTTCTGCCCTGGATTGAAGTGGGTGTTAGAATTTGTATGTGGATTCTGCATTCCCAGGACTGTCTCTGTTCAAATCCATCTCATAGCCTCCTCTGATCCATCACTATGAGTGATTCTGGTTTATGTACACAATTTAGAAAATTGAGGAAGACATGCTGAGTACAATAAGCTCCTTTTTGGCAATGATTTACATTAATTCAGTATCCATGTGTAAATTTAGGTTCATTGTGACAATCAATTGGATTCCTACGTGGCTTACTATGAAGTCAAACATGCAGTGGTTTTTGCATACATACAACCACCCCCTCTTTTATCAAGGACCATCTTTATTCCCACGTTCCCTGTCCCCAGTGAACTAGTGGTGACTCACAGACTTTATTTTTCTCTTTCTTTTCATTTGTTGCTCTCTGTACAGACATGGAGGAAAGGCAGCTCTAAGAATGTGTGTTCAGTTGTAGCTGTTCTCTTCCCACGTCCCTCTGTATATTTCTGCAGCAGGACAGTGCAGGATGTGTACAGTACATAGAGAGGGAACACAGGCTGAATTGTTTCATTGCATTTGGTGTGCAAGTTTACCATTGTCACAAATTGTTACTAAGTGGACATGAATGTTAATAGAAGCAAGGTGGGAGGGCAATATCTTTTATTGAACTAAGAGACAAACAAGAGTGCAAGAGACAAGCTTTTGAGCTTTACAAAACTCAGGTTGGAAATTATCACTCGTGCCCACTTTATTTTAAGTGGTTTCTGGCAACATATGTTTACTGGATGTTTAACAATTTGTCCCATCTTGTAGTTAGCTGGTTACATTTTCCAGATCTGAATATGAGCTCTCTGAAGTTTGAAAACATTTCACTCCCATCAACAAAATTTGGTCCATTAAAATATATTACCTCATCTGCCGTGTATCCACGTATCCTGGGATCAACATGGCTACAAAGACACTGAAATATAAATTTTTATGCCGGATAAAGATGCCTATTTTCCCCTTTAGCAAAAGTCACAAATTATTAAACAACAGAGCTGCTTTAGCACTGTGTCTTTTTTTTCTTCTGCTGGGAAAAGGGCAAAACTTGGCTCCATCAAAGATTATAAAAACATCTGTTTGATTTCACAGGCAAGACAGAGCACTTGGGTTTGGCTTCTGTGCTTCACAGTGCAATGATAGAAAGGTTTCCTATGGTAACCAGTCTGTTTGGCAACGGCAGCCCCATACTAAGTTACAATAGGTAGCCTTAATGCCGTAGTTCATAGACTGGCTTAGGGACATTGAATTGTTTTCCTTTGGTGGCAAAGTACAAGCTGCCAGACAGCCAGAAAATCTGGTAACCATTGTGGCTTTTAGTTAATGCCACAAAAAGACACAGTGCATTAAATGGTGTGGATCCAGTCCTAAGGGCTTCTGCTCCCATGGTAGCCAGTGGGAGTTGAGGGCCTGATTTTCCAGAGCTGTTGAACACCTACACTTTCAATGATTTCCACTGACATGCTGGGTATACTGCTCAGTATCCCTAACAATCAGGCCCTCAACACTTTTCAGGGGCACATTGTGAGCAATGACTGCAGGATTAGGCAACAGTAGCTGAGATTTTCCAGGGACACTGAGGGTATGTCTACACCGAATTCCTCTTTCGAGAGAGAAATGCAAATGCAGCTGAGCGAAATTGCAAATGAAGCGCGGATTTGAATTTCCCGTGCTTCATTTGCATAATTGCGTCCGGGCTCTATTTCAAAATACCCTATTTTGAAAAAAGAAACGCTGTCTAGATGCGGTTATTTTGAAAGTAAACCCTTCTTTCGAAATAACCCTTAAACCTCATTTTATAAGACGTAAGGGTAATTTCAAAAGAAGGGGTTTCTTTCGAAATAACCGCGTCTAGAAAGTGTTTCTTTTTTCGTAATAGGGTATTTTGAAATAGCGCCCGGACGCAATTATGCAAATGAAGCGTGGGAAATTCAAATCCGTGCTTCATTTGCAATTTCACTCAGCTGCATTTGCATTCCTCTCTCGAAAGAGGAATGCAATGTAGACATACCCTAAGGGTGTGTCTACACAACAGAATTTAACTCGAACTATGTCAATTGCGTAGCTTATTTTGAAATAGCTTATTTCAAAATTGGGAGGGTCCACACAGAACTTATTTCGAAATAGAACACTCTTCCTCTTCCCTTACTCATACAATGAGGTTTACAGGAATTGGAGTAAGAACTCCAGCTTGACAATATTTTGACATTATTTCAAAATAACTGCCTGCTCTGTAGACATGGACTAAGTTATTTTGAAATAACGCTAGTAATTTTGAAATAATGTTGCTGTGTAGTTGTACCCCAAGGAGTTAGGTGCCCAACTTCCATTGAAACTCAACCTGGCACCTAACTAACTTCCTCAGACTCCTTTGAAAATCCCAGCCTATATGAATAGTACAGATTTTTTCTGATTTATAGTCACCTGGAGGCAACAATTAATAACAATGAATAAGCCATTCTTTATCAGCACTTAAAATATCTGGATTTTTTCCCTCTGTAAAGCGCTTTATACATATTAATGCTCCTCTCAAGCCTCTATGTGGCACTCACGTTAATGTATTTATTGCTGTTCATAGCATGATGATGAGATTTGCCCTAGTCTGCAGATGAACTCAGTGTCAGAGCAAAGATGAAAACTAGGGTTATAGTGTAAAGCAGGTGACTTCTCTTCAGGGACTGACAAGATCCATCTTTTCTTTTTAATTAATTTTTGTATTGATTCAATGATTGCAGAAATGAATGCTGTACTCAGGATCTTATCTATATGTAACGATGACTAAGAAGATTATTTGTTCCATAATGAAAACTTATTAAGAATAGTTATGTTGTTAGAAGTGTGGTTAAACGATTTATGTGGCATTTAGTGGCAGAAGCCACAAGGTTTTGAGTTCCCTCAGCTTCCATTGAAGTCAGAGTTGAATTACTCAGCACCTGGCAGGATCAAACTGTATATTTTCATAAGGGGAATAGGATAAGTTAGTGATTATAGTTTAGGGTTGGAAATCAGGAGAACCAGCTTCTAATCCTGATACTGACTATCTGTATATCCTTGAGCAAGTTGCTTCCCTGTGCCTCAGTAAACCAATCTATAAAATTATCTTACTGTAGTAACTGAGCTTTACTTCATTGGGTGTTAATGATTCCTGTTTTGAAGGTGCTTTGTATTCCTTGCATGGAAGGTTCAGCAGTACATAAATGCAACATACTATTAATATTTGTTCCTGCTTAATATTTGTTCATTTCCCGTTCACTTGAAGTGCAAATCTCTAGAAACGTTGACCTAGTCTGCTGGAAGCTCTCTTACATGCCATTTAGTTGGAAGAAGAGCTTTTCAGTTTTTTCCACTTTTTTCTTAATCATAAGGATTGCCAGCAAGTTAACAAGCTGCTTTTATTTCAAACTCCCCAAGCAACTGTGTCAAGATGAGGGTTGTAATATAATGTTTCTTTGCACTGAAAAAAAATCTAACACCAATTTCTACCTTCGAGACAATGAAATGGTCTAATACATTTTACATCCCAGCCCTGGGAACACAGCAGGAAAATATATTACAGCTGCTGCTGGCATGGTGTTTTAGCTAAGGGTCTATCCATGTTTCTATTATAAGCTCCACTTTTTCAGCAGTTAGTGGGTTCCCAGGTTTGAGGGGTGGGGTTGTCCACATATAACACAAATGTGTTTAAGTTTTTCTAAGTGGTTCTATAGATTATAGGGGAGGTTTAAATGAGTTTAAAAAAATCTGAAATGACTGGCTGATTCATTGCAAACATAGGTTACAGAGATTCTGTATTACAGCACATGGAATGAGTAGTGTTATGGGGGGTGTTGATTGGAAAGAAGTCCAGGGTTCAGTCCTGAAAACCTTGCTCATATGACTAATCCTGTTGAAGTCAGTGGGACCCACAGGAAAAAGACTGTTTGTGTGAGAAGTAGTGGATTGTGTGGTCAGGTCCTTAGACTGTAAGTTATTTTGGAGGCAGGAACTGTGCTTGTCTGTAAAGCATCATGCACACCTATAGTGCTGTATAAATAATAACGAATAAATAATATGCTTGAGGGACAGACATTTTGCCCAGAGGGAAAAATAGACAAGTCTAATTGGGTAGATTTTGCTTATGTTTCTTCCACAGAGTACTGCAGATCTTACTAGAAGATTTTTTTTTTGTTATTTATTATGTTATTGATAAATTGCATTTTGACAGTGTGCTCGGTGCAGTACAAGGAGTTGGGGGTCTTTATTCAGTACATTACTTAAGCACATGCTTAACTTTAAGCCTATAAGTAGTTTCTTTGACTTATTAAGCACAAGTTTAAGTGCTCTGCTAAATTGGGGTCTAAATGGCAGACAAATCACCTATGCAGATTCTCTAGAAAAGTGGAGGAAGATTATCAGAGGGTTGCTATTATGCGTTTTGTTAATAAAAGGTTTTTGTTAAAGCACTTTTGAAAGAAGTGGGCTAAGACTGGTAGGTTTATTGGAAGACATACATTTTAAGGAAGGATTTTGGAACAAAGACACAGTGGTTGTTTTTGCACCAGTTACTAGTGGAGAAGTTCCTGAGCTGAGAGAGCCTGTCTCTAACAACTTGCCTCAGAGGCTGTGTCTACTCTGGCGCGATCTTGCGCAAAAGTGGCCGCTCTTGTGCAAAAACTTGCTGCCTGTCTACACTGGCCACCTGTTCTTGGGCAAGTAAACTGACGTTCTAATGTATGAAATCAGGGCTTCTTGCGCCAAAACTCTGACGCTCCTGCTCAGGAATAAGCCCTTTTGCGCAACTGTTCTTGTTCAAGAAGCCAGTATAGACAGGCAACATAAATTTCTTGTGCAAGAAAGCCCTGTGGTTAAAATGGCCATCAGAGCTTTCTTGCGCAAGAGAGCGTCTACACTGGCATGGTTGCTCTTGCGCAAAAGAACATCTCTTGCGGAAAAGCACATGCCAGTGTAGACGCTCTCTTCTGGAAGAGTTTTTGCACAAGAACTCTTTCGCAAAAGAGTTTTTGTGTGAGAATGCGCCAGTGTAGACGTAGCCAGAGTGCCGTTCTTGTGCTAGAATGGGACCACTAATGTGTTTTCATCACATTACTTCAATAGGATACGAATTCATGTCTCCAAAGAGGATGATGATGAATATGTATGATCTCGTTAGTGGGTACTTTCCATTGCAGTGTGCCATCACAGCTTAGCAAACACGGTTAACTATAAATGGGTCCATTGCTACACGGGACCAGATTCTGATCTCAGGTATGGAGGTGTTAAACCTGAGTGGCTTTACTCCATTTACACCATTGTAACTTAGGTCAGATTCTGGTTCATTAAGTTTGAAGGACCCTTAAACCTCACACCATGAGCCTGCAGTGCCTCTCCAAAAGATAATTAGTTAAGTAAGGGCCCAATCCTCCACTATGCTGAACACCATAATTTCAAATGGTGGAGGGGTGGGTGCAGGGCCTGCTGTGGCAGGAGGGGCTGGGACCTGCCATGACTGTGTGGCAGAGGGGCAGGGCCTGTGGGCAGCTGCTGTCACAGTTGGGGCTGAATAACATAATTTGGGAGTAGGGGGCGGTGCAGAAGTCATGGTTGGAGTATATGAGGGGCCTGGAGTTGGGGTACATATTTTGGCAAACAGGTAACATTTTATTTGCATATTCATTATTTGCCAGGCTTTTAATACATTTAAAAACGATAGGGGCAGCAGGGGGTGGGATCGAGTGTGAGCTAGGAATCAGCTGATTCCTGGCTCATGCCTGGTCCCCCCTCTATGCCCTCTGCCTTTTAAATGTATTAAGAGCCATTAGGCTCTTAATACATTTAAAAGGCAGAGCTGCAGCAGGGTTAGCTCCCAGGGCCAGGAGCTAACCCCGCTGTGGTTCAGCAGTTTCCCCCCTTATCGACTAATCAAATAGTCAGTGGAAATTCGACTGACTCAATTAACTGATTACATGCAATTTAACATCCCTAAGCAGCAGTAGGATCAGGGGATTGCAAATGGGAACATTAAGCCACCTTTGTGCATCCATTTGTATTCTGCATGCCGCAGTCATCACTGAGGATCTATCCATAAACCCATGAGGGGAAATAACAGTTAAAAGGTAATTAATGCACATATGGAACTGAGAAGTGAGTTGAAATGCCAGTCTAACCATTTCTGATTTACTGTATTTTATATGCTGAAATACTTGGGCATAGTGGCATGTGATAATTATGGAGTTTCAGCTTTAACTCTGAATTTTCTGGCTCTTGTGGCTTTGTTCAGACTTTGCATGTTAGCTGAACAATGCATTTTGTGGTTTAATGATCAGATAGCTATCAGAGAGTTTTATGATAATGAGTTGTTAAATAAAATGTACTGCTTGGGTGAATTATAGAAACTATTTCAGTATGTATGTATTTCGGTTTGGAAATGTTGTCTAAAACCAGTAAGAAAATATTTCCAAACTAAAACTTGTATCCACATGGGAGTATGACAAAGCATCCATTTACTGTCCAAACATACTGTAGTTTCGCAGTGGGACTGGATTTTAAAGGAGTTTTGTTACTTTCAAGTACTGGTTAATACTAATTCAAAAACACCAAATATGAAAATAAATCTCTTCTAACCTTATATCTATTCAAATAAATCTAGAGGACTACCCACAAAAAGGAAACAGCACATTTACAGTTAATTTATACATTAAAAAGAAAGAAAAAGTTCTTGTAAATCAATTTTTTATTTTATATAATCTGATGTTTGGGTGGGTTGCTAGCACTATCTGAAGCTGAAAAATACTGCACTGTTCCAAATTAATATTTTTTTCTTACTGTAATTATGAATGTTGTTTTACAGTAAAAAATAAAAGTGTCCCTGGCCTGAAGAGTTCACTCTCTGTGCTCCCAATAATAGTGTGTGTTGTGTTCTGTGCTTATGTAGATCTGATTTAGGATCAGGACATAACTGTCCAGATCAAAGCCCTGGCTCCAAATTGCACTGTTATTTGGAAAAGTTCAGACTTGAATCCGGAACTGAATAGAGCGTTCTGGGCCCATCTCTACTGAACAGTGGATAACAATGCAAGTTTGGAGTGTATATTTTCAAAAGGATTTATTTCAAAATACAGCTATGAAATTTATGGATGTATGCAAAGATGAAAAACCTCTAAAACGCCATCTGAAAATTACAGATTTTATCTAAAAGGGGTTCAAATTACTCAGGTTCTTACCAGATGGTTTCAAACCTCCCAAGTACCCCTCTTGGGCCCACACCTGCTTTGAGTTTCAATACCAAATGAATTGGAGATTGAAATGAGATATTCAAGTGAGGTTCACCTGACTTCACACTGAAACCAGACATCATGCTTGATTGAGAGGCTGTCAACATGGTGGATTCATGGGCAGTTAGTACAGAATAGCTATTGCACTTTAAATTTAAACCCTAAATTTTTTGTGCTAACTCCCAATATGGACACTTTCATTTTTCATTAAATGACCCTTTTTGTGGATTAGGTTATCTCTCTTAGGAACTTTTTAAGATCCTACTAGTCATCAGTCCAGGTGCCTAAATACCTATGCTATTCTGGCCCAATAGCTTGCTGGAAAGGATTATCAGAGACATTAAAACATAAGTCCATCCTTGGCTAAAGTAATTTAATGCAAACATTGTACAAGCAAGCACAAGAGAGACATGAAAACAGTTAATTAAAAATACCTGAGACCTATCACACTTTACCTACAGCGACATGATCCCAGCTAATAGTATAGTCAATATTAGTGATAGCATGTGTCTACAAGTAATGACTCAGACTTTAGAATGGCACACATGGATAATTTGCTCATAGTTGTTGCAGTTGCATGCACAGCTGCACTAATTGTGTGCACAAATGAGCAGTCCAACATGTCATTTGTACATACAGTTACTGCATTAAGGATAGTGTTAAACAACAGTAAGTTGTTCTTGACAATGAGTTCTTGACAATGAGAAAAGAAAATGCTCAGCCGAAAAGAGTACATAGCTAATACCTGTATACTTTATTACCTATTGGTCTTTGGAATGTTTTTTGTGGAAGGGAGAAGAAGAAGAGTATTAACACATTGCATTTCTGTAGCTCTATCCATCCATAAATTTTAGTGCAATTAACAGACATTCACAAATTAAGTCTCACTGCACCCACCAGAAGTGGGTAAGAATAAACCCCCCATTTTACCGGTGGGGCAACATGAGACTCTGAAAGGCAAAGTGACCTGCCCAATGCCAGAAAGTGAATGAGCGTATGAGTCAGGAATAGCGCTTGGAGATCATCATTGCCCAGTCGCACTAAGAATAGTGCAGAATGCATGAGCAAAGTGGAAGGAGGGGAAGTTAGCCATTAAGTTAGAAGAATAATTGGCAATTTGCAAGTGTCATCTAGTGGGGGGGGGGGGGAGTTCCTTCCTGTTTTCAGGTTGGTAGAGTAACACTTGCAGCTCTCTGTTTTGTTGCAGGTTGGGAAGTAACATCTTAGAGCAAGTGGAGAAGGCAGCAGACTGTCTCAAATGATCCCTCACTAAGGGAGGTCCTAGAACTTATTGACATTTTCCTGCGGAAAGAACAGTGTTAATATCTAGCACACAGCTGTACAAGGGTACATCTAAACAGCGGTGCTATTTTGGGATACATCCGGTATCCTGAAATAGCATTTTCCATGTATTAACAGCATGCCATTTTTTCGAAATGCAGTCGAAATAACGGGCTTGCTATTCCGACATCCCGGTAAATATCATTCCACAAGGATTAAGGGACTTGTTGGAATAGTGGTCTATTTCAAATAGCTTCAAATTTTGAAATAGACTAGCTCGAAATAAGCTACACAATTTGCATAACTCAAATTTCCTGGCTTATTTCGAGCTAGCGGTGCCGCTGTGTAGACGCACCCTAACAGTTCTGCTGGCAGCCACTGTTCTGACAAGTTGAGCAGAATCTCTGGAGCACCTGCTTTAGAAGAGGCCGATCTCAAGCTGAAACTAGATGAGGCTGTTTTAGATGTGACATGCTGATCAGAAGGGCTTATAGCGCTGTTCCTGATAATCGTGCCTCATTACTCTTGTTCTGTCCATAATGTTGCTCAGTTGGAGGAATGTGCAATCATTTCTCACGCAAATCTCTGTCTACAATGGAGCCCAGAGGCACTGTAGGAGCTGTGAATAATCAGGCCACCTTTTCTTGAAACACAGTGGGCCAGCAATGGTCAGACGTTGAATGACAGCCATGAGGGGTTTGAACAGGAGTGAAGCTGCCATTTCTAACTTTTCTTCAAATTATATAACTTGCTGTTTTTCAGAAAAATGGGAAAGAGAGTGATTACACACAGATACAATCCCTGAAGCTTTACAGATGGAGAAAGGCAAATTTTACATCTGCTGAATCTCCGTTACAAATAATGGAAGGGCACTAGGCATGAAGCTTGCCCAGGATGTCTATCACAGCACCTATGTGGTCCTCATATGTAAAACATATAATTAAAATAATTCCCTTTGACTGCTGTGGACCTGATGTTTTGGCATAACCCACTCTGCACCAGAGAATTTTTCAGCAGTGCATCAGGGACTGGGGCTGTGGCAAAGGATAAAGATGGAAAATAGGGATACCCATCAAAATCTGGGCCAAACCCCACTGATCTCTGGTGAGCTGCAAAAAGTGCTTCTTCCACCACACTCTTCTTAGCCCCTCCCTGAAGAATGGTATTTGTGGCAGTGTCTTGATCATGGTTGCAGAGTGAAGAGGGGCTTTTAACTTTCCTCTGTCTTACATGGAAATTGGGTTATGTGGAGGGGAGAAACATGCTTTATGGAACAGCCATTCTCTGGGGTCTCTAGCCTCCTTATTTTTCAGTGGGATGCTTTTGGCATACGGAGCTTCTTTGAGAAAGAAGGACACGGTTATGGAGATAATGGGAATAGTCTGCACATTCCAACATATTTTCTATATCTAGGCCTCTGTTTTCAGTATTGTTCCTCTGTGCACTACACAGTGAAGGGGATTAGAGGGAGGGTCCATGTGATTTATTGTTAGTCACACATATTATATATTAATATACTTCCAGACCATGCACTTTTAAACACGGGAAGACACTGCATGAGCTGAAAGGGTACTCTATTTTAGAAATGGGCAATGGAAGCATGATTTGATCAGATTTAGGCTACAAATCCAGTTTTGGATTTAAGCACTAACAAGACTTTAATTAGATGCCACCAAAATTTCACCAGCTGTAATTATGGCAGCATGTGTCAAAATGCTTCTTGAATGGTGGAAATCACACAAGATGAATCCTGTTGTTCAATCGAAACTGCCAGTATCTTGGGGCAGAATTGCCCAAGAATAGCTATTTTTACAAAATTTCAGCTGCATATGAATTGGAACTGGAATAGGAGATTACAAAACTGCCTAATGCTGGGTTTGGATAAACCCAGACACATACCTTCTTGGTATTCAAGGGAATGTTTGTCCCATATCTGTTTAAAATATTTAGATTGCTCATACATTTCTGTTTCTGAAATAAAAACTTGCTAGTTATTGGATTTTATCCAGCACTCAGATGAATATTCCCAGCCTCTAAAGCATTTTGGGCTGATATCTGGAGATATTTAAGAGTAGGTTAGATAAATGTCTATCAGGGATGGTCTAGACTAGACAGTATTTGGTCCTGCCATGAGGGCAGGGGACTGGATTCAATGACCTCTCGAGGTCCCTTCCAGTCCTAGTATTCTATGATTCTATGAAAAGTCATTGCTTTCTGATGGTTGTCTCTTGGTAGCTGAAGTGAAATGAGCCAATTAAAACCACGGTTTCTTGATTTTAGGATATATCCCAGGAAATATATTTTATAGAAATCAGTATAGGGGCAGTTCTAGGTAAAAACTGATGGCAATTGACGGCACTTTCTTAAGAAGAGTAGCTATGAAGACTAACATTTTGATATAGATTAGGGATTGGCAACCTTTCCAAAGCAGCGTGCTAAGATTTAATGCTCCTGCTCTGGGCCATGCCACTCTCCTGGGAGAGTAGGAGGGGCTCTCTCCACTGTGTGCCCCACTTGACTTCTTGCCCTGGGCTCTGCTCCAGCTTTTCCTATGAGTAGGGGAAGAGCAGCGTGCATGCACTTCCCCATAAGCCGGATCCAGCGCAGAGCCTCAGGGCTTCCCAGGCCTGCTTGAGCTGCCAGACTTTGGCCTTCAGTGCATGCACACACCCGCATGCCTCCCAGGGGCTGTGACAGAGCCAGGAACTCGCCATGAAGTCGCCACCCCAGGTGGAGAAAGGGATGGGGTGACATTGCCGCAAGGGGCAGCTCAGCTCACATACAGGCAGTCCCCGACTTACGCGGATCCGACTTACGTCGGATCCGCACTTACGAACGGAGCTTTCTCGCCCCGGAAGTCGGGGCGAGAAAGCCCCGTTCGTAAGCTGCTCTGGTGCCCCTGGTCTGCTGGAGACCGTCTCCAGCAGACCAGGGGCACCGGGCGGGTTCCCGCGCTTCTGAGGCTTTGCCAGAGCAAAGCCTCAGAAGCGCGGGAACCGCTGCTGCTGCCCCTTGAGACCCGGTGCCTGTGGTCTGCTGGGGACGGTCCCCAGCAGACCACAGGCACCCGGACTGAAGCCGCAGCCGCGGGGGGGTCCCGCGCCTCTGAGGCTTTGCCAGAGCAAGAAGTGGCAGCAGCGGCGGTTCCCCGCGCCTCTGAGGCTTTGCTCTGGCAAAGCCTCAGAGGCGCGGGACCCCCCCGCGGCTGCGGCTTCAGTCCGGGTGCCTGTGGTCTGCTGGGGACCGTCCCCAGCAGACCACAGGCGCCCAGAATGGAGCGGCAGCAGCGGCGGTTCCCCACGCCTCTGAGGCTTTGCTCTGGTAAAGCCTCAGAGGCGCGGGACCCCCCGCGGCTGCGGCTTCAGTCCGGGCGCCTGTGGTCTGCTGGGGACCGTCCCCAGCAGACCACAGGCACCCAGACTGAAGCCGCAGCCGCGGCGGGGTCCCTCGCCTCTGAGGCTTTGCCAGAGCAAAGCCTCAGAGGCGCGGCACCCCGCTGCCGCTGCGGCTCTGCTCCCCGTGTCCCTGGTCTGCTGGGGGGGGGGGGCGCAGCTAGTGTGCTCCCCCCCCCCCAGCAGACCAGGCTTTTGTCTACTGGACCACTACTGGACCAACCCGGCAGCACCCCAGCTGCTCTGCCCCAGGTCCTGATTCAGCCGCTGCTGGTCAATTTCAGCAGCGGCTGAATCAGGACACCTGGGGCAGAGCAGATGGGGTGCTGCTGGGTTGGTCCAGTCGCACCCCAGCTGCTCTGCCCCAGGCGTCCCCAAGTCAGCTTCTGCTGAAACTGACCAGCGCTGACTACAGGAAGCCCCAGGCAGAGTTGCTCTGCCCCGGGCTTCCTGGAATCAGCTGCTGATCAGTTTCAGCAGCAGCTGACTTGGGGACGCCTGGGGTTCTTAAGTTGATTCTGTATGTAAGTCAGAACTGGCGGTCAGTTTCAGCAGTGTCTGAATCTGGACGCCAGTTCCGACTTACATACAGATTCAACTTAAGAACAAACCTACAAGTCCCTATCTTGTACGTAACCCGGGGACTGCCTGTATATCATTTCCACTTCTGCAAGCGGAGATGACACACACGTAATGCTGCATTATGCACCCTGCAGTGGCAGTGACGTATGAACTTGGCCTTGGCTCCTCCCCACCCCCAAGCTCAGTCTCACATCTGAAGGACACGCGCAATGAATGGGCTCCCCCTCACGCCCTGCCCCTGCAGGAAGCCGGCGCTAGCTCCAGTCTTGTAGGGGGTACGGTGCTGGATTGCCAGCACAGGCTCCCCGTTGCTGGTAAGGGGTAACAAGGGGGAACCCGTTCATTACGCGTGCCACTGAAAATCCTCTTGTGTGTCACTTATGGCATGCGTGCTGGACGTTGCCAACCCCTGATATAGATAATGGTATCACAAACAGGTGTCAGGTTAAATGGGAGGTAGCCTTCCGTTAGATCCCATGTAGCTGGGCGAATCAGCCTCATTTATAGAACAGCTGATATAGACAATTTCTTTTATTTTTTTTGTATGGTTTGAACCAAGTTCTTCCCACTGAGTTGCAACAAATGTAAGGGAGGAAAGTTGAGCCATATTTGCTACTGGATGTATTCCCTTGTTAAGTTTCTGAACTGTAGCAGGTCACTCTAATGCAGTAGGTTAACAAGATAGTCACTGAAATAACTGTTCTCTATTAAGACTCTCACTACTGTTAAGTTTTAAAGTTTTGGGGAGTATCTGAAATTTAACATTAGTTCCTATGCACCTTATAACACTCGATTTTTTTAAATTATGGCTTAGTACTACTACAGTCTCCAACACCAGTAGATTTTAATATATTTACAAGATCTTTTCAGATGCTGTTGGAAACATCTGTTCCCAGAAAACTTAAATGGATGAACAAAGTATACACTGAGAAAGTAGAAAAAAATGTACTATATCTGGTAAAATTAGATCTCCAACTGCTTAATCCAGTAAGGTCTGTGAGTTCAACTAGTTTTAAGATTTTTCCCCTTGATTTGGATTTCTGTAACTACAGAACTAATAAGGTTTGTTATTTCTGACAGTCTGGACAATATCACTTGTCTTGTACAGATGCCTTCTAACTTCCATAAGAGGAGAAAGAAGAGTAATGTGGTGGACAGAAGTTTGGCCTGGAAGCCACTTACTCTTGAGTCCTAATCCTGACTTTTCTATTTCGTTGTGGTCCTAATCATGCTTTGTAATCTCTCTCTCTGAGATATTTTTCAGTATTTAACTGGGGCTAATACCACCCATCTTTTTCTCCTTATGACCTGAAAGTGTGTTAAACTAGAGGTGTTAGGGCCAAACCAGTGGGAGTTCTTCCAGAGTAAGTTGTGCAGGACTTGGCCTTTTGAATACTTTCATTTGTACTCTACTGAGTGACTATATAAGAAGCATAATCGGATTTCATGTTTTTTGTCTCATTTACATATCAAATGTGTGCATAACTGAATAACAAGGGTCACTTGTGATGATATGGGACAGGGCTCAACAGTCCTAGGTCTCACTTCCAGTTTGTGTCTTATATTCTCAAAAGTGCATGCTTCAGAGTTTCAGCCAACTACCTGTCGGGATCAAGAAGAGATTGCCCTTCCTCAAGTGTAGGGATGGCTATGGCTGGAGATGAGATACTGGAGAGAGAGGGCCAGTGATGGAACTGAGTAGTCTCTGGACTGGTCAACCCTGCCTCTTTATTGCGCTATAACTTTCTCACTCAGGGATGTGAAAAAACAGCCCCCTCCCAAGCACAGCAAGCTACAGTGCTGTAAAGGGCCAGTGTAAACAGCCATGCTTCCAGCACTGTTAGCTTCTCCCTTGTGGAGCTGGTTTATCTACAGAGCAGGGAGAACTCTCTCCCAGTGCTGGTGTCACTGCAGTTCAAATTTACAAGTGTAGACAAAACCTCTGTCTCAAATACTTGGCTGGTTTTTGCTCACATGGACAAGGTGTAACTGATTTGTCTTATGTTGAGTTGGGATGAAGTCCCCGGTTGGATTAGCAGTGACCATAGTTGCCTTGTTTTGCAGAGTGTGGTTACAATTCACTTGCCAGGATTATCTGAGTATGTCTCACTAATAATGTCCCTGTCATCGTGGTGGGGTCTTAGGTATTGGTGCACCTTGGTCCTGCCTATTCTCTGCCTGAAGCAGTCTAGTCTCCTGGCAGCTGTCATACTTTGATTGAATTTTAGTTGTTGAATTTTGTGTGTAGAATAAGGTGCTGTTTGTGACCTATGATATATAGCAGGTCAGGCTAGATGATGATATGGGTCACTTCTGGCATTAAACTCTATGACTCAGTTAACAAGTAAAAGGATTTTCCCCCCATCTATGAAATCTGAAAACTCCGCTGGAGATCAGAGAGTAAAGCTGGATTGTTTCCTTCTTGGACATCAACATCAGCATGGCAGGAAAAGTTCTACACAGTAAACTATGTCCTTAGTGAACCCTGCGCAGCACAGTTTGTCTTCAGTTGGCTTGCAGAGGGGGAAATATTGGAATTCAATAAACAATTTTGATGGAAGATGCACAAAAAGGACTGTAGGTTGCACTTTTATAAACCAGGACTCTGGTCCAGCAACATCTATAGTCTGGCAGGACCACAGATGTTCCAGGATCAGAGACCTGGTGCGTTGTGGAGGTGGGGGAGCCTGGTGCGCTGCTGGAGGAGCAGGGGCTGGGAGCCCGGCCCGATACAGGTGAGGCAGGAGCCCAGTGTGCAGCCCAGCGGGGGGATGCAGTGGGTGGTGTTGGGAAGCCTGGTGTGTGCAACTCAGCTGGGCTGCCTTGCTCAGCAGAGCTACGGGGAGGGTGGCACAGGCACAATCTGGGCTGGGGAAGGGGTCACAGTGCAGGCAGGAAGCCTGGCATGCGATCCAGCTGTGCTGCCTGGGGAGCTGGGAAGCCTGCTGGGGTGGTAGGGCAGGGTAGGGGATTGGGCCGGCAGCAGGGTGGCCAGAAATGACCTCCCCTGGTCTGGCAAAATCCCTCCTCTGGGACCAGTCAGGTCAGGTCCTGAGGGTGCCGGACCAGGGAGGTTCAAACTGTAGAATGCTGTTCATTCTCCATAACGTTGGTACTACAGGGCTGATGGGTAAAGGGCTGTTACCAGGCTATGCAAAGAATAGCTCTATTAAGTAACGAGGTGCAATTTGTTAATGGTCACTTTTCAGAGCAGACCCTCACTAAATGGTTCAAAAAAACTTTGAAGATGTAAAGTGTTAAGTATGGTAGTAGTGGTATTAAGAACATAACCTCTGAAGATTGAGGATCCAAATGTATTGTCAATCCACAATTCCTGCTTCTGGGAAGGAGTTAGAATATTTTGAAATCTGTTACCAAAGCCAAAGCTAAACATAAATGAGAAACACAGCTTGAGTGGTGCAAGAGCACCTCTCTTGAGGAAAGAGCAGCTAACAAAATATAGTCTGAATATATTAGACATCTTATTCCAAACAATTTCAAGAGGGACGTTTTAGTATAGCTTTTAAAATGAGTGTGAATACCCTTGGAATGAGGCACTCTTGGACGGATATATTCTCTGCTCCCAGGAGAATGCAGGCAGAAGAACAGCATTTCCAAGAGGGTGATTTTTAAAGGGCACACAAGATCTCATTGCTTAAATCTACACTATTTTGGCTAGGATGGCCCCCTTTGGAGCCAGTTTATTCTTTAATTCTTCAGTTTGCCAATTCGTCAGGGATTTATTGTATAATCTAGAAGTATTAAATTTAACACAGAATGAAGACTAACATAATAAGATTGACCAGTCTTCCTAGCAGCATGAAGGATGCAGAGTTTCTGTAAAGGGCAAGCATTAAAAAAAAATTCCAGCATTAATAACTTGACTGTTTTGTTATATATATAAATGATGTCTATCCCTCCCCACCCCACGCCCATCTCCTTTGCAACATAAAACACCAGCCATGGCAACACCTTTGGACCTCAGCAGTTGTCCAAGTGGAGAAACTCATGTAATGTTGCAGTTCAGGCTTGAGCTGGGAGTAGGGAGACAGAATGGGTTTCATGGTAATGCAGGGAGAGAGCTGTGCAGAACAGGTCCCATAAGACTCACAGATTAACATTCACCTCTCTTTTACATTTAAGCTTTGAATCATGCTTTCCTCCTTCAAGGGAAACAATGACAAAGTTTTAAAGAAACACACATTCAGATAAATGGTCACGGTGGTGTTCATGTGTTACCACAACGCTTCTGTGCTAGCACCATACTCAGATCTGCTTTGAACACTGTCTTTAGAAATTAAGGCACCTTCAGACCTCTATGCTGTCAGAGCTTGTCGCTGTGTTTTAACCATATCACTCCCCTCAACTTTAAGAGGAGTTGTTTTGCTAAAATCTTCCAGAGCTGGTAGAAATGTCTGGGTTAGCGTATTTCTTTGCTAAAATAACTCTACAGATGGCTATAAAGTGTTTGATATTCGTGTGATTGATGGGATTCTAACTAATTCCTGATTGAAGAGATGGTGGAGGAGACTGTGTCTTTGGAGAAATAAGAGATGTATGCTCGTGGGAAGGACTTTGTTCTTTCTCTCTTCTCAGGCTTCATTAGGCCTCCATATGCCTTTATGTTTTAAATACAATCCCGTCTAATAGAAAGGCCTCCTGGTTGGTGGATTTCTGCAGCCGTGGAGCTCTGTTCATATGTACTATTGGACTTCAGGTAATTCTTGTGCCCTGACCTTACTGCACCAGCTATTGGACATTTTTGGGTGGTTTTCATACAATCATTGCGCTTGTTTCCATTCTGTCACTGAACTCTCTAGTTCAGCTCAGGTACTATAACATTTTCAATAAGCCTTATTGGAATTTGCCATTTTCCACTTGCCACTCAAGGGCTTATGGACATTTCCTATTTTAGCACTGGGTTCCCTCCTAGATTAAATCAGTATTTAGGACAGTAGGAGATAAGATCATTGCCTGTTTAAGAACAATCGTTAGATAATATTTAGAGGTCCCTTCTCACTGAAAGGTTTTGTGATCAAGCATTTTCTTGCTTCTCCAATGTTAGCCTGTGTGTCTGAATTTAGTACTCAGGCTGTCTACACAGCAGCATTTTTTCAGAATAACTGACATTATTCTGAAATAACAAAGCGTGTGTCTACACAGCAAGCCATTGTTTTGAAATAATGGCAAGCAGGAGGACTTCTTACTCCGATTCCTGTAACCCTCATTTCATGAGGAGTAAGTGAAGTTGAAGGAAGAGTGTTCTTCCTTTGACTTCCTGTTGTGTAGACAGCGCCAAAAGTTATTTTGAATTAAGTTATTTTGACTTAAGCTACGCAATTGATGTTGCTCAAGTTGCATAGCTTAATTCAACTTTTTCCCTTCTGTGTTGACGTGCCCTTACAGTATGTCTACACAGCAAAGACAAACCTGAGGCTGACCCATGCCAGCAACTTGGATCTGTGGAGCGGAAGTGGCAGGGCGGTTTCATTGCTGAATAGACTTTGGGACTCAGGTTGGAGCCTGACTTTGGGACCCTCACACCCCAGAGAATCTCAGAGCCCAGGCTACTGCCCAAGCCCAGAAGTCTACATAGCAGTGAAACAGCTCAGCTGCCCAAGCCTGCTTGCATCAGCCAGCCACCTATTTTACTTTGCTGTGTAGACATACCCTAAGGGTGGATGCAGCTGTTACTAAAATCAATGAAGTTGTATCTGCATAATCTGGCCTGAATTTAGCTTTAAGAAGATATTTAGAGATTTCCCTTGATCTTTCTCATCTTAGAAATTTTGCCTCCATGACATCTTGTTTGTTTGGGGAGGTAGAGGGGCTCTGCTCAGAGGGCAAACTGGGCCACAGAGTGCTTAAGTGACTTGTTCAAAGTCACAAAGGAAGTCGATGGCAGAGTAGGGAAGTGAACCCGAATTTCCTGAACCCCAGCATAACGATGGACCATCTTTTTGCACCAGGTGAGGCAATGGTGAAGATTTCATTTTCACCCAGTGCATCCCCTGCTTACTTTGGGGGCACCCTTATGGTCTGCTATGAACGCTTAGCAAAAGAGACAGTCTGTTCGCTTCTGCCACTTTATCAATGATTCTTAATGTAAACCGTTCATAAGCATTGTGTCTTGTCAGCGCAGTCTATAAGTGGCAAATGTGGATGTCTCAGAGCTGATCTCAAAATACCATATGAGATCTTGCCTCTTTTATTGTCAGTACTAAAATACTTTGGTTGGAAAAAAAGATCTCCAGTGACTTATTCAACTCTAGAATGTTTTACATCTCTCTTCAAAATACAGGTTGGATTTCCCTGGTCTGGCATTCTCAGGACCTGACCAGTCCTAGATTAGGGGCTTTGCCAGACCAGTGGAGATCTTCCTGTTTCCCTGCCACCGCCCACTTCTGGTTTGGCTACCAGCTGGAGGCTGGTTCCTCCCCTGCTGCTGCATGCCAGACCTCCTGGCCCCACAGGACTCCTGGCCATCAGACCTCCACTGGGACTCTGCTCCTGCAACATCCTTGCTGGATCACATTGATAAAGGTTCAGCCTGTACCTAACTGAAATTGCTGTTGCTCACTCTCAGCTTTGCCAGCTGATTGCTTGGCTTTTAAGCACCTCCTGAAATCCTCACTCAGTTTTAATCAGGCAAGCTCCCATCAAAATCATTAAGAAAGGACTTCAGGATTTGGCCTGAAATGAGTATGAGTCAAAAGAGGGAGAAAGGGGTTTTGTTGGTGGAAAAGCAGTTTTCAACCAAACAGAAGAAAGCGGAATGAAATAAATCCTAAGGTTGAAATGCTTTATGGAAGCTGAAGGGACTGTTTTCAATATCAGGATTATATGTGTCTGGTAAGGCAGATGGAAAGAGTTGGTGAACTGATGTAGTGGTTATTCTTTCCTTTCAACTGATGCTTCTATTCTGCTTGATGTCATTGGCTTTGGTACAGTGAATGCTCATTTGTAAACAAAATGATGAGTCATCAGGGTGTGACAGAGGAAATCTGTTAATGATTTTTCACCAGCAGTTATGTCCATTCAGTAAGCCATTAACTCTCCTGATGTGGGTCTGGAAACTCCCAGTTTAAATGAGTGACTCTGTCACTCTTTCTTTTCAGTGGGGAGTCCTGCTGAGTCCAGGTTTTATTCTTACTGGTGATGGGAAGGGAGGGCTTTTTTTTTTTTTTTAAACATACGCAGTGGTGGCCAGCCAAGGACAATGCCTAGAATTTCATTGAAAAAAATCACAGGCCCAGTGATATTCCTGGCAAGACTGATCATTGTTACAGATCCTTGATCCGGTTGTGTCCCCTTTGCACTGCTCCCTTTGTGCAGCAAGGACACAATTCTGGCTTACACAGCCAAGCAGGGGTTGATTTCCTTTCCATGGTGGAATCCCACAGGGAGTAGCTGGCACAGAATCACTACCAGCCAGAATGAGTTTATTGATTTAGACCCCAGCCATCTCCAGAACTTTTGGGATAGGAGACAAGTAGTCTCATTCCCCCTCTGCTTCCCTTCTCCAGTCTTAGCCAAGTTGTGCTCTGGACTAGGGTTGCCAGGTGTCCGGTTTTGAACCAGACAGTCCAGTATTTGAGCTTTCTGTTCGGGAAACAAATTGAGAAAATAGAAATGTCCGGTATTTTCTAAATAAGATGTAATGTAGATTGTGATGTAATGTCAAGTGTGTCCAATATTTTTGTTGAAACCATCTGGCAACCCTACTCTGGACACTTCCAAGTGTCTGGGCCATTCATTTAACACAGACACAGCTGGCACAAAAAGATAAATCCCTTCTGTCTAAAAGAGATGTGATGGTATTTGCTGTTTTAGAGTTATGTGTTCAAAACTCCACATCATAATCCATTATGAAATTAACCGTTGGAGGCTATGGGCGCAGTTCTGACTTCACCTTCATCTATATTAAACAGTAGTCACTCTGTTGGAGACAGTAGAGTTACATGCTGATTTAAAACCTGAGTACATGAGATTAGAATCAGGCTTAAAAAGTCCATTAAGATTCCTGAGATCAGAATCAGGCCTAAATCTATTAAGATGTAAGTGCTGGAGACAAAGCTGTTTAAAACAAACCAATTAAGGATATGAAGTGTGGAGCGACCACCACCAAAATCCCTTTCTGGATCCAACAGTGGATGTTTTTTTTATTGTGGATTTTTTTTAAGGTTTTAAACCACCTGTCTTTCAATCTGCCAACTTTCCAGCAGTCAGCTTTGCAGTAATTTAGCAAATGTAGCATTAGACCATTCATTAATTGGATGTTATGGCATTTTTTTGGATCAATGTTTAACTAGAATTAACCCCTTATTCTCCACCTGGAACAACTATATGATGATAAAAATCAAGGACAGGACACTTCATTGGGAAGAATGGGAATTGGCAAGGTCTTTTCCTTGGGGATTTATACCAGGAGGATCTATACTAGTGTGCAGAATCATTTTTAATAAAGGAATAAATCAACAACTGAGATTTCATTCAGTTTCATTTACTTCCCCTCCTGCTTTTATAGACCTGCTGACCTATCCCTTACAGCTCTTTCAGTATGAAAACTTGCATCCTACAAGCACTGTTTTATGTTTTTCTGAACTGTAACTGCATAGACTTATTTCAAAAGGCATGAAATGAACATCTGTAAAAACAATCCTCACGTTCTTAAGGATCCCAGCTTCTCATAGGTAGCCCCACTTACTATTTGGACACCGAGTTGCTATGTTAGACCGGATCTTGGTGTAAATTGGCATAACTCCATGTAAACAGAACTATGCTGATTCATACAGCCAAGGATTTGGCCCAGTGCTCAGTGTATAGACTCCCCCACCCCACAGAAAATCCTGTGATGATTGAGAAGTGTCCAGTGGAGAGAAAACGATCCAGTTGGAACTCACAGTGGACACTTATTTATTATTGATTGATTATTTGCGTTATGGGAGTACGTAGGGACCCCAGCTATAGACCAGGATTAAACTCTGTTGGGCGCTAAATGAACAGAAACACCAGAGAGTCCCAAGCCCCAGGAGAATACAGTTCAAGCATTTGTCTACTCTTTGAGCTGGAGGTGTAATTTCCTGCTCAAAGAGCCACACTTGTGCAAGCTCTCATTGAGAGAGTACACTAAAAATAGAGTGTAGCTGAAGCAGCAGGAAGGGCTAGCTGCCCCAAATATATACCTGTATGAGATGCTAGGCGAGTTCTCAAGGCAGCTAGCTTCTCCCACAGCTTGTGCTACCGTGGGTTTTTTTAATCATGCTAGTTTTGATGAGAGGTAGTGCAGTCTGTCTCCTGGAGCTAGGATTCACAGCTCCAGCTCAAAGTGTAGACATATTCTTAGTAAATAGTGTGAACAGGGCCCACATTCTATTTCAAGTCCCTTAGAGGAAATTTGTTTTTGTGGAAGGGTGGGGCTGGCTATTTTCTATTCACCGATTTTTGGAGAAATTCAGTTTTTAGCAGTTTCCAGCCAGCCTAGGCTAGAATCAACATCATAAATGCATTGAATGGGTGAGACAGCATGGTATCTGATCTCCAGATTTTTCAGACCAAAACAATTTGGAAGTGACACCAGCTTTTTGATAATGCCTCTATATAATGCAGCAGTATGGTCCGAGTGGCTGGTTTCCACAGTCTGAGGCCTGCTCTACTCGTAAAACTTAGGTTGAACTAGCTTTATCATTAAATCGGTGAAAAATTCACCCCACTAAGAAACGTAGTTAAGATGAACTAACCCCCTGTGTAGTCACCACTAGATTGACAGAAAATTTTTTCATTAACTTAGCTACTATAACAACGGAAACACACCTGCCACTGTTGCACATGCCTGCACTGCAACCCTAGAGAGTGCCACTGTAGTGCTTGTATTGTAGACGTATCTTGAGTAGTAGAGTGCTCTTCTGAAGATTCCATTTTCATCCAGGCATCCTAAAAGCCTGATTTTTGACAGTTCTGGTTGCAACACTTCAACAGATAAACTACTGATTGTGTGTATAATCTGCTAGCTTTACAGAGAGCCTTCCATAAAGACTAAATTTCTCCTGGGAAGAACTCTGGCTGGGTCTGGGTTTGCTATAAACAGAGAAGGGCTTGTGCTTTTTTGTTTTTGTAATGTGTCTGATTCTGCCCACAACTGTCCCTCATTTTGCCCATTCTGCTGTAGTATCTACAATGCCTTCTGAAAGCAAAGTATATCCATGGAGGGGTTTTTTTTTAGCTTGAATTCACAGCCCTCTGTTCTCCACAGACAATTCCCAAATTATTTGGAATGTTATGTCTGCATATCATGGCTCTTCCTTGAGTTGTACCTAGATGTTAATAAAAGCTAATGGTTTACGTTAAGAAAGGCAAGAGATAAAGCTAGGGCCTTTTTATCACAGGATTAATGTTCTGAAAATGTTGATTGTGTAGGGGGCAACTGCCAAATATTGAGCCTCTGAAGATGATTTTAAGTCCCACAAATCAACAAGTTGGAGTGGATTATCTGGTGCTAGCTGTGTCATTTTCCCAGGACTCCAGGCATGTAAGAAGCCTGCAGTTTAATCCACTCTGATAAGATGTATGAGCGAGTTAAACACCGTGTCCACTTACTGTTACATTGTAATGCTTTCAGGGCCAAAGGAAGAAGAAGCCTTGCTAAAACAGAAGCATGCAGGTTTTTCAAGCTGCACAAAAACTATTTTTAAGGTCACAAACACAGGAAACAAAAAATCAGTATGTTTCATGGGTTTCCTGAGAGTTGCCTCACCACTCCTCTTCCTCCCTCTGTTTCCAGCAGATTTCCTTCCGAAGTTGGCATCCTGCAATCTAGCCTCTCATTCAGAGCTCTTGGGGATGAAATAGTTGTGATGGAAACTTTGGTAAATCATTTCTCAAGTCACAGCCCATTTTAAGACTGAGATAAAGGAGAACTTTACTTATGAAATGTTATTTTAGATGGGTTTCTTTTTGAGATCATACTTGAGCTGATCTAACTAAACCTCCTCTTAGATTTTACTAGAAGTCTTACCCAATGTTGCTCGGGTCCTTAACTCAAACATGTTTTGTTTTTTGTCATTTAAACTCATTGTTCTGGGGTGGGGCTGGGGATGAGAGGTTCAGTATGCAGGCTGCCCCCGAGGGCAAGACGTCAATCTCAGCCCTCTTACCACAGCAGCTTGGGGCCAGGTGATAGGTGCCTTTCCATGGCTGCTATGGCAGGCACAGTGGGGAAAGGAGTGCATGACCCTCAACTGGGGGACTGACAAACAGATACACTCTCTGATATATTGTAGATAGCTGTCCCTTTCTCCTCTGTTGCCCCCTGCTGACCTAATGGCATTATAACTGTCTGGCCCCTTGCTGCCTCCGGTGGTCATTCTACAGTGTAACTCCCTCCTTCCAGATCCCCTCCCTTTCCATTTTATGAGACACAGTCAAATTCCAGGCACATCCCATTGTTTTGGCACAACCAAACATTGAACTTGCTTGAAGTTACGACAAGAGGAAGCTGCTCTTATCGTTTAGGAGGCACTCTTGAACAAACGGACTTGCAGATGGATGGACAAACAAATGCACATTTTAAAAATATATCGTAAGATTTAGGACTTGATTTGGTTTGTACTGTTTGTTAAGGATAGTAAAAATAAATATTGTAACAGCCCTGCAAAAAAGAGAAAGAAAGAGTTTACCTCTGTCCTCAGTTGGATGGAAACAGAGCTGCCTAGCTGACCATGTATCATAGGTCCTATATTATTAACTGATAGTGAAGATGCTCCTCAGGGCCATTCATAGGCACACGCAGAATATGCAGCTGCATAAGGCACCACTAAATTTGGAGCATCACTGTGCCCCAAATTTAGTAGTCCCCTATGCTGCGTATGCCAAGTTCTGGCTCCTTCTTCACCTCCTGGCCTGCAGCTCTGGCAGGTTGCACCGCTCCCTGTTTTGCCATCTACTCGTCCTGTCTTGTTCAGCTCCGAGTGCGGCATGGGGGATGCAGATGCTTGGGCTGTGTAGGGCACTAGAATTAATGAGGACAGCCCTGATTCTCCTTTAGTTCAAGTGGCAGGGTGCTGAGTTTTGGAGCCAAAGGATCTGAGTCGTGTCTCTACTGATCCTGTGAATTTCGGAGTGGCCCTGGTGTATAGTGGAGAGATAGTGATGAAATACAAATGGTTACAGATTTGTTACAATATGTAAAAGATAAAATTTTGTAGACATTGAAACAAATTCTGTGTTCAGGGCTAACACCGTCTAGTCACGTTTATATATTGAGAGTAGAATTTGGACTCTGCTCTACCTAAAATCACTTTTACCACCATCTTTGTGACATGAGTGTGATTCGTGTAGTTACAGTAATATTTCAATGCATGCTGAGATATAAAATAACAAAGCTAAAATACATCTCTGTACTGCACTTTACAGACTGAGAAACAGAAGGAATGACCCCATCCTAGAATCCAAGGGGGTGGGGAGGGAGAAACACTTCCTGTCCCTGATGGCAGCCCTTTGGAAGAGATGATGTAATCTGAAGAAAGGTGTTTGAGAGAGGAAGGATGTGTGCAAATCTAAATAAACTTCTGTCTATTTTAGAGTGGTCACATCCTGTTTACCATTAACCATTTGGTAACTATCTTAAATCAGCTACTTTATAACTTACACATATGCAGACCAGGCCTGCTGAGGGGAAGGAGGGCAAAGAGGACAATTGCCCAGAGGCCTGGGTGATTTAAAAGGGCCCTGGGCCCCTGGTCAACACCTCTACCATAGGTAGTGCAGTAGGCTAGAGCAGGCTTCCTTCCCACCCTTGCTCCGTGCTGCTTCTGGAAGCGGCTGACACATCCCTGTAGTCCTAGTGGAGGGAATCTCTGCAAACTGCCCTTGTTCTGAGTGCTGACTCTGCAACTCCCATTGGCTGGGAACGATGGCCAGTGGGAGCTTTTGAGGGTGGTGCGTACAGGCAGCAGCATATGGACCCACTCTGGACCACCACCAAGGAGCCGCTGTCAGAGCCATGTGCCGGTTGTTTTTGGGAGCAACTCGATGTAAGTGCTGCCCTCCTCACTCCCTTCCACACCCCAACCACTTCCCCAGGCCAGAGTCCACACTCCACATCCAAACCCTTCAGACACTCAAACTGTCTCCCAGAGCTTGCACCCCTCACCCCAAACCTCTTCCCCAGCCTGGTGAAAGTGAGGGTAAGCGACAGAGGGAGGGGAGATGGAGTGAGTGGGATGAAAGACCTCAGAGCAGGGCCAGGACAGGGATGCCTCAGGGTAGAGGCAGGGGCTGGGGCAAGGGTCTTTGATTTTGCGCAGTTAGGGTATGTCTACACTACAATGTTAGTTTGAACTAACGGACGTTAGTTCGAACTAACATTCATAGGCGCTACACTAGCGCTCCGCTAGTTCGAATTTGAATCGAACTAGCGGAGCGCTTAGTTCGAACTAGGAAAACCTCATTTTACGAGGATTAAGCCTAGTTCGAACTTACTAGTTCGAATTAAGGGGTGTGTAGCCCCTTAATTTGAACTAGTGGGAGGCTAGCCCTCCCCAGGTTTCCCTGGTGGCCACTCTGGCCAACACCAGGGAAACTCATCTGCCCCCCTCCCGGCCCCGGACCCCTTAAAGGGGCACGGGCTGGCTACGGTGCCCGTGCCAGGTGCAAGCCTGCCAGCACCCAGCCAGCAGACCCTGCACCTGGCACGGCACAGAGCCACCCACCCAATGTCCCCCAGCCCACCCCCTCTTCCCGGGACCAGGCTGGCGGCTCCCGGGAGCTTGCCCAGGACTGCAAGAGGCGGGCACCTTCCTGGGCTAGTGCGGACATCGTTGACCTCGTCCACGATCTCCGCACTAGGCACAGGAAAGTGGCCGTCTAGGGCAGGAGAGCTGCCAGCCTGGCCACCCAGGAGCAGGTGTGCATGATAATCAAGGGGGTCCACTGAGACCCCCGACCCTGAGCCCTGAGCTTACAATGGCCGTCCTGGGTCAGACCAAAGGTCCATCTAGCCCAGTAGCCTGTCTGCCGACAGCGGCCAATCCTAGGGACCCTGGAGGAGATGGACCGAAGACAGTGACCAAGCCATTTGTCTCGTGCCATCCCTCTCCAGTCTTCCACAAACTTTGGGCAGGGAGACCACTCCTACCCCATGGCTAAGACTACTCCATGGACCCAACCTCCATGACTTGATCTCACTTCCCTTTAAACTCTGTTCTAGTTGTAGCCTTCACAGCCTCCTGCAGCAAGGAGTTCCACAGGTTAACTATTTGCTTTGGGAAGAACAACTTTCTCTTACTAGTTTCAAGCCTGCTACCCATTCCCTTCCTTTGGTGTCCTCTAGTCCTTCTTTATGGGAACTCATGAAGAACTTTTCTGAATGCACCCTCTCCACCCAACCCCTGCTTTTAGAGACCTCTATCCTGTCCCCGCTCCATCTCCTCTTTTCTAAGCTGAACAGTCCCAGTCTCTGTAGCCTTTCTCATCTGGGACCTGTTCCCAACCCCTGATCATGTTAGTTGCCCTCCCCTCTCCCAGCCTTTCTCTTCCCCTCTCCCACCTCCTTTTCCCAGTCTGCCCCAGTTTTCTTCAATAAAGACAGAGTCAATGTTGGAAGAAACGTTATCTTTATTTTGTACATCAGGAAGGGGGGCTAGAGAGGGGTAAGTGGAAGATGGTGAGGGAGGAATGGGGTACGAGCCCCCGATGGGGAGGACTGGGCTGGCTCTGCGGGCTTCTGGGGGTGGAAGCTCTCCTGCAGCCCCCCCAATTGCCCCCTCTCCCCAGATGGCAGCCTGCGGCAAGTGCAGCCGGTCTGATGGCCGAGTGGTGTGATGTGCCCAGTGTGGGCACTCCAAGCCAGGACTGCTTTGCAAGCGGGGCACCCCTGAGAACTGTCTGTCTGGGGTGAGGGTCGGGACCCTTTAAGTGCAGCCCTCGGCTAGCCTGAGACAGCATCTCCACGCTCTAAGTCCTCCTCTGATGCCCTGCCGGCACTGCTTCCGGCCATCCTTAAGCCCTGTTCAGGGTCCACTCAATGTGGACATGCTAGTTCGAATTAGCAAAACGCTAATTCGAACTAGTTTTTAGTTCTAGACGCGTTAGTTCGAATTAGCTTAGTTCGAATTAACTAATTCGAACTAAGTTCGAATTAGCGCTGTAGTGTAGACGTACCCTTAGACAGTTGGCAACCCTACGGGAGAGGCATATGAAACTCTTGACCATGCTGGAAAAGTGCACCCAGCAATGCAGTCAGCTCCCTGGGCATGAGCTGCACTGCTGGGAAGTTTGTCGTGCACCAGCCAGCACAGGTACAGCCAACAGTGCTGGAACCATTTTTATAATGGGCGTGGGGAGGCACGCTGAGAGGCATCAAACCAAACTGTAAACCCTGTGTATGATGGAAACCACTTCAAGCTAGGGAATGCTGCAGCATCCCCCACACCTCTAGTTTCAGCACCTCTGGGTGCAGTACTGCCCAAATATCAGGTGGATTGTGTCCTCATGGCTGCAGTGTGTGTGTGTGTGTGTGTGTGTGTGTGTGTGTGTGTGTGTGTGTGTGTGTGTGTGTGTGTGTGTCTTCATGGCTGCAGAGTGTGTGTGTGTGTGTGTGTGTGTGTGTGTGTGTGTGTGTGTGTGTGTGTGTGAGAGAGAGAGAGAGCTCTTTGACTGTTCTGCTCTGGGGGCTTGGAATTGCTGTCAGCAGTGCTGATGCAGACACATTAGAAAAGGGAACTTCTACTCCACTCTGCAGTGTGCAAGAGGAAAGAATGAAATCCTTCTCATTGGGAATGAGTGGTCTTTGCACGAATAAGAATACAGTAATATTAGCGGACAGCTTCTCTGAAGTGGTGTGCCTGACTCCTTCTGGGACCTTAGTCAAATCACTGAACTGCTTTGTGCATCAGTTTCCCCATTTGTAAAGTGAGGATTACCACACTTCTGCATAACAAATTCTGAGTAGTTAATATTTGTGAAGAGCTTTGAGGATGAAAAAAATCTAAGGATAATTACTGGGATAAATAAATAAAACTCTGGCCAGATATGTTTGTAAAAGTTTGGCTGACCATAGAGGAGACTATTAAATAGGAAAAATGAATGGCTTGCCCTATTCTCTGCATATAAAAAAGGAATTGTGTTGCCTAGTTTCAGGGGGAAATATAAACACTTTTTAGACGATTAGGCTGCAGTTTTTTTTAACAAAATCTAATGGTGTAAAAATGCAAAAAGTTTAAACAAAACTAGTGACATTTGCATCACTTTATTCCTCTAGCTTGATCCTTCACAATCTGCACCATAACTCTTGAGTATGTTTCCCCTTTCTTGGCACATGTTCCAGCAGAAAATTATTTCACATCAGGCTTTGTTACTTCCTGTCTGATTTGACCAACAAAGCTAGTGAACCATGGTGCCTGCCAGGAACAGGACGACACAATGTATCCTGTTGGTTTTCTTGGACAACACACAGTTTATAGCTTGTGGCCATATACTTATGTTTGGGCAGCAATGTGGAGAGGAGAGCTAGAAACTGTTTGCCCAAAGTAGGCTTTCAGGGAATTAAGATGTCCCTGGGTTATCCAAGAAGGGAAGGTAAGAGAGGTGCATGGACAACACAGTAAGTCTTTGCCATAGAATTGCTAAAATATCTCTAAGCAAGAGTCTGCTCTGCAATCATGAGGTGTTATTGCAGCAGCTGGACCTGACATACCTGAGCTAGCTGTAATCTAGTTATCTGGAATCTTGAAATAATGAAGCCTGCCAGGGTTCAGTTTTGATTTCCAGTTAATTTGAACCACCACATTTTTGTCTTTATGGAGAAAGGCAACTTCAAGTCTGGTTTTGGTTCATCTTTGTTTGCGCAGATCTGGTCATAACCTTTTGGAGATTCAGTCCCATGACCTTTACTCCACTTGGGCATGTCTACACTACACAGATCAACACTGCTGAGGTCAATCTTCCAGGGTTCGATTTAGTGGGTGTAGTATAGACCTGCTGTATCAAACTCAAAGGGTGCCCCTGTCATCACCGGCACTCCTACTCCTCGTGAGGAGTAAGGGTTGCCAATGGAAATGCATGCAGATGGGGATTTAAAATAGTTCGATTCCAGCTACGTAATTTATTTCGACCTTCCCATGTAGTGTAGACCAGGCCCTTGAGTATCACTTTGATCATAAGGTTCAACCAATCCTAAGAAGTCAAAGTGAAACTCCATTGAAAATGCCACCTGGTCAGGAGTTGAAACCACTGAGCTCAGTGTCAAGTTTCATGGGGGTAGCTGTGTTAGTTGTTCTACTGAAACAACAAGGAATCTGCCACAGGCCTCCTTGTTGAGTTCAGCGTGGTTTCTACAGGAGGCTATAATGGGGGGAATCCCTCGACTTGGAACTTAAGGGAGACAGGTTATGCTGCATTTGGGAATTGGGCCTGTGCTTGTCAAAAGTTTTGTAATCCTGGTAGCCAAGTTTTTCCCAGTTTAGGCATGTTCTACTCAAAGCTTTAGGCAAGGGTGGAGGAAGGCTCCCTACTTGGGCTGTGTTTCACAAGGTATCATGAAGAGGTGAAATTCTTTTACCCACATGGTGCCTTAACTCTGATAGATGGGCTGGTTGTTGTAGGCAGTGCAGCCAAGTCACTGACTTGTTGCTCTGCAGTTATCAGATAGAATGTGTATGGTGCTGGCCACTCCGCTCCAGCATTGTTTTGGGCAGTGTCATGGGGCAGACTCACCACTGCGGCACCTCCTGGTTGAAGTACTGGGAATTAGCTTTTGTCTAGTCACTGGCCACCTCCCTCTGGCTGATGTCTCCCCGTGTCTTCACTTCACTCTCCACTCCAGACCTGTGTCACTCTTGGGCCTCTGTGTCCTCTTCCAGACACTGCCCTCCAGTAGGGTTGCCAGATGGTTTCAATAAAAATACTGGACACACTTGACATTACATCACAATCTACATTACATCTTAGTTAGAAAATACCGGACATTTCTATTTTCTCAATTTGTTTCCCCAACAGAAAGCTCAAATACTGGACTGTCCAGTTCAAAACCGGACACCTGGCAACCCTGCCCTCGTAGGGTGGGAGGAGGCTTTGCACACGCTCCTCGCCCCCAGGCCAATCAGGGCATGGGTGTGGGGTGGCCCAGAAGCATCATGGCCACACCCCCACCCCTTCCAGTTTAGGCCCCACACCTTCCAAGCAGCCCAGGGCCACTTCAAACATTTTTGAAGTGGCCCCTGGCCAAAAATTATTGCCCACCCCTGATCTAGCCCCTGCCTCATGGGCAAACTTCAGTCTGTAATGGCTGCTCATCATTGAGAAGGGAGTGTGGACCTGCTTCCTTTTTCTATCCTTGGCTGGCTCTCTGCAGCCCTCCCACATTCAGGTCTGGCCTCAGGCCCTTCAGCCTCAGAGCTTGCCAGGACAGAGCTTCTCCTGCTCTGCCTTTCTTCTTCAGCATTGCACTACCTCCAGGAAGCCTCCTGCTTCCAAGGCAGCCCAGGTCCCTCCTGCTCTCCAGCAAAAGTAAGTCCTCCTCTCTCCCTCCAGGAGTCCGTCTTTATATAACCCCAGCTGGGTCCTAATTAGCGATAGCCATCTTAGCTAGGGTTTCCCTCTCAGCCCTTGTTCAGGGCTGGATTTTGCCCTTAAAGGGCCAGTGCAGGGTAGATGCCCTGTCACAGGCAGTAAGAAGGAAAAGATTGTGGCTGTTAGGGATGTGAACAGGTAATGCTCGCTGAGGGCAGAAGGCTGCTCCAATCCCGCGGGGCCAGAAGACTAAGCCGGACCCCCTGTGCTTGGGGCTGCTGGCTTCTGCTGCCATTCCCCCCATGTGGGATCCCTCTTAACTGGTTAACTATTTAACTGGGATTTTACATCCTAGCAGCTACTTGTGCCCTCATGCACAAAGGCAGGAGGAAAGCTCAGGGAAACTGTTTTCCAGACCTTTGGAAATCTATGAGGCAGGGGCCTTTAGAGCCCTGCAGATGTGTGGATATCTGCTTTATATCCATGGGTATCCGCACCTGTGGATGTGGATGCAGATATTCGTGTTTCATGTTTGGATATGGATGCAGATGCTGATACATATTTTGTTTTTAGAACGCTGCAAAATTGCAAATATCAATATCCAGGGATGTCTGCATTCGTGGATGTGGATGCAGATAGATGCAGCTCACTTTTGCGGCTGCAGATGTGGATTCAAATTTTGTACCCAGAACCAGCAAAATTGCAGATATCCACTTTCTATCTATGGATGCAGATATCCACAGCTGATTTTTGTGGATACAGATGCAGGTTTGCTTGCGGTTTTTCTTAAAGCCCCAGCTACTGCAGTCATGCTTTGTTGGGTGAATTATAGCGTCCACTTTTGTTGTTGTTCAGTACGTTTCTATCCATTGTAGTTGTGGAGAAAACCCTAAAAACATTAAGCAGCAAAGGCTTTTGAACCAGAAGGCAAATACAATACACCCAAATTTATTATTTTAAGTCAATCTCATGATTTTTTTAAAAGATTGACTCATGGTTTTGGAATGTTTGGGTCTAGCGATATTCCCTGTGTCAGGAACAGCTGTTTCGTGCACTGCCTGAACACTTGGGAAGACGGCAGCCTAATGCAGCGTGAGATAATCCTTGCTCCAGAAGGGAGATGGCTGAGGGGCAAAGAGCATGGCTAGTGGCCTAGCCATTCCTTTCTGCACTTGTGCACTTGTGTGCTGTCAGTGCAGGAGAAAAGGGGCATGCTTTCAAAGATGTAACATTTCCTGCATGTTCTTCCCAAGATTCCTGGAGCTGTTCCACCAGTATCACCCATCACTCCCCATGCCACTATCCAGGCTGTGTACCCTGTCCCCACCCCATTCTAGCTGTAAAGTCATATTGCCTGCAGCCGTTCAAAGTAAGGATGTTAAGGAATGGTTATTTTGCTAATCATGTAGTCCAGTGGTTTCCAACCTTTTTTATACTGCAGACTGGCAAATCCATTCACAAACTTTTGGCTGACCGGCAACATTTTATTTGCGTATCTGCATATTCATTATGCAAATAATGAATGTGCAAATATGCAAATAGAATTTTGCCAGTCCGCCAAACCTTGTACCCCCTTGCACTTACTCCTGCCCCCTCAGCCCTAGGCCTCTCATATACTCTAACCCTGACTCCTGCGCCCCCCCATATTCCCAGCCCCTTGCTCTGAGCTCCCCATATACTTATATTTCTCAGTGTAAGAAATGTTATTTTCATCCCCCCATCTGAGTATCTCATGAGCAGGACCATTAGAGGAAACCATACAGCAGACTCGTATGGGGCCAGGAACAGAGCAGAGAGGGGCCGCAGTTCCCTCGGTGGGGCAGACTTCCGGTATCCCAAATAGCTATTCTGTGTCTTGACAGCGCCCCTGTTATTTTGAAATATCTTTGGAAATAATGGGCCCGCTATTCCAACATCCCTGTAAACCTCATTCCACAAGAATTAAGGGGCGTTTCGAATAGCAGTTTGCACCAAATAATGAAATAAGCTGTTTCAAAATTAACTAGAAATAAACTATGCCATTTGCATAGCTCAAATTGCATAGCTTGATTCGAGAAAAGGGTGCCGTGTAGACACACCCTGTGTGGCCAGGCTTGTACAGGAGCCCAGCCTGGGAGTATGCGCGGCAGGGAAGTTCACCACGGCAACACACGCCACCGCCAACATGCCCTCGGCCACAGCCAGGCTAAACTGAGGGCACTGGGTAGGCACTGACTGAGCAGCTGGAACCCGCTTCCCACAGTCCCACCCTTCTCACCCAGCACTGTGTCTCATCTCTGTCCCATGTACATTCCACGGAAAATTAATGGAGATTGCTTATCTCCTAGAACTGGAAGGGACCTTGAAAGGTCATCGAGTCCAGTCCCCTGCCTTCACAGCAGGACCAAGTACCATCCCTGACAAATTTTTGCCCCAAATCCCTAAATGGCCTCTGCAAGGATTGAACTCACAAGCACTGGTGAAATCCAGCACCCAGCCCACAGCCTCCACCTCTGCTAACAATCCGGGGGACACCTCTGCTAACAACCGAGCAGGCGCCACACCGCCTCCTCTAAGCCCCCGTCCGCCTGCTCCCAGGGCCATACCATACCCTGGTCATGCCCCCCTGGGCATGGCCTGGTGGTGCGCGGCAGCCAACAGTTCACAGCCCAGCACCGGGCTACAGACCAGTGGCGTAGTGAAGTGGGAACAGGGGCGGAGCTGTTGCCCCCGGGCACCATGAATGGGGGGGTGCCAATTTAGCTGCCAGAAGTTACGTTGTTGTTAATTTTTTTATGATTATTTTCTATTTTGTATATGTTCCAACAGTCGACTGTGAAAAGGTTTCAGTGAAACCTTCAAAAAGTAAATAGGACTGTTTCGCTGAAACCTTTTCACAGTCGACTGTTGGAAAATATACTAAATAGGAAATAATCATAAAATAATTAACAACAACATAACTTTTGGCAGCTAAACTGGTGTCGTCCCCCCAGCATGGCGCGCAGGGGCAACCGCCTCCCCCCTCGCTACGCCACTGACCAGTGGTTGGGAACCTCTGGCGTAGTCGATAAGGGAAGGCTCACTCCAGGACCGCTGTGCTTCTGCATCTTAAATGTAGTAAGAGCCTGATGGCTCTTATTAAAATGCAGAGGCATAGTGGTCCCGGACCCACTTGAGCAGGGACTGCTCCGTCCCAGCTCGCACTGAGTCCAGCTGTCCCTGCTCACGGTGGCTCGGCTGGCTGCGGACGGGGCTGCTCCGGCAACAGCCTCTGTGCTGGCCGGGGTTTACCGTGCGGGCAGAGACTGATCTGGCAGCAGCCCCTGCTTGCGGGCAGCCCAGGCCACTGTGAACAGGGGCTGTGGTAACAACCCTTGTCTGCGGGGAGGGGAGGGTCCAACTCCCTGCTGGGACCCCCACAGACAGGAGCTGCTACCAGATCAGCCTCCCCTAATCTCCCCTCCCCCCACCCCGCTGCCTCTGATAGAGGCAGTGGCAGGGGAGGGCAGATGGTTCTGGGGGGAACCGGCTTTTAATCCGGATCCCCTCAGCATCAGCTCCTGTTCATACCCACCCCCCTTGCTACCTCTAATACAGAGTAGTCAAGTACTCCACTCAACTACTCACTTACATCCCGGCTACGTCTACACTGGCATGATTTTCCGGAAATGCTTAAAAGGGAACAGTTTTCCCTTATAAGTATTTCCGGAAAAAGCGCGTCTACATTGGCAGGATGCTTTTCTGGAAAAGCACTTTTTCCGGAAAAGCGTCCGTACCAATGTAGACGCGCTTTTCCGCAAAAAAGCCCCGATCGTCATTTTCGCAATCGGGGCTTTTTTGCGGAAAAGAAATCTGTGCTGTCTACACTGGCCCTTTTCCGGAAGAGTTTTCCGGAAAAGGACTTTTGCCCAAATGGGAGCAGCATAGTTTTTCCGGAAAAGCACTGATGATTTTACAGTAGATCGTCAGTGCTTTTCCGGAAATTCAAGGGGCCAGTGTAGACAGCTGGCAAGTTATTCCGAAAAAGCGGCTGATTTTCCGGAATAAGTGGCCAGTGTAGACACGGCCCCCTAGTTCAGAGGGCTAGAGAGAAGTGGATCCAACAGTGACAAGCAATCCAGACCCTAACCTGCATTATGTTAGATCCCTCTGTGACCCAGCATGTCTCCCTGTTTGCTGTAGGCTTCTTCAGTATTGCTGCTCTACCCTCCTCCCCCTCCCTCCCACTCAGAATCCCTGAGACCAAGAAACAGCCGATTCCGCTCCTCTCAGGGCTTCTTGCCATTTTCTGGTTAGGCAACCGTCCCAGCCAGGCAGCATATGGGGGTTGATGGAAGTAGCTGAGTTGTGTAAGACTCTTGTGCTGTGCTGAAACTATGTGGATGGATTTCCCCCCCACACAGTTTAAAGGAGCGAGTCTCTCTGGCCTGTGGGACAGCAAAACAAAGAGAATCTATAAAGATCATAGAAGATAACAAGCTTTACAGACAGAGTGCAAGGGAAGTGGATTTTTGTAAAAGTATTTTTCAATCTAACTATTGTCAGCTGCTTGTTCTCTCTGGATTCAGAGGAAGGAGAAAATTCTTTGCCCAAGGCTTTATATCCCCTTTCAGCTGGCATAAGACCCTCAGGAACCCGTAAGAATTAAAATCTTTACTCTCTCTGCTCTGATCTAATTTTATAATTCCAGGATAGAGTGTCTATGTTTGCCACTCAAGCTTTTGGACCCAATCCAGCTTCTGACACTCTTACTGACAATGAGCAGCACCTTACTTCACAGATAGTCCCATTGAAATGAGGTACTATTTAATATGATTAAGGGGATCAGAATCCATCCCACTAAACTCAGTAGGAACTTTGCCCTTGACTTCAGTAGGAGCAGGATTGGATGCTAAGTTTGCAGCCCTCAGTCTTGACAAAGTTTACTCATATGAAAATGCTGTTCAGGATCATTGTATGAAAAACTGTCCTGCCTATTCTTTCATTTTAAAGCAAAAGAGAAAAAAATTGCTAGGCTGCTAGTTGTCTTCAGGTCTGAGTGATTCCATATATTCCAGAATGGTTAACTCTAGGGTTCAACAATGCCTAACTGGTGGTTATAAATGCCTGTAGATATTGAAGCTCTAATATAACAAACTTTGGTCTGGTAACTTGAGTTCTGCTAACACTGGGCTTACATTGCAGTATGCAGACATACCCTTAAGGTTTGTCTGCACTGCGGCACTAGCTCAAAATAAGCTACGCAATTTGAGTTACGCAAATTGTGTAGCTTATTTCGAGATAGTCTACACAGTGCTAAATTTCAAAATAGTCCGCTATTCCGACAAGTCCCTTAAACCTCGTGGAATGAGGTTTACCGGGATGTCGGAGTAGCACACCCGTTATTTCGATTGCATTTCAAAATAACGGGTGTGCTATAAAGATATGGAAAACGTTATTTTGCGATACCAGACATATCCCGAAATGGCGCTGAAGTGTAGACCTATCCTGTCACGATCAGAAGGAGTATTGACCAGCACCCGGTGACTAAGAGGTTAACTCAGGTACCTAGCAAAGGGTTGGAAAATCAGCCAATAACAATGCAGGTAGGAATTTCAAACTGGAAAAGAGGGGTTTTTCTCTCTCTCTCTCTCTCTCTCTTCTTTGAGATCAGAGTAGTTTCTCCCAGGTATTGAGGGAGATGGGAGATTCTTTCTTTTTCCAAGAACAGACTTGTAAGGTGTAAGCAGGGAAAAGTTTAGATAGTTCATCAGGGTTTATTGTTTTCCTGGTTTGGGGATTTGGATGTCTTAGCTGGCTAATTGTTTTTCTCTTTTGTAACTAAGGATTACAGCCCTGGGACTTTCCCTGAGGATATATATCAAATTGTGGCCATTCACCACCTAGCCAATTTACTATGCTTGCAACAGTAGCTTTGTTATGATAATAAAATAATTTTCTTTTTATTGGTTGACTGTTGTGTCCTTAGAATTAAGTGCCTCTTTACAAGGGAAGAGTCTGTTGTTGTCTGTGGATTCCCTCTGTTTTCCCAACTCCAAGCAAAACAGAGATTGGGGTTGGGGGGAGAGCTTTATCTTAGGGACAAGATTCCTACGTGATCTCTTCCCTGATTTTCTTGGAATCACTTGAGTGGTGGCAGTGAGGAAGCAGGTGTTTTTTTTATTGAATCTCAGAGGGACTGAGATTGAGTAAGTTAGTCTCTGGGAATCACAGAGACAGGTTTTGCAGAGTTTATTCGGTTAGCCGGTCCCCCATCTCTGCAGGCATAGTGTCACGTTGGGGGATGGAGCCATGACATACCCTTAGGGACAAAACCTGTGAGCTGCAAGAGGAATGGGAGAGGTAATATGAAACAGGTATCCCAATAATGGAGAAGTTTGACAGGGAACTCTGCTCCCCTGAGTGCTATGGGGCTCTCTCCACATTATTGTCAGGAATAAGGCTCTGACTAGTAGAGCTAGGGAATACAGAGGCCTTGTGCTTGTGCAGACCAGAAGCTGTAGGTTTGATCCCCAAAGGGCTCCCGGGGTGCCCTGAAACATGGGCAGAAGGATCTGTTTCCCTCAGTCCCAGTATACCCCTGTAGCACAAAGCCCTCTTTCTTGAGCCTATGCAGTGGTCAGGATTGGGTCCCCAGAAAGCAAATCTAATGAGAAAGAAAGTTCCACTATTACATCCATTTTCTCAATTGAAACTAGTTATTTAATATTTTTTATTTAATATCCAATGGTGAGATTTCTCTTTGTATATCATGAAACCCTTAATGGGTTGTTTTGTTCAAAGGGTATATTCTCTGTGGGAACTGTTTTATTTTGTTGCCATACTTTGACACAAATGTTTCTTTGCAGCTGCAGCCAGAGCAGTTAGACTGTGGAGCAGCCCATCTTCAACATCCTTTGGCCATCCAGCAACCCATAAAGGCAGAACCATTGTTCATATACCAGGGCCTCACTTCCGTGGCTGTTTCCAGTGTTAATAATTACACCGTGGTGTTCCTAGGTACAGCGAATGGAAGACTTCTGAAGGTAAAAGTAACATGTTACTAAAGAGAGAAGAATGAAGTTCTTAAAGGAGTTGATGATTGGTGTTGGGTGTTGGGGTATGGAGTCTTTCACTTCTTGGACCATTGGTTTGTATAGTAGTCAGGAAAGTAGTAACTGAAAGTGTGTAGTGTGTAGTTCTTGCAGTGTGTAGTTCTGTGGGTCTTGCAAGCCAAACAGGTGTGGGTTGGCTCATTTCTTGGATGGGTGGCTATTAGATTGCTCCTAGATGCAATGGGAAGTGGTTTTAGTGATTCACCCCCTCTTCCACATGAAGCATAAAGCAAGAGTTCTTTTTCTTGTTCTCTTGTGTTCATCTTATGATTTATTTTTAATAAGAATAGGATTGTTACTACTTGTGACCTGCTTAAATGCCAATGTAAATAACTGCCTTCCTAAATTCCCCTGGCCATTTCAACTGGATGCATTGCATTTGCTCCCCACTTTACACCACTATGTAGTGTTAATTAGTTGATATATTCCACCAAAGAGGTGGCTACAGGGAAATTGGGAGGTTCTTCAAGTAGCGTGGGCAAATCGTGAAATGCACTAGAAAAATGTGATTGTCGATCATCTCAGAACTGTTTGGTTGCCTGTGTGAAATGAGTTGTCAGTCCCAGTACAGTTTGTTGTTGAGAGGTGTCTGCCTCAAAAAAACCACCCTCACCTTGGCATCTTAGTTGGCAGCTGTAGCAGAGAGAAGACTGCCTGCCCCTCAGATCTGGCCCTTCTCATGAAGGGCTGAGGCATGTTACTATGGCATTGTGAAGGAAGTGTGCACTTGCGCTACTCATGCTGTAACTGCACACAGAATAAAAGGTTCAGTCCTCAGGACTTTTGGTACAGCCTATTTATCTATGACTATATTCACAATAATAGAGCAAGCTTGTCAAATGATATTTTTTTCTGAATATAGGCTTTCATTGTGCAATAAAGAAATAACTGGATGGTACTTTAATCTATACAATGATGTACCCTGCCGGGTAATTGGGGAATCTGTTAATCAGTATTTAAGGCTGTGAACGGGAGCTGCGTGTTGTATTTAATATGCTATAGAAACAAAAGACTTGCAATTGAAATGTTATTTTACCACATTTAATTATTAACAGAGCCCTCTAATAAATTCTTCTCTTGATTTGATAGTTTTAAAATGGTCCTTATAGACTGAAGAATCACTGAATGATCATTCCCCGATGCTAAATTCTGATGCAGGTTGAAGCTATGCATATGATACACCTGGGGTATCTCTGTTGCAATGGTGCACTGAAGACAGTGTAGAGCAGTGGACTAGCCTCAGTCAAGAGCCAAGGTGCAGAGCCACAATTACAATAACCTCAGTGTTTAGAGTTTGCCAAAGGAAGGTTTACATTCCAGCCAGTCACAGCAGTTCACTAAAGTCCCTGTATCAATACGTCCATAGAGTAGAAAAAGACCATCTAGGAGAGACATGGCTGGAATCTGCTTTATCTCAGCCCAGAGCTAATAGTACATAATTTGGAATATTGGCTCAAAATGCTTGGAGAAGAGAAAATGAATCCAATTTCTTTCATTGCTTCCAAGTGCTCTGGCAGAAAAGTGGGAAAGATCTAAGAGAAGCTCTCTGGTTTCATTTTTGCCTAGAGGGGGAGGTAATCCAACAGGGTGGTAGCAATTGACATCAGAGCCAGGTGCACAGGGCCAAGGGTGAGGACACATCCCACACGCAGCTCCCGTTCACACAGTATTAACAGCTCTGCTTCCATTATCATATCAGAGAAAGCAGCCTTATCTGCTGAACCTCCATTAGAGAGAGGCTCTTGACTACCCTTTACTGGGATAATTTGCTCAGATAGCTGTAATTTAATTCTGCAACACAGCTGCGTAACCAGAAGCCTTTTTACCTTCAGGGCTCTTTGTTACTTGGCATGGCATACAGAATACTTTGTGTGGGTTGTAATTCAGATCTTTATCGTCCAAGAAAAGACAGCAGGAGGGCAGAAGTAGTGTTTGACCAGCTCCCCCAGCAGCAATGATGGCTGCCAGTCATATGAGGAATCAAACATACTGCAAGATGGCATAGTGTAGGGATCATGATCTGTGCCACCATAAGAGAGCTGTTAGTGGAAAAACAATGCGGCTACGTCTAGACTGGCATGTTTTTCCGCAAATGCTTTTAACGGAAAAGTTTTCCGTTAAAAGCATTTTCAGAAAAGAGCATCTAGGTTGGCACAGACGCTTTTCCGCAAAAGCACTTTTTGCGGAAGAGCATCCGTGCCAATGTAGACGTGCTTTTCCACAAAAAAGCCCCGATCGCCATTTTCGCAGTCGGGGCTTTTTTGCGCAAAACAAATCTCTGCTGTCTACACTGGCCCTTTTGCGCAAAACTTTTGCGGAAAAGGACTTTTGCCCGAACAGGAGCAGCAAAGTATTTCCGCAAAAAGCACTGATTTCTTACACTAGGAAGTCAGTGTTTTTGCGGAAATTCAAGTGGCCAGTGTAGACAGCTGGCAAGTTTTTCCGGAAAAGCGGCTGATTTTCTGGAAAAACTGGACAGTCTAGACACAGCCTGCATGTGTAGCTGCTAAGTTTACAATGCAGTGTAAAAGTGTGGCAGAGCCTTGCACCCAACCTGGGGATACAGGGATTTTCGGCTGAGTCATCCTGATGTTAGGGGCAGGAACCCACTACACAGATGCAGAAGTGTTTTTACTGAATTGTTCAGAGATTAGACCAAGTTTGGTCTAGTCAGCTCCAATCCAAAAGCATAAGAGCTCCCCATACCTGTATCTGTACAAACCTTTTGCTCCCAAAATGTCTCTGTGTTGCTAACACCAGTGTAGATGCAATAGGGGAAGATCTAGACGGGCTAGATAGCTTGCTGTCCACTGGCATTATTACCACTTTGTCATCCAGTCCTACTCTGAGAGTTACACATTGGAAACGGTGATTGCAGCCTTGTTTACTGGTGGAGCTACGCCAGTGCATAGCACTCATTGGAATTTTTTAAGAGCAAAAAGGCTAGTGTGGCAGTGGGATGGACAGGGAGAGGTGTTTTCTGACGAAAAACACAAAGAACAGCCAAGCTTGTAGGGCAGATTCGACATTAGCTGGAAGAGAGGAAAGATGGTCTTGTGGGTAAGGCACCAAACAGGGAGTCAGGAGATCTGGATTAAGTTCCTATCTGTCGATTTCTTGTGTGACTTCAGGAAGTCATGAATCTTTCTTGGCCCCATTTGCAAAATGAAGATAAGAAACACCAAAGACGAGGAATATTATCTACAGTAAACTTCCGATAATCCGGCACCTTTGGGACCCAGGGGGTGCCGGATTATCAGATATGCCAGACTATCGGAAGGGGGAGCTATGAGGGGTCTGGGTGGGGGGGGGTGCCACCCCAGACCCCTCATAGCCCCCCCTTCCGATAGTCCGGCTCTGCCCCAAGCGTCCCTGATTCAGCTGCTGCTGAAACTGACCAGCAGCGGCTGAATCGGAGACGCCTGGGGCAGAGCAGCTGGAGTGCTGCCGGGTTGGTCGGGGTAACGCCAACCCTTGGCGCGGCGAGACCAACCAGGCAGCACCCAGCTGCTCTTGGGGACGCCTGGGGCAGAGCAGCTGGGGTGCTGCTGGGTTGGTCCCGCAGTGCCGCTCCATGGCGCTGCTGGATCAACCCGGCAGCACCCCAGCTGCTCTGCCTCAGGCGTCCCCAAGTCAGACATTGCTGATGCAGAGCTGCTCTGCCCCGGGCTTCCTGGAGTCAGCTCTTGGTCAATTTCAGCAGCGGCTGACTTGGGGATGCCTGGGGCAGAGCAGCTGGGGTGCTGCCGGGTTGATCCAGTAGCGCCGAGGAGCAGCGGTGAGGGACCATCCCAGCAGCACACCAGCTGCTCTGCCCCAAGCATCCCCAAGTCAGCCGCTGCTGGAATTGACCAAGAGCTGACTCCAGGAAGCCTGAGGCAGAGCAGCTCTGCCCCGGGCTTCCCGGAATCAGCCGCTGGTCAATTTCAGCAGCGGCTGAATCGGGGACGCCTGGGGTGCTGCCGGGTTGGTCCCGCAGCCCCCAGGGGCAGCTCTAGGGGATCTACCCTGCAGTGCCCCAGCTGCTCTGCCTCCGGCTTCCCCGATTCAGCCGCTGGTCAGTTTTAGCAGCGGCTGAATAGGGGAAGCTGGAGGCAGAGCAGCTCCAATGGTCCGGCTGCAGAGCACTTCCGGGTTCCTGATGGTGCCGGACCATCAGGAGTGCCGGACCGTCAGATGCCAGACCAATGGAGTTTTACTGTATTTAGTTAGCTCCTTGCAGGGTACGTTGCCTAGTACAATGGGGCCTTTGAATGCTGCTGTCATGCAAATAACACTTTTCTGAGCATAACTGTTTTAATAAAGATTTGGGAGTGAAATAGTTTTCCAATATGTTGGTGATACAGGTTGGACCTCCCTGGTCTGGCACCCTAGAGACCTGATTGGTCACGGATGAAGGATTTTGCTGGTCAATTCTGGCCCTCCTCCTGTCAGCCCCATTCCCTGCCCTGCTGCCCCACGGGCTTCCTAGCTCCCCCAGCAGCACAACTGGGTCACATGCCAGGCTTCCTGCCCCCCGTGACTCTTCTCCCACCCAGCTGGGCCCCACGCTGGCCTTTCCAGCTTCCCACCCCCCATAGCCAAGGTGAGCTGGACAGCCCAGCTGGGTTGCACGCATGCTGGGCTTCCCACCTCCCCTCCCCCAGCCAGCTGGGCTGTGCACCAGAATCCTGCCTCCATCATATTCGCCAGGCTTCCGGCCCTCAAACCCCCCGCAACACACCAGGACTCTCTGTGGTCTGAATAGGGGAATATCTGTGGTCCTGCCAGACCAGAGATGTTGCCAGACCAGAGAGTTCCAATTTATAGAGGTGAAACCTGTAATGATAATTGATTTGCCTACATGTTTGAAGTTTAATTTTGCTTCTGAGTTTATAAAAAGAGTGAGAAAAGCATCTCCCTCATAACAATGTTTCATCTTAACAAATGGTTCTTTCGCACTGTAGATTAATCTGAACAGTACCAAGGAGATTATTAGCAGGAAATCAGTTTCAGTGGCTTATGGGGAGCCTGTTCATCCCATCATGCAGTTTGATCCTTCAGATTCCAGCTACCTCTATCTCATGACATCATATCAGGTAGGACATCTGTTCTCTATACATTTGGCAAAGTGCATTCATTTGATATTTTCAGTCAGCACTCGTTTAGGAAACAGAGCAACAGAAATGTTCTTTTTAATACCAGTAATGCACATACTTGAAAAGATTCAGTGGTTGGCGCCAGTCAAGAATCATTTCAAAATTTAGATCAAGCCTTTTATTTTGGGTCTACAGTAGGGATATTAAAGACTAGTCAACTATCTGATAAGCATTTGCTTATCGGGTAGTCTTTTGACTAGTCGATATCCTCTCCCCCCACTGCCTCTATGAGACAGAGGCAGCAAAGGGGGGGAGGAAGGGGTACTTCAAAGTGGCAGTGCTGCACAGCTGTATGGCGCTGCCGCTTTGAAACCCCAAGGCGGCATTTCAGAGGGACTCCCCAGCTGATCCCAGGCTCCGTTTCACGAGGCATACTGGAGTGGTCGACAAAGGCTTCCCTTGTCAACCGCACCGCGTCCAGACCATCACGCTGTGCCGGATCAGCTAATTGTCAGCACAGCGTGGCGGCCATTATTTAAATCCCCACTTCTTTGACTATGCCAAGTAAACTACTTCACATGGCTCCGTCAACAGAGCCATGTAGTCTAGATGCACCCCAAATGTGGGGGTATTTGGATACGAAGGTTTGCATCAACCCATTTCTGAGACAAGATCCAGCTGCAAAATATAGTTCCAGAACTGAACTTTCCACAGCATCAAAGGGATTGGATGCATGATTCATGTCAGCTCCACTTTTAGTCGAAATGACTAAAAAGTTAACCAAAATTTTTCAAACCTCAGAATGATTATTTGGAGTTTATGGCCAGGGTTTACATTGGTTCCTGTTATCTCAACTAGTTCACCCATTTCTGTGCAAATAAAATTGAAAGCTACAGCAAAATATGCCTTACGCAAGACAAAGCTGGCAAAAATAAGTATATCTTGATTGTTAACTGAAAGTTGAATAAAATTGTACTAGAAACGATGGAAATATTTTTAAAGGGCTACTGAAGAAAAGGGTTTGCCTGTTGTAACTGGCCCTCGTGGCAGGTTTCACTGTACCTAAAAATTCACACCCTGTAACTCATAGGCCAGCACTTTCCAGCATGGTAGGCTTTCTTTTTGGAGAGGCCTGAAAATTCCACAGCAGGAAGAAACAAATGGTTTCTCTTAGCCTTCTATTAAATGAACAGCTGAGGAGGAATAGAGTTCACATTTTGCTCCAAGCCCTGGTGGTCTGTCCTGAATTACATTTTAATTTGTTGAAACAGATGCTCAACCACTAATTTTATATGTTGTATTTATATTTTCCAGCTATAATTCCCTGCAGTTCAGCCATTATCGTGTCACAGAACTCTCCCAGGGTGCCTGTCTAGCTAATATCTCATACCTTTTAGATGCCTCACAAACACTTTGGAGCACAACAAGATACCTGCTGTGAACCTTATCCTGGGCTGACTAAAACCCCATGTGCAGTACTTCAGTTCAAATAGCATGGCTCTTTCCTTTAAATTAGGCCTGATCAATTCCTTTTGCCAGTGGAATTCACATTTTGGGAATCTTGACAAGCATGTGTGGAAGCTGTGCACAACATGTGTTTGAGAGAAACTGGACCAGGTGTCTGATTGTTTGAGATGCTGCTGAATGCCTTATGGGAACAGATGGCTCTCAGCACCTTGCATTGTCAAACTCCAAATTATCTAGTTCCTCGCAGTCCTCTTTTTCAAATGTTTTGAAATCTAGGAAAAGAAGCATACGAATGACTGCATTCTCCCCCTCCAAGTGGTTCTTACAATGGATGTTAAGGAGCGGGTATTTGACTAATAGTGTAGTTGATACAAATTGTATCGCCTACACGATTAGTCGATAAGGAGAGGCAATGAGTAGAGCTGTAGCGGGAGTAGCTCCCAGAATCAATGTGAGCCAGGACTGAGCAGTCTCAGCTCACATCAGCTTCAGAACCACTGCAGCTCTGCCTCTTAAACGTAGTAAGAGCCACCTGGCTTTTTTACTACATTTAAAAGTTAGAGCTGCAGCGGTCCTGGAGCCAGCATGATCCGGGACTGCTTGGTCCCAGCTTATGCCAGGTCCAGCAGCCTCTGTTTGTGGCAGCCTGGGCTGGCTGCAGGCAGAGGCTGCTCTGGAAGCAGACCCTGTCAATGGCCAGCTGGGGCCACCTCAAACAGGGGCTGCTGATGGAGGCAGCAGCAGGGGGTGAGAGAGCAGGTGGCACCACGGAGACGGTGCTGGGGGGAACCAGCTTTTAAGCCACCTCCCCCCAGCACTGTCTCCTGTTCCCCCTACCCCTCCATGCTGCCTCTGATACCTAAGTTTATCGGGTAGTTGAGTCAAGTACTCAACTACTCTTCCCTCCCCCCTTGCTGCCTCTTTATCAGCCTAAGCTTATCGGGTAGTTAAGGAAGTCACCACAGATACTGCTGAATTACTTGCTATTCCAGGAATCATATGTCCCTACACATGAATGATTTTGTATTCCTAGGTAAATTCTGATCACTTCATAAATAGACAGACATTGTTCATCCCTTTCTAGAAGGGGTCTGGCAAGTATGAAATCTTGAGATTCCCATGACCCAAATAATGTGCAATGCAATAGTGAAAAAACTGGTCCCATCTAAACCATCATAGGAGTTTATAATGTATTTTATAATGTTACTGACCTTGTCTTGCAGCTATGTCGAAGATGCTGGCTTATAAGAAACAGAGACAGATAATCTTCTGTTCGTACATAGTGCTCCCATTACTCACAGAACCATAAGTTGGAGTGATGGAAAAGTGTAACCCATGTCCCTGCCAGGACAGGATTGTTGCCCCTTATTACATTTCCTAATACATTATCTAATCTACTGTGCACATGCTTCACCACGTGAATCTCATGAATGCCTCATTAGTGTCAACAAGAAGTTTCCTTTCCATTGTTAAAAAGTGATGTCTTGGGAATGACAGTGACCTTGGACTTTGCTTGTTGCATAGATGACCCGCGTGAAAGTGGCTGCCTGTGACCAGTATGCAACATGTACGGAGTGTCTGGCTGCAGCTGATGCTTATTGTGGATGGTGCACAATGGAGACCAGGTAGAACTTCTTGTATTTTCTTTCGAGTGATTGTCTTTAGACCTCTTGCTCAGAGTTTCAGCAGATTGCTGGTTTGCTGCACAGCTATGCTTGCTTACAACCTTTGCCTGATTTTTACTATATAGAGGACAATCCTTTTAAGGATGTCTCAGCCCAGTTTCAAGCTCTGGGAGTGTACTTTTTTGCTTACACTTAATTGCATCTGCATTTTAATGCCTGCAGCTAATTGTGAATGCAAAGAAGAAGTGTTAGTCATCTAATCATTTGATTGAGAGCGCAAACAGCTAGTTAGAAAGCTCAGTCCCATCATTGGCAGCTGCAGTTACTTGTGGGAAAATTCAATATATATCCAGAAGCTAAGGATGTTAAGAGATGGATAATTGACTAATCGTATAGTCAACACAGTTCGTATTGACCACACGATTAATTGATAAGGGAAGGTGCTCTGTCCCAGCTCACACTGGTCCAGGAGCTACCCCCTCAGCAGCTCGGCAGTTTAAATGTAGAAGGAGCTGGGTGTGCATGCAGCCTGGCTCCTCCTACCTTTAAACTGCAGAGTTTCAGCGGGGTTAGGTCCCAGACCAGCATGAGCCAAGACAGAGCCAGGACCGCTGTGGCTCTGCATTTTAAAGGTAGTAAAAGCTGCCCAAGTCTTACAACATTTAAAATGCAGAGCTGCAGTGGGGGTAGCTCCTGGGACCATTGTGGCACTGCCTTTTAAATATAGTAAGAGCCCAGGTGGCTGCGGGCAGGCGCTGCTTCACGACGGCAGCCCCTGTCCGCAGGGGAGCCCAGCTTCTGGCAGGGAACCCCCAAGGATAAAGGCTGCTGTTAGAGCAGCCTCTGCCTGCTGCAAGCTTCAGCCTGCCTTGGGCAGAGGCTGCTTTGCATTTTAATTACCTCTGATAGAGGCAGTGTGGGGGAGGCGACAGATATCACCATGGCAACAGTACTGGGGGAAACAGGTTTTTAAACTGGCTCCACTCCAGCACCAGCTCCTGTCCCTCCGCCCCTCCTTTGCTGCCTCTGTATCAGAGGCAGCAAGGTGGGGGGAAGCAAGCAGTAGAGTACGCAACTCGACTACCCGATAAGCTTAGGCTTATTGGGTAGTCAAGTACTCAACTACATGCTTACATCCCTACCAGAAATTAGCTGCAAAATTAGGCCCTGACTTTACAAATCAGGTCCAGGATTTTTGACCAAACACACTAGTACAGCTATATTTGTCTTGCTTTGCATTCAGTCATTGTGGGAGAATCTTTTCCCATCACACACACACATTGCCCATTGATGCCAGTAGGAGTGGTGTGTTGATAATGCGAGGACACTACCTATTAACTCTAGCAGTCACACAATTGACTGAAACACAGAAGTTGGAGAAATGAGAGGAAGTGTCCAGATTTCTACAGGCCCTTTTTCATAATTATTACAACAGTTATATCAGTACTTAATAGGCATCCCACCCTAAGTTGTGCTTCTGTTTGTTTCAGGTGTTCTCTGGAGCATGAGTGTGTTAATTCCACTCAGCCAAATTTCTGGACGAGTGCAAGTGAGGGAGTGCAGCAGTGTCCTTCAATGACAGTCCTGCCATCAGAAATTAATATTGATGCTGACAACAAGGTACATCTAATATTGATACAGGTTAATAATGTGCTGTAAGCCTGTGGTCACCATCTGCTCTTGGTGCCCACATATGACATTACTCTAGCTAGCACAATGGTTCCAAACATTTTGGTGGGCAACAATACCAGTTTGCCAGACTTCCATTTAATATGTGCTAGCTGGTACCAGCTACTGTTCACTGCCTCCCATTGAGTGGTGAAACTGGTCATTGGAGTATCCCAAGCCCCATTGTGTCTTTCAGAGCAGTGGCAAAATTTTCAAAAGCACATTTTCAAAAGTGACATAGGCACTAAGGATCTCTAATTCTCATTAAAAATCATTAGGACTTGGACTCCAAAATGCTTTATATCACTTTGGAAAATGGGACTTAGTCTCCTAAGTTACTTAATGCTTTTGAAAATGTTATGCTTGGTTTAAAAAAAAATGGGAAAAACAATATTGAAAAAAAAATTGAGGTTGTTCCCTTTTCTGGGGTTCTAAACTAACTCATCTGTTTTTTATGAATTGCTTTATGATTATTCTAACCACATTTATATCAAATTCAACTATTTTTGAAATTTTTATTAAAATTTGTTTCAAAAACAATTTTCTGGTAAATGAAAAAAAAAGTTAAAATTTTGATAGTCTTTTTTTTTTTTTAAAGCTTTGGTTTTTTTAAAAAAAGGGGAATTTTCCCACAAAAAAGCCCCTCTTTTTCATGCAAAAGATTTCGATAGGCTCCAGTCTTTTGGAATGAGCTATTGACTGGGAATCAGGCAAGAAAATGGACTAGCGCCTAGCTATTGAGATGGTTAGAGGGAACCCAGCGTACCAGTTCTCAAAACCTCAAACGTCACATTTGTTACTGCTTCTCAGTGGCTGAAAACAGCTGCATTAGAGGGTCATTGACTATGTAGTTAGTTTTCATCACAATATTGAACCGGCATTAAACTTGCATTTTAATTAAGCTCAGAAATCATTCAGAGGCTCAGTGTTTGATGCATCTCTGAACTTCCCAGGGTCTGTGTCTGGCAGAGCTGGGAGCCACAGTCCAAGCCACAAAGCCACAAAAGACTCTCATTTGGCTCTTCTGAGGCAGAGGCTTAGGGCCAGATCATCTGCTAGCATAACCCTAATGGACTGTGCCATGGAGTCACAACTGCAGAGAACTTAGCCTTTGAGATTTCATTTTAAGATAATCTACCAAAGAAAAGCCCACACCTCAAAAACTTCAGTTCCTGCAGCTCTTTTGGCAAAAAGTTTCATTACAGAAAATAAACCACAAAAAGTACATTGAAGTTCCTTCTGGAGGCTTGCAGAGCAATATTTTCTCCACAAAGCATCAATCACCCTTCAACCAGAATGGACTTTTTAATTTACACTTCCATAAATTAGAGCAACTACTTGTCACCCTTCCCTTAGGCTCCTGAAAAGGACTCCTCTCTCCCAGGTGGGGTGGAGAGAATCAGGATCACATGAACTCCTCACAGGGGCAAAAGGGTCTTCTCACTGTGTAATAAAACTAGTCATTGGCCTGAAGGTTGGATACAGTCTCAAATTTCCCCAAAGTTCAAGAATCTCAGATCCAAAATCCTGGTTTGTATGCCTCTCCTCTGTTGTTTCATGGGCATAATCCCACCCTGATATTGTTTGAGGTTCCACAAGGAGTTTCTGCTGCAAAGGGAAGAGGTGTGCTCTAGGGCTGTGGCGGTAACAATATGTTTACCCCGTTAGCCAATTAAATAGGATTTTACATCCCTAATGTGCTCCAAGATGAGAAGGTGAATAGAATCAGTAAGTGGTTAGGGTGGAGTGAACTAGGGGTGCATTCTACACTGCACCGTTATTCCAGAATAACTACACCTTATTCCAGAAAAACAATACTAGCATTCACACAGCAATTGCATTATTTCGAAAAAAAATAAAATAATTGAGGGGTTTTTCTGACGTTGGTAAACCTCATTCCACGAGGAATAACGTCTCTTCCAAAAAAGCTGTTTCAGAAGACGGTGTGTGCGGACACTTCCGCTGCTGCTTTATCGAAATAGCTCCTCCCTAGTGCATCTAAATTGAAATAGTGTGTCAACATTAGGGGAGCCTGCCTCTGACTAATTTTGAGGCTTCCCTGTAGTGTGGATGCGCTATTTTAAAATAAACTTGCAGTGTAGACATACCCTAGGTGGCACACTTTGGTTGGAAGGAAGCAGTTTAGAGTTATGTAGAGGGGTACCTACCTTAGCATTGTGTTTGGATGATCAGTTGAATAAAGCACATGGCTAGTTCTGAGTGTCACACTATAAACATATTCTATATATTTACTAACAGAAACAATGAAACTCTATAGTGACAAAGGAATAGCAATTTCTTGTACACATTTTTTTTTTAGCAGTTAATATATATATATATATATATATATATATATATATATATATATATATATATATATATATATATATATATATATATAAACAAATCATCTGTCAGTGGACATGTTTGCTGAGCTGGTTAGTTTATATGCTTTAATCCCTTTGTCCAACTCTGTAAATCACTTTCCATAGCAATAATTATTTTTTTGTCCACATTTAAGGCCATAATCATGCAAATAAATGGGAACATCCCGAGTCTTGGTGGAATGGCGATATCTTGTGATTATGGAAATATCTACACTGTCGCCAGAATTCTCACAGATTATAAGATTATTTATTGTGAGTTTCTTCCAAGAGAGAAATATCCCACATTCCCACCCAATCAAGGTATGTAATGGAAAATATCCTCAACACATTCCAAAATCTTTTTTATGGAATTTATTTCCTTAATTATTGTATTGATTCTGGGGTTACAGGTCAGTTTTTTGCAAATAATTACATTTATAGAAAGCATTAGACAAAAGGAAAGCAGAACAGCTTCTCTAGTATATGAAGTGTCACATTATCCTTGCTGCTGAAATATCCTGAAATCTTTTTACCATCCTAACATGAGTTGTCAATCGATAACTAGTTCAGGTATGTAACTTATTGGGTCTTGTTTATGTTACCTGGATAAAATTTGAATTTTAAATTTTCTTTTTTTAAGTACTGAAATCTACAGGTTTAAGCTGTTTACAAATTGTTATTTTTAATCATTACTATTTTACTTTCCTTCCAAATATACATTTAAGAAAAAAAAACCAAAGAAAATGTGAAGTGTAGTCTGAGATGCCATCTGCATGCTTCTCATTCCAAAAGACTGGCAGAAATTTCAAACCTGTTTGCAAACTTTGAATGCTCTAAAACTGGATGTTCAGCATGAGATACCAGGGACCTGACATTCATAGATGCTGCACATCTGCAGTTCTACCCGAAGTCAGTGGGAGGTGGTCACCAACACCTTTGGAAATTGGGCCCAGGTCATTTCATGTTGGGTACCCAAACAGTGAGGCATCTAGAATCTGTAGCTAGTTTTGAAATTTTTGAGCTAAACATTCTAGACTTCAAGAGTAGATTTTCACAAGTCTTCAGGATTGGTCTAACTGCTCCACTGAAGTTAATAGGGTTTAATCATTGACTTGAGTGGGAGAAGAGTTAGGCCAACATTCTGAGCATAGTTGAAAATCCCACTGTTATCAGGCTGTTTTAAAAGATGATGTTGATGGTCTCCTCCACTATAGGAAAAATAGTAGTGATTGAACTGCTTTGTATTGTTGTTCATGGTAATGTCCAAGGCCACTTCTGGAAATGTATCTTTTAATTTATTATGCAATTCTTGGAAGAAGCTTTGATTCACATCCCAGGTGGGTTTATCATAAGATTTCAAAAAATTAAGCGATTAGAATATAGCATGAGAAATGTATTGATCAGATATTGGTAGACAAAAAAGTGATTTTTCACCATTCTTTGTTGGTTTGTTCTCTCTGAGAAAATGCATGGGATTTTAAAACATATTGACTAACCTGACTTTAAAATGCCACTTAGCATAGACAAAGACACTAATTAATTTTGTGGACTAGTCTAGAGATTTAAAGTCAGTGAGGCTAAATAAGGAGGGACACATGAATTCTGTGAGGCAACCCAGAGGAAACCCCAGAGAAAAACATTAAGCAGCTGGGATATTGTTTACTCAGAAGTTTGTCTTGCCCTCTAAGATTGAGCAAAAAATAGAAACTCTCTCGTGATCCAATATTCTTTGGCTTGCTTGTTTCAGACCATGTGATTGTTCAAACTGCAGTACAAGTCAACGGCAAAAATATTGTCCAGGCCAATTTCACCATTTATGATTGCAAAAGAACTGGAAATATTTACCCAAAGACAGCGTAAGTGATCTCACCTTCCATAAATTACAGAAACCAAAGCAGTTTTGGGGGAGGACAGAGTTTGGGGGAGATAGCAGGGTGTTGACAAACAGTAGATTTGCTCTGCTGTGTCTCACTTTAGAATCTGATGCCAATTATTTGTTCCAGGGAATGGATGTAAATTGAGCAATTGAAAATGGTGTATGTGCATCGTTTGATTGTGCTTGCTTGGGGGGCTGGGTGGGGGGAAGAGTTAACTGAGCAGGAACAGCTCTCCCTGCCAGTGGGACTGTTTGAGTCCTGGGCAGGATTTGGCACGAATGAGGATGACGATTGCCAGGGATTTATACAGGAAGGTCCTAGCAGCCTCTCAAGCCATCTGGACATTCTGATGGAGCCTGGCTTATCTTTTTTTAACATAAACAATATTTTTATTTGAAAGTTTTTTGTGTTAACCCCTAAGGTGCTGGCTAATCTCCAGTTCTTTAGTACTCCTAAAATAATCTGTGCATCTAATGTGTTGGTCTGTCTATTGCATTTTATCTAATCTCTAGTATTTATAGAGAATCCATCATAGTATCAGGGGACCTTGGAAGTGTCATACCTTGGGGACTAGACCGCTTCCAAGGGTGTCATGGAGACATCTAAAGGCTGCTATGCAAAGGAGAGGGAGGGCCTCTGGATGCAGGGAGGTGAGGACAGATCTATATTCAGGCCTTTAGATTCCCAAAGAGCCCTGTCATCATGCTCTCCCCTTAAGAAACCAGCCCATCTCGTAGCTGACTTCATGACATATTCCACTGCCAGTTTCTGACCACTTCCTCAAGCTAGAAACCAGTGAGGTCTGAGGGGGAGTTGCAGTAGGAGGTGAGGCTCGGAACTGTCTTGGAGGCAGTGATAATGGCCCAGCAGCATGTGGCTGTGGGCCATTGGATGAGGCAGGACTTCAGTAGTTGTGGGAGGTTCCAGAAAAGGACTAAGAAAGTGGGAGGAACCTCATTGGGGAGAGAGAGAGTTAGGAGCAGGGAGCCAGGCAGCTGTCAGGCTAGAGGGAGAAAGGATTAAAGAGAAGCCAAATATAGTTGGCTCTCACCTCTCTTCTGAAAATCTTCAGGCTGAGTATGTTTGTCTTCTGGTTCTGAGCAGGGGCGGATATAGGGCAGGGCGAACAGGGCGGCCGCCCCGGGCCCCGCGCTTCAGAAAGCCCTGCGCATGCGCCGTGGCAAAGGGGGGGCCCCGCGGAATTATGCTGCCCGGGGCCCCGCAAAACGGTCATCTGCCCCTGGTTCTGAGTGTTACACAACGGAAGCAACCGGACAAATAATCCATGCATTTGACATGCTGAGTCCTACCCCCTACACTGTCAGGATGGATATAATGGGACTGTGATGCTGGCTTCAATCCATGGAACTCTATGCACGCTTACAGGGTATGATGATGTAACCCAATGTCCCCGTCAGTACAGGATTCCACAGCTCCTACACAAAGCCATTGAAAAAGCCACCAGAATAAGTTAGCGTCATCTGACTTCATGGGAAAATGTACAGGGATATGCAACGGCATATTTTAAAAAATGGGAGAGGAGCTCAAAGACTCACAGGCTGACTAAAAGTCAATCTGTGGTCTAGAAGCATCGTCTGTGTGAGCCAGGGTGAGCTATGAATGGAGCCAACACTTTTATCTGCTAGTGGTGAGGTCATTCTCCACACAAGGTCAACCTGAGGCAGTCAGGGAAGCAGCCTTGATGGCATTTGGGCCTTAGCATAGCCCTTACAATGAAAGGAGGGAGAGCATGATCAGAGCCTTTTCTAAACGGATTTGTTCTGGGCACCACAAAAGAAAGAATACAGTGTCTATGCGTATGTGAAGAACTAAAATCTGACACTGATGTTTGGCTCTGTGGAGGGTGCTGAAATCTGCACACCTTTTAAAAATTAATTGTGCCTACTTTTTATTTATTTCAGATGTACCAGCTGCCTCTCTACCAAATGGAAGTGTTATTGGTGCACTAAGAAATACATGTGTACCTCCAATGACTCTAATTGTGAGGACTCGATAAAGATGAATGTAAGGCACATTGGGGTTTGTTATGTCACATGATTTTATAGATTGCTGCATTGTTGTTGTTATTTTCTGCCTTTTCCTGGAGCAATTTCCCATGTTGACCAGATGCCATTGGGTTTTAGAATATTTTACTGACTATATTTGGGGTCAACTGGGGGACAGTCTCACAACAGCCTAGTACTCAAGAGACTGAGGCTCTGTTCCTGGGTCTGTCACTGACTTCTGTTGCCTTCAGAAGGACTCTTCTTCACTCTATGCATCAGTTTCCCCATATGTAAAATGAAGCTAACGTTCCTGCACTTTTTAACAAGCTTTGAGATTTGTCAATAAAAAGCTGAGTGTAGGGGCACAGGATATTAATAAGGTCACGGGTTCTGAAAATGCTTCTGTTTGGATGAGTAAAGGGATTCGAGATGGGACACAAAGCCTATCATTGTCTGAATCTCTCTCCAGTTAGCAGCAAGAATACCTAGCATTTGTGCAGCACTGATTAACACCCCTGTGAAGTAGATAAGTAAGGCTAAGATGGTGAAGTGAGTTACCCAAGAGCACACAGAGAGCTTGTAGCAGAGGTGGGATTAAACCGAGCAGTTACTAGTTGCTATATGTGTGCTTGATTATGTGGCATTTCCAGATAGTCACTTGAATGTCGTTACTTTGAGGGCAGGTTTACACTCTGGGGCAAAGCTGACCGAATGTAAGCAACTCTGGAGATGTTAAATACCATAGCTGGTGTTGACGTACCTTAGGTCAAGTTACCACCTTCTTCTTCTTGTTCTGGTGGAGTACTGGAGTCAACAAGAGAGTGATTGGCGGTCAATTTAGCAGGTCTTTACTAAAGGATCCCCTGGATCCTTTTAACGGCAGTTTCAGCAATAGACCTAAAAAGTGTATTGAAATAGAGTCTAGTCTACACTCTCCATTCTGGAAGTGGTCTCTAGATTGAAGAGGAGGCATTGCGGGAGAAGCTTAAACTGAGCCGTACCTGTTCTATAGCTAAATAAAGAACTTCAGTTGTCAGGGTGGCCAGTCCAAGCACTTTCATCTGTTATTTTCCGGATTTATTGCCATTGACACTGGTATATGTGTCTGTGTATCTCATAACAAGAGTAAAGAATTGTTCATGTGTGGGGTTCTTTCAATATATGTGTTGAGTTGTCCTAGTTATTTCAGCAAGCTATTTCCCTTGATCCTTTATTACCATTCAAACTAGATCAATGCTTTAATTTCCACACAGTTTGAGATGCCTGAATTTAAGTAATAAAATAAATGTAGCAATACCTTACAATTCATTTAGCTTTTACTAGGCTATTGTGGTACATTAATGAAATGGCAGTTAACTTGCTAAAGCACGTCTGGGTGAGTGCAGAAAATCGCCTTTATCCAAATTACAGCTCCTAATAACAAGCATAGTCAAACTTCTGAAATTTAGAACTGAAGTTAATTTAAATAAAATTGGCCTTTAGCAATCAATTTATTGGCCCTCAAAGCCAAGCTTTTACATTTTAAATTGAACAGTTCTTTGGCACAAATACTCTGGGCCTCTTTCAAACTCGTTCAGACAGCGATTCCCTTTGCTTGTTACCTTTATACAAGGACCTTGGCCATGTATTAGACTTTCCATTCTTTTCTTCCAGACTTGACCTCCGACATCTAATTGCTTTCCATTCATGTCCCTCCATACCCTGCTTCCCTTTGTGGAAGTCTCTGGAACTCATGTAATTCATCAAAGAAAGGCAGATATGACTGATACATTGCAACATTATCCTATACAGTTCTTTCCATATAAAAACAGTGTGAAAGGCCTCATGCAACTGTTGAGTCACTGCCAGTCAAATTGTTCTTTTGAGAATAATTTTCATTGCAGATTTACCCTTCTTCTCTGCTTGTGACTCAACTGTGAACAGATTTTGATTTTTCAAAATCTCTAAGCAGTTAGTGATTATTAAACGAACAGTATAATTCTGCAGCCCTTGCTTTGTTCAGGACTTGTTCAATTTGGGCCAAATTCTTAAAAGTTCTCAGCACCTAACATACTGAGCTCTTTTGAAAATCTGACCCTTTGACTCTTTGCTATTCTGCATGGCGTGGTCAACTCAATCATGTGATGTTGTTGCTTATCTGTGACTGAATGAGTAGAGTACTGCAAATACACAAGCATCTACTTCATGTCCCCGACCATTTTTGCAGATTGCAGATTGGATGTAGATACAAATTATGTATCTGCTCAGGGCTCTATGGATAAGAGATTTCTGAAAATGAAAATAAATAAATGCAAACAACTTAGGTCAGTTATGTTAGCAAACCTTATGTTGCTCAAGGATGTGAAAAAACCACACCCCTGAGTGACATAAGATTCACCAGCATAAGTGGCAGCGTACACAGTATAGTGTTGACAAGAGAACTTCTCCTGTTCTTTGGGGGTGTTTTAATTGAGCAGTTACATGAGTGATCATACAGCGGTGCAGCTGAAAGGTCTCTAGTGTAGACCTAGCCTTATTCTTGCTCATGTATTTCTAGGTAAGTGTGTCATGTCCTCCGTTAGTGGCTGATCTACATATATTATCAATTTTCTACTGTGACCAGCCAGCAGAGTTACTCCTGCAGCTCAAGCAGTAGGGTCTTTGCTGAAGGCGCTACAGTAGTTTCTTTTCCCACGGGTGATAAGAGTGAAGTTCATTACATTCATGATTATTCTTCTTTCCATGTGAATGCAGGTATTTGAACAAATAGTGAACCTCCAAATATACATGTGAACAAAAACCTCACAACCAAAGGCATTCAAGCATCTGGCACAATTGAGTTCTTGATGCATATATCAAATTAATTCAGCTACCCAAACCAACTGATATTCTACTTTTCTTTTAAAAAATATCAGAAATCTTTTCTTAGAATAACTAGGTTAAAATTAGAACGGCCAGTATGCTCCTGGGAGCATTTGTGCACAGACAGGGAGGGACTGAAGACATTTAACCCAACAAAGTCTTTTCCATTTCTGATTTCCGTGGGTCAGATCTTGAAACTCTTGTCCAGTTTTAACCACTAAGAGTTGTGCCTGAGCAAGGACTGTAAATTAGACTGTCACTGCAGGGATGGGCTCTTTAGAAATAATATACACACACAGACAACATGTGATTCTAAAATTAACCCTTAGTCAGGGATCAATAGAATGTCTCTCCTCCCAATAAGAGATGCAACTCAGTTCCAAAATAATGAAACTTTTACATTGTGTTCACAATCTTGCTTATATTAGCACATAGTCACATACCATGTCCCACAGAATGTATCCTGGGGTTACTATGAATGAAAATCTTATATGGTCACAAAAAGAATCCAGAGATAAGCTAAATTGGATGAATATTCATAGAATCATAGGCTTGGAAGAGACTCCAGGAGGTCAGAGTACAACCCCCTGCTAAAAGCAGGACCAATCCCTGAGCCTGTCTCCCATTCACAGGCAAATTCTCTTCTGTGGGCCACATTCTGTTCCCAGTGCATCCAGAGCCATTCTGTGAAGGAAATCATGACTTCAGTGGACTTACTCCTCCAGATTCACATTGCCTTGATGAGAACTAGAGCAGAATTCAAACCTGTATCTTCACAAAGCCTGAATTGTACAGCTCTGAATGCATGGAGGAGAGAAGCACAAAGCCCCAGTCTCATGCCCCTACCGTGTTTCTCCAAGGAAAAAAAACATTCACAGGGCATGTTACACCTACTGCCTAATGGTTTTGCTTTTGCTCCTCTAGGGAAAGTATAGCAGTCTCAGTGACCTCTTCACCATAGCCTCACCTCACAGCTTTTTAGCCTCTAGAATCCTTGGACTGTCAAAGGAACAAACTGTCTGAGTATTAAATTTATCAGATGAGCTCAATGCTGCCAAAGGCAATTGCCTCCAAAAGGGCTCAGTGAGGTGGATCCTGAGGTCCTGCTAGAGGCAAAACTCTCTCTTGAGTCAATGGGAGATTTACCTCAGTAGGGACAGAATAAAAGCTGAGTAAACCTGAGGATTTATCTCCAGATTTGAATGCATCTGAAAATCACTGAATCTCTTGAGTTCACAGCTGTTACCTACTGAAAAATTTAGAGCAAATTTTCGAATGATGCTTCAGGGATATGAATTTAGTTTTAATTAAGGGAGAAATTATCAGATAAAAAGCATGTGCCAAAGTATACCCACATGTCAGTGCACAATTGCACATGAATATCAGGGCTCTTGCATGCACACAAATGCCCTTTTGCACACACTGCTATCTGATTTTGTTTGCCTAGCTACAGTAATTGTGCGTGCAAATAAAAACATGCACTGTGCTTTCTTTTTTTCCCATTGGCTCATAATACTGATTAATCATGGAGAATCAAGAATCTTTGCTCAATGGTGAGAGCTAGGGACTGGGAATCCAACCTCTTGGGAGCTGTGCCTGCCCTTACACTGGTTTGCTGAGTGACCTTGTGCAAGTCACTTATTTTTCCCTTTGTGATTCAGTTTCCCCACCTGGAAAATGAAAATAATAATAATACCAATGAGCAGGGCTCAACAGATCACTGAATCTACTCACCCGGGGTGAGTAGATTTCAGTCAGTTGCCCCGTTCACCAGCGGCACGCGCATGCGTAATGCGGGTCTTGCACATGCGCAGTGCGGAGCTGACGAGTAGGTTTTGCCACTGTTTGTCAAGCCCTGCCAATGAGACCTATTTCCTTTTTGTAAAAGTCCTTGATATCCTCAGATGGTAAGTGTTATATAAATGAATTACTGTAATTTAAAAGATTTATGAAGGACTAAACCCCAAAGGTAAAATTTTCAGACTCACCTAACTCTGATTTTCAGAAATGTCTTAGGCATATAGAGCCTGATATTTAAAAGTATTTTGGCACCTAACAACCTAGATAGCACTTAACACCAGTTTAAATGCCTTTTAAAATTTGCCCATGGGTGCCTACATTTCCCCGAAAGTCAGTTAGACTTAGGCTCTCAGGTCACTTAGATGCTGTTGAAAATGTTACCCCCGGTGGAAAAGATACATCCATCTCCGATCTCCTTATTGCTGCTGAATATTCTATGTACATTCAGGTAGAAGCGACCTGCTGTTCTGCTGACAGTGCCAGGTACAAACCCATACCCTGAATATACCAGAGTGTGTAGTCTCTGAGGCAATGTCTACCCTTGTTCGAACTAGGGTGGCAGTGTAGACATACCCTGACATCCCACTGATTTCATGGACATGGCAGTGGATGACAGCAGTATTGTAGAGGAGATGATTGAGAATTGGCAACCAACAGGTTAGTCATTTAATGTTTTTAATAATCACTATGTACAACATAGGATATTTCTATTTAAAAGGAAATTCCTGGGGGTTTCTTTAAAAAAAAAAAAACTTAGCAGGATTGGATTGGCTTTTGGATGGAACCTGCTGCTCTGCCCTGAGTCCCTCATACATCCCAACCCTGACTCGAGCATTCCTATCCCCACTGGGCAGACTTGTACATTTCAAAGCTGGCACCCACCCCGGAGTCAGCGGGACTTCCCACTGGCCCCAGGCTGCAAGTGGAGTTCCATATTCCTCCTTTGAAATGTACAAGAGCCCCAGAGGCTCTTGTACATTTCAGAGGAGGAATGCGGAAGTGCCTATCGACTAGTCAAGTAGTCGATGGAAATTCCATCGACTATTCAACTAGTCAGTTAACCACAATTTGACATCCTTAGTTTGCAAATGATACCAAGCAGGGAGGAGTTGCCAGTGCTATGAAGGATAAGGCCATAATTCAGAATGGTCTGAGGTAAACAGGCTGAAATTCAAAAGCACAAATCAAAGTAGGAAGAAACAGTCAGTTGCACATATACAAAATGGGAAATGGTTGCCTACAAAGTACTGCAGAAGGGCATCTAGGGGTCATAGTGGACTACAAGCTAAGTATGAGTCAGCACTGTGATACTGTTGTAAAAAAAGCAAACACCATTCTAGGATGCAGAGGTGAAAGTAAATCAGTGTGCCTGGATATGGCTGTCTAGCAAGAAGCTGGCTGGCTGGGGCTAGCTGCAAGGAGAGGGGCAGGGTGCTCCCAGCCCAGCTCCTGGCTTCCTGCAGGCTGCTGCACTCAGCAGCAGGCAGCCAGATAGGCTAGAGGGGATGGCTGGGGGCACCCGCCTCTCTGGGACTGCCCTAACCCTGAGCCCCCTCCCCTGCTGCTGTTTGGGGGGGTGGGGAGGCTGCAGCAGCACTTACCCAGTCACTGTGTGTTTTTTCCCTATTTGCCTGACTAGGGAGCGAGAAGAAAGTGTAGAGCCTGCTGCATTCCTCTCCCTCCTGGCTGCCATGAGAAGGGACAGAGGAGGAACACAGTAGGCTCTGCACTTTCCCCTTGCTCCTTATTCACAGCAAACAGGGAAAAAACACACAGCAACCAGGAAGTGCAGCTGCAGTCCTTCAGCCCCCTGAAATGGGGCCCTTGGCCCCTTTCCCTACAGCCCCCTGCCCCGAATCTTGAATCTGCACATCCCTCTGCCCTGAGCCCAACCCTGACTCCTGCATCCCTGTCCCCAGCCCCCTGCCCGAACTCCTGCACCCCCTACGCATCCCAACCCTTTGCCTTGAGCCCCCCGCACTCTACCTCACATTTAAATTTCTTACAGGTACTGTTGTATCACCAACCCTCACATACCTGACGGACACACCCAAGGGGGGCAGGTTGTGATAGGATAGTACCTGTAAGAAATTCAAATTATTTTAACTCCTGCTGTGTTAACAGGAGTGTTGTAAACAAGACACAAGGTGTAATTCATTCTACTCTGTGGATTAGGCCTTAACTGAAGTACTGTGTCCCGTTCTGGGGGCCACATTTCAAGAAAGGTGTGGACAAATTAGAGAAGGTCCAGAGAAGAGCTACAGAAATGATGAAAGATCTATAAAACGTGACTTACAAGGGAAGATTGAAAGAATTTAGTTTGTTTAATCTGGAAAAGAGAAGACTGAAAGGGAGGCCTGATAACACCTGTCAATTATCTAAAAGGTTGTTACCTGAAGGATGGAGAAAAATTCTCCTTAACTGCTGATGGTAGGACAAGAAGCAATGGACTTAAATTGGAAGTTTAAATTGGATATTAGGAAAAACTTCCTAACTGTCAAGGTGACCCTTACTCAGGTTTCCACTGATTTTAATAGAACTTCTTGCAGCACAAGGTACTGTTCAGATCTGAAACAAAGGTCCTCAGGACAGCGACCTGAGCAGAAATAATGAAACGTTTAGAAATTGTTCCGCATTATGAAAAACCAAGCACCGATGGCATCTCTGCTAAGAAGCAAATGCAACATCAACCAGAGCATTTTAAAAATTCAGGCCCTTCTCCCTAATCCTGCATTGAATGAGCTAATCAGCTGGAAAGTTCCCTTTCCAGCCACAGGAGAAGGACTGTGGGACAACCAGTTAATCAGCCCTGTGACTGTATTTATCTGCCAAACCTAGCCGAGCCAGCTGCTGTGACATGCAAGGACACACAAGACCATAGGAGCTTTCACATAAATTTTCAGTCTCTGTCTGTATTTGTTTTAACTCTTTTCATTCAAGGAGACTATGGATTGAAATCTCCCTTAAACCCATTTCGTTGTTGTTTTTTCCTCTCTCCCCCGCTCCTATGTCTCGCGCTCTGTTATTTAATCTTCATGATGAGGCAGCACTGACTGTGCTTGGATAAGATCAGTGTCGTGATAAGAACTGAAACACGTTTTCCACAGTCAAACAAACACTTTAAGATAATTCATTGACCCTGAAGCCATGCTTACAAGAGTCTGGAGAGAGGCACTTTAAGTGCTAAGACTTCCCAGTGCACATGGCTTCCAGAACTATGAAAATGTTCAGCGATGTGTCTTAGTGTTACACAGCCTGATTCTAATTCCACACTGGTGTAAATCAGGAACAGTCCATGGAGTTACAATGGAGTAAAGCTAGGATAAGTAAGAAGAGAATTACACCCTTTGTTATAAGTTATTCTGAATAATAAATCAGATATTCTGTCGCCACTTGCACCAGTGATTCTATTGTGAAAGGCATTGTCCTGGATATACCCTGGGGTAACTGAGAGAAGAATCTGGCCCAGTTTGTTGCTGCTGTTTGCAGTGTAGTTTACATCTCATGAAAGAACAGGATGGGTTTGTCATAAAAATCTGGGCTTAGAGTCAGATAGTCACTCCCAAGTGATAAGAAAAATGGGGGAGAGGAGGATATAGAATGGATGACATTTAAAAATCATTTGTCAGTTTCACTTGGATCTTTAAAACGGGTGGGGAACCTTTTGGGGTCTGGGGCAGCAGACTCACAAAAAAATCAATCAGGTGGGAGGCAGTGGGGGCTGGAGTGCCAGTGCAGGCTCCCCAAAGCTAAGCGGGAGGAGACCTGAGCTCCAGGGGCCGCATCTGGCCTCTGGGCATTCGGTTCCCCACCCCTGCTGTAAACTCAGCCATTCTGTTTTGGCTGTTCCCTCCCTAATGCCTCTTACAGCACTGTGTAGCCCCTCCTTCCTCCTCATTCACACACTCACACTCTCTTGTATGCACACCTACTCCTGAAATACCAATGTGCAGAGGAGACCACTGTAAAGTGAAAGCTCTGCAGGAGCTTAACAACAAGTGCACTGCAATATACAAGACATTTTGCTTTCTGCTGACAGGAGAGGGTTTCAGAGGAATCACTGCCATTGTACAGTGTCTTTTGAGTGTCCCTCTGCCATTTTCCTAGCACTAAAGTGACTAATAATGAGGCTGTAGTAACAACTTCAGAGCAGCACCTGATGAGAGCATATGATTTTGCTTTTGATTTATAGTTTTTTTTTTTTTTACTGTGCAAATTGAAGTGTCCTAGATTGACAGGCCTGTCATAGAGTCAGAAGTCCTCTATAACTTCTGAGCAGGTACTGAAGGTGAACATGCAAGAGGAGATAAGAGAGTTGTTTCATTTTCATTCCCAGCTGGTCTTACTGAGACCACCATGCAGGGTACCAGTTAGTGCTGCTAGTGGTGCAGACAGCTGCCTGCAGGTAGCTGGACTGCGGTGACCATCTTGTTGCTACCACACAGCCATCACCTGGTATTGATTTTTAGTCACCACCTTCTTAGATTAGACTTCAAGTGGTGACTCAGTGGCAAACGGCCAAGGTCACATTCCCAGTCCTACAAGCCAGGCAGTCTCCCCAGTAGCATGGGGTCATCTTGTATTTTCACTTAGTTTAGGCTTCAGCCTGAAAGTGACTTTTTCATAACTTCTCTGTGTTTCCTTCTGTCTCTGTGTGAGAAGGAGGCTCAGTATCTTTTTTGCAAAGTTTCTCATTAACCTTTCTTTGTTTTCTTGTCTTCTAAATTATAGAGCACCACTGACTGTACACAGATTGTTCCTGCCTTGCTAGAGCCAATGCCCACCGGGGCTTCTCAGGACATCACAATTTCACTGGCTAATGCTGCTTTCTCCAAGGTAATTGGATTTTTAGGCATAGCAAAAGGTTCAGATGAGCTAATCAAGTGGCATATAAGTCCAAGAGCCACACTACTGGATTCTGCTAAGGGAGTGCCACCCTCTGCCCATACAGGAATGATCCTCAAAGGTATTCAGGCACTTAACTCCCCTTAAAATCGAATCCTAAGCATCTTACCCATTTCCACTTTGCAAAATAACGGTAGTAGCAGAGGGTATTCATGGAAAGGAGCCACCTGAGTGGGGAGGTTGAAATAGAAAAAGCAAAGGGAAAATTCAGGTTGCATACAGATGTTCTCTAGGGACCTGTTATAGTTAATGCCAGACCTTTCGTGGCATGCATGCAATATGTGGATTTATGCACATTGTAAAATGTCCACTAGAACAAAATGTGTGGGAGAAATAAAATTCACACTTTTTGCGGATCTGTTTTCCATGTTCCACTCTGTGAGTGTGCAGGTGTCTGGCTTCCTCGAGGGAATGCTCACCAAGCTGCGGGCTGGGCAATCCCCCGGCCCTGCTTCTGAAAAAGAAAGAAACACTGTTAAAAAGGAAAGAAGACCAAGTTAAGGACAGAAAGCCCTGCACTAACCAGACTTTGGGTTGGACTTCAGCTCAGAAATATATTTTAACTTCACTTTAAAAAAAAATTATATATATCCCTTTTGGTGAAATCCTTTGGCATGCAGATGATTGCATAGGGCAAACCATTGCAGTAGCCACAAAGTGGCGCATTCTGGATGTGTTGTAGGAAGGGACAGAGAAGATAAGAGGGTGGGAAATATTTTAATAAATGCTGGTATTTATTGTGTTCTATTGGCAGGTTCTCATGTGCTGTGTGCAATTGTGGGCCTAATTCATTTGCACAGTTACCACAGGAGCTCATGCCAATGCGGAAATGTACATACTAATAACCAGTTATCTTGTCTTTTATTCCGAGCGATGAGCGGATCATGGGCATGTCTTCAGGCATAAAGGGCTTGGGCAGCAGGCGTATGCAGTATGTAGGGCTGTGATGTTAATAAAGCTTTGGGAAACCCTTGTTCTGTACATCACACCAGGAAAGAAAACTGTTCTCTACTGTAACTTGGTTGCAGTTTCCTGCCTAAGGTCTGGCATTTGTAAATAAGGATGTGCCCCGTATTGTCAGCAACATGGGAGAAAATCCAGCTTCCTCTGTGGAGCCACAAGGTGGCTAAAGAGGAAGACATAGCACATGTAACCTGATGGTAATGGAGTAAACAGGAAGGTTACTGAGGCACCTCAGTCCCCGGGGGCAGCCCAGACAACTGCCTTGCAGTTTGACTTCCTCACTCCTCCAGTCTGCAACATCCTACTGGACAAGAGTAGTTCTGTAATCCTCTGGAGGAGCTTTGTAACTCCTGATCATTCCCGCACAGAGGGGATCTAGGAAGCGAGATCCATTGCTGCAGCTATTGAGACTGATATTGTGTTAACAAAAGAGAATGAGAGTATGGATTGGTTTAGTATATGTTACTTTGGTGTAATGATTCACAGCGAAAGGATTTCAACCTTGCTCTTGTTACCACATGTGTGCTTTGCAGGCCCGTACACAGGAATTTCTGAGCGGGGAGTGCTTTTTTTGTAAATGTGGACCACAATTTTTTTAAACATAAAGGAGTTCAAAACAGTCATGCAATGAGTGTGTATAAGAGGGGTTAATGAAAAATTTGAGTGTAAACAGTGATTGGTAAAATGATTTTGTTATTCAAACACACACTAACTCTCTCTCTCTCTCTCTCTCTCTCTCTCTCTCACACACACACACACACACACACACACACACACACACACACACACACACCCACACACCCACGCTGTAGCTCGCTGAGGGACATGCATATGAGTTTTAAGGTAACATGCACAGCCAAGCGGAGGCCTAGCAGCCATGCAGAAGGGATTGCTGCCTTCCAGTGACCCCAAGGAGCTATTTAGCTGCCTGCCCCAGAGAAGCTACTTTGAAACCAGCTGATCCAGGGCTCCACAGGGCGCTGTCACTTTGAAAATCTGGGAGGAGCCTGATGCTGGGCTCCCACAACAGTGTTTCAAAGCAGCAGCACCACACAGAGCCTGGGGCCAGTGGGGGAGTCCCCAGCTAGCATGTCACTTTCACCTTTAAAGAGTCCACATGGCGCTTTCACCTTCAAAGTGTAGCAACAGCTGTACATCCCTAGTTTTTAACGCAATTTTAAGATTGCAATTTAACATCCCTAGTCTTAACTAGACTGCTAAATTGACCACCACTGGATTGATTTCAGAGCAGTGATCAGAGCTATATTATATCTATTGGTAACTCCACTGATCCAGAGAGTTACTTCTGATGTTCACAGGAGCAAGAGATCAGAATCAAGCCCGGCAGCTCCATTCATTTCTGACTAATGGAAAAGTATATTATTGCAAATACTCTTCTCTTGCTTTTAGAACACTGTTTTGGAATGTCATTTTGGAACTGAAAGGACATTTGAAGCCAGATGGGTGAATGCTTCCACCGTTCAGTGCAGCAGTGTTCTGGTAAGTGTCTGGGTAAAGGATCTGCATGGCACTCTGGGTTTTATTTCAAACGGACATTTGAATAGGGCCCATCTAATCCCCCCCAACATACAACAAATAAAACACCCCTTCCCCTCAAACAGTGTAGAACTGGATAGGAAACAAAGCGGCTGTTAGCATTGCCTGAAAGATGCCCCAGAGTGCTCTTTGCATATCCTGATGGCTGAGGAGAGCATTCCAGTGTCACGGGCACTCTGCTTCCTGTCTTCTCGGCATTTTCCATTATCCCATGGGACTGTCTAGCAGCTCTCACCCACCCCGTCTCAGTGTTAGCATACTAGTTGCTAGCATGTCCCAATACACTTCACTGACCTCCTTTAGAGAATTCCTATTACAGGGTTCACCTAATCCTGTTGCTTCTAATCTTCCCATAGGCAATGCTCAGTATTGCAGGAAAGAGCGTTTTGTCACTTGGGGCTCAGTCTTGAGAGGTGCTGAGTCCCCTGAATTCTTGTTGGTTTTAGTGGGAGATGAGAACCCTCAGCATCTTACAGAATTGAGCCTTACGAGGACTAATCATGCCTCCGCTGGAGTCAAGGCCAAAAAATCCCCTAAGACTCAGTGGGAACAAGATTTTGCCCTGTATCTGCTGAACATATGTCATAGGTTTGTGAAGAAACCATATCAGCTGTGGGGATGGTGGCGAATTTATAACAGTCGGGAAGAAAAAGATCCAGGAGCTGTGGCCTGACAGTAATCCCTTATTTACATACATTAATCTCAGTATCCATTGGTAATAGCCCGAAAACATCCAAGTTTCCATAGTATCACTATAGCGTTAGGTGCTATCCCGGCAGAACAGGGTTCTGACAGAAACATTTTAAAAAGAAGATTACAGGGAAAGTTTCCCCTAAACATATATTTTGGTGGAACATTTTAAAATACGTAGACAGGGCAGACTGTTACATTTTTGTGCTCATTTCCATTTAGAGATCAGCAGACACAAACTCCTGTATTAAATAATGTATCCACAGTGGATGGTTCTGTGTTTGCTCCATGAAAATAATTGAGGACAGAAAAAATACTCCTTTCTGTTTTCCCTGCTTTCCCTATTAAAGATTAGAGCCTTTCATTCTGAGAAACAATGCTAGAAAGTATATGAGCATTGTAATAATGAAGCATGATAATCCTCTCATATATGTGTGTATGGGCTTGTGTGTGCAGGCGGTAATCTGCTATTTTGTAAATTTAATTAGAACGTGTTCATTTCTTTTCTCATGCAGCTCCACACATCAGAAAAAAGCCATATCTTCCCGGTAAACCTTCAGCTGAAGGATAAACCAGACAGATTCATTGATAGTCCACAGATGATGACAGGTTTGGGCTGAAGATATTTTTCACTCTGCTCTAATTTGGTTAGAATAAGGCTCCTAAAAAGCTAACAAGACACGAGAGTCACGAGAGAGAGAGTGCTCTGGGTATCAGAAGTATGCACACATTTCACCCCCAGACAAACATGAATACACAGCTGTAGACATAAATCCTGCGCACACACACATCACATGCACACATATACACACACATCACTCTCAGGCTAATACTACAGTTTAGACTGCTTGCTTGTCAGTAGTGTATAGAAGAGAACATTCTGAAATAATAGATCTCAACAGAAAATGTGAAGTGTCTCCCAGGGTCATTGAAGGAATTTAGCTCAAAGGAGATAAGCATAGATCGGGGAGGTCCCTTGCAGAAGTTTTTATGGGAACTAGGATCAACATTTAAAAAATTTAAAAATGCACTTTTAAAAAAATCTTGAGAAGGAATAGAACGTGTGAACACAATTCCCCTCGATCCACGCTGTATCTCTGGGAAAAATACAAGGGTTTTCAAAAGCTCCTTGCTGCATCTGCAAACTAAACAAGGAGCCAAGAAGTCAGATTAAAGCATACCCAAACAGTGGGAGAGTAGTGGAGCCCTGTTCTAGGCAGTGCCCTTGTCTCCTCGGCAGTGCAGTGTGCAACAATACAAGGTCTGGTTTCTAAAGTGCACTGACATGTTGCACATTAATTGGTCCATGTAGATCCTGCTGGTGTACACTAAAGGTTCCCTAGCATGCTTTAGTGTGGTGCTAAAACAGGGCTATGTTAAAGCACACTAAGCAGCTTTTAACATGTATCTGCAGGGTCTACATGGACCAGTTAATTCACAGCCTGTTTGTATGTTTTAGAAATACTCCCAGTGGCATTCGTTACCCCATGTGTAGACAAGACACTAGATTAGGGCAGATTAAGATGAGTAGACTGGCCAGCTAATACTTAATTTTCACTTGGTGACTGCCTCCTCTGTCCTGCCTCTCTACCTTTGCCATGCTTTGGACGCTCTAGCTAAACTTGCACTAATGTTGCATGTGGAATCATCTATGCCTATGTCTACACTTCAGAGAAAAGTCGGAAAAAGATACACAAATTGAAAACTGCAATTTGCATATCTTTTTCCGCTTTTTTTCTCAAAAGAGGGGTTTCCGAAATTTGGCCCTTCTACACAGAGCTAGATTTCGGAAAAAACTCCTCTTTCAGGACATCCCTTAGGGTGTGTCTAAACTACATGGCTCCATTAATGGAGCCATGTAGATTAGGCTGATCGGCAAAGGGAAATGAAGCCGCGATTTAAATAATTGCGGCTTCATTTAAATTTAAATGGCTGCTGCGCTGAGCCGACAAACAGCTGATCAGCTGTTGGTTGGCTCAGCGTGCTAGTCTGGACACTCTCGCGCCGACCTGAAAGCCCTTTATTGACCTCCCCGTTATGCCTCGTAGGATGAGGTTTACCGGGGAGGTCAATAAAGGGCTTTCATGTCGGCAGGGGAGGTCCAGACTAGCGCACTGAGCCGACAAACAGCTGATCAGCTGTTTGTCAGCTCAGCGCAGCAGCCATTTAAATTTAAATGAAGCCGCGATTATTTAAATCGCGGCTTCATTTCCCTTTGCCGTACAAACAAATCTACATGGCTCCATCGATGGAGCCATGTAGTTTAGACATACGCTTATTCTTCTCACTGAGAGGAATACAGGGATGCCAAAAGAACACATCCACTTTTTCGGAAACTGTTCCGAAAAAGCTGACGCATTCCTTGGACGCGGCAGAGCTTTTCCGGCATATCTCTGGAAAATGTATGAAATCTGTAGACAGGGCAAATTCTTATCCCGGAAAAGCTCTGCAGTCTAGACATATACCAGCTTTACATCATTGTGACTCCAATGACTTCATTATTGTTGCATCTAGTTTACATTGGTGTAAGAAGAGAATCAGGCCCGTGGCCTGAGCTAAAAGGTAGGTCTTGACTAGGCTGAGAATCAGTGAAACATGTCAGTTGACAGTCAGGTTTCTTGACAGGATATTGCTGGGTGAAAGGAGGTATCTTGCAGAGGAATTAGACAGTGGGGAAAACACTGAAAACTCTGTATTGGAGGGCAGCATGAGTGACAGGCTCTCAGGAGCAGAGCAGTAGTTGCTGGAGGAGATCAGGATGAATGCACTTTGATTTCTTGAACTAATCTTGGTGGTAAGTAACAGAGGGAAAGGGGCAGTGAGCTGGGTTCACATCTCTTCACAATAAAGGATACTTAGGCTACATCTAGACTGCAAGCCTCTTTCGAAAGAAGCTTTTTCGAAAGATACTTTCAAAAAAGCCTCTTTCGAAAAAAAGCGTTTAGACTGCAAGCAGTACTTTCGAAAAAGCAAGCCATTTTTTCGAAAGAAAGCACCCAGGCAGTCTGGATGCTCTCTTTCAAAAAAGCCCTGTTTGCATTCAAGAATGCCTTTTTTCGAAAGAGCACTTTCGAAAAAAGGCGTTCTTTCTCGTAAAATGAGGTTTTCCGCCGTCGAAAGAAAAGCCGCGTTCTTTCGATTTAATTTCAAAAGAACGCGGCTGTAGTCTAGACGCAGGTGAAGCTTTTTTCGAAAAAAGGCTACTTTTTTCGAAAAAACCCTTGAGTCTGGACACAGCCTTAGAGTGTTGTTGGGATCAGAAAAGACAGAGGGAAACTCCTGTAGCCTCCTAAATCACAGAGTCCGTCAAAGAGGATTGAATCCACATCCCTAGTTGCATGAAAGAATGGTTAGTTTATGCAGCCCAAGTTTGGATTCAAGTTCTCATAAGTCAACCTCTCTACCTGCCTCTCTTGTTCCACTCTACCTAAGTCAGATTGCTTCAGAGGGGTAGCCGAGTTAGTTTTTAGCTGGAAAAAACAACAAATAGTCTTGCAGCACCTTAGAGACCAACAAAACATGTACAGGAAACCCCTGAGATGCGACCGCTCGAGTTGCGACCCTCAACGTATGTCTTTGGCCCATATTTACAACAGTGCACAACGCCTATCGTAAATGAGGGTTCGAGTTATGACACCCCCAACTTGCAATGCTTCCCTAGGAACCGATCGCGTTGAAAAGGCAGGGGCAGCCTCTACACATGGGGCAGCCGGTACACATGGCATCAGAAGGCTTCGTGGTGGGCACAACCCGCTTCTTCAGATGAGTGGAGTGATTAAAAGTCCAATATCTAAATAAATAGAGGATTGGGGGAGAAGGAAAAAGAAGGGGTAAAAAAAGGGGAAAGAAATAGTCAGAGCGTCCATGTTACATGAAGCTGATAGAGAAGGTACAAATTGTTCTTAAGTACCCATTGTTTAGTTTTTTTATGTCATTAGGATGCGGAATGTAGCAAGCCATTCAGCCAATGTCTCTATTCATACCTTTGTGATAGGAATCAAACCTTCTAAATGAAGTTAAGTTCTAAGGCTTCCCTGTGGAGTTGGTTTGTGAAATTGGCCTGAAACAATATGGTGTCTTTGAGATCCATTACTGAGTGCCCAAGCAAGTTAAAATGTTCCCCAACAGGTTTCTGTGTGTTGCCTCATACGGTATGTCTAGGCTGCACCCCATGCCAGCAGAGGGATGCAGATTAGGCCAGTCGAAATTGAAGCGGGGATTTAAATATCCCGTGCTTCATTAGCATAAAAATGGCCTCCACTTTTTTTTCGGCACGGAGCTTTGTTGGAGAAAAGCTGCAGTCTAGAGGATGATCTTTCACTAAAGAAAGCCTTTTCCAATAGATCCCTTATGCCTCGGAGGTATACAGGATCTATCGGAAAAGGCTTTCTTTAGTGAAAGATCAGCCTCTAGACTGCCGCTTTTCTCCGACAAAGCTCCGTGCCAAAAAAAGTGGTGGACATTTTTATGCTAATGAAGCACGGGATATTTAAATCCCCCGCTTCATTAGCCATTTCGACCTGCCTAATCTGCATCCTTCTGCCGGCAGAGGGGTGTAGTCTAGACATACCCATAGAGAAAGAATGAATGGACACAAATCAGATATCCGAAAAAGTAACACACAGAAACCTGTTGGAGAACATTTTAATTTGCTTGGGCACTCAATAATGGATCTCAAAGACACCATATTATTTCAGGCCAATTTCACAAACCAACTCCACAAGGAAGCCTTAGAACTTAACTTCATTTACAAGTTTGATTCCTGTAACAGAGGTATGAACGAAGACATTGGCTGAATCGCCTGCTTACATTCCACATCCTAATGACATAAAAAACCAAACAGTGGGTACTTAAGAACAATTAGTACCTTCTCTATCAGCTTCATGTAGCATGGACGTTCTAATTGTCTATTTTCCCCCCTTTTTTCTTTTTTTTTCCTTTTTTTCCCTTCCGTCCCTCCCCCCCATTTATTTAGATATTGGACCTTTAATAACTCCACTCATCTGAAGAAGTGGGCTGTGCCCACAAAAGCTCATGATACCATACATGTTTTGTTAGTTTCTAAGGTGCTGCTAGACTATCCGTTGTTCTTTAAGTTTAGTCAGATTGATACATCTTAAGTGACAGAGAGTAGTTACAGACCAACACCAAAATGCACAGGTCTGTACACCAGTATAACTCTTCTGTTGGCCTTAGTCAAGCTACTTTTAATTTTCCCAAAGTTTATTGATTTTTTTTCTACCTTTCGTTATCAGTCTTTATTCTAAATCATGTCTCTGTCTCTAAAAATACCAAAGAAAATTTAAGCCCACTACCAGAATCCAGTGTGGCACTCTAAGTCAGGGTACTAAGCCAGCAATTCTTGCATAGAAAATGGGAAATGTTTATGTATAATTGTGAGGATTCAGTAGTCTAAGTATAGGTAGATTATTGCAGTATGTGTGGGGGAAAAGGCATTGGAACCCAGACAAAAAAAATGTACAGCACTTTGGTTCAGTGGTTAGAGCAGGGAGACAAGATTCCTAGGTTCTTTTACTGTCTCACCTCTGACTGGCTCTGTTACTTTAGGCTGGTCACAGGGGTCTGTGTTTTCAGAAAAGCTCATATATTTTAGAGGACTCCATTTCAGAGTGTTCATTTTTAGGCAGCCAAGATCTGATATGGCAAAATGCTGAGCATGTAGAATTCCACGGAAGTCAGTAAGAGCTATGCATGCCCCTGTATCCAGGCTCTACTTGTTTCAAGTAGAGGAACCCAAAGCAGAGGAACCCAAAATCAGTGTAGCCCCTAGTGCCTTGGTTTCCCTTCTGTAAAGAGATAATGGATCTGCATCTGAAGACTGAGAGGATTAATTAATTGTATGGTAAAGTTCTTTGAGATTCCCCTGGTGAAAAGTGGAAGAGAAGTGCTATTCCTAAATGTGATTATTTTGGTGTTTCACATGTTCCTGCAAACATGTGGATTTGAGGGAATGGGGAAGTGAACATGTATAACTGAACATGTATAACTGTTGATTCATAGACTACCCATATTCAGTGACTAAGGGCTTGAGGGTTGAGAAGGTTACGTAACATAGGCATCGCTAATAAAGAGGTGGAAGCACTGTAGGAAAATCATTAGGCAGTATAGACAAACAGACCTAACAGGAGCAGTGAGTCAAGAGAGCTCATAGCTGCCAAAGGGAAGGAACGGTAATGTAAACATTGTACAGAACATTGTAACAATTAGATTTTTTGTCACAGAAAATGGAATCAGTGTGATTGCTTTGTAGCTGGATGGAGTCAGCTATGCCAATCTGCTTCCCATGTGAATACCGAGAATTAAAAAATGTAACATAAACTGACAAAAGGGTTGTGGGTTTTTTTTATGCTAAATCATATTGTAGTGGGAATGAGTGCCCAGTATTTCTGGGAAATCCTTAGGATTGCAGCCAAAGCCCCTTCAGCTTGTGGTATGTGCAAACCATCCTTCTCGCCTGTTGGATTTCATATGTTGGTTGGGTTAATATATGCATTTGGTTTGGTGTTTGGTTGTACAAAGTTAAGCACAGACACGAAATGTCCAGGCTTGGGAACTCACACTTTCCGTTGTCTCTCGTGGTTTAGTGGAGGTCTATAACTGTGCAACTGGAAGTGCCGACTGCTCTCAGTGCCTTGGGAGAGAGGACCTGGGGCACCGATGCATTTGGAGTGAGAGCAGCTCCATTTGCAGACTAAACACTGAATCCTCACAGATCCCAGTTGTGTGTCCTGCTCCAGATATTAGGAAGGTAAGACTTATGTGCATCAGAGAGAGCATTCTGCTTGTCAGCATCACTTCATATAAATAACACAACCCTGAGTTTCAAAACCCAGGGGAGAGTCATCTGCTACCCTCCATTCATTGGGAGCAACTGAGAAATCCTGCTTTATCCTTGACACGGAACAAGCTCAAGACTGGCAACATTCTGTTCACCAATTTATGCTTCCCATTCACCTGAACATTCCAGAGTAGCTGCAGATGATACCTAGGTACTGATGGATCCAGTCTGGATCTCTCTGTTGGGAAAAACAAAACATGTCTGTCCAAGGCCATGTGTTGTTTTATGGAGATGGGAAAATCAGATGGATTCATATACAGAGGATATGTCTACACTACCCCGCTAGTTCGAACTAGCGGGGTAATGTAGGCATACCGCACTTGCAAATGAAGCCTGGGATTTGAATTTCCCGGGCTACATTTGCATAAACCGGGCGCCGCCATTTTTCAATCCCGGCTAGTTCGAACCCCGTGCCACGTGGAATGAGGAGTACAGCTAGTTCAGATTAGGAAGCCTAATCCGAACTAGCTACTCCGTGCCGCGTGTAGCCGCGCGGCACGGAGTTCGAACTAGCCGGGATTTAAAAATGGCGGCGCCCGGCTTATGCAAATGAAGCCCGGGAAATTCAGATCCCGGGCTTCATTTTCAAGTGCGGTATGCCTACATTACCCCGCTAGTTCGAATTAGCGGGGTAGTGTAGACATACCTTGAGTGATTTTGCAGAATCAACTAGAAGATTCACTGACTAGGAATAGTCACTAGAGTGGATACAGAAAAAATAATAACTTGCACCCAAAAGTCCATCCTTGCATTCTCTGAAAGTTCACAGTGGCTGAATGAACTTTATGTCAGTGTGTTTTAGAGATGGTCCAAAGTCTAGATCTGGATTCCAACTTACTCGCTGTTCTGACACATTCTTGAATCCTGGGTTTTGATTAGAGATGGGGCACTAGCCACTAACTTCCACTCCATATACAAAGTCCCAAGAAGTGTGTATATTTGGGAATACCAAGATCAGCTTCATGCAAATAGGCAAAAATCTGAAGAGAAAAGATCCAATGGAAAACAGCTAGGCTACGTCTAGACTGGCATGATTTTCCACAAATGCTTTTAACAGAAAAGTGCTTTTGCGGAAAAGCGTCCGTGCCAATCTAGACGCTCTTTTCCGCAAAAAAAGCCCCGATCGCCATTTTTGTGATGGGGGCTATTTTGCGCAAAACAAATCTGGGCTGTCTACACTGGTCCTTTTGCACAAAAGCTTTGCGCAAAAGGACTTTTGCCCGAACGGGAGCAACATAGTATTTCCACAAGAAGCACTGATTTCAGACAGTAGGAAGTCAGTGTTTTTACGGAAATTCAAGCGGCCAGTGTAGACAGCTGGCAAGCTTTTATGCAAAAGCAGAAAAACTTGCCAGTCTAGACACAACCCTAATGAATCCACCAAAGCAAGGGATGACTATACATCTGTTAGCTCATAAGCTGAGTGCTGTAACATTGTGTGTATGTGTTGAGTGTTTCCTGTAGCTCATTCCATCTTGTCACTATCACAGGCCCAACAGTGGGAAGGAAATGTTCTCTGATGAGCCTCCCCCGCCCACATATAAAATATTATCAGCCCCTTGCCAAAAAAATAATGGAAACAAACCACAAGAATTGAGGTTTCAGGATGTCATGGGATTGTCGTGCTGTTTCCTTAGCAGACACTGGACACTGAATCTAAATCCTCTATCACAAAAACATACAGTTTTGCTGTAGTGCTTAGAGAGTCAACCTCAGGAGAAGGGGGACAACTGCATAGGGAAGGGGCACAGAGCTTAGTAGTGGAATATTATCAGCTCTAACCAGCTTGACAGAAGAAGGAGCCTCCGTTCTTGACCTTCCACCTCCTGGCTTACGTTATGTTGTGTTGGCAGCAGCTACAGTGAGTGGCAAGCTGCAAATACACTCTGAGGAATGCTGATGTTACCAGGCAGCTTTTGCTGGCTTTGTTTGTGGATAAGTTTGTTAAATGTAAAGGGCCTTTTCTAAGGGCAGGGTATTTAACTAGACTAGACGAATAATGAAATCAAAGCAGCCAAGTGGTCCACTGCAAAACACACAGTGACAAAGCAAATCCATGGATATGCAGTAAAATGGCAAGACAGCCTGTGGCCCTAAAATTGCTTGCAGTGACCCCATCCCAACTAAGCAGGGGATGTAATATTCAGACTACAAAGAAACAAAATGATTCAATAGGAGGCACTCTGTTTTCTGACTCATTCAAGGCAGTAGTGCCCCAGCACAGTGTTAGGGAAGGGATACTTGTGCCCCTGACCAATATCCAACTTCTTATGTGTTTGTTTATTTGTTGAGCCCAAAGGCCCCAGTCAAAGGTCAGAACCCCATTGTGCTAGGCACTGTCCATACACATGCACCAAGGAGGCGGTCCTTGCGTGGTAAGCTGGAGCGTGAAAGGCAGGACAGATTGAATAGAGTGTACATACACACATAGGAACAGATGCTATTTGGGAAACAAATCCGAAGGTTTTTCTGTTTTAACCCATTCCCCTTTTCCTTTGGCTTCTTGGCAGATTGAGCCCATGAGTGGGCCCCTGGAAGGAGGAACTCTGCTCACAATCAGAGGAAGGAACCTGGGCCGTAGGTTCAGTGATGTCGTTAATGCTGTCAAGATAGGGAGTGTGAGATGTGCGCCACTTTGGGAGAGATACATGGTCTCAGAGGTGTGAGTAACTCAGTCAGAGCCATTGAAAAGCAGGAAACTGTGCTTACCGTTATTTATTTTTTCCCTTTTACAACTAGCCAATTCTCTCCTGTCCCAGTGACGGCTGGGGGATGTTGATAGTGACCCATTCAGTTATGCATGCACCCATATTGGGGACTGATACCTACCATCATTGAGCTGCTTTTCAACCTAATGAGACAAGTTTGGTGGAGTCAGTTTTGCTTCCCAGTGTCTACATGACGCATAAAACCCCACCCCCACAACAGGCATTTATTGGCCACTTCTTAGCAGTCTCCCCCAAAGACTGAATGGGCCAAGGAGACTCCCAGGGAAGGGCAGAGGCCTATGGGTGGGAGAATATGGGTGATGTTTGCACAGCTGCTGCCTCTGGAGAACCTGTTGAGGGACTGAGTGGAGAACTTTGCCCCTGAGCTGTTAAACCTTTCATTGTCAGTACACCTCACATGAGTACTGTCTCATTTCACTGTTTTTAAAACTCTTCCCATTGCCACTTCAGACAGGCTTCAGAGGAAACCTAAGGTGATTGTCTCTAGCCTCCTTGGGAATGAAATATTCCACAAAAGCCCTCATGGCCTCTCCCACTGCCAGTTTCCCACAGAGATGATTGTTAGGCTACCAACCAGGAGCAGCAGGTCAGACAGTCTAGAACACTTGTGCGAGAGTCTCCTAGAACCAGCAGTACTGTGCCTAATTGAGAGAGAATTAGATTTTGCCCCTCATGCTGGACTACCTGGACACGACATAGCTGGCCAACCCATTACAGCCGAAGAGCCAAAATAGTGGTGGATACAGCACAAAGAGCTGAGGGGAAAAAAAGTGTTGAGCAGAAAAAAATTTAAAAAGCTCCAGCCGCTGCCCTTTTAAGATCAGAGCAGGCATTGCCCTTTAAGGCGACCATTTTGAAGTCTGCACGGGTGGCCACGACTCTGGCTCTTTCAGACAGAAACACACTGCCCCCTTTCAGAGCCGCGGGTGTGGAAGCCGCAATTTTTTCTTTGAAGAGCCTCATGCGGCTTGTGAGCCACAGGTTGGCCACCTCTATATTTCTGACCATGTGCCTCCTTTAATTTTCCACCTCTCTCTCTTCTGCAGGATTGTGTGCCAGACTGGAGAAGTTCCCTCTGCATTTTCCGACGTAGTGACAGTTAACATGAGCAGGGAAGGGAAATCAAGGGAGCAATATTCCTACGTGGTAGGTTGCCATTATCTCATTGAACCTAAATTCCTTGCTGGTGAAGCTCTGATGCGCCACTGTCTTACATGAAGGAAGAACCTGGCTCAGGGAGACAGGAGCCATTAAGCCATGATTTCAACTGTACATTTTATGAGCCTCAGTCTGGCTGACTTTAGCTCCCTTGAAAAGCAAATGCTAAGCAATTCTGCTTTTTCCCCCTGCATGTTAGCCCTCACATCACCATTTCCAGCCTGGAGAGGGGCACATGTCCATAGAAGTTTGCCGACATTCCATCATTCTATGTCCATATTCTGTGTCCATATTCTTTCCTCCTTGCTTTCAACAGCAGTGCCTACTGCAGGGGTGGGCAATAATTTTTTACCAGGGGCCACTTCAGAAATTTTTGAAGTGGCCCTGGGGCTGCACCAGAAGGGGTGGGGCCTCAGGCAAAAGGGGCGGAGCTAGAATACTTCCCTGCTTTCTCACTCACAGATCATGATTGGTCTGGTTGTGGGGGAGCATGTGAAGTCTTTGCCCTCCCTCCCCCCAAGGTTCCTCCTAGGCGCCCATACCCCTAGGACACTCCCCCTTCAGCCCTCCAGGCCAATCAGGGCTTGGAGCTGGGGGGAGCACACAAAGTCTCCTCTCGCCCTGCCAGAAGCACTGTGTTTTCCTTGCAGGGTGGGGGCAGGGAAGAGAAAATTTGTGCACTTCCCCCCACCCCCAGGCCCTGATTGAGCTGGGGGCGGGAGAGCAACAGGGCCTCTGCAGGCCAGATCAACCCGCTTGGTGGACCGGATCCGGCCCATGGAGGCCCTTTTGCCCACCCCTGCCCTACAGTATGTATACCAAACAAGGTGGACCATCTTGGGAAGCATAGGGTCTCCCAGCTGTTCTCTTTCTCTGTTCTTCCTTGTTTCCATTTTGTTACTATTCCCATAGCCCTTGCTCTGTTTCCAGCTGTGAATTTGAGATCTACACATGGAGGTCAGATTGCATGGTTCTTTATACACAGGACTCCTTATGCTCGTCTGAAAAAAATCAGTGTGCCCCACAAACGGTTTAGAAAACAAGATCCATGCCAGAAAACATCAGACAGCCCCTGCAGCACATTTAAATGTGTTCTCCCAGTTAAATGAACAAATGTCAAATAAATCCAAGATTGAAAGTAAGAATTGGGGCAGTTTTGCATCGGGGCACTTGTTGAAGCAGTGTGATGTGTTTTGAATTAGGAGACTGTTGATAATTGTACGTTCAATTACCTGACCACCCTTTGGTTAATTTATGAAATATATTCAAGAGACCAAAAAACTAATGTCAGTCTCATTTACTGCTAAAAAAACAATAATAATGTAATACAGGGAAAAGGTTCAGTACGATACAGGAAGCCAACTCACGTAGCATTGTTTCCTTCATCTGATATAGAAGGTGTGCTTCCAAAGTTGTGACCCTTAAGGCTATCCCTTTTTATGCAGTCTATTTACAAATAAAAGGCATTGTGTACATCATCCAAAACTAGATTTAACCATTCAGGGTTTTTATCTTGTTTTGTTGTTTCCATCGTGTTCCCTGTTTCTCTATTTTGAACATATGCATTCCAGGTACCAAGGGGCATGAGGGCACCTCCTAGATTTTTACCAGGGTAGAACAATATATCTATTCCTTTTCCATTGGGAGATTCTAGTATTCACTGGTGAGAGTAACTCTTTACCTGTTGCTATGGTAAAACACCCATATGTCCAGATTCTAAGCCTTTTTCAGCTAATGAGAGGAATTATGGAATATTTGACACTGTTAAACAGAATTGTTTGACGTGTATAATACATTCAGGCTAGGTCTACACTGTAGCCTTTTTTTTTGGAAAAAGCTACGCAAATTGGCCAAATGGCGGAAAGACCTCTCCTTTCAGAGGAGCCCTTATTCCTCGTTGAACGAAGTATACAGGGCTCCCCGAAAGAGAGCATTTGCTCTTCCACAAAGAAAAGTGGAAGAGCAAACACATTCCCTGGACAAACCCCGCAGTCTAGACGTATCCTCAGTTAAAATAACTTCCAAACCCTTACATCAGTGGTCCCCAACCTTTTTGTGTGGCGGGTGCCGCACTGGTGGGTGACGTCATCCCACTGTGTCGCCTGGCCGGCCGGTCCCGTGCCAAGTACACTGGCGCCAGACCCCCCCCCACCACGGCCATTTTGCCGCTCCGGACCGGCCGCCCTGTTCCTGCGGCTTCCCTGTCGCACTCCCCAGCAGGTTCTCCCGCTGCTGGCACTTACCCACGCCCCGTCACGGTGCGAGTTCGGCCCCACTGCACGTGCGGCCCATCCTCCCCCGGCCATCCCGCGTCATGACCCCGACTAGGCTGGTGCACATAAATGCCCCAGTGGGCACCGTGGCACCCACGAGCACTGCACTGGGGACCACTGCCTTACATAATACTAGGCCTAACATATGTGTTAGTTAACAAGACCTAGGTTCTAATCTCAGCTCAGTGATTTGCTATGTAACCTCTCAATCAAGTATTTAAACTCAGATTTTTTAAGGCTAGCTGTGTGCAGGTATAGTTGTCAGCCTGTGAGATGTATAGCAAGTGTTTTGCAAGACCTTTTCTGGTTAACATTGTACTGTAGCCCAGAGAGATGGTCTTCTTCTATAGCGGTCTGAAAAAGATCAGTGCTTCTCTTACCTTTATTACCAAGGTCGTGTCTACACTTACCGGCTCCATCAATCTACTTCAGCTACACAAATAGCGTAGCTAAAGTCTACATACTTGTCTTGGGTGTGGTAAGGTCAGCGGGGGCTGCTCCGAATGATTCACAGGCCAAGTGCATGCTACTTTACTATAGTTCTTCTGATTTCTTCTTTGGTTTTGATTAGAATAGAGTAATTGTCTCAGCTTCTAGAGGCCTGAAATAATATGTCATCTGTCATTATTTTCAACAAGTTTTATTTTGGTTCCCCTCCAGCTCAGTGGAAGTGCACGAGGAACCAAGTGTCAGTAGGTTCAGGTTCCAGTAGGTGTTAGATTTTTCACATCCAAAATGTCCCACAAGGGCAGAGCTAGCTGGGTTACAGGCGTATTCTTGTCATATCATAACGGCGGGCTGCTAATGCTGGTAAGATCTAATAAATTTTCCTGCAGCACTTGGGATTCCTAGAGAATCAGGAGTCTCCAAGATGTATCTGTTGTAATCCAGAAAATTAGACCTCATGGCACATCAGCTGTGTTGGTGATGCAGCGGTGAAAGAGTGTGAGGAGTGGAGACAAATGTGCTCATTCTTTTTAAGTTGTTTTTGGCAGGAAGACATCTTGGGAAACGTGCAAAAGCAATACCAAAGAAACAAAGAAAATGAGCTGCCAGCATCTTGAGCTGGAACCCTGTTCTAGAGAGCACTACATCCTGACCTCTGACCAGATGTTTGGCTAAGGCCACACCTAAGCAGAGAATGTAGGAGAAGCCATTTTTCTACTTCTGTCACAGGAAGGAGGCTGTCTCATCATAGGCCTCTTCCATCAGCCAGGGCTAGGAAATGGAGCCAAAAAATGTGGAAGCTGAAATCCCGGGGTCTGGATCTAAATGAATGTAAAAAAAGTGCAGGTTCAGTAATGACCTACAAAATGTTGGGAATTTTAGCTGAAACAGCAACCATGTTCCACCCCAGAGGTAGTGCAGAGCCTATGGGTGAGGAATCATAGAATCATAGAATACTAGGACTGGAAGGGACCTCTAGAGGTCATCAAGGCCAGTCCTCTGCCCTCATGGCAGGACCAAATACTGTCTAGACCATCCCTGATTGACATTTATCTAACCTACTCTGAAATATCTCCACAGATGGAGATTCCACAACCTCCCTGGGCAATTTATTCCAGTGTTTGACTACCCTGACAGTTAGGAACTTTTTCCTAATGTCCAACCTAAACCTCCCTTGCTGCAGTTTAAGCCCATTGCTTCTTGTTCTATCCTCAGAGGCCAAGATGAACAAGTTTTCTCCCTCCTCCTTATGACACCCTTTTAGATACCTGAAAATGGCTATCATGTCCCCCCTCAATCTCAATCTCACTCAGGAGCTGAGTGATGTGATTCTTCTTTGTCAGTTCTGCTTTTACATAATGCTAGGACAGGGGTCGGCAACCTTTTCAAACCAAAGAGCCGAACTACAACAGAATTCAGAACAAGTGGTCAACAAAGAGCCATATAAGAACGCTCATTTGCATGACTGAAAATATACAACATTATATTATTGATAATGGACATAATGATTAATAACAGCATAAATGAAATGTACTTGCAGACTTTATTTAATGGGACTTCTGCTGCTGCATCTTTTCACGCATTTCTTTGACATTTACGTCATAACTGGTCAAATCCCACTTAATGCACGCATTTAGGCTGTCTTCTGTCAATCTTATGGCAGGAGATTGCAGATGTGGGGGTGCAGGAATCTGGGTTGGGATGTATGAGGGGCTTGGGGTAGGGGGTTCAGGCATGTGATGGCCTCAGGGCACAAGGTTGGAGGGTGTGGGGTGCAGGAGTGTTGGGAGGCTGAGGATGTGGGGGTATAAAGGGCTCAGGACAGGGGGTTCAGGTGTATGACGGGCTCAGGGTTGGTATGGAGGGGTGCAGGAGTGTTATGAAGCTACAGCCAGATGGGGTTTGGGTCCCAATTGGGGACTTGTTAGCCAGGCTTCATTTTTAAATAAAGTAAAATATTATGTCCAGCACAAAAAGTTTCAACATTATCTTTATTTATGGCAGGGGTGGCAAAGCTTTTTTGGGTCGGGGGCCACTGGGTTTGGGTCAAGGAGGCAGTTGTGATCTGAGGCACGGGATTGGGGTGCAGGAGTTTGGATTGTGACCTAGGGCAGGGGATTACAATGCAGGGGTTTGGGTTGTGACCTAGGGCAGCAGAGGGCTGTGACCTAGGTCAGGGGACTGGGGTGCAGGGGTTTGGATTGTGACCTAGGGCAGGAGGGGATTGTGATCTGGGGCAGAAGATTTGGGTGCAGGGAGGGCCTGGGAGGGAGTATGGGCTCAGGAGGGGGCAGAGTGTTTGCTTATGTAGAGTAGGGGAGCAGAGGGCTGGGGGCAATCGAGGGGCTGGGATGCCAGAGGCAGGCTCTGGCCGGGAGACGTACCAGTGAGACTCCAGAGCAGCAGCCTAGCACGTTTCTCAGGAGCCTGCCCTTCCCTTCTGCACAAGCTGCATGGCCATGTGCTCTGTGACTGTGAGCCTTCGGGGAGGTGGGAGTGGTTCTTCGTGGGCTGCCTGTTCTTGAAACGTGAGGATTACCTGTTGTGTTCCCTCCCTCTGGGGCATCTGGCAGTGGCCACTGTCGGCAGACAGGATACTGGGCTAGATGGACCTTTGGTCTGACCCAGTATGGCCGTTCTTATGACCACCCCAGCTAATGTGGCGGGATTGGGCTGAGAGCTCGAGTGGGTTGCTGGGCACAAATAATCCTTTATGTTATATTTTGTATTGTATATTTTAATATATGAGGCAGGGGCCCCATGTATGGGACAGCTGCTGACAGGCTTTGATCCATTGAAATTAACAAAATAAATACTGTAGAAAGGGAAGGCAATCAGAAACCCCAGGGGAAATGGCTTTGGAGGAATACAATCCATACCAGTGTGTGACAAAGACAAAAAGGGGTTGTAATATAGCCGGACAGTATGGCTGGAACTGACAGGAAAAGGCATTAGTACCATGGGACAGTAAGTGGTTTAACAGTATTTGCAGCTATCAGCTTGCATGTATTTTCCCCAGCCACAGGCAATGATTGTAGTAGGACTGAGGTCTCCATAGTATCGTATGTGTGCTGCACATCTGGCTCATCAAGGATGTTATAGCTCTTCCACAGGGAACCACAGAATGCTCTGTAAAAGGGTTTAAAAATTAATTTTCATACCTGTGGACTGTTCATGCCAGAACTTGTCTTTAGCATTGTATCTGGGAGCCACATGGCATCCATTGGGTTCTCAGTATCCTGTGGGAACCAAAGCCTTGAACCTTAAATCTCTGTAAAATTTCTGCAGATATAACTAATTTACTTGTTAATTTCAGTAGCTTCCAATGGGGAGAGAGGAGGGCAGAGGGAAACATGGAGGGGCAAACCTACCCTACGGGTTCCCTGCTAGGAGCTGTCACCCCTAGAGATCTGGGTTTGAATCCTGCCTATGGGAAATTAATTTGATACTTGATTATCTAGAATTAAATGGTTGCATGTCCTGCTCACAAAACCACCATGCAACATGGCTTTATAGGTAGCCTACCACTCAGGTGGGAGTGGAATATGGGAGGTATTTTCTTTATTTATTGGACACAAACTATTAAATTCAGATCTGGATCCATGCAGTCCCAAGGTTTAAGGGTATTTGAATTAAGGGTTCTCATTTATGCCCATCTGTGGTTTTTAGACTAGGACTCAGGAACAGCTGTAGATTGGAAGTCTGGAGGATGCTTCTCTTCTTCACTTCAGAGAGAGGTTTATGTAGCTTGTCCCTTTGTTTGGAAAATGAGCTAGATAGATCTCTCTCCTTGGTAGCTTTACAGCCCTGACATCATCTGACACTAACATGGACCATGTGTCCACAGGATGGGGTTATTGGGGCTAGGAGACTGCTTAAAAAGCTCACCTTTCTTTCCCTTGTCTTTTTCTAGCTCCCTGAAGTGCAGTCTGTGTTTCCAGATGCAGGCCCTAAAGCTGGAGGCACCAAAGTAACCATCAGAGGACATAATCTCAGTGTAGGATCAGATCTCCGTGTTCTGGTCAATAGCACTAAACAGTGCACAGACCTCATGTAAGTCCGGTCTAGAGATGTCTTGTGCTACAATGTTATTGGGCTGGCACTCAGGACTTGCTTAGACTGGGCGTGGCCAGACTATGGCTTGTGTCCTGCATCAAGCCCAGCCTGTGGGATTACCAGTCCAGTAAACAGTGGGGCTAAGGCAGGTTCCCTGCCTTCCATGGCCCCATGCTTCTCCCAGAAACTGCCAGCTCATCCCTGTGGTCCTTAGGATGGGGGAGCAGTGGGTCTCTGTGCATTGCTCCTGCCTGCAGACACACCCTACACAGCTTCCATTGGCTGGCAACAGGGAACCATGGCCAATGGGAGGTTCAGGGGTGATGCTTGTGGACAACAGCAGTGTGTGGAGCTACCTGTACCCCTTCCAGGAGCTGCTGCCAGATGTGCTGGCCGCTTCTGGGAGCCATGTGGAGCTAGGGCAGGCAGGGAGCCTGCCTTAGCCCCACTGGGCTGCCCTCCTGAAGCCACCTGAGATAAGCAGCACTGGGCCGGAGTCCGCACCCCCTTCCCCACCTCAACCTCCTGCCCTGAGCCTTCTTCATATTGTGTTATGGCGCTATTTCGAAATAACCCTTATCCCTCATACAATGAGGTTTACCAGTTATTTCGAGAGAAGGGTTTTCTCTCGAAATAACTGCGTCTTAACAGCGTCTATTTTGAAATAGCGCCATAATGTGAATATGCATATTTAAATCCCAGCTTCATTTGCAATTTCAAATGTCTTCATTTGCATTCCTCTCTCGAAAGAGGGTGCAAGTGTAGACATTCTCTATGTTGCATCTTGTGTCGTTTCAGTTGTAAGCTTCTTTGCGCAAAGACTTTATGTTATTTAGTGTATTGCAAGGCACATTATTTAATGCTGTAAAAATAAAATGGTTAGATGCCTCTGTTTTGGGGTGGCCACTTGGAAGCATCAAGGTGTGTTATGTCAGGCTGCCAAAAATGGAGTCACCTCAAATCAGCTGCCAGTTTTTAGGTTATTGGCCTTAATTTCTCTGTGCCTTAGTGTCCTCCTCTATGAAATGCTGTTGTAGAAATGGGAATTGTGAGACAAAATCCATTACTGTGAGTTGGTGCTTTAAGATCCTCCAATAGAAAGCATCTAGAGTTGCAAAAGAATTTCCACTGGTAAATACAGTGGAAATACTCTAAAAATATAGAGACATTATTGGAAACGTGGAGCAGCTACATGGCTTTGTGGTATTTGCTACACCTGAATGCTAGATCTGAGGCTATTCATCTCGCTGCAAACATTGGGGTTGTGGGGATAGGTCTCTGCTTCCTTATGTCATGAACTATTTGTTCAACTGTTGTGCTCTGCAGCATGCCATGTCTTTTTCTTTTTAGTCGAAATGCTACTACCATCACATGCACCATGCCAGCCGCGGAGCACACGATGGCTGTGCGAGTCTGTGTCCAGTTTGAGAACAAGTCTTGCATCAATGATAACATCACATTCAAGTATGAAGGAAACCCGATTATAGCAGATATCAACCCCATAAGGAGTCAGATCAGGTGAGATTTCTCCACTTCCCTGTTCCTGTATTGAAGTTTAGTGTTTATTTTGCTGAATGCAAACATGAAAGTAATACTCATGAAAGTGAAGAGCTAATAGGATTGGAACAAAAGTGCTGCAAGTCCGAGTTGAGGGTGCATAGAATGTAGCTGTTTGACCCCGAGATAAAGTAGGGGTGCTGCTAGTCATGACTGAGATGCAGAGCTGAATGGCAGCCGCAGGGCAAGAATGCCTGAAGATGTTGCAGGTCAGGACTGAGGGGCTTTGGAGAGGAATGTGGTGTCCCAGGGTTGGATTACCAGGAGCTACCACAGCTCAGGACTGTGGTGCCTTAGCAGAGCTCAATTGAGGAGTCATGCAGACACCTGCTGTCTGCGGGCCTGGTTCTAGAGAGTTTCTCGGAAATTCACACAAAAAATGGAAGAAACACATTGACAGTCGTCCTTAGTAACTTTACTGCCCGTCTCCCTCTATGCCTTATTAAGTGCCTTATGGAAGTTCAAGTTGGGGCCTCTATACTGCAATAAAACACCTGTGGCTGGGATGTCAGCTGGCTTGAGCTGCAGGCCTATAAAATGGGAATGTAGCTGTTTGGGCTCAGGCTGGAGCCTGGGCTCTTGGACCCCACAGAGGGAGAGGCGGGTCCCAGCCCCTGGCTGCAGCTCAGTCAGCTACACTGCAGTTTTATAGTCTGCAGCCTGAGCATTGCAAACCTGAATCAGCTGACATGGGCCAACTGTGGGTGTTTTACTGCATTGCTCAGACATACGCTCTGAATCTTTGAATTCTGACGAGCAATAACACTGCAGCTGAGATTTGTAATTTTGTGTTTAAATGGCCCCTAATGCCACCACTTTTCACTTTTAAATCTTGTTACTTTGGTTTCATGTCTCTCCCTGGAGCCTCTGGACTCCAGTTCCTTTTGGCTATTTCTGTGAAATCCCAGCTCACTTAGCAGTAGAGTCTGAAAATGTGGAGCCTGAGTCTAATCACAGAAATCTGAGAATCCAGCACCTGAGCCTCCCCTCTCCAAAATGCTGTGAAAACAGCACAGAAAGCAAGTGTAATGCTACTAAGCCTCCAACAGGTCTGATGCGATCTACAGCCTGCCTAGCAGAGCCATGACTCTGATCACAAGTGCTATACGAAGGGTACAGATTGTGTGGGAAAACACATCAGTGACACACCCAACCCTCAGCTTTTCACATGCAGTTTTTATGAGTCTCAAGCAATGTTCTCTCTAAGCTGCGTGGCAGCCCAGCTTCACAGGTGATTAATCAGCCCCACCCCATCAGCAACTCCGAGCATGGAGCTGACTGACTGAGCAGGGCAGATTAATCACCAGGGATCACTAGTCTCAAGATTGATGTACAGCAGTTGCTGCATCTAAACACAGAGCAACAGCTATAAAATGTAGAAGCTTACATCCAAAAAGGAAGCCACCAGGGTATTTTTCATTCATATGGAAACTGTTATTTGGTGGAACTTGTTTTCTCTTGGGGCATACACACCACTCTGTTAATGTAGAGCTAGTCACAAGGATTGGGCTGTGCATAGTGGTTTGTTCTGTTGAGGTACTTGTATATATGGCCCACACTGATTGTAGAGTTACTTGTAGATGTAATTCTGAAGTACGAATAATGCAGCAAATACTTATGGCATTGCTAAAATGATCAATGCGATCAAGAGTAAAGTTATTTTAAAGGCCATAGATCCCAAACAATTATGCAGAGGTGGCAAGAGCTTAACAGAGACATTAAACATATTGTAACAACATGCTACAATCTAGCAGCTTAAAGGTTTTAAGAAGGCCCTGACTATAAGGACACTAGATACAAGGCACTGAATGGCTACGTCTAGATTGGCATGATTTTCCGGAAATGCTTTTAACGGAAAAGTTTTCCGTTAAAAGCATTTTCGGGACAGAGCATCTAGATTGGCACGGACGCTTTTCCACAAAAGCACTTCTTGCGGAAAAGCGTCCGTGCCAATCTAGACGCGCTTTTCCGCAAAAAAGCCCTGATCGCCATTTTCGCGATCAGAGCTTTTTTACGGAAAACAAATCTCATCTGTCTACACTGGCCCTTTGGCGCAAAAGCTTTGCGCAAAAGGGACTTTTGCCTGAACGGGAGCAGCATAGTATTTCCGCAAGAAGCACTGATAATCTTACATGAGATAGTCAATGCTTTTCCGGAAATTCAAGCGGCCAGTGTGACAGCTGGCAAGTTTTTCCGGAAAAGCGGCTGATTTTCCGGAAAAACTGGCCAGTCTAGACACAGCCAATATGTTTAGTGTGTTGGAGATCAGGGGATAAATCACTACCCTTCCCCCACTTGATCTCACCATATCATTAAAGCAAATAAAACATGAAGTGGGGGAAACGAAATGTCACATGCAGAGCAAAGCCGGGTACATGTACTGTTCAGCAAAAGACACAAGCCCCATCTCCCTTCTTTCTTCTCTTTCTCCCTCCCACTGAGGCATGTGCGCCAGCCATCTCATCATTCTCTGTAATTGCTTGCATATTGACAGTGCCTCGTGCCATGTTCCACAAGCGGCAGGTCCAAAGCACAAATGAATTGTCACAGGGTTTTTTCCCCTAAATCAAAAGTGTTTGAAAGATGCAGTGTCAGTGTAATGGGCTGCTTGGCCCACCCCATACTTATTCCTTCTGTGCTGAGCTAAAAACAATCAGTGAGTCCTAATTCATCTAAGTGTTGAGCTAATGGTGTATTAACCCTTACATTGCGTCTACACAAGCCGTCTGTTTTTTTTAATTATTTTTTTTTTAAATAATGGGCTCATTGTTTCGCCATCCCAGTAAACCTCATTGCAAATTGCATATCTTGTTTCAAGTTTAGGGTGCTGTGTAGATGCACCCTGAGGGTGTGTCTAGACTACATGCCTCCGTCGACGGAGGCACGTAGATTAGACAGATCGGCAGAGGGAAATGAAGCCGCGATTAAAATAATCGCGGCTTCATTTAAATTTAAATGGCTGCCCCGCTCTGCCGATCAGCTGTTTGTCGGCAGATCGGGGCAGTCTGGACGCGCCGCGTCGACAAAGAAGCCTTTCTTGATCGGCACAGGTATGCCTCGTGAAACCAGGTTTACCTGTGCTGATCAAGAAAGGCTTCTTTGTCGACGCGGCGCGTCCAGACTGCCCCGATCTGCCAACAAACAGCTGATCGGCAGAGCGGGGCAGCCATTTAAATTTAAATGAAGCCGCGATTATTTTAATCGCGGCTTCATTTCCCTCTGCCGATCTGTCTAATCTACATGCCTCCGTCGACGGAGGCATGTAGTCTAGACATACCCTTAGAGACTAACAGAACATGTAGATATTGCCAGTGATATGTGTGTTTCTTTTCTCACCTCTTTCTTTCCCAGTGGAGGCAGGATCATCACTCTGGAAGGAAATGGATTTTTGATGGTACAGAATGTGTCGATGGTGGTTGACAGCATTGGAAAGGAACAAACAGTAAGCATCTTGTATTAATGTAGCACAAAGAGAGAGAATAACATGACCTCCCTGGTGATTGGAGGTGTTCGGAATAATAATTCATCAGCTATAAAAGCCACTGACCTGGTCCCTAACCAATGTTCCCTCTAAGATTTTCCATCCATGAGCAGAGTGAATTTTTTCTTGTGTGCCAACAATGAGGTCATGTGCGCTTATTCGGACGTTTGCCACTGTAGCACCCACCCATGGGATAATTCCCCTGCCAAAGGAGCAGCTTTGTGCTTCCCCTTTCTTGCAGCTCGGGGCAAGGGGGCATGAAGCTGAGGGCAGAGGTGGGATATACATTTGGTGCTTTGGTGATGGGGAAGGAAGCCCATAGCTTGACCTACTAAGGTGAGATTAGGCACTCAGTGTAGCAGATACTTGTTTCCCCTTTGCGCTGGCAATGTCTTGCCACTTTGTCCACATTAAATGAACAAGGCATTCAAAACCTTCTGTGATGCTTTTGAGGCACAGTATCCCTGTCCCTATAGACGGGGAAACTGAGGCACAGAGTAGTCAATAAATTGCCCGAAGTCACACAGGAAGTCATCAGCAGAACTGGGCACAAATAAAAGCAAACTGCAATAGTTCTACCTCCTCTCTTCCAACTCACTATACACAATACCTCCTACACTTCAAGGCTGCAATAAAAGACACAGTACAGCTCTTAGCTCCAGGCTTTCTTATGGCGTGAATTCTTGGGCAGTGATCCATTCATCCAGCATATACAGCAAGAGGGCTTAACATCCAGGATCTGTTCTCAACTCTGATTTTTTTTGGGGGGGGTACTTTTCCTTTCCCTCGTTTAATAATAGAAATGAAAAATCCCTTCAACCCCAACCCCCAGCAGCAGCAACCCGCCTGCCTACAGCTCCAACTCCTGGTGGCAGCAACCCGCCCATCACACGGTTCCTCTGGACCCAGCCGGCTGGAGCAGCCATGCTCCACCCTCAGTTCACCCAGTGCCAGCTGGCCAGAGCAGCCACCTGCCATGTGGCTTCTCTGGCCCCCAGCCACTGGAATAGCCGCCTACCTGCTACCTGAGCAGTCACCTGCCTCCTGCCATGCTACTGCACAGCCCTGTTTTTCTCTGTGCATGCGCGCAAGCGTGTAACTTGCAACAATGTCCGTAACCCTTGCTGCTGATGGGGCTATGGCTGGGATGACTGCTATGTTCCTTAGCTCAGTAGAATGGCATACCTTAGCTATTCTACTTTATTTTATTGTTTACAGTGCCATCACTGTGCCAGGTGCTTACTGGTGTATGGCAGTTGGCACACACAGGTGCCTGTCAATCGGTGGCTAAATGGAGCAATGCTATCTGAGGTAGCTGCAGCAGCGTGAGGGCGCTGGGCCTCTCAGGACATTTGCTGACACATGACAGAGACTTGGGTTTATCCGTTTTTGATGCACATGCTCTTTCCTGCTTTCAGAACTGTAAGGTTCACACCGACACTATGATTACCTGCCCCTCTCCAGCTGCCTCCAACATCACTGTGGGGAGCAAGCCAGCACCGGTGGACTTCTACATCAATGGACACCTCTACAAGGATGACAGGCTGGCTTCTGATGAGTACATGCACCCTGAGGAGGCCCAGCATACGAGCAAGTTCAGCCTGGAGTACTACGCAGACCCCCAGTTCTTCACAGCCAAGAAGGAGAAATGGATCAAGCACCATCCTGGGGAACCCCTGACTCTGGTTATACACGTAAGAGACTAATACTGACAGAGCATTCAGGATTCTCAGCAATAAGGAGGATTTCACCATTTTCTGTCTGTGAGGCTCTTCAGTGGCTAGAGTACCTAGATACCAGGGTCGCTCAGGAGTGCCTTATAAATGCAATAGGGAGAAGGTATGAGGGGTGAAAGGTAATGCTACATTCTGATTAGCCTGCAGTTTCCGGCTGAACCAAGCAGGGTGTTGGAGTTAGTAGGCTGACCAAGTGATGCCCTAGCGCTATGGATTATAATACCCTTGTACTGCATTTGAAGGATGTAGCAACAAGGACAGAGATAAAGCCCTAGATGTACTTGGAACAGACTAAGTGACCAAAGCATCTTTTCCATATCTAATGTTATGATAGTGAAGATTGGTTCTTGCAGAAATGGGCTCTGCATTTGTCTTTGTGGGAAATCCAGTACTGAGAGGTATGGGCAATGTACAAGTTTAAAAGCCCTTGTTTGTTATAGACTGTCCTTAGTGAATGATGCATGTTTCAAAGACATACTCTCCCTCTCCCTAATGCAGCCATCCACAACCTGTTTAGGACAACCTCCTCCCCATTTCTCTCCCTCCCCGGCTGGCCTCTCTGATAGGTATGTGCCATGCACAAACAGTGCTGATCAAAGGCAGCGTTTTCCAGGCTTTGTCAGAGTGTTTGTCTATTCCATGTGCCACACTGAGAGATGGTGAGGACTGGAAACAGAAAATGAGGAATGGGAAGAGGCTGGATTTCCCAGGGAATGCTGGAAAAAATTGAAGATGTCAGCAGAGAGGGAGGGCTTTCCTTGGGATGGACTGGTGTCAAGAGTCACAGGAAGTTTCCTAAAGCTTCCACAAAAGAAGCCTTTGCAAGTGGGCCTGGTGCTCTGGGGACTGACTCATTCATTTTGTTGTCCTGATTTTGTTTTTGTAATTAGAAAGAGCCTGACAGCCTAGGCCTGGAAAGCGATGAGTACCAAGTGAAAATTGGCCTCATTTCCTGTGAGATACAGATTGTTTCAGACAAAGTCATTCACTGTTCAGTCAACGAGTCACTGAGCACATCAGAAAGACAGCTTCCTGTGACGGTGAGTGCCACAAACCGGGATGCTCTGGCTTTGCAGAGCAGGTGCACTCAGAGTATTGAATTTACTATACCAGGGAACCCTCATGTTAGTGTCAGGATTCCCTCAGCACTTGCCTGCACAAAGCACTAAGTGAACATGCCATTGCGAACAATTCTGCAATGTCTGGGGGGAGGGATTGGACTAGATGAATGGAGAGGCCTTTTCCATCATCCACTCTGTGTGTGAAATACTGACCAGAGCTGAGCTCCAGCACCTCTCAGAGGAGTTATTGGGGCTGAGCACATCTCAGGATGTGGCCTACTGATTCTGTGACATTGAAAGCATGGAGAAGGCAACCATTTCCCTGCAGGTTCTGGGTGCCGACAGCCAAATGATGGCTTATGGTCCTGGTGAGTTCATTTGAGAACTGGCTGGCTGCACGATGAGCTGTAGAGGGAAATCGCACAGTTCCAGCGATGCAATATAAACGCCCACTGTCACCGGATTCTTCTCCACTAAAAGGTTTTTCTTTAAATGGCTCATGCGAAATGAGTTTAGTGTTTCCCAGCCCTGTTACTAATCATCAGGCCCCCTTGTGATCAGTGTCATTAGCAGCACGAAGGATTAAATGGGAATGCAGACTTGAATGTCCCTCTCAGGACATATCTTCACTACAGGCTGGATTGATGAGCTGCAATCAATCCAGCGGGGAGTCAGTTTATCGCATCTGATAGATGCAATAAATTGACTGCCTAGTGTTCTCCTGTCGACTCCAGTGCTCCACCAGAATGAGAAGAGTAAGCAGAGTTGACGGGAGAGCGGCAGCTGTTGACTTATTGTGGTGAAGACACCATGGTAAGCAGACCTAAGTACGCTGAGCTTAGCTAAATTATTTCACATAGCTGAAGTTGCGTAACTTAGGTCAGTGTTCCGCGGTAGTGCAGACAAGACCTCAGTCATGTAGTGGCAGAAAGGAGATGCAGTGGAAGGGACGGGGCAGCACTGGGAAGCTCACTTCGTCATTGCCCATCTGTAGCTGCTTTGCAGATTCAAAGAGGAATTCAGTTGTCTCCAAGGCCATTGGTCTGGCATCGTTCCCCAATATTAGATCATTTCACTGGCCCTTTGCAGTGTGCTAGAACTCCAGGGACAGGATCCAAGGCTGTTTTGATGTCAAAGCAGCTCTCAACTGTTCTTTGGAGGGTTTGTGTTGTGGCTTTACTATTGACCCTTACCCCGTTTTTCAAGAGGGCATCCCTAATTGTATGCCTTTGCCTTCAGCTTTCACTTCATTTATTGCCCTTGGCTTCTCAGGGGTGATATTAAAGCTATTCACAGTTGAAGAGAATGTCTCCACCTGTCTCAGCTGCCTGAGAACCTGTAACCTCCATCCCTGCTGACTCTTCTTCCAGTAAATGTGTTAGTAATAAATTGCAGCTTAGGGAGGTAGGAAGAATACAGAGGGATTTGAAGAATGTGTGGCCTGATGTTCCCCAGAAACAGAGTACTTCAGAAGAAACCCCCCTGCTTCTGTCGGGGGAGGCTCCTTATGCATTGCTTATGGCCTTTTGACTTGACATTCTATGCAAAATCAAAAGAAACAAATGCAGAAGTAGCAGAACCTAGGAGTTCCTAAGCTGCTGATAATGAAACAGGGAAATTCTTTTATTTTCTTTTTACCGGGAACTGAAAAACTGGGGAAATTCTTATTTAAAAAAATACTAGCTTTGTGATTCACATCTTGCTAGCTTTGGTTTCAACAGCAAGCTTTCTGGTTAATGCCAGGGTCAGCAAGTTTTGGCACATGTTAATCTCTGGAGGATCGTGAGACTTTTTGTTTGTTAGCTGTCCACAGGCATGGCTCTCCACAGCTCCCAGTGGTCACAGTTTGCTGTTCCCAGCCAATGGGAGCCAGAGTAAGTGGCATGGGACACAGGGACATGCTTGTCTCTGCTTCCTGCAGCTTCTATTGACCAGTAATGGCCAACCATTGCCACTGGAAGCTGAAGGGAACCATGTCTGCAGATGGTCAACGTAAACAAAATGTCTCATGGTTTGTCAGAGGTTACCCTGATGGGCCGGAAGCCAAAGGTTGCTGAACCCTGGGTTAATACCTTGCAGGTGCCTAGAATGTAGATAAACAAGGGGATGATACATGTTACTAAAGCCACAGCTGGTTTTTAGCAGTGTACCTACCTTCAGTAGAGGTGCAAATAAATAATGTGGCAAATCCTTCCATTTGGATGGCAAAATATGAGTTTCACACAGCTGTCTAAATGGTAGGACTTGCACCCACAATTAGTAGTGAGTGCAGCTGTTTCTGCACATAGGAAGCTTTCCCTTTAAAATTGTCATCCAGGATGGGGGAATTTCTTCTGATCCTGATGATGACCCTTGACCAAGCTAGTTAGCAAATCTCCCATAAAGTCAATGGAAATTGTGCCCATGTAGGGAGAGCAGCATGCCAGAGAATTGTAAAAGCAGAATTGTACTGTACCCCGCCACTCGGTGGTAGAGTGAGGAAACTTCATAATTTAGCTCTGAACCAAATTCACACTAGCCAACAGGGTGTACCTATAAAAAGGATTTTTAATAGATCCATGCAAAAAGATCAACAGACCTTAAGGGACATTCAAACCCATTTTAGTACACTGCAGAATCATTTAAACGCTGAAACTGGGATTTCTTTTCCTGGCAATAATGCAAGTTTGGGGCATGTTGGCTAGAATACAAAAATAGAATGTAAAATACAGATTTATCTTTCCTTGTTAGAATTTTTTCAGACAAAAGGCATGGAAACCTCACCACAATATGTATTTCCACAGTGGCTGTCTGATTAACGCCTTCAGTATATTCATAAAGCCTGTAAAGAGATGGATGTGTGCATGCGCATGTTCACACTCATTCAAGGAATTCCCGCCTTCTGTATACATTTTTTCTAATATAAGGAATAAAGCCAGCTGAAGAGTCCCTTCTTTGCTAGTTACAACAGGGCTATCCTGTTACTCAAGAACATTTTTATAGCACCGAGGTTCTAGTAAAATTCCTGCCATCGAAAACAACTTATTTTTGTCATCATTTGTAACTGAAATAAATCTCATTTGAAAAACTACCTGATGGCACATTGGATTCAATAGGTGTATAGAAAACAGGATTAAATGCACTTAAGACAGGACTAAATCATAACTTTACCATCCCTGACAGATGTTTGTCTAACATGTTTTTTAAAACTTCCAGTGGTGGAGATTCCACAACTTCTCTAGGGGTACGTCTACACTTGCAGCCTATTTTGGAACAGAGCTGCAAATGTAGGCATTCAGAATTGCAAATCAAGCCCAGGATTTAAATATCCCACGCTTGATTTGCATCTTCCCAGCCGGGCGCCTTTTTTTTTTTTTTTTTTTTTTTGAAATTTACAAGCCCAGAATAACTGCCCGCGTCTACACGCAGCAGTGAAACGGGCGTTTGAAATAAAGCTCTATTTCTAACTACCTGTTATTCCTTCTGAAATGAGGCTTAACAGGTAGTTCGAATTAGGGCTTTATTTCGAACGCCCGTTTCACTGCTGTGTGTAGACACGGGCAGTTATTCCGGGCTTGTAAATTAAAAAAAAAATGGTGCCTGGCCGGGAAGATGCAAATCAAGTGCGGTATATTTAAATCCCAGGCTTGATTTACAATTCCGAATGCTTACATTTGCAGCCCTATTCCAAAATAGGTTGCAAGTGTAGACATACCCTAGGTTAGTAAGTTTTTTGTAATATCCAACCTAAACCTCCCTTGTTGCAATTTAATCCCATTGCTTTTTGTCCTAGCCTCAGAGATTAATGAGAATAATAGTTCACCCTCCTTCTTTGTAACAATCTTTTATGTACTTGAAACCCATTATCATGTCCATCCTCAGTCTTCTCTTCACCAGACTAAACAAACCCAATTTTTTCAGTTTTTCCTCAGAGGTCATGTTTTCTAGATTTTTAATCATTTTTGTTCCCCTCCACTCAATTTTCTCAAGGTTTGTCCACACCTTTCAGGAAGTGTGGCACCCAGAACTGGACACAATATTCCATTTGAGACCTTATCAGTTTGAGTAGAGGGGAAGAATTACGTCTTATGTCTTTAAAAACAACAAGGAGTCCTGTAGCACCTTAAAGACTAACACATTTATATAGGCATAATCTTTTGTGGGCAAAATCCCACTTTGTCAGATGCTACCCCTCTGATTCTTATGTCTTTATAATACTCCAGCAATAGATCCCAGAATTATGCTTGGGGGTGTATGTTTTGCAACAGTGTTATGCTGTTCACTCATATTTAGTTTGTGATCTACTGTGATCGCTCAATTCATTTCTGCAGCATGCCTTCATAAGCAGTAATTTCCCATTTTGTATGTGTGCAATTGATTATTTCTTCCAAAGAGGAGTACTTTGTATTTGTCCTTATTGAATTTCTTCATTTATTTCAGACCATTTCTCCATAGGAGTTTGCTCAGTGGATCTTCTTAAGATCATTGCACCCAGCTCTCCTCAAGCTTACTCTGGTTTTTGCTCAAGTTTCTTTTCACTCTTTTGGAGAAGCGAAACTTAATTTCCAGAAGTGAAACCATGGTGTTATCCCGAATTTCCTTCCTTGTGTAGATGCTGGTTTGCCCTTTTATCTCATAAACATTAATGAATCAAACCCCATGATCCCACTGTGAGGTCAAAATGTTTGGCCTCCCAATTATACAAGTGGGGAAACTGAGGCACGGAGGTTAAGTATCTTGTCCATGGTGTCATGGGAATTGTGACAAATGAGTCAGCTGTAGAGCCGATGTCTCCTGACTTCTTGTCTTGTTCCTCTGCCACAAGACAGTCAGCCCCCTGTTAGTACTATGATTAGTTATTTTCGTTTCTGATTTTATTTTTGACTCAGTGTATTTCAATTCTCCTTACCCTTCTCTTGCTAATGGGCAGCAGTTCTGTATTTACAGCAGGTCTGGGTGGAACGTACTGTGGAACTGTGTTAACAATTGTACTCCATTTGATTGGAAGTTCTTCAGGGCAGAAGGACTAACTTTTATTCTACACTTAGCACAATGCAGCATGGACCCTCATTTGGGCCAGTGGGCACTGCCACAATATAAACATTAACTAATGCAGATGAGGATGTTGGGCACTAGCCTGATGAGCAGAAGTCTTTCTGAAAAGGCTGGTCTCTTGGGTAGATATCACTAAAAAAAGTGAACTGGTTTGTGTGGCTTATCCCCATGGAATCCTGCTGGATAGACCCTATCAAATTTGTATAAAACCTAATGGAGCTTCTCCCTGACTACACTGGATTATGGCTGCCATGTCTGGAATCCACATGACCTTTACGCCTGATATTGCCCGGTAACCAACAGAGTAACTTTTGTGTGTCATTGCGAGCGACCAAACAAAGGCAGGGGACCTGAGTACATCATGCCTGTTTACATGAGTGTAACTCCAGCAACATCTCTGGAGTTACTCCTGTGCTACATTGATATACGTGGGGGAGCATCAGGTCAGGCCCTTTCCACACAGAGATCATCTGCAGGCCCAGCCGTGTACAGCATTGATTGGCCGTCACGTTGGAATGGCACGTGAAGATTAAAGATGGCTGAGGCAGCAAATTGCCAGTTCCGTTCTTATGATATTTTTCCCTTGCAAAGCATTTCCCCAGTTGCAAGTTCCTGCTGATCTCCTAGTTGCTTGTTAACTTACTGGGTGACTTTTTTTCTTCCCTACTCTTCTCTAGATCCAGGTTGGAAAATTCAACCAGACGATTGCTATGCTGCACCTCGGGGGTGGTGAGACAGCGATTATAGTCTCTATAGTCATCTGCAGTATCCTGCTGCTGCTGTCTGTCGTAGGTAAGGGAATGGAAGATCCCTGGGCTGCATTGGTCCCTTCAGCTCTGTGGCACTGCCTCCGTACACGGAACTTTGGATGATTTATATGCCCAACTTTATTTCTTATGGAGATGGGTCTGACTCAAAGATCCACATCCAAAAACCTGTGAGCTTTGGGTCTGAACCAAGATCCACATTCAGGAAATAGCCCTTCTTTTTATAATGGGTCAGGAGTGAGCCTACTCAATTTTGAAGTGTGAGCCATTCTCTAGTTTTAGAGCTCCTTTCCCTGTCACCCAAAAGCTTCACAGAGTTAAATAAAATATAATAAAGGGAAGCACAAATGAATATAGGTAGAACTGGCAACCCTGCTCACCTTAATAAAGGATGTAGTATTGGGCTCATTGCCACATATGTAGAGCTGACAACTGTCTGCTAGCCTAGACATCATTCTTGTTGGGAGTTGTTTAAAACAGATCTGGCTAGTTCATCTTTATCTCACATGCCCTGAATGACTGTACAGAAAAAAATGTCACTGAAAATGAAGAGTTTCCAATAAGAATTTCATATATTTTCAATATAAGCGATTATATGCTTTATTTATTAAATAATCCACTGGTCATTAGAAACAAATTTCTGGAGGCATAGGAGCCCTGATGGATACACACATTACAAAACCAGTGGTAAATCTCTTCACACATATTTTCATTAACCAGGTGGAATTTATTAACATATAGTAAGTCTGGTAATGTATATAATGCAGGCCTAAATTTAATATGATAGTTGTTGAGTGATCATTTCATTCCAGCAGGTTTAATTTATTTATAGAATCAGCAGCTGTGTGATCAGATGTGTATCTGTTTCATTGTTGATAAACCAAAAATGAATATTGTTTTTTCTCTGTGTAGATTATTTTCACAGTGTGTGTTCTGCTGACCTAAACTCCTCTCTACTCCCAGTTTCCATTCCTACAATATGCTTCTTCCCTTATGGGCCTAACCTTCTAAGCTTCTTTTTCCCTTTTTCTTCCCCAGCCCTGTTTGTGTTCTGCACTAAGAGCCGCAGGGCAGAGCGCTACTGGCAGAAAACCTTGCTCCAAATGGAAGAGATGGAATCCCAGATCCGAGAGGAAATCCGCAAAGGTCTGTAGCAGCCACTAACGAGGGACGTTATGGGGGAAGGGAGTATGAGGAAGCAAAGGAGCTCCATTCCTGGCATTTGCAAATTTATTCCTTTTTTGACACACAACTGAAATCAGGCTTGCAAGAACCTAGCAAGGAGAGTGCAAGGAAAGGAGCTCCCCATACCTTATACTCACATGCACAAAGGTAGGGATGCCCCCAGCCCACGGAGTGATCTGACGGAAACAGCCTCCCTTAGTGCTTTAGAATAGCCTTAAAAGCATAAGAAATGCAACCTGAATTTCTGTAGCTTTCTTTCAGTCCTCCAAGCTGTGTTGGACTTGTGGGCAAGGTGTACATCTCAGTGGGAGGAGCATAGCTTAGTAGTTGAAGTACAGACCTTTGAGTCAGAAGATCTAGATAGAGTTCTTGGCTCTGCCACTGTGTTCCTGTGTGGCCTTGGGCAAATCACATATTCTCAGCACCATCTGTTTCTCCAACTATAAAATTGGGATGATGGTACTTATGAGATCACATTAATGTTTATAAAATGCTTTCTGAGCCTTCAGTGCAGCGAGTTACAGAAATGCCACATAGTACAGCTTAGAAAAGCTGTGGACAAGAGCTTCAGGTGCCTGCATTTATTCTCTTTTCAGTCTGTGGCTCTCCATAGAATCCATTGGGACACTTGTGCCATAGACTAAGCCCTGCAGGGCCTACGTCTTGGAGGCAGTGGGAGTCTCGCCTGAGTAAAAACTGCAAGGTTTGGTGCATAATGCTGACAGTTAAGCCCCGTATACAATCCATTGCCTCCCAGGGAAAAGGGTATGAGGAAGCAGAGATGATGAGAAAATTGTATGCAAATACCAGGCTTGTCACTCAGCTGCATTGGCTGTTAGATTATTTCATTCCTTTCAGTGTGTGGGTCTCTTTGGATCAGGTTTTGCTGAGCTTCAGACTGACATGACAGACCTGACCAAGGAGTTAAACCGCAGCCAGGGGATCCCGTTCCTGGAGTACAAGCACTTTGTGACACGGACATTCTTCCCCAAAGTAAGACAATCCTACATTTCATACACACCTGATCACTCAAATTCCTTCTCAACTAAATCATGGCTCTGTAATCCCAGTGATTCAGCTGCTATCATTTATTTCAGCCTTAATTATCATCAAACCCATGGCCATGACACCTCTGGCCATGAAACCAGTTTAGCTCTTGTCCGTCCTTGCACGGCAGCTTAGCTCTGATGAGACCCTCCCCTCTGAGTCAGTTCTGAACCAGTGTCCCAGCATGGCACAACTGGGTGCTGCCATGCTGCTGCAGATGCCATCTCTCAGTGAAAAAGCAAAAATCCAAGTCCCCCTTAGTTGTGCAGCTTGAAACACCTCTCTACTGGTTCCAATTTCACTCCACTGTGCTGGGTGGGACTAACTGGGCCCTGGTGTGGTTTCCCTCCCAGGGGAAGAGAAGTGCTGTTCCACTATAATTCCACTGGGGAACGTCCTCCAGAGGATGTGAACATCTTGTTTCATTGGGATGCCCCTCTGACCACAAGCAAATAGTGCTCACTGAACTTAAAATTCCTTTGACACTTTTTCACAGTGCAGAAACAATATCCCCAGAGTCTTGGCCTAAATCCAGTCTGCCTATCTAAATCCCGCTGTCCAGTTTCACACCAAACATGATGCAATCCTGACACTATTAAGTAGCTGTCATATTTCACTTTGGAGGCAATTACATTTCAATGGCAGAGAGTGAAATGGTGATTTTAGTTTGCAAAGGGTTTTGTAGCCAGTTACTATTCATGTTTCTAAGATGTCCAACCCTTTGCGCATCTGGACACTACTCTTTAGGATGTAGGCTACTGTATGACTGTAAGCTATTTCAGTATACTTCCATTTTGCTTCAAGAGTTATATATGTTAAAAGGGAAACAAGAAGACATTCTATGCATATATTAGAAGCAAGAGGAAAACCAAGGACAGGGTAGGCCCATTGCTCAGTGAGGAGGGAGAAACAGTAACAGGAAACTTGGAAATGGCAGAGATACTGAATGACTTCTTTGTTTCAATCTTCACTGAGAAGTCTGATGAAGGAATGCCTGACATAGTGAATGCTAGTGGGAAGGGGATAGGTTTAGAAGATAAAATAAAAAAAGAACAAGTTAAAAATCACTTAGAAAACTTAGATGTCTGCAAGTCACCATCCATCCTAGAATACTCAAGGAGCTGATAGAGGAGGTATCTGTGCCTTTAGCTATCATCTTTGGAAAATGATAGAAAACAGGAGAGATTCCAGAAGACCGGAAAAGGGCAAATATAGTGCACATCTATAAAAAGGGAAATAGAACAACCCAAGAAACTACAGACAAGTCAGTTTAACTTCTGTGCCAGGAAAGATAATGGAACAAGTAATTAAGGAAAACATCTGCAAACACTTGGAAGATAATAAGGTGATAGGTAACAGCCAGCATGGATTTGTAAAGAACAAATCATGTCAAACCAATCTGATAGCTTTCTTTGATAGGATAACGAGTCTTGTGGATAAGGGAGAAGCGCTGGATGTGGTATACCTAGACTTTAGTAAGGCAGTTGATACGGTCTCACATGATATTCTTATCAATAAACCAGGCAAAAACAACTTAAATGGGGCTACTATAAGGTGGGTACATAACTGGCTGGATAACCGTCCCCAGAGAGTAAGTTATTAACAGCTCACAATCCTGCTGGAAAGGTTTAACAAGTGGAGTTCTGCAGGGGTCTATTTTGGGACTGGTTCTGTTCAATGATTTAAATATCGGCATAGGGAGTGTGCTTATTAAGTTTGCAGAAGATACCAAGCTGGGAGGGGTTGCGACTGCTCTGGAGTATAGGGTCATCATTCAAAATGATCTGAACAAATTGGAGAAATGGTCTGAGGTAAACAGGATGAAGTTTAATAAGGACAAATGCAAAGTGCTCCACTTAGGAAGGAACAATCAGTTTCACACATACAAAATAGGAAGTGACTGTCTAGGAAGGAGTACGACAGAAAGGGATCTAGGGGTTATAGTGGACCACAAGCTAAATATGAGTCAACAGTGTGATGCTGTTACAAAAAAAGCAAACAGGATTTTAGGATGCATTGACAGGTGTGTTGTGAGCAAGACACGAGAAGTCATTCTTCCGCTCTACTCTGTGCTGGTTAGGCCTCAGTTGGAGTATTGTGTCCAGTTCTGGGCACCACATTTCAAGAAGGATGTGGAGAAAGTGGAGAAGGTTCAGAGAAAAGCAACAAGAATGATGAAAGGTCTAGAGAACATGACCTATGAAGGAAGACTGAAAGAATTGGGCTTGTTTAGTTTGGAAAAGAGAAGATTGAAAGGGAACATGATAGCAGTTTTCAGGTATCTAAAAAGATGTCACAAGGAGGAGGGAGAAAAATTGTTCTTCCTGACCTCTTAGGATAGAACAAGAAGCAATGGGCTCAAACTGCAGCAAAGGAGGTTTAGGTTGAACATTAGGAAAAAGTTCCTAACTGTCAGGGTGGTTAAACACTGGAATAAATTGCCTAGGGAGGTTCTGGAATCTCCATCTCTGGGGATATTTAAGAGTAGGTTAGATAAATGTCTATCAGGGATGTCCTAGACAGTACTGGGTCCTGCCATGAGGGCAGGGGACTGGACTCGATGACCTCTCAAGGTCCCTTCCAATCCTAGTATTCTATGATAAAACACCCCATCATCCTTTAACATGACGTATTCCCCTGTAATTCTTTATCTACAAAGATTCTTTAGATATGATATTAGTCTGTTCATAATCTCCCTATTGTAACAAACTTGTTCTGCTAAGACATCTGCCTACCCCTGACTTTTGTGGTGTCTGCTCATTCACAAAGCTCCTGCCAAGTGTTTAAAGGCTTTAATAAAACATACTAAGTGTTCCTTCCTGATGGATGGTCCCACATCCTGTTGCCATTATTGTTCAAACAATGTTGCCCTCTCGGAGGGTATGTCTACACTAGCTCGTTAGTTCGAGCTACGTAGGGTAATTAGGGCAACTGGAGTTGCAAATGAAGCCCGGGATTTAAATATCCCTAATTCGATCCTAATTCGAACTACCTACTCCATGCCGCATGTAGCCGCGGGCACGGAGTTCAGACTAAGGGGGATTTAAAAATGGCGGTGCCCGGGAACATGCAAATGAAGCCCAGGATATTTAAATCCCGGGCTTCATTTGCAACTCCGGTTTCCCTAATTATCATACCTAGCTCAAACTAACGAGCTAATGTAGACATACCCGGAGTGTGGTGAAGAATCTGATCTTGCTTACCCCTTTCTCTGTTTTGCAGTGTTCCTCGCTGTATGAGGAGCGTTATGTTCTGCCATCCCAGCAGCTCAACACTCCAGTAGGGTGTCAGGTCCAAGAAACTCATCCCTTACTGTCAGGAGAATGGAAAGTGAGTAGCCCAGCAATAAACAAATGCTGTTAAATTATCACTAACAATAATCTTAGTGAGTGAAGGCACTAGCGATTCCAAAAAAAAGTGTGTGTTTTGGGGGGGTGCAGAATTTCAGGTCAAACTGAAGACAATTTTTTTTGAAATTTTCAGCTAATAGAAAAGTCAAGAAACAAATTCTTCTTGGATCAAACAAAAAGTTAGGCTCAATTCAAAATAAAACATTTTGTTTCAATTTTGAGCTAATTTTTACTTTTGATATTTTTTAAAACATAAAGTTAAAGTAAATATTTAAACAGTCATTTTGAATAAAAATTCAAAATGTTTTATTTTGAAAATGTGAAACCAAAATATTTCAAATTTTTCAGAATTTTCTTTTCTTTTTTTATATGACCTTTTTTGTGATGCTGACAAAGATGTTTGCATACACCAGACAGCCAGAAAAACAAGATGTGTGTCAGCTGATCAGCCTTTGCTGATGATAGGAAACAAGAGCTGCTGAACTTGTGCTCCATGGCTAAAGAATCACAGCTAACAAGATCATCCATAGGCTTTCCTAGCTGAAGGTTTGCCACATTTTCCCCATTTCAATCCACAATCTCTTTGTAAATGGGTTTGAGAGCAATTCCCACAGTCCCAGATAGAAGAGTAGTTGTTGCACATTCTTCCATAATCAGTCCTTATCTGTATAAAGTTACGTCTACACTAGGAAGTTATTTCAAAACAACGACATTTGAAAAAATAACTCCTGAAATAACAAAATCGAAACAGCATGTCCCCACTGCAGGGGAGCCTCAAAATTAATCCAAGGAAGGCTCTGTTATTGTGGACACGCTACCTCGACTTAGAGCCCTGGGAAGCACTGGAGAGTAATTACTTCAAATTACTCTGGGGCACAGTTAATTCATAATAGCAGCAGTGGAGCGTCCACACTAAAGCTATTTAGAAATAACTATTTAGAAATCAGCATTATTCCCCAAGGAAAGCAGGAGTGCAGATTTCAAAATAACCAGCCTTTTGTTTCAAAATAACAGGCGTGGTAGTGTGGACGCTCTGCTTATTATTTCAAAATAAGGGGGGTTATTTTGAAATAACTCCCTAGTGTAGACCAGGGCTAAGAAACATACATCAGATGAGGCCCAAGGAGAGGGAAACGCAGCCCAGTGATTTTACACTTGGTAGGCACATCAGAGTGTGTCAGATAAGAATAAGGTTGGTAAAGCAATGGACTGTGGTTTTCTGATCCAAGTCCCCACTTTTTGTTTAGATTCCTGAAAATTGCAGGCCCAACATGGAAGAAGGAATTGCTTTATTCTCCACCCTTCTCAACAACAAACACTTCCTTGTCGTATTTGTCCATGCTCTTGAGCAGCAGAAGGACTTTGCTGTTAGAGACAGGTAAGAACCTGCTGGGGCAAGGTTGCATTTAAGTCCTGGAGATTGAAGTCCTCTATGTACCCCCAGAGTTGGAGTGCTACAGCAGCACTTGCTTAACCCTAACCCAGAAGGACCACTTCCAGGCTCAGAGGGAAGGTCAGGCTCCTGAGTGTCGCTGGCTTATCTTCTGCAACTATCAGAAAGGGTGCCAGTTAGTGTCAGTTTTGTGATATGGACATCTTGTCCTACCGGTAACTTAACAGTGATCTACAAACACCTTTCACATAGACCACTGTGCACAGATTTTTCCTGCTACTGACTTAGGCTTGATGACCTGAGAGATTAAAGGTTCTATAGCATGTTGTCAAACTCCAAACCATCTGGTCTCTGGAGAGTTCCTTTGGTTTATTTGAAGGCTGAGCCACATGGGCTTATCAGCTGAATGTCAGAGTCTGAAGAATGTGCAGTAGAATCTCAGAGCAGTGAACACCAGAATTACAAACTGACCGGTCAATCACACACCTCATTTGGAACCAGAAGTACACAATCAGGAAATGGCAGAGATTCCTCCTCTCCCTTCCGCCCCTTCCCAAAAAAAGCAAATACACTACAGTACAGTGTAGAACGTAAACTACTAAAAAAAAAAAGGAAAAATGGCATTTTTCTTCTACATAGTACAATTTCAGAGCTGTATTAAATCAGTATTCAGTTGTAAACTTTGAAAGAACAACCATTACATTTCGTGCAGCGTTACTAACCTTTCAGAGTTACAAACAACCTCCATTCCTGAGGTGTTTGTAACTCTAAGGTTCTACTGTGAAAGAGTGGCATGATCCAACATGAGAACCAATAGCATTGAAAGAGTTTGAAACTTCAAAGTAACTTGAGAGACGTCATGAAAAATATCTGATATATTGCCTTGGATTCTTTTGGTGCCTGTTGACTACTGTCTTGTATAATAAACCCTAAGATAATTCATAACTCTTCTTTCAGGTGTAACTTGGCCTCCTTGCTCACTATTGCATTACATGGAAAACTGGAGTACTATACCAGTATCATGAAGGATCTATTGGTGGACCTCATAGACGCTTCGGCTTCCAAAAACCCTAAGCTTATGCTGAGGAGAACTGAGTCTGTGGTGGAAAAGATGCTCACCAACTGGATGTCCATCTGCATGTACAGCTTTCTCAGAGTAAGAGAAATAACTATGGAGTCTTTTCTAACTATGAATAGCCCACCTGAGTGTAATATGGGAGATGCTGTCAGGATGGTGATCAAAGTGTCTACGAGTTCGTTAAACCAAGTCATTGAGAGAACTTCCTATGACTCAGTCACCAGCAATGAGTGAACCTCAGTAGACCGCAAGGTTCATTGTGCCAAAAGTTCCTCGGTTTCTCCACTTTTATCTCTGTCTCTGGAAATATGAGATTAAATTTCACCTTGAGTTTCCACCTTTTGTCCTATTAAAACTCATGCTTAGTTTTTCAGGACCAGAAACACCAGTGAAACAGGTTTTTCACCATATATTGGGAAGGTATGGAGCAGAGTCATGAGGGAATAATTAAAAAATAAAGCTAGATTGCCAAAATGGCATGAGTTTTTTTTATAGAATTTCCAGTCACTTCTTATTTTCTTTAAGCCAGTTTGCACAGCCCTGGCAATCACCCTTTGATGGTTCAGTGCCCCTCTGTTTTGAATGCAATAACATAGATTACTGAGAAGTCTGTGACACATGAGAAGGAATATTGTTAAGTTGCTTGTTGATATTCGTAAACCCAAAGTGTATTTACCATTCTGAATCTGTCAATGGAGGCTGGCAAGAGAGGCTGCAGACTTGGATTTCCATCCCTAACAGCTTTCCTCTCTTCCTGTTGTTAAAGATCTACCCATTGTACTCTAAAAAGAACATAATTTCAGTATCAGAACATACTAATGGTCCCTGTTCTGTCTTCAACACTTACCAATTCCTGATGCTTCAGTGGTGGAATTTTCAGAAGAACTAAGCAATGACCTAACTCTGATCACATGGAAGTAAATGGGAAAATGCCCATTGACTTCAGTGGGAGTGGTGTTAGGACAGTAAATAAGCGTTTTTTATAATGACCCCAGAATTGCTCCAGTTGTATAGTAAGTACAATCACTGTATTCACCATGGCATCAGTACTACAGGTTGGACCTCTATAGTCTGGACTTTCGTTGCCCAGAAATATATGTGGTCTGGCATCCCCACGTGTGCTCCCAGGAAGGAGCATTCATGGGGAAAAGCTGGGCCCAGCACTCAGCAACTCCTCCCTCCCCCTCTCAGAACTTCAGGAGCTCATTAGCAGTGCTCAGGCTCGGAGGGAGGGGCAGGAGCCAGGATGGGGGACACTTGGGTGGAAGAGTCAGGGTGGCTGAGGAGCCCCACATCTGGGGGCCAGAAGTGCAGACCCACAATGGGGTCCAGGAGCATAGCCCGGCAGTCATGGGACTTGGTGCATTTCTGCAGGGCTGCACTCCTGGTCCCTGGCTACAGTAGGGATGTAAGGGTATGTCTACACTACCCCGCTAGTTCGAACTAGCGGGGTAATGTATGCATACCGCACTTGCTAATGAAGCCCGGGATTTGAATTTCCCGGGCTTCATTAGCATAAGCGGGGAGCCGCCATTTTTAAATCCCCGCTGCTTCGAACCCCGTGTAGCGCGGCTACACGGGGCTCGAACTAGGTAGTTCGGACTAGGGTGCCTATTCCGAACTACCGGTACACCTCGTTTCACGAGGAGTACCGGTAGTTCGGAATAGGACCCTAGTCCGAACTACCTAGTTCGAGCCCCGTGTAGCCGCGCTACACGGGGTTCGAAGCAGCGGGGATTTAAAAATGGCGGCTCCCCGCTTATGCTAATGAAGCCCGGGAAATTCAAATCCCGGGCTTCATTAGCAAGTGCGGTATGCATACATTACCCCGCTAGTTCGAACTAGCGGGGTAGTGTAGACATACCCTAAGTGACTAATCGACTAGTCAGCTAGTCACTTCTCCGCCGCCCCTTGCTGCCTCTATCAGAGAGAGGCAGCAAGGGGGGAAGCAGGAGCCAGTGTTGGGGGAGCTGGCTTGACTATGGGAACATTAGTAACTCCCAACTAGAGAGGCACCAAAGCCGAACAGATTAGCTCCAGCTCCAGAGATGAACTTCACCAAAATTCCAGGGTGTTTGGCTCGTAGATTTCAGTTCAAAGTTATTCAGATTTCATAATATTGATAATTGAGCCCATTGTCATTCCTTGTTCATTTCCAGGGGGCTTCAACCCAAACTACTAAATTGATAAGCTAATTTTTCAACAGTCCAATTTTTGCAGCTACAGAAGAAACAGCCTTTTGCATACATAATGCATCTGTCCATGCAAATTGAGTCAATAATTAAGCACTGGATTTACATGTTCAAATGCTACCTGCATGGACAAGTCAGGGATTTTGAACATGCAAACTTTAGCCATGAAAAAATGTACCTTCAGTGTCATAGTTTGCTTTTGAAAACATGTCCTGGATGGATTTCTGATATAGTTGAATATATTTAAAATACATTGTTGATGATGACCTCATGTACTGAGATGTAAATCAGAAGTCATTCTACTGAAGTCAGTAGGGGTATGTCTACAGTAGCCCCCTAGTTCGAATTAGGGAGGCTAATGTAGACATTTGAAGTTGCAAATGAAGCCCGGGATTTAAATATCCCGGGCTTCATTTGCATCTTCTTGGGCACCGCCATTTTTAAATCCCCTTTAGTCGGAACTCCGTGCCCGCGGCAACACGCAGCACGGAGTAGGTAGTTCGAATTAGGATCTCTAATTCAAACTACCGGTACACCTCATTCCACGAGGAGTAACGGTAGTTCGAATTAGAGATCCTAATTTGAACTACCTACTCCGTGCCGCGTGTAGCCGCGAGCATGGAGTTCAGACTAAGGGGAATTTAAAAATGGCGGCGCCCGGGAAGATGCAAATGAAGCCCGGGATATTTAAATCCCGGGCTTCATTTGCAACTTCGAATGCCTACATTAGCCTCCCTAGTTCGAACTAACTAACTATATTTCGAGTTTTGATGCCAATTGTGTATCTGGACCAGTTTTCAGGGGTTCTTGAGATGGAGGTCCAAGCTGATCTCTGTTTATCAAGCATTTAAATATATACTGTACCTACTGGCCAGTAGGAAATAATTTGCAGCAGCTTCATTTACTGAATTTTCACCACTTTTTCCATTCACAAAATACCTGAGAACAGATTGTTCATTTCTCAGATTTATTCACCGTTCAATGTTATTTATTGACCCTTTTCCCATATTTCTTTTACACTATAGCTTGTTATTAATGATTCAAGCTCATGCTTAGTTACAGTTGGTCAAGTGAATCAGATGGTATTGTTTCTGAATGCTGACTGATAGGATCGATAAGCTCTGAGCCAATCCAGCAAGTTATTGATGTGTATGTCTATTGACATACCCGCCAATGGCCTGCCAGTTTAACAATGCCCAGAGTTTCTGGCCACTGACACTGCTACTGCAGCAATGGTGGAGTCTGGAGCCCCAGACCTTTTAAATTGCTGCTGGAGCCCCACACAGTTTACTCTAGACAGCGTGGAGGGCTACCTGGGGCAGGCACTATGTGCTGCGTGCAGCGCTGAGGACTTTCTAAGAGAGGGTAGTCTCAGCCTTCTCCTTTCAGTCAGAGGCCCTGCCCCTTCCAGGGGCATGGAGCCATACCCTTCCCCACTTTCCCACAGGCCCAGCAAATCTATTGGCCCCACTGTCTTACAGGGACTAAATTAAAACTAAATGGAACTAATGTTTGCAAAAAGTGAGTGCTAAAGGAGCAGAAAAAGACCAAAATGAATTTGTTTTAAATGCCAAACGAGTTTTAAAAACGTACCCAGGAAGTGAAATATATCACAAATTTAAGGAAATTTGAATTATACCTGTGGTTGGTGATGGAAGTCCAGGAATTGTAAGGTGTAAACATTTAGGGTTTTGTTCACATAGTTAAACCATGTGCAAAAAATTACTGATCTCTCCTTTTGGATAGTGAAGACCACATGTGAGACCAAGGAAATGTGACGGCTTCTGATACAACCCAGAACAACTGCCTAACTTCTGTTGGAAGTGGACATTGTGCAAAGACAGTTCTCTCAGGAAAAAAGCTGAGTTTTATCATATGGGACTATGATTTTCAAAGGAAATTAAAAGTGATTGCGGTTCTTAAGTGGCCTGCAAGTTCCTTTGTGTCCCGGTACAAATGGTGAGACAGCTACCAATTGACACCTGTATGAACTGAGACTACTGATTACTCCTTCTGCTTATCAGATTAGATTGGAGGCTTGTCTTGAAGATAGGGCTTGGTCCACAGATCCAGCTCTTTGTAGTAGGAGAGAGAGCCACAGATTATGATTCAGAGATGTTAATATAAAACACAAATTTGCCTTGTAAATAATTTGTTCCTTCCATCTTCACCCTGGCTTTATCCCAAGACACAGAAAGATAAAAGACAGATGTTATCAATAGCAACATATACTGAAAGAGAATTGTGATGATGCTGTAATTTTATGGCACTCTAGGGAATAGGCCAGGCCTAGTGTAGTTTTGAGAAAATCTGCAGAGATAGCAAGGAACGAGCAAAGAGTGAGCTGTTTTGCCTGAAATGGGATGGTACCACCGTGGCCATTCTTTAGCTGAAATACGGCTATTGGGCAGATGGAGAGGAAGAAAGGCTAGCAAGCCACTGATGCTGTGCAGTCTCTACATGTATTATTTAGCAGTATAAATATGAGAGATAGCTTCTATTGGCATCAGCTGAGTTTGTGGTTGCTCAGCACATCTGAAAAACAGGCCAAGGCCAACTAGCTAAGTAACTATCACAGCTGCTGTAATTTTGTTTGTCTGGTTGATTAGCATCTAAGTATGACAGCTCGTTAAAAATGTGATCCTTCAGCTGCACAGTCCCCTTGCCCCTCATTGAGGCAGCAATGCTGAAGAGCACTACCTAGTGATGCACCAGCACAACTATCTGCAACATCTAGTTGTCTCGGCCAAGTTCTGGTGTAGCTTGAACCTGTGAAATCCGACAGAGTCACTGCCTCACTAAGTTGAATGCTGCAAGCCATGTTTTAGGTTCCGAATCTAGTAGCGATTGGTCTAGTCACAGCTATAACAACAATCAATATTTTGGCAAAGTAGATTTTCAAAGTGCCCCGTGCTTTATGGGCCTCCATTTTTGAGTGCCCAACTTGCGCTCACTTGCTGAAAATCAAATCCCTTGAAGGTGTCTCAAGTCAAGTGTCCAGAAAAACTTATCACTTTTGGACAGCTTGGTTTCAAAGTACCCACAAATGCAAGAGTTACAAGAGCTGCTTAATTAATGTTTCTTTTGAAGCTTCAGAGATAACAGCTCCCTTGGCCAATGAAAAACAGGCATCTGTGCCCCAGGATATTTAGAAAAAATAGATCTGTTTTGGGTCCTTCTCTCAATCACAGGGACATTGAACATTAAGAAAGACAAGGTGGTGCTGTGCTACAGGGGTTTTTTTCGGTGTGTGCTACATGCAATTTTGAGGCTGGTTTGAGGTGTGTGTATGTTGGTGGTTCAGATGTTCTGTTCTCTAGAAGAAGCTATTGTTTGTTTAAAGCAGCAATGGGTAACCTAGGCTAGTGAATGGGTCACATGAGTGGCCCTGCTTCATCTCAGTGCAAAGATTGTCATAACCAAGATGATCTCCTGGGATAGTGTTGGTTTGCTAATTGTGCTGCATTGAATTTATGGAGTGTGCCAAGTGAACTGTAGCAGCGCTTTGCAGTGTATGGCTTGCACAGTCAATGTTGTGTGCAATCAGCATACCCCTCACTTCATGTGTCCTTGCTTTAGTAACACCGGTTGGAAAAAAAACTTTGTGGACAGAAAACAGTGGGATCTGGCAACCCTGTGCATGGGCAATGGTAAACAAAACGTTTCCTGAGCCACACGTAGAACCCTAATGGGCCAAATGCAACCCATGTGCCTCAAGTTGCCTATCACTGGTTTAAAGGGTTTTATTCCTTGGTACTAGTGAATTCAGTGCATCCATTGCCAGGTGAATGACAGATTTGCATCTGCTTGAGAGAGCTGACTTCTACCATGGAAAGCTGAAAAGTATTCACTGTGCTTTTTAACATAAAAGGCTCTGTGGTGAGAAGTAGAGATCTTAGAGATCTTAGAATCCTAGAACTTGAATGGACCTTGAGAGGTCATCAAGTCCAGTCCCCTGCACTCACAACAGGAGTGAGCACCTGACCCTTTTGGTTTTCACTTCTTCAGGACAGGCTAAGATAAGGCACTTGTGGCTTTGTTCTGTGGCTTGATCTATGTGGTGTGCCCAAAGCTATGGAAAATAAAAGCTATTGTTCTATTTTTCACCACAGAGTGTTTCCCTTTTTCTGAAAAATAAACATGCTTGGTTACAGCGCAACACAGCCTTGTTCTACAGTGTCTTTCAAATCACCTTCCCTCCTCCCCCCCCCCCCCCATGCTTTGCAGGGGAAGACAGTGGGAGACAGAAGTTAGGAAACAGTTGAACATGTTTCCCGCAGTGATGTGAAAAGTGGGAAGAATTGGAGAGATCTAGAGAGTCCATTCTAGGTGGCAGGAGCTGCAGAGGAGAATTCTCCCATACCAATCTTGGTCTGATGATGGCAAAGGAAAGAAAAGCCAACCCCAAGCCAGACAAATAGACTATGCAGGGTTGGAATAAAGGAGTCTCAGGAGCAAATCCTGGCATAACTGAATACAGCTCTTCTGAAGTCAGGTGAATTTACACCAATGCTGATTTGGCCCAAAGTCTGAGATTTAAATTACCAGTGACAGACAGACACCTCTATTGTATACCTAATTTCTGTAAAACAAATATATTTCCCTTCACACAGCCGATTTTTGGTGAAGAAATCTACCAGCCCCCTTGTAGCACTGGGCCATGAGACTTATGTGATGATGGGTCTGTTTTTAGTTCCTGAATTATCCCCATTAATCACAAGTCTATTTGAAACAGCTGCTATAAAAGGCCCCATACAACTGTATAGCGGAAAAATTCCAACTGCTTGTATGTTAACATTACACGATTTCAACATTTGTTTTATATTAATTTTCTGTCGAACAGTCCATCCATTTGAGTTGCAGCAAAGAAGGATTTGAGGAGCTGTCTGCAATTGGAGAAAAGACCCTTACAAAATTCAGAGTGACCATAGTCATTCACCAGAACTCTAAATTTAATACAGCATCTCTGAAGTTAGGGAAATTATCATTATGATGAGGGAAATTTGCTTTGGTGGATTCAGGACATATTATCGTGAAATCTTTGGAGGTTTGGATAAGGGTAAGATAAGTATCTGGAAGATTGGATGTGTATGCTAAGCTTTTCCAAATGATCTGAACTGATTGTAGAACACAGCTGTAGGTGAAAGTATCCATGTCAGTACTGCATACTTATAATTATACAGGAAATATTGAAAGAAGATCCTTTCCGGGGTGTTATTCCAGCACTTTGCTGTCTAGTCCTGACTGACCAGGAAGTTTGGAGATTATATGAAAATGAAAGTTAATGGCACAGTAATTAGCTAGGGATGGAACTGGAATACAATGTTCAGATATGGGCCCCAACCCAAACTTCCCCAAAACGTGTGAGGATGGATTTGGGTTTTGGTTCTCTCCATGACACAGAGAGTCAGTCCAAAAGTGGAAATACAAAACAGCCTGGGGTGGTTTTAGATCTGGGTTTTGGCTTGAGTCCATCTCCAACATCCAGTAGTTTCTGTCCTTGTATGGCAAGCACAAATTTATCTTGAAACTTTGGTGGGAACTTCCTAGTACTGGGCACTTGGAATAAGCAGAAGTTTTCCATTGTTCTGCTCTGGCATTATGGAAATGTGTGTAATATGTTCCCAGAAGGACATCTCTAATGACACATCAGCTCATTAATGCGGGAGTAACATGTGAATCCCGTCTGTGCTCTGAACCTTAATTTTTTTCCAAGGCATCTTTGAAATCCAGGCATATAAAAACCAAGCCCCACACGTTGTGCATGGAACAGTTCAGATGATGCCAATACCTTTACTGTGCTTTCTATTACTGTCAAGTTGTTTTGGTGCCCCAAGTAATTTTAAGAGCCCATAACACTGCTGTCATAAATTTGTAAAAAGTCTAATTAAAATACATTCATAATTGGGGGGGGATGTGAAAAAATAATCTGTTTCTTCTCCTGAAGGAGCACTGTTCTTTGCTAGTTCAACTTCTCCCCAAAGGGGAAGTCCAAAAGCAGTTATTGACTCATTTTCAAACCAGTTTTCCCAACAACAGTCCAGGATTCCCAGTTATCCATTTTATCTACAGTGCCTACTAGGGATGTAAAATCCTATTTAATTAGTTGACCAGTTAACAGAATAAACAGAGGCATGTGGGGGGAGGAGTTGGGGGGCTGCTCTAGCTCGGCTGTTTCCAGCCCCTTACAGGACTGTTAGCTCCCAGTCCAAGTGAGCTGGGAGCCGGCAGCCCTATGCAGGGGCCTGGTGGTGCTGGAGCAGCCCCTTGCCCACGGGGGCTGCTCCACAGGTACCGGTTAACCATTACTTGGTAAGCATCACCCGGTGATGTTTACTGACTAGTGGTTAACGGGTGCCTACCTGCTAGTCTCATTTTCCCATCTTTGAAATTTTTGGTCTGATTAATATTTTTACAGATTTCCACAACAGCCTATGGTTTCTGGATTTTAAAGCTGAGCTAAACACGGTAATAGAATCTAATAAGCAGAGCGGTGTACTTTATTTCCTGTTTTTATCACTCTTGGGTAGTAGACCATGATGCTTTATGCTATGGCAGAGTCTAATATACCCATTTAAATTCTTTATTGGGCCAGTCACCCTCTATGGCATGTCCATGCACATAGCAATTTGCCACATGATCGGCTTCATACAATGCACTATAGTAGGTTTGAACCAAGTAGTGAATAACTAATCTACCGGCAGAACTTTCACACAATAGACTGGCTGGCTTTGGAGGCAGCTTTCTGACTAAGGTGTCATTTAAGTCAGGCTGAGGTAGTGGAGGAGTCTGAAAATTGGAAGCAAGAAATGCCTGCTGTGTGGATAAAGGCAAGCCTGGAACCAGATCAAACCACCTGTCCTAAACTGTGGAGGGAGAGCATCTGATTCAGCGTTCATGAGTGGCTCTTCTTTCTGTAATAGGCTGAATCCAAATCCAGTATTCAAGCACCTTCCAACCTTTCATGGGATGGATCTCAAATCCCAGATCTGAATTTAGTACCTGTGACCATCCCCTAGAAATACATGATCACATTCTGTGTAAAACCAAGAAAGTCCTGGTTTATCCTAGCAAGGCCAGCTTTAGGAGCTTCTAATTTATAGCGGTCCCAAGTCCAAATCACATAGTGATGCAAATAGGTGACATTTGCGTGTTCAACATCAGTATCATCCTCTTGCATGATGACTATGAATCCCCCCTTTCACCAAAGCCATCTCCATGTCTTCTGATCTTCACATCTCTGATCAAGCCCTACTGCTTTTCCCAAACCCTAAAGCACTGTCCCCATGCACAGCCACTTCCCCATGCACAGCACGCACTTCCTCTGTGTGCCTTTGAGACTACTAACATGTTACCCCATTCAGAAGGAATGTTGCAGAAAGGTGTTAAACTTCCACAGCACCAAGTAAACTTTCCACCCTCATTAGAAACGTCGCCCCTGGAAAATTAAATATAGGAACCATGGCACAGATGGTGTGTGCCCACCTACACCCATACTGTAGTGTCTTCTCATCAGCTGCATTAAATGTAGCAGAATCAAAACTGTCATTAAACTAATTGCTTTAGCAATTATAAGGCATTTGGAATAGAAGACTCACCAAGACTTAATTAAGAAGCAGATTGAACAAACTCTAGCATCTTATGGTTCAGAAATGTCAAAATAATAGGCTATCTGTTGTCTTGCATAGAGTTTCAGATGGCAGGGTTGTGCATGTGTGTGTGTGTGTGTGTGTGTGTGCATTCACGTACATATGTGATGCTCAGAAAAATATAGATGTGCAATAACTCTCACTTGCTTCATTTGAAAGAACTATCCCATGAACATTAGTGTGAATGGGATGTACTCCAGCAAAAAAAATTGTTAAAGAAATAGATAACAATTCTTAAACTCCATTCATCTGAAGAAGTGGGTTGTGCCCACGAAAGCTTTTGATACCATCTAAATTTTGTTAGTCTCTAAGATGCTGCAGAACTATTTGTTGTTGTTTTTTAAGTTTTTTCTATTACAGACTAACATGGCTACCCCTCTGAAACTCTAGTGCAACTGTGTAGCTGGAGTGAGTGGATCTGAAATGTTGCTGTAAATATGTTCAGATGAACTGGGTTGTGACTAGCAGGAAGGTATTGCTATTTGTTGTAAAGACAGTGGTATAATTGTCAGTGCTCCGTTGGGGTAGGTACTATACGGCTGCACAGTGAAAGTGAGTCCTTGCCCCACAAGGTCTGTATTTGTGCTCAATGTGCTACATTATGCACGATCTGTTTTGATAATATGTTTTAAATAACACTCCATTCTAGTTCTGAGACCTACAGCCATGGCCCATTTGTGGTAATTCATGATCTTACAGCACTTCTTGGAGGAGTTAGTCAGCCTGATTTAAGCCACCTACCTAAAATTCCCCCCATGTAACTTTAATGATATCCTTCTTCACCGCCTGTCCTAAACAGATGTGTTGTGTACGGTAGCCCAGCACTGTTACTGTGAAATGCTGAACACCTTCAGCGCCTAAGAATCCAGTGGGAGTTGAGGGCGCTGAGTTCTTTCCAGGCATTTCTCAGCACCTGGCATGGATCAGCCCCTTGAATGGCAGGCACTTCGAACTCCAGACATGTCGGGGACCCTGAAGGTTGAAATCACTATGTTATCTGGTGCATCTGAGCAGACCCTGTCTTAAAGGACCATGCAGTTCAAAGGATTTACTTTAATCAATTCCTGGTTACCCACTTCTTTCCTTTTCTTTCCTCAGGAGACAGTCGGGGAACCCTTCTTCCTGTTGCTCTGTGCTATCAAACAGCAGATCAACAAGGGCTCCATTGATGCCATCACAGGAAAAGCCAGGTATACGCTCAATGAAGAATGGCTGCTGAGAGAGAACATTGAGGCAAAGCCCAGGGTAAGTGGAGAGGCTGTTTAAAAAAAGATAGATGTGCAACTCTACTTGCAAAGTACGTGTATAATGGCGCACCTAGCTTGCAAGTCATTCCTTTGAGCAGACTGATCAGATTACTGGTCACGTCAATGATTCGCCTCCTCTGCAAATGCTTTCTACATGTTTGCATGTGTAATTGTGATAATAGTGTATGTTAGACTTAAAGGGATGCAGGCATTTTTCATGTGCAGTGTTTCCCGATTGTTTCAAAAGCAGACATGTAACAACTTAGACAAGGAATATAATGAATCTGGCTTTTGCAGTCTATCTGATTGGCCCAGATCAGGGTTGATGCTAAATAGATAGATATTATTCTCTGGCAATCAAAGTGTTAAAGGCAAAGAGTGTCTTGTCTTTACCTTTTCTGGCAAATCAATGATTTCAGTGCCAATGAGAAGTTGCTAGCTGAAAAGTTGGTGGTCTGGTGAGAAGGCTTTTGTACAGGATAGTACAGGCAGTCCCCGGGTTACATCAGATCCCTACTTACAAACGGGGTAAGGCAACCCCGCACTAGCTGCTTCCCCCCAGCAGACCAGGGAGACGCGAAGCTAGCACCCTCCCTCCCCAGCAGACCAGGGAGACGCGGAGCGGCTTTTCTCAGCAGACACCTCAGCTTGAGAATAAAAGACTGAGGGAAGTGAGGTGTGGGAGAATAAAACTGAGTGCTGGAGAAATGTTTGGCTAGAGTTTCCCCTACAGTATGTACCAGTTCTGACTTACATACAAATTCAACTTAAGAACAAACCTACAGTCCCTATCTTGTACGTAACCCGGGGACTGCCTATATAGGAGTCCTGCTGAAAAATAATTTTGTACAATGCCTAAATGAATCAGACTAAAATACAATCTGAATTCAAAGGGACTTTGTTACCATCAGTCTCTGACAGAATGCAATAGACAGGCCTATCCAGAGCCTGGTTCAAATTCTGCTTTTGATATTACTGCAGGAAACTTGGAGCAGTTCCACTAAAATAAGTGATTCTACTCCAGATGTACACCAGGTTTTGACCCAATATCCTTATCTGCATCTTTTGCAGATTCCTTTTACCAATTGACCTGTAATTCACTGCACAGACTAAGTAGGATTAGCAGCAGGTCTCTAGCTATTAACTTTCTCAGCAGTGGAAGTAACTTCATGACTTTAAGTGGGGAAGTGCTGCTGATCCTTTGCTTTCAAGCAACAGAAATAAGCCAGAGCAAAATAGGCAGCTGGAAGCAGAGTAGGCCCTGGATTAGTTCACACTCTCTGTTAAGCCCCCAAATAGATGACAATGGAGGCTGATTTGAAAGCTGACTGCACAGTCCGCCTTGAATAAAACAATGACCTGTCATTAAATTCCAGGGACAACGTTTTCCCTTTGACAACATTTTCCCTTTGTGTACATGTATAGCATTCTCTTCCCCGTGCACTCTTGGCATGCATGCTTCCATTGACACATTAGGCTGAGACTTGCAAAGGAGCCAAAAGAAGCCAGCCACCTAACTCCATTAGGCTCCTGTGAGATTTCCATTTGTAATTCTTAATGGTGATTTTAAGCTGGCCTGCTGCTAACAGAGGCACAAAAACAACACCCGTAAAAGTGTGGGTGCAGAATGGAAGGTGATGCCAAAGATCATTTGGAATCAAGCTGGTGGGGGAGGGGGAAGCCTGAAGCAGTATTGACTGAGAAGTGGGGTTGGAATTGCAACACTGGATCAGTCCGCCTTGTGTTGGGAGGAGTGATGTGACCGGACACTCAGAACCTGAGCTTTGTTGCTCTTCCTTTGACTCGGTTGGTAGCTTCCCCAAACAGAGAAGGGCAGGATTTTCTCCACATTGTCCTGTTCTCCCAGAAGAGAGCCGTCACTTTTGTTGTCCTGATGTGACAGTTTTCTCAATGTCATGCACAATGGGCCAATTTACCCTTTCCACAAGGTAGCGCAGCGTCATCGACTCCCATGTCAGTGCCTCCACTTACCCCACTACTGAACTTGGCTCAACGTCTGATACAACAAAACCTTTATGCAGCTGAGGGATTCCATTCATAGCATTGGGGGAAGCCACAACAATGGGAATTGACTGTCTCCCCTCTCAGTGGAGGATCCAAGGACATAAGTGCACCACCGACACTGAATGCTCTTCTCTCCCTTAGAGGTGGTCCCTGCAGGGCAAGGCTAAGCCCTTTAGCAGGGCAGGGTGGAGGAAGCTTTGCTCCTCATGTACCCCCAGCTCTGTGAATGAATAGGGGCCCTCAGTTTCCAAGGCTGTAAATCAGCATCTTTCACCAGCACTGAGACTCAGACAGAGGTTTTGTTCAGTGGAATTTCTAGAGCACGATGCATGGAATGTACCAGTAAAAACTGTATGTGCTCTGCAACCTCCCTCTGTCCTTGGGAACCAGCAGACCATTGTGAATCATCCCCATCCTGGGGATCACCCCAACCCTAACTCTGCCTCTCCCCACAGAACCTCAATGTGTCTTTCCAAGGCTGCGGCATGGACTCCCTGAGTGTTCGGGTCATGGACACAGACACTCTTAGTCAAGTTAAAGAGAAGATCCTTGAAGCTTTTTGCAAGAATGTCCCGTACTCCCAGTGGCCAAGAGTAGAAGATGTCGACCTTGGTAAAGACACCTTTTCCTTGAGAAATACCAGTCTTGATTTGAAGGAGTTCACTGTGCACAGCGTGGTGCCTGCAGTCAGGAAGAGCAGCCGTCTGCTCTGGGATCGGGTGGAGGGACAGGGGCCATGCCCAGAGAGGGTAGAGCCAGTTCTTGGGAACAGTGATCCCTGGGAAGCACGCAGAGGGCCAGATTCCAATTGGTGTGACTAAAGTGCGGTGCTGTACGTTAGGGAGTGAGGACAGTTAAGGTGGTGGTACATACACAGCAAGTAGGCAGGAGAAAACCCTAGGACAGAGGAGAGGTACTTTAACTTGCACCTTCTTAAACCCTGCCCTCCTGTCTTCTGGTCCCTGTGTGTATTGCTCAGCCCAGCTTAGGCTGCTTTTCACTTAATTACAGACACTTGTATCTGCATACTAATGGGAAACATACACCAACTCAGTGGCACCTCTGAATATGCCCATGGACACCAGTCCGGGCATAGGCTCAGACATTTCCTTACTCTTCCTACAGGCCATCTCTTTTTCTGGGGAGTCAGGTGTGAGCCAGGCCCTAACAATGAAGGGGAAAGTTAGGAAACAGCTGTGCCCTGATCAGCTCTTTGTTAATCGTTGGCCTAGGCCTGTCCCAGTTCCCCCTCCCGATTGACTTGGAATGGTGCTGTGGCCATATTGAGCCAGTGCGCTCAGTGAGGGGAGAATGAAGGAGGAGATTACAAGGCCACTGGAATTCAGTGTCACTGATCGTCCCTCCTGAGGGACATTTTCTTTCCAAGGAGGGGTGACACGCACCATGCGAAGCAATGCCCATTCAGAAAGGAAACTCTGCACCAAGTAGCAATCCTGCCACTCACCCTGCTCACCTCTAGTTGATGACCCTGGTACGTGTCTCCAGGCAATTCTGCAGAAGCAATGGAAATCTTTGCTTTTTCTCCATTGGCTAATGCAGGCTGGCATTTGGGGCCTGGGATCTGGTAAAATGAAGCCTAGCCATAGAAATTCCCATTCTCTGCCCATACCACACAGCCTTCCCTCTTGTGCACTGCAGGGGGTGGGTCAGAATACTGTGTGCAGTGCAGAATGTTTGCCAAATAGGGACTGATAGAGGCACACACTTGAAGTGTCTTTGAGCACCTGGGGAGATGGTCAGAAACCTCTGCACCTTCTCAACACCATACAGTCCAGTGTGGGCTCAGCCCCAGTTCATACTCTTGGCCTTAAACCAGGACATTGCACTTCCTGCTTCTCCAGTTAGTTCTGAAAGTTTTCCTTCTGCAGGCTTGTGAGAAGCATCTGTGTTCCAATCACATGGCACAGCAGAGCCCCCAAACCTCCAAACACCTGTTCTCTACACTGAATGTGGCATGTCAGCACAAATTGCATGTGTCCTGCTCAGGCTGGCTTTGCATTAATTCCCTACTCTGTATTTAGAATGGTTTGCCACAAGCACAGACAGCTACGTCCTGCGGGACCTCGATGACACTTCAGTGGTGGAGGATGGCAGAAAGAAGCTCAACACTTTAGCCCACTACAAGGTAAAACTGCAAATGCTCACAGAAGGGTTTCCTTTCCTTCCAGTCAGTCTGTCCTCAGGGACATTCCCTTTCCAAGAAGGATTAACAGAGACAAGCAGGAAGGTTGCCATAGCTCCATGAGAGCTTCCGGGGAACAGACATCTGCCCTGGCGAGAAACTCATTAATATTGCAACACATTGAGATTAATTAAATGCTCTTCATGAAAAACAAGTTATTACTGACAATATAAAAGGCTCCTATTCCCAATGGCCACCATCCATGCTGATTAACATCATAGCACTCCCATTCCCTGCTTCCACTGAAATTGGTGACAGAGTTGCCAATCACTGTCCTGAGAGCAGGCTCTGACCCACAAATAGGAGCTGTTTGTTTTTGTAACCGAGCATTCCACTTAAAGTGATGCTGTCTGGGGACTGAAGCCCAATGTACAATACATGTGATTCTGAATCTGAACAGAGATATTTTCTTTCCTCTTTTAACTTTTAGAATTAAATGAAAACTGGAGTTTTTATTGGATTTTTTTATTTCAGTCCTGGTTTGCAACAGAATGCATGGAAAACACAGTGTATGGAAAACCAAAACTGAAACAATACCATTATTGTTACTGGGGTAGCACATAGACCAGGCCCCTATGGTGTTAGAAGCTGTACAAAAACAAAACAAAATGACTGTCCCTGCCCCGAAGAACTGACAATCAAAATGTGATGGCATTCTTCCTTAGAATCTAAAAGTGAAAAGTCATTTTCTTTTCTTTTGAATAATCTGATGTGTTGTTACTTTAATACATAAATCTGAGGTGCCCATCACCATGATGTCTGGAACCATTTATGTATCTGAGATACTTATATGGTCTCCAATGCAATAGTATTGGAGCACATTGCTGTCTTTAAGGTGTTCAGTGAAAAAGGAACATACTGTTATCCCCATTTTTCAGATGGGAAACTGAGGCAAAGGAGGCCGGTGGCAGAGCAGAGAATTGGACACAAGTCCGAAGTTAGCACATTAACCATTGAGCCATCAAGAGGAAATTCTTCAGGGTCCTAGCGAAGTACATACTCCCATAAATCTTCTTAGCCTTAAGAAAGAAATGAAGTATGGTCCTTCCTGTAAAAGTGGCATGCATTTGTGTAATTAGTCACTAGGGACCAGATACTCAAAGGTGCAGTAGGTCTAGTGTTCCCTGTAAGCTGAGTACTTGGGCAGCTGCCCAGAAGAGAGTCAGGTGCTGCCCATCTGATTAGCAGAGTTCCCACAGCCAACAGCATGCATGGTGCACATTTGAACATGCCTCAGTGCACATCATAAAATGTATTCTGCACTTGGGAAAAGCTAGAGGGAACATTGTTTAGGTGCCTGCCTGACTCCTGTTGATGTCATTGAGATATTGGGAGTTAGGCATTTAAATCTTGGGCTAACATTGGGGCATTTTTTCTGCAAGGTTGCCATTTTGAGTGTGGCAGTTAATGTTTGCTACTCAGACACTCCTGCGTTAGCAGGACAAGGCGACCCCAGGTACAGAGCTAGGTGACTTAGCTGTAGATCCAAGCCTTCCTGAACATCCCTTTCCTTTGTTCTTCTCGTCCCCCTCAGATTCCTGAAGGTGCCTCTCTGGCAATGAGCTTGTCGGATAAGAAGGACAACACACTAAGTCGAGGTAATTTGCTTTTCTGTCTCTTTCACAGTCATTGCACAGGTGACCTTTATTTTTAGAGCTGGGAGAAGAGATGCAGAGAGCCTGCAGACTGCATTTCAGACCTCTCACTGAGTGTGGGGTTAACCCTTTCATGGTTGGGTAGAAGAATACTGTAGTTCCCTTCATTCCTGGAGTGTCATTCCCAGAAATGCATCAAGCATTCAAGCAGTGAGGATAATCAACTTCAGCTTATGATACACCTCCTCTGTGCCTGGGAATGCTGTAAACACATGGGCAGGTCCCATCAGTACACAGGGCGGATATTTCTGAGATGCCTGCAGCCCCAGTGCTGGTTGTCCTCAATTTCAGCTTCATATGTCTCTTTTCTGCACAACATGGCAGGCTGTTGAGCTGTGATTCCCATTGGGACCCAGAGCCTAGGGGGAACCTCAGTGGGAGTAAAAACTTAAGATTTGACCCCACCGTTGTAGTGCAATCTCAGCTTTGCTAGGCAGTGCCCTGGCTACTTCTAAGTGAGCCTTTGATAATAGAATAGCTCATTGTATCCTTTGGAAACAATCAGATCTTGGGCAGGATTTCCAGTTGGTCTTCCAGGAAAGCTTGTCTTTGCCCAGTGGGGCCATGTTATTAAACTGTGCCTAACATTCAATGAAGACGCACCCATGGAATTATGGCAAATGTTTATAGAACGAACAATCAGCTCTTAAACACTCCCTCTTTTCCATTGGATTCTTTGCTACGGGGATACAACAAGTCCCAAATGTCTTCAGCTGGTCACAGAATGCTTATACTATATGACCGTGTGTGGCTGAATCCTGCCATTTATATATGAATGGAGCAGCACCCTCAGCAAGAATTGATGGCTAGACAAAGAGACAGAAGGACAGAGCAGAAACACTTAGTGCTCTATTGACTGCAGTGCATGACATTCTCTGTGTGGCGGCCAACAGTCTGAACAAAAAAGGGGGAGGGGATTCAAAGAGCTGGGAGCAGTGTTTCTGCAGTATTTTGGCACAGCTGGGTGGGGGACGACCAGGACCAGAGACTGCTGAGAATATAATAGGAATAATACGTTGGTCATCAGGCGGGACGGCATGAGGTCATTTCCATCAATGCTGCTGAATAGGCCCATTTGTCACTCTTTGTGCTTGAATGGCTGCTGTTCAGTGTTGTGTCAGCCCAGTTCCCAATTTCTGCTGAAAGCTTCACATCGGGCACAGGCGAGAAGAGCTTTTAGCTGTCTGAGTGGTGTTTGTGTGGTATACCAAGGTTTTATGGTTGATCCTTGTGTGTCACTTTGACATCTTGAAATGAATTTCCAGAATTTTCATTCCAACACTAAATGTTTTATAGGTCACTTTGAAAAGGAAAAACAATTGATTTTGTGTCCTTTTGGCTATAAAATAGCTACCCCTTGTCTACATAAGCCACCCATTATTTAAAATTTTTTTCGAAATAACGGGTGTACTATTTAGGCATCCCAGTAAACCTCATTCCATGAGGGTTAAGGGATGTCTCAAAATAGCACGTTATTTTGATACTTTCTAATCCAAGATCCCCTCCCCTCTCAATTATTCAGGGTCAGTCTCTTCTAGGGTACATCTACACAGCAGGGCTAAAGTTGGAATAAGCTACACAACTTCAGCTACATCAGTTGCATAGCTTAAGTTGAAATAACTTATTTTGACTTTTGGCGCTGTCTACACAACAGGAAGTAGAAGGAAGAAAACTCTTCCTTTGACTTCCCTTACTCCTCATGCAATGAGGGTTACCAAGAGTCAGAGTGAGAAGTCCTCCAGCTCAACATTATGTTGAAATAAGGGCTTGTAGTGTAGACATGCTCTTTTGTTATTTCAGAATAACGGTAGTTATTCCAAAATAACGCTTCTCTGTAGACATACCCTTAATGCCAGCATCTCTCTAGTTCTCAGGTGCTGCAGAGAGTCATTCAGCAAAGGCAGGGTAGACAAGAATTTCATATGAAGAAAGAATCAAAAATAAAGTTTAAAAGCTGCCAATTTGTTCAGGCCTTCATGCCTGGTTAACAATTAAAAATGGCACAGTCCCACTGTCATTTGCCTTTGAGAGCACTTTAAGCCACAAGTATGTTGAAGATCATTTACACTGTTTGGAGCAGGGAAGAAGGTTGTATTGGTTGGAGTGGAGGAAAAATGTTGCACTGTAATGCAAGAGCAAGTTTAGAGAGCAGCTGAAGCAACAGCCCTCCCTTCCAGATGCCAGCCACTCAGATGGTCTGTCTACAGTGGGTGAGATTCTGTGGCCTGCATTGTGGAGGGGGCCAGACTAGATGATCGAAATGGTCCCTTCTGACCTTAAAGTCTATGAGACTATGAGTCTATAACTTAACAACTCAAAAGTTATAATGCTGGTTCTGACACTGTCTTCAGGCAAGTTACTGTGCCTTTCTACCTCAGTTTCCCCATCTGTCAAATGGGTTAAATACCAACATTACAGAGACCCTATCAGGAATGCTAAAGTGCCTCATAGAGGCATCACTAAGTGTTGTCTTTGCTGCTCCTCCCCCAAAATACAACATCCATATATCCGAACTTTTCCATTAAATGATGCTGAATGAAGTTGTCTGGGCTGCAATATGACAAACTTAGCTAATCTGTTTTTCTTTATGTTTTCTAGTGAAGGACTTGGATACTGAAAAGTACTTTCATTTAGTAAGTATCCCATTCCAAAAGCAATCAAAGCAAATGACTTGTGTGTGGCCAAGGGTGTCTCCGAGAAGTTACTTCACCTGTTCTCTCCCATCTCCTATTTCCTTTATAGGAAATGTCTATTTGAGAACTAGACTGTCTCACCAGGAAATTGTCTGAGCAAGGAGTTACTGATCACTTAAGGAAAAGACAATCAGTGCATGCAAATCCCAACAACAACTTCCCTGGAGCCCTGTCTTGTGGCTGGGAAAAGAATTACTTAGAGAAGTGTGGTGGGTGGGAAGGAGGCCTGGCCCAATGGAATTTGCAATGCACAATTATTATGGAATGAGTCTGCCTTGCAGCAATGTATTAATGTGCACTCCAAGGGCAGTAATGCTGTGCAGAGGGTTTGTGTGTGTGTGTGTGTGTGTCAAAGGCAAAGCTAGCAATGCGTTCCATATGTACAGTAAATGCAGGCAGATGCATTTGTCACCCCGCTAGCTTGTTGGCCAGTGATCAGACCTGCCCAGGGGGTTGGCTGAACCCCTTGTGATTACTACATTGTTTGTGTAAGAAAGTCATACTTGAACATACGGTATGTTTGGCAGAGAGAGTTCAGTTTTCATCTTAATCTTGATCATAGTCTCAAACATATTTCACCTTTCTGATGGCTGCCAATTAACTGATACAGGAAAAGCAAAACCCTGCTAGTTGGGGATGTTTCAAAAAACAGAGTTCCCTGCAAGCCTATCAACTTAATCTTTACAAGGAAGTCGTTTCTGCCATACAGAATGATTCCAACTGTTCAGTTCTGTTGCCCGATCATAAATTGTTATAGCAAGAGATCTTCATCTGGCCTAAATCAGTTCAGTTACAGTGATATTGATGGAGCTGTTTCAGTGGACGCCAGCTAAGATCTGACCCAAAGAGTTACATTCCAAAGTAGGGATAGGTAATTTCCAATGGTAGGAAATTCTGATAGGGGAGGAGAATCATTTCCCATGTGACTATATTATTATGATATTTCTGCTTTTGGACCCAGGTCTTTCCATGTACATGATGAAAGAGGAGAGAATCTTCTTTCAGCCTTGATTATGTGAACGTAATCCAGTTCCATGGGGCTGAAGTACTATCTGTGATAGAGACAGTGGCAGAGGAAACTCTTTTCACTACATTCAATGCGATGGTGGTTCCCCATGATACCTCCCCTTCAGAGAAATCAGTGGAGGGGTAGAGAGGCTGCTTATGCGACAGTCTTACCATCATGGCAGTGGAGCAGAGATCTTCTGTAGCCTGCTTTAGCTGCCCACTACCATTAGAGAGTTCAGAACAACAGCATGGACTGAGCCAGAAGCCAGGAGAGAAATGCCTGACACCTAATCCCAGCTTTGCTACTGAGTCCCTGTGAAGCCTTGGGCACGCCACTTAATAAATAAATGCTATTGCTCACCCGTTTCAGTGGGATAGAGAGGATTTACCAGTTAATGTTTAGACGGCAGTCTGAAATGATGTACTTTTAAAAGTTATAAGGGGGAAATGGGTATTTCAATATTAGGAAATATTTTATGAGCTTCATGTCTTTCCATGCTAAATTCATATGCTCAAATAAAAAATACAGAGCACTCTGGGAGAAGAGAGAGTGAGGGTGAAAAGGCACATAAAATATACTCAGAAGTGGTACATTGGTGACCCGCTAGGGCACTAATTCAATGATCTGAGCAATGGAACGATTAGATTTTGTTTTGAACGTCGCACGGGACTTATTAAAAAAACAAACGATGTTTTTGTGCTTTTCCCATTTTTTAAGATGTCCTGCTTTTCAGTGGAAGCCTGGCCTTGTGTTGCTGGTATCCCAAATTACAGCAGTACTGAGGGGAATTCAGGAATTGAAACAGACCAAACACCAAAATGAAATTGATTGTTCATTGTCATTATCCGAGTTAAGAGAAATAAAAGGCATAAATAGCAAAATGTCAGCTTGATCTGTAAGGTTTTCTTCAATTTTAACCACTCTAATTGTGTATTCAGCAGCATACATAATGTTTTGTTTAATGTATAAATTATGTGTTGGCAACATCCCTTTAAAAAAGCCTGTTTTTGAAAAAAAGAAGATATCCCAAAAGCAGATCTAATGAGCATTTTTTGCATTGACTCAGGTTCTTCCAACCGATGAACTGATTGAACATAAGAAGTCCCATAGACAGAGCCATAGGAAAAAAGTCCTACCTGAAATCTACTTGACCAGGTTACTATCTACAAAGGTAAGAGAAGCTGGCACAGAGTGAGAACTTAGTTTATTGGGAAATAGGATTTCTGTCCGTAGCTCTCCATACAATGTGACTTGTTATTTTTAAGCAAGGTTACGTTATGCCATGAGGAGAGATTGGCTCTATTGAATCCCTCACTGTAGAAAAGCGATGGGACTCTGCCATCTACTGTATGTCGTAGAGAGTTTGTCTGTCTGTCTTTCTGTTCAAGAACTCCTCCTAAATGGTAAGAGTTAGGACCACCAAATTTGGTATACAGCTTCCTCTTTTCAGAACTTAAAGCAAGGTCAGTGTTTGGTTGTGCCAAGAAAATGGGATGTGCCCAGAATGGGATTGCTTCTCATCCAACCATACAGAAAAGAGACAGATAATTACCAGGCACGCCTTCCTCCACGCCCATCTGGGACTGCCCCAGCCCTGAGCCTCCCACCCCTAGGCACCCTTCAGGAGGACAAGTGGGGCTGAAGCTCCTCCCCCCAATTCATACAGGAACATTGCTGGCTGTTCCCCTTTGTCACAGATCAAGGGGGAAAGTGCACAGTTTGCTGCATTCCTCACTCTGACTGAGGAGTGCAGGGGGCAGACAAACCTGAACCTCCCCCAGCCAGGGGACATGCACCTGCCTTTGCCTGCAGGAGTTGCAGCTGCCATGGAGAGGCATTTCTCATCTGGCCCCAAGCTGCTGCAGTGAGAGAAGGCTGGAGTTGTCCTCTCTCCCTGGGGTAGCCTGCAAACTGAACCCCTCATCCCCAGCCCCACACCAGAGCAATGACTGAAACGAAGGAAAACAAAAATTAATTGAGTTAAGGACCAGAGCAATGCCAGGTAAATCTTCAAGTATTAAATATAAGAAGGATTCTTTGCTGAGACTGCTAGACATAAACAGACCTGTTTTCTCTTGCATTCTAGCTGGTAGTCTGCCTCATGAAACCACACCTTGCCTGCCTCCGGCCTGGCCTGGCCTGGCCTGTGCACTCAGGAAAGGATTTGGGCCAGTACAGAAGCTCAAGCACAAATTAAGATTTGGGCATAAACTTCCCCACAGTTGGGGATGTTCAGATCAGGGCGGGGTGGAGGGAGAAGAGTGTTGGTTCAGTCTGAATTCCATTTGGAACTTCCCTACACTCCAAGGGTGTGTGGATCCAGGGTTTGGGCTCAAGTCCATCTTTAATCCCAGTGTGATGTAGAGCTGGAGCAGAGATCATCAGACTGGCCCACAAGCTCTAGTTTTCTATTTACTGTGCAGAACAATCACAGATGTGCTCTGAGATCCCAGCAGTAAAAAAACCAACCCATCTCTGTGCCAAAAGAAATTAAATCCAAACTAGAGCTAATTATATCACCAAGTGCAAAACCAGCCTTTCCCTCTCCATTTTGCATCCCCTCCCTCCCTCAGTTTACTAAACTGGCAGAAAAGTCTCCTCCAAATAGTAACTTTGTGTTAGTTGTTGCTGCTTCACCTTGGCCAATGCTATGTGCACTTGTTCCCTAGGGCACGCTGCAGAAGTTCCTGGATGATCTGTTCAAAGCCATTCTCTGTATGCGAGAGGACAAGCCACCTGTGGCTATCAAGTATTTCTTTGACTTCCTGGAGGAGCAAGCGGAGAAAAGAGGGATCTCTGACCCTGACACTTTGCACATTTGGAAAACTAACAGGTTTGGGAAACGAGACCCATTATTTTCTTCTTTTCCAACTCACAGGACAAGTAGATGCAAAGCCCCAGGGCCCAGAAATAATCCTTAGAGTGATAAGGCAGAAAGCAGGCAATGAATACAGAACTTAGTGGTACCCTCTGCTCTCCGTTTCTTCCCCATCAAGCACTCTAAGGGTATGTCTAGACTACATGCCTCTGCCGACAGAGGCATGTAAATTAGACTACCTGACATAGTCAATGAAGCGAGGATTTAAATATCCCCCGCTTCATTAAAATAAAAATGGCCGAAGCGTTGTGCCAGCTCAGCTGATTGTCGGCAGAACGCGGCAGTCATGACGCGGTTCGGTCGACAGGGAAAGCCGTTGTCGACCGATCCTGTAAACCTCTTTTCATAAGGCATAAGGGATCGGTCGACAACGGCTTTACCTGTTGACCGATCCGCGTCTTGACTGCCGCGTTGTGCCGACAATCAGCTGAGTCGGCACAATGCAGCGGCCATTTTTATTTGAATGAAGCGGGGGATATTTAAATCCCCACTTCATTGACTATGTCGGGTAGTCTAATTTACATGCCTCTGTTGGCAGAGGCATGTAGTATAAACATACCCTAAGGGACAGAGGAATAGGAGAAACATAAAGAGGGACAAAAAAGCAGAGGAGCAGATGGGACACAAAGCTAGCAATATTGCCAACCTCAGGTATTCAGAAATTCTGAGTCTGCTGACAAAAAGTCATGAAATTGTCTTAAAAATCATGAGATTTTCAAAGCAATACATTTGGGTTCTGCTTGTTTGATCTTTTCTTTATTTGGGTCACATTTTCAACCTTCTCTCTGCATCCGGGAAGGCTAGAAAGTTTCTCTTTTTTAAACGACTATTCTGATTCTGGCATCGTTACATGACTCCTAGACCTGGCACTTCAAGAAGAACACCATATATTGTGAGACAGCTCTGACAAGAGTTGGCAGCACTGAGCTAGCAGAAAAGCAAAGAGCTGAGGCCAGAGTAATAAGGAAGACTGTGGAACGCACAAATGAGGAAAGAGACAGAGGGGTGAGACAGAAATAGGGGAAAAACTTGAAGGAGGTTCAGCCATCTGAACAGAAGGGGAGCAGGGAGAACTAGGGAGAAAGGGTGGCAATATTGCTAGCTTTCTGTCCCCACTGTTTTTCAGTCCTCCTTTTTGCACCTTTTACCTCTGTCCCTTAGCTGAGTCTCAGCACCTCTCAGAAGAGAGAGGCAGCTGGTGTTGAAGTTGCTGCAATGGGACCAGCTGTTCCAGCCTGAACTCATAGAATTTAAAAACATGCTGTGGGAGGGAAGATCAGTAGAAATGCAAATTAGCATAATAGTTTGGTTTAGGGTGTGGAAATTTTATTTTCAGGTTTTTGATGCACCAATAGATAGTGGGCTAATGGGCTACAAACATTCTCCCTCCTTGGCTGATGGTTCTAATCCAGTCCAAATTGGAGTTGTTGCCATCAGATGCTTGGAGTTCTGTTTGGTGGTCTCAGTACAATTCCTCATGAGCAGGCCTCTCCATCCTTGTTGGCACCTGAGCTGGCAGCCTCAGCAGCAAAGCAAGGAACACATGAGCCATGTAACTAGTCCAATTAAGCTGGGCGGGAGCAGGGAGAGAGAGAAGTTTGCACTGTTCTGCTGTCCTGTAGCTGTTTTGTGGCAAGTTGTGTTTGCAGGGCGCTCTCCCCAGTACCAGAATAACCGCCACAAAGGTGCCGGGAAGACGGGGTGGAAATGACAGAAAAGAGCAAGACAGCAATGCCCATCTGGGCTAGGCTGTTGGAGAGAAAAAAACATAATGAAGGTCAGACAAAAAGGTTGTTTCTCAGGATCATGCCCACCCATCTGGCCCTGGTTACCTTGACACTAGGATGGATGGGTAGGCATCAGCACCACTCGGATGAAGTTAGGTTTAAATTTACAGGCACAAGCACAGGGACCTTTCATGGATGATGCAGTGCTTGATGTGTAATGCAGCCATCAGACCTAGGTAGGGATTCTCATGTGTACTCCATGCCTGAGCCTCACACTTCACCCTACGGGAAACACCCCCTCATCTGTGAGACACATGCCTGCCCCTTCTAGCCAGGGCAAGGCATGGCAAGGAATAGTAACAATTATATAACAATCTTGGCTCCGTATTTTTCCCTTTTTCTTTTTTTCCTCCATCCTCCTGTCCGGGTTGGTTTTTTGTTTTGGTTTTGGTTTTTTTTTTCTCAAATTACTGTGGAGTGATTTGGGAAGGACGACACTCAGCCAGTCTGTTTCTGATGCTTTCCCTCACAGCCTACCTCTGAGGTTTTGGGTCAACATTCTGAAGAATCCTCAGTTTGTCTTTGACATTGACAAGACCGACCACATAGACGCCTGTCTCTCCGTCATAGCCCAGGCCTTCATCGATGCCTGTTCCATCTCCGACCTACAGCTGGGCAAGGTACAGATCTGCCAATGGAGCTTTCCCTTCACCTCACTCTCTGCTCAGGGTTGGTCTGACAAGGTTTGAGATTGAGTAGTGGGATTGTGTTATTGTAGGCATGCCAGAATGATAGGCAAGGTGGGAGCTAACATCTGGGAAGTGAAGGAAACTGAGGCCTGAATAGTGACTGGAATATTCTGGATCCTTCTTCTAGACTTACACAGTAGACCAGGTGGTGGGCTGCCCGGTATATTGTTCCCATTCTTAAAGGAAATTGCTGAGCCCAACAGGATAAAAGCTCAAACCGAGAAACAACCATCACCCTGCGTATTTTGAAGAATGGGAGAGAAATGGGTTTATGACAGTACATGTGTTAATTATGGCTGCCCTAATGGCTGATGACAGATGGGTCCTTACCAAACCTGGCATACTGACACTCCGAGTCTCAGGGCGTCTCCAATCTAAATCCCAGTTTTACATGCTAGCCGCATGTGAGAGTCCCATGCAGAGGCTCTGCACCAGCTCCTGGCCTGCAGAATCAGAACAAAAACTTGAATGCCACTTCCAATGAAAGTGGAATTCTCATCTCACAACAGTTCAACTTCAGTGACTTCAGCAGAGCGATTCCTGAATGAGCCTGCTGGAAGACAGAGAAGAATCAAGCCCTTAACAACGGGGGAGCAGGGAAAGGGAGGGGCAAGGAGCTCGCTTCCCCATAATGAGGGTGCACACACTACCTGTGTGTGCTCCTCTTTGTGCACACCTCTGACTGGCGTGCAGTGTCAGGGTTGGGTACAAATAGATCTATGCTCACAGAATCAGCAGGCGAGGGCTGTGTGGCAGTTCACTTGCACTTTGGAGAATTTAGGCTTTAACTACTCAGACTTCCCGGCCGTTAAATGGAGATGATAATATTAACCTACCGCAGGATTTAAAGGGCTAACAAATCCACTTGTGTAAAGCTCTTTGGACAGATTGGATGTTGTATCAGTGCTGTGAGGATGAGGCTCTCATCCTGCCTGTAGCACACAAGCCAGCATTCATAAAACAAAATGTCTATGTTGCTCAGTCCAACAGCATGAGCTGTTGTTTGTCCTGCATTGAAAACTCCTGTGGAACCAAACAAATAAGAAACCTAACAGAGGGGAAAACATGACACACAGAGAGATTATTTGTTTAGCCCAAGCCTGACAAACAGTTACATATGTGCTTTATTTTACACACAAGCAGGGACATTGATGTCTGTTTTAAGCACGTTTAATTGTTTGCAGGATCAGGTCTTATTTATTTTTACGACGGTAGTAGTCAGCAATTAGGATCAGCTCCCATAATACTAAGAGCTGTACAAGCACATACAAAAACACAGTCCCTGCCCTTAAAAGCATCCAATCCATTTATTTGATTTCTAGGATGGCTGTCATAGGGTATTCTGGTCTATAGGCAGTTCAACCACACTACAGAAAAGCAACCATTCTTTATTAAGTTCTGTTGGTGTTTCCAAGACAGGGTCATTTTCAGTTCTGCAAAACTAAAAGCCGTGTGTCATGGTTTGTACAGGTGAGCAGGACTCCGATTATGTAAATCTACCACTGCGTGAAGCTAAGAGAGTATTTTTTGCCCTTAAAGGAGGCTGATTTAGGTGCTATCAGTGCACATAAGATTAATCAGTTTAGTTCTACCCTAACTATTTTGAATATGCCAGTCACCGTAGTAGCTAGGCATCTGATTCCACTCGGTTGCAGTAGTTTTACCCTGCTGTAACACCATTGACTTCAGTGGACTTGCTCTTGATTTGAGGGAGATTTGAGTCAGACCTAAGCATCTGGCTTCCTCTCTAGATTTTATGTTGCTGAGGCTACCCTCTCAACAGTTATTGGTCTTTATGGGCTTAATCCTGAGTCTCTTTATCCCATAAACAGTTTAATTGAAATCATGGAAGTAAAGACTCAAGAACCAGACAATAAGTATACAGAGGTCTAGAAAGCCTCAGAGGGGTAGCCATGTTAGTCTGTAACTTTAGAAAAATTAAAAACAACGAGTGTTCCTGTAGCACCTTAGAGACTAACAAAAAATATAGATGGTGGTATGAGTTTTTGTGGGCACAACCCACTTCTTCTCTAGAAAGTATGGGCCTGATTCTCCGCTTACGACTACTCATTTTACCCCCATGTAACTCACATCACCCTCAAACCCCATAGCTCAGGCAGCTGTATGGAAGAGAGGTTTTGTGTGTGTGCTTTATAGTCCTCCCTTTGGCTCCGCTGAGTTTGGTGTTGACATTTGAAACTTCCTGACATAAATAAGTTTTATGAGTGAGTGCTGTAAATCATGTCCTCATGTTGCAGTGTGTGACGCAGAGCACGCCCCGTGGGGGGCTGGGTGTCAGGGCAGAGCATTCCACCTAAATTAAAAGCATCAGGAAGCCTTTACTGGGAGAGATTTAATACTGGAGGAAGATCTAATGAGTGCTTGATTTTTGTTTGTTTGGGTTTTGAACATTTTTGAGTCTGTTACGAAACACCTATAATTTGTCCTTGTCAAACTGTCGATTAGAGAAGGGGGGGTCAGCTGGGGTCAGACAGCAGATGGAAATGTTTTCTGAAACACAATAGCATAAAAAGGAATCATTGAGTAATGTGGGAATAATAAATCTCCTGCATAAAAGTAAAGTGGCCTGTATATACAGTATGTCACCAGCCTTACACTGATGTAATTGCACTGACTTCAGTGGAGTTACTTAAACTGGTATGAGATTAGACTCAGATCATATATATCTGTATTCTGTGTATGCAATAAACTGATAGCATGCCCTCCCTGTGCCAACATACAATTATGATACATATGCATACAAAAACAGAGAAGTAACTAAGAGGAAGTTTGGTTCCCTCAGGTTTGCAAAAGAAATGTTATAAATAGGCTATATAAATATGCAGGGCATTGCAAAAAACACACCCTGTGGGGCTGAAATCCACATAAGACCTCCAGTTGATGCTGAATGCTGCTGCCACCTATGTAATAAGGGTATGTCTCCACTGTGAGTTGGCAGTCTAATTTCCATCTCACAGAAACACGCCTCCACTGCCTAGAGCCTTAAAAATAGAAGCGCAACCACAGCAGCAGAAGTGGTGGAAAAAACAGCTGCCCCAGGTGTGATCCCATTGGAGATACTAGGGCTGTATAGGGGGATGGGTAGCTCCTCCCACCGCTGCACTCACACTGCCATTGTGGTCCACCGGAGCTAGGCAGATATGTCTCCTTGAGCTTGAAATTACACCCCTAGCAAAAAGCCATACTCTTACAGGTGCGAGCCATACCACATACTGTACCTGCACCCTAATGGCTTCACGGCTATGGCCTGCTGCATTGCAAGGTGCTGCTATCAACCTCGAAAACCCTACCTGGTTTTCTATTTGAAGGATCCATTTCTCCCCTCTCTGTGTGCCTGCAACATTTGTAGTCAGCAGATCCCTGCTAATAGTCCCTGGACTTGTGTGTCTGGGACAGGCTATTCTCAGTACAGCATCATTCAGTCTAGAACTTGCTCCCTTCCTTGTCCCAACAGACAGTCTGTTGACCTTCAGGGCATAGTGTAAAGAACACAGGCCCAGGTCATTTCCAGGGTAACACTACTGAAAGGAGTAGCACTATCTGGAAGATCTCTTTGATCCCCCCTCGTTTACTTGGACTTTTGCCTAAGTAAGTGCTGGTGGAGCTATACCATCCCTCATAGCTGGGCAGAGGAAACAAGATGATTAATTTCCATTTGGACAAAACAGAAGTGAATTTGGTATTTTTCCTTTATTAATTTACATGCATTTGACCAGACACAATGTGAGCTGATCGCATTATTTTAGATGACTAAACAATAAATCAAAACTCTTATTGAAAAAGAATCCAAGGCCAATATGTCAAACTGCAAAACTTGCTTGATTTTTAAACAGTGGGTGCCCAAATTGCACGTGTAAATGTAGACATCACCTCATCAGGTACAGACCCAGTACTCTGACTGATCTTAGTCGTCATATGTGCACATGAGTTTTGCAATTGTGTATGCATTTTATGCAATACAGTTGTTAAAGCCAGGACCAACAAGTTTAGATTTTTCCTTAATGCAGTTGAAGTTCTTATTTCAGTGTGAAACCCAGATGACCGAGGAATAAGCCATAAGCATTGGAGCCAATGTCTCTCTCTCCTTTTCTCTAGGACTCGCCTACCAATAAACTACTGTATGCCAAGGAGATTCCAGAGTATAGGAAAATAGTGCAGCGCTATTACAAACAGATCCACGACATGCCACCTCTCAGTGAGCAGGAAATGAACGCACACCTCGCAGAGGAGTCACGGGTAAGAAATCCATGAAGCCTCAGTAGCTTTAAAGAGGGTCCACTTATGCACTCAGTGGTGTCCCCTGGAGCAGGAACAGCCCCATAGAATTTGTTAAGGGAGTGTGGTGGTGGTCTCCAAGCTGTTGAGCACTGCTTTTCTGGCTCCCATAATGGTTGGTAACCCATGCGGAAAACGGGGGGGATCAGCTGTCAGTAGTGCAGGACACTGGCATTGAGCATCATATATGCTAATGCTGAAGGAGGACCAGAAAGGGACAAATCATTTCTCCTCTCTCTCTATAAACATGGAGCCAGATCCACTAAATTCACATTCTCCAGCTGCAGGCTTCAAATTGTTGGGCATTGGCCCTGCTCATTTGCCCTAGAGGGGAGTATGAAGGGAATGAGTGATGTGCTGCTGTGAAGACAGAAGAATCCTAAGGATTCAAGATGCCGCTGATTCTGAAGCTAGGACCCTCTTTAGTGCGGAGCCCTGCACTGGGAGTGAACAAATTTGGGGGTTCTGTGGCCAAGTCTGCTAGTGGCTTTGTGATTTCACTGCTGTGGGCTTCAGTTTCCCCCTCTCTAAAATGGGGATAATAATATGGAGCTGTGAACGGTAATTTCACTTTGCAAAGGATTTAGAATGAAAACAAAATGTTGATGTTCTCCATGAAACAATTTAAAAAATTGATTTGGAAAACAATGAAACATCCCATTGCTATTTTTTTAACAACATTCTGCCTGGCAGACTACCAAGGTGCTGGGGCCTAGGTCTCTCATGGCTCTAAGGCCAGCTGGCTACCTGAGTGTCCTGCTCTTGGGAATTGGAAGCCACAGGAGCCAGCTGCTCAAGGAGTCTAGAATAAGGTTATTAAGGGCTAGTTGACTAGTTGCTTCCCTCCTCCCTTGCGGCCTCTATCAGATAGAAACAGCAAGGGGGGTGGGAAGAGGGGATTCTTCAAAGCCCCAGCACTGCACGGAGCCCAGGATCACCTGTGCAGCGCTGCTGCTTTGAAACACCGCTGTGGTGTTTCAGAGGGGCAGCACTGCAGGGAGCCCAGGGTTAGCTGGAGTCCCCAGCTAACCTCAGGCAATGTGAAGCCCGGGACCAGCTGTGCAGTGCTGCCTCTTTGAAACACCGCCATGGTGTTTCAAAGTGGCAACGCCACAGGGAACCGGGGGTTAGCTGGAGTCCCCAACTGACCCCGGGCTCCTTGCAGTGCTAACCCCAGGATCAGCTGTGCAGCATTGCCCCTTTGAAATGCTGCCACAGTGTTTCAAAGAAGCAGTGCTGCACGAACCCGTGATCAGCTGGGGACTCCCGAGCTGATCCCGGGCTCCGTGCAGTGCTGACTCTGAAATGCTGCCATGGCTCTTAGTACATTTAAAAGGCAGAGCTGCAGTGAAATTAGCTCCTGGCTCTGTGAGCTAACCCCACTGCTACTCAGCAGCTTCCCCCCTTATCAACTAGTCGATGGAAATTCCATCGACTAGTCGATTAGCTGATTAAATGCCATTTAACATCCCTACCACAGAGAGCTTCAGATCACACTGGTACCATACAGTATTATTAAAATGGTTCCAAATTCATCCCGGACATAAAGAAATGCCACTCCCACTGTAATCTGTGGAGATGGGCCCTTTTGGTGCCAAGATTGCATTTTGGCCTTTGCCTCTGAAATCACTAAGTATAATAGCTTGAATAATGTAGACAGGAACAAGTGTCTAAGCATTTTGATCAAATGTTAATTTACAGCAAAATCAGATCTAAGCCTCTTATTACTCCAGTTGTTTTTGGTTGACACGACTGGATTCCTGCATTTTGATTATTATTCCTCCTGTTTGTTTTCTCTTTTATGAAGAAATATCGGAATGAGTTTAACACCAATGTAGCCATGGCTGAAATATACAAATATGCCAAAAGATACCGCACTCAGGTAAGCAGCCTCATTTGTCTGGGGCGGGGGGAGTCAGTGTTCAACATTCCCAGGAGGGGACTGTGGGGAAATGTCTGATATCTTTTTCGTATGCAGCACTGGTGTAGCCATGTCAGTCTCAGGATTATAGAGAGACAGGGTGGGTGGGGTAACATCTTCCCTTTGCCCGACTTCTGTTGGTGAGAGAGAAAGACAGGCTTTTGAGTTTCGTGGAGCTCTTCTTCTCGTCTGGGAAAAGTACTAAGAGGACCACAGCTAAATGCAAGGTGAAACAGATGTTTAGCATAAATAAACAACACAAATTTCAAGGGAGCCGTCAAGGTGAAATGACCATTAACACCTCTACGTTGTAGGGGGGAAAGAAATGGGAGGAGTGGAAGAGGAAGCTGGGAGGGGAGATTTGCTAGTGATTTATAAATTGTTTCAATAATCCATGAATCCAGCATCTCTATTCAGTCCATGATTTTTGGTGTCTAACAGAGTTACGACTTTAAACTTAAATTCATAACTCTGCTATATTTTAAAACTCATGGGCTGAATAGAGGCACTGGATTAACAATACTCCCAGACATGAAGAGCTCTGTGTAAGCTTGAAAGTTTGTCTCTCTCATCTACAAAAGTTAGTCCAATGAAAACTATTAGCTTACCCATCTTGTCTCAGATGTCCTTTTGTGATGTATCAGTCAAGTGTCCTACCTGTCCCTAGTCCCACAGAAAAGAGGCCAAACAAGGAAGAGACCTTTCATTCATCACTGATGGAATGGTCCTAACTGAGGAACTTGGATGCCCATATGTCTAGTCTCTTTCTTTCTGTCTCCTCTCACCTCCCGCCTCCTGTAAACTCAGTCAGAGATTTTTTAAAACGTAGGTGCATTTTCAACCCTTTGGTCAGTTCACCAGCGTATTCAGAACAGGTCTCTCTATGTGCAAGTCATTATACCTTCTTCTTGCCTGAAATTTGCTCTTTAAAGAGCAGGTTTAATGCATTCCTGTTTGTTTTGCGGCAAGAGGGATTTGCACAAGCATACACACGCACATACATGCACACTCTCTCTTTCTCTCTCTCTCTCTTTTAGCCCTTGGCTGCTTAGAAGACCAGTAACCTAGTCTCATCTAATCACCTCACTGCTCTTGCTCCTACAGATAGTGAATGCCCTGGATTCTAACCCCACAACGAGACGCACGCAGCTTCAGCACAAGTTTGAGCAAGTGATTGCGCTCATGGAGGACAATATTTACGAGTGCTGCAGTGAGGCCTAGTGGGTGCTCTGGACTGGACCTCATCCTGGAAGTGACCTTCTCTGTAGTGCACTGTCCTCTAGGGAACATGCCTTTAAACAAAATATATACATGTAGAAATATATTGGATTGTGTCTCTTAGGGTAACCCTGTCCCCACACTGGTGGAGGGCATGGCCAGGGGTGAGATGAGCCAGCGAGGGATGAGAAGCCACTAAACAACATTTTCATAAAGCTTGAACTCCCTTTCATTGATCTGCACTGCGTGGCGCCTGTAATTTATTTGCTTTTTCAAGCCAGAACTCAAGACGTGCCACTTATTATTTTCCTGTAACCTGCGTGTGAGCAGCCATGCTCCCAAAGAGACTCCTCACGGACTGGAGCCCAAGCTAGGCAAGCGATAATGATGGATGCAAAGCAGCGGGGAAGCCTCAGGGAGTGATGAATGGAGGTTTCACAGGCTATTGGAGCAGCAGCAGAACTCCCTTAACCATACTCCTCTGAGTTCTGTATATTTTAAATACCAGGGAATCTATTTACTGTACACTATCTGCTGCATTAGATGTGTTTTGTGCCTTTGATTTTTGTACTGTATGTGTAAACATAACCCCTCCATCTGCAACTTGTGCCAGGTGGGGAACTCATGGACTAGACAATGAGATTGCTTCCGAAGTAGTCGAGACATGTGAAAGCACTTTACCCTGGACGGAAATGGTCATTACCTAGCTGGAAGGATTGTATTGTCCATTTGACAATGAAATGAGGAACAAATCGGGGCAGCTGTTCCCACTTCCCTAAGTTTCCCAGATGGTTGTGCACACACTGAAGTGGAGTTGACCAATATCCCCTAAATAGCCACTTTTCATGCAGCTGGTCACAGGAGTAATTTAACCTAGAAGTAAAAGGAAAAGATACGCTAGGGGTCAAATGGAAAAGTTTCCTGCCCTTGATAGCATCTTCCCTATCTTCCAGCATTTACAACCCACAGCTGAATTCTTCTTTCAGCCTGGAGTAATGCCAGTGAGTTTCTTGTTATTTAAATATTTTCACTGGTGGAATAGCGCAGAATTGGTCAAAGCTATGCTTCCAGTGTCAGCTAGTCCCTCCGAACCCCTTTTGGAGTTCACGTGGTGCTCAGCAGCTGTGAGTTAAAGATGTTGTGATGAAGATAAACTAAACCCAGGCCAGTATTATGGGTCTGTTCCTAAAGCAGCTTCTGGTCTTGCTGTGTCTGGCATACTGACGGCTGCAACTTTTGACTTTAAATGAATGGAAGATTATTGATGTGACAAGTCCAACGAGCATCAAAGCGAATGTAATGTAACTAAACTCACCTTTTACAGAATTAGCCTATTTAGCAATCCCTGTGAGTTGGAATGACTCCACGTATTCTAGGACAGATCCTGCCCTCAGTGAGCACAGTGTAACTTGAGAGTGACTCCATTTAAGTTACTCCAAGCCAATGGAATTACAGGCATGTAAAGTTGGAGCAATTTTGCTACAATGCCTGTGGATTTACACTGGTGCAAGAGCAAAAACTCCTCCTAACATTGCTGACCCAGATCCCTTTATGCTGCTTGCAGAAGAGTAGCATCTTGGAATGCAAGCGCTCTGCCCATTGGTGAAGGACCATAGCACAATTCCATGGCTCCCTTTTAGACATGGCACCTTTGTTAGCTGCATGGGATGTACCAGAAGCCAGCACACAAATGCAAGAAAACCAAACAGGCCATGAAATCCAAACCCAGTTTGGCACCAAACTTTCATAATACCAAAAAAAAAAAAAATACTACCTCACCCAACACAGGGCTTAAAGGGGAATCTCCATAGTGCACATGGCTGCCATCTGATCACTTGGCTATGAACTAACCTGGCAATGTGCTACTTTGGGTCAACCAAAAAAGTCCTTGGATGGCTCAGTGCCAGGATCTGTGGCTCAAATGTTTCAGAAAGGCCTGGAGTGTAGACTAGTTCTATAGTGATTTAGAGCATCACGGCTGATTTTATATTACATATATTTTAAAAATTACACACTTTATGAGGGGTGGGGGGGAGAAAAAGGTTTAACCAGAACTGCAGCAAAGTACATACACTGTGGATGTTTAACTGTAGTTGCTGACTAAGTGGCTTTAGTCTAGAAATGTTACAAATGTAGCTGGGCTACATTTTATTTTGAAAGATAATTTTTTTAAAAATACTTAATTTTTTTTCTTTAAAAACTGTGAACAGCTGCCAGATGCACACAGGGCCAGTGTGGGGAAACTGAAGATGAGACTTGTCAGAGCATACAGAGGAGGGCATGTGAGGAAAGAAAGGTGGAAGTTCCCATGAGGGGGGTGATCCCTGTGCAGAAGCACTGGGAATGTAACAGCCTAATCAGTAGGCAGTGAATGAGTGTGAGGCCATGGATCTGTGTCAGGTGCTGTGGTGGGTGAGCATGCCTTATGGCCTAGGCTTTATTTAATCTTTTTTCCAAAGCAAAGAAAAAGAAAAGACACATGCTCCTTCTTTCAGCTCCTTGGAAGAAACAGACGCATGAGGAAAGAATGCATTGCCTTGAACCCTCATCCTTTGTAATATATTTTAACTTTGTCATATATTTGTCTGTGTGGTTCCCTTACCTGCTCTTTGGTGGAATCTTTGAAAACTTATCTTTGTAATAAAACGTGATCAAACATGTGGGAACCTTTTTGGCCAACTGCATGGGGGGGGGGGTGGCGTATACCCAGTAATCGTTGCCTAGCTACATGGAGAAATTTACTTGTAGCCTGGATCAGAGGAAGAATCACGCTTTAGTTTTAAGACAGAGTGGCCTGACATCCTGCTGTTACCAGGACTCTGGCTGGCGGTATTTTATATATGCAACTGTAACCCCCCAAACACAATATCCTGATTTTTCACACCTTATTTTAAACTTCCAAACATGAGAAGGTGGGCTGCATTCTACTGGCCAGGGCCTGGTATTTTCATCATGTCTGAGACTATGGCTACGTCTAGACTGGCATGATTTTCCAGAAATGCTTTTAACAGAAAAGTTTTCTGTTAAAAGCATTTTCGGAACAGAGCGTCTAGATTGGCACGGACGCTTTTCCGCAAAAAGTGCTTTTGTGGAAAAGCGTCCGTGGCCAATTGTCAGCCGACGGTCAGGGCAGTGAGTCCCTTATGACCGGCTGAAGTTCTTTTAAATTGTGCTTGGTTCTGTTACAGCAACTGAAGGAGTCAGGTTAAAGCTTAAACAGTTACTATTTTATTGTTACAGGGTAAACTTAGTTGTTAAATGCTACTGCTGTGTTACAGATAACACAGCCACTACAAAGGACAGGACAGAAATTACACTAATAAGTCACTTACAGGTACCATGAAACCCTTTGGTTCTCTGAGCTCTTATTAAATGCATGCAAAATAGACACATAGCAGGTATATATTCTCACCCCTGCATTCCAGACTTGGCGTGGCCAGCGTCTTTCTCTCAATCCCTCGGGAAGAAGTAGGGCGAGGTTGGGCGTCCCACAGACCTCGGGAGACAATCAATACCTGCCAGCAGGTATAGATGATTGGAGCTCAAATGGGGTGGGCTGCTGAACCTCTTTTATACCCCTTGGGTCATGAAGGCTTCTTCCTGGTTTCAAGTGGCCAATTAGGAAAAATGGCTTTGAATGCCAAGTTTCCCACGAAGGATGCAAAGCATAATTTACACCTGGGAAAATGCAGACAATGGGCACCTCTGGTATGTGATGGGCGAAGATTCCTCTCCTGGGACAGTGCAGGCGTGTCAATTACTGGTACTAGCCATCAGGGCGACGGGAGGCCCCGGGTCGTCAGCTAGCCCATTTACTGTCTGGTTTCTGTTTATGGTAGAGTCAGGGACAGGCAGCAAACCTGTGTTCCCAGGGCATCAAAGGCTGACTGCCTTTCTCTTGCTCTCTGGGGGGGGGAAAAACAAGATGGGGCTCGTGGAAAAACAGGATGGGGTTTTTGTGTCTGGCTACACCAATCTAGACGCGCTTTTCTGCAAACAAGCCCCGATCGCCGTTTTTGCAGCTGGAGAAATGAGGGCACAGCAGGGCAAGGGCACATAGGTCACCCTTCCACCACAGCCCACCCCTAGACCCTACTTTGGAGCTCAGTCTAGGAGCCACAGTTCTGTCAGTCCAGGGGGCAGAGGCCTGTGACCACAGGTAACCAAACAGGGCTCAGCCCAGCTGACGGCGCTCACACTGCCAGTTTCCCTTTTCAGCCAGCCTAAGCCATGGAAATCCGACTTTCTCTGGGTCCTTGGTACTCAGGCCCCTCCTCAGCACCGTGACACTAGACCAGGGTGGGGAACCTCACACCAGGAGCTGGATGCAGCCCCCAAGGCAGGGGTGGGCAATAATGTTTAAAGGGCGGGAGGGGGCACCACTCCAAAATTTTGGCACATGGTCAAGGGCCACATTTCTACCAGGGAGGTGGCAGTTTGGGGGGGTCTGGGACAGAGGTTGGGTGCAGAAGGGAGCTTGGGGTAGGAGATTGAGGTGCAGGAGGGTGTGGAGTCTGAGTGTGTTTGGGGGAAGGAGGGGTTTGTGCTCTGGGGCAGTGGCGTGGGGTACAGGAGAGGATTCTGGCCTGAGGGAGGGGCTCAGGGTCTGGGAGGGAGTTGTGACCTGGAGGAAAGGTATCCAGAGGGTTTGGGTGGTGGCCTGGGGCAGGTAATTGGCAGGGGATCAAGGGTAGGGGTGCCAGAGGCAGGCTCTGGCTGGGAGGCACTTACCTAGGCAGCTCTCAGTGAGTAGCCCTGCAGGAATCTGAAGGCTGCAGTCCCGAGCTGCTCCATGTGGCTCTGCTCCAGCCAAGTGTAGGAGTGAAGGGGGGAAAGATGGAGGGAGGAGGCTTCATTGGCTGCCTCTGCTGCCAGCAAAATCTCTCAGCTGCTATTGGTCAGAAAGTGGCCAAGGGGAGCTGAGAGATTTTGCTGAGGGGTGGGGCAGAGCACAAAGCCTCCCTCCTTGCTCCCAGAGTAGAGCAGCCATGTTTAAAGTGTGTCCTTGTGCTGCGCTTAAGGTTCCCAGGAAGAGAGCTGTGAGCTGGATCCCGTGACTTGCCCACCTCTGCCCCAAGGCTTAGCCCCCCCCCCCCCCCCAGTATTGGTGCTCCAGTCTCCCATGGGGCTAGAGCACACAAAATCTACTAGCCTAGCCCCTCCCCCCAAAGCTCTGCTGTGAGGGGAATGTGAGGAGTGTCTTCCTCCTTCCCCACTGGGGGCCACAGCAGTGAGGGGTTGGGGTTCTTTTGGCCCTTCTCACTTGTGTGCAGTCCCCCTCCCCGACTGATTTTTCTGTGGGTCAGGAGTCCCTGACCCGGAAAAGGTTCCCCACTCCTGCACTAGACCCTGCTCCCCTTGCAGGGGGAACAACAGCTCAGAAGCTTACCTGGTGGAGAAGAACAATGAGCAGTGTGTGGAAGCAGAGCCTATTTCGGCAGCTGGCCTGTTCCACTAGCAAAGGCTGGAGAGCATCCCACTCAGTGGCTGCGTCTAGACTAGCACAATTTTGCGGAAATACTTAAAAGTTTTTCCGTTAAAAGTATTTCCGCAAAAGAGCATCTAGATTGGCACGGATGCTTTTGCACCAAAGCATCCGTGCCGAGTATAGACACGCTTTTGCGCAGGAAAGCTCAGATGGCCATTTTAGCCATCGGGCTTTCTTGCAGAAAAAATTAAGGTGCCTGTCTACACTGGCCCTCTTGCACAAGTATTCTTGCGCAAGAGAGCTTATCCCTGAGCCAGAGCATGAAAGTATTTGCGGAAGAAGCACTGAATTCTTACATTAGAACGTCAGTGTTCTTGCGCAAATTCAAGCGGCCAGTGTAGACAGCTGACACATTTTTGCCAGTCTAGACGCACCCAGTGTGTTCAGTGCACTCACACTTCAGGGGCCTTCTATCTCCTCTTAGTACTACTAGCTAGAGACTCCAACTCAGCAAGGGTTAAAATGAACTGTGCTGGCTCTCACTGCTGCCCTGGAGTGCTGTGGGGGTGGGGGTGGATAAAATCCAGCTAAGGACCTGGACCCTGCAAAAGACACACATGCAAGGGGAGGAGGTGGCCTTTAGAGAAATAGGGATAGGTGGGGAATAGTGGAACATGGAGGCGGGGAGGATTGACTGTCATAGCCATGAGTATCCTACAAGGTAACCTTCCCCAGCCCCAAGCCTACCAGGGAAGGGTCCACCCCCTCCCCCCCCCCCCCCCCGCTGCCACACTCCTTCCCAGGCTTAGCTTGGAAACTCCCACAGTCAGGGAGAGCTGTCGCTCCCCCACCTACTGCTAAAACTTAATGGAAATCACTTGTCTGGACATGTATTTTAATACTTTATAAAGTGCTTTCCAATAGAGAGAGAACGGTACAAACAACATTTAGAAGCATATGGTCTGCCAAGACCCTCAGCAATTTTCAAGTGTGTGTGGGGGGGGGGGGGGGAGGAGAAGAAGCAGCACCTGGAAAAAGAGTTTGAGAACCACTGTTCTAACAAGTGGGACTTTAGCACCAGCATGCTCTGGCCCAGCTAGTTTGGCTGTTCTGTAAGCTAGGATGGAACTGGAGGCTGCCTGCCCTAGTCAGAACACCAGCTGGCAGGCACGTGGAGGCTGATCACCACTACACATGTGATTGTTGGCTGGGGCCCTCTCCTGACGTTTCTACAACTAATGTAGCACCCAGCCCCCTGTAGCTTCACACTGGCTGGACACCCAACACTGGCTGGAGCCAGACACATGATTGCAGAACATGTCACATTTTGGAACACCATCCCTGACTATTTTGTCATTTAGTCCTGTTATTTTTTCCTCACTCCCCTGCTCCACCCCCTCTGGACTGCTGCCACATTCCGTTTGCTCCCTTTCACCCAACTGGCATTTATCACTGTCCTCATTATAAAGTTGGAATTCACCACAGCTGGTCTCAGGCTCAGGTTTCAGCTGAGCTGGAGTTGGGAGGGGGGAGAAGAGGCAGAAGGAATTGATGCTTCATCGTTTCCAGGGTGATGGCAGGGTGTATAAAGTTGGCCGGGCAGGCCCTTAACCCGGGTGCGAGGGACATGACTCCGGCAACAGGGTTTAGTTATTAAGATCAGTAACTTTATTGAAAAAAGACAGACAAGATTAAAATCAGTAAGTTTAGTTCAGAAGTTGAGACACCAACAGCATAGTTAAAAAAGCACAACACTGGTCACATCTGGAAGTGAGGACAGAGCTGCTGTGTTCCGCAGGCGGGAGACAGCCATTCTGCAAACGTGTGCCCCATCCTCCGGCCAAAGCAGTTGTCTGTTCAGCACAGGGAAGCCCTAGTTTGCTTTCTTGCTAAGCTTGCTTCCAGCTTTCGAGACTTTGCCTTCTGCATCATTTGCTTTGCTGATCAGAGAGCCTGTGGCTGCCTCTGGCTTCTTCCCCCTGCCTTTCACTGGGCTCTTTGCCTCAGACTTTCCTTTGGCAACAGTTTTCTTTGTCCCGCCAACTACCTTTGCTTTGGCCGACTTATTTTCATTTTTAGCCACCTTTGCCCTTGCAGGTCCCTTTGCCCCAGTAGCAGTCCCCTTGGCTTTGGAAGTGCTGATCTTGTCTCCCTGCTTTGCTTTGGAGGCACCATCTACATCTGTGGCTGGCTTCTCTTTGGAGGTGGCTTTCTTGGTCCCCACTGCCTTGGCTCGAGGGGCCTCTTTTGTACTTGGTATCTTGTCAGCTTTCACAATGTTCTGAGCAGAACTGTGTCCCTTCAACTTAGCAGGAGCTTTTGGCTGGCTCTACAAGAGAGTAGGAAAAAAAAAAAACGTCACTGCAATAGCAGCCTTCCCCAAGCCTGTGCCCAAGTTAGAGGCTGATTCTTCTTATCCGCTGCAGCTTCGAATTCCACAGCATAGACTTTTTTGCAGCATAAGCCACTGGCTATCTCTAAAGCCTATGAAGCAGTTCTGATCCCTCCCCCCCTTTGCAGGAAGAAGAGTTAATGCTTCAGGACTCTAGAGCAGGAAGTTGTTTCCTTTCCAACGTTCCCTACAGATTCAGGCAAGTCCCTTTAACAAAAACATACCACCACAAACAGGAACCTGCAAGAGTGGCAGCGCCTGAAGCGAGTCACAAGGGAAGAGCTCACAGAACTGAACAAGGTAGACAGATGGAATCCCTCATTTGGCACCCAGTACTTACAGTAGTGGATTTTGCCTTGGGGATCTTGCTTGCAGGTTTTGGTTTCTGCTCCTTAGCATCTGTTGAGAAGACAGGAAAGAAGTGACATGAGTGAGTCTGTTACTTATGTCTACCAGATTGTCAGTGCCATGGGAAGGAAAGTTAGTTGTCTCTGGAGCTGCCTGCCCTAAGCTTCAGTGAAGCTCCGGTATTACTCATGCAGCACTAGAAGTGCCCCTGCTCTTTGAATAGGAACAAGGGCTCCCTAGAGGATCAAAGCAGTTGCAGAATCTACCACAAGGCTACTCAACTTTGTGGCCCCCGGGGCTTCCAATGATACTCACAGGACATGCCGAGGGCTGCAACTTCGTGTTGTTGCACATACATGCAAATAGATTGTCACACTGACAGGCATGAATACAAAGATTAAAGCAAGACTACACAACAACAGGCCCCATTTAAGTCAGTTCTGCTGATATAAAAAAGTGCAATATTTACCCAATTTCCATCCATATAACAGCTCTTTTAATGAGCAACTATTGAAACACATATCAACAGAAGGCTACTTTTGCTTTGGCTCCCACCTGCGGACCATGTGTGGAGCCCTGCATAAACCCAAACTGCGGACCACATGTCGAGTATCCCTGATCTACCAGATAGCGTCCATGGAGTAACCACGCAGGCACGTGGGCTCCACTTTAGAGCAGGAACACTGCACCATAGACTTGGGTCAGATTTTAAATGGGATTTAGAAGCCTAAATAAGCACTGCTGACATTTTCAGAGCTGCAGCTCAGGCTAATTCTAATGCCACCTAGCGGATTAGCAGAGCACCCACATCTAGGGTCCCCCCCCCCCAGTGGTGCACAGTTGCACATGCCTCAGTGCACATAAAAGTTATTTTGCACATGGATGGAAGATTAGAGGGAACATGGTCCCCACCACCAGCAGTACTGCAGTGAGTAAGTAACCTAGGCATCTAGATTTCCACTGATCTGCATTTTCAGAGCAGTCCAGTCAGTGGTCTCACTGCACCAGCAGGGAGATGCTTGGAGCTTTCACTTAAGCCAACATGCCAGAGGTCCTGAAAAAGAAGCTCAATCTAAGCATGGGAATGCCTATATCACCAGCAGGTCCCAGTCCTATGGCCATGCTCTAAACATGCCTAAGAGCAGACAGGCACCCTGGCAGCAGAAGTGGATGCTAGCCACCAGCAGAACGGGGGCAGTGCAGTACATGCTGGGGTCAGAGGAAGAGTCTGGAGCAGTTTCAGCTGCTAGGACATGGGCAACGCAAGCAGCTAGCCAGGCTTAGGAGGGTCTCATCCTGGAGAGGGAAGCACCATGCTGCCCATCAGCCAGGCACACCACATCAGCCACTTCAGCACCTAAGCCCCTCTCCTGAGCATTTCATTCCTGGCTGACTGACGCAGATCCCCAGTTCTGAGAAATCCCTTTCCAAAACACTGGGGAGCCAGATTCATAAAGGCCATTTCTAGTCTTGATTCCAATGGAAGCCAAGGAGCTTTAACTATTCTAATGTGTTCCTTAGGAAGACAAGGTGACAGACTAATGCAGGGCAACTAGGCACAGAGTTCTGGGCACTGAGCAGAGCAATCCAGCCAAGTTATCAGACTTGGCCATGGACTGAGTGCACATTCTGGTCCCTCCCTCCCTCCTTTCAGAAAGATACACAGCATTGGTTTAAGACAGTGGCTCTTGCGACAAATGCTCAGCTTTTCTATAGGCTCCAGCCCAAATGAGATGCACACAATTCATGGCTAGCATAAAAGCCTTTCCACCACAGCAGTTTGGGTTCTAGTTCCTACACTGTGGACTCATCTAGACTATGCGGAAGATTCGAAAGAGGATATGCAAATTCCATGGGATCTCACTTCCAAAAGTGAAAATAATCAAGACGTGTTATTTTTCAGCAACCCCTCTCCCCTTTTTCAAAAAAGCCACGTAAACCTCATTTTTTGAGGAAAAGCAGCTTTTAAACAAACTACACACAAACACACCATGCTTGATTACTTTCACTTTCGAAGCTCCGCTTTCAAAAGTGAGAGCAGGAGATGTTATGCAAATTCCTTAGGAATTTGCATATCCTCTTTCGAATCTTCCACATTGTCTAGATGAGCCCTGTCTGCCAAGGTCACCACTGTAGAGAGAATCCTGAAGCCCTTCCTGAACACAGAGATTGGTCTCCTTGGGTGGCATTAAAATTCACATTTGATCTCTTTGCACACAGCTGACATCTCAGCAGGGAGCGTTAGTTTAGGAGGAGGAGAGGAAGGAAGCAGCCCTTACCTTTACTTATGGCTTTTTTATCAGCATCCATCTTAGCTTTGGGTTTCCTCTTCACCACCTTCTCCAATTTAGGAACCTTTCCTCCAGCTGGATCCATCTTCCCAGAGGTTTTTTTAAGCTTGGGCTTTTCTGATGCTAGCTAGAAGTACAAGAACAGAACCCTGAAACGGCTCTGCTCCAGCACATGCCTAGAGGGTTGCCACTTAACACAGTCGGTAAACCTGATCTATCCAGGACCAAACAAGCACAGAAGCTTGTCTGCAGGAGCTGGAAGTATGGACTGAATTAGAGGTAGGTGGCCTCTCCCTTTGGCTGCAGGAACGTGTGCAGTATCTGCTGTAACACTGCATCACAAGAGGACATGCAGCCAAGGCTGGAGACTGGAAGTCACTTTCTATTGTCCCAGTCACATTGCAACAGTTAGTTGCCCTAGGGCATTCCAGCGTCCAAATCAGGGAAGGAATTAATATTTTCAGGGTAGAGATATCACATCTCTACTTAGCCAACAACAAACTCCTTTACAGAGCTGGGCAGAGCACTCTTCAACAACAGTACTGTGTACTCCCACTTAGAGGAGGGAACCTGTTCATCAATACTGGGTTGCTCATAACCCTACCTGCTCTGGAGAAACACTTCCCTCGCCCGGAGTCGTCACCCCATCCAGCCTGTCCTCTGAAATGCTGCTGCAGAGAGCATCGGAGAGACAGCCCACAATGCAAAGTGTGAGGACAGCCCTGGCCCATGCAACTGCTCCACTGTGGCTAAAGCCCCAGACATTTCCACTGCCGGCTGGCTTTGTAGACAGACTATTCACTCACCTTGAACCTTCCAGTTGCTCCTAATGCTACGGAGTTTTGGGGTCTAATCAGGTAGCCGTGGTCAAGACCTTTAGCCAGGGCCTTCTTCAGCAGGTATTTTAGCCTGATAGGGTCCACAGCTGGGTACTTGGCAAGGATGTAGCGCTTGATGGCTATGACAGAGGTGCCCTTTTTTTCATTTTGGGCCTTCAGTGCTTCAATCACCATGCTTAGAGTTGGTGGGTGGTTAGGTCTAGTCTTATGGTTAAAGATCCCAGAGATCCTTGGCACTTTTGTTACTTCAGCTGAAGGGTAAAATGAAGAGGTTGCTTACACGTAACCAAACACCAGTCTTACGATACAACGCTCCCTTTTAACTCACCACAGTCATCCAAAAAAGCTCAAGTGAATTCACAAGTGGAGGTAGTTTTATAATCACATCTACAAGGTAGTTTTATAATCACATCTACAAGCCCCACACCTCATCGTACTAAGCACTGTACAAACACACGTGGTACATCTAGTTGTAGGAAGTAGGGAAGAGAAGAAGATGACGTACTTGTGCTAGTGTTAAGATGCAATCATAGCTACAAATAGCTGTAAGAATGCAGGGGTACAGGTGTCAGCATGGGCTAGCAATGCAAGTAGCTACCCAGCATTCTAGGCAACTTTATGCAGCCCATGCTGCTGAGTCATCACTGGCATTTCCAGTGAGCGAGCACAGGTAGGTGCCTGAATCAGCTATAAATCATGCCTCTAGCTAGAGTGTGGGCATACACCTAGAGAGAGACAGCCCAGCCTCAAGGGCCTGACAGGTCAAAGAGGCAGAGGAAGCATTATTAGTTCTATTTCACTGGTGGGTAACTGAGGCACATACAGACTAAGTGAGAAAGAATCACACAAGAAGCCTAGGGGCAAGCTAAAAGAGAACCCAAGTCTCTAGTCAAATGGTTTAGCCACACAGCCATCCGGCCTCCCATCAGAAACAGTAATATTATTTGTCAGCAGCATGGAGACACTAGAAGGCCTCTAGAACACTAGCCTGATTCCAGGAAGGTTGGAGCCTTTCTCCCTTAAGCCCTCAGCTCTATAGGCACCAGCTTTTCCAGAGGCTGCTCTGAGTAGATCTCAGGCTTTTCATCAAGCTGGAAGAGTTCAGGGGGCTAAGTTACATTAAATATGCCAAGAGAAGCCAAATTCTGCCCCTTTCCAGAGAGGCTATGCTACAGTTGAATAAGAAAACAATAGTGACACAGATTGATACCCAAGGAGATTCATTTGCACCAAAGGGGATCAGAACTTTACCTTCACATGCAATGAAAACAAAACAAAACAAAAAAGGAAGAAGCCTGCACATTAGGGGTATTTGTTTAAGTATCTTTCCATACCTGGCTTGAAGTCCATTGCAAGATGCTCTAATACTGACACCAAACTTTATTTTAAAAGAGCCCTAACTAAGCGGGTTGCAAAGCAGGCTTTATTGACAGGTTCATCTCACTTTCCTGCTAATTCTTCTGATTAGCATCTTAATTGAGAGGGCTGCAGTTGGCAGCTGCTAATTATTCTTGTTCAGCTCCCAGTGAGATTAGGAACAGGTGGCTACAGTGCTGAGTTTACTTTGCCAACTCTTTGCAACAGGCTGGTGGGTGCTGGGGAGAATGTTCAGGAGGAAGGATTCCAAAAATGAAAGAGGTTCTTGTGTAACAACCACGTTCAATAGACAGATTACAGTAGCCACCCCTCATTTGGGAAATGTAATTTGCACGTGAAACAACACTGTGTCAGCTCATGTTCCCAGGAGGCAGCAGGAGGTCTGGGATGTGAGTGGTGCATCACTGGTTTGAACAGCATGGACCATCCCAATGTTCAGAATAGTGATAGAAATGTAGCCGTGTTAGTCTGGTGTAGCTGAAACAAAAGACAGGACTATGCAGCACTTTAAAGACTAACAAGATGGTTTATAAGGTGATGAACTTTTGTGGGCCAGACCCACTTCCTCAGATCTGGCCCACGAAAGCTCATCACCTTATAAACCATCTTGTTAGTCTTTAAAGTGCTACATAGTCCTGTCCAATGTTCAGAGTGTTTGTGTGCTGGGAATACAGCCATGGCTGGGCATGCTGAGCCCATGTTCTCATCCTGCTGTAGGGAACAAGGGAGCTGAGCCTGCTGTGTTTCCTTTCCTACCACTAACTTCAGCAGACATGCAAGGTCCTAAGCACCTCACAGAAGGCATTCAGCCCTTCACAGCATTAGTCCTCACAGGAGTTTGCTAGCCTCATGCTAATACATTTTGGCAGGCTATGTGCTCCAGGGGCCGTGGATTGAACAGCAAGGGATGCTGGAGGTCAGGGCAGAGGTGCATTGGCAGGATTGTGAAATAAAACTTTTGCTGGGCCTGCTTAGCCTTTAACTGACTTGAGCTAGCACTGCTCAGCCCCTCATTTTCATAAGCCCTTCACTCATCAGTTTCTAAAGGAAAAACAAAGCAGTTCCATAAGTCAAAGAAGGAAAAAGAAAAGATCCTTTGTTCCCTGATGATGAATGGAGCAAATGATTCTTCCAAGCTAGCATTCCAGGTGTTTTTAAAGAGCTCAGGTTCTGCTCCCTAGAGGATTCACCTGCTGCCATGAACAGAACTATGGCTTCCTCCCTCCGGTCTTTCTGCTGAAATTCCCCAATTAAAGAGTAAGCTTGTCTATGCTAACCAAGTCAAATATTAATAGCTGAGCTCCTAAGACGCTTATAACTGTTTGCTCTGATCTTCCCCCACTGGGCCCTTCCAGCTCTCTTCCCCTTGATCTGAGCCCATTCTGCAGCAGAACGCTGGGGGAATTGTGCTGTAGGAAATCATTGTCATTGAGATATAAATCTGACCTTTTGTGGTCACTAAAGAGCCCCTGGCAGTTTTTTGTAAAGATTCTGGACTCTTGGTGTCCTGGCTCAGTTCAAATTGGATCATTACATTGTCCCTAATCATATTCCACAACCCCAGTTTCTGTGCTTCTTTACTTCCTGGCTTACTGTTGTGCAGTGTTACTCTCAGCCATCAAATAGACGCAGTGTTTCACACTAGAGATGGCTACATATTCTTACATAATCCTTTGGGCGCTTTGACAGGAATGGTTGTAAGGCTTGAGCAAAGTGCTATTACAGGCCGTAACTACCTGGCTACGTCTAGACTGGCATGATTTTCCGGAAATGCTTTTAACAGAAAAGTTTTCCGTTAAAAGCATTTTCAGAACAGAGTGTCTAGATTGGCACGGACGCTTTTCCGCAAAAGCACTTTTTGTGGAAAAGCATCTGTGGCCAATCTAGACGCGCTTTTCCGCAAAAAAGCCCCAATCACCATTTTCACGATCGGGGCTTTTTTGCGGAAAACAAATCTCAGCTGCCTACACTGGCCCTTTTGCGCAAAACTTTTGTGCAAAAGGGACTTTTGCCCGAACGGGAGCAGCATAGTATTTCTGCAAAAAGCACTGATTTCTTACAGTAGGAAGTCAGTGCTTTTGCGGAAATTCAAGCGGCCGGTGTAGACAGCTGGCAAGATTTTCCAGAAAAGCGGCTGATTTTCTGGAAAAACTGGCCAATCTGGACACAGCCCCTAAGTTTTATTTGACAGAACAGTTGATACACAATGTAACGAGGTCTCTTTGTGATAGCACCTAAGAACGTGCAAAAATCTCTCTGGAAATATCTTATTTTTAAAGTCTGCAAAGAATTAGTAAAAACAGAAAACAATTGAGCTGATGTAATCAAAAGTAATTGAGTTAGATCCCAGCCTTGGCTCCAGCAGCCAGACACCAGCAGACATGCCCCCTCAATTGTGCCCATTCATAGTTCAGAAAAATGGTATAATTCTGAAGAAATGCAAGCAGCTGATCCCACTGGAGAGAATCAGGGTGACCACCTTCAATCAGGAACAGGTGTCCTGGGCTCTGCTTCAGACCAACTTTAGTTTTGCTTTGGAATGAGAATAGCAGAACTACTCTCTCCTGTGGCAGTGAAGGAAAAACGGAGAAGAGGCCATTCAGCTCACATTACAGGGGTATTTGAGCTCACAGATCAAAACTGGAATTGACCATTGCTAGGCAGCAGCTGTTTGCCTTTCATTGCTTGCTGGGATAAAGTCTGCAACCCCTTGCTCTGGAAGGAAGGTGTAGGAACTGCAGGATTAATGCCAGGTCCTAGTCACAGTTGGTGCCTGCTATACAAGCATGCTCATTTTACTGTTACTTCCTGGCTCCTGCCTGCCTCACCCAGGCACAAGTGTAGGTTATGGCCTACCACTGGAAATGTGTGACCTTCACATGAGTGCATGTCAGCCACCATCTTGGCTACCACAGCAGGGAATGACCCGGGGAATGTCCAGAACCAAAGCTATGAGCTAAAGCTACAGCTTGAAAGAGGCAAGATGCTCTCTTCTGGAGATGTAACAGAGTTCTAATGGTTCTGTATTGGGTTGTTGTAGATCAAGATCTTGTTGTTGTGACAGTAACTGAGCTAGGTCACTAGGGTCAGCCCAGCCGGTTTGGGCTGGTTCTAGTTAGTTCTGTGTTATGAAATAAATGGACACTTGCAACTGCTCAAGCTCTCTAGCTACGTCTACACTGGCATGATCTTGTGCAAGAACTCTTTTGCGGAAGAGTTCTTGTTCAAAAACTCTTCCAGAAGAGAGCGTCTACACTGGCATGTGCATTTGTGTAAGAGGTGAGACGCTGTCTTGTGCAAGAAAGCTTGGATGGCCATTTTAACCATAGGGCTTTCTTGCGCAAGAAATTCATGTTGCCTGTCTACACTGGCCTCTTGCAGAAGAACACTTGTGCAAGAAGGCTTATTCCTGAGTGGGAGATCAGAGTTCTTGTGCAAGAAGCCCTGATTTCATACATTAGCATGTCAGTTTACTTGCACAAGAACTCGCGACCAGTGTAGACAGGCAGCAAGTTTTTGTGCAAAAGCGGCCAGTGTTGCGCAAGATCGCGCCAATGTAGACACAGCCTCTGTGTTTCCAGTGATTTCTTTCTAAACTGTGGAACTCCAAACGATATAACACTAGCCTCTACAGATTGGGCACAGAGGATGGTTTGGCAGACTCACTAACAAGTGGGCTGCATGTGTACAGCTCTTCTGCAATGGGGCACCACTAGAGAAATAACAACAAATAATAACATCTCTAACTAAGCTTTCACACTGCACCCCTCACCATTGCGTCAGAGTGTCTTACAAGCACTAGCATAACAGAAGAGCAGCATCTCCTTCTTCCTGCCTGCTTCATTTGGAGGAGCTAAGTCTTTCGTTTTGAATAGATTGGTGTCATTATTTATAGTCCAGGACAGCAGCATACGATCTAATCCAATGGGAGTTTTTGTCTGGGCAGGAATTCCATGACTCTATGAGGATTTGATGGAGGACCATTCACAGCACAACCTCTCTCTTTCACTCTCCACAGTCATTCAGAGAGCTGCTCAGGAAAACATCTGGCAGTGGGAAGGCGTGGAGAACTAGAGCCTCCGGTGCAAGTTCACTAGCTTTGAAAAGGAAAAGCATTTCAACAGCACGCTCAACTGCTTCTCCCAGCTGGGATTTCAGCATGATTATTGGTTTGTTCTTGAAACCCTGGATTCACCCCAGCTGTCTGTAGACAGAGGTATTTCAATAAATCAAGGATGCACCTGAAGGAGACATTACATAGCTTAATGGTTCTGGTACCAACCCCCCAGTAGAGCACTGAGCACTTTAAACCCTTCACACTTGGTCGCTGATTCAAACCTGAGTAACTAGGCCAGGAATTGCTATTGGATGACTGTTGGAGGCCTATATGAAAAAGAGGCAATAGTCTCAGTCAAATCCCTATTGTACACATCCCAAAATCATCCCCATCACAATTGGAAGTGCCATCAGCAGAAAGGCCTATACTTGCATGAACTACGCTGATTGAATTGCTCTTTTACCCTGCCAGATGTCCTTCCAAGTGAGTGTCAAGGCACACATATAAAGGAGGCTAGGGAAAGGTTATACTGCTGTGACCCAGGTGGTTCTGTAGATAAACAGGGCAGGGAACTGGCCACCTGACGCTGTTGCTAAATTCACTCTGATTGGAAGAATAAACTATTTTCTTGCGAATTAGGACACCATCATCTCAGTGTTTTCTAGTGCCATCAGAATATTTGTCTGAATTATAAGCAAAAGGAAACAAAATTCTCCAGTTAATACTGGAGCAAAAATGCTTTATGAAATCAGAAAAGCAGAGTCACAGCAAAAGAAGGTGTGCTTAGAGCAGAATAGGAAATTATTAGGGCTGTCAATCACAGTTAACTCACATTAATTTCAAAAAACATTAAAAACAATAATTGTGATTAAATCAGTTTAATCACACCACAAAACAATAGAATACCACTTGACATTTACTAAATAGTTTTGAATGTTTTTCTACATGTTCAATTGTTTTTATTTCAGTTGCAACATAATACAAAGGCTGTGTCTACATTGGCAAAATCTTGCCGCCTGTCTACACTGGCTGTGAGTATTTGCGCAAGAACACTGACGTTCTACTGTATGAAATCAGTGCTTTTTGCACAAATACTCTGAATCTCCTGCTCAGGGATGAGTCCTCTTGCGCAAGTGTTCTTGCGCAAGAGGCCAGTGTAGACAGGTAACATCAATTTCTTGCGCAAGAAAGCCCGATGGCTAAAATGGCCATTGGAGCTTTCTTGCGCAAGAGAGCGTCTACACTGGCACGGATGCTTTTGTGCAAAAGCAAATCTTTTTGCACAAAGGCACATGCCAGTATAGACACTCTCTTACTCAAATACTCTAAGGCAAAAACTCTTGCATTTAGAGTATTTGCGCTAAATCTTGCCAGTCTAGATGTAGCCAAAGTGTACAATACTCACTTTATATTTGATTACAAATATTTGAATTGTAACAATGATAAACAAAAGAACTGGTATTTTTAAATTCACTTCTTACAAGTACTGTAGTGCAATTTCTTTATGGTGAAAGTGAAACTTGCAAATATAAGGGGTTGGGATTACATAACTGCACTCAAAAACGAAACAATGTAAAACTTTAGAGTCTAAAAGTCCACTCAGTCCTATTTCTTGTTCAGCCAATCACTAAAACAAACACGTTTGTTTACATTTACAGGAGATGCTTCAACCTGCATATTTACCATATTACCAGAAAGTGAGAATAGGCATTCACATGACACTTTGGTAGATGGTATTGCATGATATTTATGTACTGGATATGCTAAATATTCATATGCCCATTCAGGCTTTAGCCACCATTCCAGAGGACGTACTTCAATGCTGATGATGCTCATAAAAAATGCATTAATAAATTAAATTTGTGATTGAACTCTTTGATGGGAGAGTTGTATATCTCTGGCTGTTTTATCCACATTCTGCCATATATTCCATGTTATAGCAGTCTTGGATGATGACCCAGCACATTCATTTTAAGAAGACTTTCACAGCAGATCTGACAAAACCCAAAGGTACCAATGTGAGATTCTAAAGATAGCTACAGCACTCGATCCAAAGTTGAAGAATTTGAAGTGCCATCCAAAATGTGAGAGGAATGAGTTTTGGAACATGCTTTCCGAAGACTTAAAGAGCAGGATTCCAATGAGGAAATGACTGGAGGTGAAATAAGCTGACGTGCCCTGGAGCAGCACACCAGTACAAGAGTGGTCAGCTTAGGGCGGGGCTCTGGATGCTGCTGCTAGCCTTGCTACTACTGGGCATAGTTGGCCCCTCCCTCCCATTCTGGCGCCCATCCTCAGCAACCAGATCCCAATCACTCCCCCCTCATCCTCCACCCCAGACAGCTGGGGGCAGGGAGGCGAGCCAGCCGTGGTGGGCCTGAGCCAGCACCCACAGCCCCCGGGCAGCCACCGTGCATCCACAGGCTCCAACCCTGAAGCTCAGGCAGCTGGGCAGCATGGTCACTACCCCAGCCCTGGGGATCCAGCGGCCGGGCAGCACGGTCCCTGCCACCCTGGCCAGCCCTGGGGATCAGGCAGCCCAGCAGCATGGTGGCCATACTCCCAGCCCTGAGCCCTCCCCCCCACTTCTTGCCCTGACTCTTGCACCCCCGCATTTCTGCTCTGAACTGCCCACCCCCTGCCAACTGCACCCTCCACCCCCTGCCCTGAGTTCCCCATACCTCCCAAACCCTCTGTCAACTCCTTCACCCCCCCACACCCTGCCTTGAGTCCACCCCACACTCCTGACCCAAGCTCTCCATACCTCCCAACCCCCACCAACTACTGCACCTGCCACCCCCTGCCCCAAGCCCCCCTCCACCCACATACACAGCAACATCCCATCCTGAGCCCCCAGCACTCCAACCTGCACTTAAATGTCTTACAAATACTGTCATATGGCAACCCCTCCTCAACTTCCTGCCCTGAGGTCCCCCCTCCTGGGGGAGGAGGGTTGTGATACAATAGTACTTATAAGAAAGTTAAGTTACTTTCCTCCCTGACAACTACAGAACCCAAACCACCAAAGAAGAAAAGCAACATTTTGCTGGTGGCAACTGACTCAAATGATGAAAATGAGCATGGATCAGCCCAGACTACTTTGCATTGTTATTGAGCACAATCCATCATCAGCATGGGCACATGGCCTCTGGAATGGTGGTTGTGACACCATTGGGAACACCTGTTCTCACTTTCAGGTAGCATTGTGATCAAGAAGTGGGCAGCTTTATCTCCTGCAAATGTAAGCAAACTTGTTTGACTGAGCAAGTGGCTGAACAAGTAGGACTAAGTGGACTTGTGGGCTCTAATATTTTACATTGTTTTATTTTTGAATGCGGTTTATTTTTTGTACATAATTCTACGTTTGTATGTTCAACTTTCAAGTTAAAGAGATTGTACTACAGTGTTTGTATTAGTGAATTGAAAAATACTGTTTCATTGTTTACAGTACAAATATTTGTAAAAAATAAAGTGGGCATTGTATACTTTATAATTGAAATCAATATATTTCAACATTTTAAACTACCTGGTATTCCATTATTAACAGTTTAATCACGTGCCTGGGCACCCCACAGGCATGGACTGTTCCAGGAGCAGTTTTTGTCTGTGGGGAGCCTGTGTCCCCCACAGGCAGGGGCTGCTCTAGAGGGGCCTTGGACCTGGCAGGGGCTGGAAGCAGGCATCCAGATCCAGTGTGGGGCTGGGTGCTGCTCCAGCCAAACTGGAGTGGTCCGCAGCTCAGAGCCCAACTTTATTCAGTTAACTATTAGGTCAACCTAGCGTTTAACTAGTTAACTGATTTACCAGGATTTTACATCCCTAAACTGGACAACTAAAAACAAAACTTCCTTTTCTTTCTTTAAAAAAAAAATCTATCAGACTCTGAGCATATGACTGAGCTTTCAATCTAACCACTGAATGACTCATGAACCTTGGATTTTCAGATTTCAGTGAATATGTAGAAATATCAATTAAAAATAAATAATGAGACTTGTACTTGTAAATTGCTCTTTATTAAAAGTTTAAGTTGCATAGTTTCTATAGCCCTTCCCTATCAGATCTTGCAAAGCGGCGCAGAATTAGAAATCTGAGAGGATAATACTGTATAAGAATAGTTTCAAATGTTGATAGCACAGAAGGGTGAGAAAAACATCTTATTTGTATAACAGAGCTAAAAATAAAGACCATAGGTGCAGTTGCATTATGCCATCTTTTAGCGCATTAAACATATGTTGAAATCTCTGGGCCATATGCTCCCATGGCTTGCTTGCTATGAAGTGAAGAAAAGTGTAGCAATTTGCCACCAATCAATCCTCAAAAAGCACAAGTGTGGCCAAAACCTCTTACATGGTGTGATGCCAAATCAAATTACAGCTGAAGACGGGTAGGTGAACCACAGGAGAACCACAAAGAGTTTGAACTATAGGGGTGTGGTCTATGGACACGTAGGAGGAGTCAGGGGGAAACCAAATGACTACATGTTACCATGGAAATATAATGCTGCATGCTATGGCAAACACACTGCAAGTCAGCTACCGCTTATGGTTCAAATCCTATTCTTTGTAAACAGCGCAGCTAACTGGTGGTGTGCAAGGGACTTTGGTGGGGGCAGAGGAAAGAACAGAATCCTCCCCGAGCCTGCTCTATTGATGCCACTAATGGGCAAATCGTACCACACTCTAACCCCTTAAATGCCATGGCTCGGGTTGCCACCTTTCTAGCTGCTGGTTTCCAGATCTCAGATACCACCTCTTCTTCACTTCTTCCCCAGCCCCCACACCCTTCTCTGCCTCTTCCCCCTAAAACCTCTGCTCCTGTTTACTCCTTTTACCCCCCACCGTCGCTCATTGAACTGTCTCCAACCCCCTTTGCCCGCCACCTCCGAGCTGGGCGCCTGCTGCTCTGAGTCTGTGACAGGAGCTGCAGCCTGCTGAGGAGCCTCTTGGAGGTAGGAGACAGCCCTAGCTAAACAGGGCCTGGTGTAAGTGAATGACACAGTGCCTCCTGCCATTCTGTGTTAGCAGACTTTGGATGTCTGGCCAGTACATGTGACCGAACACTGCCTGGTCCTATTTTCAAAAAGGCTTTCCAGTCAAAAATCAAGCACCTGGCAACTCTAAATGGTACCCAGACACACAAACCAAAAACTGCCCAGATAAAACCTGGAGAGATGGCAACCCTAGCCACTGCTCACTAGGTTTCATGCACCCCCGGTGATCCTAGCTTTGTGACACATGTATACTTCATCTCCCTTCCCCCCCCCCCCCCAGATTGCTTGCTGTGTCTTGGCTCTTTTTGATTGGCTTTCCTAACCATGACTCCTGTGGTTCGCATCCAGAACAGACGCCATAGTCAGGATGAATCCACAGGGCTGCGGTGTCACTAATCTTCTCCATTCTGTGACAAGAGAACATCCCTTCCTCTGTATGAAGCTAAGGATCGTGGCCCGGTGCGAATGGGCATAACTCTATACAAGTCACTGGATATACAGACACATTTACCCCAGCTCAGGAGCTAGTCCTTAGTATGTAATAAAAAAAATATGTACAGCCTTGTTCAAAGGGTTTCTATGATCAGAACTGAAAGGTCCATCCTGCTGGCTAACTGTGACTCTCATGCAGGCGGCGGTGGTGGTGGTGGTGGTGGTGGACATGACTACATTCATGTAAATGGGACAAGGCATGGCAGCTCTGAGATCAGCTGCTTTCAGGAGCAATCTATGCAGGAGAAACCTGGCTGGTGGAGACTGTGGAAGTCTCTGTCTTGGTGCCAGCAGAAGCGTCATCATCACCCAGCAAGTTCTTTCCACAGCAAAGGGTGGTGATCATGCAGTTACGGAACTAGAAAAGAAAACAAGTTTGGCAGAGAGAACCAGAGGGTGCCAGCCGACACCTGCCAGCCAACCTTACACACCGTGAATATCCTCACATCAAACGGGTCAGTAATGCACCTGAAGAGATTTCTATCCTACACAATGAGGGGGGAAATACAAGGAACTGCGGCTAACGAAGGTGCTCTCAGATTAGAGAAATTCAGGTCTGTTGAAATGTGCTTGTAAAAGTCTGCGGGTGAGTCTAGACTGGCAAGATTTTGCCAGCTGTCTACACTGGCCGCTTGAATTTGCGCAAGAGCACTGACGTTCTAATGTAAGAATTCAGTGCTTCTTGCGCAAATACTTTGATGCTCCTGCTCAGGGATAAGCCCTCTTGCGCAAGAATACATGCGCAAGAGGGCCAGTGTAGACAGGCACCTTAATTTTTTGCGCAAGAAAGCCCGATGGCTAAAATGGCCATTGGAGCTTTCTTGCACAAAAGTGCGTCTATACTGGGCATGGATGCTTTTGCGCAAAAGCATCCGTGCCAATCTAGATGCTCTTTTCCGGAAATATTTTTAACAGAAAAACTTTTCCGTTAAAAGTATTTCCGCAAAATCATGCCAATCTAGACGCAGCCACTAGTATGTTTTGGGAATAATCTAACTCTCATTGAAGCCAATGGAAAAGACTCTACTCTCTTCAGTGGAACTTGCATTGAGTCCCTTAGCTGAACAGTCCTGTTGAAGTGAATGGGGCTTGTCATCTGAATGGGATAAGTATGAGCTGATCCTTGAATTTGTGTTCTGCTCAATATTTGACTAATTAGCAGTGGAGACACAGGAGCTGGCTAGTACATATAGGGTGCAGACATCCCCTCTCTGTTATTTTCATGTTCTTTTACACCACTCCTGGAAGCTAAAATTTGGGGTGTTATAGAGAGACAATAAAGTTAACAATGATCCTGTTGTAAAAAACTTAGGTTCCTCCAAAAGCAAAATAAGCAAGTGAGAATTTGTGTTTTACGCTTCATTAAACATTTTACTGTTCCAAAAGTAAATGCAGTTTCTATTTTTCTATATCAAGTACCAGTATATGCAGTGGTAGCTATAAAATATGAGGTACCAACAACTAACATAGCACACTGTCTGAAATATCACAGTTATTTCCTATTGTAAGGACAGTGAAAACTAGACTTGCTAGAACAATGGTTTATTCACTCTGCCAAATCTTATGTTCTTAACTTTTCTCACTTCCCAGAACTAGCTACAACTTTTACTCAGGATTACCTTAACCTTACTGAATATTATTAGTACTGGGTCCATTAGACTAGTACATCTCCAGTATATTGATATGGTGGTACCACTGTAACTGAAAGCAGAATATAATCCTAGATAATTTAACTAAATTAATGACCTGATCATTTCAAATAGACAGTCCTGATGATTTCCAGATTCATGTAATACAAAGGATAGCAAGATCATCCAAAAGGCCCCATTTGTGTCACCCTGAGCAAAAAGAACTTGAAAAATATGATCTAGATGCTATAACTCTCTGTAAACCATTAAGAAATGAAATACAATACAGAAAAACATCAGAGATTTGCCACTTACCTGTTTGTTCATTACAATGTAAATCACTGGGTTGTAGATAGCAGAGCTCTTGGCAAAGAAAGCTGGGACAGTCATGAAGACAGGGCCAAAGTCAGATCCCTGGTGGGTGAAGATGTAGAAAGCAACACTGGCATATGGGACCCAGCAAACAAGGAACGAAATCACCATGATGATGACCATGCGAGTAACTTCTCTCTCAGCTTTCTGGGTGGTGGCAGACTCCTGTTGCTGAGCTGCAGCCTAAAGAGATAAGACCACTGAAATAATGATGGTGTTGCGGGGGGATATGTTGGGCACTCCTGAGGGACTACAGAGCCAAAAAAAATAAAAATTCTACACACAATATTTTAAAACTCTGCATATTTTATTTGCCAATAAATAAATGTGGAAGCTTCGGTAAAGCAATAGGGAGCACTGGCCATTGGCTGCATGGAGGTGGAGATCACCCACAGCCCCCTGTTGCTGCACAGGCTTGGTAATGAGGCCACACCCAACCCTGACACAGTGCAAGAGACGGGTCTGCTCCCAAAACATGCTTGGGCCCTGCCTTTCCACTCCCAGTGCACCAAGACAGTATCTGAGAGGGACAGAGCCTCAGATGCACACCCACACTTGCCCCCGGATACAAGTGTGGGCAAGCAGGCTCAGCCCGGCAGGATCTACGTGTGGAGGGATCCAGGGATGGGGTGAGAAGGTTCTGTGGGGCATCCTGAGTACGAGCTGCTCAGTCAGAGATCTGGATGCACAGTGGCTCACTGGAGATTTGAGGTGAAAAGGCAGTGGGACTCTGCGGGGACAAGGGCAGATGAAGGTGGTTGAGGCTCAGTGGGAACTCTGGGGGATTGGGCTTTGAGGGGGTCTGCATGCTGGAGGAATGGGGCTTGGTGAGGTGAAAGTCTGGGTGCAGCTGGTTGGCGCACAGTGGATTGGGGGGCCAGATGTAGAGGGGAAGAGCTCAGTGAGAGTCTGGGGGGTGTTTTGATGCATGTGGGGACTGGATGGACAGAGAAGCAGTTCCTCATATAGTGACCCTTTCCCCCTGAGTTTGAGGAAATTTTGTTTGCTTCCCCACAATTTTTTGTGGTGAAAGAAAGAAATCTACTGTGGGACATGGGTTCTGCATGCACTCAGTGATGCAGAAGTCCCCTGGAGAAACTGGGGAACACACTGCAACTGAGGGTCCAGCGAAGTGGTGAAGTCTTTAGGGGTGGGATGAATTACAAACATCACAGTAACATCACACTAACCCTCAGAAATGTCAGGCCTGATTGGCTCAGGGGTCATGGTTCATTCCAGCACAGTTTGAACTCGCTCTGGAGTTCAGATCTGGATCAGAAATCTCCCAGCATTTGGGGTAGAGTAGAATAGGCTTCAGATACAGGCTTTTGGTCATCTCTAGCAGATGTACTTACCTCTTTCACAGTGCAGACCAGGCGCCCATAACAGAAGGAAATGATGATCAGTGGAATAAGGAAGTGAACCACAAACATGTAGATGACAAAAGATTCATTGTGAACCTCAGGCTTCAGAGTATAATAATCAATTCCACATGAGCACTGCATACCCTCTGGGATGTACCTGCAATTAAATCAATTAGATTAGTGTCTGTTCTTAAACTTGTGAATGAAGGGTTTTTTTACTTGGGAATGCTGCTAGAGAAATATGTAAAATGCCTCATTAACTGCTGCTAACGTCATGCTAGCTAGGGCATCATTTCAGAAAATGTTCAGTCCGTACCTAGACCATCCAAACAGTGGAGGAGCAGCACAGGCCAGGGCCATGACCCAGGTTAAAATGACACCCATGAAGGCATGGCTCTCACTAAATCGAAAGTTGCTCATGGGCTTGCAGACGACCACATATCTTTCAATGGCCAAGACTACTAGGGACCACAGAGCTATTTCACCTGTAAAAAAGAAAGAAAGAGACACATGCATAGACTGTTACCAACAGAAGAGAATGAGTAGCCATGTAACTAAGCCCTTTTCAGAGATTCTAAGGCCAGAAGGGACCACTGTGATCATCTAATCTGACCTCCTATATAACAGGCCAAAGAACGTCCTCAAAATAATTCCTAGTGTTGGTGACTGAGGTTGGATTAATTCTTATGTTACGATTTCCAAGGAAGTCTCTAAATGACAAAGAAATCCAGGTAAGGTTTCAAGGAATGTTAATGTCACAGATCTGAATTAAAATACAGTAAAGAATGCACAAATATCTTAGTGTACTACTGATCACTGTACCCGTCATTTTGCAACAGGGTCTCGTGCCCTACTGCATCATTCTATCACGAGTCCAATCTCTCCACATTTGTATCTCTGCTCAAAAATCCATGAGCCAGATTCCAAGAGGTAATGAGCACTGACAAGTCTCACTGATTTCCACCCATAGCTCAGCACCTCTCATGATCAAGTGCTTTGTTAGTAGGGCATTAAAAGGACCTGTGAAGGAATTAGGCTTTTTTGCCTTCTGGAAAGGATGTTGTCACAGAGGTGGATTTTTTTTTCTGCTTGTTTATTTTGTCATAAATTTAGGTCTTGTCTACCCATGAGGCCTGTATGGTAACTGGAGAACTAATTAAATGATGATCTCACAAGACAGATATCTGAAAAGTGAACTGAGAAGGGAAGGGTGTTTAGTCCCAGTGTAGCTTGATGCCTAATTGACACTGGAAGAAAAGATGACTTTGTTAAAAGCTAAATAACCCTGCCTCTTCAATAAGAGTGTGAAAGTTCACAAGAGACATCAGCTGAGATTCTCAGAAAGTCTCCAGGCAGCACCAGGGATAACCAGATTTGTTATTTCTAAAATTAAAAGAACAAGATAAAAAGGATACAAACCAAACATTTAAAAATCTGTTGCAGGTCACTTGTCAATCCTACACTCCACATTTTTCAGGATACTCAGTGACTATGCTTCCCCCATGGTGCTTTATTGCTTCTCCCCCATTTACTTTTTGCTCTGAAATATCATAGCTTTAACTTAATTCAAATTACAATCTAATTTCCCAATTCCAGCTCCCTTTTAGGGTGCACATTGAGACCATCTGATACTTCTCCCTTTTCTAAAATATTGGGGGAAATCCAAAAGGAGGAGATTTTAAATCTGCTTATTGGTTATTTACACAGTTAGAAAACTTACCACCCAATGTAGCAAAGAAGCCTTCAATATTGCAGCCTGTTGTCCCAAAGATAAAATAACCATTCATTGAGGTGTACATGGTGGTGGTGAATCCTCCAAAGACCATGAAGAGGTTAGCAAAAGCCAGGTTCAAAAGGATGTAGTTGAGGGGGGTCCGGAGTTTCTTGTGCTGAATGGTGACGTACAGAGTCAAGAAATTGACAGGGAAGCCAAGGAGAATCAGCAGAAACATGTAAGCAGATAGTGCAGAGAACTTCCATGGCTCAGCTAGGTAGTACTGAGGATACTCGAATGGATTCCGTACTATCCCAGTCTTGTTGGACATGGGCACATAGAAATTTGGGCCCTCTGTTCCATTCATGGTTGCAGTTCCAGAGGTATTTTTGGTCTTACAAGTATGTTTTGTTTTCTTTGAGGCTCCCCTGTTGAAATTTCCCTCCTTTTTACATTTGAGCAGAAGCTGGCTATGCTATTCTCAGTGCTGCAGCCTTTATAAAGTGCCACCTTGTGTAAGCTTTCACCCTCAGCGTCAGCATGATTAAGGCTTATGGCATTATTGATCATAATAATCCAAGCTAGGATTGCAACTGTTAATTGGCTTTCCCAGGCAGGTGTTATGGGAACACCTATTTCTGGGCTACAAAATGGTTACCAGAGAACATTGAACTCTTATGGCTAGACTCACAGAAGGACTTAGGTGCCTAACTGCCTCTTTTGTGGCCTAAATTTTAAAATGAGGCTCCACTGGGATCCACAAAAATAACCCATTCAGCTGCCACTTAACCACAGACGTGCCTCAACTCACTTGGCACCCTAGGGTGTGTCTAAACTACATGGCTCCGTCGATGGAGCCATGTAGATTAGGCTGATCGGCAGAGGGAAATGAAGCCCCGATTTAAGTAATCACGGCTTCATTTAAATTTAAATGGCTGCCGCACTCTGCTGACCAGCTGATGATCAGCTGTTTGTTGGCAGATCGGGGCAGTCTGGACGCGCCGCGGTCGACAAGGAAGCCTTTGTCGACTGGTGTAGGTATGCCTCGTGAAACCAAGTTTACCTGGGCCAGTCGACAAAGGCTTCCTTGTCGACCGCAGCGCATCCAGATTGCCCCGATCTGCCGACAAACAGCTGATCATCAGCTGGTCGGCAGAGCGCGGCAGCCATTTAAATTTAAATGAAGCTGCGATTATTTAAATCGCAGCTTCATTTCCCTCTCCCGATCAGCTTAATCTACATGGCTCCATCGATGGAGCCATGTAGTTTAGACACACCCCTGGTGTTTGCAATAAAAGGTCCCTGGGCATCAATGTTTCCACCTCAGGGCATAGACACACAGACCTGTGTCAAGTGTCCTGACACCTAACTCCAGAGATATGTGTGAATAGACATTTCTTCACCTCTGGCCTTGTCACAAATAGCGCAGCTGAAGTCACTGTACTTACTACAGTGTCTTTCATGCGGGAAGGTTGTTGGGGGTCTGCTCTCCCATTGACTCCAGCTGCTCTTCTCGTCCTGGTGGAGTACTGGAGTTGACAGGAGAGCACGCAGAGATCAATTTATTGCATCTAAGCAGATGTGATAAATCGACTGCTGGTGGATCAGTTGCTTCAAGGCTGATCCACTGTGTAATGGAGAGAAGTCCCAACTCACCTGCAGGACTGGATCCAGTAAGCATGTGCTGAGCTCACCTATGGCTCCGTCCCCTATAGGTGAAGTTACACAATATGGTGTTAGAGGAAGGGTTCCTTCATGGTTTTTAGTCCATTGGAATGTACTCACCTGGATTTAACTCCCTCAACCTGAGAGAGAAAGAAGAGATTTGAACTGTAATCTGCCACCCCACGAGTGTGCTAGCCACTTGGCTCTAGGGGTATGTCTACACTACCCCCCTAGTTCGAACTAGGGGGGGTAATGTAGTCATACGGAGTTGCAAATGAAGCCCGGGATTTGAATTTCCCGGGCTTCATTTGCATAAAGCCAGCCAGCACCATTTTTAAATGCCGGCTAGGTCGGACCCTGTGCCGCGCGGCTACACGTGGCACGGACTAGCTAGTTCGGATTAGGCTTCCTAATCCAAACTAGCTGTACACCTCGTTCCATGCGGCACGGGGTCCGACCTAGCCGGCATTCAAAAATGGCGCCGGCCGGCTTTATGCAAATGAAGCCCGGGAAATTCAAATCCCGGGCTTCATTTGCAACTCCGTATGACTACATTACTCCCCCTAGTTCAAACTAGGGGGGTAGTGTAGACATACCCTAGGCTATTCTGAGGTAAAAATTTCTGAGGTAAAAATCATTCAGTCTCTCCTTTCAAAGTTGTTCCACTGAGGGGGAATGAATTTAAAAAATCATTGGAGCAGGGGGATTGAATCCTCAATCACTTCTGTGCATGTGCTGGCCATAGGGTTACATGGTTTCCTCATAATTGCACTTGCTCTCTCTGGACCAATGAATCTTTTGTTATTTATCCAAAGCAGAAAAGCTTAAACAGGAAGACTGAGGGCGTCCCCTCCCACCACCATCTGACTATCCCAGTACCTAGTGGTTCAAGCTCTAACCTAAGAGACAGACAGTGGATCAAGGTTGATCCCCTGTCCCACTCAGGTGGGGAAAAGAGGAAATAACTAAGTAGAGGTGTCCCACATCCCAGTGAGTTAGGTTGTCACCTGAGCAATTTTTTCCAGGACCAACCCTTTTTTGAGGTAGTTGTCCCAGGAAAGCTGAAAAAGGTGCTTCATACGCACGGCCAGCTGTCCAGTTTTATGGGCTCAGGATCATCCTGGTGATCCTAATCCTTTGTACGTCACAGGTGGCAACCCTACAAATGAGTATCCTAATCACTGGGCTAATAGCTGTAAGAGAGGTTCTCTTCCTCCTCATCCGCTTTCCCTGGGCTTCTTGCGAAAATGGCATAAATGGGCTGCTGAGAATCCCAACCAGGGGAAGCTTGGATTTAACATTTAAGCCTAACATGCACCTCTAGGCTCCGTGTCTCCCATTAGCAAACTTAAGCAGGGAGCCCCAAAAGTGCCACTTTTTCTGACTCTCATTCTGAGGTACAGTCTCTCTCAATTCACAGTGGGTGCCACACTCAGGCTTTGTGAGCCCCAGAAATGTTCTAAGTGCCTAAAAGCCCAGCATCACCACATCTACGTCCTTAGGTTAATCTGTAATATATAGCTATCATATTCAGAGTAGAAAGAAGACCAGCTAGATTAATTAGAAAGTATAACCTCTGCTTCCAGTCCCAGCTGTGCCTCGTGCTTGCTGTATGGCCTGATGTCATTCACGGAGGCACAAATTTTCAGAACTCTAAGGCTGGGTTTATTTTGGGTGCCTCATTTAGAAATGTAGGGCTGATTACCAATAGCTTGCATTGACTTCCACTGGATTGATAGTTTTCAGCACTTCTGAGAGCTGGGTCCCACACAGCTAAAGATGAGCAGTGAGAAAACAGAAGTACCCACATATAGGCCACTTTCATAGGCAATAGCTGCGCTGTGTCCCAGTTTCCTGCCCCATCTGTGCAATGGAGATATTTTTCTACTGCCTACAGTGTAGTGACATTTAATTTGTCAATGGCTGTAGAACAGTTTGGGTGGCTCAGGTGGAAAGCACTGGAGAAGGCCAAAATAGAACTATCAGCAGACATAGGTGTATAGAAATTATTTTTATTATAGGCATGTCCAGTATCTGTACTGTACTTTTTTCAAGTGCTAGAATGATGCAGGCAGGCTGCAAGGATGAGCATTGAACCCTTTTCCCATATCTTCCTCAAAGGCATGTGTAACTGTGATATAAAACCACAGTATATATGGTGGGATAGAGACTGGATGACTCAAGGTACTGATAATGGGGTAGTCATCCTTTGAACTCTAGATCATCACATGGAGGTTGGCCCAAGCCGTTATAATCTGAAAGCTGGTCTGTGTCCTATGTGAAATGAGTTGGCAGTCACAGTACAGTCCCCCCGCAGCCAGATATCTGCTTCATAACTGGTATCCCAGCTGGAGTCTTGACAGCAGAGACGCCAGAGACTGAATGATTGAATTGTTCTATGATGCCTGTAACCTTTACCCCACATCTGCCACAGGCTTTGCTTGCCCTAATATTTTGCCATATTGTGAAAAAAGAAAAAGTAAAACAGTAACACCTGCCTCTAAGTCTCCTGTTGTTCATCTTCTGAATTCCTTATGGAAAAGCTTGTTATTTGCTACTAGAAGATTTACCTGCCCTTGGTCATTCTACGGCATTAACTGTCCCTCCTACCAGACCCTTCCCTTTCCATTTTATGAGAAACAATCGAATTCCAGGCACATCCCATTGTCCTGGCACAACAAAACCCTGATCTTGCTTTAAATTATAAGAGGAAGCTGTATACCAAATTTGGTGATCCTAGCTCTTACTATTTAAAGGAGTTCTTGAATGGACTCACAGATCGATGGACAGACACACATTTCTAAAATATATGATAACATTTCTAAAGCACCAGCCACAGTGGCAGCTCTTAACCAATAATAATTCCCACCTCCCTTGGTTCAGTGGTGAGGGGCACATTTGGCAGGGACCATTAGCAACTCTCACAGGACTAATGCCAATGTTCTGGGTGCTCTGCAGGAAATCCAGGGATTTCAATCTCTCAAGCTGTCACTCTGAAACTTTACTGAAACACCAACTACATTGATAAGGCAGCAACAGCCACCGGGGACTCTGAAATCCCAGATGTTTCTTGCTGTATTACCACGCACTAATTCTCAACACTGCAGTGAGCTAAGCAAAGATCATCTCCCAGTACTACAGATAGGGAAGTAGAGGCTCAGACTAGTTCAAGGCCATACAGCACTTTTGGCTACAGCTAGAAAGCTGGGCAATGTCTGTGTCCCATCCTAGTTTTACTTCTCCAGACCAGGCTGAGCCAATGCTAGGACAGCATAATATATATACTGGTTAGTTACAGGAAAATGGAGCAAATTAACTTCCTCCTCCATCAGCCTCAAACTCTAGCCCTTACATTAAAGAGTCAGTGGAAGGATTTTGCTCGTTTGACATGAAGGGGCGCACAAGTGTTCACTCTCAGGAGAGACTGTGCATGGAAATTTTCAGTCCAAGAGGGGAGAATGTGTCATGGTCATCTCTCTCTATATATATTAAACATTTTCCCGCAGGACAGAATGACATCACCACATCATCTAAGTCACCCTGCCCCCAGCCCATGTTTAGTTCCAGGCAGCTCCTCTGGCCCTTACATCACTCCCCCCACAGCAGCAGGAGGAATCTTAAATTAATAAATAAAAATAAATGAATGGAGATTGCCTATTTCTTAGAACTGGAAGGGACCAAAGGTCATTGAGTCCAGTCCCCTGCCTTTACAGCAGGACCAAGAATCATCCCTGACAAATTTTTGCCCCAAATGGCCTCCACAAGGATTGAGCTCACAACCTTGGGTTTAGCAGGCCAATGCTCAAACCACTGAGTTATCCCTCCCCCATCTTAGGTCACCACCACCACCTCCTGCCCACACTCCCTGGCCTCGGCCACCTTTCACACTGACTGGCCTCTTCCCCTGAAGCCCTACTGGTTGCAGCTCCTCCTTGCACCACGCTTCAATTGACACCTGCCAACTTGGCCTACCCCTTGGCCCCAGCCACCTTTCATGCTGGCCAGCCTCTTCCTCTGCAGCCCTACTGGTTGCAGCCCTTCCATGGCCTCTCCCTCCCCTGTATTCCAGGGAGGCATGAATTGTGCAGTCTCCATCCCGCTCCCCAGTGCTCCAGGGAGATGGGAGCCACACGACCTCCTCCCTTCCCCATTGCTCGGGGGGGCTGAGGAGGTGGGAGCCACGCAGTCTCCTTCCTACTCAACCGCCCCCTCCCCCGACTTGTTAGTGAGATAGGGATGGGGATGCAGGATCTGGGCAGGTGGGGACAGGAGGGGGTGAAGGTGCAGAGTGTGGCCAGTACGTAGGGTACAGGAGCAGGCTGGTGGTAGAATATGGGACTATGAGGGAGGTTGCAGGAGTAGCCAGGAGGAAGGTTGGTGAGCATACCAGCCGGGGTGGGGGAGGTTTGGCGAGCATAGCGAACAGGGACCCCCCTGCCATCCAAGCACAACTCCTCCTGAGTCCCCTTATCCCTTCCATTGAGACCACACACCCCCAGAACGTTTCCCTCCCCCGGCCAGACACCTACCCCCAGCCTGTTCCTGCTCCCGCACTCTCCCCCGGCCAGATACCTACCTCAGGAGACAGAGGGGTTGGCAAGCATAGAGAGCAGGGGGGCTCAGCTCCCTAGTAGATGTTTGAAAAATAAATGTGTTAACTACTTATATGAACAATCTGTTCCACCTTTGATGTAGCTGACACTTTCCCCAGACCTAAAGACGACCTCTGAGTAATGTGAAAATTTGTTTCTTTCACCAATAGAAGTTGGTTCAAGAATAGATACTACCTCACCCAGCTTGTCACTGAAAACAGTGCCATATCATCATGGGAACTGGGAAGCCTCACAATATCAGAAGACTAGACTGTATATAATACAGTACTTGAACTAGGGCAATGGGCACTTGGGACATTTGTATAGACAGGGAGACAATCTTTCTACAAACTTATATGCAAATATCATGTCCTCTCTAATATATTACCCATTCCAAAATCCCACCACTATTAACTTTTCATATTACCAGAGCTACTTTCAAATTATATTATAGTTGTCAAAGCACCAATGTAGTTGTTGGCACCTATACCAGCACATATAGTGGGATTAAAGGTTTATCCTTCCAGATATTCAAATTTGTCACATTAAGCTTTGATGCAATAAGCCATTGCTGAGATTGCAACTGTGTCCACAGCTTAGAGCCCGAAGAGCGTCACAGACAGACAATACTGGCAGGAGAGGCAAGAAATAGTGAGGTAAAAGAACAAGCATAGGACACGTTTCAGAAAGTGGTCTATGCTATTATCCCCAGCAGGTCTAGTGAAGGGTAAGTGGCTAAGTGGATGGAGCACAGGAAAGGTCATTTTTGGTACCATCTTCTAAGCAGATAATTCTATTTTAAGAGAATTATTTCACCAAGATGAAGTTACCCAAGAACAGCTTCAATGTCACAGGGCAAATTGGGAGTACTGCAGTGTTTTTAAAATTCATAATACATTGGCCCTAACATGTATTTACACACAATAATTTACTTTTATACAACATCTTTCCTACTGAAGGATCCAAATATGCTTTTCAAATGTAAACTCCATCTACAGTCAGAAAAGTAGGTATGTAAAAAACAGAAACCTCTATACTTTATACATTTTGGGCATCTACCATTACAAATCATAGCTACTTATTTTTATCACATTTAATTCCTGCAGGCCTTGCAAAGCTAACACAATTATGGGAGAATGAACTAGATTCTTATTCTGGCTTGCATATCAAACAGAACTGTTTATTAATTCCAACTCCACAGTCTTTGTTGCCTAGAGTAATATAATAGTAACAAAGCAAGACCAGGACTTTTAGATCAGTACGTTTACAAACATGCTAGATAGAACGGCATATTTTAAAGTGTCAAACAAAATCTGATTCAGAATCACTGAGATATGTGGATGCTCACTGAAGTTTTTGTATGTCATTTTAAAAGTAGTCACAAGAATCATTTCAGTCACCACTGAAATGCAGCTGCCCCTGTGATTAACTACTCGTACTTGTTACCAGCCAACAGTTGTTCATTGTCCTATTCAGACATGCAACTATTAGTTTAGTGCAATAGCCACATAATGAAAAGCCATCAACTCAGTTAGCACCTTATAGGGCAGTATTAGTAGAAGCGCAAAAGACTGAAAAGGAATGCAAGATGAACTATTTTCTCTCCTCCTATAGCTGCTCCCCACTGATGAGGCTGAAACATGGTGAGGGAGAAAGATTGCACAGTAAGTATTTGTAGGGTACATCTTCACTGCAGAGTTAATTCAGGAGATCAGCATCTGTGTTAGCCTAGCCCAGATGTGAGCAACCACACTGCAAAACCGTGGTTGAGTTACTGGTCCACAGTAGTGCACATACCGGTCTGAGGCTCTAGGACTTCTGAAGTCATATCACATGATTCTAAGTGCTACTGTAAGTTGTGCTAAAACATTCTTCTTTCCCAGTGGATTGTGGACATTCAGGGAAAACTATAGGAAGGAACTGGAGAACTAATCAGTACCTGAATGGTTTAGTCTGCACACTCCCTGAAAAGTGGGTTACCAGCCTCAATGTAAAATGTACTCAGGCTTTAGCCTATAAAGGCCAGATCTACACTAAAAGGGAATATTGAATCAATATCCGCAACTTCAGCTAAATGAATTATGTAGCTGGAGTCGATGTACCTCGTTTCAAGTTTTCCTGCCATCCTGACACTGGGAGGCCAATGAGAGCAAAAGCTCATGTTGGCTTCCCTTACTCCTCACCGGACACCAACGTGGGCGTTCTCCAAGTTCAATTTAAGCGAGTCTTAGACTTGCTAAATCAAACTTCAAGAGTTGAACTTCTGTTTATGTATCACATAAAGCCGCTAACCTGGTTATAACCAGCATCATTTCGGGCCCAAAATTTTGTGTTCATATGGGAGCCAGGTTAACAAAAGCTGGAGTTAATTTTGTAGTGAAGAGAAGTTTGTAATGAAGCAGTTCTGTGGATAAACAGAAGTCAGCCTTCACATTCCATGCCTGTCAATCTGGCACATTTCATCAGCACTCCAGTATATTCTTACACTTGATGAACCAGTGGCCTTTATTGTTTTCACTAGGAAAAAAATATGTTTTTATTCAATACCCACATAGATCCTAGTAGACATGGCAACTTGTTTTGCCGTGTATTAGATGGTCTAGGTAAATGTTGGTGGAGAAATTAGGATTTACCTTGACCAGTTAACACAAGAAAATTACAGCTTGGTTCTAATTGTGTGTTAATATGTTGTGTAAGAGCTCCTAACCATAATACTATTCTCTCCCAAAATGATATAAAGGGTAGTCTCACTGGGATATTCCATTTCAGAGGAAGGTTACTGCAAATGCTCAAAAGAAAATAAGACACTGATGCAAAAACGTCCCTTTTATTTCAAATTCTGTCAATAACCAAGTACAGTTCTGGTATACGGAAGTGCAAAATCAATGAGAGCAACTGAATTATCTCAAGGCTGAATCTCACCCTTCAATATTCCTATCAAATCCTCTGGCAAGCTGGCAGGTTGCCATAATAAACAAAGGACACTTGAAAGTAAAACAGGAATTCCCCTTAAAAATATATTTGTACATTTTTCCCATTTGACTCTGTGGTTATATACAAAACAAAGAGCAATAAATAGAAATTCTGTAATTACACTGCTCATAAAAATAAAATTTTGTTTTGGATAGGACAACATGTGACATGTACCAGTTTCTCTTTTTTCACTGCTTATGAAACATACAGAGGGTGAGAAAATATATGTAACAACATAACCAAGCTGTTAAGAAAGCTTGAGTAGTCTAAAATTTATTTCGCTGTGATAGCAGAATTTCATGGATGGGTACAATGGATCTTTTTCACTGGTTTGACTCATCGATTTTTCTCCGACAGTATGGACAACAGTTATGCTGGAGCACCAGGAGCTCATAATCTTCCGAATGAAACATCTGTAAATTATTAGGAACAGATTTAGGCACATCTATTATACTGTTACTGGCTCGTATCTAGGAATAGCAAACTGAACAGGAATGGTTTTACTAGGGCTCAGAATATCTGATCCTACTGTTACAACAAAGTTGGTGTTTCCACCTTAACAAGTCATTTACAGATGTTTATGAACAGCTATAATTTGGAATACCAGAGCAATTATTTCAAGTGTTGAGGCTATGGAAGTCAGTTCACCCAACCAGTGAAACCAACTGGTCTCGGATAAAGGACGGTAGTGCTTAGGATCTTTTTCTGCTACCACAAAGCCAAAACTGACCAAACTACTAATTTTTTGAAGAAAAAAACATACCTGTGGCGTGTGAAAGTATAAAGAAAAAAATAATTGTATTTGCTGAATGTTCACACTAACCCAGGCCCTAAAGTTAGAAAGGTGAAGGTATCTCTTCTTTTAGATCACCTGAGGACATTGGGGATGTTAGCAAAGATTTATTTTTGTAAACATGTAAGTGGCTGAATTTTCAAACAGTTACACATTTACATGGGGGGGCGGGGGGCTCTGATACAAAGGCAGCAGAGCAGGGAGGGAGTGGGGAGCGGAGGAGAGGTAGCTCTGAATAGCCAGTACACACAGGTTGGAAGCTGGCTTCCTGCATGTACCACCTGCCCCTCCCCCCACCTTCTGCGCTGCTGCCTCTGTGGGAGGCAGCAAAGGGGTGGAGGGAACAGCCACCTCCACAGGAGCCAGCATGCACGGAGAGCCAGCTTAAAAGCTGACTCCCTGAGCGTATCAGCTCCTGCCTGTTCCCCCTCCCCTGCTACTGCCTCAAAGGCAGCAGTGTGGGATGGGGGGCAGGCGACTCTGAAGGAGCCAGAACACGCAGGGAGTTGACTTGAAAGCCGGCTTCTCATGTGTACCAGCTCCTGCCTGCCCCTTTCACCCCCCTGCGCTGCTGCCTCTCTATCGCTACTGCCTGTTTGGAAGGCAGTGGGGAAGTAGGGGAGTCAGCTGGCTCCATGGGAGCCATCTTCCCACGGGCACAGGCTTCCACCTCCCGCACCCCGCTGCCTCTGATACAGAGACAGTGAGGGGGAGGGTATGTGTAGTTGTTAGGATTAATTGATAAGTCCAGGCTAATCAATTATCGTGGAAATGACTACACACTAATATCCGTAAAGGACCTCATTGCAAAGTCCCCAAATACTTCATTCTATAATCTCAGCAACTATTCTGAAACCAGCCCTTCTGGCAAGGCCAATCATTTCTATATGAAGCACATCATCTCTGTATTTTGCTCTCTTTATTCACTATTTTGGACTTCAGAGGGCATGTATCTAGGGTTAGATATTAATGTTTCAGGATCATTCCAATTAGTTTCTCAGTAGGAATGAGTTTTTAAAGACCCCAATGAAAACATTATTTATACCTGAAAGCATGTTGGACACATGGTAATGGAAGCATCTGGTAGCAAGGACCGGAAGTACTGCCACTGTAATGGCTTTGGCCAGCGCTTAATAAGGACATCCCTCCGGCTCATTGACCGGAGAACTGCACGATTCACTATCACAGGAACAAATTCTGAGCCTCCTTGCTACAGAAGAGAATGTTTAAAACAAAGAATGAAGCTTAATAACTGCAAAGTGTTTTAAAGATGACAAAGAGTGGAATGTTATTACTCAGGAGAAAGTGCTAACACAAAGCAGGCATGGGTCCTGCTTCCATTGACTTCAATGGTAAATGTATCATTGTTCTCAGTGATATCAAGCCAAGTGTGAGTAAGGTATTTTCACTGAACTTCACTCATTCCTGCTAAAATAATTCTTTATTTAAAAACAAAAAAAGCCACTTACAAAACTTCCCCGAAAATGCCTATTTTTAAACTAGTGATGTTAAAATGTGTTTAATTAATTAACCGTGTAGCCACTGAAAACTTCAGTGGCTACACAGTTACATGAGGGGTGTCAGGCAGCTCCCCAGTAGCCAGTGCACACAGGAAGCCAACTTTTAAGCCAGCTCCCTGCACATACTGGGAGCTTGCATATAACCGTGAAGGTTAACCAAGGAGCCCAGGCTCATCAGTTAACCATACACATGGTTACACTTTCACATCCCTATTTTTAACTGTACCCACCCAGACCCTGAGCTGTCCAGGAGAGTCCCTTCTGCTGCTTGCTGGGAAGACCAGACTCGAGGTGGTCTCACCCCTGTCTCAGCCATCTGAGACTGGACTATAAGGTAGGGATGTAAGTGACTAGTAACTACCCGATAAGCACTTATCGGGTAGACAAGTAGGAACTTGACAAGTCTCTCCCCCCAGAGACAGGAAGTGAAGAGGGGGAGCAGGAGCAATGCTGGGAGGAAGGCAGCTTTTAAGCCGGTTCTCCCCAGCACTGTTTCCGCGGGGGGGGGGGGGGGGGGCAGGGCAGGCAGAGAACCGTGGGGAAACGGCACAAGCTGGGATTGAAACAGTCCCGCTTGCGCCAGTCTGACTGCTGCTCCTCTCCAGATTGTACAAGAGATTTCAAAGGGAGAGAGGTAGTGGGAACCCATGCCAGTGGGGACTAAAGCAGTCCCAGCTGGCACGGGTTCCTCTTTGTGCCTCTTCCTTTGAAATCTCTCTCTCCCTTTGAAAAGTACAGGAGCAGTGGGTGGCTCTTGTAAATTTCAAAGGGAGAGGCGCAGAAGCTCCCTCCTTATCGACTAATCGAGTAGTCGAAGGAAAGTCCATTAGCCGATTAATCGAAATTTAACATCCCGGCTGTGTCTACACTGGGCCACTTATTCCGGAAAATCAGCCACTTTTCCGGAATAAGCTGCGAGCTGTCTACACTGGCCCTTGAATTTCCAGAAAAGCAACGACACTCTACTGTACAAAATCAGCCACTATTCCGGAAAAGCTACGCTGCTCCCGCTCGGGCATCAGTCCTTATTCCGGAACACTGTTCCGGAAAAGGGCCAGTGTAGACAGCCCAGTAGTCTTTTCCGGAAAAAAGCCCTGATCGCAAAAATGACGATCAAGGTTCTTTTCCGGAAAAGTGCGTCTACATTGGCTACAGATGCTTTTCCGGAAAAGGGGCTTTTCCGGAAAAGCATCTGTGGCCAATGTAGACACTCTTTTCCGGAAATACTTATAACGAAAACTATTCTGTTTTAAGCATTTCCGGAAATTCATGCCAGTGTAGACACAGCCCCCTAGTATAAAGAGATTCCTGGGAGAAGTCAACCAGAAACAAAGAAGTTGATACTGGGAGATGTCATCTGTGTGCATGAAGACCCCACTTCAATCTACAGCTTTTTATCTGGACATTCTCTCCCAGGCTGACTGGCTGTTTGCTCCAGCTCTACTGCAGTCTCTGCTTCACTCCACCTACTCTTAATACTGCTCCCTTTTCTCCTTCCCCCTCTTTTCTCTTATCCCTTCCCCTATCTCTTTACTTCCCCTCTCTGCAAAGTCTCTTCTCCCATCCTCTGTCCCATCTCAATTCTTTCCCAACAAATACACATCCAAATAAAGAATAAGGAAATTAAAATGTGGTGCAACTAACCATCACACTGATCATCGGCTTTCATGTTATATTCCTTCCCACCCGCCTGCATCTTTCTTCTGTCCAGTATGTTTAGACAAATGGTTCTCAAAGTGTGGTCTGTGACCATCTTGCATGTGGGCTGCAGGTTCAGGGCTCAATCCCCCCTGTAGTGGGGGCCTGAACTGGTACTCCAGCCCTGCCGCCCTCCTGCAAAGTTGGAACACCAGCACCGGTTTAGATCCTCGAGGGCTGGATCAGGTTTGCAGGGGAAGGAAGCAGCTCTGCGCACTGCCACGCCGCCTTCCCCAGCTGGGGGAACAGCAGCACAGGAAATCACTCGTGGAGGCTTTCACCGCTGTTTCCACTGGCCAGAATCACACTCCCCATCTCCCTCATGCCCAGACTCCACACACTTACCCCACTACTGCACCTTACTTCCCACCCAGACCTGCCCCCCACCCTGAACCCATTCCTAAAACCAACCTCCCAGCCACATCCACACCCCCAGCCCACTTCTGCACCCCACCTCCCACACAGACCCCCACCCTCAGCAACTCCTGCACCCAACCTCTTGGCCAGACCCCGCATCCCCATTCCCTCCTGCACCCATTTTGTCATCAATGGTGGTTGGCTGGTGGTCCGCGGAAAGGTCTGTGTTGAATGGGGTGAGCCACAGGCCAAAAAGTGTGAGAACCTCTACTATATATGAATAGCCTGTTCATTTTATATGTCTTGCTTAAAGGCTTGCTCACGGGCAGTTTTGTGTCTGTGTTGTATGTAAACCCTCTGCTATGAAAAAAGTAAAGGGCTATTCAAACTATCCTAAATGTTTATTTTTAAAAATCATGCCACATAATGACAGCATTAAGAAAACAGAGTAATTTTTAAATCTGTTTCTGCAGTAGGTGACTAAGCACTCCAGGAGACTTCCATTGATGAGGCCAAAGAGAAACAGATTACTTTAAAAAGACATTTGTTTAGAATAAGTGGTTCTCCAACTTTTTTTCCCCCTGTGGCCTAATCACTTTATATGAGATACCATTCTCAGTCAACTGCTCCTCCTAGCCTCCTTGTCACCCACATTCCTTCATCTCTTGTGCAGAACATAGTAACACTTCATAAAGGAATAGGAGAGGCTGTAGTCTGTCAAGACCTGCTACTGATCAGAAAACAGTGACAAGGAAAAGAACTCTGGGATGCCAGCTAAAAAGGAGATATGATAGCATGGAAAGAAGAGTTGCGGGTAGAGTCACCCTGCATTTACTTCCTGCTCAACTATCTTCAGACGCAGGAGCAGCAACTTTTAAAAATGCAAATGAGATATCTTCACCTCAAAGCTCAATTTTGCTGTAAAGGGATCATCCTCTTCAACAATGTCTGCGTTGTCATCAAATCTCAGTGTCTGTGCTCCTAGAGACATTTGTTATGGAAGAAACAAGGACTCCTACAAAATCAAACCTTTTTATCTTACCATTCACAGGACCTGTCATATGGCTTAGTGGTAAGGATTTCACTCCTTCCTCTACCCAATTCCTCATCTTGTCAGGCAGACTGGGAGTACTCAGATACCACTGGCATAATCCCTAGATTATATTAGATTGTGCTGCAGAAGAAGCTTGGTCTGGCCCAAAAAAAAATGGAGTGCCACACCTCACTAAGTAGCAATTGCTATGGAACAGCATATCTTAAAGCCACCAAGTTACTAGCGGTAATTAATCTACATAAACTCATGTGACCATAGAAGTACACCCCCATCCTCCAGCTTCCTAGCCTCCTATAAAACAGCTAAAATCTCACTTTGGGTAACCTCTAGACCGTGTTATCTTGTGTATTTGTATTGTGTCTACTACTATCAGGCCCTAACTACACGGGCACCACTGTGTGCCACAGCAATATAAAATACAGTAAACTTCTGATAATCTGGCACCTTTAGGACCTAGGGGGTGCCGGATTATCAAATATGCCAGACTATCAGAAGGGGGGGCTATGAGGGGTCTGGAGTGGGGTGGGAGGGGATGCCATCCCAGACCCCTCATAGCCCCCCCTTACGATAGTCCGGCTCTGCCCCAGGCATTCCTGATTCAGCCGCTGCTGATCAGTTTCAGCACTGATTCGGGGATGCCGGCAATAGAGCAGCTGGGGTGCTGCTGGGTTGGTCCCGCAGCGCCGAAGGGCAGCGCTACGGCACCAACCCAGCAGCACTCCAGCTGCTCTTGGGGACGCCTGGGACAGAGCAGCTGGGGTACTGCCCGGTTGGTCCCATAGCGCTGCCCCTCGGGGCTGCGGGACCAACCCGGCAGCACCCCAGCTGCTCTTGGGGACGCCTGGGGCAGAGCAGCTGGAGTGCTGCTGGGTTGGTCCCGCAGCACCAAAGGACGGCGCTGCGGGACCAACCCGTCAGGACCCCAGCTGCTCTGCCCCAGGGGTCCCCGATTCAGCCGCTGCTGAAACAGATCAGCAGCTGATTCCAGGAAGGCCGGGGCAGAGCAGCTCTGCCCGGGACTTCCTGGAATCAGCCGCTGATCTGTTTCAGCAGCGGCTGAATCGGGGACCCCTGGGGCAGAGCAGCTGGGGTCCTGCCGGGTTGGTCCCGCAGCGCCGTCCTTTGGCGCTACGAGATCAACCCCGCAGCACCCCAGCTGCTCTGCCCCAGGCGTCCGGATTCAGCCTGCTGGTGAAACTGACACTGCTGGTCAGTTTCAGCAGCAGCTGAATGGGGGAAGCCTGTCCGGCTGCCCCAGCACTTCCGGGTTCCTGATGGTGCCGGACCATCAGGAGTCCCGGAGCATTGGATGCCGGACTAATGGAGTTTTACTGTACTATAATTCTGTAAAATAACAGCAATGACAAGTTTCCAAAGGAGAACAACCCAGTTCTTCCTTACCAAGAAACATAGAAAGCTGGGACATAAGGATGCATGAGCAGACTAACGGATAGCCAAATACCACCCAGTCCTTTATAGTAAGTAAAATACAATTACATGAAAATAAGTGACTATTTTAACCTAAAAATATACAACAAGGTTATGAAACTGACTTTTTAAAAAGAAACCTTTTAAAATTAGTAGGATTAGTTAATATACCTTTACGTTTTTAGTTGTTAAGCTATTGAAAAAGACGTACACTAAGAAATTGTACCCAATAATATTAACAATGAATCTAACTCCTAGTCATCCGAGAGAAGCAGATTAAAATGTAACAAAAGCAAATCTGACCAAAGAAATCTCCACAACCAAGACCTGTCTTCCAAACTGCTGCTCTTTCCCCAAGAAAACTAGAGAGTGTACTGAACTGAAAGGATACCATCACTTGCCATCTCTTGCCATTTATCTGCTCTCTTATTTAATCTTGGTGCTTCCAGATCAATAAGAGCTACAGCTTCTTCATCTGTGATCCCTTCTTCCAAATAGAACTCCACTAGATGCAATACTTCTAAAGGACATGTGTGAAAAAAGAAAGAGCAGTTATCTGCAAGAACAAATCTTTTCTTTGGTGTTACTGGCACTGAATTAGTCCCACATCCCACCCATTTGGTGCATTTTGCTGGTGCATGAGAACACCAGTTTTCAAGAAAATAGTTCCCTTTCTGGATAGAATAGATTCTGGTGTCTAGGACTGTGTGAGATTTGTTGCTGCAAAATGGCCACTGTTTTACTTCTGATGTCATAGCCCTGGCATTACTGTATGGGAAGAGATGAGGCAGTTTATTAACTCATATTCCATTTTTTTTAAGAAGTTTTTTATTTTCTCAGCATAATATATTAAGTTGAAGGATGAGAATATGGAGAGAAAAGAATGCCACTATAGAACTCTGAGGACACATATCTTTAAAAGACTTAGGCAAGGCCTGCTAGAAATATTTAAATTTTTCCACATGACACTATACAGGAAATGTTAGGAAGGCAGAATGTATTGTCACCAACCTACTGATTAAATATTGGTAACATGCAATTACTACCACCTAGCTGAGCCTTTGAAGAAAGCAGACTTATCTGCATAGAAAATACAACCAATTTTTAAATTCCAACGCACCGTAAGATGAAGCTGAGAAGACGAATGGCTGTCTGCAGTTAATGCACACATTCCCCAGATTATTTAGCAAAGGGTTATTGGTGGAGCACCTATAGCACAAGGGCACAAGCTCCTGCAAAGACACATACACAAAGCAGCATAATTGCAAACAGACCATTCTGAACACAAGGTCTGATTACACATGGCACTGCTGCAGTTTTACACCAAAGTTCACACAACAGTAAAAAACTAAAGTAACACAATGGTGAAATCAACCCTTTTAACTTTTCCAAATATTTTTCTCACTTTCCCATTAAAAATAGCTGTTTTACTTCTCTTCTAATGCAATTTTGCTTGCTTCTGCTGTAGCAGTCTTAGGCCACGTACACATTTCCAAAAGGATTAACGAAGGTTAGAGAAGCAATTCTTTTTGCTCAGAAGTTTGGTCAAATTTAGGCCCTTTGATTCGCACATTTTTATTTTTTCTAAACTGTACAATTATCTTAGGCAGCTCTGTGAATTTCAAAGGTCTCACAGTGTTTACATTATTGCAGATAGCAAGATGCATGTTCATTTGCTTTAGTGAGCATTCCATCAGAAACAGATTTATAGAACACTGCAGTCACATTTCAGCTAAAGAAAAATAGAAGGGTTTAAAGCAAGACTTGAGGAAGGAAAGTTATTCAAAGTGTTGCAGGGAGGAAGCTGTAGCAGATGGGCAAGCATGTGACCTCCAACTGTAGACAGACACACAGAAAGACCCAAGAAAGCATTCTGTGGAGTAAGTGAATATGGAACTGAGGTATGGTGACGCTTGAAGGAACAGAGTGAGTAGTGAGGGAAATATGGAGATATGAGATCAGAGGTGAAGAAGGAACTTGTCCAGACAGAGAGGTCTCATTTTCATTTGGAACAAAGAGGGAGAAAGTCTGAAATGGAAAAGAATGGCAAGAGGATTTTGTTCCTTGCAGAAATATAATTACTGCAAATCTGCATAATCCATCTTAAGTATCTTTTTGCGTATGACAAAGTAGACTCTCATTATCGGGTCAAATACTAAATCAGTCAAATAATATATACCAGAACTTACTTCACTGTCATGGAATGGCTTGGATCGGATTGTCAGGCTGCCCAGCTCAATTGATTTTTGAAATCTAACTGGGATTTGCAGTCCCTGCAATTTGTCATAGGCATGACGGGCCAATTTATATGCACCCAGCACTTTACTCTGTTTTGCTAGTGCAAATAATGTATTGCTATAATCAAATTAAGGAACAAACATATGTAGCAGTCAGGAAAACACAGTTACTTTTAATCAGAGAAGTTATGCACTAAAGCACAACAAATGTCAATACTTTAAAAGGCCTTAACTAAAGAAATCTGTTCACATAAATGTTTTTACATAAACAAAATGCGAGAAGATTGCTAAAATATCAGAGTGGATGATTGTTAGACAGATAAGGAACTGGCCCATAGATAATGCAGTGTCAATTAATATTCTGACCCCCATCAACATTAATGCTTGTACAGACCATCCCCCACACCGATAATTTGAAATATCCAGAATCTTGCTGGCATCATGTGGCTATTTCAGAGCCCATGGCATTTATCCAGGAACTTACTCCCTTGTCTTATACTAAAATGTCTCCTGCCCTTTATTAATGTGCATCCCAGAGGACAACAAATAAGTAGAATTTAGAGTGTTTTATCCATACATCTCTACGCATTTTATCAATAATAGTTTTAGTGTCCCAAGTTTATAGAGGAGGAAATCAAAAAAGGGAAAGAAAATTACTTATCCAAGGTTACAAGCAAGCAACTGGAAAAGAGAGAAGTGGAACTCAGGTGTCCTGACTCCCACTTAACTGCCCTATCCACTGTACTGCCTGACTGACTGCTATTATCCACTGCAGATACAGATATATTTCAATGGGACTCATGAAATTTGTGAAAGATTTTGAAGATATGTGGCATACAAACTTATTAATGAAACCATGAAAAAACTGGTCTCGTATATGGCACAAAGATACATCAGACCTGAAAATAAGAACCAAAGAATCTAACATTTAGAACGACACAGCTACATTAGTCTAATGGGAATCAGAATCAACTTTAGAAGCAGCAACAGTCACAGTTTCTCTCCCAATTCCTTTCAATTTGTGGCTACTGCACTTTCAGTATTTCCAACTAAGATGTGTAGCTGTAGACTGGCATTTTGGAAAGTATTTCTCTTACTAAAGTGAGCAACATGTTTGATAATTTATGATAGCCTCCTGTAATCTATGCACATATGGCTAGATGTGCCCAAGTCTGTGATAGTTTTGAGTAGGGACTTAAAAAACTAGTCAAGTGGACTACTCACATTCCCCCTTCTCACTGCTTCTATATCAGAGGCAAGAGCTGCTAGTGGGGGGGAGCCGACTTAAAAGCTGGTTACCCCCAGCACCGCCTCCACGGTGTTGCCTGCCTCCTCCCACCACTGGGACCAAACCCCTCTGCAGCTCTGCAATTTAAAAGGCAGTAGGAGTCGGGCAGCCTACCCTCCCCCCCAGCTCCTATTGTATTTTAAATTGCAGTGCCGCAGTGGGGTTTGGTTCCAGACCTGGTGCCCCCAGCTCCTACAACATTTAGGAGCTAAGTGGGCAGGCAGTCCGGCTCAGTTCCTGCTCATGCCAGGTCCGGGACCAAATCCCACTGTGGCTCTGCAATTTAAAACGCAGCAGGAACCAAGGGACAGGCTGCCCAGCTCCTATTGCCATTTAAATTGCAGAGCCAACGGGGTTTGGTCCCAGCATGAGCCGGGACTGAGCTGGCTGCCTTCCCCTATCGACTAATTGAGTAGTCAATACAAATTCCATCTAATCTCAAAACTAGGGATGTTAAAATGAGGTTATTTTACTAATTGAGTAGTAAAGACAGTCCCATATTTATTTTCTAAAAGATGAGCAGCATGAGACCTTCTAATGCCAGGAACTAGCATACGCTAATAGTAAACCTATGTATCACTGATTGGTGCCAAGGATTCCCTTCAATTCATATAATAATATTTAACTTTTGCTTTGCATTGCAAGGATACACTTTAGAGATGCCCAGCGGAGTCTCCTTGGTTAGACTGTGAAGTAAAAACCTGGAAATATTGAAGAGTGTTTCAGGCAAATGGAAACTGAAGGGCTCCTCCTGTAGTAAAAAGAACATTAAAACATTTCTAAACTAAAAAAGTAACACTTCATAACACTGACACCAGGCTACTTTGGTCATCTCTGACACAACATTGTGCTTTTCACACTGTCGCAATGGGAGAGATGGAGAGAAGATAGCAATTGCATTTTGCATGCCTCTCTCTCCAAAGCTCATATTTGCCACTGAAAAAGAAAAGAGCTTCACCCAATAGAGAAAAAGCACTTAAAGGATAATCCTGACCCCACCTCCTCCAAAAGGAGCAGTGGGACAAGTATACAGACAGGGTGGTGAAGGAAAGCCTTCAAATCCTCATCCCCTGTGTCACTAAAAGGTGGTTCTAGGAAGTGGAATGGTAGTAGGTCCAACACAGAGGGGGGAAAAAAACAAAATTAGGTCACCTCAGTGCCACCAGCGTCCGTTCAATATTTAGTTTAAAATGGGTAACTGTTCCTAATTATTCCTGAATTATCTGCAGAAAATGTGCCAGCTAATGAACAATACTGGTGAAAATATCTTACAGTGTATCTGTGGATAGAGTAATAGACGTGATAAAGTTCTGCCAAGTGCTGGAAGTGGTGAAACTTCTGCAACATTTCAGTCTTCTGCTTTTCATTCTCTGTGAGAGGGAAAATCATTACTAAATTATTACTCAGCTAGAAAGATCACAGAACAACATGGCTGCAGCATTTACCATTGCCAATAGATTAATATACCTGACTAAGTGTGCTACAAAATATGGGCTATATAATTTTCCATTTTATGAGCAAAAATTTTATTTTTTGCTTTAACATATAGCATATTAAGATGCAGTCATTTTAACATAACCAGAAGCTAATGGCTTAGCTAGAAGTGGAACATATTAGCCCTACACCATTAGAGAACTGATTGACAACTTTAGAGGCTAAAGTAAAATGAGTTTAATGTGTATTTTACCCACATTAACACACTACTAAACAATCAAACCATTTGCAGTGTTTGTTCAGCATATAGATCAGCATTACCATGCATTAGCAAAACTGAAAAGGGGCTTAATCAGTGCAAGGCAAGAGGCCATTAATCTCGTTTTTATTATCCCTCATCTAAATCTCATCTTCACTGGCTCCACCCCTTCTCCAATGCAATGGATTTAAAGCAGCGAATTAATCTACACTTTCTTCTTTAGCTGGCTAAAATAACTCATGCAGTGTGTCCCCAGTTAATCTCATCCACATTTAATTATTAGGATAGACTATACTACGGGTTGAACCTCTAACAGGACCACTGATACCGCTGGACCAAAGAGTCCCAGAGGCTGGGAGTGGGGGCTAGCCAAGGTCAGGAGTGCAGCACTGGCCAGGCTGGCAGCAGTGGGGCTGGTGGTTGGAAGCACAGCCTGGGCCAGGCTTGGTAATGGGGTCTGAGCCAGGGTTGGTACAGCAGGGAATGGCCAGAGCCCAATGGCCAGGGTTGACAGCCATGAGGATGGCCGAAGCAGAGCTAATGGCCAGGAGGAGAGCCTTAACCTCCCCTGGTCTGGCAAACTCCCAGGTTTGGGACAGCTAAGGTCCCAAGGGTGTCAGACCAGGGAGGTCCAACCTGTATAAGATCATGTTTTATTATTAGCTAGCCCTCCAGTCATCACTTTATCCTAAATGTGAAGCAAAGGAAAGAGGCTAGGAGAAATGGTAATTAGCAGACATGGCAGCCTGGAACTCAATTTTGATTTCAAAAAGAGACTTATAATACACACACACACACACACACACACACACACACACACACACACACACACACACACACGTTTTACACACACACACACACACACACACACACACACACGTTTTAGAGAGTTTGTGTGTCTGTCTGTCTACCTGTGAGTCCATTTATTCAAAAATTCCCTACTGAATCACAGAATGATAGAACCAGAAAGGACCTTGAGGGGTCATCAAATCCAGTCCCCTGCGCTCACGGCAGGACTAAGCACTGCATAGATCATTCTGTCTAGATCACAGACGTTTAATCTGCTCTTAAATATCTCCAGTTATGGAGATTCTACAACCCCGCTAGGCAATTTATTCCAGTGTTTAACCAACCTGACAGTTACAAAGCTTTTCCTAATGTCCAACCTAAACCTCTCTTGCTGCAATTTAAGCCCACTGCTTCTTGTCCTACCCTCAGAAACCAAGGAGAACAATTTTTCTCCCTCCTCCTTGTAACATTCTCTTAGATGCTTGAAAACTGCTCTCATGTCCCCTCTCAGTCTTCTGTTTTCTAAACTAAACAAGCTCAATTCTTTCAGTTTTTCCTCATAGGTCATGATTTCTAGATCTTTAATCATTTTTGTTGCTCTTCTCTGGACCTTCTCCAATTTCTCCACATCTTTCTCGAAATGTGCTGTCCAGAACTGGACAAAATACTCCAATGGAGGCCTAAGCAGCACAGAGCAGAGCAGAAGAATGACTTCTCGTGTCTTGCTCACAATACTCCTCTTAATACATCCCAGAATCATATTTGCTTTTTTTACAACATTGTCACACTGTTGACTCATGTTTAACTTGTCATCCACTATGACCCCTAAATTCCTTTCTGCAGTACTCCTTCCTACACAATCACTTCCCATTCTTTATGTGTGAAACTGATTGTTCCTTCCTAAGCAGAGTACTTTGTATTTGTCCTTATTAAACTTCATCTTGTTTACCTCCGAAATTTCTCTAGTTTCTCTAGATCTTTTTGAATTTTGACCCTATCCTCCTAATAGTTAGGAGGATAGGGTCAAATTTGGTCCACCAAATTTGGTATGCAGCTTCCTCTTAACCTAATTTAAAGCAAGGTAAGGAAAATGGGATGTTCCTGAAATCTATTTCCCATAACATGGAAAAGTGTGGGGCAGAAAGCTGTGCTCCACAATGACCGTGCGGGGAGGGAGGGGGGAGAGGGAGGGTGTTGTGAGCACAGGGGACAGCTATACAGCAGAATGACCCCATGGGGACGGACACACCAGGAAGAGAGTGGCCAACTGGAGCCAGAGATTTCCATATTGCCGGCTGCTGCCCATAGGTAAGTGGCTCCGCTGTCCCCATACCCCTCACCCTCAGCCCGCGATGAAGGGGGGCCCTGCCTATCCCCAGAGGAGCTTCTGAGGCCGCAGTGTGCAACCCTGGCTCCCCCGCTGGTACCACAGCCCTGGCCGGGCACCACAGAGGAGCTGGAGGAGAGTGGAGGAGGGGGGAGCCCAGGCAGCTGCAATGCCATCCTCTCTACCACAGGCAGCCCCAACCTCCTGTCCTGAGCCCCCTACCCACTGCCCTGCACTCCCACACCTCCCAGACTCCTGCCCTAACCCCCACACTCAGCTGCCTACCCTGAGCCTTGCCTACACCTCCCAACCCCCTGCCGTGACTCCTACATCCCCCCATACTACCAGTTCCCTACCCTTAAAGACTCAAGCAACACCAGGTAAGTCTTCTAATATTTTTTATAAAGCACACAGACTAGAGAGCTAGAATACAATACAATACAATATGTGGGTTTACAATACAATGCAACTCAGAGTTGTATATAGCACAATTAAATGAGTGAGCAAGAGGTTTTAATTAAACCATCACTGTTCATTCAATGTTTATCTGATGCATGAGCAGGTAACAAAATTAAACTTCCTTGTGTTTACTTACCTTGGGCTATATCTAAACACTGCATGGAGAGCATCCAGTAATAATATGCTGCATCATTAAATCGGCTTTCTACCACAGCATTGTGAGTTAGCTGTTCCAGCACTTTTACGGCCTCGCTCTGTCTGCCAGCCTTGTGGAATGCTAGAAAGGAGACCAAAACAAAGAAGATTTTACAATGTGATTGTATCAATTAAATGAAAAAAAAAGTAAGTTAAAAACAGGACATTCATCAAAGCTGGAGCAGGATGAAAAGGACTACACTGGTATTTTTCTACTTATGAAAGTGGTGCCACTAATGTAAAATAGAAGTATTTGAAGGTACTTTGTGGCTTTTTTATTGTGCTAGGATACGATGTAGGAAATACAGCTATCACATGAGTAGCATAAGGCTAGTTACTTTAAATTAAAAAAAAAAACTGGAGAGAACAAAATCATCATCATAATTATTAGATATTTGCAAAACAGGGAAAAATGCAGGACACTGTGGGAACAAGTCAAAATTCCAATCTTCTAAGGCTTGAGCTACACCCCAAAATTAGATCAACCTAGCCATTCAGGACTGTGAAAAACGTTATATCCTGTGTGATGAAATCAGGTCAACCTAACCCAGAGATTCCCTTTGGGTAACATGAGCCAGTCCGCTGCTCCCACCCAGCCCCCAACTGCTCCCATGGAGCATTCAGATGGCTCCCAGGTGCTTGCCTGGGGGCAAAAGAGATGCAAGCCTTCTTGGTCTGGTGCAGAGATCTTGGACCTTATTGAGGTTTGGGGTGACAAGACCAACCTTCAGGATCTCCACACCAGGTGCAGGAACACCAATGTCTATGGCTGCATAGCCAAGAGCGTGGCCACCAAAGGACCCATCCGCTCACACACACCTCCCCCAGCACCCGGCCCCCCCCTCCTCAAGCAGGTAGGGATACAAGTCCTCTTCCTGCGGGACGATGCCACTGCTGGACCCGGCGCACAGAGGGAAGCTCAACTATCCCATGGCCCGCCTCCTGCCTGCAGGATCCCAGTCTGGCCGGCACCTTCACATGCTTTCTTGTCCCTGGAACATGGGAGTAGTGAGGTTCCTCCGGGGACATCTGGGCCCCTGTAGGAATGGGCCCACTGGCCAGAGCTCACATGGCCTTGTTCTAAGCACATCACCTTCAACTGAACTGAGAACTGTCACTCTCAGCTCACAGATGAGGGAAAGGCTTCAGGTACAGTGTGTCCCCTGGGATGACTGACTGTCTCTCTTTATTCACCACAGCCAGACAGCTGTGAGAGGGAGGTGGTCACCACCACCCGGGACAGCTCTCAACCCAAAAGACCCACAGGTGCCGGAGACCCATAGACGAGTTCCAGAGGAAGCATCTCGCGGCACTCCAATCCCTGGAGGAGACCACTGACCACAGGCTTCAGAAAGACATCCAGCTGCAGCGGGGCACCTGGTGGGAGCTGCTAGCGCAGCACTGTACCATGTGCGCGACTGTGCAATCCCTCATTGCCATCATAATGCCTCCTCCTGCTTCTACTCTTGCTCTCACTGTAGCTCCTCCTCCCACTCCCGCTTCTCCTCCAACACTCCACCCACCCGTGGCCATCATGGCCCCTGCACCTCTGGCAGTGGGATCACCACAGCCAGGCACCATTCCCAGCCCCAGCCCTGAGCCTCTCCTCCTCCCTCCAAGGTTCTCATTCCCTCTCTTCCCCTCTCCCAGGTTCTTTTCCCAGTCCCTCCCAAATTACTTTGACCCCAAATAAAAAGAAACAGAGATTTTATTTTTTCCATACACGAATTGAAAATCTGTTTTATTGTGTCAGCAGTGCAGGGGGCAGGCTCTGGCTGGGAGGCACTTACCTAAGTGGTTCCCAGCCAGCAGCTCTGCAGACTCCAGCCTATGTGCTGTGCAGCTGTTCCACGTGGTTCTGCTCCAGCACAGGGAGGGAGTGAAGAGGCATCATTCATTGCCCCTGCCTTCAGCAAAATTTCTCAGCTCATACTGGCCAGAAACTGGTCAATGGGAGCTTGAGGATTTTGTGAGGGGAGAGGGACTGCGTAAAGCTTTCTTCTCCCTGCCCAGCTTGCAGGGCTATTAGCAGCCTGCTTTTTAAAAGGAGCTGCTCCTGCTTTGTAGTAAAAATGCTGGCAAGGCGGCTGTGGGCCGGATCCGGCAGCTTGGTGGGCCATATCCAGCCCACTAGCCACCTCTTGCCCACCCTGGCCTAAAAACAAGGACAGGGATCACACCTCCTTTTGGTGTTTGTTCAGCGTCCAGTACATTTTTGGATGCTATATTAAAGGAAAATATTGATAATACACTGTATATAGTACATAAGATCACTTTTCAAAACACTTGCTATATTCAAGCACACGGTCGGAAAGATGAGACAGAATGATAGCCTTTTTAATAGATGCTATTGCTTTTGTTAAGTATGACATATTTTCTTACCAAATAAGAAGACCTCATTGATAACCAGACTATAATCTCCTATGATCAGCAAAAACATTTTCCAGTTATCTCATTCTTTAAGTGGTTTGTGTTCTTCAGATTGACAGTTCTCCAGGGCAGAGACTGCATCATCAGCACTTGGAAAATGCTTAGCACATTTTGAGTATTACCTTCATATATCATGTAGAGTCCTACCTTTTTGAGCCTCTTCAAATCTATCATTCTCTGCTAGCCACCGAGCATAAGGGACATAGACATCGTCTTTAAATTCAGGATGCTTTTCACTCAAAGCAAAAGCCTATGGTACAGAATGAATTCATTAATAAAAGATTACATGGTTTAAGCGAATTCACAATACTGCATACTAAATTCTTTAGTTTTATACAAAATTCACAACACAAATCTCATTTATACAGGAAGTATGAAAATTTCAACCAGCATTTTCTCCAAGAAACCCAAAACTGATGTATTTTAAAAGAAAGGAAAATCAACATCCATAAAAAAAGAAGCAATACTTAGTAACAGTCCAGTTTTTGAACTGCTAAAATTTGTGGAAAACCTGAAAACAATAAATTATTTAGGGGACTGAGTGGGTTTCATGGCACAATACAATGTGTTTATTTTTACTGAATATATTTTCTATAAAAGCAATACTGGTGTGTCCATTGAACAAACATGGGCTAAGCACAACCTTTTCAACAGCACCCACATGACTTAAGAGTCTAAGTTCAAATGTCATTATTCTCCTTGATATGTCTCACGACTGTGTGTAATGCAAAGCTTATCACATTTACATAACAGCCATATATGCTTAAACATTTGTCAAAAATACCCACAGAGACCCTTATCAGTAGGGAAGTATTAGTCTAATACAATGTAACTTACCAAAATATTATGTAAGCTGTATATAAACCTTTGAAACCAGATGCATTCAGAGACAATATGAAATAGCAATTCTAAACATCAGAAGTTAGATATTATGGTATTCTTACTTCCTCCCAACGGTGAGTTTCCACATGGAGATGTACCAAGGCCTTTAGGTCACCTATCTTCATGTAAGTTTCTGCTGCATAACCATGGTTGTCAAGTTTTTTAAAATAGTAGGCACATTTTGACAAAGGTTCACGCTCAGCTTTATCCAGTTTCCTAGCTATATCAATTAACCTAGAGACAGCAAAAGAAATGAAGCTGCTTTATTAGCAGCATTTTTCTCTCTGCATACTTATTACATTGAAAAAAATGGAAATATTTCAATAAAAGGTTATAATTTAAAAGTTACTAAACTGATTACATTATATCTGGTTCTAGTCCTAGCTCTGTAGCTGACGTGCTTTATGATCTTGTCACTTAAGTCATTTAACCTTCCTGTTTCTCTGTTTATTCATCTGTATAATGGGAGTAATAATGATTGGATACTGATTTAGACGTTGGGTGAGGTTTGTATGGTACCAGACTGAATGACCCCTATTGATAAGATTGTATAATAGAGTAGTCCAGTTGAAGTCATTACTCTCAGAAGTAAGGAATTACACACTGTTGCAGGAACTTGGGTTTACAAAGCCTTTTGAATGCCCAATGAATGCTCTATCTCCACAACACTTTTCTAACATAATGAGAGATCATCTACTATAACTACAGGATAGGTGATACTATACTGCAATCAACATACAGAAGCCAAAGAGAGAAAGCCAGTCAGGTTTTTTTTCCTTTAAGATTCTGAAGAATGCACTAAACTTCACATTAGATACTGATATGTGTCTCTGAGACAGAGCTAAAACATACATATCAACCCAGCCATGGTCTCCACTGATTTCTATGGCCTTCATGTGCTCGCCTGCAGAAATGTACATCTCCACTGCTGCTTTTGGTTCATTGATATTCTTTGCCCAGTCTGCTTGTTTTGTGATTAGCATCTTAGTGTCTTTGGGATCTCCGGACCCAAGGAAATCCTGAGGAAGTGCAACAGATAACATTCTTGATTAAACTTCCTGTACTAAACACTGTGTCATGGTCCTAATTCTAAAGCATGTTACATTTTGTTTTTCAATACCAAGTTATTGTTGCTTATCATAACTTTGCCTTCTCAGCTAAAACCACAGTACACAGAGCACCATGCACAATGCTGAAGTCTGGAATTATTAATCATTAACTAAGGTGCTCAGGATTATATAAAAGTGAAGCTACATGTAAAATACAAATTGGATGCAAGTAAGAGAAGATGGGACAACTTGGAAGGACCAAAGAAAGGATTATACAGAAGTGTGCCTTTGTTCAGAGGTAATGTATTTATATCCAGTTACTTTCATAGAAAGTTTTCCCACTTTGCTGACTTTCCCCCCTGCTGAAGGGCACACAAAATTTTATTTTTGCCTGTTCTCTGAGAACCTGGCACAGACACTAAAAAGAACATAGTATTGCTCTCAAAACAATTCAGTCAGGTCAATTCCAAGAGTTCCCAAAGTCTCCTTTGCTGGCCTTGAAGACATCATTTAATTCTGAAAATAAATCCAGTTCTTTGTTGTATTAGTAATGGCACATCCTTTTAATCACAGGGGCTTTGTCTCGGGATGGTCAATCACGAGGCCATCATTCTTCAACAAATATAATTGGTAATCTTGCAATTATGTATTTTATAATATTTTAAATAATCTTTTACATGGACAGCATGCTCAGAAGTTAGTTGGCCTCTGAAATATTGCTCTAGTTGTAGCTCTTAGCACTGCAGTGTAGATGTAGCCTATTTCAGGATACTGCGTCTTAGCAGCAAGCCCATTATTTCAAAATATAATGGGCTCGCCATTCCAACGTCCCTGTAAACTTCATTCCACGTGGAGTACAACACATTTCAGAATAGCGGGTTATTTAGAAACTGACTCAAAATAAGCTACGCAATTTGATACTATGATGTTGATGATGCTGATGTTCACCACTGTAGAAATACTTATGACTAACTGATGACTCTCCTCTACTAGGAATAAAGCATGGGATCCTTTACAACATTCATTTAAATTAATTTGCCAGATAAACCATACCTGACCATCGGAATAAGGCCACTTCTGGATGTTAACAAAACAGGCTATTGTATATTACCCATAGGCCTTTCGTAACTACAAATATCACTTGAGATGTAAAAAATTTAGGAGGATATTGGTGGGCAAGGAAGGGGAGAAAAGAGAAAAAAAACAATACTCTGGCAGATCCTGAGGCAATGGAAAAACAACTACCAAAGGAGACCTTTACCAGAGTCACAAGATCAATCAAGTACTCTTCCTAAGAAAGCCATCCAAAAGGGGCATAATTAGGACTTGCAGTCTGAACACAGGCCAGTAAGATTTTGGACATGTTGATTCTTAAGAGTTACCCACCATTCAGCTGAAGATAAGAGCTATAAAGATTAGGTGATCTTGTTTGAATATTAAGAAGCCAAAGCACGGAAATGAGTGAAAAATATTTGGTTCAGTGTAATTTGTGTTCAAGCTCAGATCACTGAAATATATTAGAAACAAAGTTCAGTTTCCTGATCTGCAGTGAATGATTTGTGAATTTTCAGCAATTTGTGATCTGACATTCTGCTAAAATGCCTACGGCCACATTTTTAAAGGTTTTCCTGAACTCCAACCATAGTACTGGTTTTCTAGTTACAGCCAAATCAGTGGTCATTTTCAGTCATAAGAAGCCAGACCCTCCAAATACTTAATGATGGCAGGCATAAAAGTCACATATCTATGGAAGAGTAAGTGGCAAGCAAGGGACATCTCCAGAGATCTTATCTTTGTATATTCATCTGGGGGCTTTCTTTATATACTGCTCAATACATTTATTTTCCTTTATGTAGAATTACTCTTAATGACAGGAGACAAAATTTATTAACTTTAAATTAGTTAAGTGGCCATGATTATTCCCAAGAATCAAAAAGACTCATAGCAGCAAGTGATGGGAAACTTAAAGTCTTAAAATTAGATTTATGTTTCTGATGAGCCAAAACTCTGCAGCCAAAAATAGTGGCAGACAGATTACACAAGCAAAGCCCTACACCACATTTGTTTTAATACAGACTCCACAACCTGTTAGAGAATTTTTTTCCATAAGCTTAATATAGTTTTTATGTGTGTCATAGTAAAGTCTTTGTCCTGTGGTGTATAGAATGAGGCTGTGATGAGTGATGAATGAGACTAAACAGTGCACTCATTCACTCATTCTTAGGGATTTTGATAAGAAAATACTATATAAAACTTGAAAACCCAATAATGCTTTCTTATCACCACATAAAAAGGCCACGTTTTTAAAACTGTATACAATTTGTATGGGAACACAATTTTTAAAAATATGCAAAAAAGATTTAATCTTGGGAAGAAAATTTTCTGGTAAACAAAGATGTACTAAATTAGTACACTGTGCTATTTGCAAAGCATGCAAGAGGAAAAAAACATAAGACATTAACTCAATATCCAACTGAAAGAAAAAAGATGGAAAAGATTTTTTAAGTACCGTACAAAGTTGAATTAGTGACAGGTGGATTCAATAATTTCTTCATGTAACGATCAATTACTGTAAAAGGAGAAAACTAAGGATAAAGGGCTCTTTCCAGTAAAGTAACATGGAAGGAAGCAAGAGAGATAAAAATTAACTCTAGGCCTTAACTACATGCCATTTCTATTTATCATTCCATCCAATCAGGTGGGGGTGGGGATTCTACCCCGGTAACATCCCGGAGAGATGAAAAAAAAAAATCATCCACTGAAAAGCTAAAACAGCTTCATGGGCAGCTGGAGAAAATGCAGAACACAGCACTGCTGCATCTGCAGATTCCATTTTAGAAAAAGAACAAACTATACAGACAAGTTTTTAGCAGAGGAAAGGCCCTCTTTTTCACTTGAAAACCAAACAAATTTGATTGGTGGTAATAAACATGAAACCCCACACTTATATTTGTACACAGTACTTTTCAGCATAGAACCATACTTTGTAAATGTTTCTAGTTGCATTAGCTTTATGTTAATATTTCTATATTTAAATACTCGGTTAAAACATTCATTACCTTTGCATAGTCAAACATGCGCAGATCAGTGTACATATCAAGAGCGAGGCTCTCATGTCCACTCTTTCTGTATAGTTTTGCTGCTTCATGGAATTTTCCCTGGTAGGCATAAACATCTGCTAAAAATAGTTCATTGTTACTCTCTCCACGTTTCTTCCTCTCCTGGAAAAAATTAGGACAGGAAATATTCTTGATAGCTATAGGCAGGCCACAGGTTGGAAACAACCACTGAAAAGTTCAACTATTATTAAGATACAGTAATTATGCCCCACCTAGACTTCTCATAGAAATTCTTTACAATTAACAGATTAAATACCATTCTAGTTAAAATGAAGGACAAACAAAATACAATGGAAGGATAAAACACGATGGAAACTTATTCCTACAAATTTCATATAGAAGTTCAAAATACTACCTTTTATATTTTTTTAATCCATCATTTTCTCCGGTAGAAATTTACTAAATCAGATCAAAACAAAATCTGGCCTATCTATCAATATATGCTCAGAAAAGGCCTAACAATGAATGAGCAATGGTAGTGTAGGTCATAAACAGCCTCACAAAGTATGACAGCCTGCTAGTGAATCAGAAATATCCGGTAATACAAGCATGCCCATCATGCATAAAAGCCCATTACTATACACATGTTCAATAACTTTGGAAACAGCTGAATATATAGTCCTGCCAATTCAAGTGCCAATTCAGCAAAGCATTTAAACATCTGCTTAAATCCATACAAAACCATGCAGAAACTTCTGAAGGTCAATAACAGTCTGCTTCCATTTTTGAATACATTCAATATTTGACCATCAAATATCACAAATGTAAACACTAAAAAAGTAGTATTTTTTATTCCTTAAAATTAAGGAATTTCTTCCATATTGCTAGTGGATTACCTCAGTGAGTATCATAAAGATTCCAATTTAAAAAAAATTAAATACTTCACGCTTTGCATAAGGCCTAAACCAGTACAGTTAATTGACACATGGGATTGGGCATAACATGCAAGCTGGCTGAAACCCTACTATCTCAGAGACAAACAAGAAAATTTCAACTAGGAATTTCAGTCAGACATGTATAATCTAAAAAAAAATTCTCCAAAAACTTGAATATAAATTAAACCACAAATTTATCTAATGAAAGAGATACATATTCTCTTTCATTAGAATAGGGATGTTACAATTAGATTAATCAACTAATCGAAAAAGGGCGTTTCCTCTTTGAAATGTAGCAAGAGCCTGCCTGGCTCTTGCTACATTTCAAAGGCCAAAGTGCTGCGTGGCATTCTGCCCCAGTAGGAACTTTTGTGCATTTCAAAGACTGAAATGCCACATGGAGCTCAGGGCCAGTGGGGGACTCAGAGTCCCCCGCTGGCCCTGGGCTCCATGGAGCGCTTCCGCTTTGAAATGTACAAGAGCCCCAGCGGGGACTCTTGTACATTTCAAAGGTGGACGCCACTGTTGTGCTCCTGCCTCCTCCCACGGACCTGGAGCTGCTCCCCAAAGCATCCCTTCCTCTTTGTTGCCTCTTTCCGATAGAGGCAGCAAAGGAGGGCGGGGAAGAGACTAGTCGACTAGTGTGTTGACTATCTGATAAGCTTTTGCTTATTGAATAGTTGATTAGTCGCTTACATCCCTAGTTCAGCGATGAGAATTATTATAATTGGTTGTGTCCTATCATGAAACATGAACCCAGGTAATAGAGGGAAAAAAACTGGTTTGCATACAACATAAGGTTTTGGGGGCTAGGCAGTTAGATGGGTGTACGCTAACAGAATACAAACAACATCTATACTGTATGATACTCAGTATGGGTATCTCAACTGGCTTTAAAAACAAAAACTATAGCAACATTACACATAAGTTTAACCATTCAAAAGTTACTTTAAAAGAGGAGAAAAGATGGCCAGAACACAATGGTTTTCTCTAACCCTTCAAAGTCTTATTTTATCTCTCATTTCTGCAGAGACAGAAGGATAAGAGTATTTAGGTAATTTAAAACAAATGCCCTGCTTATCCTTCAGCAAATTGCCTTTCCCTATGCTCAAGGAGTCACATGTAAGATACATAACATTTAGTGGGAGCAATTTTCAGTGCAGTGCACAAGACTGTAATCACACAATTTCCTTTCTGTATATTATATGGATAAATCACGAAAACATACTTTAGTATATCTAAAAACAGATTGTATGGATATATTAGATAGTGAATCAAACTGTGATCCTTTAATCGGAAGTCATAACATAGTTAATGCAATTCCCTTAAATGGCTTTCAGAACATTTTATGGGAAAAGGTATGTAGTTTTCTATTTTGTCCATTTCTCTTTATCCATTCACCTGGACCTATATTTAAAAGCATGCCAATTCAAGTTAAACCATGCCTATGTTTTACATAAAACTATTAGTTAAAATCTATGTCCCAAACATTTTGAACAGAATTAAGCTATATCTCTTGGAAAATGTAATGGGGTGGATATGTAGATTTATAACATTATAATCCAGATATTCAGATGGAGATCTAGCTTTCACAGACTTCAATGGCAAGACAATTTACCTCCACTGAGGATTTAGTGCTGTATCTGCCCAGTATCTTGGAAATGTATATTAGTCTGTTTCTTATAAAATATAAGAACATGAATTCTGTAATAAAATACATTATGGGGGTGGGGAGGGAAATCCTTCACCCAGGTATAGAATTTCAATCCAGCACTGCCAAAGCAGATACAATCAACATTTTTAGAGATCTCAGGTATTACTGGCTTTGAAAGTTGTGTTTATACAGTTTGAGTTAAAAGAACAATTAAAGGAGTTTTTATACAATAAGTCTTTCAGAGTTCATATCCTTCAGAATTCTTTCCAGGTAGTTATCTTTCCAGATAGTTTGTACTACCTAATGTCACCAATCAGACAGAGAAATGTGTCATTAGTATGAGGAATGCTTCATATTATCAACTTGCAATAGTCTCCATAAACTACAAGAAAGAGTAAGCAGGGATAGAATCAGAAAACTAGAACTTAAAGAGACCCCGAGAAGTCATCAAGTCCAGTACCATACCCATACAACAGGATCAAGCACCATCTAGATAATCCCTGATAGATGTTTATCCAACTTGCTCTTAAATACCTCCAGAGAGATTCCACAACCTCCCGAGGCAATTTATTACAGCGTTTAACCATCATGACACAGTTAGGAAGTTTTTCCTAATGGCCAACCTAAACCTTCTTTGCTGCAGTTTAAGCCCATTATTTCTTGTCTTATCATCAGAGGTTAAGGAGAATAATTTTTCTTCCTCCTCCTTGTAACAACCTTTTAGATACCTGAAAACTGCTATGATGTCCCCGTCCATTTTCTCTTTTCCAGACTAAACAAACCTATTTCTTTTAGTCTCCCCTCGTAGGTCTTGTTTTCTAGGCCTTTAAACATTTTTGCTGCTCACCTCTAGACTTTCTCCACCAACAAAACTAATAGGTGAGCTTATGTTTATTTAAAAGGGAAAGATTGCTAATCAAATAAATACAAACTGCAATACTTAGGATAGGATCAAGAACAGCATGCGTAGAAAGGAAAGAGGACTGAAGTGGCCAGGAAGCGTTTCCTCTTCTCCCACGGATTCAGAAAAAAAATCAGAGTTCCTAGTGCAGCACTTCATCCAGTACTGGATACTAGGGATGTAAGCAACAAATCAACTAGTCAACTATCCGATAAGCTTTTGCCTATCAGATAGTCAACACATTAGTCAATTAGTTACTTCCCCACCTTCCTGCATCTATCACAAAGAGGCAGCAAGGGTGGGAAGAGGATGGGGTGCTGGGGGGAGCAGTCTTAAAAGCCAGTTCCCTCCAGCTGCAGCTCCATAGGACAGGGAAGGAGCGCAGTGGCAGCGCTTCCTTTTGAAATGTGCATTTCAAAGATTGAATGCTGCGTGGAGTGCCCCTCTAATCCCAGGATCAATGCAGCGCTTCCGCTTTGATTTCAAAGGCAGAACGCGCGCTAGTCCTTATCGACCAACTGAATAGTCAATGAAAATCCAATCAACTATTCAAGTGGTCCCCAACCTTTTGGGGCTGCCAGGCACCCGAGAGCGGGGCCACACACGCACCCGGAGGCGGAGCTGTGCACGTGCCTGTGGGTGGGACCAACCATACGGTGCGCGCCCAGTGCTGGCACCACCCATGCACCCCGCTCCTGGGGCCAGCGCCGGCGCTGCTCCTGTGCTGCGCGCCCAGTGGTGGGGCTGCCCATACGCCATGCGCCGGGGCCGGAACAGCCCATGCTCCGCATGCCTGGGAGCGGGGCCGCCACCGCTCATATGCTGCATGCCTGGGGCCGGCGCTGCTCCTGTGCTGCGCGCCCAGGGCCAGTGCCACCCGAGCCGCGTGCCCAGGGGCCAGCACCACCCATATGCTGTGCACCCGTGGCCGGCACAGCCCTTGCACCATGCACCCAGGGGCGGGGCCCCCCAAACGCCGCGTGCCTGGGGCCGGCACTGCCCATGGCAGTGGTAGGCAAGTTTGCTACTTCTATTATATTTAACATTCTTTGTTTTTACCTCTATGCTGCTGATCAGTTCCAGATACCGAAGATCTCGTACTCTGGTAAATGCCTGTTAAAGGAAAAGGGAAAAAAAATAAAAAGATAGCCACTTTATTGGCCAGTAAGCAGCAAGGCCGAAAGCCACCGGGGGACTCATGACAAGATGTGGGGGGAGGTACAGCTCCATGCCTCCAGAAGGGGTGGGGGATGAGGGCAGTCAACCATCCATACTGCCCAGACCACACCACCCTGTCCTCCCCAGACCTCAAAGCCACATTGAGGGGTGTTCTGGTGCTCCAGTGGTGCTCCAGCAATTCAAGGAGGTCTGGGGCTCTGGCCACCACTGCTGTAGCAGCATCAGGGCTGGAAGCTCCGGTCCCCTTTGAATATCAGGACCCCGGGGTAACTGTCCCCTCCCCATTGGCTGCAGCTCTGCATCTGTCCCCCATACCAAAATTAACTGAATTTGTTATATTTTAATCAAGTTGTGGCAGTAACATCAGGATAGACAACCAAATACTATATTTATCTTTGTGCGTATTGAGCTTAGATTGACAACACAGGGTTTTGTGGGGAGCGGTCCCTAACTCAATGGAGTTCTGACCATGATTGGGGGCCCTAGGCACCACAATAAATAAGAAGGTACTATCCAACTGTTTATCATTTAAAAGAAAGAGCATAAAAGGCCAGCAGGCCAATGGAGGTCAGCCCCCTTAAGGGACACAAATCACTAAGATGTTGAATAGTTTTATTCTGGCTATTTTAGGACTTTTTACTTTACTAGTGATGCATGCGAGGCTATTAAGGAAAAAAAAAGGGAAAACTATTCTGCTTGTATGCTACAAGGCAGAACACAAGTCAGTGACAATGTCGAGCAAATATTCCACATATGCTTAGAGTTTTGTATCAAAGAAACAATGTATTAGATTATTCTGAAAATTCAGTATGAAAATAGAACAAACATATTATAATGAAAAGAGAGAGAGAGAGAGAGAGAGAGAGAGAGAGAGAGAGAGAGAGAAAAGGAAGTTAGGCAGGATAAAAGGACTGTGACACCATGTAATATCCTTTGCCAAATAAGATAAATGTACAAACAAAAGATGCCAAGCAGCAAAATCATGTTATAGCAGTTTAGCACTTACAATAAAACCCAGAAATCAAACTCTTTGAACATTGGGGTGTCCCAGACCGCGAACCAAATAAATGCTTAGGAGGAATATATATTCTGCTTACGCAAAATCAGATGAGGAGGAATTAGTCTAATGGCAAATTTTCTAGAAGCTGCTTTTGTTCAGGTTAATCAGCTCTAATTCTAAGAAGATGACAGTACTCACCTTGTATGGAGGTATACTGAAAACTCCTTTTTAAGAATAGCTATTTACATAAAATCATCTACAAAGCTGCACAGAAGACTAGTCCAATGCCTCCATTTATAGGAAAATTTAAAATAAAAAGTTATGTTTGCCTTTCTATTGACACAATTTCATGTGTAAAGGATGCCTATGCCACTTCCTATGTATTTTTAAAATAATTTTGTGTTTTATAGGATATTCATGGCATTGTATTTCTTGTACCCCTTGGCTACGTCTACACTGGCCACAATTTCCGGAAAAGCCATGCAAATCAGGTAAGTCAGGATAGGGAAATCCGCAGGGGATTTAAATATCCCCCGCGGATTTAAATAAACATATTCAAAGTAGGAATAAGAGATCCTCCAGAAAAGGGCTTTATTCCTGAGGATCGCGCCAGTCTAGACGCTTTTTTTCCGGCTTTTCCCCAAGCCGGAAAAAAAGCAGCGGACATGTTTATTTAAATCCGCGGGGGATATTTAAATCCCCCGCGGATTTCCCTATCCTGACTTACCTGATTTGCATGGCTTTTCTGGAAATTGTGGCCAGTATAGATGTAGCCCTTCTGTTTGACAGAAGATGGTACAAAGACACAGACATGTACTTTACTCTATGGAAAACATGTATGCGTCATCTGCCAGTCCAGTAGCCTTTCCAAATACAGGGCTACTCCAGCAGGAAGAAAAAAGGGACAACACCGCACTATGAACATAAAGAAAGTACAATCCCTTCACAGCGGCATCCTCTAAACAGGAGTGAGACAAAGAATAGGAATATTAGCAGCAAAGCATTAGAGCAGGACAAAAACCTAGATGACAGATACATTTCAGCTAAGCAATTCTATGCTGCCACCTAGTGCTAAGAGGAGGTTACTCACCTCGATAGTAACTGATAGAAATGTAGCCGTGTTAGTCTGGTGTAGCTGAACCAAAAAACAGGACTATGTAGCACTTTAAAGACTAACAAGATGGTTTATTAGGTGATGAGCTTTCGTGGGCCAAACCCACTTCCTCAGCTCAAATAGTGGAAGAAAATTGGCACAACCATATATATCAAAGGATACAATCAAAAAAAGGAACAAATATGAAAAGGACAGATCAAATTTCAGAAGAGGAGAGGGGGAAGTAAATGTCTGTGAGCTAATGATATTCAAGGTGATAATTGGGGAACCTATCTTTGTAATGGGTAAGATAATTAATGTCTTTGTTTAGACCGAGGTGTAAAGTGTCAAATTTAAGCACGAATGACAGTTCAGAGGATTCTCTTTCAAGTCTGGTGTGAAAAGGTCTTTGAAGCAGGATGCAGTTAATCAAGTCGTTGAGACAATGCCCTTTCTGGTTGAAATGGCAAGAAACTGTTTTTTCTTTGTGATCCTGTCTAATATCTGTTTTGTGGGCATTGATTCTTTGGCAAAGTGTCTGAGACATTTGTCCAATGTACATAGCAGACGGACACTTTCGGCACATGATAGCATAAATTATATTTCTGGATGAGCAGAAAGACCTTTTCACACCAGACTTGAAAGAGAATCCTCTGAACTGTCATTCGTGCTTAAATTCGACACTTTACACCTCGGTCTAAACAAAGACATTAATTATCTTACCCTTTACAAAGATAGCTTCCCCAATTATCACCTCTAATATCATTAGCTCACCGACATTTACCTCCCCCCCCCATCATCCTCCTTCTGTTCTGAAATTTGATCTCTCCTTTTCATAGGTGTTCATTTTTTTGATTGTATCCTTTGATATATATGGTTGCGCCAATTTTCTTCCACTATTTGAGCTGAGGAAGTGGGTTTGGCCCACGAAAGCTCATCACCTAATAAACCATCTTGTTAGTCTTTAAAGTGCTACATAGTCCTGTTTTTTGTTTCTCGATAGTAACTGACGTTCTTAGAGATGAGTATCCCCGTGGGTGCTCCATATTAGGTCGATGTGCCACTGCTGAGCCCTAGATCGGATATTTCAGAGCAGTGTCCCTGGGGCACTCTTAGGTTGCAGGCATCCTGCATGCATGAGCCCCTGCCTCCCGCTCCTCAGTTCCTTCTCTGGCCCGGAATGATGCCATGAGAAGGCCAGAATCCTGAAGTAGAGGGGAGGGAAGGTTGTGGACCACCCATGGGGACACTCATCTTGAAGAACATCATTTACTATCAAGATGAGTAACCTCCTCTTTGAGAGTGAGATGTCCCCGTGGGTGCTCCACATTAGGTGACTACAAAGCTATTTCCATTTAGGGAAGTAGGGACTTTGGATCTGGCAGAAAAGTGGTGGAAAGAACTGCCTTAGCTAGTTTCAGGTTGGAGAGAGGTCCCTGTGTAAGTGCGTAGTGCTTTGCAAGCGTGTGGTCAGAGGACCATGTGGCAACTGTGCAAATGTCTCTTATGGGTACTTTGCAGAGGAATGCTATAGAGGTAGCCATGGCTCTGATTGAGTGTGCCCTTATGCTCTCTGGAGGGGGCACATGTGAATGCGAGTAACAGAGCTTGATACAATTTGAGATCCAGTGGGGGAGTCTCTGTGATGAAACGGCCTGGCCCTTATTGTGGTTTGCTATCAACACAAATAGTCTGGGAGACGCTCAAAAAGGTTTAGTTCATTGCAGATAAAAAGAGAGCACTCTGTGCAGGTCAAGTGTGTGCATTTTCATCTTGAAGGAATTGGCAAGTGGTTTGGGGAAGAAGGTGGGAAGGTATATTGTCTGATTGAGGTAGAAGGATGAGTATACTTTGGGGAGGAATTTGGGATGGGTAAGTAAAGTGACCTTGTCTTTAAAAAAAGGTGGTGTATGGGGGAAATAAGCAGTTAGGGCTGCGATATCTCCCACCTGTTTCGCTGAGGTAATTGTTACAAGGAAAACAGTTTTCATAGATAAGTGTAATAATGAGATGGTGGCCATTGGTTCAAAAGGTTCAAAACTCTAATGGAGATTATTGCAAGGCCCATTTGTTTAAGGTGCAGTAGGCAGTCGATGGTAGGTAGGAGGATGTTGAAGAAACTTCCCGGTGGCATACACACCACGTCAAGAATCTTTTCCATTTCTAAAGGTAAGTCTTATGAGTGCTCTGCACCCTTCTGTGAGCAAGTCAATTCTAGCTTAGAGAACCATCCAGGAGCCACACTTTCAGGTGGAATGAGTGGAGGTTCAGTTGGATGGCATGTGGGCCTGTCTGAGGAAAGAGATCCTCTCTGTAAGGTAGGTGGATCAGTCACGCACGGGACATTGCCATTAGAAAGCCGAATCATGGTTAGAGTGGCCATGCTGGAGCTTTAAGTATTAGGGGGCTTTGTCTCTCCTTGTCTTGTGGACTACCCTGTTCAACAGAGGTATGGGAGGAAACACATACATTAGGCGGGATGTCCAGCTGATGAGGAAGACATCTCCCATTGATCCCTTGCCGATCCCCGCCCTGGAACAGAATAGGGGATATTTCATGTTAGATTGCGTGGCAAACAGATCAATGGTGGGGTGACCCCACTGTCAGAAGATGCCCGCCAATATGTGTGGATTGATTTGCCACTCGTGTTCGGCTGGATGGGCTTTGCTCAGTGCGTCTGCCGTTGTGTTCAGGGTGCCCGGAAGGTGCACTGTGGTAATATTTATGTTGTATTTCAGGTACCAGTTCCAAAGTGCTATGGCCTCTGTGCAAAGCACTTGAGATTGGGCTCCGCCCTGATGATTTATATAAAACATTGCTGTGATGTTGTCTATGTACAGTCTGACATGACTGTTGGTGATGAATGGAAGAAATCGGACACATGCATTCCTGACTGCACCGAGTTTCAGGATGTTTATATGTAAGTACTTGTCACTGCTGAATCACAGACCCTGGCAAGTATGATGTCATAGGTTGCCACTCCATCCTGTACGAGACACATCTGTCGTCATAAAGACAAGATGGTTCTGATGGGTAGAAAGGGACTCCGGAACAAAGATTCTGTGGACTTAGCCACAAGCGTAAGGATTCCTTTACTATCATTGGGAGGGCTAGGGATTTGAATATTGGGTGGACATTGGGTCTGTAAACCTGTCCCAGACAGCCCTGTAAGCATCTCATGTGAAGGTGAGCATTGTTGATGATGAATGTTGTAGAAGCTGTAGAAACCATTTTCATATTTAGCTAGAAGCCATCTTGTATATCAGAAACCATTTCAACTTTTCTCTCAAGCACGTAGACCAGAGTGAACTTTCTGTCACCCCGTGAGAAGAGGCCTACAGGATGGGCTATTGGTATGTGTTAATTGGGCTGGTTGGGACAGGAGATGTACTCCCTCGCACCTGTCCGCCATCTTGTTGATAAGGCTTTGTTTTTCCAAATTTAATTGAGGATTTCTGTAATTGGATGCCCTGATGTCAGACTGTTTGGTTAAGGGTATAAAGATACTAGGATTGATTGTATTAGTAGCCTTACTGGGTCTGGCTCTGCTGTGACCACGTTTGGCTCATGCTGTGCTTTATTAATTAATAAAGCTGCTTGTTAGCTGCCTAAACACAGAGGAGCGTGTTTTTGCTTCGACAATTTGGAGGTTCCACCGAGATTCCTAACGCGCCACTTGCCCGTATGGATGGACCGGCACTCCACTTCCAAACCTCTCAGAGCGCTCAAGAGAAGGTAAAGGGGATACCTGTTACGAAATCTCCTGGTTGAGGGCTTGGGATTTGGAGTGACGGCCGGCCATCAGGGTAAGGGGAGCTACGGAATTCAATTTTGTGGAGCGGCTAACATTTTTGTCTGTCTGTGTCTGTCTTTGTCTATTAGGCCTGTCTTATGTGTCACAGTTCCAAAAGGGCACACCGGTGTCTCTAGTGAGGCAGCCATGCGCTGGACCCTCTGTGTTCGGACGCTAAAAGCTGGTGTGGTGCCATTACTCTCTCTCGGCACACGGAACTGTGGGGAAGCTTTGTTGTCTCTCTCTGTTATTTGTGGGCGTAGTACTGACCTCTGAGGCTAACCCCAGGCCATAGTGCCCCATTCCGCCAGGCTGTCTCCAGGCGCCAGGACGTGGTGTTCTGCCGGGCTGGGGCAGGTGCCGGAAACCCCTGCGAGGCAGGTGGACCTTGAGTCCAGTGCTTCGCAACAAAAAGGGGGGGGACCAGTGCGAGCAGGTGAATTCTTGATTCGGTGACTCGCAGAGCGAGCAGGCGGATCCTGATTCAGTGACTCGCAGAGCAAGCAGGCGAATCCTGTTTCGGTGACTCGCAGAGCGAGCAGGCGGATCCTGATTTGGTGACTCGCAGAGCGAGCAGGCGGATTCTGATTCGGTGACTTGCAGAATATGGTGTAAGCAGGCGGACTTTAGTTCGGTGTCTTACAGAATTAAGCGCGCGCAGGAAATGGGGGTAGGTCAGTCTACAGGAATTCCAGTGCCTTTATGTTAAGTGTTTTCTGGTATAGGATCCTAATGAAGTCTGATATTAAGTGCCGGGTGTCTTAGGGCAGCGTCACTTAATAGAAACCCATGGGAACTAGACAATAAATAAAGATGCAGCTAAATGTGGAAACTATAGGAAAAATGTGAAAAAGGAGAAAAAAATGTGTGTGGAAAATGAGTATGAATGTAATGAGTGAAGAATGAATGCCGTTGCATAGGTCTGAGACTTGAGCTGATCCCAGCTGCACCAGGGCTCTCCCACGAGGGAGCTCTGAACGCAAGGGGGGGGGTCAGCTGAACCTCGAGACTCAGCGGATATGTGAGGGAGTGACGACTCCCCTTATTTCATGAGCTGCTAAGGTCTGACACTCTAGACCCGGCAGACTCTTTCTTTGGAGTGTGTAAAGTTAGTTTAAGTGGGGGTTAGTCTAAACACCCCCCACTCTGCCGAAAGGCACCCCTGTGTACTACATGTACGTGCATAATGGTCCAAGGACCTGTAAGCATTTAACAAATTGGAAAAGAGGAAAAATTAAAGCTATGAGGGATGAAAGTAAAGCTCAGAAAAGCAAAAATCCACCCTGCAGTAAGATAGGTAACTTAAAAGTTGCTGCAGCACCTCTGTGCCAAAATAATACATAAGAAGTGGAAAAAAAAAAAAGAAAATAAAATTCTCAGTTGGCACACCCATATCAACCAAGCTTAGGGGGAAAATCTGGCACAACATCACCCCTCTATCCCTCTTTATAACGCATACACAGATAGAGAGGAAACATGAAAAATAACTGAAAGGAATTAGCTCTTCCCTTTGAAAACACGGGCTCCTGTAACAAACTTGCCCGATCCAAAGCAAAACACAAAGTTTAAAATAAGTTTAATAGTTTAAAGAAAGTGTTCCTCCAAATCCTAAAGGGGAGGAAAAAAACAAACAAACCTGCTTTAAGAAATGACTCGTTTCTTGCAGCCTCTTCTAATCATCTTAGCAATGAAACAGTCAAGTTAAACATTTGGCTACAGATACTTTGTTAAAATCTATTAAAGAGAAAATAAGGAATTCTACTGAAACTTAATTGGTTAACCGCATAAAAGAATAGAATCTATACATTGTAAATTTGTAAAACCTGCACCCTAAGGGTTAAATGTGTCTTCCAAGGAACCTAATTATTGTTTAAAAAAATCCAAGCCCAGAAACTTCACAGTGTTTCTGGTCAAGGCTGAGCTGATAGCACTTTTGGCTTGCTTTCAGATCCAAGGTTGTGTGTGTCTGCAAACTGCCTGTCTGTTCTGGAAGGGGGGGAGCACTGTCCCCCATAAGTAAGTCTGTAACATTGCATGTGATTCTTTTCAGGAAAGGAAAACCTTTTTGCTTGCTGGAATAGTAACTAGCAAGCACCTTGTTCTAAGAGTTTCTGTGGCAGTAAAAAAAGCCTGGTCTGCAGTACAAGAGGGAAACTGAGGCATGCCACCTTTAACTTAATAATTAAATAATAAAGTAATTTACTCAAACCCTCTGAAGCTAGTGTTCAAAATAAAAGCATACAATTGGGTAACAGCAGGCTGATCAAAAAGTAGCAAAAATCTGTAAAGAAAAAGTGTTCTAAAATATAATGCACCACCCCAATGTGGGTAGAAATGTTTTCTTTGTCTTTCAGATCATCAAGAAGCGCTAATATCATCTGAAAATTAACTGAAAAAAAAAAAAACATGGTTCTGTGTCATGACATAATAAGTTTGTGTTCTGTGTTCTGTCCAGATTTGTCTTGTGTGTGTCTTAATTGTGATATATGTATTTCAAATGTTGTGTGTACAATATTGTTGTTTTAATGAATGAATAATTTAAGTCCCTTAAATAATCTTAACATTGTGCTTTATATAAATGGTTCTTGCCTTTATAATTTTAGTAGAGTTTTAGTAGCAGGCTATGCAGTTTGTACTGTCTAGAATGTAGTGAAATCTGCTCCTCTACCTGCTGTTTTTCCCTTCTGTCCTACCATCGCCAGCTCCTATGCCGTCTCTTTCAGAACTGGCCCTCCTGCAAGACCAAGCCCCAGAATCGGAAAAGCAGGAGTGGAGACTGGCAGGGTGCACCTTGCACCCAGACCACTTGTGGTGCAGCTCTGATGGCCACATTGTTGCCCCAGTGGTCTTGCTACCTCACCTTGCCCCCGTGCTCCCTAGATTGTAAAGGGGGGATGGTAGCAATCCTAAAACAAAATTGGTTTGCTCCCAAATTCTCCCAAGCAGCCAAAGATTACTGTCTGGCTTGCCCTGTCTGCCAAGCCCACAACGTGGGTAAACCTGTAAAGACAGTTCCGGCAACCAGACCTCCGCCTTTAGGACCATTTCTGAATTTACAAATGGACTTTATTCAATTGCCTAAATGTCAATCCTTTGAATAATGTGCTGGTTATTGTTTGCTTGTTTTTGGGATGGGTAGAAGCTTATCCCTGAAGGAAACATGATGACATCACAGTAGCTAAGAAACTTCTAAATTATTACATCCCATCATGGGGAATACACCTTGTGATCTCCGGTGATAAAGGTACCCACTTTACTGGGCAAATTGTTCAAAAAAAACTAGAGAAGTACTACTCTCCCAGACAAGCACTGCACTGTGCACGACACCTGGAGAGCGCAGAAACAGTAAAAAGATGAAACAGGATTTTAAAGAACGAACTTGCTAAAATATGTGAGAACTCTGGCTTAACATAGATAGTAGCACTCCAGATTGCCCTAATGAGCATGAGAGCCACTCCTAATCAGAAAACTGGACTCAGTCCACATGAAATTGCATGTGGCCAACCTATGAGACTGTAAAGTAGCCCAGAAATTAACCTGGCTGATGCCACACTTGTTAAAGGAAGCATAGTCAAGAATTGTCAGGAACTTATGAGGTGTGTACAGTCTTATCATTTACAGGTTAAGGACGCCTTCCAGGAGGCCCCAACTGAGCTGTGCCTTAAACTACAACCAAGAAACTGGGTTTGCGTGAAAGTTCACCAGCGGAAGACTGCCCTGGAACCCAGGTGAAAGTGTCCCTACCAAATCCTTCTGACCACCCATACTGCTGTAAAGTGCGAAGGATTGCCCACCTGGATTCACGCATCCCACTGCAAACCCGTCCTGGCCCCTACAGAAGTCGGCCCCAATAAGGAGCACCGCAGACCTGGTACCGGAGACCCAGGTCCAGAAGCAGATGGGAATCACCACAGACCTGGTACCAGAAACCCAGGTCCAGAAGTAGACGAGGATCAGCACAGGCTTGGTACCGGCAATCCAGGCCCAGAAGCAGACGAGCCTGAGAGACCAAGGCTAAGGTACCAGCTGCGGCCCAAAAGAACCTGCCAGCGATAGGTGAAGCAAACTACGAAGTCCTGAAGAACAGCCAGCATGAGGCTGGACAAACAATTCATGTTAAGCTTATGCTTAATCTTGTTTTTAATATTTAGTAGTTATAACCTATATGGTTCAAATGTGTTTATGCTTTTAATGAACCAAGTTTCCCAAGAATTTAATTCTACAGGTTGCTGGATATGTGCTCACAGTCCAGTACATTCAGAAGGAGGCATCCCAATAATTCCAGTCCCACTAAACAACACTCAAATGAATGGCACACTGTTTAGTAAACTAAGCCAAATGATACTTGGCAGGATAAAGAGTTTACTAACCCAGGGTATATCCGCCTAGCCTTGACCCCAATTGGAAAGTACTGCTAGACATGTAACGGTTCAGGAGCCAGGGTGAGAAAAAGCCAAACCAAATGGCCCTAGACTATGTCCTAGCTAGTAAGAGCGGGGTTTGTGCCTTAGTAAGAAGAAAATGCTGTGGGTATATTTCTGACACCAGCAAAGAAGTAAAGGAAGATGCCTCAGAAATTAAAAGAACTGTGAAACGCCTAAGGCAGGGGGAAGACTGGACCCTCTGGGATTGGTTGGGAGGCTGGTTTGGACATGTGGGAACTTGGATTTTGCAAAGAGTAGTTTTAGTATTGGCTATATTCTTTTGTGCTTATTGCTGTTTCTTGTTAATCAAATGCTGTATTTCTTGTATTCTAGAAAACACAAGATAGACCCTTACCAAAGGGAATGTGGAACTCATGATGTTAAAATAGGATGAGCAGAGAAAGGAACAAGAAATGTACATAAATACTTTAATGGAAAATGGAGGTATAAAATGGTTTCAAGGTTAGCCTTTAAAAGGCTAAAAGGGGGGAGTTGTAGAAGCTGTAGAAACCATTTTCATATTTAGCTAGAAGCCATCTTGTATATCAGAAACCATTTCAGCTTTTCTCTCAAGCACGTAGACCAGAGTGAACTTTCTGTCACCCCGTGAGAAGAGGCCTACAGGATGGGCTATTGGTATGTGTTAATTGGGCTGGTTGGGACAGGAGATGTACTCCCTCGCACCTGTCCGCCATCTTGTTGATAAGGCTTTGTTTTTCCAAATTTAATTGAGGATTTCTGTAATTGGATGCCCTGACGTCAGACTGTTTGGTTAAGGGTATAAAGATACTAGGATTGATTGTATTAGTAGCCTTACTGGGTCTGGCTCTGCTGTGACCACGTTTGGCTCATGCTGTGCTTTATTAATTAATAAAGCTGCTTGTTAGCTGCCTAAACACAGAGGAGCGTGTTTTTGCTTCGACAATGTGCACGCTGCCACGTGCCCCAACAACTTAAGGCATTTGAGTGCTGCTGTGCAGGGGCTGGATCGTAAGATGTTTACTGAGGCCACAATTTTTTGGAAATGGTTTATAGGGAGGGATGTGGTGGCCCTTGTTGAGTTGAGGCATGCTCCTATAAATTGCATCTTTTGTGTAAGAGACAGCATCGATTTGGCTTCGTTCACTTGAAGGTTGAGGTGTCGGAATAGGTGTCTTGTGATTGACAGAACGGCAGGAATTGTTGTGTGAGTGTGCCTTGAGAAGGCAGTCATCCAGGTAAGGAAATATGATAACTCTATGTTTTCTCAGATATTCTGTGACCACCGCTAGAACTTTTTAAAAGACCCTCGGGGCCATAGATTGTCCGAATGGCAATGTTGAGAATCTACAATGAAACGAAGAAAACGACTGTGAGCAGGGCGGATGGCAATATGAAAGTATGCATTCTGCAAGTCGAGGAACGAGACCCAATCGTCTTGTTTCAATGCCAGTAATATAGTGGCAAGAATTACCATCTTGAATTTTTGTTTCTGAACAAATTTATTGAGGACCTGAAGGTCTCAGATGGGTCTCCAACCTCCCGATCTTTTTTCTGTCAAGAAGTAATGGGAGTAGAACTCCTTACCCCTAAATTGTGTGGGGACTGGTTCAATCACATTTATGTGAGAGTGAGAATGGTCCCTGAAGAGGGACCAGGAAGGGGAGAGAGACAGGAAGGGAATAAGATAGCCTTTTTCAATTATCTGGAGGATATACATATATATCAGAGGTTATACGTTGCCAGTTGTTAAAGAAAGGTACTAGTCAATGATGAAACAGGTTTGCTTGCAACGATGGTGTTGGAACAGGTGAAAGGTTCTCAAGACCCTCGACCTGATATTCAAATTTGCTTATCAGACTGTTGGGAGTTGATAGAGGAAGGGCATCGTCATTGGGTTCTGCCTCTGCTCTGTTGGTATTGGTCTTGTCTGTTGTAATGTTGTGTATATGAAGGGTATCAGGTCTCGGGTAGCGCTAATACCTATATTGCCTTCTTCTAGATGCCTGGTTGTGGACCCCAAGGACCAAAGCGTTACTCTGGAATTTTTCATGAAGTGGAGAATTTCGTTGGTGTTAGCTGCAAACAAGTTTTGACCATCAAAAGAAAGATCTTCCACTGTAGATTGAATCTCTCTGGGAAATGGAGTGGAGTTAAACTATGACTCCCTTCATTACTACTGCTGTTGCTGTGGATCATGCAGCCATGTCAGCAGCATCTACTGCAGCTTGCAATGCTGTTCTAGGTATCGTGTGACTCTCCGATACCAGTGTTTTGTACTGGTGTCTTTTAATCTTGGGAATAACTGTGGTAAAGTCATTAAGTTTGGTGTAATTTCTATAGTCGTATTTGCTTAATTAAAAGCACATAGTTAGAAATGCGAAATTGTAAAGTGGAAGACGTGTATATTTTGCGTCCAGATTAGTCAAGTCTTTTGCTATCGCAGTCTAATGGCGTGGATCGACATTGTTGTTGCTTGGATTTTTGTTGTGCAGCTTCCACCACGAGGGAATTAGGTACTGCGTTAGTAAAAAGAAATTCAGATCCCTTGGGAAGGACATAATACTTCTTATCTGTTCTCTTTGCGGTAGAAGAGATTGATGCCAGAGTTTGCCTCACCATCTTTGCCAGTTCCATTATTGCAGAATTAATTGGTAGTGCTATTTTTGATGGTGGTACTGAGTGCAATGTCAGTTAACTCATTTTGGTTTTCCATAACCACCTGAAAAGGAATGTTTTATTCAGTAGCTACATGTTTAAAAAGATCTTGGAAACGTACATCATCATCTGAGGTAGTTGGAACTGGGGGCACAGACCCTTCCTCCACTGGGGGAGGGGTGGTATTTTGGTCCAGAGAGGCTTTGCCCATCTTCTGTGGGTGGGTCCCCTTTGTGTATTTGTTTAGAAGAGGAATATTGCACTCTGTATCGTTTCCAGCCATGCTGGTGTTTTTGATAGTATTGCCATTTGTCCCAATATTGCCAGTGGGGGTATGATGCAGGTGGAGGTACCCAGGGATTGCCATCATAAACAATCTCCAATAATTTATAAATTTATCTCCTAGAACTGGAAGGGACCTTGAAAGGTCATTGAGTCCAGTCCCCTGCCTTCACAGCAGGACCAAGAACCATCCCTGCAAATTTTTGCCCCAAATCCCTAAATGGCCTCTGCAAGGATTGAACTCACAACCCTGGGTTTAGCAGACCAATGCTCAAACTACTGAGCTATCGCTCCCCTTATCGTATATAAAGGCATACTCTCAAATCTGGAAGAGTAAATAGTCTGATCTGTGTAATTAGAATTTTCTGGAGGAAAACCCCTAGAGAATTCATCTTAAGATTCAGATTAAAACCTTTCCTGAGAAAGTGATCTCTGTGATGTTAACATAACAGGAGAGCGACCAGGGTCTAAAAATGGTGAGTTAAAAGTAAATGAGCTGAACAAGGCTTTGTGTTGAGTGTAGTGCCCAGCTGGTGCTGTCGGTGCCATTGTAGGAGACACAGATGCTACGTGAGGCACTGAATCATGCCTTGGTGCTGAGGAAACTAGCACCGCATTAGGCTTCTCTGTAGTGGAGACAAAGGCTCCTGTTGATATGGTTGGCGCCGCGCACTTATGCTGCACTGGCAGGATTGTATCAGTGCCGGATGGTGCTGCAGCTAACAAGACAGGCAACTTGAAGCCTGATGCCTCAGAGAGTGATTTAGCATATGCCTGTTCGTTATATGCGCCAGCAGCTCCAGAGACGACCGAAGTGTCGTTTGCGCTGAGGTGCAGTGCTGTTGCTGCTGCTCTTGTTACCAGCCGTGAGGAAGACGGCCGTTTTGGTGCCATAGCCCCCCTGAGGTAATAAAGAGGCTTGCTTTTTGGTTCCCTGCTGTTTGTGTTCCTTGGGCTGCTGGCCCGGGTTTGAAGCTGGTCTGAGACAATTTTCAAGTAAAAATAGCTTGAGGCAGAGGTCTCTGTCTTTCCGTGCCCGCGATTTCAGCTCTGCACAATGAAGACATTTTTGGGATATATTTTTCTCTCCCAGGCAGCGGACGCATTGTGAATGGCCGTCCAATATGAGGATAGGCTCTTTACATGACGAGCAATGTTTAAATCCCAGGGAGCCAGGCATAACTGTGAAAGCAGTCAGTAACTGCAAAAAAGGGTTAACTGGGAGGAAAAAAATCCACTTATACTAATCTAGGTTTTTTTTTAAACTAAGTAACTAACTACAATATCAATAACTGGAGAGAAAAATCTTGTTTTTTAAATGGAGATAATCATGTAGACATGAAGCAGCTACAGAGCACAGCTGAGGCCGTCTTTAGCTGGAGGCAGTAGAGATAGAACTGCGGAGTGGGATGGGGGGCGCTCACGCATGTGTGATGCCTGCAGTCTAAGAGCCTGCAGCAGCAGGCATGTGCATGCGTGGCCCCAGGAATGCCGCTCTGAAATCTCCGATCTAGGGTTCGGCAGAAGTGCACCAACCTAATGTGGAGCACCCACAGAGACATCTCTCAAAGAAGAAGTAGTACACTTATACAACACTAAATCCTGATTCCTTTTTTTGTTGAAATACTGTAGCCTGATTTATTAAACTTTTATTAAACTCATTTAACTATTTCCGGAATTGAAATGGAATTTCTTTAAAGTTTTTATGTATGAAATAAATCAAAAATATAAAACCAACTTCTCTTTAGTGTAGATATTAGCTATTCTGCATGTTTTTGTCAGGAAAAAAATGAAGCATCATAGTTTGCCTTTTATAATGTGCATAAGATGTTGAGTAGATTCTTCTCTAATTTTTACATATGAAGTATGTCAGATACATTAACCATAGCTCCTAATATGAAAGAGTAGACATTGTATATACACCACTTTTCACTCCAAACACAAAAATACAAGATTGCAAAATTCCTGCTGCTCTACAAAATAAGTATTTTACCTTTTTAGCAGTTTCAAATTCTAGACCTTCTAAGGCCTCCATAGCCAGCTCTTTCCAGTCAGTGTCAGTTACTCCTAAACAAGCAATCTGATAGGCTTCTTTGAACATTTTCCGTTCCAGATATTGATACATAGGTGCAGACTGAGGATTTCCGTAGAGAAATATTTGTCAAAAGCAAAATATTAAGATTAGTGAACATATTTAGTGAATAAATCTGCTCATTTTCCAACCCCAACTGTTACAAACCCACTATGTACCCAATCTATTTTTCTGTATTATAAATAAGAAAGTGTTCAAGATAGAACAATAGTTATAAACATAATACAGTAATTTACTCTGTGAATTAACTAAGTACAATCCAGAACAGTGGGGAAGAGGATAACTGAACTCCAAACCTTTTTGTCCTGAGAGCACTGCTTGCTAGGATCTGAGATCCTATAATTCGGTACAAGCATTCATGTAGTGCATTCTTTACTTATCCACAACGCTAAACGATGCCAACAGTAGTTCTAGGCATGTAAGAAGTGCAGAATCATGTCAAGGGCCTGCACTGATTCCCCCGTTCCCCCCTTTTGTTTGTTTGGTTTTGATGTTCATTTTTAAGCCATTGTCAAGTAGAAAAAAAACATCTAGTGCAGGGGTTCCCAAACTTTTTGACACGGGGACCAGTAAATCCATTCACGAACTTTTGGAGGACCAGTAATATTCATTTGCATATTCATTAATCAAATGATGAATATTCAAATAAGTTGTTTCTGGTCCTCCCAAATCTCCCAGTGCCAGCTTTAGCAAAGCTTTTGATATGGTCACCCACAATATTCTTGCCAGCAAGTTAAGGAATATGGATTGGATAAATGGGCTGTAAGACAAACAGAAAGCTGGTTAGAACCAGGGTTTCCCAAACTTTTTACTTTAATTGGAACCCTTTTTTTTCAGTTCTGCTTTTTGCAGCCCAAAAATATAAACACATGAAAAACAAACTGAGAAAATACCAGACATATAACATGTCTGGTATTTTCTCATTAGGTAAGTTGTATTATTACTAGATGTATCAGTTTGTAGTTTCGAACTGCCTGGCTGGTAAATGTGCTCAGGCTGCATGAGTGTGTCTACCAGCCAGTCTACCGGGGGGGGGGGGGGGGAGAGAACAGTAGAATCCCTGTGCCAGACTAACTCGTGCTTTGTGGGTGGGGGGGGGGGGAGAAGAGGGGAATGGGGTCGGGTCAGTCCCACTCTCTGCAGGCCAATTCATTCCTCCCCCTTGCTGCGCCTCTGGCCAGCCCCACTTTCCCCAACCCCCTCCCTGGCAGTCAGTTCTCCCCCTCTTCTCTTCCCAATTTCCCTTGGCCAGCCCCGCTGCCTGCGTCCAGCCCTCCTTCCAGCGGCCACTTCTCCCACCCCGCCCACATCTTCCCCGGCCAGCTCCCTGCCCCCAACCTCACACCCCCCGGCAGCCCTGCTTCCACCGGCCCCCCAATCTCCCCAGCCTGCCCTGATTCCCCCATCCAGTTCTGCTTCCGGTGGCCAGCTCTCCCCACCTCCTCACCCCAGAATCCCCTGGCACCTGCACCTTCCCTTAGCCCTGCACCCTCCTGGTGCCTCCCTTTGCCCTCTTTTTCCCTAATACCCACCCCCTCACCAGTCTCTGCCCCATTCCCCTCCTGCCCATCTGTGCCCTCACACACAATTTGTTCCATCCTGACTTTCCTCATGCCCACCCCTTCTCTCAAGCCTCCTCCCAGCCCCCAGTGCCCTTCCCCTCTCCCAGCATCACCCTGTCCCCCCTCCCACTGACACCACCCCTCCTGCCCTTTCCCTCATGGTCTGCACTTGGCCACCTGGCATTTGTCTCTCCCGCACCCCTGTCCCTTGGTACCTTCCCCTACCAAGCCCCTTCTCCTTCCACCCCTTTCCCCACCGCTCTCCTTTCCCCACCGCTGCCGCACGAGCCGGTTCCTACCTTCTCCTTCCATGATGCGGGGCGGGGTCCGCGCTCAGGCCCCGGAGGCTGAACCCGGAGCCAGCCAGGCCCCGCCACGTGCCTCCCGCGGGTTTCAAAACCCGGGCCGTGACGTCACGTCACGCCTGGGCGTCCTCCCCGCCCACATGCAATGCCGCGCACGGGCGGCAGGCGGCGAGGAGGAGCCGCGCGCGGCAGAAACGTACAGGGCCGAGGGGACGCTCTGGGGGCGGGGCGGGAGGATGCGCGGGGGTGGGGCCCGCTCCAGGCAGAGCCAGGGAGAGACCCAGCCCCACAGAGCGCTGGAGCAGGGCCCCGGCTCTTAACTCGCCGGCACTTCTGGGTGCAGGGGCACAGGGCCAAACGGATCGAATTGGCCTAAGGGACGGCAGCTGCCAGGCGTGCTGAGGCCCAGCAATTTTTTTCCGGGCCGCGGACCATAGTTTGGGAAACGCTGATCTAGTGTCCAAGGGCAAATCAGTTATAGTCCACTGAATATATTAATGCTTCTATTGTTTGGGATTTTTCCCATAATGCAGGAAGACTCACTATTGATTGACACAGAATGTATAAATATATTACCAACTGGATACATCTATGACTGAAAGTGGCTGGCTGCTGCGGACAACCTATGCATGATCACACGCTGCCCCCACCCCAGCACAATCCTTACAACTCCCTTTGGCCAGTTTCCATAGGTCACACTAGTGGGTACAGGCAGCTTGCAGAGCTCCCCTGCCCCCATGATGTGTACCACACAGACACACACATGCTGGCCCCAGTAGCCAGCCACTTTAGCGGCGTATGGGAGCACGGCAGGCAGGGAGTCTACCTGCGAGTCCTGCTAGGCTGCTGGCCAGCAGCTGCCTAGGGTAAGTGCCTACCAGCCAAAGCTTGCACCTAACCCCCCCATACCTTCCTATACTCTAACTCATGCACCAGTTCACTACTCAAACCCTATGCACTCTCTCTCACACCCTTACCCCTGCTCATAACTCCTTCCCAGGCTCTGCATCCCCTCCTATACCCCGTCCCACATCATAATCCTCTCCTGCATCCAAACCACCTCCCAGCCCTGCACTCCCCTCCTGAATCCCATTCTCTGGACCAGGTCACAACTCCCTCCTTCACCCAACCTCCATCCCAGACCCTGCACCCCCTCCATTAATATCACAGAAAAGTCGCAGGGGATAGCCATTTTAGTCTGTAACTTTAAAAAGAACATAAGAACAGCTATACTGGGTCCATCTCTCCCAGTGTCCTGTCTGCCGACAGTGGCCAATGCCACATGCCCCAGAAGAAGTGAACAGAACAGGTAATCATCACATGATCCCTCTCCTGTCATCCACTGCCAGCCTCTGACAAACAGAGGCTAGAGACACCATTCCTACCCATCCTGGCCAATAGCCATTGATGGACCTAACCTCCCTGAATTTTTCTAGTTCTTTTTTGAACCCTGTTAACGTTCTGGTCTTCATAATCTCCTCTGTCACGGAGTTCCACAGATTGACTGTGCGCTGCATGAAGAAAACTTCCTTTTGTTTATTTTAAACCTGCTACCTATACATTTCATTTGGTGACCCCCTAGTTCTTATATTATGGGAACAAATAAATAAATTTTCCTTATTCACTTTTTCCACACCAGTAATGATTTTATAGCTGTCTAGCAGATCCCCCCACCTTAGTCTCCTCTTTTCTAAGCTGAAAAGTCCAAGTCTTTGTAATTTCTCTTCATATGGGACCCATTCCAAACCCCTAATCATTTTTCATTTTTTTCTTTTTTTGCCCTTTTCTGAACCTTTTCCAATACCAGTGCAGGTTGGACCTTCCTGGTCTGGCACCCTCATGAGGGATTGTGCCAGACCCGGGGAGGTCATTTTTGGACCCCTGCCACTGGCCCCCCTGGTCCAGCCACTGGCCTCCCAGCTGGCTCCCCTACCTCCTGCTGGTCCCTTTGCCCTGCTGGCCCGTTGGCCAGTCATCGCTTCTGTGGCTCCGTTAGGCAGCCTAGTGTTAGGGCTACAGGCACCCGCACGCCCTGTGTGCTAGGACTCCAGACAGCCACACATCCCGGGGCTTTCTGAGCAGCCATGACGGGGTTCCATGAGCAGCCCCGCGCATCACATGCAGGGGCTCCCCGGGCAGCTGCACGCGCTGGGGCTCCCAGCCCCCACTGGGCAGCCACACGCAAGGTCTCCCAACCCCGCTGGGCATCCCTGCTACCACATGCTGGGTGGCCCTGCCATCAGCTCCCTGCATGCAGCCCACTGCCCTGCTGGCCCCCCAGGGATCCTTACTGTCGGCCCTCCACTGGGACTCTCTGGTCCAGCAACATCCATCCTGGATCATGGATGTTGCCGGACCAGAGAATCCTGGTTAAGAGAGTTTCAACCTGTATATCTTTTTTGAGATGAGGCGACCACATTCTTACATAGTATTTAAGATGTGGGCTTACTATGGTTTTATATAGAGGCATTAAGATATTCTCCATCTTATTCTCTGTCCCTAACAACAAGCTGTCCCGTGGTACCTTAGGGTGTGTCTACACAGCAAAGTTATTTATTTCAGAATAACGGCCATTATTCTGAAATAACTATGCAAGCAGCTACAGAGCAATTCCGTTATTTCGAAATAATTTTAAAATAATAGACGGTTTATTCCGACTTCTGTAAGCCTCATTCTATGAAGAACACCACTTATTCCAAAATAGTTATTTCGGAATATGGGCTGTGTAGACGCTCCACTTCCGCTATTTCGAAATAGCCCCTCACCAGAGCCATTCTAAGTTATTCCTCCTGGGGCTCTAAATCGAGATAGCTCATCTACATTAGGGAAGCCTGTTTCAAATTAATTTTGAGGCTTTCCTGCAGTGTAGACGTGCTATTTTGAAATAAGCTATTTCGGAATAACTATTCTGGAAAAGCTTATTCTGAAATAACTGTGCAGTATAGATGTAGCCTTAGAGACTAACAAATATATTAGAGCTTTCATGGGTATGGGTTTATGGGGAACATTTTAACTTCCCTGGACAATCAATAATGGATTTAAAGCAGCCATTCTTATACAAAGGAATTTTATCACCCAATTACAGAGGGAGACAACTGAACTGGAATTCATTTACAAGTTCAACACTATCAACTTTTAAAGATATTAACTGGTTAATGCCCCACAAAGGCAATTTCCCTTGCCTTTGATATTCACATTTCCATATCAAAAGCTATGAATGAGACACATCCAGACTGACTTTATTAGTTTCATTAACACTGGTCCTACAATTGATAAGTAACTGTTTTTGCTGTTATGACGACCCTGGATTCTATAATTTCCATTCCAACTCATTTGATTAAATGGGTTTTATTACCCCCAAAAGCTCATGCTCTAACATATCTGTTAGTCTCTAAGATGCCACAAGACAGGTCATTGATCATAGAAAAGCGTGGCCCTTGACTACTTACCTAACTGTTGGAGTGGCCCGCTTGCAAAAATTATTGCTCAACACTTATTTATATTGCTTAAACATATCCAAAAGAACAAACAGAAGGTAAGTTAATAAGAGAGTATGTGGCCTGGGTGTAACATGGACATTTGAAAAATAACATGAAAAATATGTATGGAGGGGGAAGACATGCAGAAGCAGAAGACAAAGTAAGTTTGAACAAAACCACACTGTCCTTATAATTCACTACTTTTAAAGTAAACGCACTAATAAATAAAATGGGGAGAGGAACGACTGTGATAATGCAAGAGCACACTTCAGCAAAAGAGAAGGAAAAACTTAAAGTGAGAACTGTTGCATTCATATTAAACTGCACAGATCAACAAAAGGTACAGTATTGACAGATGTGAATACACTACGCGTTCTGATTACATTGATTATGGTAATACAAAATTGACAAATTTCAGAATGTTTTTGTTTTTAAACCTTATTGTTCAGAAAACACAAAACATGGGTTAATTAGATTACACATTACCTGAGGAACTTCAACAGCTGACATAGAAAAAACATGAAGACAGAAAATCTTGGAGCCATTGTATCCCACCACAAAGCCTTGAAGTTTTTGCTGATGGACAGGAAAGTTACTAGCTTTGATGTTGAGGTAACCCCCTCCGGAAAAGCAAAGCATATCCTCACATTGAGTATTCCAAGCCACGCTATTAGCATTCGGTTCCTAATGAGCATATTATACGGGTGATTAAAATTACTGTGCAACAGACAAAATTAGATCTTTTCCCCAAGCAATCACTGTCCTTCAGCTAAGACAACTGATTGTTATATCCTGTATAAAGTATTTTTTACAATAGTTCTTTACGTTTAGTAAAGTACAGGTACTTCAAAGTTTAAAATATTGACACATTTTCACAGCACTTGTTTTATGCTTATTAAATTGCTATAATTGTGCCTAATATGTTTCCTATGTATCTCTCTCATTACCTTTACTTACACATTAAAATTAAATTCCTTCCACAGACAGACACTGGTTCTTAGCTATCAGAAAAGAACGGTTACTTACCTGTAACTGTTGTTCTTCAAGATGTGTTGCTCATGTCCATTCGAAGTAGGTGTGCGCACCGCATGCACCGCGTCTTCCGGAGCGTTTTCCTTAGCGGTACCCGTAGCGCCAGCAGGGCGCTCCCTGGAGTGGCACCGCCATGGCGGGGCATAAGTACCCCTGCCGGCGCTGCCCCACCTCAGTTCCTTCTTGCCGGATACTCCGACGAAGGGGAGGCAGGGTGGAAGTAGAATGTACATGAGCAACACATCTCGAAGAACAAGTTACAGGTAAGTAACCGTTCTTTTCTTCTTCGAGTGGTTGCTCATGTCCATTCGAAGTAGGTGACTACCAAGCTAACCCCACGGAGGAGGGATAGAAGCAGTCATACCACCAGAGTCATGAAGAGAGGTGAACAATAAATGGATTTATTCGAACAATCCAACACTGATAAGGCACATATTAAGAACAATGACAACAGGACATATCTACATATTTACATTACAGATTCGAGGACTTCAGAGGCCACCCCTGCATCCTCCCTCGCCTGCTGTACTAGCGCATAGTGCGCTGTAAATGTGTGAAGGGAAGACCATGTGGCCGTCCTGCAAATTTCCGTGATTGGTACCTGGGCACCAAAAGCCACCGAGGACGCCTGTGCCCTGGTAGAGTGTGCCTTCACCCTGGGTGGGGTTTTACCAGCCAGTTGATAACATTCTGTGATGCATTGCACCACCCATCTTGATAGCCTTTGAGTTGAAATAGGCGACCCTTTCACCCTGTTCCCAAACGCAACAAACAATTGTTGGGATTTACGGAATGGCTTGGTTCTGTCAATGTAGAACGCCAGTGCCCGCTTAGCGTCCAGGGAGTGAAGCACCCGCTCCTTAGGGGAGGCATGAGGTTTTGGGGAAAAAAACGGGAGATAAATCTCCTGGGACAGGTGGAATGGTGACACCACCTTTGGGAGGAAGGCTGGATGAGGCCGTAGCCTTACGTTGCTATGTGAAAAAACAAGGTAGGGTGGGTCTACAGTAAGCGCCCTTAGTTCCGACACCCTTCGAGCCGATGTAATGGCCACAATGAAAGCAACCTTCAACGAAAGGTGCTACAGGGAACACGTGGCCAGCGGTTCAAAGGGGGGGGTAACATAAGCCTGTGGAGGACCACATTGAGGTCCCAGGCAGGACCCACACCGAGGGATACAACTTTTCCAAGCCAGTAAGAAACCTTTTAACCACCGGGTTAGAAAAAAGGGAGATTCCTGCCGTACCAGTATGGAAGGCGGAGAGAGATGCCACATGGACTTTGATAGAGGAAAAGAACAAGCCACTAGACCGAAGCTGGAAAAGATAGTCAAGAATAGTTGGAATAGGGGCCGAGGACGGGTGTACTCCTCTCCGGGACGCCCAAGACGAGAAGCGCCGCCACTTGGCAGCATACGACCATCTAGTAGAGGGTTTCCTGCTACTGAGCAGCACCATCTGGACCTCCTGGGAACATTCCCTTTCAGGTTGGTTCAACCACGGATAAACCAGGCCGTTAGGTGGAGAGACCGGAGATCCGGGTGAACCACGATCCCCTCGTTCCAAGGTTGAGTTAGCAGGTCCCGGACTGGAGGGAGTGCTATTGGATCTTGGGTAAGCATGTCCACTAGGATGGGGAACCAGAACTGCCTGGGCCACCTGCGGGCTATGAGAATGATCGAGGCCCAAAATGTCCTCGCTCTGGTCAACACCCTGGAAATTAGGGGGAACGGGGGAAAAGCATAGAGAATGCCCTCTGGCCACACGGTCGTCAGGGCATCCCCCAGGGAATATTTCCCCAGCCCCAGCAGGGAACAGTAGTTCCGTCACTTGGCATTGTGTGCCGAGGCGAACAGGTCTAGGCGGGGATAACCCCACCTGCAGAAAACCTGACGGAGAACAGAGTCCTTGAGCGACCACTCATGCGCTCCAAAGGATCTGCTCAGCGTGTCTGCTAGCAGGTTTTTGCACCCCGGGAGGTATTCCGCCTGCGGCATGATATCGTGCGTGACACAGGTGCCAGAGTCACAGGGCCTATTTGCAGAGGGGAGGCGAGCCCCACCCTGCTTGTTGAGATAAAATACCGCTGCTGTGTTGTCCATACGAACCAGGATCAAGCGGTGAGAGAGCCTTGGCAGAAAAGCTTCGCAGGCTCTCCTCACTGCCCGCAATTCCCGGACGTTTATGTGCAGGGTTCGTTTGGAGGGGGACCAGAGGCCTTGATTCCTGTACTGCCCTAGGTGTGCTCCCCAGCCCAGGTCGGACGCATCGGTGACCAGCGTAAGGGAGGGGGGAGGGGCACTAAAAGGAACCCCACTGCGTACCAGTTTCCTGGATCCACCATAGGAGGGAGTCCAGAATTTCTGGGGGCACTGTGATTATCGAGTCCCAAAGACCCCTGGATTGGCTGAAGGCCTGTGCCAACCACACCTGCAGGGGTCTCATTCTCATTCTGGCATGGCGCACCATGTACGTGCACGCCGCCATATGGCCCAGGACCCTGGAGCAGACCCAAGGGGTCATGATAGGGGACTGAATTAACCCTGAGATCAGCTCCACTATGGAGAGGAACCTGCTCTTGGGCAAGAACGCTCTTGCCACCTTTGCGTCGAGGAGGGCTCCCACGAATTCTATCTGCTGGGAGGGGGCCAGCGATGACTTTTCGATGTTTATCATGAGCCCCAACCTTAGGAAGAGAGCTCTTGTGAGTGCCACGTGAGCTTCTACCTGCTCGTACGAGCGACCTCGGATCAGCCAATCGTCGAGGTACGGGAACACCTCCCCCCCCTTGTTTGCGGAGAAATGCGGCAACCTCCGCCATACATTTTGTGAACACCCTTGGTGCCGTACACAAACCAAAGGGGAGCACCGTAAACTGAAAATGGTATTGGCCCACCATAAACCTGAGGAACTTCCTGTGGCTGGGCCTGATCGCCACATGGAAGTACGCGTCCTTGAGGTTGAAAGTCGCGTACCAGTCTCCTAACTGTAGCACTGGGATGACCGAGGCCAAGGTCACCATTCTGAACCTGTGTTTTATGACCACCTTGTTTAAATTTCAGCGGTCCAAGATGGGATGGACTCCTCCCTTCGGTTTGGGGACAACAAAATAATGGGAGTAAAAACCTCTTCCTCGCAGATGCGGAGGAACCTCCTCTATTGCCCCTTTTTCAAGGAGCGCAGACACCTCCTGGCACAGGATGTGTTCGTGAGGGGTGTCCCTTACTAAGGACAGAGAAGGGAGTTTTGAGGGCGGTGGGCCCAGGAATGGGATAGAATAGCCTCCATTTACTATGTTCAAAACCCAGGCATCCGATGTGATTAGAGCCCATGCATGGGCAAAAAGGGATAGCCTAGCCCCAAACGGGGGGCCAGGGCGGGGGACTGGTACAGGACTCTCGAAAAGGGCGTCAAAATTGGGGCTTGCCCTGATGGGAAGGACCGTGGGGACCTCCCCGCTGGGTATTGGTCCTTGGGCGACAACGTCGACCCCATCCCCCTGGGGGTGCACAGCCGCCCCGGAACCTCCACCGGAGGCCTGGGAGCAGCTCCTCCAGTAATCCCCACGGGGAATCTGGGACTGCGCTCTCCCCTGCTGCCTATAGAGCAGCTGCCGACGCTGCAGGGCCGGCGTGTGGATGCCCAAGGGCTTTAAGGTGGACCTTGTGTCCTTTAGGGTATGGAGCCTAGAGTCGGTGTGCTCCAAGAACAGAGTTTTGCCTTCAAAGGGCAAGTCCTGGACCGTATGTTGCACATCCGGGGGAATTCCCGAGACGTGGAGCCATGCCCCGAGACGCATAACGACACCAGTCGCCATAGTGCGGGCTGCCGAATCAACAGTGTCCAGTGATGCCTAGAGAGCGGTTCGCGCAATGACTTTACCCTCCGAGGCAATGGCCGCGAACTCCTGACGGTCCTCCGCCGGGAGTCTGTCTCTGAACTTTTCGACGGCCTGCCAGGTATTAAAAGCATACCTACTTAGCATTGCCTGCTGGTTAGCGATGCGGAGTTGTAGTGCCCCTGTGGTGTAAACCTTACGCCCCAACAGATCCAGCCGCTTAGGCTCTCTCGCCTTTGGAGAGTGACCGGGCTGAGGGAGTCTTTCCTTTTGGGCCGCGGCCTGCACGACCAAGGACCCCGGGATGGGCTGTGAATACAGGTATTCATGCCCCGAGTGCAGGACGTAATAACGCCTCTCGACCCCTTTTAAGGTAGGGGTCAAGGTTGCACAGGGCATTAGTAATTTTTGACACCGTTTTGTTGAGCAGTAAGGCCAACCGCGTAGGCGTGTCCTCCATAAGGATGTCCACCATTGGATCCGTGTCCTCAATGTCAGGTTCCACTGGAACGGCCAGGTTGGAAGCCATGTGCCGGAGCAGATCCTGGTGCGTGCGGGCATCTATTGAAGGCAGACTTGGTGCCGGGTCTGGTAGTGCCTCGTCCAGAGACGACGACGACTCCTGAATTGGCACAGGAGCGGTTGTCACCAACTGTGGTGCCGGTTGAGCAACTTGTGCCCCCGATGGGTCTGCCTCTGGTGCCGGTGACTGCGGTGCCGCTGGATCCGGTTGCGGCGCCCGAAGATGGGAGGGAGGGGCCCGGGACAGGCACGCCGACGGTTGGGAACAGTGCCCTGAAGCCTCCGACCCCAGACAGGGGGGCAGCTGACCTTGCCACTGATGGTAGACCCAGAGGGTCCAAAAAGGCCACTGCGGGTGCAGAGGCCACGTTTGCTGACTGTGGTCCCTCCGGTGCCTGGACATGGACCTGTGGGCCGAGGATGCTCCCGAGGACCCCGATCGGATGAAAACGGCATCTGAGTCCGACAAGTAATCGGACTCCGGCAGGCTGGAGCCAAGGAGGAATGCAGGGCAAACTTGGTCATGGATTCAGGCTTGCCCACATGAGTACGGTGGGGCCGGGCAATCTGCGGCACGGGGGGACCCATGCCCGGTGCCAGAAGGCTCGTTGACGGTTGCGGCACCAGGGGACCCAGCCCCGGTACCGAGAATTCTGCAGCACCCAGTTGCGGTACCGGATGCGAAGCAGCCAGCTGCGGCACCGGGGTGCTCAGGCCCGGTGCTGGTTGCGTCGCTAGCTGTTGTGGCACTGGTGTGCTCTGGCCCGGAGCTGGTTGAGTCGCCAGCAGTTGTGGCCCTGGGGTGCCTAAGCCCGATGCTGGTTGAGACGCCAGTAGTTGTGGCACCAGGGTGCCGAGGCCCGGTGCATGTTGGGACGCCAGCAGTTGTGGCACCGAGGTGCTCAGGCTCGGTGCCGGTTGAGTTGCCGCCATTGGCTGCGGCACTGGGGTGCCAGGCCCGGTGCCGGTTGAGTTGTGACTGGCAGATGCGGCACCGGGGTACTGAGGCCCGGTGCCGGAAGAGACCACTGCGTTGATGCCGGTGCAGATAAAGGCACGGAGACGGATGCCGGCTCTTGGGTGTCCGCCATGGAGGAGAGAGGTGCCTGAGTGGACGCCACACGGCTACGGAGATACGGCACCGGTACCGCCAGGCGGGGAGCTGGCAAGGAGCTCAGCTGCAGCGAAGTTCGAGCACGGCTCGAAGCTACCTGAGACTGACGACACGGTGTTGAGAAGGGTGCCGTAGTAGCGATTGGTACTGACCCCACATGGGGTGGTCCCGACGCATAAGCCACCTTAGCATGCCGACCTGGGCCATGCGGGGGCGAAGTCGTAGCCAGCTGAGCCTCCGACGAGGGTGACCTCGATCCTTCCGAGTCAACCGACGATGGAGGGGAGGTCGTGAGGCTAATAAGGTCCTGCGCCGCTTCAAATGTGTCCGGCGTGGACAGGCGGTGTGAAGGCAGGCGACCAGGACTATCGAGGCCTCCTCTGCGCCGACGGTGCGCCGGAAGAGATACGTGCACCGGTGAGTCCGCGCCGCGGAGCCCAATCGAAGTTGACTTCTTTGAAGGGGACCTTCCGCGTAACTTCTTCACCCTCTTGGACGGAGGAGAGTGAGACCGGTGCCGAGACCTCGACACCGACGCACGGTGCCGGTGAGGAGCCTCCCGCGTGGAAGCCGGTGCGCTGTGCACCGCAGGTTGCTCCGGCGGCACCAGTTGAAGCGCTGTCTCCATGAGGAGAAGCTTCAGGCGGGAAACCCTTTCTTTTCTCATACGGGGCTTAAAGGATTTACAGATCTTACAGGCAATTGCCAGATGAGCCTCACCCAAACACTTAAGGCAACTGTCGAGTGGGTCGCCCCTGGGCATAAACTTCCCACAGTCAGCGCACGTCTTGAAGCCTTGCGGCCCTGGCATTCCTTACCCCCAAGGGGGAAGGAACAAAACAAAGAACCTAACTATCTAACTACAAGAACTATTTACAAACAAATGTGAGAATGGGAACCATTAACTAACTAGGAGACTAAGAGAGATAGAGACGCTCCAACGACCGTCACGGCGGTAAGAAGGAACAGAGGTGGGGCAGCGCCGGCAGGGGTACTTATGCCCCACCATGGCGGCGCCACTCCAGGGGGCGCCCTGCCGGCGCTACAGGTACCGCTAGGGAAAACGCTCCGGAAGACGCGGTGCACACGGTGTGCACACCTACTTCGAATGGACATGAGCAACCACTCGAAGAAGAATAATTTAATCTCTAGTTTTACTTTCTGGCATTAAAAGAATCCTAGGGGTCCTATTTTAATACTTCACACTTTCTATCAGAGGACATACCTCAAAATACCTTACTAATATTAATGGATTAAGTCTCACAGAGGGACTATGCTAAACTCCATATCAGAGAAGTATTATTATCCCCTTTTATATTGAGAGAAAGTGAGGCACAGAAGTGGCTTAGAGTCTAATCCTGCTCCCACTGAAATCAACAGTAAAATTCCTACTGACTTCAATAATTCAAAAGAAATATTACATGGCCCCAAGTGACTTGCTAAGGATGACACAGCAAGTGCATGAATGAGGTTTGTAAAGAACACAAATCTTCTGGCTCCTACTTCCTTCCTTACCTTAAACAACACTCTCTAAATAGAGCATAACATATTAGAATCTACAAAATTCCACAGTTGATTTTTATTTGTGTAATAATTATGGATGTTTCCTGAATGTAAGAAACAAAAACCACATTCTGAGTCCCTAGGACTTAAAGATTTTAATTTCTTACCTGGAAAAGCAGCTCTTTGGTATGAATATCATATACTAGGCAAGTATCATTTTCATCTACCACTGCCAGCTTATTTCGGGATGCACTCATATCGAGACAGCGCACAGCTGTGGATTGCTTCAACAGGACAATTGCAAAAAGATTGTCCACAAATATCTTCAGAATCTGGACATATTTGAAATTAAAGTTAGTCAGTCAAAGTTGCAGCTACTAAAATTAGCAATAGAATAGTGGATATTAACTCTGAGGTTGAAAATAGGACTGTGAATACATACTATGAAGAATATTAAAAATGTGTAAAAACTAAAGCAGTTTGAGAATGCTTTTGAAGACTTATACACTTGTTTCTTGCAAGCTAATATAAACAAAACAATTGAGACAGCATAGATTTGGTATCAATTTACATGTTGGCACTCTCTATTTTGGAATTCCCTCATATGGCAACACCTCTGGTCCAACATCGTCAGCAGCCTCATGGGAGGGCTGGGGCTGGGGCACTCACAGGGGAAAACTGTGGGCTGGGGCCAGAAGCATGGCTGGACTAGGGAAGAATGGAGCCACAGAGCAGAGGAGCAGAGTCCCTGCACGCACTAGGCCCGTGGGCTAGAGCTGTGGAGCTCCAGGTGAGCCAGAGCAGTGGAGTCCCCGGAGGGCAGTGCCCTAGCAGGTGAAACACTGGACCCCAGGGGAAGGCGGGAACAGAGAGGCAAGCACTGACATACCCTAATTCAGCAGATTCCCTGGTGACCAGTCCTGAGGGTGCTGAATCAGGGAGATTCAATTTATACTTGTTGAACAATTACATTAACACATTTATTTATGCTTAGCATCATTGTATATAAATACTACAAAGACCACTTATGGCAACAACCTAAACACTTTACTTTCACTGCTTTTGTAATCTGTAAGCTCTATGTAACTCCAGAACTACAAAGAAACAGTTAGCCTCTGCTGTCACTTGAATTGTATGATATCCTACAGCAGTGATGAGCAACCAAGAACAGTGAGCCTCTCACACATTGGTGTACTGGAGCCCCACACCTTCTACTCCTTCCCTTACCCACCAACACTTTCGGAGCACCACAAATTACTTAACTAGCACTCCATCCTGGCTTCCTCCCCTGTACAAAAACTGGAATGCTGTGAATCACCTGTTCATCATATGCTATAAAACAAATTCCAAAGGGTCCATTTCTTATTGGGGCAGTCAACTGTGGATTTGTCAGTAAACTGTAGAGAACCCTTTTCAGTATATTCACTTTTTTGGAGGTCCATCTATGAAGCATAAGCAATGAGGAATAATTTTGTCTTCCGTGGGTAACCTACAAACGAGCAGCTAAAATGGAAGAACGTGAGCCCACAGACAACAAATATAAATGAATGGGTCTTCTGATTCAGGATTGAACTTAGCTTGGGTCCATAGACTTCAGGTTATAAGTCTTTTCTACTTCTGGGGTCAGCTTTATGTATTTCTGTTCTCTTCAACACAGTAAAATAGATTTTGCTTTGTACTTTTTTTTTTTAAATAAATAAGGTAAAAATCAATCAAAGCATTACCTGGCCATTCTTCAGACCGACTAAGAGGCCTTCTCTTCCAGAAGGGCCACCAATTACTTTAATGTAACGAATGAGAGACTCCATCAGCCACTCCCGTTCTTTAACACCACTAAATGAGAGGCATTGTAGTCTTTTCTCCTTAAAAAAAAAAAAAAACCTGTGATGTACAATATAATACACATTGGTAAACAGGAATTCATTCCACTTTCAAGTGTATTCACATCTATCCAGATATGCCTGCCTCAATAGGCACATACAAGAGACTGCCAAATACATGTCAGATCACTCTAGCAGACAAAATATATTTTTAAAGATTCATGATAGCAAGTAGAAAATATCAAATCCCCTTTTTCTACCACCTGTTATCCCAAAAGATCCCATAACACATTATAAACAGACCACTAGAATATTTTTTCAGGTGGCTGTATTTTAATTGCCTAATCCATTACAGTATTTTCAGTATGCTAATCTTATTTTGCCAGCCCTTTTAAACCCTTTTCTTATCAAAGTTATGTTTAATTTTTCAAGTACATACCTGGCATAAGATAATGTGATCTGAACATACAACTAATAAATTGCATTCAAATTTCTTTGCTATCTTTTCCTTCACACGGTAATGCATGTCTGAGGAATCATCTGAATATAATTCATAAATCAGGATTTTTTCTGGAAGCTGGATTGCTAATCTATTTTTGTAGATTGCAATTTTCTTTACAAGTTCTCTGCATTTTATTCTAACTGAAAAGAAAGAACATAAGAAAGTGTAGTAATGTGTAGGGCCAAACTGAAACAATTTAATACCATGTCCAGCCTGATTACAATTTAATCCTTACAAAATACTTCTACATCAGTCAAACCTACTAGAAGAAAGTCTGTGGCTCCACATGAAGTACAGGCAGTCCCCGAGTTACGCAGATCCGACTTCCGCCTCTGCCTCGGGCTTCCTGTAGTCAGCCGCTGGTCAGTTTCAGCAGTGGCTGAATCTGGACGCCAGTTCCAACTTACATACAGATTCAACTTAAGAACAAACCTACAGTCCCTATCTTGTACGTAACCCGGGGACTGCCTGTATAAGGTATGCATTTGTGCTACTGGTTAGCAGGAGGTCACAAGTTATTAATAGTCACTTCTTGTGAAGGAGGTACAACAATGCATGTTTCAATGTCTCTTTCATGTCATAAAATGGGGTGAGAATTTTCTTTTTAAATGTGCTTAGAAAATATCAGCACAAGTATTTGATGCTATTAATAAGAGCAACCTTGACAAATATAATGGACTATACAGAATCTCACAACTGCAGACAGACTCTCTCTTAATAGCTCTTTCCTCTCCTAATGATCTCTCAAATCCCCACTTCCTCATTAAGTCCTTCAGCGCTGATCCTCCAGAGACATTTGCTCCACTTCGAGTTCGCATTTTCATCCCATGAGCTGTGTGTTTCAATAATACCATCAGTGTTTATCAAAGAAAACTTCACGGGACAGAAACCACACATTTGAACATGCTAACAACTATTAATAAAAATAATTAGGAAAGTGAAGCTAAGGATTAAAAGTATGTGTGAAACTACCTTTTTGCTCAGTAATTAGGTGCTGGACAATAACATCAGTCATGCTGTCCCTGTAAGCATAACGATCTTTATAGAGTCCGTGGACTGTACTGAAAATCAGCTGATAAAAGGAAATTGTTCCATCCTGGCATCCTATTGCCTGAACATAAGGAGAAAGATATAAAAAGCCTCACATAATCACCTATATGTATCAACTAATGCAAACCTATAAGCAACTACTAAGAAAAACCCATAAAAATGCATGACATTTAAATGATTACTAAATACCTTATGTTACATTTACCAAAACAGCATATCAACCTTAGTCCTGCTCACATTGTATTAAACGGCAAAACTCCCATCTACTTTAATGGCCCAGAATACTATATAATCATGATCACTGTTACTCTTTTTATCACCACTCTTGGCCTAGTGATTTCAACAGGCCTAGTGATTTCTACCACTGACAGATTAAGGATATACTGCCCCCAAGTATTAATACACACATTCTCCACAAGGCTCATCAACAGATATTCCAAAACAGAGACAGCCTACATCTACTTCCAGTCATTCTAGTGCACAAACTTCTGCAGTAATCCTACTGCATCTCTATCATCAACATTTTTAAATAAACCAATGACCATTTTTAAAATAAAATGTAGTAAATGTGAGTATGTCTACACATTTCATTTCACGAGGAGTAACGGTAGTTCAAACTAGGAAGCCTAGTTCGAACTACCTAGTTCGTGCCCCGTGTAGCCGCGCTGCACGGGGTTCGAACCAGCGGGGTTTCAAAAATGGCGGCTCCCCGACTATGCAAATGAAGCCCGGGAAATTCAAATCCCGGGCTTCATTTGCAAGTGCGGTATGCCTACATTACCCCACTAGTTCGAACTAGCGGGGTAGTGTAGACATACCCTGTCTTATGTAGGCAAAAAAAAACCCAAAAAACCCCCCGTCGTGTAGCACTTTAAAGACTAACAAGATGGTTTATTAGATGATGAGCTTTCATGGGGCAGACCCACTTCTTTAGATCATCTGAAGAAGTGGGTCTGCCACATGAAAGCTCATCACCTAATAAACATCGTGTTAATCTTTAAAGTGCTACACGACAAGATTTTTCTGTTTTACCAAGATCAGACTGACACGGCTATTTCTCTGCTACTTGTGTAGGCCAATAAGTTTTATCCCATTTATCATCTTCATGTAGCCAAGGATACATTTCTCCATGACTATTTTTAACTTCAGTTGGAGTTGAACGTGCTTACTCGGAAACACCTAAAATTACACTACTTTTATTTAACTGCCTCAGTAAAGATTTGGGCACATAAATATAGGTACCCAAGCTTGAAATCTGTGCCCTACTACACATAGCTACAGCTGCCATAAGAGAAAGGCGATAAAAATGTCACTTCTTACCACATAATTGGAGTCTGGTTTAACGTTACATGTCCACACCCAACTGTTCTGATCCCCTATGGTACCAAGACGTACTCCATCCTTTGTGTAGAGAGAGACTTGCTTATCTGAGCCTCCCATTAATATATATTCTCCTTTGGAAAAATAGCTAACACAGCAAGGGTCAAAATTCAGCACCCTATCCTTCCCAATCTACAAGACAAAACAAAAGAGATCAAAGAAAAGTATAATTTCATGTTTTTTAAGACATGAAAAGTTGCTTGAAACAAGAAAGAGGGTATCACCAGTGTACAGGGATTCTCAGGTGGCAAAGTATTATCATGCAAGCTCTTATGCCACCATACAGTTGCCAACCCTAAAGCATTGGCAGTGAGTCTCCCAAAATAGAAAACTATCTTCTGGTGGCTACTGAAACCAATCTGAGAGATTGTAATAAAATGCTAAAAGTCTGGTCAGTGGCACAGTAGGGCTTAGGCAAGCTCTGTACTTACATTGGCTCTGTGTGGCTCTCAAAAACAACCTGCATGTCTCTCTGGCTCCTAGGCCCCTTCCCAGAGTGCCAACTCAACAGTTCCCATTGGCCAGGAACCACAGTCAATAGGAGCTTTCTAGCTGCCTCTGTGCCTAGGAGCCAGATATACCAGTTGCTTCCAGGAGCCCTCCTGAGGTAAGTGCTGTCTGACCAGAGCCCAGAGCCCATACCACCTCCTGCACCCAAACTCCCTCCCAGAGCTCACACCTCCTCCTACACCACAACCTCTTTGCCCCAGGCTCAGCCCAGAGTTCCCTCCCACACTCTGAACACCTCGGCCCCACCCATCAACACAGAGCTCACATCCCTTCCTACATACCAACCCAATGCCCCTACTCAGTGAAAATGAATGAGGGGGGAGAGTGAGCAACAAAGGAAGGGGGGACAGAGTGAGTGTGGGGTGGGGCCTCACAGAAGAAGCAAGGTAGAGTATGGGGCAAGGGTGCCTGTGTATGGGGAGTTAGACAGTTGGCCACCCTATGTTACCACCATCCCTTTAACTAGTGGCAAAAATACTTTCCAATGCTCGGCAACAACAAACAGACTCAAGTTGCATCTGAGAACCAGCCTAGCCCAGTAAATGTCATCTTAGAATCAGGGTGATTTAAACAATACCAATGAGTTTCCCTCTCGAACTGTGCCAGAGACTGGACAGTTGCAGCTTAGGAGCTGGGCCAATAAAATGTCACAAAAGTCTACAAAGCTACAAGAAGTGCCAGAAATTGGCTCTACTGGGTTGGGAGATACTAGAGCTAGAAAAGAGGATGATCAAAATCAGACAAATAAAAAGCTTAGAGTAAATACTCTAATAAACAGCTTTATTCTATATATATATTCAATGTGACTTGCGTACGATCAAAAATATTCAGCTACTCCTGAGGGTAAATGCATCTTCCAAAGCACTGAACTAACTTCAACTTACCTGTTTGCCACTGAGCTGAAAAAAGGAAAGCCTTTGACCCCAGTCTGCTACAGCTAAGATGTCACTGTGTTCATCTCTAACATGTAGAAGAAACAGACAATTAAGACATGTGGTATGCTGCAATGATTTATGCATAAAACTTAAAAGCTACAAACAAAAAATAAGTAGGATGTCAGACTACATTTAGCAAATAGTGATTTAAAAAAAAAAAACAAAAATTGAGAGAAAAAGCATCTACTCTGACTAGAATACTAATGAGCTTTTGCAGCCAAAAAAGAGACAGCTGGGACAGGATCTGGGTGAAAGGGGAAGAGGATCTGGGGAAAACGGGAAGAGATCCACCATTTCCTCACCATATATCATGTCATGGATTGTTTCCTGAAAACTTAATGTATCATTTCATGTACTTCCACTGCAGTTATGATTAGCCAAGGCTAATTAGCTAAGAGTTCCTCACTTAAACATCTGTGACATATCCTGATGCTACTGTGGTGTAAATCTGGGCCTGAGTGGAGATACACCTGATTTACATAATCAAGAATTAATTTGATCCTTGGAGACTGGTAGCAGAACACTCACTAAGAAGGGCCTCAAACTCTGTAATTTTCTACTGTATTCTAATGGATGGAACCCTGGACTCAGACTCAGCAAGCGTGGCTTCTATTTCCATTTCAGCAACCATAAGAACGGCCGAACTGGGTCAGACCAAAGGTCCATATAGCCCAGTATCCTGTCTGCCAACAGCGGCCAACACCAGGTGCCCCAGAGAGGGTGGACCAAAGACAATGATCAAGCGATTTGTCTCCTGCCATCCCTCTCCAGCCTCTGACAAACAGAGGCCAGGGATACCAATTTTATCCCCTGGCTAATAGCCTTTTATGGACGTAACCTCCATGAAATTATCTAGCTTCTCTTTAAACGGTTATAGTCCTAGCCTTCACAGCCTCCTCTGGCAAGGAGTTCCACAGGTTGACTACATGCTGTGTGAAGAAGAACTTTCTTTTATTAGTTTTAAACCTGCTACCCATTCATTTCATTTGGTGTCCTCTAGTTCTTCTATTATGGGAACTAATACATAACTTTTCGTTATGCACCCTCTCCACACCACTCATGATTTTATATACCTCTATCATATCCCACCTCAGTCTCCTCTTTTCTAAGCTGAAAAGTCCCAGTCTCTTTAACCTCTCCTCATATGGGACCCGTTCCAAACCCCTAATCATTTTAGTTGCCCTTTTCTGAACCCTTTCCAAGGCCAAAATATCTTTTTTGAGGTGAGGAGACCACATCTGTACACAGTATTCAAGATGTGGGTGTACCATAGTTTTATACAGGGGCAGTAAGATATTCTGTGTCTTATCTTCTATCCCTTTCTTAATAATTCCTAGCATCCTATTTGCCTTTTTGACCGCCGCTGCACACTGTGTGGAAGTTTTCAGAGAACTATCCACGATAACTCCAAGATCTCTTTCCTGATTTGTCATAGCCAAATTAGCTCCCATCATACTGTACCTATAGTTGGGGTTATTTTTCCCGATGTGCATTACTTTACACTTATCCACATTAAATTTCATTTGCCATTTTGTTGCCCAATCACTCAGTTTGGTGAGATCTTTTTGGAGTCCCTCACAGTCTGCTTCTGTCTTGACTATCCTAAACAGTTTTGTATCATCCGCAAACTTTACCACCTCACTGCTTACCCCTTTCTCCAGATCATTTATGAATAAATTGAAAAGAATTGGTCCTAGGACTGACCCTTGGGGGACACCACTAGTTACCCCTCTCCATTCTGAAATTTTACCATTTATTCCCACCCTTTGTTTCCTGTCTTTTAACCAGTTCTCAATCCATGAAAGGACCTTCCCTCTTATCCCATGGCCATGTAATTTACATAAGAGCCTTTGGTGAGGGACCTTGTCAAAGGCTTTCTGAAAATCTAAGTATACTATATCTACTGGATCCCCCTTGTCTGCATGTTTGTTAACCAGCCTGATGGGTGACCTTTGGCAAGTCACTTCTCTGTGCCTCAGTTTCACAATCTATATAATGGGGATGATACAGACTTCCTTTGTAAAGTATTATATTATTACTGCTGCTAGTCTGAGAATCTGTTCACCTTACGACACACCACAAAGACCATCACTCCTCCCAGCCATTTGCCTGGGGGAGAGGAAAGATGGCATTTAGGTTGGCAAGGAGCAGTGATGGGCTGGAAATAATTTTTTTTATTATGGATTAAAATTCACTGCTTGGACACACACAAAAAAGATGCAACTCCACCTAGTCAACAGAAACCCACACACATGCACATCATCAATAAATTTAGCCAATGGGTTTTGATTGTTTTGTTAAGTTACACATACTGAGTTTTTATAATCTATAAAATGTGTTCAACTATCTGATGACTATTGCTGTACAAGCCTGATACTAAAAAATAAAGAAACCAATTTATTACATTCTACACAAAGATCCTGCTTAGTATTACTACTGTTGCAACTGGTAGCCTCAACAGAATCTATGGGCCCTAAAGACAGATAGATATCTTCTCTTTTCAAGATGCGTTTCTTTCAGGTAAGGACTGGACTGAAGTTCATTAACAGAAAGCGAAGAGGAGGAACAAACAATTACATATATACATTGGGACATATATGTAGATGTCTACATTGTTTGTAGAACAGTAAATTTTATTCCCTTGAAGTTTCACTCACGAGCTCGTGTCCCTAGGGCTCTCGTCTTCCTCATGTTCTTCTTCCTCTGTCTCACTACCCTGACTACTGCATGTGCTGGACTTCAAAGCTGGTATTTCCTCTAAACAGTGGTGGACTGATTCCTCCTCTTCCTCAATTGCTCTATGATTCCAGAAATTCTCCCACCTACTGTAATATTAATTGCTTGTTCACATTCCCTTTAACTACAGTGAAACTGTCATTTCAAAATTACTCTAAGATAAATTTCACTGCATAAAAAATACACAAACAAAAAACCCACAATCTTTCCTGATGTTCAAGTTGATTTTTGCACTTTTTTTCAACTTACAGAAAGAGACAATAAAATAATTGCTGTACATAGCCACTAAAGAAATGCAGCCAGCATCACAATTAGTATTTTCAAAATAGTGCAACTCTATAATTAAAAAAACCGGCAGGCTGGTAGGAGGCAGCCAATGTCTAGAAACAGGTGTAGCTTGCCCCCACAAGAATCTTAGTTTGTCACAGATATAAATCTCAGGGAGAAGGGACACTTGATCTTAAACCACAAGTTGACAGCTATCCATCTTTTAGTTAAAATACACTCCATTTTGGAATGCATATAGCAGTAAGATAAACAAAGGGAAAACACAGAAAAATCTCCACCAACAAAGTTTGCGAAAGCCTTCTTGGGTCTGTGTCAGAGGAATATAAGCTGCAACGGATGTGGCAAAGCCTTCTTCAAGCAAAAACAACATATGTGGAGATTTTGATGTTACTGAGGGATTCCTATAACAACGGCAAAGTGAAAGAAGAGTAGGATTGGGAGAAAAAAATGATCTAATCCTCAACCAATCTAAATCCAAAGTAACTCCATTTCTTCTGTGGAGTAATTCCAGATTTTTACAGATATGAAAAACTGGTCACCAGTGAGTAGTCTCTGGGATCTGAATAGGACACAGAAGAAACCCACTCAAAGGAAAAAGGATAATGGACTAGCCATGCTGTGATGTCAGGAATCAATAAAGCAAGGAGTATCTTTTCAGCTCGAAAGGGATGGATGTAAGAGGTTTACCTTGATGGATTCCAGCAAATTGACCATACTGGAGATAAAGAGCCACCTGGACGTTCTATTTTGACTTTCTCTTCACCATTTTTATTCCTTATGCTGACAATGCCATTGAACATCCCCAAAGCAAGGTATTGCCCATCGTTTGTCCAGCTAACAAAACAAAAAGAAAAAGAAGCACGTCATAGAACAGGGATGGGAAAGATACGGCCCACAGGCTAGATCCAGCCCACCACGCCACTGGATCCAGCCCACCAAGCCGACCTGCTGGGGCTCTGAGCCATCCTGCTGGGGCTCCCAGACATAAAGCAGCCCCCCACCTCAAAGCAGCCCCACAATGCTTTAAGAGGCTCTCTGCTCCAAGCACCAGGGAGAGGAGGAGGCTTCACAGAACCTGCCTAGTGGAAGCTGAGAGATTTTGCTGGGAGCAGGGGCAGCGCACAAAGTCTCCCTCTCCTCCCAGCACCTGGCACAAAGTGTCACAGGAAACAGCCAGCCATTTTGAACAACCAGGGTCTGTGGCAGGCAGGGACAGGGTCCTTCAGGGCTGCTGCCCAGGAGCTGCCTATGTGAGCAACTGCCAGCCACACACTGACTTCTGGCACTCCAGCCCCAGGTCACCATCCAAATCCTCTGCACAACTCCCTCCCAGACCTCCAGGTCACAACTCCCTGCCACCTTCCCTGCCATCTACCCCTTTCACCCAGGACAGAAACCTCTCTTGCACCCATACCCGTTCCCAGACACTGCACACCCAAACCCCTGCCCTCTATCACAACTCCCTCCTTCATTTAAACTCCCTTTCAGACCCCGTAACCTCTCCTGCATCCCAGCTCCTACCCCAAGCTCCCTTCTGCACCCAGGGCCGGCCCAAGCCATTTGTGCGCCCCGGGCCCCGGGAGTGCGGTGCTGCCCCTGGGAGTGCAACACATGCACGGCTCTGCCCCCGGGCATGTGGCGCCCACCTCCAGGCGCCCAGCGCATGTGCGGCCCCGCCCCGGGTGCGCGGAGCATGCACGGCCCTGCCCCTGCCCAGCAGTGCCCCCTACAATGGGGCGCCCTGGGCAGTAGCCCGATTGGCCCGTACCTTGGGCCTACTTTATCTGCACCCAACCTCCATCCCAGACCCAGCACCCCTTCATAGAAAAAGTGGAGCTCTTTACCACTTACCAAAATCTTGAAGTGGGCCCCCTTAAAAAATTATTGCCCACCCCTGTCATAGAGGAAACTACTAAAAGTACAGGATACTGAACCAGGGGATGATAGCTTATTAGAATGTCTCTCTGAGGATGAAGAAAGAATACTGGAATGTAAGTGTTTTTATATTATTATTTATATTCTAGCCAATTAGCACATCATAAGATGGGATTTTCAGGTCTCTCCTCCACTTGGGTCTTCTCTCCAGAGCCTCCGGTCCCGGTCACCCCCCCGCCCCGTCTCTGTCTCTCCTCCTGCCTCCTGCTCTCTCTCAACTCTCCTCTGCCTCCTGCCTCTCTCTTTCTCTTCTCCTCCCCCTTCTGCCTCTCACTCGGGGGACCGCGGAGCCCAAATGGCCGTTTGGGCTACGCACTCCCTGTGCTGCATGGGGGGCTCGGAGCCCAAACGGTCACTTGCGCCACTTGCTCCCATGCGGCGACCTGGATGAGCAGCGCAGAAGTCAGCTGAGTGCCACAGTAGGAGGCGAAGAGGGGTGGGGAGGTGACATTCATGGCCAGGGGCCAAGGCCTGGAGCTGCTGTCACGCTGCACGTTACCACCCCGCTGCCCTTTGCCTCCCACCATGGCACTCGGCTGACTTCTGCGCCGCTCAGCCAGGCCGCCACAGGGGAGCAAGCATCCGTTTGGGCTCCCCTGTGGCGGCCCAGCTGAGCAGAGTAGAAGTCAGCTGAACGTCACGGCAGGAGGTGAAGGGGGGTGGGACGGTGACGTACATGGCCAGTGCCGCCGCAGGGGAGCAAGAGGCCGTTTGGGCCCCGCACTCCTCATGCAGCATGGGCCGCCCAGGGGGAACAGCCAGAATTTCAGTGTTACAGACCCTCAGACATTGGGCTACTACATTTATGATAGTTCACTTATAAGCATCTAATATCAGGGCTTGGCTTTATTATGTAGTTACGTCACACATCGAAAAAAAGTCTAATTTTTTGCCTGAGGATCACAAAGTACTTTTATAACTATGAATAAGTCTCACCAGCACCTTCCGGAGATTATTACTGTATCAATGGATAAAGAGAGGAATGGAAAGGTTTACTGACTTGATTAAGATCACACAGCTTATCACTGCAAGTCCAAAACAATACAATTTTTAAAAAGCTATGCTGAAAGAATATGACGAAAGAAAAAAAAAAGTACCTGACAAATGCTGTGGAAGGCGTTCAGATAGTACAGTGATGAGGATGGTATGATATAGAAACCTTTGGTTCTGTTGTATTCTGGTCTATAAACTCCCAGTTCACGTCCCTAATCATGGCTTCTTGTACATTAGGTATATATACTCTTCTCTTTGCCATGTTTTTATTCATAAAGAAAAAAATCTAAATGACACATATAGTGTTTAAAAAAAAAAAAAAAACTTACCTACAGCAGGTGATTTTACTGCTTGATTTATGTTTGGAGACTGACTTCTGCTCAGGAGACCACAAGCCTTAAAAACCACAACAAAAACAAGAAACCAAGTTCTTCATCATTATAATCAGCATTTAGATTAGAAAAAAAATAGTGATTGAAATAAAAGGGGCCAGAATTTCACTCAGGGTTGAGAAGAGTCAATGCATCTTTTGAACAGATTATATGTATTCATATATGACAGATGAGACAGATGGGGCACTAGGGAGTAAATATATAAAAAGAATTATAATGAAATATTTCTTAATGTGGAACAAAAAATAGTACCATTGAAAAAAACATCTTATCACCGAAAGATAGCAAACTAAAAATTATTCTCAGTTTGAAAAGTTACGGATTCCAGTGCCTTAAAGTAAAATATTAAATTATGCTAAACAAGACATTTTCTCAATTTTTATCTGTATGCTCCATAGTAGATGAGTAACATTATTTCTCCATTTACACATCACTGAAAAGAAAAAAAATCTGTACCCAAACATTATTAAGCTTAATAATATTTAATAATGTTTACTGGCTCAATGAAAAACATAAAAGAGGAAGAAGACGTACCAAAATCACTGGAGGAGCAAGATGCCAGTTGGTGAGTAACAGGATTGTATGAAACACACTGTATAGAATCATTATGCCTAGAACAAAGTAATCATCACTTTTCAAACAAATCTTTTGTTTTAAATACTGTATTTTCTATATTTTATAACAAAAGATATTAAAACCAAGTTTAGACAAATACTGCATGAAACCAGATCAAGCTATACTAAGTCAAATTAGCACATTTAAATTATGTTAAAAATTAACTTTTTTAAAATTATGCAGTCTCTAAATGGAAGTTTCATTAGATTTCATCAAGAACTGGCTGTATTTGTATGATGGCATAGGTGAATACTGGTTTGAGAAGCACTGTGAAAAATGTATGTTATGAGACATTTTTCTACCATATGAATGTACACCTCTCTCACTGATTTCAACAAGAATTGTGCAAACTTACTCAAAATTAGAATTTGTATTTGAAAATGTAAGGTGCTAGCAATCTATATTTCTTAATAACTTCGTGGAATTGTATTTCATTCATCCAACAAAAAACATGAAGAGAATTCCATATGCACACAATGCAGGACAAAGATGGAACTGCTTAGTAGTGGCAAGTACCAACAGCAACTTTTGAACTGGGCTTCAAAGTAGAACTATTTTAAATTTGGCTTATTTTACAAGACCGGTGCTATGTGTTGGACATACACTACACAAATAACTCCTGTTGGCTATGTCTAGACTGCAGGCTTCTTTCGAAAGAGGCTCTTTCGAAAGATCGCGTCTAGACTGCAGGCGGATCTTTCGAAAGAAAAATCCGCTTTTTCGAAAGAGAGCACCCAGCGAGTCTGGATGCTCTCTTTCGAAGACGGCCTCTTTACATTGAAGAATGCCTTCTTTCGAAAGAGGAACTTTCGAAAGAAGGCGTTCTTCCTCGTGAAATGAGGTTTACCGCCATCGAAAGAAAAGCCGCGTTCTTTCGAAATAATTTCGAAAGAACGCGGCTTGAGTCTGGACGCAGGGGAAGATTTTTCGGGAAAAGGCTACTTTTCCCGAAAAAAACCCCTGAGTCTGGACACGGCCATTGAGACAAAGGCAGAATATAGCTCCCAAAACTTTATGACTCTTCTCTACTCCTCTTGAACTCATGCAACTGCCTAACACACAAAAGAGAGTTTCTCTAGTGCTCCTTCAGCCCTGCAATGTCTTCACTAGAGTAACACCAATGCTTTATCTAACCCTCCCACTGTTCCCTCGTTCTCTTAACTGTTTTCCTAGCCCTTTCAAATAGTCTTTAGGGATGGAAATATCCCTTTAAAAAGTTAACCAGTTAAATGATATAGTTTTAATAATTTAACCAGGGTCCAGATAGGTGCGGGGGTGGGGGGGCTGCTCCTGCCAGCCAAGGTTCCACCCTTTGGTTAACCGGTTACTGGGTAAGCATACTAGTAAGGCTAATGTTTTCACATTCCTTCAGCTCTCCTAGCATTACTTATATTAACAGCAGAAATCCATAACCAACGTATGTATTTAAAAGAAGCAGTAAAGGGAAATATTTCACTTACGTGTATTTCAGAATTCCTTCTAACTTTGAAGTCCAAATTATTACACTTTTATCAGCAGAGCCAGATGCAAAACGCTTGCCTAGTGATTAATAATATTTCAAAATAAAACACCAACACATGTAATTGTCATGTTTACGCCAAAAACACTAGTCTTAATGAAACAGAAAACACCCGAAATTCTTTACAGGTATCTGAGCTCTATAGGACCAAGATCTAGTCCTGCTGCTGTCTCCATATGGTTGCACTTCTGCACCCACATGAAGTACCACTGACTTCAATAGAATGCTGTACAGGTAAACATCTGCTTTCATGCTAAGCCCTATTAAAGTTCATGGCGTGTATGTGTATACATGGGTCTCTATTCATAGCATCAACTACAGGATTGATGCCTGTGTTTGTAATACAGGCAGTCCCCGGGTTACGTACAAGATAGGGACTGTAGGTTTGTTCTTAAGTTGAATCTGTATGTAAGTCGGAACTGGCGTCCAGATTCAGCCGCGGCTGAAACTGACCAGCGGCTGACTACAGGAAGCCCGAGGCAGAGTTGCTCTGCCCCAGGCTTCCTGGAATCAGCCTCTGATCAGTTTCAACAGGCTGAATCTGGACGCCAGTTCCGACTTACATACAGATTCACCTTAAGAACCCCAGGCGTCCCCAAGTCAGCTGCTGCTGAAACTGATCAGCGGCTGATTCCAGGAAGCCCGGGGCAGAGCAACTCTGCCTCGGGCTTCCCGTAGTCAGCGCTGGTCAGTTTCAGCAGCGGCTGAATTGGGGACGCCTGGGGCAGAGCAGCTGGGGTGCTGCCAGGTTGGTTCAGTAGCGCCCAGAGCGGCGCTGCGGGACCAACCGGCAGCGCCCCAGCTGCTCTACCACAGGCGTCCGGAGAAAAGCCTGGTCTGCTGGGAGGGGGGGGGGGAATGTACTAGCTGCGCCCCCCCCCCTCCCAAGCAGACCAGGGAGACGCAGGCGGGGGACCGAGACACACCGCGGTCCCACCGCCTGGGTCCTCCGCGGCTTTGCTCCCCGTCTCCCTGGTCTGCTGGAGCACGCGGGCAGCAGACAGCCCAGACGCGCCGCGGCTGTCCCGCTGCTGGCGTGCTCCCCGGCTTTGCTCTGGCTTTGCTCCCCGTCTCCCTGGTCCGCTGGTCAGTTTCAGCAGGACCAACCGGCAGCGCCCCAGCTGCTCTACCACAGGCGTCCAGAGAAAAGCCTGGTCTGCTGGGGGGCGGGGGGGGGGGGGGAATGTACTAGCTGCGCCCCCCCCCCCCCCAAGCAGACCAGGGAGATGCAGGCGGGGGACCGAGACACACCGCGGTCCCACCGCCTGGGTCCTCCGCGGCTTTGCTCCCCGTCTCCCTGGTCTGCTGGAGCACGCGGGCAGCAGACAGCCCAGACGCGCCGCGGCTGTCCCGCTGCTGGCGTGCTCCCCGGCTTTGCTCTGGCTTTGCTCCCCGTCTCCCTGGTCCGCTGGTCAGTTTCAGCGCCCCAGCTCCCAGCAGACCAGGGAGACGGGAAGCAAAGCCGCGGAGCACACCGGCAGCGGGACAGCCACGGCGCGTCTGGGCTGTCCGCTGTCCGTGTGCTCCGCAGCTTTGCTCCACGTCTCCCTGGAAACTAGCAGACCAGGGAGACGGGGAGCAAAGCCGCGGAGGACGCCGGCAGTGGGACAGCCGCGGCGGGTCTGGGCTGTCCGCTGCCCGCATGCTCCCCAGCTTTGCTCCCCGTCTCCCTGGTCTGGGGAGACGTGGAGCAAAGCCGTGGAGCACGCGGGCAGCGTCCTCAGGCTTTGCTTCCCGTCTCCCTGGTCTGCTGGGAGACGGGCAGAAAACCCCGTTCGTAACTGCGGATCCGACATAAGTATACTGCCTGTATGCACGACAGTACTTTCTTTTGCAGCTAATATCAGTAAAATGCTTTGAGATCCTGAGATGAAAGGCATGATATAAATGCAAAGTATTATTAAAAAAGCCACAACAGTTCTATTTTTTAATTTACAACAAGAAAGGAATGAGATCAATTACCATGTTTCCAGCAAACTAGCACAAATAAGGAAGCCAAGAAACCCAAAGATGTCACCTACCATCTTTAGCATAAGCCACACAGTACACCGTGTCCTTGTGTCCTTTCAAGGGTTGAATTAAAGTTCCATCAGACGTGTCATACACCTGCATGAATAAAGGTTAGTGTAAGACCCCCTAATCCTTCAATGAGTTCCATGGGAATAATTAAAACTAAACAAGATTTGAGACATAATATTTTTGTATACTTTACTTACTTGATAATATTTTGTATATTGTCAAAGCCACTATTTTTCATGGATCTTTAGTTAGTTTCTCCTGTTTGAGTGAGTCTTCCATATAACATAAGGGGACAATTTTTATTTAAAAAAAAAGGAAAATTCTGACAAAATTTGGCAGAGAGATTTTGAAATAGGTGTAATGCCTGAAACTACTTTTAACTTGTTTTTTTAAATTACTATAGTAAATTGATGGCACCCTTTAAAAATACTAGAACACACTTGCCTCTTTTTGTGCATTGAAACACACGTTAGAAGAACAGAGGTTACTAAATCATTTATACAAAAGTAACTTCATTTATACAAAAGTCACTCAACTCATATGATGTTTTCAAACAGCCCAATTGGCTGGACTGTTTGAAAACATCCCATTTCCTCCCTATATAAAAAAATCACCACTTGTTCTTCCTACCAAAACTTTTTAAACCAAAAAAGTTAACAGGAAAGAGCACCTATTAAAGAGATCAGTAAGAAATTTTAAAGAGACCCCAAAATATTGCTATATTATATATCTGATTCCTACATAGCTATATTCTGGGGTCTTTTAATGATATATATTATTATTATTGTTAGATTCAGATGGCATAGCATGCAGAGGAGTAAACAAATCTCCTACCAGCAATCTGTTTCCTGCTGCAATTATCAGCTGAGTTCCATCAGGTTTAAAGGCAAGATCATATATACTGGACAAAGAGATAAAAAGTTAAATTAAGAAGCAGAATGCTAACTATTACAAGAAATATCCAAAAACATACTTCCTATTTTCAACATTACTGAAATGCCATTAATAGAGTAAAAATTTAACAAATGTATTAAATCTCAGAACATCCCTAACTTTGGGGAAAATTCCAGAAGCCAGACAGCTTTACAGTGCTTTCCCCACATGCAGTAAAGTGATCCCCAAACCAGATCACCATACTGCTTTGTCCAGGCACTGGCGATCCAACTGCAGGACTAGGTCACTAGCTTGCACCGGCACCCTTAGATACAGACCCTTATGACCAGACATATATAGTTGCAAGATCAGAGTCACGGATGGATGAAAATTAAAAAAGAAAAAAAAACTAGGAAAACCTTTTGCATTATTCAGATATTATTACAGACAATATTATGAAAAACAACAGTATTCAAACTACAGTATGCATGTTGGTGCTTATCGTCTTCTAAAATTTCTTAGACCAGTGTTTCCCAATTTTATTTGGCCATGGAACCCTTTTAAACTCAGAAGAATTTTGCAGAACCCCTAATAACAGCAACTGGTTTGACAGCTGAACCTTCGACTTTGTCCGATGTGGTGCTAGTATATTCGTATTCAGTCATCCGCGTGATCTACGCTCCCTGAGAGTGAGTACGGGGATTTACGGTGGAATATAACAGGCGATCGCGCCACTGACTGACTGCGCACACAGCGCTGGGTAGTGACATCATCGTCCCCACTGTCTGGCAAAGATGGCATTCATTACAAAGGGATACTTATTGGGGCAAACACAAATGAAAATTGTTTTCAATAAAATTCATAAATGCTTATTTTTTAATCAAAAAATGTTATTGTAATGGAATTTTCTCGTTGAACCCTTATTTTCACTTCACAGAACCCCATTTGTTCAAGAACTACTCCTAAATGGTAAATGCTAGGATCATCAAAATTAGTATGCAAATTTATCTTATAGTAACTTAAAGCAAAGTAAGGGTTTGGTTGTGCTGGAACAATGGGATATGCCTGGAAATCTATTGTTTCTCATAAAACAGAAAGGGAAGATTTGGCATGAAGGACAGTTATACTGCAGAATTATCACAGGGGAAAGAAAGAGGCCAAAGATGGTGTTCAGGACATCTATAACCCCTTTGGGCCATCACAGGGCGGGGTGGAGAAAGGGAAAGCTATCTACCATATATTTCAGAGAGTTTGTCTGTTTGTGTGTCTGTCCAGCAGCCAGGCGACATATACTTCTCCCCCAACTGTGCCCACTGCAACTGAAGCAGTCATGAACAGGCACTTCTCAACTGTCCCCAGGCTGCTGTTGTGAAAGAGGGCTGGAGCTGTCCTCTCTCCCCTAGACAGCCTGCATACTGAACCCCTCATTTCCAGCTCCACCCCAGAACAATTATGTAAATGAAGAAAAACAAAAGTTGTTAGTAGTAAGGACCCGAGCAACACCAGTAAATCTTCTAGTATAGATAATAGAAAATATTCTTGTTCAATGACATGAAGAAACAATCAAAATAGAAAAGTGGGACCATATTTAATCTTGGTATCACTTAGCATTGGGGCAATAGGAGTTGGAGAGATGGAATACATTAGGGATGTTAAAACAATTAACTGTTAAGCATACACCAGCTCCAGCCAGTGACCTCCAGCTGCAGCCAGCCATGACAGACTGGGGCAAACACTGCTGTGGAGGAGCTGCTGGGAGCGAACACAAAACCCAGTGGCCATGGTGGGACCAGAAATGGGACCCTGAGACTGTGGCAGGGGCCAGTTAACAGGCCGGGCAGCAAGCCCAGAATTAAAATGGTTAAACAAATAGCCATTTTAACATCCCCACAAGGAATTTAAATTATCTATTTTCTTTAAATTAAGATCTAAAGTTGTATCCTCCCACCCTTCACATCTCTGTCCCTCCAAGACTCCACAATTCAAGGTTCTAAGAACTCTATATATTCCATATTTAATGCTTAATTTAGAAAATCATCCCCATCATGCCTCTTCCATGTAATCATAGTTACAAACCACAGGTTGCTGCTCTCTTGACCCCCAACAATAACCCAGGAGATGTTACCAATTCATACAGATTGTGAAGTTTCAAACTGATAAGAAATTTACTATTAAAGAAAAACTGGTCAACCTTAAAATCAGATTATCAGCATGCCCACGTCGCAGTGACCTTCACCTCAATCCCTCCCCAGCTGCAAATAAAAAAATGTGTCCCTGACCTCCCGTTAAGCTTCCCGGACAGAGACCACATCTTTCCATTTGCCCCATGAAGTGCTAACATAAACCATACTTAGCCTCTTACCATTGCTCAGCCTTATCTCTCCAGGTCAGTGCAGCCCTCATCCCTTCCTCTCCCCCAGCACCCCCTCCCTCACCACCTGCCCCCTCTCTCTCTCCCAGTACTCCCTACTCCAGCACCTGCCCTCCCCCTCACTCCCCCAGGACCCTCTCCTTTACCATCAGTCCCCCTCTGTCCCCCAGCACCCCCACCGCTTGCCCTTCTCTCCCCCAGCACCCCCACTGCTTGCCCTTCTCTCCCCCAGCACCCCCACTGCTTGCCCTTCTCTCCCCCAGCACCCCCTCCTTCACTGCCTGCCCTCCCCCTCTCCCCCAACACCTCCTCCCTCACCGCCAGCCCTCCCCCTCTCTCCCCCAGCACCCCCTCCTTCACCACCTGCCCTCCCCCTCTCTTCCCCAGCACCCCCTCCTTCACCACCTGCCCTCCCCCTTTCTTCCCCAACACCCCCTCCTTCACCACCTGCCCTCCCCCTCTCTTCCCCAGCACCCCCTCCTTCACCACCTGCCCTCTCCCTTTCTCCCCCAGCACCCCCTCCCCTCTCTCCCCCAGCACCCCTCCCCACCGCCTGCCCTACCCCTTCCCTCACTGCCTGTTCTCCCCCTCTCTCCCCCAGCACCCCGTCCTCCACCCTTCCGCAGCTCCCTCTTCCTCACCGCCAGTCCCGCCCCCCCCACACCCCCGTCCCGTCAGTGTGTGCAAGTGTTACAGCCCGCCCGCCCCTCTTAACCCCTCTGCTGTCGCGCGAAGCACCGCTGCCCTGCCTCCCCCGCTGCTGTTTGTTTATTTACACGAGATTAAAGCGCTCCCGCCTCCCCGGGCAACGCGCATGCGCACTAACTCCAAAACCCTTTGCTTGGAATCTACCGGCACGACGCGAGGGGATGGAAAGGTTAAAAAAACGCAACTGTTGAAACTTAATTGCGCATGCGCCACCTCCCATGAACACTGAGCTTGCGTGAGAAGGGGGAAACAAAAGCACTGCGCATGCGTGGAGCTCTCTGTGGGTCTTAGTTTGGAATACGCGTGCGCAAAAGGCAGACTATGTCACAGCACAGACTATTCTCGCGGGAGATGTTCTTGGCGGGATTGCAGTCTCGAGAAGCGTCACGCGAGCTGGGTCTGACATGCGCAGTGCGGGTCGGAATGGCGCGCCCGTGACATGGGAGGTGCTAGACTATGGCAGCTCCGGAAGTAAGGGGGCAAGAGAAGGGCAGGTAAAAAGTAACTATAGCAACAGAAGGGCCGGAGGCCGTGAAGATGGGGTCGGGCGCGGTCTGTTGCCTCAGGCTGGCTCCATGACGTGAGGCCTTGTAGTAGGTGCGGTGATGTCACAACGCAGGCGGTGATGATGCCGCACGCTGGTGACGTCACAGGGCATGTGTGGCTACGTCGGCCCCGTTCGGTGCCCTGTTCGCTTGGCTCTTGGGCTCTGCGCTCGCCCAAAGCCCTGACCGCGTGTCATACGCTCTGCGCGAGTCCCGTTTAGCTTGAATGGCCGGACCTGAAACGAGCGGGTCTGAGGAACCTCTTGCTGCCACGATAACCACCGGGCTGGGTCTCAGCTGGCTCAGGGCAGGGATGCGAATGACGAGGCAACTCGCTAGTCGTGTGCCGGAAAGAGGCAGCAAGGGGCGGGGGGAGGATGGAGTGTTTCAAAGGAGCAGTGCCCTGTGCAGCCCGGGGCCAGCGGGTGACTCCCCTGCTGACCCAGGGCTCCATGCAGTGCTGCTGTTTTGAAACGTGGGCTGGCAGAGGCTGCTTGAGGGCCCTGCCATCCCTGCAGTGCTTTCGCCTTTATTGACTAATTGAAGAGTCTGATGCAGTTTGCATCAACTATTCAATTAGCCGATTCATTGAAATTTAACATCCCTAGCTAGCTCAGGGAACTGGGCTAGAGTTGGGGCTGGTGTAAGGTTCTGACACCTACTGGTGTGGAGCTTTGTTTTTTGATACGTTGCACTGATTTGGCATTCATAACACTTATGTGGCTGCAGACACAAACAACTTGATTAAACTGAAATTCAGATTTTTTTTTTAAAGTAGCTTTGTTATTCCCTCGCTCAGGTGGGTGAACTTCCTGGCTGTGTCTAGACTGGCCAGTTTTTCCACAAAATCAGCCACTTTTCCGGAAAAACTTGCCAGCTGTCTACACTGGCCGCTTGAATTTCCGCAAAAGCACTGACTTCCTACTGTAAGAAATCAGTGCTTTTTGCAGAATTACTATGCTGCTCCTGTTCGGGAAAAAGTCCTTTTTGCACAAAAGGGCCAGTGTAGACAGCTGAGATTTGTTTTCCGCAAAAAAGCCCCGATTGCGAAAATGGCATTCGGGGCTTTTTTGCGCAAAAGTGCGTCTAGATTGGCCACGGACGCTTTTCCACAAAAAGTGCTTTTGCGGAAAAGCGTCTGTGCCAATCTAGACGCTCTGTTCTGAAAATGCTTTTAACAGAAAACTTTTCCGTTAAAAGCATTTCCGGAAAATCATGCCAGTCTAGACATAGCCTCTCAGTCTTTGCAAAGCTCACTCACCATCCTTGCACAAGACTGCACTGGGTCATTCCCCAGCTAAGTGATTTGTGGAGTTGGTGTTGAGTAATTTGGTGGCATTCCCTTTCAGCCCATGTGAGAGACACACAGGTTTAATGTAGTCAGATAGTAATGTATAGGGTTGTCACTACTTAAAATGTAAAAAAACTGACCATTGGCAACCTCTGTCCTTCTCCCCGCCCATCCGCTAGCAAAAAGAGTTCTACTCCAGAACATAGTGTTGGGATTTTGCGGTTCCCAGAGAGTCAGGTGCTGGGCAGAATCAAGGGTATTCAATTCAATTCAATACTTTATTCAGTGTGCACAAAGGGAGAGCCCCTGGTACTAAAATCAGCCAGAGCCCCTCGAGCAAGGAGCCCCTCCCCTTGCTGTTTTATAGCACATGGTTACAGGTTACATAACACAAACTTCTAAACCAATCAGATTCAACCTTTCCATATATGGCTTTGTTTGTCACATGCCCGCACCTCTGCACTCCACATGCCGAGCTCACCCCCCTCCTCTTGCTTAGGTGGTGAGCCACAGCATGCCTCTCCTTGCATACCCAATTTCCAAACCACATTTTATTTAAAATGAAGACATGCATACCCTTCAATAGCTAATTAGCACTAATATGTTTTAGAAAAAAATTGTAGACATAAGAACGGCCATACTGGGTCAGACCAAAGGTACATCCAGCCCAGTACCCTGTCTGCTGACAGTGGCCAATGCCAGGTGTTCCAGAGGGAGTGAATCGAACAGGTAGTGATCAAGCGATCTCTCTCCTGCCATCCATCTCCATCCTCTGACAAACAGAGGCTTGGGACACCATTACTTACCCATACTGGCTAATAGCCATTTATGGACTTAACCTCCATGAATGTATCTATTTCTCTTTTAAACCCTGTTATAGTCCTAGCCTCCACAACCTCCTCAGGCAAGGAGTTCCACAGATTGACAACGTGCTGTGTGAAGAAGAACTTCCTTTTATTTGTTTTCAACCTGCTGCCCATTAGTTTCATTTGGTGGCCCCTAGTTCTTATATTATGGGAACAAGTAAATAACTTTTCCTCATTCACTTTCTCCACACTGCTCATGATTTTATATACCTCTATCATATCCCCCCTTAGTCTCCACTTTTCCAAGCTGAAAAGCCCCAGTCTCTTTAATCTCTCCTCCTATGGGAGCCATTCCAAACCCCTAATCATTTTAGTTGCCCTTCTCTGACATGTATATAGGTTTTATCATTTTCCTGGCCTTGTGCTAATATGGTGCCACAGACAATTGGTTTGTGAATTGTAGAGCACTCTTAACATTTTATCAACTAAATGATTAAAGGATTACCTACTTCTTAACATCCTTAGTCCAATATGTAAAACATAGTGTAGATTGCAAATATTTTGTTACCCGTCAGATTAGGCTGATCATGCTGTTTACTCTGCTCTCCCAGCATCTTGTGTCGCAGTGAACAAGAGGCAAGGTCTCCTATGTAACTGAAAAAAATATTTGCAATAGGTCAGTAACTACCTTCATATTTTCAATTAAATTGTTTTCAAATCTCTGCAGCTCTTGAAATATTGTAGTTATGAACAGTTTGAGATAAATTTGTTTCTACAATTTTATTTTAGATATACTTTCAGTGACAAAAGTGACATGCAAATTGGAAAGAAAACAAAAGAAGATGGGAAAGAATTAGTGACAGATACAAGAGAATCTTTTGAAGGTACTGAAACCATAGCAGAAACACTCCCATGCAAAGAAGATGCAGTTGTTGCATCAGAAGAGGCTTCTAGATGTCTGAAAACCACTCCAGATGGATGGGAGAAGATCACAAAGCAAAGACAGTCCGGCAAAACTGCAGGAAAATATGATGTTTATTTCATCAGGTAATTCTTAGGTAATTCAGGTTTATTTCATCAGATGCAATTCTTGAAATTAAATCTGTATAGTAACTAAAACCAGTGTATGTCACAGACTTAATCTGCTGGTTGCTTAGTAGAGAATAAGTGTTGCAGAGTCTAGGAATCAAATGTCTGGTTCTGTTCCAGTCCTCACACAGAGTTAGTTTGGGACTGATCCATAACCCACTAAATGGAAACTTCAGGAGGTAACTGGGTTAGTCTGTTCAGGATAAACTTAAAAAATAACAAATAGTCTGTAGCACTTTAAAGACTAACAAAACACGTAGATGGTATGATGAGCTTTCATGGGCCAAAGAAGTGGGCTGTGTCCACGAAAGCTCATGATACCATCTACATGTTTTGTTAGTTTTTAAAGTGCTACCACACTATCCACCGAACAATAGACTCTTGCTGATTTCAAATCCTTTGAATTTGATTCTTGACTGTGGGCAAAACATTTAATGTCTTGGTGCTTCACACAAATAATATGGAAATCTGTTTTAAAAAAAAAATGTGCATTGTGAGGATAACATGAGGCAGTAAAATGCTTTAATATCTTTAAATGAGTGTAAAGTATTACATGTATATTAGTTGTCTTTGTATGAATATTTTTGATAAAGTTAATAGAAAACTTGTCTAAAATAGGGATGTAAACAACTAGTTGATTACCTGATAAGCCTAAGCTTATTGGGCAGTCAAGTCACTACTCGCTTCCCTCCCATTTCCCCCCTGCTGCCTCTGTATCAGAGGCACCAAGGGCGGGGGAAACTGGTGCTGGGGGGAGCCAGCTTAAAAGCCATTCTCCCCAGGACCATCTCCAGAGGGGGATAGGGGAGGCAGTGGTGCAGGGGGAGACTGCTGCGCCTCTCTCTTTTGGTATGTACAAGAGGGATAGAGAGTGCACAGTTGAGTAGTCAATGGAAATCCCATCAGCTACTAATCTAATCTATTTGATTAATCTAAATTTAACATCCCTGGTCTAAAATATTTTACCAGCCTTTTAATTATTGAGCTAGATTGTTTTTTTTAAAAATGCAGCTAAATTTGAGGTGCAGTTTTGTTTCCATTCCTTGCTATTAAAACAATAACCACCAATTTGTTTACTTTTATTTCATTTCATAGTCCTCAAGGAGTGAAGTTAAGATCCAAATGTGCACTTGTGGCTTACTTTACAAAAAATGGAGAGACTATTCTTAAACCTGAAGATTTTGACTTTACTGCTCCTCCTCAGAGCCAAACTCGATCAAGAACCAAAGGATCCAGTGAAGAACCTGTGAGACCGAGATTACAGAATAAACGATGTAATAGTAAAGCACAAGATCTTAGTGTGCAAAGAAGCAAAGAAGTTAAAGTTCTGGAGTTACAGACCAGTAATGAACAGTTGGAAAACATTTCCATCCATCTACAGGGCAGGGAGGACTTAGTCATTAAAGACATTAAGCCAAAGGAATATTGTAGAAAGGCCAAAGAAAAGGGAGCAGTTGGAAAAAGGGATCAAATTAAGAAAGCTAGAAAGAGGTCAGAAAGGAGGAATCCAGATCACAGCCAAAATAAAAGGCTGAGAAAAGCATCATGTAATAAACAAGAGGCTGAGAGCAGCCAAATAAAAAAATTCCAGCAAAAGAAAGATGTTTGTGTTTCTGAGAGTGGCATAATAGACAATCAGAACTTAAACCCCACAGATACTGGAAAAGCAAACACACCCTCAAAGGATGAAATAATGACTTTGGGATCACATTTAGAGATGCGTCTTGAACCAGTAACTCCTCTCTCTGAAAAGAAGTCAAGAACCATGGGAGAGTTAGGATATGCAGAGAAGAATTCTGATGATGCAGCTATAAAATCTGACAAGAACATTGCAGAAAAAGAAGGATCATGTGTGTTTGGGAAAGAGAAAGATTGGATACATTTGGGTAACCAGGATTTCAAACCTGGCACTGAAACGAACATTAGCATTTCACAGCCTTCTGCCAAGAAAAGCTTTACATCAGTGAAAACGCTTCAAGGTATATACATTTCAGAGCAGAGTACTGTTCTAAAATTCCATCAGGGATACTTCAAAACTAATTACAAAAAAGAAGTGTTTGTTTCAGGCCTGCCTACTCCATGACTGAATATGGTTTAGAACTTTCTAAATCAACTTGTCAGGAGTCTAATCTGTTTATCATACTTACCATACAGAGCATCAGATTAGGGATGTAAGAGGTTAACTGATTACCCATTAAGCAGGCAGTTTATCAGATGGTTTACAAGGTAACTGGCCCAGCCAACTGGACCCTGCTCCGGCCGGGGAGGACCAGCCAGTGGGACCCTGCCCACAGCCATGGCAGGCCTGGCCAGTGAACCCTTCCCATGGCGGACCTGAGCCGCTCCGCAGCCATGCCGGCCCAGCTGATTGGAACCCACTGTACAAGCATGTGATATGCCAGAGCAGCCCTACGACTGTGGAGGGCCCAGCTGGCTGGACCCTACCCACACTATGGCAGGCTGAAGCAGCCTCCAGCCCTGGCAATTAACAGATGAAACAAAACATGTAACTGGCTAACTAATTTAGAGCATTTTTAAATGCCTGCATCAGATATTAAAGTAGCTAAGTGTTATAAACCAACCATCTGAAGCCAACAAAATGGATTTATTCACATTTAGAAATCACACCATTACTTTCTCTGATTTATTATAGTAATGATCACTGCTCTCCACATATCAGTTAACTTTAAATTACTGCCAAAGTGGCCAGATTTTCAATCAAGAAAAACTTGGTTCAGAGGTTAGTATAATAATTCATTGATTCTGCCCTCAATTACATACATGCAGCATTTATTGACTGAGATATGATTACTTTTGTTAAGGATTTGTCATTTGAAGATTTATTTTTAACAGCTGCTGAAATATTGATAGATATCAGAGTGAAACTAATTCTCATTTACAAATGGCAGGGCCAATAAAAGTTCTTGTTCCCATCATAAAAAGAAAATTGATTCATGACAAGGAAAAAAAATTTGTTTTCCATTTCACATTATTTTAATTTTAAGAAAGATAATCCCAGATATTTTTCTTTTCAGAAGACTGTCCCCCAAGAACACAAGTAGAGAGAAGGAAAACTAGTCCATATTTTTCTAGTAAATACAGTAAAGAAGGTATAGTATTCTCTGTGGGAAAGAAAACTGTGTTCTGGGGGGATTGGAAGGTTTAAGGAATTAGCTTTTTGCCTTAATCTCAGTAGCTCAAATCCAGTACTAATTTGAGAGTTACTATCACCTGCTGGCTGCATTGTGGTGTACATGAGAGAATTTTTGTCTCCCTAGCAGACAGGTTTCTATTGTACAACCGCCATCACGTTTTGCATTCTTGGTTACTTAGCTCAGCAGAGAAGCTGCAGATTGAATGGGCTCTGAGAATGAGCTATGTTTTACTCTGTAAGGCTGTTCTTTGTCAGAAGTGGAGCCCACACATTTCCTTCATGCTGAGTACTTAACAGATACAAAGGGGATTTCAGGCAGTTGTAAGGCCCCTTCTCCCCAGAGAACAGCCCCAGGACAGGGACATTCTACATCCAGATACCAAGCTAGTTCTGTACCACCTCCAGAGTGACCTTAGGTGCATTGTAGGGATGGGATGAGGATGATTATGGCTTGGACAGTCCTTTGCCCTGCCAATTTTGAAACAAAGAAATACAAGCGCAGATTAGGGCAGCCCTCGGGGCTACTCTAGCCTGTGTTAGGGCCCCAGGAATAATCAGCTCTACCCTCCTGTGTGCTAGTGGGAACATGGGGATGAATCTGCTCCACTTTCTCTTAAAAAAAATGGAGGGCCCCCCCACTAAAGAAAAGATGTTGATGCACTGGAGAGGGTCTAGCGGTGGGCAACCAAAATGATTAGGGGGCTGAAGCACATGACCTACAAGAAGAGGCTTATTTACTCTGCAGAAGAGAAGAGTGGGGAGGTATTTGATTGCAGCCTTTAACTTCCTGAAGGGAGGTTCCAAGAGGATGAAGAGAGGCTGTTCTCAGTAGTGACGGATGGCAGAACAAGGAGCAGTGGTCTGAGGTTGCAGTGGGGGAGGTGTAGGTTGGATAGTAGGGGAAACTATTTCACTAGGAGGGTGGTGAGGCACTGGATGGGTTACCTAGGGCGGTGGTGGAATCTCCATCTCTAGAGGTTTTTTTTGACAAAGCCCTGGCTGGGATGATTTAGTTCGGATTGGTCCTGCTTTGGGCAGGGGGGGCTGGACTAGATGACCTGCGGTGCATTCCAGCCCTAGGATTCTAGGAGTCTGAAATCTTTTACTGCTTAGTAAAATTTCTCATAATCATGTATGTGTACAGCTCCAAGCCCACCAAGAAGGAAGGCCTTCAGGAAATGGACTCCTCCTCGGTCTCCATTTAATTTGGTCCAAGAAATACTCTTTCATGATCCATGGAAGCTCCTCATTGCAACCATATTTCTCAATAAGACCTCAGGTACATATGTATATGAAATGTGAAGCTTAATTTCTACATACCAGTGTCATGGTCTTTGAACTGCATTAGCTTATGTAAATGCTGAATTTGGGTCTTATGTGGCTAATAGCAGGGCTCAACAAACCACTGAATCTACTCGCTCTGTGCGCCCCATTCACCGGCACTTTGCGCATGCGCAGTGCAGGGCTGGCAAGCCCTGGCTATTAGAGACTGTTTACTGTTGAAAGATCAGAACCTCAGCTACGAAGTTTTTAATTACAGTATTGAGCGGATTAAGTAAACTATTAAAATAATCTAAGCTATAGTAATATAAATTACTTTTAAAATTTTCATCTCTCTCATCAACAACATTCAGATAGTCACAGAAGGAAAGTTACTGTACAGCTTTTATGTTCACAGCATTTTATCTTTGCCTAGGTAAGATGGCAATACCTGTGCTCTGGGAGTTTCTGGAGAAATATCCTTCCCCTGAAGTAGCAAGAACTGCAGACTGGAAAGAAATGTCAGAGTTGCTTAAACCTCTTGGCCTTTATGAACTCAGAGCAAAGACCATTATCAAATTTTCAGGTAGTTTCTTTTGAACGTGTCTGTAGAACTGTCTAAACTGATGTCAGTAAAAAAGTGGCTTTATGAACCCCAGCTTTGTAGTTGTCTTTGTGTTCCAAAAATAGAGCAGGTCCTTGTTTTTAATTCAGATAGTCATCAAACTCTCGTTAGTATGAACAAGGTTGATGTGTTTTGCAATAACATACTACAGTATTTTCATGTTAAAATAAAAACATTACTGTGTATATTTTGCTTTATAGTCATTTAAGGTTGTCTTTCCTAGTGAGATTTGTTTAGAAATAATTCCTTTTTCACCTTTTATTAATGTAATATATTTTGTTGCAGTTGAGGCGTTCAAAAGGATTTGGATTTTTAAATGTAAAAAAAATAGGATTTTTCCAATTCTCCAATGAATACCGATGTTTTCTTTTAATATTTTTTGTGACACGTTTCTCTACATGTTAACCTGATGAAGTATGGGGTTTTATTCTGTAGATGAGTATCTGACCAAGCAGTGGAGGTATCCTATTGAGCTGTATGGGATTGGAAAGTATGGCAATGATTCATACAGAATCTTCTGTGTGAATGAATGGAAGGAGGTAAGTGATGCTATCATTCTCTGAATACTGCTCATAGAAGTTAGTGGGTTCCATTGACTTCATTAGACTTTGGATTGAATCCTAGAGCATCATGTGGATTAAAACTAAAATAGAATTGAAATCATCTGCCTACTTTAAGATGTATTCGTAGACTGTACTCTTTATTATTGACCATGCAAGTCCATATTCATGTGAATAGCCCCGAGAGCTAGTCCTACAATTGTGCCTGGGAGTGCAAGGAGGCACATAAAGGCTAGTAACAGCTGTTGTAGTTAGGGCAACTGCGCCTGTATTTTCCCTTTGCTGTCTAGCGGGAGCACATACTGCTCTAGACTTCCAGCTTCCTAGGCATTGCCTATCTTGGATGGAGACTTGTATCTCTCTCTCCTCACCAGAGTATTTCCAAACTGCATAGTTTTGTGCCTTTTACTGTGTTATTGCCAGCAGACACAGGCTGCCCAAGCATATCTGCTTGCTGCTGCTACTTCAGAGACCAATAAAGGAGTGTTTTTCTAAGTTACCACACAGTTCTATTCAGTATAAAAAACTACACGCATGCTAATAGCCTTACTGCAGACCATTCCGACATTAACATGGGCTCTGGTTGGAAGATACCTTCCAAACCCCATGAAAAGGATTTTTTTGTGGTCAGGTTCATCACGGGTCAGCTCAAAGAGCCCATGGTCATATAGGGCCTCAGTAGGCCAAGTCCTGCCAGTCCTCCTCTGAGGATTGGGTCCCTTCATGGACTAAAGGTCCTATCCTTTTGCTGGATCAGGAAGAAAACCATGAGTCAGTTTATAAACAAGATATTTATCCAGATACATTTTGTCTGTTTGCTCTATGGAGAATCAAGCTTGAATCTATACATGCATACTTCCCCCAGGAAAGGTAGGGCCAGATTTGCATTTTACATACCCCTAGTCACAGCATCTTCAGTGCCCCCTATCTACAGCTGACCTCATGTTGCACACAGTTTAGAGAGGTAAAGCACATCTCAAATGCCAACACCTTTAGACATGTGTCTATCATGCCTAATTAGAAATCTAGCCCTGGGGAGACTGGCTTCAAAGGTCTAAAAGTGAGGGAAATACATTGGCATCCTCCTACTAGGAAAAAGTATGTACTTTTTAATGTACTCCAAAAAAAAATCTTACTCGGTAAAGTTTAGCTCAATTCCATAAGATTTGTCCAGGATATCAGAGGATGTTGTCAGTCTGACATAGTCTTTACCCCCTTTCCTTTCCTTTTGTGTTTCTTGGATTGGTAATGAGATTTCTCTCCCCCATATCCTAGTAACAGCAGTCATCTTTATGATGTCAAGGTACCCCCTGTTTTATTTGTCTGCAAGGGCATAGCATCTGCTCTGACTTGCTTTCCCTCCCTCTTCTGTAACCCAAATCTGCACCAAGTTCTTCTCATTTACAGACTGTTGAAAATAATAGCTGTACTCCACTTAGCAAAGTTGAGTTACTTGCCTTCTCAGTTGATGCAAGTGATGTTTCATGTGTGATCAATACTTATTCCCTCATTTCAAGAATATGCATGCTTAAGTATTATCTACCCCTTAATGCACCTAAACTGCAAAGTAGGTTCCAAGCAGGGGCTGGAGATATTTCAGACAAATTTCAGTATTGCCAGATATTTTTATAAAAGACATTTTATTGAAAATATCAGTTCTGATGCTTTCCTTCTCTTTCAGGTACATCCACAAGATCACAAACTCAATACATACCAAGCATGGCTCTGGGAAAACCATGAAAAAATGAGTCTTGGTTGACAAAGGCAGATATGTTTTTATAAAAGCTTCACTTTTTGGTACTTAACACCTTGCTCTTGGCTGTATGTACACATGAAATGGAAACATCTTATATTCACTTCACACATTTGTAATTCTGATCACTGAATGCTTAATTCCAATATTTGTGTTAAACGTGTTTTCAAACCCATATAATCATTGTAATTAAAAGCTGATAAATATTGATATTTTTAAATAAATTTTAATAAGTTATTTTAATAGTTGGTCATTCCTCAGTGATGCAGACTCTAACTTGATATCATATGTTCACCTGAGTAATACTATGTTACTGTATCATAAAAATCCAAGTGCTATCAATTTATTTTTTATTTGCCATGTAAGTATTGCTTCCAACTAGTGATGCAACAGAAATATTCAACTCCCTTTGTTTGGCTACTTGTAAGTAATCAAGTCATATAATCCCAGAAGAGAAGAGGACAGGTTCTTAGTTCTCTCAAACGCCGACTGCTAACATTATAGGCTAAAAGCCTGATTCTGCAGAAGTGACAAATTTAGGGTCTAATTCATGTGTGGGCAATAATTTTCACAGGGAGGGGATATCACTTAATGAATTTTGGTACATGGTCCCGGGCCGGCTCCACGCCCCAGAAAGGGTGAAATCTGGGGTAGAAGGAACGGGGTTGGGAACTGGCATCTACCCAGAGTTGTCTGGGACTGGAGGCTTTGAATTAAAAAACACAATAAAGAGCTTGCCGCTTCTGCTACTGTGTTGCCTGAGTTGCTGCGGCTATTTAAAGGGATCACGGCTCCAGTCCCTACGAGGGTAGCACTGCAACCAGCAGTCGTGATTTATTTAAATAGAATCCTGCTGCCTGAGCCACTGCCTAGAAATTCAGTGGCCAAGCAGCAGGATATAAATAGAAAGTGGCCAGATGCAGTCTGTGGGCTGGATCAAAGTGATAGGCAGACCAGATCTGGCCCCTGGGCTGCATCTTGCCCTGCCTTAGTCTAATCCAATGTTTACTGGGAGTTTAGACTTCATTGAATTTTGGGTCAGCCCCCTTCAGCTTTATTACTTAATCACCTCAGTGTTGGTAACAGCTGTTCACATTATCACACACCATGTTTGATGTTATGTGTTTGCAAGACTTTTTAAGCTCTTCATGCAGCTGACTTGTCACTATCACCAGTTTGTATTGATGCTGTGCAGGATTTTCACGCCTTGTGCGTTCTTAAAGTCTTGCTAACTAGTCTTCCACCGATAGTTTTTTGTGCTGCTCACTAGTAATTTACTCTAGACTAGTTTTTAGCATTTCTTGTTATCATCCAGGCAGTACCTTTATTTTAGCATACTATGAACTGGATCGTGCAGAAACCTGAGCGCTAACTCCCGCTAAAATTAAACCCCTAGGCTACGTCTACACTGCACATGCATTTTTGCACACTAAATTTACAGTAAAGCGTCGGAACAGAGGACTTCTTGTGCAAGAATTATTTCTCTCCCCACGAGGGATAAGCCCTCTTGCGCAAGAGATCTTGCGCAAGAAGGCAGTGTGGACGGGCAACGGATTTCTTGCGCAAGAAACCCCTATGACTAAAATGGCCGTCAGAGCTTTCTTGTGCAAGATTGCGTCCACACGGCCATGGACATGCTTGCACAAAAGCACATGGCAGTGTGGACGTGCTCTTGCACAAAACAGTTCTTGTGCAAGAAGCCTGCAGTGTAGACGTAGCCTAACAAAATCAGAAAAGAACTTCAGTGGGGCCCAACCTAGTTGGATATTGGTTGATTAACCTTACTTTTCAATAGGATTTTTTTAACATGTAATCTGCTGTAAAATCCTTGTTTATAAATTTATATTTGCCATATTTAAAGGAGTCAAACAAATCCTAAAGAAAAGTAATAGAGATGTAGCCGTGTTAGTCTGATCTTGCTGAAACAAAAGAAAGGATTATGCAACACTTTAAAGACTAACAAGATGGTTTATTAGGTAATGAGCTTTCGTGGGCCAGACAGACCCACTTCCTCAGGCCCACTTCGTCTGGCCCACGAAAGCTCATCACCTAATAAACCATCTTGTTAGATCCTAAAGAGGCATCTATCATTACAGAAGTATGTAAACATGCTGGTGCAAAGACCATGTTGAAACTCTGCATTTCAATTTACACCATAATTCCTTCACCATGTGAAGAACCTAATAATGATCTATACACACAGTGCATCTTTAATCTATGCATTTCAAACTGGGTGTGTATTTTGACTAATTTTAGAGAGGGGAAACATGAGATGGAAAGAAGTTAATGTTCTGCCTTTCAAAGGTGATGAACACATACAGCTCCCATTGGCTGCATTGGGAAATGAGATGCTCAACACAGCAGAAATCAAGCCCTTACCCCTGGTCTACACTAGGGGATTAGTGTGAATTAAAAAGCTATGCAATTAATTTAACTGAAGTTGTGTAGCTTAATTTGAATTAAGATATTTCAACTTTTGGTGCCATCCATACTATGGGAAGTCAAAGGGAGCACACTCTCCCTTCAACTTCACTTACTACTTATAGAAGTAGGACTACCAGCATTGATGGGATCACCCTCAGTTCCTACAAGCATCAACAATTTTAGTGCAGAACTGATGTATACCAGGGTGACTTATAGCAGGGATGCCCTGTAGTGTGTCTTCACTAGACCTGCTAATTTAAACTCCAGAAGATCAACTGCTGCTGCTTCAGTCTTATCAGTAGTGTAGACATGGCCTTAGTGATTTGCCTAAGGCCACACCATCTCTCCTTAATGTATAACAGAATGGAGCCTTTTCTCTCCCCCTACTCCTAGTCCCCTGCTTTAACTACCTTGCTGGACTTCCACATCTGTTGTACACTTGGTCACTGTTTTAAGTGTTTTTATTTTCGTATTATATGAAGTTACAATGCCAAGGAGTTCAGCCTAATAATAAAGTGGGAGATATCTTAAGAAGTATATCATATAAAAAATTGGGGTCTCTTTTAAAGGTTACCACTGTTTAGTTAAAACACCCATATAGCCATAAAAGATAATTTACTATTCACACATCCAGCACTACATAATAAAAATTATAGTAGGTATTAGATCCAGCTAAAAGTTATCAGATTTAGCATTAGTTGCCCAGTCAGTTAATGAATCACCAGTTCAGACTTGGTCATTACATTAACATGTACTAGAGATGTAAGCAACTAATCGACTATCTGATAAGCAAATGCTTATCAGATAGTTGAGTAGTAACTTGACTAGTCACTCCTCCATCCCCTTGTTAGTCTATCAGAGAGAGGCAGCAAGGGGGGGGGAGCGGGAGAGGAGGAGAACCAGTAAAACTGGTTCCCCCCAGCACTGTCTCTGCAGGAGGCAGAGGCACAGCAGGAAACGGTGCCAGCTGGGACTGCTTCAGCCTGCTCCCAGGGGTTCCCACTGCAGGTGCTTCTGCTTTTGAAATGTACAAGACCCCATTCAAAAGCAGAAGTGCTGCAGGAAGCACAGGGCAAGCAAGGACTCAAGCAGTCCCCGCTTGCCTTGTGCTTTCTGCAGTGTCCCCCCCCTTGAGAGGAAGCAAGGCGGAGGACAGGAGCCCGTGCTGGGGGCGGGGGGGGGGGGGGGAGGAGGAGGCCAACTTAAAAACCTGTTCCTCCCAGCACCATCTCTGGGGTGCTTCCTGCCTCAAGCAGAGGCAGCAGGAGGATAAGGGACACTGCTGCGAAGGGGCTGTTGCGGCCAACCAGTCCAGCAGCTCTTACTATATTTAAAATGCAGAGGTGCAGCACGGTGGCTCCAGAGCTGGCACAAGCCAGAACTGCTCAGTCTCAGCTCAAGTCGGCTCCTGGAGCTACCACTGCTATGGCTCTGCAGAGCAGTCCTATCGACTAATCGTATAATCAATACCAATTGTATTGACTACACGATTTGCCGGAGAATCACCTTTTAACATCCTTACCCTGTGCTGGGGAGTTGTTTTTCTCTTGCATCAAAAGAGTTGGAAATGAAAACAACCATTTGCAACTGTTGCTGCTGCCCACCCCCCTTGCCTGCCACCGTGGTTTGGTAGCGAAGCTATGTATGAAAGCTATTAATCGAGTGTCAGAGCCCGCTGTGCTTCTCGGGCATTGCAAACATCTCCATGGCGACACACGACTGCTCTACCGCGACAACTGGCGTTTGCTGCATAGTCTCTGGCTGGGGGAAGGGAGTGCTCCAAGGGGCCCTTCTGTACCAGGGGCGGGGAGCCCGAAGCAAGCCTCACAGCATTGGGTGCAGGGCCAAAGGGGGGGGGGTCTGTCTAAATGGAGGGTGCCCAGCCAGCGGGGTCCCTGTGAGCGCTGCCCTAGCACTGACTGGCTGCTCCCGGCCCAGCGCAGAGCAGGCGCGATTGGCGCGTGGCCGACCTGCAGGTGTGCGACTTGCCGGCCGCACAACCCCCCCCGGCTGATCCCTCCTCAGCCAATGAGGAGCCAGGACGCGGGCCCGTTGCCATGGTCTCCAGACTGCAGCACTTCCCAGGCTGTGCACCAACGAAAGTGCCTGCGGGAGAACCTGGGTCGGGTCCCTGGTGCCTGCTCCGGGGCAGCCTCGTGGGAACGGCGCTTTCCCTCCCTGCCGGCTCACCTGGCGGCGCGGAGCAGCCAGGTAGGACACGCCTAGGAGCAGCCCTTGTGGGTTTGACTCTGCTGAGATTGCTGGGTCCGATGGCTACAGCGGAGGGGACTTTAGCAGCTGCCTGTCGCTCTAGTCCGGGGATATTAATGCCTGCTCTCCACCCAAGCATTTAAAAACAATCAGCGGCTCGCCTTTAGGTTGTCAGCTTGGCATTAGCAACACCAAACTGGCTGGCTGGTCTAGTTCTTGATGTGGCTGCTTCATCGTTTATAAAAGGAAGCGACTTTCAGTTTGCTGATGGCTGAAGGAAAACTGCATACATATTAAATAACAACAAGGAGGGTGTTGCCACAGATTTGGTCTAAAGCAAGTAGCATGATAACCTGAGGCTCTTCCAGAGTTGTGTTGTCATGCATTATACAGTGTGAAAAGTAATACACACAAATCACAACTAGGGAGATCGCAGGATTCAGGAGGCCAAAACCACAGAATAATACTAGAACAGCCCATTTCTAACTATATACTGACTCCTCCCTCATCTCTCTCTCCTGATGAAATAGTTATAATGCCTAGATTTCACATTGCATTTTTTATCAATAGGTCTCAAAGTGCTTGACAAAGGACGTAAATATCATTAACCACCATTTACAGATGGGTAAATAGCAGCTCCAAGTCACATACCAGGCCAGTTGGAGAGCCAGGGAAATAACCCAGATCCTCTGATTCCTAGTCCAGGACTCTATCCAATGGGCCATACTGTCCTCCTGTTTAAAGCTCAGCCTGGTAGGCTCACTCATGTAAAACTCCTACTGAAATTCTGTTGATTGGAGTTGAGCTTGAGTATTTACTACACGATCAGGCCCTTTACTTTGCATCCTACATTTATATTGTTTTGAAAAAAGTTTTTATAAACCACTGAAAATAGAACTGTTTTCATTAGATGAAAAACTATCAATTATAAAGAGAAGAAGATGCTGTGTTGAAAATGCAGACGAAAACTTTATGCTAAGTCATGAGAAATAGCAAGTTAAATTGAATGATCTAATTTTCCCTTCTCGGACAAATAAAGGCAAGAAAGCATTCACCAAAATGGTGAAATGTTTTAATAATCTACATTATTAGTAACACAGAAGGGGATTTTTAGTATCAGTTGTATCCTGACAGCCATCCTAATAATCAAAAGAATTTGACAGATTATGCTAAATCTACGTCGTTCACAGAAAATAATTTTTGGCCACTTTGTTTTCAAGCTTGCCAGAGACCTATAATTACTGTCAAGACTTTGGGCAATTCCATTCATTCTTGTATAAAGGAAAAAGTAGTTTTATCTGAACTCAATACTAGCAGTAGCTTATTTCAGTGGGATTCATTATTTTTATTCACTTACTGCTCTAAAGTGTAGCTTGGGGTACAATCTTGCAGATACTTGTACATAAGTACCCATGACAATAGTTCCCATTGAAATCAATGAGAATTCTGACATGAGTAACTTCATTCATGCACTTGCATAAGTATTCACAGGACTGGGCCAGAGAGTTGCCTTCTATGCCTACTATTAAGTGGCATATGAACTGCAGAAGGGTTTGTTATATATAAAATGTGTAATATTAATAAACCCTAGCTTTCCTATACCTGTAGCTCTTTTCCTCTGTAGATCTCAAAGGGTTTTGCTGAGTATTTTAGTATCATTATCACCATGTTCAATGATCATCCATCACAAACTAGAGAAATGGTCTGAGGTTTACAGGATGAAGTTTAATAAGGACAAATACAAAGTACTCCACTTAGGAAGGAACAATCAGTTTCACACATACAGAAAGGGAAGTGATTGTCTAGGAAGAAGTACTGTTGAAAGGGATTTAGGGGTCATAGTGGACCACAAGTTAAACATGAGTCAACAGTGTGACACTGTTGCAAAAAAAAGCAAACATGATTCTGGGATGCATTAACAGGAGTGTTTTGAGCAAGACATGAGAAGTCATTCTTCTGCTCTACTCTGTGCTGATTAGGCCTCAGTTGGAGTATTGTGTCCAGTTCTGGACACCACATTTCAAGAAAGATGTGGAGAAATTGCAGAAGGTCCAGAGAAGAACAACAAAAATTATTAAATGTCTAGAAAACCTGACCTATGAGGGAAGACTGAAATAATTGGGCTTGTTTAGTTTAGAAAAGAGAAGACAGAAGGGGACATGATAGCCATTTTCAAGCATCTAAAAGGGTGTTACAAGGAGAGAGAAAATTTGTTCTCCTTGGCCTCGGAGGGTAGGACAAGAAGCAATGGGCTTAAACTGCAGCAAGGGAGGTTTAGGTTGGACATTCGGAAAAACGTCCTAACTGTTAGGGTGGATAAACACTGGAATAAATTGCCTTGGGGGGATATTTAAGAGCAGGTTAAACAGATACCTGTCAGAGATGATCTAGTGCTTGGTCCTGCCATGAGGTCAGGTCACTGGACTTGATGACCTCTTGAGGTCCCTTCCAGTTCTAGGATTCTATGTCAGTGGCAGATTTCAGCTCTCTGAAAGGGGCAATGTAAATTTCAAATTATTAATTTCTTCTATTTTATTATAAGGAGGTCTTAGCACTGTCCATGTAGCTTACTTTTGATTGTATCATGTATTATTTCATCTTAGCTTTGGAAGGTCATACCTGATTTCAGCTCATTGCCATTTCTTCAAGGATCCCACAAATATTCTCAAGCAAAGTTAACTCAGTTGAGTGTGACCCTGAATTCTGCAACAATTCCATCTGTTTTCAGTTAAGGTGACACGATGACTGGGGAAGATTTGCTCAAAGACACTAACAGTGTGAAGCCGGAAATGGTCTTACGACACTGTTTTAAACAATACAAACTCAGAGATTTGTATCCAAAATTTTTCCTTAAAGTTAAACCAACTATATTTGGGCCACCCAAATCCAGACGTCGCATTATTATTGCGCCTCCTATGGTAAGACCAGCTTTTGCAGGTTCAAAACCCATTCAGATTACACCCATCAAGAAAGATGGAAAGGAGGAAGCTGCTGACCAGCAAATGTCCCCTGGGGCAGAAAGCTGTCCCCACACATTGAAAGAACCTTCAGAGGCAGAAGATGATCTACCAATGCTGGAATCTTGGATAACGGAAAGGAGAAAGCTCCGGTCTCAATTGGATAGCCTTGTAAATGTTGAAAAATGGCTACGTCAAAAGCTTTCCACCACAGAGCAAGAAGATAGAGTCCTGGAAAACATACAGTATTGCAGAGCAGAGAGGAAGGCTAAAATTCAGGCAGCTGTGACCAGAAATCTTGAAGTAAGTACCTGCCTCATTCCTCTGTCCTTTCAATTAGTGCACTATAATCCTGGGTGGCAGTGAAAGCCCAGCTGGGGAAGGTAGGTCTCAGCCCTGCCCCTTTCACCCAAGGCCTTCCCCGGAGCCAAGCCCCACCTACCATCGGCCTGATCCTTCCTGGCCACCTGGAGGGCCGGGACTGTGGTGCTGCACCCCCAACCCCCACTCTCCATAGCAGCCAGGAAAACCCGCCTACTCTGCCTGGCCCCTAACTCCCTGGGCAGCTGGGGAAGTTGGGCTGCTGCGCTGTGGCCCCAGTGGCCGGGGCATATAGGCAATTTTGGGAAGGTTGTGCTTTCTCTTGCCTGTATTACCGACTGCCTCTGGCTATAATTACTGAATTATACATATAATTACTGAATTATAGTCACACCTCACTTTCACAGTCATTTGACTTGAACAACTACAGCTAAACAAAGGAGATTGGAGGGCAGTCAGGTCAGTTCTTTCTATGGGTGCTGGTATTAGTCATGTAACCATGCAGCTTTTCATCAGTAAAATTACAGGAAGTGGGATAATTATACAACCAACCTAGTCAGATTGTTCCCCTGGAGACTGTTTACCTCTGCTTCAGAAGAGGTAATTCAGCCAGGCTGCATTGGAGTAGTTTCTCTGAAATATTACCTTTTGGGGCAGCAGCTGCACCCTTCCCTGATACTGTACCTTTATGGTGCCATGGCATTGCAGCTTTTGCAGTAACTATAGTGAAAACTCTGTGGTGAAAAACCCTGCAGGCTGGAGCTGCTCAATTCTCCCCAATACAACCTCTGTGGCCATCCAAGGAGGTCAGTGCCGTCTCTAGAACAAACGTCTATCTCAGGACAAATTATTTGGTGGCCTCAAAGTGCAGCCACCCAGGCTTGCTGGTGGTCACTCATATGCTTTTCCCTAAAATACTTAATTATCTTTAGAAAAAACAAATAAATGGGCATCTATATACATCCAAACCATTGTAATGTATGCAATACCAGCTAGCCAAAAGTAAATCCTTTGTGAAAAGTAATATTAATAAACATACAAATATCATTTTTCATAGCAAACTTACTGAGCCCTGGCAAGTCTGGGGATAAATGAAGCCCTGGATTGCAGGGCCAGAAGAGGCAGCAGGGGTGGAGGGGGCATGTCCAGCAGAGGTCAGGAGTCTGAAGCCCTGCAGCTGGAGGATGGAGACTGAAGCCATGGGGCTGGATCCTGGTGCTCTGCAGCCAGAGCCTGGGCCCCATGGCCCCAAGAAAGGTGGGGAAATCACCAGCTGCCTGCTCCTCCAGCACTGTACTCCAGGTGTCTCCAGAGGGATGCAGGTCCCATCCCTTTGCCCTAAGGCCACCAGCAACCACCACCAAGGCCCAAGGAGGGGGAGTAGCCACTGCTCTGCGCTGCCCAGGAGGCTGTGGCTGCAAGAAAAGCCCCCAGAGGCTGCATGTGGCCACAGTGATCACATTTGAGAAATGTGGAACTGGCCCTCCAGCCTGGTCCCCCCATCTCCTCTCAGCACTTCCTGCGCTACAGACCTGAGCCATGTTGGAAGCAGGGATACATGTGGAACAGTACTGAAGAAACAACACTTCCCCTTGTGCGTCTCCACGACAGAGGCCTCCTGGACTCCATTTCCTTCTGCCAATAGAAGCAGGGGTGTTATATGGCCTTAGGTCAGTGCAAGGAAAGATTGAGTACAAAATAAGATCATCTTGAGAAATATGGAAATTACAAGGGCCAGGCCCTTCACGGTTTTAAATTGACATAACTCCATTAAAATCAATGCAGAAATACCCATTTGTACCTGCTGATATTATGTCACTCTACATTCTTCACACTTCTGTGGCCTGAGCCAGGAAACCTGCCTGAATTTCTCATTATGTGGAAATGTGTCTCATGATTATTTTTAAATCTCTTTCAGAATCTGCCAGCAAAGCATGACCAGCCTCATCAAAAAAGAATCATCCCGCTAATCAAAGCTCCCTACCCCCAGTCCCTCATTACACTGCACAACCTTCTGCACAAACAAAAGCTCAAGATGGTGGACTTATTCAAGAAGGCAGATAAGGACAAGAAGCGGTTCGTGAGATCAGAGTTCATTAAAGTTATCAAAGGGGTATGCAAAAACCGGGTTAAGAAATTCCACCTTAATTCTGTTGGTATAACTATAACGTAGTTATATAGCCATGATAGGGGCTGAATTTGATCTTATAACAGGTCTTCCCTTAACTTTGGCTACATTGATTTTAGACATCATCTATGGGGAATTCATCTGCAGAGATTTTACTCCACAACCCATAACAATTCTGCAAGGAGAAAGGAAAGATAATTTAGTTGCATATTTGGATGACCCAAGAAATAGAGTGATTCCCAGCTGGGGACAAAACCCCACCCACATAGTCCAAAAGAAACTCACAGCTCACTCACAGGCCAATTCAGATTCTGCCCAGTGTGCAGAAATGCTGTTGGTTTCCATTACAGTAATAATAGAGCTTTCTTCAGTCTGAGGGAGCTCCAGATGCTTTACAGACCACAAACTAAGCTGTGAGATAGGGCTGTGCAGATGGAGAAGCAATGTGATCCAGTGAGGAGGGCACTGGACTGGACTCTAGACTCCTAACTTCTATTCCTGGATGTCTTACAGACCTGCTATGTGATTTGAGTATGTCACATCACCTCTCTGTACCTCTATTTTTCCTACCACCCTTTGTCTATTACAATATATGTGTATAGTGCCTACCACAATAGAGCCCTCATCTCAGCTGGTGCCATTAGATATTACTCTAATATGTGTAGTAACTATACACATTTGCAGATGGAGAAACTGAAGGCCAAAGATGAAAACTGATTCGCCCAAGGCCACCTGGCCTCTGAGTAACAAAACTGGGACTAGAACCTATAGATCTTAATTCCCAGAGGTATAGGGCATCCCCGCTATACATCCAAAATATGTTTAAAAAAAAGTGGATGTATAGTAAAAGGATGTAAAGCAGGATTTTTTTTCATGCAGCTGATTTCCGTTTGCGTGAATTGGTCTTTTCTTTTTCTTTTCTTTTCTTTTTTTTTTTTTGTGCAACAGAAGAATGAGGAATGGGAGGACTTAAAATGGAAGAGTTACCACAAAATGTCAACGACGCTAGTGCAGAACCAACGTATATCGGGGCGTCTTATAATGGGGATGTCCTATAGTGGATTTAATCTGCAGCAAGGGTGATTTAGGTTAGATATTTTTTTTTAAAAAGTCTAACTAAGGACAGTTCATGTTTGGGGACAGTTAATGCAACCAAGGGAGGTTGCAGAATTCCATTGCTGGAAAGTCAGAGATATTCTAGGCTTATGTGGTTCTGCCACAGCACAGGGCACTGGACTCAATGACTTTTCAAGATCCCTTCCAGCTCTACATTTAAGATTCTGTGAGTTATCAGACACAAGGCTACACCACCTTTCAATAATGTGGTTGCAGTGCACATGGTGCGAATGCAGAATTGTTCCCTAGGGCTTTGTGGCATCCTTTAGTTTTTCTGTGATCATCACATTAAGGATGTTAAGGACTAGTCGACTATCAGATAAGCAAAAGTTTATCGGATAGTCAGTCAACTAGTTGATTCCCACCCACCACCCCGCTGCCTCTATCAGATAGTAGCAGCAAAGGGGAGGAAGGGAAAGGGAGTGCTTCAAAGGGGCAGTGCTGCACAGCTGAGCCCGGGCTCAGCTGTGCGGGGCTGCCCCTTTGAAACACCGAGGTGGTATTCAAAGGGCAGAGCTGCACAGCTGATCTCCAGCAGCTCAGCTGTATGGCGCTGCTCTTTGAACTCCACCTCACCATTTCAAAGGGGCGCTGTGGAGCCCAGTGTCAGCTGAGGACTCCCCAGCTGACCCCGAGTTCTGGGGAAATGTCGCGCGGAACCCGGAGTCAGCTGCATTTCAAATCGGCAGCACAGCATGAAACCTAGGGCTAGCAGGGGCCCTGAGTCCCCCGCTGACCTCGGGCTCCATGCTGCATTGAAGCTTTGAAATGCACAAGAGCCTCTGCTAGGGACTCTTGTACATTTCAAAGCCGGCATCTGCGTACAGCCCAGGGTCAGCGGGACTTCCCGCTGGCCCCAGGTTGCACGTGGAGTTCCGCATTCCTCCTTTGAAATGTACAAGAGCCCCTAGTGGGGCTCTTGTATGTTTCAAAGGAGGAATACGGAAGTGCCTATCAACTAGTCAAGTAGTCGATGGAAATTCCATCGATTATTCAACTAGTCAATTAATTGATATTTAACATCCTTATATCACATATGCATTTTTTTTTTAACAGGCCAATGTCCCTATCAGTGACAATGACCTGGAAGATGTGATCATCTACCTTACTACTTCTAAACGTGAAAATTTTATAACCAGTGATGATTTAGCTGATTGTCAAAATATGTGGCTGGATTCAATGAGAGACCAGATGAAACAACCCAGGGAGGCAAAAAGAGGTAAGAAAAATAAACTCACAATAGGAAGATGATTCTGCATTCTTAGGAGCATGGGAGTTGCCATACTGGGTCCAGTTCCAGATCTATTTAGTACAACATCTTGTCTCAGATAGTGGGCAGCACCAGATGCTTCAGACGAAGGTATAAGATCATTGTAGTGGCAGATGTGGGATAATTTTCTGCCCTATATTAGATCTCATCCTGGTCACTAAAAGAGATTTGCTTGAACCTCAAGTGCAATATCCCTGCCAGAATTTTGCTGGCATTCTTGGCCCCTACCAGCCCCATAACTGAAAACTAGAACCTTTTACAAATGCCCTTCCACTCAAATTCTGGTAGTTTGAATAGACTGGAACCAAGATTCAAGCCACCCCTGGTTTTGCAAAACCAAAATCTCAACCTTCTCAGCTCATCTCTAGGTGAAAGCTTGTCTAGGTTCATGTGTTACTTTATGTTGCAGTCTCACCAGTCAAGAGGAGAAATGCCTGGAAGTGCTGAGAAATTCTTAGCACTATACAGCTACAAAATAGCCTGAAAACTTATTCCTCGCAACAACAGTTAACTGATGTTTCTAAAGTGCTTTGAGAACCTCAGAGGAAAGACAGTAGAGAATGCCACATAAATATTAAAGTATTAGGATTAAAGAAGAAATCCCACTGGGGAAAAGAATCATTATTTGTATTGAATAGCTACGTAAATGGAGGCACAGAGCAGTTAAGAGACTTGCCGAAGACTTGATGATGAATCAGTGTCAGAGGTGGGAACAAAATTCAGGGTGCCTCGCACCACGTCCTGTGCTTAGATGTTTTCCACAAAGACTTCCTCTTTGGAGGCTTACAATTTAGTTCTCTCTCAGTGCAGGCCTACCACTATCATTGCTGCAAAAAGAAAGGTCTGATTCTGAAGAAATGTTGTGGAAGGCAGCATGTGTCAAGCACTTGGAAGTTAAACCTCCGTTCAAGAAAATGAAATTAGTCACACCGCTCTTCAACGCTGCCATATGTTGTTAAAATGCTACCCATATTTTAAAGTCTTCATAATATGATCCTTCCCCTCTTTTCTTACATGCTTTGAAATGGTTAACAATGTGAACGTGTCAACACTTGAAGCATTATCCTGGGCTTCTGAGCCAGTAGCAATTGAATTTAAAAAGGCAGCTTACACAACAGAGCTATTGTTTCAGGCTATCACTTTGATGGCTTTCTCTGAAGCCATACCAGAGACTTTACGTTTTTCAACAGAAAGTTGAGAGTCAAAGTCTGGAGAGTAATTGAGAGCTCTTGCCACCCACAGCCCCTCCCCGCAACTAGTCCCTGCCATTCCCCTTCCTTACCTCCATCTATTCCTCCTGCAGTGTGCAGTTTGGGAAACACTGCTGAATGATTAACGGTGTCCAATGTCAAACAAATTCTCTCTCAGATAAAGGTGAAAGGTTATGCAACATAGACCAGCAGCAAGATTGGGAATCAGGAGATCTGGATTCTGTCCCTGGCAGAGATTTACTTGTAAAAGTCAGTCTGCCTCTCCGTATCTCAGTTTCCCATGTATAAAAAGTGGATAACAACCCATCCTCTTTTGTAAAGCTCTGTGAATGGGTGGAGGTGGGGAGCTCTACATAAACCCAGCAATTCTTTAGTTACTTTCAAGACTTTTCAATAAAGCACTTTAAAGAATCATTCCAAACTAGATGCAGGCTCAGCAGTAAAATGCAGATCTGACTCCAAATCTAGATCCAAAGCTCAAGGCTCTTGGTATCCAGAGTTCTGGTCTAAGCCCGTCACTATCTCAAATTTGCACAGAAATCAAAGCCCCCTTTTCATTCTTTCATGAGTTCTAATCAGTTTACAAGTTTATTTTCTGCTGCATGCTATGATAATGTCCTTGTTTCTCTGTGATTCTACAGCGTGTTCCCGATTTCACACCCGGAAAGCTGTATCTAAAACTGTTTGTCGTCCAGCATCTGCTGATGGCAAAACCAAAGAGACAGAGCCACTTGCTCCTAGTGAACCTACAGTGAAGTTAACGCTGTTAGAAGTTCCGCCTATCAACCTCGAACCGGATCACAGACCTCTAAACCATGAGGAAATGGAGGAAATTGGAAAGAGATGGAAAGAGAGGAAACGATGTGAGAAGGTATTGCGCATCTGCAGAAAAATTATTCATTTGCTTATGCTTTGCATTTCAGGCCTTCCCATGTGTCTGACAGATTGAGGATGAAATAGCAGTTTATAAAAACCAAACCAAACCAAGGGCTTATAATGTCAATATCGAGACGATTAGTAATTTTTTGTATATAGCACCTTCCATCTGATGCTCTCCCTTTATAAACAACTAACACATTTACCCAGCATTGCTTGGGTCCTTTTTTTTGGGCGGGGGGAAAGGGGGTAAAAGGAAAATTCATACCAGGGATGCTTGCTCTTCCCTGTCGTGTCCCTGTCAGGGAGCAAGGGCAAAGTGCACAGCTCATTTGCCCCCTCTGCTTCCCAGCCAGGAGGAATACAGCAAACTGCACTTTCCCCTTGCTTCCTGACAAATGGGAACAGCCAGCAATGTCCCCATATGAATTGGGAGGAGGAGACCTTCAGTCCCTCCTGTCCTTCCTAAAGAGCACCCCGGTGTGGGGATGGGAGGCTTGGGGCTAAGGCAGTCCCCAGTGGGGGGAGGGGCATGCCCTCAGCCAGCCCCTTTCGCCTGCCTGGTGATTCTGTCTCTTTTTTGTACGGTTTTATGAGAAGCAACCCCATTCCAGGCACAACCAAACCCTTACCTTGGAGATAATAGGAAGCTGTAATACTGAATGTGGTGGTCATAGCTCTTACCATTTAGGAGGAGTTCTTCAACACACAGACAGACACTCTGAAATATATAATAGATTAATTTTGCCTCCAACACTTTGAGGGATAGACATTGTATTCCCTTTTACAGAGCAATAAAAAGAGGCACGGATAAATGTATTTGATTAGCATGCCCCAGAATGGAAAGACCTTTCAAAGTCATCTTGTCCATCTCCTCACCAAAAGAGGATTAGTCCCTAGAGCTTATGGGATATTTGCAAACAGTTTTTCCTGTCTTGTTTTCTATGTATCCCACAGCTGGATTCACAACGAGTCCATAGCAGAGTTGGGAATAGAACTCATGAGTTCTGGCTCCCAGAGCTTTGTGCTCTAACCATTAGGTAACACTGCTGCTGGGAGAAGTTCTTTTTAAAAAATTCAAGCAACATTGGCCCAGCTGTTTGTCTCTTCTGAAACTAATAATTTCACCTGCCAGTGTTTGATTAATCTGGGGTGCATATATTGTAATGTAAATTAGTACTAAAGACATTCCAAGAGAAAGGGAAACAACAAAGTCTCAATTTTTCAAAAGAATTCTGAAAAATACGACCAACCACTATGTCTCCTAGTGCAAACTCTTGTGCAGTTCACTGCTGTGCAGACAACTAATGCACCACTCCAAAGGGGGCTTATGCAGGACATGAGTGGCGCACAGGCATTGTACTGACCCTCTCACAAAATGGATTTAATCCACAAACTGGTGCCTGTGCTCATGAAAATATAGTTACTCATTTTACATGCACAGAATTCCATTTGTACACGCATAGCTTCACTGAGGTGAGTGGAATTATACCAGGGATTCATTTGGCCGTGAAAATATTCTAGCCAACGACACAAATGAGAACCTGACCTTAACTTGCAGATCAAAGTCAGTCCAATACAATGGATGGAACGCTGTCGGCTGGTGAGATCTGGAAACAATGCCATCGATGAACATTGTTTGCCATCAACAATGGAGAGCGAAATAGGAGAAATAATTGATAAACATCGCAGGACCATCTACATGGTCTATCTGCAGAGTCTCAAATTATGCAATGAATATAACATTCCACTCACCGAAAAGGTACTGGAAAGAGGTAAAGCAAAACCTTGGGCTTGGTGTAAATGTGCTACCTCAGAACAATTCAGGCTAAGCTTTGTCCCCCAGCTCAGATGCATGGCTCTTATCTTAGGATTTCTCATGGGTGGGAAAGTCAAGTAGAAAGGGAAAGAGCAGTGTTCCCTCTAACTTTTTCCACCCCTGAGTGGAATGAATTTTCTCATGTGCCCCAGTGTGGAGGTGACATGTGACACAGGTGATGTGAGACACATCACTGTCATATTGGTGCACATAACAAAATTCATGTGACAGGTCTTGGACCAAGGGATTCTGAGTGTGGGAGGGGATTCAGGTGCTGGGGCAGAGGGCTGAAGTGTAGGCTCTTGCTAGCGGTGCAGGCTCTAAGGTGGGGCTAGGATTGAAGGGCTCAGGGCTGGGACAGAGGGTTGGGGGTACAAGGGCTCTGCCGGGGTGTGTGTGCGGACTCTGGGGTGGGGTTTGGCATGAGGAGTTTGGAGTGCAAGAAGAGGTACTGGCTCTGGGCTGGGGGTTGGGCTGTAGGTACAGGCTTTCAGCTGGGTTTGTGAGCTTTGGGGTAGGGACAGATATGAAGGCTTTGGGGTGCAGGAGGGTGTTCAGGGCTGAGGAGGCTCAAGATGGGGCCAGGAGTTGGTGCTCGGGCTTATCTGGGTGGTTCCATGGTGGGGTGGCAGAAAGGGGCTCCCTTCTGCCAGCCATAGCTGCAGGGCTCTGCCCCACCAGTTTCAGGGTTTGGGGAGAGGCATCTCCCCTGGCTGCAGCCCTGAGCCCCAGCATGGAGCTTAATAGCTCCTGCACACAGCTTTGAGGTGTATTTGCAGTTCTGTGTAGAGCAATAGGACTAGTACAGCAGCAGATGCTTCTGGTTAGAATTAAAATACATGGGCAGTACTAGGGAAGAATTGGAATAGCAAGGGATGCACCAGATCAGGATTGAGGGGATTGAGATAGAGCAGTGTTAAGAGATTCCAGGTCAACATAGCAGGTGATACTGCAGGTGAAGACAAGAGATGGACTGGCACATTTGGGATGGAGCAGGACTGGGTGGAGTGGGGGCTGCAAGTCAGGACTGAAGAGCATCTGTAAATTAAATTTGGAGTTAGCTTGCACTATGCCTAATGCCAACCATTTCTGCTAATTCCTCACTTCACTGAGCACATAATCCATTCAAAATGTGTAGCAGGCCACATGTCATACAGTTATTACTGCTTTGGTTTTCTTGTGTTCTTTGCTGACAGCCCTGCTGTACCCAGGAGACAAAATAATAAAAGAAGGTGCATATGTGCGGAAGATCAGACAGCCAGGGGGTCCCTATTCAACAGTGGATGGAAGTCGCCACCAAAAGCAACTGCTTTTAAGCAGACAAGGATTAAAAGGGGATGCCAAAAATGGGTTTGTTCAAAGAGTTTTTACTGTAGTGGACCACTTAGTGACCTATAAACCAATAGCAACTTATCTCCGAGCAACAGTATGGCCTAGCCTTAGTGGCCAAAACCCAGGATTGAAAGTCATGAGACCAGGACTGTTTCCCAATTTTTCCCACTGATCTGCTGTGTCACCTTGAGTAAATCACTTCACTTTTCTGTTCCTGTATTTCTCTTCTTGCTCTTTGTCTATTTAGAATGCAAGATCTTTAGGGCAGAGACTTGGTACATGCCAAAAGCTAACACAATGGTATCCCAGTCTTAGTTTAATTTAATAATAATTAATGGGGATGCTGGTATTACATCAGTAGGTATGATTTAGGAGGAGTGGGCAAGCAGACAAAAGTTACTAGTTTTGGTTGGGGGTGGGAGTTTTCCTCTAGCTAAAGTATCTCTTAAAAGGCAGGTGAACAGATGACACTGTTTGTTTTAAGTATGCAGCAAGCAGATTCCACTGCTGGTCCTGTATTCTAGTGTCCATGAGACACAAGGGAAAGTTGCACACACAGTGTGCCCAATTCTCCTTTTACTGATACTGGTTTGACAACAGTGTAAATCAGAGTAACTCCACTGAAGTCAACTATTTGCGTGCATGTTTGTAAAGAAGAATCAAGTTCAGTGAAAGGAAATATTCCTGCTCCCATCTTGTGATTCATTCCACTTAGCCTAAACCTCATTTTGCTGGCCATTCTGTCAAGACACAATACAGCACCCAATATGATATGTAGCTGTATTGGGATGAAATATGTTTAGAGGCAGCCTAGGATAAGTTCAGAACAATGAATGACCAGATTCTCCTCTCAGTTACACTGATGACAATGTGGCTGGACTGGTGTCAATGTGAGTTATGTATAAAAACAGGACTATTGCTACTTACTCACCTATTTCACAGGGGCATTGTGAGGATTATTTTATTGATGTCTGTACAGTGCCTTGAACTTACCAAGTGCTATACAGATGTTAAGTATCCCTACGTACCATGATGATGGATGCAGTGTAAAAACCTGAATGTACAATTACCTATTCAACACCTTTCCCCACTGCATTATTTTTATGTAGCTCCATCTGATAATTACATCTGATAATTTACCGACATGTAGAAAGACAAGGAAAGTTTCCCCAAGAGTTTCCAGTTTGTTGATTGAGATCTCTACCAAAGTATATTCACTGTTTGAAATGATGCCTATTTTGTCTTTCCTGACAGACTGCGTGGTACAGGGATTAAGAGGCAACTATACGGAAACCAGAAGGCATACAGAGGCAGTGAGATGTCATTTGATGATTATGAACAGTTAACAAGGTCTGTGCAGAGAATGGTTTAGTCCATATACAACAGTGAAATAGTGCCAAAACTCAGTAAGACATTCCAAGAAAGAAAATCCAGGCAGGAATCCAATCAACAATTCTCCAACACAACCCAAAATAACATTAGGCCATAAGAACTTTCCTTTTCTTTGACACAAGTGACCAGACCTAACACAGAAGGGCAACACTTAAGGTTATAGTCAATGTTTATAAAGAAGTGGCGGTAAAGACAAACCACCTTGGATGTGCAGATCCTAGAGGCGTTAGAATAGGAATCCAAATACCACCCAAATTAATTCAATGACAAAACATCCAGGCCCAAGTGGCAGACAATTTATTCTCCTAGATCCTGCAAATAAGAGCTATAGGGTCCACTTCTTAATCAGAGAAGTCCTTGGGTTATTTACTCAAATATTCTTTGACGCAGAAGGCAAGCCAGCAGATAAGAGTCCTGCACTGGAAATTAGGGATGTAAATATTCATCAAAACAGTTAACCTGATAAATTATTAAAATTATATAATTTAACTAGTTAACCATTGGTGGGAGCAGGGCAGATTGGGGGGGTGGTCTTACTATTGCGGCAGAGTCCAGATCCACTGGGCCGGAGCTATGAGAGACAGGACTGCAATGTGGCTGGGAGCTGGATCCGAGAGCCTGGTCCAGGGCCATGGTGGTGCAGCCAGGAGCCGCAGCCACGGGAGCGGAGGCTGCAGCATGGTGGGGAGCCAGAGGAGCCAGGGCCACAGCACGGCTGGGACCCAGGGTCACGGGAGCTGGGACCGCCTGCCATACAGCCCCACCTGCCACCCTGACCTCATGAGGTTCCTGTCAAACAGCTCCACACAACTGGCAGTTCAGTTAATCAGTTACCAAGTAAGCATTCTAGTAAGCCTAATGCTTACCAGGTAAACAGTTAACCAATTAGCCTTTTATATTCCCACTGGAAATGTTATTGAACATGTCGATACCACTTTAAACTAGGTGCTATGAAATCAGAAATAAGCATCTCCAGTCAGTACTGATTGGAGAATGGGTTGGTTTGTTTTTTACGCCCTTAAAATTTTGATGGGAAAAAGATTTTCATTTATCTGAAAACAAAAACAAACAGCAAATGGAAATACTGCCATAGCATCTCATGGGAGCTGTAGTTCAGATGCTTCAAGACTCTATTCCCTGCCTGGTCTACATCTACCATGATGCTCTAGAAGATTATGCAGGCTTGCTATGCGGCCAGTCCTTTGAACACAATGGTGGCATGAGGCACCTGAACTACTGCTTCTAGAGGGCACCATGGTAACATTTCCAAATTGAAATTTTGGGTTTTCAGATTAAAACTTCTACATTTTTGGGGGGGGGGGGAGGCGTTTGGGGGATAAGTTGAATTTTTTTGCACAAAGCAGATACTTTTTGGGGGGGTAGGTTTAGCTGAAAGCCCAATTTTCTGTCAAACAGTTCCAGTGGCAATTTTTTTAATAGCCTCGCTGTCAGGTTTCTATAATTGGGGGAGTCCCTTATGATGTCCTGAGGGAAAGGGGCTTCTTCATCTTACATGTGGACTTACAGGTATAGTTTCTGAGTGCCTTCTGGTATAGGAATCCCTGATAGTGACATATGTATCTTATCTGGGTTACTATAGTGAGCCAACTATAAAAGACAATTCAGCACTTGGATAGGAGACCTTCCAGGAAAATTTGACAAAAAGTGATGTTGGTGAATCAGTAGATGGCATTTGTCTTTCCTGTCAATACAAACCCATTACTCCTGTGTCATACTAAGGGGCCTAAGCTGCTGGAGATGCCTCTCTTTGGGTCATCCTACTTGTGGCTGTTAAATCCCCTAGCACTGTTCAGAAGAGCAGGGATATTAACTCTGATCTCCTGTCCAGTTTAGTAATTGCATCCAGTGGTTTGGTTTTATTTTCTGTGGGCCAAATCCTGAAGTTCTTACACAGCTTGTACTTACTTCTTAATCAGGTGCACTAACTTCCCTATGCGTTATACCTGATTATACTGACCAAGAACTTCAGAATTTTGTCCCATATAAATACATATAATTGAATACAATTCAGTTTGCATTTTCCTGGGGTTTCCTTTCAGTATGTGGCTCTCTGCCATTTTCTGTTCTCGGCTTTTCTGCCATGTTTCAGCCGACACATCTCACCCCACAATTGGCTGCATTTCAGTGATGATGAAAGAGATTCCTGGGCAGTGAATCTAATTACTTGAGCATTTGGTTTCTTTAAGTGAAAGGCATTATATAAGCATGAGATTGATTATTTAACTCATATTTTCCAGGCATCTGCATATGAAGTGGTCCAATCTGAGCTGCAGGTCTAATGACAATAACTTCTGGCCAGGTCACCTTCTGGACAAGCTGCGTATTTATCTCCCCCAGATAAAGACTAATCAGGAGCATGCCCTGTTCAGCTATATTCATCCAACACCACCTGCCTATCCTGGTATTTACAACCCACACCACAGCTGGCCAGTCAGTGACCAGGGATACGTGACCTATGGAAACACTGACACTCAAAAGTATTGATGTTGTCTGGGACAGTAATGCTGTATGTGATGAAAGCTCTGTGATTCCTCAGTCACCTCCATGGAGTTAGGCCACCATCATGAACAAAATAAAGCTATCAAAGCCAAAAAAGTACACATTCAATTCAAAGCTAGAGCAAAGTTGTGCAGGACTTGATAGACCAGCATTCCTCAAAGTGGCCCAGGCCACGCTGCTTCCCACAGTTCCCCTGGGCTGGAAATGACAAATCAGAGCCAATGTTTACCTTTGGGTAAACAAAGTGGCATGGGCCCACTAAGAGCTTTCCCAAATAGGCCCATGGCCCACTTTCAGGAACACTGGGATAGACAATGAAATACAGAAACAAAATACAGGACTATGTAGCACTTTAAAGACTAACAAGATGGTTTATTAGATGATGAGCTTTTGTGGGCCAGACCCACTTCCTCAGATCAAATAGTGGAAGAAAATAGTCACAACCATATATACCAAAGGATACAGTTAAAAAATGAACACATATGAAAAGGACAAATCAAATTTCAGAACAGAAGGAGGATGCAGGGGTGAGGAAAGGGAAGGTAAATGTCTGTGAGCTAATAAAACTCATAATCTAATAAACCATCTTGTTAGTCTTTAAAGTGCTACATAGTCCTGTATTTTGTTTCAGCTACCCTAGACTAACATGGCTACATTTCTATCACTAATGAAATACAGAGCAGCTTTCTTCTAGATTGTCAAGTTTCTGATTCTTGTGACTCATAACACAGGACATGGGGACATTCAATGAAACTGAAAGGTGGCAAAGTCAAAACTAATAGTTTTGCACATATGTAATTAGACTGTGGAACTCATCACCACAAGACATTGATGATGCTAAAAATTTAGCACAATTCAAAAAGGGATGGACCATTCATAAAGATAAACAAGAATATCTAAACTTATTACAACTCTAACCTAAGTTGAAGGTCAGACTATTCCACATCCACTTACTGTAGAATTTCTTATGCTTTCCACTGAAGTACCTAGTAGTAACCACTGTCCGGACAGTAAACTACACTCAGATCTGACTGAATCTGGCAATTCCTTTGTTTTTGTGAATCAAATTCAGCTCTTTGGTGACCCATGTAAAAAGTACTTGGCAAGTCCCAGTTAGGGATGTGAATTGTTAACCGGTTAAACAGCAAGCCACATCCTTAATGGGTGAGGCTTACTGGTTCCGGTTAACAGGTGGGGGTTGGAGCAGCTCTCTGCCCCCTATGGGCAAGAGGCTGCTTCAGCCCCATGGGGCCTGCGGTGGGCAGGCAGAGCAGCCCCTTTTGGCAACGGGCCTGGTCCAGGCATGCCACAGGCAGGGACACTCCAGCTCAGCCAGAGAAGCCCTTGTCTGCGGCAGGGAGGGGGCCGCTCCAGCCCAGCCAGGCTAGAGCAGCCTCCCTACCATTCCTCCTTAATCGGTTAAACATTACATTAGAACATAAGAATGGCCACACTGGGTCAGACCAAAGGTCCATCCAGCCCAGTACCCTGTCTGACGACAGTGGCCAATGCCAGGTGCCCCAGAGGGAGCGAACCAAACAGGTAATGATCAAGTGATCTCTCTCCTGCCATCCATCTCCACCCTCTGACAAACAGAGGCTAGGGACACCATTCCTTACCCATCCTGGCTAATAGCCATTAATGGACTTAACATGTAATTTAACTGGTTAACCAAATAAATGGGATTTTACATCTCTTCCTAGTCCCAGTCTGGTTCCCACGGGCAGATAGGTCCAAGTCACAAAAACTGCCATCACAACTAGCTCCACTTTATAGGATGGAAGAGTGAGTGGACCGTGATGACTAAAATAACCTGCCATACCCTTAGAGGTCAGAGTCAAGGCACATGGGTGCAGGAGACAAGGAAACTTGCCCTCTTTCTGCCCACACTGCACCTTTTCTGTGGATTTCAGGAGGATTCGGGTTTCCATGATGAAAATATCTTGATGATGGACCAACATTTGAAACCTGCTAATTTTCTAACAGCCTGGGAACACTGGACCATGAGAGAAGGAACACTGGTTGTTGGGACACTGGTCCTACCCTGGTCCCATTGAGAATACTGATGGGCTCTTTAAGTGCCATCGGCTCAGCCAGAGATGTGAGTAGAGACCCCAGTTTAATTTAAGAGGTTTATTTAAATAAATAATTTTACCTTTCTCTTCCCCTTGCAAATCAAACAAATCCCTCAGAGAAGGGTAGTTGATTTGAAAACATTTTTCAACAGCAGGTTCTTATGCAGAGTTTTCATACTATTTGGAACACATATTTTAGCCATTCATTTTTTAACTGTATCCTCTTTCTTCAAAACACAGTACATGGAGCAGTCAAATGGAATTTGGTTACCTAATTTTTAAGAGTTTTTTCAGTAACATGGGATATGGTTATTTAGCTGTGTTGTATAAAATTTAACCAAGCAGTTCCAGGCATAAAGATCTTTCACTGAAAATATTTATGAACAGATTGCAGATTGGACCTCCCCAGTCTAGCACCCTCGGGACCTGACCGGTTCCGGATGAAGGATATTGCCAGACCAGGAAAGGTAATTTCTGGCTCCTTCCTGCCAGTGGCCCTCCCAGCCTTCCTGCCAGCTTCTTCCTGCCTGCCGGCCCCTCAGTGCAGGGCTACCGGCCTCACTGTGGCAGCCCCGCTGCCGCAAGCACAGCCCCACTGCTGGGCTCCTGCCCCCACAGAGCAGCCCCCCTACTGAGGTCTAGCTGCGCCGCTGGGCAGCAGCCCTGCTTGGACTTCAGCCTTGCTGGGCAGCCCCACTGCCTCCCAGCCTCACCATGAAAATCTGCCAGGCAGCAGCGGGACTGCCAGGCTCTTTGCTGTGCCGTGGGGCAGCCCCACTCCTGGGTTCCTGGCCCCTCTGGTAGGCAGCCCCGCAGTTGGGCTCCTGGCCCCGCAAGGCAGCCCCGTCCCCTCCAGGCAGCTGTACTGCTGGGCAGCAGAGGAGCTGGTGGGCTCCTGGCCCCACAAGGCAGCCCCGTTGCCTCCTAGTCCCCTCCAGGCAGCTGTGCTGGTGGGCTCCTGATTGTACTGCTGGATGGCCCTGCTGCCAGATCCCAGTACCACCAGCAGGCAAACCCACTGCCTCTCAGTCTTATGGGGCAGTTTCACCACTGGGCAGCAGCCCCATTGCTAGGCTCCAGCCTGCCAGGCAGCCCCACTCCCTCCCATGCCATGTCGCCACCGGGAGGCAGCCCTGCTGCGGGGCGCCTAGTTTTCCTGCGACAGGGCAGCCCTGCTACTGGACTCCAGCCTCGCTGCAGGGCTCCCAGCAACAAGCCCTTCATGAGACTTTCTGGTCCTGAAACATCCCTGATCCGGAAGCTGTAGTCAATAGAAAAGTTTTAAAACACTGGCCTCTGGATGTCATGCACCTCATAGTACAGGAGATCCTCGTGATTCACAGAATCTCTGTTCATGGTTCCACATATTCACAGGTCTCCTGTCCTGACCTGGAGGGTAGGGATGTTAAATTTCAATAAATCAGCTAATTGAGTAGTCGATGGAATTTCCGTTAAGGGGAACACGCACTATCCCACTGTGCCTCTCCCTTTGAAATGGACAAGAGTTGCCTGCGGCTTTGTACATTCCAAAGGGAGAGGAGCAGAAGTGGGCACCGGCGTGAGCGAGACTGTTTCAACCCCCACTTGTGCCATTTCCCTGCTGCCCTCTGCCTCACCTGCCCCCTGCAGAGATGGTGCTGGGGGGAAGGAACTGGCTTGTGCACCCCCCCTTGCTGCCTCTGTCTGATAGAGGCAGCAATTGAGGGGAGGAGCAACCAGTCAAGTTCCTACTTGACTACCCAATAAGCATTTATTTATCAAGTAGTCGACTAGTCGCTTACATCCCTACTGGGGGGGAGGGGTCAGGAGCCACGGTGAGTTCCCTGCAGCTCCCAGTCCCCTTGGCAAGTTCGGAAGTCGCAGGGAGCTCACCGCCGAGGCCTAGAGTGCATCTCTCAGTATTTGTGAATTTCAGCATCCACCACAGATGGTGAGGGTTTCCTGTACTGTGAATAGCTGGTGTCAATCCAAAAAGTATAGTTATAAAAATGACTCAAAAATAAAAAACAAGTTTTTATGCATTAAATTGTGTCTTTATTAATAAATTCAGGCCTGCTGGGGGGGAGGGGGCGGGAGGGAGGGAGGCAAAGGAGATAGTTGTCCCAGGGCCCGGTGGTTCAAAGGGACCTATGTTCCTGGCTGCTGCTTGTGCTACTGCCATCTGGAGCATCGCGCCGTACTCTCCAGACTAGGAATGTGAACCCGTACCCATGTACGTGACTAACTGATGAGCCTGGGCTCACCAGTTAATCCTAACGGTCACAGGCAGCCCTTCCCTCCCATGCCTCTGCACCAGAGGTGGGAGGGGGGCAGGCAAGAGCCGGTATGCGTGTGGAGCCGGCTCTTAAACTGGCTCCCGCAGAACCACCTGTCCCCCATCCATGACAGTGCTACCTTCCACTGAGACTCTGGCCTTTGAATATATGAAACAATACATGGGTTTATTATATTGTTCAGTCACTGGTCACATAACAAACTTGGAGAGTTTAGAATTCTAGCTGCAATGTCCTCTGAGCAGGATGAAAGCACTTGTTGCATTGCTGAGTGACCACAAGAAAAATTCAATAGAATGTATCAGCATGTGTCAGTACTGATCTGGCCTTAGTGGAACATTAACTCATGACCAGCAGCACAGCTGGAATGATGTGGGACCAGAAGCAAATGATCTTTCCTGCATCTTGTGGCGTGCTGATATTTTAACAGAAAATTACAAAGTATTAAAATCCCAAGAGATTCCAGAGTGCTTTGCAGGTACCAAGATGGCATTATCTGCTACCACTGAAATACACCAGCCAGTTGGCGGTGGTGGTCTTTACAAGTTCTCTGTCTGTGCTCCTCTAATAACCATTGCTCCACACAGAGCTTAAATACATAATTAGGATCCCCTATATGCAGATCCTTAAATGTAAGTGTGTGAGTGGTTCTATTAATTTCCCAGGGTCTACGGAGTTTAAATTAAAACAGATACAAAGTGCTTGCAAGGCTGGAACCTAGAAGATTTAGAACAGATTTAGAATGGGCAACCCATTAAACAAAGAGAGCCCAATCAGCGGCAGAAAAAAATGCGAAGAGCCACACCAGACATTTTTTTTGAGCAATTTTTGTTGAAAAGAGCTCCCCACCAGCCCCCCAGAATTATTGAGAAAAAACAAAACAAAAAAACAACGCAGCAGACGGCTCCCCTGTACCGGTGAGCACAGGGAGCCGGGGGCCAGGGACCATTTCTAGAGACACGGGGGTGGCTTCGCAAGCTGTGGGGAAGGTTTCTCAAGCTGCACTTTAAGAGGGGAAAGAGCTGTATGCGGCTCGCAAGCCCCGGTTGGCCACCCCTGATTTAGAATATCCATGCAGGAGAGAAAAGAGAGAGGATCTTATAAAAATATGATACAATCTTCAGACAAGCCGAGAAGGGTATAAATAAGGATTGTGAAAAAGTATAAACAGAAAAAGGGTTTTCAAAGACTTGCTAAGCTATACGTCTAAGAACAACAGTACCCCACATGAGTTCCTGTTTAGAATCCATTGACGAATTTCATTTTATGGTTTCAGCCCTATTAGAGTAGGTAGTGGGACCTCCCTTATCCATCCTGTCAGAAAGGCAGCAAATAGCCTCTTGTGACCTACTGACTTAATTCAGCCATATGGGGTAAACTCACACTAACTAAAATTATTAGAAAAAATACCAATTTCTTCCTTTGTTGGTAACCCGTACTGACTCTCAAATTCTTCCTATTTTTAGGCAGGGAACTAAAGGATACATTTTTACCACTAGAATTTCAAGGGCAATGAAGGAACATAGCATGCAGTTACTCTTCCTCCATGTGTTTAAATCCCCAGGCCAAAGAGCTAATCTTGAGATAAATGCCAGGTGGTTTTTAATGATCACATGGAGCCCAAACTTCCCAGATTAGTTTTACATCCTGTCCAAAAATATCACTAATTTGTATGATCCAAATGTCAGGACTGAAACCTAAATTAAACACAAGAAAATTAAACAGGTGAGCAATGTAATAAACTTTTAAAGCTTTTTTTTATTTTAGGGCCTAGTCTTGGATAAACATGTATGAGCAGACACCTCTAATTTGGAGCCCTTTTGACTTCACTGAAGTTTGGCATAAATATACATACAGAGTTTATCACAGGTGTATTGACTACAGTATTGCCAACCATCTAAAAACCATGAGTAGTGCCCCCCAGAAATGAGATTTGGTCAAATAAGAAACAGATATTTAAGAAATATTGTATGTGAGATCTTCCATAAAAACTAAGAAAAATACTATTATTTATGTTAAAATATCCCTCAGTATTATTATATGCATTTTAATAGCTTAGTATGGGTGTTCCTATTAATATTACATTATAAAAATACTAATTTTGTAAAGCAATGTTCTATGTAACCAACAATGAATATTTAGTGCTTTGCTACCTGACAATTTCCCTTGAAGATATAGGAAAGTTGTTAATTAATTCAATGAAAAAATAAATAAGTTAATACAGACCAAAACACGGTTAATTGTCCTTGGGTGCCATGGCCCATGCCATCTGTGGCATCAACGCTACAGTATCCGAAACCTGCCACTAGATGGCTCTCAGGCATTGGCCGTATTATTGGCGGAAGTAACTTCATCAGCATTCCTTCTAGCTGTTGCCCTTACTTTTGGCGGAAGTTGATTAGGGAAAGGTCCTGGCAGATTATGGTTACTATTATTGTTAAAAAAAACTACTAATCTTTTTTACATCTGTTGTTCTTGAAATAAATATCCTTTTGTCTTCATCTGACCATATTATTTACTAGGTTTTTGAGGTTGGTTCATATTCCCCCTTTCGGTCTCCTGATCAGGGTTATGCCCTAAAAGGACCTTCAGGAGCAATCTCATCAGTCCGCGCGCTCTTCCGCTCGCTCTCTCTCAGCGGCGCTGCCTGTCAGGGTAGCCGCCATTAACCGCCGGTAAGTCCCGGCCGGCCGCAATCCGTTGCCATCTATTCCCGGGGGGTCCGCTAGCCCGGCCTTGCCGCCTCCTAAGGCCTGTCGGCGGTCTCCTCCATTAGCGCTGCGGGGTATTTCCCGGCGGGGAGCGAATTATTTCGGTCGCGGAGCCCAAGCCGGGGAGTCGCCTGGCGGCCGCGCCGGATTCAAGAGGCGGCCCAAGGCTGGGGGGGGGGGATTTTGGCGAGGCCGAGCTGGGCTGCTCCGGGAGGGGCGAGTTATGGCTCCCCAACGGAAGGGGGGGGCTCGCGCCGGCCCTGGGGAAGGGTGGGGGGTAGAGCAAGTGGTGACCGGAGCTCGGAGACGGGGCGTCTCCGGAGCGTCCCTCCGCTTCCCAGCCTGGTCTGCCGGCGAGGCGCGTATCGGTGCCGGTAACGCGCGGGTTGCGCCTCCCAGTTCTGGGGTCGCAGCGGGGCCTTGGCTCTGGCGCCGGCCGACTTGTGCGCCTGCAATCCTAGGGGAATTGCTGGGTGGGGGGGAGACGTATTGGCCCAGAGCAGCATACGCGCGTGGCCGTACGATCTTCCCCCATAGCCCGCTCCTATTGAATGGCAGTTTACTCACACGAGTCGCCTGACCACGGGGTCTTCACGTTCCAATATCGTACTACGGTGCTGAACGTCTTAGTATCTGAGTCTCGTTTACTTCTCAACCAAGATCGTACTGGAAATCCCAGTTTACAGTGGCTGCATAAGCCAGTGTGTTGGTCAGTGGAAGTGAGCGTTTGGCTATCGGTAAGGGAAAGGTCTTTTAGCGTTAATGCTAGAGGGAGTTACTGCATTTCATAGAGGAAACCTCTTTAATGAACACACAATTAAAATTGATGTACAGCTGCTGGGGTGATTAGAGATATAGGCAAGATGGGGCAAAATTATACATACTATTTCGTTTTCTATATAATGGAGTATGTGCTGCAAGAATAGCTGTTTGGACACATCCACCACAGAACAGGGTGGTGGGTTCATTAAAAACATCCGGTGGAAGTTCTAGGATATGAGTTGCGAAGATATTTTATTCCCAAATAATTTTGACTTATGTGGGGCAAAATAGGACCTCCCCAGGACCGCGTCTGGAGAGCTTTCAGTACTCTTCCAGCTTCGGAAGTGGGAGGGAGAGCTATTGCAGAGGAATACCCATTCCATTACTAGCTCTGCAAGTGGTTAGTTAATGGAAGACAATCTGCTACATGTTTCAATGAGATGAGGTCCTTCTACATCTTGTTCTGTATTGTTTCTTATCCCTGTTTTATTTATCTTAGACACCATGCCTGCCCTCAGACCCCTTGTGAAACCTAAGATCGTCAAGAAGAGAACCAAGAAGTTCATCCGCCATCAGTCAGATCGCTATGTCAAGATCAAGGTATATATCCTTCTGATTTTAAAAAAAAAAGTGTTTAAATCTTGGAAGTCTGAGAAGTGAGTGTATTTAGAAGTTATTGGGTAAAACATAAAAAGTACCTTCAATGATCCAGGATCAGAAATGTGGATTTTCTGTATTAATGCTGTATGGTAGAGGCTCTTTGCAAATGTGCTTCTATTGTTATACAGGATGTGAGAGATGCTTGATTGAAAGATTACGTCCACCCTGTGTATTTTATTTATTCTTCATGATTGTGTAATTGTATTCTTAAAATGTCATTGCATTTCCCTAGCGCAACTGGCGTAAACCAAGAGGTATTGATAATAGAGCTCGCCGGAGATTCAAGGGGCAAATCTTGATGCCCAACATTGGTTATGGTAGCAATAAGAAGACAAAACACATGCTGCCCACCGGATTCAAAAAGTTTCTGGTCCACAATGTCAAGGAACTTGAGGTGCTGCTGATGAGTAACAAGTAAGTTGGGAAAAATCTTTTTAAAACTTAACCCTGGTATTCTGTGATGTAGGTTAACACTTTCAATTCTGTTTCAATGTTGTGATGAAAGTCAAGGCTCTCAAGGGAGGGGGAGAGGCAGGAGTCCAGGGTGGATTGCAAGGGTGGGGAAAGACTGATTGAAAGGGCTAGAAGCTGTGAGATCAGGGGTGTGGAAACTTTTGGATTGGGGGCCACTGACCCACAAAAAAATTAGGGGCCACACAAGTAAGAAGCACAAAATAATCCTAGTTGATGTGGCTCCCGACTGAGGAGAAAGACATCCTTTACATTCCACTCACGCACCAGAGCCTTGGGGGGGCCCCCACCTAGTAGATTTTGTGTGCGCCAGCCCTGCGGTGGAGTAGCAAGGGGGCTGGAGCACCTCCATGGGCTCCCCAACAAAGGGGGGTGCTGAACCTCAGAGGCCGGAGCCCCTGGACCTGAGGTTCTCCACCCCTGGCTTACAGGGTAACCAGTTAACCCTTTCCATTCCTAGTTTAGGTGACTCCCTGCCATCCTGCACCTGCTGGTCTCATTGAGTACAATTTCTTGGCCAATGTGAGTGGCACACATCACAAGTTGGGGGCCAGAACCAACCAGTGGGCCATAGGTTCATTATCCCTATGCTATATTTTAAGTTCTAGTGAGAGTGAAATGCTATGTTCACTCTTCCTCCTGTCTTTGCTTCTTGCTGGAGCAGTTCGCTCTCCTTGCCCATCTACACCATAATTTGCTCTCAGGAAGTACTATGCTGTTTAGGAGCTTAACTCATTAGAGCCTTGATCATGTTTGGAGGCCTGTGGAAGTTACTGATATCCAAATAGACAGGACTTGCCAAGTTGCGGCAAGCCCATTGCTAGCCACGCGGAAGCACATGCTGCGTGCGCGCAGACTGCGCTGCACGGCTGCATCAGGCTAAAATCTACTTGCCACGGGTGATTTGTCGAGCCCTGCAATTAGAGATGGCAAGGAGTTGAAACTTTGAAAAGCAGGAATACATGCTCAACCTAATTAAAATTTTTGCTGGAGCGGGGAGGGGTGGGGAATAATTGAAGCTAGCGCTAGCCTGCAACTGCTGTAACCTCTTTTCTCCAGCATCCAAACCCCTCAGCAGTATCAGCTTGCAGACCAGTAACTCTCCCAGCCTGTACCCTCTAACTCAAAACCAAGCCATGATTTCTTGCTGTTCCTGTAATACCTTGCTTTTTTGGAACACCAAAGGACTGTAAGATGTGACCATAAAGGATTTTAGGAATTGACTTAAAAAATACAAGGCTGTATTTGAATTTGGGGGTCCTAGGCAGAGAATATTTGAACACCTGAATTACAATAACAGAATGGCTGTGCTTGCCTACCTTGTTTCCCCTTCAAGTCTCCCTTCCTTGGATGTTAATAAAATGTTTTTATTTGTCAGCTTCAGGTGTTAGAAGATCATTGTGTGATACTTCAGTAGTTACTGAATTTTGATATCACAGTGAAGAAATTATGAGCTTTGATTAAATAAAACCCTAACCGTTGCTTTTTATAGGTTTTTGTAGATTGATCTTAGTCCTATGATACAGGCTTCCTAATGTAGTTATTCAGAGCTGAAGACCTGTAGGGCAGAAGGGCTCTGGAGAAATCATATAGTCATTAACCCCAGTGCTGAGCAAGAACAAGGTTAACTAGGGTTTCTGAGAGTGGTTTGTCTAACCTGTTCATTAAAACTTGGGGTAACGGGGAAGCATCACAGGCTAACTAGAGGAAAGGGGGGAGCTGCTCCAGCCTGGGTGAGCCCACTGCACCATGGGCAAGAGGGATGCCAACCAGACTGGTCCAGCCCCTTGTCTGCAGGATCCCATTTAAGCCATTAAGTGGTTAACCAATTAAACAGGATTTTATATCTCTACTTAATCTTCAGTGATGGGGAGCAATAAGGAGTTTTCCTGTAAGGACAGAAGTATGGTCTTAATTAGGGATGTAATAGACGAACTAGTTACATGGTTAACTGCTAAGTCTTAGCTTATCTGTTAATGTGCAGGTTCCCACCCCACTCCTGGGATGAGGGTAGTTAGGAAGGAGCAGGCAGCGAAGCAGATGGAAGCTGGCTCCTGGGGAGCTGACTGTGGGTGTATGTAACTGCTGAAATTTTCAGTAGTTAAACGGTTACCGATTGACCTGCTTTTTAACATTCCATAGTCTTAGTATCACATCAAATTCAGGATCTTATTTGGCAAGGTACTGAACACCTCACTGTCTACAAACTGCTGCAGCAGCAGCATCCTAGAAAATACTAGGCAGATAGATTGCTTTCCATCAACTTAACCATTAAGTGCTGTAATAACAAGCTAGGAAGGAAGTAATGATTTAGGAATAATGTGTTAAGATCATATTTACTGTCAGTGGTAGGGCCTGAGTCACTGCTGACATGTGTATGCTACTCCCAACTTAGCTGTTTTCACTGGATCAATGCTGCATTTTTTCCCCCACAGTAACTTGATCCTAGGGATGTTAGGATAATGTAGAGAAGTGGGGTCAGCAGAAGAAAATGCAATTGTTATTTGAAGAAGAGAATTGTAGACAGTTGCAACAACAGATATCAGTGTGTGTTAATTGGGAGCAGGAAGGGTTATCTTGTGAATCAAGAGTTACATTTCTGCAACAGTGGGTGGATGAGAGAGGGAGAGAGGAAATGAAATGCAAGTTGGAATGTTTGTGGACTATGAAACTTTAGTAGATTTTGCTAAAATATTAGATTTAAAATCTAAACTGATTTTTCAACTAATAGGGTGTGTTCAGAGTTTAGATTTAATAGATATTCAAATGTAAGTCTATTTGATCCTAATTAAAAATAGTCCAGAAGAATGTTAGGAGTTCCTCGAGAGGTACTGCTTATACACCTGATTAATCTCAGATGTGTGTATTTCTAAATGCCTAAATCATGAACTTTCATTAGATACCCACCCAGTGCTTAAAGTAAATATTCAAATATAGTAACTTTCTTGCAAAAATACTTGGAGCCACTTGCTAGCTACGTCTAGACTGGCATGATTTTCTGCAAATGCTTTTAACGGAAAAGTTTTCCGTTAAGCATTTGCAGAAAAGAGCATCTAGATTGGCACGGACGCTTTTCCGCAAAAGCACTTTTTGCGGAAAAGCGTCCATGCCAATCTAGACATGCTTTTGAGCAAAAAAAGCCCCGATCACCTTTTTTGCGCAAAACAAATCTGAGCTGTTTACACTGGCCCTTTTGCGGAAAAGCTTTGCGCAAAAGGGACTTTTGCCCGAACGGGAGCAGCATAGTATTTCTGGAAGAAGCACTGATTTCAGACAGTAGGAAGTCAGTGTTCTTGCGGAAATTCAAGCAGCCAGTGTAGACAGCTGGCAGGTTTTTCCGCAAAATCAGCTGCTTTTGCGGAAAAACTTGCCAGTCTAGACATAGCTGCTGTGTTTTCCCTAGCAAATGCCCGCACACTCAGTTCAAAGTTGCTGTATCTATGCTGCTTAAAGGGGGAGATTTTATTCCTAGGCTGTGAACTGAATATTGGCCTGTGTCATGTTGCTGAAGTACTGACTCTTTATCCATATTATTTTAATAGGTCTTATTGTGCAGAGATTGCTCACAATGTTTCCTCCAAGAACCGCAAAGTAATTGTGGAGAGAGCAGCTCAGCTTGCTATCAAGATCACCAATCCAAATGCCAGACTGCGCAGTGAGGAAAACGAATAAATGTGCTCCTCTTTTGTGTAACTGTATTTAATAAAATACAAAACCCCACAATGTGGTGGTGTGTTGAATGTTTGAATTGAATTAAGTCTTCATTGGATCAGAACTGCAGGAAGATTTCATCTCCCTCTGAAACTAGCAGCAGCTTGAGCACCTCCATTTTCCCTCTGTGCTAGTCTTGAAGTTGGAGGGAAGGAGCCTCATTTATAGCTATGGTGTGAAGTTGCACCGGTACTGGCTTAGTCCTTATTTTCCTAGTATGAGATTTTCTACACTTGTGAAACAGACAGCTTGTTGAAATCAAAATGAGGCCTCAAGGGATAGGCTACTAAGGTAAAAACTTTTACTTAGTTCATAATCTGGGTTAGCTTGTCTAGAACTCATTTCTAAACAGCAGTTGAATTTAAAGATGCAAGCAGAAGCTGAAAGGGGAACAGGAGTACAACACTGCTTGAATTGCCCTCCTGCTACACCATACAAGTAGATTTAAGACTAGTTCAAATCTTCCTGATGGGGTACTTTCCCACAATCTTAGCAAGCTTGACATTTCTGAATGCATGCTTCTAAATTATAGAAGCATGTGTTGCTTTATTTAAATTCAGTAAGGCTGCACCTCAATGCTGTTTTTAGTTGTGGCAGTTAAGAGGTGGAAATATACTCTGCCAATAGTTAATACAAAATGCTTTATAGTAAAGATAAGATTCTGTGCTACAGGAGAGGATAACCAACAAGCTTGCAGTGCTGGAGCATATCTGATTGGAATGCAATCTTGAAAAAATTTCCCTACAGAATGTAGGACATCACTTTTCAGTTAATGCTTTCCAGGCTTGATTTCTACTATGTCAATTTTTCCCCCCCCAACATCCCTGGTCTCCTTTACACCTTTCACTATTGATAGTGGGCGTACATTAAACAATGTCTAACAATTACTATGATGGTGTATTAAATAGAAAAGGAAATTTTTTAAACTGTCTTCTGAAACATCACATGAATACATGTAGTCCTTAAAGTAGCTTGAGAGACATGAACAAGGAGCAGCATAGCTGAAATGCTTTAGTTGACCAAATGTTTTACTTCTATTAAATACAGCTTCAAAATACATTTTTATTGTCCCAGGATGCTACTCATACCAAATGGAAAGCTCTCACAGTTTGCACTATAAATAGTACATTTAAATGTTTCACTCTTAACTAAAGTCAAAAAGAAAGCAACCTGAAAAGGAAAATTACAAATCCATGGCTGCAAGAAGTACTATGGCTTCAGTCTCAGGTTTGCTATTACTCAAATCTATTGTTGTCACAGAATGCTTTGGTATCTGACAGCCACTGCCAAGAGTAATTTCCTTGTGGAACACTTCTGGCACTAAGTCAGGAAAACACTGCTGCATATATAAAAAATTAAATATATGGAAGATTAAAAGTATAATTAAGCATGACATTCAGTTTTGGAAGACAGTTTGTACAAAGTAGCTCTGAAATCAAACTAGTGGAGAATGAAAATTGAGAGCTTTGCCTTTTGCAGCCATAAAAATGACTATCAAAATTGTGAGTTTAGCTACAATGGAAATCATTAAAGCTTGAATGTTAAATTCCACTCAAGTGCAGTTTACAGCAAACATTTGAAAGAAGGGCTGTGATACTGGCGCTTTGCTTGTTCTGAATTTCAGGACATTGCTCTTAATTTTTAAACTAGTCTAGTGAGGATAGATCTTTTGCAAACATTTTGGATTTTTTAAAACCATTACACATGCATTTTTAAGTTGCCTTTAAACTACTGTCCTTATCCAAAATGGTAGTGCAAGAAATGTTACCACGGTGGGAAATTGCTCTGAGGGAGTTACAATTTATTACTGAAAAATAGAAACAGTAAAGTTAGATAGCTGAACTTAAAGCTTAGAATAATTCCAAATTAAATATACTTGCTTTGTCCCAGCTGCAGTATACCACACAGTTTACCTTATTATTGCTAACTTAGTTTCATCAGAGGTCTGACTCAAAGCAGAACTAGTCATTTTTAAAAACATACACACTTTTTTAAAGCTGAGGCCAGCTCTGAGACATTCTTCTGCCTGCCAGTGAAGCATCTTGTTTCATTTACATGTTGGAGAAGAGCGATGGGGAAGGATATGGCAGACTTAACTCATATCCATTGATTCTATGGTAGATAATGAAGCTGAGTCCTTTTGAATGCTTTCATAGAGTGAAGCCATTTCTGGATTGGCTCTGATTTGAGAAGAAAATTCAGTCATCACTGGACTCTTCTCTACTTCAGGGATGGTTAGTAGAGCAGTTACCGCCCTCATTGCTGAACGTTTCAGTTCATCCTGCTTTTCAAATTCTTGTTTCACTGAACCAGCTTTTACCTAAAAAAATTAAAAACAGTGCCCTTAAATGGGATCTGGAAAAAGCCAAACATGTATGCTGGGAATATACACACAGTCTTACTGGGAGAACATAAGAATAGCCATACTGGGTCAGACAAGGTCAGTCTAGCTCAGTATCCTGTCTTCTGATAGTGACCACTGCTAGGTGCCCCAAAGGGAATGAATAGAACAAGTAATCAAGTGATCTATCCCGTCATCCTTCCCAGCTTTTGACAAACGCGGGCCAGGGCCACTATTCTTGGCCAATGGCTAAAAGCAATGAATTTATCTGGTTCTTCTTTGGATCCTGTTAAAGTCCTGCTGTTAATGACATCCGCAGGCAGGGAATTTCACAGGTTGACTATGTGAAGTACTTCCTTTTGTTTGATAAACCTTCTACCTATTAATTTTATTTGATAACCCCAACTCTGGTGTTATGAGTAAATAACACTATTTCACACAAGATTTTATAGACCTTTACTTACACACACACACACACCCTGCCTTAGTCATCTCTCCTAATCTGAAGAGTCCCAGTATTATTGATCTTCATATGGCAGCCGTTCCATACCCCTAATCCTTTTTATTGCTCTTTTCTGAACTTTTTCTAAAGGCGAGATACCTTTTTTTAGATGAGGCAACTACATATGCATGCAGTATTCAAGATGGATTTATATAGAGGCAATAAGATCTGTCCTAGTCTATCCCTTTAATGATTCGCAGCTTTTTTAAACTGCTGCTGCACATTGAGTGGATGTTTTCAAAGAACTATCCATCATGACTCCCAAGATCTGCCTCAAGTGGTAACAGCTAAATTAGTCCATTTTATACATACAGTTGGGATTTTTTTCTGGTATGCATTACTTTACATTTATCAGCATTAATATTCATCTGTCAAGGTAGTGAGAGAGGTGGAGTTAATTGGAGTTTTTCAAAAGCAATCCATGTAGATCATATTCAGAAAGATCAGAATTAAATCAACCCTGAGCACTGTTCAACATTCCTAAAGAAGTTATGCCTTCATCTTAGAATGAAATTTGAGGTACTTACACTTTTCATCATCAAGATGATCATGAACAAGGTTGTACATGTATTCACAAAGAGATACTGCCTTTATCTACACACATCTCCACTGGCAAGTGCTACATAGATACATCAGTTTAAGATACACATTTGAAAATATAAATTCTAGGCACAGTATAATACACCTGACCAAATTAAAGAAAACTTGATTTTCTATTAGTAGCCAAGGTGACTGGGTACTTCTATCCTCAATTATAACTGCTCCACCTACGTGTGAAATAAATTACATGAAATCTAACAACTGTAGTTACTTTTTCACTGGTTGGTTTTACTGGCTCTTCACTTTTAAGTCTTTAATTAGGTAAAAACATCCCTCTGCTATTTGCATACTGAATACTAAGCAGAAAATAAATTTGCTTTGTATTCGTTCTTTTACACCTGTAAAGCCAACACAGAATCTAGCTCTGTCTCCCATAGTTACTGTGGCTTGAACATCAGCAGAGCTATTTTGGTTCCAACTGTAGAATATTTGTTACAGGTTGCAAGCTGAAAGGACCCAGGTGACTTTGCAGGGATGGCAGTTAAAAACCCCATTCTTTCATTTAATAATTGAGCACATCTGATTCAAAGCCAATGGAACATCAACACAATGTTTTTACTCATTTTTTAAGCAGAACCACAATGGAAGTCTCAAAACTAAATTGATCTTGAGTGCCGTTTACTGCAAGTATGGAAATAAGCAAATTATGATTTAAGGAGGCTGAGTTTAACCTTAAGACTAAAGTAATATTGCTGTAAATATTTTCTGCAGAGTTCTAGTTTTTAAGAACTTGTGACAAAAATTCCATTCCGTGACAAGTCGTTTAAATATTGCATGCCCCAAATTGGCTCATTTTCAGCAAGTTCTGACAACACTGTCTAAGGTACCATACCTTCCAGTAATGTTTAATTCTTGTTTTACTACAAATGAGAAATTCTTGATTTTAACCAGCCATTAAGACCGAGGTTGCAGTACCAAAGCAGTGGTGCTTGTAGACTTTCCAGATCTTGGAAAATCTCTTTTGCACACGGAAGAATAGCACTCACTTTTTTTTCCAAAATAGCAGACGCTCAAATATATCTGATAACTGAAGCTTTCATTTAATTGTACCTTAGTAGAGCAGGTTGCCCGCAGGGGTTCAATCAATCGTTCTAGCCTTTGTAGAACTGCATTAGGGCACAGCGTGGAGAGTCGAGCCAGCATGATGAACGTCAACATCTAGAGGATTTTTAAAAAAGGGCTGATTTAAAATACTCTCAGATGCCCCTCAAACCCAGAAGCCTTCTGTCAAGTCCCCATGCACTCTACTGCAACAATTTCAAGCAGAAATTACTGCATCACATTACATTGTTCTCTGTTGGATGGTTTTCTTTGTAGTCATAAGGGACTGGTTTTTTAGACAGAAGAAAGGCTTAGATTCTAGAAAATAAAATATACAACACATTCCAAAGCATTACAGAATACACATGGCCCTTCCGAGTATTTAAAAACAGGCCAAATCCTACAGCCCTTAAGACTTCTCATGCAAAACCTTTTCACATCAGAAGGTGTTTTGCCTCACGAGTACTATAGGATCTGGCCCTCAGCAGAAGTCAAATTTGAAGGGAACTGGAAGAAAAAGACCTGTTCTTACAATCCGCCTATAAATCATATGAGTTACAGTAAGTGAGAGTAGACCAGCCCTAACAGAAGAATCCCATGAACAGTTTTTGTACTGCTTGAATTACATATTGTTCAAATGGTAAAACAAAAGTGAACAGAGCTGTACGAATACAAAAGTATTTATATAAGCACAGCTTATTTTTAAAAAGCTGTACCAATAGGAGCATTTCATACTAGTACAATTGTATCCACACAAAATCCATTTTTCAAAGCCAGAAGGGACCATTGTGATCATTTCGTTCAACTTTCTGTCTACCATAGGCCATGGAACTTCCCCAAAATAATTCCTAGAGTGCATCTTTTAGAAAAATACAACTTTGATTTAAGATAGTGACAAAGAATCCATCACAACCTTCAGTAAACAGTTCCAATGGTTAATTTCATTGTTAAAAATGTATGCCTTAATTCTAGGGCCGCTGAAGATGAAGGTTGCTCCAGCTGGGCTGGAGAGCCCCTGCCCACAGCTGGCCCTACAGGGCTGGAGCAGCCCCCTGCCTGGGGTGGGGAGAGGGGATGCTCCAGTCTTTACCGGTACAAAGAGCCGTATAAGAATGCACATTTGCATGACTGAAAATATACAACTTAATATTATTGATAACTGACTATGATTAATAATAGCATAAATAAAACATTGTACTCACAGACTTATTTAATGGGACTTCTGCTGCTAGGGGTGCAGGAGTCCAGGCTGGGGTGTATGAGGAGCTCAGGGCAGACAGGGTGTGTGGGAGGTGCAGGAGACAGGCCAGGGTGTGGGGAGTATTTGGGAGAGTCCTAGGGCTGATTACTTTACCTGGCTGGGGCTGGGTTGGTGCACCCAGGCAGCAGTGACTGGACGAGGGTCTGGACCAAGATGATCCACAGCTGGATTGTGGCCTCTCTTCCTATCCATGCTACTGCAGGAGGGGGGCCATCATGAGCCCTTCCTGCATCCAGATGTGGACCAGACTGCGGGGCCTACCCCAGTATTGGGACGGGACAGGATGCTGCGGCTAGATGAGGGCTTGGCCCTGACTGGGGTCTTGTTGGCCAAGGTTCATTTTAAATAAGGTAAAATAGCATGTCTAACACAAAAGGTTTCAACATTGTCTTTATTTATGGCAGGGATGGGGAAACACTTTTGGGCCATGGGCCACTGACCCACAGGAAAATCAGTTGGGGACCACACACATGTGAGTAGCAAAAAACAAAACAAAAAAAACCCCCAAAACAAAACAAAAAAACCAGCCCCTCTCCAAAAACCCCAACCTTCACTGATTTGGCTCCCAACTGAAATACCTTTCTCCCCTGGTACTCCAGCCCCTTGGCAGGAGGGAGGTTCAAGGTCTGAGACCAGATTAACTCTTCTGGGTTTCCAGGGTTAGTGGATTTTGTGGGGCTCTGGGGTGAGGCCAAAAATGAGGGGTTAAGTATGCAGGACAGGGATGCCTGTGAGTGGGATGGGGGTGCAGGATATGAGCGGGTCATGGGGTGCAGGAGAAGGTGAGGGTGGGAGGTAGGGAGCAGGCTGGGAGTAGGATGTCTGGCCAAGGGGGAGGGTGCAGAAGCAAGCTGTGGGGAGGTGTCTGGCCAGGGTAAGGGTGCAGGAGCAGGCTGGAAGCATGGGGTCTCAGCAGAGAGGATGGGTGTGGGGGGGTGAGTCTGGGCATGAGAGGAAGGGGGGCATTCACTTTCTTTTGCACCCTGCGCAATCCCAGACATGGCCTCCTGCTGCTCCCATTGGCCGGATTCTAGCCAATGAGAGCAGCAGGAAAACCATCTAGGAAGTGCACCCACATGCTGCTGTTCCCCCAGCTGGGGGAGGAGGGAAGGGAAGCAGCAGTGCGCACAGGCACTTTTGACTACACTTCTTCCCTGCAAGCCAGATCCTGTGAGGAGGCTCAGGGCTTCCTCCCCCATCCCGCAGGAAGTTGGCGCTGGCACTCCAATATTGCAGGGGCAGAAGGTGGAGTGCCAACATGGACTCCCTGCTGTGGGGAAAGCAATGGGGTGCTGAGCTCGAGCAGCAAAAGAACCATTTCTTTCTCCCTACTGAGCCATATTTGGCTTGGGAGCCGTAGGTTGCTGACTCCTGCCTTATAACAACACCTTTCAGAGCCACAGTTTCAGGTTTTGCAAACCAACGCAGACATCAGTTTATCGGTTACACTTGGGCTGTGTTTTCAAGGCATCAACCATAATATTAACTTTTTATTTTAAGTAAGAGTAAGCTTAGATACTAGAGAACAGGGCAACATGAAAAACAAGTCAGAGGCTGCACCTCCACACATCTGCATAATCTGAGCCCTTGCCTTCACTTAAGTAAGATCAAAACCAATTACTTCCACTACTCTTGAATGGCTAAATGGAGGAAGTTACCCTAATGTCATAATGATCCTTAAGTCCATCTTCCACATGGTTCAAGTATTCATAGATGTCCAGTCGGTCAAGACAGCTTTCCAACAGTGAGTACATACACTCAAAGGCAGCTTTCCTCACATCAAGGCCATCATCCACTGTGTGCTTGAATGGCCCCATTTCTACCTAAAAAGGAGAAAGTGATACACCTGGTCACCAACAGTGAAGAAGGCTCCCTATTGCCACATCTGGGCTACCAACGTAATGCCTAAAAGATGTTCTTCTCCCATCAACCTATTGGCTCAGGAGAGCATCAAAGCATATTCATGTTAATTCCTCATTAACTGTTCAGCAGCAGTGCTAGTAACATACCTCCCGTATCAGTTCCCGTCTGATCTTAGTTTCATTGTATAAGTGGGGTAGGACAGTGTTCAGCAGATCTCGGATTAAAGAAGGCTTATTGTGAGCAGCGGAATTAAACATGGCTAAAGCAACACGTCGAACATTCAAGTCAGGGTCCTGAAGAGTCTTTAAGAAGTCACCTGCAGGACAATAGCATAAACATGTGTTTGATAGCACTAAATGCACTGTTTTAGTAGTTCTCCAAGATCTACCTACTGCTAATCCTCAAAGAGTAACATAAATCTCAGAGGGGTAGCCATGTTAGTCCGTAACTTTAAAAACAACAACAAGTAATCCTGCAACATCTTAGAATCTAACAAAAATATCTATATAGTATCATGAGTTTTCGTGGGCAAAACCCACTTCTTCAGATGAGCTGGAATGGAAAAAATCGGGAACCCAGAATGTATAACTGAAGGAGGATGACCCCAGAACATTTACTAAGACTCATTCTGTAACCTCAGCATGGAACTCTACCATCTTTCTCCCTCTACATTTCTCTGGGGTCAAATTAGATAGTCTCAAATTAATGTGAAAAAAAAATCTTACTTGCAATACCAAATGCCACAGTTGTAGGACCACTATAATGTACCATACCTCACAAGATTTCTATAGGGATTGAAACTCACCTATGCAACCTTTAAGGAGTACATCAATAGGCTGTGGCTGATCTGAAATTGTGAATTTGATTGCAGTTACTACAGTACTTCGTGCATGTGGGGAACCTACAATGAAGAGGGAACATTAAAAAAAGTGTGTGCATTTATATAGTATGCTCTTTACATGTGTTTGGAATGGAAAACATGCTTCTTCATGGAAATATAATAAAGTTTCTTTTTGTATAAGGAATAAAGGAATAGAGAATTTGCCATACTGGGTCAGATCACATCTTGCCTCCAAAGTAATTTCTTGTCACACAGCCCTCTATTTTTCTAAAATCTTCTTTAATACTATACATGACACAACTTTGCACTCTTTGGGTACGTCTAGACTACAGGCTTTTGACGACAGATACTGTCGACAAAGAGCACCTAGACTGCATTCAGTTCTGTCGACAAAGCAAGCCGCTTTGTCGACATGAGAGTGTAGATGCAAACGACAGTGTAGAAGCAATAACGCCTTCTGTCATCAGAACTCTGTCGACAAAAAGGTGTTATTCCTCGTAGAATGAGGTTTACTGCTGTCGACAAAACCACTGAATACTGTCGACATTATGTCGACAGAACTCGGCGGTAATATAGATGCAGGTATAGTTTTGTCGATAAAAGTCCACGTTTGTCGACAAAACCCTGCAGTCTAGACACACCCTTTGAGACACTTATTTTGGTTAATCTTGGCTGATACTGTCTATAGCCTGGCTTTGCTCCCTCCAAAAACAGATATACAGTACTATGGTCAATTTTTAAAAGATAATCCTCTACAAGATATTTACGCAATGAACAAAAGCATTTCCCCATGCTAATTCTTGTCCTTCCCATTACCTGATGACAGCTGCTTTTTCAGCCTGGGTAGCAGCAGAGATGGATTCACAAGGGCCAGTTTCCCCAGGCATTCAGCAACCACATTTCGTGTCCCCTCCTCTGTGCACTCACAATGGTTGAAAAGCAGAGCCCAAATATCTTCCACATAAGGCTTGAGGCCATCTGCTGGGGAGGAGCTGATGACTTCTTTTAAAGAATGGAGTAGCAAGTATTGTCTCTTGGGTTGGCTTCCAATTTCCTTCAGGATAAAGGGAAGATATTCCTTAAGATTTCCAGCACTGATGTTCCCCAGAGCATAGGAAGCTGCTGATTTCACCTCTTCACTGGGGGAAGCAAATGCTTCCAGGATTACTGTTTTGAGCTCCTTCTGAGCACTTAGGTTCATGGTGCGACCCATCTCTGCCAATGAAAGGAAAGCTAGCATTTTCACAGCAGCACAGGACTTAGGGTTCTTCACATCTTGAATAAACTGGCTCACTACTCTGGTGGCTTCTTTTGGACAGGCCGATGAAAGGGCTGCCACACACTTTGCTACAGAGTAATAGGCTTGTTTATGCAAAGTCACAGATGCCCCACCAGGACTGGAGTATATGGGGCTAGTTAGCTGTTTCATCAGATCTGCATAACCCATGTTGGCTGTCTTTGTTACAACCAGGGCTTGAAAGAAGTCTATGATGGCATTCAGTGCTCCTCCTTGTAGCAATGGTGAGTGGACAAGCTGAAAGAGTTCCGAAAGAACTGAACCGCTTATCTTGGATAAGGAAGATGGATAAATCTTTGCTAAGGTAGTAAGGAACACGATAGCCACCTGAGAAACATGCAGATCATTCTCACTAATTAAAGCAGGAAGTTCTGTCAGCACAGAGTCAATCATGGCAGGCTTGAGGCTATCGCTGTAGTTCTTAATTAATATGTCCAGCGCCATCAAAGTACTAAGTTTCAAGGCACGTTGATTCTTTCGCAAGAAGGATGCCAGAATGGGGAATCCTTCCCCTAGAATAGGTCTTAAATCTATCTTTAGTGGAGAACTAGCAATTAAGGTTAATGCTTTCACTGTTGTCAGTCTGGTTATTTCATTTTTGAGCCTTTCTAGAAAAATCTTCAAGGTTGGCGGGAGATCACCACTTAGATGGTCTCCAAGATTGCAGACGATCTGTCCCATGCAAGAGATAGCCCGTTCTTTCACCTCCTGGTCAATATCAGCAGCTTTCAGTCTTTTTAGCGTACATGAGAAAAGGTCTTTAACATAGGGCTGGGCATCAAACGTGCAAGATTTGTCCAAGGGCCGGATAACTTTCACAAGCTGCTGAGTGACCAGCAAAGCTTCTGATGTGATCTTATAAAAGGGGTCTCCAATACAAGTCACAACAGGAGGTAGCAGTGCCTTAATATGGGGATGAAATACTTCTGGCTGGTGGTTGCAAAGAAGAACATGAAGGAAAGACAGTGTATCAATCCTCATGTTGGAGGAGCTGGATTTATCAGCCAAGGAGAAAATAATACCTGTTCAGGGGAGACATCAACATTATCAACTTCTTTCTTCAAATGATTTAACAAAGATTACAAACAGTTTCTAAAATAATTGGACACAAGCCAAAATAGGTCCCTTTGCTCCACCCTACTGTGGCCATGTCTACACTAGGAGTGCTTCACCCATACAGGAATACCAATCCATGATATTGACAACACACTACAATTGTGGGCATTTAATCTATACTAAACCAGTATAGTCAAGCCACCGCTGACAAGAAAACTATCTATCTATAGAGGTACAAGCACAGCTTTGTCAGTAAAACTACATTGACACGAGATGCCTTCCCCAGCACAGCAATGGCATCACACCACTGACCAACAAAGCAGTGCTGGTAAAAGCTCCTTCTATAGGCATAACTTTATCCTCGCACGCTCTCACAGTAGCTGTTTATATTCTGACTTGCCACTTAGCTGAACACATAGCTAGTCCACATGGCTGTACTGGAGAGCTACAAAAGTCTTTTATAAGCACTTGAACTGGAAAGCTATAAAATCACCTGCCAGTAGCTGCAGAGTTGTAGAAGGAGAAATGAAGTGTGGTACACAGGGTTATATCAAGAAGTAATAAAATGAAACGAAGAAACAACCCATGGTGAGCACCAGGAACTCCTGCCAAGGAGACCCATCTATCTGTGGAAAGTATGGATGTAAAATCCCATTTAATTGGTTAATTGGTAAAACGTAATATTTAACTGGTTAACCAATCAAGGGGAGGAGGGGCGAACGGAAAGCCAATACAGCCGGCTGGGCAGGACCATTGTGGCCGGGCTGGAGTGGACACTGCCACAGGCAGGGGCTGCTCCAGTCCAGCCGGAACAATTCCTGCCTGTGGCCTGCCACAGAAAGGGGCTGCTCCAGGCTGGAGCACCTCTGTCCATGGTTGGCTCCATGGGGCTGGAGTAGCCCCTTGCCCACAGCAGGCAGGGAGCTGTTCCAAACGCCACCCGTTAACCAGAACCAGTGAGCATCACCTGTTAAGGTTAAACTTTCGCATCCCTAATGGAAAGTTTCAAAGAAAGAAGTGGCAATACAGTGGCTTGGGTTAGACTGGACAAAAGTGTTAGAAAAAAATCTGCGTTCGGCTAAGAATAATCCTCCATTGGCGAGGAGGCAGACTGGATAGGTCTTTTCCATATCTAACTTCTATAATATAGTCTGAAGGTTGTTCTTCGAATGAACCATCAGTAAGGTATTTCCAAAAGTCCCTCCTGCACCCCCCCCCCCAGTAATGTATTCATATTTTCTATAGTCTCTCGTAAACACACAGGAATTGAAGGACATGGGATGATCAGGCTCAGGGGAAATTAAAAAAGGAGTTTTCCCACATATGTACAGTAAGGACCAGCCCAAGGTCTTGGTAGATATGATGAGTATTTCAACATTCTTTGGATGGGCACCCTTCACACTAATTTACAGGGAGGGAAAGTTAGGTGAAAATGTGTAAATAAACCTCTTCCCCAATAAGAAATCTAAAAACATTCCATGACATTAAAGAGAAATAGAAAACATCACCGCTATGGCCCCAATCCAGAGCTCAAAAAAATGAACTGACGTCAGTGGCAGCAGGAGCAGACCCTTTACCTTTTTTCATTTTTATAAACATCCAGACAATGTAGAAAAGCAGGAAAGAGAAATATACGCCATAGAGAAACCTTATAGCACTGAGAGTGGAAACTTTAAATGGAGACAACCGTTCCCTACCATCTCCCAGCCAACAAACCAGTTTTACCAGCCATTAATGCAGGAATGTGATCTGCCAGGCAGCCAGGAAGAACATTGGCCAGTTCTGTAAGGAGACTGAAGCACCCTTGCCTTGATTTGATGCTCTTTTCTTTGAGCTGCTTGTGCAAGGCCTTGATTATGTTTGGAACCTGCAGGTTTAGAAAGAAAGAAAAAAAACTTTAATAGGTAACAACCTTTTTGACATAGCACTATGCCAGCAAAGCAATTTGCCAGCTTAGCTACACACATGAATAATTCTGCGTGAGAAGAGAAAGCAATCAAAAATGAATAAATTCAATGGTTTATTAAAGGAAGATGCTAGAGAGTAAATAGGGACACAGTGTGTATGTGTATGTGTGTGTCTGTGCTTCTGTGGAGTGAAGCAGCAGCTATTTAAACTCTTCTAGTCACATATTTTAAGGTTTTTTAATTCTATCAAAATATTTTAAGGCAAACCTTCCCCTCTAGTGCCACAATCTCAAAACACAGCAGTATTGCTTAGTGGTTAGCTTGCATGCTTCTCTAACAAGGAGGAAGTGAAACTGAGCAATCAAGTTTCAACTGTCTGAGTTGAACAAAAGGCAAAATTAAAACTGGTGCAAAGTAGAAACAACAAGGAGTTCTGACACATCTTAGGACACGTCTACACAGCAGGGCTAAAGCCAAAATAAGCTACGCAACTTGAGCTACATCAATTGCATAGCATAAGTCGAAATAGCTTATTTTGGCTTTTGGCACTATCCACACAGCAGGAAGTCTGAGAAAGAGCTCTCTTCCTCCAGCTTCTCTTACTCCTCATAAAATTAGGGTTACAGGAGTTGGAGTAAGAAGTCCTCTAACTCGACATTATGTCGAAATAACTGCTTGCTGTGTGGAATAATGTCAGTATTCTCACATAGCCTTAGACATGTGTAGAAACTAACAGATTTAATAGGGAATATGTTTTTGTGAGTAAAACTTCATCAGATGAGTTGGAGGCAAGAAGTTAAATTTCTTTCAGGTTTAATATCTGAGGACCTGATCCTGCAATTAAATCCGAACAAGTGAACTTTTGTGGAGCTCCAGCAAAGCCAATCCACACAGAATTACAGGATTTACACAGAATTACTACCTAATTATGGGGTATAAATTATTAGCCACACAGATATTTTCTTTTTTAAAATATAGAATTTATTTAGATTAGTTACATTAAATGGGCAGAAAAATATATTTTGGAATAGATATATGTCCTCTTGCTTCAGGGTAAAAGACAACCTCTAACGGATGTGGGCTAGCAAGATGTTTTCTCATAAGCACCACATAAGCTGACTACAGAATTTATTTCATTTTCCTCTGAAGCACCTGAGACTAGCCACTATAGGGCATGGTCTACACTAGATCAGGAAGATCATCTTAAGGTATGTAACTCCAGCTATGCAAAATGAGTAGCTGGAGTCGGCTTACCTTAAGCCAAGCTGTAGCAACATCCACACAGCGGGAGGCCGACGGGAGCAAATGCTCCCATCAGTTTCCCTTACTCCTTGCAAAAGGAGGAGTAATGGACACCAGCGGGAGCTGCCCTCAGAGTTTGATGTACGGATCTATACTAGACCCACTAAATCGAACGCTAGAAGATTGACCTCTAGAAAGTTGATCTTCTGGTAAGTATAGACATGCCCTAGGAGACAGATTACCAATTAGATGGGAGCCCTGGTCTGGTATGGTGATTCCTACATTGCTAAATTATGTTGACAGTAACCCTTTAGCTTATTCCAGAATATAAAACATAGGTCAAAAAAGGAACATTGCTTCTAACATTTAATTCAACTGCCAATGAACTATGTACAAGAGATTACAAGAACACAAGCGTAGAAAGATATTATGTCAACACTAGCAAATGGATTCTGTAATTATTAGAGCCTGATATGGTATTTAATGCTCTGCACACCTATATATTGTATCCAAAATATATCTGACTTCTAATGGCTTAACTCTGATCTGTTTATGCAGTAATTTATTCAGTGAGTCCCTGAACAAAGACACGTCTGCTTAACTGGAGCAATTGCCACCACAGACAACAGATTTGACACAGTGGCTGAGGTGGTACACAGTGTCTGCAAACCCCTTCACAGCAGTTTGCAGATGTGACTGGCACAGACCATCCCCCTCAGTGGACCTTGGTTCACTTCAGAACACTCTTGGTTTGTTGTTGCTGCTACAGGAGTCAAACAATTATGAACATGCCGACTTGTTACAGCTATGGCTAATTTTAAAAGGACATTCATTTCGCACCTTGATATTCTTCCAGCACATTTTCCTCCTGTGAGCTACCAACAGTCATGGTAAACATGAAGGCTGTGTCTACATTGGTGTGATCTTGCGCAAAAGCAGCCGCTTTTGCGCCAAAACTTGCTGCCTGTCTACACTGGCTGCGAGTTCTTGTGCAAGAACACTGACGTTCTAATGTATGAAATCAGTGTTTCTTGCGGAAGAACTCTGATGGCTCCCGCTCAGGAATAAGCCCTCTTGCGCAACTGTTCTTGCGCAAGAGGCCAGTGTAGACAGGCAACATGAATTTCTTGTGCAAGAAAGCCCTATGGTTAAAATAGCCATTAGTGCTTTCTTGCACAAGAGAGTGTCTACACTGGCACAGATACTCTTGCTCAAAAGCACATCTCTTGCACAAAGGCACATGCCAGTGTAGACGCTCTCTTCTGGAAGAGTTTTTGCAAGAGTTTCTTGCACAAAATCATGCCAGTATAGAGGTAGCCGAAGGGAGTGGCCACACTGTAATTAGCATAGTATTAGATATCCTGCTGAAACAGCTGTTCGTACAACAGTTCTAGCTTGGCTTCCCAGTCCAGAATGGATTGATATTTTCTGAGAATCAGAGAGTGGGAGTGCAGAAGGTAGGTCAATCATACAGCTCTCCTACATGGATCTCAGGAGGGAAAGGTACCTGCCTACAATGCTCAAGGAAACTGTCCTTGAGCATATTAGCATCAGCCATTGAAACACTGTGGTTCTATTCATGCTATAAAATTAGCCAAGTGTAACAGTGGAAAGTGAAAAGTGAAAAGCTGACGTCAAGAAGTTCACACTAAGTTCCCTGTGGCAGGATGGCTGCGCAGCTCCTAACAGCCCCGCCCAGAGGTTTAGGGCTGCCATGCAGAGAGCTTCCTGGCTGGAGAGAACTCTCTCAGCAGCAGACATTCCCTGCTCAAGACAATGAGCATGCCAGTAGGGAAGGGGACATAAGAAGGAAGGGAGGCAGTTAAGTGTGGCTGGGCCGGGAGGGGGACAAAGAGGAGGGGAGTTTGGAGCATGCCTAAAGTACAGGAGAGTAGAGGTTTGATTAGAGCAATCTGATTACAGCAGCTGGGTTTGCCTGCAGCTTCCTGTGAGGAAACCCAGTCCGCTCCTCTAGCTTCCTGGTCTGGGAGAGAGGGAGCAAACCTGGGGTGAGGGAGGGGAGCGAGAGCGGTGCTGGCATCTGTGCAGTGAGGTGGAGACAGAGAGGAGTTTGGGGTGTCTTAACTTGTTTCCATCTGAACTGCAGGCAGCAAGAGTCAGACCCTGTCTGTCTCAGTGCAGCAGCCTTAGCTGGGCTGTAGACACAGGACTCTCTCCTGGGCTGGGGCAGGCTGTACGGGATGCTGCCAAAAATTTAGGTGAGTTAAAAGCTTTTAGGCTGCTTTTGAATACTGGAACCAAGGCCTGGCTTATGACATTTGCATGATTACATTTCAAACAAAGTGTACATGGGTGTTAATGGCTTAAGGCAAGAAAGGAAATGATTCTTTTAACATAATTTGAGTTGTAGATATCTGTAAACTCTGATCTTAATGATTTTTTTAAAATCCTGTGTCACTAGTTAATACATGGTAAATTGTTAAAACTGGAAGAACTTTTACCATGGATCCTGTTTAATTTGTTTGGCCTTTGAATTGGAGTTGGATTCTGGGCAAGTGCTCTGGGGGCTTCTACTCTTCGAGTTAGTGACACACACAAGGTGTAAGTTTCAAACCAGAACTTTTGTCTGTTTTACAGATCTGTTTCATTTGCATAGCATGGATCCTAAACATTCCCCAGAGTGAGCGTATAAGCCAGAGTGAATGTCTTTCACTCTCCTTTCCATTGTCAGTAAATATTGTATTAATATTTTGAAGGAGAGCACGACTATTTCTAGTTGACCCATAATTTGTTAGCATCTTAGAGCTGTATGTATTTTTTAGACTTTTACTTAATGACCATGTCTTTGATTTATTTATATAGCTATTTGCAGTATGCCCTGTTTTGGTGTGTTTACTAGCTTGAGTTTTAAAAAGGACGATAATACATGTACTCCAAGAGTAGTGTTAGTTTTCTTTATTTGATTTCATATTAAATACCTTAAGCATTGCTCCTTGTTAATTATCCCTTATTTTATATATTGTCTTCCATACCTATGGACTGTTTAAAATATATATTTATACCTAGGTTTTTTGTTTGTACTGGCACACCCTGCACATCCACCTACAACCTCAATATTGGTGGTGCTCATAAGACATTTCAATCTGCCCAAAAGAATTTCTCAAGGATGGAAAATGTTAGAGGGAACAAAGACACTGGTTCAAAAGTGCTATAATTCTGGGTTGGGTGGCTGGAGCCAAACTGCAGAACCAGGGAGTCAGTTAAAAATGCTTTTGTCTGGGTTTAGCACATTGAGTTGTTGATGTACACATTAAAATCAACACATTAAAATCTGGTTACACTAGGGTTTGTCTCCTCCTTCAATCCCTCATCTACTCTAGTTTTTTTTACTGGGAAATCTTCCACTATTGCACTGCCACTCATTAGAAAAGAGCGAGAGAATGACTGATGATGAGGCTTTTACACTTCAATCAACACGTTTTCTAGACCTTCTCTGAATTAATGCACCAACTCCACTTGCATTCTCATTCTTAGTGATATCTGGGGAGCTGAACCAGAGATAGATTTCTCAAAAATAGTCGGTGTAAACACAGCCCTGGTGTAAAATGATCTCTGCATCCATGCTTCAGTACAATTCCAGACAAGTCAATTGTTGTAAACAGTCTGACTGCACTGGTGCTGGCCAGTGTCTGAAACCAGTTAAACTGGGACAGTACTTGACCTGAATTCAACACCCAGGAGCCTAGTTGCTAGCATGCTTTGAATTGTAACCCACAGTAGATGCTAGAGACAGAACTAGGATATATTAGTATAACTACTAACCTAGATGTGACATCCTTAAGTTACATCGTGTGCATGATTCAACACATTAAACACAGACATATTTTTCCTGGAGCAGCTCTAAGCCTGTCCCCTCCTACCATACTGTACAATATAAACACATTCTGGGTAAACCTGTGCTGATCTCCCATTCTGCCTCAATATTTACACACAGCATTGTGCCCTTTAGGATGGCCTCCCACACGATGACCTGTGAGGGAAGAGGACTGATAACCCCTTCATACAGACCCAGTCAGGCCATCCCATCTACACCACAAAACCACCACACTGGAACTCAGTGACAGCTTGAAAGTTATATGACACCTCTGCCTGTGCTAGAGTACCTCCACATGGCTGGAAAATACATGAACTGTTCTGTGCGTAGACACAGACCATATGAAATCAGTCTTACTGAAAATCTGGAGTAGTCTCAGGAGATGAAAACAACAGATTTTCTGAAATGCGGCTGTAAACCCAAGAATCAAAACAAGCAGAAAGCTTTCCATCTTTTTTTATTCTCTTAGGCCAGGTCTACACTAGACTTGGAAGGTCAGCTAAAATATGTAACTCCAGCTACACACCCATTGGCTTCCTTTACCTCTTCACAACCACGGACCCATCGCCAATTTAGCGGGTCTTCACTAGACATGCTAAATCAAATACCAAAAGACTGATCTCCAGTGCAGCAAGTGAAGATGTGGCCTTCCTAAGAGACCTGAGCCTCCAGATAGCCATGTTCCCTGGCTGAGTTATTGCACACATTTGTTGATGACACTTTTTCCAATTCTTTTTCCACTCCTATTCAGCTTAATCTGGTCTATCACTTTCCCACTCACCTGGTTCTGAAGCATGGTGAGGGGAATCTCTTCCTTGCCTCCTCCGTCAGAAGCATGTAGCCAGCTCTGTATGGGCTGTGTTTGCCTCAGCAAAGAGATATAAGCACAGAAGATGTCAGCTTTGACATTCTCCTCTCTTTCCTTGAACCTGCCTATCAAAACTGGGGAGAGAGTCTTGTAGAAATCCTGAAGGAGGTCATGCCGGGTACTGACAATGGCTTCCAAGCACTTAGCCGCAGACCTGCGAACTTTCCAGCTAATGTCATCGTCATCACTGTACTCATCATCGCTCTCTGGAAACAGCAAGTAGGGAAAAACAAACTATGTTACAAGAGAAACACAGGTAGAGAATCACCACATGCCCAAGACTTTCCCTCTCTCATGTCATTTCTCATCCTATTGAGCTCAAAAGTTAACACAAGATAAACAGATGTCAATAATGAATGTGTTATTGGGAAAATCAGATTTGGGTTATTCTGGACAGTTTTGACAGATAGTCATCAGAACTCAGCGCATTAACGTGGCTAGTATGTGTCACCACAGACATGTGTTGGATAAAGCATCTGATTGAGTCACTATGTGTCAGATCCTGTGGCCCTTTAATGCCTGAAGGCTCATTAATGTTATACAGCTAATTGGAGCATCCACTCTTGCTCTCATTGTAAGGTTTTGTGTTTGAAGGGGGAATAAGGTCTTGAGTTCCATTTATTTTAAGGCCAGAAGTGACCAGAAGGGTAATCATTATGATGCATGATACAGGTCACAGAACTTCACTCCACAGTTCCTCCATTTTACCCCATGACTCGCGGATGAGCAGGAAAATTTCTTTTAGAAAGGCATCTTTATCCAGAGACTCCGAGTGACGAAAAGGTAGCACATCCCTTCGCATGCTGTTCCAATGGTTAACTACCCTCACCATTAAACGTTTGTGCCTTACATTCCATTTGAATTATTCTAGCTTCTGCTCCTAGTCATGACACCCTGTGCAGCCACAGAACTGGCACACTGTAGTGCCTGAAACATATTAAGTGTATAGCTGATGCAGCTTGGGCCTAGAGCATGACTCTTGTTCTCCCTATATCACTACCTCAATCTAGCCTTCACCCACGCCTTTAAAAAAAAACTACTACAAAAGACCTGGATCAGAGGCAGTGTCAGATGTGATCTTCATGCTGACATTGGCTACAAGACCTTCCTTTAAAAGGCTTTCCATTTGGATTTTAGTGTCACTATTTTATACTGCTCTGTTTGGGTATTAGTTTGGGAGGCAGCAGCTCAGCAGAATGCATTTAAAAGCTCCTCCAAATACTGCCTACTAGAACTAGGAGTTCTCCTCTTCACAGGTGAGCACAAAGCTGCTAGCACTAAACAATCCCTGGAGGAACGAATATAGACATATAACTGCATTAAAGCCACCAGTTCTAATAGATAAATGAAAGACCATCTAGGGAATGTCTGCAAAGCAGCTGGGAGGATGCTTCCCAGCTTAGACAGACAGATATACACTACATGTTAAACCTCTCTAGTCTGGCATCCTCGGGACCTGACTGATGCAGAACCAGAAAATTTGCTGAATCCTGGGAGGTCAATATCGTCTAGCAGCATTACCAACACTTCTACTGCTTACTGGTGGAAGACTGTTGCTCATAGAAGGCATTTAGGGATAAATTAGAGCTAAATAACAGCACAGAACCCTGAGAGCCAGGACTGGTGGCTGCAAACAAACTTTAGGGGATTGCGGGAAACTTGGACATACCCACGATAAGTGGCCATCCGGCTGACTAAAATCATGCCGGACCATGGATGTTGCCAGACCAGAGAGATTCAACCTGTGGTTTGGCTTGAGGTAGCACCTAAAAATAACATTGTGGCTGCAGCAATGCAAGCGGTGGCTTGGGCTAACCACCTGAATACAATCTCACCTGCCTTCCTGGGCATATACTCAGGCAGCCAACCCAAGCTGCTACCTGTGCCCCCAGTCACACTGCTGTTCTTAGCACTCCAGCAGCTAGCACTGTCTGCCTGTTCACATTGGGAAGTACCTTGCCAGCTGCTGTGTAGACAGAGTTGATACCTGCCTTCTTGTGGTATGCTTATAAAATAACCTTATGCGTATGAAGAATCTCACTCAAATGCAGGAAGTGGCAATCTGAGCATCATTTATTGGCACTGGCATTTTGGGGGGATTATTTTGAATTTGGGCAATCTCAGAGGCAGCCAGTAGAGATACACCAGTGCTAGTGTACCGTGGGCATTCTGTGTCAGACACCTGCACTCACTCAGAATAGCAGAGGCTGCAACTCTTCAGTCTTGCTCTCCCTTGGGCTACTTTATGGTGCCAGTGCTAGCAAATCCTATCCTTTCACAACAAGAGATGTCAGTGACAAGTGGATCAGTAAAGACATAACAGGAAAGTCCTAGGTTTGGAAATGATTAGAATTACAGCACGGACAGAACTGAGCAGCTGTATACTAATTATGGTCAATGCAGAGACATCGTGAGGACAAAGGTAATGCCACATAGTGTGAGTGGGAAGGGAAGAAATGGATCCCTGGGGTACTATGTCAACAGTTCTACTAAGCATAGTCATCCTCACAAGCAGGCACCTTGCTCTTCATCTTCCCCATTTTCAGTTTCCATCATTTCTTCCTCTTCTTCCTCCTCTTCCTCGTTGTCATAGTTGTAATTTGGGTCATAAGTAATGTACTGCAGGCACAATCCCATCACACTAGGGATGTGAGAGCCAATTTCCTTTGGACACCTAAGACGACAAATTTAACAAAACCTAAGTTTAACTAGAAATAAGTAGTTTTTGTATCAATCATTGTAATTCAGCCCACAAGATCCCAAAGTGTTTCACACAACTATATACCCACATTAAACAGTCAAGTTTCCCTTTCACCACAGTGGATGAAGCAGGCTCATGTTTGAATCCACATGAGTCTCCAAGAAGTGAGCTTCAGACTCTCATTCTCGACTACTTGAGCGATTCCCCCTTTAAAAATCAAAAAGCAATGTCCCGCAGTCCCTTCACAAGAGCACCATTCCCACCTCCAGATCCCACTCCTGCTATAGACATCAAAAGTCTGAGTCAACTCCCTCACACTCACCTGATGGACTCAAACATCCTCCAAGAACCTACAGTAGGTGAGGTTCAGTCAGAGTGGGTATTAAACTGCCACTTGTCACACGCATATCATTTACAAATATCATTGTACACTCCTGGGTCAAGAACCTATTCTTCCACATACTGGGGAAAACACCTCATACATCCATGATACTATTTGAATAACCCAAGTTGGTTTGTAAGGATAGATCTTGTTACAGGACCAATGTTGCATCTTTCTCTCCCACAACAACACATATAGGAAAATATTCCACTCAGTTTAGTTTTCCTCAAACCTCTTTGCACATGCATTTGCCAGTGAAGGGCAGTGAAGCAGAACTTAAGCACATATTATTCTCGAAAGCACACACCTTCTCACAAAAGACTCGAAAGCCTGAAAGCAGTATTCCCTCAGCTCATCATCCTCCACGTTACAGTACCGAACAATTAATGAAATGATCTTCTCCAGATACTCCCCTGAAAGAGACGAAGTAAACAGCAAAGCATATTGCTCCCTCCTTGAGCTGGCTGCTAAAGGAAGAGCCTTGTTACCAGCCAGTCATTTCTAGAGCCTGGCAGAACATTCTCTCTCTCTCTCTCACTGATTATGTGTCGTGAACAGCCTGACAAAATTTCAGCAGACGAAATTTTCATACATAGGCGTTTTCATACATAGGCGTTCTGGAGAGACAGAGATGATCTAATGGTTTGAGGATCCCAGATCTGACCGTGCCTCTGGCAAGTCACTCAAATATTCTGTGCCTCCTTTTCCACATGTGTAAAATGAGGTTAATCATGCTGAGCTACCAAAAGGGGGCGTTGTGAGGATTAATCAGCATTTCGGAAGCGGCTGCAAGATCTTGAAATGAAAGGCTTTAGAGAACAGAAATGGGCATCCAAGACTAATGTGTGGGCCACACGAGTGGCTCTTCTTCGTCTCGGTGGGCTGCATTACCAGTGGTGGCAACCTGCGGCCTACCTGCAACCAGTGTACTTCCCCTCTGGTAAACCTCATCCCAGGAGGCATACCTGGGTGGTCGACAAATACCTTTGATGTCGACCCCCGTGCGTCCAGACTATCGCGCTGAGCCGACAAACAGCTGATCAGCTGTTTGTCGGCTCAGCGCGGCAGCCATGTAAATTTAAATGAAGCGGCGATTATTTAATTCGCCGCTTCATTTTACTTTGTCGGGTAGCCTAATCTACATGCCTCTGGCGACAGAGGCATGTAGTCTAGACGTACCCTAAGAACCAGAAGCAGGAGGAGAACACTGTGCTAACTACCAACGCACCAGAAAAATAACTAAAATACTTCTTTTGATAACTACGAATGAGCAGCTCTAACATGCAGCATGTGTGTGAGTGTGTCTTTGTAGATAGCTTTCCAAGCTTCTGGACTTACCTATGCGGTGCCCAGCCTGCCTGCTGATACCCGCGATGCACTGGATGTATGTTCTCGTGGTAGAAGTAGACTCATTCCTCTTCAGTTCAGCTAACAGGTGCTCCATGAGCTCTGAGAAGATGCTTCCATTGCAAGTCAAGACCAGGTAGCCTAGGGCAATGATGGCCCTCTTACGCACAGCTAATCTGGGGCTCGTGAGCTGAGGAAGGAGGCAGTTCAGGATAGAGGAATGAAAAGAGTAAAGCATGCCTCCTAACCTGCAATCACAGAGGCAAGACAACATGAGAAATTAGATCTTGAGAAGGAAGGCTCTCTTAGCTCGTATAACTGAAATGCAAAACAAGAAAGCTCCATAAATGAGGACAAACACATTACTAGCAAAAACAGTGTGTTTTAGTTTAAATCTAAAGTTGTTCTAGCAAAGACTGGGAGGGACCATTTTCTCCCATCTCCTTGATGCAAGAGTTTGATTTAAGCAATATGCCTTTGCATGGCCCAGTTTTTTGGGTGATAAAATCAAGACTGCAGCTGACAAGTTTATACACAGTGCAGTGCTGTCATTATGAGATATGCTTGTGTTATGTAATAAGAGAAACAGCCAGAGAAATTGCGTGTGATGAGATCACCCATGCCAAAATAGAATTTTCCTTCTTTCTGCCCTTCCCACCTCCCCAGAAAACCCTTATGCCCATTGGTCACCCATTCCCTGGGGATCCCGCAATGCTACCTGTATCCGTCCAAGTGTAGAAGAACACATATGTACATTCTCTTAGATCAGATGGGTGATCAGACCTGCCCAGACATTTCCCATCTGGCATCCATCCCAATCCTTTCATTTATTTAATCTTCAAAGTAACATTAGATAAACAGAAAAGAGTCACAAGCAAGCAAACACACTGTACAGTCCCCTGCCATACACAGTTGCTTGGAGGAAATCCTTTTGTACCTGCTCAACATATCTGACAGGATGTCAAGAGCCTCTAACTGCACGGACACATCCTCTTGTTTCCCAATGGCTCCCGTCAGCTGAGCTGTGATTTTTCTGCACACATTGGCTGTCATGGTGGAACCTAAGAACAGAGAGGACTTTCAGCCAACATTTTTTCCCAAACCAGTTTTATCTCCCTGGTATTCAGAGGTTATAATGCACAGCCCCATAGATGGGAGCTGAACCACAGCAGGTGGCTATCTTACTATGGGCCATAATGATCTCTCCCAGTCAAAAAATCTCCATCAGAAGATGACAGAGTGCTTAGGAGTAGATTGTTAACTAACGCTACCCTTGTGGGAAAAGGAGGAAACAGACTGGGATGATGAAAAAGGCAGGGATGACAGCCTCCCTGGGGTAAGATGCACTAACCCTTTGAAATGGCTGTCTTTCCTCAGTGATGCCTGGACTCCATCAGCTGCCTAAAAAGCAATGCTCCCATTGGTTTTTCTGCCCATGCAATACCATGTCCTCCTGGAGGTGGGTGCAAATCCAGCACAGAAGTAAACACTGCTAGAATATAATTTCTGTGCGAAGAGGGCGTGTTTAGATAGGAGCACCATGTAGGCAGACCTGTATCCTGACTCCAATTTTTCCAACTCCAATCACCTTCCTACTCCAAGTGGGAGGCAACAGAATTGCCAGGCCCCTGGGCAAGGTGTGTTTGTGGTGGGGGAAAGCTGAGGTCAGCTCCATGCCTCTGGAAGGGGAGTTGCCTCAGGTGGAAGGGGCAAGCTCCTTCTTCTGTCCCCACAGATGCAATACTAGGCCCAACCTTTGGGAAGGCGGCCCAGGTGAGCTAGTTACTACAATAGGACTATTTACATTAAAACAATGGCTCTCAAATATTTAAAATCTGGCAGAGATTGAAAACAGTCTGAAATCTATTTGCATGAACAATAATTCCATCCTGTACAACTGCAAGCTCAGAGTCTATGATAGCAACGTCACCTTGGCTACCTGGTGTGCGGGGGGGGGGGGGGGGATGTCAGATGCATGAGAGATGGCATCAAAACCCAGAGGCTGCTAAAGAGATAGCACAAATCTCAGAGGTATCTTGCTAAAGAACTATTATTTTTACTGGATACTTAGGTCAATATGGTTTTTGTCTCATGGCTGTAGAAACTGGGCAAAAGGGGCAGTCTGGAGAGGGCGTCAATAATAAAAAGACACAGGCAGGGAAAAAGGCTGTACATGGAGGTAGTGAATGGATAAGTGCTGCTAAGATCCAGACTACATACAGATTCACATTTGTGGAAACCAAAGTGAGCAGCCCACCCGGTCTTCACTATAGTTTCTCCCAGTAATGGTCCTCAGCAACACCATTTGAACCCAGAGTTTATTATTTCAGACTATCATGGAGATAGGGGTCATTTGCAAAATTTAGATGAAGGGTTCAGATTTCAAGCACCACCGTTTTTCAGATGATCAGATCTCGGGTTTCGTTTTGAGCGCTGTTGTTAATTATAACCTTCAACTCTTTATTCATTACATTGTAATTCCCTACCCCTGTGACTAGATCTTTGGAAAAGATCTTTGGAAAAACCCAAAATAGATTTTTCCTTCTTTTGCCCTTTCCTGCTATTACTAACAGCAGGGGGAAAGGGAATCCCACAGAACTTGAGATTCTAAACTCCAAATTGTCCTCTGCTTCCTAAAGGCTGAACAGGTTCTACCGTATTTTAGGGAGAAATTTTACCTGTAGATGCTGGAGGCAGCTCTGAGATAACTGTTTTCAGACCAATACTGGAGATGTCCCGGAGCTGTTCCTTGTCTGACAACATGTTTGTACAAAGCGTGTCCACGATAGTTTCTACCTGATACTCTTTCACTTTGCTGACCAAAGGGCCCAAACTACAGAAATAAAAAAAGATGACAAACCAAATGAAAAGGAAGCCATTTTCTAAAAACCACACTTCAAGTCAAAAGAAGAATGATTCAGTGGATTGTACTAGGGATGTAAGTGACTAGTGACTTGATTAGTCCCCCCCTCCCCCCCGCCCCGCATCAGAAAAAGGCAGCAAGGGGGGAGGAGCAGGAGCTGGGGAGAAACTGCCTTTTAAGCCAGTTTCCCCCCCAGCACCATCTGGGTGTAGGGGGACAGGGGCACAGTGGGGAACTGGTGGCGCTTCCGCCTTTGAAAGGTAGCAAGAACAGGGCTCTTGCTACATTTCAAAAGCAGAAGTACCATTGGGGAGTCAAGCAGTCCCCGGTTGCTGGCCTCGTGCTCCCTGCGCACTTTACTTTTGAAATGTACGAAAGTGGGGCTCTTGCACATTTCAAAGGTGGAGGCTCCCTTATCAACTAATTGAGTCGTCAATGGAAATTCCATTGACTATTCAATTAGTTGATTAATCTAAATGTAACATCCCTAATTTATAACAAATAAGACTTTTTTCACTGAATGTGCAGTTTAACAATTGACTGAATTATGACACAGAAGTCATGTTAGTTCTTTTAAGACTGATATCAAGGATCCATTTTTAAATGGTGTGGAAAATAACTATTTCCATATGTAATTTACCTCCAGTTGCCCTCTGCTGTATAGGGTAAGAACTCTTCCTTCTTTATAGTGTAAGAGCTGGAGTTGATTAACCAAATCCAGTATTCAATTTCCTCTCTTAAATTGGTAACAACATGAGATTTTCTCTAATGAGTCTGCTCTTCAAAATTACACATAGAATAAATATCAGTAGAATATTTGTGAACAGTTAGTTGCAAATATTTGCTATTCAAAGTCTGAGCTGTGTTTGTTAGTTTTGATTAGAGAACTGAGACATTACCATGTTACTTCTCTAATCAGATAAATGTAACTATTCAAATCAGATTTTAAGTTTAATTCAAAAGTCATTCATTTTCCATGATTATTTTGTACGATGTCATAGAATTGGAAGGGATCTCAAGAGATCATAAAGTCCAGTCCCCTGCCCTCACAGCAGGACCAAGCACTGTCTAGATCAGTTGTCCCCAACCTTTTGGGGTTGCCGGGCGCCAGGGGGCGTGGCCGTTTGCCCGCCGGGCGCCGGGGGGGGAGGGGAGGCAGGGGCCCCCCCATAGCCGGGGGCGGGGCCCCCCCATAGCTGCATTCCGGGGGCCGGCGCTCTCCCATCAAGCGCCGCGCACCCGGGGCCGGCGCTGGTGCTCTCTCCCCCCCTCCCCCAAGCGCCGTGCGCGGGGGGCCAGCGCTCTTTACTCCCTCCCTCCTCCCAAGTGCCGCGCGCCCGGGCCGGCGCTCTTTCCCCCCTCCCTCCCCCAAGCGCCGCGCACCCGGGCCGGCGCTCTTTCCCCCCTCCCTCCCCCAAGCGCTGCGCACCCGGGCCGGCGCTCTTTCCCCCCTTCCTCCTCCAAGCGCCGCGTGCCCGGAGCCGGTGCTAGCGCTTCCTCCCCCCGCAAGCGCCGCGCGCCCGGGGCCAGGGCCGGCGCTCTCTCCCCCCCATGCGCCGTGCGGGGTGAATCCGCGGCGCCCCCGGGGCCGGCGCTCACCGTGCGCCACGCGCCCAGGGCGGCTCCGGCACCGCACATGCGCCACGTGCCCGGGGCCAGGCCAGCCCTGAGCACTTGGCGGGCGCAGAGAAATGCCCCCGCGGGCGCCATGGCGCCCGCGGGCACCGTGTTGGGGACCACGGGTCTAGATAATCACTGATAGATGTCTATCCAACCTATTCTTAAACACCTTCAGGGATGGAGATTCCACAACCTCCCTAGGCAATTTATTCCAGTGTTTAACCACCCTGACAGTTGGGAAGATTTTCCTAATGTCCAACCTAAACCTCCTTTGCTGCAATTTAAGCCCATTGCTTCTTGTCCTTGACTCAGAGGCCAAGAAGAACAATTTTTCTCCCTCCTCCTTGTAACACCCTTTTAGATACTTGACATGACAATTAGCTGTTTCCACAAACTTTCCACTAGCATCTTTGGTTGCTAAACCATTCAGGAAATACAAACAAGAAAGAATAGGAATGCAAACACAAGAAAATAGGAATGCAAACACAAGCAAAGAAAATGCAATACATTAAATGAATTTATATGAATGTTTATTTTCAATAATTTTTTTTTACTGAAATGAACAGTCATAGAAATGTTTAGCCCAACTGTATTAGTGACAATGCACTGCTCTTCTGTTGCTTAAGTGACTTGTTCACATTCACATGAATCAGCCACAGAACTTCTCAATCCTGTGCCTTAATTGTAAGGAATTCTTCTGCCTTCCACAGGTCTCACCTGGAAAGTAACTCATAGAACTGAGCATCTCCTTTATGGAGAAACGTTGTGAGCCAGATTCTGCAGGTTTTATTTGGCGAATTATTTCTATGGGCATTTGACATCAGAACCAACTAAATTATCAAGTTCTCCAAGAATGTTCTACTGTTTCCTGTGGGCTGGCTTTACCACACCACATAGTATGGGGACTTAATCAATAACATGCCCCTTTGTGTAACTACTTTTTTGTCAGTTCAGAAATCTGTGGTATATGAAAGATGATATCATACTATTTTCTCTGTATGCATCTTTAAATGTGAAAGATTCTCCCAGTCTGATGCGGGAATAGCATCTGCCATTTTGAATTCATGCTTCAATACAAATGCCTGATGTGCTGTACAGTCATCTTGTTCCGCAGGGTTTAAAAGAAACCCTGCCAAGCTGTTACACCAAAACAAAAATACACAGATGACCAACCCTCAAAGATTTCACATTCCACAATAATATTCTTTCGATAGATTACAAACTTGGTGCAGAGATTTTAATTTATCACACTTTGTTACTGACCACCTACTTGAAAGGGGAAAAAAAGTCAGTTTCAAGAATGCTAATGCTACACATAAACTGGGACTGGAATTTTAGTAAATTCGTAAATTTGGTTAAAAAAAAATGGTGTTTCCTTGGGACTTTTATCAAGGCCAGTTGTATAGCTAACTCATGAAGAAAGAGTGATAATTATTTTTGAGAGTCCAAACCCCTATGCAGTACCTTACTAAAGTTTATTCAGATGCACGAGCTGAGCCAGATCTGGTTCTTATGGAAGCAAAAGCAACACTCCCTTTGATTTCAAAGGCAACTGAATGGGACCCTTAAATTAAAAATTCGTCATGTAAACAATCTAACTACTATTAAGAATTTTTATATTAGAAAGTGTCAGTGTTATGTATTTGTTTGCAATATTCATGACCATCCACAGTTGGTAAAGCCCCAGAAAGTATATGAAAAAAGTATCTTTACCTACAGTGTTTTATCCTTCTCTATTTGTCAAACCTTGTATTTTCTTTATTGTGATGCTAACTGTGCAGAATCCCAGGCAAATCATTTAATTTCCATGTCTCAATTTCCCTATATATAAAACAGGGATGATAGGTAGTTTGAGATCCATGGACAAAAAGCACATACATTAGTGCTTAGTCTTATATGACTTTTCAAACTGTTGTACAGGCAGTCCCCGACTTACGCGGATCCAACTTATGTTGGATCCGCACTTACGAACAGGGCTTTTCTCGCCCCGGAGCTCACGGGCGGCGGGTCGCCACCCGTGTCCTCCGGGGCAAGAAAAGCTTCTCCCGGTCTCCCTGGTCTGCTGGGGGGGTCCAGCAAAGCCGCTGGACCCCCCCCAGCAGACCGGGTACACCCGAGCAAAGCCGCCCAGGCGGCGGGAGTCCCGCTGCCTGGGCGGCTTTGCTTGTTTGCCCCGGAGCAAAGCCGCCCATGCAACGGGACTCCCGCCGCCTGGGCAGCTTTGCTCCTGTTCCCCTGGTCTGCTGGGGGGGTCCAGCAAAGCCATTGGACCCCCACCCCCAGCAGACCAGAGACACCCGAGCAAAGCCACCGCCTGGGCGGCTTTGCTCCCAGGCAAACGAGCAAAGCCGCCCAGACGGCGGCTTTGCTCTGGTGTCCCTGGTCTGCTGGGGGGGTCCAGTGGCTTTGCTGGACCCCCCCAGCAGACCAGGGGGACAGGAGCAAAGCCGCGGAGCACGCCCGCAGCGGGACAGCCCGGGCGCGCTTGGGCTGTCCCGCTGCGGGCGTGCTCCGCGGCTTTGCTCCTGTCCCCCTGGTCTGCTGGGGGGGGTGCAGCTAGTGTCCCCCCCCAGGAGACCAGGCTTTTCTTGCCTACCCCTGGGGTAGAGCAGCTGGGGGCTGCCGGGTTGGTCCCGCAGCACCGCTCCGGACCAACCCGGCAGCACCCCAGCTGCTCTGCCCCAGGCGTCCTGATTCAGCCACTGCTGGTCAGTTTCAGCAGCGGCTGAATCAGGACGCCTGGGGTAGAGCAGCTGGGGTGCTGCTGGGTTGCTCCAGTAGCGCCGAGGAGCTGCGCTACTGGAGCAACCCAGCAGCACCCCAGCTGCTCTGCCCCAGGCGCCCCAAGTCAACCGCTGCTGAAACTGACCAGCGGCTGACTACAGGAAGCCCGAGGCAGAGTTGCTCTGCCCCAGGCTTCCTAGAATCAGCCGCTGATCAGTTTCAGCAGCAGCTGACTTGGGGACGCCTGGGTTTCTTAAGTTGAATCTGTATGTAAGTCAGAACTGGCATCCAGATTCAGCCGCGGTTGAAACTGATCATTTTCAGCAGCGGCTGACGCCAGTTCCGACTTACATACAGATTCAACTTAAGAACAAACCTACAGTCCCTATCTTGTACGTAACCCGGGGACTGCCTGTACTTCAAAAGCATCATCTGGATTCTAAATATCTGTTTTTGTTTTGATCACTAAATTAAAAAAAATATCCTATCCCCAAAACAGGCTACATGTGAGCTCCCAGTGTTAACTTGAACAAATGCTAGTCTGTCAGCAGACCTGTCATGGGTCTGGTACACAAAAAAGGAAATAAATGGAGGGCAAAAGCTACAATAAAAGACTTTCAAGAGTTTCATCTACTGTTCCTACAAAAACTATTATATGCTCATCGCAATAATTCAGCCCTTTGCACACCACTCTCACCGTAACTACAGACTGTCTCTGCCTTGCATCAGACAGGAAGTGTTCAGAAGGAAGATTCAAGAAAGCTACAAGACTATGTGTACCCAGGGCTCTATTCTGAGGAATTTTCAGATTCTTTGACAGTTTCATCACTTTTAATAAGTATGGTGCCCATACAGTGACTCTTACCACTTGACAGCCAAGTTCTGCACCTCTCCGTTTTTGTCCTCAAGCAATTTTAAAAGCATTTTCACAACTTTCTTCTCACTGTCTTCATCCAGCTTTATGGAATCCTTCTGCAGTTCCATCATCAAGTCATTGGTGGCCATAAATCTGAAGCAAGGAATATCAACAATAGGCTAGTATGTAAATAAAGATACACTTCACAGAGATCACGGTGAAGGATAAAATATAGTATTCACATGGCACTAATATGGAATGTGTTTTACAAACCATAACTAATTAATTCCACAACTCTCTGGTGAGTTAAGAAAATAGTTTCCCCATGGAACAAGCAGGGGAACTTAGGCAGAAGGCATTGGTTGCAAAGAATTCAGCTAATTCATAACAAGTGAGCCAAGATATAGGAGAATTTTAAGTTATTCCCTCCCCTCAAATCTACTCTGAAACATGACTATAAAAATGGTATTGTGGCATTCCATCTGTATTTTGTCTTAATGCTTCAAGATCAAATGGTCTTAGATTACTAGAATAAAATGTGTTTTCTAATCACCAGGAGTCTGAAACTCCAGCTGGGTTCTTTCTAGCTTACTCATCATTAGTAGTAATAAAACTTCTACCAGCCAGGAGATTCTGCTTTCAGTTACACTGACGCAGAATCATAAAACGAGAGCAACTCTTTGTGCCTTTGCTAACAATTCTGTTGATAATGCATGAGACAAATTCTAACTCACTCTCTTGCAGGGTTGATGGATTTTAAAAAACCCTTATTTTAAAATCCATTCAAATAAGCAAATAGTATGCTGATTACACACAGAGAGAAAATGTGTTGAGAAAGAAAGTACCACCTGTACATAATCACTCCTCAGACTAAAAGTGCACTTTAAAGTAATTTAGGCCAATGTTTGATACCAGGAACAGGCTTGCTATCTTCCTAAGTGGTGTCTGGGAAGTCTCAAAGTGATCAGTCCATGAACCAAGTATTGAGAAATACTGACCTAGGCTAGATTTAGCTGTTCTATTGTTCAATCTAGTCACTCAATTTGTTTATATCCTACTGGAGTTTTTAGTCTTGAAGAATCTGAATAGTCTCATCGGCAAATTTAACCTCCTTTCTCATTTCTTTCCTTCCTTAGAGCTGAGGCCTTTTCTATACTGGAAAAATGTGTGTTTTTCTGCGCCAGTTTAGCACCATCAATACAAGTAATAGTGAAAGCTGTATGGTAGTCAGAATGTAGTTATTTTTACCCATCAGGGTGAAAATACACAGCCCACTACTTATGCTATGACTTCTACTCTTGGTTGCACTAGCGAAGCTGCACTAGCGCAAAAGAGACACATTTTTCCAGGATACATGTATTCAAAATCATCATCAGTATATCACGGTTCCCAATACTGATACTTCTCATAACCCACGTGTGAGAAGCAAATATTCGTTATGACTCTATTCCTTACTGCCACTAGCAATTTAGAATTGACTAACAAAACCAACATTCAGCAAGATGGATGTTCAGCTGGATGTCTTTTCACAAATACCACCAAATATTTGACTTCCCAGTTCAGAAAATCCTTAGAATTGCAGCTCCCTATTAATCATGTAAGTTTATAATATGGATAAATATCCAAAAGGTGCCAAATGGGGCGGGGGAAACCTCTCCTTTCATAAGTACCTTAAACTATATTTTAAATCAAACCTTTGATCACCTGTTCAGCATTTAAAAATCCTACTTCACTAGTTTTGCTGTATCTTTGGTGCATAAGCCTGCATTTAAGTAGCAAAATCATATCTGGACTCAAAGATCACCAGCCAGAAATCGAAGACAAGAGAATTGGAGGAATTCTACCATTTAAACCTGCAAATTATTTTTTGATTCAGCAAGAACTACGAGTTGAACCTCTGTAAACTGGGACTCTCTGGTCTGGCGACACATTCTAGGATCGGAGAGTTCCAGTGTAGGGCTGACAGGGCAGTAGGCTAATGGCAGCAAGCTGTGAGTCCAGTTCACCACAGCTGGGTTGCTTGGCAGGGCCAGGAATCCACGGAAGGAAGGTTGTGGCAGGATAGTGGGGAGCCAGCCAGGAAGCAGTGCCTGGACCAGGGCTGAGACAGCCCCGCAGCAGGAGGGCCAGAAATGACTTCCCCAGGTCTGGCAAAATCCCTCATCTGGGACCAGTGAGATTCCAAGGATGCCAGACCAGGGAGGACCAACTGTACTTAGCATCATTTTCAACTGGAAGTCTGCACACAATACATGTAAAGACCATGAATAAGAGCTAATGAAGCCGCTCCTCCATTATCAACTTCATTATCAAAACAAAACAAGAAAATCATCTGAAAACAAACATAAGAAGTTATCTTGCTATAAACAAAAATATCTGTCTCATAAAGGACCCCATACCTTCCTATCTGGCATAAACATTACTCATCCTGGCTGGGGGCAGCAGGACAGTTTGCAGAAGTTCAATAGAGTGAAATTTTTCATAGTGAATCAGCAATTTTTAAACACACATCTATTACATTTTACAGCACCTTCAATACCAAACCACTGATTCCAAAGTCTAAAAAGGAGTATCTGCCTTTTCAGAAACATATATACCCAAAAGAATAAACACAGCATATTGGCCCATTTGAAGATTTTGGCAGCAACAAAGTATTTCCTCATTATGCCAATATAATTTAAAAACAAAGTTTAAAAAGTTAAATTTTAATATTAAAAATTACCATGAATAGCTGTAATATCCGTATCTTGGGTACATGTACTAGACTTTATTGAAATTTCATAAAACATTTTAAAGGCAAAATGCTGTACATAAAGCATGATAAAAATCAATGTATTACTTGAAGAGTTATTTAAAAAACCCAAGGGCATGCATGGATGGCAAGATGATACATACATAGAACATTTACTATTTAGTTTACAAAGACCTCTAGTTAACAAAAATAATTTTAAAAATCTGAATAAGCTAGTAGTGATATTTAAGGTCTGCTTTCTGATATAGAACAAATCCCACTGATATCAACAGAAGTTGCTTAGGTAGGGCACAGTTTTGGCTCTAACATTATTAAACTAGAAGTTAATTTGCTTATATAATTTAATTATTTGTTCAGTTTAGGCATTTCTCTTTGCACAAAAGAGCCAGTTGCATGTTTCCTTCTAGTAAGTTTCACTTTAGGTTCTCCAGCACAATGTCGCAATGTTCATTTTTTTTAAAATATTAAATTTTGTTTGACTTTGAACCCAAAAAATCTATATTCTAGGCCCCTGACTACTTGAAAACATGACCCTTTAGTTCCCCTTTAACAGGTTAGGATATCTTACCCTTTGGCTTAATCATTTATTCATGCCCTAAATTTAATAGAAGCTGCATGTGTTACTCCATATCAACTTTCCCCTTTACTTTTGTGGCTTATGACTGTTAGCTCACCCACACTATTACTTTATCTGAACCACAAGTGGGTTTCTTCATCCCCCTCTAAACACATATAAGTAAATCAATGGTGCATGGAAGATCATCATCATCCAATTTATTTCAAAACAAGACATCCTACGCCTTTTAATTCTTCTTGAACAGCACAGAAAATAAAGCAGGTATTTTCCCCAGATAAGAGCAGCTGTCCCCCCTGGCTGCTGCTGTCCAATGCCTCTCCGGCTCCATTTCGGCTATGGGTGGGGGAGGAGAGAGTATAAAACACAACCTCTAACCACTTGTAAGATAAACTAAAAACCTACTTCCCCACCACCACCCAAGGAGCCCTTATTCTGGGCATTCATGCGTTTAATAATCAACCCCAGAACATGCAGCAGACTCCTCATCCTTTTTGGGGTAGTGTAGGGGGGGTGCACTGATTGCAAAGTTCCTTAAGGGTCACCCGCAATCTCCTCTCTACTCTAGGAGGGTTGAACTAATTGCAGTCAACAAGATCTCTCCCTTCCATGGGTTTGCATATAAACACCCCTCTCTGCCCCAACTCATGTGCTGCGATTAACCAAATCGCCTCTTCAAGGTTTGCAATTAACAAGCACCCTCTTCCCCCAAACTAATCTCAAGCAGCAACAGCAGCTGGGATCCTACCTAAAATCTTTGTCAGTGGATGTCATCTTCTCCAGGAGATTAGAGATGTGATAGGACACGTTAGTCATCTTGCCCTGCAGCTCCTGGAGGGTGCTCCCCTTGCTATAGTCTGGGTTTTAGGGGGTGTTGAAGTTTCGTGCTATGCTACCCTGAGCCGGGGTGCTGCTTGCTGGGGATCTGCATAGAGAATATGGCGACAGAGAGGACACAGTGAGCAGGCTGGGGTGGTGGTTCCCCCCCCCCATTAGAAGTCGCTGGAAAAGCTGAGCCCCGGCACTGCAATCACGGGATATAAATAGCGCGGAGTCCAGGCTGCTGAGCTAAGGGCGCCACCTGCTGAGAGTTATCTGCAGCCTCTCAAGTTACGGCAGGGAGCGGAAAAGGGACAAGGGGCAGCGCCAGCAGCCGCTGCTCCCCTCCCCCCCGCAGGTCTCAGCTAACACAGTGCAATCGAATGACAATCTGCTAACACTGAGGGGTACAGCTGAAATGAAGGATTACTCTCCTCTCAGGAGTTTGCACTACGTGCAGCTAAAGACTCTCCTTTAAAGGGTTTCACCAAGCTGCAGGAGCCCCTTACTTCATGTGGACGCAAGGCATTGTGTGCATTCACTGCACCCGTGATTTTTTAGGGGTGGGCCCTTGGAAGTAACACATCCACCACTTTAGCATTTTGTCCCCGTTGTATCTGTACAGACAAGTAAGGCTAGGTACTGCCCAGAAATCACTGACATTTTTTGTTGATTATCAAGACCCAGCCCCCTTTCTAATGATGAAACTAACCGGTAAAATTAAGGACCTACCCACTAATGCCTTAAGTAAGGGGTTCTCAAACTTTTGTGATACTGCAACCCCCATCTAAGTTGCTCATGACCCCCCTCTAAGTTGCTCACGACTCCCTGGGAGGGGGTCAGGACCTAGAGTTTGAGAAACAGGGCCTTAAGTAGTTATGGACAGTCTCCCACTCCCATGCTAGGCAATTCCTGCAATTGCGGTTAACAGTACCTGCCTTTTTATAATAGGAAGCAACCATAGTTTAAGTAATAGCCATGATCTGTGGCATCTTCTCCAGGAAAGGGTCTATATAATCAGCAGGGCACCTTCCCCATGGGGGGTTGCAAGGCCTGGGACAGCCTTCCCACTCTTCCCCTACTCTACCTGTGCAGTTGCTCCCCTCTCCTCTTTCTGCCGCTGCTCTCCCCCTCTTTCCTACACCTTTTCCCCCAAGTCCTCACCCTAAGGACGTGGTGCAGTTAGCAGGGGGCCTAGCACTGACAGCAGGGTCAGCCCCACCCCCATACTCACCAGTGGTGGTGGGAAGTGGAAAGACCCACTTCAGGTCCAGTCCATTCTGTCTGCTGTCAGCTGCCAGCTGCATCACTAGGATTGCCAGGTGTCCAGTATTGATCCAGACAGTCCGGTATTTTCACCTCCTGTCCAGTAAAAAAAATTCAGAAAATACCAGACTCCTGAAATAGACCCAGACCCCCCACCGCCTCAGGATCCCCTCCTTACCTGGTTCTGCAGGAAAGCTGCATTCTGGATCCATCAAAAAAACAAAATGGCCACCAGCAAAAAGCCTAAAGAACTGAAGCAAGGGGAAGCAGTGTTTTCCCTGAGTCTTAGTGCTCAACTGCTCCACTCTTGCTATCCTTCTTCTGACTCTGCATGCACTTAAAGCTGTTTTAATGCTGTTTTTATTTATTTATTTGTTGCTTAACTCTTGGGGTCTTTTTTTTTTTTTTTTTGCTCAATAACTTTGGTTTCCCCCCCGCTTTTTTCCCCTCAACAGAATTTTTTGTGGGGGGGGGGGGGGGTGGGAGGGTGTTCAGTATTTTTGGTTAAACCATCTGGCAACCCTATGCATCACTCCATTTCCCACTGCTAGTAAGCGCAGAAGGAGGTTACAGGTTGGGGCCAGGTCACTCTGCTTCCCAATGCTACTGATGGGCATGCGTGTTGTGCCTGACCCTTTCTGCCTCCTCGCCCTGCTCCTGAGCCCCAGCAGCTCTGGGCCTGCCCTCTCACAGTCCTTGAGTGCAGCCACCCATTCTGTGAATCAAATGACTTTCCCGTAGGAGAATAGGGGGATAGCACATGCTCAGGCTGCATAGGACACCATAACTGCTAGAGACAGGATGTTGTTCAGAATGCAGGAATATGGATGTAAAAAGTTGGTTAAAAAGGTAATTGTGTAACCACTGGAATCTTAGTAGTTACACCATCACATGCACTGCTTCTGTGTAGTATAAAGCTTAAATAAAGCCCACAGCAAAGTCTCCCTAGAAGTGGGGCTGCAGCCTGTTCCCAGAGAAGCTTCACTGCCATAACAAAGCCACCTTCTGAGCCAGCATGTAACCTGTGGTGGGGATGCTGGGCCCGCCACCAAGAGGGGTTGCTCTGGCCAGCCTGGGGCAGGTAGGGAGCTGCTCCTGCCCCATGGTTAAATGAAACCAATAAGCATTACCCATTTAGGGTGATGTTTACTGATTAGCCAGTTAACTAGATAATCTTTCACATTCCTATGCAGGAGCACTGCTTTCAGAAACCTATAATCATGTTACACTTCCCCCTCAGTCTTCAGGTTGGCTGCCCGTGAAGTTGCGGCAGCTTAATGTAAATAGATCTTTTTGCTCATGGGGTTTCAATATTAGCTCTTAAATACAATTTTTCAACTGAAAATTCCAAAGCACTTTACAAAAAAAAAAAAAAAAAGAAGTATCATTCCCAATACTTTACAGATGGAGAAAGGTAGATAGAGAAAGATTAAACGAACTTGCCCAAATTCTCCAAGTTGATCAGTTGGAGTGCCAGGATCAGAAATGCCTAACTTTCATTCCCATGGATCTCTCCACTAGACTCCACCGTCTTCTAGGTCAAGGGCTGTTCTGCAAATATTGTCTTAAAGTGCCTCCGTTGTATCTTAAGTTATTGAGTAATTGCATCATCCCCCTTTACATTAGTCAGAGATCTTCCCCCCTTCATAACTGATATCTCAAAACATTCTCCCTCCTCCACAAGATTTCTGTTATGACTACTACTTTCCTCTACAGTTATTTCTTCTCTTATGTATATATTTTTGGCATTAGATGTTCAGTAACATTTTTTACAAGGGAAGTTGTTATATATTATTGCCCTCCTCTTTATTGCAATACTTTGAGCCTTTTGAAGTTACAGATTATGATTAAAATTTTGTTGTTATACCATAACAAGTCTGTGGCCATCTAGGGTTTCACATATGCAATTATTCTGTACACAATGGCCACGGAAATTCCTTTTATTGATTGGTTTGAGATGCAAAAAGGCAAAACTCTTGTTTAGGGACCAGCAGACTTTAAGGCTGCGTCTAGACTGGCAAGTTTTTCCACAAAATCAGCTGCTTTTGTGGAAAAACTTGCCAGCTATTTACAGTGGCCGCTTGAATTTCTGCAAGAACACTGACTTCCTACTGTCTGAAATCAGTGCTTCTTGCGGAAATACTATGCTGCTCCCGTTCAGGCAAAAGTCCTTTTGTGCAAAGCTTTTGCGCAAAAGGGCCAGTGTAGACAGCTCAGATTTGTTTTGTGCAAAAAAGCCCCGATCGCGAAAATGGCAATAGGGGCTTTTTCTGCGGAAAAGCGCGTCTAGATTGGCACGGACGCTTTTCCACAAAAAGTGCTTTTGCGGAAAAGTGTCTGTGCCAATTTAGACACTCTTTTCCGCAAATGCTTTAAACGGAAAACTTTTCCGTCAAAAGCATTTGCAGAAAATCATGACAGTCTAGACGTAACCTAAGTGTATTTAGAATCCAGGAGACTTTTCCTCCCATAAACTCTACTCCAGCTATGAGCTCTATGTGGCTGCATAGAAGCTCACTACAGGACTGGAACATTCATTGCAGGTAGCAGTTTTGACAGACTAACCTTTTAGATACTAACAATGGTTTCCTAACAACTGGAAGATACTTTTAACAGTTATTTGCAAAATTGGAAGTCAGGGGTCTGTTTTCCTTGATGTAACCCCAATACCATTGCCATGGCTCTCAACCAGTAGTATTAGAAAGACTAGTGCGTGCTGGCCAAAGTTTAGCAGTGTTTGGAACTGGGGTTACAAAGATAATCCCAAACCACTATAGTTTTAGCCAGATGTTAACTTCCACCAAGTTTGAGGCTGTTTCAGTTGAAATTTTGGCCTATTTAACAACATGGTTGTACCCTGTGCACTATTCTGTGTATTACTCACCTGTTAATGCCAGCTCTAACCTCCTAGTGCTGTTCTCTCAAAGACATTGGCATGGTCTACACTTAAAAGTTTAAAGAGCAACAGTGGAAGTGTTGTAACACAGCAGTCAGTGTGATCATGGCAGGGGTGTTGGGAGAGAGCTCTCCCAGTGCTCTTGGTAAACCACCACCATGACTGGAATAGCTAACAACTCCCGCTATAGCCTGACTTACCCTGGCCCTTTACAGCTCTATAACTTGCTACACTGGTTAGAGGGGGTTTCCACACCCTTGAGCCAGAAACTTACAGTGCAGTAAAATGCTAATGTAGACTTAGCCATTAAGTTAATGATAGGACAGCAAAACCAGTAGTTTAGGCCTTATCCACATGTGAAGTTGTTCCCAATTAACTGTGCTATGGTTCAGCTAAACCAAAGCAGGCATTCTTGTTTCAGGCTCAGTGTCCACACTATTAATCAGGAACAACTCCCTGTTGTAGGGTTGCCATCCATCTAGGTAGGGTTGCCAGATGGTCTCCCAAAAAATACCGGACGCCAGGTATTTTTTGGTCGAGCAAAAAAAAAAAGGAATGCGGGATAAGCAGCGATCGCAACCCCGCCTCCCAGCTGGGACTCACAGGCTGGGAGGCGGGGCCACGATCGGCACTGGGAACCTGTGATTGCACAGAAGCCTGGCGGGGAGCAGACTCCCAGCCACTCCCTCCACCCCTGCCAGGCTTCTGCGCAATCACAGGCTCCCAGTGCCGATGGCGGCCCCGCCTCCCAGCCTGGGAGTCCCAGCTAGGAGGCGGGGCTACGATCATCGATTTGGGCGCTTCAGAAGCCTAGCTGGGGTGGGGGGAGTGGCTGGGACTCCCAGAACTCTTCTGAAGTGCGATCGCGGCTCCGCCTCCCAGCTGGGGACTCCCCACCTGGTAATGCTCTGGGCACTTCAGAAGCCTTGCGGGGGCAGGGGGAGTGGCTGGGAGTTCCAGACACTCCCCCCGTCCTGGCTAGGCTTCTGAAGTGCCCAGAGGGGTGATCGCTGTCCTGCCTCCTAGCTGGGACTCCCAGGCTAGGAGGCGGGGCCACCATGGGCGTTGGGCCCCTGTGATTGTGCAGAAGCCTGGCAGGGGCGGGGGGAGTGGCTGGGAGTCCCAGCCACACACCCTGCCCCTTCCAGGCTTCTGCGCAATCACAGGCTCCTACCGCTGATCGTGGCCCCACTTTCCAGCCGCTCCCCCCGCCCCTGCCAGGCTTCCGTCCGGTGCGCAGCTGGAAAAATCAGAGAATCTGATTTTTTTTACCGGACAAAGAGTGCAAATACCAGACTGTCTGGTAGAATACCGGACACCTGGCAACCCTACATCTAGGTATTACCTGGGGGGCTTGGTTTTGTTTGGGTTTTTTTGGCTTCTGTAGCCTGGGTGATTTGGAAGGCAATCCCTTAATCTGGGGAAAGTGGGAAATCTAGCAGCAGGAGACACTATGGTCCGTGGTTCTCAAACTTTTTGGGCTCCGGATCCCTTTACATGTGTAAAAATGTATGCGGAGCCCCAGCAGCCCACTGATTCTGTGTTGTACCTATCCCTGTTTCCAGTTTGTCAACCTCGGGGAGACCCTGGAGATGTCTTGAGGAGCCCTGGGGCTCCGTGGAGCACAGTTTGAGAAACACTGCGATAGTCTATGGGGTCCAGGGGAAGTTTAGGGCCGTTGTGACTGACGTTTTAGGGAGTAAGTAAAACTCCCCTTCCTTTTGTTTCATCACTTCATCTGAGAGAGGTGAATGCTCGCCAGGCTGGAGAGAAGAGAGGGTCACGCACCCTCTGCAGTAACTGCAGTTCTTTGATAGCGGCGGCCCTGTGGGTGCTCCACCTTCGGTATTTGGATGCGCCGTGCTGGGGCACCCACAGGGCCCGCCGCGAAGAAGCAGGGCAGGCCGGAGCAGCGCAGCTCGCCGCGGGGGCTGGGCAGCAGCACAGGCTGAGCGGCGCGGGGCCTGAGGCGGCTCTGGGCGGGGAGCTGGGCCCGAGCGGCGGGCGGAACTTTGGCGTGACGGGAAGAAGAGCGTGGGGCGCATGTTCCCAACCGGGGCGATTTCATCGCCGCACCGCGAACCCGGCCGGGACTTGCCACGTCTGAGCCGCCGGTAGCAGCCGCACGAGCCCGGCCCGCCCCGCCGCCGCCATGGTAAGGCCCCGCGAGCGGCTCCTTCCCACCGGGGAGGGACACAGCGTCTCAGGGGCGCGATCAGGTTCCTTCCAAGCCCCTGCCTTGCCCCCCCCCCCCGGGACGGGCCTTTCTCGCCGCCCTCCCTGGGGGGTCTCGCCGCTTTCTCGCTGACCCGGAGGGCGGGCGGGCCCCTCACTTCCCGGCCTGTGGTAGGCTCGCGAGCTTCCCGCGGCAGGGCCCTGGCCAGGTGAGGGCTCCAAGCCCCGTGCTCCTGGGCATCCCCCGTGTGATCGGCCACTAATAAAAAAGCGGGGGGGGAGTAGAGTGTAGGCTGGAGATGGACAAACACATCTTAGAAGAGGCAGCAGGAGCGTAGCCCCAGCTGCAGCTTTGGGCTGCACCACAGCCTAGTGCCTACTTAGAAGATCCGTGAACTTTAACCACCACGCTGGGCTTTCCTTGATATGGATACTGCCTGCTGTACACCTGGGGCTTGCGCTGCATTATCAACTCATATTGATTATAATTAAGTTGCTTAAGGGGTGGAAAGTCCAACCTGAATGAGGTTGTTATACTGACCCAGCCCCCCTGTGTAGCGAGCGCTCTATTGGCAGGAGGGCTTCTCGCAATGACATAGCTACTGCCTATCACTGAGGCTATGTCTACCTCAGACTTCACGCCTCTTTCAAAAGAGACTTTTTCGAAAGAATCTTTCGAAAAAGCCTCTTTCGAAAGAGAGCGTCTAGACTGCAATCTCTTCTTTCGAAAAAGTGAGCCACTTTTTCGAAAGAGAGCACTCAAGCAGTCTGGATGCTCTGTTTCTCAAAAACCCTGTTTGCATTCAAGAACACCTTTTTTCGAAAAAACACGTTCGAAAAAAGGCATTATACCTCATGAAATGAGGATTACCCCCATCGAAAGAAAAGCCACGTTCTTTCGATTTAATTTCGAAAGAATGTGGCTGTAGTCTAGACGCAGGTGAAGTTTTTTCAAAAAAAGGCTACTTTTTTCGAAAAAACCCTGCAGTCTAGCCACAGCCTGAGGTGGATAAACTCCATCGATAGTAGCATCTTGCCTATTGGAATAATCATGTCTTCACTGAAACATTACAGCTGTAGACATGCTTTTATATAGCACTCTACATCCTAGGGATGTTTGGTATCCTTATCCCTGTTTCACAGATTGGAGGTACTTTACAGGTAAGTACTGAGCAGTGAAGTGATTTATTTATGGCCTGTTTGTCTAAACTGGAGTGAAAATTCTGGAGCTCTGGTAACTTATTTTAGATGCTGCCTAGTGGTCTTGTTGCTTTCTCACAAAGGGACTGTTAGCAAGATGCAGAATAGATACAAAAAGCAGACCCTGCCAACCAAAACAGGACACTGGCATTTTGAAGTGAGCAGTGCCAGGTAAATGAAGTCAGAATGTGGAGGAAGTCCCGGATTTTGAATGTCTGGTGAAGGTATCCTTTTGTCCTTCATCCTCAACATATATTAGGGATACTGAGTGTTTCAAGGGATGACCTTTACTTCAGCATTGCTACACTGTCCAGTCTGACTAAGGAGCTGAAATCACTGGGCTCTGATGGTGTCAGCAGACGGTCAGGGCAGTGTGTGTGGGTGTGTCTCCTAAGTCTTTAGCTGCTAAGACACGAAGTCTCGTCGCAGCGGGCAGCCCAGAAGGCTGAAAGGAGCCCCGAGAGTTTAACGTCCGTGACTTTACTGCTAGGACCGAGGTCCCGTCGCAGAGGGTAGCCAAACAGGCTAACAGACGTCCCAGTGTGTAGGAAGAGCTTATTACACTTCAGATTTTAGCTGCTAGAACACGGGAGAGGGGGGAAGTTCCTTCACAGCGGGCAGCCCAGGAAAGGCTGAGAAGTGCCCCAGTGGACCCTGTCACCTGGGAGTGACACAGATCCAAACGCCCAAGCTCTTCCTATAACTGTCCCTTTAGACCGGCTGAAGTTCTTTTAAATTGTGCTTGGTTCTGTTACAGCAACTGAAGGAGTCAGGTTAAAGCTTAAACAGTTACAGGTTTATTGAGGAAGCTTATAAATCATATGGTTGCAATGGCTATTGTTCTATTTCTTAACTGCTAGCAAAATATAGATCTTAAAAATGGTTACAAAGAAGATAGATAGAAAAATAGAAATAATGGTACCAAGTAACAGCTTACTCTTTCTATGTGTACACTTAAGACAGAGGACCACATCCAGGTACAATTTTTACCCCCTTCTGTGCGTCTCGACTCCAGCATGTCAGGCCAGGGCCGGTCCCTCAATTCCTAGGAAAGATGAAAATACGAGGTGGGCGTCCCTATAGAACCTCGGGAGGTCAAACACCTAACCTGACCAGCAGGTAGAGGGTAGAATGACACTCAAAGTGAGTGTGTGCTGAACCCATCTTTTATACCCATTTTGGGTCACGTATTTCTCTTTTTTTATCTGTGATGCCAAATAGTGCTGGTCTCCCTTTTGTGAGACCAATTCTTACAAGGGAGTTGTGAACTTAATTTACACTTGTAAGAGAGATAACTAAATTGGAATTACTGGGGGATTCTTTTCTCAGTGGGAAATTCCTCTCCCAGGGACTGTGTGTGTGTTCGAATCAACATGGGTGCCAGCTGGGGCAGTTCTCGCAGCCTCGAGGCCAGCTTATTGACTTAATTGCTCTCTCTCTCCACATATCTGTTTTTTCAGCTTCTCAGGATCAGATGAGCCAGCATAGACTATGCTGATTTTACTGCTCCTTCTCTGCCCTGTATGCTTCAGAGAGGCAAATAAGATGGATGATATGGGGGGTTGGTGTGTCTGGCTACAGATGGCTGTACAGGTGGCTCCTGTGAAATGAGTTTGGTTTCAGTCCAGTTTCCAAATTCTTGGCACTGAGACACGCTTGTTCATAGCCTCAGCAAACACTAGTCAGGGAGATCAAACTGTCTTTCCTCCCCTTCTAGACCAGGACAGAGACACAAAGAATTGGTAAGGTAATGTGGGGAAGCTTGCATTGCCACAGCCTGGGCTCTATCGTGTCCATAAATAAAAAGGATATTATTTTCCATGGAGGGCAAGCCACTGTTAAATTCACACTTACCAAAACCCAGAACGAAAGCAAAGGTACTTTCTCCACCTTAAATATAACATTGCAAAGGTAAACTAAGATTGACCTGAGATGAAGTTTTTATTGAATGGAAATGGGTTACATCCTTAGTGTAGCTTAGAGGAAAACATCTTACCTGAGTATTTTAATATAAAATAGTCTCTGAGTAAACTTCAGTTTCAGTCTCCCTGTTGGCATTTGTACTAAATGTAAGTGATTTTTTTTCCCCCTCAGGTATCAGTAATTAACACTGTGGACACTTCTCATGAAGATATGATTGTAAGTATTTATTTAAAAAAAAAAAAAAAGCTGAGAGTTTTGCTTTACTGAAGAAAAATTATTTTGATTTTTTTTTTAAATTGTGGTAATGGGGAAAATTCAGCTGTCAGTTACCTGTGCAATTCCGATTACTTCAATGAGTTTATCTATACAGCACCTTCTAGTTACAGCTTGTGTGTGTAGGTGGTAGGCACAAGGAGGTATGGGGATGTTACAGCTCTGGGTGGAAGAAAGCAAAAGACTCAGTTTGGAGTTGGCTGAAGGAGAAACAATTTAGAGCTCTCATTCTGATGTCTGGGACTTGCTACTGTGAAACAAATAAACAAAAAAACCCCTAAGAACGTAGGCTGTTGCTTGGAGAACACAGAAGAATGAAATTGAGAGAGTAGTGTGTGCATGTATACTTAGAAAAGGAATATAACACTTCAGCATGTGAGTCTTCCACCCCAAAGAACAGCATCTTCTCTCAGTAAGTACGCTTCCTTGGTGCTTTATATGAAAGGATGTCAAAGTGACTTACAAACATTGATTAATGAAGCCTGAGTACATGGGTATGGTAGGCCAGCATTTAAAAAAAATATTATTTTATAAAGAGGGAAGCTAAGAATGGGGCAATTAAGTAGCTTTGCACAGGGCTACAGCATCAGTGGCAGAGAATGGAGCCTCAGAGTACCATCTTTCTATCCATTGCTCTAACTTTTAGGCACTATTTATTTTTACTGTAGTGGGGTGATATACCTGTCAGAGAAATATGAAATAGCTATTAAAAGACAGATATTAAAAGTAATTCTTGACTAGATAGTGCAAGAAAAGTATCTCTGGAGAATGAAATGTTGTATGTGAATACAATAATATATAAGCTATGTAGCTTTTTTGTCCTCCTGTTCTTTGACTTGATCAGTGGTCCTCAATTCTTACAGCTACTTGTAAAGCACAAAATCCATCATATGCATACTCTTGCTGTGTTAATAAATATGTTAACAGAAGTCTCCATTACCTTTCAGCATGATGCTCAAATGGATTATTATGGTACTCGATTAGCAACCTGCTCCTCTGACAGATCTGTAAAAATCTTTGATGTAAGGAATGGAGGGCAGATCCTCATAGCTGACCTGAGAGGGTGAGTACATAAAATGAAAAAGAATTGCCATTAACTAATTAATGAATTATTGGTATGACATTGTCTGGTGTGATAGTTCTGGAATTATTTTTGCAGGATATTACAATACTAATTAACTATAAATTCCTTTATTAAATCAAACGACTGACTGGTATTTATATTGTTGCTATAAATATGCCTAATCAGTGTAAATAATAAGTAACTTACTACATCCAAACAGTAAAGAACATTTATCAGCCTTTGATCAAAATTTTTACAAAAGGGCTAAACCAATATAGGTCTCAGTCCCGCTGGGTTATCTCCAGCATGGTTAGGCAGGTATTAGTAATGAACCCTTTATTTTTTTTAATACCCTCCAAAAAACTAGATGTCAATGCCTATAACTGTCTGCAGCTAAAAACCAGTTTGAAATAGTTCACCCTTATTTTCAGTTTTATTGTAGGTAAGATTTACAGCCCCCTTTTCTCTGTACTACTTCTCCCTCCTTGCTGACCAACATTTTGTTTTGTTTTTCTCCTTTTCAGCTGGGGTCATACAGGCTCTAATTTTTTAGATAAAACTTGTATGTGGGATAAGAGAGTCCGTGTTGACTCTATTTTTAAGACAGATTCTCTTTGTCTTATTGCACAGTCAGTCCTATCTGCTAGAGGCCTTATTTCATGTGTTATTCTTTGAACAAGACCTCCTCTGTGTTTGCTTCTGGGCTTATAACTAATTTCTTTCAAGGCCTTTCTTTTACTTGCTAGTTCAGGTTTTCTTTACAGCCCGTATTTCTTTAACCAAACTTAAGCTAACTTTAATTTGCTAATTTTTTATTTTACTGATAAGGTCCTTAAAAAAAAATTGTGCATAATAATTCATACCCGCCCTATGCAGTCTACACCATAAATTCCCCCTTGGAAGTAATTACTCTGTCTTAAACTTTCTGGCTGTGTCTAGACTGCCAAGTTTTTCCGCAAAATCATCTGATTTTGCGGAAAAACTTGCCAGCTGTCTACACTGGCCGTTTGAATTTCTGCAAGAACACTGACGATCTCATGTAAGATTGTCCGTGTTCTTGCGGAAATACTGTGCTGCTCCCGTTTGGGCAAAAGCCCTCTTGCGCAAATCATTTGCGCAAGAGGGCCAGTGTAAACAGCATAGTACTGTTTTCCGCAAAAAAGCCCCGATCGTGAAAATGGCGATCGGGGCTTTTTTGCAGAAAACCGCGTCTAGATTGGCCATGGACGCTTTTCCGCAAAAAGTGCTTTTGCGGAAAAGCGTCCTGCCAATCTAGACGCGATTTTTCTGGAAATGCTTTTAACGGAAAATCATGCCAGTGTAAACGTAGCCTCCTTGAATTACTGAGAGTGAGGAAAGAAACCAAGGTAAAAATAACTTGCTGCTTTTTAAAACAATGAAACCTTTATCTCAGGTATTCTAGAAATAAATGTGTTCTTAGTAGCTGGTGTATGAATGAATATTTCAGATTTCATCTTAAGCAGTATGTCCAAGTTGCACCCTTGGTTGTTTTCCCACTCTCCTTGTGACACTATGAAGGTCTCAGGTGGTCACTACTTATGAAAAAAATTACTTTGTGATTTGCCTGCTGTTAAACAGGCAAGATTGAAAGTAGTTTCTCTTCTTCAAAGGCTGTGCGCTCTCTCTCTCTCTCAACTCATGTTGTTTCTTTTAGCCATGAAGGTCCTGTGTGGCAGGTCGCTTGGGCTCACCCTATGTATGGAAATATTCTGGCCTCCTGTTCCTATGACAGGAAAGTTATTGTCTGGAAGGAAGAAAATGCCACTTGGGAAAAAACATATGAGTACACTGGGCATGACTCCTCAGGTATGTGGAGTGTTCTAGCCCTGCAAATGGGCAGAGGGGATCGTTTTATGTGAACGAATCTTTTTTTGTTCATCTGTCATATAACAACGTGTATGTTCTTTGACAGTCTTGGGTGTTGGAAGGTGACTAGGGTTTAAAATGTTAATGTCATTTTTAGTAAATAAGAAAAAAAGGACCATTTCATAAAATACCATCTTAGACTGACAATTATACAACATAGTGCTTCCTTTTCTATGTGGTCAATCTCTGGCTTGATAGTTCATTATATGGATGTACTGTATGCTATGAGATGTCACACAAACTAATCCCCAGCTTACCAAGCCTACCATCAGATCTTGCTAGATGAGTATAATACAGAACATGACAAACATAATGGTACATGGTAACTATAGCAGGAATGTTTTCAGGCTAACTGGGGTTGGTTTATGGTGCTTTTTTTTATGCAGAAGGTGTTCTCTGAGGGTGGCAGGCCCTTCTGGATCTGAACTGAATCATCAACCTCCCTTTTCAAAAAGCCCTCAATGCTCTGGGTATCTGTACTCAGCTTCCAGAGGAAGAGTGGAAAAGGTTTTGTGCCCAATCAAGTTTAGCCTGAGTAAAGACTACAGTATCAGGTTTTCAGCATGTCCCTTTTTTTGTCAAGCCAACTGATGTGCATGTTGGTAACCTGAGGTACTTGCATCTGAGGCTGAGCCTGAAGGAATCCCGCATTAACAGTTTAAGATTCCAGCTCAGTAGCAGAATTACTGTAAACTTACAAAAACTATAAATAAATGTATTTTGTGGTGTTGGCGGTGGTTTTGGTTAAGGAGATCTTTGGGCACACAATCCATCACCTCCCTCAAGGGATCATCACAAGAAGTGTGTGAGCCCCTGCCACAATGGAGCATTATGTGCTGGCCAGGATCTCGCAAGCATTCTTCTCTCCTAGTCTCTGCATCACTCTCATTCTTGGCAGGAAGGAACAAGTTTTGGAACCTGAACGCCATAATTACACCTGGGGTACACTGTGCTCTCATTAAGTACTAGCCTGGCAAAATGAATAAAGCTAAAAGCAAAATAGCTGTTCCATTTGTTTGCATCTGATATTGATGCCTAAAACTCAGCTCCTGGCTGTGTTCTGGGGTTTGTGGTCTGCGGGTTTTTCATACTATGCTTAACAAATACTGGCAGCATTTTTATCTGCAATAAGGACCCTTAAACTGATTAAAAAGGTAACTAACTTAATCTCAGTGCCTTACCTTTGGCTTCCAAAGCATCATACCAGTCAGTCACGAGATAGTAATCCAATCTTCAATGTTTCTGACAGTGAATTCAGTCTGCTGGGCACCACATGACTATGGCTTGATCCTGGCCTGCGGGAGCTCTGATGGGGCCATTTCCTTGTTGAGCTACACAGGCGATGGGCAGTGGGAAGTCAAAAAGATCAGCAATGCACATACTGTAAGTGTATTTCCATAGCTTCGTGAGCATGCATATTGCTCTATAGGCACACAATTGCTGCCCCAAAGAGCTTACAGTCTTAAGTCCAGATGGAAAAAAGTGTAATGACCACACTGCGTAAGGAGGGGAAGCTTCTCAAGATGAAACATGACAGCATCTTTGTTTAAAGTAAAATAAGCGTGAAGCTATTGTACATTGTGGACAGTAAGCTAAAGTGGAAATGAGATAGGATTGAAGGACCAGCTCTTCCCTGTGACTTCAATCACTGCCTTGAACAATAGTCCTTTAAAGCAGCAGTGCTATCCAGCTTTACCTTGTCTTGGTTTATTCGGCCACTTGAATGTGAAAGGTGTAGTTTTGTGCACTAAACCACTTTTTTTCCTTCACCTTCTTGAGCCTTCTCAGTAACAGTTGTGTTTGATGCTAGACCATATCTGGTCTGCTTGATCATCAGGTGTCAATACAGCATTGTATAGGCAATAAAGTCAGGAGTTATCCCTGTATGCTTGCTTCCTTGAAGCAGTATGGAAAGTAGAGATGGTATCTTTTGTATCCTGAGCATCTTTTTTTAAAGGGTAAGAAATCTAACATTGATATTCTGTCCTTGCATAGATTGGCTGTAATGCTGTTAGCTGGGCCCCTGCAGTTGTACCGGGAAGCCTTATAGACCAGCCATCTGGCCAAAAACCAAACTACATCAAAAGATTTGCTTCGGGTGGCTGTGACAACCTTGTCAAGATTTGGAAGTAAGCATCCCACTGTCTGAATAAGAAACTTGGTTTCTTTCCTCTTCCTACAAAAGGGAAGCTTCTTTGCCAATCCCCCAATAGTCTTTATATGCCATTGTTGGTATCTTAAATATTTTAAGCAATTCCATGTTGCCTTCCATGCTTTAAAAGCTTTTCTCTTAAAGGTTCCGTGACTTTGGCATTTTATTGCATTATTATGCTGATTAATACTCATCACAATCCAGCTTCGCTTTTGTATAGTGAAAAGTAAATATTCGTATTTTTTTAACTTATTTTTCACTGGCTGTGCCCAAAGTTGTTGGAATATAATTCCGACTGAGCCAAGAACTGAACAGACCATGGAAACAGAATTCTCTTCTTGTCCGTAAAGCAACTCTCTCTAAGTCAGGCCTGTGTTACCCTGAGGGTGAGAAGGGGATGTTTGTGTTGCCAGAATGATGGATAAATCAGACACCCTTTCAGGAATACAGATTGCATTATAAAATAATACTTACCAAAGTGGGAGATGGCAGGCAGAAGCAGAGAGGCTGGGGTTGTTGCTGCTGCTCCTCTTTGCATGAATATGTTTTACAATCCCTTCAGAGAGGAAGATGGCCAGTGGAAGGAAGAACAGAAGCTGGAGGCTCATAGCGACTGGGTCCGAGATGTAGCTTGGGCTCCCTCCATAGGTTTGCCAACGAGTACCATTGCCAGCTGTTCACAGGTAAGACTCTGAGAAACATGCTGGACAGTGCCCCCCCATTTTAAGATTGCTGTGCAGTATGAAAGGTAATCAAGTATAAGACGAAAAAGTCATTTTGCCAATCCACTATTCTAGATTACTGTGTCCCATCTATACTTGGCTGTCGTAGGCTTCTACTACTTCGCTTCATAAATTTCTGCAGAGCTTAAAAGCTGAGAGAGACATAATATTCGACAAGAGCGAAGGAGTAGATCAGTGCAGCAAAGATAGCCATTTGATAAAGTAGATATAGAAGTCCCATCATGAAATATGGTTCTAAGCTGTAAAGCTTTTAATGACTTAAAATCAAACTTGCCCATTTCACAGATAACTTTTTCTGATAATGCTTGTCCTGCAAACACAACCTGTGATTTGATGATCCAGCCCTCCTTTCAGGTTCCACTATCCTCAGTAGTAATAAAGATTATTTAACTGGTATTTATTGAACTGTTTCATTGCTACACGTGTCAGACAAGAATCCAGCTTGCTCTTGTGTGACTGTGTTAGCTTAGTAAGACTGGTAGAATAAAATAACAAGAGTGTATTTATGGCAGAAAATTCAGCTGATGTGACCCAAAATACTCAGGGAGCAGATCTCATGGGGGAGAATGTATGAATGTCATATAAAAAAAACAAAAGGAAGTTTTTTTTTTTTTTCCACACAGCACGTGGTGGTCTGTGGAACTCCTTGCTAGAGGAGGTCGGGAAGACCAGGAATTTAATGGGCTTCAAAAAAGAGCTTGATAATTCATGGAGGTTAGGTCCATCAATGGCTATTAGTAAGGATGGGTAGGAATGGTGTCCTTAACCTCTGTCAGAGGCTAGGAACAGGTGATGGGAGAGGAACTACTTGATTCCCTGTTCTGTTCACTCCCTCTGGGGCATCTGCTGGTCTGACCCAGTATGGCCGCTTTATGATACTTTTCTGACCCGAGTGTCTCTAATATTTCTTCACTTTTCATTTAGACCTCTTAAAATATCAAACCTGTCCAGAACTGTTGTTGTCATAGTATTTTTAAACAAATGCACATGACTCTTACAAATTGTTATAGCTGCTTTTTGGAGTGAGCAGAATGCAGCTATAAAACCCAGAAATTCTTGCTTCATTGTTGGCACGTGCCACTGTTGGTTTTATAGACTTGTTTTGCTTTTTCCCAGGATGGCAGAGTGTTCATCTGGACATGCGATGATGCCTCTGGAAACTCATGGTCACCAAAATTGCTGCACAAATTCAATGATGTAGTCTGGCATGTTAGCTGGTCTATTACTGCAAACATTCTTGCTGTGTCAGGAGGAGACAATAAAGTGAGTGCAGTGGCTTGAACTCTGCTTTTGCGGCTCTTCTTAGTAGCACTAACCACCGGAGCACAATGCTAACTTAAGTTCTGAACTGTTATGTACTTTTCCAAATTTTCAGTTGAGCCATATCAAGAACATGAATTCTGATTTAGTCTTTAATTCAACATTAAGTAACTTTGAAAATAAGTTTAGCTCTTTCACTGACTGAAACAAACACTTGATTTTAAAACACTAGAGATAAATTTTTGGAGTATTTTGAAAAATAAAATCTCTTTCATTGTTCATTCACTTTGAGGTGAGGTGTACCTTTCCTGGTCTTTTCATCAGACAGGCCAAACTCCTGCTCTCCTACTTAGCACTGCAGTTTGTGAATTAATCCTTTATCAAGATGATGCAGCATTTTGTGGGATGCAATATAATTTAAAATTGCAATCCAGTATTGGTTGATGGCAGGTGGAATAAGACTTACACAACATATACTTCAGTTAGTGTCTTATGTAAGATATCATCCCCTCCTTGTGCAGTTATAAATGTCAAAACTTACAAATTAGGATGCTGGTTACTTTGAGTTAAGAGCATTACAAAGAGCCTTTTATCATTGGATGCAATCCTGCGACTACTTAAGGAGCCATTTTACCAATATGCGGGGGTAGGGGGAAAGTAGGGTGAAAAAGTGTAGCAGAGAAAGACAATGTGTATAGTGAACCTCAGAAGAGGGGAGTGGTAGAGCATTGGTATTTCACTAAGGCTAATGTTTCTCCTTTCTGATTGGTTTATAGGTCACTTTATGGAAGGAATCAGTAGATGGACTGTGGGTGTGCATCAGTGATGTCAATAAGGGCCAAGGAGCTGTGTCAGCTATTACAGAGGGACAGCAGAATGAACAATGACTGATTCAATAACAACCTAGTTGGAATGCAAGGAGAAGAATCACTTAACATGATTTTTTATGACATTTCTAGAGCCCATTGAGAGATGAAAATTTGAAGACCATCACATAACCATGGTAAAAGCTCCATGCAGTATTGATCAGCCTTAATGTCAGTTTTCTGAAATTGAACTGCACAGCAAAATACTGTACCCTGTGCTGTTCCTTTCAGATGTATAATCAGAACTTCCCTTCCCTGGTGTAAGCAGGTTCAATTAGAGTGAAGTCTGACTTGTTCTTTTTGCTGGAGGACTGTGGCTGACTAAAGTGAGAACATTACTGATAAATGCTGAAATTTGAGCTGTGGCTTTCCTATTGGAAAAGTGCTGTGACCAAGACTCGGTTACCTCTTTTCCTTCAGAGTGGGTTTGGGAGAGCTTTCAGCATGAGCTGTGCTCTCTCACCAGTCAGGTACTTTAAAGACTTGCCAAAGTCCTTCAGAATAAAGAGAATCAGATCTTGATATCTAGTAAACAACCTGGGGGTGGAATGAGGGAAAGCACAAAGAGCATCTTCATGTGGAAAGGAACAGCAAAGTGTACAATGGTATTTTTGCTTTACAATTTGCCTTTAAACTTGGTTGAAAGCTCTTATTTAAAAAAATTCCCAAATCTTCTAAGCTATTCACTTTAAACTATTTCTTTTTAGACACTTATGTATTGTGCCTCAGGTGTTTTGATTTCAATAAAAAATGCAATAAAGTCCTTTTGGTTACAACCCTAGTGTTCTGTGGTAACTCCTGAGAAATATATAGCTCTCATCTGCAAATCTCAAAGCTCTTTACAAAGCAGGTCAGTTGTCACCATTTTACAGATAGGCAGGTCACTTCACCTCTGTTTCCCTAAGGTAATTCAGCAAGCCAGTAGCAGAACAAAGGGTAGAACCTACCTCTCCTGAGTCTCAGAACTCTCCTAGTGCTCTTGACTAGGCCACCCAGCTTCTCCTTTGCAGTGGCTTTACCCTAAGTGTCTATCCACAGCATTCGGTTACTCATTCCCAAATACTGTCCATCCCTTTTAAGGCTAGAAACATAAATCTGTGACATCAGGGGGCTGCCGGAGACCCTTCCTGACATGTCAGAGGGCACAGGTTGTAGGCAATAGCTGGGGGATTGTGGCAGTTCTGATAAAGCCTTGAGCAATGAAATACATTGAAACTTATTCTGTTGGCATACACACTGGTGCCATGGTGTCCAACATGCTAGTCCCTAGCCATGTTATCTTATAGTCAAGGAAATGATTAACAGCTAAGGCTAGGCTTATCTGTTAATCCAGGCAGCAGTGCAGAGGGTGAGGGGGGCAGACTGGAGCTGATACGTAGGGGGAGTCTACTTTCAAGCCAGTTCCCCAGGACCTGCTTTCTTCTCCTATGGAGGCAGCAAAGGGGGGTAGTCAGAAGTCGGTGCTGTGGGAAGCCAGCTTAAAAGCTAGTTCTCCTTCCTGCCCCTCCAGCCCCACTCCTTGCACTGCTGACTCTGTTAGAGGCAACAGCACAAGAGGAGGAGAGGGCAGGGGAGGCTGCTCTGCATCCCCCCGGGAACAGCCTCTGTTCATGGCAAGCCTGAGCCTCACCCCAGACGGAGGCTGCTCTGCAGCAGCAGTCCCAGTTCCCTGCAGACAGAGGCTACTCTGCATCCTTCAAAGAGGAGCAGTGTGGAGTAACAGGGGGCTCCCCCAGGAGTGGGGCTGGACTGCACTGGCTGCCAGCCCTGCCCCTGGGCCTATCAAATAGTCATGTAACTGCTAAAATGTCAATCAGTTACATGACTATTCAATTACACGATCGTTAACATCCCTATTAGCCACATGTGGCTATTTGGCCAGTTGAGTGTGGCTAGTTTGCTACAGCAGTAGGCACTATAGCGGCTACTGCTTCAGAACTGGTTGGACACCAGGGCTCTAGTACAACTATCAGCAAGGGGTCTCTCACCTTGCTATTATCTTCTCTGGTCTTTGCTTAATGTAACATAGGGCTTTGGTGAAGAAAGTACCGTATTTTCCGGCGTATAAGACGACTTTTGATGTTAAAAAACATCCCCCAAAAATCAGGGGTTGTCTTATACGCCGCGTATACAGCTTTGCAAAGCCTCGGGGGAAGCCGGCGGTGGGGCATCCCAGGCGCGCCTGGGCTGCCCCCGAGGCTTTGCAAAGCCGCGGAGGGGCTCTGGCGGCTTCCCCCGAGGCTTTGCAAAGCTGCGGAGGGGCTCCGGTGGCAGGGCAGCCCAGGCGCGCCGGGGCTGTCCCGCTGCCGGGGCGTCCTCAGAGGCTTTGCTCCCGGTGTCCCTGGTCTGCTGGGGACCGTCTCCAGCAGACCAGGGACACCGGGAGCAAAGCCGGAGGGGCGCTGGGGTATAAGATGAAACCCTATTTTTAACTAAAAAATTAGGGGGTCGTCTTATACGCCCAGTAGCCTTATACGCTGGAAAATACGGTAAGAAACGCAAGCTAAAGTTTGCTCACTTTTTCTTTGGTTAAAGCCTGATTTTCCTGGAGCTAAATATTTTAGCATAGCCCAAGTTTGATTATATTTTCAGAAGAAAGGCAGTTCAGTTTTCATGCCCTGCATCAGAGGGGCTGTGTTGTTGGGCCTTTGAGCTGTATTTCTACTTGGCAATCAGAGCCTTCCTTTCCAGTTGCACTGAAAAGTGGTGGCAGAGGGAGACTTACACACCCCAATGCAACTATGTAGGTGTGAACATTCCTCTTTGCTTATGCACCGTTGGCATATTCAAAGAGGAAAAACCAAGTTATCTAAGATCAATATTTACTGAGACACTAGAGATAAAGCCTTCTTAAAAACACTATAGCAAGGGAATATTTGTTTTGAAACTAACAGAGTGACTTTCCTGTATATGATTTTAAAATACTTTTCTCCATTTTTTTGTTGTCTGGTTCTCTACAAAACACATTCACTCAGTATCTGTGACTCACTCTTAAGATATTCAAATGTATTTGTTTTTCAGAAGCAAACCTTTTTACCCCATCGCCATCATCCCCTGGCTTTAGATCCACTATGATTAGTCTTTTCCCATTAGTATTCTCAGCTGGCTATTTTAAGAGCATTTTAACCTCTCTCTACCCAAGCCCCTCAGCTAATTAGTTATTTAGGACCCTTGCCATGGTATCTGGCTCCCTATCAAATCAGAAGTGAAAATGCATTAGAACATTAAGCTACCAATTGAACAGTCTCAAACTACCTTTGGTCTGAGGCTGCCCCACAAAATATAAGAACAACCATACTGAGTCAAGACCAAAAATCCATCTAGCCCAGTATCCTGTCTGCCAATACCAGATGCCCCAGCGGGAGGGAAACACAACAGGTAATCCTCACGTGATTCCTCTCCTGTCACCCTTTTCCAAACAGAGGCTAGGGACACCATTTCTACCCATCCTAATAGCCATTGATGGACCTAACCTCCATGAATCAATCTAACCCTTTTTTGAACCCTGTTAAAGTCCTAGTCTTCGCCACATCCTCTGATAAGGAGTTCCACAGGTTGACTGTGTGCCAAGTGAAGAAATCCCTCCCCCACCTTTGTGATCCTGAATTATCCAAATCAGTTTGGCAGAAATAGTTCTTACAGCACCCAAGATACCACATGTATAAGCACAGAATATTGTACCTCTGGCTTTTAATACAAGGTTTAGAAACAAGTTTGCCTTAATTAAATCTTACTCTGATGGGACTTAACAGGCAAGATGCTTTCTGTGGGAGTAGGTGGTCTGGACTGATTATAATTCTAATGGTTACTAGGTCCTGAATTGCAATTCAAGCATTATGCCTCCAACTCAAAATGTTTAAGATTGTGGTTAAACTTAATTGTAGATAAAATTAAGGACATGATTGTTTGATCTGGAATTTATGGACCAGATCCTCAGACACTTCTGTTTCAAAGGCTGGCATCTAAATACCTTTCGGCTGTGTCTACATTGGCAAGATTTTGTGCAAAATCTTGCCGCCTGTCTACACTGACCACAAGTATTTGCACAAGAACACTGACGTAATGTACAAAATCAGTGCTTCTTGCGCAAATACTCTGACGCTCCTGCTCAAGGATAAGTCCTCTTGCGCAAGAGGCCAGTGTAGACAGGTAACATCAATTTCTTGCGCAAGAAAGCCCGATGGCTAAAATGGCCATCAGAGCTTTCTTGTGCAAGAGAGCGTCTACACTGGTACAGATGCTATTGCGCAAAAACAAATCTTTTGCGCAAAGGCATATGCCAGTATAGACGCTCTCTTGTGCAAATACTTTTAACAGAAAAACTCTTCCATTAAAAGTATTTGTACAAAATCATGCCAGTGTAGAGACAGCCTTCATGATTTGGGCCTACATGCCAGAATGGCCAAACTTACTGATCCTGAGCTACATATGATAATAGTTAGAAGTTTGAGAACCTCAAGACACTCAGAACCTGCCCCACAGGACACCACCTATTAGGGCACAAAACTTTTCCAGTTCCCCCCACCCCAAGCAGAGCTAAAGCCATGAGATCCCCTTCTCTGCAAGGCAGAAGCTCCTAGCCCCACCACCTTGATGCAGGGCAAATGCCCTGAGGTTTCCCCACCCCCCAGTCTGGCAAGTGAAGAATTGGGAGCAGGGGTAAACTGCACTTTTACAGTTAAAGAGCTGCGTGTGGCTCACAATCTGTGATTTGGCCACACCTGCTAAATGCTTATACCTTATTACACCATCTTTGAGTTTTGTGTTCTTTATTTGTGATGGCCTGAAAGTTACTCATATTATGTTTGTTTGTGCTGCTGCCTTAATGGAGTGATTATTACAAGCAAAACCTAGCCCCCTGAAAGAAAAGATTTTTAATCAAACGTTTTAAACTCTGTGCACCCTATTTAATTCTAGCTTCTGACAAAACAGTTGGGAGAAAAGGTCTCTATGAACATACAAATTAAGAACATTAAAACTGCCATAATGGGTCACACTAATGGCCACCAAGCCCAGTATTGTTTCTGACAGTGACCAATACCAAAGCTTTTTTGGGGGGTGGGAGGGGTGAGAGGGAAGAGCATGCAAAACAGGAAAGCTAGAGAGTTTCACCAATCTTCCCCTCCTGGCTATCAGAGGCTTAGGGATAGATACCTCAAGCAAGGTTGCAGCCCAGACCATCTTAGATAACAGCCCCTGATCAATGTATCAACTTATGAAGTTCTTTTTGGCACCCTGTTTTACTGTTGGCCATCATAACATCCCATGGCAATGAGTTCCACAGGTTGAGCATCGTTGTAAAAGTATTTCCTCATGTTCGTATTAAACTTTCAGCCGATGACCCCTATCATTGTATAGAAAAGGGGTTATCTTTTCCCTGATGTGCATTACTTTGCATTTATCCATATTCAATTTCATAGTTCATTGGTGCCCAATAACCCAGTTTTTTTGCACTGACATGTAACACGTTGCCATCAGCTTTGGACATAACGATCATGAATAATTTTGTAACAGCTGCAACTTTGTCACTTGATTGTTCATTCCCTTTTCCAGCTCAAATAAAATATGTACTAATGCACTGGCCCCAAAGATGCTTAGGGAACTTTGCTGTTCCCATTGTGAAAACTATTCATTCTAGGGATGTTAAATTTCGATGAATCAGCTAATTGAATAGTTAATAGTATTCCACTGACTAGTCAATGGGGAGTGGGGCACTTACTATCCTGGCTGCACCTCTGCCTTTTAAATGTAATAAGAGCCACCCACAGCTCTTACTACATTTAAAAGGCAGAGGTGCAGTGGGGAACCTGGGGCAAGCATTGACTCAAGGGCTATGTCTAGACTGGCATGATTTTCCGCAAATGCTTTTAACGGAAAAGTTTTCCGTTAAAAGCATTTGCAGAAAAGAGCGTCTAGATTTTGATCTGAGGAACTGGGTCTGGCCCACAAAAGCTCATCACCTATTAAACCATCTTGTTAGTCTTTAAAGTGCTACACAGTCCTGTTTTTTGTTTTAGATTGGCATGGACGCTTTTCCGCAAAATCTAGACATGCTTTTGCACAAAAAAGCCCTGATCGCCATTTTCGTGATCTGGGCTTTTTTGTGCAAAACAAATCTGAGCTCTCTACACCGGCCCTTTTGCGCAAAAGCTTTGTGCAAAAGGGACTTTTGCCCGAACGGGAGCAGCATAGTATTTCCACAAGAAGCACTGATTTCTTACAGTAGGAAGTCAGTGTTCTTGCGGAAATTCAAGCAGCCAGTGTAGACAGCTAACAAGTTTTTCCACAAAAGCGGCTGCTTTTGCGGAAAAAGCTTGCCAGTCTAGACGCAACCAAGCAGTCCCTGCTCATACTGGGTCCCAAATGCTGTACCTGACTACGGCTGAGCCCGGGGAGCTCTTACTATATAAAAGGCAGAAGTGTAACAGTTGGGACCCAGCACAAGTGGGGAATGCTTCATTTCCACTCGTGCCATTTCCTCTGCTGCACCTTTGCCTCTCCTGCAAAGACAGTGCTGGGGGGCAGGAGGGGAAGAGAATCGGCTTTTAAGCCAGTTCCCCACCAGCACCAGCTCCTGACCCCCCTTGCTGCCTCTTACACAAACGGGACTGATACATCGGGTAGTTGACTAGTTGCTTACCAGTTACAGAGCCAATTAAAAGGACTTTCTTGTATCCCATGAGTTCTTAAGTTTCCTTAAGAGCCTTTGGAAACTTGACCTTGTCAAAGGCTTTCTGAAAATACATCCTGGATCAGAATAGCAGCCAGTGTAGTGTCCAGTTTCTGGCAGGGGCCAGAAACCTCCAGAAGGCACCTCTGGAATAATTTATCCCCTTCACAAAGCTTACCCTGATATCTAAGTGTTAAGCATTAGTTTAAGGGTTGAATCATGGGATTTAGTATCACTTTCACATTTTTAATCACTAATTATAACTGTTCTTTGTCTTCATAAATATCCAATCCCTTTATTGAATTCCTGACCATAATGACTTCCAGTGGCAATGCATTCCACATCAAACAATGTGAAAAAGTATTTCCTTGTTTTGAATATCCCTTTAAATTTAACAATGTTCTCTACTTGTGCAAGTTTATCCACATGCCATTTATCTTTTTTTATGAAAATTCATCCCAGTTTTTTCAATTTCCCTTCATGCGAGAGGTTTTGCCAGGCCTTTAGGCACTAGTTCCTCCTCTCTAAATCTCCCTCCAATTTTGTAAAAAAGTAAAGCCCCCCAGCAAAACAAAGCAAAGCAATATCTGATAAGTTAGAACACAAGCAAAGAACTTCAGGGAAAATTTTTTAAAAACAAAAAGCATACATCCTTCCATTTCATTTTCTATTCTACGTCACAAACAGCTTCTCTATGTTTTAGCTAAACTCCACTGAACAATATCAGTCCAACTATTGATAAAATTATTCTTAGAAGAATAAAATTTGTAACATTTTATTCTTACAGTAAATGAAAAACTCTTTGGATCAAAGTAGAGTTGCTACCATACCCCTCAGAAAAATCTAGTGCAGCAACACATCTATGCACTGTTTTCACTTTTTGTTGTCACAATGACTTGAGCAAAGGAAGTTTCCAAGGAATTCCAAATACATGTTGGATTGTATCTGAAGAGGTGTTTTAGCATAAAACAAATACTCCAGGAACTATATAAGTGCTTAACAGCAGCAGCCATATGATCAAACAAGACAGCCTGTGTTTTCCTACACAGTTTCTCTCTCTGTCACCTCTCCTTCTGTTTTATATTTTTCTACTTGTGGAGAGAAATAGGGTAAGTTTCATACAAATCTATTTCTTACTATTATAAAGTAATAAACTCACCACTCAAAGCTGGATCTCTGAAAGGTGACCAACTACCACAATACACATCTTTCATAAAGATGACAAATTTATTTCAAATCAATGTATGAAAAATTGGGGATTTGATCTGGGCTCAAGGACATAAAATAAGTGACACTAAAAACCATATAAAGTTTTTCTATCTTTATTAAGTTTTCAGGTTTGATATAATCTGTGCCAAAGACACTCATGTTTCTCAGGAGCACTAAGATGGGAATTCTCCTACTCTGCATTCTCTGGACAGAGACTGCCATGACTGGATCTAGTTTTTTAAGTCCTGAATATCAAAACACACAGGTAAAATTAGGTATATTTTACTCTTTTTAAACTTCTTCTTGACACAAAATGATTTTTTATAATACTCAGAAAAACCTTACAGGCTGTCTCAATCTAAGAAGATACAAGTTCTGCCAAAAGAGAAGTTTATTGAGATTTCCAGATGAACATAAACCAATCAGGCTGCATCCCCAGTAGGACAATTAGGACCTACAATTCTGCAGTGGTGGCAATAGAGAGTGATGTTTTAGTGTATATAGGACTTTGATGACTTTACCATTGTTGTTTGCTTAGAAGAAGAAGAAAATTGTGGTTAAAAAAAAAGCTAATGGAGCTGCCCATGTGGTAAATTATGGGTTCTAAATTTTACACTGTAGATGAAGCCTATTTGTTAAGTCTACGAATAAAGTATTTACACTTTGTTTTGATTGCTTTTCAGCAACGAAAGGAACCAAAAAAACATACAAAGTTAAATCGCCGGGCTACACAAGGATTTTTGGATGCAGATGCAAGGCAGGCAGAAGGAGACAATGAAATAGAAATTAAGGTTTGTATTTTACCGTCAATCTGAGGTTTGTTTTGTATATGATCACCTAATACAAAACGCATTAGACTGATGCAAAAGATGGTATAAATAAAAAAAACTATACTGACATCTGATTGGAGAAGCAGTTAAAAAAAATCACTTGAAAATGGTAACCATTGCTAATCTTTAAACAAAATCAAAAGCAGCTTAACATTTATTGCAACTGGTTAAGCTACAGATTTAATTCCATTTCAAGATACATGTGCGATGAAATTTTACTTCATAGACTTTCTTCAGTTCTCATACTTCGCTATACATCTTTTTGTTTACAATAGCTATACACAGGGTAATTGCTGTTCCTCATGTATATATAGTTATTTCCACCACAGACTCCAAGTCTATTAGGTGCTTAGCGGGAACAAGTTTTCCTAATTTTCAGAGAGTTCAGCTAACACTGTTGAATGTATCAGTCTGCAAAACCTATGTACTCACTAGCAGAAAAGAATCAAACTCTCTAAGAAAACTGTTAAACTGAGCTCATCTGATTTGATGCTTTTATTAGCTTAATGTTCCCTTTGAAATTGGTGTCAAGATAACAGAAGATCAGTACCAGGAGTACGGGCAAGTGCTGGAGAAAATTCTAGAGGATGTTCTTGCAGAGGACACAAAAGGTACTTGTCCCTCCCTCACCCCAACTTCCCAGTGCAGGGCAAGAAGGTGGGTAGGCTCTTCCCCCCCCATTCACTCTGCCAGCAATGCCAGTTTTATTCTCTAATTGTCCATTCCCACTACACATTATCTTTTTTTTCCCCTGTATGGCTCCATAAGCTTTTATCATAACCCACCTTTCCAAATGGATGGATATACAAGGCCACTTAATTCTGTTGTCCTTCAAATCCCTTCTCAAGTCTCACTTCCTCCAGATCTCTTAAAAGGCGGCAGCCACCATGTAACAGCAGCAAGTGTGTGCATATATAAACTGTGTGTATGTCTTCCTCTCCCCCACTTTTCATGTTCTGCTCAGTAACACATACAATACACTCTTGACAAGAACTACATCAATTTGACTTGGATCTTGGTTCAGCCTTGGGAACTACTCTAATGTAAATATTGGAAACTATTGGAAAAATTAACACATGAATTACATACCCAGCAAAACCAATAGAGGACAAGTAGATAATTAGAAATTGTTACCTTTTATTCAATAAGAGTACATTTACCTGTATCAGAGGCATTAACGCAGGGTATCAGGTGAGAGCCAGTCCGTGAGAGGGGCCAGTTTAGAAACCAGCTCCCTGCGCAGACAGGCTTCCTGCCACCCCGTGCTGCTGCCTCTCATACAGAGGCAGCAGCGCAGGGTGGCCAAGCTGGAAAGCCAGTTCCCCACATGTACTGGGGCTCCAGCCTACCCCCTCACTCTACGCACTGGCTCCTGTTGATACAGAGGCAGCAAGGAGAAATGTGTGTAGTTGACAAGATTAACTGATAAGCCCAGGCTCATTGGTTAATCGTGTAATTGTCTACACACTGACATCCCTATCCTCTTCTCTTTCAGAAATCCAAACATTGACAAGAGCTGAAACATGAAGACAGTACAAACTCATTCCAGTTCAATGCAGTTCCACTTACTGGCTTGGATTTCTTTAAATGTGACTTGTGTAATTGATGACAATAGCATGCTTTAAAAGTCAATGCATAAAGCTGAACAGTTTGCAGTTTTAAAATTATATTTTATTGTGTAATAGTTCTTTTCATGAGAATACAAGTATTATACACATATGATAGACAGCAGCAAGGGTCAAACACTGACCTCTAAATTGTTTTCTTACCTTTCAAAACTATGTGACTCTGAAGATACCTGTTCTAAAAAGTGAAGGAAGAACCCTCTGTTAAACTACTATATGCTTCATGCAGCAAAAAAATAAAGCTAGTATTGAAACCGCAGTCATTTGTTAACTGAGTCTATATACATGTGGTATTAGATGCAAATTTCAGTCTTCACTATGCACATATGTATATTAGGGATTTTAAAATGTGGGTTTTTTTGGAAATGTCTAACTGGAAATTTAACACGTGGGGAGGGGGAGGAGAGCAGCAGGAGTTAGTATATGCAGGGAGCCAGCTTAAAAGCCACCTCGTTGTATGTACTGGCTGGTAACACAGGCAGCAGCACAAGGGGGCAGGCAGCTCTCCAGAAGCTGGTGCTCATGAGGAGCCAGCCTAAAAGCCAGCTTCCTGTGAGTGCTGGCTCCTGCCTGCTCCTCTCCCCACAATGCTGCCTCTGATACAGAGGCAGCAACGCGGGGCGGGGGGGGGGGGGGGGGGGAGGGGGGGGGGGGAGAGAATCTTGTATTTAATGGTGAAGATTAGACCATTTAAACATAAACAATATCACATCCCTAATGTATATCATAAAGGAATGTGTATATGAAGTTATCTTTGATTAGCTGAGTTAATCAACAAGGCATACATCCATTACATAATACTCAGTCCTGAGTAAAAGGAGACTGAAACAGATGACCTCTCAAGATCCATTCCAGTCCTATGATTGCAAAGAGCCCTATCATGTACCTACTAAAGTAAATGAGAATTGTACAGTTAGTCGCAATAGACAAAATAGTGTCTCGTTAGTGGTCCTAAAGAAAAAAGGAAGCAGCAAATTATAGTCTTTACAACATGAAAGTTTTTCAACGGTTGCTTTGTCAAAAAGACCGAGTAGTACATTTACAAGTAGCGGTTATCCACGAGGGGGGCTGTAGTATAGCCAAACTTATTGAAATAAATACTTGTAGTGGAAATACTGGATAACTTCACATTCAAATATTTCAAGCTGTTATTTAAGATGGGCTATGTGCACTTGAAATATTGGGAGTAATACTTTTAGAAAATTATATATTTAAAAATCCTTCTCCGGAACACGAGCCCACACCACTTCCTTGGTACTACCAACAGATATGGACAATGTGTAAATTGGAAAGGTGTAACTGAACACTTGGTTTCACATTGTAATTTATTAGTTTGGGGGGATGCCTGATTGATAAATGAAAGAGTCCCAATCCAATAATCTAGGTTTTACAGATAACTAAAGTCAATATACAAAATCTTAGTTTAACTCTGTATAAACCAAACAATTTTAACAGTATCTCTTTTTCAGAGATCTTTATTTACAAATAAACTTTAAAGAAGTGTCAACTGTATGTTTCAAGGTATATTAAAAGTATCCTATAACAAAAATTAAGTCATTGTCATTTGTAATATTGACCACTGAAAGGACAATGGCCCAAAGTATTTTAAAATTAAGACTTTCCATTTTTGTTAAGAGGCATTTTTCTTCATGACAACACAGTTGGGCCGTATCCCTATAGAAGAATATTCAGGATGGATTTCCACATTCAATGCGTAATACAGGATCCATCAGAAGTGGGATCAGTGGGCTTCTATGTTCACATTCAATTTGAGTTCTTTTAAAACCTTGTTACAACTAAAAAAACCTGCTATCTTTGATGCTACTCAGCACACTGGTAATTTAAACATTTTTCAGCAAAATGTTAAAAACTTATTTGGCACCACAGGCTGTACATTTTATTCAACTTTTTAAAGAAAGGCACTTGTACACAACACTATAAACAATTTAGGGTATGTTTTCATTCTGTGGCACGAGGAACTCTATGCACAGTTGTGTCAAATTCTTTGCTCTGATATATACTCTTCCATATCGCCTCAGAAATGGGGTGTCTTAGGGGGCCAAGATCATTGCCCAACTTTTTGGATCTAGCTATACCCGAGTAATCCACATTTGCTTAATAAGTTACTGGCTGTTTACTCTTGAACACACTAATACAAATAAGACTAAATAAAATCCCATAATATTTCCTACAGCAGATTCTCTGCGTCTCCACAAGAAAAGCCATTTACCCAAGAGACATCAACACCCCTTTCTTGTGGCACCCCATGGGGAGATAATGGACCAGTAGAGAAATTAAAAGGAGATGAAACAGGATACAGATTAAAAGGGAATGGTAACTTTTGGGAAGAGTAGGGGTGGCAAGTCATGTGTACAATTTGAACCTCTCTAAACCAGGACTCTGTGGCCCAGCAACTTCTGTAGTCTGGCGGGGCCACTTGGCAGGGCCACCTGGCAGGGCAGCAGGGGTCAGCGACAGGAGGGGGGCTGGCAGGGAGGCCAACAGCTGGGCCAGAGCTGGGGGCAGGCAGTGGCAGGGGGACAAGAAATTATCTTCTCTGGTCCGGCAAAATCCCTCATCCAGGGCAGGTGAGGTCCCAAGGTGTTAGACCAGGGAGGTCCAACCTGTACTTACCACTAGCTATCACCTCCAAATTCATTTGCAAGATAACATTTTGGGGCCATAGAAGACATAATATAGATGTCACTTGAAGGTTTTTCATCATTTCACAGCAGCTTTCTTGACATCACTCTTCTCCACATTTGCTAGCACCATCCTACAGATTGTACATGTAGTTGGTGTTCTTCCTTAGAACTGCCAAGGTATGGGAGAGTGGCAGGTCCTTCAGATGGGCAATCTCCCTCACTGTGTGCAGGGCTAGTCCTGGGTGAGAATACTGGCATATGCTTTTGGGAACCTGCACAAACATTAATGAAAAGGAGGAGTCAAGAACTGTGCAGGTCACTTCCTCTTGTTCTGCACTGTGCAGAACTAATCAGGAATTATCACATCAAGACTCTAAATATGGCCACTGAAATTTTTCAGAAAGTCAGTTTCAGCAATACAGTAGACTTCCAATAATCCGGCACCTTTGGGACCTAGGTGGTGCCGGATTATTGGATATGCCAGAGTATCGGGAGGTACTCCGGTGGGGGGCTGACACGGGTCTGCCGGGACCCTCACTGCGACCGGGTGGGAGGTGGGCGGGCGGGGAACGGCGCGGCGAGGGGAGAACCCTCCGCTGTTTTGCAGGAAGGCGGGGGAAGCCCTGCGCCGCCACCAAGAGTTTCTGGGAGGGGAGCAGGCTCCCCACCCACCAGACTGCAGTAGTTATCGCCGAACAGGGGGGTGAGGGGTGGCGCTGCGGTACCAACCCAGGAGCACCCCAGCTGCTCTGCAACTTCCCCAAGTCCGCTGCTTGTCAGTTTCAGCAGTGGCAGCAGCGGACTTGGGGAAGCGGCAAGGAGCAGAGCAGCTGGAGTGCTGCTGGGTTGGTTCCGCAGCGCCACCCCTCACCCCCCTGCTCGGCGAGGACTACTGCAGTCTGGGGGGTGGGGAGCCTGCTCCCCTCCCAGAAACTCTAGGTGGTGGCACGGGGCTTCCCCCGCCTTCCTGCAAAACGGCGGAGGGTTCGTCCCTCGCCGTGCCATTCCCCACCTACCCCTTGGATGCAGTACGATATAATCCCCTTCTCCTTTTCTCCGCTTCCCTTTCCCAGCTGCGAGCGCTCATGGGGCTCACAGCAGCTCCAATTGTCCAGCTGGCCGGAGCACTTCCGGGTTCCAGTTGGTGCTGGACAATTGGAGTTTTACTGTATTACTATTTGATGTTTCCAGTGTTTCTTCCATTCCAGAACTCTTTAGAAGGACAGCAACCAGCGAACAAGCTACACAATAATGGAGGAGGGAATTGGCCGGAGACATTGGAGTAAATATCTATCCATTAATAGAGAGCAGAAAGGACCTCAGTGTTTAAAGTCTTGTCAGTAAATAATTAAATATGTTGCCCACAGATGAACAAAGGGAGGAGCTGGCTCTGCAAGGATCTGAACTTAGAGTTCTAAACAGCCTATAATTTCAAATAGGAGGCTTAGATCAGCATTTATTTATAAAGGGAACATTTTACCAGACATATCAGACTAGTCTCAGAGGGGTAGCCGTGTTAGTCTCTCTGAAAAAACAAGGAGTTCTATGGCACCTTGGAGACTAACAGATTTATTAGGGCATAAGATTTTTTGGGTGAAACTCAATTCATCCCATCCACATGCTTTCTGAATATCTGAAGCAAAACACAGGCCTACAAATGTAATAGTCTAACTCACTCCTTCTTGCAGATGTCCTATCAGAACTTCTGACAATACAACATTAACTCCATGGGCAGGAAAAAAAAAAAATGTTTTGAGCATTTTTAGAAACATACTTACCTGCCTCGGAAGGAAATAGGGGGCATCCGTTTCTACAATTATTCTGTTCAAAGGCATTTTTTTTATAGTTTCTCTGGCTTCAAAGGCAGATGAGTAAGTCAGCAGTGCAGTGAATCCCACAGAAAGGTTTGGAAAATGCTCTAGCAATGGCTCTATGACATCATAACTACCTGTAAAGCAATGCCTAAGGATAAACAGAAAACTTTGGTCATTCTCTAAGATAACACTTCTGTACATTTTCTAATAAGGGACAGACTAAGGAGATAAGAATTTAAGGAATCCAATTTTCTTCAGTTAGCCATATTCTGTCTAAAGTTTCAATATTTAATGGACTGACTCAAAACTGAAGGGTGGGATTACTGCAGAAAAGACAAGGAAAAGACTGCGGGCAGCATAGCATATGAAGCAACAAATGAAAGTTAGATACTTAATATGGTTTCTGGTACAAGGTAGAATTCTTCCCAACAATTTAGAATAAAAACATCTTTTCAGATCAATCATTTAGTTCTGCATAGTGAATAATGTGTTCCTCCAGATTAGGCATCAGCTGGGGACTTCCAATCACATTAAAATGCAATTTAGATATTCCCAGCTTTATAATTCTGATAATCATTCATGATTGAGAGGCTTGATTATTAAAAAACAAAAACAAAAACAGAAAAATGTTAACAAGTTTGATCTGTTTCAAAGTAACCTTGTTTCTGAACACCTTTTACTTAACAATAGCAACACCTAAAATTTCTAGAACCAAAAGAGAGGAGAGAAAACTATATCCTTCCCCTTTAATTTATCTAATGAGTTTGGTAAACACAAGTCTGTGTATAATCAGTTTCACGGTTTCCTTTTTATATGCAGTTCTGTGTTTGGATAGATATTAGTCTGCACATTCCCTTGTATGACTGATGGACAGATTTTTTTTGGTTGCTCTCTGAATTGCTCTCTGCCCTACAAAAGGAACAGAAGCATTCCAGGGCTCTTATTGCTCTTGCTTCTTTTAACTCTTTGTTTCTGTTACTTGCCAAGTCCACAGCTTCAGAACAAGAAACAATTATATCAGAACTTTTGCTGTATCATTTCCTATCTATCCCTAAGGCACCCTCAAAATGAAAATACTTCTTTAATATAAAGTTCCCATCATTTTAAGCACTGATGATCCAGGCAAACTTCCTTATTTCTTTCAATTAAAGCATCACCTGGATCTGAACAGTTTCATATTTTCTGGTTTGTTATTTTACTAATGAATTATGTGAACTCCAGTAGTGAAGACAATTTAATTTAACAAATACAGCTACCTGTGTATCTTGTAGTCTTTAGGCACAAATTTTTTCATGATCCCTAGCAGATCTTCATCAGCCTCTCTGCAATGTATTACCAAGGGTTTCCTTAAAGACACAGCCAGCTGCAGTTGCTTTTCAAATACCTGAAAAAAAGTAAAGGAAGAAACAAGCACTGCCTTTATTTCCATTAGAATTGTTCTAACAGTAAAGAGAATACAATGGGGGTGATAGAGAAGGTGGAAAAAATCAATTCATAAATGTATGTTAATTTCCTGTAAATCTATTTATGTTTTAAGATGAATGATTATGGAGAACACCCAAGCACTATGGTGATAGATGTATTTGTTTTCTACACCGAAACAGAAATCTGTGACAAAGCTGGAAATAGAGTAGAGTGCTCCTTCCTTTCAGTGTTGTCCATGATGCTTTCCTACTATATGGCATTTTTGTCCAACTATCCATGTATTTGTTTCCTGCTCATCTCTATTATATCAGAACTCTTACATTCTAAATATACATTTCACAATCTGCAAGAAAAAAATTACTAGAATACAAATGGAATATGCTTTGCATTTGGTCAACATCTAATTTACTTATCCAATGTCTCCAATTCAAATTTGGAAAACTGTTAGGAGAGGAGACATAATGAGAGTATTTGATTAATAGTTTATACGTCATCTTCTGATATGGTCTAATTCACAGATCACTTTCAGGATTCTCTCCTATCCCAAAACAAATATAAAGGTTGTAAAAAACTCAAGTATGTTGCATAAAGAGAAAAGGGAAGGTTTAGAATTCATAGGTAGACATCAGAGAAGAATTCCAATTAGTAACATATAATTAGAAGCTCAGCTCTTTACCTTGTGTTGCTTGGGGATATCAGTAGAGCATTTGTAAGAATAGTCCAGCCCCATCTCTCCAAATGCAATAGCTTTTGGGTGCCTCATTGCCTGCAAAAGGTTTCTTTCATGGAGGTCTGTGTAGTAACGTGCAAAATGTGGATGACAGCCAAATGCTCCCCAAACCATATCTTCCTTTAACAAATCCTCCCATAAGTCGTCCTCTAGGGTCCGAGGATCACAGAAGTCAGCTATACAGCCTTGAAATTCTTTAGGAAAGGAGCTATTGTAAATCCTTCTAAACTTTGAAAACGTACCCTGGAAAGACATTTTGGAATATAGCATGTCCAAGTGGCAATGGGTATCAATAAAACCCTCCTGTAAATGTTTAGGGAGTTCAACAATTACTTCCTGATTTACATATTCAGAAGTAAAAGAATCTGACGTCAGTGTTCTAGAGATAATGGAAGCATATGATTCTGCTTCCTCACTAGACATTTTGATTTTCTTCTCAGAGACCAGAGAACGCTCAAAGGAACTTGATCTCCAGTGTCCACGTTGAAGTGCAGACTCACAATTTTTTGATGTATTGGGAGGACTACTTGCTGCAAGTTCCACAGAAATATCACAAAGATGACTGCTATTGGAGACACCTAAGTAAGAAGTATCCTCACTGGAGTTTGAAAATGAACGATTAGATGGTCTGGGACTACTTGTCCAGCGCTTTGTAAAGTCACCCCTTGGGTGATTGTAGAGATGAGCTGGGTACATTACGGAATCAGTTATACTTGGTGAAGTCTCCAAAATAACTGACCTATTGTGACATGGAACCGAATCCTCTTGGGAAAACCTAGCTAAAGATTCTACATCGTCCACATCTGACCAATCACTTCCCACGGACAGATCTTTCTCCAGTGTATCTCGTCCTTTGAGCTGCAAGTCAAATGGAAAACAACATATGCAATCGAAACAATTTAAATTTTGTGCACAGTAAATTGTAGTGTCAGAGTTAGAGGTTTCACTTTGTATCCTGTTTATTATTTACCAAAACCAGAGCTGTTCCAGTAAGTACATGAAAACCTCAGAACTAATATACAGTGTTGCTGCCTGAACAAATGAATTACTGACATTAGAGTAAGACCTTGTCTATATATAAAAGCTTTGCTGCTTTAACTATGCTCATATAATTAAATGGCAAACCCCCTTTTAATGTGGGCTCAATTACACTGGTCTAGCTTATTTTGGTTCGGCAATCTGAAATGAACTTTACTAACTTAATTATGTTTATGCAGTAAAGCCTCAGTGTAATGTCAATCACGGTGGATTTGATTTAATCATGGTTTTCTACATAAAAGTGCATTCCTGTTGATTGTCATATCCTTAATACATATTCTTCACAATTCAGAGACAGATGTAGGTTTCACTTTTAGGAGGTACACACTACACATTTTTAAACAGTGATTATGAAAACTTTTCAGATTAGTTTAAATATCAAGCTCAAATTATGTGTAAAACAAGAAAAACAACTAAGAGGGGCTATGTAATTAGAAGGGCAGAGATCTGTACTAACTGTAGCTCACAGACATCTGAGCTGTAAAAATCTGAGCTATCTGGACAGGATGCACAAGCTAACGTAAGATTGTTCTGTACAGAACATTATACTCAAAATTTGTTCTTTGCGAAACTGTTGTTCTGTTCTCAGGAAATTTAGTGTTACCTAACACAGAGCTCAGCAATCTTTCAAAGAATAGCCTTTTTTTTGGTCTGACTAAAGTACTTTGAGAGCCACATCACATGCAAAGCTGCTTATATACATACACAAAGAAAGCAGGCTGTGGGAGGAGGTCAGAGCTGGGGCTTGTGGTGCAGAAGGGGATATGGATAATGGCTATGGGGAAGGGGTCAGGGCTGGGACTGGGAGTGGAGGAGGGGATATGACAGGCCTGGACAAAAATACAGCCCATGGGCCAGATCCAGCCCGGGGAGACAACAGGGAGCCCCAGGCAGGCTCCCCTGCAGCCCCGTGCACCCTGCAGAAACGTGGCTGCCGGGCTCCATTTCTTTCGAAACTGGAGGGGAGGGAGGAGCCACCCCGCTGCCAGCACAATCCCATTGGCCGGTTTCTGGCCAAAAACCAGTCACTGGGAGATGCTTATTTGAATAACAGGCAGCCAAAAAGAACTGTGCCCCCTCTCCTCAGCTCAGTTACTCACTGAAGCACATGGCCAGGCATGCAGGCAGACAGGCATACTGGCTGGAAATGTTTTAAGCTCTGCAAGCCTTAGCTCTGCAGCCAGACAGGCTATTAAGTCTCGTAGCCACAGCCTGCCTCTGGCATCCCAACCCCTCCCTGATAAGCATTTGCTTATGGGATAGTCTTTTGACTACTTGATAGGCACATCAACATTCCTCCTTTGAAATGTACAAGAGCCCCCGCTGGGGCTGTTGTATACTTCAGAGGAGGAATGTGGAACTCTGCACATACAGGTGCCTTCTTTGAAATGCACAAGCATCCCCAGCAGAGGCTCTCCTGCATTTCAAAGCCATGCCGCTAGGAGCCCCGGGTCAGCTGGGAACTCCTCAGCTGACCCTGGGGCTCCCTGGGAAATACTGTGGGAAGCCTGGGATCAGCTGGGGAGTCCTCTGCTGATCCCAGGCTCCATGGCTTTGAAATGCACAGAATGGCTCTGTGCATTTCAAAGAAGGCACCAGCATGCAGCCCAAAGTCAGCGAGACTTCCGGGCTGTACTCAAGAGTTCTGCATTCTTCCTTTGAAATGTACAAGAGCCCCAGCTGGGTGTCTTGTACATTTCAAAGGAGGAATGCGAAGTGCCTGTTGACTAATCAATTAACGGCAGTTTAACATCCTTATCCCAAACCTTCTCCATTAATACCATGGAAGAGTATGGCTCTTGACCACTTTCCAAAATCTTGGAGTGGCCCCCTGTCAAAAATTATTGCCCACCCCTGGAGTATGGGGTGCTGGGATTGGCATGTGGCCTCTGTCCAGGAAGCACTTGGATGGCAGTGCAGCTAAACTAAACCAGACTTCCTGCCTGCTCCAGCCCCACATTGCTCCCAGAAGAGAGCAACACATACCACTGTGGCTCTTGGGCACGGGGGAGGGGGAACACGCTGCATCTCTCCATGGCACTATCCCCTCAGTTCCCTGTTCTAGGCCAATGGGAGATGATGGGACAGTGCTTGGGTAGGAGCCATGCAGAGACCTCTGCCATTCTCTCTCTCTCCTGTGGGGATGCCCTAGCTACTTAGCAGCAGTCCCGTTCCATTGCCAGAGCTCTCAAGCGACCCGGGGGGGGGGGGGGGGGAGACAGCCAAAGAGCTATAGGTTGCCAACCCCTGATTAAACAGATCACCTCCCTCTCTCTCTAATACCTGTGATTTGGTTTCCTTTTAAAGGAGGAAATACTGGAAGGGGAATCTGATTGTAATACAAAATTGTATGGTAACCACAAAGAAAAGTGTATTTATTTAGCTGTACGAAACAAATGCCTTTCCAATAGGTCCAGACTTCAGAGAAAGTTTTTCACAACGCAAATGCCCCTGTTCAACTAACACAAACAATGCTGTGTAATATACACAGGGCCTATTGCAGGAGTAGTTAACAGGCAGACTGCAGGCCATGACTTGACCACTAGAGGGGCTTTTGACCAGACCATACATTTCCAGGGATCTGTGGGCAGTTAGTCTGAGGGAGATGCTTGGGGAAACCCCTAGCCCAGATAGAGGCATGACTAACCACATGCTGGTGCGCATGGGGAAGTTGACACCCAGGGCTGAGAGGTAATAAGGATTGCAGGTGTCCCCCTCCACTCCCGCTCTCCCAAAATGGAGCCCTGGCAGTTGCCCACCACTGACTGGTAACAGAAGACCCAAGTCCCAGCACACCTGGCAAGGGCTTCATTTAGGAAGGCCTCCACTTCCTTACTAATAATACAGTATTTATGCACAGATAGCTGTTTTAAGATCCCTAGAAAAGCAAACTGGTTAACTGTTATATCCTAACTCTCACCACCCATCCTGCCCCTGCATGGCTGCTGCCACCAGAATTAACTAGCAAGAACCAGTTAACCAGTAAGCTTCATGCTTACTGGTTAATTGGTTAACATCCCAAGCATTTAGCACCTCCACAGAAGTCACCTTGGACCCAAAACCCACCATCCCCTCAAATTCCTGGGACAGAGAGTGAGCTTCAAAGCTCCTTAGAAAGATAACCACCCAGGTTCTGACAGGAAAGGGGATTCCAAATGTGTCTCTCCATTACAAAAAATGTATGTTAAGAGTTCCAAAGTTACAAGAAACAATATTTCATTCTAATATACTGTAGTCAAAATAGAAAAAAAAACAAGTTTGATCTTATATAGTGCTCTTTATCAATAGATCTCAAAACACTTTATACCAAGGAGGCAAGTATTATCCCCATTTTACAGATGAGGAAATGGTGGCTCAGAGATGTAAAGTGATTGGTTAGAAATCACTCAAATCTGGCACTAGCCAACTGATAATAGAATCGAGTCTTCTGAGTCAGAGTCAACTGTTCTATCCACTAGGCAATGCTGATTTCTCAGTCAGAAAAATAATTTAACAAATCTTATTCTTCTGATTTCTGCAGAGATCCACCTCATATAGCACTCAACAGGCATGTACAAGTATTCTGTATGCACCCTATAGAACAAAAGAAAGGAGGCTAAATCTGTTTTATACTGGAATAATCCTATACAGGAACACACATTTTAATTGAATCCTTAAATATTTTTGAAGGGAAGAGGTACAGTAGTGCATACAAATTCCAGGAAAGATTTTCAGCCATAGCCTCTGAATTAATCTACAAATAAGGGTCAATAGATTAAGAACTTTTACTGTTACAGCTAATGTATTACTTCTCTATGTAAATTAATTAGCTCTTATTCTACAGGACTAAACACAAAGATAAGGGCAACAATATTCATCTGTAGCTACAAAAGAATTTACACTTTCAGAGGTAATCTCATCCTATAAAAGGAAGAGAACTGTGTTAGTAACTTTAAAAACAATGAATAGTCCTGTAGCACATTAGAGACTAACAAAAATACATATATAATATCATGAGCTTTCGTGGGCAAAATCCACTTCTTCAGATGAACAGAGTGAAGAAAAAAAAAGGCCCTGTCTGCAGCAGGCCCCATGGGACTGAAGCAGCGCCCTGCCCATAGTGGACGGGGAGCTATTCCAGCCCCCACTGGTTAAACAGAATGGGAAAGCCTCACCTGTTAAGGTTTACCGGTTAACCTTTCACATCCCTAATTAAAATGCTTCACATTAAGACCTTGTACAATTGGCAATGATATATTCTACACATTAAAAATGAATCCTTAAAAATTAGCAGCTATTATTTAGTGTTCCTAAATGCATTTTTTTTATATGGAGTGGGGGGTGACTGTAATTGAGTATTTCTCAAGTGACAACATCTAGTGGAGAAATCTTAGAGATTTTCCCCCAGTACTAGGCACTTACTAGACTGTGATTTGTGTTTTGAATGTTTCCAATTTGGTCAGAAACACAAAGAACTTTGGTTTGTTCATTTAAAGTGAAGTAAAATTCCAATTAAGTAGTAATGTACCCTATACAAGGAACACTACTTCATGGCTTCACACACACTTACTTCGTAATCTTCTTCTGAACTCGAATTGTGTTCATCCACAAATACAAGCTTTGGAGAGGGTCCTGAAATATCTGGCCTCTGGTAGCCAACATGTTGTTCTTTGGAATTACTTTGTCCAGTGCTAACTGAACTGGCACTAGCAGTGTTTTCATCTACTGATGTTTGTCTGTTTGAGTTTAGCTGAAGTTGCAGATTATCTTCACGCCTTGAAATTGCACAGATCCTTCTTGAGGTGACATCTGATTTGCAAGACTCTTTATTATGTAGGGGGCTTTGATCTTGATCTCCATTTGATGTAGATGCCTCCCTTCTGAGCTTTTTACCTAATGAGCTCCCAAATGCATCCTTGAGAGCTTTAAGGTATATTACTGTGGATCCCTGATTCTTCATTATCTTCTTCCTACGGCCTGCAGTCTGTTCTTCTGAGGCACCTTTACCTTCAGTCCTTGGTATGAGGTTACAGCTTGCACCATCCTTTGATGTACAGAGCTATATAAAAAAAGGAAACAGCATTATGTAGGTGCTCATAAGTATTGAACATGTTAACAATCAAAAGTCATGTAATGCTTTGGTGAGAGGTGGGGGACATAGAAGGGTAAAAATTCCTCTGAAGCAGAGAAGACAGATTTTCAGCCTAAAGAGTTTTACAACACCATCATCAAAGACTTCAAAGAATTATGAAGTTTCACCATGGGTGGGAGGATGGCCACACCTCTTATGAAAAGAGTGGAAAGAATCTGCCTCATTTTCTGCAAAGTGATTGCCATCCTTGGGTTCGCAAGCTGTCACCCCAGACACATTTGGAGAAGATTTGGACAACATGCAATGGGATCATTTCTCACCACTGATGGCTGCTGCTATGTTCTTTTCATTGTTCAAGAGAACTACAGTGTGGCCTGTTTCAACTGTTGTGCCACAGGTGTCTTTAGACTAGCCAGCACAAGAGAGGCCATATCAGGATACTGTTTAGGACAGCTTGCCATATTACAACCAGGAACTATGCTCTCCCCACTCAAAGCAAGCCTCAAGTGTCTTTGCCTATTAAAAGGGAATCAAGCATTTTGCAACCTAAATTTTATTTTTATTTGCACAGTTAGATTATCTTTGGCCTAAACTTTGCTAATATAAAAACAAACACAGTTTGTTACACTTCAGAAGCCAGTCTCTGTAAACATGAATCAAAATATATTAAAAATAAATGGTAGATTTTCGCTTCTTGAGGTCAAATGAAGGTCTAAAAGATTTTTCACAGATGAGTTTTTCTGATTTTGAAATTCAGATTGTGTGTCTCATTTTCCCTGAAATTCTCTACAGAGAACAAAATAATTAATTGGGTTATAACATTAAAGATATAAAGTGAAAACTGATAGAGAACCAAAGTGATTTTTATTTAGGCCATTTAAAACTCTAGGATTTTGTTTGGCTTTGTTAACACCTACACTGAATATAAAGGCTTAACAGATAGAAAAGAGAGCTGTTAGTTGAAGATTGGACACCCTAATTCCTCAATTAAACCTCAAGAAAGTGCCTAATGTACTTTTCTAGAGATTTCCCCTTTGCTGTGAGAGACAAGGTGGCATAAAGAATTCCGAAGGGACAAATTGAAAAGTTGACAGTTCTAAATTAAACTATTAGGAAAAATTCTAAAGTTGTACAAAATGCATAAAAAACAGGGAAAATAATTTAGGCAGTCTGATTAATCCATTTTACAATACAAGGGAACATGGACAGTGAAAATAAGTTTACCTTAAAAATAAAACTTTATGCCTACTGTACATGCACTTTTAAATAATGTAACTCACTGCAACAAGATATCACTGAGGCCAAGAATTCAGTAGGATCAAGGATTAGATATCAATATGGACAATCAAAACGTGTAGCTACATTAAAGAAAAAACAAACATGGATAGAAGATCTTCATGCTTCAAGGTACAAATAGACTAACAAGGGTTAAACTAAAAACTTCATTGATGGGCAAGGTATTCCAGTATTAAACCTTTCTTGCACTTTTCTTTGTGCATCTAATATTGACCATAGTTGGAGAAAGGATACAATATTAAACTAGCTTTTGTATGGCACTTACTATATCCTGATATTTGCAAGGTATTATCTGCTAAAAATCTCTCTCCCCTATCCTGCAAAAACAAACCAACTTTTCAGATCTTTTTTAGACACCAAGAATAAAGGAGAGCACAAACCTATTTGCTCCCTTTGCAGGTTACCTTAAAAACAAACACAAACACCCTCTTTACTAGAGCTTTGGACAAGAGGCCAAAAAGAGTGGGATGAACCTTTAACTTTCACTCTACGGATGACCTTTGCTTCTAAGCACTACATTAAAACTAGGGTTACCACATTTGAACGTCCAAAAAAGAGAACACTCCTGAAAGGGAGTGTATCTGTATCAGTATTATACCAACTCATGTTGTATTAATGTGAGGTAGTAGATACTGATACCATATTTGAACTTTCAAAAAAAAAGTGTAACCCTAATTAAAACGACATATCCTTGTATGCCAGCAAAAGTGTTGTAACCATTATGTATTACAGGACAAGTGAAAACTCTTGTGGAGTGATGCCAAGCCCTTCCCCAACCAGTGTTTCTAAATAGCAGCTGTAGTGGTAAATCACGTTAAAACGCTGGTGGGGCGCTGTTATATTCAACTCCTGAAATACATAAACCTAGCTTCCTCTCAATAGGAAACGTGCACCTGTAATTTTGTTTAAGTTCGCAATAGGAAAAGGTCCCCTCGGGTACGTAGGTGCACAAAGGGGGGCAAACTCACACTTCCCCTAGTATCGGAGCACTCAAGGCTTTACCAAGTCCTGCACGTTTTTGGTCAACTTCTGCCTCTAGTTTGCAGCCTTTGCCCTACATACCTCCCGCTTCAAGGATTCCCGGGGCAGGGAGACCATGTCTGCCTCGGAACTTTCCCAGCCAAGATGTTTCCTGAGCAGGATTCTCCGTCTGGGAAGGGGAAAGCCCCGACCCCTGCCTGCCACCAGGCTGCTGCTGCTCCCGGCCGCAGCGTCTGCTGAATCTGGGGAGGAGCCTCCTGCAGAGAGCGTGGCCCTGGATGTCCCTTGGCAAGCGGGCTGTGGGGAAAGCCGGCTCCGCGCCCCTCCACACGCCGCTGGCTTCCCCGCGCTCCGGGCCTCTCCCGAGGGCGCGGGGCGGGAGGACGGACATGGCGGCCCTGCTGTGGAGCATTTGCGATACTTGGCGGGGGGGCCGCCAGACCCGCTGTCCCCTGCGCTCTTCCCCTTGCGGCGCCCAGCGGGCTCCATCGGGGCGGCAGAGCGAGCAGCCGTTAGCCCGCAGTACGGTCAGCCCGGGCTGCAGGGCGGCGAGCCCCCGCACAAACCCCGCGGAGCTCCTCGGGCGGCCACCCTCGAGGCCACAGGGGCTGAGGGAGCCACGCGGGCCGGGCCAGGCGGCGGAGGGAGGAAGCAAGCCGGAGGGCCCGGCGGAAGCGCCCAACCCCCTCTCCATCCCCGTGAGGGGAGCCGAGCAGAGCCCGCCCCGCCTCTAGCGCCCAATGGCACCTTGGCGCGCGCCCGCTCGGCCGTTATTCTCAGCTCGGGATAGGCTGCGAAAAGAGGGCCGGGTCTGTTACCTGCTGGCCCCGCCCCTCCGCCGGAACAGTTGGGCTGGGAGCTGGAGAGCGAGTGGCGGGAACAGGGCCCTCTGGGCGGGGGTGCCCTGTGGTGCTGCAGGCTCATGGGGGAGGGGCTGTAGGTTTCCTGCCTGCGGGGCTGGCTGGGGGCAGTGTGTGTGTCTCAAAGCGCGGGCTGACGTAGCTCCACGGGGGCGGTTCGCAACAATCCTGGAGCCTTGCTGCCATTTCCTGTTGAATCCACCCTATTTTATGTGCGTGTCCCTGTCTGTTGAAGTGCTCCTCCTAAACGGTAAGAACTAGGACCAGCCCATGCAGCTTCCTCTTAGGAAGTGGGTCTGGCCCACAAAAGCTCATCATCTAATAAACCATCTTGTTAGTCTTTAAAGTGCTACATTGTCCTGTCTTTTGCTTCCTCTTATAGTAACTTAAAACAACTAACAGTCTAGTAGCACCTTAAAGACTAACAAAACGTGTAGATGGTGTCATGAGCTTTTGTGGGCAAAACCCACTTCTTCAGATGATCTGTCATCTGAAGTGGGGTTTCCCCAGTAAAGCTCATGATACCATCTACATGTTTTGTTAATCTTTAAGGTGCTACTAGACTATTAGTTGTTTTTTTAAAAGTTTTTCGTGTTGCAGACTAACTTGGCTAGCCCTCTGAAGCTTTAAAACTATAAGGAAAAGAGACAGAATCACCAAGCAAGTGAAAGGGACTGGCTAGGGCCACTGCCCCTCTCCCCCAAGTGTCTCAGCGCTCATGCTCCCACCAGCAGGTGCCCTTTAAGGTAGGGATGTTAAATTTTGATTAATCAGCTAATTGAGTAGTTGATGAAATTTCCATTGATTCACGGATAAGAGGGTGTGGGGGCACTCACTACTTGGCCTTTAATTGCAGTAAGAGCTGCCCACACCTCTTGCTACATTTGAAAGACAGAGGCACAGTCCCCACTAGTGTTGTTTCACCACTGTGCCTCTGCCTCCCCTGCCCTCCCCCCGCAGAGCCAGTGCTAAGGGGGGAACTAGCTTTTTAAGCTGGCTCCCCCCCCCCTCACTGGCTCCTGCTCTCCCCCTTGCTGTCTCTGATACAGGGGCAGTGGGGGGGAGGAAGAGAGTGACTAGCCAAGTAATGACTCAACTACCCAATAAGCTTAAGCTTATGGGATAGTCGACTAGTTACTTACATCTCTACTTTAAGAAGGGCAAGGGGGCTGAAGTTCCTCTCTGCCCCATTTATATAAAACAATGCTGGCTGTTTCCCTTTGTCAGGAAACAAGGAGAGTACAGGTGGCAGGCAAATCTGTTTGAGTACAGGTGGCAGGCAAATCTGGACCTGTCCCAGCTGGGGGACATGATCCCCTTGCCCAGCTGTGGGGCTGGAGCTAAAGCAGTCATGTAGAGGTACTTCTCACTTGGCCCCAGGCTGCTGCAATAAGAGAGGGCTGGGCTAGTCCTCTTGCCCGGAGACAGCCTGCATACTGAACCCCTCATCTCCAGCACCATCCCAGAGCAATACAGGCAGTCCCCAGGTTACGCAGATCCAACTTATGTTGGATCCGTACTTACGAACGGGGCTTTTCTCGCTCCAGAGGACGCGGGCGGCGGGACCGGCCAGACGTGGGGCAGAGCAGCTGGGGTGCTGCCGGGTTGGTCCAGTAGCACCGAGGAGGGGCACTGCGGGACCAACTGGCAGCGCCCCAGCTGCTCTGCCCCAGGCATCCAGATTCAGCTGCTGTTGAAACTTATCAGCGGCTGATTCCAGGAAGCCCGGGGCAGAGAAACTCTGCCTCAGGCTTCCTGTAGTCAGCCGCTGGTCAGTTCCAGCAGCGGCTGAATCTGGATGCCAGTTCCGATTTACATACAAATTCAACTTAAGAACAAACCTACAGTCCCTATCTTGTATGTAACCCGGGGACTGCCTGTAATTTAAATGAAGCACGTACGTTTTCATTTTATTTTACAAAAAGCAAGAATTGAGTTGAGAATCCAAGCAATGTTGGGTAAATCTTCTGGTAATAAATGACTATGCCCGGGAGTGGTGCAGATTGTGAAGGCAAGTAAGTGCCCTCCCACCCTCTCATACCCAGACCCTGCATCCTCAGCACCTCAAGCACACACACCCACCGAGACATTCTATCCCCAGTCGGCTCCTGCCCCCTACCCAATAGCCAGGCACTCTACCCCCAGCCTGCTCCTGCACCCTCCCGTGACCAGACATCCTACACCAGCCCTCTCCTGCATTCTCCCTTGCTTCTGCACCTTCCTCCTGGCTAACCATCCTACTCCCAGCCTAGTTCTGCACATTTCCCCTGGCCAGGCACCCTGCCTCCATTCTGCTCCTGCACCCACCCCCCTGGCCAGACACCCTACTCCCAACCTACTCCTGCACCCTACATCCATCCAGACTTTGCATCTTCGCCGCCCCTTTGTACTCCACCTTCTGCCTAGACCTTGCATCCTGATCCCCTCCTACACCCCGATTCCTCTCACTGGCAGCCCCGTCCCGCATACTGAACCCCCCATTTTTGTACCAACCCCAGAGCCTAGAGGGGATCCACAAAATCCACTAACCCTGGAACCCCAGAGGAGTAAATCTGGCCTATGGGAAGCTCTGAGCTCCAGTCCTATCCTGTCTTCCCCCCCCTTGCTCTATGGGGCTGGAGCACCAGAGGAGTGAGTTTTCTCAGATGGGGAACACATCAGGGAGGGTGAGGGTTTTTTTTTTGAAGGGATGTGGTGTTTTTGTTTTGCTTTTCACTTGTATGGTCTCTAACTGATTTTTCTGTGGGTCAGTGATTGCTGACCCAAAAAAGGTCCCTCACCCCTGCCATAAATAAAGAAAACATGGCAACCTATTGTGTTGGACATAATTTAATATTTTACTTTATTTAAAATGAAGTTTGATAATGAAACATGAGAAAGTTAAAGCACTTAATCAGTTTAATAATTTAAAATTAATATTTTCTTTAAACTCTTCTCCTGAGCTGCAGCACTAGCAAAATGGGTTGGATATAATTATGTAATTAACGAGTTTCTATTAGCAACTGGTAGAATGTAGGGTTGCCAGATATCCGGTTTTGAACCGGACAGTTGAGTATTTGAGCTTTCTGTTTGGGAAACAAATTGAGAAAATATAAATGTCCAGTATTTTCTAAATACAGTAAAACTCCAACTGTTCGGCATCCAGTGGTCCGGCACTCCTGATAGTCCGGCACCAACTGGAATCCAGAAGTGCTCCAGTCAGCCAGACAGTTGGAGCTGCTCTGCCCCCAGCTTCCCCAAGTCAGCCGCTCCTGAAACTGACCAGTGGCTGACTTGGGGTAGCCGGGAGCAGAGAAGCTGGGGTGCTGCCGGGTTTGTCCTGCAGCGCCGCTCAGCTGACGGGCGCTGTGGGACAAACCCGGCAGCACTCCAGCTGCTCTGTCCCTGGCTTCCCCAAGTCAGCCGCTGGTCAGTTTCAGCAGCAGCTGACTTGGGGAAGGCGAGGGCAGAGCAGCTGGGGTGCTGCTGGGTTGGTCCCGCAGCGTCACCCTCTCCCACACTGCGCAGTTCCCCGCCGACTCCCTACTCCCACCCCTACCCCAGACCGCTCATAGCCCCCCTTCCGGTACTCCGGCATATCTGATAATCCGGCACCCCCTGGGTCCTAAAGGTGCCGGATTATCAGAAGTTTACTGTAAAATGTAATGTAGATTGTGATGTAATGTCAAGTGTGTTGGTATTTTTGTTGAAACCCTCTGGCAACACTAGTAGTAAGGTTTGCTTTGAGCCAGGTGGGTCACAGGCCAAAAAGTTTGAGAACCACCGTGTTAGGGGGAATGGGAGAGCGCTGTGTTGCGGCGGGATGGGCAGGCAGGTGGCAGTGAGGCAGGGCTGGGGGAATGGCGGCCCCGGCCTTGCTGAGCAGATAGAACAGCCTCAGGCAAAGGTGGCCAACAGAGGGTGGGCCATGGCAGCCGCGCTGCCTACCATGATCCCAGAAGGTAATTTCTATAAAACGTTTAATTAATCTTTAGCTGATTTTGTTAATCATCGCCTGCAGCTCTTTACAAACTAAAGTGTTGCATGAACAATTAAATAAGTTTTAAATTAAAACGTTGAATTATACCAAAATACAAAATACACATTTACAATAAAAGCTACAGTATGAAACAAGTAACCACATGAATATAGCATTTTACAATGTTAGTTATCTCTCAAAACAGGCAAGTAAGGTATTAGCCTTACTTTGCAGATGAGAAAACAGACACAGAGAAATTAAGTGACTCTCTCAAGGCTACAGAGGGAGTCAGTGTACTCCACCTCTCAGTGTGGCTGTTAGATACTACACAGTCATATCTGTACAGTTCCAGAATTTGTTTACAGTGCAATGCAGCTGGAGACGGAATCATGGAATACAGCATATAACTTCTCTTAAACAAAAAAAACACCACATCATCTAGGATATGGAGTATAATTGAGAATTTGGAATAAGAGCATATGAAACTAAGTAGGGATGTAAAATTTCGATTCATTGGCTAATTGAATAGTCGATGCAATTTTCATTGACTATTCGATTAGTGGATAAGGGTACCTCCACCTTTGAAGTGTAGCAACAGCCCAGAGCTGTATCTACACTTCAAAGGCAAAAGTGCTGTGGGAAGCATGAGGTCAGTGGGGGGACTCAAGCAGTCCTCCGTTGGCTCCATGCACCTGACAGCATTTCAAAGTGGCAGTGCCTCATGGAGCCTTGGGTCACTTGAGTTACCAGCTGACCCCGGGCTCCAAGCAGCATTAGTACTTTGAAATGCCGCAGGGTGCCCGGTGTCAGGCTCCAAAGCAGCAGTGCCACATGGAGCCTGGGATCAGTGGGGGCGTCCCCAGTTGACCCCGGGCTCCACATGACACTGCTGCTTTGAAATGCCGCGTGCATCCCAGAGCCAGCTGGGGAATCCCAGCTAGCCCCAGGCAGCACGCAGCATTTCAGAGCAGCAGCACCACATGGAACCCGGGGTCTGGCCCTGGTATCCACACCGCACTGCCACTTTGAAGCACCCCTCTTCTACCCCCCAACTTGTTGCCTCTTTCTGATAGAGGCAGCAAAGGGGGAGGAGGGGAGGCAACTAGTCAACTAGCATATCGAATAGTGGACTAGTCGTTTACTTTCCTAAAACTAGCTACTTTGTTTTGAAACAATGGAAAGTAGTTCCAATTGTTCACCCTACCTATGCTAAATGCAATGGATATTAGCAAGTACAGCCAACTAGTATGTGAGACTGTGTGTATATATCCTGCAGCATAGTGTGCAGGATTCTAATTTTTCATAAAATAAATACACTGTACAAAAAAGCTTTATGAAGTCCAGTGCAAAACAGGTGGTCTTAAGCTAACGGTCAATTTGCCAATTTTTTTTTTCAGCACAGTAAGGCAAGGAGAAAGAGGACAATGCTGATTTTTCAGATCATAAAAGTTGCATTCTGCTTAACACTGTAGTGAACATTCTCTTGGAATCATCTGAGATGTGACTTTTTTTTTCCCCTCCAAAGAGGTTTAACCTGTCAGTTAAAAACATCCTACTTAACCTTACATGAAGCATGTGGCTTAGCTTTTACCATCTTGCTACCAGAAAAAGATTCCCAATTTCTTCTTCCAAGATGCCATTGCTGATAATTCAGTCATATTTGAGACTCAAAGAGTTCAGAGCTGTTTAACTTATCTTCTTCATATAGTAAAATATTTTCCATAAGCTTCTTTTTTTTATCATTGATCTTTATTTCCCAAGAGGTTTCTTTGGCTAATCCTGAAGGGGGGGGAGGGGGAGGAAGAGGAGTGAAAGAAAGGCCCAGATATTTAGCAAAAGTTCACCTGTGGCTAATGCTGATATTACATATAACTAGGGAGATGGGAAATAATTCTAAATCACTTAAATTTGACTTCTAAACAGGACATTAAATTGAAAAACTAGATAATTTAAATTACCTCTATAAAGTAACTGGCAACTTAAAAACCAAGGAGACAAAATATGTCAAAATTTGTAAAAGGAAGGTTTTTCAAAGACTGCAGGTCTGTCTAGGCATTTATATTTTTCCTATCACCTTAGTAGCTGAGCACCTTACAGAAATGGTAAAATAATTGGGGACTAGGGATGTTAAAAAATGGTTAATTAGGTAACCGTGGTACCGCTGATTGTCTCAACAGTTACACACTGCAGGCTCTGCGGTATAAGTGTGATACTGCAGAGCCCACAGTGCATCTAGCTCCCTGGGATCAGAGCTGGCTGCTCTGTAGGCTCTGCAGCATAAATTTGATACTACAGAGTCCACACCACAAGCTGGCTCCCCTGCATGTAACCACTAACGCAAACTGATAAGCCCAGGCTTATTGGTTAACGATTTAAACGGCTATACCATTACATCCCTATTGGGGACATTGTGTCATGGTAATTTAATGATCAAATATTGATTGGTCTTAATTCGGATCTTCATTCCCCAAAATCACCTAGATTTACCTTTTGAAGAACATGACAGGTCCAGGTTTGCATTGTTTGAAGGAACCATTCTTTCTGCAGGAGGTACCATTTCCAAAGTGTTTTTATTTTCATTGGATGCCATATTTCTTTTCTGGAAGCCACTTGAACATATTTCATCATTGCTCCTGGAATGAGAGGATGTAGCATTTTTTGGACTGGTGCAGCCACTGCTAGGTGGACCATATGCAGAACTCTCCACAGGATCCCATACGAAGCTACTTGATTCATCCGATTCACAAGGGACCCGTGACATTTGTCCATTGTAAGTTTCAGGTGGCAAGTCTCTTAGTAAAGGTGGGGATGAATTTGAACACTTCAGGGACCTTGCCTTTGAACTGTCCTCATTGCTATTATGACTAGCAGTCTCGTCATCTGTTTCTTCTGGAATGTTAATGGAGAATCCAGAAAAAGTGCTACCTTCAAGAATGCTGTGATCTCTTATTTTACGCTCAGCCATTTCCATCATTTCGTGCACCTGTTCAAGAAAACAACATCTGTTAAGCAGTTGATCAGTGCCCATGTCCTTCTCCTTGGTGGATATTAAAAAAAATCATATCTAAGCTGTGGCTTAGACCTTGGTATTTAAGGGTATGTCTACACAGTAGGGCTAAAGTCGAATTAAGCTACGCAACTTCAGCTACTTCAATTGCATAACTGAAGTCGAAATAGCTTAATTCTGCTTTTGGTGCTGTCTACACAGCAGGAAGTTGAAGGAAAAACATTCTTCCTTCAACTTGCCTTACTCCTTGTAAAATGAGGGTTGCCATGAGTCAGAATAAGAAGTCCTCCAGCTCTATATTATTTAGAAATAAAGGCTTGTAGTGTTGACGCACACTGTGTTATTTCACTGCTATGTAGACGTAGCCTAAGAGACAGAGAACTACAAGCTGAACTTCTCTAGTCCAGCAACATCCATGGTCCAGCATGATTTTAGTTAATTGGATGACTACTTATCATGAGTGTGGCCAAGTTTCCCATAGTCCCATGCAGTTTGTTTACAGCCACCAGTCCTGGCTTTTAGTGTTCTGTGCTGTTATTTACCCTAAATGTCTTCTAAGAGCCCAGTAAGCAGTGGAAGTGTTGGTAATGCTGCTAGACAAATTGACCTTCCATGGTTGGGCAAATTCTCTGATTTGGCACCAGTCAGGTCCCGAGGGTGCTGGATTAGAGAGATTCAGCCTGTAGTAGGGCATACAACACTTACCTCTGTTATGTCAGGATTCTTTTTCCGCAGACAAATGCAGATGGCAGTGGCAAAGTGAACAGCAATTTCTGCTGGAAAGTGTCCCACTTTCCTGTCTAGATATTTACAGCATATTTCCTTGGCAGCAAGATTTTCAAAGGTTTTGTGCTTGGAGCATGAACATTCTTTTGCTGTTTGAATTTCATCAGTAATTACATCTTTCTGTTCAAGAGGAAGAGATACACTAGTGAAAATGATTTTTAAAAAATTATTCATTCCTATCCATCACTTTAAGAACTCAAGACACTCCCTGATTACTTGCTATACCCGGTGTAATGTACTGGCTTGTGTACAACTACTAGTGCCCCCTTAGTGCTGGCTTACAAAAGATAAAAAACCAAAGAAACTCCCCTTTAGCTCGAATGGTAGAAATCTGTGTTTTAAAAGCGGAAAGCTTGATACTGTGTGCTTCATAAGGGCTGTATGCATGTAGGCAATGTTTTTTTACACCAGGCTCCAGTAGTTCCAGGTAGACTTCTCAATATTATCAGGCCACTGATAAAAATCAGAGCAGTGTACAGCAGCCTTAGTGTGTTAATTAACTTTTCTAAAAATCTATGAATTAAATCCTCTTGTCCCTGCTAATAAAGTCATCACTGAGACTTGTCATCTTTTCACTTTTGGAATCCATTAGAAAGTTGCTGAAGCATTTGTCAAGGACAGAGGCTATGTCTAGACTTCAGGTTTCTTTCAGAAGAAGCTTTTCCAGAAGAGATCTTCCAGTATCCACACTGCTAAAGCAAATTGAAAACATTTTCTGCTTTTTTGAAAGATAGCATCCATACTGAATGGATGCTATCTCGCATTTAAGCTGTGATTACTATGGACAGAGCGGCCACTAAGGCACGTGTGCTTTTTCCTCTTTCCTCTTCTTCCAAAAGAACTCCCTCTTCCCCATCCACACATGCCTTTTTCTTAAAGAACTCTTTTGGAAAAAGGTTTCTTGCTCATAGAAAGAGGATTACCAATGCCAGAAAAACCCCTCTGTTCTTTCAATTTTCTTTTGAAAGAACACGATTGCAGTGTGGACGTAATTGAAGTTTTTTCAGAAAAATGGCTGTTTTTCCAAAAAAACTCAGTAGTGTAGACTAAGGATGTTAAAATGCGGTTAATTGACTAGTCTCTGGAATTTCTGTCGACTAGTTGATAGGCACTTCCGCATTCCTCCTTTGAAATGTACAAGAGACCCTGCTGGGGCTCTTGTACATTTCAAAGGAGGAATGCAGAACTCCCATGTACAGCCCGGGGCCAGCGGGAAGTCCAGCTGACTCCGGGCTGCATGCAGCGTGCCTGCTTTGAAATGCACAATAGTCCCCAGCAGGGGCTCTTGTGCATTTCAAAGCCATGGAGCCCAGGGTCAGTGGAGGACTCACAGTCCCCCGCTGACCTCCGGCTCCATGCCGCTAGGAGCCAAGGGTCAGTTGGGGAGTCCCTAGCTGATCCCGGGTTCTGGGAAAATGCTGTGGGGAGCCCGGGGTCAGCCCGGAGTTCCCAGCTGACCCTGGGCTCCATGGCTGCCCCTTTGAATCGTGCAGAGGAAGTGTTTTAAAGGGGCAGCCCGCCGCACAGGATCGGCTGTGCAGTGGCTGCCTTGGAGTTTCAAGTACCCCCTCCCCCTTGCTGCCTCTATCTAATAGAGGCAGCAAGGGGGATGAGAATATCAACTAGTCAAAACACTATCTGATAACCAGATGCTTATCGGATAGTCAACTAGTTGACTAGTCTTTAACATGCTTAGTGTGGACATATCCTGAATGACAAGACAAGGGTTCACTTCCTTCCCTTTACTCAAGATTATAGGGGCATGACAGCATAAAAGGAAAGTCCTACATGGGCAATGGAATAAGCAAGGTCTGTTTTTTATTCACAACAAAAGGGAACATTCATTTTGTTATAAATAGGTGAACCTGGCCCAAATTTATTTTGAATTTGTTTAAAGTAATTTTTACTGCTTCAAGTACATGTTGAGTGATGTGCCTATATACAAAATACTAGTGAGTATACCTAACCATAAATATAGCCATCATGATTCACATTCTACTTACGTTTCACTATTTAGGGCACACCTTCCTGATTCAAGAATATGAACAGTCACAATGTCAAAACCAACTGCTGCCTTTAAGTATACGGGTACCTAGCCGCTAGTGACACTTCAGCAACTCATACACAATCAGCAGCAATATTAAAATTGGAGCATCCATTCTGCTCTCATTGAAGTCAGTTGGAGTTTTGCCACTGATTTAAACGGAACCAAACTTTGGACTCTAAACAACAGATCTTTAGGAGTTATACATCTGACAGTATTACTACTGGGGGAATTCTACACTAAAAAAAATAAAAATTCTCTATATTTTGTCAAAATAACACAATATAGTCATTCAGTTTCAATTATTTTGGTAATTTATTTCAAAATGCCTATCAATAAGTATGTCTTCAATACACACAACAACAACAAAGATTCCTGAGGGGTACAGATTTAAGAAACCCTTATGACAACCCAGTTTCATCTGAGGGATGCTGGAGGGGGACCCCAGAGCCAAGACACTCATATTTCCACTCCCCTCCCTCCAGAACTCAGTTGTGGGGCACCTCCCTGCTCAGACACTGACACCCCTTTCTCCCTAGAGCCCAGCTGTGGGGCTCTCCCCACAGAGCCTAACCATGAGAGAGCCCCCCAACCCAGATACTTGACCCCCAGAGCCTTTCCCCCTCTACTTCTTTACTGCCCTATCACAGGCCATGGTGTGACACTTCCCATTCTCACCCTTTGCCAGAGCTAGGTTTCCTGGGATCTTTCCCATCCCTGGGAGAATAAGATCAAGCCATGCACGCAGGACATACAGAGCCTCCATCCCAGCAAGGCTGAGTGACAGCTTTGCTCACTGCAAGCTGGGCTCTTCAGAGTCCACTGGGCCCCAGTGGCAGCTAGAAGCTCTGCATCCCCAGGAGAAACACGGCAGTGGTGCAGAATTCCCCCAGGAGTACAGCAGGCAACAAATTCTGATTGATTTTGCAGTCAAACTCATCTCATTACTGTAGCACTGTATGCAAGACACCGGGCCAATGTCATTTATTTTGCCTTTCACTTACCAGATAGATAGGGGTTCTTCCTTCATCCATTGCCTTAGTGCCTGTCAGCATCTCTGCTAAAACCTAGAAAACATTTTTATAGGCAAGATAATTTATTTAGATGACTTATTCGAAAAACTGGAGTTTGTAACAAAGATAATATTTAACTGTTGGAGCATTTTAAGCTATTTTCCTTCATTCTTAGGCAAGATGGGCACAAACCAATACTCCAGATCTGAACCTTTGAGACAATTTAGAGCAAGGTACAGATTCGAATCCAAATTCTATAGCTTGGGCCTATCTTTATATATTACACTGTAAGAATAGTAGAAGGTTATTGTGTTCTACAGAGTTCACTGAATAGATGAAAATTTAAAGTGCAATCTGAATTTTAAAAAATGATGATATAGGCTGTCATTTATTCTCTCTATACCATGTTTGTAGATTGTCATTTATTTTTATTTGTGTTGGCTGAGTTTCCAAACCAAAAAATCATTTTTCTAAAGTCCAATGCTGCAAATTAAACAAACAGAACCAAGCTGTGGTCTTTCTGATTCTTCCACCATAACATAAAAAGATTTTGTAGCTAGAATATAGTGATAATTTTACAGGTGGTGCACAAAAAGTATAATCCAGCTCTCTCCAACCCACGCTATATTGGATTTGGAGGATGACCGGGATTAAAAACATGTTCGCAATATTCAATACATTTAGCACATGTGACTTGAACATAAAGTCAAAACTTGTATTTTTATTGCATAACGTGGTAACATGTTCACATATCCATTTTTCCTGACTAGAAGCACCTTACATGATACTGAACTGGTCATAACCACACTTTTGAGATGATAGGCCATATTTTGACCTTGAATGCGTGTGGACAATTCTCTAACTGTGAAAGCAGGCTCTTTGCTGGCCAGGCCTCTCGCGCGTATTGCCATCCAAGCAACAGGTCAACTTCCCCTTGATGGAAAACCCTTACACTATGTAACTTAAAGATCAGTGAAGAACAGGAACCGAAGCCAGACATGAAAAGTTCAGGTAAAGCTTTCTCTATAAAACAGCTTCCCCTCCTGTATCAAATTGAGGAATCCCAAATAAACACTGGAAGGCAGAATACGAGCCAGGTCCGAGGACTGATCACCCGAGGGCCACCTCCCGCTCACCAAACCAAACGAGTTCCTGTAGAGCATAACGTATACCAAACATAACGTATACCAAATATGTTGTTGTTATTGTTGTTGTTTGTGTGTCTGTTAAATGTAAGTATTGTTATCTGAAATTGTTTAGAGGTATTGTTAAGTAGTAGTGTTAAGAGTTTTAGATAAATGATTAGTCTTATAAATAAGACTGATGTAAATGTAACTGTTAATAATCCCTGGTCCTTTGTTAACAACTATTGGGATTTAGAAAAACCTCAAGGAATTTTCTTTACTGTATTGCATTTTGCTTATTGGTCATTCGAATAATTATTTGGTGCCTACGTATGTAAGAAATTGATAAAATAATAATTTATACATAGAAGCCCTTTAATAAAAGTTTAAAAGATATTCAGTAATAGTTTGCCTGTTTTTGCACCTCCCTGGGACTAGCCCCATTTCTGAACCTTTTACTTTATTCCACACTAACAAGATACAAAGCACTACCTAAACCTATATTAATCATAGATAACTTCAACACAATTTCCTCCTCTCCTTTCACATGAGCTGATATGAGGCATATCAGTTAGTTTCTTGGGACACAAAGTAGCAAAAACATCTTTAGGAAGATCAGGGATTCGACATAGTTCCCTTTAAGGTGCGTGCCTACATGGGTGCGCACCAAGAATTCAAACCCACCTACCTCCTCAGTAGAGCCACGCAGTGGCTGCTCCTGGGCAGGGCCGTGTGCTGGGAAGCTGCCCCTCTTTAGGAGCAGCTGGGCAGCCACCACGGAGCCCTGGCCCTAGCTTCAGCTGTGGCCAAGGAGGGCTGTGTGGTGGTTGTCGGAGCCAAGCCCATGATGTGGCTGCTTCTGGGGTTGGGGCCACAGTACTAAACAAAAGCACCGTGGCCCCGGCCAGGAGCAGTTGCAACATGGCCCCAGCTCCAGACCCAGCACATGGGGCAGCTGCCTGCCACGCGGCCCATCCCCGGGTGCAGCTGAGGCAAAGACTGTGTGGAGCCACGGCTGCGGTACTAAAAATAGCACTGTAGTCCCCACTCCAGTCCCGGTGCACAGGGTGGGGCTGCGGGGCTGCCCCATGCATGAGCATCTGGTATGTAAGGCAGAGAAAGGCTTTGCTTTCCCAGACTGCCAAGCACAGCCCCGACCACACTCCGTCCCCAGAACGCCTGCTGTAAGCGTTTGGAGGTGGCATGTTGCTGCCCCCAATGCCCGTCCTCCCTGTGCTCCGGGGCTGGAAAGGCAGGACTGGGCCAGGCCATTTGGTGTGTCCTCCTCTGGTGCTGAGGGAGCTGGGGCCATGCCACACACTCTCTGCCCTCCTCCCTCCCCAGGGCTGGAGAGGCCATGCCACATGGAGTGCCCTTCTTCCTCCCCCGGTGCTCCGAGGCTGGCCTGCACCATGTTGTGCGGTGTGCCCTCCTCTGGGGCTGGAGAGGGAGAGGAGGCTGGGGCAAGTGCACACCCACCTGCTCTCCTCCTCTCCCCATATTTGGGAGCAGGAGCACATGCATGGCATGCTGCCCCATCTCCCCATGGGGACGGGAAGGGGCAGGGCCTTAGAAGAGGAGGCGAGGCTGATGGTGGGACTGGAGGTGTGCCTCCCCCAGCCATGCCTTCACCAACTGCCCATGGCCCTGTGTGCCGGGACTGGAGCCAGGGCCACGATGCAGCTGTCCTTGGGCCAGGGCCATGTTGCTATTTTTAGTATTGGACTCTCGGCACCAGCAGCCATCACACAGCCTCAGCCCCAGCTGCTCCCTGGGCTGGGCCACATGGCAGATGGCTGCCCTGTGTCCTGGGACTGGAGTCGGGGCCGCAGTGTAGCTGCTCCTGGGTTGAGGTACTAAAAATAGCACCACAGCCCTGGCCCAGGAGCAGCTACACTGCAGCCTGGCTCCAATCCTAGCACATGGGGGAGCCACCTGCCATACACTCCCGCCCCATGTGCCAGCACTGGAACTGAGCCGTGGTGCTGTTTTTAGTACCACACAGACCCAACCCCAGCAGCTGCCACATGACCCTGACTCCAGCTGCTCCTAGGGCAGGGTTGTGCGGCGGGCAGCTGCCCCATATGCTGCAGCTGGAGCCTGGCTGCGATGCTATTTTTAGTACCACGGCCCTGGCCCAAGCAGCTGCCACATAGCCCCAGCCCCAGCTGTTCCCAGGGCAGGGCCATTTGCTGCATGACTGTTCCATGTATCACAGCTGGAGCCAGGGCTACGGTGAGGCTGTCCTTAATAAGGCAGCCTCACTGCAGCCCCAGGTCCAGCTCTGGCAGCCACCACCTGGTAAGACTGTGTGGCTGGAGGCTGCCCTGCTGCAGGGCCTGCCCTAGGGCTGGGCAAACTGGGCCCATGCCCAGGGTGGTATAGCCAGAGGGTGAGGGGCAGCTAGGCATAGGTGCTGCTGGGCAAAGAGGGTGGAGGATACTGTGCAGTGTGGCAGGACATGCTGGAAGTGCAGGGTGGGGACTGGGGGCACAGCTGGGAGGAAAGTGCAGGGGTTGGGATGAAAGGGGCACTGCGCAGAAGTTAGGGGCAATGGGGGCACAATGCAGGGTTAGTGGTAAAGGGGGCACTGGATTGAGATGTAGGGGTTGGGTAGCTCATGGATGAAAGAATGGTGGGAGCAGGGCTGAGTGGTTTTCAGGGTGGGTGGGTGCAGGGTCATGGACCTTGTTAATTTTCCCTTGTTTTAGTATTTTTTTCTTCTATAACAATTTTATATATTTGTTAGTAACTGGTGGGTGCCATGGTGGCACACATCCGAACAAGCGCACATGACGTCAATATTGGTGCACAAGACAAAGCTCACTCCACTCATGAATGGAAAAATCTTCGAGGGAACACTGGATTCAAACCCACAATCATAAGACTTGGGTACACCACAAGTTGAGAAGTTTTTTTCTGATATTAACTTTAATTTGCTCCTAGTTATAAAGACTACTCTGCAGAAAAGATCTTGTAGACTGCTACCACATTTTTCCCTAATAGCAATTGCATTGAATTATATGATCCAAATTAGACTCATGTATATATTTCAGAACAGAATCTTACTTTCTTGCATTGGTTATTTTTTAATGGATATTAAATATCCAGCTGATCTAAGTGATTTATTTTTGAAAAACAAGACAACTTACTATTCCACAACCAAAGATGTCAATTTTTTGTGTTAGGTGTCCATGCCTGACCAAATCTTCTGGCAGGTAAGTGAGGGAAGCTTGTAAAATTTTGGTTTTCATCACAGCATAATCTGATTTTTTTTCCATGGAATACAGTCGGAGACCTGAATGTCCAAGTTTTGGTGTGAAGTTTTCATCCAGCAGAACATTGGAGCTGCATAAAGCAAATACCAACAGTGGTCAATCCACTCACACTTCAATGCAGACTCTTATGGCAATATGTGATTTTAAAGGGTACTTTTAATAGCTTCTTTATACAAATTCTTCTTTTGGTTCCTGTCTTGTATGTTGAAAGCCATAGTGAACTGAGATATAAATCAAGCTTCAGTATTACTACCATAGACCAGAAGGATTTTTTTTTAGGAAAGTTAAGACAAAACCAATGTTTCCTCCTGTCTAATCCAATTCTTTATTGTCTTGTATACATTGTATTGTTAATTTGCAAAATATATAGGGACAGGTTTATTCCTGGTCTAAGTCCACTGAAAACAATGGATCATCAGGGATTAATTTGACCCATTTGATTTTGAGTTAAACAGCTTTACAGACTATAAGGAACTCCTCTGTTGAAGAGATCTGATATTGTTTTTTTCCCATTCTCTGGAAAGCTCACAATAGGTCAGGAAAATCCTGAATTCCTTTCTCAGCATTTACTTAGTCTTTACTCAGTCCAGATTCTGCTACCATAATGGACTCGAAAGGCCCTCAGAATGAGTCTTGCCTCCTCATAGATGAGGGTACATCTACACTAGCTCGTTAGTTCGAGCTAGGTAGGGTAATGAGGGCAAGCGGAGTTGCTAATGAAGCCGGGATTTAAATATCCCGGGCTTCATTTGCATGTTCCCGGGCGCCACCATTTTTAAATCCCCCTTAGTCCGAACTCCGTGCCCGTGGCTACACGGTGCCTGCGGTGGAATTCCACGAGGAGTAACGGTAGTTCGAATTAGGATCTTTAATTCGAACTACCTACTCTGTGCTGCGGGTAGCCGTGGGCACGGAGTTCGGACTAAGGGGGATTTAAAAATGGCGGCGCCCGGGAACATGTAAATGAAGCCTGGGATATTTAAATCCCGGGCTTCATTAGCAACTCCGCTTGCCCTCATTACCCTACCTAGTTCGAACTAACGAGCTAGTGTAGACGTACTCTGAATTAGGAACTCAGAAAATGGCCCCATGATATAAAACAAAAAGACCAGCATTTCTGGAATTTAAAACCTTTCTATCCTCACACAGAACAGAAGCACTCTGCTTTCCAGCTGCGTGGGGTTACAAAAAGCATTGCCTGACAAAACTGGAAATGCATTTTTCTGATTATTACAGAAAAAGTATATATTAGTTACAGGTGATACCAAGAAAGGATTCATGGTGTAGGGCACAAGCAAATAGGCATTTTGGCCTATTAGATAAATAGATTTCAAGGCCAGAAGGGACCATTTTGATCGAACCTGACCTCCTGGATAACACAGGCTGATTAACTTCCCTGAATTAATTGCTGTTTGTACTGAAACATATCTTTTAAAATGCGCCCCAACTTAATTTAAAAATTGCCACTGATGAGATTCAACACTACCCTTCATAAACTTTTCCAGTTAATTACCATCACTGTTAAAAATATACAGGCAGTCCCCGGGTTACGTACAAGATAGGGACTGTAGGTTTGTTCTTAAGTTGAATTTGTATGTAAGTCGGAACTGGTACATATTGTAGGGGAAACTCTAGCCAAACATTTTTTTTAGTTTTGGATAGCATAGGGAAAGGTTAACTCCCCTCTAATGTTTATTTTGCTGTCTGTTCCCCTGTTCAGAAGATTTCACATCTATTTCTGTCCCTGTGACAAACTCAGGACTAAAGGAGTAACTCATCAAATACCAAACAGCTCTGCACCATGCTTTGAGCTAATAGCTTTATTTCCACACACCACCCAGGGTTCTAGGAGGAGGGTCCTTTTTTTGCTAACACAATGAGGCCAGCACTTTGTTTGTTTTGGTGGAGTCTTTGTTTGCCCAGGGAGCCCAGCATGTATAGGGGGAGGAGGGGCGGAGAGGCTGCTTTTGTCTGCTGTTCGGCAGCCTGTTGCTCAGGGGAGGGGGCAGCCTGTTGCTGGCAGGGGGGGGAGGGGGGAGGCGTGCAGGATGCGAGGCCGCGGGGGGGGGAGGGGGCAGCGGGCGTGGGGGAGGGCACTTTTCCTCTGCCCGGCAGCTCTGCGGGATCCCTGTCCCTGTGGCCAGCTGCTGCAGGCAGAGGCCAGTTGGAGCCGGCCGAAGACGAGGAGAAGGTGGATTCTAGGACCCAGGTGAGCGAGCCCCGGGGACGCTGCTGTGCTCCAGGAGCCCTGCATGTATAGAGGGGAGGAGGGGCAGAGAGGCTGCTTTTGTCTGTTCGGCAGCCTGTTGCTCAGGGGAGGGGGCAGCCTGTTGCTGGCAGGGAGGTTGGGGGGGGCAGCAGGCGTGGGGAGGCACTTTTCCTCTGCCCGGCAGCTCTGCGGGACCCCAGTCGGAGCCGGCCCGAGGAGGAGGAGGATCCTAGGACCCAGGTGAGTGAGCCCCGGAAATGCTGCTGCGCATGTGCGGGAGTTGCCTCACCCCGTTCGTATCTAGGGATCTGACGTAAGTCGGATCCACGTAAGTCGGGGACTGCCTGTACACTCTATTTCAGCCTGAAGTTGTCTAGTTTTACCTTCCAGCCACCAAATCTCGTATTTTTGTCTGCTAGATTGAAGAGCCCACTATCAAATTTCTATCTTCTATATAGATATTGATAGTCCAATCAAGTCACATCGTAGGTCTTTTTTCACCAGGACATTGGAAAGTGGAATTAAATAGATTGTTGAGCACAATTAGGAGCTTATGTTTGTTTGAAGAAAAATAAACCGTGCTTGAACTTGCATTCCTACACTCAGATCAATTTGGAAACACACAGGCTAAAAAAAGAACTAACAGAAATGTGTATTTTAAGGCAAAGCTCTAAAAATTATCTTGCATAAGAGCAAAGCTGAGTCTGTGAACAAATTTAATACTAATTTAAGTATGTCAGATAGGGTAAGATTGTTTTAAAATCAAAATAGCCAAATCAGTATAACCCTTCTGTGTTCGCAGTTACATCATTTAAAAAGTGCATACAACTTATTCACCTTCCCATATAAGAATGGCTCTGTCATTCTTACCTTTATAGCAATATAACTGCATGCATGATAAAAGGGTGGACTGTGGTACCAGGTTAATTCTATAGGCATAGATGAGATGGTACAACTTTCATGTACAGAACAGACCTAAGACTTTTTCAGGGAATACACAACTTTCTAGTACTGGAATGGTATGGGAAATATTTGAAATTTTACATATAGGGGAAAGTGGAAAGGAATGTGCTTGGAAAAAAGCCCTTAAGAATATACTTTTGCCACAATAAAAAGAGAGGTAAATGAAATTTGGAGGGAAATATTCAAAAGAGCAAGAGATAAGAGAAAGCAAATATATTCGGGGAATAATTCCAAGATCATATGTAGACTGGAAGACTTCAGCCATTTCTGTTTTTTTTTAATTCTGAAAACAACAGTTGAATGACAGAGTTGCAGATATGTTAATAAGCCAACAACCCTACCTCTTGACATTCCCATGCAGAATCCCAAAGTTATGGAGATACTGAATGGCTCGGATAAGTCCTATAGAAATCATGATGCGTTTCTCCCATGTTAATGGTGTAGGATCAACCTGAGAAAAAAAGAGGAAGAGGGTATGTTACTTTTTATGGAAAGAAGCATAAAATAGTTAAGTTTTAAAAGTTCTCCTTCCATCACTGCAGGCATCGGCAAAACACTCACTAACCTACTTGAAGCAAGATGGAATAAATAATCTCATGCTTCAGGCAGAAACCAATTATGCGGGGGGTCAGGAAAGAACCATCCCATCCCCCAATTACAGCACTGCACACTCGGCCTGGTACATTACATGATGATGATATGGGTGAGGCAAATATCGCTTTCCTCTGGAACACAAGGTATTGGCTACTGCTGGAGGCAAGACACTCATCCACTCTGGTTCATCAAATCCTTTGTTTCTATTGAAGAATTCACAAGTGTCCTTTCCATTGGCCTGTTAATTCTCCTGAAAAGTGGCATTTCATAAGCTTCCCCCTATAGCTGCTGACTTCATACTATATTTCAACAGAGGACTCCGACGCAAATGAACGTTATAGTTGATTTTACAGCAACATATTGCCAAAACTAGTGCATATAGTGCTGCATAGCTGCACATTTTACAGCTTGCTTTTTCTTAAAAGAAGACAAGAGCTGCATGGTAGAAACTCTCCGTACAGATGACCTGCCATATGTGGAATACAAATATATCTGTATGTAAAAAGATTTGCAATCTTTCCTGTATTTGTGACTGATGTATGTTCATATTCCTTTGTTCTGCTACTAATGATTCATGTGGTGGGGAAAGAAAAGAAAGAAAAGAAGCTACCCATCCTGTGGGAAAGATAAAGAAGAGAGGCTTCCTCCACCTGAGTACCAAGGATGTTAAATTCCAGGTAACTGACTAACTGAATAGTCAATGCATTTTGCATCGACTATTCGACTAGCTGATAGGGCGTTTCCGCCTTTGAAGTGTAAAAACAACCCTAGGGCTGTTGCTACACTTCAAAGGTGAAAGTACCACACGGAGCCTGGGGTCATCTGGGGACTTCCTGCTGACCCTGGGCTCCATGTGCCGCTTTGAAATGCCACCACAGGAGCCTGGTGTCAGGCTCCTCCCAGCATTTCAAAGTGGCAGCACCACGTGGACCCTGGCTCCCCAGCTGATCCTGGGCTCCACGTGGCGCTGCCACTTTGAAATGCCAGGAGGAGGCTGGCATCGGGCTCCTGCGGCAGTGTTTCAAAGCAGCAGCACCGCATGGAGCCCACGGTCTGGCCCCAGGCTCCACGTGGCGCTGCCACTTTGAAGCCCTCCCTCGTTTGCTGCCTCTTTCTGATAGAGGCAGCAAAGGGGGAAGGAGCGACTAGTCGACAAGCTTGCTTATGCTTGCAAATGCTTATCCAATAGTCAACTAGTCCTTCATATCCTTAATGAGTATTGGCAAGGATGTGTTGAATACTCCTAGAAAATAGGAATATAGGTCTTGCCCAAATTGCAGGAGTATTACGTAAAACCCCAAAAGAACATAGTAAAATATTTCAAAGAGATACAAATGCTTTTCATACAGTAATTGGAGCCCAAATCATCTGCTTACTTGAGACTGGAGTCTGTCTTCAAGAGATCCATTATCCATGAAGGGGTATATCAGACAGTGATATCCATTTTCTAGTGAGAAACCCACTAGTTGTAAAATGTTAATGTGACAACACCTAAAGCCAAATACCAACAAGCGAAATGAGAATAAAGAAAAACAATTTAAAATGCCAGTTCTGGATCAAATTGACAATGAAGGGTGCATCTACACAGCACCCTAAACTTGAAACAAGATATGCAATTTCATAGAATCATAGAGTACTAGGACTGGAAGGGACCTCGAGAGGTCATCAAGTCCAGTCCCCTGCCCTCATGGCAGGACCCAGTACTGTCTAGACCAGTGGTTCTCAACTGTGGGCCATATGGCTTCCCAGGGGCCACGCCCTACCTCTAGGGGGCCACATGGAAAAAACAGAACATTAGGTACATTATGTACCTTTTTTTCCAACTATCAGCAGCTATGAGAGGGGCCACAGAGGTAAGGGAGGAAGGGGGCCATGAGCAAAAAAAGGTTGAGAAACACTGGTCTAGACCACCCGATAGACATTTATCTAACCTACTCTTAAATATATCCAGAGATGGAGATTCCACAACCACGCTAGGCAATTTATTCCAGTGTTTAACCACCCTGACAGGTAGGAATTTTTTCCTAATGTTCAACCTAAACCTCCCTTGCTGCAGTTTAAGCCCACTGCTTCTTGTTCTATCCTCAGAGGCCAGGAAGAACAAGTTTTCTCCCTCCTCCTTGTGACACCCTTTTAGGGTATGTCTACACTACCACCCTAGTTCGAATTTCCCGGGCTTCATTTGCATCTTGCCGGGCGCCGCCATTTTTAAATGTCCGCTAGTGCGGACTCCGTGCCTCGTGTAGGCTTCCTATTCCGAACTACCATTACTCCTTGGAGTAGGAAGCCTAGTCCGAATTACCCAGTCCATGCCGCGTGTAGCCCGGGCTTCATTTGCAACTCCGGTTGCCTACATTACCACCCTAGTTCGAACTAGGGTGGTAGTGTAGACATACCCTCTGATACCTGAAAATCGCTATCGTGTCCCCTCTCAGACTTCTCTTTTCCAAACTAAACGAGCCCAATTCTTTCAGTCTTCCTTCATAGGTCATGTTCTCTAGACCTTTGATCATTCTTTTTGCTCTTCTCTGAACCTTCTCCAATTTCTCCACATCTTTCTTGAAGTGTGGTGCCCAGAACTGGACACAATACTCCAACTGAGGCCTAATCAGCGCAGAGTAAAGCGGAATAATGACTTCTCGTGTCTTGCTCACAATACACCCGTTAATGTGTAGAATCATGTTGGCTTTTTTTGCAAGTGTCACACTGTTGACTCATATTTAACTTGTGGTCCGCTATAACCCCTAGATCCCTTTCTGCCGTACTCCTTCCTAGACAGTCGCTTCCCATTCTGTATGTGTGAAAATTATTGTTCCTTCCTAAGTGGAGCACTTTGCATTTGTCCTTATTAAACTTCATCCTGTTTACCTCAGACCATTTCTCCAATTTGTTCAGATCATTTTGAATTATGACCCTGTCCTCCAAAGCAGTTGCAACCCCTCCAAGCTTGGTATCATCTGCAAACTTAATAAGCATACTCTCTATACCGATATCTAAATCGTTGATGAAGATATTGAACAGACCCAGTCCCAAAACAGACCTCTGTGGAACCCCACTTGTTACTCCTTTCCAGCAGGATTGTGATCCGTTAATAACTACTCTCTGGGAACGGTTATCCAGCCAGTTATGCATCCACCTTATAGTAGCCCCATCTAAGTTGTATTTGCCTAGTTTATTGATAAGAATATAATGTGAGACTGTATCAAATGTCTTACTAAAGTCTAGGTACACCACATCCAGCGCTTCTCCCTTATCCACAAGACTTGTTATCCTATCAAAGAAAGCTATCAGATTGGTTTGACATGTTTTGTTCTTTGCAAATCCATGCTGGCTGTTCCCTATCACCTTATTATCTTCCAAGTGTTTGCAGATGATTTCCTTAATTACCTGCTTCATTATCTTTCCTGGCACAGAAGTTAAACTGACTGGTCTGTAGTTTCCTTGGTTGTTTTTATGTCCCTTTTTATAGATAGGCACTGTATTTGCCCTTTTCCAATCTTCTGGAATCTCTCCTGTCTTCCATGATTTCCCAAAAATGATAGCTAAAGGCTCAGATACCTCCTCTATCAGCTCCTTGATTATTCTAGGATGCATTTCATCAGGCCCTGGTGACTTGCAGACATCTAACTTTTCTAAGTGATTTTTAACTTGTTCTTTTTTTATTTTATCTTCTAAACCTACCCTCTTCCCACTAGCATTCACTATGTTAGGCATTCCTTCATCAGACTTTTCGGTGAAGACTAAAACAAAGAAGTCACTGCCATTTCTAAGTTTTCTGTTACTGTTTCTCCCTCCTCACTGAGCAGTGGGCCTACCCTGTCCTTGGTCTTCCTCTTGCTTCTAATGTATTTATAAAAAGTCTTCTTGTTTCACTTTATTCCTGTAGCTAGTTTGAGCTTATTTTGTGCCTTTGCCTTTCTAATCTTGCCCTGCATTGCTGTGTTGTTTGCCTATATTTATCCTTTGTAATTTGTCCTATTTTCCATTTTTTATAGGACTCCTTTTTTATTTTTAGATCAAGCAAGATCTTGTGGTTAAGCCAAGGTGGTCTTTTGCCATCTTTCCTACACAGTGGAATAGCTTGCTTTTGGGCCCTTAACAATGTCCCTTTGAAAAACTGCCAACTCTCTTCAGTTGTTTTTCCCCTCAGTCTTGCTTCCCATGAGACCTCACCTACCAGCTCTCTGCCTTCCTGAAATCCATTGTCTCTAATTTGCCCTTCTTCCTTCTACCATACCTTAGAATCAGGAACTCTATGATTTCATGATCATTTTCACCCAAGCTGCCTTCCACTTTCAAATTCTCAACCAGTTCCTCCCTATTTGTTAAAATCAAGTCTAGAACAGCTTCCCCGCAGTAGCTTTTTCAACCTTCTGAAATAAAAAGTTGTCTTCAATGCAGTCCGAGAACTTATTGGATAGTCTGTGTCCCACTGTGGTAGTTTCCCAACATATATCTGGATAGTTGAAGTCCCCCATCACCACCAAATCCTGCGCCTTGGATGATTTTGGTAGTTGTTTCAAAAAAGCCTCATCCACCTCTTTCGCCTGGATAGGTGGCCTGTAGTAGAACCCTATCGTGACATCATCCTTGTTTTTTACCCCTTTTAGCCTAACCCAGAGTCTCTCAACATGCCCGTCTCCTATGTCCATCTCCACCTCAGTCCACGTGTGTACATTTTTAATATAGAAGGCAACACCGCCTCCCTTTTTTCCCCTATGCAAATTTGTGCTATGCAAATTGCGTATCCCATTTCAAATCTATTTTGAAATAGCTTATTTCAAAATTTGGCACATGTTCAAAATTGTGGGGTGGAGGGATAGCTCAGTGGTTTGAGCATTAGCCTGCTAAACCCAGGGTTGTGAGCTCAGCCCTTGAGGGGGCCATTTAGGGATCTGGGTCAAATCTGTCAGGGATGGTACTTGGTCCTGCTGTGAGGGCAGGGGACTGGACTCAATGACCTCTCAAGGTCCCTTCCAGCTCTATGAGATGGTATATTTCCATATATAACATACTATTTCAAGCCATCCCTTAGCCCTCAGGTAACAAGATTTACCGGAATGGCAAAATAGTATGCTCGTTATTTCAAAGTAACAGGCGACATGTGTAGATGCAGGGTAGCTATTTTGGGATACCTCCAGTATCCCGAAATAGCCATTCAGTGTAGACATACCATAGAGAATACACTGTGTATTGACTCCTGTCCCTGGAACACACCGGCACAGCAGAATCACAACTGTTTCACATCGCTGAATATGAGGAGTGTACAAGGCTACCACTAAAGCAGAGAAGTAGTGGGGCTTAGTGCTGTCCCCTGCCACACTAGATAGAGGTGAGGCTCCACTGCAGAAAGGAACTGCTCTGCACCTGCTTAAGGAAAGGCACTGTGGCTCCACTCCCCCAGCACGTAGGTGAACTTTGGAGGCAAGAGGCATGCTGCTTCTCAGAGCTCCTGCTGGGTCAGTACACATCTACACTATAATCAATGTAGAATGGTGTCTACAGGGCAAAATTTGATCCTTAACACAGATCAAACTATTTCTTGTTATTTTGTAAAAGATCCGGTAATCCCCAGATAGACTGGGACCAGAACCAATTTCCAAAAAGCTACTTACCTAAAGCACATCTGTACTTCTGTATGAAAGAATCTTTGTATTGAATTCTGGCTTGTACATTCCATCTATGAGAAACGCCACAAAAATATACAAAGAAATCAATTGTCTGTCAGAAGTAATGACTTCATTTAAACTAGAACCAAAACATATTTTATAAATGGAAAAGCAAATAAATAACTAAAGGCTTTATCAGGCTAACAACAATTATGCATGCAGGTACTCATATTAGTAGTCCCATTGAAGTCAATAAGGCTACTCATGCATAAAAGATCGCACATATAAAAATGTTTGTGAGATCTTGCTTCTCAGTAGAAATCATTTCCCCTCCTAAAAATAGCATTTCTGAGTACTCATCTGTTTGTATTAAATGACAACTGTTCGGCTGTGTCTACACTGGCATCCCTTCCGGAAAAGGGATGCTAATGTAGCACGTTGGAATAGGCAAATCCATGGGGGATTTAAATATCCCCCGCGGCATTTGCATTAACATGGCTGCCGCTTTTTTCCGGCTTGGGGATAAGCCGGAGAAAAGCGCCAGTCTAGACGTGATTCTCCGGAAAATAAACCCTTTCAAGTAGGAATAAAAGATCCTCCGGAAAAGGGTTTATTTTCCGGAGAATCACGTCTAGACTGGCGCTTTTCTCCGGCTTATCCCCAAGCCGGAAAAAAGCGGCAGCCATGTTAATGCAAATGCCACGGGGGATATTTAAATCCCCCGCGGATTTGCCTATTCCAACGTGCTACATTAGCATCCCTTTTCCAGAAGGGATGCCAGTGTAGATGTAGCTCATGTTTAGAAGATGTTTAATGATTCCCTTCAAAAATAAATGAAGAAAAAGAAGAAGAGTAGGTACTTGCCTCTTTGAGCCTTTTAATGACGTATACTACATTGTGTCTCTGACCTTTGTAGACCTCAGCAAAAATGCCTTCATTAATTCTGTTCTCCTCACTGAAGCCATTGGTAGCATTTATCACTTCCTCCTGGGTCCACAAAAGGCTCCCACTAGGGAGATCAGCAAGCATTTCCTGCCGAGGTCTAGAAGAACCACAGGGCTAGAAATAGCAAAAAAATAAGTTTTATCTCACTGGAACTATTGATTTCTCTCTCTGCTAAGGACTTTAAGGGCCTTTTCAACACAGCCAAGTCATAGGAGCTGGTTACAACACATCTGCCCCCTAACCTGATTACAACACAGTACCAAAGCCAACTAGCAGTGTGGATAGATTCTGAGAAGTCTAGTCCTGTATTTCTATCCAAGGCAAAACTCCCCTTGCCTCCTAGGACTCCAGGATGAGAGTCCTATAGGGATATCCCTTGAAGTTAGAAAATTCACATCCAGGATTCCTCTCAGGTCTGTCTGTGATGTGTTGATATTCCTACTGAGTTCATTTTCTACTCCACAATTTTTCTTCCTTGATAGCAAAATAAACAAGGGTTGTGTAAAATTGTGACTGCTCTTCTACATGATTAGTCCCCACATTTTTTACAATTCTGTTTTGATAGCTTGCTGTTGTGAAAACTTTTGCACGAAGGGGGATTTTGCATTGAACACAGTTGATAATGTGAATTTTGTTGTAGGTACAGAATTTGCTTGGCAAAAAGACTTATTTTGTATTGAAATGTTGCCAATTTTGGGGAGAAGTTTCACTCCTTTGCCTCAAAAGTGGGTCCCTTTTAACTAAAAAATGTCCTATTTCCAAGAGAAAAATTCTTGAACTTGTTGTAACTTGTGTCTGAAAGGGCAATTTTAGAGTTTACATAGAAATGTAAATAAGCTCAGTTTTGGAGTGTTTTCAGTTACATTCCTAAATTTTCACATAGCTATAAAATAAACATTTTAACCATGTATTTTGTTTTGTTTTCAAATAGCTTAGCAAGCTAGATTTTTTATAATGATCAGATGTTTATTTAAAGAATAGCATTAGGAGTGACACTAAAGGTGTGTCTACATTGTGATAAAAATCTGTGGCAAAGCTGCAGCTGGCCAGTGGTGAGCTCGTGGGGCTGGCTATAAAATTGCAGTAGAGAGATTGGGGCTCAGGGTAGAACCTGTGCTCTGGGACCCTCAAAACTCATGGGATCTCCAAGTCTGAAGGTCTATACTACAGTTTTACAGTTCCACAATTCAAACCTGAGTCAATTGACCTCAGCCAGACATGGGTCTTCTATTGCAATATAGACATACCCCAAAGTAAAGTTACAAGAACTATCACTCCTCATGCTTCAGGGTATAAATGCTGATCATCAACTGAATAAAGAAGAAATATTCTCTATGTTATACATTAAATATTGTATTTAGGTTCTTGACAGGAGCTTTACACGTACTTCTGAGGAATTTGGCATTGACTGCAAAATAATTTGTCCTTCCAGTCCAAATTGCTTCCAGTTTGGCAACTCCTCTGTTTGTTTTTTACTGAATGAGTATCTCCATTGGAGATTATAAATCACAAAGCATATGAAGGAAGAAATATTTTAAATATTAATGTGCCCCTCCTACATCCAGAGCCTGATAAGTCTTCTCAACATACACAGTTTCAAAACACTGACTTCCTTGCAGGGAGCTTTGCAACCATTGCATTTAATTACAGCCTCCTCATCTGGCTGGAAATCTTGTGTCACATTATATTGGACATTGACAGTGAGGTTTAGAGGTTTAAAACATAACCTGCTTCAAAATATTTAGAATCTAGTGATAAATGTTGATTAAACTCCTTTTTAGAATCTCCAAATCCACCACACTTAAGAACTTTTCTTAAATTTCTTAAAATAAATATCCCACTCTTACTTCCATCTCTGGTGTGATCACAGCACAATACAATATGAAAGCACTCTTTATTGCTCTGCATCAGTAGCCACATTGAGAATTATCTTACAATCAGTTGCCATCCAGATTCATTCCCCATACGTAACTTTGTAATATGGGGAAGAAGAGGTAATAAGAGAAGAACAGTTCTTCTCTTACAGTGGTGCAAACCAGAAGTAAACCAGCTGAAATCATCATTGCTGTAAAACTTGTGAGGGTGAGATCAGAATTAGGCACCACGTTTTCAACAGATATATTATTTATGCAGATAGAGGGATGGGCACAAAATCCTATTAATTAAAGGAATACAGAATTGCATGAAAAGCAATTTTCACTGTCACCAGAAAATTGGGATTTAAATGATGGCGTTTACCTTCACACTCAATGAAAGAGGAGGATTTGACTGTAGGGAATTCATAAGATCCTCTGGGGGAGGTTGTGGATAAGGGAGTGAGTATAAGATTCCTCCAGACACTGAATCTGAAAATGACAGTAACAGTGATGAGGAAATGCATTATTTTTGTGATACTACAAATATGACTCATTCAGTTTCTGTGATTGTTTTCTCAAGTCCTCTAGCCTAGTTAACAACTCATCAGATTAGGCATATCATGTGCGGGTACAGATCTGGTCTTCTGACTCACCCTAGTGGGAGGACCAGGTTAGATCTTTGTAGTTCCAGATCAGGGATTTAAAATGCTCAGTCTCTCAAAGATAAGAGAGAGTTAGAGGGAGAATAGGTCTTCGCAGGAAAACAGACAGCTTAGGAGGGAGTTCAGGGCTTTGTTATATAAGCAGGAATAAAGGCAAAACACACAATAAAGGGTGAGTTTGGGTCATAATGTAGTGTTCCTATGCAGTGTTGGGAGTGCAAACTGTCCCTATGTACACATTCATTCCCCCATTAAAAAATATGTATCTCATGTTATTTTACTTACTAGGTGCTGTTGACACACATATGTATGGTAAATCTGGTGACGGTCCAATCTCATTTTCTTTGGCTTTATTTTCATTTTCAGCAGGATACCAGGGTATGCTCTCCTGTTTAGGGGACTCTAATGGCACTTTTGCAGGATTAGAAATATTAGAGACTGATACCCCTGCAAAACAAACAAAAAACCAAAACCCTGTATAGCCACATTGAGAAAATGAGCTTTCAATTTGGGTCAAAATGTCCTAAAAATGACATATTACATTATCATTAAAATATTTAGTGAGAGTGTAACATATTAAATTTAATTAATTAAATAAAAACATAAGAACTGCCACAGCAGATTGCACCAATGGTCCATCTAACCCAGTATCCTGTCTTCCAACACTTGCCAATCCTAAGTGGTTTGGAGGGAATCAACAAAACAGACAAATCGAGTGATCTGCCCTTTCATCAACTAACATCTGGCAATCAGAGGCAATGGACATCCAAGTCTATATGGTTGAATTTCTGACCATCTTGGCTAATAGATGTTGATAGAATTATTTTTCATGAATTTATCTAATTCTTCTTTGAACCATGTTGTAGTATTGGCCTTCACAACATCTCTTGGGCAAGGAGTTCAACAGGTTGACTGTACATTGTGTGAAGAAGCATTTCCTTCTGTTTGTTTTAAATCTGTTGCCTTTTAATTTCATTGAATGACTCTAGTTCATGTGTTATGTGAAGCAGTAAATAAAACTCCTGTACTCACTTTCTCTACATCATTCACTATTTTATAAACCTCTATCATAATCCCTTTACTGCCTTTTCCAGATTGAAAGGTTCTAGTCTCTCTCTACAGAAACAGTTCTACACTCTTAATTATACCATGGATTTATATAGGGGCATTATGACATTTATTGTTCTTCCATATTTCTCTTTCCTATTTGTTTCTAACATGGTTAGCTTTTCTTCCACAGCCACTGCACATTAAGCAGATGTTTTCCCTGCGGCTGCACATTAAGCAAATGTTTTCAGCAAACTATCCACAATGTCTTCAAGATATTTTTCTTGAACGGTAACAGCTAATTTAGATCCCATAATTTTCTATATATTGTTGGGATTATGTTTTCCAATGTGCATTACTTTGCTTTTATGCACATGATTTAGACTTAATACGTATTACTGAGGATTAATAAAAAGTGGTTGTATGAAACAAATGTATTTTATCGACATCACCATGCATAAATTGGTACTTAAATTTATCATTAATGCTAACTGATCTTTTTATCTGATAATATGAAATATAGTACTTTTCATCTAAGGATCTCAAAACACTTCAGGTATATTGGTTAAATCTCAGCACTTCTGTGAGATAGTAGTGTACTGTTTGAATCATTATATGGATGAGTAAATTGAGGCATGGAATTTCAGTGACATGCTCAAGATCACACAGTCAGTAGCACAGGTAGTAACAAAAGCAAGGAATCCAGGCACTAACTTTTGAACCGTTTAATATGTCCCTTGAAGTGCGCTTAGACAGCACCCTTATCTTGGAATAGGCTACACAATTTGCTCTATACATATTGCGTAGCTTATTTTGAATGTATTTTGCAATAACGTGCTATTTTGAGACATCCCTTAACCCTTATGGATTAAGGATTACAGGGATACCAGAATAGCACACCCATTATTTCAAAATCTATTTTGAAATAACAGGCGCATGTAAAAGATGCGGAATAGCTATTTTGGGATATCTCTGGTATCCTGAAATAGCTCCGCTGTCTAGACGTACCCTTGGGGAATTAGTCCTATAGAATATAATATAAAATGACAACTTTTTGTAATCTTTTTGAATCATTGTAGAGATTTTAATAATTATGCTACAGTTTTATAGACATCCATCAGACAGTAAATAACCTAAAGAAAGAGTTTCTTAAATTTCATAAGATCTGAGAGTAATTTTAATAGAATCTTGTTGGTTTCCTCCTATTAAATATGGTGGGATTTTTCTGGTAAAATGCAGAGATTTATCATCATCTTGATGCAGAGAGAAAGCCTATGTCTTTCCCATAGTAATTATTACTTGCGATGGACAGCTCCCCTCACAGGACAAAAACATGTGTGTAAAGAAACACTCAGGGTTTTATGAACAATGTGTAAAACAATAATAATGATTTTCTTTTAAATAGCTTGCTTCTCAATATATTTTACAAAAGAGGATTAGTGTCATTTCCCCCATTTTGCAGTTGGGGAAACCCGAAACAGAGAAAGGTGAAGCGTTATGTCCAAAGTCACACAGCAGTCGGTGTCAATGCCAGAAAAAGGACTCTGGTCTTCTGCCCCCACACCCTGCACATTACTCTATTAGGGTATGTCTACACTACAGAGTTAGTTCGAACTAACTTAGTTCGAATTAGTTAATTCGAACTAAGCTAATTCGAACTAACGCATCTAGAACTAAAAACTAGTTCGAATTAGCGTTTTGCTAATTCGAACTAGCAAGTCCACATTGAGTGGACCCTGAACAGGGCTTAAGGATGGCCGGAAGCAGTGCCGGCAGGGCATCAGAGGAGGACTTAGAGCGTGGAGATGCTGTCTCAGGCTAGCCGAGGGCTGCGCTTAAAGGGTCCCGACCCCCACCCCGGACAGACAGTTCTCAGGGGTGCCCCGCTTTCAAAGCAGTCCTGGCTTGCAGTGCCCGGAGTACCCACACTGGGCACATCACAGCACTCGGCCATCAGACCGGCTGCACTTGCCGCAGGCTGCCATCTGGGGAGAGGGGGCAATCGGGGGGCTGCAGGAGAGCTTCCACCCCCAGAAGCCCGCAGAGCCAGGCCAGTCCTCCCCATCGGGGGCTCGTACCCCATTCCTCCCTCACCTCCTTCCACTTACCCTTCCCTAGCCCCTCTTCTTGATGTACAAAATAAAGATAACGTTTCTTCCAACATTGACTCTGTCTTTATTGAACAAAACTGGGGGAGACTGGGAAAAGGAGGTGGGAGAGGGGAAGAGAAAGGTTGGGAGAGGGGAGGGCAACTAACATGATCAGGGGTTGGGAACAGGTCCCAGATGAAGAGAGGCTACAGAGACTGGGACTGTTCAGCTTAGAAAAGAGGAGATGGAGCGGGGACAGGATAGAGGTCTCTAAAAGAAGGGTTGGGTGGAGAGGGTGCATTCAGAAAAGTTCTTCATGAGTTCCCACAAAGAAGGACTAGAGGACACCAAAGGAAAGGAATGGGTAGCAGGCTTCAAACTAGTAAGAGACAGTTGTTCTTGACAAAGCAAATAGTTAACCTGTGGAACTCCTTGCTGCAGGAGGCTGTGAAGGCTACAACTAGAACAGAGTTTAAAGGGAAGTGAGATCAAGTCATGGAGGTTGGGTCCATGGAGTAGTCTTAGCCAGGGGGTAGAAGTGGTGTCCCTGCCCAAAGTTTGTGGAAGGCTGGAGAGGGATGGCACGAGACAAATGGCTTGGTCACTGTCTTCGGTCCATCCCCTCCAGGGTCCCTAGGGTTGGCCGCTGTCGGCAGACAGGCTACTGGGCTAGATGGACCTTTGGTCTGACCCAGGACGGCCATTGTAAGCTCAGGGCTCAGGGTCGGGGGTCTCAGTGGACCCCCTTGATTTTCATGCACACCTGCTCCTGGGTGGCCAGGCTGGCAGCTCTCCTGCCCTAGACGGCCACTTTCCTGTGCCTAGTGCGGAGATCGTGGACAAGGTCCACGATGTCTGCACTAGCCCAGGAAGGTGCCCGCCTCTTGCGGTCCAGGGCAAGCTCCCGGGAGCCGCCAGCCTGGTCCCGGGAAGAGGGGGTGGGCTGGGGGACATCGGGTGGGTGGCTCTGTGCCGTGCCAGGTGCAGGGTCTGCTGGCTGGGTGCTGGCAGGCTTGCACCTGGCACGGGCACCGTAGCCAGCCCGTGCCCCTTTAAGGGGTCTGGGGCCGGGAGGGGGGCATAGAGTTTCCCTGGTGTTGGCCAGAGTGGCCACCAGGGAAACCTGGAGAGGGCTAGCCTCCCACTAGTTCGAATTAAGGGGCTACACACCCCTTAATTCGAACTAGTAAGTTCGAACTAGGCTTAATCCTCGTAAAATGAGGTTTTCCTAGTTCGAACTAAGCGCTCTGCTAGTTTGATTCAAATTCGAACTAGCGGAGCGCTAGTGTAGCGCCTATGAATGTTAGTTCGAACTAACGTCCGTTAGTTCGAACTAACATTGTAGTGTAGACATACCCTCACAGTGGTCTCCAACTTTAAGCACAAAATTACTTTTTTAATTTAAATGCAATCCAAGATCTACCTGAAATATAAATAGCCTTGCCCCACCTCCTTTCTGCCCTTTCTCTGAAGGCCCGCCCCTGCTTACTCCATCCTTCCTCCTTTTCACCAGGCTGGGGCAGAGGGTTGGGGTGCAGGCTCTGGTCTTGGATTAAGGAATTTGAAGTGTGAAGGGCTCTGAGCTGAGCCTGGGGCAGGCAGTTGGGAGATAGGAGGGGTTCTAGATGCAGGCTCTGGGAGGGTGTTTGGATGTAGGGTTGCTCGGGGCTGAGGCAGGAGCTTGGAGTGCAGGAGGGGGTTCGTGACTAGGGTAGGGTTTCAGGATGTGGGCTCCAGCTGGGCACTGATTATCTCAGGTGGCTCCTGGGGCATGGTGCAGTGGGGCTAAGGCAGGCTCACTCCTGCCCTGGCCCTGCACCACTCCCTAAGGCAGCCAGCAAACTCCATCCCAAGTCCTGTTGTGCCCCCTCTCTGCTTTGTGGAAAAAGGATATAGAGTGGGAGGGGGCACCTTGTCATCAGTATCTCTCCTCAGCCTCCCCCGCCCTGCACAGAAAGCAGGAGGCTCCTGAGGGGACAGCTCCAAGGCAAAGGGCAGGAGATGTACAGCAGTAAGGGGAGGGACAGCTGAAGTGCTGGCACTTGATAGCCTATTGGCCAAACCAGTCAGGATCACCTGTCAGAGGCTCCAAGGTCTACCTGTGGGTCCCAATCTATTAGTTGGTGACCACTGCTGTATTGGATTTCACTGCCTACATCTTCATTGCTATTCTTTTTTTAAATAAGAGACAGATTAAACAAATGCCTTCACAAACCACATATAAGAGGAAACAGTCCCATTAGATGGTATTGGTTTAACAGACTGAACATGAAATGATTTATTTACTCGGGCAAAAGATCCAGGGTAAAATTATTAAGAGTACCCAAGAAATCTAGGTGCTGAAGTTACATTGGTTGTTAATGAGACTTCAGCTCTTACATGCCCAAGGGGTTGATCCATAGCCCACTAAAATCCATGGAAAGACTCCTACTGACTTTAGTAGGTTTTGGATCGGGCTCTAAGTTACTTTTGAAAATAAGACTTAGTCTCTAAGGATATGTCTAGACTACATGGCTCTGTCGCCAGAGCCATGTAGATTAGTTTACTAGACATACCCAAATGAAGCGGTGATTTAAATAATCGCCATTTCATTTAAATTTAAATGGCTGCCGCGCTTTGCCGATCAGCTATTTGGCGGCACAGCGCTATAATCTGGACGCTCCACAGTTGACATCAAAGGCATTTGTCGACCTCCCTGGTAAACCTCATCCCACGACGCATACCGGGGATGTCAACAAACGCCTTTGATGTCAACTGCGGAGCGTCCAGATTACAGCGCTGTGCCACCAAACAGCTGATCGGCAAAGCGCGGCAGCCATTTAAATTTAAATGAAATGGCGATTATTTAAATCACCGCTTCATTTGGGTATGTCTAGTAAACTAATCTACATGGCTCTGGCGACAGAGCCATGTAGTCTAGACATACCCTAAGGGTACATCTACACTGTGGAGCTATTTCGGGATACCGAAAGTATCCCAAAATATCTATTCTGCATCTATTGAAGCAGCTCGTTATTTAGAATAGATTTAGAAACAACAGGCGGCTTATTCCAATGTCCCGTTAACCCTTGTTCCATGAGGGTTAAGGGGAATTTTGGAATTGCGCTTTATTTATGAACTAAACTAATTCGAAATACACCTAAAATAAGCTATGCAAATTGCTACGGGCAAATTGTGTAGCTTATTTCGAGCTAAAGGTGCTGTGTAGGTACACCCTAAGTTGTCCAGGAATTCTTGAAAACTTTATTTCTATCTCCTTTTTTTTTTTTTTTTTTTTAGTTTCTCTCTGAGGGCTACATTCTGCTCTTACATTGTGAGTTATTGTAGATTAAAAACTGTGAAGTTGAAAGAACTTGGCCCCAAATTTAAAAAACTACTAAAATCCTGCTCTCATTAAAACCTGTTCAACCGGTTAGTGCCAATTATTTATTTCACTTTGTCATGTGAATGCATTACAGTAGTAAAGTGTAGGTTTAAATAATTGTATCTCAGTGGTTCTCAAACTTTATTGTTGTGAGTGATTGCATAGAATGTCAAGTTCATCTACCACCAATGGAATATGTATCACACCCTAGTATATTTATTTGACTTGCACTGAGAGGGTGTTATGCGCTAAATTATTCCTGGTATAGGTCACACTTTGAAAAACCAAAACCAAAAAACAACTCTCTAGACCAAGGTGTGAACTTGTGTGATATTTTCCATCTCATTCCATTTCCAAATATGCCCTTCAGCAGGTAAAAACAGGAAATCACAGCTGACTAACAAACATATAGCAGAAGTTGGTTAAGAAGAAAAAAACCCCAAAATTATCAAAACATTTGTGGTCTCAAAGACAGCATGAATGTAAAGGAGGAGTTAATTTACAGCAGAACAAAGGAGGCAAGAAAGGACTGTCTATATGATTATGGTTTTTAGATGGCTTGTTTATCCTGAGGTATAAATCTCACTTTGTGCAAGAAAATTAAGGAAATATCTACATTGCCCTGCAGCTTGGAGTAAGGGTTTGTGAGTACAGGTTGAACCTCTCTAGTCCAGCACCCTCAGGACCTGACTGGTGCTGAACCAGAAAATTTGGCGAACGACAGGAGGTCAATATTGTCTAGCACCATTATCAACACTCCCACTGCTTACTGGGCTCCTAGAAGACATTTAGGGGTAAATCACTGAGAGCCAGGGCAGGTGGGACTGCAAGAAACTTGCCCACACCCATAATAGTGGACATCTGGCTAACTAAATTCATGCCAGACCACGAATGTTTCTAGACCAAAGAGTGCCGGACTAGAGAGAGCCAGAATTAAAGAGGTTCAATCTGTATTAGCATTCACCCATATGCTGTACTATAACTCTCAGTTGGACTATGTGGGCATGAACATAAAAGTCCTAAGTTCGCAATGTAACCAGGCCCTAAATCGCACTTTAGACATGCAGGAATACTTATTTACATTTATAGGAATAGGTTAGGGAGGATGTGAAATCCTTGTGAGGGTGTAATCCCACAACTCTCTTCATTTTGCAAGATTGTTTACAATCCTATATGGATCCAGCCTAAATAGAAAATCATTGTTCCACATTACTAGAAAGAAATATAAATTGGAGGCAGTTCAGAGAACAAGCAAAAATGATCAAGAGCCAGAATTGATTAACAAAGAAAAATTAAGGACTAACTTGTTAATCTATTACTGCCCAATTTGTGCTGCTCTACCAGTGCAAAGGCATTGAATGTCCCACCTGGGAATTTCTGTAGCCAGGGAGAAGCCACACGTGATGAAGGGCTAGTGTAGCTGCTCTTTCCCATCCCCTTCACAGCCTCTGACATACAGACCATATCAGGGTACCTCTCCTCTCAAGATATTTCTGGATGCTGGACATTTGTTAGTGTAGCCCTGAGGATCTTCTAACTTTCAAAAAAAAGCTACATTGGGGGACACCTTTGCTCTCTAAATTAACAGATCATACACCACATACAGGCTGGATGAAACTGGAAATCAGACTGAAAGAGCAAACTCAAAACATTGCTGTTAAGAGAAAATTAAACATGGACTAGTTATCAGTGTACAGAAATTTGAAGGATAAAAATATTCTCAAGGGAAAGAAAGCAGTACTTTATAAAATTAAATAAGAACATATGTAGACGTAATAGGATTAAATTAAGAAAAGAAGAGAAGAATTTAGGCTATCAGGAAAAACTCTCTGACAATAGGGTGAATTAGGATGTGAAAGATTTTCCCAAGGAAATAGCTGAAACACCACTGCATAGAACATTTACAACCATAATAGACTACACACTTGGAAATGTCTCACCTGGACTAGATGATCTCAATTTCTAATGATTTTGTGTGTCAATCTGGCATCTTTAATCAGTTTTACTAAAAATTAAAATTATTGTTTTAATTTTGATAGAAAACATCAAAGCACCAGTTGGAGATTTATTTTCCCACATTATTATAACAGGTTTATTTTAAAGCAATATCAGCAGTACAAACTTTTTAAACTTGGAAGTTAGATAACATCTTTGTGTTTTACTTAGTAGTGGCTATATCTGAAATAGGGACGTTAAATATCAGTTAATTGAATAATTGATTAACCTCATGAATTCTTATCAGCTACTCAACTATTTTATAGTCCCTGGGGATGGGGCCTTAGCCAGTGCTCTCCGGCCCCACTCTTGAGGAACCCCTTGCCACTCTGCATCCCTGCCTCTGGATCAGAGGCAGCAGCATGGGGTGCCAGGCAAGAGCTGCCCAGCTCCCCTTGCAGACCGGCTGCCTGTCACCCTGCAGCTGCTGCCTCTGTATCAGAGGCAGCAGCGCGGGGTGGCAGCAGCATGGGGTGCCAGGCAAGAGCTGCCCAGCTCCCCTTGCAGACCGGCTGCCTGTCACCCTGCAGCTGCTGCCTCTGTATCAGAGGCAGCAGCGCGGGGTGGCAGCAGCCCCTGTCCAGGATGGGAGACTGAGCTCCCGAACCCAGTACGAGCCAGAACTGCACTGGGCTGCCTGCCCACCTGGCTCTTAATACACTTTAAATGCACTTTAAAGTGGGCGTAGGACCCAGACCCGGTGTGAATCAGGACTGACCGGGCTGCTGGCTAGCCTACTAAAAAATTTACTGGGGGGCAGGAGGCAAAATGTATGTAGTCTATAGCATTAACCTATAAGCTTTTCCTTGTCGGTTAATCGACTACAATATTACATCCCTAATCTAAAACAACTCGGAAACAGGGTGTTTCATTTATAATATGTGTTCTTCCTAAGTATGAAAACCAAAGTCCCTATCACATTGATGGAAGTAGAATGTGGGCATACAGTTCTTCAAAACTAGGGAGCTTCACTTTAAATGCACATCTTCTTTGGTTTTAATCTGCCTGGGTTTTGCACCCAGATCCCTGAGTTTTGCTTCGCTTCCAGAGCAAGGAAGTAAGCTCAAGAAAAAAAAATTCAGCACTTATCTAGTTAAAACTTAAAATCCCTGCTCACCAACAGAAGTTGATTCAATAAAAGACATTACCTCACCTTTTCTGTAATATCCTGAAACTGACACGTCTACAACACTGCATAATCTCTGCAGCATAAATTTAGGGGTTTTTTGTTGTTGTTGTTTCCATTTACATGAAAAGTACTAAAATGAGAACTGCTTTCCCCACTGTCACTGATTTTCTGAGGGCCTTTTTTTAATGTTGTAACTTCCTGCATACCCAGCAAACAGTCTATTACTGAAGCTACAGAAATGATGTAACTGTAAGAGTCCAGGGGAATCATTGTTCCTGATGATTCAGAAATGGCATTTGAGTAGAGTAGGAGAGAGGCCTGTCAGAGTTCTAATTCTTTTGGTAACAATCTCTCAATATCTTTTTGGGCCTGATTCTGATCTCAATAAAGTCAGGATGAAATAACTGGTTTTACAGTAGTGTTAGATCAGAATCAGACATAAGAACATAAGACTGGCCATACTGGGTCAGACCAAAGGTCCATCTAGCCCAGTATCCTGTCTGCCGACAGTGGCCAATGCTAGAGGACCCAGAGGGAGGGAACAGAAACAGGTAATCATCAAGTGATTCCTCTCCCGTCATTAATTTCCAGCCCCTGACGAACAGGGTACGTCTACACTACAGGGTTTTTTCGAAAAAACTTCCCCTCTGTCTAGACTGCTACCGCATTCTTTCGAAAGTAACTTGAAAGAACATGGCAGTTTTTTTGACTGCGGAAACTTCGTTTTACAAGGAATAATGCCGTTTTTCGAAAGTGCTCTTTCAAAAAATGGTGCTATGTAATGCAAACTGTGCTTTTTCGAAAGAGAGCATCCAGACTGCCTGGGTGCTCTCTTTCGAAAAAGCGGCTTGCTTTTTCAAAAGTACTGGTTGTAGTCTAGATGCTCTTTTTTGAAAGCCTCTTTCAAAAGAAGCTTGCAGTCTAGACATAGCCACAGAGGCTAGGGACACCATTCCTATCCATTCTAGCTAATAAGTATTTATGGACCTAACCTCCATGAATTTATCTAGTTCTTTTTTGAACTCTGTTAAAGTCCTGGTCTTCACAACATCCTTTGGCAAGGAGTTCCACAGGTTGTCTGTGCGCTGCATAAAGAAAAACTTCCTTTTGTTTGTTTTAAACCTACTACCTACTACGGTTTTATAAACCGTTTAGCCATTAAAAAGTATCATGTTAGTCTCTAGCACATCTGCTTGAGGGGTGTCTGCTGAATAAAGTACTTAGGCACAAAACACAGATATTGAGGGCATAAATATTGAGGACTTGAAAGCTTTTCCATTTTTCTGCTCACAGTTGAACACATTTTGGAACTCACACAAGGAGATAATAACATGAACCCTTCTGACTACTGACAATAGAAGAAAATAGAGATTATGGCCCAATTCTGTAGTGCCTAAAAGCAATGGAGAGTTTTACTATTAACTGGAGTATAGGAGTAGGTGATAAGATATTCAAATTGTATGACCAATTGGATCTCATAATGTAGATCTATCAAGGACATTGGTCAAAACTAAATATTGATTAAGCCACAATAACTTTTAAAAAACTGTCCATCAATTGAATATTGATGAAGCCACAGATTAGCCTGGGGAATTAGCCTCTCACTCCTCTTCTGAGTCCTCCCTTTCCCATCATTTTTCAGCATTAACCCCTTTATTCTCTCAGATACCACCTCTCCTTGGCCCTCCGCATCAACCTATCAAAATCTAAACCATCTCTCCTGTCCCCCAACCCTTGCCCCTGCTCTGCCCCCTTACCTCTGAGAAATGCAGTCTAGGGGATTACAGGGCATGGCAGCAGCAGGGTTTGCCTCTTTCCCCACTAACCATGTGGGCAACAGGAACCAGAGTAGCCCAGCAGCCTGTTCTGCCCCACTGCCCTGCCCTCCCAACCCGCTGAGCCTCGCTTCCCCATTGGCGGTGGGAACTAGACTGCCCAGGGTAGGGTGCCCTGCTTCCTGCCGCTGCTGAGAAGCCACATGCAACAGGCCAGGAGAGGACGGTGTGGCGGGGCAGAGCAGGCTTCCGGGCCACTCTGGCTCCTGCTGTCTTTGTGGTGGTGGAGGGTGACCATTGCTGCTGCTGCCAAACCAGGCCCCTGTATTCCCCCAATCCCTCCCATCCATAGGGTCCCCAAAAGCATGGGGTGTCTGCCCCGATTCATCCTATGGACAAGACAACTCTGTCTGCACCATTGATTTGTTGGTGAAACATAGGTGTGTGTTCTTTTCAAACTCCTGAACGACAAAAGTGCTAATGCAGACAAAACTTTAGTTTATAATCCAAGGGTCTGAATTCACCAAAGTTTACAACTGTGTTACTGATGTGCAAATCAAAATAGATACCAGCTCATTTTCCCAGAAGCTCTGTTGATTCCACAGGGTGAATAGGAGTATGATTTCTTTCTAGATGTGATCTTGAATTCAAACAAGGGGTATATCTGTTAAGTAAGAAGCAATTTTTTGTGTTGGGCCAATGATGTTAATTGAGCAAAACTCCCTCTTAAATCAACTGTAACTTTGCTTGATTAAGGAAGGTAAGATTTTTTTGGCCATTAGTTACTGTTAAGAGTAAAACTGCATTTTCAATGATAATTAAAACAGGATGTTTCTGGGCTATTTAACATGGGTATTTCAGTCTCCTTGAGCCAGCTGTTATTTTGTCTATTGCACTATTAAATCAGTCTCCAAGTCCCTGAAACCCTGACCATTTATCTGAGGAATCTGCAGAGCTGATTCACTAGGACAGTGGTTCTCAAACTGTGGTTGTGAACCCCATAGTAGGTCACAACCAGTGTTCCCTCTAAACTGCGAGGCACCACAACGTCACAGGTGATTAATCAGAGGTTCAGGGCTCCTTGCGCAGAGCTGACTGACTGGGTGGGGCTGATTAAGCTGCCTGGTAGTGCAGCATCACAGGTGATTAGAGGAAACACTTGTCACAACGCTGTTTTAACTGGGTCAGGAGGGCTGACTTGGGGCTCAAGTTTTAGCCCTCTACCTCAGCAAGTCTAAGGGTTTCAGTTCTGTCCCCCAACCCTTCTAGAGCAGCGGGGCTCAGGTTTTGGGCCCCCACCCAGGACAGTGGGGCTCAAGCATGCTCAGGCTTTGGTCCTCATTCCTGGGGTTGTGCAGCAATTCTGGCTGTCAGATGGGGATCATAGTACAATGAAGTTTGAGAAGCGCTGCATGAGAGTTTAGTTAATATTTGTGATGCACTGCTACCACTAAGAGTAGACACTAAGCCATGACCAGGACACCAAAATGTTTTGAGAGACAGCATGGCCCCCACTGGATCTAAAAGTTTTAGAAGCTTAGTTTTTTTGGAAGAGGCTTTTCCAAAATTTGGTCCCTCTACACTGGGCTAGATTTCAGAAAAGCCTCCTCCTTTGGAAGAGCCCTTCTTCCTTGTGGGAGGAGAAAGACAGGGCTTCCGAAAGAGCGCATCTGCTCTTCTGCAAAAAAAAAAGTAGAAGAGCAGATGCATTCCCTGGACATGGCAGAGTTTTTCCAGGATACCTCTGTTATCCTGGAAAAACCCCGTAGTATAGACACAGCTTTATTTTGGACCATTTACTCCCTGTACAATTTGGACATTCCTATTAATCCTTACTCACATGGGAGCCAGCTTCTAATTTTCCCTGAGGGTGCTCAGTCCCAGAGTGGGAGAGATGCTTGGTTGGTAGGGGCTCCTGAGCAACTACTAATGTTTTGTGGGAGTCTATGCTTACTTATAGAACAAAAGCAAGGAATGTGCTCAGAAAATTAAAGGTAGCAAAATTGAAACTGACCAGTGGCAACATCTACACAATGTACCATTAGCCAGTAGAACTGAATGATGCATAATTTCATCAAGACCTGGCTTACAGGAAGTGGAACAGATGCTGTTACATTTTTATTTTGGTTTGTTTTTGCTTTTTTAATTCTTTTTGAGTTAAAGACATAAATTCTTGTGCTTCAGAGTATAAGCCAGCCTTTCTGGGTACACTGTTTGGGACTTCTCTATATCAACTTTCTTGCATCTTCCTCTGAGTCATCAGAGACAGGATATTGACTGACAGGAACCAAAGATCTGCTCTGGTATAGCATGTGCTATGTTATTACTTAGTAGTATTTGTGAGAGTAGAAAATCTATGAAGTTGGAATATAAGAATGAGATTTTCAGTGAGAGGTTTTCTTAACTAAAACAAGTTTTTTTCTATGGTTTATGTTTCTTAATACAGTAAGTTCCTCTCAGGGAGAAAGATCTACTCACAGTCCAGAATTACTTGTGCTGCTCGGTAGAGTTGCAGTCCCTGGAGAAGTTCCAGTAGCTGTTGAACTGTTGCAAGCCTCACTCCCCACCACCACATGAGCTCTCTCGTTATGCTGATTCCTGTCTTCTCCATGCACTTGATTTTGCGCAGCTCTGTCTGATCAGTTATCACATAGGAGGCTAAAGGTAAAGAAGGGATATTTCTCTTATAAAAAGTGTAAGAAACAAACACAGGCAGGGGAAGTACACATCTATTGTATATGTTCATTTAGTTTACATTTGCAGAACAATTAAAAAATAGGTGCACAATAAGAGATGATAATGCAAATCTAAAGAAAAATCATTCCCTAGAATAAGAGGTATTCTAAATGGTTTGCAAAAATGAAAACATTTCTTTAAATTTTGAGAGACTCACAAAAACAAATTGGCAAAATTCCTCAAACTTTTGTCCATATTTTCAATGTAACTTTCAGGAACCCTGATATTTTGCACCAAAATGAGACCAAATTAATGTTCTGGTGTGAGGCCACTGAAATTAATGTGCTAAATTCAGCAGTGAATTTGGCCCTACCTACACTAGGAAATACCATTTTTTTTAGTATTAATTTTCATTGAACCAGAGTTGTATTACACTTTAGTGGCAAGTGTAAACAAGGACAAACCAGAGTTAGTGGAAGTGTCAGCTAAATCTATAGGAAAAATGGTAGTTCTCTAGTGAACACAAGACTTAAGTGAGATTACAGGGAATCTAATGGTATGTCTACACTACAGCTGATACAGCTACGGAGCCACAGTTGTATCACTGTAGTGTCATAGTAGACACTTCGTACATTGATGGAAAGGATTTTTCTGTTGGTGTAGTTAATCCATATCTACGAGAGGCAGCAGGTAGATCACCAGAAGACATTTTCCCCAGCCCTGAGTAGGGATGTAAGACTATGTCTAGACTACGCCCAAGTTCCGAAAGAGGATATGCAAATTCTGCATATCCTCAAAAGCAAAGGTTTCGAAAATGAAAGTAGTCGGGATGCGTTTTTTTCCCCGACAACCCCCCCACGCCTGTTCCAAAAGCTGCTCTTCCTCAAAATATGAGGTTTACGTGGCTTTTCGAAAAAGGGGTGGGTTGCCAAAAAAAAAAAATGTCCCGACTACTTTCACTTTCAAAAGCTCTGCTTTCGAAAGTGAGGTCAGAAGACGATATACAAATTCCCACGGAATTTGCATATCCTCTTTCGGAACTTCGACGTAGTCTACACATAGCCCTAAGAGTATAACTGTTTAAAGTTATACACTGGCTCCCACCTCTCTGGGAATGGGTCGAGAGCCGGCATACACTAGAAGGACACTAACTGGAGCCCGCAGTGCAGAGTGACAGCCAGGTCCCCGGAAGAGAGGCTTGCAAAAGCCAGCTTCCAGCACACATCGGCTCCTGGCCCAGCTCCCAGGGAGCCAGATGTGCTGCAGCATAAGAACATAAGAATGGTCATATTGGGTCAGACCAAAGGTCCATCTAGCCCAGTAGCCTGTCTGCCGACAGTGGCCAGCACCAGGTGCCCCAGAGGGGGTGGACTGAAGACAATGGTAAAGTGATTTGTCTCATGCCATCCATCCCCAGCCTCTGACAAACAGAGGCCAGAGACACCATTTCTATCCCCTGGCTAACCGCCATGGACATAACCGCCATGAAATTTTATGGACCTAACCGCCATGAAATTATCTAGCTTCTCTTTAAACTCTGTTATAGTCCTAGCCTTCACAGCCTCCTCTGGCAAGGAGTTCCACAGGTTGACTACGCGCTGTGTGAAGAACTTTCTTTTATTAGTTTTAAACCTGCTACCCATTAATTTCATTTTGTGTCCTCTAGTTCTTCTATTATGGGAACTAATACATAACTTTTCTTTATTCACCCTCTCCACACCACTCATGATTTTATATACCTCTATCATATCCCACCTCAGTCTCCTCTTTTCTAAACTGAAAAGTCCCAGTCACTTTAGCCTCTCTTCATATGGGACCCGTTCCAAACCCCTAATCATTTTAGTTGCCCTTTTCTGAACCCTTTCCAAGGCCAAAATATCTTTTTTGACGTGAGGAGACCACATCTGTACACAGTATTCAAGATGTGGGCGTACCATAGTTTTATACAGGGGCAGTAAGTTATTCTGTGTCTTATTTTCTATCCTTTAATTCCTAACATCCTATTTGCCTTTTTGACTGCCGCTGCACACTGTGTGGAAGTTTTCAGAGAACTATCCACGATAACTCCAAGATCTCTTTCCTGATTTATCATAGCCAAATTAGCCCCCATCATACTGTACGTATAGTTGGGATTATTTTTTCCAATGTGCATTACTTTACACTTATTCACATTAAATGTCATATGCCAATTTGTTGCCCAGTCATTTAGTTTGGTGAGATCTTTTTGAAGTTCTTCACAGTCTGCTTCTGTCTTGACTATCTTAAACAGTTTAGTATCATCCGCAAACTTTCCCACCTCACTGCTTACCCCTTTCTCCAGATCATTTATGAATAAGTTGAACAGGACTGGTCCCAGGACTGACCCTTGAGGGACACCACTAGTTACCCCTCTCCATTCTGAAAATTTACCATTTATTCCCACCCTTTGTTTCCTGTCTTTTAACCAGTTCTCAATCCATGAAAGGACCGTCCCTCTTATCCCATGACAATGTAATTTACACAAGAGCCTTTGGTGAGGGACCCTGTCAAAGGCTTTCTGAAAATCTAAGAATACTATATCTATTGGATCCCCCTTGTCTGCATGTTTGTTAACCTCTTCAAAGAACTCTAAGGCTGTGTATACATTGGCAAGATTTTGAACAAAGGCAGTCGCTTTTGCGCAAAAACTTGCCGCCTGTCTACACTGGCCGCGAGTTCTTGCGCAAGAACACTGACGTTCTAATGTAAGAAATCAGTGCTTCTTGCACAAGAACTATGACGCTCCTGCTCAGGAATAAGCCTTCTTGCGCAAGTGTTCTTGCGCAAGAGGCCAGTGTAGACAGGCAACATTAATTTCTTGCGCAAGAAAGCCTGATGGCTAAAATGGCCATCGGAGCTTTCTTACGCAAGAAAGCATCTACACTGGCATGGATGCTTTTGCGCAAAAGCACATCTCTTGCGCAAAAGCACATGCCAGTATAGACGCTCTCTTGTGCAAATACTTTTAACGCTAAAACTTTTGCGTTAAAAGTAATTGTGCAAAATCTTGCCAATGTAGACGTAGCCTAATAGTTTAGTAAGACATGATTTCCCTTTACAGAAACCATGTTGACTTTTTCCCAACAAATTATGTTCTTCTACGTGCCTGACAATTTTATTCTTTACTATTGTTTCGATTAATTTACCCGGTACTGAAGTTAGACTTACCGGTCTGTAATTGCCAGGATCGCCTCTCGAGCCCTTTTTAAATATTGGTGTCACGTTACCTATCTTCCAGTCATTAGGTACGGAAGCTGATTTAAAGGATAGGTAACAAACCACAGATAATTGTTCTGCAATTTCCCATTTGAGTTCTTTTCAAACCCTTGGATGAATGCCATCCAGTCCCGGTGATTTGTTAACATTAAGTTTTTCTATTTGTTCCAAAACCACCTCTAAATGACACTTCAATCCAGGACAGTTCCTCAGATTCATGACCCACAAAGGACAGTGCATATTTGGGAATCTCCCTAACATCCTCAGCCACGAAGACTGAAGCAAAGAAATCATTTAGTTTCTCCGCAATGGCTATATCGTCCTTGATTGCTCCTTTTGTATCTCGATCGTCAAGGGGGCACACTGGGTTTTTAACAGGCTTCCTGCTTCTAATGTACTTAAAAAACATTTTGGTATTGCTTTTTGAGTTTTTGGCTAGCTGTTCCTCAAAATCTTTTTTTGCTTTTCTTATTACATTTTTACACTTGATTTGACAGTGTTTATGTTCCTTTCTATTTATCGCACTAGGATTGGACTTCCACTTCTTAGCTTTATACTGCAGAGCCCGCAGTGCACAACTGTGTGACTGCTAAGATTTTTAATGGTTATACAGTTACATTATAAACTGCTTTTTATATCCCTAGACCTGGGCAAAATAACTAGGTTGATCTAGTTTTTAATTTCTAAATTTAGGCCTGGTGTATACCCTGGTCTACCATTAATATGTAGATCCTCCTACTTATCTCTCAGGGGTATGAAAAATTCACACCCCAGAGGTCCATAGTTAAATACCATAAATGCATGTAGGTTTACAGAAAAATCTCCATAAAATCTCCAAGCTAGGGTGTGACTCATGGGATCAGAACAAGGAGTTCTTAAACCAAGGAGTCAGAAGGGGGGTTACAAGGCTATTACATGGAGGTTGTGAGGTTATTACAAGGGGGTTGCACCCAGTCAGTCCTGAGCATGGTGGGCTCTATGCCTGTGGAGGTGCTGACTCTGTGGATGCTCCAACCCACAGGTGTTGAGAACTCACTGGCAGCCTGCTCCTCTCCTCCCAATGCCTCCCACCTGCTGCAGTCAGCTGTTCCATGTCATGCAAGAGAGCCTGAGAGTGGGAAGAGGAGTGGGTGGGCCAGAGTGGGCACAGAAAGAGGCCTTGAGGAAGGAGTGAAGTAGGAACAGGGGCCGGGGCTAAACGGGGTCTCAGAACCCCTGGAGAATGGAAGATTCCAATGTCTGTTGGAAAAATCAATGTATTCAGAGGTAAATGTAGCATATAAACAAGGTGGATAAACAGGAGGCTGTCGACTGAATCCCCTCCAGCCGTGCTGCAATCCTGCTTCACCTCGAGCATTTAATAGGGTTAAATCTACACTATTATAAAAGGAGAGGCATCCGTCATGCCATCTGTCAAAGAGAACATTTGAGAAGACCTGAGAAGTTTCTAGAGGGAGGCAGACCCCCAACCCCACCTACAGCTCTGCCCCTTCCGCTGAGGCCCCACTCCCACCATAGGGAGGGTGGGGCAGGAGCACACCAAGCATGCACCTCTCCCCACCACGGGGAAGGGAAGGGTGCATAAGCATACCCCAGCATCTCCGGAGCAGTGGGGAGGTAAGAGGATGCATGACCCCGGCCCCAACCCCAACCTGCCCTCAGGTGCAACGGGGAGGGAGGAGACCCCAGAGTCTGAGCCAGCCCAGACCTCCCCTGCCCCGGAGCAGTGGGAAGGGAGGCAGCCACGGAGCCCAAACCAGCCCACGCCTCCCTGATCCTGGGAACAGCAGGAAGGGAGGAGATTATGTGTCACAACAGGATGGGTAATGAATGCTAGTACAGTGTTTCTCAACCTTTTTTTATAAAGTAGCCCTTTAAAAAATATCTCTATCTATCTAAGTACCCCCAGTACGTACAGTTTTCAGACACATAAACATTTTTTCTACCATTGCAACACATTTGTTTAAACAGCTTAATGGTAGCTGGGCTGGTGATGCAATTTTTGGGTGTAAATAGTACAAAAATAATAAAGTGCTGTAAATCTTAAAACAAAAATTCAGTTTTCTCCAAATTTCAGTTGTGTTGATGTACCCCCTAGACTTCTCTCGAGTACCCTAAAAGTACTCATACCCCTAGTTGAGAAACACTGTGCTGGTGTGTATATATATATATAATCTGTTTTAAGTGATAAAGTAGGATTGCACTCAGATTTACTGATAGAAATGTAGCCGTGTTAGTCTGGTGTAGCAGAAACAAAAAACAGGACTATGTAGCACTTTAAAGACTAATAAACCATCCCGTTAGTCTTTAAAGTGCTACATAATCCTGTTTTTTTACTCAGATATACTGTGTGAAAGGGACTGCCAATACAAGAAGTTTGAGAACCACTGGATTAATGATATTGGGAGTGGCAAGAGATCCTGTCAGGAAATGTGGGAACCTAGCTGGGGTGAAGAAGTAAGGAAGGACTTCCAAAAGTCACACTAAGTAGCCTACCTATTTCTGCACTTATCTGAATATAATGGAGGTTCAATCGCCTCTGGTTATTTACAGTTTGATCCCTTATATGTATGCATATGGGTGAACCCAGAGCCCGCATCCATCCATCTACAGCAGTGTTACTCCAACGTCTGGACGGAGTCCGGTCCTTTCACACGGCAAGCCCCCTCAGAAATTGGAACACGTTGTTTATTCTGAGAGGCCAAGCGGGGCGTGGGATGGAGGCGGACAGCTCCCGACACCCCAATAACTCCCAGTTTGAGAGCCCCTGATCTACAGGCTCCGGTGTGGAGAGAGCAGCAAACAGTGACTCTGTCCACAGGCCTCCGGCGTGCGACAGGAGGCTGAACCCTCCTAGAGAGCACAGCGCTCCTTGCTCCAGTGCACCGACCCTCGCCCTTCCTAACCCCTGCATAGACCCGAGTGGCTCCCAATCAACACACCCGCCTCCAGCTCCCGAGCGCTGCCCCCCGCGCTCCCCCCAGGGCCCCGCGGCCCCCTCTCACCGAAGCGCATCCAGTCGTAGTCGCTCAGGCAGTCCATCTTCTGGCAGAAATCCTCCAGCACGCTGGCGGGCATGCTGTGGAGGTACGGGGGCTGGGGGGCGCCCCCCGGCGGGGGCTGGGCCATGGCTTCACTGCCCCGCGCCGCGTCCCTCTCCGCCTGGTTCCCGCCCGTGGGCAGCAGCGGCTCCCTCCCGGGGGCTCTCTCCGTCGCAGCCTCCCGGCCACCTGTCTCCTCCCTGCACCCACGCGCCGTTTCTCCGCCCACACTGCTCACCAGCTTCCTCCTCTCCGGGGGCCGGCGTTGGCAGCCTGCCCCCCCTATCAGCGGCGGCCCCTGGTCCGGAGCGGATGTAAACAGGCAGGGAGACTCTGCCAGCCTCCTTCACAGGCGCTTCCTGCCTGGGTGACATCAGCCCCTTGGTTTTGAAGCAGGCGCTTCCTCCTGTGGCTGGCTGCTGCGTTAGATCTTCTTGGGGAGTGTGAGTAAAGGGCCACATCCCTGCACGTCACTGGCAGCTCGGTTCCAGTCACAGGACAGAGGCAGTGACCTAAAAGGTAAGTCAACCTAGCACCTCACCCAGGGGTGAAAAATTCACACCCCTGAGGCGAAGTCTAGACTACGGGGCTTTACTGGAAAAAGCTACGCAAATTGAATTCCACCATTTGTGTAGTCTTTTCCCATCACTTTTGCGGAAGAGGCTTTTCCGCCATTTGGCCCAGTCTAGACGAGGCCAAGTGGCGCAAAAGCCTCCTCTTTCGGCAAAACCCTTATGCCTCGTGAAACGAGATATACAGGGTTCCCCGAAAGAGCGTGTTTGCTCTTCCACAAAAACCCTGTAGTCTAGACTTAGCCTAAGTAGTCTACACTACAGAGAAGATGGAAGCTGCCGCTGTCAATCTTCCTGGGTTCAAATTACCAGGTCTAGTGAAGACACTAATTCAAACTGAGAGGGGCACTTTGGTAGATGCCGATAGTCCTGCTTCCACGAGGACTCCCTTCAACTTCCTGCAGTGTGGACAGCACCAAAAGTCAAGTTAAGATACTTCAACTTCAGCTACGCAATTAACGTAGCTGAAGTTGCGTATTTTAATTCAATCTTATCCTATAGTGTAGACATACCCTGAAGCACTTTGCAGCAAGTTAGTGATTTTGTTAACACTCTTCGGGTACATCTACACAGCAACATTATTTCAAAATAACTAGCATTATTTAGAAATAACAGTCTGTGTCTACACAGCAGGAAGTTATTTTGAAATAATGTTGAAACATAGTCAAGCTGGAGGACTTGTTACTCTGATTCCTGTAACCCTCATTGTACCAGGAGTAAAGGAAGTTGGAGGAAGAGTGCTCTATTTTGCTTGTGGAGCACGGCTGTGCGAGTAGGTCCGTACGCTGCCACTCCCCCAGTGGAGTGGGAAGGGGCAGGGAGGAAAAGGGGACACCAGCAGAACCCGAACGTACGTCGCTCTGCAGCACTCCAGTCGAGCTTTGCACCAGTCTCTGCCTGGACTCTGGTGACAGCTCCCAGGAGTGGCTCACCAGCTCCAAGCAGTGCCCCTCTCCCTCCAGCAGTGGTGACGGCTGCCTGTGGAGGGAGGAGGCTGGGCTGGTGGTGCACGGCGGAGGCAGTCTCACAGCGGGAGGGGAGGGCCACGCAGTGGAAGGAGGGGCTTGCCAGATGGTGGTATGTGCTGCATGGGAACTTGGAACTCTGGACACTGCACGCCATTGGCAGCGGCCCTGGCTGCCCGCACAAAGCACCAAGGGAGCCACTTATGTGCTGGGTGGAAGCGGGGAGTTGCTGCTGCGCTACGCTAGCATTGGGTGTCTTTAAATCTACGACTGTCCTGGGAAAAAAGTGACGTATGGTCACCATATCCCTGCGGGACACCTTGGACTGCCTCACGGCACGGAACATAGTTTAAGAAATGCTGCTATAAAGCAAACTAGTTTATTAACAGTAACTTAAATAGACAGTCATAGTATCCCCCTGCAAAACATTACATAAGTTCATTCAGGTACAGGTTGGCTTAATAGACTGACATAAAAGTCAAGGTCCCAAACCTATAAAAAGAAGGGACTTCACTACAGGTAAGGTACAGAGATGCACAGGCTACCACACCAGATTCAGAGGAATGGATCTACAGCAGGGATGTCACAGACAAGATACATCAGGCCAACAAGGCAAAGACATAGGATTCCAGGGTATAGGTGAGAAAAGGACTGATCAGGAAATGACACCTGGAACTATGGAGTTTGGATCTTCTTCTGTAGATCCCTTGAAGTATTTGCTAGCATGTGGAGTATGCTGCCATCAGGAAGGACAGTATCCTCTCTTGGATGCAGCAATCTTTTATGCTTTCGTGTTACTAGGCAGAACACACCTGACGTAACCCACATTGTTCCTTGCCCAAGAGAAAAAATACATCAGTTGTCCCAAGAAGAAAGATACCAATACGGTGGACAAAACAACAACCATTTACAAACAAGATGGTGACATGCCCAAACAAAATGGAACCTATAGTTTTTTTCCCCTGCAGAGGGTGCATTGACAAGCAGAATTAATCCCTGGGACAGCCAGCAGGAGGTGTTGCAGTGGTAAGCAAACTCCATCAGAGACTGAAATTATAAAAAAGGAAAACACCCCAACATGCACATTCCTCCCCATTAATTCACTGCACCTGAAGGAACAAAGTAAGCAGCCGTTGGACTTGGGGAGGAGGCTTGCTCAGGAAGACTGCTGAAAGTATGCAGTGAGAAAACTTTGTTTTGAATTTAACATAGTTTATTAAATTAAACACCAGTTGCACCAGTTCTTTATTTTCTTTTAGCAATTTGTGATTTTTATGCCTTATTACTTATACTCGCTTAAAATCTGTTTTTGTAAGTTAATAAACTTGTTTTATCTAATTCAATGTGTTTAAATTGAAGTGTCTGGGAAACTCCATTTGGGGGTGGCAAATTGTGTGCATATTTCTATTAAGTAACATACTATATTTAAAATGCATTGCTCAGGAGAGGGTGGGTCATGCAGGACATACATTTCTGAAGAGAAATCTAAGAAAAGTGTATTGGGGTCACCCTACAGCAGTGTTCTCTCTAAGCTGTGCAGCAGTACAGCTTCACAAGTGATAATCAGCCCCGCCCAGTCAGAAACACCATGCAGGGAGCAGACTGACTGGGCAGGGATGATTAATCACTTGTGTAGCTGTGCTGCTGCACAGTTTAGAGGGAACACCGCCCTACAATATAGTTCAGGCTGGTGGCAGTCAGAGTGTAAGCCAAGCATGGCGGGTTGGCTACTGTTACAAGCAAATGTTCAGTGTGTGGCATGCATGCTGGAAGATTGTTTGTTTGTAAATGGCTCAGGTGAGAGATGTTTGAGCCACAGCATTGTGAGACACTTAAAGTTGTTGGGCCGGGATGACACAGCTACTCAGTCTGGATTGTATATGGTATGTTACACCTGAGCAATACCAAGTTTATAATGGTGCTGGGTCCACAGTCAGAGGGGGTCCACCTGATGGGTCTGCCATCCATTGCACTCACAATCTGCCCCAAGCCCTGCCTGTACTTGGCCTCTCCTCCCCTCCACAAAGCCCCATCCTCCTTTGCCTCTTTCCCATGAGGGTCTACCTGCTCAGTGGGAGCAGCACAGTGGGCCACAAGGGGAAGAGGCTAAGGCCTCTTGGGATACAGCACAACCAGAGCAGGTCATAGGGCTACTATATAGATGCCGGGATTTACAAAAAAATTCAGCCTTCCATCTGGGTCTGCAGCCTTTGAATTTGCTGTCTGAGAAGACCCATTATGTCCTCATACTGTTCTCTCTCTTTATCATGCTTGGACTCCTGGGCCTTTTTTCTGTATTCGGTCTTTCTCTCTGCTGTTGTTCACGTTGGTCCTCCAAGCCCTTTGTTCATGGTCTGATGCAAAGCTGTCTTGCAGGATCTTACAGAACATGTTCTCTCTAGTCCTCTTCTTTCTCAGCGTCAGGTGGTCTGTAGGTGTGGTGAGATCACCCACAAAACCGCCATGCCAGAAACTGCTGATAAAAACAAACAGATGTAAATTGTATTACAGTCAGAAGGGAAATATAAGTTTCAGAACTCCCTTCCCATTGCTTTGGTAGTTAATATAGAGGCACCGCTTTGCTCGTGTGTTAGCATCCTCCTCTTGACTTCACTGGTTTGGACCAAAGAAAGGATGGGAGTCTGTACAATTGGAACAGCAACATTGTGGCTGTGTCTAGACTGGCTAGTTTTTCCGGAAAATCAGCCGCTTTTCCAGAAAAACTTGCCAGCTGTCTACACTGGCCGCTTGAATTTCCGCAAAAGCACTGACTTCCTACTGTGAGAAATCAGTGCTTCTTGCGGAAATACTATTCTGCTCCCGTTCAGGCAAAAGTCCCTTTTGTGCAATGCTTTTGCACAAAAGGGCCAGTGTAGACAGCTCAGATTTGTTTTCTGCAAAAAAGCCACAATCACGAAAATGGTGATCAGGGCTTTTTTGCGCAAAAGTGCGTCTAGATTGGCACAGACGCTTTTCCGCAAAAAGTGCTTTTGTGGAAAAGTGTCCGTGCCAATCTAGACGCTCTATTCCGAAAATGCTTTTAATGGAAAACTTTTCCATTAAAAGCATTTCCAGAAAATCATGCCAATCTAGACGCAGCCTGCAAGAGTTGCTAGTGAAGAGGAGATCTTTCATCCGCCTGCTTTTTGGAGCTCCACTCCTAGGCTATGTCTACACTGGCACGTTCTCATGCAAAAACTCTTTTGCGGAAGAGTTCTTCTGCCAAAACTCTTCCAGAAGAGAGCGTCTACACTGGCATGTGCTTTTGCACAAGAGCATCCATGCCAGTATTGACGTTCTCTTGCGCAAGAAAGCTCTGATGGCTATTTTAGCCATAGGGCTTTCTTGTGCAAGAAATTCATGTTGCCTGTCTACACTGGCCTCTTGCGCAAGAACAGTTGCGCAAAAGGGCTTATTCCTGAGCAGGAGTGTCAGAGTTCTGGCGCAAGAAGCCCTGATTTCATACATTAAAACGTCAGTTTACTTGTGCAAGAACACACGACCAGTGTAGACAGGAAGCAAGTTTTTCCGCAAGAGGGGCCGCTTTTGTGCAAGATCGCGCCTGTGTAGACACAGCTCTAGATTAGTTGTCAGCCAGAGCTGAAAGGCCCAATCTGGCATGCATGGATGTCACTGGCAAATACACTAAGTAAATTTGCTTGTTGCCTTTTATTCCTTTACATTTTTAAAATAAATAGTTAGTGTGGGTATACTGGAACAACTTTTATAATGGGGGTGCTGAAAGCCATCGAACCAAACTCTAAACCTTTTGGATGATGGAAACCACTTCATACAAGGGGGTGCAGTCCAGCATCTTTGGCTTACTGCAACTTCAGCTTTGGAGAAGATTGGCATGGCACTGCTCTCTCAGCTCCAGCCAAGTGAATATAGGCTTCCAGGGTAGGGCTCCACTAGTACTAGTAAGAGTGTAGTACCAGTGTAGACAAGGTACTGGTGTTTTTAACACAATGCTGCAGGGTCTTTTTAAATGTTGGAACCTGCTGACACGTTGTCTATACTACAATTCAACATGGAAGCTTCATAATAGCAATGGAAGGGAGTTTTAGGGAGGAGAAGCTTAATGTAGACATAGCCTTTGGAATGAGTTAGTTATATTTTGTAAACTGGTGACTTCGTTTCGGTAGTTTTGCAAAGTATAAATTTATGGTTGATTTAAAAAAATCTCTAGCATACAAGAATATAGGCTAAAAGGTACTTGATAAACACACACAAGAAAACTAAAAAATAAAATCCATCAAGTTAATATGTATTTATGTATTGTGGTGGTGAACAAAACTCAGTCCATGCACAATGTTTTAAGAAAAAAATAAACCAATATTTACAAAAAATGGAAGATACACTTAAATATTTACAGCATGGCTTCGTATTCTTACTCATTTAGTTTTACAGCAGTTTTCCTAAAATGTATATATTTTGTATCATTGGAAATAAATGTTCAAGATTAAACAATGGTAAAATATTATGCAAAGATCTACCTCTTATCTCACATAGTACTTAAACAAGGGGTGGGGAACCCTATGACCCACAAGCAGAATCTGGCCCCTGACTTAATTTCATCAAGCTGGAAGCCTCAAGAGTTGGTGCACCTGCCTACACTCCCAGGCCTGGAGTGTGATTGCCAGATCACCCTGTTGCAAGGGAATCCCCTAGCCTTAATGCCCTCACTTCCCATGGGGCTGGAGTGTGGCATGCAGAGTTAAGTGTGAGTGAATGGTGGGTTTTGTGGGAGGTTTTTTGCTTCCCATGTTGACAGCAGGTGAGTAGTTAGGGTATTTTTGCTTGTGTGTGGCCCCTGATTATTCTGTGGGTTAGTGGACCCTGACCAAAAATGGTTCCCTACCCAACAAACCTCTGGTAAATTCCTACACATATGTTATTTGCACCCTTGTATCAGTGTTCATCCTAGGGATGTAAAATCTTGTTTATTCTGTTGACTAGTTAACTGTTACATTTAACTGGTTAGCCAATTAAACAGGATCCCACAGGTGGGTGGCCCCAGTGTGGCACAGCATGGCAGATCCAGCCAGGCTGGAGAAGCCCCACATCCACGCTGCCAGTTAACTGGTGATAAGAATGACAAAGGTAACTTTTTGTATTTGATCAAATTCTGCTGGTTGAAATGACAAACTTTTGAGCTGCACAGAACTTTCTCTTGGGTGTCAAGCAGAGTGCCCGAGCTAAATACAAGCTGGGACAGATTGTTAAGCATAAAGGTTCATACGTGCTACAGCTGACCACTTGGGCAATTAAGGTTAACAAGCAGTAAGCTGTATTACAAATTGTTGTAATGAGCCACAAAACCTGTTGGTGTTAACTCCAGGGTTTTAGTATCTAGCTGAATTATGAATGCAAGTGCTCTCCCCCCCATTCCATACCTTTCCTCAAGCCCCCTCCTCTGAACATGTCTGATCCCTGCTCTTTCCCCTCCCTCCCAGAGCATCCTGACCACCATGAAACAACTGTTCACAGCAGGCTGAGGCAGTGGAAAAAGGGAAGTGAGAGGAGTTAGTCAATGAGGTGGCCAGCTGGTAAGAGGTGCTGGGGGGCGGGGAGGGGGGTAAGAGAGGAACTTGGCTGCTGATTGGTGCTGAGCACCTGCTAATTTTTCCCTCTGGGTGCTCTAGCCCCAGCACATTCATGGGGTCAATACTCATCTGCAAATTTTGCATCTGTTGTTTTGGCAGGGTATGGTGCTGCTTGGAGCTGGCATGTCCTAGTATGTGTCTTCTTCTGGCCTTCAAACAGCCCTCCAACCTTAAAAACTCAGTATCAGAAGGAAGCTTTCCACAAACCAGGACATATCAACTAAAAGTGATGCATGGCAGTGTTACATGTAAATTAATAAAAAGGTCCAGCAACAAGTAAAAACATCCAGACACTTTTTAAAAAGCGTTTTAACCTAAGTGTTAAACCCTTTATTGTGATAACCCTGATGCAGATACACAAAAGCAGGGAGAAGGGGAAGAAAACTCTTTTTGCCTATGCACACAGACTTTCCATTTATTTTAGTGAGCTTTGGATCAGGCTACCCCATCCACAACCATTCTACATCCCCTAGTGTTACACCTGTATGATCTGAACCAGGGAGCAAATTTTATCTTGGCGTAAAGGGGTAAAATTCCCTGAAGTCAATGGAGTTATACACACTTATGCAAGTTCCATTTAGGTAACTACAGTCTTCAAACTAATTCAAATTTTTCTTTGATGTGACATCCTCGCTAATGATAAGGACATTGTCTGTATTTATAATCACCACTCCCCCCAAGAAAATGATCATGGGTAAGTCAATGTTATACCACTATATCAGAAATGCATTGTTACAGTTGTTCTGAAAAAGTCCAAGAGCAAGATTCTGTCCTCAGTTCCATCCTACAAGGCCACTGATGTCAACAGAACCACATAAGTTTAACTGCACACAATTGAGTCTCCTATGTTTAAATTGAAACATCATAAACTTGGTGTTTGTTGCATACTATTTGATCTCTTGAATCTGGCTCTTGCCATCCTAATAAGTTTTGTGTATTGAAACCAAATGAGAGCAAGCACCTTTCAGAGCATGAAATCCTGACACCTACTCAGCTCCTGAAATGTGTTTCAACGTGGTTAATACCGCTTACACACAGTAGTTTCACAGTGGTATCTTCTTCTGCACACAGGAGTCTGGAATGAATGATGTTCATTTTAAATCAGGAGCTTCATTCCTTATTTTGCTTCTTTCCAGAGACAGCCGTTGAAGATCCTTCTCAATCTTGGGATGATTTTCCAGGTCTTCATATAATGACTGAACAATATCCAATTTCCTGTAGTCCACTGGTTTTACCAGACTGCGAACAACCTGAAGACATCTCTCTTTTAGACTGAACACTGCAAAGAGAGATAGAAGATTAACATTTATGTAATTTGACATTTCAAGCTTCTCTAGCATTCTCCAGCCAAATATATCAAAAGTATATCACAAACATTCATGAATGTAGCCTGCAATATTTGTGAAATAGGTATTACTTTTCCTAGAATGTGGAGAAATGAGACCCAGTGAAGTTTGACATATAGTCACTGACAGAGAGAAACAGAACTCAGATCTTCTGACTCCCAGATGTGCACCCTATCCATTGGATCATTAAAAAAAATCCCACAAGATACATTAGAAATGAAGAGAGGAGGGAGGCTTAAATAATGTCAAAGGCCTGTAAATAACTGTACTCCAGAGAAATCAATGTTTTTGCTTTTTCAAAATAATAAAATATTATTAATTGCTTGAATATCTGAGTCATACAGACCCATCCTTTTACTAATATAGAATAAGGTCTCTGGTTTTAGCTCATTACATTTCCCTTTAAATTCTACAGATTGAACCTCTCTATTCCAGCAACAACCATGGTCTTAGTTCGCCACATGTTCACTTATCATGGGGGTGGCTAAGTTTCCCATGGTCCCATAAAGTTTTACAGTCATCTGTCCTGGCTCTCAATGTTCTGTGCTGTTATTTAGCCCTAATTTACCCCAAATGCCTTCCAATAGTCCAGTAAGCTGTGGACGTGTTGGTAATGCTACTAGACAATATTGACCTCCAGTGCTTGGGCAAATTCTTTGGTTCAGCAGCGGACAGGTCCCAAGATTGCTCGAATAGAGAGGTTCAACCTGTAGCAGATTTAACTCTTTTCATAATTTACCTGGAAGTGTGATATTTGCAAACACAGGCTGGCCATTTATATTGTGAGTAGGCACAAACATTTCTGTCTGATTGACAAGAAGTCCATCATCTGTTTCTGCATCTCTGAACAGCCAAAGATGTTCTGTAACAAAACAGATAAAGAAGCTGTATATTAGGGATGTAAAAACTGATAAGCAAAAGCTTATAGGTTAATGCTATAGACTACACACACATTCCTCCCACCACTTGCCAGTAAATTTTTTATCAGGCTGGCCAGCAGCCCAGCTCAGTTCTGGATACGGGAGCTCAGACCACCACCTGGACAGGGGCTGCTGCCACCCTGAACTGCTGCCTCTTTATCAGCAGCACAGGGTGACAGCACAAGTCCACAAGGGGGGCTGGGTTTTAAACTGGCTCCCCTCACAGACCAGGTCCCACGTGGCACCTCGCACTGCTATCTCTGATACAGTGGAAGCAGCACGGAGTGGCAGGTGTCTTCTCAGGAGTGAGGCCAGAGCACACTGACTGCTGGCCCTGCCCCCCAGGGACTACAGAATAGTGGACTAACCAATAAGAATTCATGAGGTTATGCGACTATTCAATTAACCAATATTTAACATCCCTGCTGTATATCTAATTGTTTTAAATGTTATCTTTCAATTGTATACAAATATGAAGATGGTAACTTATTTTAAAGTTAAACTGAGCTTTGGAATTAGTAACTACAGGCAGTCCCCGGGTTACGTACACGATAGGGACTGTAGGTTTGTTCTTAAGTTGAATCCGTATGTAAGTCGGAACTGGCGTCCAGATTCAGCCGCTGCTGAAACTGACCGCCAGTTCTGACTTACATACAGATTCAACTTAAGAACCCCAAGCTTCCCCAAGTCAGCTGCTGCTGAAACTGATCAGTGCTGATTCCAGGAAGCCTGGGGCAGAGCAACTCTGCCTCGGGCTGCCTGTAGTCAGCGCTGGTCAGTTTCAGCAGCGGCTGACTTGGGGACGCCTGGGGCAGAGCAGCTGGGGTGCTGCTGGGTTGCTCCAGTAGCACCGCTCCTCGGCGGTACTAGCCCAACCCAGCAGCACCCCAGCTGCTCTGCCCCAGGCGTCCTGATTCAGCCACTGCTGAAACTGACCAGCAGCGGCTGAATCAGGACCTGGGGCAGAGCAGCTGGGGTGCTGCCGGTTTGGTCCAGTAATGCTGAGAGCGGGCGCTGCAGGACCAATCCGCAGCGCCCCAGCTGCTCTGCTCCAGGGTCCAAAACAAAAGCCTGGTCTGCTGGGGGGGGGGCACACTAGCCGCGCCCTCCCCCCCAGCAGACCAGGGACACGGGGAGCAGAGCCGCAGCGGCAGCGGGTGCCGCGCCTCTGAGGCTTTGCTCTGGCAAAGTCTCAGAGGCGCGGGACCCCCCCGCGGCTGCGGCTTCAGTCCCGGTGCCTGTGGTCTGCTGGGGACGGTCCCCAGCAGGCCACAGGCACCGGGACTCAAGCGGCAGCAGTGGCGGTTCCCTGCGCTTCTGAGGCTTTGCTCTGGCAAAGCCTCAGAAGCGCGGGAACCCGCCCGGTGCCCCGGGTCTGCTGGAGACGGTCTCGACCTCCAGGGCGAGAAAGCCCCTTTCGTAAGTGCGGATCCGACATAAGTCGGATCCGCGTAAGTCGGGGACTGCCTGTATTTCAATTTTTCTTCTGGCTTGTGTGGGACCACTGGAAGTGAGGTAGCAAGAGGAGTCTGGATGGAAGGGGAAAAAAAGGCAGATGATCCCAGAAAACACCCAAGATTAACCATATCATCAAGGTGACAGAAAAAATGAACACCTCTCTACTATGTTACATTATATATAAAAGTCTGTACTAGGGATGTAAGCGACCAGTTGAGTAGTTGACTACCCAATAAGCTTTGGCTTATTGGGTAGGTGCATCATTACTCGTTCCCTGCTTCCCCGCTGCCTCTGTATCAGAGGTGGTGGGGGGGGGGGGGGCAGGAGCCGCTACTGGGGGGAGCAGTCTCCATTGTGCATTTTACCATTTCCATGGTGCTCTTACTACATTTAAAATGCAGAGACGCAGTGGTCTGGGACTCAGTGTGAGCTGGGATTGCTCAGTCCTACCTTGCACTGGGTCTGGAACCTACCTCTGCTGCGGCTCTGCATTTTAAATGTAATAGGAGCTGGGTGACATTTAAACTACAGAGCCACAGCAGGGATAACTCCTTGACCTGGCAAGAGCTGGGAGAGAGAGCGCCTCCCCTTATCAACTAATCATGTAGTCAATACAAATTGTATTGACTACAGGCTTAGTTAATTACTCACTTCTTAACATCCTTAGTCTGTACTCTTGGCATGTGATCCTAAAGGACATGCTTGCCAGTGGTTTTCAAACAGATGTCCAAACTGAATTGAGAACTCTAGGATTTTCAGGAGCAAACATCATTATTCCCAATTCCTTAATGCACTCAGGCAACCACAAATCTTTTGGCTACTGCAACAGTAGCCTCAGGACAGGCAGAGTGGTCAGTACATGCTGTTTTGAATCAGAAATTTAATTTTTATCCACTGCTATAAATCCATCCACCTTAACACATGAGTTTCACCCCCATCATTCAAGAAATCATCACACTCCATTCATTTCCGGGATACCGACATATTACTCATCCAGCTAACTGGGCATTTCAAAGCTAGACTCATTCACAGATGATGTTCCAAGATCCTTATCTACACTTACCTTGCTCCTACTCCCTATCTGTACTCACCGAGGTGTCACTTGTCCTTTTCCACCCATCTGTACTCACCCAGGCAGCTCTACATCCTCTACCTGCTGCCTCTGACTGCATCTACCCTGGGACCTAACTGTAGCCACCCAAATCTGTTCCCTCAGCCCCCCCCTTACCATACTACCCAGGTAGCTGTGCCTCCTCTGAAATGCCGCTGCCCATTCCAATCAGACAGTCGTGACCCCCCGCCCCCCGCAGGTAGTTACCCGTCCCCACCTGGATACCTATGCACCCCCCCTCAGCTATGCACCCCTCCCCCTCCCCGCCTAGGTAGCGGTGCACCCCCCAGTAACTGCGCCCCCTCCGCCCAGCCCCACCTAGGTAGCTGTGCATCCTCCGGCCGGTGCCCGGCTGCAGGACCGCGTAGGGCTGAGGCTGGCCCTCGAAGTCCAGCCAGATGGGGATGACCAGCCGGGGGCTCCGGTTGCAAAAGATCACGTGAGAGGGCTCCCGCGTGTTGACAGAGCGCAGGAGCCGCCGCTGCTCCCGCCCTTCCTCCCCCGGCTCCTGGGGCATCTCCGAACCGACGCGCCAACCGCCACTGACCGGGGACAGGATGAGGCCTACGGGCACCTTCCAGCCGTTGGTCGGTGGGGAAGCGCCGGGGCAGGAGCACACTCCAATACGCATGCGCGGCACGTCGGCCATTACTCGCGGGGCGCCCTGCTGCTCGCGCTGTGCCGGGTGTGCGCCGCCTGGCGGTGAAGCTGGGTGCAGAGCAGCGTGTTGCAGGGCGGGGCCTCTCCATTTTGAGGCCTTGTTTGGAAGGGGGGGGGGGATGTGGCTGTCCCGGGGAGCCTGAGGGGAAGTGTCAGAGAGCTGCACTTTTCCAGCAGCACCCCCCCAGCCTCTCAGCAGGAGGGGCAACAACATGGAGGCCGGCCGGGGGGTGCTGCTGGACCACACTCCACATTTCCACCTGGCCTGGGCTGCTAACGAATGTGTTAGGCCAGAGGTTCTTGCCTGGATCTGGCCCCCGAGGCTCCGCATTGGGGAGCCCGTGCTGGTGCTCCAGTCCCCCAGCCACTCGCCCACAGGGCTGGATCACACAAATCTACTCGCCTCAGTCCCCTAGGCTCTGGTGTGCAAGGGGATTGTGGGGAGTGTGTTTCTCCTCAGTCAGGGGCCTCTCACTTTGTGTGTGGCCCCGGCTGACTGATTTTTCTGTGGGTCAGCGGCCCCTGATCCAAAAAAGGTTTCCCACCCCTGCCTTAGAGGGTGACCTCCTCTTCATACATTCACAATGTTGTTTAACACCATTACAAACGCTGGAAGCAAGATGGGGTGTGTGTGTGTGTATATATATATATATATATATATATATGGGGTGCAGAGTGAGAGCCGGCAAACTCTCCCATGTAATAACTTGGGAACATAGTGGTCTCACCCTCAGTTTGAGAGACCCCACCTCTGTTGGATGAGTGATGGGAGTGATTCACCTTGTGATGCATCTCCCTCACCCTTGCACTAGTCTTAAGCTTCCATTCAGGGGGCTGCTTGTGAACCATACAGACTGGCACAGTTCCTGTCTTGTGTACCATAGAGATGACCCTTGCTGTGTGGTCTCCCTCTTCCACCAAAACAGCACCACTACTCCAGGTATGAAACTAGATGTGTGTAGGTGTAAAATAAATGTTCATTTCGGGGGGGGGGGAGGGGGTCAGCTACTGGGTGTTTGTGGATGTAGTAGCAGGATACGTCTTTTGTAAGGCTTTAAAAAACTAGGACTTAATGTCATTGTGAGACTTTTGTTACAAATTTAAATGTCCCAAAACTAGTTTCTCTGGATTCTTAAATTTGACTAATGCTAAGAAACTGAACAGCACTTACAAAAGAAAGATAACAGTAGCATGTCACCAAAAAGCAACACTATTGTATGCGGTAGTATTTTAGCCCTATTGATCCCAGGATATTAGACTAGATAGGTTAGGTAATAACTCTTATTGGACCAACATCTGTTGTTAGAGAGTGACAAGCTTTCCTGCTACATGAAGCTCGTCACGTCTGAGAACATGTTTCACCTTGTATTTCGCTGTGGCAGTTAAAGTACTTTCCCCAGACCTCATGAACAGATCTGTGTAACTTGAAAGCTTGTTTCTCTCACTGACTGATGTTGGTCCAATGAAAGACCTCACCCATATTATATTGTCTTTCCAAAAAGTAACATTAACATTCAAAGTTTTACAGTAGACATTTTTGAGTGACTGTGGTATCAACTGTAGTTTGGAAAAACCTTATTGAAATGTTTGCTGTGTGTTGGAAAGGGTTTATGAAAAGACATTACAAATTTGTGTTCGAAGAATATTATTTACATTGCAAAGTTAAAACCCCTGAAAGTTTGGAAATGGCAGAATTTAATTGCCCCTTGTACATCTGTATTATGGTAGCTTTTAATTATATAGTCTCACAGGATCCCTGGAATTTAGGGAGCTATTATTTGTAATATCAACATATGTCTGAGTGAGAGAGAAAAGGGGAAGAGCATCATACATCCTTTTTTGAATGGAATTGATAAAAATTGCTGGCCTCTGTATGGGTGGCTTTCAGTCAGGGATATGCATACTCCTGAGGATTCGCAGAGGTCTTCCAGGGGGTAAATCAACTAATCTAGATATTTGTCTATTTTTACAACAGGCTACATAAAAAATACTAGTGAAGTCATTGCAAACTAAAATTTGATAGAGACAATAACTTGTTTATACTTCTCTATTTATTATATAGTGAAATGTGAGTACAATATTTATATTCCAGTTGATTTGTTTTATAATTACATTAGCAGATTACCCAGTGTTGTTTGGGCTGTAAGTCAATTAAGCTTTTTTATTTTGGAAAATAAAAAAAAATGTACTTGCTTTATTTTAATGATTATGTTTTTCAGAAACATAGTATTATTTTATGAAGTTAGTTTTTATTTTGGATTTCTTAAAAAGGTTGTTAAAAGATTTCTGTTTAATGTTTTTTTTTAGTAATTTTTTAAAAATGGGAATTGCATAAAGTATTTTTTTCTTCCTATAAACTCTTGTCATTTGCTATGTTTTTTCAAAAAAGGAGTATAGTCAATTTGGTTTCCAATAACATTTTCTTTTAGTTTTCAAAACTTAAGCATTGATTTAGCTATGCCAAAACAGAGCATTACTCTAAATTTCTCCATTTTATATCTTTTCTGTAAGATTTATGGAATCCTATTCCAGTTTCATTCTATTTTTCTGGCTCATCTTGGTTAAGTCTCTTTCAACATTCGCTCAGTTATGTCAGTTTTGAGGACTGTACTTGCTTTGGTGATTCTGTCTCTTTTCTGTTTGGTTTTATGGGAAGCAATCCCATTCCAGGCACATCCTATTTTCCTGGCACAGCCAAACTCTTACATTACTTTAAGTTGTGATAAGAGGAAGCTATATATGGTCCCAGATCTTACCATTTAGGAGGAGATCTCGATCTAAGAGACAAACTCTCTATAATATATATAGCCAGGGCTCAACAATTTAGATAATCTACTCGCCATGGGCAAGTAGATTATAGCCTGGCACGGCGCCGCAGCGCAATCAGCGCATGTGCAGCATGCTGAACTGCGCGGCTGGCGAGCGGGGCTCGCCATGGTTTGATGAGCCCTGTATATAGCATATGGTAAAAATGGTAAAGTAAGCTATTTTTTTCTGTAATAGTGTGCTGTGACATGTTTTTATGTGTTTTATGTGTGTTTCTGTAAGTATATAGTTTTTAAGTGAAGCCTAACTGTGGAGTAGGCAAGACAGAGTCAACTCCAGAAAGGGATACAGTACTTTGGAATAGATGAGAGCCACTGTTCTGGCCTCTAGAGAAGAATCAGGACTTTTACTAAAAGTCATATTTTAAAAGTTTTACAATTAAAAATTCACTATAAAAATTATAGGATACAACCTGTTTTTATTACAGGAGAGCTCCTTAGGGGAGGTACAGTTGAGAAATGTGAGTGTATATTTATGCTTTATGGGACAAATATGTTTTAGTACCTGTGAGGAGTGCACATGTGTTTAGTTCTGATAGGTTTATGTGTCTGATAGATGAATATATGGTGTATGAAACAAGTGGATGAAAGAATGTATACAGGCAGTCTCTGGGTTACGTACAAGATAGGGACTGTAGATTTGTTCTTAAGTTGAATTTGTATGTAAGTCGGAACTGGCGTCCAGATTCAGCCGCTGCTGAAACTGACCAGCGGCTGACTACAGGAAGCCCGAGGCAGAGTTGCTCTGCCCTGAGCTTCCTGGAATCAGCCGCTGATCAGTTTCAACAGCGGCTGAATCTGGACGCCTGGGACAGAGCAGCTGGGGCACTGCCGGGTAGGTCCCCGCAGCGCCGCACCTCAGCGCTGTGGGAACCAACCCGGCAACACCCCAGCTGCTCTACCCCAGATGTCCCCAAGTCAGCCGCTGTTGAAACTGATCAGCGGCTGATTCCAGGAAGCCTGGGGCAGAGCAATTCTGCCTCGGGCTTCCTGAAGTCAGCCGCTGGTCAGTTTCAGCAGCGGCTGACTTGGGGACGCCTGGGGCAGAGCAGCTGGGGTGCTGCCGGGTTGGTCCAGTAGCGCCCCTCCTCGGCGCTACTGGACCAACCCAGAAGCACCCCAGCTGCTCTGCCCCAGGCGTCCTGATTCAGCCGCTGCTGAAACTGACCAGCAGCGGCTGAATCAGGACGCTTGGGGCAGAGCAGCTGGGGTGCTGCCGGGTTGATTCAGTAGCGCCGAGGAGCAGCGCTGCGGGACCAACCAGGCAGCACCCCAGCTGCTCTACCCCAGGCGTTGCGAGAAAAGCCTGATCTTCTGGGGGCGGGGGGCGGCGCACAAGCTGTGCCCTCCCCCCCAGCAGACCAGGGAGATGGGGGCGGCGGGGCCGTCGAGACGTGCCGCGGTCCCGCTGCCCACGTCCTCCGTGGCTTTGCTCCGCGTCTCCCTGGTCTGCTGGGGAGGCTCCCCCAGCAGACTAGGGAGATGCGGAGCAGCTTTTCTCGCCCCGGAGGATGCGGGCGGCGGGACTACGGCACATCTGGGCAGTCCCGCCGCCTGCGTCCTCCGAGGCGAGAAAAGCCCCGTTTGTAACTACGGATCCGACATAAGTCGGATCTGCGTAAGTCAGGGACTACCTGTATTTAGGGATGGGTAGATGTGTGTATGTGATTATGAATGTGTGACAGTGTGCATACACTGTATTGAATCAAGTGCAGTTTTCTGTGGGCAGAGGAAGTCTTGCCCCTTCACTCTGACTGGGCATGCTCCAAACGCTGGGACAGCATAAAAGGCAGTAACACAGCTCAGTCTGGGCTGGCCAGCGAAGGACAAGAACCTTCACCAGGAGCTCCAGAACCGCACTGGCCAGAGACTCAGATGGTGGGACCCCGGAGACCGCCGCAAACTACCAGCACCGCAGGAGCCCCAGGGAGAGCCGGCTGCGGAGGATCCAGAGACTTCTTTTAATGGACCTGCACCAGCATTGGAAGGAAGTGACCCATGGACGGTAGCGGAATGGTATCTCCCATTCAGGTGAACTTGGTGTGTTTTGTTCGGACTCCCTGCTGAGCGAGTGACAGAATGCTCTGCCACTCACGGGACACTGGGTTGGGACCTAGTGGAATAGGATATGCCTAGGTCCCCCTACTGGGGCAGTTGCCCTCCCCCCCAATTTATTAACTCTGCACTGAGTTAAAGGGCTACTCCATAATGACTTTGGCCACAAGGCTGTGCTTACCCTGAGTTAAAAGGCCATTCCCCTTTATTGACTTTGCCCTGAGCTGAGGGCTTCCCCATAATTGACTCTGACCATGTTGCCCTGTGTTAAAGGGCCACTCCCTATTGACTCTGGCTAGTAGGCCACGCTGCCCTGAACAAAAGGCCATTCCCCTTCATTGACTCTGGCTGATAGGCTGTGTTGCCCTGAGCTAAGGGTTCCCCCATCATTGATTCTAGCTGTTAGGCTGGACTTCTTTGAGATAAGGGCTAACTTCATTGTCTCTGGCTGTCGGCCTTTACTGCCCTGAGTTAAGGGTTAATTCTATTGACTCTGGATGTTGGGCTGGATAGCCCTGAGATGAGGATTGACCTTATTGACTTTAGCCATTAGGATATACTACTCCAGACTGAGGGTTGTTATTTACAGACTAAAAGAGCCTGCCAACTGACCGGCGACTAAGTAAGCGGTGTCCACACACCGGGTCCCCTCAACCCCAGAGATGGAGTGTGCAGAGGCTGCAATGGTATGAATATTCAATTTTGGAAGGAAGTCTCTGTGGACATGAATGAATCAAATTGTGTGTTTTGTCATAATCAATGCACGTGATGGACATAGGTCTTCAAAGTTCTATTTACAAATGCACAGTGCTGTACTTTCCTGCAAGGGAGGTAGTTCTCCCCAGAAGATCCACATATCACATCCCCATCAACTGCATTTCCCTGGATACTGAGCTGTAACTTTCAAAGCATCAGAAACAAAACTTCTAAAGATCCGCCTTTCTCTCCTCCTTATTGGACAATGTAAATCAGAGCTTTTTAAGACCATCTGTGTCTATTGTCTGTATGAGTTAACAGAGCAATGGAACATGCATTAGTTAACTGAAAGAGACTTGCTTTACTTCTAGCTCTCCTTCCACATCTCTCCCAGTAGATCAGTTTGGCAGGATCTTATTAGCTACATTTGACAGTTTTGCAAAATTTATGAACAAACTTACTTCAGCTTGGACCTTCCACATTTAGGATTTAGGATTTAGAAACGTGATAGCAGTTTTTATTTATGAGCCTCAGTCTCTCTTTTGCTATTATCTTTAGCACTATTTTTTATGTACTGTTGGAGAAGGAAAATTTATTGTCTTAATTTCCTTAGTGCAGGAGACTTTGCATGCGTTCTTGCTTATATTTGTGTTCCCCCACTCCCACCCCTTCTCATGCAAAAATGCAGTGGTTGTTGTAGCACCTAAACTTTTAATTTTTCAGTAGGCTATTGGTGTGCATTTGTGGGGTTTTTTTATTGTTATTTCTAGCAGCAAGATGCTATTAGATGCAGAGATGAGGAAAGCCAACATCCTAGCCTCTCTCCAGGCTTTGGGGGAGGATTCTGCAAATGGGAGAAAGAGAAGGAATCCTAGAAGAAATTTCATCTCTGATCTGAGTCCTGCTGTGTGCGGCTGCCTTCCTCCAGGGAAACTTCTGTGTGGATCCAGATTCACTGATGGAATTCTCCAAAGGGGAAATCTCATAGGCTCACTGGCTCTGGAAAGGGTGAAACTGCCAAAGGCAAAGCTTGGGAAAAAGTTCAGAATTCCTAAAGGCAAAGGAAACAGGAGATGGGCACTCTCCCAATCTATGCAGCACATCATGCCCTCATCCCAGGAAGACCAGGTATGCTTTAAAGTGGGGACTGGCAGGAAATAGTCTTAAATGGGGATGACTGACAGGACCAAATTTAACCTTGGTATAACTCTATTAACATCAATGGCTTCCACCAAAAATAAATTTGGTCTCTGTCTTTGTGCTAAGGAACAATTTCTTATATATGTAAACAAAACTAGATTTTTTTGCACAAAAACTGACAGAAAATTATCTTTATAAATTAAAGAGGTTTTCGTGCTAGGGAGGAGATCTAATGTGAACCTTGTGTAAAACTTAAACAAGTTGATCTTTATAGTAACATTTTTTATCAACTTAAACCATGTGGAAACTCAGAACTTTCTCTTGTTAGAAACATAAAGCCAGTATTCCACTTTTTTCTGTCTTCTGCTTTTTGCTTCTAACCAATCATCTGCTGCTGCCACTCATTCCTCACTCAAGGTAGAACTGATTGTGATCTCACACTAATGTGACTGGCTCCATTAAAGTCAACATTCTTTGGCTGTGTCTATCCCTCTGGGATAAGGGATCTTTCGGAAAAGGCTTTATTTTCCGAAAGATCCGCGTCTAGACTGGCGCTTTTTTCTGGCAAAGCTCTGTGCTGAAAAAAAGTGGCAGCCATTTTTATGCTAATGAAGCAGGGGGGATTTAAATCCCTGCTTCATTTGCAATTGCAATATGTCTAATTTGCATCCCTTTTACGAAAAAGGGATGCAATCTAGACAAAGCCCTTGTGTATGGAAGAAAAATCTGGCCATTTTTTTCTCCTTTATGATATTTCATTTGGGATCTGTAGACCCAATTAGAATGTCAAAGGGTAAAGAATAAGCAGCAGAGAGAGGGAGAAGGACTCAAGAATCCCACATCCTATTTCTTTGTAAATTAGTAGTAAATAATGAGGTCAGGATCTAGTCCTTAATCAATTATTTTTTAGTGCTTTTTAATAAGATATTTCAAAGTTTTATTCAACCGAGGCTGTGGTAGCAGCTGCTCCTGTCTACCCCTGCTGAAGTGCTTGATCTTTGGATCAAGGTAGTTAAGCAGTTATTGGCCACTTAAAGTGCCCTGCTGCACTGCTTTGCAGAAAACGGACACAGAATAGTGCTGAACCTCCCTGCACAGTCTCTTTGTGTCCTTGCCAATTCCCCATTCCTTTGTGCAGTATAACCATGATGGTGTTTATGACCTTTCATGCCTTTAGGGATGCAGATTTGTCCCAAACAGAGTAAAGGATTTACAAACTAGAATAACATTTCCAGGGCAATCAGTCCTCATACTTCAGGGGCTAAACTGATTAAAGGACTGGTATAAAGAAGAATTTTTTCTCACGGATAGTATTGCCTGGCTACATGCATTATAAAAGTTTTTGCTCAAGCATCTGATATAGGTCAGAAACAGGCTGTTAGGCCTGCTGTGGGATCTTGTGGCTGTTCTGGGATGGTAATTTCTAGATTCCTATTAAAGAGACAGTGAGGCATACAGTTTTGAAGACCTGCAATTCTGACACTTCAACTACGGTATAACAGAAAAAAAATGAACACTTTTATGGAAACATGAATCCTTTATCTGAATGATTTTTATAAGTGACTTCAAGTATGAAAAGTATTCTTCAGCACTAAGTTTTTTTTTTAATGATATTTGTGTAACTAACATTGATATTTGTGTAACTAACATTCACTGAACAGGTAACGAGTAACTGGCCACTTTCTTCTTTCAGCCAAATCTTCTGTTCAGATTTCAGAAAATTGCTAAAAGCATTGTCATACTTTGCTTACTTTACAGAGAGCACCATCTTCTGTGAGTAATGAATATTTGTAATTCATTATGTTCTAGTCTATTTAGGATTATTTATATATCATATCCATTGCTATGGTCTCTGAGCACCTTGTATTTAGTACTCAAAATTTTCTGTTTCAGTTATAAATACATCTTATATAATTATAGCCTGACATTTTGGGTTAACTTTGGAGTAAGTAAATGCAAATTATGTGAGTGACTCTATAGAACAGGGGTGGACAAGATCCAGCATGTGGACTGGAACTGGCCCACCGAGCCTTGTAATATGGTCAATCAGCCCCTGCAGCATGGAGCAGTATTGCTCAAAGCTGCTGGCTGCTCCCTGAATCTCTCTGCACTGCAGCGAGAGGGAGACTTTGTGCACTGCCCCATGCCCCCAGCAAAATCTCTCAGCTCCTATTGGCCAGAAACTGACAATGTGAGCTGAGGGGTTTTTCTGAGGTCAGGGGAAATGTGCAAAGCCTCTCCTATGCCTCTTGTAGTGCAGAGAGCGACATAGAACAGAGAAGTCTGGGGTTGCTGGCAGGCAGGGAAGCCTGCCTGAGAGTTCTGCTAGCTGGGAGCTGTTTAGGTACGTGTCTCCTGGCCAGGGCCTCTCTCTTGCACCCTACCCCCTCGAACATCCCAACTCCCTCCCAGCTCCTGCACTCTCTCCTACACTGCTCCCCTGTTCAGAATCCTTTCCTGAACCCATACCCCTTCCCAGACCCTGGATCCTAGTCCCCTGCCCCAGGTTACCAGCCAAACCCTCTGTACCCTCCTTCCCCCACCCCAGGTCACAACTCCCTCCCAGACCCTGCAGCCACTCCTATATCCTTCCCCCAGTGCAGAATCCTCTCCTGAACCTATACCCCCTCCTGGACCCAGCACCCTAATCTCCTGCCCCAGTTCACAACCCTCCTCCAAACTCTCTCTGAGACCACACACCCTCTCAAGCTCCCGTCTGCACCTCACCTCTATCCTAGACCCTACACACCCTCTATAGAAAAGTGTGGCCCTTGACCACTTACCAGAATCTTGGAATGGCCCCCCATGAAAAATTATTTCCCAGCCCTGCCATAGAATATGGATGTGTTGCATTTAGTTACTATCTCCCTATATTTCAGAATGTATTATGTATTACCTTCATGAAGTATCACAATCTTATTTGCATATTTGTCTAAATTTACTTTATTATATTTACATGTTATTTATGATCAGAAGGTTTACAGCTCCAAAAATTAAAACCAGGTTAGAAAAGGAAGTTTTGTATAGCGATGACACAGCACAGTTACAAAAATAACCCAGGGCTCAATCTTATGGATTGGCCCATTGACAGTAACAAAACTATTAGAAACAAGATGTATGGGTTTGAAGGCTGGGCCTAGTGTTAATAAGACTAATCTCCATACTTTCATATTCTTGGTAAGTCATAGACCCATACTTAGATGTTTGGATGTGGACAAGAATTTAAGCCTTGCAGTTGTCTTTAATTAGCATGTTGTTCCAGTAAGTGAATATCTTTTTGTTAGAGCCAACCTCAGCTATGGGATTGAGCGAGTCAAGAGATGGAGAGCCCAGCCAAACCACATGGAACAGTCTAAAGAAGAGATCCTCTTTGATGTGACACTGTTCAGAGCTAATAAACAGGTAGGGAGAACCAGAGTTACCACCTCTAGGTCTAAGTTCTCCAGCCTAAATAATTTCAGTGAAGCCATCCTAATCACATGTATATGTAGTGATCCAAGGTCTTAGGGTCTGTTAATTTAAATGGAATGCCTGGACAAAACCATATGGCTCTACAGTTATAAAGAATCAGATTTAGGCCAGATCACGCAAGAAACAGTTGCTTTTTTAGTTAATTGATGAGAGGTTTGGTTTCTTTGCAACATTTCTCTACTGGCAAATATGTACATATAGATGCAGTTATCTACTACATATTTGAGAGAGTTTGTTTGTCTGTTCATCTCTGTCTGCTCAAGAACTCTTCCTAAACCGTCAGACCTAGGACCACCAAATTCGATATGCAGCTTTCTCTTACCATAACTTAAAGCAAGGTAAGGGTCTGGTTGTTTCTGGAATGAGATTCTGCTTCTCATAAAACCATACAGAAAAGAGACAATCACCAGCCAGGTGAAAGGGGTTGACTTGGGATGTACCCATCCCATTTGGGACTGCCCTAGCCCCAAGCCTCCCATCCCCCAGACACCTTTTTAGAGGGATGGGGGGGCCGGGTTGAAGCTCCCCTTCATCAGGGAGCCAGAGGAAAGTACACAGTTTGCTGCATTTTTCATTGTGGCTGGGGAGTACAGAGGCAGATGAGCCTTCACGTGCCCAAGATGGGGGACATTCACCTCTACCCCAGTTGTGCCTTCTGGAGCTTCAGCTGCCAGAGAGAGGTGCTTCTCACCTGGCCTCAAGCTGCTGCATTGAGAGAGGGCTGGAATAGTCCTCTCTTACCATGGCAGCCTGCATACTGAACCCCTCATCCCAGAGCACTGATTGACATGAAGTAAAACAAAAATAGTGCTTTTGCTGGTATAGCTTATTTGGTCAAGGAACTAGTATAAAATATAGTGGCAAAAACACCTGCCTTTGCCAGTGTAAGATGCCTGTGCTAGAAGGGGTTGCCAGTGTAGCTATATCAGAAAACTTTACAGTGTTGACCTGGTGCTAGTAGACGTGTAGCTATTTCAGTATAAAAGTGTTTTTGCTGGAATAGCATATTTTGCTTATGCTCACAGAATTTGTAGGTATAGACTACAATTACAGGCAGTCCCCGACTTACGCGGATCCGACTTATGTCGGATCCGCACTTACGAACGGGGCTTTCTCGCCCCGGAGGTCGGGGCAAAAAAGCCCCATTCGTAAGCTGCTCCGGTGCCCCTGGTCTGCTGGAGACCGTCTCCAGCAGACCAGGGGCACCGGGCGGGTTCCCGCGCTTCTGAGGCTTTGCCAGAGCAAAGCCTCAGAGGCGCGGGGAACCGCCGCTGCTGCCGCTTCAGTCTGGGTACCTGTGGTCTGCTGGGGACCGTCCCCAGCAGACCACAGGCACCCGGACTGAAGCCGCAGCCGCGGGGGGGTCCCGCGCCTCTGAGGCTTTGCCACAGCAAAGCCTCAGAGGCGCCGCACCCCGCTGCCGCTGCGGCTCTGCTCCCCGTGTCCCTGGTCTGCTGGGGGTGGGGGGGGTGCAGCTAGTGTGCTCCCCCCGCCCCAGCAGACCAGGCTTTTGTTTTGGACTCTGGGGCAGAGCAGCTGGGGCACTGCCGATTGGTCCTGCAGCGCCCGCTCTGGGCACTACTGGACCAACCCGGCAGCACCCCAGCTGCTCTGCCCCAGGCGTCCCCAAGTCAGCTTCTGCTGAAACTGACCAGCGCTGACTACAGGAAGCCCCAGGCAGAGTTGCTCTGCCCCGGGCTTCCTGGAATCAGCTGCTGATCAGTTTCAGCAGCAGCTGACTTGGGGACGCCTGGGGTTCTTAAGTTGATTCTGTATGTAAGTCAGAACTGGCGGTCAGTTTCAGCAGTGTCTGAATCTGGACGCCAGTTCCGACTTACATACAGATTCAACTTAAGAACAAACCTACAGTCCCTATCTTGTACGTAACCCGGGGACTGCCTGTATAGTCAATGAAAAAGGTTCAACTAGAAATTTGTTGTGAATTGTTAAACTTGCATTTGAGCTTCAGTAACCCCTTTTAATAAGCATTGTTAGGAACAGTCTGATAGAAACTAGTGCTTATGTGTAAAATCCAATGTGAATCTTTACTGGTGTCTTAAACAGTTGCAGTTTAATTAAGGTTCAGTCACTCTCTATTTTGGGTGGGATGTATGCATTTTGTATCAACAAGTATAAAGCTGTTGTTTAATCAGCTTTATTGTACCTGCTCATCTTTTTGCCATTTATATATTCATTCTTTTTTAATAAAATTTGTATACGTTTTCTGACATTTCTGCTTTCAAACCAGTTCTATTTCTTGCATGCTGTGCAATATGAGTGGCATATACTACACATGTAGATGAGAAATTCTAAAATGTGCTTTAGATTATGCTGTGCATATATCTGATGTGTTCTACAGTAAATTGTGACCCATTTTTAGGATCTTTATCCTCAGAAAAGTGCATTTTTGTATCCATTGTGAAGCAGAGGAACAACTTTGTTTTTGGAAACTCACTATAAAATGGCTAAAATACCATCTGAACAAAGTCATAAAGACCAGAGTCAGTTTAATTGTGTAAAATGTGCATGCAATTTTGTGCTTCATTTTTGCATGCGTATACTTTTAGCCAGGTGCGACATGACTGCACATGTAAACATGTCTTGGAGGATCTGGGCCTATGTGCCAAAATGACTTGAAAAATCTGGTCTTAAATGTGTAGCATGGCGAAGATGACTTGCCAAATTTGTTATTTAGAACTGTGCTTCAGATTTCACGACTGTATGAGTGAACCTAAGTATTTGTTATTTATTTAGTAAACCCAGCTCACATAGTACAGGTTGTTCCTGGTCCAGCACCCTCACACTTGACCAGTCTTGAATCATGGAATCTGCCGGACCAGCCTTTCTGCTGCTGCCAGTTGCAGGGCTCTGCTCCGGAGGCAGCAGAGGGGCTGGCATTAATCAATCAGGGGCAGGGGTGTGTGTGCTTAGAGGAAGAGGCAGGGTGACTGTGGAGACTTGAGGCTGGGTGCCAGGAGTGCAGCCCCATGGGAGTGCACTGAGCCCTACAGTTGCCAGGCTGTGCTCCTTGCCCCTGACAGCAGGGCTCTGCAGCTACCCTGTCTCTTCCCCTGAGCATCCCCCCAACCCTACCTCTCCCTGAGTTTGAGCACTGCAAATGAACTATTTGTGGTGCTCTGGAAGCTCTGGGACGGCAGGAGAAGAGGCTGAGCATAGGGTCCAGCTTTTCTGTGTGAGTACTCCAGACCCAGAGCGCCCAGGAGGATGCCAAACCACAGCTGTTGCTGGACTACAGAAGTTATTACTATTGTACAGGTACAACCTGTATTTGTGTTTGTTTTTCATAAACTTTTTTTTACCTCCATTTATGTGTTTATAATAACACAAGAAATGTTCTCAGGGTATCTTCACTATCCAGGAAATGAAATATTTCAGGGAGATGAGATATGTATTGCTGCTTTGTAAATGGCTTTTTGAAACATTATTATATGGGGGGGGGGGGGGGGAGGAGAAACGAATAAAAGCTTTTGCAATTTGCCAGAACCTGTGCTCATATACTTAATGATGATAAGTCTAAAATTATTTGGCTTTATAGTCACCTACAAATTAACAAGCTTTACATCTCATCTGTTTCTTCATGAAATGGAGTATTTGATTCCTACCATTGTGCAGTTAGCGCCATTTTTCAGCCCTTGATTTCAGGCTTGCAATTGTCACTGTTGTTATAGATTGGAGTCTTTTTTTCTTCCCTCTGGATATGCAATTCACATTAACATGAATGAGAGTTGCATACACTGACATACTGCCTATATGCCCTTAAGCTTTCCCTTTTAACTTAATTGGTTGAAATCTATAGAATGAATTAATAAGTCAGAACTGGTTGATTAAAATAACATTCTACAGATAACAGAAGAGAAATGTGATTGACACTGATGTTAATAGCTGTCACAGTCAAACATTTTAATGCAGTTTAATCAGTCTTTCCTAGTAAGTAAATTGGGGATACTACTACTGAGCTTCTTTGTAAAGCACGTAGGGTGCGTCTACACTGCAATACAGGCAGTCCCCGGGTTACGTACAAGATAGGGACTGTAGGTTTGTTATTAAGTTGAATTTGTATGTAAGTCGGAACTGGCGTCCAGATTCAGCCGCTGCTGAAACTGACCAGCGGCTGACTACAGGAAGCCCGAGGCAGAGTTTCTCTGCCCCGGGCTTCCTGGAATCAGCCGCTGGTTAGTTTCAGCAGCGGCTGACTTGGGGACGCCTGGGGCAGAGCAGCTGGGGTGCTGCTGGGTTGGTCCAGTAGTGCCGCTCTTAGGCGCTACTGGACCAACCCAGCAGCACCCCAGCTGCTGCGCCCCAGGTGTCCTGATTCAGGATCCGTACTTACGTCGGATCCATACTTACGAACGGGGCTTTTCTCGCCCCGGAGGACACAGGCGGCGGGACCGCCTAGACACGCCACGGTCCCGCCACCCGGGTCCTCCGCGGCTTTGCTCTACGTCTCCCTGGTCTGCTGGGAGGGGCTCCCCCAGCAGACCAGGGAGACGCGGAGCAGCTTTTCTTGCCCCGGAGGACACGGGCAGCGGGACCACAGCGCATCTGGGCGGTCTCGCCGCCTGTGTCCTCCGGGGCGAGAAAAGCCCCGTTCATAAGTACGGATCCGACGTAACCGCGTAACCCGGGGACTGCCTGTACTATTTCAAAATAACTAGCGCTATTCCAAAATAATGTAGTCCGCATCTACACAGCAGGCAGTTATTTTGAAACAGTGTCCAAATACAGTCAAGCTGGAGGACTTCTTACTCTACTCCTGTAATCCTCATTGTATGAGGAGTAAGGGAAGTTGGAAGAAGAGTGCTCTATTTTGAAATAAGTGCTGTGTAGACGCTCCCTATTTCGAAATAAGATATGCAATTGACGTAGCTCAATTTGCATAGCTTATTTCGAGGTAAGCCCTGCAGTGTAGATGCACTATAAGAGACCTATTGATGAAAAATAGTATATACAAACTAGGTATTTTTACTCTTATTACCACAGTACTCTGTAATGGCATGGAACTCGCTGCAATATAACAATTTGTTAATAACAGAGCATCTCTGTAGAAAGGAATCATACTAGTTGCTTCATAATAATTGACTTTCCCTTCTTAAAGTCAAGGATTTCTGAGCACGCCATACATATTCTTCGTCAGTGTCCTCAGGAGCGAAGTGAAAAGGATATCAGCTACATACTAATCACTCTGCAGCCTGTGAAGGCCTTTGGAAATTACTCCACAATTATTCAGAAGAAGATGGCAAAGGCTGCATGGTATTCAAGGTAAGAAGGACAACAAATCCTATGGGGAGAGAGATTGAATTGGTAAAGTCATAGTTCTGCTATACAAGCAAAATATGTCAGTGTTTAGGGCAGTACATAAGAGGCAGCAATAGTATGAATTAGTGTATAGGCTGACATGTAACTAGTTTGTGTAAGACAATAACACTATAGTGCTGATGGTGAATAAAGGCAAGCAAATTGCTACACTTTTTTTTTTTTTAACCAATAACTTGTGGTCTTGTATATGGTCTTTACCATAATGTGTCATGTGCCAGTGAGAAGCACCAAGATGTCACAAAAAGCAATATGTACACTGTCACAAATATAGAAAAGGAGGGAATATGGCTAAAGAAATTGAAATATGTGGTACTAGAAGATTTACTCGGAGTTGCTTGAATCCTTAACTCAATTAATTTTTATTTTTCTTCACTTAAATCATTGCTCTGGGATGGGGCTGATATGAGGGGTTTAGGGTGCAAGTTGCCCTGGGGAGAGAGGACTAAACTAGTCCTCTGTCACGGCAGCAACTCAGGGCCAGGTCAGAAGCACCTCTCCATGATAGCTGCAGTAGACACAGATGGGGGAGGGGTGCATGTCCCTCTGTTCGGGAACAGACAGTCACTCAGACATACAAACAGACTCTGAAATATAAGACAGGACTATGCAGCACTTTAAAGACTAACAAGATGGTTTATTAGGTGATGAGCTTTTGTGGGCCAGACCCTCTTCCTCAGAAGTGGGTCTGGCCCACGAAAGCTCATCACCTAATAAACCATCTTGTTAGTCTTTAAAGTGCTGCATAGTCCTGTCTTTTGTTTCAGCTAGACCAGACTAACACGGCTACATCCCTGAAATATGTATTAGATAGCTGTCCCTTTCTTCACCCTTGCCTTCTGTTGTCTCAATGGGGTTATAGTTGTCCTGGTCCACATCTCTGGCCTTTTTCTGCTCCCCTGTGGTCATTATATGGTATAACTGTCTCTGCTTTCTATTCCATATCCTCTGCTGCCCCCATGTGGCCCACCCTTTCTGTTTTATGAGAAACAATCCCATTCCAGGCACATCCATTTTCCTGGTACAACCAAACCCTTACCTTGCTTTAAGTCAGGTTGGGGAAACTTTTTAGGCTCCAGGATGGGGGACGGCACTGACTCACAGAAAAATCAGTGGGGGGCTGCACACAAGTGAGAAAGGTGGGGGAAACTAAAACCCTCACTGACATGGCCCCCGACAGAGAGGGGAGAAACAACTCCTCACATTCCTCACACATCGGAGCCCAGGGTAGTAGATTTTATGTGCTCCAGCCCCCACATTGGGGCAACAGGTCCCCGGGCCTGAGGTTCTCCAGCCCTGCTTTAAGTTATAATAATAAGAAGCTGCATACCAAATTTGGAGGTCCTAGCTCTTACCTGTTAGGAGGAGCTCTTGAACAGACAGACACATTCACAGACAAAACTCTAAAAAAAAAAAATCTAATATATATATTTAAGGCAGACTTTAATTTTAACATGTTTGTTCTCTGTTTTGCATTAGATGGAGAGGGTTTTTTAAAGACCTTCCCCGTTTGACAATTTTTTAGTTGATATCAAAGATGGTAATAATTGTTCTTTATGAGGGGGTAAGAGAAGTAGTTAGTTGAGATAGGATGGAATGTCGTTGTTACTGTTTTTGTTAAACTCCAATCCAATTTACTAAAAAGACAAAACAAGACAGAGCTGCACAAAATGGGAGATAAAGGAATAGCAAAGGTAGGAAATGCAGCTTGTGTCTCTGGTGTTGACTTACACTTAAAATCTCACTGCTGAAAGAGGGCACAGTCTGATCTCCCACTATGAGACCTAGCAAACTGGTACCAGCATTGAGCTGTTCAGGGTGTTGGTTTTTAGTTGCCTTTCTGGTTACCGGTTCACTGTTGTGTTGGGAGAATATACAGCCTTGACTGGTTAAGCCAGACTCTTATTAGACAGAAGGGTGAAGGGGAAAAAAAGGGATAGGAAAGAGAAGAAATAAGATTGGAAATGAGAGAGGGCATTTTTTTTTGTCTGATCCCTGGGTAGTGTTTGAGATTCATCCAGAGCTGGTAGAGATAGCATTGTCAGCTGGATCCTTCTCTTTGGCCTGGTCTGGAAATGTCTTTGGATCAGGATGATAAAGGTCTGGGGTCTCAGAAGACAGTGGAAATGGTAACGTTTGTTCCAGTGGCCAATTTTTCTCCCTACAGTCTCTTTCATTAAGGACTTCAGAAGATAGCATTGAATATAATATCCCATCCACTCATTGTTTTGTCCGCCAATTAGGCCTAATTTCCAACATGCCAATTTCGGGTAGTTGATTTTTGTTCTCAGACTTTTCTTGTTTACCAAGCAGGATCTTATCACAGTGCTTACATTATATCACTAAATCTTTTTGTTTGGATTAATTCAAAGTCTGTCTGTCTTTTGCACCTTTTCATTCCACGTTTATTGCTACAGTTTATTGTGACATTTTTATGAACTCTCACTCACTTTTCCCTGTTGGGCTCACAATTAGGGTAAATATATAGGCCCAGTTATTACAACAGTCCTGAACTAGGTATGTTTAAATCAAAATCCAAAACTTCATCCATATTTCACACCTTGAGCTTCTATGTAAAAGCATTTATACTATTCCAGTGTGAATGTATGATTTAATTTGATTTTAAAAACCTGACATTTTTGGGGAGGAATTTGGAAGTAGAACATATTTTATGTCTGCCAGCCAGGCCTTACTTATATTAGCACTTTTTCTGCCATGGCTGCAGCTCCGCTAATGTTCACAAAAGTGGGAACCTAGTAATAATAATTATAGTAATATCTAGCTATTATGCCCATAGATATCAAAGGAGGCTATACTCAATTTAGAGATGGGAAACTGAGGCATGGAGAAGTGAAATGACTTACTCAAGGTCACCTAGAAGGCCAGTAGCAGAGCTTGAAATAGAAGTTTGCTGAGTCATCAGCCAGTACTCTTTCCCTTAGGCCAGTGTTTTGCAAATTCATTTGGCCACGGAACCCTTTTAAACTCGAAATAATTTTGTGGAATCCCTATTAACAGCCTTATATATGGAGCTGAAAAAGTAGACCACAAATAAGTAAGGAGATAATAATAAACAAATGTTAAACAAGGTCTGGCTAAGCTGACATTACACAGGGTCACTTATCGTGGCAAAAACAAATGAAAATTGTTTTAAATAAAATTAATAAATGCTTAAATGTTTATTATTATTTTTTAAATAATAAAATGTTATTGTAATGGAATTTTCTCACTGAACCCTTATTTTCACTTTGCGGAACCCCGGGGTTCCACGGAACACCATTTGGGAAATACTGCCTTTTGCCAAAGTATGTAAAGCAAAAGGAGAAGCTGATGCAGTTCATAATTTAGCAATGAACTTAAGACTTTGAAGATTCAAGATATTCAGAACAGCAGTGCTGTTAAAGTCTTCACTGTTCAGAGAATTTGTCCTTTCTAGGTATGAATCCTGCCAAGTAATGATCCAACAGGGCTACACACCACACTCCTTCTATATCTGTCTCTCAGGATCTGGTAGGTAGTAATTTATTAAAAATAAGAAGCAATATTTATTGCTGTGTCATAGGGAGCCAAATTAAATTAAGATTCAGTTTATTTATGTGAAGGGTGTACAGTGTTTTATCAACTTAAGACTCTTTACAAGAGGCCTTTTGAATGTTACAGCATTTTAAAATGAACTTCAGTGAGTTGGCAGCTAGCGCAGTAGTTTTATGTGGGGAAGCCTTGTTTTCTGACCTTTGTCAGGGATTGCTGCACTGATAGAGAACTTTGATAAGTTTCCTTGCCTCTGTATTTTGTTGCTGTTAAAGAAAAACCAAACATTAGATAAATGTTGCCCAAAGATAATTCCTTCAGAATTCTCAGAGCAGAGAGAAGGATTTAATCATAATCTTGAATGAAATCCTTTGAATTTCAAAAAGGTTTATTTGTTTACATTTCTTTGCTATATCTTAAACTCCTAGCTTTGTTCCTTTGAATTCCAAATTGCAGCACAGTGAGACTGATTTTGTATGGTACTGAGTGCCACGGTACTCTGTTTCTCACCAGATCTGACCTCCTGGTGGGAAATTTTTGCCACATTAGCTGGAATTAGAGATACAATAATTTGTTGTGGAGGTCTGTTCTCTCTGAGTTATACATACTTGAACATTCACTAAACCTGACAGAAATTATGCATTTGAATGCTCATGCATGTGTTCATGGAAGGAGTAGAGTACTAGTCATGTTTTAAATAGATCTACTTCCTCACACTGTAATACCGTATTTTCCCGCATATAAGACGACTTTTTATACTAAAAAACATCCCCCAAAAATCAGAGGTCGTCTTATACGCCGGGTATAAACATACTGTAGCTTCGGCTACATACAGAATGTCCCTATTATTAGCTTTTAGCCCGCTGGATGTGCCCTAATACAGTACTGTAGCTTTGGCTACATACAGAACGTCCCTGTGCTGATACTGTATGTACCGCGCTGAGCCAATCACGGCAAGCAGTGTCATCTATTAATGCATACAAAGCCTGCTTGGATTGGCTGAGTCAGAGAGGCGGGCTATTACAACCTTTGCCAATCTGAGCAGGCTTTGTATGCATTACTAGAATACACCGCTTGCCGGGATTGGCTCAGCACGGTACATACAGTATCAGCACAGGCACGTCTTACAAATGATGTCTGTCTTACAAATGTACCACAAGATGTCACTGATGAACTTATGATGTCAGAGGATGAACATGATGAGGATTTTGTACCGGTAAGTCAAAACCATTTTAATTAAAATTATTTAAATCAAATCTGATGTTATTAAATGGTGTTGCCTCGGAAGGGGGGGTAGTGTTATACGGCGAGTATAGGCCAAAACCTATGTTTTAACTGGAAAATTAGGGGGTCGCCTTATACGCCCAGTCGCCTTATACGCCGGAAAATACGGTATGTGTGTTGTTATGCAGCATATCTTCTCTATCTAATCATAATTTGCTAAAACCTAGTGGAAACAATAAAAGAATCAAGTACCTTGCATATTTTGAGACCATTATTGTTAGGGCTGTCAGCTGACATGCGTTAACGCCTGCGATCAACACAGTCCAGGATTAACGTGTTAAATTTTTAACGTGTTAATCACAGACATTAATGCTGCGCTGCCCCTTTGAAACGCCATTGCGGTGCTTCAAAGAGGCAGCACAACGCAGAGTCCGGGATCAGCTGGGGACTCCACAGCTGACCCTGGGCACTCCTGCCCCTTTGAAACACGTAGAGGCTGCATTTCAAAGGGGCATCCGCCTCACAGCTGAGCTGGGAATCAGTTGTGTGGCAGCTGCCCTTTAGAAATGCCGCCTCCGTGTGTTTCAAAGGGGCAGTGGAGCCCGGGGTCAATTGGGAACTCCCCAGCTGATCCTGAGCTCCGTGCTGATCCTGAGCAGCATTTCCAAGGGGCAGCGGAACATGGGGCCCCAGCTGATCCTGAACTCCACCTTGCGCTGACCCCTTGGAAACCTTTGGAAGCACTGCCCTGGCGCTTCCAAGGGGTAGCGCTGCACGGAGCCCAGGGTAAGATGGGGGCTCTAGCTGATCCCAGGCTCTATGCAGCGCTGCCCTGTTGAAACGCCGCAGCAGCATTTCAAAGGGGAGGCATGCATGATTAATTGTGATTACATTTTTTAATCCCTTGACAGCCCTAATTATGTTTGTTTATAAAACCTTTAGTTCCAGGAGGAATTTTGTATTCAATCAATACATATCTGAAGGGTCTGAGTTTTAGGCTCCCTGTCTCCTGGGCAACATATTGTGCCATCTGAAACATGTTGCCATGCACTTTAGACTTTTCTCAGTAGCATATTTGCTAGTGTCCAGGAAATGCCTGTGTTACCTAAATAATTCCTTTCTCTAAGCTCTTAACACCAGTCTGCACTACAGGAAATGTTCCAGACCTTTTGTACCCTTTCAAAGTGTCAGTCTTTGTAATCATAAAAAGTTTAAGTAAACAGTAATTCTGTGTCCCTATCATTTGTCATGTTTTGTAAACCTACCTTCCAGTCCCTATTTTTATTTTCTTTTTGTTTTTGCAAAAACATAAATTTTCGGTTCAAACAGCTTAAAATATCATTTTGAAGCTCACAACAAGCAAGGTAATTCTGCATATACTTCTCATTTAGAGAGGTTCAAACTTTGTTTTTTTATAATTTAACAGCAAATTTTTCATGTTTACCTTGTAGCAACAGTTATCAAGAAGAACAATGACAGTGGTGGGGTAAAGCCTACCTGGTTCTTTAGTCAAGGGGATGCATTTGGGGTGAGTTACAAAGAAGTATGTGAGGTGTTTTAAATAATGCATGAGTGCATGACAGAGTTGAGTCACCCTGTTGTTTTTGCAAGGTACAGTAGACTTCCGATAATCCAGCACCTTTGGGACATAGGTGGTGCCGGATTATCGGATATGCTGGAGTATCAGGAGGTCCCAGTACAGCCGCACGGCTTTTCAGTCAGCTGGCTGGGACCCAATCCCAAACTTCATTTTAAATAAAATATCCTCTCCCCCTCCCCGGAGCAAAACACCCTTCTCCGTGCTGTAACCCGATCCCACTCCACCCCTCCACCTTATGCTCAGGTTCAGGTACAGCCGGCACGTGCGCTGAGCGGCCAGCTTTTCAATCAGCCGGCCGGGAATGCTTGCCATTTTGATGCCAGAGTATCGGGGGTGCCGGACTATTGGAGTTTTACTGTACATAAATTGAGTTTCATGAGTTTATGCACAGATTAGGCATAAAATTGAAATCCCGAGCACTTGTGGAGTTAAATATTCCACATACTCTTCTTGAGAGTTGTTTGCTCAAGTGTCCTTGGGCAACATTTCTACTAGCGATGTAGTATTGCATTCTGTGCACCATTTGGCTAATACTCTGCACTCCCATTACGTTTTGGTGGTGCAGAGATGTATGTCTTTTCCAATATAGGGCCCTATGTACATAAGATGACTTTTTAATGTGTAATTGTTTATTATCTGTTGATTTATTCTCAGTAGCATGAAACATAGTCTCTGTCCCTTAGTTAAATATATATGTAGAAAAGATAGAGAGAAGATTTTCAATTAAAGAAAGACTTTAAAATTGTTTAAGTATTTTAAAATTATAAGCTTTTTCCTCTGACCTCCCTCCTTTTTTATTATTTTCAGGATAGAGAGATTATAAATGGTGACTGTTGGCAGACAACTATTATTATTCAGGAACCCGCTGAGTTTCTCTGTATTGACCGAGAGGTAAATATTTCTTCATTACAAAAAATATAAATGGTTAATAGTCAAACATATGTAAGCTCTCTGTGCCAAATTCTGCCGATAATTACAGCCATGCTATCACTACTGAGTTGCAGCAGTGTTGTATAGGCATAATAAAGGGTCAGAATTTTACCTTCTTTGTTTAGAGACCCTACTGTATCAAATATGATTTGATGTGCAGGAGAAAGATCCTCCACTGATGGCTGTTTTTATATATCATCCTTCAAAAATTTGTTCCATTTGCATTTGACTGATGATCAAGTTCCAACACACCTACTATAAAACTGTCTGGGGTAAAAGTGCAGAATGCTTACCATACATTGGTGATGTGTGGTGTGGGTCAGATTCATGGGATCACACAGTTGATCATATGAATGCAAACACAATCTGAGGTCATCAAACCATGTCTATGCAGCATGGACAGAACCAGATTGGCTAGAGTAAAAATTACCTAGGTTTTTGGGTCAGAATTTCGACACATTCTCTTTTGGAAGACTGGAACAGTTTGAATAACATTTATTTTTGCCATTCTTGTGCACTATTGCATTTTTGGGTTTTGGCTGGGAATTGAAGAGGCTCCTAGCAAAGCCTAGAATACCATGAGTGGACTTCTTCTTAAGGTTTCCAGTCAAACTAGGAATACTGGAAGGGCTAGAACAGTGGTCTCCAACCATTAGAGGTTGCCGGGCGCCAGGGAGCGTGGCCGCTTGCCCGCCAGGCGCCAGAGGGCGGGGACACTTGCGCGCCCGGGGGCGCCCCCCCCACAGCCACATGCCCAGGGGCCAGCGCCCCCTCCCCAGCACCGCGTGCCCAGGGCCGGCTCCGGCACCATGCATGCGCCACGTGCCCAGGGCCAGGCCAGCCCCGAGCACTTGGCGGGCGCACACAAATGCCCGCGGGCGCCATGTTGGGGACCACTGGGCTAGAAATTCCATTTGAGTCTCCAGATTTCAGGGGTGGCGAACCTAAGGCCTGGGTGCTGGATGTGGCCCTCAGCTTGCCTGGATCTGGCCCCTGAGGCTCAGGGTTTGCCATGCTACAGTGGGGCTAGAGCATACAAAATCTACTAGCCTGGGCCCTCCTAGGCTCTCGTGTGTGAGGGGAATGTGTGGAGTGTCTTTCTCTTTCTCAGTTGGGGGCCATGTAAGTGAGAGTTTGTTTTTTCTTTTTTGCTCCTCACTTGTGTGCGGCCCCCAATTGATTTGTCTGTGGATCAGTGGCCAAAAGAGGTTCCCCACTCTGGTTCAAAAACTGGGGAGATTCTTTCTTCCAAACCTTTGAAGATATATCCAACTCTAATTGTTCTACATCAACATGAAGCAGGGTCTTTAAAACACAGTGTTCCAAATTAATCTCTGGTTTGTAGTGACCTCAGTGGCATTACATCAAGGATGAATTTGGCCCAGTATTTCTGAACCAAACACTACTTATCTATAAGGCTGCGAAAGTTATCCACAGGTCATGAAAGTTAGATTCCGTAATTTTCTGGGACCTACCTCCATGACTTTTGCAGCTGTCTGTGTGGTTGGGCTGGAGGTCTGCCTGAGCTACTTGGGCAGCCTCTGTACTTTTCACACCAGCCACTGTTGGGGAAGAGTTGGGCTGCTGCCTTCGTAGCAGCAGTGGGGGTTTTGGACCACACATGCTGCTGCCTGCCCGCTCCAGAAGCACTGGGGAACTGGGCATTGTGCTGCCCCCCATCCATGCCCCTGAGCACCTGTGGTGCCTCCAGGCCATCCCCTGCCCCAGAGCACCCAAGATTTAGTCAAGGTTAAAGTCATGGACAGGTAACCGGGCTAAGAGGTGGATTAAAATATCTTGACTATACATTAGGTATGTCAGCGTGTAGACGACTATACACAATTAATTGATAAGCCTAAACTTATCAGTTAATCCTATGAACTACATACTTTGCCCCCCTGCTTTCTCTGTATCAGAGGCTGCAGGATGGGAGAGGGGGGACAGGCAGGAGCCAGTGCTTGGGGTAGCCGACAAGCCCATGGAGAGCTTGGACCCCTCACAAACAGGGACTGCTTCCACCCCATGCTGCAGCCTCTGATAGGCAGCAGTGCAGGGGGCAGGGGGCTCCCTGGGAGTGGGGCCAGGAGCACTCTGGTTGCTGGCCCCACCTCTGGGTACAATCAACTAGTCATGTAACTGCTAAAATTTGATGTGGTTACACAAGTATTCAATTACACGCTATTTAACATCCCTCCTGGACAGCCAAATAACCGGTCACACATGTACTTTGTTGTTTGTGTGTGCAGTTCTTGAGTGCACGAGCAGTAACTGCATACACATATTAGGTATACGTATACAGGGTTTTTTTTCTGAAAATGTAGGTCTTGATATCCATAAGTAAGCATGAAAGGGGGGGCTTGTAAGGTCAGTTGACCTAATGCAGTGGTCCCCATAATGTGGGGCAGGCCCCCCCAACAGGGGAAAGTTGTTATACTTGTAGAACTAGAACTAGCAGAATCTTGTTAGGGGAATAAGGCAATCTGCCTTCACAATAAACATGGCATAATTCATTTACTAACCCTAGCTACTAAAATTACCCGCCACACATACCCACACTCATATACACAGTTCTACAGATGGAATATAATTACCAGCCTCAGTTGCTCATGCTATTCCATTGGATCCGCGTAAGTCGGGGACTGCCTGTATATCAAAGGAATACAATGAAAAAAGTGAACACATTATTAAACTGACAAATCAGATTTAGTACAGAAGGTGGGGTGAGGAGAAGGGAGGGAAGGAGGGAATAGCTATTTGAGTCAATGAATGGCTAATCAGGGGTGATAAGTGGGAAACTATCTTTGTAATGGTTAGGTAATTAGCATCTTTGTTAAGGCCCATTTGTAAAGTGTCAAATTTAAGCATGAAAGAAAGTTCTGAAGTTTCTCTCTGTAATCTGGTATTAAAGTCTCTTTGAAGTAAGATGCATGTAGTAAGGTTGTTAAGACTATATCTAGGTAGGCTGAAATGAAAAGCAGCTGGTTTTTCCTTGTAAAGATGTCTGATGTCTGATTTGTGGGCATTAATTATTTGGTGAAATGTCTGAGAAGTCTGTCCAATATACATAGCAGAAGGACACTGTTGGCACATGATGGCATAAATTATATTTCTGGATGAACAGGAATATGTGTTCTTGATCATATAACTGACATGGTTAGGTCCAGTGATGGTGGCACCAGAGTAAATATGTGGACAAAGTTGGCAATGGGATTTGTTGCAAGGGAAAGTTCCAGGGTTGGTATTAATGTGGTATGTCCTGTAGTTGTTGGTAAGAATCTTCCTGAGGTTAGGTGGTTGTCTATAGGAGACAATGGGTCTGTCCCCCAGAGCCTCTCGGAGTGTAGTATCCTGTTCCAGTATAGGTTGTAGGTTACTGATAATGCGTTGGAGGGGTTTAAGTTGGGGGCTATAGGTGATAAGTGGTGTTTTATTGTTGGTTTTCTTAGGCCTGTCTTGAAGTAGATGGTTTCTGAGTATTTGTCTGGCTCTTTCAATTTGTTTTTTATTTCCCCCGGTGGGTAATTAAGATTTACAAATGCTTGGTAGAGACCGTGAAGTTTCTGGTCTCTGTCAGTGGGATTAGAGTAGATGCTGTTGTACCTAAGGGCTTGGCTATAGATGATGGATCATATGGTGTGTCCTGGATGGAAGCTGGAGGCATGTAGGTGAGTGTAGCAGTCAGTGAGTTTTCTGTAGAGTGTGGTATTTAATTTTCCATTAGTGATTTGTACTGTGGTGTCCAGGAAATGGATTGAATGATCCAGGCTGAGATTGATGGTGGGGTGTAGGTTGTTTAAGACTCTGTGGAATGCATCCAGTGTTTCTTGGCTATGGGTCCAGCTCATAAAGATGTCATCGATTTAGCGTAAGTAAAGGAGGGGGAAAGGGGACAGGATCTGAGGAAACGTTCCAAGTCAGCCATAAAGATGTTAGCATACTGTGGGGCCATTCGGGTACCTATGGCTGTGCCACTGATCTGGAGGTATAAGTTGGTCTTCCTGTGCCCCAATCAGCCCCGGGCCTAACACACAGTTGAGGGGTTTTAGAACCCAATCTCACCTACCCTGAAAGGGTTCTTCCAGTCCCAAGAAACCAGCCACATCTCCCAGGTCAATTTACACTCTGGATCTTACCCACAAGATCACGCTGGGCTAATCCTTTAGAATATAACATTGAAAGGTTTATTACTAAAAGAAAGAAAAGGATGAGAGTAAGCTTGTTAAAGAAAATGCATTACATGCATCAAATCACCAAGTTCTCAATGCAGGCTCTTAGCAGAGATGTATAAACTGTTGTCTTATAAGTTTCTGGTGTACATCCTATGTCAGGATGGGTCCACGGTTCTTTCTGGCGTGTTGTTCTCCGCAAGGCTGCATCTGGAATCAGCAGCTGAATTGAAGACCAAAATGGAGTCTGCCACATGGCCTTTTATATATCCATCCCTAGTCTCTTCCAAGCTGGAATGGGTCACATGGCCTAGGAACCTATCCTTGTGTCCCAAGCCAACAATCATTATTCTGGCTGATCTGCAGGCATCCAGATTCATTCCTCAGGTGTGTCTTTGGCACCTAGAGATCTATTGTCCTTGGAGCCTCTCTAATTAGCATAGCTATTGAACGAACATTCCTGGCACATTGTTCTGCCTCAGACGGAGAATTTTCCTGCATCAGCACAGAGTACATATTTATAACTCCACATACAGATATTATACAAGTACATGAATAGCATATATAGAATCAGTAGAACATAAGCTTTCATGTGACACCTCACATGGCCCCCTTTGTACCGACTTTTGTGGCAAACACCCTCCTCCGGGGTGCAACAATGATCTTTAGAATCCAATAATGTGATAATACCCAACAACATAAAAGCCTCCCTCACATGGTGGACAATACACAACAAAGTATGTTTAGGAGTCTCCTTCCAACAGATTCCGCCATCAATAACCATCACTACAGATGCCTTCCTCCTAGGTTGGGGAGCCCATCTACATCACAGGCTCGTACAGGGTCAATGGATACAAGATGAGACCAAGTACAATATAAACCTACTGGAGTTAAGGGCCATAAGGAATGCCTGCATGCACTTTCTTTCTCTCATTTGAAACAAAATGGTACAGTTACTCAGACAAACATCTCTATGATGTATTACATCAACAGGCAAGGAGGAGCACGCTCATATCGCTTATGCCAGGAAGCAGTACTCCTCTGGGAACGGTGTATCCCATGAAACATACACCTGGCTGCATCCTATTTACCAGGCAAAGACAGTACGTTAGCAGACAATCTAAGCAGATAATTCCCACAAAACCATGAGTGCGAGATAAACCAATCAATGCTCACTCACCTCTTCAGGAAATGGGGATTCCCAATGGTGGATCTATTCGTAACACACAAGAATGCTCGCTGCCCACAGTACTGCTCAAGAGCAGGCATAGGTCCTGACTCCCGGGAGATGCCTTCAATATAGAATGGAATGCACACCTGGCATACGTGTTTCTGCCTTTTCCACTTATACAACAAGTGATCCTCAAGATCAAGCGAGACAAAGCCAGAATAATACTCATAGCACCCAACTGGCCCAGGCAGACGTGGTACCCGTACCTGTTACGGATAAGCATTTGGTCACCACATCAATTCCCACTAGTCAAAGATGTTGCTGACACAATGAAAAGGTCGAATTCCCCATCCAACCGTCCACAAATTACACTTCTGGGTGTGGATGCTTGTGGTTAAATTCCACGGAAAGAACCTTTCCAAAGGCAGTACAGATCATCTTCACAAGATGACCTGCAAAAAGAAAGACATATTGTCAAAAATGGAAATGATTCATAGCCTGGTGTACTGCCCACAACCATGAACCGCTCCATAGAGGCTTATCATACATTCTACAATACTTGTTAGAACTACATAATGTGGGCCTCTCCATGAGTACCATCAGGGTGCACCTTGCTTCCATTTCCGCTATACATGCTCCTGTACAAGGACACTCAATCTTCACATACCCGTCAGTCAAACGCTTTATATGGGGTTTACACAACATGTTTCCCCTATACAAGGAACCAATCCCAGCATGGGACTTGAACCTGGTACTAAAGGTGCTCATGGGTAAACCCTTTGAGCCTCTTGCCACATGTTCACTATTATACCTGTCAATGAAAGTAGCTTTCCTTGTGTCAATCACCTCAGCAAGACGTGTTGGCAAAATAGTAGCCTTAATAGTGGATCCATCATACACTATATTTCATATGGATAAGGTCACACTTAGGACTCATCCCAAATTCCTACCCAAAGTACCACTGCAACGAACCCATATACTTACCTGTTTTCTTCCCTAAACCACACAAGGACAATAAAGAAGCAGCTGTCCATACTCTGGATGTCCGCGGAGCACTGGCATTCTATCTATAGTAGACAAAGCTCTTTCAGAAAACCCCGTGGCTGTTTGTTTAATCAGCAGAGAGGTCACAAGGGTTGCCTATATTGAAACAAAGACTCTCAAATGGATATCTAGTTAGGTTAAACTAGCGTATACCAAAGCCCAGAGAGAGTCCCCACCAACTGTGCAAAGTCACTCAACAAGGGCAATGGCAGCCACAACGGCATTTCTACAAGGTGTCCCAACAGAACACATCTGCAGGGCTGCCTAATGGGCATCAACAAATACCTTCATGCAACGTTATGCAATACAGACATTTGCTGAGTCAGAGACAACATTTGGCCACACAGTACTCTCGGCCTCACAGGCTCAGCATTCGAAACTCCCACCTCCTACTATGAATACTGCTTTGTAATCACCTAAGGGGGAGCACCCGTGGGGACACTCCTCGAAAAAGAAGGGAAAGTTACTCACCTGTGTAGTAACTGGAGTTCTTCGAGATGGTTGTCCCCGTGGGTACTCCACAACCCACCCTCCTCCCCTCTGTTTCAGAATACAGCATATCTGGGTTAGAGAAGGAACTGAGGAGGGGGGCCGGCCAAGCATGTACAGTAGCTTCTTCAGAACACACACTGGCTCCTTGCACGCGTGATCGGCCAGGGGCATTGCTGTCACGAATTTCTGGCCTCGGGCTCAGCGGCACCGAAGTACCTAAGTAGAGCACACTTGGGGACAACCATCTTGAAGAACTCGTTACTACACAGGTGAGTAACCTTCCCTTCTGAACATCAGCAGGAGGTGAGGGGAGGAAAAGTACCATAAAGGAAGTGGGATATGCAAAGAATATGTTGCATGTCCTCTGCAAAGGATATGTTGGTTAATCTGTCTTTCTTGTAACATTGCTTTCTACCATTGTCATCCCTTAAGTCAGCGTTTCTCAAACTGTGGGTCCCGACCCCCTGGGGGGGCCGTGAGCAACTGAGAAAGGGGTTGCGGTATCACCAGTTTGAGAACCTCTGCCTTAAGTGGTTAGGGAAACGCTTTAAGATAAAAGAAGGAAAGAGTTTGATTATAAATATGTGAAAAGGAGGTTTTTCTGTTTTTAACATTTTTAAACTTATAGGTTCTTTTCTTAAAGGATTTCGTCAAGATATTCCTGTACGATGGGAAAAAAGTGTTTGGAGACCCTGAGCAGATGTGGTTTCTGAGGTAGGATGAAAGAACTTCAGACTTTTCAATTACCATATCTATGAATCAGCTGTGTTGTTAATTGAGTGATGATTCATCATCAGAAAAGTACTGTAGTCCTTTTGACCTGTTACTGTTTTTCTCCTCTTTCACATTGTTTCCATGAGCAAGTCATTTAACTGCTTTTTCTCTGTTTCTCCTTATGTAGAGAAATACAACTCCTCCTCTCAGGATTGTTGTGAATCTTGCTGATTTGACACATTTGAGATCTTCATAGCATTATTAGAAGCACTATTTAGCAAAAATGAATCATTTATTGTTCATTAAGTGTCCCGTCTCTTTTGTCATAGTGACATACTAACTTTCTGGAATAGTTTTACTATGATGATATTTCTTGAGTTTTGAGGATTTGAGAGTTTTTAATTTAACAGTGTGTATTAGTCTTGCTGATCTCTCTAAAATGAACAGGAGTAGAGTGAACTTTTAACATTACAGATGCTATTATACTTAAGTAGCTGTGATGGTCCTCACAGTTTTTTCCTCTGATTTGCTTAGAAGTCTGCACTGTTTTAAAGGTTGGCCCATCCATCTGCTGGAAGACAATCCTGGGAAATGCACAGTCTGCCGTTACAGGTAAGAAAAATTTTAGTGTAGAAAACCAGCATTATCCAAGGAGTTAAGATTATTAAGTATTTAGATTGTGCTGTAAGTTTACATTGTGCTTTACAAATGAGTACGTCTGGCCATAGGGTTATTCACAGTAGTAAGCAGTATGCTCACTAAATATGTGTTCCTTGACCTAGGAACTAGCAGTTTGTGGGTCCTGATACTGCAGTTGGATCTGCTTTGGCTGATCCCTTTGCACTCGCAGAACTGAGATCTCCATGATACAGGATTAACTGACACAGATGTGGTTGCAGAATTCTTATCTAAATAAGGATAAACATAGAGTGCCCACTAAAAATCTAGAATTTACTTAGTGTTAGTCTCTCCACAGATGACTAAAACCTACAGCATGCAACAAAAGTCAACCTAAGATATATAACTCCAGCTACAAGAATAGTGTACCTGGAATCGACGCACCTTAAATCTAATTTCTGCAGTGTCCCCAATGAGGGAGGCCAGTGGGAGGAAACTCTTCTGTCTATGACCCCATGGAGTACTGGGGTCGCTGGGGGCATGATCAGCAGGCACTTTAGAAGGTCCTTACTAAACCCACTAAATTGACCCCCAGATCGCTCTCTGGAGTGTCAATTTTGGGGTAAGTGTTGACCTGCTCCCAGGGAGCAGTCTTGATTGCAGTCTGCAGATATTCCCCAGGGAGCAGTTTGGACTTTTGAACAGCTATGTCCCTTCAATTGTCCAGTCTGGGGTGCCTTTTACATTGTCACTATGAGAGTAAGCCCTCCTGCTCTGCTCTTACACAGCTTCCAGCATGTAAATTACTCCCAGGCATATTGTATGAGTACTATGGCTAGTCACTCTGGTATTACGCTGCAGAGCAACACCAGTGAATTCCCAGTCCCAGAGATCTCCCCCCAGAAATTACCCAGTCCTTCCCTGGACATCATAGTCTCATATAAAGTCTGTCACTTTATTGATAGAAAATGATATGAACAAATCCTGTTATTTCAGTTGGAGTTTCCCAGACACTTCAATTCAAGTGCACTGGAATAGATAAAATAATGAAACTAGTTTAAGTACAGAAAGATTCTTTTAAGTGATCATAAGCAATGAAAAATAGAAGCTGGAAGTGGTTACAAAGATAAAACACAGCTAATACCTAATGTAAACGAAATGATTTCAAAGCAAAAGTGTCTCTCTCCATGTTTTAAAAGTCTTACTGGCTGAATTCCTTTAGTCCAGTGTTTCCTTTATCCTTCATATATTGTCAATGCCATGAGTAGCAATGACGCAAGACATGATTTGGGGCTTCTGTTTCTCACTCTTTATGCTCTTTCCTACTCCTTTGAGAATTGTCACCAGCTAGGGTTCATGAGACAGAAAGTCTGAGGATGAGAACCCCCAGCTGTTTACAGAGATATAAATTACTCATTCACATCCTTTATCCTGCCAAAGAATGGCTGCTTAAACAGGTAATAGTTTGGACTATCTGGACTGAAGGGTGTGTTAGCCTTTTGTCTCTGAGGAACAGGTTTGTGACTGCATCTGCAGATTTGGAATATGTCTTAGTACAGTTTTATAATTTTGCATACCGTATTACCACACATATAGTACCATGACAATAAAGACCAGTAAATCATGACTTTTCACATGATACATTTTGTACAAACTGTACCTTGTGAGTTACCAGTCTTGAAAAAGGCGTGGACATAATTTGTACCCCTATTACAGGCTCATATCAAATGATCAATAAAGTCAGTCCGTCTTTCTGTTAACTTCAGTGGGCATTGGATCAAATCCTGCATTAGGCTTGACAACTCGGAGATTTAATGATAATTGCCAACTGCATATTATTTAATTGTCTAGAACATTAGTTAATTGTCTAGAACATTGGAAAATTGATTTTTCTGGCTTATGTCAGAGATACAAACCATGCTGAGTATGTTGTGAAAGAGTTCAACGCATATTTTAATAAAATAACTTATTCCTCAAAATGACCCTGAAATCTCAGCCACCCTCACAGAAACATTTGATATTATCTGGCAGATTTAACAGATGGATGTGGCAAAAGAAATAGCACAAGTAATGCAAAGCGAGTCATGCATTTATTCTCCAGTATGTGTGTTCACTAGACTGCTCCAGATCAGGGAAGGACTCTCCACACTTGCAGAACAACCTGAGTTGGGTTGTTATGAGGAGTTCTCTTAAAGTGCCTTAAAGCTGAACCTGACAGGGCTGTAGCACTTCAGGAACAGCATCCGAGTCTGCTGATTGCAAGATGGTTTTGAAGTAATAAAGAACTACTTTAACAGTTGGGGTAGTTCAGGCTGAATATTAACAAACAATTAACAATAAAAAGCTTTTCAAAATCCAAAGCGTCAACTGAAATAATAACTCCTGAAGTATTCGCTAAGAGCCTGATCCTAAAGCCCATTGGAGTCAATGGAAAGACTCCCATTGACATTAGTGAGCTCTGAATCAAATCCTGTTGTTTTGGCTCAAGCCATCTCCCACTGAAGTCCTCATTGTTTTGATTGTGTAAGGCCTGTAGGATTTGGTCTAGTATTAACACAGATGTTTTCATGAAACAAATCAACATATAAATCAAACAGAACTGCTTTATAATAAAAATATAAATGTACTCCTGCACCACTGGACATGCTAGAACATGAAACGTGAAAAGTGGAATGAATAAATCAGATAAAACTGGCTCTCTGGATTAAGGTGACTAAAATATAGAAAGTAAACAAGAGATATAAAAACAAAAAATTTAAAATAATTCGTTCAGCCTTACTGAAACCGGAGAGAACTCTTTAAACGTGACAATAAACTTGATGGACTTTTTAGTGGGTGCAGTGCTCATGGAAAATATCCTTAATTTAGACTCTTAAAAGAAATCTTAGACATCTTATAACTTTTCTATATCTGTAAATTTCCTTCTATTCTTATTGTAGAAGAGGAACTGTCATTCTGAGAAACAGTAATATGACTGACTGGATTTACATTGTGAAAGAAGTGAGTATCTGCAAACCAGCATGGAGCTTGAAGATGTGGGGAGGTGCTATTGAGTGATTATTTTAAAATTACCTTTCATGTATTTAAAGGGAAGTTGTTCTGTGCTGAAGATTTTTAAAGATGATTCTTGCCTAAGCAACAGAGATTCCTCCAACAGAATAACACAAGCTGAAACTGACAGTGAGTATGGCAGTACACTCTAATAATATTCAGCAAGATTGTTAGATAAGCCATTGGGTGAAAGTGATCATGAAATCACGAGTTCACAATTCTAAGGAAGAGTAGAAAAGAGACTAGCAAAATAGAGACAATGGATTTCAGGAAGGCGGATTTTGGTAAGCTCAGAGAGCTGATAGGTAAAGTCCCATGGGAATCAAGACTGAGGGGAAAAACAACTGAGGAAAGTTGGCAGTTTTTCAAAGGGACATTGTTAAGGGCCCAAAAGCAAGCTATTCCACTGCGTAGGAAAGATAGAAAATGGCAAAAGGCTGCCTTGGCTTAACTATGAGATCTTGCATGATCTAAAAATAAAAAAGGAGTCCTATAAAAAATGGAAAGTAGGACAAATTACAAAGGATGAATATAAGCAAACAACACAGGAATGCAGGGACAAGATTAGAAAGGCAAAGGCACAAAATGAGCTCAAACTAGCTACAGGAATAAAGGGAAACAAGAAGACTTTTTATAAATACATTAGAAGCAAGAGGAAGACTAAGGACAGGGTAGGCCCACTGCTCAGTGAGGAGGGAGAAACAGTAACAGGAAACTTGCAATGAGGTTTACCAGCTAATTCGAGTTAGGGCTTTATTTCGGAATCCCGTTTCACTGCCGCATGTAGATGCAGGCAGTTACTTCGGGCTAGTCAATTTCTAAAATGGCAACCGGCTGGGAACATGCAAATCAAGCGCGGGATATTTAAATCCCGTGCTTCATTTGCAATTTCGGTCACCCTCATTAGCCTCCCTAGATTGATCTAGGGGGCTAGTGTAGACATACCCTCAGAGAGTAGTTATTAATGGTTCTCAATCCTGCTGGAAAGGTATAACAAGTGGGGTTCCAGAGGGGTCTGTTTTGGGACCAGCTCTGTTCAATATCTTCATCAACTATTTAGATACTGGCATTGAAAGTACGCTTCTTAAGTTTGCAGATGATACCAAGCTGGGAGTGGTTTCAACTGCTTTGGAGGATAGAGTCATAATTCAAAATGATCTGGACAAATTGGAGAAATGATCTGAGGTAAACAGGATGAAATTTAATAAAGAAAAATACAAAGTGCTCCACTTAGGAAGGAACAATCAATTTCACACATACAGAATGGGAAGTGACTGTCTAGAAAGGAGTACGGCAGAAAAGGATCTAGGGGTTATAGTGGACCACAAGTTAAATATGAGTCAACAGTGTGATGCTGTTGCAAAAAAGCAAATATGATTCTGGGATGCATTAACAGGTGTGTTGTGAGCAAGACATGAGAAGTCATTCTTCTGCTCTACTCTGTGCTGGTTAGGCCTCAGTTGGAGTATTGTGTCCAGTTCTGGGCACTGCATTTCAAGAAATGTGGAGAAATTGGAGCGGGTCCAGGGAAGAGTAACAAAAATGATTAAAGGTCTAGAGAACACGACCTATGAAGGAAGGCTGAAAGAATTGGGTTTGTTTAGTTTAGAAAAGAGAAGATTGAGGGGGGACATGATAGCAGTTCTCAGGTATTTAAAAGGGTGTGTCATAAGGAGGAGGGAGAAAACTTGTACATCTTGGCCTCTGAGGATAGAACAAGAAGCAAAGGGCTTAAACTGCAGCAAAGGAAGTTTAGGTTGGACATTGGGAAAAAGTTCCTTACTGTCAGGGTGGTTAAACACTAGAATAAATTGCCCAGGGAGGTTGTGGAATCTCCATCTGTGGAGATATTTAAGAGTAGGTTAGATAAATGTCTGTCAGGGATGATCTAGACAATACTTGGTCCTGCCATAATAGCAGGGGACTGGACTCGATGACCTCTCGAGGTACCTTCCAGTCCTAGTATTCTATGATTGAATTCTCCACTAGGCATGCTTGTACACATTAGCAGTCTGAGTTCCTGTACTAAGGATGGTTTGTGTACCATTTTTATACCAGTATAACTATTTTTGTTAGGGGTATGTGAGATTTATTTTAAATAAAGTTTAACTAGTGCAACCTCTAGTGCAGGTGCAGTTGTACTAATATAAAGTTTATTTTCTTTCCTGTATGGCTGCATCTAGACTACAGGCGTCTTTCGGAAGAAGTTTGTTTCGGAAGAGGTCTTCTGAAAAAACTTCTTCCGAAAGAGAGCGTCTACACTACAAACGTGCATCAAAAAAGCGATCTGCTTTTTCAAAAGAGAGCGTCCAGACTGAATGGACATTCTCTCACATGTAAGCTGTGATTGCTATGGACAGAGTGGTCACCAGGGCACCTGTGCTTTTTCCTCTTTCCTCTTCTTCCAAAAGAACTCCCTCTTCACTGTCCACACATGCCCTTTCACGAGAAGGCTTCTACCTCGTAGAATGAGGGTTACCAATGCCGGAAAACCCCCTGTTCTTTCAGTTTTCCTTTGGAAGAACATAATTGCAGTGTGGACATTCCCCAAGTTTTGTTGGAAAAACGGCCATTTTTCCGACAAAACTCTGTAGTGTAGACATACCCTATGAGAATAAGCCATATAGCAGGTCCCTGGTATATGTTGGAGTTGTGTTCTTGAAAAGGGCGATGGATACAGATACTGGGGTCCTCCTGTACAGTATTGTACTCATGGCCACCCCCACGCTGCCTCCTCCTGCCTAGTTCCTCCACTTCCAATTGTGCTCTACCTCAGATCCTCCCCCTTCCTATAGGCATGGGAACTAGGGGTGCAGGAGTGGTGGTGCTGCAGCACCCCCAGGTTTTACTGGGGCCTCCACTCCCCATCCTAGGGCTTGAGTTCTGTCCGGCAGCCCTGCTCCCTGACTATTGGCCCCATTCCTGGAGCTCTGTGCTGGGGCCTTACGTCTTGGGGCCTGGCCACTAGCTCCATGCCCCAGCTGCTGAACCTGCACTTGGGGCTCCATGCTTCCATGTTCAGGAACTAGCCACCAGCTTTGCTTCATGGCTGCTGGCCCTCTGCCTGAGGATCCAAATGTTTGGGGCTTCATGTTCTTGGGGCACTGATCTGGCTCCCTGGCCACATGCCCAGGGCCTGACATCCAGCTTCTTGCTCCCAAGGCTCTGTTCTGGGAGTCCTGGATATTGGCCCCACAGCTGGGTCTCTGCTCCTGGCCCCTCACACGGGGTCCTGGCTGCATGGTCCATGCCCAGGGCTCTGCTCCTGGCTCCCATCCTTTACCCCGTTACCAATGTTCCTACCCTGTATCAGCCCTGCCCAGTCATTGAGTTCCATGCACGGAGTCCTGAGCCTCTGACTGGATAGGGCTGATTAATCACCTGTGAAGCTGTGCTGCTGTGCAGCTTAGAGGGAACATTGCCCCTTACTTCTGTTCAGGTCCCCCGTAAAATAGGGGAAAGTATTCCAATTAATATTGATCCCAATCTGCACAAATGACAGCTACGTGGATTGGGACCAATATGAATTGGAACACATTCCCCTATTGATGAGTGGTGGATATGTGAAATAGATTAAGAGGAGATGAATACCAGGGACCCTGTGATAGTACAAGCATTCTTATGTTGTTATATCTGCATCCACTCTATGTGAGTGTAGTTAAAGTGATACTGCTCTTGTATATGTAGACATTACCTTTGCTTTGCTACCACACAGTGGACTTCCACTCTTTTCTTCCAGTCCCGCTAGGCTAAATTCTTGGACCTTACCTATATTAGACTTTTTTTTCTTAGCAGTAAGAACTCTTATGTAGGGAGACTGTTGGCATTTCAACCAGTGTTGTCTTGACCTGTTCTGGAAGGCAGGTTGAGATTTGTTCTTTTAGAATTTTGCGCTAAACCCCCACACAGTACCATTAACCATTTCCTAGGTGACATTTTCCTGGGGATTAGCAACTATCCTAAATGCTAGTAAGTTGCACAGCCATCATAAGTTAAAGCAGCCTTATGGTTATTCTAATTTCAAGTGGGGGCCAATTCAGTCCCAGGAATTGGAGGGAGGTTGAAAGATGCTGAGTGTCAGACTGGCACAGCTATAGTAATAATGGTAAATACATAATTTAAAAATAAAAAAAATAAATATGCAGATTTTGTACATAAATATTGTCATTGAAAAAGTTAATTTTTTCTTTTTTTTTTAACCAGTTCACAAATCTTTGTTGACAAGCAGGACAGAGTCTCCTGTCATCATCACCATAGATACTTTGCTGCAGGGAGCTGTGTTGGTGAGTATTTGTAAAGAGTCTCCCGTCAGTGGGTGGGGCACAGCTGACTCTCTAGAGTGCCCACAAGTGAGTGTGGCATGCCTTCGCCTTGTAGTTGGCCGAGCGACAACTTCCTACAGCCTAGCCTGGGGTCAGAGCGCCAGGTCAAGGGGGAAGCACGGAGGGTTTATGAACACAGTTTGAGGCGCGGCCCTGAGTCAGGGCGACGAGCAGTGGAGGAACAGTAGTTAAAGTTCTGGCCGGGTTCCAGCCAAGCAGGGGTCGGGTTTCCCTCACTCCTGAAAATCTGACAAGCACAGGGGGAACCTGCCATCCAATGCAGGCCCACCCACTGTACTGTGTCCCGGCCCAGGGCCCTGATAGTGGCGGCCTGGCAGCTACTAGGTCGGCGGGTATCCAGGCTGTTACATGCCATCGAGGTTGAGGGTCATCCCCCCTGCGGGACTAGTAGACTCTGGTGCTTCTCCGGGGTGTCATCAGGTGACAGAGAGGCTGGCAGGGTGTCCATGGGCTCCGGGCTCAGGCAGGGATCCTGGAGGGCTGGTCCAGTCGTCGGTGCCCAGCAAGGGTCCCGGTGGGATCAGTGTGGATTCAGGCGGAGGCTGGTGTCTCTTCTGCTCAGGCCAGGGCTCCGGAGTCTCCTCTGCCCTGGGGGCCTCTGCTGCAGGATTTGGGTTCAGGCATCCGCTCAGCTGGGCTGCCTGGCTTTAACTGAGCCCGGGGCTCATATAGTCCTAGACCCACCCTTCAAGGGTCACAGAGGGTACTTCCTCTTCCGCGTCAGCGGGCGGCCCTGTTGCTGTCCCGGACTCATTAGTATTCCATACTGAAAGGAAAATACCTTTCTTCTTGGTTGTCATTAAAAAAATCCCTGTGACTCCTTTTACACACACTGGTGTCCTTTTGTCCATTCATGGTTTACAGCCGTACAGGCTTTCAAAGTGTTAGGAAATCTTGTTGTTGTTTTATTTCATCTCTGAGCTGGGACATTTACAAATAGAATTTAAGTTAGCAGAATATGGTTCTACTCAAGCCTCATTTTCTTCTAAGTATATGTTAACAGAGGCCTGTCTAATTCTGTATCTCAGTTGGGGATTGTGGTTACAATGTATTATAGGTTGGACCTCCGCAAACTGGCACCCTCTGGTCCAGCAACATCCATTGTCCGGCAGGACCATGGATGCTCCTGGACTAGAGAGCCCGGGAGCCTAAGCGCAGGAGGGCCAGCCAGGTTGGGGCAACAGGGTTAGTAGCATGGATGGGGGTAGCGCAAGACCAAGGCCAGGTGGCAGCCTCCAGCAGTTCTTACTCAGGACAGCACTGTTAAAACATTTAAAACTGAGCTTGACAAAACACTACCAAATCTCCCATAGGGAATACTGGTTGGAAACAGATTCAGTAACATACTAATGGTGTGTCTAGACTACCGAGTTTTGTCGACAAAAGTGGACTTTTGTCGACAAAACTATACCAGCGTCTACACTACCGCTGAGTTCTGTCAACATAACGTCGACAGAACTCAGCAGTTTTGTCGACGCTGGTATACCTCATTTTACGAGGCATAACACCTTCTGTCGACAGAAGGTGTTATTGCCTGTAGGGTTGCGTCCAGACTACGGGGTTCTGTCGACAAAGCAGCTTGCTTTGTCGACAGAACTCAATGTGTCTGGACGCTCTTTGTCGACAGAAGTTTTGTCGGCAATACTGTCGACAAAACTTCCGTCGACAAAACCCGGTAGTCTAGACGTACCCTATGTTTCTAAGATTTATTAAGTGAAGATACTGGCAGATTCTCTTCACTCAGAAATGTGTTCTAGCGAAATGCACTTCGACATGACATTTCTGTGTACACCATATTGTAGAGGTGACACAAGCACTTACTAAGTCAGAAAACTGTATGCCTTGGAGAACAAAAAAGTCAGGGATAAAATCCTAGCCCCATTGGGAGTCCATGACAAAACTCTCATTGGCTTGACTGCGACATGAATTTAACCCAATGTGTTTATTAATATAGTGGCATGTTTTGGCCAAAGTCTTCTAGGTTCCTATTGCTATATAATAAATACTAGGAGATTTACCCTGCATTACTTGGGCTCTTAAACATTTTTTTTTATTTAAATCTTTGTTCTCGGGTGATGCTAGGGATGAGGGGTTCAGTATGCAGACTTTCCTGAACCCCATCCCTCTTGTACTGCAGTAGCTTGGGGCCAAATGAGAAGCTCATCTCCCATTCGGCCAGCATGCACAGCCAGGGGAGGGATGCATGTCCCCCAGTTGGGGGACAGACACACACACACACAGACTAATAGACACACAAACAAGTTATCTGAAATAGATATTAATGGTCCCTTTCTTCACCCCTGCCGGCCCAATGGGATTATAGCTGTCCCCTCCCCCCCTCTTGTGGTCATTCTGCAGTATAACTGACCCTCCTGCCAGACCACTCCCTTTCCATTTTGTGAGAAACAATCAAATTCCAGGCACATCCCATTATACAGTAAAACTCCATTGGTCCGGCATCCAATGCTCCGGCATTCCTGATGGTCTGGCACCATCGGGAACCCGGAAGTGCGGGCAGCCAGGACCAACCTGGCAGCACCCCAGCTGCTCTGCCCCAGGCATACCCAATTTAGCCGCTGCTGAAACTGACCAGCAACGGCTGAATCGGGGACGCCTATGGCAGAGCTGGACTATCGGAAGGGGGGGCTATGAGGGGTCTGCGGTGGGGTGAGGGAGATGCCACCTCAGACCCCTCATAGCCCCCCCTTCCGATAGTCTGGCATATTTGATAATCCGGCACCCCCTGGGTCCTAAAGGTGTCGGATTATCGGAAGTTTACTGTACTTGCATATTCAAATCCTTCTCTTGCTTTAAGATACGATAAAAAGAAGCTGCATACCGTGTTTGGTGGTCCTAGCTATTACCATTTACAAGAGTTCTTGATCAAACAGACTCACAGATGAAACGACAGATAAGCATTTTTAAAATACATAGTAAGATTTACAAATAAAAAGATAACATAGCCCATTCGTAATCAGGATAAACTGTGGAAATGGTAGAACAACTTGGACAGATTTTAATGACCATTGCTTGTGCTGAATGTGGATAGGATAAGAGGTAAGGATTGTGGGTTTTAGCATGTCTGGCTTATTTCAATTTTCTTACTTTTAAGGGGCTGTTAGACTTTCTTTTTGAGGATCAGCCAAATTTGTGTGTAGTTAGCAATGGAGCTGAGTGTTTTAAAATCTCAAAGAAGTTTTATCTGCATCATGCTTCCAAAGATCTTCTGCAGAGGCTGCGGAAAAAAGTAGGTACACATTTGTATGTTTTATGACTACATCCTTGCTAAATTAGATTAGCTTTTCATCTGCATATCTTGTACTGTTTGCGCAGTTGTACATGTGGAATATTTAGACATTAAAATCATGAATGCACTTAAAACAATCTGAGGGGAAAGAAAGAAGCAATTTAAAACATAGCATTAGTTACCTGATTTAATAGTCTTTGAATGAGCATAGTATTAAAGAAACAGCCAATTAACATGATCATAAACCACAAGTAAGATTTTCTCCTGGGGTGGAATCATCACCCCTCCCAATCATTTGGCCTCTTTATTCTGGGTTACAAAGCCCTACAAGTACTGTTTCTAGTTAGGGAAGCATTCCCCTGCCACAGGCACTGTGAGTCTGCGTAATGCTGCTTCCTGAGGACCCCCTTGTTGGTCTTGCTTGCTTAGAGGCCCACAGAGAAACTGGGGAATGCGATAATGTGGACAGGTTCTAGTTGCAGCTTAGGTTCCAGAGGGTGCAAAGGTGGCTTAAACCCACCATAACCTCCTATCTCATGAGCAGCAGAGCTGTGAATTCTGGGAGTCATACTGATACAGCACAGAATGCCACTTCTCCTAGTCTTGATTTGTAAGCAACATTGCATGTAACAGTACATTTTTAAAAGTAGGGTGAAGATGGTCTTGTGCAAAATCAGCACTCTAGATGATTTTTGTTCATTAAAATAAATCCGAAGCATGGGGCACTGTGCAGGTTACATAATTACTGAATATTTTGTTTATATATTTGAAATTCAAATTTCTACATAATTTTCTTCTGTAGCACTAGCTCATGGCAAACATTCAGACTTGCTCTTGGTTGGCTCATTATATAACAAGTCCTTGTGGGCTGTTTTGGTTCTCTGATTGGATAAACTATAACTAAGACGACAAATTACTGTTAAAAATCTAACATGCAGATTGAAATATGTATGTGTGGAATACTGTTTTTCATAAATGTTTTGACTTGTAAAGTTTGGCTTCTGACAATCAACCTTAAGTCAGTCTCATCTGATTTTTGTTGTTGACATGAGTGAATTCACATTACCTTTTTCATGGATTCATTTCCATTAAAATTAGTGTGCATTTTCATATACAAAGATAGAGAAGAGGTTTTCACCGTGCATTGTTCCTGAGAGATTTTGATTAGGGACTGTCTTTGCCACAGGAACGTTCCTATCCCAGTGAGGCGGAGCTGAAGGAACAGCTGCAGCAGGAGATACAATGGCAGATTTTTCGCAAAGCATCTTTAATGAACACAGTTCAACAGATTGAACTTAAACGCAAACTGCTTCAACATTCCTATATGAGTAATGAGCTTTACCCATGGTGGAAGAACTGACTTGTGCACAAATTTTTGCAACAGTAGAGCTATCAGTCCATACCCGCTTACGTGGCTAAAACATCTATCTCCAGACATGAAAGATGGCAGTGTTAAATCAGGGCTATAATGTCTTCACTTTTAGGATGGGCTACAGTAGCAAAAACATTAAGGGAAGTGTCTTCTCTCTGTGTGTTAATACCTAGTATTATAAAACTCTTTGCTTCATGATAATTACCTCTGTGATAGACATCTGTTTTATTATCTACCAATCTTCTACCCAACTGCTATCAAAAGTGAAGAAACATGAAGTTTTTTCTAGACAATTGGTACACACTGGATCAAAATGTCACAGCAGCCATTATCTATCAACTTCAATATAACTCACTGGATTAATTACACTGATTATTGCTGAAGGTAACAATAGCAGAGTTAGATTGTATGGTGTACCTTGTATAACAAGGCTATTATTATTTCCTGGAAAGAAACCAGGAAAGGCTTGAATATTTTCTGCTGGAGAAAACAGTGCATGAAAAATTTAGAATTTGCCATAGCATAGAAACAGAATATGATTTCAGATACTTAAAAATTGAATTTAATGTTGTGGAATTCTGTAGTTTGTATGAAAGAATAGGCTAATAACCTTGAAAAAACAGCCAAGAAGCTGCAACTATGAGTAGTGTTGGTGCCATTCTGGGTTTTACTTTAAAATACTCTGCCTTAATTAACCTTTACAATTGTACCTTACTACTTTTACTGTTAACTGATTGTTTTATATTTTAAAACGTGTCTAAATTATGCATTAGTGTATGTAACTTAAATGCAGAAGTACATTTCTACTTCCAGGTAGTGTTTACTTAAAACAAATTGATTCACTGATATGGCAACTGTTTTTATAATTACTATTTAAAATATTGTAAAATGCCTGTTTTCTGACTTTGGACTCAAAGAAAATATCCTCCCTCACTTGATGGTTCAGTCTAGGAAAGGAGAGATAATTGCCATGTTACTGATTTTGTTTGAATCTTCTGTTTAAAAAAAATGTATCTTATACATTTTGCAATTAATAGGAAATAAAACAAAATACAAAATCTATATTAGAATTTTATTATATTCTGGTGAAATCAAAGTAAAAGGAACATCAAAACATCCACAAACTGTGACTGAATGTTACCTTGTCATGGTCACATGGGGGACAAAAGTGCTTGTAAGAACAAAAGAATTAGAGGGATTATTAGAATTGTAACACTGGTGATACTTTATTTCCTGTATGAAGAATTTTATTCAGTAGGTATTAAAGGCTGAATGAAAGTCTACTACTGATTGATAAATGAACACAGAAAAATCCTAAAGAACCCAACTCTCATCCAAAACATCTAGAACTTTAATATTTACTGTTCTACCCTTATGCATTTTCAAGAGTGAATGATGGCATTAAGATGATGGTTAACAAACTGGTAACTTTATCATTTTCACCATGGTAAAGAGGGATGACAGACTTTAGAATTTATTTATACATTCACAGTAGGGACAAGATCACTTTTAAAGCTTAAATTCTATTGACACATGCCAATTGTGGTGGCACACCTAAAGCATCTTCTAGTCAGTCAGTTGAATTCAGATGCATCTCAGCCATCCTATCCTAGTCTAAATCTGTTTACCCCAGAAATATGCAGTAGTATATGAAGACTGGAACAGCAACAGTAGATTCTCTCTTTTTTTTTTAAACACACACACACTTTCCTAAGGCCCTTTTTACATTTCTCCACCTCACCTACAGCAGTGATGCATAATATTACGTAAACATTTACTGAATTAGCACTTAGTTGAGGTAGCAGGTGAGAACAGAGGCAGCAGTAACAGAGTACTGTACTGCAGAGAAGATGGAATTTCTAGCAAAACAAAGGTACTACTTTGTTAGTTTTCTTATATTTTGGCAATATTATAAACTAAACAAACAAAAAGGAGACATCTCCCCATAGGAAAAAATCTTTCCAGAAAGAAACACTATTCCTATTATAAAAAAAAAAAAAAAAAAAAAAAGCCCTCAAACTAAAGACAGTTGAGAAGACAGTCTTCAGTAGTCTTATACGTCAGCAGTTTAAAACCGTCTTACAATTTCTATAGTTTTGAAAAGTTACCCTGCATATTCTCTTGTGAACATGAAAACACATATACATTTAAGTGGAAAACACCACAGCCATAAGTAAAACAAATTCATATGCACAGGAAAGCACTGGTATTTGTTGGTGGATCTGCGTCTTTTTTTCTACTTAGTTTCAAATAAAGTTCCCGAGTATGTAAGGAGACAAATGACACTGAATCAGTATTATCTTAACAGAATGTGTGTGCACGTTTTAAGCACATTTCTTTCTCTACTAGATCTTAGGAATTGGCAGTCCTAAGGCATTACACATTGGCAAGTGGCTGCTGCTTGGTATGTTCACTGGCAGGGGGATTACCAGTATGATCTTTTCTCTCCTGCTTTTTCCAAGGTACGTTTCAGAAGATAAACTGCAGCATGAAGTCCCCCTATATTCACCCACAGTGTATGACCCTTTTGCCATAAGTGTCCCATTTTTGACAAGGCCTACAATGCAAGAAAAAAATGAAAATTAGTATTCGTGGAACTGGTTCCGAAATATATGAATAAGGTTGCCTAATTCCACTTATGAGCCTCTATTCAAAGACTACCTTTTGCCAAATTTAATCATTCAAAGCTGAAATTTTCCAGGCAGTTTCATTCTGTCTTAAGAGATTTAAAAAGAAAAAACTTTATCTGGCATTTCAAAGAATAAGGTAGGGAGAAAGTGTAATTCTCATACTTTCTACTTTAAGTGCCTGATTCTGCTACCTTAATGTTCTTATTGTCATTTTGTTTGTAAGTTTATTACACTGAGAATACACAGACTGATCCTTCACTTTTGGAATTTACAGGTCAAACACCTGTATAAGTAGTTTCACTTAAACTGCTTTTCTGACTTACTCAAAACTGAATACTGTGTCATATGTTATATTTTTGCAATTTACTTCACCCATTAAGCTTCAGTGTCCTTAAAGTCAATCTTCCTCGGCTTTTTGAATGGAAGGAATTAAGGACAAATATATGAAGAGAATCAGTTAGTTTTGGAATTGGGATGGTTTTTTTTTTTTAAGAGAGATGAGAAGTGTTGGGGTATATTTTTTAAGTGTGTCTAAAGATGTTTCAGTTATGTGTGGAGTTTTATTCCTAGAAATTTGAAAAACGCAATAGCGAAAAAGTAGTAAAATGTGAAAGGCAAACTTCTCTAAATTTGTAGTAATGATTCAGATTTGACCGGGGTGACATAATACATCAGTAGTTCTATACACAATACACTGTCAGAAGCATGAATTTTACATGTTAGTTTATTAAGTTCACCTTTGTAATTTAGGTCTAATCACTTCTAATACTGAAACAGCAGAAATCTATTCCTTAGAAAGGGACGTGAATCTAAGATAACTTTACTGCAGAAGAGAATCTAGAATCTAGTTTAGAAAGAACATTTTAAATTTGCATGTCAGTTAATTTTGAACACAGTTTTAGGCCTTAAGCTTATATTGACTTTTCTCTGTCACTGTGGGTGTTTATAAGAATAAATAAAAATAAAAAAGAATCGCCAAAGAACAATCTGTGATTCTATACCTTGGCAAAACATTTCCTGTCTTGGGTAAGTAGTACTGCTCTGCCTGTCCCAGGTCGGCAGATGCGACTCATCTCCATAAGACAGGCTGGATAGAGATCCCAGTTCTTCTTCTTCGATCCTATCCTAGAATTAAAAATATAGACTTGTTTAGTGAATGTGTGTTTGTAGAGCAGTTGAAGACTAACTGAAAATGAACTAAACTTGCAGCACCTTAGAGACTAACAAAACATGTAGATGGTATCATGAATTGTCATGTGCACAACCCACTTCAGATGAATGAGTTAAAGGTTCAGTCTTTCAATAAATAGTGGGGGAGGGGGGGGGAGAGAATAGTCAATGTCTATGCTAAATGAAGCTGATAGCCGAGTAAAGCATCTATTGAAAGCTTCTACTTTGCTGATTTCTGTTAATGCTATTCATATGCATTATCATTTTTGCACTTGAAGTTATGAGTATTGGCTGTGCACGTGTATTTAAAATGCTTGCTTCTGGGAGATAACAGGAGGCTTGGCCAATCATTGTGAAAGGGTTGCTAGTCAAGTGAGTAGCAGTACTTCATTAACAATGTAGGTCAGGTGGTGCTAATCCACATCTGATGAGCTTTTCTATAAACATTCAGACCAGCATGTAAGTAATGGCTACTGCCTAAAGAAGGCAAGTCCTGCATGGACAGTTGACTTACTCATACGACAAATTCCATCTTTGGACATAATTTAACACAGCAAGAACAACAGGATTCCCTCCACACGGACAAGGGTATAAAGAGGGCCCTGAAAGCTCCTCCATTTTGTCTTCAATCCAGCTAATCAATGAACTAAAGCCTGAAAGGACTGCTGACCCATATTAACTAGGTATAGGCAGTCCCCGGGTTACGTACAAGATAGGGACTGTAGGTCTGTTCTTAAGTTGAATCTGTATGTAAGTCAGAACTGGCGTCCAGATTCAGCCGCTGCTGAAACTGACCAGCAGCTGACTACAGGAAGCCCGAGGCAGAGTTGCTCTGCCCCGGGCTTCCTGGAATCAGCCGCTGATCAGTTTCAACAGGCTGAATCTGGACGCCAGTTCCGACTTACATACAGATTCAACTTAAGAACCCCAGGCGTCCCCAAGTTCGCTGCTGCTGAAACTGATCAGCGGCTGATTCCAGGAAGCCCGGGGCAGAGCAACTCTGCCTCGGGCTTCCTGTAGTCAGCGCTGGTCAGTTTCAGCAGCGGCTGACTTGGGGACGCCTGGGGCAGAGCAGCTGGGGTGCTGCCGGGTTGGTCCAGTAGCGCCCAGAGCGGCGCTGGGGGACCAACCGGCAGCGCCCCAGCTGCTCCACCACAGGTGTCCGGAGAAAAGCCTCGTCTGCTGGGGGGGAGGGGAGGGATGTACTAGCTCCCCCCCCCCCCCAGCAGACCAGGGAGACGTGGGCAGCGGACCGAGACGCACTGCGGTCCCGCCGCCCGAGTCCTCCGCGGCTTTGCTCCACATCTCCCTGGTCTTCTGGTCTTCAGCAGACCAGGGAGACGCGGAGCAAAGCCTCTGGAGACGCCGGCAGCGGGACAGCCGCGGCGCGTCTGGGCTGTCCCGCTGCCCGCGTGCTCCGCGGCTTTGCTCCCCGTCTCCCTGGTCTGCTGGTCTACCGGCGTCCTCAGAGGCTTTGCTCCCCGTCTCCCTGGTCTGCTGGTCTCCAGCAGACCAGGGAGACGCAGAGCTAACCCCATTCGTAACTGCGGATCCGACATAAGTCGGATCCACGTAACTCGGGGACTGCCTGTACATGAATGGGTAACCAGTTACACGGTAAGCATCACTCTTAGTGGGTGATGCTTACTGGATAATGGTTAACTTTACCTGGGGGTCCACAAGCCCATACAGCTGTTGGCTCCCAGCCTCCTGGTAGGGTGGGAGAGGGAGAGAAGTGGGGCTGTAGTCTGGGAGTTGGCAGACTCACACTGGGTGGCGCTGTGGGTTGAAGCATCCCCTGCCCATGTGGGCCATTCCAACTCACCCGTTTAGTTAGTTATCTGGTTAAACTTCAAGTTTAACCAGTTAGTTAAACAGGATTTTATCCCTAATCCTAACAGAGAATGTAGTCTAAAGACTTATTTTAGGACAGCAGTTTCTTCCATCTCTACAACAAGCCTGCACCAAGAACTTTGCAATTGGTGTATGTGTTTGATTCCTTTAATAATTTTACTCACCCTTTTTTTCTGTTAATAAACCTTTTGATTTTAGATTCTAAAGGATTACCACGGCATGGTCTTTTGGGTAACATACAAGGTATATTTAACCTGGAAATGTGCTGTTCCTTTGGGATTGGAAGAACCTGTTCTATTTTGGTGAAATGGGTTTTCATAATTTCTCATCTGTGTAAGGAGTGGTACTGGTGGTGGCACAGGAAAGCTGAAGTGTCTATGGGGATTGTTTCTATGACTTCTTGCTAACCAGTGTGGCAAACAGAAGTGCTCTCTGACTGGTTTGGCATGCCTTATAGTGGAGGATCCCAGCCTTGGGTTGTAAGTAGCTGTCTTTAAGCAATTTTCCCTGATTTCACTTTTCAGCAGTGCCCCCCAGAAACCTGTATGACACTTGAATTACACACTTTATACCATGTTTCAAACTAGAGTGAATTTTCAGAATTTGTGAAGCACTTGGAAGTTGTTGAAGGCTACAAAAGTACTAACAACAATTATAGAAGAGTAGAAGAGGCCCTGAAAATTCTAGAAGAATTGCTGTCACGTGGTTCACTCAAATATAGTAACCTAAAAAACTGTATTTAAAAATGATGACTTGCACCTCTTTCCAAATGGCATGTCTGTTACAATAACATCCACAGAGCTGGTCCTCAAGGGGAGATTGCATATATCCCACTGAATGGCATCTATCGGCATGCCCCAGGAAGTGCCACTGTGAATAAAGGCATTCATATCAGGCATGATTTATTACTTCAAAAAGGCTTTAAAAAAATCTCAAACACGAATATATTAAAAACAAAATTAAACAAATCCATGAGAGAGGAATTTCTTTACGTAAACAGCTGAGCCAAAAATCTATGTACACTTCTCTTACCTTTCTTTATTCTGATTTTTCTTTAATAAAGAACAGATGTTATTTGCTGCTCTCTTCATAGCCTGTGGGTTGTTATCACCTGCAATATGATAACAGGTAGGCCACTCAGTAGCCCCCTGAAAATGGAAGAAATTATGATAAAATCTAGTATGCTGAAGTGGTGAATTAAAATGAGGCAAATAGTTTATGTACCTGTAAATGACAGAATAAAGCAATAACACTTTCAGATTCAATAATCCTTGCAATATATCTATTTCATATATCATGCATCTTTAATGACCTGACAATACTCTAGGATTTAGTTATTTACTTCTGCAGCTTGTATGAGGAAGGGCAAAAGCCACTAAAGAAAAAATATATTTGTAGCTGTTTGCAGAAGCTTATTGGATAGTCGAGTAGTAATGCGACTAGTTGTCCCCACCTCCCTGTCCCTCTATCAGAGAGAGGCAGCAAGAGGGGAAACAGGGGTCAGTGGCTCGGGGGAGCTGCTTAAAAGCCACTTCCCCCCAGCCCCTTCTCTGCCAGGGGCAGGGGAGGTAGAGGGCACTGCAGGAAACAGTGCGTGCGGGGACTTAAGTAGTCTTGGTTCATGCCACTTCTATTGTGATTCTGCTTTTGAAATGTACAAGAGCTCCTGCAGGGGTCTTGTACATTTCAAAGGCTCAGGCACCACAGGGAGTGCGGGGCCAGCAGGGGAGTTGGGCCTGTGCTCACTGAAGGACAGGCCTGGTCTTACCATGAGACAAACTGAGGTGGCCGCCTCAGGTGCCAGACTGTGGGAAGGGCGCCACTAGGACCCAGAGTGTAGAAAGTTGTGTCCGCTGCTGGTGCATATGTATTTTCTCTGCTCTAGATGCACAGAGATGGTGGAGGGCTGCGTTGAAGGAAAGAGGGCACAAGAGACATAACAGGCACGCAGGAAAAAAGGGGCCATGAGGGCATCACTTGAGCTCCCCACCTCAGGTGCCAAAATGTTGTGGATAGGCCCTGCTGCAGGGCTTCCACTTTTGAACTCTTGCTACAGTTCAAAGGCAGAGGCGCCCTTATAGGCTAATCGACTATTCCGAAGTCCCATCGACTATTCAATGAGTTATTTAATCTAAATTTAAAATCGCTACTCCATTTGGCTGCTTCAGTAGCTGAATATCAGTAAGCTATCCAGCATTTATTTGATTCATTTAAAATATGTACAGGATTCAGTCATGCATACTATTAAGCTGCCATTATTCAAGGCCCTTTCCTGACAAAAAGGATTACCTCTATTGGTATAGCCCCTGTTCCACTCATTGGATCAATTATTATGTCAGTTGGTTGAGGATTGCAGAGCCTGAAGAATGGAAAAAACTCTATTAAGAGAAAATCCTAACAGATGCAAAAGTTTCTACTATCAAGGTAAATTGGAGAACTACTTAAATTCTTCAAATTATATTATTCCCACCAAGTAAGGAAATGTTAGTAACCATCTGGAAACAATGTTTAGTTAACTTTAAATACAGTGACATGATAAAGTATTGTGAAAGATGCTATTAGCAAATTGTTATGAGCACAAGCTATGGCCAAAACATAAGTTTTTCCCCTTTGCTACAAATTATAGTGATTATCAATCATTTTAAAATGTACAAGATACTTGTTTGACCTCTTAGTTTATTTATAATGATTGTAAAAGGGCTTTTCAGAAAAGAACCAAGAAGCTTAGTTTCTAGAACAAAATTATATGGGAATGAAAAATTATGCACAACTTATTGCACTGACCTGAGCATGCCATAAGCAAGTGTGGATCGAAGAGTTGTAGGTCCAAAATGTGTAATATTTCTTCTGTGAAGACTCTCTTCAGTTAATGCAATGCCCACCACTATTTCATTATTGTTAATGTTCAAGAGGACCTAGGATAAAGTTTGAACTATAATGTAGGTTTATTATGTAGAAATATTAAATAGTGTACTTATTTACACTATGCTTTATTTTCACAGGATTCTTTACCAGTAGTAAGAATGTTTATGAAGAGTTTTGAGATCCTGGCAGAAAAGTGCTATGTAAGTGTTCAAATTCATTACAGGTGAAACCTCTCTAAAGCTGAACTCTCTGGTCTGGCAACGTCCGTGGTCCAGGAGGACCACGCATGTTCCTAGACCAGAAAGCCCTGGTGGCAGGAGGGCTAGTAGCCAGCCTCCTTACACTATGAAATTTATTTTCTCTGTGCAGGTATTTATAAATTGTGGGCAAGGAAGATGCATTATGGTGTCAATTACAAGAGATTACAAAATACATATAAGCCCCATAAACGTGAAAAGTCAGAGAAATTAAGTTAAACTTGATTTCTTAGAGTAAAATTGTCTTTCATTCTACTATGAAACAACTTTTTCTCTTGGAGCAATAGTGTCATAAAAATATTAGCTTAAGCAAAGATACATGAAAGCTATGAAGTAAAGCAGCAACTCATCTGTGGGTATAAATATATGTGGATATTTTTGAAAAATACTGGTGCATTGTACCTCCACATCAAAGTTGGTCATGTCAGCCTTCCACTGGAAGTAATCTTGCACAGCTCCACCAAAGTCTCTTGCTGCATCATTTGATGTAAAACTATGTTTGTCACCAACTCTATTGCATGTAACACGGAATTTCAGCACCTGCTTTTCTTCACCTTTCTTGCAGTCGCCAACTGTGTCTTCGTTTCCAGTTATATTCAGGAATTCATCTTTTCCATCTAATTGGTCACCTGCTAGGATCATTTCCTCTGTCTTTTCTGTATTCTGTTCAACAGATTTCAAGCCTGGGGTATTTTGTGCGTGGTCAAGAAACTCTTCATCAGCATCTTTTTCATCTGCTCTGTCCTTTCTTCCATTATCATTCAGCTTTTCCTTGCTTGCACTACTCTGATTTTGTTTTTTATATTTTGTCTTTCTTTTCTTTAGGTTGGTATTTAACTTCCATACTGTCAAAGGGTCACTCCAAGGCAGTTTTTTAGCCAGGTCCTCCAAATCTTTTAGAGCATCTTCCTACAAAAGATCACAGTATAACCAGAATATTCAATGATATATGTTGCAACTTTAATTATTTAAAGAACTACCCAGAGTCAGTTTTGATAATGCACCGCACTCTGACCTGCAACACATCCTTGACTCTGCTTGAGCAAAATATGCAATTGTGCTAGACTGTCCAATGATTCTTTCACTTGAACACTTAAGAGGAATTGGACAAGTATACAGCACACAAACAATCCTAGCCACAAGACTAAATAATTCTAAATCTACTCTTAAGTTTAGAAAAATCCTCATTCAGAAATTTCCTTATGAGGAAGCCAATATTTATTTTTTTATTTTCATTTATTTAAAAAAAAGTCATATCTATCTGAAGATTTGGCAACAGATATCTTACCTTAGTTTCTTTAAATTGATATTCTGTAAACTCCTGAACAACAACAAATAAATTATCCACTGATCTTAAACGATGAACCTAAAATAAATTACAAAGAATGGTAATGTTACTAGCCAGACGTAAATGTCTGTAATTCAAGTTTAGTCTGATTACATCTAGACTTAAGGTACAGCACTGAAACCATTTTTAGGCTGACTATTTGATGCTTTATTTTGTAAAAATATGTCTAGTTTCTGTAATGCTTTTGCTACTACTGTCTGGCTACGTCTACACTGGCATGATTTTCCGGAAATGCTTTTAACGGAAAAGGTTTTCCGTTAAAAGTATTTCCAGAAAAGCGCGTCTAGATTGGCAGGACGCTTTTCTGGAAAAGCATTTTTTCTGGAAAAGCGTCCATGGCCAATCTAAACGCGCTTTTCCGCAAAAAAGCCCCAATCGTCATTTTCGCGATCGAGGCTTTTTTGCGGAAAACACTACTGTGCTGTCTACACTGGCCCTTTTCCGGAACAGGTTTCCGGAAAAAGACTTTTGCCCGAACGGGAGCAGCATAGTTTTTCCAGAAAAGCACTGATGATTTTACATTAGATCGTCAGTGCTCTTCCGGAAATTCAAGCGGCCAGTGTAGACAGCTGGCAAGTTTTTCCGGAAAAGCGGCTGATTTTCCGTAATAACTTGCCAGCGTAGACACAGCCTCTGTGTACAAATACCTCTTCTTCAATATGACATATGATAATCACAAAGACCTAATGTAGAACAGAGAGAAAAACTCATCTTGTTTCAAATTATTTGCTTCTGAGTTAATCCATTGTTGCAGCAGAGAAAAATCTGAATTTAGTTCTTGAAATGTAAGTAAAGATTTTAAATAATGTGTATTCAGATTCTCTCTCTCTCTACAACGTAAGACCAAAGGTCCATCTAGCCCAGTATCCTGTCTGCCCATAGTGACCCATACCAGATGCCCCGGAGAGGGAGGATCGCAACAGGTAATCCTCACTCTGTCACCTACCTCCAGAGAAACACAGGCTAGTGACACCATTCCTACCAATCCTGGCTAATAGCCATTGATGGACCTAATCTCCATCAATCTATCCAGCTCTTTTTTGAACCTGTTAAAGTTCTAGCCTTCACCACATCCTCTGGCAAGGTGTTCTACAGGTTGACTGTGTGCTGAGTGAAGAAAAAAACTTCCTTTTGTTTGCTTTAAACTTGATGCCTATTAATTTCATTTGGTGACCCCTAGTTTTTTTATTGTGGGAATAAGTAAATAACTTTTCCTTATTCAGTTTTTCCATACCAGTCATTTTATACACCTCTATCATATCTCCCCTTAGTCTCCTCTTTACTAAGCTGAAAAGTCAAAGTCTTTTTAATCTCCCTTCATTTGGGACCCGTTCCAAACCCCTGATAATTTTTGTTGCCTTTTTCTGAACCTTTTCCGAACCTTTTCCAATGCCAATATATCTTTTTGAGATAAGGTGACTGCATCTTTATGCAGTATTCAAGATGTGGGTGTACCATGGTTTTATATAGAGGCAATAAGATATTTTCTGTCTTATTCTCCATCCCTTTTTTAATGACTCCTAACATTATTTGCTTTTTTCACTGCTGCTGCACACTGAGTGGATGTTTTCAAAGAACTATCCACAATGACTCCAAGATCTTTCTCTTAAGTAGTTGTAGCCAAATTAGCCCCCCTCATATTGTATGTATAGTTGGGATTATTTTTTCCCATTACTTTACATTTATTAACATTACATTTCATTTGCCATTTTGTTGCCCAATCACTTAGTTTGGTGAGATCTTTTTGAAGCTCTTCACAGTCTATTTTAGTCTTACCTATCTTGAGCAGTTTGGTATCATCTGCAAATTTTGCCACCTCACTGTTTACCCCTTTCCCTAGATCATTTATAAATAAGCTGAATAGGATTGCTCCCAGGACAGACCCTTGAGGGACCCCACTAGTTACCTCTTTCCACCCTGAAAACTTACCATTTATTCCTACTCTTTGTTTCCTGTCTTTTAACCAGTTATCAATCCACAAATGGACCTTCACTCTTATCCCATGACAACTTACTTTACTTAAGAGCCTTTGGTGAGGGACCTCGTCAAAGGCTTTCTGGAAATCTAAGTATACTATAGCCACTGGATCCCCCTTGTCCACGTTTGCTGACCCCCTCAGAGAACTCTAGCAGATTAGTAAGGCATGATTTCCCTTCACAGAAACCATGATGACTTTCCCCCAACAAATTATATTCATCCATGTGTCTGACAATTGTATTCTTTGCTATAGTTTCAACTAATTTGCCCGGTACTGACGTTAGACTTACTAGTCGGTAATTGCCAGGATCACCTTTAGAGCCCGTTTTAAATATTGGTGTCACGTTAGCTATCTTCCTTTCATTAGGTATGAAACCAGATTTAAAAGATAGGTTACAAACCACAGTTAATAGTTCTGCAATTTCCCATTTGAGTTCTTTCAGAATTCTTGGGTGAATGCCATCTGGTCTCGGTAACTTGTTACTGTTAAGTTTATCAATTTGTTCCAAAACCTCCTCTAATGTCACAGATTGAAGTGTCAAGTCCTCAGATTTTCACCTACAAAGGACGGGTCAGGTTTGGGAATCTCCCTAACATCCTCAGCCATGAAGACCGAAGCAAAGAATTCATTTAGTTTCTCTTCAATTACTTTATTGTCTTTGAGTTCTCCTTTAGCATCTTGATCATCCAAGGGCCCCACTGGTTGTTTAGCTGGCTTCCTACTTCTTATGTACTTAAAAACATTTTACTATTATTTTTTGAGTTTTTGGCTAGCTGTTCTTCAGACTTCTTTTTGGCTTTTCTTATTATATTTTTACACTTAATTTGACAAAGTTTATGGTCCTTTTTATTTTCCTCACAAGGATTTGACTTCCACTGTTTAAAAGATATATTTGTATCTGTCTCTGCTTCTTTTACCTTGTTATTAAGCCACGGTGGCACTTATTTGGTTCTCTTACTGTGTTTTTTAATTTTGGGTATACATTTAAGTTGGGCGTCTTTTATGGTGTCTTTGAAAAGTTTGCATGCAGCTTGTGGAGATTTTACTTTTGTCACTCTACCTTTCTGTTTACCTAACTTCCTCATTTTTGTGTAGTTCCCCTTTCTGAAATTAAATGCCATAATGTTGAGCTGCTGAGGTTTTTTTCCTACCACAGGGATGTTGCATCCCATCCTGAGATGACGTGTACCCAGTCAATATGGGGATAGTTGAAATCCCCCACTATTATTGAGTTTTTAAATTTGATAGCCTCTCTAATCTCCCTCAGCATTTCATAGTCACTATCACTGTCCTGAAAAAGTGGTCGATAATCCTTACTGCTATATTCTTACTATTGGAGCATGGAATTACTATCCATAGAGATTCTATGGAACATTTTTGGTCCAGAGAGATAGAGGAGGCACTTACAAATTACTACTAGAATATTTTGTATATAGTAGAGTATTATGTAAGTTTGTTTGTGTGTATACATATATAGGTAGATTTTAATACTAGAATATATTGTTTATAAGAGACTGGAATATAATTATTTTTATTTGTAAAAATTATTTCTATGTTTAGTCACAATGGTGAAAAGAAAGAATAGGGTTTCTATGACTTTTTTAAAATGATAGTTCAAGATGTATAAATTCCAGTTTAACAGCAGTCATAGTCAAATACAGATGGGGCTGCATTTCAGCTGTTAGTTAAATATTTGCAGAATATACAATTAGTGAAATCTTTCAACATATAAAAAGCATTATTTATCATTAATTTAAGATGATGATAACATTAGAAATGAACCCAATGTTTAGCATTCATAATATTCAATTCATATACAGAAAATCACTAACTGATCATTTAAATTTGTACATCAAAGGGAGAAAACAAGGCCCAGGACAAATAGGGGGAAAAAAAGGAATACCAATAAATTCCTAACCTAGATAAGTTACCCAAGGAACAAAATATGCAAACCTGTGAAAGTTTCTCTACTGAAATTTCAAAATAGATTTTTCCTCGGTCCTTGCTTATTCTGGACTGTGATCCTAATTTCTCTTTCACTTCATCTGCTGCTGTGAACTCAAAACCAGTTGGTACAGTAGCTCCAATAGTGACCACGGTCTCTTTCAGGCTTGAATGGAGATCACTGTCTGTGTTTTCAGTTAAAGGTTTATGTGTATCATCGAGGTGCACGTCTGCTAAGGTGTCAGAAGCCTCTTCAATATCTGACATTTTGACAGCACTTCAGACCCCAGCGCGACTATTATATACAGTGGCAGTAGCACTCCTGCAAAGACAAAAACGGTCTAAGCATGGCACGTACGAGCCAACCCTTCAGTGCGTCTCCTCTGAGCGAGGAGGGACGGAATAAGCATCAGTCTGGATTAAACAAGGAGTTTGAGCCTGGCCTAAGCGAAGGTCTTCCCCTACCCATGGCCAGCGCTCGCTGAGGCAGCTGGGGGAGAGGGCGGGAGGGGGAAGGGTCTCCCCGCCACCGTGCCCCCGCTCCACCGGGCTACGTGGGGAGCGAGCGGCTCGCGCCTCCTCCGTTCCGCGCGCGGCCTGGCGGGTGGCCCCTGGGGATAAGCTCGCGAGGCGGCTCCTCGCGAAGACTTCACCTCCGAGACTAGGGCGGACGCGATTCACCGAGGCCCCCCCGCTGCTGCCCGCTGGTGGCTTCCCCACCCGGGCTCCTTACGTTCCCTGCGGCCGCTCACCCCCCCAACCCGCTCCTCGGGGCGCAGCGTTCTCGGGCTGTCCCAATGCTGGGGGGAGCAGGGACAAAGACCGTCTGTTAGTTACCGGCGGCAACGGCCAAGAACGCACAGCGCGTGAGGGGCGCCGGCAACGCTACTTCCGGTCCGTGGAGGTCAATCGCTACCAAGCACTTCCGGGGCTGTCCCTCCTTCCGGCGTGCGACCGGGGGGGGGGGGGTCGCTTCCCCCTCCGAGATCCGGGCCGGGCCCCGCCCAGTGCCAGGGCGTGCGGCTTCCTCGCGTTGCTGGGTTACGTTGAGGCCGTGCCTAGAAAGCTGGTCCGGTTGGTGCGTCTTGCAGACAGGCTCTATCTTGCCGCCTCGTCTGCCCCGTGCACTGGGCGTAGCTACAGCTACACTGCACCCGCCGCTGGGCCGCGACTCACATTTGACTGAAGCCCCTGATTGCATCCAGGGATGTGGAAAGTTAACGGGTGAGCGTCACCCGGTTCACGGCTGGGGGCTGGAGCAGCTCCTCGCCTGCCGGCCGCTCCAGCCCGGCCAGAGTCGCTCCTGTCCACAGAGGGCGTGGGAGCACAAGCTGCAGGCTGGGACTGTAGATAGTTTCTATCTTTTCAAATATATTGATTTCAGTTACAATACAGAACACCCCGTGTACAGTTCTCACTTTACACTTATTTTTATTACAAATATTTGCACTATAAAAAACAAAAAAGTATTTTTCAGTTCATCTAATAAGTTTTATACAGGCAGTCCCCGGGTTATGTACAAGATAGGGACTGTAGGTTTGTTCTTAAGTTGAATCTGTATGTAAGTTGGAACTGGCATCCAGATTCAGCTGCTGCTGAAACTGACCAGCGGCTGACTACAGGAAGCCCGAGGCAGAGTTGCTCTGCCCCAGGCTTCCTGGAATCAGCCACTGATCAGTTTCAACAGCAGCTGAATACTGCCTGTAGGCGGGTATTGTAGTTTCAAGAATGCTTGGTGAAGATCCTGTAGGTGTTTGTCTCTCTCTGAAGGGTTGGAGCAAATGCAGTTGTACCTTAGTGCTTGGCTGTAGACAATGGATCGAGTGGTGTGTCCAGGATGGAAGCTGGAGGCATGAAGGTAGGCATAGCAGTCAGTAGGTTTTTGGTATAGGGTGGTGTTTATGTGACCATCACTTATTTGCACTGCAGTGTCCAGGAAGTGGATCTCTTGTGTAGACTGGTCCAGGCTGAGGTTGATAGTGGGGTGGAAATTGTTGAAATCATGGTGGAATTCTTCCAGAGCCTCCTTCCCATGGGTCCGGATGATGAAGATGTCATCAATGTAGCATAAGTAGAGAAGGGGCGCTAGTGGACAAGAGCTGAGGAAGCATTGTTCCAGGTCAGCCATAAAAATGTTGGCATATTGTGGGGCCATGCGGGTGCCCATAGCGGTGCCACTGGTTTGGAGGTATATATTGTCACCAAATCTGAAATAGTTCTATGTGAGGATAAAGTCACAGAGCTCAGCCACCCATTGTGCTGTGGCATCATCAGGGATACTGTTCTTGACAACTTGTATTCCATCTATGTGTGGGATGTTGGTGTAGAGAGCCTCTACATCCATGGTGGCTAGGTTGGTGTTTTCTGGAAGATCACCAATGCCTTGTAGTTTTCTCGGGAAATCAGTGGTGTCTCAGCTATCTAGCTGGGAGTGCTTGTGGCATAGGGTCTGAGTAGAGAGTCCACATATCTTAATTTTCTCGTCATCTCTACTGCATATTTGCCTTTAAGAATAGAGCATAGCTAGTTCACTGTTAACATGCAGAGCCCAGTTTCACCCTTGTGGGTCTTTGGCAAGTGTACAAGAACCTAACCAATTCATTTCCATTCTCTGAAAAGAGGAAGACACTCTCTAGGGTGACTAGAACAGAACTGTAGCATAATCTGAATAAAGACTATAGCTAGCTAGAGAGAATACTGACTAATTTAATTAAATGTGTTACATGGGGTTTTCATGCAAGAAAAATCCAGGGAAGATTCAAAAAGACAAACTGCAAAGCTACACTGTCCATTTGACTTAGTGGGGTCTGTGAAATATTAACGCACTTAAATTATCCTGGAGGTTTGGCAAGAAGAAGGAACTTCTTGCAATTGAAGTTTTTGATTGCATTTGGTATCTTCGTCAATCAAAATGGAATAAACTCAATCACTTCATTCGTTCTCTTATTTTCATACAATTTCATGGAACTGGACTATAAGAAATCAAACAGCAGACCAAACCAGTGGCCCATCCACTCCAAATGCTTCAGAGGACAGAGCAAGACACCTCACAGTGGACAATTATGGAATAACCTGGCCATTGAAAAAGTTTCGTCCTAATCACCATCCCTCAGTGACTGGTTTATGCCCTAAAGCAGTGGTTCCCAACCTTTTTTATACCATGGACTGGCAAACCCATTCACAAACTTTTGGCAGACCGGTAACAGTTTATTTGAATATTTGCATATTCATTATATGTGGTGGGCCACTGCCACAGCTGAAGACAGCTGTTCACGGTGGCTCTAGAAGCCAGTGCTGGGGTACGCCCTGGCTCCAGAGCCCCCCAGTGCCAGTCCTAATCCCTAGAATCCCCCACCCCTTCACTACCCTCTAGCACCAGCCACTGACCTCAGAATCCCCTGCACCCAACCCCTTCAGTGCCAGCCTCCCACCCTCAGAGTCCCCCAGTACCAGCCCCCCATCCCAAATGCCTCAGTGCCAGCCCTGCCCCTTAGAGCTTCCCACCACCTGACCCTGCCCCAGTGCCAGTCTCCTGTTTCCAAAGCCCCCTGTACCCAACATCCCAGAGCCCCCCTGGGCCAGCCCCCAGTTCCCAATATTAGCCCTAACCCAAGCCCACTAGTGTCAGCCCTACCCTGCAGCCCCCCACTACTAGCTCCACTCCAGAGCCCCTGAGTGTCAGCTCCCCATCTCTTAGGTTACGTCTACACTGTGGGTATTTTGCAAAAGAGGTGCTAATGGGTGCTAATTTGCATATATCATGCTCTCATTTGCATCGCTTTCAATCCTTTTTGCGGAAGCAGTTTTTACAATAAAAAGCCTTGTGTAGACAGGGCCATTTGTCAGAAAAAAACCCTTTTGTGCAAGAGCCTGTAAACCTCATTTTTTGAGGAATAAGGGATCTTACGCAAAAGGGTTTTTTTCCGCCAAATGGCCCCAGATGATGAAAATGACTCAGATGATGACAATGAGCATGCATCAGTCCACATTGCTTTGGATTGTTACCAAGCAGCAGTGGTCCCCAACGTGGTGCCCGCCGGGGCATTTATGTGCGCCCGTCAAACGATCTGGGCCAGCCCTGCCCCGCTCCGGGTGCACAGCGCATGCGCGGTACCAGCCTCGGGCATGTGGCGCATGGGTGGCCCCTGCCCCAGGCACGCAGCACATGCGTGGTGCCAGCCCCGGGCGCCCGGCAGCCCCAAAAGGTTGGAGACCACTGTCAAGCAGAAACCATCATCAGCACAGATGCATGTCCTCTGGAATGGTGGCTGAAGCACGAAGGGGCATATGAATCTTCAGTGCATCTGACACATAAGTATCTTGCAATACCAGCTACAGCAGTGCTACATGGATGCCTTTTCTCATTTTCAGATAAACTTAAAAAACAACAAATAGCCTGGTAGCACTTTAAAGACTAACAAAACATGTAAATGGCATCATGATATTTCGTGGGCACAGCCCACTTCATCAGATGACTGGAGTGTTGGATGTCCAGAACCAAAAGATGACATTGAACTGGGCAGCTTTATCTCCTGCAAATTGTAACCAGACTTGTTTGTCTGAGTGATTGGCTGAACAAGAAGTAGTACTGAGTGGACTCTAAAGATTTATATTGTTTTATTATTGAATGCAGATTTTTTTGTACATAATTCTATATTTGTAAGGTAAGATTTCATGATAAAGAAATTGCACTACAGGCAGTCCCCAGGTTACGCGGATCCGACTTATGTCGGATCTGTACTTACGAACGGGGCTTTTCTCGCCCCGGAGGACGCGGGCGGCGGGACCGCCCAGACGTGCCGCAGTCCCGCCGCCCGTGTCCTCTGGGGCGAGAAAAGCTGCTCCGCGGCTTTGCTCTGCGTCTCCCTGGTCTGCTGGGGGCTCTGCCCCCAGGAGACCAGGGAGACGCAGAGCAAAGCCGCGGAGGACCCAGGCGGAGGACCTAGTTTCATGAGGCATACCTGCGCAGTCAACAAAGGCTTCCTTGTCGACCGTGGCGTGTCCAGACTGCCCCGATCTGCCGACAAACAGCTGATCATCAGCTGGACGGCAGAGCACAGCAGCCATTTAAATTTAAATGAAGCCACGATTATTTAAATCGCGGCTTCATTTCCCTCTGCCGATCAGCCTAATCTACATGGCTCCATTGATGGAGCCATGTAGTTTAGACACACCCCTACAGTCCTCAGCTAAAACCTCTCCAACGCATCATCAGTGATCTACAACCCATCCTGGACAATAATCCCTCACTTTCACAGGCCTTGGGAAGCAGGCCAGTCCTCGCCCACAGACAAGCCGCCAACCTGAAGCAAATTCTCATCAGCAACTATACACCGCACCACAGTAACTCTAACTCAGGAACCAATACCTGCAACAAACCTCAGTGCCAACTCTGCCCACATATCTACACCAGCGACACTATTACAGGACCTAACCAGATCAGCCACACCATCACAGGTTCATTCACCTGCACATCTGCCATCATGTGCAAGCAATGCCCCTCTGCTATATACATCAGCCAAACTGGACAGTCCCTACATAAAAGAAAAAATAGACAAATTAGATAGCTGGAATGGTAATACAGCTGCTCCCGGAGTTACAACAACCTCCACTTACGACCATCCGCACCTACTACCAAAGCGGTCGTAAATGCGGATCTGAATTACGAACGGCGATCTGCGCTTATGAACAGCATAGTCGCCATGTAACTCTATTGGATCCGAGTTACGAACACTTTGAGTTACAGACCAAGTGTTGGTCCGTAATTTGTTCATAACTCGGGGAGTGGCTGTATACAAAAACCTGTAGGAGAACACTTCAATCTCCCTGGACACACAGTAGCAGATTTAAAGGTAACCATCCTGCAACAAAAAACTTCAAGAACAGACTCTAAAGAGAAACTGCTGAGTTACAGTTCATCTACAAATTTGACACCATCAGTTTAGGATTAAACAAAGACCGTGAATGGCTAGCCAGCTACAAAAGCAGTTTCTCCTCTCTTGGTGTTCACATCAGCTTGGTGTTCACATCTCCACATCAGCTGCTAGAAGTGGGCCTCATCCTGCTTGACTGAATTAACCTTGTTATCTCTAGCCTTACTCTTGGTTGGTACACTTTTCTTATGCCTGTATATTTATACCTGCCTCTGGAATTTCCACTACATGCATCTGACAAAGTGGAACTTTGCTTTCAAAAGCTTATGCTCCAATAAATCTGTTAGTCTATAACAGTGGTCCCCAACGTTTTGGGGCTGCCAGGCGCCTGGGGGCGGGGCCGCTCATGCACTGTGCGTCCGGGGGCGGGGTCGCTCACAGGCTACGTGCCTGGGGGCGGAGCCAAGCATGTGCTGCGCGCCCAGGACCGGCACCAGCATGTGCTGCAACCCCGGGCAGGGGCTGCCCAGGCGCCATGTGCCCAGGGCCGGCACCGGCATGTGCCACGCACCCGGGGCCAGGGCCAGCACCGGCATGTGCTGCGACCCCGGGCAGGGGCCGCCCAGGCACCGCATGCCTAGGGCCGGCACCGGCATGTGCCAGGACCCCGGGGGCGGGGCCAGTCCGGATTGCTCCGCGGGCACCCATAAATGGCCCAGTGGGCGCCATGGCGTCCACGGGCACCACGTTGGGGACCACTGGTCTGTAAGGTGCCACAGGACTCCTCGTTGCTTTTGCAGATTCACACTAACATGGCTACCCCTCTGATACAGAAAATTAAGAACATTTTATGTTCCAGATATATCACAAAACATTGTTTAATAGGGAAGGAGCTGTCTTATCTACAAGTTACCTGTAAGTTTAGCACTACTACAGGCATTGCACCTTGTGAAGTCAGTTATGTTTTCTAAAACTACTTTCCACAGTGTTACCAGATCAGATAGCTAGTGTTTTATGTTCCCTTTAAAACAGGGGTGGGGAACCTCAGGCCCTAGGGGGCCAGATGTGGCCCCTGGCTTGCCTCGATCTGGCCCTTGAGACTCAGGACTCCCTCCCCAGCACTGGGGAGCCCGCACTGGTGCTCCAGCTGCCTTGTTGTCCCACCGCAAGACTGGAGCACACAAAATCTACTAGGCTGGCTGCCTCTAGGCTCTGGTGTGGGAGGGGAACATGGGGAATGTCTTTCTCCATCTCCGTCAGGGGCCACGTCGGTGAGGGGTTGGTGGTTTTTTTGTTTGTTTGTTTGCTTGTCACTTGTGTGCAGCCCTTGATTGATTTTTCCATGGGTTAGTGGCCCCCAACCCAAAAAAATTCCTCACTCCTACTTTATATTGATGCAAATGACTTCACAAAGGGCCATGGAAAGAAGAATCAGACCTACTTATGTCAGTTGAAGTTTTGTCTGTGGATTTAGAATTTACTGTGCCAATATGTGTGTTTGGTGTGCTTAGCAATGTAGCATACAATAATATCAACTGTATTTTCTCACTGTCTGGTTTTGCTGCAAAACAGTTTTGTTCTACTAGTATATCTTTCTTTAGCTATGTGGGCAGCATTGCTATACCTTCAGATCTGTAAATTGACCCTCTTTATTGCTCTGTTGCACAGAAATGCAAACGTTACTACATTTTTTAAAAATCACCATAATCTATTAAAATATTTCCAACAATACGCAGTCACTGAAACATAACCTTACTGTAAATAAATTAGCCTTTCCACTACTCCTTTTCTTCATTCCTTTCCTTTTTTAAAAATAGCTTTTCATTTATCACAGAATCTTTACATGTATTGCTGTGAAAGGATCTTTGATCGCCTTGAGAAACATCTCAGAAAGTCAATCAGCTATTTCAGTTTGATGCACTGGACTGTAACAGTTCTATAGTGCTCAATTCATAATTGTACTCCCCAAGATATTCATCATGAAGGTAAAGTTAATTCATCCAGCAGAGGGCAATCTGACATGTATAGACATGAGGCATAAACATAGAGTACTGGATCTATGTGGTACCTCACTAAGCACATAACCAAATTCTCCCCTCCTTTATTCTACCTCTGTAATATTGGTGAAACTGCAGTGTGTACAATGGATGGAAAAAGTCTCAGAACTGATACAATCCTTGTTTATGGCCCTGTAACAAAGAAATATTGTATTTGTAGTTTGTTTTGCAAGGCATCTACTTTTGACTTGGATTAGATTTTAGCACATGTACATTGGCTAATATATATCTGTAATAGCTGTTACTAATATTTGCATCCCAGTGCTGATAATGCCAGTGAATTTAAAGATTGCCTGAAAATATGAGATTCTCAGAGGCTAAAACCTGCTGTCCTATTTATTTTTTTCCTTTTGGTTATTAGGGGTTTGTATGTTAAATTAATACCACTCTGAGTTTTGGGTTGGTGAGCAGAGTCCACCAAGACAACAACAGGACTATTACCATCAAGTAAAGAGGGTGGGCCACAAAATACACAAAACTATTGATGACATAGGACAAAGAAATGAAAAAAATGGTGGCAAGATGGTGATTCAAGGGTCAAAAAGATCCACTGTGATGTAGTCATGACAGCATTAACTGGGTTACCCAGAGTACTATGGGATGTAGCCATGCTCCCTTACTTGCTGTTTTAGTCAGTGGAAGTTCATTTCCCAAGGTGTGATGCCGTTAAATAAAGCAGCAAGTTCCCAGCTTGAAGTCCTGTGAGTAGAGTTTGTTGCATTGAGCAGTCTGTTTACAAAAAGGAGGACTTAGAGTAGAGAATGCGAGACAAAGCTCACTGATTCATGAAGAAATCCAAGAATTCAGTGGATGTTGCCTAGAGAAACTTTGCCCAAATGCATGCACAGATGAGGGACCAAATGAATGCCCCTCAGAGTGCCTCTACAGTGCTCGGCTATTTTAGGATACGTCTTAAGCTGCTCGTTATGTCGAAATATTTTTCAAAATAACGGGTGTGCTATTTCGGCATCTCTGTAACCTTCGTTCCACAAGGGTTAAGGGATGTCTCACAATAGTGCGTTATTTCAAAATTTTGTAGCTGCGTAGACGCACCAAATTTCAAAATAAGCTATTTCGAAATAGCATCGAAATAAGATATTGCGTAGCTTATTTCGACTTTAGGGTGCTGTGTAGATGCGCCCTCAGTTACAGAGACTTCCTGTCTGAATGAATGAAAGGCCACATTGGCCAGTGCCAGAAGGAAGTCTTGTGATTTTGTGGAGCCATAGACAAGGAGTGCATAGTGGAAGAGATGTGTGGGGATGGGCAGTGAAAACATCAGGAGGAGGAGAAGGCAGAAAAGGGCTTGCATCCAGCATGTAGCCATGCACCCAGGGGTTCCCTTTAGTTACAGGAGGGGAAGGCATTGGGGACACCCAGGAACCATGCCAGCCACACACATGTGCTCCTGACTCCTTGAAGGGGCCCATCAGTTGATTCCTGAGGGGCCACAGAACCAGGATGGAAGACAACCATGGAAACAGAAGTCCTGTATTTACCCACAAAACAGATACAGCATATCTATGTTTGCTTTTGAATTTTTTCCACCGTGTTTATCATCACTGGTTTGGGGTTAAGTAGTTTATCTAGGAGAGGCTGGACAATATGAATCAGATGAAAGACAGGAACTGCTAGTTCTCTATTGAGTTGGTCTCATGGGTGTGTAAACCTCACATCCCCTCTTAAGGTTCATGGACTGTGTGCACTAGGAAAATATGTTTTCTTACCATGTAGAATCTACAGTTTAGTTCTAGCTGTTTCACTTCAAAGTTAAAACTGTCTTGTCTTCTCTAGGATTTTACATCATATGAGTTACTACATGTTAAGTAGCATGATAAGAACATGTCTTTTTTTCCTAGTGAAGTAGGGTGTATGGAGGGTATCAGTGAGGAGGGCTGCATTGTTTTCATTGTATGTTAAGTGTACTCAAGTAAGCCTTATTCTATAGACCATTGCTAAGGTTTCCTGACACTGCATTGTAAAACTCTATTTTCAGTTGCTTATAACTTTGCCAAACTACTGAAATTTCCCATGCTGGATGTCTGTGTTAGGCTGAAAATCATTGGAAAGTTTTGGCCAAATGGGTAAGCTGATTTTGAGAACCAAGTTAAGGAAAATATGTTGCTTTGCATGTGCTAAAATATTCTAGCAGCCTTTTATTTGGGAAATGCTATTGGTTCCCTGCTTTGGCACAGACTTGAAATATGGCAGGGTGGCCATTGTGTTAGGGATATGCCTTTTGCTCCTTCTGTTAAAAGCCTATCAAATGTGGACAAGTTATAAGCCTTTGAAAAATTTGTACATTCTCACTAAAATATATTAGAATTTAGTAGCTAGAAGAATCTGCCCTCCCTGAGCATGCTCCACTCTCTTGCAACTCCTTGAGAGGACCAGACTGCAAATGCACTATCCCTAAAAAGTAATGCTCCAGACCTAGGTTGCAGAGAGGGAGTTAGATTGTGATTCCCAGCTGGTTTGGGCAGAGAATGGGGCTGAGTAGGCCTTCATGGTTTTAAAAATCTTCTCTAAGAATTCTTCCATCGCAGAGTGAATTGGCTGGAACTCAGTTTATCCGACATGGGAAGTACAAGTTTAATCCTACAAGGTGCTGATGCAAGAGGTCATAATGGATCAGAAGATAAAACTATTTTATTATTAAAGACTCAAAAGTATTTAGGCACTTTCTCAAGAAATTGCTTTGTCTCTCAATTCTTAAGAGAACAGCAGATAAAAATAACAAGGTTATCCCAACATGCATTGATTGCATGTATGACACTGGCAGCAGATTCTGCAGTAGACTTTGATCTCAAGAAAGATCCAGTAAGTTTCCAAGGAAAAAATATTACCACGCATTTGCCAGGAAGTATTTTGTGCCAGGTAAACTGAATATATCTTTTTGGAAGATACCCTTCAGCAATAACAAATTGGGCTTTTAGTAAGAACAAATCTCTCTTCTCTTTTCACCATTGACTCCTTAAAGACATGGAGAAGGATTAGTGACCAAAAGAAAATTTTAATATTAAGCTGTGGCAAAATCTGCCTCATGAGAAGTGTATAATATTTAGTATGTGTGGGAAATAGATGATATTGGTTGAGATTAGGGAGTGGAGAGACAGAAATGATTGGTTCTGTTTCCATGTTTACCACTAATTCATTGTTACCTTGAGTGAACTGTTTACCTAGCTGTTCTCTAATTTATACATCTGGGCTGTGTCTACATTGGCACCCCTTTCCAGAAAAGGGATGCTAATGAGACCAGTCGGAATTGCAAATGCCGCAGGGGATTTAAATATCCCCCGCAGCATTTGCATGAACATGGCTGCCGCTTTTTTCTGGCTCGGGGTTTTGCCAAAGAAAAGCGCCAGTCTAGACGGGATCTTGCGGAAAATAAGCCCTTTTCTGGTAGATCCCTTATTCCTACTTTCAAGCCCTTTTCCGGAAGATCCCTTATTCCTACTTTCAAAATTTTGTAGCTGCGTAGACGCACCAAATTTCAAAATAAGCTATTTCGAAATAGCATCGAAATAAGATATTGCGTAGCTTATTTTGACTTTAAGGTGCTGTGTAGACGCGCCCTCAGTTACAGAGACTTCCTGTCTGAATTTCAAGTAGGAATAAGGGATCTTCCGGAAAAGGGCTTATTTTCCGCAAGATCCCGTCGACTGGTGCTTTTCCCGAGCCAGAAAAAAGCGGCAGCCATGTTTATGCAAATGCCGCAGGGGATATTTAAATCCCCCACGGCATTTGCAATTCCGACTGGTCTCATTAGCATCCCTTTTCCAGAAAGGGGTGCCAATGTAGACACAGCTCTGTAATATAGGAATGAAAATATCTTATGCAGAGGGAGCTGATAAGGCTTAATTAAAGTGTGTAAATTGTAATGAGATCTTCAGATGAAAGGGACTAATGCATCAATTTCCAGGTGCTGTGTTACTCCGAAAAAAATTAAAATAACCCTCACAAATTAACAATTATATATGCTTTCTAATATCCTCATAAGAAATAACAGGTGGGCTCTTCTCACTACCTTAAAATGAGGCACCTGCTTTGGAACTTGGTTTAAAGGAGAAAAGATAGCCTTATTATCTGATAGTCCTGAAAGTGTATTGGGGCTCTACTCCCAGTTCTGCAACTGGTTATATGTCCTTGGGAAGTAATTATAGGTAATTGGCAAATGATTAAAAATGATCTTGTGACCTTCTGGATTTCTTTACGGGGGATAAAGAAGACATGAAACATTTTTGTTTGTTAGGATTTTTTGTTTTGTGTTTTTGCATGAGAAATATCAGGGATATTCTGGCCTTCTCTAGTTTTGATGGGGAACCCATTTTATGTCTCAAAAGATCATCTAATCTCACACTTTAATTCAAGGGATTGGGGTGATGAATCTTTTAAAAGACATCTTTTCTCCAAACAATTAGTCTTTAACCTTAAATAGACGTTTAAAAACAAAGAAACAAAAAACAAAGAATGTTAAATACTGTAGTCTGACTAAAAATTTCTTCCCCTCTCAGTGGGTCTGTTTTCATTCTTTTGACTCGTGATGTTATCTTTTCACTACTTCACCAGTCATTGTAGGGCAGTGTTTCTTAAACTTTTTAAAACTGAGGAACACCAAACAATAATTTTTTTTATGAGGAACACCAGGGATTTTTTGGTGAGCAAAAAAAGGTTGCCTGCCCCTTTATGGGTGGCCATTTTAATCTGTTGTTCTCTGCGGCACACCTCGTGGCATATCCATGTTCCATGGAACAGAGTTTAAGAAACACTGTTGTAGGGTCTTCTAGGCTGTAGAGGACCAAATATTTAAAGCAGAAAGGAAGCAGAAGAGTTCCCATTGTTGGGTTTGGAACAGTGTAGAAATAATATTCTTGTGTTGTGACAAGATGGACTGTAAAAAAAACAAATATTAGCAAAAGATGTTGGACTGAGCAGTTGCTTTTAGTATGGATTGTAACCGTCTGATCCAAATGACTGTGTATTTACAAACCATTGTGAATCAAACAGCTTGCACGAACAGCTTTCTCTCTTTACCAGTGATGAGGGGGCTGGCAGAGCTCAATATCCTCTTGGAGTAGCTTTATACTGTCATGCCAACACTCTGGTATGTCAGAGCAAACTCACTTCAACAAAAAAAGCATTGGGCTGTACAGCAGGCAGACTTATTATTGAGGATGTTGAGTATTTATGCCTGTTTCTTGCATTCCAGTGAATCTAGTGGTTAGAGCACAGGGCTGGGAGTCAGGGCTACTGGGTTTTAGTCACAGCCTTGCCAATGATTCACTATATAAGCTTGGTTAAGTTACCGGTACTTGGCTTCAGCTTCCCCTATTGTGCAGTGAGAATGAGAAGTGTAGCTGTCATAGTGAGACTGAATTATCTGTTTTTAAAGTACTTTGAGGTATTGAATGAAAGATGCTGGATAAATACATAAGATTATTTTATTATTTAGAAACAGAGATCAGAAGAGGAATGAAATTGGGATGATTGACAAACATGATAGTTACTTGACTGCAGAGAATGAATAGAATTAGGAGATAAGTTAACTCATTGCAACCTTGACAAATCCCTGTTTGAATCAGAGAAGAGGTAGGATCTCAAGCTGTTAGCTACATGAACAAGGACTAACACTGAGCAACTTAAAGAAAGAAATTGTTGCCATAACAACAAATTACAACTAGCGCTGTTTCTTAAAATATGACAATGGTCTTTCTGTCCTTCCTCACTCCCAAGAGAATTGCACACAAACAACTGAGCCACTATCAGAGCACCTCTGAAAGGTAACATACATGGCAAGTGATGCAGAACAATGCACAGTGTATTTCTGGAAAGTCAATATATGTATGTTAAGGAGAAAATGGAATGAAAAGTTCAAATGAAAGAATTGGAAAGACATACTCTAAAAATATCACAGTGATCAAAGCATTTGGCAGTGCATTTTATTCAGCTCTGAACTGGGAAGCTAGTCTTTTTTGTCTTTTGTGGTTATAAAAAAATTCTGCTGATAGGCCCCAGTTCAACAAGGAACCTAAGCACATGGGGTACGTCTACACTAGCCCCCTAGTTCGAACTAGGCAGGCTAATGAGGGTGACCGAAATTCCTAATGAAGCGCGGGATATAAATATCCCGTGCTTGATTAGCATATTCCCATCCGGTTGCCATTTTGGAAACTGACTAGCCTGAAGTAAATGCCCGCATCTACATGCGGTAGAGAAGCGGAATTCTGAGATAAACCCCTTCGTTAAAATTAACTGTTAAACCCCATTCCACGAGGAGTAACAGTTAATTTGAACTAAGGGGTTTATCTCGGAATCCCGCTTCTCTACCGCATGTAGACGCGGGCAGTTACTTCGGGCTAGTTAGTTTCCAAAATGGCGACTGGCTGGGAATATGCTAATCAAGCGCGGGATATTTAAATCCCACATTTCATTAGCAATTTCGGTTGCCCTCATTAGCCTACCTAGTTCGAACTAGGGGGCTAGTGTAGACGTACCCATGCATAGTAGCTTTAAGCATATTACTAGTCCCAGTGAAATGATTAAGTTAATCTGTGTCTTAGGGTACATCTACACAGCAGTGTTATTTCAGAATAACTGACATTATTCCGAAATGATATAGTCCGCATCTATACAGCAAGCCATTATTTCAACATAATATCAAAATAATGTCAAGCTGGAAGACTTCTTACTCTGACTCTTGTAACCCTCATTTTACTAGGAGTAAGGGAAGTCAGAGGAAGAATGTTCTTTCCTGGACTTCCTGTTGTGTAGACATGTCCATAATGAAGTGGAATGAACATCTCAGAGTATTTCAATTAATTTCAGTGGAACTAATATTCTCGCTTATACCAGTGAAACTTTACTTGAGCCGAGGGGGTCTACAAGTGTAACAAAACAGTTTCTGGCTTTTTAAGGTGCGCTAGCCTTCAGATTGAGGAAGAGAGTGATGTTTCTAATATTAAAGCTGGGTAAAAATGTAAAAAATTATTTTACAAGTATTTGGATTTTTATAATAATTTCCTTTGACTGCATTTATGCCCCTTTAGGTTTTTCTTTCTATTTGTATACTAGTTGCTTTACAAGCAAACCTATTTACAGAAAGCAAATTTCAAAAGCAACTATACAAGGAAGCCAAAATAGGAATTTGCATACTTATAGTTTGAGCTCCTCCAGTTGAGGAACAGATACAATATCATGTGATTTATCTGAACAGCTATAACTAACTAACAAAGCTCACATTTTGAATATTCACAAGCAATCCATAAAATAAAATAAGAGAATTGTCACATAAGGAACAAATTAAAGGAAATGTGTGGGGTGGCACCCACCCGCACTCAAGCCTAAGGAGTCCACCTGGCCCAGGTGGCTGAAGAGGCCCTACCCCCACAGCCCTGCAGAGCATGCTCAGGCTGCAGGCCGGGGATAAATACCCGGACAAGCAGGCAGACAGGAGGGGTGTGGCCAAAGAGGCAGGGTCACGGCGAGGAGTTCCGAAACAGCCCAAACCACCACCTGACCCCAGTCCGCCATTGCTGCTGCCTCAGGAGTCCAACCAACCCCTGCAGGAGTCTCGCTCCAGGAGAAGCCCAGGAGTAACCTGCAGAGGGCCCGACCCAGCAAGGGAAGAGGTAGGAGACAGCCCAGGGTGGAGGAAAAACCTCCAGGAGGTCGGTGTGTTCCGGCAGGCATCCCCGCCGACCAGGAAGTGAAAACCTTCGCTGCCATCAGGGCCCTGGGCTGAGACCTGGTGGAGTGGGAGGGCCTGGGTCCCCCTACCTCCCCTACCATTCTGCATGCCACTAGCAGAGACCGCAGGGGCATTGTACTTTGGAACTAGGCTGGAGGGCCGTATTTCCCCTAAACCAGGGGCATTGTACTTTGGGAGAACTAGGCCAGGGAGGGCTGGAGTTTACCCCGAGCCCGGGCGGCATCCCGACACGGGGCACGCCCTTCGACAGGAAACTACAATCTGTTCATAGATGTTTAGCAAGCAGGAAAAGAGCTATATTTATCCAAAATCATAGTCCATTATCAGCTTGGGGCTTAACTATATGCAAAATTCTATCAGGTTAATGAAAGATGTGATGTAAAATAGATTAAATTAAACTGGTATAAATAGCTGTGTGCTCTTTCTTCCATTGATACAAAGATGGCATATGTTGATGTAGGTTAAGTAAGTTATGAACAGGTTTCAGATAGCCCCAAGGTTTGCCTCGCCTAGTATCTTGTTTCTGATAGTAGTCAATACTACTATGATTCTGCTACTTCTGTATGTAGACTTGTCTACAAAGTTTTGTAAAGAGAGTGACATAGTTTACAACTTCTTTCTCTTTCCACAGTGATTTCTGTCCTCATATATTAGTGTTTCTCAAAGTGGTCCATACTTTGGAATGAGGTCCACCTCGTAGTCCACCTCGTGGAATGAGGTTTAACAGTTAATTCAAACTAAGGGGTTTATCTTGGAATCCCACTTCTCTGTCATGTGTAGATGCGGGCAGTTACTTCGGGCTAGTCAGTTTCCAAAATGGCGACCGGCCAGGATTATGCTAATCAAGCATAGGATATTTAAATCCTGTGCTTCATTAGCAATTTCGGTCACCCTCATTAGCCTCCCTAGTTTGAACTAGGGGGCTAGTGTAGATGTACCCTCAGAGTGGATCCGCAGACCACTTTGAGAAACACTGACATATATTCTGCTGGATCCTGTAGTTCCATTCTTTATAGCTCCAGTGTGGCAGGAGATGCTTATTGGAGTTTAGCTAGCATGGATAAAGCCATTGGAGTCATTTACGTGTTTGTTTTTTCAGATAGACTAAAATAACACGAGTTTTGGCTGAAAAGCATCTTCCCTATTCAGGCAGCAGGCGCAGGATATTCTCCTTGCTGCAGCTCCCTGATGAAATAGTCTATGGATTAAGAAATAAAATCAGGTTTCCTCTTGTAAATTGAAAAACGAGTCCTCGTCCTACAACTGGCAGAGAGCTTTGCTCATGTCAGGCAGGTCCATGACCACAAAATAAGGGCTGAGTTTAGGTGTAAGTAGGTACAGCTCATGGTAGAATAACTGTGATGTGTAGTATAAATTGTAACACCAAGCACTGTGTACAAGGCTTAAAATCCTCTGAGCTAAGGACATGGTTTTCTTTCTCATTCTCAGCTGCCAAGCAAATAGGCATATTCATCCAGGTGAAGCTAATTAGAAATTGCACTATGATGCTTCTTTATTTTGCATTTATTCTAATCTGTTATAAACTATCCCTTAGTTAATCATTATTGTATTGACACTCCCAGACAGCTGAGTCCCAGGCCTATTTAAGAAAATACATCAGCATTCTATGTGATAGTCCCAAATGCTCTAGCATGTAGTTGCATTATTGTAGTATTTTGGGTAATTAGAGTAAAAGAATCATAATGTAGGGCTGAGGGGACTTCAGGAAGTCATATAATCCAGCCCCCACCTAGTACTGAGGCAGGATTGTTATCATAGTTATATTTTATAAGGAAATGCTCTCTTGATCAGATTTGAGGAAAGAGCGCTCTACTGTATGGTTTGGTTCTGGGTTTCCTTTCTCTCTGGTTCCCCTGATCAGGTGTGGATTCAACTGTTTTCAGACTAGCCCAATCAGTCGAGAGCTACAAAGCATGGAACCCCTATGGGCTAATTGTGTGCAAACTTGGCCTTGATAAGAAACTAAAAGCAATCAATACACCATGAAACTGCATAACTTCCTACATAAGCTTCAGGGATCCAGAGCCAGCAACATTCTTAAACATTCAAAGCCAGTATGGATAATTTAGGGAGGTAGGTGACCTGGAGAAAGTGGCATCCATGCTGAATCTCCCTAAGAAATCCCCTATAAATTCCTTTTTTTTTTGGCATAATGCGCAATTGAAAAGGCAATGACACTAACAGAACTTGTGCTGAGCCCTTTAATATAGCTATAATTTAGGATTATTCTGCCAGATAATAACTGCTGTTTACATGCAGCTAGTGGCATGGGAAAATGCCAGATTTTTATTTTCCTTTGCCTGTTGTAAATACACTTGCTGTTCAGTTACTGCCATATTAGCTAGCACAGATACTCATTTATAGCAAAGCAACATAATAGCTGCAGTAGCCAATGAACTGTCTGGGCAACTTGAGGCCTGGTGAGCAGTCATTTAAGCTGGTGCACAAGAGGCAGTACCACATTGTTCAGTAAGCTAAAAAAACAGTGTTTGTCAATCTCCCACTGCTGAATGGATCAAGTTACAGAGCATAGCCAGTGTCAGATAGGCTTTTGTGACATCCTGAGAGGGGAGAGGCTAATGTCAGAGAATGTTTTTGCTTGTGCCCTGAGCCTCTGTTGTCTCTAAAGACCAGAGTGTATTTTTGTATTCTGTCTGGAGTCCAGAATGCCTGTCTGTTAGCCACTGGCGTTTGGGAGGCAGAGCACTGCTTGTTGCTCAGTTAAGTACCCGGGCAGCAGCAACCACCATCTTCATATTTTAATAGTATTCTCAAGCTTCTGAGGATTTTTAATTATGGTCCACTTTAAAGACTCCAAATTCAAGGAGACCGAATGGTAATTGGTAATTTGGAACAAAGACCTTTTCTCTATAGCTTGCCCATTCAAGTCTGACACATCAAAATAAACCTATCTGAAAGCTGATCCCCTAAGTGATGAAAGTTCAGTGGCTTCAATCCACTTCCAACAGAGTGTTCTCTGCCTCAGTAGACTCAACCTGCCACAGCTAGATTTGTCCCTGTCCCTACCCCCCAAATCTTTCTGGCAGAGGATTTCAGTCTCTAGAATACTGATCTTGCAGCTTTTTCAAGCTTTCAGTTGAGTTTCAAGTGATAGAAGGGAGGTCTCACAAAATGTGCAAAACGATTTTTTAATTTCCACTGAATGAATTTACAACAGCAATATAGAGCCCCATTTTCATACATTAATAACCAGTGCCTCCCTTTTAACCTTGGGCATAGGTTCTCAGTCTGGAGCTCATGCTTGCCAGGATAGATAAGAAAGGGAAACACAATTAATACAGAAAATACCATATTGCATCTGTGTAAATCTATGGTACTCCCACAATTTGAATACTGCATTCAGATTTGATCACCTAATCTCAAAAAGATATTTTGGCATTGGAAAAAGTTTAGAAAAGGGCAACAAAAAAAATGATTAGGGGTATGAAATGGCTGCTATATGAGGAGAGATTAATATGACTAGGACTTTTCAGCTTGGAAAAGAGACGAATAAGGGGAGAAATGATAGAAGTCTATAAAAGCATGTAGTGTGGAAAAATGAATAAAGAAGAGTTATTTACTCAGTCACATAACACAAGAACTAGAGGTTAACAAATTAAATTAATAGCTAGCAGGTTTAAAACAAAAGGAAGTACTTATTTATAAAATTCACAGTCAACTTTGTGGAACTCCTTGCCAGAGGATGTTGTGAAGTTCAAGACTATAAGAGGGGTCAGAAAAGAGCTACAGGTTTAACTTTTAAAATCAAGGACTCTCTCTCTGGTCCAGCAACATATTGCTGGATCAGAGAGCCCTGGCTGGCTTGTTAAGCAGCCTAGCTCAGGCCAGGCTGGCAGTGGGCCAGTGGCCAGGAGTGTAGCCCGGGCAGGTGTCCGGTGCAGTGGGGAGTGCAGCCTTGACCGGCAGGAAGGAGCATAGCCCTGGCCAGGCTATAGCAAGCAGGTCCAGCAGTAGGGAGCAAAGCCTGAGCAGGGTTCAGGAGCAGAGCCCAGTGGCCAGGGCTAGCACCTGGGACCAGAGTCAACAGCCGAGAGGGAAGCCTTGACCTCTCTGGTCCAGCAAACTCTGTGATTGAGGACTCCTGAGGTCCCGAGGATGCTGGACCACGGAGGTCTCACCTGTAGATAAATTCATGGAGGATAGCTCCATCAATGGCTATTAGCTAGGATGGGAAAGAATGGTGTTCCTTCCTCTTTGTCAGAATCTGGGACTGGATCACTTGATGATGACCTGTTCTGTTCATTCCCTCTAGGGTACCTGGCATTGGCCGCTGTGAGAAAATAGGTTATTGGATTAGTTGGACCTTTGGTCTGACTTAGGGTACGTCTAGACTACATGCCTCTGTCGCCAGAAGCATGTAGATTAGGCTACCAGACATAGGAAAATGAAGCGGCGATTTAAATAATCTCAGCTTCATTTAAATTTACATGGCTGCCGTGCTGAGCCGACAAACAGCTGATCAGCTGTTTGTCGGCTCAGCGCGGCAGTCATGTAAATTTAAATGAAGCGGCGATTATTTAAATCGCCGCTTCATTTTCCTATGTCTGGTAGCCTAATCTAAATGCCTCTGGCGACAGAGGCATGTAGTCTAGACGTACCTTTAGTGTGGCCATTCATATGGTCTGTGTTCTTAATGGTCTGACTTGTACCCACCAAAGAGCAAAAAACAGAGCAGGTTTTTTTGAGTCAGGAGCATGCTGATTCTTGGAGGCAAATTATCAGAGGTGAGAACCACTTAAATGTCTCAAGAGAGTTCTTTAGTATTTTCCAAGGTTGCTAATATATTTGAAAAGCTGAAGGAGGTGTCTTAATAGGGAGGGTAGCCCTCATCATTACATTAAGGAGACAAGTATTTAACTCCTGGCTTGTCAGGTCTGCTCGAGTTTAGGGAGGATATCCTAGTGCTTGAGGTATGGGACTGGGAAGTACGTTAGGACTCTTGAGTTATAGTCCTAACTCCTGCTGAGTCACTGTGTGAACCTAGTAAATCACTTCTCCGGGCCTAATGACAGCCCTCCCATGAAATATAACGCTACATGCATTTCTGGCTGTGGTGCTGGGGACTAATGTTACTGTTAGTGAAGCGTTTGGGGATCTTTAGATAAAATTTACCATACAAAGGACTGAGAGGTACTGAACACCGGAGAAATGCATTGATTTCAATAGAAACTGCAGTTGGTAAGCACCTCTTAGGACTTAGCCTTGTTCATTTTTCATTATTTATCTAAGGCAGGGATGGGGAATCTTTTTTGGGGTTGGGGGCCACTTACCCACAGAAAAAACAACAACCTCACAATCCTTACTGATCTGATCTGTAGTCTATGTCTAGACTACAGAGTTTTTATCCCGGAAAAACCTATAAAATCATGTAGCGTGGAAAAAAAAAGAATAAAGAAGAGTTATTTACTCAGTCACATAACACAAGAACTAGCTGGGGAGTCCCAGGTTCCACGCAAATGCCCCCAGGCTCCACGCAAATGCCATGGTGGTGTTTCAAAGGAGTGCCACATGGAGCTGACCCCAGGCTCCATGTGGTGCTGCCCCTTTGAAACACTGTGGTGGTGTTTCAAAGGGGCAGTGCCTCATGGAGCCTGGGGCTTCAAAGGGGCAGCACCACACAGCTGAGCCCTGGATCAGCTGTGCAGTGCTGCTGCTTTGAAGTACCCCCTTTCGGCACCCCCCGGCTCCCGCTTTGCTACCTCTATCTGATAGAGGCAGCGGTGGGGGGGGGGGGGGAAAGAGTTGACTCGACTATCCAACAAGCATTTGCTTATCGGATAGTTGACTAGTCCTTAACATTCTTACTCCCAACCACAGTGGCATCTGAGGAAGTGGAGGGCCAACTTCAGTGGTCATACGTAGGGCCTCTTGGCTGCACCTCTCTAGGTTTCTTAGGGAGGTGCAGAATACAGTTGAGGTCCTCCCCTTCAAGGGGCAGAAGCTATTTTCTACCATGACAGATGCTTCTTTACATTCGGTCAAGGATTCATGAGCTATGTCAATACCTTGGGCATGTACGTCCCTCAACCAAAAAGGAACCGAATTGCCTCTATATCCCACAAGGTAGATCATCTCCATATTCCACCCAGAAGATCTATGACCTCAGACGCCATCAGAGGCAACAGAAACACAGGCAACTTCAAGTACAACTTGCCATGTCTCAGTCCTCCAATGGTAGACAGACCTTTTGAGAATCTGGTTGAGGGTTTGACATCATTTCTGCTAGCCAACCAGTACCGCTTCAGTCTTCAGCCCTTCTACCATGCCTGGCCCAAAATTATAACTGACAGATGTGTTCTTGAAGTAATCACAAAAGGCCTTACAATTCCCTTCTTTGCCTTCCCTCCATCCAAACCCTCTTCCCCATCCCTCTTCAGGGACCCCTCTCACGAGACTCTGCTCCAGCACAAGATTCACAAGCTACTTCAGATGCTGGCAGTAGAGCCAGTATCATCACAACAGAGGAGAAAGTATCTGGAGTAGAAGCCCTTTCTCACTCCAAAAAAAGTCAGGAGGTTGGAGACCCATCTTGGACTTACGCAGACTGAACAGGTACCTAAAGGCAACGCTTTACCATGGTAACCCTGGCAAGATCGACCTGCAGGATGCATATTTCCACATAGCAATTTGACCATCACACAGAAAATTCCTCAGGCTTGCTCTTAAGGACCAACATTGTCAGTACAAAGTCCTGCCCTTTAGTCTATCTTCAGTGCCCAGAGTTTTCTCAAAAATCCTTGCTATGGCAGTAGCTCATTTCAGAAAATCAGGGATAATTCTTTCCTTATCTATATGACTGCCTGATAGTGCCTTCTACGGAGCAAAAGGCCCTAGAGTCCACCGCAAAGACAATTCAGCTATTCAACACACTGAGCTTACAGATAAATACCCAAAAGTCACACTTTACTTCATCTCAGGAGCTGGAATTCGTAAGCGCAACATTGGATTGCGTGCAAGCGCAAGCCAGACTACTGGCACAACGCTTCCACTTACTGGCCACACTAGCTCAGACAATTATAGGCAGTCCCACAATCTCGTCCAGACAATGCTTACAACTACTTGGGCACATGACTACAACAACATATGTAGCCCCCTATGCCAGTCTACACATGTGGTACCTTCAAGTATGGCTCCACATGTGCTTTCGGCCACACAAAGTGTATGTCTACACAGCAAAGTTACTTCGAAATAACAGCCGTTATTCTGAAATAACTATCCTAGCATCTACACAGCCATTCCGTTATTTCGAAATTAAATCAAAATAGCAGAGGGCTTATTTTGAAATTGGCAAACCTCATTTCATGAGGAATAACGGCAATTTCGAAATTGCTATTTCAAAATAAGTGCTGTGTAGACACTTATTTCGAAATAGGGGGCCTCCAGCCCTTCCCAGGGTGCCCTGCTGGCCACTCTGGGCACAACCAGGAAAACTCCTCTCCCTCCTCCACTCCCCGGAGCCCTTAAAGGTGTAGACTCTGGCCACAGTGCCTGTGCCAGCTCCAAGCCTGCCAGCCTAGAGCCAACAGTCACTGTCCCTGACCCAGTGGCCCCAAAACATGAGCCAGCAAAGCACTTGCAGCCAGCCCTCCACCACTCCCCAGGAGCAGTCTGCCAGCTCCCAGGAACCTGCCAGGACCCGGAGAAGGTGGGCGCCTTCCTGGACCAGGGCGGAGATCTTGGACCTTATTCAGGTTTGGGGGAATGCCCCCAACGTCCATGATCTCCACACTAAATGAAGGAACGCGGCAGTCTATGGCAAAATAGCTGCCAGCCTGGCCACCAAAGACCACATGCGAACCCAGGAGCAGGTTCGCATGAAAATCTAGTCGGTCTGGCAAGACTCCCAACCCTGAGCCCTGAGCTGCCCCTCCTACTTCTTCCCCTTGCTTCCCCCTTCCAGCTCCCTCCTCCCAGGTTTCCTCCTGTCCTGGTCAAGTGGTGGATAATAGATCCCTACTGTTATAGTCTTATTAGAGAAAGGAATTACTATCCAAAGAAATTCTATGGCACATGTTGATTCATTTAAAATTTTTACTTCATTTGATTCTAAATTTTCTTTCACATATAGTGCCACTCCCCCACCCGCATGACCTGTTCTGTCCTTCCAGTATATTTTGTACCCCGGAATGATTGTGTCCTATTGATTGTCCTTACTCCACCAGGTTTCTGTGATGCCTACTATATCAATATCCTCCTTTACCATGAGGCACTCTAGTTCACTCATCTTATTTTTTAGACTTCTGGCATTTGTGTACAAGCACTTAAAAACTTGTCACTGTTTATTTGTCTGCCCTTTTCTGATGTGTCAGATTCTTTATGTGAATGTTTTTCATCTGATCTGGCCCATTCTTTATCCTCTTCCTTCTTTTCCTGCTGACTCAAACCTAGAGAATCTCTATCAATAGACTCTCCTCCAAGAGATGTCTCTGTCCGATCCATGTGCTCATCTGGAAAGGTATTGAAGACTAGGGATGTAAAATCTCATTTAACCAATTAAAGGGGGTATGGGCAGGGGAGATGCTTCATCCCCACTGGACTGGAGTGGACCCCACCTGCTGAAGCTGGGCTGGAGCATTTCCCCAGTCACAGGCGAGGGCTGATGCGCCTGGGTCCTCCACAGGGCTCCACAGATTCTGGTACCGGTTAAGCAGTTAACCTTTCACATCCTGGCCGAAGACACTTCTTGCCTGGGGCACCATTTGGTGTAGGGCCAGCCCTGAACAGGGCCATTTTAAAACCCAAACATGAATCAACTGTGGATTAGCTATAGACAGCCACAGTCTCACCAAAAGCCTGACCAAAAAAACTGGAAAAGTTTTTGCAGTGTTTTCTGAAAAAATATGAGACCCCACATGTCAGAATAACTAAGTCATGTGTGATGCCTCTCAGGCATCTGGGATGTAGGAGACCCAGGAGTCCATGCTTCTGACCATATCCTAGGTGAGTGCACCCTAACCACTAGGATACTGGCTATTCTGCAGTGTATCTTCCCTGATGGGACCATCCTGAAGCTTAGAAATCCACCTGACAACATTTTAGTCAAAGCTGATTTTTTCCATTTAAAAAAACTGGTTTCAGTTAATTGGCATTTTTCAACAATTTGTCAAAAAATTTCTAACCCACTCTAGTTCTCAATATCACTGAAGTTCTCTAGAAAACCACTAACTAAAGAAACTAGTCTGTCAACATGAAAGCTGTAGAACCTCAGTCCCTTACAACCTGCACTGTACCACCCTTTGGCTATGTCTAGACTACATCCCTCTTTCGACAGAGGGATGTAAATTAGACAGATCGAAATTGCAAATGAAACCGGGATTTGAATTTCCCATACTTCATTTGCATAATGGTGGCCACGTGTTCTTTTGAAAATGGGTATTTAGAAAGTGAAACCACCGTCCAGACGTGGTTCTTTCGGAAAAAAACTTACCTTTAGGAAGATCCTGTAAACCTCATTTTTGAGGAGTACAGGATCTTTCAAAAAAGGGTTTCCCCCCCCCCCCCCCAAAAGAACCATATCTAGACGGTGGTTTCACTTTCAAAATACCCATTTTCGAAAGAACGTGTGACCGCCATTATGCAAATGAAGCACAGGAAATTCAAATCCCAGTTTCATTTGCAATTTCGATCTAATTTATATCTCTCTTTCAAAAGAGGGATGTAGTTTAAGACATGCCCTTTCAGTTTTAGTCTGATTAAGTCAGTCTGTTTTTCAGCCAACTAGCAGGAAATCTCAGTAAGGGCAGTTTGATAAGGAGACTGTTGCCAGATTCTGACATAAAGGGCAAGCAAAGATAGATGTTGTTTTGAAACAATGGAAAGCTCAGCTCACACTGCCTATTTAATGGCTTCAAGCTGTTAAAATATAAATATTAAAAAAGAACCAGAGCCAGAAGCCAGCCCTGCGAGTTATCACACATGACTTAGGCAGAAAGAAATATGAAACCACAGACAACTTCCTCTTTAAAATACCCCCTGGGAATGAGTCTTCAGAGGCCTATGGTTGCAAGTCCAGTGATGGACTTGGTAGCTATGGAAATCAAACTACCAGCCTCAAAGTACCTCTAAAAGTCTACCGCCTTTGTGCACTAAGCCAACACACCAGGACGCCAAGCTGACTTAGATCCTTCTTGAGACGACAGATTTATGGAGGGGAAAATATGCAGGCTGCACCACAGTGGAAAGAAAGGAAAGATTGTTTAGAAGCAGACTGGTATCAAAGTTTGACAAGGGCGTTTGTATGGAAGGTCTGGTAATAGCCATTTCATCACACCCAAGACCATTGCTCAAGCCTGTTTCTCTTCTTGAAGTGCCTTCGGCAAGTGAGAGATTCAAGGTTTGCTTTCTATACCTACAGAAGTTCCTATTGCCCTTAAAAGTGTTTTCTCCTCAGTTCAGGTCTGACCGAGTAACAAACATGGGGGAAGTGAGGTTCCTCCAGGTCTTAAAGATTGTTCCTTGTCTGTTCCTCTAAATTGTAAGCACCACATTAGCTAAAGAAGGGGTGCAAACAGTCTTATTTCCCAAGAGAAGCAAAGAAAACCCTCTCCCCTGAGATATTTGGGATTCTAAGGGCAAGTCTACACCACTTCTGGGAGCAAGACTTCCCACTAGCAAATTTCAGCTACTAGAGAACTAAAGAACTAGAGAAATCAGAGGTTTAAAATTATCCGTATGTTTCACAATTGCTTTGCCAATTTCTAGTTCATTTTCTGTCCATAAACTTGTCACGTTAAAAACAATGTAGGCTGCCCTAGACAGCTGCTTTATTGGTTCAGTGCACAGTATAAAGAGATTTAAATTTGCCTTGAGAAATCTTGATATGTCAGAAGGGCATTAGGGAATATTCAGAAGTATTTCAAAAAGCTAAAAATGGCTCTCCCACACAACTTTTCAACATAAAAAGAGATTTTTAATTATGCACAGGAGAAAAGCAATGGCATATCTACCCTTCACCAGTGCCACATGGCAGGAATCCATTTAGACATCAATGTCTCTCCATAATCAGACACTTCAGAATTAACACAAAAAAGGAAGAAGAATAATTTCTTTCTCTATTTAAACTCATGGTGTCCAACATGCTAGTCACTAGCCACTGGCCAGTTGAGTGTGCCTATTTGGGTTGAACAATGCAGCTATTTGGCCGGTTGAATGTAGCTACTGCTTCAGAACCAGTTGGACACCTCAGATCTAGACTATACACTTTTTGGGTCAGGGACTCTCTTTTATTAAGTGTGTGTACAGGACAAAGAGATGCTGATCTGGAAGCTTCTCCAAGTTACTGTAATATAAATAAATGCAAATATTATTCAAGAAAATATAAGCAAGCAATACATTGAAAAAATAACTGTCAGAAAAAAGGAGTAGAGGTTACCAGAAAAAGAGTATATAAAGCAGAAACAGGTCCAAGCTGTGAAACTTATATCTAGTGTGGCAAAGCTGTGACCGTGCCCCATGAGTCTTGCAGTATTGGTGAATAATATTAGCTTCAGAGACTCGCTGTGGCCCTTCACGCAGCCTCTCTCTCTTTACAAGAGGCAGGGTCCTCAGCTTAATGAATCATACTCATCACAGGTTAGTTCATGGTTTCGGGTTGAAACCCCTTGCTAGTCCTGGTGTCCCTTCATGGGCCAGTGTCTGTGTTAATGTGGGGGAGTCTTGGGGAGAACCTGGGTCCACCCACTACTCTGTGTTCTGGCCCAGGGACCCTAAGGTAGCAGCAACAGTCAGGATTGTTATTCCTTTGAAATTGGGAGCTTGTTTCCTAGGCCACTTCCCCCAAACAACCCCTTCAAGTGTCTCTCTCTAGTACCTGCTAGCCAGTGCTCAGCTTACACACAGCCTCTTCTTGTTCCACCCTTCCTCCTTCTGGTCTATCACTCTTTGTCTTCCCCCTCTCCTTACCTGGGAGAAACTTTTTAAAGCACTGGTTTTAATTGTTTACAGGTGTTGAATGACTTGCCTGAGGGATCAAGCTAATTAACTAGCCCCAATTGTTTGCCTGGCTTCATTTCATGGCAGCAGACTATAGGGGTTCACTCTGGGAAGAGAAAACCACTTATCCAGTGCCCTGTATACTTGCCTTCTACCAGAGTGCGACAGGTTGCTGGTTTGGGTGTGTCACATTAAATTCCAATTTACCCTAAGTTTAGGGGGAGAGGTGGCATTCAGATCTTAGTTCTAGTTACACTCCATCTATGGTTAGTATTTTATAAGCAGAAAGATTGGCTGGCCTGTCAAATTCATCTTTAATATTAGTATAACTTTCAGTGAACATAAAAATGGCCATACTGGGTCAGATCAAAGGTCCATCTAGCCCAGAATCCTCTCTGCTCACAGTGGCCAATGCCAGATGCCCCAGAGGGAGGGAACATAACAGGTAATCATCACGTGATCCCTCTCCTGTCATCCATTTTCAGACAAACCGAGGCTAAGGACACTATTCCTACCAATCCTGGCTAATAGCCATTGATAGACCTAACCTCCATGAATTTATCTAGATCTTTTTTGAACCCTGTTAAAGTCCTAGTCTTCACAACATCCTCTAGCAAGGAGTTCCAGAGGTTGACTGTATGCTGAGTGAAGAAAAACTTCCTTTTGTTTGTTTTAAACCTGCTGCCTATTAATTTCTTTTGGTGACCTCTTGTTTTTATATTATGGGAACAAGTAAATAACTTTTCCTTATTAACTTTTTCCACACTGGTCATAATTTTATAGACCTCTATCATATCCCTCTTTAGTCTCCTCTTTTCTAAGATTAAAAGTCCCAGTCTTTTTAATCTTGTTTCAAACCCCTAATAATTTTTGTTGCCCTTTTCAGAACCTTTCCCAATGCCAATATATCTTTTTTGAGATGAGGCGACCACATCTGTATGCAATATTCAAGATGTGGGTGTACCATATTTTTATAAGAGGCAATAAGATACTCTCTGTCTCATTCTCTATCCCAGGTGTTCTTAACCTTTTTACCTTCACACCTCCCATTAAAGTGAACTTCATGTCCACACACCCCTGCGAGCCGTTTTGTGCACGGTCTAGCCCTGCCCCCTCACCTGACAGGAAGCTAAGGGACGTGGCTAGGACTATAAGAACTCTGACAGGGAGCTCAGTTGGGGCCCAGCCTCTGAGGGAGACAGGGGTCTGTCCAGAGCTCCTGGCTGACGAGGCTGAGACCTGGCCCGGGCCTCCCACAGCTGCCTTCCCTCAGACCAGCGAAGGCGTCCCTGCCTGGGCTGCCGAGGCCTGGCCAAGCCGGCCAGCAGGGCTACCGTCTGACCTAGAGGAACCCAAGGCTCTACTGGTGCCTGGTGATTCAGAGGACCGGCCTGAGCTGAAGGTCCAGCTCGAACCCTGATGCGTGCCTGGATCCTGGGATCTGGCGAACCAGCTGGACACAGCCGTCCGAGCTAATTCCCAAGTCCGATGGCTGGTGGTGCTGCGGGGTGAGTGAACCCTGTTACAATGCCTAAATGAATAATATGAGCTTTCTACTTTGAACCTTTTCCTAACAAATTTACGTAATATTTGAAGATGAAAGTCGGCAATGCTCGCATATTGTTATTGTAGTGTGTTGTCACATAGGCCTGATTGATTCGCACTGCTATTGTAGTGTGCAGATCTCTAGAAGTTAATAAGAAATTAATGTTTATAATTTTAACTCATAATATTAATTATGAAGAAATGTAAACTTTAGAATTTTATCCAGTGAGAAGGCAATTGCAATAAATTTTCTGGGAGGCACCTCACACCTCCCCTGTATCCGCTGGTTAAGAACCCCTGCTCTATTCCCTTTTTAATGATTCCTAACATTCTGTTTGCTTTTTTGACTGCCACTGCACACTGAGTGGATGTTTTAGAGAAGTATCCACAATGACTCCAAATCTCTCCTGAGTAGTTGCAGCTTAATTAGTCCTCATCATATATTTAAGTCAATAGGAGCTCCACCTGCTTATGCCAAGGCTGAACTGAGCCAATTGTGTGTTTCACTTGTTAATGATCAGGTTCTAGTCCATCTCAGGTCAATATTGATGAATGATTAAAGGTAAGTACTTATCACCTGACAGCAGTTTGATATGTGAAATGAGTTGGTGGGTCACAGCTCAATACATTCAGAGCTTCTGAATGTTGTTCATCTCCGTGAAAAGCCAAGGGCTGAACCTCAGTGGGAAGTGAACCATTTTCTCCAATTCCAAACCTGAGGTAAGACAATATAAAGGAATCTTATGGTGCCATGGGATAGGAGGAGTCCAGTCCTCCTTATCTTCCAATAAAATGCCTTTTGAGAGCACTAAGTTCACATAAAAATATGAAAGAACTATACAGGCTCAATTTCAACTGTTGTAACAAAGAGGTACTAATGATTAACTCACAGCTTCAGACTGTATAAAAAGGCAGCACATGTGCATTAGAGATGTAAAATCCCACGTAATTGGTGAAACACTTAAATGCAGTGCTAACACCCTGTTTAACTGATTAAAGGGAGATGGGCAGGGGGAGCTGCTTTAGTGGGGCTGGAGTGGCCCCTCTGCCCACTGGAGTTGGGCAACAGCAGCCCCATATGGGGGCTGCCACTGCAATTTCCCTCCCCTTGCAGGGGCTGCTGCCACAGCTCCCAGCTCCCCATGCAGGGACTACTGCAGCTGCCCCTCCCAGCTCCCACACAGCGACTGCTGGTTAACCGTTACCCGGGGCGGCCTGTCCATATAGGAGAACTAGGCGGTCGTCTTAGGCCAAGTTAAATGGGGCGCCAAATGGCAGTGCAATATCATTGAGGGGTTTGGAGGTGGGGGCGCCAATTGCATGGTTCACCTAAGGCGCCAGTTGCTGGCAGCTAGTCTAGGACCACCCCTGTGACCCAGTAAGCATCACTTGTTAAAGGTGATGGGAAATGGCTTAACTGGTTATCCATTAACATCCCTAATGTGGGTATCATACAGGCTTGCAGCAGAGGCTTGCAGCTGGTTTCCTTTACATGCCAGCAATGGAAGGCTTTTGCTGGCACATTACATTTACTGGGGTGTCTGGTGCACTAGGTTACTCAGAGCTCAAACTCACAAGCATTGTTGCACGTGCCTGGTTTGGCTCTCCAAAAGTTATTTCTATAGCCCCCATTATGACAGTAACTGAATAGCTCACAATCTTTAAAGTATTTATCCTCGCAATAGCCTCTAAGACTGAGTAGCATGGATATCCTAATTGTAAAGGTGGGAAATTGCAGTATAGAGACACTAAAGGTAATTCATCTGAGAGACATATTCAACTCATAAAACTGTACTTCAGCTCCTAAGTCACTTAGACACTCTTCAAAAGTTTACCCCAAGGGGCGTGTGCAAGGTCATGCAAGAAGTAGGTGACAGACCATGGAACTGAACCAGGATTCCTAAGTCCCAGACTACCATTCTAATCACTGGACAATCCCTCCTCTGAACCAAGATCCATTTGACAGAGTAAAAGAGCCTGCTCAGGATCTGTATTAGACAAAGTAAACCCCATAGGCGACCCTGTCCTTGAACACATTAAGAATTTAGCTTTGCACATTCATTCATTCCAAATCGTAAGACGTAAAAAATAGTGGTCTTTTGTTCATTCATCGTTATATATGACTTCTGGCTAACAGTGACTGTATGTTACCATAGCCTTTCAACCACATTTCCTCTTTGCAATCTCACTACTTAATGGAACTATAGTTTCCATGAAACCTATATCACTCTAGAACACCTTGGGAATTCACTTTTAATAATGCACAGCATTATATGGTTATTAATTTTGTTGGCATGTATTGTAACAGCCCTGCACATAATGCAGTAATTTCCTGTCCATATGTAAATCTTCATTGGTGGTCTGCTATCCTTCAACATTCATTAATAATAAGCTCATCCAGTCCTTGATATGGAGATGTAGGGTTGCTCACCAGAGGCAGAATACTTTGAGTGTGGAGAGAGATGTAGCCACATCAAAAGAAACTAGTATTTTTAAGTCGTTTATTTTGATTAGATAAGCCAAGAGTTAACATCAACATAGCAATAGCAAAGATAAATTTAGCTCATTGGTTTGCAAATAAATATTACAGCTCAATATGCAGAATGTAGAACCTAGAATATTCTGACTTAGAAAAGCGGTTACTCACCTTGAGCAGTAACTGATGTTCTTTGACATGGGTGTCTCTGTGGGCGTTCCACTGTAGGTGTCTTGGTGCTCCTATACTTATAGTCTGAACTTTTTAGCAGCAGTATCCCCCCACATGCTGGTTCATGCTATCAACTCTGTCCCTCTGTTCCTTCTCTACCGTGGAGTGATGTTAAAACTCATAAGCAGAGGGATTAAGGGAGGATTGTGACATGGACACTCATCTCAAAGAACATCAGTTACTGCCCAAGGTGAGTAACTTCTCTTTTTTTCTTCGAGGGGTGTCCCTATGGACACTCCACTGTAGGTGACTATGGAGCAATACTCTGAGAGTCTAAAAAGAGGGGCTTCTGATCTAACCAGGTTTCCTTCTCCCCTCTCCCACCTTCTCTCCTCCTCTCATCATCTTTCCCCAGTCTTACCAGAGTTTCATTCCCCCCTCCAGTTTTGTTAAATAAAGAGCATTTGTGTTCATGAAAATACGTGTATTTTATTTGACATCAGGAAGGGGGATTAGGGAGGGGTAAGTGGAAGGACGTGAGGGAGGAATGAGGCACAAGCCCCCAGTGGAGCAGACCAGGGAGGCTTTTAGTGCTCCTCAGGGTGGAAGCTCTCCCACAGGGCCTCCTGCATACTGACAGCCTCCAAATGGACTTGTTGGATGGCAGCCTGCAGAAAGTGCAGCCAGGCTCGCAGCAACGCATCCAAGAGAAGCACCAGAGTGCCCAGGGGCAGTTCTGGCTCCATGTTGCCAAGTGCTGTGGTGTCCCGAGTGAGGACAACCAGATCACGCAGAGACAAAATGCTTTGCTGTCCCTCATTGAGTTAGACAAGCATGCAGGGAAACCTGAGAACGGGCTGTCTGGGAGGGTCCCTTTAAGCACAGACCTCAGATAGCCTCAGGCAGCAGCCCCACACAGTAAGTCCTGACCTGGTGCCCTGCTGGAACTGGTTCCGGCCAGCCTTAAATGCGATTCAGAATCCATTCGTGGATATGCTATTTCAAAATAGCAAAATGCATTTTGTGTGTAGACGCGTTATTTCAAAATAACTATTTCGAAATAACACTGTAGTGTAGACATACTCTTGGAGAACTTGGAGTAGAAATGCTTCCCGTGTTGCAAAATATGACGAATGTTGTCCAATTCGGCAAAGAGGTCTTTATCATTGAAGAGCAAATATTCTCCATCTAATGAAGGTCTGTTTGAGTTTGTTGGTAGCTTACTAAGGTCATACAAAGTCCTCAGGCACCTTTTTGTGGTGCTTCATTTCTCCAAACCTCTTTTAGATAGATACTTGAGCAGTATCAATGTGCAAGCAAAAAAACTTGCCTCTTGAATTTTTCTTCTGAGTTTCCCAGCACCTCATCTCTATCCTTGTAACCAAACTGTCTCTTCTTCTGATAAATAAGCATTTCCTTACGTTTTCTATCACTTCTTTGGCAGTAGTGATGGCATCTTCAATTTCATTGTCTCTTTAGGCCACATTGAAAGCAAGGCATCTTCTCAACAAAGTAGTAGAGGTTGCCATGTCCATTGATTGACTGAGTTTGCAATGCCTTGCTTACAGGCTACGTCTAGACTGGCATGATTTTCCGCAAATGCTTTTAACGGAAAAGTTTTCCGTTAAAAGCATTTTCGGAACAGAGCATCTAGATTGGCACGGATGCTTTTCTGCAAAAGCACTTTTTGCGGAAAAGCATCCATGCCAATCTAGACACGCTTTTCCGCAAAAAAGCCCCGATCGCCATTTTTGCGATCGGGGCTTTTTTGCGGAAAACAAATCTGAGCTGTCTACACTGTCAAAAGCTTTGCGCAAAAGGGACTTTTGCCCGAACGGGAGCAGAATAGTATTTCTGCAAGAAGCACTGATTTCTTACAGTAGGAAGTCAGTGCTTTTGCGGAAATTCAAGCGGCCAGTGTAGACAGCTGGCAAGTTTTTCCAGAAAAGCGGCTGATTTTTCCAGGAAAAACTGGCCAGTCTAGACACAGCCACAATGTTTGTTTGGAATAGGATATTGTGCCAAATCACAACTGATACCAGAAATGTGAATTCTGGCAAGTGTTGTGCATCATGTCAGATTCCAGTCTTGGCTTTACTTGACTGTACCAGTTCCATCAGGGCATCTTAAATCTCAGTCACTTGGAACGTCACTGGCCTCTGTGCTGTCAATGTGTCTCTTCTAGCAAGTGTCATAGTGGCTTCATGGTCAGATTTGTAATATTGTCTCTGAATTCTTCCAGCTGACAGTTGATGCTGAAAACAGGACATCTATCATTTACAGTACTCCAAAGAGACATATCTGAATCTAAAGGAGATGATGTTGTATCTGACAAATCTAGGTTGAGGAAATGGCAGCCACAAAACAAGCAGAGAGTACTTGGATTCACTGCAGGGATCCTTGTCTGGATACATCATTTTCTTCCCTCATGTTTGTTCCATTCTCATAGATAAAGTGTTCCTTTACTGGAAAACAGCAATCTTCACCATCAACAAATCTTTTCACTGACTGTCAGGAGAGCAGGCCATTTTTACAACATAGTACTTGGCCTTGTATAGCCATGTCATCAAACATCTTCCTTACCATAGGGTTAATCATTTAATTTTTAATGGTAATCCTGCAGTAATGGTCCATAGCTTCTTTCCTACTCAGTGTGCATACTCATGCATGATGTTGTTGTATTTCTCAAGAAGCTCTAACAAACTGAAGAAATTACGATTATGTTCAATGAACAACTTAGCTGATGAGCCCTGTAAAGTCAAATTATTCTTTGCAAGAAAGAGTGTAATTGTGATCAGACACTTACGCACATTCCTCCATTTCTGGGTTTCTACATTAATAGTGTGCTGAATTTATGTGGCTGCGCATTTATTCAACTTGAGCCTGGACTCTACAGCCTCTCTCCAAGTTACGAACGAGATACGGTCCAAATACTTGGCCGTAACTCGAGCTGTTTGTAACTCGGACCCCATCGAGTTACATGCGACCGTGCTGTTCGTAAGTGCAGGTTGCGTTCATAACTTGAGGACCGCCTTTACGACTGCTCCATGGGAGCTTTGGTCGCAAGTGCAAACGGTCATAACTCGACTGTTCGCAACTTGGGGAGCGTCTGTACCTCCATCCATTTGGAGTGGATCATAAAATGGCTTGGTGACTTTTTATGTTGCTTCAGAGGATTAGCTAAGATATGCCAGTAATTGTACCTAGAAAACACAAGCAACAATTTGACATTCTTATCAAATATTGTACAATAAAAACAGAACACTTTGCCAGTTGATTTCAAGTAAACTAGCTAATTCTGATTCATTTTCTCACCATTCTCAAGCACTCTTTTTCAGTGTTACTTTGAGAAGTGTTGCTTTTGTTCATTTACTGGAAACATATAATTGATTTTGCCGGACCTGTTCAAAATTGATTGTACAATCTCAGCAGAATTTAGGATCACTGTCCATAACGCAAGATCTGATGTACTTGTGACAGTCTCCCCCATGCTTTATGATAATTGGCTTATGAATATAAATATGCTCAGAGATGATTTAGACGAAATACCTCATGTAATAATTGTAATGCTACAATCTGCTGAATCTGTATATTTCTTGTAAGTGAAGTTAGAAATATGAAGTGTGAATCTGTTTATGGTTATAAATGTGTTAATAAAGACCATTAGTGGTACTTCAGGTATTTAATGACTCAATGACCAACTCAATGAGTTGGTGCACAGCTTTGTTTGTCCAGTAAACCCAATCAGTGGTTGGCCCGAGAGACATGTAACCATACTGCCTCGTTCTGGAATTCATTTTGAATCTGGTATTTTTCCATGGGAGTGGGAAATGCAAAACAAAGGATTCCCGCCCTGGAAGAAGTCTAAATAATGGGAAGCAATCCCTTTTTGTCTTCAGCTGGCTTTTGAAACTGTCTGGTAAACCTTAGGGCTACGTCTACACTGTCCTGATTTTGCGCAAGAACTCTTTTGCGGAAGAGTTCTTGTGCAAAAACTCTTCCGGAACAGAGTGTTTACACTGGCATGTGCCTTTGTACAAGAGATGTGCTTTTGCGCAAGAGTATCCTTGCCAATGTAGACGCTCTCTTGCACAAGAAAGCTCTGATGGCCATTTTAACCATAGGGCTTTCTTGCGCAAGAAATTCCTGTTGCCTGTCTACACTGGCCTCTTGCACAAGAACAGTTGCGCAAGAGGGCTTATTCCTGAGCAGGAGCATCATAGTTCTTGTGCAAGAAGCACTGATTTCATACATTAGAACGTCAGTGTTCTTGCGCAAGAACTCGTGACCAGTGTAGACAGGCAACAAGTTTTGGCGCAAAAGCAGTTGCTTTTGCACAAGATCACGCCCATGGAGACACAGCCTAAGAGGATACAAAAGAATTTTGAAGATCTAAGTCTGAGTAAAAGATTTTGACTATGATTTGAAGCTCATACCTGAAATAATAACAGCTGTCTGGGGTAAGAATTTGAATGTAACAAGTTTTGTAGTGAATTAGAACAAGCTATGCATTTTCTATTTATTTTAATTTAGTAACTTACTTTGATCTGACAATTTTCACTTGCAACCACTTATATCCTACTTTTTAAAAATTATTTTATCTGGCCCAGGGTAAATAATTATCTGGGGGAACCAACCACTGTGCATATCTCTCTTTCACTGATAAGAGTTTATTTATGAGCTTTTCCCATGTAAAACTTTTACACAGAGAAATGATTCTTTTGTAATAGGACTTCCATCATTTACGCTTTACTCCTCAATTTCTTCAGCACTGGGACAATTGCGACAGCCCGAGGCCCAATCTGTTCTATTTCAGATATTTTCCCATCAAATTTGTCTCTTGCTACAATCTAGATTGCAACTGAGCTTTTCACTTCCTCTACTGAGTTCCCAAAGGCTTCTTTTATCTTTTATCTTCTCTGGAAGAAAAAAAGACTCTATTTTGCAGTCTTAGAAAGTCATTAAACATTACGGCTGTGTCTAGACTGGCATGATTTTGTGGAAATACTTTTAACGGAAAAGTTTTTCCATTAAAAGTATTTCCGCAAAAGAGTGTCTAGATTGGCACGGATACTTTTGCGCAAAAAGTGCTTTTGCGCAAAAGCATCCGTGGCCAGTCTAGACGCGATTTTGTGCAAGAAAGCCCCAGTCGCCATTTTAGCCATCGGGGCTTTTTTGCGCAAAAGAGCTCTTCCCTGTCTACACTGGCCCTCTTGCGTAAGTATTCTTGTGCAAGAGGGCTTTTTCCTGAGCGGGACCATGAAAGTATTTGCGCAAGAAGCACTGATTTTGTACATTACAAAGTCAGTGCTCTTGCACAAATTCAAGCGGCCAGTGTAGATTGCTGGCAAGTTTTTGCGCAAGAGCTTTTGCAGAAAATCTTGCCAGTCTAGATGCACCCTACATGTGAAGAATGACACAATAAGTAATGGCATTTCTTTTATATTGTTGCATAAATTGTGATTTGATAGCAATCTCTGGCGTCTTATTAAATATGTTCTTTATTATTACTTACACTCTTCAAATCTTTATATACAAATACACGTTCATAATAATTGTATTGAATCTCCTTATATGAGCAGAGGGATTTCTATTTCACTTTAAAAACCTTCCAATCTTCCCTTTATGCTTCCATTTCATTCTGTCCCTTCACCTAGATTTCTGATAGGTTTGCCTCCAATGACATGATACCTCGTACATTCAGCCAGTGCTATCCATGTAGTTATTTAGAACTCACAGCCCCTCTATATTCTATATTCTATTCTATATTTTCCATTCCCTCTGCACTCACAAACAAAGGACAGTAAGTTAAACAGATTTGTTTGTGAGTGTAGAGGAAATGGAAAATATAGAATGAGGGAAAGTCACATACTAAGAACATCGATAATAGGAAAGAGGAGTGTAAAAATAATGGCGACAGAAAAGTTAGTGCTCTAAAATAGAGCAGGAGACCTAATCCTTTATCACCGTGCACTTTTGTGTGGCCATGCTTATCTGTGCAAAGAGGTGTATAGCTCTACCATTCTGGTTTGCTGGTGATTGACACCTACTTTAAGTATATAAGTAAAATTAATCTATTCCTGTCTGAATATTGATGACATAATAGCAACATTTTCAGAAGCCTTCTCAGTCCGTCGCTACCTTTGTGCACTCCCTGTTGATCTCCCTGTGGTTTACTGCACATTGTCTATCCATCTTCCTGCTCTGCCACCATTCCTTCCAGGATAACTTCCCCAAAGTTATTCACATTTTTGCCTGATGTGACCAAAGTGCTTAAGTTTGTGCATATTGATTTAGAACAACAGGGTCCTGCTTGCTTCAGTCATATTTCTGACACAAGCATCCATCATCTTTTCCATTTGGGGCATACACAAGAGTCTTCTCCAGCACTGCATCTCAAAAGCATCAATGTTCTTCTTTCCTGCAGCATTAATTTCCCATTATTTACATACTTAAGTCACTATGGAAAAATTAATCTGTTTCATTAGTTAATCTGTGTACACTTCAAAATGCTTCGATTTTCTTAAAATTTGGTAAGGAAATCATGTGTGTAGTGAGACCATTTGGTTCCTATAGTGACTGCCAGGATATGTCTACACTACCACCCTAGTTCGAACTAGGGTGGTTAATTTAGGCAACCGGAGTTGCAAATGAAGCCCGGGATTTGAATTTCCCGGGCTTCATTTGCATATTGCTGGGCGCCGCCATTTTTAAATGTCCGCTAGTTCGGACTCCGTGCCTGCGGCTACACACGGCACGAACTAGGTAGTTCGGATTAGGCTTCCTATTCCGAACTACCGTTACTCCTCGTGGAACGAGGTGTACCGGTAGTTCGGAATAGGAAGCCTAATCCGAACTAGCGGACATTTAAAAATGGCGACGCCCGGCAATATGCAAATGAAGCCCGGGAAATTCAAATCCCGGGCTTCATTTGCAACTCCGGTTGCCTAAATTAACCACCCTAGTTCGAACTAGGATGGTAGTGTAGACATACCCCCAGTTATTCACTGGGCAAGTGACCTAACCCCATTATCTATGTTTTCTCCATTGGTAAAATGGGTATAATATACAGTAATGTCTCATTTAACACTATAGATATGATTCAGAAAATGATCGTGTTAAGTGAAAACGTGTTATGCAGGGTCATTTTTCCCACTGAAAATAATGGAAAAGGTGGGAGTTGAGTTTCAAGCGGTGGTGTCTGTTGGAACCAGGACATAAGATTGGGGAAGAAAGGGGACTGGGTTACAGCAGGGAGGGGAGGCGTTTGGCTCTGGGGAAGGGGAGGAGGATTGGGTTGGGAATATGCCCCTGTGACAGGTCTGCTGGGACCCGCACTGCGTCGGGCGAGGGGGGGTCACCGGGGAATGGCGCGGCGAGTGGCGAACCCTCCACCGCTTTGTGTGAAGGTGGAGAGCCCCACGCAGCTGCTGGCGATGGGCTGGCTGGGGAAACCCAGCCGCCGGCCTGCAAGCAGGGACGGAGAAGAGGGGACAAGGCATCTGGCGAGGGGGAGTCAGCAGCGAGTGGCAAGGCGAGAGGCGAATCCTCCACCACTCTGCAGAGAGAAGGGGGAAGCCCCATGCAGCTGCCGGCAACAAGCCAGCTGGGGAAATCGTCTTATTCCGGGGATGGTCGTGTAATTCAAAAAATGTTCCCAAAAAAAAAATCATGCTATCGTGAAAACGTGTTAAGCGGGCACGTGTTAAATGAGGACTTACTGTATTAGAAAACATTGAGGCTTAACTAACTATTAAAGTGTGCTGGGCTCCTTGGATGAATGATACGGTGAAAAACATTATATTGAATCATTACTAAATAGATGGGATGAGACAGGCAAGGAACTGACCTGATGAGTCCAACTGGCCTTCACCTATTCTCATGTATATTTTGGAATTAACCCTAGTTCTGCTACGGTGTGAGGGAGAGGAAACCAAAAGCTCAAGTTTGTTTATGGTTACCAGTACAATAGATCAACCCCTAAATCAGGGATGGGCAATAATTTTTGACCAGGGGCCACTTCAGAAATTTTTGAAGTGGCACTGGGTTGCCCTGCAAGGGGCAGAGCCTCAGGCAGAAGGGGTGAGGCCAGGACACTTCCGTGCTTCCCTGCCCACAGGACCTGATTGGTCTGTGGGTGAGGGAGTACCTGAAGTCTTTCCCCCACCCCTTGCCAAGAGAACCCCCACCCCTTGCCAAGAGAGCCCCCCGCTGGTTGTTCCCTCTAGGCACCCACGTCCCTGGTGGTGGGAGGAGACTTCATGTGCTTGCCCGACACCCCCGGGTCAATCAGGGTTTGGGGCAGGAGGAGCACACGAAATCTGCTCCCGCCCTGCAAGGGAGCGCCATGCTTAGTCACACCAGCTGAGCAGCAGCTGTCGGTTGACTTGCCGAGCCCCTTGCAAGGCAGGAGGAGATTTTGCATGCTCTCCTTGCCTCCAAGCCCTGATGGGACTGGGGACAGGGAGAGTGCAAAATCTCTCGCTCCCTGCCCTCCGGCATGTGGCGCTTAGGGTGCTCTCCCCTGTCGCTAGGCCCTGATTGACCTGGGGGTGGGGGATTGGCAGGACCTCTGCGAGCTGGATCAACCCACTGGGCAGCCCGTGGAGGCTTTTACCCACCTCTATCCTAAAGTAAGGACTGCTTGTATTAACCTTGTAATATTGATTTAGTAATATATTAACACAAATTGATCTTTCATCCTTCCATTCCTTGTGTCCCCAGCTATATTTTCGAGGATTGCATTGATTTCCCAGCACAGTGGCTGAGTCCTTGAATATTAGATTTACAGCATAATATTCCACAATAAAACTTAACATTGGGATGCAGGTCCAGTCAAAAGGCCATTTCTCTTCAGATTGCCTGAATAAATCACAATTAAATTAATCATAGATTAAGAATGTGCTGTGACCTTGACAGTTGGAAAGGATGCAAGACAGTAGGCTACTTTTGCAAGTGCAAAATAAAAAAAAAATGCTAACTTAAAAAAACGAAACCCTGGTTTTATCTGTTCCTCAAACCAGTGCACTATTTTGTCAGGCCTTGAGTTTGCAAGTCTTTGTTCCAGACACAGCATAATTTGGGAGGTTGATGGCTAAGAAGGCTCTGCTACTGCAATCTCATATTTTTAATTAATTCTTGAATCCAACCATATTTTGCTAGACTTGAAAATTTTGCTTGAATCCTCATAGTTTGATTTTAACTGGTACAGGTGTAGACTTAAATATAGATGCCAGTGTAATATGCCTGACAACTAATCTCTCATTCATGCCTTAATTTCTTGATTTCTGCAGCTATGTACAACAGGCCAAATCCCAGGTTCCTTCATTTTTAACTAGGGCTACATCTACATTGGCATGATCTTGGGCAAATACTTTTAACGCAAGAGTTTTTGCGTTAAAGTATTTGCGCAAGAGAGGGTCTACATTGGCATGTGTTTTTGAGCAAGAGATGTGCTTTTGCACAAAAGTATCCATGCCAGTGTAGACTCTCTTGTGCAAGAAAGCTCTGATGGCCATTTTAACCATCGGGTGTTCTTGCATAAGAAATTCATGTTGCCTGTCTACAGTTGTGCAAGAGGGCTTATTCCTGAGTGGGAGCATCATAGTTCTTGCGCAAGAAGCACTGATTTCACACATTAGAACGTCAGTGTTCTTGCACAAAAACTCCCCGCCAGTGTAGACAGACAGCATTTTTTTGCGCAAAAGCGGGCGCTTTTGTGCAGAATCATGCCAATGTAGATACAGCCTTGGTGTTTTCTCAAGCAAAATACTCATTGACTTTCAGAGGGAGCCTGAAAGAATAAGTATTTCAGGATTTGACTATATATAGGGAATGATTGAAGTCAAAGAATCTCCATTTTACTCTTTCCAGAAACAAATTATTTGTGCTCTTAAGTGGATCCTTCCACACATGACTCAAGAACCAATTTGTGCCAACCAGCAAGGAATTAGAGAAATCTCAGAAGTCTGGTGTGTATAATCTGTTTCATTAAATAATGCCATGTGAGGTGTCAAGTGAAAGCCAGTGTCACACTGCTCATCAGTATCATTGTGAAATGTATGTACAGATGCTATGTAAGGAATTATATGTATATATGCACTGAAAAAATGTTTAAAAATCTGTATCAAACTATTAGTGATCAGCAAAGGTGAAAAACCAGGTTTTCCTTCAGACAAGAGGTAAGGAATGTGTCTGTCTGCCAGGATATAAATTAAGCATTATACGTTAACACAATGGATGCCCATTTTCATATGAAGTCAAGTGTTGATGAAGGGAGGTAAAGTTAGTTGAGATGCAGCACACAGGAAAAAACAACCCACAAGAATTATCCTGTCTTAGCAAAGACAGTGTACTTAAGGGCTATCTCTAGAAGGAAAAGAAAACATCCCTTCATCCTGAAAGGAAAAAAGTAAACAGACAGTGTATTTACATCCATGAAAACAGCCAACCTTGGTTGAAAACACAGCAGAGGAATTTGGGTAAGATAAGATTTGTGAGACTGGAGACTAACCTCTTAGTAATTTCAGTCTCTAGAAAACATGTTAAGATTTTGGTGTGATTGTAGAGCTGCCAGCATAGCCCAGGACAGTTGACTTGGGCACAAGGGTTCAGTGTAGATATTCAGGCTCAAGATGAATCCTGGGCAGGGGCAGACTGGCAATCAAAATAGGCCAGAGAAATGGGTTGAACAGCCCACGTTTTCACAAAGAATTTTTTAAAAGTTTACTCTTTGACCCCCATTAGCCACACCTCTGACCCCTGTTAACCATGCCCCTGACTCCCATTAGCCAGGCCTCTGGAGGTAACACTCTCGGGGCAAGATGGACACATGACCAGAAGTAAAAGGTGTCATGTGACCCCTCTCTAAGGACTTTTCCCACCATCCTCCTACCAATAGGGACTAGTTTGGCCCCCCCAACCTCCCTCCATGCAACTATCCTGCAATTGCATTAACCCAATGTGTGTGACATTAACTCGGGGGCGGAAGGTGTAGAGAGGCTGAGAGAAGTGTTCCCTCTAAGTTTCCTCCCATGAGCCGAATGAATTTTGTGTTGTGCACCAGTACTGAGTTCATGTGGCTTGTTTGGATGTGCCACTGTGGCACAATATCTTATAAACCTCTACCTTTTCCCTCTGCTGCCATGTCTCCTCCCTTTACTCCGTCAGCTCCCCTGGTGCCTGCTGCCTCCCAACCCCTCACCCTTCTTTCTCAGCTGTTGCCGTGCATGTCCTCCCTCGGCCCCACTATGCCCCGTACATGGCCGGCGCTGGGGAATTTAAAGTGCAGGGCTGCAGCACCCCGTCACAATCCCTGTCCTCCTCCAGCAGCCGCCAGCTGGCCCTTCGGAGGACAGCCCACTAGGAAATTCCCGGTGGCCCACTGGGCCAGTCTGCCCCTGATCCCGGGCTCTGAGACCCTTCCCAACTTTTGGGGTTTTAGACTCCATCCTGAGCCTGAATGTCCCCATGGCAATTTTATATTTCCACAGCCTGAGCCCTGTGAGCCAAAGTCAGTTGACTTGGGCCAGCTGCTGTCATTTTCCAGGACTTTTATTGTAGTGTAGACCAGTGATCCCTTTAATTTTTTCCATCCATGTGCAAAATAAATTGTTATATGCACCGAGGCATGTGTGGATGGGCACCACCAGTAGAAACACATAGGCTACATCTAGACTGGCATGATTTTCCGGAAATGCTTTTAACGGAAAAGTTTTCCATTAAAAGCATTGTCGGAACAGAGCGTCTAGATTGGCACGGACGCTTTTCCGCAAAAACACTTTTTGCGCAAAAGGGCCAGTGTAGACAGCCCAGATTTGTTTTCCGCAAAAAAGCCCTGATCGCCATTTTCGCGATCGGGGCTTTTTTGCGGAAAACAAATCTGGGCTGTCTACACTGGCCCTTTTGCGCAAAACTTTTGTGCAAAAGGACTTTTGCCCGAACGGGAGCAGCATAGTATTTCCGCAAGAACACTGATAATCTTACATGAGATCGTCAGTGCTTTTGCGGAAATTGAAGCGGCCAGTGTAGACAGCTGGCAAGTTTTTCCGGAAAAGTGGCTGCTTTTCCGGGGAAAAACTGGCCAGTCTAGACACAGCCAGCCTGCTGGCTGTGGGTGCTCTTATCAGCTGGGTGGCATTTGAATCTCTCCTGGATGGCTGCCTAAGTGCTTAGCTTAAAGGGACCACTGATGTAGACCTGCTCTTGGGAACCTGAGTCTGCTCTCTTTCATGTAAATCAGGAGTAACTCTGAAGTTAATGTAGTTACACCATTGAAAAACAGAATCAGGCCCTAGGCATCTCAAATTGAAGCACCCAAACTAATGTACACTTTTGAATCTTCAGTTAGCTCATTTGACACAAACCTCAGATTGCCTGTTGGTACACTCATGGGGTAACTATGCCAGTGGCTGAATCAGAGCTGGTCCTGTGTGTAGCCACACAGCCAGTCCATGGCAGAACTGAGGGAAAAACCCATGAGTTCTGTTCCCCCAATTTTCCTGCTCAAACCATGAGACAAACCTCTTCATCTTTGTTCCATCTGAATCCAAACTTCAGTCTCTTCCTGATAAGATTTCCATCATTGACATGACTCAGAAATTAGGATTTTATCTGTTTGATTTTTTTATATTTATTCAAATTAGGGACACTTGGGGAAAGCTGGCTTAAATATTGTGACTGAAAAGCAGGGGAAAACTCTCTAAGGTATTTGCAGATGTTATCAGAGTCTCATATTTTCATGGCAGATAGCATTTGGGTTTTCTTTACATTTTGGCTTCTCTTTGTGGGGACAGATTATCTGTATGGGAAAGGGAATTCTGTTTTATCTTGCTACTTGATTTTCTTGCCTATTGCCTTAGAACTGAATTTAACAGTTTTATAATTGGTCTCCGATAAGCACAGTGGTGAGATTAATTTTTTTTAAAAGAAGCTTTTTTTGCCCTGTGCGTTATCATTTCATAACTAAATAGCCTTAGTACAAGTTGTTGGGAATACTCTTTGGTGTTATGCCAATTTATTATTTAAAAAAATTCAAAGCAGTTTTGCAAGCAAGGGGTAGAAATATCACTCTCTAAATTTAAGAACTACTTATTGCCTATTTTATTTATCAGTCAATCTACTCTATCTTTAGTTAGCTTTCAGTAGACACTGGAATTCAAATGTACCCTTTGGAGAATGGGCTTTATCATGAGGGGTGCTGAATATAGAGTAGTGGGTGCTCAGCCTTCTTCTTGAGGACATTTGCACTGTGTGGGTGTGTCCACCCCCCACAAAGACTGAGGGCTTATGGTGGCCAGGTGAATCAATTAACTGCCCAGCCTGCGCCTGAAGAAGGATCCCTGTAAACAGGGATTAATTAGAGATGAGGCTCACTTGGACAGGTACAGGAGAGGCTTTATAGAAACTCAAAGCAGCTGAGGATTAAATAGAAGTAGGCTGCAGTCACTCCCTGAGAGGAGGGAGTTGCGTGGTTGGCAAAGCTGACCTGAAAGGTTCAGAGGAAAAGCAGTATGGCATAGCTGCCTTGGATTTTAGCTGCTGAAGAGAGGCTTGTGAGCTGGAACCCAGACTACAGTGTGGGCTGGGTTTCCCCTACTAGCCGCTGGGGAAATAGCGCAGACTAGGCAGTGGAGAGTGATCAGCCTGAAAAGCTGTGGTACTCTGGAAGGGGAGGGCCATAATTACCTGGCTGGATGATTAAGTCACAAAAAAGAAGCTGCAGCTCCTAGAGTGTCAGTAGCTGTAGGGTGAGGAAGGAGAGAGTGCATGAGGTGGGTGCAGCACTTGATCTAATCCCCAGAGGTGCCATGAGGAGGTGCCCCTAGTGATGAGTGGTCCCTGTGATGTGCATCATTAGTTTGTAATATTGACCTAGAAAAATCAAATCACAATAATGCAGCCACTGTTCAAACTAATATTTACTTCTTCATAGCATCTTCTATCTGAAGATCACAATGAGTTTTACAAGTACTAAATTAATTTAGCCTGGCCTATGGATTAACAACATGCATGAATTAGGGAAGAATTTTCATACACTCAGCAGCCCTATGGGCCAAGCTTTTGAAAGTGACTACTGAGTTTGGGTGACCAATCTGAGAAGTGAAGTGGTACGGTTTGAAGAAAGACGGGGGGGGGGAATGTAATGGGTCTTTGAAAATCAGTTTAATCTAAGATGTGATCTCAAACACTAGTATATTCTAATAATAATTGTATGATTATTACAGGATGTTAGTATGGGGAAAGTTTAGGTTGTTTGCGTGCTTTAACTGTTCATTATATAGCCTGACATATTTGTATTTCTTGTAAATTTAACTGAATTTCTTGGTGTGATAGTTCTGCAAAGCCATCCATGTGAGTTTATGATTACTGGGGATTCTGAGATGGGGAGAACACCAAGGGGGTTGCCTAAATGAGTTTTTTTTTTTAAATTACATAAAACTTACACAAAGACTTATTTATTTGAGGGTTTGATCCCATTTTGTGGCTGCTTTCCTAGGTGCTGTGCCTTAGGACTGCATTCTCCCAGAGCTGGAATGGTTCAGTGTATGCATTGCTCTTTGTGGGGGGTGGTTACTCCAGCTCTGTGTGGTGTCTGGGAGAAACCAAAGAATCTGGCCCAGAAGGGCAGAGTGGTGGGAAATCCCAGAAACCAAGAAGGTGGGTGTCAGAGGCATAATCAGCAGACAGGGAAACAGTCTCAAGGGGTCTTCTGTAACTGCACCCCATCCCACAAACATTTGGTTTTGGGATAATTAGTGTAGTCAGGAGGATTTACTGATGTGGCATATGGATAGATCTCTGGCTCTGTCAATGATGATAACCGGAAGGCTGCTTGCATGTGTGCTCAGTGTTGTGGTCCCAATGATCACTGCAGACCCCAAGATGGCCCCCAAAGACCACAAGTCAGATAACGCTCAAAGGTGCCCGGCCAGGTTTATTGTCAGGTGAAGTACAGTAATAGTTGTCAGTAGACTTGACCGAATTGCTACACGTGTATTTATAACAATGGCCTCAGCACAACCAGTGGGAAAGTCCCATTGCCCCCCGGTTGGACAAAGACTGTCCCCCAAGACACCACTTTATATACAGGTACAAACAAGTTACATATCACTCCTGATGTGTCAGGTTACCACCCTCTGATGCTGCTTAGATAACACCCATCACCCTGTACCGTGTGGTCTGATTAGATCATCTCTATCCACCATGCTGTCATTTTAGACCCTGTCCTGAACCTGGGTCTGAATCTGTGGGGAGTGTGTACCAAGATCTTTTTTTAAGGAGCTGGTGGTACTGTGTGCTTTCAGCTTATGACCAGTACCAATTATTGTTCTACACCGGGGTCTATCTCTTGCTCAAAGCTTAGCTTTGCTTTGTTAGCTATGTTTTGTCCATTGTTAGCTAGGCCTGGGGTCTCAGACCAGGCCTGTACTATATGGGCTTATGTTTTAAGCCTTCATTTTACTATAATTAGAATATTCTTGACAGGCTGATCACCTTCAATTGGTTGCTGTTAGAGAAATATAACTAGCAGACTTTTGTTTGGAGGATAAGTCAATATGCTGCATTCAGTGTGAATGCAGAATTCATTTGCTATCTCTAACTACTAAAAGTATCCATCACCCATAAACCCACTCATACATCCAGGTCTATGAATGGGATATAATTACCAGCCTCGGTTCATGCTAGTCCACCGGACAAGTGATCTAGACCGGGGGTTGCAGGCCCGCCTAGATAAGCTAGTGGCAAACCCTGAGACACTTTGTCTATGGATGCTTAGATAAACATAGAGCCTCACAGCTCCAGCCAAAGGGAGCTGTGGGAAGTGCCCTCAATTGACAGGCTGGTTTCCAGGACTGATTCCTTTTTTTAATATATACTCACTCTCTATCATGCTTTTAAGTGAGATTACATACATACACACACCTAACTTTAAACAGAGTTAAGGCAGTATAAAGTTTAAAATGAGGTTTCAATTACAATATAGAGTCACTTCATTTACAATGTATTAAAAAGGAGTTACAATAACAGATTCTTCAAAAATAAACTTAAAAAAACAACAAATACTTTGGTACCACTTTAAAGACTAACAAAACATGTAGCTGGTATCATGAGGTTTTTGTGGGCACAGCCCACTTCTTCAGATGACTGGAGTTTCTTCAAAGGCAAATCATAACAGGCTACTGTCCAGTCAATCTGAAAGTTGGTTAAAGCCCATTCATAAAAATTGGGCTGCAACTCATGAGGTTACATAATGTCACATTTTACTCACATGTACTTTGAACTGGAACTGCATCCTTACGGGACATTTGCTGTGCAACTACATGGTCATCTAACTTCACATTGGCAAAGCACTACACTATCCTCAGCATCCCCATAAGTGACTCAGCAGTTACTTCCTCAGTCTTGTCCATGGCAGAGAGGTCATAGCTCCGAATCCTGCCACTGTAGACCAGGCTACTGCTATGAAGTCACCTACAGTGGAGCACCCACAGGGGCGCTACTCCAAGAAGAAGAGGAAGTTACTCTCATTGTGCAGTAATGACAGTTCTTCAAGATGTGTGTCCCCTTGGGTGCTCCACAACCCACCCTCCTCCCCGCTTCGGAGTATCTCCTTATGTTTTTCAGATATTCTCCGATTAGGAGGAACTGATGGGAGCCGGACCGCGCACTCTCAGAAATGGCACGAATGGCACGAGGCACCCGACGCACATGCATGGTCCAGCTGGACTACTGCTGACGAATCTCCGATCTGCAGTGCCGGGACATGCCCAACACTTACAGTGGAGCACCCACGGGGACACACATCTCAAATAACTGTTGTTACTGCACAAGGTGAGTAACTTCCTCTTACTTATATATTTTGGTCTTCCCACCCCCAATACTGAATCAGATCCATCTCCAATGGCACTTGAATAAATCCTCTGCTATGATCTGCATCACCAATGTGCCTTTAAAAACAAGTCAAGCAAACAGCACTAATATATGCCTTGTCACTCTCGCCTGCTTTGAGTCTCTCTCCCGCTGGAGTAAGAGAACTTGCCAGGCATCCAGATTTTATTTGACTATACATTTGAAATCCAAAGTCTGACTTTTTTTTTACATTGGGGAAAAACAAGCCTCACACAAACATTTTCATTGCAAAATGCTTATGAGTTGCAGTAGAAAATCAATGGCTATTCCTTAGGTTGTACAGGGTCCTTTCTCTCACTGTAATGGGCTGAATGAACATCATAAATAAGAATAATCCAGAAGTTGAGAATTTAGATTTGGATATAAACTTTGTGTTTCAGCTCCATTTCTAGTTATAAAATGACTTACATTGTATTAAAATGCAAATATTTCTGTATGATTTTGGGATTCAATCTCTTCACCTGGAGAAATGGCTAATGTAAATCTTGGAAAGCGCTATGAGTGTCAAAGCGTTAAATGGATTTCACAGGAAATCTCTAGGGGAAGGTAAGCAAGAACTCAGCCTTTTGAAGCTTTACCCTGAGCAGGGGACTTTTGTGAGCTGATCAACTATTATGTAAGGACAGGAATAACTCCAATTCGGGCTGATATAAATCAAGGTATTTGAAATGCTTGATTTAAATCACCAAAAATCATTTATTTAAATGAAATTTTCTTTAAACAATGATGCAAATTCTAAAACATGTTAATTTATAGCTCAGTACAGAATTTTACAACATCTAAGAGTATATTGTGTAACTTTTGTGCAACTTGATTTTTATTAATTTAGGAAATAGTACATAATACTCATTACATGAGTCAAGCTGCAGATGCAGCAGCAGTATATTAGAAATGGTAAGAACTAAATCACACAAACACTTGCATTTTATTAAACTAAATCTTAAATATTACATGAATGTTTCACGTTTGCAATTGCAGCAGTCTCCTGAGTTTCAAGTTGACAGCTGTCCTTAAACTCTTTTTTTTAAATTCAAATGTTAACTCTAACAGAAGTCTTTAGAACACTAAGGCTACGTCTACACTGGCATGATTTTCCGGAAATGCTTTTAACGGAAAAGTTTTCCGTTAAAAGCATTTTCGGAAAAGCGCGTCTAGATTGGCAGGATGCTTTTCCAGAAAAGCACTTTTTCCGGAAAAGTGTCCGTGCCCAATCTAGACGCGCTTTTCCACAAAAAAGCCCCGATCGCCATTTTCGCGATTGGGGCTTTTTTTGCGAAAAACAGTACTGTGCTGTCTACACTGGCCCTTTTGCGTGAAAGTCTTTCGGAAAAAGACTTTTGCCTGAACGGGAGCAGCATAGTATTTCCAGAAAATCACTGACGATCTTACATGAGATCGTCAGTGCTTTTCCGGAATTTCAAGCATTCAGTGTAGACAGCTGGCTAGTTTTTTTCCAGAAAAGCGGTTGATTTTCCAGAAAAACTTGCCAGTCTAGACACAGCCTAAGTGTATATCTACACAGCAGCATTATTTATAACATAGTCTGCGTCTACACTACAAGCAATTATTTTGACATAATAGTGAAATAATGTTGAGTTGGAGGACTTCTTACTCTAACTCCTGTAACCCTCATTTTACAAGGAGTAAGGGAAGTCAGAGGAAGAGTGCTCTTTTGGCAGTGTCTACAAAGCAGGAAGTCTAAAAATCAGAAATAAGCTATTTCGACTTGAGCTATGTCAACTGTGTAGCTTAAATTGCATAGCTTATTTCAGTGTTAGCCCTGCTGTGTAGACGTGTCCTAAATGTAGTGTCCTTCAAACTTCTACAACTAGGTCTCATCTTCCCCACTCCCGCTGTCATTTTGATGAAGATCTAATTCCAAGTTACCAAAAAAGCTAAGACTGTGCTCAGAGTCTACTTATTTTGGAGTAAGCCCTATTCAAATCAAGTATAGGATGGAGTTTCTTTGGGGAAGCTGAGTTATGCTGAAGTAAAATAGGGAATAGACTTATGGCATCATCAGTATGGTCTGTGATCATGATGTTCTAAAATAAGGATCATGTATTATGTAATATAAAATAAGAAAATGACACTCAGTGGCAACTCTAGATTTCTCTTACTGTAGCTTTCTGTACTGCACACTTGGGTGATAGATAGGTAACTAATTAAACAAGCCATAAGGATTAGCTACGATAAATTTTTTTTCTAGCAACATCCAATATAGCAAATAGCTTAGGAAAATTTACTTGTTGAATCACACTTGTGCTATTAAGCATTGAGAGTCTTGAAGAATGATGCATTGCAAAGTGGATCCACATCTTCATCCACAATTTTTTCCCTATAAGCAGTTTTCTTTATGATGTTTCATTCTTGCAGATAGGCCCTGCATTTTCTTTTTACACGGCTTACACTTGACATATTTTCCTTTTTCACCCAGGGAATGAATTTCTTCAGAATATTCCCAAGTAGAGTCTCTTACACCCAGAAGCCATGATGGCTTTTCTGTGGTAAAAGTGTAGGGACCTGTGTGTGCTGAATAATGTCTTCCCTTTTTCTTTCCACTCCACTCCACTGTTCCTTTCTATTCTGCCTCTGTCTTTTCCTATATATTGTCTGTCTTTAGACAATATCTTAACTAACTCTGCTGTGGTTGGCCCAGGTCTATCACCGTATAAGCACAGAACAAAAACAATCCTATCCAGCCTGTGTCTTTCTCCGCACGTGTTACTTAGTCTGCTGAGAAACAGAAATTAAAAGCCCAGAACTTTCAAGAAGCAGGAGCTGGTTGTTAGGCTGGACAGACTAGAGCCATTAATTCATTTTTATGAGACTGTAAGTGTAGGTGGAGCATGTTTGTGATAGGATTTAATTAACTTATTTTGAAATGAGAAATTCAATATTTTATTGATGTTTTTAAAAATCCAATTTAAATTAATAAATCCAATTTTGAGTTTTTTTAAAATCTTTGATTTTTGTCTACCCTGCTCAGTTTTATGGGTGTGCTCATTCTGAGAAAAGGAAGTTTATGAAAAGGAAGTTTATGACCTTATAACCACAGAAAAGCCCCTGTCTGAGGTTTGAAGAACTGTTCACCTACCAGAACCCTTGTTGAAGGTGGTAAGCTTGTATGTGTGCACCTTCTTTTGTTGCTTTTAGTAGTTTTCTCTCTGCTTTCACCTTAAGAATAAATGCGCTTGCTTAGAAAGACCTATGTGGTGGTTTAATTGTGGAGAATTATGCTGTTCAAGCCTCTGAGGCCAGGTCTACACTAGACCTGGAAGGCCAGCTTAAGGTATGCAGCTCCAGTTACATGGAAAACATAGCTGGAGGCAGCTTACCTTAAGCAGAGCTTGGCACTGTTCCTACTGTGGGAAGCTGACAGCAGCATTTGCTCCCATTGGCTTCCCTTACTCCTCATTAGGGCACAGGAGCCAGAGGAGCTGCCCTCAGCATTCGATTTATGGGTCTATACTAGACCTGCTAAATCAAACACCAGAATGTCTATCTCCACCGTGGCAAGTGAAGACATGCCCTCCGAAAGGCTGAGCCAGTCACATTGCTCAAAAGTCACAATGTAGACAGGGAATTGTGTATCCTGGAAATACTCTGGTCAGGACGGGGAAAGAGGCATCTATTCAAGAGATGATGGCTGGGAGCTAGCCGTTAAGAGTGGGTGCCATAGAGGGGGAATTCGGGAGCATTTGCCCTGTAATGAGACACCTCTCATCCTTCTTCCTTTACCTTCTTTCGGTTGAGTGGATTCCCTCCTACATAAACCACTTCCTCCCCCACAAAAATAAAAACAGCGGAGCTAACATGACATTTGCTGCCATCACTGCGTTTTCTCTGCTTCTGTGTTCTACTCGTTCTCCCATCCTGTGTGCCTGTATCTTATCTCTTTAGAGCTTTGTAAGCTCTTTAGGAAAGGGACCATCTACTGCTCTGTACAGCACCTACCACAATGACTGGGGCTCCTAGACGCTACAACAATCCAAATAAGACTCAGTCATTAGCTGAAAGGTTGTTAGCTTAGTCAGAGCCTTACTGAATCACTCAACTTCCTTTCCCCTTCTCTCAAATCACCATAGCAGGAAAAATTGAGTGCGTGGGTTAAGTACATTTCTAACATCTGAGTTACAGTAAATACTAGTGGCAGGAAAGGGGGCAGCACTCAAAGTTTAACCACTCCATGTAAAGTTTGATTCCTCTGTTAAGTGCTTTACCAATTCACTTTAGCTGGTGCTATGTATACATAATGAAGGATTGTAGTAACAGTCCAAAGTCTCCAAGTGTGGCTATGCTGAGAGGATCAGCCAGGGTACTTCTTGATACAGATGCAAATGCGATATGCTGGTGAGCACTTCCAGGCGGCTATGATCTGAGTTTCATTCCATCATGAAATGCTATATAGATCAGCTTGGATGTGTTGTGGGTAGCAGTGTGTTTCACATTTAACTAAGTGGAACCAAATGGAACTCTCTCTGAGCCAGCACAATGTGTTCCAAGAGAGGACTGCAGCCAAACCTGGACTTCAGGAACATGTAGCATAACATACCCTGTTTACATGCTATGAAGCTTGCATCTTCTAATAGTGCCAAAGGATTGTCTGTACTGCCTCCTGCCCCGCCGATCTCTGCTCTATGTCCTCTGAGTACACCCACTAGTGAATAGGGGATCCTGGAGTGCTACCGCAAATGCCCCAGGTGCAAATGTATTAGCAGCTTCTCAAGTAAAGGAAGCCAAACAATCTCTGTTCAAGTGAGACGGAATTATTCCTTGAAAAGCTGATTCCAGTTTATTTTATATCCCGCTCTTTACCATTCTTTTTTCCTTTTGATTATAAAGCACTTTAAATTGTTGGGTTAAAATAGTCAATCCTGTCTTATTGATTGGGAAACTTAGGTATTCCAAGGTGAAGTGACTTGCCTAACATCACAAAGCCATGGGAAGGCTGAGACTAGAATGGAAGTCTTTTTTGAGGCTAAACCTAACAATATTCTCACCCTGGATCTCACTACTACTGTTCTCCTTTTGGTGAGTCTGGGTGTCAGAACATGAGCAGTGGTTGGATGGTTACCATCTCACTTGCCATTGAACAGAGCTTGCAATTAGGACCAGTTGACCCTGCTCAAATACTTCAGAGGCTGCAGAGGACCCTTCGCAGACCACAGTGAACATACAAGTGTCAGGGGCAACAATGATTTGGCTGAAATGACCAGGGAGCAAACTAAGGAGGAGGCAAGTAGTATTATTGGCAGATTGGTATGGGAGTATGTGTGTTTGTAGGTGGAATGGGAGCAGAATTATGGTCCTTCCCTCAAGCCAGCTAGGCAGCCCTCTCAGAGTGCTCGTCATACCTTTTTAAAAAGATATAAGAATTGTTCCTCACCATCTTATCCTCCATCTTCTGGAGGCCTTCAGATACCATTGCTCCTGTGGATCTCCTCCTACTCCCCATCATGCCTAATAATTTGGCCCTTCACAAAGTTCATGCAGTGGAGGGTAATCATAGAAATGGAAACTAAGACTGAAGTCTTGCTTGTACCCCAGTTAATATTGTTCAAATTGTAGCCTTTAGCTGTTTGATTAATCCATTAACCATCATTTGTCATGTGCACTTCTGAATCCTAAATCTGTTTCATTCTTCTGTGGCTCTTGGCAGCTCTAATGGGAAGGTGGCTTTTCTATGGTTAAACACTGAGCTGCGTCTAGACTACAGGCTGTTTGTGCAATAAACTTTTTTCAGAAGAGATCTTCTGAAAAAACTTCTTGCACAAGAGTGTCCACACTGCAAAAGCACATAGAAAAAGCGATGCACTTTTCTGAAAGATAGCGTCCAGGTGGTCTAGACACTCTCTCATGTAAGCAGTGATTGCTGTGGACAGAATGGCCATTAGGGCACCTGTGCTTTTTCTTCTTCCCTCTTCTTCCGAAAACTGCCTCTTCCCCATCCACACGTGCCTTTTTGCGAAAGAGCTCTTTTGCAAAAAGGCTTCTTCCTCATAGTATGAGGAATACCAATTGCACAAAAACCCCTCAGTTCTTCCGATTTACTGTTGAAAGAACGTGCTTGCAGTGTGGACATAACTCAGGTTTTGTCGGAAAAACAGCCGTTTTTTCTGACAAAACTCTGGAGTCTAGATGTATCCTGAGTGTGCTGGCCCTCCTGACAGTGTATAATGTTTGTTGCTTAGATTGCAAAAAGGACTGTAAATAAAATGCCATGCAGCCAGAGTTGTGTTCCTCACATTTAGTGCTTCCAACTTGGCCTACTGAAGGAAGAAGGCTTTTTCATCATTGCTTTTTCTCCAGCAAAGTAAAGGATCATGTCACAGGAAAAGTAGGAATTGCCAGACTGGATCAAACCCAAGGTTCATTGAGTCCAGTATCCTGCCTCCAGCTGTGGACAACACCAGATGCTTCAGAAAAAAGTGCAATAAAACAAACAAACAGAATAGCCAACTTAAGCCTTGAAGCATGAACTTTAATAGCTTAAATTTGTTAATATCCGTTATTAGAACACTAACATTGGGTATTTGTTATCCATGCAAATACCCAATCCTTTTTTGAATCTTGCTGAGCTTTTACCTTCAAGGGACCAGATGTGACACAGTGAGTTCCACAATGTAATTACATCTTGAGTGAAATCTTTTATTATTGATAAATTTGGCACCTCTCAATTTCATTGAATGCCCCTTTTTGTTCTTCTGTTATAATACAGGGAGAACAGAAGCTCCAGATCTTTTCTCTAGTCCATTAACACTATATACTTTTATAGTGTCCTCTTATTTGCTTTCAAAGGTAAAAAATTCCAATCTTTCTTCATGAGAGTTTACTTGTCCTTGATTGTACTCTTTCTCCTTCTTTGATTTCCCTCCAATTCTGCAATGTCCTTTTTTAAGATGAGGTGTATGGTATAGTACATAGTAGTCTAGGTGAGGCTGGGCCATTGATTTATATTTGAGAGAGTTTGTGCATCTGTTTGTGTATCTGTCTCTGAGTCTGTTTGTTCGAGAACTCCTCCTAAACCAGTGGTCCCCAACCTTTCGTGGCTGCCGGGTGATCAGGGGCGGGGCCACTCAGGCGCTGCGCTTCCAGGGGCGGGGCCGGGGGCCGCGGCCACCCACCCTGCGCCTGGGGCCGGCACTGCGCATGTGCCGCGCGCCTGGGGCAGGGGCCACCCACGCGCCACGAGCCCGGGACCGGCACCACACATGTGCCACGTGCTGGGGGCAGGGCCAGCCCAAATGTTTTGGCAGGCGCACATAAATGCCCCAGCGGACGCCATGACACCCGCAGGCACTGCGTTGGGGACCACTGTCCTAAACTGTAAGACCAAGATCACCACACTTGCTGTGCAGCTTCCTCTTATCACAACTTAAAGCAAGGTCAGGGTTTGGATGGGCCTGGAATGCAAATGTTTCTCATCAAATGCTAAGGGAGGGAGATGCTGGTAGGCACAGTTATACTATAGAATGGCCACAGAGGCAGGCTCACCTGGAAGACAGTGGCTGGCTGGGGGAGGACTTTGGATGTTGCTGGCCATCATCCAAGTGTAAGGTTCCTGTGCTGATGCTAGGCATGGTTGGCCTCTCCCTCCCATGCTGGCTTCCATGTCCCACAATAAAGGTATGTCTAGACTACATGGGTCTGTCATCAGAGCCATGTAGATTAGTTAACTAGACATACCCAAATGAAGCGGCAACTTAAATAATTGCTGCTTCATTTAAATTAAAATGGCTGCAGCGCTGTGCTGATCAGCTGTTTGCCGGCACAGTGCTGTAGTCTGGACGGTCCGCAGTTGACATCAAAGGCATTTGTCGACCTCCCTGGTAAACCTCACCCCACAAGGCACTTGGGTATGTCTAGTAAACTAATCTACATGGATCTGGGAACAGAGCCATGTACTCTAGACATACCCTAGGAGCCCAAAGCACTCCTTACCCCTGGTGTCTGGTGAGAGTACCAAGGTATGGGGAGAGGAAACCCAGGCGGGCAGCCCAAATGGGCAGGGCATCCCCTAATGGCCCTGGGGAGCCACTACTGGACAGCCAGGGCAGCCCCCACTGCCCTTCCCAACCTCCTGCCCTGAGCCCACCCATACTTCCCAAAACCCTGCCCTGACTTCTGCACACCATCTCCTTTCCTCAGTCCCCACACACTTCCCAACCCCCGACCCCTGACTCCTGCACACCCCCACCCTGAGCTCCCACAAGGACCCGAGCAACACCGAGTAAATCCTCTAGTAATATAATATTTCCTGTATTCTCAGTCCCATTTCTAGGGCAGGCTAACATCTTATTTGATCTTTTTTACTGCAGCTGCACACTTGGTCCAGGGCATCATTATGAGTCATGGCACTTTCCTGAGTTGATAGGGTTAATTTTGAAACCTTCAAGGTGTAGGAAGAACAGTTTAAATTTTTCCTTCCAGTGTGCATTATATCAACAATGAACTTCAATTGCACTCTTGATTTGCATTGGTCCGAACGAGGGGATTTACCAGACTAGGGAAGGTCCCTCTCCTCAGGGCCCATGCTGCCCTGCTGCCCCTGGGCTAGACTCCAGCTTAGCCCTGCTGCTGCTGCAGCCCCCTGCAGCTCTTAATCTGCCACTGACCCTGCTGGGTCTGGAACCCCGTGGCCTAGGCTCCCTGGCTGCTGCTGGGGCTGAGGTTGGTGCTCCCCAGCCACTGGAGCCAGAACAGGACCAGGGCCAGAGCTACCACCGGGGTTGCAGCTCCCTGGGCATGGCTGGTACTCTCTGGCCACTAGGCCCAGAACTCACTGCTGTGCCTCCTGCTCCCCCCTGGCTCCCACTGGGCTCCTGCTGGTCCCCCTTATGGCATGTCTGTCCCACCTGTTCCTGGGCTCTGTGGTCCAGGAACATCCTTGGTCTGGGCCATACCATGGATGTTGCTGAACCAGAGAGTCTTGGTTAAGGGAGGTACAACCTGTAGTAGCTTATATAGTTATGTCAGTCAGGTACAATTGATAATAGCTTTGCTTAACTATCTCATGTTTTTTTCCTATGTGGCCTTTGACAAGACTTCCATTTTTAACTATATGGAAAATGTCAAGTGATTACACTCTTCTGTTAAGATAATTTCAGACACAAAAAAAGACTGACATGCTAAACTTCTTAGAGGGTACAGATTTTAATTTAAACAAATTAATTTACTTGTAAATTCTCAGAATTAAATCTGTTCTTGAAGAGCCAGTGCTTTAAACTGAGGGAAGATTCGTTCCATATTTTTAGACATAACAGAGTTTGAATCCCTGCTTTAAGTGCAAAATGGAACTCATCTTTATTTATGGAATTGCATCCACAGCTTCCGTGATATGAAATAAAAAAGCATGCACAAAGCATACAAGTGACTAACTATAACCTGCATTGACAGAGAGCTGGTTTTGCAGAGATTCATGTGGAAAGGGAGTTTCAATGCAAAAGGCTTCTTACATTTTATCATGAACTACATAATGTATGTAGAATTGCAAGATAATAAGATATAGCATGTACATTAGTCTAATCTATCCAACATGCACGTATGAAATATAGAATTAAAAATATGAAATGCTGTTTTAAAAAAGCTGAGTTATGTACACTTACTATCAAATTGTGTTGACACTAAAAGCATCAGAGCCCACACATCAGATTAGTTTAGGAAGCTGGATTCTAAATTGGAAAAACCGCCTGGAAAAGGGCCAGTGAACTTCTTTAAACTAAAATGGCACACACGTTTGAAAGAATAACATTGCTGTGGATAGCATTGCCAATTTTGGTTGGATGTATTCCTGGAAGCTTTATCTCATGCCATAATCTTTAATTAAAGATTAATCTTCAATTTCTGGAGACTCCAGGATAGTCCTGGAGGGTTGGCAAAACTGTAGGAAAACAGCACCAAGGAACGTCTGAAATTACTTGCACGGGAAATACATCAAAGATAACTGTTTAAAGGATCAACTTGTTTTACTGTTTTGAGATCGTAAGAATGACCGTACTAGGTCAGACCTAAAGTCCATCTTGCACACTATCCTGTCTTGCAACAGTGGTCAATGCAAGATGCCCCAGAGGGAATGAATAGAACAGGTAATCCTCATGTAATACCTCTCCCATCATCCATTCTGAGCCCTGACAGAGGCGAAGCACATACCTCTGCCCACCCTGACTAATAGTCATTTGTGGACTTATCCTTCATGAATTTATCTAGTTTTTCTTTATACCCTGATAAAAACTCCTGGCCTTCGCAACAATATTCCCTCTAATTTTTTCCACGTAGACTACGTTTTATTATGTACACTGAGGCATATGCGGATGTGCATAATTCGTAGAAACACATGCTACTTGCTCTGAGCACTCTGCTAATCAGCTGGGCAGCACCTGAATCTCTCCTGGGTGGCAATCGAAGTGCACACATTACAGGGAACGCTGGTCACAACATCTTCTGTCCAGGAGGCCCATGGATTGATTGTGTCTCATGTGAAGAAATATTTCCTTTTCTTTGTTTTAAATCTGCTGCCTATTTTCATTTAGGCAAGAACCATCTAGTTCTTGTGTATGGGAAGAAGTAACTTTCCTTATTTACTTTTTCTTTCTATCTTAGGGTATGTCTAGACTGCATCCTTCCATCGGCAGAGGGATGCAGATTAGGCAGGTCAACATTGCAAATGAAGTGGGGATTTAAATATCCTGCGCTTAATTTGCATAAAAATGGCCACAGTTTTTGCCGACTCAGCACTTTGTCAGCAAAAAGCGGCAGTCTAGAGGGGGATCTGTAGAGAGAGAGCCTTTTTTTGACAGATCTCTTATGCCTCCTGCAAGGAGGTTTACAGGATCTGTCGAAAGGCTTTTTTTCCTCAACAGATCCACCTCTAGACTGCCGCTTTTTGCTGACAAAGTGCTGAGTTGGCAAAAACGGTGGCCATTTTATGCAAATTAAGCTCAAGATATTTAAATCCCTGCTTCATTTGCAATGTTGACCTGCCTAATCTGCATCCCTCTGCTGACAAAGGGATGCAGTCTAGACATGCCATTATTGTGTATTGATTTCTTAGGCTATGTCTACACTGCAGCACTATTTCGGGATACTGGAGGTATTCTGAAATAGCTATCCCACATCTTTTGAGTGTGCCCGTTATTTTGAAATATAACGGGATCTGTATTCTGACATTCCTGTAAACCTCATTGCATGAGGAGTAAGGAATGTTTCGGAATAGGGCTTTATTTTGAAAAAAGTGCTGAGTAGACAGCGCCAAATTTTGAAATAAATTATTTCAAAATAACATCAAAATAAGAGATGCAATCTGCAAAGCTTAAATTGTGTATCTTATTTCGACCTATGGTGCAGTGTAAATGCACTCTTAATGATTCCCAACATCCTGTTTGCTTTTTGGATTGCTGCAGCAGAGTGAGTGGATATTTTCAGAGAACTATCCACAATGACTCAAAGATCTATTTCTTGAGTTATAACAATTTAGACCACAATTTTATATGTATAGTTGGGATGATGTTTTCCAATACGCATTACTTTGCATTTATAAACATTAACTTTCATCTGCCATTTTATTGCCTGGTTATCCAGTTTTGTGAGATCCATTTGAAGCCCTTCAAAGTCTACTTTGAACTGAACTATCTTGAGCAATTTTGTATCATCTACCGATTTTGCCACCTCACTAATACCCCTTTCTCCAGATTATTTATTAATATGTTGAATAGAATTGGTCTCAGTACAGATTCCTGTGAGACACCATGGAGAGACTGGCCTCCACTCAGCAGAACAGTTCTTTTTATATGGCTCTCCCTATCTGCTTCAGCACATCTTCTTCCCACTGGCTGGCTCTACAAGCCTTCCTCTCATTGGCTAAGATCCCCCACAGCCTCCTTAAGGGGTGCTTTAATCCTTTGTTACCTGTGTAGTGCAGCTATCCAACCACACTAGGCAAATGAATGAGGGAGCTATGATAGTGATTCTGAATCAGATGTTCAAAGTTGCCCCATGTAACATCTAAATCTGCATGGCCAAAAGTACAAATCCATGTTTTTCATGGGAGGGAGAGGGAATTTGGATTTGGGTATACAAGGGAAATATTTTGTGCATACAAGACTGATATTTAGGGTATACAAAAATGGTTACCCACACTAGTGCATTCACAAACATTGAGAGTGAAATTCTGAGCATTCAAATTGGCAGGTCATTTTGAAATATATCTCCAATGTTTAGGATTCCATCAAGCTTTCTTCCCAGTTGCAGATAGCAATATCCCTCATTTATTTCTCTTCTGATGCTAAGTTTGAGACTGGTACTGGGATGAAAAGAGAAGTAAAAACCATCTACAGCTTTTGAGTCATTTAAATTCAATTGGGAAAAGCACAGTGGGGAACACTCTTGACCAAGGGAATATGTTATATAATATGATGAATGGGAGTAGAGAAAAAGGGTCAGATTTCAGGACAGACAAAGTTAGGTCTGATGCAAGGGCACAAAGGAACACAAGCAGAGGCCAAGCTGCTATCTCTGCCACTCAGGATATTTAATAGCCTCTTGTAATACCTGCTGGTTGCAGATCATTTTTCATCAGGAGATCTCATTGTACAAAGGTCAGTATCATTAGCCTCCTTTTATAATTAGGCTGTGTCTAGACTGCATCCCTTTTCCGTAAAAGGGATGCAAATTAGACACATCGCAATTGCAAATGAAGCGGGGATTTAAATCCCCCCGCTTCATTTGCATAAACATGGCTGCCGCTTTTTTCCGGCTCGGTGCTTTGCTGGAAAAAAGCGCCAGTCTAGATGCGGATCTTTTGGAAAATAAATCCTATAAGGGATCTTTCGGAAAAGGCTTTATTTTCCAAAAGATCTGGCAAAGCTCCAAGCTTGGAAAAAAGCGGCAGCCATGTTTATGCAAATGAAGCGGGGGGATTTAAATCCCCGCTTCATTTGCAACTGTGATGTGTCTAATTTGCATCCCTTTTACGGAAAAGGGATGCAGTCTAGACACAGCCTTAGTGGATTAATAATTGTATAGTAAAAGAATTTTCCTATAACTCTGCCTACTTGCTACATTACTTATTACTAATGAAGCAGGTCCGATGACACATCTCTAATTTGTCTGATTCTATATTTCACTTCACCTGCATCTCCCCCATAATCTTTTTATTATTCATGTAAATGGCAGGGCTGGCCTTACTATGAGGCGAACTGAGGCGGCCGCCTCAGGTGCCAGACTGTGTGTGTGTGTGTGTGTGTGGGGGGGGGGTGCCATTAGGACCCAGAGTGTAGAAAATTGTATCTGCTGCTGGTGCATATGTATTCTCTCTGCAGTACCATGGGAGGAGTAGAACAGGAAGAAGGCAGAATTGAGACCTTTCAAAGTTTTGGCCCAAGTGAGGGGGCATGGGGGCATCATTTGAGCTCCCTGCCTCAGGTGCCAAAATGTTGTGGGCTGGCCCTGGTAAATGCAATATCAATCTCATGCTTGTGGGTTTTTTAAAATCTGATCATTTTGTTCTCCTAGCACACATTTTATATTAGAGGTATTCAATTTGCTACTGTGTAAACTCTGGCTTGACAAAGACTCGATTTAAAAAACAAAGAAGCATTGCTTTCTTGCTTATCTCTTCTTGAGTATTTGATAGTAAACTGAGAAGAATGCATGGAACAAATTGCATCCAGGAAGTGTTTATTCAACCTCCTTGCAAAATAAATAAGTAAATTAAATAAAATTACCTCCATAGTCCTGCTGAATCACATGGTCAGTATCTGTAGGCCACATGGGAACTGCTTATAGGACCCAGCTGGAAAGCTTTCTGAACAATGAAGGAAAATATAGCAAACATTTTTTTTTCTCTCCCATTCCCTCTCAGTTGTGCTTATTTTAAGATTCTGGCAACTAATGCCTGACTACTGCCAGATTGTACACATGTGCCCTGCCATTTGACTCATCTCCCAGTCACAGCAACCGTTTTATCACTTTGATTTTGATTATATTTTTATCAGACAAGTGACTGTCTATTGGTAGGACTCCCTCTTCGTAAGTGCTGTAAGAGAGAACTGTGTGCATATATGACTAGAAATGGCAGAGTACAAAAGGTGGGGTTTTCACTGTTTATTTTACTAAATACAACATTCTTCTTTGAGTGATGTCCCCGGGGTGCTCCACTGTAGGTGCTGGGCTTGCCCCAGCACCGCAATACGGAGATTTTCGCAGCAGTAATTGGCCAGACCACGCATGCGTGGAGGGCATCTCAGTGTTCACACACTTTCACTCTGCTGGGTCTGGTTCTAGCCAGTTGCTCTTAACCGCCTCAGGCTGCAGACGGAGTGAACTGGTCTCCTCAGATCATCTTGTTTGTGAGAGAAATGAAAGTCATTATCTGTTTAATAGTTCTTTGTTTTATATATATAGTCTTCCCTTAATCGTTTACTTTGTTCTCCTGTTCATTAACCAAAAAAATATTATTTCATAATTAGTCACTTAGCTTCAAGTTCTATAAGTTTCTGTTAACTATATACAACTGGGGAGTTAATACCCCTTTCCCTACTTAAAAAAACAACAAAAAAACTTAAAGCTGTCAAACTGCCAGGATCGCCAGGTTTCAAAAAATGCAAGGCCTGCCACCAGGCTGTTCCTGTCTCTAATAGCCATTCGGCCTGCATATGTTGCCTGAGTGAGGTCCGCGTTCCACAAAAGTGCCCTCCCGGCTCTCAGCTCACAGCTAGAGCTCCACGAGACAGGGAAATGAGACTCCACATGATCCTCTTTGATAAGGCTCTTCAGCCTGAAGGATCAGCCTCTCCCCCGCGACCGACCGTCACAGCAGCCTCAGAAGTGAAGGGCCTCCTCTCTGACTGTGGCCACTCCAAGAAAAAGCAAACCGTCCCCAACCCTCTCTCTGCCAGCCATTTCGCACGGCAGATTGAGTGTAGGGAGCAAGCCAGGCACATCTGGAGTATCTGCAGTGCACGCTATTGTAACAGCGCTGTCCAGAATAAGAACCGCGTGCCATGGTGCCATCTGCATGTCATTCACTGGCACTGACGATGGCCGTGGCATGGCACTGACGATGGCCGTGGCATGGACAATCTCCGCCCCCAAATCTTCAGCATTGACTGCACAGCCAGCACTGACCCCGGTGCTGGAGCGACCTGAAAAACAGCCGGATCATGTGGCACCGATTCCAACGGCACCGCCTTCGGCACCGATCCCAATGGCACCCACAAGCGCTCCGGCAGTGCTGGCACTGATCACGGCAGCGCGGTGGTCAGCACGTAGGAAAGCTAGTGCCAAAATATGCCGGCACCGGAGCCCATTACCACACTCCCCATCTCCAACCTTTTCACTGGTGCCATCGTCTCCACCTCTGCCTCAGTCGCCCAGATGATCACGAGTCAGACGCTACTTGTCTCTGGAGCGCCTGCCATCTCCTTTCCTTACTCCACCGAGGAAGCAACCTGGCCATCGTAGCGGAGGTACAACAGCCTGAGAGATTGCCTACAGACCAATCATCATTCTCACCAGATGAGGTGGTCATTCCAGAGGATGCTTCTCCCCCCAACGATCTCAGGCAATTCCAAGATCTTTTTAAAAGTCTGGCAGTGTCCCAGGAGATTCAACTCACTGAGATAAAGGAGAAACAACATTCTCCTGAAGAATCTCCAGATGCCTCATGCTTCCAAACTGGCCACCCCCCTGGATGAGGCCAAATTAGAGGTTGCCAATTAATTATGGCAAACTCCAGCATCTGCACTCCCAACCAGTAAAAGAGCAGACAAGAAATATTTTGTGCCGCGTAAAGGATCGGAATTTTTATTCACCCTCCCACACCCCAATTCATTGGTCATGGATGCAGCGCAACAAAGAGCAAGGGCGCCACAATACAGGAATCAAACAATGGACAAGGACTCTAAAAGGCTTGATTTATTTGGCAGGAAAGTTTACACATCAACACTGCTTCTCCAAATAGCCAATTATTTGGCACATTTATCGAACCACAACTTCGATAATTCTACAAAACTTACAACTCTTATGGAGTCCAAAAGGCCCATCTTAAAATCTGTTGTCCAAGAGGGTTATGCTTCCACCAGCTTACAGATAGCAATGGACATAGCAGATACTGCAGCGCGAGCCACAGCCACTGCTGTTGTGATGAGAAGGGCTTCATACCTTCAGTCTGCCGCTGTCTCCGAAGACCTGAAAGCAAAAGTAGTAGACTTACCTTTCAAGAAAGATAACCTGTTTTCTTGCAGAAAAGACTGACATGGTTCTGCATTCGAGTAAAGACTCCAGATCAACTCTCAAAATGCTGGGGATGTACAACCCACCTTATAGGAGAAGGCACTACACTCCTTTCCAGAGGTGCTACAACTATACCCACACCAGAGAGCAGTGGCAACAACAGCACCGGTCCTTTGACCAGTCGCGCCAATGTCACCGGCCTTCTATACGCTGCAACCAAAATAATTGCCCACAAAATCAACCCAACGCCTGATAGCAGGTTTTACTGCTTGGTCGGGAGCAAGCAACTAGTCTCACTAACTCATCAACCACTCGTTACCACCCATTTGTTTCATCATCGCCTGCGCCCGTTTTACGACCGATGGGTAAGATAATGCAATTCGGTTATGCCATACCCTTCCTAGCCATCCCTCCTACAACCCCACCAAATCCGTCCCTCTTCAGGGACCCCTGTCACAAAGATTTACTCCGCATCGAGATCAACCATCTACTAGAGATCTGAGCGGTAGAAAGGGTACCAGACCACTTCAGACGGAAAGGGTTTTATTCCCATTATTTCTTGGTGCAGAAGAAAATTGGGGGATGGAGACCAATACTGGACCTCAGGAAACTAAACAAATATCTCCGAAAACAATGTTTCAAGATGGTAACCTTAGCATCAATAATTCCATCCCTGGATCAGAATGACTGGCTTGAACAATGCTGTTAAGCTACAGGACATTACGATCCATGCCATGCACAGAAGGCTTCTCCAATTCACTGTTGGCGAAGACCACTTCCAATACCGCGTCCTACCATTTTCTCTCTGCTGCCCCCAGGGTGTTTACGAAGACGCTCTCAGTAGTGGCTGCTCACCTTTGGCACAAGGGGGTTGTTAAATTCCCTTATCTGGATGACTGCCTCATAAAGGGTTGATCTTCGGTGGACGTATCCACAATGCTCGACATCACCAAACAAACTTTTCATTCACTAGGCCTACTCGTCAACAAGGTCAAATTGATGTTACAACCTATGCAAGAGTTGGAATTTATTGGGGCATGACTCAACGCCATCATAGCAAGAGCATTCCTGCCCATCAACAGATTTCACTCAATCCAAGTCCTTCCAGATGTGTGTCCCCATGGGTGCTCCACTACCTGCCCACCTTCCCACTTCAGAGTCTATTTTCTATTTTCCAGATCTTGAGGTGGGTTTGAGGAACTGGCTAGAACTGGACCGAGTTGCGCGAAAGAGCGTGAATGCCACAAGACTCCCTCCGCGCATGCGCAGTCCGGCCAATTACTGCTGTGAAAATCTCCGTACTGCGGCGCTGGGGCAAGCCCTGCACCTACAGTGGAGCATCCATGGGGACACACATCTCGAAGAACGACAGTTACTACACCAAGGTGAGTAACTTCTCTTTTTCTTAGATACCTAATGCTTGTACATTTCACTAAGTCGCAGAGAGGTGCATGTTTCACACTATGCAAATCAGTGTATAATCTCCCTTCAGGCATATACATGCAGTTATCTCATAACCCACAGTCACGTACCCTAAATCTCCCCTTTACCGCCCTCCCCCAGCTTAGTAAGAAGAGATGAAGTCAGTAATAATTGAGGTGAAGACTCAAACTTGGGCTCAGAGCCATGTAGATATCTAGGCTCCTAACTTCCCCTGAAATCAAAGGAAATACTCCTGGGGCTTGATGACTCAGGTCATGTCTACATTTGACTCAGCACCAGTCACCGAGTGCAGCAGTGAAAACGTTGTTGGGTATCCACACTATCAGTCACCAGCACAGTAGCATGACCATGCTTGCGGCACTTGCAGCGGCTTTCAGGCCGCTATCCCACAGAGCTCCTCTTCCTCTATCGCCATTGACGTTTGTGGGAAGGCGGAGAGGAGGTGCAGGGTATCCTGGGCCCTGTCCCCATGCCTCATGGTGCATCGCTTCACATCCCAGCAGCCCATGCACTTCTGTCCACATTTGGCGTTGTCTTTCAATGGCGTCTGTGCTTTGCACTCTGCCTCCTCGGTCCGCAGGAATGGATCCCAGTTGTTGACAAATGCTTATTGATCTCATTAATACATCATGAATGGCAGCCAAATTATTCTTGAATTTGCAAAGTGACAATGAGGAGTCCATGTATCATATGTACAACATGAGATTTCACGTGGCATTCAAGGAGGTGCTGACCACAGTGGAATTAGGGATGTTAAAATGCATTTTTTTTTAGGTAAACATGGTGGGGGGGCTGCTCCGTGGGAACCAGTGCACATGAGAAGTTGGCTTAAAAACAGGCATCAGCACTGATGGGGGAGATAGGAAGGGGCAGGTGGCTCTGTGGGAGCCAGTACATTCAGGAAGCCTGCTTTTAAGACAACTGCTTATGAGCTCTGGCTCCTGCCTCCCTCCACCTCTGCTGCCTCTGATACAGAGGCAGCAATGCAAGGTGGCTGGGGCAGGCGTGGGCAGAGGGAAGAACCGGTGGAGAAGCATGTGGTGATCATACTCTAGAAGCCAGCTACTCCAGACAACTTTTACTTGTTTGCAAACCAGTATGGAGGAAAGAGCTGGAGCCAATTCTAGGAACTCCATTTGTAGAGACTTTAAAGAAATGAATAAATAACTTAATAAATTTGTGAGTGCTTGAGCTATAGCTTAATAGGCCTGTAAGCTCTCATCTTTATTCTATTCCACAAAATTAAGGAAACAGTGTACCTGGTTTCTTTGGCTTCTGCTCTAAACGAGTGCGCTGTACAGATCTTTCAGCCCAGAAGACTATTCATTTCTACCCAACTACTCCTTTTATCCCCATTCTCCTTCAGCATCCTATCTTTCTTCTGGGGCTTTTTGGCTAATTTCATGTAGATTCATTCTACCAGTCCTACTTTGCTTTTTTTCACCAGCTATGTTAAATATTAATATTAATTACTATTAAATCTCCTAAAATTCATACTGCATTCATTTAGCAACAAGAAGAGTCACTCCGGAGTAGTTTTCAGTGCTTGGGAAATACTTTTTCACTAATCCTTGGATCTCTTCTGTGATCAGCTACTTTGAAGCCTTCCCATTTGGCACATTCTTTATACTTCTATTACTCTAATTCTCTGAACTGCAACCCATTGTCTGTTTCTGGTGGGCTGTTCTCCTGTTTATTTGTGCAACACTCCCACTCAAATGTTCATGAACCAAAACAAGGTGGGTTTTTAGCCACCAAAACATCTAAATTATGAGACTTCATACCTGACTACTGCACAAGGTCCAGCTGCATCCAACATGGCCAACCTGAAAATGTAAAATCTGAAAGGAATCTTAGAATGGAGCATAATTTCCTATGAATACTGAATCACCTTCCCTAACTCTTCAGCATTTGAACAACAGACGTGGATGGAAAGCAGAAATTATGAGAGTCCTGTTCTAGTCTACTCTGGCAGGAATTCTGTGGCAGGGACTTTGTTTTCAGAAGGAGAGTTTAAAAGGGAAGTGAGAGCCCATCAGTTCTTCTATTGTCATTCCAGTAAAATGCACATAATTCATTATCCGAATACGGTTTGGAGCTCAGCGTTAACAAGAGACAATTAAAGGGAAAACATTCAAATTGAAATCTAGTCATTTTTAGAAACCAAAAGTGGTTCCAGGTTCTCCATCTGCTCTCGAGTTTCCTTTCCAAAGGCATTTACAAATCACATTCTCTCTCTTTTTTAAAGGCTTGTCTGTCTTCTGTAAAATAAATTTACAAGAGCAGAGGAAATTGACTCTTGCAAAAAAAAAAATCAACAATCAAACTAATACAAAATACTGTCAAATACTGCACAAGGTAAACAAGCTAGAAGAACCCCCCCCAAAATAAAAAAAAATCCCCCTCTAATCACTTGATATGACTTTCCAGTTTGACTGTCAACCATTGATAACTTTTCTCTTTGGACCGTTTTCCAACTAGTTATGCACCCATGTTATAGTAGCTCCATCTAGGTTGTATTTCCTTAGTTTGTGTGAGACGGTCATGTGAGACAGTATCAAAAGTCTCACTAAAGCCAATGTACTCTATATCTACCACTTCCCCTATCCACAAGGCTTATTATACTGTCAAAGAAAGCTACAGGTTGAACCTCCCAAATGCAGTACTCTCAGGTCCAGCAACATCCATGGTTCAGCAAGGCCACAGATGTTGCTGGACTAAAGAGCCTTGGGAACAGAAGTCAGGAGAACGTGGGATGTGTGGAGTCATCTCTGGTTCAGCAGCAGCTAGGCTTGGGAACCCCGGTATCAGTGGGGTCAGGTATCTGGGTGCCCCTGGCCGGGAAAGCTCTGGTGGCAACAGAGCCATGCAGCAGTCCAGGAGCCCTGGCCAGGGAACCCTAGTGACAGGGTCAGGCGGCGGCCAGGGAGTCCTGGCCCCAGCAGGGGAATCGCTGGTGGCAGTGGGGATGGCCTAGCAGCCCCAGCCAGAGAACACTGGGAACCCCCAGCTACAGTGGGGCTAGCAGTGGCCAGGTGGCCTGGGGCCGGAGAACTCCCAGAGGTAGCAGGCCTGACGGTGGCTGGGCAGCTCTGGCTGGGCCAGTGTTAGCAGGGCAGGAAGCCCCATCCTTAAGCTCCAGGGAGGAGGAGCCACAAGTGAGGCAGCCAGCAGTGGAGCATTGGCCTTCTCTGATCTGGCAAACTCCCTGGTCTGGGACAGCTCAGGTCCCAAGGGTGCCAGACCAGGGAGGTCCAACCTGTATTAGATTAGTGTGACATGACTTGCTCTTTACAAAACCACGCTGAATGTTATTTAACGTTATCTTCTAAGTGTCTCCAAAATGATTACTTAATTATTTGCTCATTATCTTTGCCCCTACTGAAGTTAAGCTGATGAGTCTGTACCTTTCTCCTTCTCTCCCCCACCACGCTTGTCCCAAGCTGTTTTAGTGCTAGATATCTAAACCCTCGGGTCTCTGTTGTCGTGAATCCTACTGACATAGTAGCATGTATATTGAAACAACCACCAGTCCTACCAAAACACCGTGTACTCAATACACAGTTCTTCACATGTAGCTGAGAGGAAACCAACCCCCCATGACAGGTGTTAGTCATGAATCTTAATTCCATGTTGGGAGAGATACAGATACTACAGTAAGTAGGGTGGTATCTTGTATGGAACAGAACTCTACTGCTGCCCTCATTCTAGGATACTGTGAAACTCAAAGTCCTAGAGAAGCAGGAAGTGACCAGACCTCTCTTGGAGCTATGACATGAGGAATCTGCAGTTTCATATGGCTAAGTTTTTTCCGCATCACAACTGTATTTGTAACAAATGCATAATATTCTCCTGAGAAGGTGCCTCTTCCAATCTGTTTCTAAATGCTGTCCACCCTGTGGTGTTCAATGGCATCCTTTCTCTGGGATTTGGCTTTATTTAAAAAAAAAAAAGACAATAAAATAACAATGTATCTCAAGCCTTTTCCTCAGGCCTGGCTGCTCAGATTCCTCCCTTAGGACTCTGATTCATTACCACTGTTGCTATATTTACCTGCGCTTATGGGTATTTGCAGCTCCCGTTGGCTGCAGGTTGCTGTCCCTGGCCAAGGAAGCTGTGGGAAGCGGTGTCCTGGTCTGGGCCATTTTCCACAGCTCCCATTGGTCAGAAATGCCAATCCGTGGCCAACAGGAGCTGCAATTATCTGTACCTGAAGAGATGCAGGTAAATATAGTGGCAAAGACACGCCATGGGATAACCCTGGGGATCCACTGACATTTTATTGCCCACTCCTGCCCTACACTTTCTCTATAAAGCCTCTCTCACTTCCCTTTTAATTGAATGCAGGAAACAGGCCAGCTACCTCAGTCAGGGGAATCCATTTAACCCTTTTGCAGCTGGATGAACATCTATGAATAGGATGGGGTGTACCAGGCAAATGCTGACAGCCTGTTACACATTCTTTATGTGAATCATGATAAGTATAAGGTGAGTGAGAAGTCATGGCTGCACAGCCCAAGTAGTAAGGAAACCACAGGAACAGAAGGCTCCTGAAAATGCTGTCAACAATATTGAAAGCCTACATGGATGCCTTATGTACCAAAACAAAACCCCATACTCTGCAATATTTATTACCTTTTAGATATATTAAAAAGCAAGCCTCGCCTTTCGTTCCAGCTGACCAGTTCCTGACTGGCAAGCAACAAGGACATGCAGAGAAATAGTTTGAGGTGAGCTGCTTTCTCCATAGGGAGAGCAAAGCAGGACTTCCTAAAAGAACATGGAAGCCTTGGAAGAGGAGTGGGCCCGATGCTCAGCTGATGTGAATGGGTGCATTGACTTCAGAAACGCTGCTCCCATTTACACTAAGTGAAAATTTACGTCCTATGGCTTTCTTCCATTTGGGGAGAAAAATATTAATTGGAAAATCATCTTTGGAGGCCAGGCTGAAGAAGGGTTTGAATGACAAGTAGTTCAGTTAGGGAATATTTCAGGGCGTGAGTTTGCTTGTTGCTAGTGGGTGGAATGAGTTCCATCCACACATGGAATAGTCAGACTCAGTGCAGTTAAAAGGTGTGCCCACAGCCAAGACCCAGGACTTATTTAGCACCTGCATGACTGTGACAGGGTGTATCAACCCTGCACTGAAGCTGATGGAGTTACATTGGCCCGGCTGGCAGACAGCCGCCTCCCCCACAGCCCTGCTAGGCATGCGCCAACTGGAAACTGACTAATAAAAAGCTTCTGGAGCAGCTCAGTGGGGGCGGACTGCTGAAGGGGAAGGAGGTGCCGAGGGAGCTCTGGGGAGGATGTGCAGTTGGACCAAGCTGCGGTAGCTGGTCAAGGGAAGCTGCAGAACAAGAGTGAGCATACGGAGAAGGCATCTGCCAGGTACCAGTAGGAAGTAGCCCAGGGCAGGGAATTGCTCCCCGAGCACTCAGCGTGTTGTGGCAGGATTCCCTACTGAGTGAGTAGTGGATTGTGCCACTACCAATAGGGCCCTGGGCTGGGACCTGGTGGAGAGAGAGGGCGTGGGACCCCCTCTTGCCTCCTTACATACTCCGTGTGGGGTTGGCTGTCATGCCCTGATTAGAGGGACTGTTGTATGGACTTATGCTGCAGGGCCGTATTACCCTGAAGAGAGGGACTTGTGTATATGTACCATATGTCCCGAATACAGGGGCATGTATATTGGCTGTTGGCTGATACTGCTGAGCTGTAATGCTCTGCACATAGAGACATGTATATTGTTTGAGGCCACTGGGCTGTAATACTCTGAATACAGTGTGGACTTACTGATGGAGGCCACTGGACCATAACATGCTGAGTAAAGGCATGTTTATATTGACTGACTGACAGGCCATTGAGCCATACTGCAAATAGATTCAATGACTGTGAGGTTACTCAACCAAGAGAATAAGGTTGAGGGGCCTGTCATGGCTCCTTCCCCACTCTGGCATGATAAATGCAGAAGTGGGGGCCAGCAAGTGTACCCCAAAGCCTTATCTACCAGGCTTTGGTATAAAACTTCCCCCCCAAGATCTTAAAAACCTAGATCTTGGGAATAAAACTTCCGCTGCCACCACCCAAATGTTGATAAAGAAATCAGGGGAAAGATCATTTGGGAAATCTTACCCCTAAAATAAAAATCAAGGCACACCATTAACCACTGCCAGGTTAATAAAAGAAAAGAAAGAACTTTTATTATTACAACAATATTCTGGTTGCAAGTATAATGACTAGAGAGGAAGGTAACAAAATATACTCATGGAGAAACTCCATGGGCCTAGAACTTAGTTACAAAGAAAAGCCAAAACATCTTTTAAGCAGTGCCAGATCTCAGATCCCATACCCAATCCATAACACAATAAAACCTAACGAAACTACCTAAACTTTACCCTACTTACAGAAAATGAAGAATGGTGTCTTGGAGAGAGAGAGACATGCTTGTCCCTCTCTGTAGCTGCAGAGAACTCTCTGAGAGACAAAAGGGAGAAAAGAAAAAAACCCAAATTCCTTTGTCCCAGTTTGAAAAGTCCCACCTACATTCCTATTGGTCACTCCACCTGGCTAGGTGTAGTTAACCCCTTAATCCCCAGGCTGCTGGCTAACCCTCATAATCATGACAGGGCCTCCAAGGACCTGTTGCCCCTTGACAATGACCCATTACATCAGCCTACAAATATGGCCACTGCCCTCTCTGCATTGATCCTGTAGCCCTTCATTTTATCTGTTCATAGTGCAGCCCTTCTCACCAAAATCTGTGGGGACAGCTCAGAGGCTGTGTAGCGCACTCTGCGTGGCACTTCTATGGATTTCTCTCACCACTCCAGCCTACAACACAAAGCTTATGTCATGTGGAGGGTGCTGCACGTCTGGGTGAATTTCACTTGTACCAAGCATGTGATGCTGTGGTACAAAGGCTTTAGCAGCATGAGGTTTGGGACACTCATGTTACATTCCAAGGTGAAAGCACAAGTGAGACATGCAGGCTGAGTGCTGCCAGTCAGTCTTTTGGACTGGACCGCACCGCACCGCACCATGTCACCTGCTCTTGTCCAGTTACATGTGAATTTTTTTTCAGAAAGGGTTGACAATATTTTCACAAAGGCATCTTGGCATTATTTTTCATATCCCTCCCCTTGTAGTGCCAGGATATTTCTAATGCCAAGCATTTAACTACAGTAATTCCTCATTTAACACTATAGATATGTTTCAGAAAATGTTTGTGTTAAGTGAAAACGTGTTATGCAGGGTCAATTTTCCCATTGAAAATAATGGAAAAGGTGGGGGTTGCGTTTCAAGCGGTGGTGTCTGTTGGGACTGGGACATAAGGTTGGGGGAGAAAGGGGACTGGGTTACAGCAGGGAGGGGAGGTGTTTGGCTCTGGGGAAGGGGAGGGAGGTTGGGTTGGGAATATGCCCCTATGACGGGTCTGATGGGACCCGCACTGTGTCTGGCGAGGGGGGGGGGGTCGCCGGGGGACGGCGCGGCGAGCGGCGAGCGGCGAGCGGCGAACCCTCCACCATTTTGCAGGGAGGCAGGGGAAGCCCCATGCAGCCTCCGGGGCCGGGCCGGCTGGGGAAGCCCAGCCGCCGGCCTGCAAGCGGGGGCAGAGGAGAGGGGGCAAGGTGTCTAGTGAGGGGGAGTCAGCCGGGAATGGTGAGGCGAGTGGCGAACAATCTGCCGCTTTGCAGTGAGGTGGGGGAAGCCCCACGCAGCCGCCAACAGGCCAGCAGGGGAAATCATGTTATTTCAGGGACGGTCGAGTAATTAAAAAAGCTTTCCCTAAAAAAAAAAAAAAAATTGTGCTATCGTGAAAATGTGTTAAGCGGGTATGTGTTAAATGAGAAATTACTGTACAGAAGGTTTTGTGAGAGAGGAAAATTATAATCAGGTCTGTGGTAGAGGTGTTAGCCTGTACCACTGCAACCTCCACATTGCTATTTATAAAATACAACTTAGATGGGGCTACTATAAGGTGGGTACATAACTGGCTGGATAACCGTACTGAGAGAGTAGTTATTAATGGTTCACAATCCTGCTGGAAAGGTATAACAAGTGGGGTTCCGCAGGGGTCTGTTTTGGGACCAGCTCTGTTCAATATCTTCATCAACGATTTAGATATTGGCATAGGAAGTACGCTTATTAAGTTTGCAGATGATACCAAGCTGGGAGGGGTTGCGACTGCTCTGGAGGATAGGGTCATAATTCAAAATGATCTGGACAAATTGGAGAAATGGTAAACAGGTATGAAGTTTAATAAAGAGAAATGCAAAGTGCTTCACTTAGGAAGGAACAATCAGTTTCACACATATAGAATGGGAAGCGACTGTCTAGGAAGGAGTACAGCAGAAAGGGATCTAGGGATTATAGTGGACCACAAGCTGAATATGAGTCAGCAGTGTGATGCTGTTGCAAAAAAAGCAAACATGATTCTGGGATGCATTAACAGGTGTGTTGTGAGCAAGACACGAAGTCATTCTTCCGCTCTACACTGCGCTAGTTAGGCCTCAGCTGCAGTATTGTGTCCAGTTCTGCGCACTGCATTTCAAGAAAGATGTGGAGAAATTGGAGAGAGTCCAGAGAAGAGCAACAAGAATGATTAAAGGTCTAGAGAACATGACCTATGAAAGAAGGCTGAAATAATTGGCTTTGTTTAGTTTAGAAAAGAGAAGACTGAGGGGGGACATGATAGCAATTTTCAAGTATCTAAAAGGGTGTCATAAGGAGGAGGGAGAAAACTTGTTCATGTTGGCCTCTGAGGCTAGAACAAGAAGCAATGGGCTTAAAGTTCAGCAAGGGAGTTTTAGGTCGGACATTAGGAAAAAGTTCCTAACTGTCAGGGTAGTCAAACACTGGAATAAATTGCCCAGGGAGGTTGTGGAATCTCCATCTGTGGAGATATTTAAGAGTAGGTTAGATAAATGTCTATCAGGGATGGTCTAGACAGTATTTGGTCCTGGCATGAGGGCAGGGGACTGGACTTGATGACCTCTTGAAGTCCCTTCCAGTCCTAGTATTCTATGATTTTTACCATTCTAGCTCCAGCAGAGCTAATGCACATCTGTCTACTTGGGCTGAGAGGCATGCTCCAGCTGCAGTGAAGATGTACAGGGAAAGTGTTCACTTGTGCTTATGGGGAGCATGACCACTGCCCTTCTTCATAGACTGCAGCATACAGTGTCCTTTGCAAATGACTAGTTACCCTGCTCAGTTAGACGGATGTAGTGGGCAACAGCTCACACAGAGGCAAGGTGGAGTCCAGCCCAATATTTCTGTGGTCTGCAAACACCTTGGGATGGAAGCATAAGTTATATTGCTATTGTAGATCTCTCTCTGGCAGGACTGCTGGAGAACATATTTTTTGCTCTGGGTGCCAAACTAATTCCAGAGTTTAAATGGCCAGGTTTTTATAGCAGCAGCAGCCTTGGTAGCTTAGACATTTCCTTTTCATTTTAAGTGGTAAAAACCTCGTAGTTTTAAAATAAAAATAAAGAGAAGGTGTTGGCTGTTGCTTGGATACCTTATCAACCCCCTTAGCTATTTATCTCAGATTGATGCAGCATTTGCAAAGGTGGGATATAAATTGTCACATGCCATATGATATTGTGAGCAAATGGCAACATCATGTAACAATTTCAGCCTTTTTAACCTCCTTGGGAGTACAGTGTGTAAAAGGTGTTCACTGGAGGATTTTCCTCCATGTACAGGTTGGACCTTCCTGGTCTGGAACCCTCAGGGTCCTGAGCCACGGAGTTTTCTGGACCAATGGAGGTCAAGGCTCCCCTTCTAGCCATCAGTGCCGCTCCTTGTTGCCAGCCCTGGCCACTGGACTCTGCTCCTAGCCGGGGTTGTACTCCCAGCCAGACAGGCCCACTGCAAGTTGGGGCTGCGCTCCTGGCCTCTGGCCCTGCTACCATCGGTAGGGACTGTGCTTCTGACCCTGACTGCCCACACTCACAGCTGGGCTCTCTGGTCTAACAATACCCATGGCCCAGCCAGACCACAGATATTGCCATTCAAATTGTAACAGATTTTAGAGCTTCAACTTGTACTAGAGGGTTCTAATATTCAGTGCACAGTTCAGTACAATCTTATGGACTGGCACCACAGCATACCACCTGTTGCTGTTCAGTTATATAGGAAAATTTTCGGAAAAGATTGAGAATAGTTTCTGTAGAGACTAAGCCAATGTCCGTGGTGCAGTGACACAGCTTTAAAGTAGATGCTTTCACCTTTGAGATGAGATCACTGGGTTGATGACAGAATTCTTCCATCAGCTGCATTTACAGTGGGGATTAGATCACCCTGGCTACGGAAAAGTTTTCCGTTAAAAGCATTTTCGGAAAAGAGCATCTAGATTAGCACGGATGCTTTTCCACAAAAGCACTTTTTGTGGAAAAGCGTCCGTGCCAATCTAGACGCGCTTTTGCGCAAAAAAGCCCCGATCACCATTTTCGCGATTGGGGTTTTTTTGCGCAGAACAAATCTGAGCTGTCTACACTGGCCCTTTTGTGCAAAAGTTTTGTGCAAAAGGGACTTTTGCCCGAATGGGAGCAGCATAGTATTTCCGCAAAAAGCACTGATTTCTTACAGTAGGAAGTTAGTGCTTTTGCGGAAATTCAAGCGGCCAGTGTAGACAGCTGGCAAGTTTTTCCAGAAAAGCGGCTGTTTTTCCAGAAAAACTGTCCAGTCTAGACACAGCCCGAGTGTGGCACTCAGAATGTAAAATTTTTTTTACAGCTCTGAGCAAGTATGTAGGTTGATCTAATTAAGTATAGGCCAGGCCTGATGCCTGAATCATTCCTAACTAATAATGATTTCACATCACTGCAACTTTCATGACTTCAATAGAGCTACTTGTAAAGAAATGGGAATTTTTTCAGCTGAAACTTTTTTATGATTCATATAGAGCAACTTCAGGTACATTGAAATGAGTCCAGATTTGTTTAAATGTTCATATAGGAATCCCCCCATAAAAAAATCAAAACATTTTGATTTGAAATAACTTTTTGTTCCAAAATTTTCCTTGAATTTTATTTTCAAAAAAATCTATAAACATTGGTCAAAATCAAAACACTTCATTCAACCTGAACCAAAATCTCTTGAACCACTGACAATTTTTGTCTTAGTTCAATCAAACTTTTTTTTACTTTTAAAATTACCAATTAGGTGCAGCTCTACCCTTTCCATAGAGAAATTGCACTAATTTTTGACAGTTTCTACATTGACCTGGTTAAATCTGTGCAACCCTAGTGTGTGAGTAACTAGATTTAAGACTGCCTTATACTGACTGATCTAGCTTAATTCTGACAGCCACTTATAATTTAAGAGACATGGCATTTTGCACTGGCCTGGGAACCTGAAATTCTGGGTTCTATTCCTGACTCTTCCACTGAGCTGCTGTGACACCTCAGGCAAGTCACTTCATCTCCTTGGGCTTCTGTTTCCACATCCATCCTCTGTTTGGCTGACCTGTTATGTTTGTCATTTATTCCTGACAGACTCTCATTGTGTGTTTGTACAGTGCATAGCTCAAGGAGGCTCTGATCTCAGTCGCTTATCATAATAAAGCACATCAGCAAAGTGGCATGTGGAAGTTGGCACGGCTGCTGCCTGTGCTGTGCCTGCTCTGTAGACCATGGACATCTGCCTCCAAGACTGTCAGTTCACAATTTCCCCAAGCACTAAATTCCTATGTATGCACTGTCATGCAACTCACACAAAAGGTCACCTTCTCAATCCAGTGGCTTTGGACCCAATTCCTTATGGCACTACAGTTTGTGTTGCCATTTACACGAGTGCTAAGTGGGTGTAGAAGTGCTGTAATTATCACTGGATAGCATTTACCACCCTCATTATCCTAGTGTAAGCAGTTACACAAATGACCAGGGAATGGAGAACTGGGTCCACTCTTTTCAGGCATATCATGGGGCAGATCCTCAGTTGACATCACTGTAGCTATGCCCATTGATGCCAAAGGGTCTAGCTGAGAGCAACTGAGGATTTAGCCCTTTGTCTTAAAAGCCAGTGTTTTGTGATGACTGCCAAATTTAACATATGCTTGTTGCTTGTGCTGATAATGTGTGATTTTATATTATCATAGATAACTCAAGATAGCAATTTCACTGTGAAATCCTGATGAAGACAAGACACAGGTGGTTTTATTTTTATAGTGTTGACCTTGACCTTCAACAACATCTCCCACGTGGGGTTTATCATTATGGGCTATGTTGATATTAAGAAGCATTTGTTTCCACTAGGAATTCATAGCAAGAATTCCAGTTAACTATCCCTGTCACAATGAAAACACTCCTGCTTTTTTTGTGGTGAAGATGTAGCTTTGATTTCAAATACAGAAGGGTACATTTTGGAAACGCTATGTTAACACAGCCTTCCCCCCCTGTTAGAAGCACTGGGAGACCTTCTGTGCGTGAGGAACATACCATCTGTTGTGTTTTTATAGCAAGTTATTTTTTAAATTCCAGGAGATTTTCATTTTTTTTTTTTTTTTTTTTTTGGGGGGCCAGCAGACTTTTATACTTTTTTTTTTTTTGACGGTAGCATCACTTATGGAGGAATTTTCAAAAGAGCTGGGTTCTTTTGAAAATACTTTTTGGTATTGGAAATGCATTTAAAAATATCTTCTAGTACTGGAGGTACCATCTCTTTACCAGTGATTCAATGGCAAAGCTGGGATGAGAATTCCCAATTTTTTTTATCCTGGTCCCATGCTCAGATCAGGGTGGTATTGGCCAGTTGTCTATGATATCTCATTAGTCCATATAGAAGGTTTACGCACATTGCAAACTCCTTAGAGATGAGGGATCTTGCTGGTACACATTTCCGTAGCACCAAATGTGTGCTTAACAAAAAATGAATAATTTGAAATCTCCATGCTCCTAGACCCGGATGTTTGAATCTCAGCAGGGCTGATTTGGCCTCTCATTTGTTCAGGGTAGACAAGAGTATCACGCAGTTTACTTTGAGCTTGACCTTTCATCTGAGGCCTTCAAAACCAGGATCCTGTCTCCCTTCCATGCACACTAGGGTTTCGTCTAGACTGGCATGATTTTCCACAAATGCTTTTAATGGAAACATTTTTCCATTAAAAGCATTTGCGGAAAAGAGCATCTAGATTGGCACGGGCGCTTTTGCACAAAAGCACTTTTTGCAGAAAAGCATCCGTGCCAATCTAGATGCGGTTTTGCGCAAGAAAGCCCCAATTGCCATTTTTGCCATCGGGGCTTTTTTGCTCAAAACAGTTTTTAGCTGTGTACACTGGCCCTCTTGCGCAAAAACATTTGCGCAAGAGGGCTTTTTCCGGAGCGGGAGCAGCAGAGTATTTATCAGTGTTCTTGCGCAATCTTACATTAGATTATCAGTGTTCTTGCACAAATTCAAGCGGCCAGTGTAGACAGCTGGCATGCTTTTCCGCAAAAGCACCTGCTTTTGTAGAAAAACTTGCCAGTCTAGACGCAGCCTAAAGGTTTGTGGTCCTTTTTGTAGGAGCAGAGTTTGTCTAATGCTGTTGGCTCAAACATGCCTTCCCTATCCTGTATGCTGTGAAGCATCTTTTGTCTCACCGAGGGAAAGCTGTATCTATAAAACTGAAGTGATTTCAGAAGAGAGGCCCTACATAAGTGTGAAATTATTTAAAGCATGTACCACTTTCCACATGGAAGGATTTTCCTTCTTGTGTCAAGACAAAGTATGAAAAGGTTATTTGGTCCTCAATGCCACAGTGCTAGCGTACTAGAAATGCACAAACAAATACCAGTGCAAATCAAAACTAGGGCAGCTCTTTTAAAAAAAATCTTTTTAGCTAGCTATCAAGCAGTTCCAGCGACACCTTCATTACACAAAAGAACATCTTTATCTGGTGTGAGTCGGTGTAACTCTACGGAAAATGTTGATGGAGCTATGTTGATTGACATATCTAAGGATCTGGTATACTGTATGTAAATGAGGTAAGAGTACATCTCTATTTTTCCTATTATTTAGGAAAAACATACAATGTATTTCAGATGACTGTTGGAACTGCTCTTCAGGGAGATAATAGTTCTGATTCTCAGCCCTTCTTCATATTTCACTAAGTTGCAAAAGCAGCACAGTCAGTTGACACATGACAAATATTAAAGAAAAGAGAGAGGAAAAAAAGAGAAGATGTCATATGGCTAGAGTATAAAATGAACAATATCAATGCTGCTATTTTTGAGGAAAACCTTTCTCATATGAATCCCATGCAGTTGCACGTCTTAACCAAACACAATGTTCCCTCTTTGCACAATTCAGACCTACCGCTGAAAGGAATCAATTGAATTAATATTGTTGGTAATGCTACTGGTAAAAGGCACTGCCTCCCTGTGAGTTTCAATGTTGTGAAAAGCTTCCTTAGTTTATAGATAAAATATCTGGTACATGACACTCAGTCTTTAATCTGGACTTCTGCCAAACACTGGTAAGTGTGTCACTTTCACTTCACAGCAAAACTCTTCCTTTGGCTAGGTTGGAACAAGAGGTTTTCAAAAAAGAGGTGGAAGTGAGACAGAAATAACATTTAAAGTGGATTTGCTGAGTGTACAAATTCTCAAATCAGAAGTGGGCAGTAGCTGTGAATAATGGGGGCAAATAGGATTTATGAAATAGAGCACAGCATTCCTTTTTTCATTTCTTCTGGACTGTCTCAGCATCGTCTCTGCACTATTGGTATCCACAGCCACACCACAATCGTCATATGTCTCAACACTACTGCTGAATCAGCAGAGTTTGACTTACATGCTCCATTTGAAAGGGGAAATTAGCTTTCTTAGAGCAACTGTATCCACAAGGACAACAGAAAAATCTCTGCATGATCCTTATATAATAAATCAGACCAAAGAACTTGTCATGCGCTAATACAGCAGAACCACAAGCTGTGGTGGTTTGTAGCATATATTGCAATGTGCCACTAGAGAGGGATGCTAAATGTATACCTGCTGTAGGGTAGGTTTTGGGTTGGGTGGGGGCTTGTTTTGACCAGCCGTGTCCAAACATCTGGCTTTGAGGGAGTATATTGAGCCTCAAAGAAAATTTTCTCAGGGGCACATTGGGCCTGGTCCAAAGCTGATTGAAATCTATAAGAAGCTCCATAGAAATCATTGGGTTTTCCATCCAGCTTCTAAAGCCGGCCTAAAAAGAGGCTGAACTTGTCATTGTAAGACTTCACTGCTACTGTCACTGAAAGAATGTTATGCTGCACTATTTAGTGTTTCCTAGTAGTTGTTATACTGAATCTTCCTGGCCTTTTATTCTGTTCCCTCCCACAATTGCCTTTATATATTTTTTTTCCAGTCCACTTTTGCAGATGCTGACCTAGAAAAGTTAGGGATGTAGCTAGGATTTTGCTTTACAGACAAATTCTTTGTCAACCACTGTCATTTTTCAAGTGATACATTTAATAATAACCAGTCCTTGGGTGTGATCATGTTTCCTTCATGCATTTCCACTGGTTCTGGATAGGAATTTCTATCTGCCTGAATTTTGTTTTGGAAGCAGCTGCCTTATTTACTCAAATAACAGCTTTAATTCTATATAGTTATAAAGGAGACTGTGGACACACAACTGTTCTCGTGCAAGAGGCCAGTGTAGACAGGCAATGTGGATTTCTTGCGCAAGAAAGCCCTATGGTTAAAATGGCCATCAGAGCTTTCTTGCGCAAGAGAGCGTCTACAGTGGCATGGATGCTCTTGTGCAAAAGCACATGCCAGTGTAGACACGCTCTTCTGGAAAAGTTTTTGCACAAGAACTCTTCTGCAAAAGTTCTTGTGCAAAATCATGCCAGTGTAGACATAGCCCCAGAGCAGGTGTGATGTGCTCAGAATAGTAGCTGATTGACACCCTAGTGGTAGCTGGAATAGGCCTGTTTGGATGAAGGTTATATTGAAATGTAAAATCAGCTGCACTGTTGTTTATCATTGAGTAAGGGTGTAGATCAGGGGTGGCCCATGGACGCCCTGACACTCCCCCTCCCCCAGGCCAATCAGGGCCTGGGGATGGGGAGCACACAAAGTCTCCTCCCCCACCAGGGGTGCACAGCGCTTAGAGTCAACTGTCAGGGTTGACTTTAAGTGCTGCCTGCCCCTTGCAGAGCGGGGGCAGGGAACAAGAGACTTGGCGAGCTCCCCCTGCTCCCAGGTCCTGATTGATTTGGGGCTGGGGGAAGCGTGTGAAGTCTCCTCCTGCCACCAGGGATGCAGGTGCCTAGAGGGAGCCACTAGCTATTCAGAACAGCTGGTGGTTCTCTCTGGGGTGGGCAGGGGCAAAGACTTCACTGCTCCCACCCTCATCCTCAGGCCAGTCGGGGTCTGGACGGGGAAGCACGGAAGTGTCCTGGGCCTGCCCCCTCAAATTTCTGCAGTGGCCCCCCATCTAAAATTATTGCCCTCCCCTGGTATGGATAGAGAATTTGAAGTTTTGCATGAAAATCTTTTCCATTACACTTATGACAGGTTCCTTCCACTTCTGAGTTTTTCTGCGGAGTTTGACATAACTTATTTTTTCCCTTGGAAACATTCAGAACTCCACATTTATAAGCATGAATTATGGATGCCTTTTCCTCAAAATGGGTCTGCTGTTCTCCAAAAATGGACCCATTTCCAAGTAGAAAAATGTATAAAATGTGGTAGTTTAGGCTCATATGAGAATGAACAGTGAAATGCAAAACCAAGGGCCTACTATATACCTGTGTTACTCCAGTTTCATACTGGTGTAAATCCACTGAAGTCAACAGTTTCTCCGGTTGTACTGTAGTGGAACAAAAGTGTGTACCAGGCCCTATATTAGTTTAGTTTTGCATTACACTACAAACCCCTATATGGCTGGTCTTTCAGACATGTGCTGATTGGCTGTTTGCTCCAGCCTTCTTCCTCCCTTTAACTCCCAGTCTCTGGTCTCACTCCGCTCTTGCCCTTTTCAACCCTCCCAGTTTCCTTCCCCAATCTTGCCTTCAAGGGCCCCTTTTCCTTCACTTTTTCCATTCGGCAGACCCTCCTCCCAACTAAAACCATCTCAGTAATTGTAGCACTAACATGACACTTGCTGCCATCATATTGTTTATTATGCGTGTGAGTTACCCACTCTCCTACCTTGTGAGTGTCTTGTCTGTTTACATGCAAGTTCTTTGGGAGCAGGGACTGATTGCTACTCTGTGTCTGTTCTATTCCTGGTACGGTGGGGTCTTGGTTGATTCTTAGGCACTGCCATAATAAACATGATTAATAAATATTTAAGTGTTTTCACCTTCTACTGCTACTTTTTTGCCCACCTTTTATTTATAAAAATATATACAACACTGTCCTGTGTGTTCAGAGGACCACCTTTACCATGTATGTCAATCAGGCAATAGTGTAGGTCCTTGATAAAGAGAATATTTTGGGTAATAAAATATTTAGCACTTTTTATTTTTTTGCAACAGAAGGCCGTAGTGATCAAAACATTTCTTAGTCTGCCTATGCAACAAACCTCTTCTGTGAGACCTGACAGGACAGCATATTCTCCTGTTTCCACTGGGCTTGCAGTACTACAAATTGGAGTTGTGGGAGATAATCACTGCAGGATGTTACATTTGACAGAATTAGTGAAGAAACTGATTCCTGGAAAATTAAGCAGTGAGGCAAGAACGCTGGGCTGCAGTTCAAAACCAGCAGCAGTTGAATTTTTATTATTATGGAAATATCACATGTGATCCACAATATGAAACACAAATGAATAATCACAGGCAGTGTAAGGCTGAGCCTCCTCAAACATCCAGGTGTGGCCCTGCCCACACTTCAGGCCCTGGACCCTGCTTCAGTGGGGCTGCTGGGCTGCAGGGTCTGGGGCTACACGGCATGCCTCCCACCCATGGGCAATTGGTGGAGCTGGGACTGGGGGAGGCAGGACCCCAACCCCACCTGTAGCCCTGCCCCCCCGCAATTGATAGGGTTGCCAGATGGTTTCCCCAAAAATATCGAACACACATGCTAAAAATTTGTCGAGCAAAAAAATCCAAACAAACCCATAAATACCAAACACTTGTGCTAAAAATGTGTCAAGCCCTCAGCTGGTTGCATGTGGAAGCCTGGTGGGGGCGGGGGGTGTGGCTGGGGAGGCAGGGGGCCGCGATTAACACTGGGAGCCCTCAGCTGGTTGTGTGCAGAAGCCTGGCGGGGGTAGGGGACGTGGGGCCTTGATGAGCATTGGGAGGCTCCCAGCACTGATTGCGGCCCAGCCACCCCCCCCCCCCCCACCCCTGCCAGGCTTCTGTCAGGCGCCCAGCTGGAAAAGCAGAAAATATTTTTCTGAATTTTTTTACTGGAGAGAGGGTGCAAAAAACATACTGTCTGGTTCAGTACCAGACACCTGGCCACCCTATGGCTGAGGCAGGGCAGCATGCTGAGCATGGCCGCCCCCCAGAAGGGGAAGAGGCAGAGCAGTGCATTGAGTGCGCCCCAGCCTCCCTGGAGAAGTGAGGGGGCACGTGCCCCACCTCCTTGGAGCAGCGGGGGATGGAGGGGAAGAGAGGCGAGGGAGAGTGTGCGCGCAGCGCGGCTTCCCCTACTTCCCCGGAGCACTAGGGGAGGGGAGGAGGCCACACAGCATGGCTCCCAGAGCACTGGGGGAAAGAGCAGGCCACGCGGTTCCAGCCTCCCTGGCCTGGAGCACTGGGAGGCCGGGTGCTGGAGCAGCAACACTCCATTCCCAGAATGCCTACAGCAGGCATTCTGGGGGCAGAGCATGGGCGGAGCCGGGCTGGTGGTTTGGGAAGGCTCCCACGCCTAAGCCACCGGATGCCCATGCTCCTATCTCCCTGGGACTAAAGAGGCTGCAGGCTGCTGCCCTGTGCTCTCCCTCCCAGTGCTCCAGGGCTTGTAGAGGGTACTAGTTAGTCTGGAGTGAGTTCTGGCAGCCTGAGGGCAGGGGGAATTCTGGGCTCTGGGGCACCCGTAGGGTTGCCAGGTGTCTGGTATTGTACCGGACAGTCCGGTATTTGCGCACTCTGTCCGGTAAAAAAAAATCAGAAAATATCGGACACGTGCAATGTTTGGTATTTTCTGATTTTTCCGGCTGCGCACTGGACGGAAGCTTGGCATGGGCGGGGGAGCAGCTGGGAGTCCCAGCTGGGAGGCGGGGCCGCAATTGCCACTGGGAGCTCTCAGTCGGTTGAGTGTGAGGAGGAAAGGAATCCTCCTCGCCAGGCGCGGATGAGAGTGCCACGGGGCCCCGGGCAGCAAAATTTCGTGGCCCCCCGCCCTTTGACACAGCGCATGCGCCGTGGTGCCAAGGCGCATGCGCGGGGCCTTGGGAAGTGCGGGGCCCGGGGCAGCCGCCCCGCTCGCCCTGCCCTAAATTCGCCGCTGCTCCTCTCTCATGCGTTGCTGGGAGCCTGCATGGGACAGGCAGCAAGTGCCCAGGTCATTCCCGTTCCCCGCCGGCTAATTTGCTCACTCCCCCACTTCCCAGCTGGCCCGTTCTCCCCCACTTCCTCTCCTGATCTTCCCCGGCCAGCCCCCCTGCATTCCCCCCAGCTCTGCTCCCAGCCCCCCCTTTCTCACGTCCCCCCCTTCCTCCTGGCCAGCGCCGCTGCACCCCCCCCCGCCAGCTGTTCTTCCTGCTCCCCCGGCCAGCCCTGCGGCCCCCAACCCCCCTCCCAGCTCTGCTTCCCGCTGGCCCGTTCCTCTTCCTGATCTCCCTGGCCAGCGCCGCTGCACCTCTCCCCACCCCCACCAGCTCTGCTTCCTGCCCCCTCTTCATCCCGGCCACCCTCGCGGCCCCAGATCCCCCCCAGCTGTGCTTCCCACCCCCCCCTTACTCCCGGCCGGTCTCCTCTCCCCCGATATCCCGTGGCCAGCCCCATTCCACCCGACCCCCCCGACCAGCCCTGCTTCCTGTTGGCCCCCCCATCTCCCTCGGCCAGCCCCGTTGCCCCCCCGTTAGCTGTTTCCAGGCCCCCCCTTCCCAGCCAGCATCGCTCCCTTCCTGAACGGTCCTCCCCCGCCCCCAAATGAAGCGTGTCCAGGTTGTTGGGTTTTTTTGTTAAATGACTACCTGGGAACCCCTAGCAGTGATCCAGGTTCTTGGAGTCTTTTTTTTTTTTTCCTCAACAACTTTGGTTCTCCCCCCCCCCCCTTTCCTTCAACAAAATTTTGTACCGGTGGCTTTTATTTGGCAGGGGAGGGTGTTCGGTATTTGTGTTTCAGCCATCTGGCAACCCTAGGCACCTGGAAGGGCGGAGCTTTGGGTGAAATTAGGAGGGCTCAGCTCCCCCAGTCAGAGGTTCACGAGTTGCCCATGTGAATAACTCAGTAATTTCCATCCTGTTCCCTCCATCCCTAGTCCTCAAAAGTTTAGTTGTCCTACTGTATTAGTGACATTTCATGTGCCATAATCATCAGCAGTGCTTACATTTTTAACAGAAGCAGCATGTGGGTCAGACTTTGTGTTTCCCTGTATCTTGTTTAGTCATTTCTATCAGTGTAAAGTGGATGTTGAATGCTACTCTCCTTATCTGGGTATAGGTGTCGTGCATCTGCTGAAGTGGGTTCCAGCCCAGGAAAGCTTATGCCCAAATGAAATTGTTTGGCTTTAAGGTGACACAAAACTCCTCTGCTTTTTTTGCTAAAACAAAGTGAAGAGTGTGTCTACACTACGCAATTTTGAATAACAAGACTGTGTCGATACAGGCCTGTCTCTAAAAGTCAATGGCTACGTCTACACGACGAGTTTTCTCAACAAAAAATATGCTAATGAGGGATGATCTCATTTGCATACTTTCTGCCGATCAGTTTTTGTGCTGGGGTTTTTGCACAAAAACAAGCAGTGTGGACGTTTTCTTTTTGCGCAAAAAATCCTTTTCCCACAAGTTTGTCTACACGTTTGTTGACAAAATACTTTCACTTCCTATGAGGGGCTTTTGCTTTGTTGGCAGCAGAACACTCCAGCCAACAAAGCAGTATTCACACTTTCACTTGCTGTGGCAAAACTTTGTCATTTATGGGGGATGGTTTTTTAAGTACCTGTGAACAACAAAGGTTTTGTAGACTAAGTGCAAGAGTAGACAAAGCCTAACATGGCTCTCTGAAACTTGTCTCCTTATCCGGTAGTGTTTTACATCTACTTTACTCATTGATGTTAATGATTATGTAAAATGCAAAGCAATGGATAATTGGACCCTTTGTATGCAAAACACACACACAGTTGTTGATATGATGTAAATGATATGAAACCAGTTCTGATTATTTAGACTGAGCTGTTTTATAAGTTATAGTCATGTGTATGCAACAATTTCCTGCTATACACATGGCCAGTACCCCTCTGTCTACTGCATCCAGTTTGCCAGATGCTCCGAGCATCCATCTGTGCTAATTTCTAATAGCAAGTGTGTTTGAAAGAACACTTTTTCTACATATATACCTTGTCACCTTCAAACCTAGCAGCATTGCCATGATCAAATGCAGTGTGGGACAGATGGCTAAAATGTGAAATACCTTTGTTCAGTTGTCTCATCCTGTAATTGACAGATTATAATGGTTAGTAATGAGAAAACCTCTTGTTAAGGATGGTTCTTTTCAGTGCTTGAATTAAATATACTGTTTATATCTCACTCTAGTCTCCCAGAAAAATTTGATCATGGGCCATCAAAAAGAACCCTCACATGGGTTCAAGAGGGGTTAAGTTCTGAGCCTTCCTATCAACAAGGGACCTGTAGAGTGAAAGGATTCAGAGTTAGCTGTGTGAGTGTATTTCAGCAAAAACAACAAAGAGTCCAGTGGCACTGTAAAGATTAACAAATTTATTAGGGTGTTTGATCATAAGCTTTTGTGAGCGACAAGTAAGTTGTAGCTCGCAATAGCTTATGCTCTATTACCCTAATAAATGTGTTAGTCTTGAGTGCCATCGAACTCTTTGTTGTTAAAGAAGTAATTTATGAGCTGTGTGGACCAGCCGCTAGAGGGGGATGTGGCACACTCTTTGCCAGTGGAATTCCCAACTGTCTGGTAGGCAGCAGCAAAATGTTGGCCACTGGGATGCCTGGGTTCTGTTCCTGGCTCTGGGGAACAGCACGTGGTGTGGTGGTTACAGATAGAATAGCCATTCCCTTAGAGCTAGCATTTTTGTACTCTGAAAGGCAGAGCGGGTCTTGAGTTACTTATTGGGTAGGATCCAGTTTCTGCCAGAAGTCAGGTGATCATATTTTCCCAAAGGGAAAACGGGACACACCATGCACTGGCTCAGGGCACCCCCCTACCTCCTGCAGGGCCAACTCGAGCCCTGCCTGCCTCCCTCTGGCGCAGGACTTGGTCTCTCCTTGCCTCCTCCCACCCCCCCTACCCCCCGACACCTGTCTGAGCATGGGACCAGCCTGGCTTAAGCTGTTCTCCCAAGTCCTACTTCCTGTGTGGCTGGAATTGCTGCTCACCCCCTCCCCAATCCTGACATGTTCCTCCACACCCTGCTTTTCTGGCCAAACTGTGCATTTTTGCCAGAAAAGGCAGGACAGCTGGACAGGGCTTAAAATAGGGACTGTCCCCACCAAAATGCGACATATCGTCACCCTAGCCAGAAGTCACTTTGTGCTGCCTGTCATTTTTCTTATTTGTAATGGGAGGGGAATGACAGTGGCTTGGCTCTTTAGATAATTAACATTAATGGACTTAAGCACATAATCTCTGCACCGCTTTGAAAATCTCCATCCTAGTTGCCAGGGCTGACTATTCAAGTGCCGAGCCAACATGGAGGAAGGTGCAGAGACAAAGGAGCAGTCTGGAATGAAGCTGGATGGAGCATAAGGAGAGGGAGCGGGTGTAGGAAGAAGTGAAGCCACAGGTGCTATTTATATGTACCCTGTAGAATTAGTGGTGAGAGTGCAAATGTGCTTATCCCTCTTCCTCCAGGGGCTGCAGGGGGGAGTGATTGACACTGAAATGCCTGTCAGGCTCCTCTGACCCCATTTCCCTTTCACTAGATCCTAGCTTAACTTAGTCACCCCATTGCACAACCCACAGCCTCAGTATCACAAATTTGTGCCATGAGCTGTGCCTAGAACTGTGACAAGAATGGAGTCTCCTTTACGTTAACTGAGGCAAAATGAAGCAAGAACAAAGGCGAGAGAGCCTATGGGACCAACTGCTCCAAAGAGTAATGAACGTCTGCTCCTGCCTGTTGCATGGACTCTGAAGGGTAATGGCGGGGGGAGGAGGGGTATGCAAAAGGGAGGGAGGGCTTCCAAGACAGGCTTATTTTACGGAAGGGGGAAAGAAAAGTTTCCACTTTGTGTTTCAGGAAATGACATTGTCGTGCTGGAATTTACAATTAAGTTGTGAATGTGGCTGAAGCCTCTGGATTTTGGCATGAGAAGGCCCCTTTCACTGGCTTCATTCGGCTCTAATGAGCAGGCTAAATTCTCATTGAAAAGTGTGTCTTCCCTTCGGCCCCCTTTTCTTCTTTAGCTGCTGTCACTCTAAAGAAGACCCCTGCATGTAGCTTCCCGTCAGCTTGTGTGCGTCTCTTTGGCAGAAGTGTGCACAGGGTACACTGTGGCCTACTAAAATGAATCGCTGAACCCCTGGAACAATAGAGCTTTGTGAGATTAAAAACAGTGAAGTCACAGTTTCCCAGGCTTGCTTGCTTTCTTTCCTTTCCCTCGCCTGGAGATGCCTAGTAATGAAGGGAGCAGGGGGGAGGATTGCAAGGACTTATTTGTAGACAAAAGGAACGGAGGCTTTCCAAGGGATTCAGAGGCCAACCTGAGGTCTGTAGCCAGACTGCACGGCCTTCTCCGCCCCCAACAGCTGGGTTTGGTTGCAGGTGCTTGAAAGTGATCAGGTTGAACTTGTACCAGAAAGGGAAATTTCACCAAGAAATTGAAACCAGGGTGAAAGCAGGTTTCGTCTAATAACTTGGAAAGCTTTCTAGGAACATGTGGCTTTTATAAAGTCAAGAGATTACTAGAATGCACGCAGCTGATTCTGGGCCATAACATGGCAAAAACCAGTCATGAGACCTTCAATGCTTCCTGCAACATGCGGTGCACCCTCCTCTTCTCCATCCCTCAAATTCTCACAGGAGTCAATAAGGTCCAAAGACCCTGGGCATTTTTCCAGAATCAGGCCTGGTTTCTTAAGGCCACGTCTACACTAAAAGGGAACGTTGAATCAAGATATGCAACTCCAGCTACGTTAATTATATAACTGGCGTCGACGTAACTTGTTTCGAATTTCCCCGCCCTCCTCCTAGTGGGAGGCCAATGGGAGAAAATGCTCCCATCAGCTTCCTTTACTTCTTGCAGAAGCGAGGAGTAAGTCTTAACTAGACTCGCTAAATCTAACTCTGGAGGATTGATCATGGCAGCGTCGATCTTTAATGAAGACATGGCTTGAGTCTCATCAACGTTCTTTCCTCCAGATATTACTTAGCATTAAATGTTTAAGGTGGTTCCTGGGGCTAACTGGGGAAATAATGGGGTAAAACTAACTACTAACTGTAGCCTGGATCCAAGAAAACTTCCCGCTGGTGGAGATCTGTTCAATTGTGACATATTCTCACTAGTGAAGGAATGGAAGTCCCATCACTTGGCATACTAAGAAGAGAGGAGACACAGAAGTGGAGATCAGAACCCTGCACTGGCCAGGAATGGACAAGATGTAGTAAGTCTTTATCATCTCTCATTTCTGTGCACTGTAGGTAAATGAGAACAAGCACCATTAAATATTGCGTGACTAGGATAACAAATCTGTGGCTACTGAGTAGCTTATGATTGTTTCTTTGCTACAAGCCAAGGAATTTGCATCTTCGTAATGGCAACAGGATCTGCTTCCAAAGCCCTAGCCCCTGCCATGTGAGACTAAGGAGAATTGCAGTAGGGTAGAATCAGAGAAGCATTTGAGTAGTTTTGATTCTTTCCTGGGGAAGAGGCCTGTATCATACATACACACTTGCCAGCTCACTCCAGTATTAATAGGATACATCCATAAAGGTATGACCATGTCCCTATTTCAGACCAAACTCTCATTGAAACTGATAGTTTACCCTGAGTGCAGACCAGACTATGACCCCATAGTTACCACATATAGATCTCAAAATCCTTAAATATGGTAGACACTGAGACAGGAGGGTTCAGTGACTTGCCCACACTTGTGCTGCAAAGCACTGGCTTTGAACCCAAGTTAGGATCACACTCTAAGTCCCACTCACCTTTGTAAGTCTCTTACTTTAGTGGGACTTAAGTGCATGCCGTTCTGAATAGGGAAGATTTCCTGAATTAGAGCTAGAATCCTCTGGCTCCCATGTCCATACCATCTCCCCTGGACAGTCCTGCTGTGTGTGCATTGCCTGTATGCCTTTATTTATAGGATATCCAAAGCAAAACAATCCTAATTTGCATTTGTAGCTATGTCCCTGACTCTGCAAGGTGCAGAGCACCTAGGGATTACTCAGGGATCAAGGAACAGGAGCACCTTGTAGGTTCAGGCCCACTATCTACATAGACAGTGCCAAATTACTTATATCTTCTAGATCATGAAACATTCTCATACACACAGTGGGAGTTGAGGCTGCTTAGCAGCTTGCAGGAATAGGTCATTTCTTGAATCAGATTATTTAGCTCTGTACTATATATTCTATAGATAATAGACTGTTCTCCTGTGCAAAGTGAGAATTAGGCTATGTCTAGACTGCAGGCTTCTTTCGAAAGAGGCTCTTTCGAAAGCATCTTTCGAAAGAGCCTCTTTCGAAAGATCGCGTCTAGACTGCAGGCGGATCTTTCGAAAGAGCAATCCGCTTTTTCGAAAGAGAGCACCCAGCGAGTCTGGATGCTCTCTTTCGAGGAAGCCCTATTTACATTGAAGAACGCCTTCTTTCGAAAGAGGAACTTTCGAAAGAAGGCGTTCTTCCTCGTGAAACGAGGTTTACCGCCATCGAAAGAAAAGCCGCGTTCTTTCGAAATAATTTCGAAAGAACGCGGCTTGAGTCTGGACGCAGGGGAAGTTTTTTCGGGAAAAGGCTTTTCCCGAAAAAACCCCTGAGTCTGGACACAGCCAGAATGACATTTAGGTCTTTTCATGGTACTTTGCAGGATTGGGCTCAACATCTGCAGTCAGTGATATTGCCACATCTGATCAATTGCCCATAAACAGTCATTCAAAAATTATTAAAATGAACTGTTTAAAAGAACAGGGAGTGCCTCCTATTGTAGTGCAAGCTTTTTTTGATCTGTTGCTACAGCAACTGTGTACTAAGAACAAAGATGATAGCAAGATATTACATTTTGCAGCAATTCAATTTTCCTTCTGATTTTTTTTATCTTCAGTAATTGGATCCTACTCCACTAATTGTTAGATTTCAGACAGAAATATGTGGCATGATTTCTGTTTTGCTTTCTCCTCCTCCCTTTAGAAACCAGTTAAATTATGCTGTCTTCTTAAATGTCTATAATTGCCCATCTGATCTAAATATCTTTGGACGGCTGTTACTGGGGTATCGTATTTTGAACCCAAACTGATATTTTGAGCTAAAAAGCAAACTCGGTTAGTATTCTTACCAAGCATCATCTCAATTCATCCTTCCCACTGAGTGAGCAGCCCTCCCCAACTCCACTGTGCAAGTCTAAGGATTCCATGGGAGGCCTCTGCACATCTTACCTGGTGCATGGCTGTGCATGTCCTAGAGCCAGGTCTGTACCTCACGGAGAACTTTTCAGGGTTGAAGTGGGATTTTCAGCACTGGAAAAACAATGCAGTGACTTGATATGTTTATCCTAGGCCTGAGGCCCTGCAGGGTTATTCGATATTACGCTATACAAGAGTTATCTACCAGTGCAAATGGTAGTGATTTTTTCCCCATGGAGCTTAGGGCACAACCACCTTTTGGTTTTTCTGTTTCCTTTGCTTATGTCTCACAAGGTGTTTGGAATATGCAAGAAATCTGATCATGTGGCATGGTTCTGCCATAAGGCAGCCTTCTGAGGACAAATTTATAACAGCTACTGACTGCAAAAGGCATTCCAGTTGCTCTCTTAAACGGCAAAGCCCTCACAGAACTGTCACAGCAGTGACTGAAAATGAGGTGATGGCCACAGAAACAAGAGCAGATGAAAAATACTCAACTTGTAAGCTTTCAAATGGGTTGAATTTATTAAGGTAAAATAATACAGGAAGAGTCACTATATCCCTCCCAGGCTGTGTCTACACTACGTTGTTCTTCCAGAAAAAGCTACGCAAATTGCGAACCGCAAATTGCGTAGCTTTTTACACTTCTTTTTTTGGAAAAGGCTTTTCCAACATTTGGCCCATCTACACTGGGCCAAATGTCAGAAAAAAAAACTTTTTTGGAACATCCCTTCTTCCTCGTAAAACAAGGTTTACATGGAAGCTGAAAAAGTGCATCTGCTCTTCCAAAAATTTTTTCGGAACAGCAGACGCGTTTCCTGGATGCAGCAGAGTTTTTCTGGGATACCTCTGGTATTCTGGAAAAACTCTGTAGCGTAGACATAGACCCAGACTCCAAGATTGGAGAAAGAAATCCAACTAGCCAAAGAAATGCATATTGAGATCCAAAGGAAGTGCTTTAGGGCACTGTGAAAAACCTAACTTTTTTGGTGAGATTTTCCCTACAGTGAAGCTATGCGAGAAATCAGTGGAGAAATATGATTCAGTGGGCTCAGAGGGAAGTTATGGAGAGGCTGGATGGCAGACTGCATGAGCTGAATGGGACTAAATAATAAATTGAATGTATAATATGCTCATCCTTGTGGGTTGTGGGTGTACTGAATGTAAAGACATTGAAGTATAAAACGTAGATGCGAAGATGAGAGCAGTTTTGTCTTTGATGCCCTCTTGTTGGGAAGGTAACAAACTTGTGCTTTAATGGACCCCCCAGGAGTGGGTCCCATTGCTATGGACTTTCCAGGAACATACCCTTTCTCGAGTCATCAAGAGCAAACAGCAGGGGCTACCAGCAACAAGTAAAAGTAAATAGAGTCAGGCTTCTGAGGTAACCAGGTCCTAACCACTTGGATTTGAATCTATAAAGACCCACACCTTGAATAGAATGAGAAGGCAGAACAGTCTATTGGACACAGGTGTCCTACTTGTGTCAGGCCTCTCAGCTAAGCTGGTGGACCCCATCAGTCTTAATTAGCTGCATCTTCAGCAAGTCCCGCCAGAGCAACCTCCAAGGGAGCTCATTGCCAAAGTCTGTGAGAGTGACAAAGTAATGGATGGCTGGAGAGATCCACTGATCAGCCCGGGAAGGCTGCCCCCACCTCCTAGCTAACAGGAGACTCTACTACAGTCTGGAGATAAAGGACCCAAACGCATTCTTAGATGGCTCTCCTTTTTGGCAGCAGCTCCACACTCTGCAGTGGTTGGTGAGTTCAGCTTCATAGCTTCAATCTAACAGGAGTTAAGAGACATTGTTTGAATGTTTATTTATGCATTTAAATACACCTCACAGGATGATAAAGGCAATATGTGGGCTGTAAGGAATGTTTCTAAATACAATTGAACCAAAGACTATCGATGTGGACTGCTCAAAATTCATAAGATCTGCAAATAGTCCATCCATGGCTTACAATTTTAATTACAAATAGCATGTGAAATTGAAACTTATGAAAATGAAGGACTAATTGCAATGTCCAGAAGCAGAGACAGGGCTGGCAGGTATTGTATAGCCTTCCTCAACCCCTCACTGTCCTGATTTTAGACCGTAAGTGAATCCACAGCAGTATTTCTCAAAGTGGTCAGTGGACCCACTCTGAGCTGCTACTGGGCCGCTCCAGTTTATTTACATACTGGCTCCGCAGCCACAGAGCCTTGTGACTCCTATTCGCTGCAGTTTGCTGTTTGGAGCTGCGGGAAGGAGTGTGACCTGAGCCGCTGCTTCCCGCGGCTCCCCTTGGCTGCAAACAGCGAACTTCAGCCAATGGCAGCTGCGAGGCTCTGTGGCTGTGGAGCTGGAAAGTAAACAAACAGGAGCGGCCCAGTAGCAGCTCTCAGAGTGAGTCCACGGACCACTTTGAGAAACACTGGTCTATGGTGACATTCCTGGGGATACAACTGTTATCAGCTAAAACCACAAACCTACAGCAAAGAGAAAATAACTTGAAGCATTTATGTTGAAAACATGGATTTTTAATCAGCTGAGCTGAAGGACTATTTGCATTGTCTAGGTTCCACGGGTGCCTAGATACCATAATAATGGGTGCATTATAAAGGCCTAAAATAGATTAGCTGTCACTAGTAGTGGGATTGTAGCCTTTTTATAGGCTGTTTGCTACTGAGAGACAATTACAAACACTTGAGCAGATTTGCTGTGCTATCAAAGGAGAGCAGTGGTGTATTCGCCTGCATAAGCCAGTATATCATCCTTTTCTCATTAATTCACTGTTGGCCTCTATAGAGCAGAGGCGGCCAATTGTGGTAGTAAACTGGATGGAGGTTTTTTTTCTGGAATCTTGTCCACTTGGATCAAACTTATTAAAGTCTTCTAACTAATAACCAAAGCAAGCTATGTTATCCAGCAAATCTAATACATGACCACTATCTTATAGCCTTGGGTATTATCACCTGGAGGAAAAAAGTGTCATTGCAAATATCCCTGCTCTTAAGGCAACATGCAGTGTTTTCAAGGTGGATCTAGAAATATGTTTTTCTTATGGTGTTATCAGGCTATGGAGATAAAAACCCCAGCTTGGGGCAGATAGTAAACTCATATCTGGCAGAGGAAATAGCCAAAGCTGACTGAAATCTCCTTGCCACATCAAAGAAAAATACTGAGGAGCAGACCTTAGATGCTGATGGCCCGTCTTCTACCCATGCTCTGATAGTGGTGAAATGAACAGAGATGACATGGCTGCAGACCTAATAAACAGCTCCTTGGCCTGCATGTGAGGCAGCTCTTTCAGCAGACGAATGTAGAAGTTCTGAAAATTCAGGTGTTTACGCCAAATTCTAAATAGTCTGAATAATGTCACTTCTCAGCAGAAGGATCCCAAATCTAGGGTTGGTATGTTTCATTGTTTTTTCTTGCGGCGAGATGATGTCAGCACATTGCAACATTGCAGCTTTGCAACTGCAATGCATGGCAAGCAGCAACTTGTTCTGCTTTGAGGTTCCTTCTGACTCATGTAGGAGTGAGGCTCCTGGCCTCCAGAGTGAATCCTAACCAGTCTCAGCCAAGTTGACCACGATGGATAGCACAGAAGATAAGGGTGAAATATGCCAACTTTGAGGCCCAAGAAGTTTCTCTCAATCTGCTTCAGAGAAAGGGGAAAAAACTCAACCACACTGCTCTGACCTGAAAGTGAAAAGGTAGATTCCTCCAACCAGTGCACTTCCAAATGGCTGAGTTAAGGATATTTTAAAATCTATGTTTGTATCTTCACTGGAAATAAGCAGAGACACCTGAGCCATTATGGCCTTTTTAGACACCAGGAAGTATTCAAGTTCAGATCCTAGTTTGGAATGTAAAAAGGCCTTGCCATTTGGATCTAGATGTGTCACTGCATGACAGAAGCCATAGCCTCCTCTAGATGCTCTCTTAAAAGTGAGCCTTGAAATCTGCTCCATTGGATTGTGTGTGTCTCTTGGACTCGTCTCAATCTGCAAATCCAGCCCCTAAATGGGCCAAATTTGGGTGTTAGAAAAACAGCTTAGAAATGAATAAACCTGAAGGGGGCTGAAGACTTGAAAGGGAAAGCGTAAAGGTCCCCTGTCAATACACACAGCTATGTAACACATTGGGCAGAATTCTGCATTCACCTCTGTATGACTCTACTGACATCAGTGGAGTTGCACTGGTATAAGTGAGAGCAGAATCCGAATCACTACCGGTGGCAGAGCTTTCTGGTCCAGGAATGCTAAAATATTCCATGCCCTTGCAAACAAGAGTCAGAGACAAAGAGAATGGGCCAAGGAAGGGAAAAGATAGGGGAGCTAACTGTTTTTAGGGCAGGGGTGAGGAAGAGGAAAATTAGGGAGTGAGCTAACTTTTTGTTACAATATGCTCCTGGGATGGTGCAGAAACACTAGCTCTGGGGCCTCAGCAGGGCAGTGGGGAATCACTCCAACCTTTGTGGATAGGACTTAAGTAGCTACTTGGATTTCAAGGGCAAACATTGGACATTACTATGCCCAGGATGTGTAATTTCCAAAGAGCTTGAGAAGCAGATTTCTTCTCTCCCTTGCTTAAGAGGAGCTTTATCTATTCCATTCTGCTTGTTTTCCTTGGAAGCAGAGATAGGAATTGTTTTTTGGTGTTTCCATGCTAAAGAACTATATTTTTAATCACCTTTTTGTTATTTACTTGGTTTCTCCACCTCCATGCAATTAGAATTTGGATAATTTTCCTTGGAGAATATGCTATGCAGGAGCAAGCATGAATTTTAAACACAAGGTCACATCCGAGTAACAAGAGCCTGAGTTTAACAGCATGGTCTTTGTAACCTCCCCAGGAAAATAAAAGGGAGCAGCTGTTTAACAGGAAACAAACATGCTATTTCTAAGAAGCACTTAAGCTGCATATACAATACCAACAGCCATTTTGGTCTACAACCTAATGTTGGCCTTCTATATAATTATACCAAGTTCTTGATAGATAATGACCTATAACAGACTATAATAAAATATGTGTGTACCACTTCCAACTACTGTAAGGAATTGGAATTGCTCAATTCTGTGTCATATGCCCTGTACTGTTAATGACTAGTGAGAATTCTCCTATAGATTCTCCTTTGATAGAGAATTGTGTTACTGGGGCTGGTCAGACTGCTCTGTATCCACTGTTACTGTGATGTTCTGAGAAACTATATTGATAACAGTGAAAAATCAGTCTGGTAAATGTTTCCCAAGTGGATTTTTTTTTGCTTTAGTTTTTTTTATTTGACAGGAAATATTTTGGGAAACTTTAGTATTTTAAAAGACACTGATGTTGCTCTGTCCTGCTATCCTGCTAGAAAGCATAGGGGAATATATAATTCAGGAAACTTCTCCTGAGGTTTGAACACAGTTCAAATGACCTCCATCAAGATATTTGCCTATGAGGCAAAAGGCCCCTTTGCAAAGAGTCTGTAGTATAGTGGGTCCCTGAGAGTCTCCCGTCTATGTTCCCAGACACCGTAGGGCTGGAGACCCAGATGGAGATGGTGCAACCAGACCCCAGACAAGGGTCTACGAAGTAGCAGTGGATCCAGTCACTGGGATCCAGACAGAACATTTCTAAAGCTATGTCTACACGGTGGAGCTAGCTATTCCACATCTTAAGAGCAAGCCCATTATATCAAAATATAACGGGCTCACTATTCTGACGTCCCTGTAAATCTCATTGCATGAGGGTTAAAGGATGCGTTTCGGAATAGCGCTTTATTGCGAAATTTTTGGCACTGTGTAGACAGCACCAAATTTCAAAAAAAGCTATGCAATTGGAGTAGCACCAATTGTGTAGCTTATTTCGAGGTAAGGGTGCTGTGTAGACTCACCTGAACAGGTGCTTGATCTCCTGCTCTATAGCAATTTTAGCTGAAGAAGCTCTCTGATATGGTTGGGCTCTGACTGAGTGAGCTTCACTTGTGTTAATGGAGTAGTATGCTCATTCAGTGCACCCTGAGGTGGCTGAAAACATTGGTGTGAAGATGGTGCATAGTTGCTTGATCTGCTGGCAATGTTCATAGCCGCAGCTCATGGAGAGGGTTACCGCTTTGATGCCATCCTTGCATTTCCCTTCATAGGAAACTCCTGCAGGTCACAGGGAGATCACTGTTTTTCAATTTAAATCTCACATTCTCTTTCTCCTGGCTCCTTGCCACCACTTCCTGGAGATTCTCAGGGACCCACTGTCTCTGGGTTTAACCCTTTACAGGCAATTTAGTTAACTGAATAACTTGGATGTCTAGGAAAGGGTAGTTCCCCTCCCATCTATCACACATGTAAAGCAAAGGCACACAAAGTGAACTGATTGAACACTGAATTGTCTGTGAGAGCCGTGCACATCCTTTGCATCCAATCAAAGCGCTGCTACGATTCAGTCGGCACACCCTGCAAATTCTAGGTGTGCAAGTATGGTAAGCAAAACTACCCTGTCCTGGGAGACTGTCTTAGCTGTGACAATCTTGTGGCCCACTGAGATGAAGGAGGGCCACTCATGTGGCACCACTCACTAACCTAGGTTGCTGATCGCTGCAGTAATAGGATTAGGTCCAGCGGGGCATCAATGGGAAGATAAAAATGCGAATTAACTGGAGAATAAACAGTGGAACCTGCTTATCATGAACTGGCCACTGTTAAATCCCTCTTAATCTTGGCTACATTGGAGAATTGTGTCAGACTACCCCCAGTGTAGCTAACTCATTGATTCTGCTCCAGTGTAATGAGCAGTGGTGGGAGCCCTAGTGCAGATGGGCCTCTGACTCTGACAGTCCTTTTCAGCAGCAGGCTAATTAAACCTTCTCTGAGCAGTGCTGAGACGGAACAGAAAACGGCTACCAAAGCGAGAGAGTGATTTGTTCTGGAGCTCGCAAAGCTGTTCACACTGGTGATGCTGAGATGAGGTTCTCCAAGACAGGAGTGCTTTGTAAAGCTCCTTAATGTAGAGAAGGCTTTAGAGTGAAGAGGAATCAGTATCCCAGATTGCTTCTGTGGAGTGCTGCTTCTCACTGTTCATGTGGAAAGCCCCCCTCTTTGCTCCACTGAACCCACTCTCTCCCATGAGTATGAAAGCAATACTTACAATGCAGCAATTATCACCTGCCAGATAGGTAGCAAGAAGGGCTGTCCCTGGGGGGCGGAGGGGGATGGTGCCCCAGAGCAATCCACCTCACTGCTTCTACCCTGCTTCTGCTCTGCCCCCTGCTCCATCCTGAAGCCGTGTGAGCCGGGGGATTGCCAGGGGGCCTGGCACGAGGCAGCAGCAGGGGCCCACTTTCTACTCAACATGATGGTGGAAACCGGAGTGACCCGGCAGCCTGCTCCACTATACTCTGCCCCTCTGAGCCCACTGGACTCTGCTTCTCCGCGGTGGCATGCCAGGGCACTCTACTTCCCGCTGCTGTGGTGAAGCAGAGTGCAGCAGGCTGGGGCAGAGCAGAGCAGGTTGCCAGGTCCCTCTGGCTCATGCCACCATGGTGATTGTGGGAGGGGGCTGACCCCTGCTGCTGTTCATGTCAGGCACCCTAGTAATCCCCCTGGCTGCCCAGGGCCTGTCTACAGCATGGTTGAGGTGGCCACTGTGGGGCCCCTGTAAAGCGTGGGGCTTGGGGCAGCCGTCCCAAACTGTCTTATGGACAGGACAGCTCTGGTAGCAAGTGCTGCACTCAAAGAGGAGTGTCACTTCCTTCTCTAGTGTTCCGGCTTCCTGGAGAAGGACTCAGAAAGCTTCTGTTATTTTACTAGGAGAAGGGTAGACGGTCTCCTAAGATCTTGTCTGCTCTAGGATTTTAGCTACTGGTGCAAATTCTTAGTTTAGACTCACGATTGGCTGAGTTTACTTTGAGTAAGGTCTTGCTGCTGATGCTATCCGAGAGTACAGAAGAAAAACGAGTCTTGTTTTCTGTACTGACTCTTAGTCCCATACCCCCAGCTTCCAATGTTCCCAGAAATGGCAGGGGGCTGAGGAGAGACCTTACAATTGCAGTACGTTTCAGTTATATAGAATATTTCATCTGAGCATCTCAATCAGTTAAAAAAAGCTTAAATAAGCCTCACAACATTTGCCTGTGAGCAGGCAACTATTATCACTAGCAAATGCAGATAGGAAACCTAGAGCACAAAGAGCTTGTCTGTGCTTCAGGATGGGTTTTTTGTTTTGCTGTGGACAAGTGTAGCTACACTGGTGTAGCTGCATGAGTACAAATCCCTGTAAGGGTACTGCACCAGAATAAAAATGGCATGGAGATATAGCTATTTCTGTGTGGCAAGTTAAGTGTGCCATCTACTAGCACAAAAGAATATGTAACATGGGAGCTGTCCTCCCTTCCAGGTTCTCTCCCCAGTCCCTCCCCTGGTGTATATTCCCCAAATAAAAAATCAGAATTTTGTGATCAAACAGAAAGGCTTCTTTATTTGGTCTGCAGGGGATGGAGGAAAGGCACACAGGAGCAATGCAGAGACCCCTTGCGGGGAGGCCCAGGGGAGAGTCTCACAGGTGGTCTTGGCTGAAACTCCCTCAAGGCCTTCTGGATGAGCACAGCCCCCTAATGTGCTTGCCAAATGGCAGCAGTGCCTGGCTGCTCATAAGTCCTGGCCACCCCATCAGCCTCTGTCCCCCAGATCCTGTCAGGAACGTCTCTCCCTAGCTCTCACAGATGATATGGAGCACACAGCAGGCCACCTCCACCTGGGGGATGTTGCGCTGGCTGAGGTCCAAATGGGTGAGGAAACTCTGGAACCGCCCTTTGTGGCAGCTGAAGGCTCACTCCACCACCATGTGGCACCTGCTGAGCTCGGCACTGAAAGTCTCTTTGGTGGGGTCCAGGCTGCCCATGAAGGGCTTCATGAGCCAGGGAAGCAAGGGGTAGGTAGACTGCGTCGTCCAGGATGCACACGGGCATGTCGATGTCCCTGACCCTGATGGTGCGGTCAGGGAAAAAAGGGCTGGCGTGCATCCTGTGGAAGAGGCTCGAGTTCCAGAACACCTGGGTGTTGGGCCCTTTCCCTGAACCATCTGACAAATGTTCGTGAACCAGCCCTTGTGGTCCGTGAAGTCCTTGTGGTCCACCTATAGAAACCTAGAATCATAGGGTAGGAAGAGACCTCAGGAGGTCACCGAATCCAACCGCCTGCCCAAAGCAGGACCAACCCCAAGTAAATCATCCCAGCCAGGGCTTTGTCAAACTGGGATTTAAAAAACCTCTAGGGATGGCGATTCCACCACCTCCCTAGGCAACCCATTCCAGTGCTTCACCACCCTCCTAGGGAAATGGTAAAATTGTCAAATCTCCATGAGCACGGTCCCAGCTGTGGATTTCCTCACACTGAACTGGTTCCCCACAGAGCGGTAGCTATCCAGTGTGGCGAGCTTCTACAGGGTGAGGGTGATGCACTTCTGCAGGGGGATGGTGGGTTGCAGATGGGTGTCCCGTCGCCTGAGGGCAAGGGCAAGCCACTCGCAGAGCTCCAGGAAAGTAGCCTTCTGCATGCAGAAGTTCTGGAGCCACTGCTGGTCTTCCCACAGCTGCAGGATGATGCAGTCCCACCAGTTGGAACTGGTCTCCTTCTGCCAGAAGTGGCGTTCCACAGTGTGCAGGGGATGGAAGGGAAATTGGTACATCAGGAATGCCAGGGCCCAGGAAAAGCTGTCCCCTGGTCTGGGCTGTTGTCATGGTCCTGAAGCACTATGTGGGAAGTCTGCATGAACTACGCCATGAGGCGCAGCACAGGGCCCAGCAGCTCCGGCTTCATCACGAGTGCCGTGGTGTCTGCAAGGGCAACCAGAGCACATAGTGCGAGTTTGGTGTCCTCCAAGGGAGTAGGCAGTGCAGAAGTGTGAAACGCAGCTGTAAAGAGGAGCCTCTAAGCACGAGTCTCAGCTAGCCACAGGAAGCATCTACAGGAAGTGATTGTTCTCCCGATACCCTCCCAGGAGAGCTTCCAGAGGCTTTAAATAAGATGCAGTCTCCATTGTGGATGTGCTATTTTGAACAGTGGTGTCCCGTCATTACAGGCGACCTAGGTGGTCACCTAGGGCACCAAGATAAACGGCTGTTGAAGGCTTTGGAGGCGGGGGCGCTGATCGCGTGTTTTACCTAGGGCATCTGTTGCCGGCAGCTCGTCTAGGGCCACTCCTGATTTTGAAATAGTTATTTTAGAAGTTATTATTTCAAAATAAGTTATTTCCCCAGTGTAGACATGCTCTAAAAGAGGGATTTCACCAATAAAAATACATTGTTGTAGTGCAAACCCCCAGTGTAGACAAGCCCTTTGGGCTAGATTCTATTACCTTTACTGACTCTAAGCAACACCTTACTCTGCAGACATCCCTACTGAAGCGAACTACCAAGCTTGTTATTTCTAAATAATGGGCTGGTTATTTTGAAATCTGTATGCCTGCTTTCCTCGGGGAATGATGCTTATTTCAAAATAGTTATTAAGGGAGTTATTTCAAATTTAGCTATTTTAAAATAATTTCCTAGTGTAGACATGCCCTACCATACGGTGGGTAAAGGTAATGTCAAAATAGATGGCAGGTTGGAAAGCATGTGAATACAGATTTTTTAAAAAAATAAGTGAGTGAAACACTAGAACAGTGATATTTCTAACTTGAGAGACTATTAGGAGAGAGAGAGAGAGAAAAGGGGTCACCTGGCATGAATTGTCATATTCTGAGACTGAGAGTGATAACCAGCAGCACTGCTGCTAATATTTGTATAAAAATGTGAAGGGATTTCACAAATAGTTTAATGTCTGTGTCAGCTGAGGCTTGACATGACCATCAAGCATGCCTCTGGGTGTGCCCTACCAAGCCCAGTCTTTGCAGGGTTTGCCATGACTGGAGGGTTGACCTGACCTCTGGTAGGTGTGCGTGCATCTACATGCATGCAAACAGCATCTGAATGCTATTCTGAGGCAATAGCATCTATGTTAAGCAAATCATGAAATACTTACAGTCTGAAGTCATAAACAAAGAGTGCAAGACAGCTACTGCCTGAGGAATTTTCCTTAATTTAGGAATTGCTTTGAGCAAACATTACCTCTGCTTCCTGAACACAAGCAAGGCTACTGCCCTGGAAGTAATCTGTATTAGCATTACTGGAGTGACCACGTTGCCATAGTTACTGTTGGTTTCTGTATACCTAAAGCTTTAAGCATTTATTATAATTAAATGTTTTTCTCTCACCCCACCCCTCATTTGAAATTCTCTATGAGATGTGACATGAATTGCAATCATCTTTCTTATCTCCTACCCTTTTTTTATTGTTTTGTGGAATCTCTATCTATCTTAGTCTCAGATATATTTAGCCAAGATCACTGATTCATGCAGAGATTTGTTCTTCAGATATTGCTGCTGCTTTATTTTTAGTGATGTCTGGAGCAGACAATCCTTACTAGATTATATAACTTCAACTTCACTTTGTTTTTATTCTGATCCTATAGTGTAATCACATATATGACCAAAGATGCTGACTATTCTCAAATATTTAGCTTTGCATGGAGAGAGGATCGTACATGTTTGAACTAATCTGTCAAGGCAATCAAAATCTGGGCTGTGACACAGCTTGTTATCTGGGGAATCTGATATTCATTTTCACAACCATGATGAATGTTGAAATGAAAAGCTGCTGCCTTTAGAAATTGTATATTGATTACATTCTATTTGATTACATTCAGGAAATGTAACAAATTCCATTATTTAAAAGTGGCCTTTGCTGCTTTTTTTTATAACAATTGGAATAAAATCACTTCAAGTAGATTAAGTTTGTTCTGAACTTTCTAAAACTTCCAGAGTTTTCTGATTTTTATTTATTTGTTCGTTCGTTTGTTTATACAGATCTTTTCATCTCCATATGTCCAATCACTTATGGCATCTTGACTGATATCTCAAAGTAGAAGCACAATGTAGTCACATATTTTAAAATGGTTGTATGTATAGAATGCATAAGGACACAGTGGGCTAAGAAGATTTCACCAGCCTGACTTTGATGATATTGCTGACTCGTGGCAAAGCCATGGATGAATTAAGCAGGTCATCCCACATGAATGCCAAAAAGCAATAGCACATCACACCATAATGTACTTGATATACACCACATATATTACAGAAACACTATGGTATACAGTTCCCAAGTTCCTAATTTATTTTTATTAGAACTATTTTTTGTATCCCGCCACCTTGTGCTTCCGGCTCCTTTCGTACCATGAGGTCATCCATTCAGGACTTTGTTGGAGAGAATTGTAACTACTGCTTTTTGGAAACCGTTTATTATTTAAATTAGCTTTCTTTGCTTTTGAGAAAGTATACATTGTTAGCTGTTTCATTTGGCTGAGCTGCTGTATAGACATTCCGAAAAATCTCTACTGTTGTGTAGGAGCTTAATAATGGGAGGCAGTGTGGTCTAATGGCCAGGCCACTAGTCTGGGATCCAGGAAGGCCTGGGATTTATTCCTTGCTTTGCTATAGGCTTGTCAGCTGACCTTGTGGAAGTCACTGCTCTGTGCCTCAATCTCCCCACTTTGTAAAATGGAGATATTGATAGTATCCTCCTTTGTAAAGTGCTTTGAGATCTACCAGTTAAAAGAGAAAAGTGTTGTTATGATATTTATTACAGTAGAATCTAGATGACTCAGCTGAGATTGGGACTCTGCTAGGCACTGTACATATACACAATGAAAGTCCTTGTGATGAAGAGCTCATAGTCTAAATTGACAAGCCAGACAATATCTGGGAGAAAGGAAGTATTCTTTGTCCAGAAGGGGAACTGAGGTACAAAGAAAAAGCTCCTGACTCCACTGAAGTGAATGAGAGTTTTGCCATTGACTTTAACCAGGCCAGGATTTTACCCAGAGAGTCTCTCAAAGCACCATAGGAAGCCTGTAAAGCAAGGAATTGAACCCAGTTTTCCTGTCTCTCCCAATGCCTTAATGACAAGGTTTTCCTTCCTCATACCCTGACTTAATGGATACTTTTCTTCTCCTTGTAGTGTGGCCTCGTCAGTTTATTTGGGTGCTTCTATAGGTTGGTGAGCAGTAATGGGCTGCTGAGAACTTTCTTGCATGACTGATATTTTTGAATTCAGCCTTTTGTTCTGATGCTGGAGTGGGAGCCTCTTACTGCATCCACACTGCAGGGTTTTTGTGCAAGAAGTCTGTTGCGGAAGAGTTCTTGCGCTAAAGTGCGTCCACACCTCAAAATGCATCGCTTTTGTGATGCACGTTTGTGCAAGAGAGCATCCACAATGCATGGACACTCTTGTGCAAGAAAGCTCTGATGGCCATTCACAGAATGGCCATCAGAACACCTGTGCTTTTTCAGATAGGCTCTATTTGCACAAGAAACCCCTGTGGAGCGTCCACACATGCCTTTTTGTGCAACAGCTGTAGCACAAAAAGAAGTTATGCCTCGCAGAAGGAGGTTTACCTACACCATAAAAAGCCCTCTGTTCTGCCGTTTTACTGTTGATTTAATTGCGCAAAAGCGCACTTGAGGAGCAGATGCCATTTTTTAGCAAAAACCTTGAAGTGTAGATGTAGCCTCAGTGCTGTTGCTTTTCACTCTATACACTTCCCCTAAAAAAAAAAATGTGATGCAGACAAGAATTCACGGGCAGAGTCACTAGCAGATTCCACAGCGTGGTGTCCAAGCTGTAGGAAACAGCTGCAAGGTTTGTAGGATGAGTTGCTAAGTGCCCATTTTTAGTTTTGCTTTCTCACAGGAATAATTCTGCCAGAAACTGAATTTTTATAGAGAGCGGAATTTACTTTCCCTCCCTGCTGCTTCTAAAGCTGCAACTAAATGTTTGGCCCAAACAGCACAAATGAGCTCCATTAAACAAGGACTGCACACAGTCCCAACAAGTGACTGGTATTCTTCTGAGTTAAGGAAGTTGAAGTAATATCTTTTATTGGGTCAACTTCTGTTAGTGAGAGGGACAAGCTTGCAAGCTTACACAGAGCTCTTCTTCAGCGGTGTAAGCTTGAAAGCATGTCTCTCTTGCCAACAGAAATTAAGTCTAATAAAAGATTTAACCATTGCTCTAGCTCCATTAACTTCACCCACCTTATTTCTCAAAGATCCTGCACTGACACAGCTACCACTACAAAACATGCAATAATGGTAAATATTATATTTCTATGAATATTTTGTTTTTTGGCAGCAGACATGGATGGTTCCTCTGTATTGCTTTGTGTTCCTTACCTCAGCCCTTGCCTGGCTCAGCCAGGAGATTCTTGCACCTAAGCAACTGCTCTGGTTGGAAATGGGAAGACAATGTCCAGCCAGTTCCCTGTGTGCTCTCTCCCATATGGTCTCTATCTACCAGTGACAAAACTATGCTGATTTTTGTTGCGTCTATCTGTCCTGCAAGCTCCTTCCTGGGGACCTTTGGGATAGTAATTCTCTTGCCTTGCATAGGTGAAAGGTTCAGGCATTCAACTTTCCTGTTAACCTTTGGCAGAGCTGAGATATGAAGCTTAAACAATCTGGTAACTGCTTAGCAAAAGTTTAAAGCATGACCACCCTGGAGGTTTTTAAAAGGGAGCTAAGCACTGAGCACTGGAATTCAGGAAGCTCAAATTAACTCTTCCCAAGAATTCTGAATATTTGCCTACACCTATCTCGTCTCCTACACACACTAGACATCTGTTCCAAGCATTAGGGTGACCAAGACAAGGGCCCTCCCAGCAATCAGTCCTTTGTTATGAAATGAGTGAGAAGCTTATGAAAAGTTTGTGAATTCCCATGCTCAGTTTGAACATGGGGGGGCCTTAAAATACTCAGCGCAGAACTCCAAGTTTGTGGAGATGGCACCTGGAGATGCCGGATTAGTCCTGGTCATTTACATTTTAACTGGTGATTCATTATGACCAGCATAGTGCTTGAGACAGCCCTTGTTTTTTCATTTCTTGAACTACAGTATCTTGCCACATTTTTTTTTCACTCCACAAATGAATCTATCCACAGTGGAATCAACTTTACCTTTTCACCTTGTCTTCCTCCCAGTTCTTTGGCTATCTGTAGCAAACCACTTACTGAAGAAGTCCACTCTACAGAAAACAAAAACAACCACAAAAACCCTCTGTCAATGGATCTAGTGGCCTATAGGCGCTTGTGGGGTAGTGACCCTTCCCGCGCAAGATGGGGGCAAGCCACCCCTGCTTATTCTATCCTTTCTCTGGGGGTTGGGATACCCATTTCCTGGCGATGAGGCTTAGCACCATCACTCAAGGGGGGTCCCAGCCTACAGGGCTCCACAGACCTTTCGGGAGAGTCTACTTTCTCATCCACGGGTCCCCAACGAGCAGCTGGTGGATGTGGGGCTGCACCCTGCTCTGGTTCCTGCTACGCTATGGTGGGGTACCCTCTGCCCAATAGTCTATCGCCCTTAGTCCTTGTCTTGACATGGCTTGGAGTAGGTTGCGGTTGGTGCTGGTGGCGGTGGTGTTGGTATTGGCGGGGTAGTGGGGCCCGGGCCCACCCTTTTCGCCTGGCCCCAGCCCAGGGCCCTCAGGACAGAGGCGGGTCCTTCAGGGTGGTCCCCCAGAGCTGATTCCAGAACTCACCCCAATCCCTGTTAAATCCCTTCTGCCCTGGGCTGCTTCCTACCCCGCTATACGCTTCGCCTTCTGCTCCACCCTTGATCGAGGCTTCCGCACCTTACCGCTGCGCCATGTCTGAGGTCTCCGGGCCGAGGTAGAGTCACTGCCCTCCAGATGCTCGTGACAGAGTAAGTTTCGGGGGCCCACAGGCCCCTGGCTCCGTCACTCCCTCCTGGGGAGTCCTTTACCGGAATGGCAGCTGCCGGGGATCCTGAGGCTTGCCCGCCTGTCCCGGTCCTGATCTGGGGAACCCCTTTTGCCTTGTAGACCCTGAGGGGCTTGGTACTCCCCCGGGGCTCCGCTCGCCTCGCCTGCCCTGACATCGGCTTCCCCCCTGCCTCTTGGGCCGCTCCTTCCTCCTTCCACAGCCGGTCGCCCACTGCATCTGCACGCCCTCCAGCCTCCCCTTCTGAGCGTGCTGACACTCCCCTTGAACGGCCCGCCAGGCCGTTTCCGCATGTGTGGCAGCATTTCAGCATGCGGCAGTGCTCAGCGCTGAGTGCTGTGGCGAGCTCTGAGAGGGGGCGGGGCAAGGGCGCCCTGTCACACCCTCTTTCCATGTCCCCGTTTTATGCCCTCATTTTATGCTCTCTATTCCAGCTCCATTTATCACAGTGAACTATCATCTAGCTTCTTACTTATTGTCATCATAGCCCATTTTTGCCCCCTCCGTACCATTGTCATTACTCATCAAAAAGTCCACTTGACGGAAGTACCCTCAGCAATTACTACCCCATTTTTAGCTTGCAATTTGTAAGCAAATTGTTGGAGACAGAATAATCTCTCCTACCTGCTCCATTTCCAGGATATTCCTTGACTCATTCTCATCTGGTTTCTGCCTAGCTGTGAGACTTACTAAATGATGCGAACTGAGTGATAGTTGATTTATTGAAAGAAGTCAGATGCCTTTTCCAATTTGCGGAAGACCTTGGAACTGCTCAGACCAAGGTAAATTGTGTGTTGAAGTATCTTTAGCAAATGATAATGCAAGGCATAAAAAACAGACAGAGGCAATAACAACAAGCTTCCTGCCTGTAACGGCCTGGAATATTTACAGTCAGCAACAATTTTAGAGTAAGCACATTCTTTTGGCTCCCCTACCCAAATATATGGCTTGTACTTCAATGTGTCCCCTCATATGTCTCAGTTCTGTGCATGACACTACTTTTTACTTCTATCCTCCGTCTCCTTGAACACTTTGTTGGTGTCTCTGGATCTCTTCTTTGATTTTTCCCATAACTTGTTAATAGTTCTGTCTTTGTCTCTGATGCCTGTTGCACATGTGGGCCTCTCAATTGCTCCACTCTGGAGAGAATTAAATCTATTCTCAGTCCCTTTTCTTCTATTTCTACCTCCTCCCAACTGAATGCATCATTTCATAGCACCTAGCTCTCTCATTCAAATCCTTTATTGTCTCACTCCAGATCCTGGCCTGCTGGCTCTCTCAATGCCTAAGTGCCTGGCTCCATCTAAACCGGTATGTCAAAGACTTTCTTTGTTTACCCTCAGGTGTGTTTAGTTGTTCCATAACATTTCTCATCTCAGACCCGCCTTTCACCACGGGGCCTATAATCGTGGAGGCCTCTCAACCCCGTGATCTCCTTTGCACCTGGAAGTTTTGTGCTCTTCAAGTCTGCCTGCTGTCACTGTCACCAAACTGCTCCCTTGTGCTTGCTCTTCAGAATCACTCATTCGTGCACCTGACACTTGACTCCTTGATTGCTGCCATTCCCTGCTTGGTGACCTCTCAAAGCTGCTCATCTCTCCAAACTCCTGACTGCTCATAACACACAGCTTCTCCATCACGGAACATTTATTCTCAGAGATCTCAGCTGGTTCTCTATCCACTTCTATATCTGCCAGTGCCACAAAAGGATGTTTGCCCTCAAGGCCATTCATACGCTACGTCATCATCACTTCACCCTCTACCATCCTGACTCTATCATCTTACTCCACTGTTCCCTCATTCCCTCCTCTTGGCTGGCCACAGTTCCGTAACTGCCACAGCACCAGCAAGCTGAAATTATTGACTTTCCTTCTGCTCTGCAAAAGGTCCAATCTTACAAGACTGAAGTCAGAGGGAGTTATGGGCGCTCAACCTCCTACAATCTCAGGTCCTAATTCCCTAGTCTCCATAGAAAATCATCCCTGCCCCAAGCCCCATCTCATTTCACCATCAGTCTCTGCTCTGGCTTCGTTGATTACTGCTCAAAACTCATCTCTACAATGTTATCCACTAGAGCTGGCTGAATAACTTACTTAATGTTTAGCCTCTTTTTCTGCTTGCAGAATATCTGAGTAGATCACAATTACCTTCAATGCACTCTACAGAGAATTCAGTGAGGGGATCAACTGTGAAGGTCAACATTTGAGTTCCCTTGGGACCAGGCTTGTAAACCACCTCTTCCTGAACCCCCATGTTGTGTTATCTCATTTCATCATCCTTTTCCATTCTAGCTCCATTTGTCACAGCCATCAGGAACAATTCCAGCACAAATACTGGCATGTATGACTTTACAAATGTGGTGTTAGTGAATGTGGGGTTTGTTTGGGGTTTTTTTGGTTTGTTTGTTTTCTGCAACCCAGGGATCCCAATTTTTTATTTTATTTGACTGGAAAACAGAAGAAAAAAGTCTGAAAATGAACTGTTAACCCCATTATAAAATAACATTTGTTGATGTCTATTTTTTTATATATTAAATAGGAATTAAACATTTTCAAGTATAGTATGTATTCCAAATAATCTTCCACTGAACCAGTGGAAAAAGAAATAGTCCTTTAACATACCAATACATTTTCTTACCTGTATATTTCCTTACTAATCACAGTTAATGCTCTGGGCCTATAATGAACTCCACGCAATGGACCTTTGAATCCATACAGTGGCCAGCAGATTGATTAGTCAACCAGGAGCCTGGCTCTACCTATGCAGAGTTCATTATGGAACTGGAGGCTACATTTGTAAAATGTCTTTACTTGTTTCTGGATTTTATTTGCTTTGGCTGATGTGCTAGTGAACTCAGTTTTGGTTTATAGTGAGTTTTACTTTTTGGACATATCTCCCAGCACAAGGCCTGGGTTGCAAACACTGCAGGGGAATGTTTTTAATGCCACCCAGACAACTATTTTCATTGGCATGTTTTTAAAAAGCCCAGAAACAGTTTATTAACGTTAGGATTTGTAAAACCCTACATTTTGGGTCAGTCTTGACCAAAGGAAAGCCTCTTACTTCATACATTGACAAAACTTTATTTCCCCAACTTACACTTATTACATCAAATGACAGCAATATGGCAAAGGACAGTTGTTATTGGTGAATTAACAGAAATTGTGACACTGCTTGGTAAAGCGATTAGCTGTAATTTAGATTAGGGATGCCATGATTTTCAATTTAAAGAGGGAAGGTACTGTCTAGGAAAGGCAGTGAGCTTTGCCACAGAGCTTAGCTGAAACGCTGCAACTCCTGAGTTCTAACTGCGATGCTGCAAAATGTAATGTGTAATTTTTTGAGAACTATGGTAACTGTCACTGTGTCTGTAAGACCAGGAACATTCTGGGTTCAGAAGAGATTGCTGGGTGGTAGTTGTTGCCACTAAAGCTAAATACCTGTAGTATGTGAACTTGAGTGAACCAGTACTGGATGTTTCCTGTAATTTTATTTTTAATTTCTGCTAACTTGATTCATTTTTATTGTTGCGTCTCAATGAATTCATGAAGCTTGATTCTCCCCATGCACACCTGTAACTTGATAAAGGTAAATGAAATTACAATGGTGCAAGGGGAAGGTGATTCAGGTCTATTGTTGTTTATTTAAGGCATGAGTGGGTTCTGGAGAGACAATGCCAAGGAACACTTCTGTGGACTTGAGCAAGGCTTGTTACACTGATGCTTCTGTTCCTGTGTTGTAGAATTTCATGTTATGATCAGTTTCACAATATTGATAAAGTTATACCAATGTTACAAAACTGCAAGGAATCTTACCAGATATGCCATGTAAGGTATCTGTGAAAATGTTATGAATTGACAAGTATGATAAGAACTTAAGAACACCAGACAGGGTCAGACTAAAAGTCCATCTAGCCCAGTATCTTTTCTTCCAACAGTGGCCAATGCCAGTTGCCCCAGAGAGTAATCAAGTGATCCCTCTCCTGTCACCCATTTCCATCCTCTGAGAAACAGAGGCTATGGACACCATTCCTGCCCATCCTGGCTAATAGCCACTGATGGACCTAAGTTCCATGAATTTATGTAGTTTTTTTTAACCCTGTTAAAGACCTGGTCTTCACAACATTCTCTGGCAGGGATTCCATGGGTTGACTGCGCTGCATGAAGAAAAACCTCCTTTTGTTTGTCTTAAACCTGCTACCTAATAATTTGAATTGGTGACCCTTAATTCTTATATTATGGGAACAAGTAAATAACTTTTCCTTATTCGCTTTCTCCACACCAGTCATGATTTTATAGACCTCTATCATATCGCCCCTTAGTCTCTTCTTTTCTAAGGTGAAAAGTCCCAGTCTCTTTAGCCTCTCTTCATATGGTACCTGTTCCAAACCCCTAATAATTTTTGTTGCCCTTTTCTGAACCTTTTCCAATGCCAATATATCTTTTTTGAGATGAGGCAACCATATCTGTAGGTAGTATTCAAGATGTGGGTGTACCATAGTTTTATATAGAGACAATAAGATACTCTCTGTCTTATTCTCTATCCCTTTTTTAATGATTCCTAACATTGTTTGCTTTTTTTACTGCTGCTGCACATTGAGTGGATGTTTTCAGAGAACTATACAAAATGACTCCAACATCTCTTTTGAGTGGCTATAGCTAAATTAATCACCATTATTTTGTATGTATAGTTGGGATTATTTTTGCAATATGCATTATTTTGCATTTATCAACATTAAAATTAATTTGCCATTTTGTTTCCCAATCACCTAGTTTGGTGAGATCTTTTTGAAGCTCTTCACAGTCTGCTTTGTTCCTAACTATCTTGAGTAGTTGTGTATCATCTGCAAATTTTGACATATCACTGTTTACCCCTTTCTCCAAGGGTATGACTACACTTCAGAGTTTTGTCAGAAAACCGTTTGTTTTTCTGACAAAAGTTGAGTAACGTGCACACTGTAATCGCGTTCTTCTGAAAGTAAATCAAAAGAACAGAGGGTTTTTTCCGGTGTTTGTAATTCTCTTTCTACGAGGGAGTTCTTTCGAAAGAAGAGGAAGGAGGAAAAAAAGCACAGGTGCCCTGGTGGTGACTCTGTCCGTAGTAATCACAGCTTAAATGCGAGATAGTGTCCACACTGAGTGTGGATGCTTTCTTTTGGAAATTTTTTTTTTTGGAAGATCACTTCCAAAAAAAAAAAAAAAGGTTCTTCTGAAAAAAGCCTGAAGTCTAGACATAGCCCAGATCATTTATAAATATGTTGAATAGGATTGGTCTTAGTTCAGATCCCAATGGGACCCCACTAGTTACCTCTCTACACTCTGAAAACTTACCATTTATTCCTACCATTTGTTTCCTGTTTTTTAACTAATTATCAATACATGATGATCTTGTTTATGTATTTGCATTACCTTCATATTGTGAGTTATAGATATATATGGCACATCTGTATTTCAAAACTTGAGCTGTGTTTCTGGGTAACATCTTTATATTGGCATGTGTACTGTCTAGTCTATTCAATGGCCCATCAAGGATCATCAGCTGTACACTGAACCCATTGAAAGTAGCCAAGGCATGCATCTGATGAATCAGCAAGACATGTATTGATAGAACTTGTGCAATGTGTGTATTTGGGACAAAGGAATTACAATCCACATGGCAAAATAATATAAGAGGCAGCTGCATCATTTCCATTTTGTCTTGCTTCTTACCTCTGGAGTAACTTTTCTACAAAGGAAACTCTGAACAAAGGGCAGAATGACCTATCCAAATTGTGGATATATTTCAAAGGGACTCCCAAGCCTACAAACTCACCAATACTGCTAAAAACCTGACTGTGAAGTCTCTCTATGTATCTGAGTGTTTTATCATTTAACAATGATATTTAACATTTAACTCTTCTGGTTCTTTCTTTTTTCCTTATAATAAGCCTTTAGTGTAGACACAAAAGGGTTGGCTGACTGTATAATATTTTGGGTAAGATGCAAACTAATGTTGACCTGGTAACTTGGGTCCTGAAGAATATTTTGGATATGTGAGCAGAGTTTTTAAATAACTTCTCACTGGACTGGACCTACGTGCTGATTGGGAACCTGAGAATTGGAATTTAAGAAAGGGAACTGAATGTGATTTCTCTTCTCGGCTTCTCAATAACCAGCGTGAGGTATTAGAAGCACAGTTTGTAACTGGTTGGTGAGTTTAACTTCAGTGTTAACCACCAGTTTTTGGAGTATCTGCTCTTTCTTTAGCAGCATGCCCTGATCTTCTTATTTTCAATGAGGGTGCCCCAGGCCAAACAGACCCTGGGTCAAACAGACCTAACATTTCTTATTTTTAAAGTGCAATAATATTGAAGCCAGTTTAAAATTTTTGAATGCTCAGGGTTGGCAATACTGCAGTTCTCCACTTGTAATATGGGGACAAATATTACAATGCCATAGGGTATTAAAAACATTAATTAATTAATATGTACAGCCGCTCCCCGATTTATGGCCACCTCTACTTACAACCATCCGCACTTACGATCAAAGCGGTCGTAAATTCGGATCTGAGTTACGAATGACGATCCGCGCTTATGAACAGCGCGGTCGCCATGTAACTCTATGGGATCCGAGTTATGAACATTTCAAGTTATGGACCAAGTATTGGTCCGTAACTCGTTCATAACTCAGAGAGCGGCTGTACTAAGTCCTATGAATAGGCAAAATGATTGGTGAAGGGGGTATAATTATTACAATGTCACAGGGTATAGTAAAAATGAATTAATATTTGCAAAGTATGAATAGGTAAAGTGCTTGGTAAGAACCAAATATTAAGTTATCAAACACCACATTGAAATAAAGTTCTCTGTATCAGAGTCTCACACTAAGGGAAGAACAATCTATTGAATTTTTAGGAACAAGACCATTTACTGTTGATTTTAGGTTCTTTAAGCCTTTGATATTGATTTTTTTGTTTTACATCTAGCTGTGAATTTTTTTTCTTGGATGGGATTTTAGGAGGCAACATAATTTTCTTGCTTTTTGGTTTTGAACATTCAATATACAGTAATACCTGTGCGCACAAGATAGGAAGTGGGGTGAGGGAATTGTACTTATTTGTTGTACGTAAACAGATCTTATAGGAAGAGACACATTAGAAATGCATAGACTGATATTTTATAGATCACAGCGTTGCAGTCTGCATGTTATACAGGCGATGACATTATATACTCTACCTGCTTGTTAGGAGGTTACTGTTTCTGCATTTGGATTTAGAAAGGAAATGTGTAGGAAGACTGGAAAGTTTCTTGCGGTTAGTGAGAAGAGGGAACTGGGATCCCATGTCTTCTCAATTGCCACTTGCTCACTGTTTAACCTAATTCTTGAGGCCCTGAGCCTGCAGCCCTATGCAAAGCCTTGCACCCCTTTGAAGCCATAGGCATAGAGGAACAGGGAGGCTACATCTACACTGCAATGTTTTTGCGCAAAAATGGCCATTTTTGTGTAAAAACCTGCAGAGCGTCCACACCTCAAATGTGCTTTTGCACAAGTAAATCAGCAGTAAAACTGCAGAACAGAGGGCTTTTGCCAGTGTAGGTAAACCTGCTTCTATAAGGCATAACTCCCTTTTGCGCTATAGCTATTGTGCAAAAAGGTAAGTGTGGATGCCCCAGAGGGGTTTCTTGCAAAAGAAACCCCTATGGGAAAAAGTACAGGTGCTCTGATGGCCATTCTGTAAATGGCCAGCAGAGCTTTCTTGCGCAAGAGCGTCCCTGCAGCGTGGACACACTCTTGCGCAACAGCACTTTGCTTCTGCGACTTGCTTTGTGGGGTGGATGTGTTCTTGCACAAGCAGCCTGCAGTGTAGGCGGATGTGTTCTTGCACAAGCAGCCTGCAGTGTAGGCGGATGTGTTCTTGCACAAGCAGCCTGCAGTGTAGGTGGATGTGTTCTTGCACAAGCAGCCTGCAGTGTAGACGTAGCTGTAGGATGCTCCCCCCCCAAATGCAAGCCTCAGACAGACATGGAATTTGGTTGCTATCTGAAGCCCCATTGGCCGAGCTACAGCGCCTCCCGCCAAGGCAGAAGTCAAAGTACCCCACTGACTCGGGGATGCAAGGTTCTGCCTGCCCGCTGGGGGCGTGCCCGGGTTTTCTGTACGTCCCTTTACCCCGCTCTGAAAAGGGCACCACCCACCCTCTTCCTAAATGAGCACATGGCTGCGCGCCCAGCCTCTCCTAATCGGCGCATCTCGGGCCCCGCAACGGGGTGTTGGCAACAACAACGAAATCCTTTGCATGGGGCCAATGGGGAGATAAAAAGGCTGGAGCGAGCCGTGCCACCGAGCCCCCCCGTCTCTGTTCTCTGCCCTCCGAGCGCCCCTGCGCATCCCGGCGGCTCTCTCGGTTCCAATGAGCGGGCTGGCTGGAAGCGTGCCCGGGGCTTTCCCCCAGCGCCGGTTTCCAGGACAAGTGCCCGCGTCTCCCACTGCAGCCTGGTTTAGCTCAGGCCGGCTCGACACCTTTCTCTGCAGGGCTGGCCGCTTGCAGTGAGCCTGGCTCTCCTGTAGGCTACAATGTGTCAGTTGTTATAAAATCTGGGAGGCGGAGCCGGCCTGGGTGACGTAGGGAGAGCTCAATTCAAGCCTGCAGTAAAAGCAGGGCTGTGTACAGGCTCCAGGGGACCGAGCAAATGCATTTCCAGGAGGCAAACTTCTCTCTCTGCTTTTTAATGCTCTCGGCTAATCAGACGTACCGAGGGGTGGGGGAAGCGAAATGAGAGCCCCCTTTGCAACCTGACCTTCTTGGATTCAAGCCAAGCCTCCCTTGATTGCGCTGGGCTCGACTGCATGCTGCGAAGGAGGAGCCCTTGCCTGTCTGTGTTGCTGGGCTGGGCTGCTTCTATATTCTGATGTATTTTTTTCAATCTCTCTGAAGATTTGGGTGCAGCTGAGATTTTCCCCTCCTCCCACCTTTTAGTGCTGTTTCCACAAGGGCAAGCTTCCAAGCTTCCGTTCTGGTGCCCCTTGGTTCTTGCAAATGAAGGGGATTCTTTTTGCCAAGGGAGAGAAGGAGGGTTTTTTATCTTTGCAGCGAAGTGAAACAGACCCGCTTGAAAAGCTGCGAAACTGACTCACTGTGATCACATAGAGCGGAGCAGACAGGGGGACTTTAAAAAGAGAGACAGAGAGAGAGGATCGTAGGATCTCTTAGATCTTTCAAAAGATGTCATCTCAAACTAAGTTCAAGAAAGACAAAGAGATCATAGCAGAATATGAAACTCAAGTAAAAGGTTAGTGGACGCTTTACCTTTTGACTCCCTCCCGCCTTCCTCCCCTTCTGTTTCTCATTGTCAAATCATATTATGCATAAATAATCTTATTGTGAAAATCCTGGCTAAGCAGCCCGAGCCTTGGTTGTTTTATTTTCTGCCTGTGATTGTACAGAGGGAACGAGCGGGTTGGAGTGTGGATTATACTATGGGTAGTAAAAGCTGCATTGCAGTTGTATGAAAGCTATACGGTTGGCTTTAGGAGTGTCAGTTTTAGTAAGATCCATACTTCCCCTTCTTGATGGCGATAAGTCATTCTAAAGCCATTTTGATTAATGGCACCTTCCTCAGATAATACAAAGTCCTTTTCTCTCTATGAATATGTATGTAGCCATCTGTTTGTTGTATACATAAAGCAATTGACATTTAGTATGCAGTATGTAGGCAAGCATGTATACCTCCCATGTAAAGCATTTCTTCATATTACACATATTGGAGATGAGAATATTATCTATTCCATGAAGTAATATTTAGGGTGTATCTTAATCTTACTAAAATCAATGAGGTCCAAGTGTAGGACTGGCACTTCATCCTTAGCTCCCAGGTCACACAATATTATGCCTAGGCATAGTGCTAGAACATATGTTGCACACACCCTCTGCTGTGAAACCTCTGCAATAATAGGGTGGGTTCTGCATGGAATTTCTGGTATCAATGCAATGTACTTATTCCTGATTCAGTAGTTCTGCATTAATGTACCATCATCTGTGGCTTTCCTCCCTTCTTTTAAATAAGTTTTTTTTTTTAATTCTCATTCAGAAATTAAGGCCCAGTGCATGGTTGAGTTTTTTAACTACAGAGTATTGACACAACAGATTGTGTTGCCCAGTGTGGAACGAATATGGGATGTTGTATCATTCTCTACTTATGGCTTTTTTAAAAAAATCTGTGGATTATTGATAGGATAACCCAAAGAACTATTACAGTCTGTTGTGTGTGCACGCACTTGCCATCTGCTGAGAGGCACCAAATTCTGTGGACTGTGAAAAGAAAAAAAAATCATTGAGAAACTTTGGATGTGAAGTCAATAGTGAGCAATTGCTACTTATTAAAATGGAGTGGTGATCTTCACTTATTTATTTTGCTTACACTTTCCCATGCCATTAACAGTTGAGACCCATATCTTGCAAACAATAAGTTCATCTTTAAGTTTATGCCCATGAGTCTTCCTTTTGAATTCAAGAGGGCTCCTTGCGTGCATAGGATTAAACACCAGTGCAAGTGTTATGTAGGATCAGGAGCCTACAAAATACTTGCACTGGTAAATGGGATTGTTGGTGTGTTTTTATAATTAAATAAAGTGTACCATGTTTGTTTGCATCCTGGTAACATAGGCCCTGGTCCTGGCAATACTTTTGCAAGTGATTTGATGTTTATTTGTAGTTCTGGTGAAGTCAGTGGAGTACTTGTGGGAATAAAAATTACTTCTGTGAGTAAATGTTTTGCAGGATCAGGTCCTTTAAGGCAGACCACTCTAGTTTTAGATTTTACAGATACAATGTAATAAAAATTCCTAAATTAAGATTATTGAATGCAAAATTTCAGGCAACGAATTAATTTTTATTGCAGCTGGATTTATAATGGAAAAGTTGGCATCTTCTAGTCTAATGACAGTACAGATGGCTCCAGTGTAGTGTAAGGAGGGAGGATGGTTGGGTGTGTGTAAATGTGTAACTGCATGTGAATAATGTGTGCATATAGTTTTATTCTGATCATTAAAATGTGATTTTTTTTTTTAAAAAATTCTGGATCTCATAATTTCTCTATTGTTCTTGGATATCCTTTCACTCTGTGAGGGAGCTCCTTAATTTTGTTCATAGTACCATCATTTATAATAATCCATATCTTGGATTATTTTTGTTGATGGCAAAAAAGCTCTTGTGCTTGCAATTTTAAATTATTTATTGTTAATGTGTTTCCATTAAAGCCCCCCAGATGATATAGATGTAAGATTGTATTGGAATCAGTTCCTATGATATATTATCCACGATATGGTAGCAGAGTTTAAAAATGTGAAATGCCTCGGTGAGGGAAGATTGTTGAACACTTAAAGCAAAAGAACTTTATTTATTCTCACTAATTGTCAGCTTGTGTCATTTTCGTCCTGAATTCAGCCACTTCACCCGCCCCAGATACATCATTTAAATTGAACTGCTGCTTGGATCGCTCAAACTATTGCCAGATGGGAGGATTTTGAGGAGGGGGCTGTCAGTTGATTTTGTGCCATTGTTTACTCTTTTTTCCATTTCAGCCTTTTGTAGCTGGCTTTGAAGAATGATATAATAGTCACAACATATACCGCTTGGTGCCAATTACCTTTCTCCTCATGTATAATTTGGGCAAATTGATGTTATTGCACCCTGCAGTTAAGCAGATGAAATACTGTCTTAGCCTATGAAATCTCTCTGCTTTAAGGGAAAGGGAGGGATTTGCTTTTACTCCTCAAGACTGACCCATGCTTATACCATGTTTTAAAGATGGATTGGCCAATTGTGGCCCAAGTTTCTACCCCTACCCTGCTGTCATTACTATGGCTATGAGAGGCTAACTGAAGGTTGGGTAATGGCTTATTCTTACTAATAAGTTTTTCCATGAAGATCTCCGTGCTCTTTTTTTGGTGCATGAGACAATTCAAAATATTAGTTTGCCATGATTGTTCATTGCCTGATTCAGCAAAATGGAAATGTTGAAGCTGCAAGATCACTGCGTGGAATGTATCCCCCCTTGGATTCTCTTTCATCAGAGAAATTGGGACTTGGGCCAGGCCACTTTTCTGGGTGGCAGCAACAAAGAATTGTTTTGCGTATAGAGTTGGTATAATTTTCTTGAGGTTGTTCCATTCTTACAGTGCCTTTTGTATTTACAGCAAATTCTGGTTTTTGATACAACTGCCTGGTCTGTCCTTCAGTGTGAATGTATGTTAATTTATGCGTTGCTGTAGGCTGCAGTGATGAGAGAGGGTTTGTTTAGGATGATGCCGCGGCCTATGACTAGGACTAACCCGATGAAATTCAGAAAAGGAGAATGTACACAGTGGGCCTGGTCCACCTCTGTCGACAGCTGGCAGGACTCTTGTGAAATCAGTGGAGTTACCTCTGTATTAAACTGCACTGCTGGAGAGTAAATCAGAGCCAGAATTTTTTACCAGCAGAAACTTCGGAACAGATTTTGAATGGTGAATAGTCTCCACGGGCAGTGGTGGGAGCCGAAATCAATCCTAAACGGGGCAACACATTAGAAAGTAGATTGTAGGGAATAACTGCACTGATGGTTTTCCCCTACCCTGGGCAGGATGAATCTTCTCAGTTTGGTGATCATGACCATTGTTCCTTCTAACGTTTCCCACCCTAGAGCAGAATGAATCTTCAAATGTGTACCAGCGTGGAGGTGAAGGGCAGCATGTCACCATTATATTGGTGCACATAACAAAATATTCATGTGACAGGAGTGGGGCCAAGGGATTCTGAATGGGGGAGGCAAGGCTGGAGCACAGGACTGGGGTGCAGGAGTATGAGGGCTCTTGCTGGGGGTGTGGACTCTGGGGAGGGGGCTGGTATTGAGGGGCTCAGGGCTGGAGTCAAGAGCTGTGGCTGGGGATGCAGGCTCTTGGGTGGGGCTTGGGATGAGGGGTTTGGAGAGTAGGAGGGGGACTCCAGGTTTGGGAAGGGGCTCAGGGCTGAGGGTCGGGGTGCAGGAGGGGGGGACAGGCTCTGGGCTGGGGATGAGGGCTTTGGGGTGCAGGAGGGAGCTCAGGACTGGAGGGGTCTCAAGGTGGGACAGGGGTTGGGGCTCGGGCTTAGCTGGCTGTCACCCTGCTGGAGCTGAGGCAACTCAGTGCTGGGGCTAGTGAGGAGGGTCTCTCCTGCCTGTCATCGCTAGCAACCGTAGGGCTTGGGGAGAAATCTCTCCCCGCTGCAACCCTGAGCCTCTGTGCAGGGCTTAATGGGAACCACTGCGGCTTAGGGAGAACTTAGGTATGACCTCTCCTTCCTTTCGTTCCTAGTGTCAGGAGAGTGGGGTCATTCTGCCCTTCACATGTTGCTAAATGGTCAGACTAGAGGTATGATTCTGGCTTTATTTAAATCAGTGGCAGAACTCCTGTTAAAAGTTTTGCGTCCCCGACTTCTCCCAGATGGTCAGAACAGTTCTTCTGGCTTGTTCAATGGGAGAGTGGATCCCAGTCTGAAAGCCTGGGAACTACAGGAATAGATAAACCAGTTGCTCTTTTTCTCTTAACCGCAGTGGCTCCATGAAGAGAATGGCAAATTGCTTTGAATGGCAGTGCTCACAATGCTGAACTTTAAAACGAAGCCAACATGTAAGAGGAAAAATTATGGTTGGGCAGGAATGTTTATTTAATTGTCTCTTTGATCATGTTTCATAGTTGTGCACCCAAATGGTGGAGTAGTTCATAGCTCCAGATGTTGAGCCCCACTGTGCAGAACGCAGACAGGCCTGTGACAGGGAAGCCTGCCTTCCTTCTTCAAGGGAGGGAAAGTTCTGTAAACCTCATGTACTTCCTGTGCAAACAGAAAGGCGTGAGGTGCTTTGGAGTCAAGCAAATGGTGCTGTAATGTACAGGATTTATCCACATCCATCTGTGGTGCAAACAAGCTCCTTCACCAAGGCCATTGATGGCAGCCTGACAACATCTGTTTTCTCTGTCTCATCCTCCTTTCCCTCTGGGACATTCAGATCTCTATCCAAACTTCCCCCACGTCTGGGTGTGTTTAGTTCCATGTGTTTGGTTCAGGCCCATCTATTTCTGACATAATCTTTGCAGTTATTAATCAAATTCTGCTTTCTAAACCTGAACAGCCCTATTGAAGGCAGTGAGCTGAGTTGCATGGATGTAAGCTTGAGGAGAACTGGCCTGATGTTTTTCTTTCTGACCAGCCTAGGTCTTGTCATTTTCTGGACACTTTGTAGACTAAAATGGAGAAAACTAGCAAGAGAAAGAGACTAATGGAAACAAAATGCTGGCATTGGAACAGCTGGCACATGAATATCACAGGAGAAAATTGAAGAAACATTTCTCTTTATGGAGAAGAGGCCAGAACTGTGAATGTTAAAAAGTGTTCCAAAAGGCTAGATCAAAAAGGGAGAGGGTGCAGAAAAAAAATCACACATTTGCTTCCAGAGAAGTATTTTCACCTGCGGGGAGGGGAGAGAAGAAGTTTGCTGTAGTGGTAGGTTTAAAATTCCACCCCGCCCCCCAAGAAAAGATTTATGATCCATGCAGGGATGTGCGTGATTGCTGGCATGTACAAAATCAGTTTATTATAGAGGAAGTTTCTGTGACTTGTGATACAGTGGTGACAGAAATCATGGCTACATTAAATGGTAGCTTTCTCATCCAATGTGTCAGAGGCCAGAATGGAGAGACTCTAATTTCCATCTCTTCCATCCATTCATAAGATGGGGGACAACTAATCTAGAAATAGCAGGCCCTCCTAGTGAAGAGGCCTCCAAGTGATTTACATATGGTATCTCACAAATCAGATCTGTTAACTTTTAAAAGACAAACCCGTGATTCCAGACAGGCCACTGCATGTTGTGTGCATGTTAATGTACATGGATGTTGCTGCTAACAGAGCAGTTACTTTAGTGGACTAGATGCAGATCAGCCTTAGCTGAGACAAGAAAAAGGGACTAAACTTAAAACACTAAAATTGACTCAGTGGGAAAAATGCGATGTAAACATCACAACACAGTAAACTGAGGAAGAACTAGGCACAATAAAGGAAAACAAAGAATGCTTACCAGGGGAAAAATCACCAGGATGCTGAGAGAGAGGGAGGGAAGAGCTGGGGAAAAGCACTCAATTTTAACAGTAGCTCTAGCTAGAAAGAATAGAAAATATGCAGATGAAAGCCAAACCATACGTCCAGTGAAGTGACTAGGGAACTTTGCTATTGATTTCAACGAGTGGGTACAAATCTAAAGCTTTCTAAGGTGTGCAGGTAGTCAAAGAAGAACTGAAAGCATAAAAGTGCAGAATAGACATGGAGGTGATGTCACTTTGTTTACATATTGCAAAATCTCAAAGAAGAGGGACAAATGATTAGTCACCGGCTGGATTGTTTGGAAAAAGAATAAAAGGTGAGTTCCAACTACAGGGATGGGGGTGGGATGGGGAATGCGATCGTCTTTCTCATTATCGGATAATAAAGCTCTGGAATAAGCTTCCTCCCCAATGGGGGTTGTGGAATTTCTTATCACTGAAGGTTTTTAACAACAGATTGGACTTCAAGGATGGGCTAGGTTTACTCGGTCCTTCCTCAGTCAGGCCGTTGTACTTGGTGACTTGTCCCAGGTCCCTTCTAGCTCTTCATTTCTATGATTCTGTTCACAAATACCTGAAGAGTAATAAACACAGGGGATGGAGAGGATTTATGTAATGGATGGTTTGACAGTGGATAATGAGAGGAAACCATGAAAAAGGGCATTTAGGCTGAATATCAATAAACTTTTCTTGATACTGAGATTGCAAGTGGCTAAGGCCCCACTGCTTGTGCAATTTAAATAGTAGACTGGAGCACGAGGTAAGGTTACCAAATGAACTGACCCCAGCTTTGGTCTTGGGCAATTTACTTTCAGTGAAAATCAACTGTGCTCGGTATCCACATGAGGAATATGCGCCATTTGCATTCCATTTGAGGGCTGAAATGGAAGAGAAGTGATGAGTAGTTCTTGGACGCAAGGGCAATTTTCCTCCTGAATGTGTGTCTGTCTCTCTCTGGGGAATGGGGATAATTATATTAATTGACCTCATGGGGCAAAGGGGTGGTTGTGAAGACTAGGCAATGCTTGCACTGTGCCACACTTTGAAGATATAAGGTAGTTATACACATGGGCTGCATCTAGATTGGCACGATTTTCCGGAAATGCTTTTAACAGAACAGTTTTCCGTTAAAAGCATTTTCGGAACAGAGCTTCTAGATTGGCACGGACGCTTTTCCACAAAAGCACTTTTTGTGGAAAAGCATCCATGCCAATCTAGACGTGCTTTTCCGCAAAAAAGCCCCGATCGCCATTTTCGCAATTGGGGCTTTTTTGTGGAAAACAAATCTGAGCTGTCTACACTGGCCCTTTTGCACAAAAGCTTTGCGCAAAAGGGACTTCTGCTCCCGTTCAGGCAAAATAGTATTTCCGCAAGAAGCACTGATTTCTTACAGTAGGAAGTCAGTGCTTTTGTGGAAATTCAAGCAGCCAGTGTTGATAGCTGGCAAGTTTTTCCAGAAAAGCGGCTGATTTTCCGGAAAAACTGGCCAGTTTGAGACACAGCCCTACACTAGTGATAGGTATGTTGGTAGCATTATTACTGGGCTTGATGCAGGGGGCCCAGGACTAGGTAACCTAAAAGCTCTTGTCCATTTGTAATGTCTGTGCAGTTGGATAACCTGGACATACTGGATGAAAATATGTGGCTTGTATTTATCTGACCCTGGTAACTAAAGGTTCCCAGAGGGTTGAGTTGAGGAGCAGTGGGCGCTGTCCGGGGTTCTCTGCTTGGTGTCCCCATCCGGCTCCCTTATTTTGAACCTCTAACCCGCACTCCTTGATCCTTTATTCATTATTTGTCCCAAGCAATTAATTGGACATGGGTCCAGTGTCCCTCCCATAAGGCTGGGGAGGGGCTTTTAGAAGGTGGGCGGGCTTCGCCCGCCCACCATCCCATGTTTTCAAATAGACCCAGAGGGTTGAGGGGGGGGAAACTGCTCTTAGACCCTCAGGACCCTTTTGTTTGGGGGTATTGCCCCTCTCTCTAGTTTTCTGTGCGAGATGCGTCCAGAGCTGGTACAGGAAAAGCAGCAGTGTCATTTTCCCACTGTCATTTGAAGATGGGAGCAGGGATGAGAGTGAGCTGGCCGTGGCTCGATTCAGACAAAATAAAGTGATGCTGTTAGTTAGAAGACATAATTACAGCAGAGATTATATTGAGCCCCTCTCCCCCCAAGTGATGGCATGTGCTAAGGTTCATAATTGGTGTGTCGGGGTAGACAGCCAGTGATGGATGAACAACAAAGCAGTAGTTGTGGTTATAAGGTCACACTTCCATCTGCACTTGGCTGGACAGGATTGGCCTGTTCCCTGCAGATTCAGGCCTCACTACTGTTTGTGCAGACTTTTGTCACATCAAGATTAGACACAGCGGTGAAGTTGCATTTTTAGGTTTAACTGGCAGGTGAAACCATCTGGGTGCCACATGAGGGAGAATGTCTTAGCAAGAGCATGATGCATCGCTCACTGATCGGCACTGCTTGCTGCTCAGTTTCTGGCTAAAATGTAAGAGGTTGGTTTTGACCTAAACATCTGAATACAGTAAAACCTGTGTTATCCGGCAAGCTCGGGGATTAGGGCATTCCGGTTATTTAAAAATTTCGGTTATCTGAGAGTCCCATCAACCTAGGAAAAACCAATGGACAATAATAGTAAAACTCAAGTTTTTAATATTGTTGGTAGTTTTGTAGTGTGAGGCAGTAGTTCTCACATTTCTATTTTGAGTTAAAGATGATTAGTACTTCTTAAATAAAAAACTGTTATGCCAGTCATGGTAAACCAAGCCAGGCCTGTGCGCCTGAATATGTGACAGAATTGTGGCTGGGGGCAATGCCGGTTAACAAAGTTTTCTGGTTAACAGAGTGCCGGATAACAAAGGTTTCACTGTAGTTTGGAACTCCTATAGCTGAGTGATCACAGGACACACAGAGCTATGGACAGGTGCCTTTTTATTTTAGAAATAAATGAACAAATTTTGCTTGTCTGACTTTTTTGTCAGGCCCACTGTCCTTCGGCTGTCCATAATGCTGTCTGTCTCTGTTGTCAGACCCTCTCTCTCCCACCTCTCTAAAACACTCCTTTGCTGCTGCCAGGCTGTTTTCTCTCATTGTATCATCTACTGCAAGTTACTGAGTCTCAGGCCCTAACTTTTTCATTTTTCTGCTGCCCTACATCCTTTTTTAAGTTGCCAGAATATGAGGGAGAGGCCTAGAAAACAACACCAGGAAGGTTCTCTTGTGTAATGTGCAAACAAGCCTGAAGAATACCATTTCAGGACGCAAGCTTTCTTATTTGCATTTCCCAGATTTTCAGAGGCAAGAATGGGCTGCATTAAAAATAAATGCCAATAAAGCTGCAGGCGCATATTTATTACAGCCACGTTAAAGCTGCTTGTACAATACAGGAGATCTTCTGATGCACCATTTAAAATGAGCATTTTCAGACATAAAATTTTAATTGGTCTGTCTGGCCAGAAAGATAAGTAAATGTCTCTTCATCCTCATTACTGTCAAATGCATGATTTGTTACTTTAAATGTGGCAAAACTAACTACTTTTAATTATGTAGATGCAAACGTGGATGATTCACTGTTATAAATCTTGCAGGGAATTAGGCATCCGGGTGATTACGCTGTTTGTAGCTTGAAACTGCTTGCTGGGGCTTTTGTTAACCCTGGCAAAATACAGGTCAGTGGTGGAGTGGAGACCCCACAATGTTCTTTCATCTCCTTGTTCTGCTGTCTGTCTTCTGAAGAGCATCCTCCAGGACCTATAGCTATGGAAGATCTTTCAGTGGTAGCTCTGGCTCCAGCTCCATTGTGGAGGAATTGCTTGGGACTCATCTTTTGTACATTGAGGGTTATTCCTAATTACTATATGAATTGGGGATAAAACCAGCATTGTAGTGGCATTAGCACATGAAAGTGATTTCTGTGTGAAGAAGGCCTGCAGAATCCAGTGCTGAGAAGAACCAAAGCATCTTCTTAATTTTCACTGGAGAACTCCCCTTCAGGGTTTCTTAAATTTTAATCCCTTCCCACTGGTTGAACTTTGCTAAGGAAATGTAAAAGAGTATTTCTATATACAAGTTGAAACTTTTGTGATCCAGGACTTTCTTGTCTGGCAACATCCGTGGTCCAGAAGGGGACACCAGAGCCTGTGGGGAGACAGGAGAGCTGGCAGCAGGCCGGGAAGCTGGCAGAGCGCTGGAGTCTGTGGAACATGGGGGCTACTGAGCCTGCAGCTGGTGTGGCCGGGATGTTGGCGAGGCCACCGGAGTGTGCAGGGGGAGGAAGGTACTGGGAGGGAGAGGGGTGTACAGAGCCCACAGCTGGTGGGGCTGCAAGCACCCACAGCGCCACTGACGGCACTACCAGAGTTGTCAGGGCCATTAGAGCATGGGGGGCTGCAAAGCCTGCAGGGCTCCTGCAGCCATGGGGCTGAGGTTAGTGGTGCCAGGTAGCTGGGGAGAGGAGCCCAGTGGAGAGGCTGGCGCTCCCCCTCCCCCAACTTTCCCTGGTCTGGAAAACTCCCTTATCTGGGACCAGTCAGTTCCCGAGGGAGCTGGACCAGGGAGGTCCAACCTGAACAAAGATTGTCTGTGTCAGCAACCATATTTGGGAAATGGCAACTCCTGCCCCTAAAGCCAGCACCTGCTCAGAAGGAAAGTTTGGTGATTGTTCCAGACCTAAGTTCATCCTGCCAAACTCTGGTATGTTAATGTATATGGATACCCCCACCGTATTGCCAAAACCTGACTTGGGGTAATGTAGATACAAGGGATGTTAAAATCTAGTCGACTATCAGCCTAGTTGATTCCGCCCCCCTTTGCTGCCTCTATCAGATAGAGGGTAGAGGGAGTATTTGAAAGCGGCAGCTCCGCATAGCTGAGCCTGGGATCAGGTGTGTGGCGCTGCTGCTTTGAAACGCTGAGGCAGCATCCAAAGGGGCAGCTGCCTGTCAGTGGATCCCCAGATCAGCTGTGCGGTGCTGTGTGCGGAGCCTGAGGTCAGTTCGGAGTCCCCAGCTCCACGTGTCATTTCACAGTGGCAATGCAGCATGGAGCCCGGGGTCAGCCTAGATGAAACCAAGAGCCCTCACTCAATGAAGCTTCTCTTGTGGGACTGAGAGACAGTTTGCTCCCTCATGTAGGCTGGTTGGAGCTATTTCATTTACTAGGCCAAATTCTGCTCTTGGATACAAATATGCAATTCCCATTGATTTAACTGCTTTGCCTTACGTTTTTTTGGTGTAAAATCTAAGGGCCGAATATTCAACTGGTATTTTGGCATCCAGGCTACTTTGACTTCAAGAGAGCTTTGCTTATGTGTTCCAGTTGAGATTCAGGCCTTAAGTCTGGTGTGAGAGCCTTAAGTCTGTATCCAATCCAAGTTGAGGCATCCATACATCAAAAGCGACAAACAGTGTCTCCTTTTTCAGTTAATTCTTATGGTGCGTGGATTATTATTTTTTTTTATCTGGGTCTGAGGACTTGGTCCAGGCACTTAGTTTTTCCTCTCATGCAAAAGCCATCTACACACTGAGAGGGCTGAGTGTGCAGAGCAAAGCAACGTTCGGGAGGGAGAGAGAGAGAGAGAGAGGTGCGCTTCTGTGATCATAATAAAGATTAATTGATGCTCTCTAATGGAAACAAATTGAATCTATCATAGATGCTTCCTCTTAAACTCACATCCAGAACACTTGTGCGTGAAGGCCAGGAGAGTTCAACTAAATCAGCAAGTTCTTGGAAACAATTGACGATCAGAAGCTATTGATGTTCATTTAGCCACTATCCTGAAGATAAACATATAGTGAAATACCCTTAGAGCTGGCTTCTTTCATTTGGCAATTGGTAGAAGTTAGAGTAGGAGTGCAGCTGTCCACTTTCAGAAAGTGACTGGAAAAGGAGCACGTGGGTGTGCATGGGATAGTGTACTCTGGGGATAAAGCTGTGCATGGTTTCGGTGTTGCCAATAAGGCACTGTTCAAGCTCTCCATGGGCATGGAGGGCTTGAACCACGTTGTTCAGTTGTCTTGTAGACCAGCAAATTTTCATCCAGGAGTCTGCGCACTGTGTCGCTTCCAAAGGGGTCTGCACTTCCATTCAACATTTTTAGGGGTCCGCAAGAGAACCTGAGATGCTTAATTTCATCTGCCCCGTGGTCAGTCTCCGTGCTGTGGGCCGGAAGCCCCAACATGTTCCTGAGGCTCCTGGGTGCAGAGTAGATCAGGGAAGCTACACAAGCTTCCAGCACCGACTCCAAAGCACCCATTCGAGAACTGGTTGTTGCCAACGGTAGTTCCAGGAGTGGTGCCTGGTTGCATGCTCCATGCAGAACCACCTGGCTCCTAGGCCTTGGGGCTGGACATGGTAGCTGCTTCTGAGAGCAGCATGGGGCCAGAGCAGGCAAGGAGCCGGCCTTAGCCCTGTTGCCTACTCAGGTAAGTACCGCCTGGCTGGAGCCTGCACCCCCAACTCCCTGCCCCAGGTTGGAACCCCCTTTTGCACCAGGAGCCCTGCATTTCTGGCCCCACCTGGAGTAGCCATGAGCACCAACTTGTCCTAATGCAGGGAGGAGCCCTGAGCCTCTGCCCCCCTGTGGACCTCTGATTGATTTTTCTGTAGGGGTATGTCTACACTGCCTCCCTCATTCGAACTAGGGTGGCTAATGTAAGCATTCGAACTTGCAAATGAAGCCCGGGATTTAAATATCCCAGGCTTCATTTGCATGTTCCCGGGCGGGCGCCATTTTTAAATGCCCGTAGTTCGAACTACCTGCCCGCGGCTACATGCGGCACAGACTAGGTAGTTCAAATTAAAGCTCCTAATTTGAACTATCGTTATTCCTCTTGCAAGGAGGTTTAACGGTGTTTGAATTAGGAGCTTTTATTCGAACTACCTAATCCGTGCCGTGTGTAGGCGCGGGCAGGTAGTTCGAACTATGGGCATTTAAAAATGGCGCCCTCCCGGGAACATGCAAATGCACCCTGGCATATTTAAATCCCAGGCTTCATTTACAAGTTAGAATGCCTACATTAGCCATCCTAGTTCGAATGATGGTGGCAGTGTAGATATACCCTGGGTTAGTGGCCCTTGATAGAATAAAGATTCCCCACCTCTGGTCTAAAGGCTCCCTTACACAGTAACTCTTATTGGGGCAGGACGCCCTGGGTTATGGCCAAGATAATGTCCTCATTCCAGTTCAATTTGCCTGTGTGTAATGGGATCAAGCCAGGGTTCAGCCATGACACTAGCAGCATTATAAAAGTTTGTCTGTGTCTTCACAGACAAAGGCCTAAAGGGGATTATAGCATGGCCCAGTCACTGCCATGTTATAAGACAGATGGTGACGTGTGAATTTTGCTAAGCTGTTATGGCTCAGGTGTCAAATGGGGAGCCTGTGGTCTCCTAAGACCATATTTAGGCCTTTGGCTAAGATGCCTGACTTTTTAAGAGTGCAGAGCATTTCACCGGAGTTACTTGGTGTCAGGGGCCTGCTTGTCCCGTTTTCAGAAAAGTTATGATTTAATATATTTGTGGAAAGAACTTGCTGTTTGTAAAATATCTCCAGCCTATAATGTACATTTCTTTTGTTCTTTCCATTTAAGGATCTCCAGACATGGTACAAATAGTAATGCCTTGAGCTTCCCACGTTGCTGTGAGGTAGGGAAGCGTTGCTTTCATTTTCTCAGATGTAGAACCTGAGGCCCAGAGAGGGATTATGTGGCATGCCTGGGTATGCACGAAGTCTGTTGCAGAGTTGGGAATAGAACTCGGCTCCTCTGACTCCCTGTCCTGTGCTGCTTCTTCCTGTGCCTTGCAGTGCATTTGTACCGTTCGGCTTGTGCCATGCTTGAGGTAGCAATGCTCTTCATCCTGTGCTGAAGGAGAAAGAAACGAAAGCGCTGCAGATGTTTAAAATGGAATACCACCAAATTCAAAGCCCATTAGTGTAACTTGACCAGCCAGAATAGTGGCAGATGCACCATTTGAACAGCACTATACGTTAATCCCCTTGGGGTCCTATGGGAAGCTTTTTGGTTAAGAGCGAAGCAGCTACTTCTCCATCTGATGAACTGGAGGGAGTGCCTGCACTTTAGTTTAAAAAGGATGCCGAGTCAGCAGTCTTTCCTTCTCAACCCTTCCTTCCCCATCGGGCTGTTAGAGCAATGAAAGATCCCCATTTCCCTATTCCTCAGCCCTTGCTGTGGAGCTATGAGGTAAATTCTCCCTTTTCCCCAAGACTCAAAGAAGGCCATGATTTAGTTTCTTCCTCTCCCCCGCTCAGGTAAAAATCAAAGTGCTCCAATTTGCTTCAATAGGTAGTATAAACCACCACAAGAACACTCTTTCTCCCTGTTAAGCATGAACTTGATGTTTTTACTTTGCTCTAGATTGAGAACCTATTCCCTGAGCTGAGGGACTGTAGTTAGGAGACCCACACCAAAATCTACAACCAATGTAACCTGTGTATATCGGTGAGGCTCTGAGCTGCCCTTAAACACAGTAGGTCCAATTCTTCCCCTGCCATGGTCCATTCGGCACATGTGTTGGGAGTTAGTCGAATCTTGGCCCAAGAAATGCAGGTTACTGCTTGTGATACCTAGGAAACCAACCCAATTTCCCTCTCTGATGCTTGGGTGGGAGAAGGAAGCTGTTGTGCTTCAGATTGTTTCTGCAGTACTGGGATCCTCATCTGACCAGTTTCTGGATCCATCAATGCCCTCAAATTCTCAGGTGGAGGCCAGCCTGCAGCCCAAGAGCTGCCTATGGCTGATCAGGGGTCTATCTGAGGCCTGTGAGGCATTTTGTTTACCATTGCCCATGCACAGGGTTGCCAGAGATTCCACTGGTTGCCGTCTGTGTAGGTTTGTCCCCTGTCGGTGGCATTAAAATGACACACACGTAAATCCAGGGCACGTGAAGAGAGGTGCGTGATGATTGCACACAACATTGATTGGGAGAGCTGTGCCTCTGCTTCCAATCAGAGCACTGCTATAGTTCAGTCGGCATCCCTCCCTCTCCCCGCAAATTCTAGGCACACATGCTCAGTTAGCAACATTGCCCTGTCCTGGGAAAACATCTTGGCTATGACAGTCACAAAGATGGAGGGCCATTTGGGTGGCCCGCTCACTAGCAAGGCTTGCCCATCACTGATCTAGCTAATGCTGCCAGTTCTACTTTAGGCTGATTTGAATCCTGTCTCAGTACAGTGACTCACATCTTCTATGGCTGTGTCTACACTGGGCCACTTATTCTGGAAAAGCAGCCGCTTTTCCGGAATAAGCTGCAAGCTGTCTACACTGGCCGCTTGCTTTTCCGGAAAAGCAATGATGATCTAATGTAAAATCGTCATTGTTTTTCCGGAAAAACTATGCTGCTCCCGTTCGGGCAAAAGTCCTTTTCCGGAAAAACTGTTCCGGAAAAGGGCCAGTGTAGATAGCACAGTAGTCTTTTCCGCAAAAAAGCCCCGATCGCGAAAATGATGATCGGGGCTTTTTTGCGGAAAAGTGCATCTACATTGGCACGGACGCTTTTCTGGAAAAAGTGCTTTTCCGGGAAAGCATCCTGCCAATGTAGACGCGCTTTTCCGGAAATATTTATAACGGAAAAACTGTTCCGTTTTAAGCATTTCCGGAAAAGGGTGCCAGTGTAGACGTAGCCTATGTGTTCTTGGCTTTTAGGCTATGTCTAGACTGCAAGCCTCTTTCGAAAAAGGCTTTTTCGAAAGATGCTTTCGAAAAAGCCTCTTTCGAAAAAGAGCGTCTAGACTGCAAGCGGAACTTTCGAAAAAGCAAGCCGCTTTTTCGAAAGGCAGTCTGGATGCTCTCTTTTGAAAAACCCCTGTTTGCGTTCAAGAACGCCTTTTTTCGAAAGAGCACTTTCGAAAAAAGGCGTTCTTCCTTGTGAAATGAGGTTTACCGCCGTCGAAAGAAAAGCCGCATTCTTTCGATTTAATTTCGAAAGAACGTGGCTGCAGTCTAGACGCAGCTACTTTTTTCGAAAAAACCCGAGTCTGGACACAGCCTTAGTGAGCTCTGCCTGGAGGTGCTGGGGGGCGGAGGGGAAAAGAAACATGAAGTTTCTTATAGTGGGGAATGTAGCAGCTTTTCCCTTAAGTCAATCTAGTTGCTGTGACTGGATTCCACTAGTTTCCATTACTCTTGTGCTTCCTTCTTATTTAGCTGGAGCTCAAGGGGTTGGCTATGATCTATCCAGACAAAATAGCCTAGGTCCCAGCTGCAACACTCCCTGCATATGCCCTCTACTGCAGCTGTGATCAGCGAGGTGGTTCTTGCAGCAGGTTTTTTGGCATCTAGCTCTGCAGCACTGGTAGGAGGTGATCAGCTGCAGAAGCTCAATCATAGCCCTGAAATCTGCTGTCTGGCACTTGGCAGCCCGGGGAAGCCGTGGAACTGAGTGCTCTGGCGGGCTGCTATTTAAACTTTGGTAAATCCAGTTTTCTTTCTGCCTCTTTAATTGCTGCCAGGTGCCTGGGTGCTGAGGCAGTGGGCACCATTCATCAGTCTTTTAAATACATTCCTCTTGTAACATTTATCCCAGAGCTGTTGCTAGTCCGGGTTCCAAGGGAAGAATTGTTAGGGGCTATTTGGAGTCCCACACAGTATGGCTATTTGGTGTTGAACTGAACTGATGTTTATCGGCTCCTTCAAGGTACAATGTTTTAAGAGCTATTTGCACGGTGTCTGCATTTGTCAAGAGTAAAGGTTACTCTCCTGTTCCCTTGGCCTGTTGAAAGGGGAGAAAGGGAAAGAAAAAAAAGAGCGGTTATTTTTTCCCCCCTCTTCTTTCCTGAATTTGGCTTTGTCTCAGTAGCTGTTTGTTAAACTACCACCCACCGCAAGCAACAGCAATCGCCTCCTGAAATGCCTATCCCAAGCTGTTTAGAGTCATTTGTACTCCTGACATGCGGCCAATGACTGAGCTGTTGAAATAAGTAACACATGGCTTCTGTACAGAACTAAAGAAGTTGTTACATGTTGGATTCATGTTACAAACTGCCAGGCTCTAGTAAATATGGCGCACAGTAATTGCCCCTTTCTTACAGCCTGGCTGTTTAATGCTGAATTCTGATTTGATCCTTAAGTGTTTTAGTTTAGCCACCAGCAAAATCATCCTGTGTGAAGAAGATTAGTATTTCTTACTAAGCATTATTGTGATGCCTCTCCCATCCCCGTTGTACCCCATATTTATTTTATTGGCATAATCATGCCAGCAAACAAGGAAGGAAATGGAAATGAGTAAGCCATGGTAATCTAAGGAGTATTGTTGTAGCAATATCTTGTGTTTATTACCTCCTTAGGGATTCCAAAGTGTTTTGCAGACTATGCTTCTCATTGGCAGTCCAGACTTAACTGGGACTCCCTCTTTGCACTTGCTGCATTGCAGGTGAAATATTGCTCCTAGAATTAGTTAAGAGCGCAATTTACGATGTTCAGATCTCCAGCTATCTGATTTGCAAACCGCCTTTTGATATGTGCTAGTGTCCTTCTGAACTCACCTCTGAAATGCAGCTGCCTTAAGGGCAGAGAGTAGTAGCTGTTTAACAGCACTTTCCAACATAGGACAGGAAGTGAAGAATATTTTACTTAAATAATACTACAGGAGTAATTTACCAAGGAAAAATGTAATTCTCCAGATTGGCATTTACCCAATATGATGAAGCTAACATGCCTACCCATCTGAAAGTGTTATAGCTCCCTGGCCACTAGCCCTGCGGGCTGCCTGCCGCCAGACCGGCTGAGCTCCCAGCCTCTGGCAATATCTGTGGTTGGGGCTCTCTAGTCAAGCAGAGTCCCAGGCCACAGAGGTTCAACCTGTACTTGCTTATAAAATCAGACATAAAAAAGTGTCAAAGTACATGCTTACTGAAAAAATAACTTACTTTCTAATTTTTACCATATAATATGTATATTTATAGTTACATTTGTATGTAGTATATAGAAATGTGTAAATAAGTTGTATGAAATTTTAGTTTGTACTGACTTTGCTAATACTTTTTAGGTAGTTTGTTGTAAAACTAGACAAATAAGCTAGATAAGTTGATGTACACGCTGGGATACACGTACCCCATAGTTTGAGAACCACTGTATTTAATGCATCAAAAATCGATATAACAAAATATGAGATCAAGGAGCCAGGAGGAAGAAACTTCAGGAGAGACTAGCTTTGGAAACTCTCTCTTTGCTTGTTGTATTTGAATAAAAAGCTGTTGTAGAACTATTTTAATATGAGCTGCCTCCTTGCACTGCAGCTGTTAATAGCTGTTTGCTGTATTGTTGTAGCCGTGTTGGTCTAAGGATACGAAAGAGATAAGGTGAGCAAGGCAATATCTTTTATTGGAGAGACAAGCTTTTGAGCCATAGAGAGCTCTCCTTCAGGTCTTATTGACAAAACTGTCATTAGTTGTATCAAAGCATTTCCTCCCACCACTGAGTCCAAGCCAAATTCCATGTGAAAATATTAAGTAGCACATACTACATTAGCCTGGAACCTGGGTCTGTCTTTCCAGCAGCCTCAATAAAGAATCTCTCTTTTGTGCTCTCTCTTTTTAAAAAAATATCTCTGCCTGTTCATGACTTTAACCATGAAGGAGGTGTTTATTCTCCCTCCATGGTTTCACCTCTCTTTGGAGGAGGAGCTGTTGCGTATACATTGAGGGTTTTCGGTCACAAATGCAGCTGTGCATGGGTTTGCTCTATACTGTAATATAATGAAGGCCCATGAAAGCTGTACAAGTTTGACAGACCAACTTGAAAGGCACAGTCAGTCTTCCTGCCTACGTCTACACTGCAGGCTTCTTGTGCAAGAAGCCTTTTGTGCAAGAGTTTTTGTGCAAAAACATATTGTGCAAGAGCACATCCACACCTCAAAGTGCATTGTAAAAATGATGGCCATCAGAGCAACTGTGCTTTTTCCCATAGGAGTTTCTGGAGTGTCCAGACTTGACTTTTTGCTCAATAGCTGTACCGCAAAAGGGAGTTATGCCTCGTAGAAGGAGGTTTACCTACACCGGCAAAAGCCCTCTGTTCTGCCGTTTTACTGCTGATTTACTTGCGCAAAAGCATATTTGAGATGTGGACGCTCCACAGGTTTTTGCGCAAAAACAGCCTTTTTGTACAAAAACCTTGCAGTGTAGACCTAGCTCCAGTGGGAGCTACTCTAGGGGGGGAAAAAACCCTCCAAGAAGTTATTTTTAAGCTGTAGCAGAATGTCGAAGTACAACTTGCACTTCTCTAGTCCAACACCCTTGTTAGGCCAGTGGCTAAGGAATCACACCCGGGGTCTTGACATAGAAACTTTGCTTATGTATCAGTTTCCCCATCTGTATTCTCTTCAGCCATGAATGGTATGATAGTTTTGTAGCTATGTCTGGACTGAGCTCTGGCAGTCTGGGCTCAGTTCCTGATTTTGTCACAGATGTTCTGCTTGGGCACATCCGGCATCTCTCTGCCTCGGTTCCCTGTGTGCAAAATGGAGATAATACTTTATTTGTCATGTCTATTTATTGTGTTAGCACTTTGGGGCAGGGATTGTTTTAGGATATCAGCGTCTGGTACTGTGGGCTACTGAGTGTGGTTGGGGTCTCAAGGCACTACTATAATACCTCTGCAGTAAAGTAGAAATGACTAGGTACGTGCCCAGCTAAGACATTAATTATTTGGGTTACATCCCTACCCAGCAAAGTAAAACTGAGATAGTCAAGTAGGATATCTGTATCATTTTAATGATAACTCACCAGGATAATTTTTAAGTGTAGATATTTTTGAAAAATCTTGCAAACTATTAGAATCAGAGAAGTGACCACAAACAGACCAGCATTAGAAAGGAAAAACACGGAGTTCCCTACTTTGCCTCCCTCAAAATAGTAATGTTCACCACCTCTCGGGCCTAATATAAACTATTCAGTGCAGTGTTATTCAACAGAGGTTCAGGGTTGCTTGAACAGCGACACTAAACTTCTTTGTCCGCTTCTCTCCCATAGAAAGATGGGCTGGCCACATCTGGATAGAAGTGAATTTCACGAAGGAGCAAAGTATAAAATCCAGTTAGGACAAACTTTGACTAAACAAGAAAAACTTAAAAAACAACCAATAGTCTAGTAGCACCTTTAAGACTAACAAAACATGTAGATGATATCATGAGCTTTCATGGGCACAACCCACTTCTTCAGATGTCTGGAATATTAGAAGTCCAGATCCAAGAATAAATAAACGAAGCGGGGGGAGGAAAAAAGGAAGGTGAAAAAAGAGATAGTGAGTAGATGGTTCTAACTATTTGAACCATCTACTCACTGTCTCTTTCCCCTCCTCCTTTTTTCTCTTTTCCCCATCTCCTCTTTTCCTCCCCCCTTCCCTTATTTATTGTTGGATCTGGGCTTCTAACACTCCAGTCATCTGAAGAAATGGGTTGTGGATAATTGGATAATTTGAAGTTGATAGGAATATTGTCTCTTGTCTGCAATAGGAACAGGTTTTAGTTCTTGCATGTATGAGGAAACTGGCATAGTTAGTGATGCAAAATCCATGTGTCGATATAGACAAACATGGAAAGTGTCTCAAAGTCCTATAGGAAAAATAAAGCTAAGATCTGCCACATCTCATGTTTTTTAGCTTGACAAGGTTGAAGAAGTTATTTATAATTTGTATTGTGGTAGAGTGAGAGGCCCCAGCCATGAATCGGGGCTCATTATACTAAATGTTGTACTAACATTGTAAAGACAGTCCCTGTTTCAAAGTACTTACAGTTCAGTGCTAATGATTAATGGATTAAATGAGCTAACCCTGGAAGAAGCATGCATTCAGATGACCATTTTTCACTCTATGGAAACTTAATTCAGGGCTGATGCCATCATTTAATCAGACATTGAGACTATAGAAAACTCCTCTATAAAGTGTTAAGGATTCATGAATGCACTGTTGGCCAAGTAGTTTAAAGCTTTAATGTTTGCAAAAGCTCCAGAGATAGTTTAAAACTTTCCATCCTAAAGAGAGGATTCATGATTTTTTGGGAAGAGCCTGATGAACTCACTCAAATAAGTCTAATTTTGCATCTTTAAAGGTACAGAAACAAATCTGTGTGGAAACAAATTACCTTTATCCTGCAGAATTGCCAGTACGCGATATAGATGTTGTATTGGATTGATAGGATGATAAGGAGAGGAAGATCTTGCACAGGAGAGAATTGCTTTCATGTGAGGGCTGTAGCATGTCAAGAGAAGTGTCACTATTTCATAGATTGAGAGCTGCATAGGGCCTTGGATCACTTGTGTTCTGTTTCAATTTGCTTATCTGTGCCTCTGTTTCCCTATCTGTAAAACAGAGATAATGATACTGCATTCTTCTGTAATGAGCTTTGAGTACCACTGATTAAAAGTGCAAGAGCTAGGTGGCTTTATTATTACTATAGTGAGAGGCTACATTGACTCAGTCATTTACAAAAAGAAGAAATACTGTCTGAATCAACACCCCACCAAAAGCAGAGAATGGGTTTTGCTCCATTTACGCCACTTTGGGTCATATTCTACTTTGTCAGACTGGAAACCAGAATTAGTCAAGATTTATGTCGTTACAACAGAGGGAAAAATTATGGACATTATAGTTGTGGACTTGTCTTTAAGCACATTGTACAACTTCTTCCTCGCTTTATTTGCAGTTTTAGACAAAGGCTTTTTGATCATAAGGATATTCTGCCTCTGATTGCCTTGTATGATATTGATCTCCCTTGGAAGAAGAGAGTCAGGTTAATCAAGAAAGTAAATCTTCTAGGAGAAGGATGCTTTGGGTGATCAGGAAGTGGCCCCATCTATGGCTTTTCATTAGGGTGTGTCGAATCTTCCTGAGTCAGAGCATTTTAAGGAACATTTAAGGTGGGGAACTCTCACCCTGGCCAAAAGATTTGAGAGTTTTGTTCAAGAATCTGATTCAAGTGCTGACTAATGCTCAACACATTCCTTAAAGGCTTAATCCAATTTATTGATGTCAGTGGCATGTCTTTCATTGACTTCAGTGAACAGTGAGTCAGGCCCAAATGAACACATGCCAGTGCATGTAATAGGAAGGGAATAATGTGCAGTGCAAAGACCTGGAAGATGGCTGCATTGAGAACTGTGTGGGTTTTGTGTTTTGATTTGTGGGACTTTTTGTTTTTTTCCCATATTTCAGTAACTGAAATGGGACTGCTGCAACTGAACTAAGGCAAGTCTCTCTGGGGACAGGCAACTCACAGAATGCTGGATAAGTCTTTTAGGAAGCATGGCTAGTAGCACCTTCTCTTACATAAACAATACTGCAGTATGCTATAGATAATGGACCAAAATGCTGCTATAATGGTATTATGTGCAATAGTGAGATGGATTATTACTGAAGAACGTTATTCTACTTTATTTTTATTAAGGGTTAAACTCTACAGTACACAGTATTGATTTGACTATCTTGTTTAATTTTTAGTTGTCAAATTTTAGTGATACAATTTTATGTTTCAGGACATAGATGGTTTTGACTAGAGGTGAGAGAGGAATTTTCTAACTCCTTTCCTTACCTCTTCCCCAGATATAGCATTGCAAACTTCGGTAGGTGTGTTAATGTTTTTCTCTTTTGTCTAAGATATCACATCTTTGCTGCCGAGAGAAAACTAGATTAAATAACACTTGGAAGATCGTTAGATGGAAACTTTGTAGAAGTACAAAGTGTTTTTAAAATGCAAATGAATTAAGCTTGACAACTCCCCTCAGAAACAGTATTATTACCCCAATTTCACACACAGGGAAACTGTGGCACAGACATTACTTCTTACGAGAAATTTGCATTTGTACAGTGACAACAGTGCAACCGTGCTGTTACCGCGTATTTGAAGATACTTTAAATTGATGGGAAAGCGCTTTCCAGTCAGCTTAAAAACACCGCTCCACAGTAGGTGGTAGCTATTTTGGTGGGAGAAAGTCTCCCATTGACTGTTGGAATACTATATCGCTCAGGGGTGTGGATTATTCACAGCCTGAGGGATGTCATTGTGCCAGAGTAATGTTGTAGTATAGACTAAGACTTAGTTACACCAGTGATCAGCAGAGCTAGGGATAGAATCCAGTTCTCTTGACTCCCATACTCAGGCCCATATGCAGGAATTTTTTTTGGGGGGGAGGGTGCTTTTTTTTGTAAATGTGGACCGCAGGGATGTTAATGCATCCCCATGATCCCCCAAGTAAATGTAGAAATCAGCCCCAGCCTTCCCCTAGTCTGCTGGAGCATGCTTACTTGGGGATAATGGCGGGTGCTTTCGCATCCTTTGCACTCCCCGCTTTTCCCCTCCCCTGCATACAGGCCTCATGCTGTATTTCACCACAAAACCATCCTTCCTCCCTGTGCTCCAGTGGCTTGGTTTGCTAATCTTGTAGGTTAGCCGTAGAAATTGGGTGTTGGCATTCACTGCATTGTCCTCCTTTTAATTTTCTCCTTAAAATCCACTGATGCCATGAAGGCTGCAAAACCCTCTCCATGGTTAAGCAGCAGTCACCACACAACAATTTTCTGTTATCCGCTTCCTGACATCTCCACTCCTATCTTGTGCTCCTCCTGCCTGTTTGTCCCAAACAGCTGTGGCTTCTAACGCTCAATTTAGGTCACTGGATTGTTTTGGGTGGGGCCCCAATGTTCTATGTTTGTAGGGCCTGTAATGTAGTGGGACTCTGGCCACCACAATGAAAATAGAGCGTCCCTATGACTCCAGGATGGAGAGGCAAGAAACAGGCGTTATGTGGTGTTGGGACCAGAATAACTGGGAAAGTCTAGGTTACTTTAACACTACCCGACAGAAGTATCCTACAGGGCTGATACAAGAGCTCTGGATATGTTTAAAAATGTGCCCCTCTCAACAACAAAAGTTGGACAGCAAAAGATATTACTTCAGCCGCCTTGTCTTTCTACAGAACTACTGACAGTTTAGGGCAGCTGGCAGTGTTTGATGGGACCAAGTTGCCATGGAGACCATCAGCTCATTTCACACCTATGGGGAACAGCTGTCTGTCATAGGGCTGGGGCTTTGTTTATTGTTACCAGATAAAGATTGGCGAAAAGAAAAACGTAGTTGATTAGACTGAAAATTAGAAATAAAAGCATGAGAGAGAACAGTGGGGAGGAGGGGCTTATTGTGTAGGCTTCTCAATTGATAAAGCAATATAAGTGGCCTGGAATGTACATACAAAGATGCATATATGTTTAGATTACAGTGGCTCAGTACTTAACTCTTAAAATATGGGCCTGGTCTCATGAGCCTTGTGTGTGAAGAACTCTGTTTGGAAGGGCTGAAAGTTGTGCATGTAGAGGGTTTGCAGAGTGGGACCTTAATTTATTTTACCAGCTGCTTTTTAATTTGCCTTCCACTGTATCCAGTGGATGTTTTGTAGGTGTTCACAGTAAAATGGGGATAATGTCACCTCCTAGGTAAAACTAATTGATGCACATAAAGAATTCTGAGGTCCTTGGATGAAAAGTAGCTACTTTAATCGGGCAAGAACTGGCTGATATAAAATAGACGGGAGTTTTGCCTCTGAATTGAATAAATCCAAGATCAGGCACTCTGTATGCATAGGATCATGATTATTATAATTATATTTTGCTGCTGCTTCAGAGTCAGAATTAAAAATCCCCTGACAAATGGCTTCCACGAGCAATTTCAAACACTGAAAACAAAACAGCAATGAAGGAAACCACAAGAATCAGTTTGACCAAATAATGTATTGAGTGAAATGAAAAACATGCTGTCAGTTGGAAGGCTCTCAAAAGCACTTCTTGTTTATTTCAAGCCCTGCTGTCTAGCAGTATTTGGAGTGATTCACATTTTTTTAAAGCCATTTTCCTGAGCAGTGACCCTGTGTTCTTGTTAAAATCCTGAAAGAAACAATCAGCAAACATAATGTTAGTGAAAATGTCACATTATAAACTCTTGCAAATGAAACCATAACAAAAGGAGTACTTATGTAGTCCTTGCTCTTGTCTTGTCTGGTGGTAGGTTTAGTTGCTCAGTTGGAGTAAGAATAGTCTTTTTCATGTAAAAGGTAAATTCCCGATTGAGAGTGACTACAGGTTGAACCTCTCTACTCCATAACTCTCTCATCCAGAAACAATCCAGCATCAAGAATGATTTTAGTTAGCTGGATGTCCACTTTTCATGGGTGTGGCCAAGTTTCCTGTGGTCCCATAAAGTTTGTTTACAACCACCAGTCTGGAACCCTCAGTGTTCTGTGCTGTTATGTAGTTCTAATTTACACTTAAATGTTCTCTAACAGCACAGTAAGCAGTGGAAGTGTTGGTAATGCTGCTAGAAAATACTGTAGTGACCTCCCGTGGTGCAGAAAATTCTCTCGTTGGGAACCAGTGAGGTTCTGAGGATTCCAGACTAGAGAGGTTCAACTTGTAAGAAAAAGAGAGGAAAACGGACACATTATGTGCATTTCCTTCTGATCATCATATTCATTTTTACATTTGTTGATGCAGCTTTTTAGGAAGCAGAATTGCCTTGGAAAAAGCAGCATATTCAGTTACTAACCAACAACAACAGAAATACATTCAGATAATATTGTAGCAAGATGATATCTTTGTCAGATGTAAGAGTAATGTGTAACAGATGGTTTGTCTCTTTCCCAGGACATGGAATAAAAGGGATAACTCTGCAGATCACAAAGCCAGAAAGAAAATAACTTTTTTAGGACTTTAAAAATATTTCTTAAGAGTAAAAATATTCAGCAACCTTTCTTGGAGACTACTTAGTACAACTGTGGAGATAAGAACACTGATCTGCAGCTTTTCATTTCCAGACCTAAGCACATGCACCATCCTCTCTGAATATATAATCCAGACTGTCTGACAGACTTGTGGAAAAATCCTCTTCTCTTACTCTGAAACGGAGATAATTATGTCCAAATAACTATGAATCTTACTGCTTCAGATCTATTGTGTGCTGCATTTTCAAGCCCATCACCTTGTCTGCCACTCCGTCTAGCAGTGGTGGCATAGAAATCAGCAGGGAGCTGCCTCTTGGCAAGAGAGGCCTTCTTGATATCAGGAGATATGGACCGGAGAGTTTGGGTGGGGGGGTCAGAACTCTGTTCCAAGCTCAACTGCTGACTTGCATTGTGCTTTGGGCCAATCACTCTGTTGTTCTGTTCTTATAGCTTCTTCCGTCTGATATTTCTCACTGAAATTTTGGAGATTCTTGGAGATCTGCTAGGTAACTTTCTACTCCTATCCCTTTTGGTTTGAAGAATCAGTTGGAGGGAGGGGAGACATTGGATTCTTACTGGAAAAAATCAGTTTTGCCCAGTGGGAAAGGGAAGGGGCAGTGGCTTCATAGTCTGCAATTTTATGAAAATATAGACAGTGTATGCTGTACTGTAATATAAGGCTGTGTGTCTACACTTAAAATACATTACAGGAGCACAGCTGAGCACTCACTAGAGCAATGCAATTGCAGTTAATCTTCCTCCCAAAGGGGTGGCAGCTAGGTCCACAAAAGAATCCTTCCTTTGACAGAGTGTTAACTACAGAGGGGGTGATATATGCGTCTCAGGGGTGTGGATTTTTCACATCCCTAGATATTAAGCTATTGCGGATGCAAGTTTTCAGTGTAGACTAGCTTTTAGTGTATCTCATGTGAATGCACAGTAATGCCATTTGACTTTTTTTTGTTTTTAATTTTTGAAATGCCTGTGGCAAAACCACGAGTGAATGGGTAGTAAGAAAAAGATAAATCCTTTCTAGATACACACGGCGTAAATGAGTGGTGTGCTATCAATGTGCACGCTGTTTTTTCTGGGTGCTAGAGACAGATGTACAATGTTTAACTTCCAGAAAAGAAACCAGAAAGACTGATGTGTAAATTGGGTGGCTGATGGAAAGTGATTGATAATGAGATGTAGAACTGTTATGGGGGGCCCCTTAGGTCCACCTGAGACTGAGTGATAGATCACTGATTGTGTATCCTTGGTAACACTCCTTTCCCACTGTTGACCTCTTTGTAAAACCCAGAGATGCACATGGTTGGGGCCTTGTTAGCCTTTTAATTGCTTGTCATCTTGGAGGCTGCTTGTTCTAAAACCAATTAGAACCTGACAAAACTGATCCATCTTATTAGTAAATATATCCATATGGTTGTGGACTCCCTGGCAGTGCCAGAATAATATTGGATGAACATCCGTAGCTACTAATGAGTTATCAGCTGGTAACATATACCCTTTCTTTGCTGTTTTGCTACCTGCTGTCTGTGTTAGGGGGCACAAAGAATACAGGTTTGACTAAAAAAGTAGCTACTTTAATCGGGCAAGAACTGGCTGATATAAAATAGACCGGAGTTTTGCCTCTGAAGAGAAGTAATCAACATGTTTGGAATTTTGACTGTCTTGGCTAGTGAAGTGTCTCTCTGCGGTATGATCAGAAGGATGCTGTATGATACAACTTTTAATTCATCTGCTAAAGAGTCATTCTCCTGGGTACTGAAACCTGACACTTCAGAAATCATCATTACACACAAAGCTAACACAGTCTATTTTAAGGCTTGAGATGGGTTGCTGAAATGTTAGTTGGCTTAAAAATGTGTGTTTTCATAACTGTGGTAGTACTTGTTTTCTTACCTGGAAGACACAATCTCCTGGTAGAAATATAATGTGGGGAATAGGCAAGAGATGTAAATGAACTTCTAAGAAATAAAGCTCCTGAGAAAATCCTCAATCAGTATGAAAGATGAAAAAATGCCCATCAAAAAATTCATCACTGTCAGTGTTATAGTTCCAAATCCATCACAATCTGTGGGAAACACTAACACAGACTAAATCTTTCCAAAGTTTCCCATGAGTGTTCAGCTGTTCTTTGAAAAGGCCACAGACAGTATAAATTGGTACTGTTTTCAGCTTCTTAAGCCTGCAATTCAAAGGTGAACACAGTAAAGTTAGAAACATTACCCTAAAACTATCTATTCTTTATCTACTGTGTTGATTATCCACAAAGACTTGAAAATCAAACTTAATACGAATAGATGTGTTTATAAAAAACAGGAGGATTGGCAACTGAATACTCTAAATTTTATTAAGTATGGATGGATTTTAGTGTATCACATGACCACCTTCAGTCAGTCATGGTGAATAATTTATAAGTTTCACCCTAGTTCTGCTTAAGTTTTATCTATTTGTTTGGTGTTTTTCCTGTTTTTATTTTTTAGGTACAAATTTATAAATTATTATTCAAACAGTTGATGCCAAAATACTTGCTATAACCTGTATATCTGACTATTATTTACTCGGGATATGCAAGTAGTCACTTAAGTCATGTGACCATATTTTTGCTTCCTGATCAAATGAATGAAAATGTATAAACCAGGAGGAAAAGAGCAAATATTGCTCTTTGCATGTGAAAATCCATGTTTGCATATGAACATTTGGATCTATGTAGGCTTATATTTTCCCCATCACCATAGTAACTGAACACCTCAGATACACTGATGAATTTATCCTTGCAGAACCATTGTGGGGTAGGGATGTGTTACCTTTACATATGGGAATAAAGACAATGATTAAGTGCCTGAGCACCTGCAACTCTCACTGACCTCAGTTATAGGATAGCTATTCATAACTTGTGAAAATTAAGTCAGGAGTTCTGATAGCTCCCTTCTGAGTTCACCTGGAATTGCCCCAAAATGATGCATTAAGTGACTTAGTTACATAGGAAATCAGCAGCAGTGCCAGGGACTGAACCCAAATATGAGTTCCAGTCCAGAGTCTAATCTAGTGAATAGTAAGAAAAACATTCCTCAGATATCTAGATAAACACAAAATCTTTGTTTGACCAAAAATTCTCAAAAAGGAAGATGGACAAGGTTGCCCTAAACAGTAGTTTAGAATTTCTACATCTGTGAATGCTGTTTTGCTAAACAATAACAGTGAATTTCTCAACTTGTAGTTAAGAATCTTAGTATCATATTAGCTTGAATCAACTTTCTTACAAATACTTTTTGTATTTATTTGTTATAAATATTAAAAATAAGTTAGAGCAAGAAAGACTAAACTTATCTGAGAAATACAAAGTCTTGGAGCTATCTAAAAATGCATTTGAAGTGAGTGACAGCATATTTTTTATGGTAATACAGAATGAAATTATATGTAGCTTGGAACCTAATAAAAAAATGGCAGCTCAATATGAAATTAACAGCAAGAAAGGCAAGTATTGTGGATGCTAACAAACCTGTCTAGATATTTATAACTGCATAATAACAAGATCTTGGCTTGTCTTTAAATCATAGATTGCAAAGTTGGAAGGGACTATTGTGATAATATAGTCTAACTTTCTTTGTAACACCGACCATAGAATTTCCCCAGCATAGTTGATAATCTTGATTTAAATTTTGTCAATGATAGAGACTCCACCAGGATCCTTAGTAAATCGTTCCAGTAGTTAACTACAGGGTGTCCTCGCTATAAGTCACTCCGGTATACATCCGTTCCACACTAAAGTTGTTGATGTTTGTAACAAAAGACAGGACTATGCAGCACTTTAAAGACTAACAGGTTGGTTTATTAGGTGACCTAATAATACATTTTGTTAGTCTTTAAAGTGCTGCATAGTCCTGTCTTTTGTTTCAGCTACACCAGGCTAACACGGCTGCATCTCTATCTTTGATGCTTGTAGGAACTGATGCATTATACATCCTCCCATTCTCTGCTCTTAAGTCCCGCAACCTCCTCCCTCCCCCTCCAGTTTACACAAATGGAAGTTAGCCATGGGAAAAAAATTCCCCACTTTAAGTTGTTTTGCTATAAATCCAAGGTTTTTGGAACATATTGTGGACTTTATAGCAAGGGTGGCCTGTACTCATTGTTTAAAACTTATGACTTATTTCCAGTCTGAATTTGTCTAGCTTCAAGTTAGTATTGACTTGTTCCCTAGGTAGATACTTAGACTGTAATCTTCTCATCCCTTAACCTTCTCTTTAAGATATTTAAATTAAGCTTCTTGAGTCTTCCACTATTATTATGAGTATATTCATTCCTGTCAATCATTCTTGATGCTCTTCTGTGAACCATCTTATATTTATTAACATCCTGCTTGCGTTGTGGGCACCAGAACTGAACGCATTAGTCACCCTAGTGCCAAATTCAGAAATAAAATAACCTCTCTACCCCTGTTTAGGCATCCAAGGATCATATTAGCTCTTTTGGTCACTGCATTGCACTCAAGGCTCCTGCTTGCTTTATGATCCACCACAATTCCCAAATCTTTCAGAGTGACTGCTTCCTAGGATAAAGTCTCCCCTTCTGTGTATGGCCTACATTCTTTGTCCCTAAATGCAGACATTTATGCTTATGACTTATTTCCAGTCTGAATTTGTCTAGCTTCAAGTTAGTATTGACTTGTTCAATATTCAAATGAATATTGTTCGCTTGCAGGGTTGCCAGGTCTTCCACATTTGCCAGGAGTCTCTCAGAATCATGTCCTAGCTACTGCAGCCAGACAGGGAGATTTTGGGTGCTAAAGGTCCAGTGTGGCAGTGAAGTGAAAGCAAGCTCCCTTCCTCGCTTTCAATCTATGCCACTCCTGGAAACAGCCAGCACTATCCCTGTGGCCCCGGATTTGGGGACTGAAGGGTCTCATGCGCTGCCTTCACCTGAATGCCAACTATACAGCCCCATTGGCTGGGAACTGCAGTCAATGGGAGCTGTGGGGGTGGGGCCTGTGGGCAGCAGTGCATGGAGACCCACTGACTCCCGTGCCCAGAAAAAGCTTCTGCCAGAGAGATGTATCACCTGGAGTAAGTGCTGATCCTCTGGTCCCCTCCCACACTTGAAATCCCTGCCCCAGCCTGGATCTCACACCCACAAAAATGTTGGAATATTGTGGGGCCTTGTGGTACCCTTAGCAGCGCTGCTCACTTGAAGGTATAAACTGTCCCCAAATCAGAAATGGTTGTGGTGAGAGAACAAAGTCACATAGCTAAGCCACGAAGTGCTCCATGGGCATCATCAGGGGATACAGCTGCACTAGAATTAATTTGCAAATTTAATACGATCAATTTAGGATTGAATAAGGATCAAAAACCGTTTCCCCTCTTTTGAGGGCTACTTGTCTGAGAAGTCTGGGTTTACTGTTAACACTTTGAAATTCTCTCGCTCACTAGTGGAGGGGAGGCCACTTTGCCTCATTGCACTGAGATCTTGGCCTCGGGTCACGCCAGTAGTGCTGAGCAGTAAGCTTTCTGGAGCTCTGGGCCCGTCTGACAGAGGCAAACATGCAATGGTAGCCTGGGACCCAAACGGTCCTGGGTTTGGTAGTACCCGGGATCGTCTCTAATTTCTAGCCCCTCAACAGGGCTGACAAGAATTAACAGTGTAGGGTCCTTAGCCGTCAGGCAGAACTGGGCTGGTAACAGGCCGTGGTCTATGTCTTTGAGCCCAGGCAGCCAGCAGATATGCCGAGTTAATAAGCTCTAGCCCAGAGGTCAGCAACTTTTCAGAAGTGGTGTGCCAAGATCTAACTTAATGACTTGTATTTATGGATCTGTGTGTTGGGGGGGGGGGGGGGGAAGAGGGGAGGCCGGGGCAGGCTGGGTATGATGACCATATTTTCTGAACCAGCTGCAGCTAGAGAGAACGGTTTAATTTAAATTAGTTAAAGCACTCAATCTGTTTCATTTCTCATGTTAGTTTATCAAATTTCATTTTAAATAAAGTAAAATATTAATTTATATCCAACACAAAAGGTTTCAGTGTTTTCTTTCTTTATGGCAGGGGTGGGGAACCATTTTTTGGTTGGAAGCCACGGACCCACAGAAAAATCAGTTGGGGACCACACAAATGAGAAGCAAAAAAAAAAAAACCTGCTCAAAACCCTCCAATCCTCGCTGATGTGGCCCCCAACTGAGACACCTCACTCCTCTGGCACTCCAGCCCCAGGGGGCAAGGGGAAGGGACAGAGGACTGAGTTCAGGGTGTCCCATAAGCCAGATTTACTTTTCTGGGGTTCCGTAGTTAGTGGATTTTAGTGGCTGCCAGTGTGTGGGATAGGGGTGGGGTGCAGGGTCTGGGCAGGGAGTAGGGTGCAGAAAGGGGAAGAGTTGTAAGGTCTGGGTTGGAGGTAGGGTGCAGAAGCAGGAGTAGGGTGTCTGGCCAGGAGGAGGGAGCAATAGCAAGGGAGGGTTCAGTGTATGGCCAGGAGGGGGACGGTGCAGGGGCAATGGTGGATTCAGGAGGAAGGTGGGCATAGGTGTTTGGTTGGGGGAAGTGTGCAGGAGGGGGCTTGAGGCAGAGTGTCTGTCCAGGAGGGAGGGTGCAGGAGCAAGGGAGGGTGTCAGAATAAGCTGCGGGTGCGGGATCTTGGTGGGGGAAGGGTAGAGAGTGAGGCAGATTGAGGCGTGGGGGTCTGGCCATGAAGGGGGGATGCTTGCAGCAGGGAAAGCCTCTGGACAGTGCGCTGCTGTTCCTCCAGCTGAGTGGGAAGGGGGAGAGTGCTCCGCCCATCCATGCAGCAGGGATCCCAGTGCACTTTCATAGATTCATAGACTTTAAGGTCAGAAGGGACCATTATGATCATCTAGTCTGACCCCTTGCACAGTGCAGGCCACAGAATCTCAACCACCCCTCTTAGAATAATCCTCCCACCTATATCAAAGATATTGAAGCATTCAAATACTTTGAAGGACCCAACATGCAGAGAGTCCTTCAGCTGTGATCTGTGCCCAATGCTACAGAGGAAGGCGAAAAACCTCCAGGGCCTCTGCCAATCTACCCTGGAGGAAAATTCCTTCCCGACCCCAAATATGGCGATCAGCTAAACCCTGAGCATGTGGGCAAGACTCACCAGCCAGACACCCAGAAGTTCCCTATAGCAACTCCTATCATCCCTCCATTGACCTATTTCCAACTGATAATGAATGGTCAATTAGTTACCAAGATCATGTTATTTCATCCAACCATCCCCTTATCATAGAATCATAGAACTGGAAGAGACCCCAGAAGGTCGTCAAGTCCAGCCCCCCGCTCTAGGCAGGACCAATGCCATCTAAATCAACCCGGCCAGGGCTTTGTCAAGCCGAGACTTAAATACCTCTAGGGATGGAGACTCCACTACTTCCCTAGGTAACCCATTCCAATGCTTCACTACCCTTCTAGTAAAATAGTTTTTCCTAATATCCAATCTGGACCTCTCCCACCACAACTTGAGACCATTGCTCCTTGTTCTGCCATCTGTCACTACTGACAACAGCCTCTCTCCATCCTCTTTGGAACCTCCCTTCAGGAAGTTGAAGGCTGCTATCAAATCCCCCCTCACTCTTCGCTTCTGCAGACTAAACAGACCCAAGTCCCTCAGCCTCTCCTCGTAGGTCATATGCTCCAGCCCCCTAATCATTTTGGTTGCCCTCCGCTGGACCCTCTCCAATGCTTCCGCATCCTTTTTGTAGTGGGGGGCCCAGAACTGGACACAATACTCCAGATGTGGCCTCACCAAAGCCGAATAAAGGGGAATAATGACATCTCTGGATCTGCTGGCAATGCTCCTCTTAATGCATCCTAATATGCCATTAGCCTTCTTGGCTACAAGGGCACACTGTTGACTCATATCTAGCTTCTCATCCACTGTAACCCCCAGGTCCTTTTCTGCAGAACTACAACTTAACTGGTTGGTCCCCAGCCTGTAACTATGCTTGGGATTCTTCCGTCCCAAGTGCAGGACTCTACACTTGTCTTTGTTGAATCTCATGAGATTTCTAGTGGCCCAATCCTCCAATTTGTCTAAGTCACTCTGGATCCTATCTCTGCCCTTAAGCGTATCTACCTCTCCCCCCAGCTTAGTGTCATCTGCAAACTTGCTGAGGGTGCAATCTATCCCCTCATCCAGGTCATTAATAAAGATATTGAACAAAACCGGTCCTAGAACCGAACCTTGGGGCACTCCACTAGAAACCGACCGCCATCCTGACATCGAACCGTTGATCACTACCCGCTGGGCCCGGCCTTCTAGCCATCTTTCTATCCATCTTACCGTCCATTTATCCAATCCACATTCCCTTAACTTGCTGGCAAGAATATTGTGGGAGACCATATCAAAAGCCTTGCTAAAGTCAAGGTATATAACATCCACTGACTTTCCCATGTCCACCGAGCCAGTTACCTCATCATAGAAGCTAATCAGATTGGTTAGGCACGACTTGCCCTTTGTGAATCCATGCTGACTATTCCTGATCACTTTCCTCTCATCCAAGTATCTCAAAATGGATTCCTTTAGGATCCCTTCCATGATTTTTCCGGGAACCGAGGTAAGACTGACCGGCCTATAGTTCCCTGGATCGTCCTTCTTCCCTTTTTTGAAGATGGGCACTACATTTGCCTTTTTCCAATCATCCGGGATTTCTCCCGATCTTCACGACTTTTCAAAGATAATGGCCAAAGGCTCCTCAATGACATTTGCCAACTCCCTCAGTACCCTCGGGTGCATTAAGTCCGGACCCATGGATTTGTGTACGTTTAGCTTTTCTAAATAGTTCCTAACCTGTTCTTTACCCACCAAGGGCTGTCCATCTTCTTCCCATCTTGCGTCACTTAGCACAGAAGTCCAGGAGCCGACCTTGTCCGTGAATACAGAGGCAAAGAAAGCATTGAGTACTTCAGCTTTCCCCACATCCTCTGTCACTAGGTTACCTCCCTCATCCATTAGGGACTGCACACCCTCTCTGATCACCTTCTTCTTGTTGACATGCCTGTAGAAACCTTTCTTGTTATCCTTCACATCCTTAGCCAGTCGTAACTCCATTTGCGCTTTCGCCTTCCTGATAACCCCCCGGCATTCTCGAACTATACATTTAAACTCCTCCCTAGTCATTTGTCCAAGTTTCCACTTTCTGTAAGCTTCCTTTTTGTGCTTAAGTTCACCAAGGATTTCCCCTGTAAGCCAATCCGGTCTCCTACCATGTTTGCCTCTTTTGCTACGCGTCGGGATGGTTTCTTTCTGTGCCTTCAATAAGGCTTCTTTAAAATACTGCCAGCTGTCCTGGACTCCTTTCCCCTTCATGTTAACATCCCAGGGGATTCTTTCCATCAGATCTCTGAGGGAGTCAAAATCTGCTTTTTTGAAGTCCAAGGTGTGTATTTTACTACTCTCTTTCCTTCCTTTGGTCAGGATCCTGAAATCTACCATCTCATGATCACTGCTTCCCAGGTTGTCACCCACCTCTACGTCCCCATACTTGGGGGTATGTGAAAAACCCCCGACTTTCCCCGCCAGCTTGCTGCGTCTCCCCCAGTGGGGTGGGGAGAAGTGTGTGTGTGGGGGGGGGAGGGGGGAGACAGCGGTGTGTGTGTGTGTGTGGGGGGGGAGACAGCAGCAGCTCAGGGAGCACACCTGCTGAGTCCAAGCATGCTCTACCCTGCAGCACCCCAGCTGGGCTCCGCATGACCCCTGTTGGGGTTAAAGTGGCAGCTTCAAGGTGCGGAGGTCTGGGCGCAGTTCCGCTGGGTTTTACCTTGGTCCTGCCTGACTTCCCCCAGGCAATGGCGGTGGCTGCTGTATCAACAAGTGGCCTGGAGGAGGAAGGGGGCCGTGTGGGGCACGGTGGTGGAGCAGTGGGTGCAGGAGTGGCTAGAAAATGTGCACCACCTATATGCTCTGCAGGTTGGGGGGCGGGGAGGAGAAGGAGGCTGCTGAGCTATGGGAGGAGCAATGGCCGTGCACGGAGTCATTTCTCGGTCGCTTCTTCCCCACAAGCCGGTGTCGCTATCAAGTCGTGAAATGTCCTAGGACATTTCATGACTTGATGGGGACACCGGGACAGAGTATCTAAAATTGGGACAGTCCCGTACGGTTAGTGTATGGATCCGTCGGAGAGGCTCACGTGTCAGTGAAAATCGGCTTGCACATGTTTCGTGGGTTGCTGACCCCTGCTATCGTCCTTTGGGTGGGGCAGAGCAGGGAGCAGGCATTATACTGGTTGTAGGCAGCTAGCAAACATACAAAGCCTCTGGGGGCCATAGGGCTGTGCGCCTACACAAGCTAGTACAGGGACAAAGGCCCTACAAGGGTTGAGCTCCTAGCAGGTAGTGTAGGCTGCTGACGAGGTGTTTATGGAAAACGGGGTCTAAAATGGGGAATTGGCCACTCCAAGTATAGGGTGACGGGGTGCAGACCCACCGTACTCCATTGAATCCCAGACCAAGATCTGAACAGTGGCAGATGGTCTGCCACTGGGTCAGCAGGAATCCAGCTGCACCATGCCTACTTAGACTCAGTCCGCCGTACCTGCCTCTTGACTACTTCCTGCCATCCTGGGGTTTGGTACTTCTGGCGTCCGCTGGTCCTCAGGGTATACAGCTGACAGCAGTCCTGGCAACTCTTCTGCCCAGCCAGTCTCCTTCATGGCAGAGTGCAGCTGGACACAGGTTCAGCTCTTGGGTGTTGCCAGAGGTGTCCACCTCCTTCACTAGCTCTGCCCCACTGAGCTGCAGAGCCTTCCTTTTATAGTTCCTGGGCTGCCCTGGTGCTTCTGGCGAGAGGGTGGGAGCAGGTTTGGCTCTATCCACGAAGGGGAACATAGTGCTCTCTTGTACTTCAGTGGGGATAGGGGTCACTCTGCCTCACCAGAGACTTTTAGCAGTTAGCTAGGTTTTAATCCATTTAATAACTCAGGCTTGCAGTATCCCTGAGATTCTCAGCTGTAAAATTATGACTTACTTTGCATTTCTTCCTTATTACAGAGCAACAATGAGACTAAAGGGGGATACTTACCATTGAGGACTAATTAAGCAAAACCCATCAAAAGCCATGAAATCTGTGCTTCCATCCATTTCTCAATGATTGATTACCATGGTTTGATTTGTACCACCTCACCCCTGGAAATTAGCATTTTCATTGGTGTTTGCCATTCATTTTAAAGTAGGAGAAAAATGTATTGTATTGAGCTACTAGAAATAAGATTAAATTCTTATATTTTAGAGTTACGAGTTATTTCTGTTTATAAGTAAGGATGTTAAGGAGCGGTTACTTCGTTAATCATGTAGTCGATACATTTTGGGTCAACCACGCAATTAATTGATAAGGAGAGCCGCTCTGCAAAGCTGCTGTAGGGATAGCTCCCAGCTCTGGACCGCTGTGGCTCTGCAATTTAAATGTAGTGAGTGTCAGCTGGCGACTCTCACTACATTTAAAATGCAGAAACTCGGCGGTACCGGAACGAACCAGGACTGCTCAATCCCAACTCGCGCCGGGTCCAGCAGCCCCTGTTTGCAGCAGCCTGGGATGCTGCAAACAGGGCCTGCTTTGCGGCACCAGCCCCTGTCTGGGTGGGGGTGAGGCCCAGCTCCCCCGCTGAGACCCCTTAAGATAGGGTCTGCTGCCTGTGGCGAGCCTCAGCCTGCCGTGGGCAGAGGCTGCCCCAATCACCCCTCCACTGCCTTTGATAGAGGTTGCGGGGCAGAGGGGCAAGCAGTACTGCAGATACGGTGTTGGGGGAAACCAGCTTCTAAGCCAGCTCCCCTCAGCACTGGCTCCTGTTTCCTTCCCCCTTGCTGCCTCTCATACAGAGGCAGCAGGTGGGGAGGAAGCAAGCAGTCGAAGACTCGATTCGACTACCCCATAAGCTTTGCCTTATCAGGTGGTCAAGTACTTACAAATGGGGTTATAAGCAAAGAGTCAAGTTCTGAACACAGAATGACAGTTTTTCTTTTTTAAAAGGATAATTTAAAACAATAAATGTCATTCACACACGAGTGTTTTATAATAGAAGCTACATAACTGGGCATAATTTGTGTGGGAAAGGATTCAGTGGCATTGAATATTTTCGTATGAAAACTTGAAGTAATACAGTCAAGCCACAACTGATGTATTAACATGTTTCCCTTACCTGTAACTAGTAATAACAGCTTTTGATTATGTTTATTTGTCTCATTCTCTAAATGGGAATGAAATTACCAGAGACTGGATAATTTCTGTTTTGTTTTTCGTCTAGTGAACTTTTGATTGAAATGCAGGGAGGACAAATGCATTGGGAGTCTTTTTTTTTTCTTTTTCTATTGACTTTGGAGGCTTTGAATAAGCCCTGAGAAGGATACAGTGTGATGTTTATTTTTATTAGGGTTTATACTGTAACACCCAGGTGCCCCACTTCTGGACCAGGACCCTAATATGCTAGGCTCTGTACAAATAGAACAAAAAAGTCCCTGCCCCAAAGCAGTAAGTGCCAGACTAGAGATCGAAGAGGGGTTGAGACAGATGGAAGAATACAAGGAAACAATGAGGCAACTTCAGGGACTCTAATCCCTTCCCCTTTTCACAGGAACAAAATAAGAATTACTATATATTTATTTTTCCAACTAGGCTTTGTTAGAAAAAATATTTAAAAAATCTCTACATTTTCCCCTAAAACTATTTTACAGTGTTCTTTTAAAACTATATTTTTTAAAAAGTCTTCTAATATTTTCTTTCGTGCATTTGATCTCTCTTGGTTTGTCTGTCCTTACCCTGCTGCCTTCCACTGCTTCAGAGTGTTACTTAATTAGTTCCCTAAAGGCCATGAGATGTGATTTACCCAAAAAGGGAATGAACACAAGGCCATCACAATGAATGCAGAGAAAATTCTTGAGTGGTATTTTGTGTGTGTGTTGTATTAACATATGAATAACGGTTTTTTATCTACACTTATTCTAAGATGCAAAAATTTAAACATCTCCAAAAAGTCATTTATTTCACTGAAAATATCTCCAGATGTATTGTGTTTGCAAATATCTGATCCAGCTACAGCTTTCTAAGGAGATTGTTTGCCGATGTAGACAAGCCGTGTAGCCCAGATTTTTTTAGCTATGTAAGTATTGAATTTGTAGCTGCAAGGCTCTCAGAGAGCATGATGAGTGTGGAATGAGAACCCATATAGAATAGAATATATCCTGTTATCAAAACTGGGTGGCCCTTGGACTGTTGGTTCTTTGTTTCATGTTCACTTGTAAATACAGTTTGTTTTTTGGTGTCTCATTTTGTTTATTGGAAGATTCACAGTAAAACAGTTGCCGCCAATTCAGTATAGTTGGTGTGAATCAAAACAGTAGCGCAAGCACAGTATTGCACTGGGCTGATAGTTTGGCTAGCTGACAAGGTAAACACTCAGGTTGGCTTCAGTGAGATTGAGCCCTGCCAGGCTTGGATGAGTTGGTATTTCTTCTATTTCAGAACTGCTCACCCATTCTTTATTCCTCTGCCCATTACCTCATATATTTCCAAACACTGGCAAACTGCTTTCCCTTCAGTGGGTCCATTTATCATTTGAATTATTATAATGTGAAGCCATGAGGGCATCAAAGACTAAAGAACTGCAATTTCTGCAGACATACAATTAGACTTATGCCAGTGAGAGAGAGGGCTGATACCAGCCAAACCTGTTGTACTGTACTTCTTTTGCAAGACACATTGGTGTCAATATTGACATTAGTCAGCAGAATATCTGTTCTTTGCAACACTTCGTTGTTATTTAGATTAATACACTATTAAATGGTTTAACCCCTCCGCCCCCAAAATCGTGAAGGATGTTGGAAATCTCCTCCCACGCTCGTTATTGTCCCCTTAAATGTAGAAGGGAAGTTTGAGTTCTTATTCTGTGTGTGGTGAGTGGGTTTCATTGTGATGGATGGTGGGTGATGAGCTCAGAATGCCTCATTCATCGTGGTACACAAATGGGAAAAATAGGAATGCCTCAACTCATCAGTGGGTGCATTTATCATATTATTTACAGCAGCAGCCATTAATTATACTGTCTGTTTTGCTTTATGTGCTGGGGGTGAAATATTGTAAGCCCTCTGCAACTTGAAATTGCAAAATAAACAGAAACTAGTGTCTTTAAGGCTAGGCTTAGGCCTAAGCTGCATAATGGGAAGCCAGGTAGACACACAAGGGAAATTTTGCTACAGAGTATACATTAATTTTGCTAGAGTTAAGTTCTGTGTCCAAAGGTGATAAATGTGAAAGTTCCTTTTCACTTGGGATTTCTCCCTCTACATAGCCCAAGTGTTAGGGTTGCCAGATGATTTAACCAAAAATACCGAACCCCCCTCCCAAAAAAAACCCACCGGGAAAAAATTCTGTTGGAGGGGGGAAAAAAAGGGGGAAACTAAAGTTGTTGGAGAAAAAAAAAAAGGACCCGAGAGTTATTAAGCAAAAAAATAAAAATAAATCAGCATGGCCCCTTTAAGTGCATGCAGAGTCAGAATAGGGAAAGGAAGAGGGAAGAGGTTGAGCACTAACACCCAGGGAAGGCAGTGTTTCCCCTTGCTTCAGGTCTTTAGGCTTTTTGCTGGTGTCCTGGCCATCTTGTTTTCTTGGTCAAGTCAGAAGGTAGCTTCCCTGCGGAACCAGGTAAGCAGGGGCTCGGGGGAGGGGACGGGGACTTGTGGGTGGTGTCGGGGGCTGGGCCCAGTTTGCTGAGTGTGTCGTAGGGTTGCCAGGTGTCCGGTATTTTCGCCTCCTGGCCGGGGAAAACCCCCCAGAAAATACTGGACATTTTAGGTGTTGGGTATTTTCTGATTTTTTTTTTTACCGGACAGGAGGCGAAAATACTGGACTGTCCGGGTCCATGCCGGACACCTGGCAACCCTACCAAATGTTGGATAGGGACCAAAGTTGGCTCTAATTTGCTCTGTTGTAGGTTCTGAAATTGCATGAGATACTTCAGATGGAGATAAGAATTTGACGTACTGGATTTAGGTAAGGGGACTAGGACTGTCTGACTTCTCCTTTTTACTCCCATTTTAATTTTTTTTCCTCGGGTCCATAGCTTTTATAATGCATTTTTGTCTGATCCAATGACATCCCCATTTCTTGCAAGAGCAGTATTATGGGGAAGTTGTTGAACTCCACAACCCAGCAATGAACCACTGCTCGCTCCACGGTTTTGTGGCCAAAACATGACAACTATTATCCTGAGGGCTGGCTGTGCCTACACAGAAATTAGCTCTATAGCCACAATCCCCTGTCTTACTACCTCAATGCCCTGCAGCATGCATGGTAGCATTTGCTGCTGCCACTCTGAAAAAGAACAGTATGTCCTGCCCTCCCCTCTAATGCCTACTACTGACTGTAGGGAAACACTGCCTTTGGGCACATTAGCTGAACTTGTCCGAGTGCCTGTAATGTCTGTATCCTGCCCTGCTCCTGAACACATACACTGACTTGCATGGGGGATGGAAGAAGCTCCCTACATGCTTTTCCTGTTCCTCCCTCTCCATGCATCCTTTTGAGAGAGGCCAAAATTACACCATGTAGACTAGTGTTTCTTAAAGCGTGTCCCAAGGCAGTCGGAGGTGTGCTGTGGAGAGAACAGAATTCAAAATGGTCTCCCTTAAAAGGGCAAGCCTCCTTTTTTTGGGCTGAACAACTTTTCCCTGGGGCAGTGTTTCCCAAACGGTGCTCCGCGGAACCCCAGGGTTCTGTGAAGTGAAATTCAGGGTTCCCCAAAACATTCTGCTCTCCCGCCCCCTGCAGAGCCCGTAGACAGCTCCTGCTATGGATGCCCCCTCCCCAGCCCGCCGGACGGCCCCTGTCCTATGGGGCCTCCGGTGCTGGGCAGCCTCCTCCTCCTCCATGTGTGCAGGCAGCCGCTTCTACAGCGGCGCCTGCTGCTGGGAGGTGGAGAGGTGGCTGGAGCTGAGGAGCCGCTCCTGGACCTCGGTGTTTTAAAACTGCCGCCTGCGGGGAACTCCGCTCAGGTTCTGCCCTCCCAGGGTGCGCTCGGGCTCTGCTGTCCTCCCCACTCGGGGCACGCTTGGGCTCTGCTGCCCCGCATGCACTGCTGCTCTCTCTCCCCTGCACCCGTCCCCAGCCTGCTGGGGAAGTGGCAGAGTTTAATCTGGCAGGGATGATTGGGGTTTTTACTCTACCTCCTCTCCCCCCCGCCATGCCAACAGGAAGCCTGACCTGGTGCTGCAGCTGCTCTGGGTTTCCCATTGCATGGGTGGGGCGGGGGAACTAAGTTCTCCACCCCCCCACCCCCCGTCCCCGTCCCTGGGGAACAAGAGCATGCTCCCTGGAGGCTTTCCCTGCTGCAGCAGGGTACCAAGCCAGGTAAGTGTCTCCCCACTCATGCCCAGACCCCACACCCAACCCCCGCTCACTCCCGTCCCCCTGCCAAGACTCCGCATTCCCAGCTTGCTCTGACACCCTGCCCCAAGTCCCTTCCTGCACCCTCCCTACCTATTCTTTACAATAGTAAAGAATAAAATTGTCAGACACGTAGAAGAAAATAATTTGTTGGGCAAAAGTCAACATGGTTTCTGTAAAGGGAAATCCTGTCTTACTAATCTATTAGAGTTTTTTGAATGGGTTAACAAACATGAACAAGGGGGATCCAGTAGATATAGTATACTTAGATTTCCAGAAAGCCTTTTACAAGGTCCCTCACCAAAGGCTCTTGTGTAAATTAGGTTGTCATGGGATAAGAGGGAAGATCCTTTCATGGACTGAGAACTGGTTAAAGACAGGAAACAAAGGGTAGGAATAAATGGTAAATTTTCAGAAAGGAGAGGGGTGGTGTTCCCCAAGGGTAAGTCCTGGGACCAATCCTATTCAACTTATTCATAAACGATCTAGAGAAAGGGGTAAGCAGTGAGGTAGCAAAGTTTCCGGACGATACTAAACTGTTCAAGATAGTCAAGACGAAAGCAGACTGTGAAGAACTTCAAAAAGATCTCACCAAACGGAGTGACTGGGCAACAAAATGGCAAATGAAATTTCATGTGGATAAGTGTAAAGTAATGCACATTGGGAAAAAAATAACTCCAACTATACGTACAATATGTTGGGGGCTAATTAAGCTACAACTAATCAGGAAAGAGATCTTGGAGTTATCATGGGTAGTTCTCTGAAAACATCCACACAGTGTGCAGCAGCAGTCAAAAAAGCAAATAGGATGTTAGGAATTATTAAAAAAGGGATAGAAAATAAGATGAAGAATATCTTACTGCCCCTGTATAAAACTATGATACGCCCACATCTTGAATACTGTGTACAGATGTGGTTTCCTCACCTCAAAAAAGATATTTTGGCATTAGAAAAGGTTCAAAAAGGGCAACTAAAATGACTAGGGGTTTGGAATGGGTCCCATATGAGGAGAGGCTAAAGCAGTGGTTCCCAAACTTTTCGGCATCATGCCCCCTTTTTGATTTTTGAGAAACCCTCACGCGCCCCGCCCCCCCCAAATAGCAGCAAAACTTGTTGAGAAAAAAAGGAACTGACTGGAGCAGCAAAACTTGATGGGGGAGGCTTGGGTCCCCTCGCGCCAACCCCCTGGAATTTCTTCACTCCCCCCTGCGAGGGGCATGCCCCCTAGTTTGGGAACCCATGGGCTAAAGAGTCTGGGACTTTTCAGAGGTATATAAAATCATGAGTGGTGTGGAGAGGGTGAATAAAGAAAAGATATTTACTTGTTCCCATAATATAAGAACTAGAGGACACCAAATGAAATTAATGGGTAGCAGGTTTAAAACTAATAGAAGAAAGTTCTTCTTCACACAGTGCACAGTCAACCTCCAGAGGAGGATGTGAAGGCTAGGGCTATAACAGAGTTGAAAAAAGAGCTAGATAAATTCATGGAGGTTAGGTCCATATAAGGCTGTTAGCCAGGGGATAGAAATGGTGTCCCTGGCTTTTGTTTGTCAAAGGCTGGAGATGGATGGCATGAGACAAATCGCTTGATCATTGTCTTCGGTCCACACCCTCTGGGGCACCTGGCAGTGGCCACTGTTGGCAGACAGGAGACTGGGCTAGATGGACCTTTGGTCTGACCCAGTGTGGCCATTCTTATGTACTTATGTCCTGGACAGTTTACCTGGGGGAAGGGAGGGTGGGGGGTTGTAGTGCATTTCGATCTCCAGATCTCCCAGGCCTGGTGGTTTTTTTGTTTTGTTTTGTTTTTTCTTTTCCCCTCAACAAAAAAAATCTTTGGTGTTTCCCCCTCCCCCCCCAAAATTGTGTGGTGTTACTTAAACTTTTTAAGACTGAGGAACACGGATGTAGTCTCTATTCCAGTACTTATTGAAATGAATGGACAGATTCTCATTGACGTGAGTGACCGACCATTGGCTCAAAACCTATGTTTGTGTTCAGGCATTCCTATTACAAGAAGAATGCAGGAATCTGTCACAAGTCAGCTATGTGGGTGCTAATGTCCTTGCTATCTCTTGAGCGAAAGCATGTTTTATAGACAGCTGCAAAGTAATCCCTCCAGTGCAGGAGACATAAGGGTAAACGTTTCACTCATCAAATAAAGTATGACTATCCAGGCTACTTTGTGGCTGGTCCATACTAACTCAGATTTTTATCACGATGAGCCCAAATACACACTGGCAAAAGTTGTTCTGTAGCCCAAGGTTCTATTTTTAGGGACTGCGGCTGGCCCTGCAGCCCTAGTAGCGGACAAGAGTTTTTGCTAACTTCTTATGAGAGACTGTATGGCAACATTAGGGCTCTATAAGTCAGGGAAGACCTGGGCCTTGTTTAATTTTTGGGCATTTGGAGGAATAGGATTGTGTGAGAAACTAAGCTATGGGAGCATTTCAGCCTTGAACAAGCTGCTTCTAAGATTTTAATCAAATATGAATTAAACGTAAATTGGACTATTGTCTTTTCCCCTCATCATTATGAGTTCTCTCTCTCTCATGTGCACACACACAGCAATAATGATGGTGAGCTTTTAGAAAAAAGCATTCTTCTCTTAGATCCATTATATGCTAAACATGTAAAAAAGCATTAATAAAATAATAATGTGTAGGTCTTAGATTGAACTAAAATATACTTCACATAATGCACTGAGGTTTCCCTCGTTATGATGCTCAGATGTTTAATATGGCCCCAAAGAGGTAGCAAATGCTGTTCAGTTTTTTTCCAAAGAGGTATCTCCAGAATTGTGGTTTGGTCAGCTACTTATTATTTGCTGAGCTTCCCCATATTGCTAAGAAGGCACTTAAATGTTTTCTCTCATCATGTTCCATTTAATCTGATTAATGTACTGCAAGTCCCTCTAAACAGTGTTGTATGATGCTATTCAGCTTAATACAACTTAATGGAAATTATTATGCAAATGCTTACTTACAGCCATATACTCTGCTTGATCCGCAGTGTAATCCAACTGATAATTGGAATTGTGTGTGTATTATGTTTGTACTTTAGTGTTTAGCAGTGTTTTGCATATTTGGGCCAATTCTTCCTCTTGGTTTACACATCCATGCAGGGGAGTAAGAACCTATCTTTCACCACTTATTGAGCTTCCTGAGGGCTCTTGGATTGTTTTTTCTTTGTTTCATGTTCACTTGTAAATACAGTTTGTGTTTTTGGTGTCTCTCTTTGTTTCATTGGAAGATTCTCAGCAGTGACACAAGCACAGTATTGTACTGGGTTAATAGACTGGCTAGCTGACAAAGTAGTTTGGCTTCAGGATACCCCAGTCCCACCCCTTCCACTTGAGTCCCTGCCCTTCCAGGAGTGGAGTAAGGGCCTCCTCACTGTTGGCTCCTCTGCCTTCCCTTCAGAGTCATTTCCCTTTTTTCCTTGCTCATGCATAAGACTAAGAGTGTGGGTGCTCTTCCCTTGGGTACACAGGGCTGTCTCTGAAGCCAGAGGGTAGCCCGTATAAAAGTGGAGTATTTGTGTTTCAAAATGACATTCCCATGTTATCTGGGTAGATCTAAAGAGAAGAACTTGATTTTTCATGTACTATTATTGCTACCAGAGAGATGTCCAGCAAACACTTTTTTCTCTACTAGAGGCACGGAACGACTCCCTTCACCAAGATGTGCTAAGGATAAAGGAATGGTGTGTTTGTATTTTGGGAACTCAGTCTGCACTGAAATGGCAGGAGGAATGGCACAAATGTGAATATTGTGAAAAGAATGTTACCAAGTTCACTTCACAGAATTCACCTTCCCTCAGTCCCACCGTTAGGGAGGGCAAAGGGGGCCCAGAGCCTGGCTATTCAAAGGGGCCAGGGGCTCCTGGCTGCTGATGCTGCTACTGTGGCAGTGGCTGGAACCCTGGGCCCTTTAAGTTGCTGCTGGAGCATCGTTCAGTGGCACGGGGAGCTGGCTTTCTGCTTGAGGTCCCTTCCCTTCCAGGTGTGGAGCTGGGCCTTCAGCCTGCTGAGGAGCCCATGGAAGCTGTTGGCTCCCCTGCCTTCCCTTCAGATTCATTCTCCCTTTCTTCAAACCTGGGCGTCATCCTATATATTTTACTCATGGGTGTTAGTAACCCTTCCTTGTATGACTAATCCTACCCATTTCTACAGAGACTGCTAGGATCAGTAAGGATTAGACCCAGAACAGCTGCAGGATTGGGACCTTATTATTTCATTAAATACCTAATAAAGTTCTATTTTTCATCTTGCAGTAAACGAGCCATTCTTTGCCCATGCCAACTATGAGCTTTAAACAAAGCCCAAGCCCAACTCTTATCACCCTTACTCACAGTGATGAGTGCCATACTCTGGGATCTGGAGTACAACCTCCCCTCCCCCCTTTTTCCTTTGTCTGTTTACAGCAGATGCCCTCTTCATAGAGAGCATGACAAGAATAAGATCTATTAGTCTAGTCAAACTTGGCATTTTGTCCTATTTGCATTTATTAGTTCGTGCTAATTATTCATCGAGATAATTACCCTTTACCAATTCACATTAATTTAGATTGCTTTTCAAAAGCAATCAAGGGGAGCAGTGAGCGATCATACATCAAAGTGAACCAAAATATGGTGCAAAAGAAATCAGATACACTTTTAGGCAACAAACCATGTAAAATAACCATCAGCTTTTTTGCCAAAGCTGTAATTACTTGAACTCAATTTGATGGTTGAAACTCAAGCCCATCAGTCAAATGTGTTCCTGTCTTACTGCCCGTTAATGACACTCATCTTAGGTATGTGTCTTGCTAGAGCAAGTGGGTATGAAAACAGGTGCAATGAAATGACCATTAAAAAGCTGGCTGGCTTGGACAAATATGTTTAAGTTCTGAATTGCCTTAATTACAATGGCTCTGGGAAAAATAAGAAATAAAACACCCCTCCTCTTGATCTTGGAGTGATGGCTGGCTAGTATGAGTCAGGAGCCAAATATAATTTGAAATCTAGCTGTATGGGTTTATTTTTAATGGATTTTAGTGATGAAAGAGACCAGTCTTTCTGTTGTCCCAGAAAGGTGGTTTAGAACTAAATGCCTGCCACCCTCAATCAAGGGAGGTGCCACAAAATCAGGGCTCAATTCTGTGGCACATATTAAAAAAAATTAAAAATGTATAGATTGTGACTGGTATTGCGCACCCATAAAGTAGTTTGCGAGGCCCCTGTATTAAATTTGAGTAGTTTATGTATGATCATAGTCTCCTCCAGAGGGCAGGGTTACCAACAGCTCTTACAGGAAGTAAAAGCAGGGTGTGTGGGGCTGATGTTTGGCTCTAGAGAGTTACTGCCCCTGGGAGTGGTTCACAGGTAATGTTTCAAGTTGAGTTTTCCGTATCTTGGCTGTAAAGAAAAGTGTTGGCTCTCAATAGGCGAGTGTGAACTCTCGCAGGATTCTCTTTGTGATCCAGCAAAGAGACCCAACCTTTTGTCTAAAGGGGGAGACAACCTTGTCAGAAGGATTGGCAAGACTTTGGCCTATTTGGGTCCCATAAATCTGAGGGATGACTGACTCCTGGTGTATTTAGTGTGCATTTAAATCGGGTTTTTAAAAAAAATTCTTTGTAAAACTTTTACCTTAGGAATGAAGATGCTTGCTTAGAAAGAGCTGTGCAGTAAGAGGCAAGTGCTGGCAGAACATTGTTCATACTCGTGAGAGAAAGCAAAGCACAGATGCTAGTCTTCAGGCTTGCTAAGATATCACCATGTCAGCCAGGGAGTTGTGTCTCCTGAAAACCCTTGTCAGAAGCGGGAGAGATGAGGGTCTCTACCCAAGAGGCTGGTAGCCAGAAACCTCGGAGTGGGTTATCTCAAGGAACAATGTAGATATACAGATATATAGTTGCAGTTATCCTGGAACTGTGATGCTGCTGATAGATTTAAAATGAGGGTACTGGATGGGAGCACCAAGGAGAAATCTGATCAACATCTGCAGCTTCCTCTGGAGGGTCGCACTATGGTGAGGTTTCTATGGTGCAGACAGTCTCTGGGTTCTGGGACTGACAACAGCGGGGAACTGGATTGTCACTAGAGACATAAGAGTCCAACCAGTTAACCGATAAATATTAGCATATCCGTTAGCCTAAACTCCCAGCCACTGCCAGCAGCCTGCAGGTCCGACAGCCTGTGGAGTGTTTACATGGTTAGCGTGTTTAATTTTTACACCCCTAATTGTGACCACCCAGTTCTGCTGACCTAGGACACAAGATAGTCATCAGATAGTAACTTAAATTTGTTACTATCAGTCTGTGCTAGGATTGAACTTTCAACAATAAGGTAAAATGCTGTATATCACATGAGTCATACAGTCCCTTAAATTAATATATATTAATGTTGAGCTGAGCTGAAGTGGATGGCAAAGGGAAGAAGATGATTTGAAAGGCAAATGTAGGGAGATGAAAGGAAAAAAGCCTCAGAACACACAAATACTGCATGAATTACCCTAGGAAAAGGGCAGCTTTTATGATTCAGTCAAAGAAGAGAGTGGGTTATAAAGGAATCTAGTACAATTTTAATGCTGCAATGGCCATGCACACATCAGAAGAGAAGAATAGACACACTTGTATTGTTCAAGCATACAATGCATTTAGGAAGCCAAGATCCTCCGTTCTAACCCCAGTGAGATAAATAGTCAATTTTTTGCATGTGTTACGTACGAATTACCTTTCTGAAATATTTCTATCAGTGTTCGGTGAGTTGAAGTTAATATATAAGGATAATCATATCTATAAATATTGGCCAATATTTGCCATTGACAGAAAGCACAAATCAACTTATATTAGAGAAGACAAATGGCTCTTTTACCTAATATAAATGCCCGAGTCAGATTGCTAGTTTCCTGGTTAATTTTGCCAGAGGTGATGAGGTTCTGTTAACTGAAAATAAGGGTCCCATTATCAAGTGAATGAGGGTATGTTGATAAACATTTTACTTGCAGGGAATCTTTCGATTCAGTATCACTTTGATTAGTCTCAGATAATATGGTATGACAGTAGTTATGGAGTGGATACATTGCTCAAATTGGTTAATGTGATGTAATATTGTAACACATTGCAGATTAATTCCTAGTTGCTCAATAGGATTATCTATTTAAGTTTAATTGTGCAGTATACTACTTCTTTCTTCTGTTCGATGCAAATAGGAAGCTGAGAGTTTTCTCTGAAGCTGTGCATTACAGCAAGAAATATGCTGCTTTTCAACCATTGTGGTTAAAAAAAAAATCAGATTACTATTTATTCCCTTCCTCCCAGCAATCCTACCACTAAGGAAGGGTTGAAAACTTGCACAGAATTGCACATGCATGTGAGGTGCAATCCTACAAGATGTTCCAGTTTTGTTGGTACAGCACCTCATATTTTAAAAAAATCTATAAAACTGACTGGGAAGAGAGCACTCAATTTCCTATAATAATTCACCACTCTAACCACCATTTTAAACTGTTTAAATGTAGAGAGACAAAGGGAGTGAGGAATTATCTTTTTATTGGACCAACTTTTGTTGATGAAAGACAAACTTTTGAGCCTACCCAGAGTCAAAAACATGACGTATGAGGAAAGACTGAAAACAATTGTTTAGTCTGGAGAAGACTGATGCGGGATGTGGGAAGGATATAACTGTCTTCAGGTGCATAAAAGGTTTTTATCAAGCATTTTCCTTATCCATGGAGGACAGGATGAGAAGTACTGATTTTAAATTGTGCCAAGGGAGATTTAGGTTAGATACTAGGAGTAACATCCTAACTATGAGCTTAGTTAAGCACTGGAACAAATTACCAAGGGAGGTTGTGGAATATCTATTATTAGAGGTTCTTAATAACAGGTTAGACAAACACCTGTCAGGAATGGATTATATACTTAGTTCTGCCTGAGTGCAGGGGACTGGACTAGTTGACCTATCAAGGTATCTTCCTTTCCTACATTTCTATAATTAACAAAGGCAAGTTTAAAATGCAGCATGCTTTAAAAGAGCAGATGGCTGCTGCCAACAAGGAAATCTATGAGACTGACAGAAAATATTGGGCAGCCGTCACTGTCCATCCTGATTTATAGTGCCTGATTGATGCCCAAATTGGAGCATATCAAAACTGTTTTATATTGGGGTCTTAGACTTTGTGCTTACAGTCAGGATTTCTGTTCTGGCATCCCATGGCAGTGATCCCCATGGCATGGAGGAACAAGGATGCATGCAGGGGCTGAATTCTGGAAATAATTGCAGACTTGAGTTCTTAATTTTGCATATTACTGTGCTCTATTGATACACAAGGGGGAAAACTGGCCTGAAGATGTATTATGGTGAGACAGACCTCATTCTCCACTCTACAGCTGCTCTTTCCAGAGGCTAATCTGAGGGATGTTTTTAGCCTCAGAAATATGCACTTGCTGTTAACATCAAGGGATCTCAGCTCCCAGTGAGCTTTGGACGGTGCTTGGGATCTAGGCTGCAGTAATTTATTTATGAAACACTCCCACGGGAGCATGGGGGAGGAGTGGCTGAGAGTGGTAAACCACACAAAGGTCTCAAAGCCGTAGACTGAGGTCACAAAGTTTTGTAATATATTGTCTGAACAATCATACTAACCACAAGAAAAGAATGGGGTTGGATAGAGGAGACTATGTTCCCTGGGTTGGAAATGTATGAATTGCTTAGTGCTGGGGAATAGATCATTTAGAGATAGGGAGGAAATTCCCCTGGTTGGGGTGACAGGGGTGTCGACTTGAATTTAAAAAGACATCGGCATGGGCGGTGGGTACCAGAGGCTGTGCCTCCCCAAACAGTCAGGCATGGTCCCTCCCAAATTCCTCCCCCAGGTGTCCCCTCAGCCAGCGGTTCACCTGCCATCCCTGGATCTAGGGCTGTACAGTAGGTAGCTGTAAAGCAGTATGTGTGTGGGACATAGAGATGACACTACAGAAGGGAGAGGTTAAAGTGGCCAAATTCAGAGTTTACACACTTAGCACTTTAGTTTGTTTGCATCCAGGGCTTTGTCTTGCTCAGGGGAGCTGACCGCCTCCATGGGCCCCTGGGCAAGGTGTGGGTGGGTTGAGGGGGGCAGCTCTGTGCTCCCAGAAGGAGTGGGGCCTCTGGCGAAAAGGGATGGGGCTAGGGAAGCCAGTCCTCTGCACTGTATGGAATGCACCACCTCTTCCCTATTCCCCCCCGCCCTCAGAGCAGTATGGAGCACACCACACGGAGCACAGCATTTGAGGGGTAATTTCAAGGGCCCGGGGCTCTGGCCACTACCGGAAGCCCCAGGTCCCTTTGACTCGACGAGCCCTGGGACAACTGCCCTATTTGCTCCCTTCTGCGCCTCTCCCGTTGGTTGTGCTCCTTAAAAAGACGGCATTGGGAACCAATTATACCATTCCCAACTAGGTTTGTGTTTTGAATACCCCCAAATTCAAGTAAAGTTGAGATTCAGAGCTTTGGTTTGGGCCTTTTTTCAGTGTCTAGTATACAGTAATGATATTCAACAGGTCTCTGATTGTGAATGCCATTCAGGCATTGTGATTATGGAATTAAGTGAGGATATGTCATGGCGCAGAGCAGGAGAACAATGGTGGGATGAGGCACCTTGAAGATAAGATGTGCTTGCTCAGTGGGAAAATGATTAACCTCCATCTTTGGGAGACCGAAGATGGTACTGGAAGAGTTGGCAAGGTTGCTGTAAAAATTGGAACTGAGCCTTTTGTAACTCTGCTTACCATCAGGGACACAGAGAGGAGCTCAGATTTGAAGTGAGAGAGAGAAGAGTTTTGAAATGTAGTCTTGGGGAAATTTCTGTTTGTTGAGAGAAGTGAAACATTCGCACACAGGATATTGGGGTGATCTTGGCCAGTTAGTATCAGTCTGAAAGTTTAGGAGTAATAAGAAGCATAGATGATGATTTCTAGGGGGTAGGCAGGCTGTGTTTGTTTGTTTGTTAAATTCAAACTAGAAATTAAAAAATATTTTGGCTTGGGGCACAGATATTCAAACAGCTGTCCATACCAATAACTAGCACTGGTGGAAGTTGACATTAAAAATGTTTTGCTATGAATAATGCTGAGTTTGGCTTTCTGTTATTCGGACCGCTAGTAGCTATTCCTAAGACATTTGTGAATCCCAAAGTTCCTTGAATTGTTCAACAGAATTGGGCACTATTGAAGGATTTGTGTTAATATTATGTTGATTATCTAGGTGCAAAGACGTAATCTTACTTGTTCTTCACACATAATGCTTTCTCCGTGTTTTGCTACAGTCTCCTGTCTCCTGCCACACAGGTCACTGGTGAGGGAAAAGATTAATTTTTTTTCAGTTAGCATCTTACATTCTATGGGATACGAACATACCCCATTCTCTGCTTGGGGTGGGCGCAGATGAGGGGTGTTCTTTTTGCCATCCCCTTAATAGGTTCTGTCCTGACAGATGCTAGCTTGAAACTGCCCCAAGGAAGTAGCCTGCTAATGCAGTAGCATGATGGTTGCACAACTTCCTTGTCCAGCATACCCCCCCCCTTACACTAGTGGTGGTATGAAAACTGACTACTCCACTTCTCACCAAGCTGAGGTGTCCCCTATGATGGTGAAATTCCTACCTCAATTTAGATTAAGCCAGTTCCTTTTCACAGCTGACGTGGCGAAAAGGGATGGATTACAACAGAGAATCTGGTTCCTGAAATGCAAAAGGAAAGTGCAATGTCTCCTAGACAAATGCTGGAAGCCTACCCTATGTAAAGAAGTGCTTAATTAAAGTCACATGTTGGAATGATAAAAATGTATTCTTAGAAGCAGTGCAGTTGAACCAGGAACATGGGTTTTTAAATAGGTGAAGAACAATGCTGAGTCAGCGGAGAGACGAGAGATGAATATTGTGGTTGATGCAACAGATGCAGTAGCTTGGATAACAATTAAAGGCACTGAAGGAAGTCCAGTGACCCTTGGATGGCACTGGAGGCCTCCAGGGTATTTTGAAGAAACTCATTTTCAGGTAAGAGTCCCAGAACGGACAATAACAGAGATGACCAATATATAAATCATGTAGTTAAACAAGGGTTTTCCACACCTGTAGTAACTTATTGGAGCAATGAAACTCTGGGACAATCACATTTACTTGCCCTGCTCTCAGCCTAGTCTGTTTCACTTCCTGGTTCTAGGGGAGTTGTATGTGGACATTGTTGTGTGGGGGGTTTCTAACATTGTAGGGCAACGTTCTGAATAATAACGAACCCCATGTTTGAATGGATTTTTAAAACACACAATTCTATGACACACTTCTATATTAATTTAATTACAGAATCTAAATGCTGAGGCGAACCTTCTACCTAAGGGTACGTGTGTATTGAAGCTGAGAGCATGCTTCTCAGCTTAACAGGAAGCTTGAGAGATGTGCTAATGCTAGCTATATGAGGTGGAGGTAAAATAGGTGGTATCTGGGGATAATCACCCAAGTATGTACCCGGTGGGTCTGGGTGGATTTGTACTCAAACGGCAAGTCTTAGCTGCCGACCAAGCTATCTCTGGCTGGCTGCACTGCTATTTGTAGTGAGATTGAGCAGATCTGGTGCGTATCTGTCTGTTCAAGCTGGGAATCCCAACTTCAGCTGCAATGTGGACATATCCTGACAGGGAGCCAGAATGTGTCCCCTGTGCCGTGTTACCTCCGCGTTCATCAGGTGTCTCAGATAAGCATGGGAGAAACCACGAACAGCTGATAAGGAAGGCGACAAGTTTCCCAATCACTGTTGAATTGTAGAGAATATAAGAACGGCCACACTGGGTCAGACCAAAGGTCCATCTAGCCCAGTATCCTGTCTGCCAACATTGGCCACTGCGAGGTGCCCCCAGAGGAAATAATGGAGCAGATAATCAGCAAATGACCCCACCCCCGTCTCTCATTCCCAGCTTCTGACAAAAGCTAGAAGATCTTGTAGATCTATTGAAGTTGTGAATCTAATCTGAAGAAACGGAACTGAATTTGGATCACTTAACTGTTCTAAATGAGCTTGATGTGGGAGAACCCTCTACACTGGAATACATGAGACATCCTTCATTAGCTCTGATTCGCTCATCAGGGCAGCACTGGTTGCAACAACGAGCAACAGAACAATTTGACATTAGGAAATCAGGCTTGTTTGACAGAATGCAAAGGGGAACATTGAACAGTGAGGGATGTTGTGAAAGAGCTGAAAAGCCTGAAATCCATCCTGTCTTAAATCAGAGGAGAAGAATATGGATGAGCAGCTTAAGGGCACCTGAATCTGCAACTCTGCACTTCTCATATGAGTGAGGGTTGCAGGACACAGCATTATATCTGTATCTTGCGTCATTGCCACAAGCGTACGCCCATATTCTCAGAGGTACTTAGGTACCTGATACCCACTGCTTTGAAGAGAGCTAGCTGCCTAAACACCTCTGGGCCCTGGATACTCGGTGAGAAGTGCCCCAGTCACCTGTGAAGTGGCCAGTAGTCTGTTGTGGTGCAGACACAAGAGCCAGACCAGCCATGAAAAGAATAAATAGGGCTGTGAAAATCAGGGGCTTTATAAACACAAATTAAAACCACATAGAATGAGGACTGGGAAATGCTTGAAAGGAAAACAGAACAGCAAAGCAATGTGACATGTTGAAATATTTCCAGTTATCTACAATTCAATAAGACTTTTTTCCACCTATAGTTGCAGCAAAAAAGAATGCAAACGCTGACTGGTCCTCTGTAAAAATGAGAGCAGGAAGTGTTGGAGGCTATGGATGAGGAATGATAGAATTGACACATTTTTCAGCTGTCCTTACAGAAGTTGGAGAGCTGCCTTAAGGGATAGCTCGTATTTCCTGCTGGAGTTGGGGAAAGACGTATGAAAGCAGAAATGGTTTGGAAAGAATTACATAAAGCAGGCAAAGCACTGGGCAAAGCAAATAACAATAGATCTCTGAGTTCTTGCTAAGATTAGGTTGGCTGTGGTTGTAATGTTAACTGATGTTTTTGGAAGGCCTGTCCTCTAGATCAGTGATTCCCAATCTTTTTTTTTTATACTGTGGACCAGCAAACACATTCACAAACTTTTTAGAGGGCTGGTAACATTTTATTTGCATATTCATTATTTATAAATATCATTTATTTATAATGAATATGCAAATAAAATATTACCTAGCACCAATCCATTTACCCGCTGAGCCCATCTTGTCACTGCACATCACTTTTTACTTCCAACCCCAGACCCCTCTGACCCTGTCCAACCAACCCTGGTACTCTGTGTCTCTGTATTCTTAAACCTGCCAAACCCATCATCTGATATTCCCTCTCTCCCACTAACCCCATTACTTCTCAAGTCTGTCTTGCCAAGCCTGTCACCCCAGTGCCCACCGTCTCCTGCTTCCCAACTTCCTTTTGTCAACCACCTTTGTCTTATTTGGAGCCTGTCCTGCATCCGCTGTCACTACCAACCTTGGCATGCTGTGTCCCAGCAATCCCTGACTTAAATTGACAATCTCCCCTTTCCATGGATCCTGCCCCACCGCTCCCAGTGACCCCAGCTGGGCTGCCATTTTACCTGGGTGAGATGGGGGAGGAAGAAGGGTGGGAGGTGCCTCCTGCTCTGCCTCCTCCTGCTGCTGCCTCAGCCCCAAGCATCACCGCAGGGCAAAATTAGCTACCACGATGGCCAGAGCTGAAGCCTGTTGCTGTGGGGCAGTGATCTGCCATGAACAGCTGGCTTCAGCTCCGGCAGCCATTGCGGCCCAACGGCCAGCGGTTCATGGCCTGGCACTGGTCTGCGGACTGGCGGTTGGGAACCACTGTTCTAGATGAGGTTACTGAATCGTGGAAGATCCAGATAATAGCTGTGCAGATATGTCTCCTTCCTCTCCCCTTGTCCTGTACTGAAATTTCATTTCTAGAAGCTTGCTGCCCACTGAAGGTGTGCTCAGTTTCTGTTATAGTGTAGTGCTCTTAGGAAAACTTGAATTTTGTTCTTCTGACATTTTGTTGTTTCCCCCTAAGTTAGAATGCGTTTCCGTGTTTGTCTGCGAGTCCATTGGTTCAAGAACTCCTCCTAAATGGTAAGAGTTAGGGCCACCAATTTTGGTATCTAGTTTCCACTTCACCTAACTTAAAGCAAGGCCAGGGTCTGGTTGTCAGGACAACCGGAAGCCCTGGGGCAAGGACTGTGTTCCATACCATGCAAAAGGAGGGGCTGTTGTTCACAGGGACATTCTACTGGGAGTGGCCACTGGGGGCAGCGAGCCCGCAGGGGAGAGTTATCCTGCAGAGTGTTCCCTGGGGGCAGCCGTACCACCAGTGGAGTAGCCAGCAGGGCTGAGGCTCTGCCATCTTGCCTGCCAGCACACTGGGTAGCCCCTCTGCCCCAATCTTCCCCTTCCCGGCCCTTGGGGAAAAGAAAAGGATCTGGCAGCTGGGGGAAGAGAAGAGGCCCCTGGTGGTTGGGGAGGGCAGTGCTGGGGGGAGAGAAAAGGCCCGTGCCAGATAGGCCCCCTCGCCCTGAGCCCCTCCTAACCTCCCAACCCTCACTCTCGCACCCCTCCTCCCTCCCACCTCCTGCACTGCCCTGCTGGCAACTAAATTACTTTTCATGCATAGCCGCATGGGGATAGCTCCTGGGACCTGGCGTGAGCAGGGACTGAGCCAGGTTTCCTGCTGCTGGCTCGTAAATGACTTTCCCTTCAGAGCTGCAGTGGGGGTAGCTCCCAGGATCCGGCGCAAGCTGGGACTGAGCCAGGCTGCTGGCCAGCCCTCTAAAAAATTTACTGGCAGGGGGAGGGGGAAGGTGTTGCATGTAGTTGACAGCATTAATTGATAAGCTTTCACCTATGAGTTAGTTGTTTAACCGACTACATTATTACATCCCTAGTTTTAACAGCATCAAATGCTTGTGTATATGCAAACCTGTATAGCACATAAAAGATGTCTGTACGTATGTGTGGCTGGTCTGAATGTACTTTTTGCAGTGACTGGTAATGATTGCATCCACAAGTACAGTCTCTGATCTATGCATGCGGTCATGGTAAAGCCTGATTTCCATGTGTGTGCTTGCTTTTTGTGCTGACATCTACATGTTAACTTTTTGCAAAGTAAGGCCTCTAAGCCTAAATATCGCCACCTATATCATGGGGACAAGAACACCGGCCTCAGAGGGAAATGGTCAGACTTACCTAATGTTTTATAAAGCACTTTGGACTCCTGAGAGGGGGTAGAAATGAATGTAGTGTTTGGATGGCGCTGACTGCATGCTAAAAACAAGAACCTAAGCAAAGACAGCTGGTGGATGGGATATTGGAGTGAAGAATTGTGGACTGGTGGTGCTCTGAGGAGTGACAGCCATTCGTGGCAATTAGGGAAATTAAAGAAAAAAAGATAATTGTCCTCATTGAAGATTATTGGCTGAACAGATAAGGTATATAGGTGTGTCCTGCCTGTTTGTAAGAAAGCTTATTGGTACAGTCATTCTCTTTCTATTCCTAGGGGTAGAAATCTACAGCCATATCTTTTAGATGAAGGTACAAGTTAGTCATGGAGCTCATGGATTCCACAGCTTTAATGAACCTTCATGATTTTTTTTTTTTTTGGCTGCAGCCCCTGCTGTGGTGCTGGGACTGTCCGATGTGGCAAGGGTTGGGCTTCAGTTGCTCTAGATGGTCGCCCCCTATTTGCAGTAAATGTCATCGACAAGTCCTGGGTTTCTGTTAATTTCTACAGCCTCTCTCCGAGTTATGAACAAGTTACGGACCAAACACTTGGCCGTAACTTGAGCTGTTCGTAACTCGGACCCCATTGGGTTACACGCGACTGCGCTGTTTGTAAGCACGGGTCGCGTTCGTAAGTCGGGGACCGTCTTTACGACCGCTCCATGGGAGCTTTGGTCGTAAGTGCGAACATTTGTAACTCGACCGTTTGCAACTCGGGGAGCGGCTGTATTTATTACCTACAACATGTCTGACTTGTTCTTACTAAAAAATAATTGTGATAAAATCCTAACCTTGCGTATTAATAAATTGTAAATAGGGTGGAGTCCATCTACCCTATTAGCCAGTGTAGAGTTTCCCTGACAGTATGTGTCCTAGTGCTTTCCCCAGTCCAGTTTTAAACATCCCAATCAATGGGATTTCCACCACTTCCCTTCAGTCTCAGTTTTTACTACTTTTCATTGTAGACATTAATCAATCCATGTAAAATAATCATCATGTGGCCTCTTTATTTGGTTTAATCTGTGCCTACAATACCCTTCACCACCAGCAATTAGGAATAGTGGGTGAAAATTCTGGCTCTCCTGAAGTCAGTGGAAAGGATTTCACCCATTCAGTAGTATAATCAAAGACTAACATGATGGTCTATCCCAATTGCTGATGTTTTGTGCTAATGTGAACTGACATTTTGGAGCAGGGCCAGTCACCAAGATCAGTATTCCTCACCTCTTTGTCACTCATTAAACGTCATGTTGGACGTCAGTCCATGGTGAGCGTTTGTCCATGTTGGGTACTCTGGAAAATGCTAGCAGATGTGACTCAGCATTTCTAATTCTCTGCTTCAGATAGGCCTTAGAGTAATCTTCATTCTCAGCTGTAGAAAAGAATGAGCAATTACTTTGTTGCTAACAGAAGTAGATCTGTAATGATGGTGCTTCTGTTGACATGCAGGTCATTAAATTGCCTTCCAGTTTTAGCATTGAGTAGGAATTCTTCCCTCCTTCCCTAGTTCCTAAGTCAGATTGGCAGGTTCCTTGAGGTTTCTCGGTTTTCCTCTGGCACTCTGAATAGGATCATATGTTAGGTATGGGAGGGCAGCGACTCATAATCACCGGTGGTGATGAGGTATAGGTTGTTGTAGATCTTTATCCCTCCTGCCTTTTTCTTCCTTGTTGAATGAATTTCAAATGGTGGTCAGCTCACTGCCGTTTGCCTTGACATCTGTGCAGTTTGCACAGGTTTATTGGGTCAGAGACAAAATCAGGAGTCATTAGAAGTCTGCTGCAAAGCAGAGTTTTCAGAAGATGCAGACCAGATGCAAAAGACAAGATTTTTCACTGATTTGCAAATGGTGCAACCTCACATGACCCTTATGGTTGCATATATCTGTGTATGTTTGCAGACAACAAGCAGTCAGAACAAGGCAGTTACAAGAAGCATGAAAGTTCCTGGGTTTGTATTCTTCTGTCATACTCTAGATGAAATGGCCCAACTACACAACTAGAAAAATGGCCTATCTAAACGGAGGGAAGGAATTTGAGAAAGAGAAGATGGAAAAAGGAAGGGCCTCTGTCCTGGTACCACGCTTCAGCCCTACCTTTGTGTGTGAAATACACATAAATGTAGACAATGATGGGGACTAAATTAGCTATTGCCATCGGAGAGAGATCCTGGAATCACTGTGAATAGTTCTCTGAAAACATCCACTCAGTGTGCAACAGCAGTCAAAAAAGCAAACAGAATGGTAGGAATCATTAAAAAGGGGTAGGCAATAAGAAAGAGAGTATCTTATTGCCTCTGTATAAATCCATAGTACTCCTACATCTTGAATACTGTGCAGATATGGTCACCTCATCTTGAAAAATATATCTTCGTATTGGGAAAAAGTTCAGAAAAGGGTCAGAAAATTATTAGGGATTTGGAATGGGTGTCATATGAAGAGAGACTAAAAAGACTGGGGCTTTTCAGCTTAGAAAAGAGGTGACAAAGAGGGGGATATGATAGAGGTCTATAAAATCGTGACTGGCATGGAGAAAGAGAATAAGTGAATTTACTTGTTCCCATAACACAAAAATTAGGGGTCACCAAATGAAATTGATAAGAAGTTCTGAAGACCAGGACTTGAACAGGGCTCAAAAAAAGAACTAAATAAATTAATGGAGGATAGGCCCATCAATGCTTATTAGCCAGAATGGGTAGGAATGTTGCCCTTAACCTCTGTTTGTCAGAGGCTGGAATGGGTAACAGGAGACAGATCACTTAATTACTTATTTTTTTCATTCCCTCTGGGACACCTAGTATTGGCCACTCTTGGCAGATACTGGACTAGCTGGAACTTTGGTCTGACACAGTATGGCCCTTCTTATATTCTTATGTGTGGGGTTCCCACTGAAACTGTGTTCAGACTCAAAGCAAGAATTGGAACGTTTACATGGTGGCTCAAAATTTTTTTTATAGAACTTCTCTAACTCTGACTCGATACACCCAAAGCATTAAAGTTTTGTAGTTATTAACTTTGTATTGCTGTAGTGCTTAAATGTTCAATCAAATCGAGTCCTCATTATTTAAACACTGTACAAATAAATAGCAAATGATAATCCCTTTGATACAAAAGAATTCAGGAATGAAGAGGCTAATCCAATAGTGCTGAGCTATAGATATGCAGAATTTTTCAAAAGTGATCGTGAAATTCAGGTTCAATGGTATTTTTCAGCCTTAGTGTCATTGTCTATTCTAGATAAAAGGAAGCAGGTTTTCTTTTTAAAGAAGTACTTTAGCAAGTTGGGTAGTTCCCGACAAATTCATTCTTTCTCACTGAGTGATGCCAAAGCCTGATAAGAATAAACGGAAGTGACAAAATCTCCCAAGATAAATTACTGTAAGAATTTCTGACTAAGCAATTTGAATGCAATAAAATAATCAAGGTGATTTACCTGCGTGATGAACACCTGCTGCTCCTGGATACAGCACCAGGAGCTGTGGGTACTTAATGCTTTTTGACAAGCCAAGCTCATAGTGCCTTCTAAAGTTGTAAATGGTATGCAGCCTCTTTTCAGCCCACCTCCTGAACTTGCACACATAGTTAAATTTAGCTGCAAAACTGATCTACATCTGCAAATTTGAGAGCTGTGAGTGCACAGTCTTGGATGGATAATATCCCTTGCTGAAAAACCATGTGGGTTTGGTGATTGGGGAATATACACATTTAGAAAGTGTTTTTGGAAAACAATAAAATGTATCAATATCTTTAGATGCTGCATTAATTTGTGTATTTGTATAAAGTGTGCATGTTTCTAGTGTCATGACACAAAGATAAATAATTTAGGGCCAAATTATAACCTAGTATAAGTAGGTGCAACTTCACAAATCAGTTTTTTTACTTGTCAACCCCTAGAATGGTAGTGCAGCTTTCATTGCTTAGAGCTTTCTATTTAGCCAGGTTGTAGTAACAATAAGTAAATTAGTGCACTTGCATGATGACTTATTCCTGCACTTGGCTGCTTGCTTTTACACCTTGGTGACATTTGATGTAGTCTCACTTTGTTAACAATCTTAGTTTGGGGATGGGCCTCTAGCACTTCCCTTTCCTTTGGGTGCCTGTTGGATGGAGTCCTAATTTTAAAAATTATTCTGTGTATCACAGATAGGCCACAGTGAGACCTGGATCCAGATTTCAGACATGCCCAAATTCAGGGGTGGAGTGTGGATCGCTAGTTTTTGCTTGGCCCACTTCTCCTGTGGGCTGCGTATCAGTAGAATCGATAATTAATTTCATTCCAACTTGCTCCCTGATTGGTCAGTCACAATATCTATTGTTTTGTTTTGTGATCTTCTGCTGTGAGATGAGCATCGATATGTGTTATTGTCTCCCAAATAACTGCATAATTAGTCTTGGAAGGATTATATTTTATTGGTAATGGTAGATAAATATCAAATAAACTGTGTATGTACAAACCAATAAAAAATATATTTTAATAAAATTTATACATGGCAAAGAAAAAAATGCTGCCCGTCAGTTTGATTTAAGGTTCTTTGCTTTGTATATTTTGACATGATGATGCTGACAATGTGTTTTTAATGGTTATAAAGCTTTTTTATCAAGCCATTCCTGTCTGATTCCTCCCTAATTTCATGTAACTGTGAAAGTTGCTAAAACATTCTAAATTTTAAAGTTGCTAGAAATTGCTGAAAATTGGAAAAAATGATTAAACACAAACATCAATATGATAGATACAAATTCTGTCAAGCTTATTCATGCTATGACTTCCTGTCCCATACCTATGTTTCAGCCGCCACTTTTTTGTTCTTGTTAACTAAAGGCTTGGGATAACATTTTTAGAAGTGCTAAAGTCACACTTTCAAAAGGTAGTTAGGCACCTAAATCTCAGTAAAAGCCAGTGGTAGAGCTGGCCAGAAACTGGATTTCTCACTCTATGAGAATTTTTGATATTAGAAAAAAAAATCATTTAGAAATGGAAAAATTCAATTCCTGGAAAATGGAAATTCCAAAAAATCATTTAGCCAAAACAATCTTCTGTTTTGGCCTTTTAAAAATGTTTCCTAGGAAATTAAGAGGCATAGGACACGGGTTTTCCAGGCTCCCAGTCATAGGAGGTAACCGAGCCAGGCTATCAAAGACCCAGGCAGGTGAACTATCAGGAAACTGTCCAGGTTTCTTTCCATTGGAATTTTTGCCTCATTTCCTTTGGAATTTCACCAAAATAGTCTGTCTGCCTACCCATGGAATGTTTTAGTTTGAGAGTCCGTTTTTTCCAACGAGCTCTAGTCAATGAGATGTAGGCTACTAAGAGCTTCAATTTTACCTATGGTCCTGTAAGATACTGAATGTCCCCTCAGTCATCAGTAGAAGTTGAAAATGATGATCTTTTTGGAGTATTGGGCCCTTTAGATTGTAAGCTTTTCTGGGCAGAGGATCTGGATTTATTTACTGGGCAAAGGAAAACTTGCCATTGGTATAAATATCAGCAAGTGTGGAGCATTATGCTAACCTGCTATGCATAGCACCTATTTGTGTTGGTAGGAATTGAATGTACAAATAAGAGGAGCGTGCTCTTTGTTTCAGTAAAAAGAAAACAGAAAAAAATAAGCGTGCAACAAACTTCATTATTTATTAGGAAAAAAAATCTGACAATACTTAGTGCATATTTAACATCTTCTAGGCAAGGCTTGGAAAGTGCTCTACAAATAGCAAGCTTTGAAACACTGCCAGAAGGTAGGAATTATTAATATCCATTTCATATAGGGAGGAAACTAAGGTGGCACTCTGAGATGTTTGGTGGCTTACAGTGAGTCAGAGGTAGAGTTGGAATATAACTCATCAGCCCCCGATTTCTTCTCTGATCTAACCATGGACCACATTCTCCAACAAGCTGTTTATGCAGGTGCAACACAAAGTATCATTGTGTGTGTGCGTATGCGCATGCACATGTATACCTGTGTACATTGTAGCTAGAACTATGTAGGCTTAAACTGGCTTACCATGGCCTAACACGTTGCCAGCAGTTAGACTTGATAGAATTACATTGATAAATTGCAGATTCATATGAATGGAGAGAGAATATCCTCTTTTTGATTAAGGTCGGAGTTTTCTGCTGGGACTTTTTCCCCTATTGCTCTAGAAGACATATTGTCAATAAGGAGCCTTTTAAGTCGAGATAATTCCTGTTCTTTTGGTTTTTGTTTCCCCCTTTTTAACCATCTGGCTTGGTGCCCACTAATAAATAATGCATGACCCCTTGGGCAGTTGTATGTGCTTTACATTGGGTTACTTCCCTTAAAAAGGAAAGATGGAAATCATTTTGTGGGAGATTTTATATAACTGTTCCAAAGAGAGAGATTATCTGTCTATTGTGTGGATAGTTGCTGCACAATCAAATAAGCCCAATGAGCTGCACATTATTGACCTCATGTTAACCTAACGGCAGCCTAGGATGTGGTCAGTATCTGTAGCAGATGACTGATTCAGGATGAAACAGCTAAGAATTTGGTTCAGAGCCATATCCGTGCTATGACAAGCTCTTCTGAGATCATCTCTCCACACCTGTTGCACTCTGCATCATTCATTCTTTACATTCCAAAAGGTTGTTTTTTCCCTGCTGCAACATACGAGCCAGTGGAGACTTAAAAAGGTCTAACAGAGGGATTTTTTTTCACCTAAAATAGTCATGCATTAAAGCAATAAGAACAACAGACAAGCACAGGAAACAGAGGCACCTAAACTTGGCCCAGTTGAGAGTTGAATTGCTTTAGGGGGAACACTATGGGCTCATCTAGACTACGCGGAACAGTCGGAAGAAGATATGCAAATTCCGCGGAAGAGGATATGCAAAGAGCTTTTGAAAGTGAAAGTAGTTTAGATGCGGCTTTTTCAGCAAACTCTCCCTTTGTCGAAAAGCTGCGTAAACCTCATTTTTTGAGGAAGAATTTGCATATCCTCTTTCGCCTGTTCCATGTAGTCTAGATGAGCAGTATCTTGGGCAAATTGTGACCAATCTAATATATTCTGGTGTAGGTTATGGAGTATTACAGGTAGTTATTTGTCTTCATCCAAATGTAGAGTGTTATAGGCAGTTATTTGTCTTTGTCCAAATGATCTGTCTGATTGGATCAAGACAGTGTCAATCCGTCATCTGTTGGCATCTGTAGACTTCATTGGCTGAACCTTTGTATTACAGGCTGCATTTTGAAGCTCTGTGGGTTGTATTTGGCTGTTCTGTGGATTCCCCTGAAAAAAGAAGTTAGCCAAAACCATAACCACATGTTGGGTCTTTCATTCTTCACATGACCTAGGATGGGCTTCTTACACTTACGAAGAGCCAAAGAGCAGAATCCTTTATGGTCAGTTTAATTGAAACCTTAGTGACTGCAGATGGCACTTGAGTGGTGAGCACTCTACATATACAGGCACTTCCTGAGTTATAAACATCTGACTTACAGGCTGGATGTTGCGCACATATAAACAAAAGCTCATGTGCTGCCTCAGGCGGAGACGACCTGAAAGTTTATGGGGCCCTATGCAGTACTATTAAAGAGGTGCCTCTATGCCCAATGATAGCCTGGGGCAGGGGAAGATGATTTTTTAGAGATGTAATTTTATAATCTTCAGCAACACACTAATTAAATGTTTTTTAAAGCAAATTTTAAACTAAAGTCCTGTGGACTAACACAGTACATTCAGACACTTCAGTGGGCTGTGCCCACGAAAGCTCATGATACCATCTACATGTTGTTAGTCTATAAAGTGCTGCCAGTAAATTCAGAAACTGAGAGTATATATCTGGGGTTGGAAAATGCCTCTTAAGTGGCTTCATTACCATTGGAATGGCTCTTTCACAAGTTCAGTATTTTGCTAATAGCTCTGGCAGGCTTTTTCACTTTTAACTAGATCCTCTTTGGAGGAAGCAGAGCTAGAGAACAGAAATAGGAAGAGGGGTATGGGGGGAACTTAAGACCCATTGATGCTGCAAATTTGTGGATGCCCAACGCAGCTGTGTATTCTGCATATGAGTAAGGACGGCACTGGCTCAGGGGAGCGGGCAAGGGACACAGGTGGTGGTGAGCAGCATAGGTGCTGTCTGGAAGACTTGGAGGAGCAGGGGGCAGTTGCACAGCCAATGGCTGGAGGGAAATGGCACTTGAAAGGGGAAAGCCTGCTTCTCTCCAGTTGCCGGCTGCATGGCTGCCCCCTGCTCCTCCGGAGTCCCTTGGCCTGCACTTGTCTCTCACTGCCTTCTGCAGGATGTGGGTGGGTGGCAGCCGGGGGATGTCCAGAAGTCCCCTTCAGAGTCTTCACCCATCTCCTCATCCTCCTTTAATTAAACCTGCCTTTCCTCAAGCACCAGCATCCAAAGTTAAATAAAAACTATTTCTATTGTTTTTCATTGCAAATCTACAGTATTTCAGCTACATTATGAGTTATATGGGCTTTTCTGGGCTAGGCTGATAAACTAACTACCATTTATAACATTGTTTCTATGGGAAAATGCATTCCAAATTCCAAACAACCAACTTACAAACTTTTGGAACACAACCCGTTTGTGATATTGGGGACCTCCTGTCACCTGAAAGTTTGAATACTTTGGGACCCAGTCCCAGCCAAATTCACATGCTATTTCTACTGTCCTTTGCCAGAGACTGTTCTTGTACAAGTACCTGGAAGATGGTTTTAGAAACGTGCTAGAATCATCATGAGAAAGCAATTCCCATCTCAGGCTTGTTCCTATTACAGAGAAGCTGTGAAGTGAAATTACTCCTTGTCTCTGTGCTTCTCTAGTTCCCATGCCTTCCGTTTATGTGAAGGCAGAAAGTTCTTTTGTAGAAGGTGACTGGTATTTTTTTTTCTTGCCTTCTGTTCCTGACATTTTGTTCTCTTCTCCAGAAGAAAGAGTAAGAGGTAGTTTGGCTGGCATTAGGATGATTTCCTCTGAGAAATCTTGCTGGAGAAAACCCATTGATTCTGCAGTGTATTCTCCCATTGGAGAGTATACAGAAAAACAATTGCTGATCAAGGCACCATACGAGAGCAATGCTTTACATTTCCCATCAATATATTTAGTCTTGAAAGTAGGGAAAGTGCATAATAGGGATAATTAACCAACAGGACATGAAAGGCAGAGTATTTGTAGGTGATTAAGGCATGCTTCAGATGAAGTACAATAATCCCTTGGAAATTCACTGACCATTTTGGTTTGGGGGTATAATTTTCTTAAGTGGGTTACTTGGCATCATCTATAGCTTTCCCTTTGCTTATGCCTGTGTTCAGCAGTTATTTCTAGATCATTTGAGTTAACTCTTGCCAGACAGGAGTGTCTGTTCCCTTCACTTCTAATTTGTTTGTGCGCTGAAGACCTGATGCAAAAATTTCAGTCATTTCACACTGAAGATGTTTTAATCTTATCCAGAAAATATATGCTATGACCCTTATGCTACAACTACTCCTTAGTTGCAATAAATAATAAAATCTTATTGAAAATGACTGTTTTCTGACTGCTACGCAAGGTTAACTAGGATGATGCCTAGGATCATGGTAGAACTAGAGTGAATTTGTCAAAGTTCAATTCTTTTGGCTGACAGGGAGGAGATTAAAAAGGGGAAGGTATTGGCCCTATTTTCAGTACTACTATGCTACCTGTGTGTGTGTGTGTGTGTGTATGTATGTGTGTGTATATATATATATATATATATATATATATACTTACATTAAGGCAAAAGATCATGTTGCCAGTTCCTTGAGCACACATGTTGAAACTCAAAATTCCAGATTCACGCACTAGCAGAGCCAAATGTAATATGTTGGGTCAGAACTGCATGTATCCTTTTATGATTCTTCCCAGGGTTGAAAATTTTAAATGGGATGACTTCTTTTAATCCCTTTGGAAGCCCTGGGGGCCACAATGATACCCACAGCACATGCTAAGGGCTGCAACTTAAGTGTGGTTGCATATACATGCAAATATATGCAAATAGCTTCATTCACACTGACGGGCATGAATACAAAGATTAAGGCAAGACTACACAACATGCAGGCCACATTGAAGTCAGTTCTGCTGATGTTAATAAAATGCAATATTTACTCAATTTTCACTCATATGACAGCACTTAATGAGCAATGACAATCTAGGAATTTGACTACTAAAACGCATATCAACAGAAGACAATTATATATTGACTACTTTTTTGGTTTGGCTCCCACTTGCAGGCTGCATGTTGAGCCTCGCTTAAATCCAGACTGCACCGCGGGCCGCAAACAAACGGACCGTGGGCCGCATGGCTGCATGTTGAGTAGCTCTGCCTTAGGAGAAAACTTAACTAGCCTTGTGCTCAGAATTAGGTGACCCAATGTGCAAAGCATTTGTTGCTTGTCACAAACTTAGAAATTTTCTTTTTACTAGAAAATTTACCCAGAATTGCTCAGTTTCTTAACTCAAATAAGTTTTTTGTTTTTCTTCATTTAAATCATTGTTGTGGGCTGGAGCTGGGGATGAGGGATTTAGTATTCAGGCTGCCCCGGGGAGAGAAGACAACCCCAGCCCTCTCTCATTGCAGCAGCCTGAGGCCAGGTGAGAAGTGCCTCTCCATGGCTGCTGCAGCTCCATTGGGTACAGCCAGGAGAGGGGTGCATGTCCTCTAGCTGGAGGGAACACAAACAGATATACAAATTAACAAACTCTCTGAAATGCAGAGTATATAGCTGTCCCTTTCTCCACCCCGGACGTCTCCTGGCTCAGTGGGGTGGGGACTTCAGTGATGAGTACTTCCCATCTCTGGCTCCTGGCTGCTCCTCTGTGGTCATTCTACAATGTAAATGTCCCTCCTGTCACACGCCTCCCTTTCCATTCCTGGTTCTGCAGGGAAGCTGTCTTCTGGCACGAAGGAAGAAAACAAGATGGCTGCCGGCAAAAAAAGCCCCAAAGGGGGCAGATGTTGTTTGTTTATTTATTTATTTTGCTTAATAACTGTTGGGGTTCTTTTTTTTCAACAACTTTGGTCTCCCCCTTTTGTGTGTGTGTAGTATTTTTGGTTAAGCCATCTGGCAACCCTACTGAATGAGGCTGTGATGCATGGCAGGCCAGCTCCCTGTGGTACTTTGTAAGCATCCGAGAACCCTGATAATTTCTAGTTAAATCTTTTGGGCCAGATCCTCAGTCGGTGTAAATTGGCTCTGAAGCCAGGGCAGCAATGCCGAACCTTCGGAGAGGGGAGGGTCCTAAGTGGTTTCAACTGTGTCTCATCTAGAACCGGAATATAGTCCTCATTTGGTTCTGTTCCTGACCCAGAACTAAAATGTCAGAGGCATGTTTGGATCCATAGCTTTGAACCTGATTGTCCTCTACCCCACTGTGCTAAATGTGAATGGATTTGAATCCATGGTTCTGGTTTTATTCATCTTTAATAATAATAATAATAATAATAATTAATAATAAATTAATGATTTGTGTTTCTGTGGAGCCCATCATCTTTGGTTTTTAAAATGCTACACAAACCAATACTTTATACTTCCCTCTTCTGATCATGCATGGAAAGGTGGGGGAAGGAGACAGCATTCGCAGCAGCTATTTCAGCCTGAGATTTAGTGGTACAATATCTTACATGGCTTGGAAAACACACTAAATGTGGTAAATCTCATGAGGTCAAGCCACTGAAGAGGTATAGGATGCACCTGTTTTGTAGGAGTCCGTGGTTTGAAAGTCTGGTTCCCCTTGCTTCTTGCCATATTCTGCTGAGCTACAGCATGATGTTCATAGATGTTTGTGAAGCCCATCTCCTTTCCAGGCCAAGGAAAGTCCTACATCCCACCACATTCTTTCCTGTACTACCAACCAATTTTGTGGTGGTCAGGGCAGCAGAGCAAAAGAGTGAGTGGAACACTATTGTGACCAAGCAAGGATGTTTGGAATGGGATTCACACTTGCAAAGAGCAACACATTGGATAAGAGGACAGGGTGCTGTGAGCATTGGAAAGAGCGACCAGCTGCCCTTGATTTAGCTAGCAATAGCAGCAGCTTTTGTGAGTACCACAGTGGTAGAGATGAACATTTCTCTTAGCCTGCATTCTTTAAAGAATGACTTCCTTATAGCAATTTGTGCTCCTAGAAATAAAGGAGTTCAGGAAGTTAGACAATAGCAAATTTAGCAGTTGCCTAACTCACTGGTTTATAGACTGGATACAGGCAGTCCCTGGGTTACGTACAAGATAGGGACTGTAGGTTTGTTCTTAAGTTGAATCTGTATGTAAGTCAGAACTGGCGTCCAGATTCAGCCGCTGCTGAAACTGATCAGTTTCAACAGCGGCTGAATCTGGAGGCCAGTTCTGACTTACATACAGATTCAACTTAAGAACCCCAGGCATCCCCAAGTTAGCTGCTGCTGAAACTGATCAGCAGCTGATTCCAGGAAGCCTGGGGCAGGGGCTTCCTGTAGTCAGCCACTGGTCAGTTTCAGCAGCGGCTGACTTGGGGACACCTGGGGCAGAGCAGCTGGGGTGCTGCTGGGTTGGTCCAGTGGCGCCCAGAGCAGGGCTACGGGACCAACCGGCAGCGCCCCAGCTGCTGTACCACAGGCGTCCGGAGCAAAGCCGCGGAGCACGGGGGCAGCGGGACAGCCCAGACGTGCCGTGGCGATCCTGCTGCCCTCGGGCTCCGTGGCTTTGCTCTGCTTTGCTCCCCATCCCCCTGGTCTGCAGACCAGGGGGACGGGGAGCAAAGCGGCGGAACACGCGGGCAGCGGACAGCCCAGAGGCGTCTGGGCTGTCAGCTGGCCGCGTGTTCCGCCGCTTTGCTCTGCTCTGCTCCCCGTCCCCCTGGTCTGCAGACCAGGGGGACGGGGAGCAAAGCGGCGGAACACGCGGCCAGCTGACAGCCCAGACGCCTCTGGGCTGTCCGCTGCCCGCGTGTTCCGCCGCTTTGCTTCCTCTCCCTGGTCTGCTGGAGACCAGGGAGAGGGAGGGCCCCGTTCGTAACTGCGGATCCAACATAAGTCGGATCCGCGTAACTCGGGGACAGCCTGTACATTCAAATCTTAGCTGATTTATCTGTTTGTAACACACCCTTCATTCTAGCACTGAAGTACTATCTGTAGAGCCCTGCAAATCCTGATAACCACCTTATCTGCAGGACCCGCATCCACAGATGCAGGTATCTGTGGATCATTTTTGCAGAGGTGGGATGCCAATTTTGTATCCACACAGGGCTCTATCTATCTGTATCATGAGCAGAGATGAATAATAATAGTCTATTTTCTAGTAGATAATAAACCAGCAAATTCAGCTCTTTGGCTATGACACTGATTTAATGTGTATTCTTGGGCAAGTCATCTAATCTCTCTGTTCTAGTTTACCCTTCAGTAAAATGAGCATAACAACGCTTCCTTCCCTGACACGGGTATTTTGTCACTAGCTCTTGTGATGTGCATTGAGATACTTGGAGGAACTTTCTAGAACTGTCCAATGCTGATTCACTATTGCCTGTAGGGTAGGACCTGAATCTGTAAGTTAGTGTGGGAGGCCTTACTTATATGCATGGATTCGTAGATTGACAGATTAATAGATTTTAAGACTAGAAGGCACCATTAGATTCTCTAGTTTGACCCTCCCTGTATAACCCCCGCAGTAGAATTTCACTCGCTTACTCCTGCATTGAGCCAATAATTTGTATTTGCGAGGATGCATGCAGGTCACACTAGTAACCTCATTCTGAAGCCCCTGCTCTTTTTTTGTAATGAACTGCACACTCCACATCAGGATTAAAGAATTTAAGGTGTTGGAATGAACCACTTATTCCCTTTTAGTGACTCAGGGCATGACTCACGTTCTCAAATAGCTCTTTGCTCTCTAAGTATAAATAAATTCTGTTTTGGATTTTAATAGCCCCATAATCACTGAGAATAAGTAACGTCATTTCAGAGTATTTGTTGTGTAAGAGGCTTTCTCTTTCCAATCACAACAGAAAGACAGTACCCCTGAACTGAACACGCTGTGTTTTTCACACTGGTAGAAGTGGGCAGATCTGCCTTTTGGAGCTGTTGCAACCCACAAAGTTTGTAGCTCAAGGGGGCAGCCAAAATATCAGTTTTGTCAGGGGTGGGAGAAAGACCATCTGTTTTTGTGGTTTCCTTTTGTTTTTCCTAAATCTTAAAAGCAACAACAAACATATTAAAATGAAAGCAACATCTATGCCTACTGCAGTAATTGTTGCCAGTGAACTCATTGCTCCTTTTTTGTATTTGTCTGGTTTGAATCAGAAAACAAGAGAAAGGAAAAACTAACACACAAATGTTTTGTGGTTCCATCCCCGGACATCTCATTCTACCTCCCTCCACCTAACATATGAAGAAAAGTCAGTTCTCCTGTGTAACGTTTTGTCCTATGTGCTGAGGACTTGACATTCTCTAAAAAATGGGCCCTTCTGTGTCCAATACTTGATGGCGCAGATTGTGCGTTTCTCTTTCAACTAGTTACATGGGCCCGTGCAATATTACAAGAGGAGACAGGAGAGCCCTTTTAAAATTGCTCCAATGAGATCCAAGATCTAAAAGCTGTGCGGATGGGTGGTCCAACTCTGCATGAGTAGAGTTAGCATTGGCTTTGGAGTCCTCTTTCTCGCTTCAGCAGGACTGCAGTTTGGTCCATGTTGATTAACATTTTTTCTCTTCTATTATCTCCATCCATTTTCTAGTTGTTCAGATGTTTCTTCCACTCGTCTGAGGCATAAACTGCTCTGAGGCCACTACTAAACCACTGCATTATCCGCTGATTGTTTGGTTTGATACATGATTGGTCTAAGCCATCCTCCAAGTGTTTCTCCACATTTTTCACTGCTTATGTTTTGTTTGTGCAGTTATTGAACTGTGCTGATGTGCTGCCATTCTTTCTAAATCAGCCCTGTTTAACTGCTTAAACCATTTAAAACATTAGGCCCTCTGTTTCTTAATGCTTACTGAAGGATTTCCTTACAGCTACTTTGCCAGTATGAGACCTGCTTAAAAAATAATTAGGACAGCTGCATCCTGACTGAAATTCTAAGTCTGGCACACGAAGCCTGGCACAGATTACAATTTTAAGATTGTAGGAGATTTTAAAGAGTGTCTAGAAGTTGGAGATTTGGATCCAATTCTCCTCCCAGCAATGATGACAGGGTGCTGCTACCTGTTCTGCAAGAAGCATAAAAAGTTTTGTCATGTGGCCATGTTTTTCCTCAGGCTAACTCTGTCCTTAGTCCTAAAATGACAGTTTCTGTGGATGTGTGCATGTGGGCTCATGTAGCACTGACAGGCTATCACAGAGTGAATAAGAATTACTTCTCTTGCCCACGCTCCTACAAAATGCTTGTGTATCTTTTTTTTTTAATTGGAGACAAACTGTCAGTTCAGTCCCTGGTGTAACTGCACTGTAGTTGATCAAATTACACCCAGGATGAATTTAGCCCAGTTAGTCTTTTGGAAAGCTGGTGTTGGATATCAGTTGAAGGTGGCTGGTAGAAAATAGAAAGAATGTTAGAGCAAACAGCATCTCAGCTTCCTTCATTCCCTCCAGATCTCTGGATACCTTGTGAGCATTACACTTGAGAGTAATTTGCTGTGACTAAGATGGAATATACTTTGTCCCTGTCTTTTTTTTGCAATAATAGGCTTGTTTGCCTGGGGTCATGGCCAGGGCCTAATTTGGGCATCTCTGTTATAATATCATTTAGACATGTTCTTCTTTTTAGTTCCAGTCCGGAACTGTTATGTTAGAGGAACACGTTCTTTGCCAGTGTAACTCAACTGACTTCTAGGGAACTATGCAAGTAGAGAGTGCCTATGTAGTGAAACACAGCTACAATGTTCCATTTCAGCTGAAGCTATTTTTCTCTATCAAGTTGTCCCTCTGAGTATAAGAGAGAGATAATGATTGCAACCTAAGAATAGCAACTGCATAGTTTTGCAAAGCACTCAAAATCGTTTTGGGATAAGAGAGACTACTGCTGTATGAGGATCAGATAATAACATCAATAATAAATGAAGTCCTACAGTTCTTAGGCATTGGCCTAATGGTATTTTCATAGTAGCTGCAATCGTCTTCCTCTTTTGCAGAGATAAGGCTTCTTAATTTAAGAAATCATGGAGCAACTAACTCCCTGTGATTGTGCCATCCTGGGCTTTTTCTTGGCAGATGTTATCAGTTACAGAACAGGTAGTCGTGTGGTTTTCTGAAGGAGGAGGATTCCTGGTAGCGCTTCAGCTAATAGCAATAGCAAAGTCACACCTGGATCTGAATCTTGTTTTGAAAGATTGGAAAAGTAGAGTAAGAGAAATCTTGTTTATTACCTGCTGTCATGTTTCTGCCTCTGAATTTTCTCTTCAGGGCTGGTGTGCCCAGTGTTTATTGTTGGGGGGTGAGTGAACAAGTAGATCAGATGGGATGAACGTATCAATGGGTTGAAGAGAGCAGCTGATGGAAAGAAGGCATTGACAAGAACCTGTGTAGTTCATGGTTTCATTCCTTAGGACTAAAAAGGGATTGCCACAGAAAACAAGGACTGATCCCATTCTGTATCTTGGTGAAATTGTGGGCCCAGCAGTATTCTCCCTTTGTGGGATTCTCTGCAAAGACTGATAGTAGGAGTTATTTTTCAGAGCAAGATGTCTCCTAGATATCCCCATTTTGACTGTAGTTGGTTGGTTTTTATGTGGTAGTGAAGTGTGTGGGGGAAGACACTGATATAAAGCAGAGTGGGGAGAGAGATCTGAGTTAAAAAATAAAAACGGCATAGTCTCTGAGCCTCCAAGAACAATAACCATTGCACATACATCTTAGTTTTCCCCAGTTGCCTGCAAAAATCATGACACTTCCAGTACCCAACATGCCTGATTTGTTTGTTTTTTCTAGAGTGTGATTAAAATCATAAGCATTTTGTGTTTGGCCTCGATTGATTGAACATACAGTTCGGATACTAAGCCTTTGAGCTCCCTTTAGAGCTTGAAGTTTGTTGTGTGAGGTGTTTTTAAAGAAAACTCAAACTTTGGAATGGTTCCCTTCACTGCATCAGGCAGATGATTTCCAGTAATGGGTTAAATCTCTTTTATGGGAATTAGTACACTGTTGTGCAAGGTTAAAAAAGCAGATGTTTGTCTACTGCATGTGTGAGATACAAAACTAGAAGCTAAACTAATAGGGGGACAGCATGGCTCAGAGATCTGGTAATGTAATCACCACTGGTCATCAATTTTTTAATTTGATTCCAGATCAGTAGTAAATAGAGTTGAAAGACAATGATGAAAGCCAGCTACCAAATGTGGATCTGCTTTAGTTTTGACTGTGAAACTTCCCTCACCCTTTCAATTCTGGCATATTCAGATCCACTGTTCTTGTCTAGACTCATTTCCAGAAGTCACTGCTGCCATATCTGCAAGCAGAAAGCCTGTTCAAAATGAGTTCATGGGTCTCAGTCCATTTCCTAATAAACACATGTACATCACAGAGAACTCCCCTGCAACTAGCTGCTTAGTTGATAATGTCAGTAGAGAAGACAAGGATTATAATTTCTGTGATACAGGAGTGTCTCTCCTCATATTGAAGGATTATGGGATGAAGCTTGAAGGATTATGGGATGAAGCTTGAACTGTTTGTTGCTGTTCTTCAGAAAGCAGTCTTCATTCTCAGGGATTGTCAACATTCAGATTGCATTTCTCCAGCACCTGTATGTAATGTTGTTGCTTATACCTGCATAGTTCCGCTCTGGCAGTGTTTTAAGGCTGGGACATGCCAAAGTTTGGCTTTCAGTTCCCACTGAAATTCCATGGGATTTTGAAGCCAAAACTTTCTGCTCACGCTGCACAGGCATATGAAACTACTCAAGGTACAAGGTAGGGGAGAAAGAGGCACTTTGGTCACCTACAGACCTCTTCCCCCGTCAAGCCCTGCGATATTGCTTGATCCAGCATGAAAGGGAATTTGTAATGCCTTGTGTGTGCTTTTCTGAAAGAATCTTGCTCACATCTGAACTTGGATCTTCATCTCTTACATATATATGGCCTGAGGGTTTAAGATCCATACAAGCATGCTTGAAATGGTACATTTTGTATGAACCTTTGCTGCACTCTTTTACTAAAAGATGTTTTAGCTTAATTGCTTTCTAGCTTTCCTGCAGACATCTCTGTTTGAAGCCCAGCAAAATAAGCTTTTGAGGTTTGTTTGAGTGACGGCATGTTGAACTTTATGCAGCTCTCTTTGTGCTGTCTTCCTTTACAGTTGTTAATGTAGAACAGAGAACCTCTTAGAAATCAAAGAAATGGAAAAATGTAAATGATTCCTTTTAAAGTGCAATACCCATCACTGGGTTCAACCAGGCCTACCCGCTAGAGTCTCACAAATTACATTTGCTTTTTTTGTTTTTGCACTGATGCTGCACGCTTATTTCATAACTCACCTGTGATGTGGCTCTTTAAGGGAAGTGAATGTGACTAGCTGTGCCCTATCTGGAATAATGGATCTGATGCTCTCCTTTGTCTTGTACTACCTTTCTTCAGGTCAAATCCTGAAGTTCTGCCTCAGTTTTCTACTTTGATTCTCTTTAGTCTGAAATGTTTTGTGCTGTTTGGTTTGAAATTACTACCATGATGGCACTTGAACAACTGTGGGGATATGGAATAGCTGCCAAGAGGGGTGTCAGGTTTTTTGGGTGAAAGACTGTGTTAAGGCAGGAAATGCTCCTCCCCATCTTTTATTCTATAGTGTACAGTAATGAGCTTTGCCAAAATACTATTTCAGTTTCCTCTGCATAGATGAACCTGCTAACTCACAGGGAGATGAACTTTTGGCACTACAGAGAGCAGCAAGAAAAGGGTGAAAGCAGACAGCTCATAGTATTCCAGATTAAGAAGTGGCTTTCAAAACTGTTGATTAGAGGCATATCAGTGTTTCCCTCCCAGTGGCTGACAGAGGCAAATGATTACTTATTTTTTATTAGTAATCTGTAGTGGTTTTCATGGAGTCCAGTTGCCTTCCCAGAAGGCAATATGGTAACTCACTCCGAACCAGTCTCTGCCAACTTTTGTGATTTTTGTTTTTAGTCCGAGTCTTGTGGTATGTTTTCTTCAACTTCAGATCAAATGTGCACCTCAACTTTAATTTTAAAAGATGATTCTCACCTTTGTGTTTGCAGAGTGGTTTGTAAATGTGGCCCAAGTGCACTCTCAAAGTCCTGAAACTGAAAGCAAATAAAAAATGAACCTTACTCAGCATTTACTATTTTTTTAACTTCATGATTTAGAGAGGGCTGGCTCAAGATTCTTGAGTGCTTGTGGTTAGAAATCCTGTAGTTATTTAGTGGCTGGGGGAGAGAAGGGGACGTGTCTAGGAAGGGAGGGCGCATGTGTTTTTCGGAGGGCAAGTGACAGAGCTCTGTCAGGTTATCTCCTTCATGTCTGACTACCATAACCAATAGCAAGTGAACTTCATTCTTGAACGGGAGAGGAAGAAGGGAGAGAGAGCGAGCTAAAGTATGCTTGTGGTGGTGGCGGCCGCGACTTGCTTCCTTCCTCTTAAATATTTGGCTGCATCCCAGCAGAGTGTCTTCTAGCTAGTTTTAAACTACCACTCCAGTTGATGTCATGTGCTCTCTCTCAAACTTGCAGAGTCCCTCTCTCTCTCTCTCTCTATCCCCCTCCCTCTCTCATGCACCCCTGTTTGGCTAAGTGTTATCACATCTTCACTGAGGGGAGAGCCTCAAGCCTTCAGAACTCTGCTTTTCAAGCAGAGAGAAAATGAGCATGCTACTGCCATGGTGCCAGCCAGTCTTTGTGTAGCATTCGATCTCTTTAAATGGAAATGAAGAACATTATATAGGGAACAGTCCTCCACTGGGCAGGGTGATTGGCAAGAAGCACTAACAGGTCTCTACTAGCTTTTAATTTGCATAATGCTGTCATTTGAATGCTCTGCTTTTTTTTTTAAACTGCAGACAATAGAGGGATCTGTGCTACAGCCCTGCAGGTGAGACTAGTGGAAATGAAACACTTTCTAGTCATAACATGCTTCCTTATACACTCCCCCCTTCCCGCCCTTTCCTCGAAGGAGCAGTAATCCTGCTTTTGCTTGTCTTCCTAATGAAGCAAATGTAGAAACAAAGAAGCTACGTAGTGCCCAAAGTTAGCCCTCAGAACCTTTGTTGGTCCCAGAAGCAGCTAACGTGGTAAGCCACAGTTTGAAAATAAGGCTCAGACACATTTTCAGAATATGTCCTTGGCACAGACTTGAATAAATAGCTAATGACAGGATGATGGTCACCCCCCCCCCCACCCATCTTTCAGAGTAAGAGAGAGAGAGAAATCCATTTCTCTTGTTTGTTGGGAAAGAACGATATAAAATGAGAAACTGCACTGACCCCAGAGGCTGTCTGAGTTGTCTCGGAGTAGGATCTGGGAAAGCTGAATGTATTTAGGTTAGTAAATAGCATAAAAAGTTTGAATTCTCTGGTGAATTTATCACTTTGCGAAAACAGGTTCTTCACTGTTTCTGCAGATATTTTTGTTGGCTAATAAGATCCCTGGACTTGGATCTACTCTGAATTCATCTCAAGATTGGCCCTGTGCCTGTTGGCCACTTCACCTCATGAACTACCCAGTGCATCATTTTCATTAGAGCTGAAATCCTCCTATAGATTCCATGTATTTTCCTTATTATTTTGGTTTTGATGTTGGTTTTGATTTTTAGTTAATCTTTGCTGCATGGATACCTCCCCCTTTCATTAAACACATGTGCATGCCCTAATATAAGTGTATAAAAGTATATATGCATATCAATATGGTCGCTGAAATACTTTCCTGCTTAAATACACTGATCCCGATTCTAATCTCAGGAGCATCTTGTACATTTGGCATAACTTTGTTGAAGTCAGTAGAGTGACTCCTGATTCATCTTGTGTCACTTGATGCTAGAATCTTGTCCAGTAGGTTTACAGAAGTGATGAATTTGGCCAGAAGTATTTTGCAGTGTGAGCCGATACTCTGGAAGCTCTTAGGAAATATTAACTGTGCAATTAAAATTAGAACACAAAAGACACTTCTCTGAAAGGATGATGGGGGGGGGGAGTATGTGTGTTTTGTGTTTGTAAGAGTGCTATTAACCTTTCCTTGCTCCAAATGTTACAGGCTGTAATTCACTAATTAACGTAAGTCAGTGATTGTGTTTTCCATGTCATTGTGATGTCCTAATTTCAGTTTTAATGTCCTCTTCTCAAAACAGCAGTCTTGGTGGTCCCTGCTCAACTTGTCCTTGTATTTTGTGCATTGGCTCTTTCTTGCATCCAGTGTATTTTCTGGTATTTCTGTCTGCTGCAATCATGGTGGCACTCCTCTATAGCTTATGCAACCTTCTGCTCTTTGGAAGGACAGAAACCTGCATATTCTGTTGATATTCTTTGTTAGCTATTAACAAAGAGGCACTTGAATAATATTGGCTTGCTGCTCTATTTTCCCCTTGTTTCTAGCAACTAAGTATGTTTATTCTGTGCCATCCAATAAAACAGGAGTTCCAAGCTTGCTCTTGAATGCATGGTGCCTGAATGCTACTAGAGCAAGCTCCGGTTAGAACGTCAGGTGTGGCTATTATTGTGACAAGTCATGCACTGTTCTTTTTCCACATGGCGGCCAACATTTTGCAGCAGCATTAACATTTCACTACTCGGCCACTGCTTTGTAAACCTGTGGGCAGCTTTCCAGTTCTGTTTGGTAGGAATCAGATGACTTGGCTTTTTCTTGTTTTCACAGTTGCAAGCCTGCGCGTGCGTGTGCGCGCGCACACACACACACACACACACACGCACTTTGACTGCATTACAGTTTGGCTGTATAGGCTCACTTTTTATGCCAGAGTTTTATTGCAAACTCCTGAGTCATTTCTGGCTCACCTACACATTCATTATTGCTAAGAAAGGACCCTCCTGGGGGAAAATTATTTCATCTGGTTAACACTGAGTCTTGACTTCTGCTTTGAGGTATCAAGGGCTTGGTCTTTCTGTATCATGCCCAGAAAATTCTGGCTGACGTGCAATTAACCAGAGGCTGGAAGTGAAGAAGAGGCCTTTTTACAGCAAAAGCAAACCTGCTTTGAAGGAGTTTTTTTCCCAAATGGACGATTGAAATATGGCCTCTGAGGATGGTCAGTTGTGGAAGTGTGAAGCAGATAGTTCTGGTGTTGGGCATGGCCTACTTATGAGCCTATGGATCCAACCTATTTGGAATCAGAGGGTCCATTGCCTGCCCCCCTGCTCTACACTCCTTGTTACCCCTGCTTTGCAGCACTCTAGCCAAAGGATTGGAAGGTTTTTAAGCTGCTCCTTGACAGCCAGTCCACCTCTGTGATGACCATTGGGAAGGTGGGGATACACTGCAACTCAGCTGATGAATGCCCTTGAATGATTTCATTCCAGTCAAAGTTCAATTCTTGCAAATTCCGTAGGAGATTGAGGCCTAGTTTGCATTACAATTAATGAAAATTCATTGGCTAGATCCCTTAGGAAGCTTAGAAAATTGCAACAAAATATTCTGTTATAGTTAAAGAAGAGAATTGCATTAGTGAAAATGTTATATTCTCCATACATGGCAGCACCCATTTGCAATGTGAATGGCCCAGTGGCTAAGACACTGAAACAGGAGGCCAGAGACCTGAGTTTTTTAGTCTTTGGCGTTGTCACTGGCTCATTATATAATTCTGGACGTGCGACTTTGTGCCTCAGTTGTCCCATATGTAAAATAAATATATTGATCGTTTATTCTCTTTTGTAAAGCATCTTGAGATCATCTTTTCTATAGGGATGCATCCTCACTGCAAGGCTTAACTAGAAATAAACTACGCAAATTGAGTTACGCCAATTGCGTATCTTATTTCGAAATAAGGAGTGTCTACACAGCACTTATTTCAAAATAGCGTACTCTTCCTCCGACTTCCCTTATTCCTCGTACAATGAGGGTTACAAGAGTCGGAGTAAGAAGTCCTCCAGCTTGATAGTATTTTGATACTATTTCAAAATAACTGCTTGTTGTGTAGATGCGGACTAAGTTATTTTGGAATAGTGCTAGTTATTTCAAAATAATGTTGCTGTGTAGATGTACCCTAGAAGTGCTAAGTATAATTATTCTTCTAAAATATGAGGCTCAGTGCCTGGTGGAAACATTATCTTTTGAGGAGATTATGTACCCATTTAAGTGATAACCTGGGAATATGGGTGAGATTTTTGACAATCAAAAAAAAATTGTGTGTGTGTGGGGGGAGGAGGAAATCTAATTAGGAGTGGGTGCATATTCCATATATCTACTTCTCTTTTTTTTCTGTGTCCTTTGACTTACCAAGAATTTCTTTCCATTTGTATACATTTTTTTTCTTCTCACACTTTGCCTTTTCTATTTTCTTTGCATTTGCATAGAATATAGTACTCTGAATAAATAAATATAACAAAACAAAAGAAACAAAAAGCCCCACAGAAGATAACCTGCTAATTAAAGACACCAAACTAGAGATGAGCCAGAAACTCAAGATTTCAATACTTCCAAACATTGGAGACATTCAAGTCCAAACTAGACTGTAGCTCTCAAGTTCATGGCTGATCAAGAGCTACAAAATCTGAAGGGCTTCCATCTGAATAACAGTGAGTTTCAATTTAAAAAAGAAAAGCACATCTTTCCTGTAGGGCAAATGAAAACACAAGTTTCTAGGGTTGCATCAGGCTGTATGTTTGATGTTTGGGAAAGTTTGCATCCTGATCTGAACTGTGTGGCTTTGGCTCATCTCCACATCAGATTGTTGCCTGCCTTTCTGTATATCTTTATGAAGCATATGGAACTAACTCCTTTTCTTGTCTCCATAGAACGTAGTAGTTCATTAAGCTATTAAATGGGAGCAGGGGTTGAAATGACTGAACTCTTACTTTTTTTTCTCCTTTCTTTCCCTCTTTTCTAATAATACTATACTGGACACTTTGCCAACTTTTTGAAAAAGCAGTAGAATCATCAAAGCAATGAATTTCATTAGGGGTTGGCATTTAGAAACTGACAGATGCTGACACCCTATGGAAAAACTTGCAGTACAGTAACTTACGGAACAATTTTGCTTATATGTAACTTTGGGCATTCTTCCTTCCCTTGGCTTTATTCTTCATATTATTGAGAATGTTTGTTTGGAGACTGAATTCTTAGTTTCTTGAAAAATAATTGCCTTATGCTAATTTTAGCCAATAATAGGGTGATCAGACCAGAGTGAAAAGTTGCAATGGAGATGGTAGGAAAAAAAATCCCAAATATTGGGACTGTCTCTATAAAATTGGGACATATGAGCACCCTAATCACTACCTGCCATCATAATCCTCTTGTTCTGGTGTCATAATTATAACCATGGCAGCTGATTGTGATGTCCCAGATGGAAGATGTAGATGACTTTTTTGTTATTCTGTTATTTGTCCTCAGTAACAAGTAAATCGGGAAAAGAAGCAGAGAGAGTCTGTGACACATCAACAGAAATGTAGGTAGATCAGAGTTAGTGAGGCCAGTAGACAGAGACTCTGGACTGTGGCTTAGGAGACGAGGGAGCTGTGCCCAGCATTGCCATTGACCTTGGACATGCCAGGCCATTTCTGTTTCCCAATCTATGTCATGGCTATTTGGATTGTCATCAGTTTGTATGGTCCCTGTAGATCTTAATGAGCTCAGTTGGAGCTTGTAGGTGCTGCTCTAGCGCTCCTGACAAAGAGCAAATGTTTTGGGAAGTTTTCCATGATGTATTAGTGAGCATTTCAGTAGCCGTAATATCCAGTATTCTAGGAATTAAACACTTAAAGATATCCTAGCTCCCAATTTAAAAATGATACAAAACTTGATTTAAACCCAACTAAAACTCTGGGCAACAGCAACTGCACACATCGTGCAAAACGCCATCCTAGATGGCAGCAGGATGCCAAACTGTGCTGTTTTTAAAAATAATGCTTCTAAAGCACCATTCATCTGAAGATCTCAAAAGGATGTATGTACACTAAGTCTGGCACTCCTGCAACATAGACCCACATTCTACAAAGGGGTGAATGGAGGTAAAAAGTATTTTAGATGAGTATTTCTCAATCTGGGGTCTGCAGGCCCTGGGAGTCCATGAGGGAACTCCAGGGAATCCATGGACCCCTGTTGGTCATCTCCTCTCCCTCCCAGGGTTGAGACAGGCTGCCTACTTGCCCTGGCTCTGCATGGCTCCTGGAAGCGGTCCCAGGGCAAGTAGGCAGCCTGGCTTCTGGAAGCAGAGCCAGGGCAAGTAGGCAGCCTGTCTCAGCCCTGGGAGGGAGAGGAGATGACCAACAGGTGTCCATGGATTCCCTGGAGTTCCCTCATGGACTCCCAGGGCCTGCAGACCCCAGATTGAGAAATACTGATCTAAAATACTTTTTACCTCCATTCACCCCTTTGTAGAATGTGGTCCCTGTGCTTGAGTGCTGGTTCTACAGCTCCCATTGGCTGGGAACCACAACAAATGGGAGCTTTGGGGTTGGTGCTTATGGGCATGAAGGCAGTGCATGGAGTCTCCCTGGCCCCCCCTAACCTCAGGGACTTGGTAGCCGCTTCTGGAAACCTCAGTAAGTGCTGCTGGAACCCTGTCCCCCCATCCCAGTTCCACACCTCCAGCCACAGCCCTCAACGCCCCCCCCCCCCCCCCCCGCCTCCTGCCCCAGCTTGGTAGATGTGAGCAAGGGCAGGAGAGAGCAAGCCACAGAGGGAGTAGGGATGATATGGAGGGAGGGTGCAGGGCCTAGGGTTGCCAGGTGTCTGGCCTAGGGTTGCCAGGTGTCTGGTTTTGAGCTGGACAGTCCAGTATTTGAGCTTTCTGTTTGGAAAACAAATTGAGAAAATATAAATGTCCAGTATTTTCTAAATGAGATGTAATGTAGATTGTGATGTAATGTCAAGTGTGTCCGGTATTTTTGTTGAAACCATCTGGCAACCCTAGCAGGGCCTCAGAGAAAGGCCCGAGTGGAGGATGGGGTCTCAGAGCACTTTAAATCAAAATGAGGGTCCTCGGGTTTCTCAAGTTTGAGAACTGCTTTCTTAGACCTTTCCGAGTCTCTCTTCTTAGTATATGAAATCCTTCTTACTCTAATACGGAGCTATTGGTCCCAAGGAAAAGTCAGGATTTTTTCCTGGAAGCTGGTCTGGCTTTGTTGCAGTTCTCAGAAAGGAAAACCACAGTATCTTCCATAACAGCATGTTGCATGATAATGACATGCATATGGAAAAACTATGTTTTTGTATTGTTGTTCTTCTAAAACAGGAGAAACTGCAGCTGAGGAGAGACTGCCTTGGTCTGTTTTATTTGGTCTGGATTCTCCTGTCAGATATGTTAGTTCTGTGTATTAGGCACTGGGCTTCCACTTTCCACCACACGTGTATGTGTGTGGGAGTTTTTCTGTACATTTAACATCCTGGCAAAGTACCATCACATTTGTCAGTCTCTATGTATAGAAGATGACACTAGACGGGAGTGAAGAATATGCCCCCCCCCTTTTTTTTTCTTCTTCTGAGGGAAGGTAAAGAGACCTTCCTGCCATGGTGAAATTGTGTCTGATTTTGGAAGTGCCTACTGAAAGTCAGACTTCAGATATTTTTAACACGGGGATAGGAAAACTGGGTGCCATGCATCATTTGAAATGCTCGTTTGACTTTCTATCTGGATAAACCCTTTTCAAGATGTGTAAATCAGGATACCTCAAGATATAAACTGAGGGTCTGTCAACAGGAACATTGGATTACAAGATGAACCTAGAACCAACAAAAGTCCCTGGGAAATCATCACAGCTATCTTTATAGTTAACTGGTTCTCAAACTATGGTTTACAAACTACTGATAAAATAATAGGATTTATAATTAGAAAAGCATCAGTCCTTCTCTTCTCAGTGGAGAATTTTTCTCTGCAGTATGTTCTCAAGTACTTTGTTCAGGTCACTTCTAATGACTCCAGCATTTCGCTGCCCCCAGCAGTGTCTCTCTCCCCTTTGTTGTTCGAAGGGCTACATTAAAGTGTTGCTTGATTTTCAGACCTTTAGCACCTTTGCTGAGACTATCAACAGGCAGGTCACGTGTGTCTTATCGGATAGGGACATCTCTCTACCAATGTGCCCTCTAATCTTTTCCATCCATTTGCTTATTTGTTCACCCACATGCATAATGAATTTTGTTAAGAGCACCAAGGTGTCAGTCCCCATAGTACACGAGGTTCGAAGGGATGCCGGAAAGGATGAGACCACAACTGGGGGTTTCAAAAAGCACAAACTGATTTTATTTTGATGATGCCAGACAATCATCAGAACAAAAATTAAACAGATTGCCAGACAACACAAAACAATTCCCTGAGGCTTTTCTAAATCACAATAATTCCCAATAACTGCCCAGGGGTTAGGAACAGTTGAATTAACACCGGTATTATCCATAGGGCTGATTATTTACACATCTTTATACAAGGAAACAGTAAAAAACCTAAACCACAACTATTTATAAACTAACTTAGTAACTTTTTAGCCACTGTCACTTGGCAAGCAATAAGGACAACTAAAAAAATCAATTAGGATAGGGATGATGGGCGGGGGGGGGGGTGTTATACCAGTTCTGGAGACAGCAGGAACACAAGTACCGGTCACACGCTCATAAACTGTCTCCACTCGGGTCGACCAACTCGGAGTACGCTCAGTAAGACTCAAGAGCGGGGGGTGCAAGGCATCTGGGTGATCAGGCCCAGGCGTTCACTCGATGCGAATCCCCAGTGAGAGAGGGGCTGCCTGCCTGTTTTATTGCCTGTGAACTTATCACCCCATAGGTTGGTTTTTGCTGCAGTGGGTGGAGTAGCAGGCCTGAGCACCAGTCAGCCCACTGGCTGATCTGTTACTGCAATGGGCGGAGCGAGCAGGGGAAGATTATTAATTTACATGCCCTTATATGGAAAACACTCCACCTCACAGACAGAGCCCCCTATACCAGCCTCAGAGGTATTACAGGCTATGGCTCCCTGCGACGGGCAGCCATTTCTGATGTTCTGTCTCGGACACAAGGCACGTGCAAGTATGCACCACTAGAAGAAACACAAACCTAGCTGTGCATGCTCTGCTAATCAGCTGGGTAAAATTGGAATCTCTCCTGAGTGGCTGCACAAACATGCAGCTTATAGGAAACACTACTCTCCACTAACAGGGCAGAGACCCACCTACTCATTTCATGTAGGCCAACAAAGAGCAATCAGTCTTGATATTGTTACTAATGAACTTCTGTCTGCGATTTGATAGGTAGCTTGACAGCAAGAATTGTGCTTTTTTTTTAAAACTCCTTTTATCACATTAAAGGGATTGTTCACTAAGGGTACATCTACACAGCAGCATTATTTCGGAATATCTAACGTGATTTCAAAATAACAAAATGTGTGTCTACACAGGAAGCCATTATTTTGAAATAATGTTGAGCTGGAGGACTTCTTCCTCTGACTCCTGTAACCTTCATTTCACGAGGGGTAAGGGAAGCCAAAGGAAAAGTGTTCTTCCTTCAACTTCCTGCTGTGTAGACAGCACCAAAAGCTGAATTAAGCTATTTCGACTTCACCCCATGCCCAGATTCGACACCACTGACCCCAAACAGCTGCACCTAGACTCCTACCCCACCATGTCCCGCTCCCTCAGCACTCAGACCCATCCACTGAGTCCCAGCTACTTTTACTTGGAAGCTCTTGAAGGTCCTATTGCCTCTGCACCTGGAACCCCACCCCACTGAGCCTCTGTGCATCCATATACCCTCCCTTACCTAGATTCACCACTATTCTGCCTGTACCCAGATTGTCCCACACAGTATCTTCTCAGTATACACCTGAATCACCCGCACACTGAGCCCCTTTGCACTTTGGATCCTGCCTGGTTGAGCATGCTTGCCCCACACCTGATGTGCTAGTCACAGAGGGGCAAAGTCCCAGGATATTACTGTGTTAGGGTCAAGTGTAGCCTCACCACTGAGTCCGTGTTTTGGGGTGGGAGGGAGGGGGCTGCAGGTTGTTCTTCCACCTTTGTGCATCCATTGGCCTGTTCTCCCGACTGCCTTGCTGGAGCCGCTGCATTTATTTGACAAATAAAACTTGCACTTCCAGGATTTTTAATTTTTGGTGCAGAATGCCCTCCAAAGTACTACTTGTATTGCAGGTGCAGAGCAAAGGTCATGAAATGAATCTCGGGCCTTACAAATGTGGCTCAAAATTGACTGCAGGTGGAACTCATAATGGTAGGAGAGGGTGAAATTTTCAGCTTAAAACCTTTCCCTTTTGATTTCCTTGCTTTCCTTACCCGAGGCATCCCCTAGTGGTGCAGAAGAGTCCTGCTCCAGCCCATTTGCACTGTTCTCTATCATCAGTGATGCAGTTTCAGTGTCCAAAGAACAGATGTGGATGTTGTCATTTAGTTTAAGTAGATATTTTGTAAAACTGTCTCGCAGGAGGACTCCCATCGCAGTCTGGTTCGAAACCCTCAGTTTGAATGTGAAAAGCTGTTGCAGGCTAGATCTGATGTTCTTTGGCATCTTCAAAACAAGGAAATTATGATGATTTTCCACAATCCGCTGACATTGGCAGCCTCCACAGTGGGCTCAGCCAAAGCCCTGTTCCTGGAGTAGCTCCGTAAGTTGGGAAAAAGTGCAGGCACTTGCCATTCTAACACACTCCTTGCTCCATTCCCTTTTGAAGCAGTGTAGTTCTAGTGACACAAGACTTAACTCCTAATATTAGTGTGCATTTTAAGAGTCCAGCAATAACAGTGTACTTCAGAGGACCCTCAAAGATGCAGGCTATGCTTTCACCTTGCTGGGATGCTATTGTGTTGGACGTACTTTGTATATCTATAGGGTGCTGAAAGTGAAGTGAAGCAGAGCTGAATGGGAAATAAGAAGTCAGGACTCTAGATTCTACTCCTGCCTCTGCAGCTGACTTGTCATGTGACCTTGGATAAGACACTTGGTCTCTTTGCCTCATTTCAGAGTGTATTAAGAGGCTTAATTCATTTTTAAGGTGTGTTGAGATCCTCTGATAGAGCATGCTACACAAGCACACAAAAGTATTTATATTTTTTATTACAAAAATAGTTAATGAGCTTCTATATTGTGGTACATAGCTAGGAACATTATTGATCATGGATTTCCAGAGATATCAACTGTTACTTTAACTTGCTTTAATAGGTGTAAAATTAGACCACTATTGAGTGCTAGAAGTGGTGCCAGCCCACTGGGCACCTAAAACAGGAATTTTTTTGGAGCATTCCCCCACAATACATAATAAAGTGTCTTTAGGAGATCCTCTTGAGCTGCTCAGGGCCCTAAGCAATTGTTTAGCCTACTTATGCCTTGCGCTGGCTCTGCTGAGTGCTTTTGAAAATCCTCCCTTTATTCCTGTGGGAATTTTGTGCACACACGCGTGTGCGTGCGCACACACACACAAATTGCACACACTATATTGAAATTCTGCATATTTTATTTCTTAATGCAGTATAATTACAGTACACTAGTTTCAATTATTTTGGTAATTTTATTTAAGCTGCAGTACAATGGATAAAGAATTGGCTTGGGGTGCATTGGTGGAAATCCCTAAGCCCCCTCTGTCTAATACTAATGTAACTAGTATTTACCCTTTACTTCTAATTATTAGTCAACTATTAGATGCAGCAGATTATTGCAAGTGGGGGCTAGGGAGTCAAACTCACAATTTATATTCGCTACTGACCATCCCCAGAAAGGTCAGTAGCAAACAGTTCAGGGAGCACATTTGGATAGAAATTTTTTTTCAGTCCAAAAACGTGGACCAGTTCTAATCACTGAAGTAACATAAGCCTTTATAGGCTATACTGTCTTTTATAATAAGGCTCCTTTACACCATTCTGGCAATGTAAAAGAGCCTTAAAATTTTTACACCTGTTTCATATTCCTGGAAGAATTCACTAAGAATAATAGGAACAATTCACTAGGCAGGCAGGCTTCTATATTCTGCCCTGCCCCTCCATGGCAAGTGTGTAACAAGCACATAGTATCTCTTGCTTTTTATCACATGCCTGACTCCCAGCGACACCTCCCTCCCCTGGCAGTAATTTTACATCTCTGCCAATTTCTCTGGGAGCCCAAACCAACCAACCTACCTTCAGTGCTAGGGAGGGACTCACAACTGTTATTGTTGCTTCCCTTACTTCTCCATCAGAAGTCATTTTTCTGTGGGGAAGCAAAGAAACATGCATCTGTGCTGATGTTGGTCTAAAAATATTGATGAGTGTTGGGAAGAGAGGAAACAAAGAATAAGTTTTCACTCCAAAAATCCCTTTTTTGATCAAGTATAAGAATGTAAAATTTTGAGGTATAAAAAAGGAAAAACACTTTGACATTTGTTTAGTCAGCATTAGTGCAAAGATTTTTTTTCACCGAAGCCCACATTATTTCTCAACTCAGAAAAGTAAAATATGCTGAAGTTTCAGCGAAATGGCTGTTTTCACACTGAAAACCTGCAAAATTAGAAACTGCATCCGTTTTAATTCACATAGCTAATGGGCACGCTATGACGTGTAGTGAGGTTGAAGTGCAGTATACGATTTTCCCAAACCCTCCCACAAGTGATTAGCTATGCCCTAGAGCTCCCGGGTCTTTGTCCGTGGCATTTTATAGTTGATTAACCTGTTGCCCTTGTTGTGGTGAGTTTCTGAGGTGGGGAGAGAGGTTACATTTATATGCTTTGTTTGAAAGACTAAACAGAAAACATTTCCTTTAGTTTTAAATTTGACATAGAGCTTCAGAGCTAACCTATCTGGTGAGAAATGTTCTTTTCTGCTTGCATGCTCTCCCCCATCTCCTTCAAAGTGATACATTGGAGGGAATATTCCCAATAGAAGATCTCATTCACTCAGGGTGAAATTCGACTCCATGCAGCAGGCCCTCATGAGAACCTTTTCCTTCCATATCCTTCCACTTAGGCCTTGTGTTAGTGACTTGAATGGTGAGATGGCCCCCCTGTACAGGGGTGAATTTTCCCTCTAGTATAGTCACACTGTTTGGAGACCAGAGCAGAAGGACCATTACTGTGCTCTGGCATGATAACGCCTCTGTTTCCAGCTCTCTCTCTCTCTCTCTCTCTCCGGCTGCATTCTCCTCCAAACTCCATCAGGTTGGCTCAGTGATCTGAAGGGGAGTGGTAAGTGAAACTAATGAGGGACTTGAAGCTTTTATTTATTCCTGGCCCTTCTCTATACCACTGTGGAGTTGAATTGATCTTGTAGGTTTCTTGCTCCACCATTTTCCAGAAAGGGGCAGGTTTTGTTGGAGCAATTTTAATGAGTGGAGAGACAACTGGGTAGACGTTCGTTATCTAGTTCTCTGTGTTACCTGGGGAACTGAGGTAAGCAATTATTGTGGGAGCTAAAGCTAATGGCAATGACTAAGCCCACGGCCTAAAGCCGGGTGTCCCCCCTCCCAGAAGCCAGATTCGGCCTGGTGTTACGTATCTGATCACCGTTGGATTGGGTAACCACAAATCAGGCTAGACCAATGTTTAGGGCCAAACCATATATTTTGAACAGTAGAACATACACCAACAACAACAGTGTAAACCCACCCTATCCCAGAAGAAAAGAAGATAGATAAGTCCCGGATACAACAAAGGGGAATATACTTTACAAATCAGAGGCAGATGGCGATTGATGCCTGCGACCTTCTACCCTGTGGCTAGTGTAAAGCCTTAGGGGAGAACAGCAGGGAGTCCCTCGCTGACAGGGAAAGGTAGTCCTGTTGAACGGCCCTCCTGCAGGTGGATCTCTGCCTCCAGTGAGTCGGGTAGATTCCCTCTGGGATCGGTGCTTGGTAGCCCTTCGACTTCCAGTCCAATCCAGCGGGCAAGGATGATGGTAACTGAGTTCAAGTCCATGTGGCAGAAGCCAATAATCCTTGAGTGGGGCGTTCCCACACTCGTGAGGCTCTCTCTCCCACACTCGAACAAATCCTTATACCAGAACCCACAAACTAAAATGGATCACCACGGGAGACGAACAGACACTGACAGGACTTGGGACAGCAGACAGTGACTGACAGGCTACAATACAGATGGACAATGGCGAACCCGAACCCTTCCTTGGTCAGGGTTTATAAGCCCTTCAAGGCGGGAAAAGGGTGGTAAGGGTGGTGTGCAGCAAATAGTGCCGTGTGCAGCACTCCAGTAGGGAGGGGTGCACAGTTTCTGAGCGGTGTGTAGCTCATTTTAGTGCCTAGTGCACAGTTTTGGGCTGAGTGCAAACGATAGTGCGGGGTGCACAGAGCAGGTGACTGTGTGCACTTAGGTTTTGGCGGGAAAAGGGTAACACAGGGAGAAGAAGGGGAACAAGATGGAATCTAAAAAGGCTCCATTTTGAACATAATAGCTTTAAATGACTTTTCCCTGGCAACATCTGCTTAAGCACTTGGAGACTGGTATGTCTCATGTCATGCCATAGCTACTAGAGAAAGCGTGAGCATGGCCGAGGTAACCCTCATCTCATGTTGCATGATGAAAGGTTGAGCCTTCCAGGAGAAGCACCAATAGCACTCTGGGCATGCCATTGAGTCTTTCTGATAGGCAGCTAATTATAATGGCACAAAGCTTTGGCATATTAAAACGGATAAAGATACAGTGTAGAAAGGAAAACAAAGACTTCCACATGAGAGGAGATTTATAATAAGAAGACTGGGACTTTTCAGCTTGGAAAAGAGACGACTAACAGGAGACATCGTAGGCGTCTATAAAATCATGATTGGTGTGGGAAAAGTAAATAAGGAAATGTTATTTACTCCATTCCATAGTACTCAAACTAGGGGCCATCAAATGAAATTAATAGGAATCAGGTTTCAAACAAACAGAAGGAAGTATTTTTTCACACTATGCAGTAGGGATATAAGCGACTAGTCATCTGATAAGCAAATGCTTATCGCACAGTCGACTTGACTAGTCGCTCCTCCCCATCAGAGAGAGGCAGCAAGGAGGAGGAGCAGTATCAGAGGCAGCAGGGGGGTTAGGGGATACTGCTGCAAAGGAGCCCCTGTCTGCAGGAGTCCCAGTGGGGAGCTGGGCCCCCATGCAGACAGGTTGTTGTTGCCAAGCGGCCTCTGTTCGTGGTGGCCTGGGCTCCGGCACCAGTCCCTGTTCGCAGTGGACAGGGCTGTCCACTGTGAACAGGGGCTGCTGGACTCTACGCGAGCCAGGACCGAGCAGTCCTGGCTTGTGCTGATCGCTACGCCTCTGCATTTTACATGGGGAAAGAGCCCAGTGGCTCTTACTACATTTAAAATGCTGAGCTGCAGCGCAGGTGGCTCCAGAGCTGGCATGAGCCAGGACTGCTTAGTCCCAGCTCGAGTTGACTCCTCTGGAGCTACCCCTGCAGCAGCTCTGCAGAGGTGCTTATCCACTAATATAGTTGATACAAGTTGCACCGACTATACGATTAGCCGAATAATCACATTTTAACATCCTTATTATGTAGGCAACCTGGGGAACTCTGCCAGAGGATGTTGTACGAAAAAGAAATAGATAAATTCATGGAGAATAGGTCTGTCAATGGCTATTAGCTCCATTGGGCAGGGGTGGTGTCTTTAACCTCTCTTTGCCAAAAGCTGGGAAGGGGTTACTGGGAATGGATCTCTTCATTACCTGTTGTGTTCATTCCCTCTGGGGCTCCTGGTATTGGCCGCTCTTACAAGATAGGATACTAGGTTAGTTGGATCTTTGCTCTAACCCAGTATGGCCGTTCTTATGTTGATGCTGCTGCTTGTGTCTATTTTCATATGTTGACCAAGTTTTTCCCCCAAAATTACAAAATGATCAAAGTTTTTGTAGAAAACTGTGGAGTTTAAAGCCAGAGCCTACAGTATATGGAATAAGATGGGTGTAGGTATGGCTAAATTCACACTTTCTATAAAACATTTACAAAAATTCATTTTAAATTCAATTTATACCCACACTGTATCTATAAACTCCCAAGATAAATATGCCATGGGTACTAATAAAACAGATACAGCTCGATACAGGAAGCTTCTTTCGAAAGAGATTGTCTAGACCGCCGCAACTTGGATCACTTTTTTGAAAGAGAGAACCCAGGCAATCTGGATGCTCTCTTTTGAAAAAGCCCTGTTTGTAGTCAAGAACGCCTTTTTTAGAAAGAGCTCTTTCAAAAAAAGGCGTTCTTCCTTGTAAAACGAGGTTTACCGCTGTCGAAAAACCACCGCGTTCTTTTGCTTTAATTTCGAAAGAATGCGGGAGCAGTCTAGATGCAGGTGAAGTTTTTTTGAAAAAAGGCCACTTTTTTTTCGAAAAAACCCTGTAGTCTAGACATAGCCTAAATTAAAGAACCCTGATGGAAGAAGAAGAAATTAAATGAAATGTTGTCTCGTTGCAGAATAAGCACTCCCCTGTGCCAAAATGTATATGTGTATGTAAGTATGGGGCACTTGTTTGATGTTGGAAATGCAGGTAATAGATGGTAGTTTTGACTGATTTATTTCAACAGATGAGCCAGGTCTCAGTGGAGGCTCATTAAGAAGAAAATGTGTAGGTAACTGGAGAGAGGGAAGGAGGAAGAAAAATAAACGGAGAGTGGTAGACTAGTACAGTTGAACTGTGGCCAAAGTAAGCTGCCAAGTGCAATAAACTTTCCAGCTGATGAATTACTGGAGAGGCAAAGAGTGGGTGAAGAGAAGGAATCTGCAAAGAGGTGAGATTGAGATTCCTCTCCCCATGCTGTGGTCGTTGCTGTGTAGGTGATGGGTTGTGGTGTTTTTTTTTTTTTGTTTTTTTTTTTGGTAATGTAATGGTGGAATTTTAGAATGGATTCTATGCCGCAGGTGATTTTGAGCACCCATTGTTCTAAAATTGTCCTGTGATTTAACGAGCCCCGTGTAGCCACTTTGTTTACATTATGTGTCATTGTTTAGATTGGAATTAATTTTGAAAGGAAGTGAAGTAAAGGATTTCTTGCACCCTTGTGTTTTGTAATGGAACCTTTTAAAATGGTGAAATGACTGAACAGAAGCTGAATGGAGGGCTGTGCACTGAGGTGAAATGCACAACAGACAAGCTCAGGTGTCCTAGGACTGAAGCTCTCTATTGTCTGTAATGTAGAGTGTTGGAGGTGTGAAGCTCTTAATGCACATGTGAGAAGAGGGACTCAACAGAGCAGGGGATAGATTTTGATATCTGTGCCAGGTTTAAATCAAGATCAGGTTTGACTTGGATTTGCACTGCAGTCATGGTGATGCAAATCGGGTCCACAGTCTAGGAACCATATTTTCCTGTGTAGCCAAAGCTTTAGAAGAGAACAAAATAATACCATGCTAAAGAAAGGTGGCCAGGTTAGTATCTCTTCTGAAATGCATGGTCAGCTATGCTTCTTCACTGGTTGAGAAGCGTTACCAAGCTACAGATTCTAAAACACTTTTTGCTGACATCTTTATAACAAAAATTCTGATCGAGTTCCTCAGCTATGTCCCATACAGTGCAAAAACACTGTCATAAGTGTTCAGGTGTTAACTGTAGGATACTGATAATGCAGAATGTTTTGTGAGTTAAAGAGAAACCAAACATCCCTTCTTAAAAAGGAGCAGGGTTATTGTGATCTGAATCTGCACAGAGATGGAGACTAAATAAGCAGAGAGGAATGGCTGGGTTTTCAAAAGGGTCTGGGTTAGCAGTGAAACGAAGCTAGCATTTGCTTAACCCTGGTTCTTCTGTGGTACTAGTCTGCATTTCCAAACCACATAATTACAAGTTTCTTCTCAGGTAAGCTGTTACAAGCCTTATCCACACCCGTCTGTGACTTGATCCTGTCCCTCCACTTTTATGAACAGCAAACTGGAAAAAAAAGTGGCAAAGCGGTTTTCAGGAGGAAAAATTGGCTCAGAGAAATATCCAATTTAATGAATTTCCATTTCAGTTTCATTTGAAGTATTGACAAATTGAGATTCTGCTTGGCTGCCCACAGAGTGATTTAAGAATGGCTAAAGGCTCAATAGAGGTAGGCTAAAAATGTGGTTTCTGCTTTGAATTTTCTTTGTTTTTGTTCAGGCGGGAAAAGAGACCTTCTCTTGAGAGTCTCCAATTTATGGGGCTTGTTAAAACTAGGAGGTAAAGAACCGAATGAGAAGAGGCTGGGAAGTAAAAACAAAGGATATCTGAAATGTTTTCACAGAATCCAGGAAGAGTTTTGGTTTCTAGTTTTGGATACAAGTGTCAGGTTGGTTTATTTTTGTTTTGTTTTGGTTTTTTTTTTAGTCTAGGCCAAATCACTTGCCTCTACTAGGAGGGATGGTTAACGATGCCCTATCTAAAGAAAGGAGGAGGAGGATTGTTTGTTTTCTTTACTGTGAGTTGTTCCTTCTGTGCCTTCCTAAGAGCCTTTTACTTTCATACATTGATTGTGGTTGTACCAGATGGAATATGAGGTGATCCAGGTTCTTGAATGAGTCTCATCCTGCAGAGCAGTCCAAATGCAAGTGGGTATTTTTTATTCAGGATGCATGGTCTATATAGTTCCTTAACTGTTGAATTTGCAGGGTCCTCATTGACTGTATGAGGGTAAAATGGTTTTGTTAGGAAGTATGAGGAACGTGGCTAGAGCTCTGTGTGGATACAAAATTGGCATCCACAAAAATGATCCATGGATATCTGTATCTACATCCGTGGATGTGGATACCCATGGATATTAAAAAAGATATCTGCATGTTTGCAGGGTTCTAGGTACAAAATTTGTATCTGCATCTGTGTCCACAATAATGAGCTGTGGACATCCACAGCCACAGATGCAGATATACACAGATATCCATGGATTTGCAGGCCTGTAAACATGAGAGGCCTCAAGCAGACAGGTATTGGGCACATGCACATATCATATTTATCTTAATATTCTTGCTTGCCCCAAAGACTTAGCTCATACACCAAGTATGGAACATATAGTGTAGGTATAGCAATCTTCCTGGGCTGTTCTCACAACTGTGTTGCTAGAGGGAACTGGTTTTTGTTTGTTTTAAGAGCCCTATTGGGCGAACAGTGCATTAGACAGACTTCAGAATGATCTTTGGAGGGAAATAGCACAAACATTTGAAGATGCAGAGACCATGCACTAAAAATATATGTTGCTAGGGACAATCCTGCATTGGAGGGTGGGTGGACTGACAGTTGAAAGTCACTAAGAAAACAAGATTTAAGAGCCTCAGCGAAGAATCTCCTGCCCCTTAATTTGCTGATCTTTGATATATACTGCTTATTTTCAGTAGGATGCAGTCTCTCCCCCCCCCCCTTTTTTTAGTACAAGGTGCCAGTGACACATATGAGGTGAGTTATTAGTTCTAATTTTATCTTCAGAATGGGTAGGCCCAAGACATATGTTAAAGGAACCCTGAACTACTGCCATGGGTCTGCCTGTTCTGAAGATAAGTAGAAGATGTCTGCCTCCAGGCCTGGCAATCCAGCTACTTCACAAGCACTAAATGTATTTAAAACTCCCACAAGATTTCTGTGTTTGTCACCAAAAGTAGTAAACATTATTGCTTGTGCAGGTCTCTGGTTCTTTCATTCTCATCTGGGTACCTGCAGCACTGAGTATTTATATCCATTGAAAACACACAGCCATCTCTTAGCTCTAGGAAAAGAAGAAAGAAAAAATATTCAGTAATCAAAGCACCAGCTGGAAATCCAATATTTATGAATTCTGATCTCTCACAGTTTAACTGCAGCGACCCTTCAGGGACTGTGCAGCAAATCTGTGACTGTTAACCTACCATTGAAATTGATCAGGGCAGAATTTACAACAGTGGCTCTCTAGACAGCAGGGTGAGAGATGACCTGTTCTTGGATCCCATTCATTCTGAGATCCACTCTTTAAACCCCGTCTTTCACCCTCCAACCTTATCTTAAGTGCTGAATTGAGAGAGGCACCTGGCAGTTTTCTTCAATGCTAAGGGTGTGTGACTTGCTCTATTGGCTGACTGCAGGGGAACTAAAGTTTGTGAGGTTCAGCTCACAGGGACAAAAGCAGCTTCCCATACTCACTCGTGGTCTTTTCATTTCCGAGTGGCTCTCTTTAAGGGTGGTTTACATGCCGAAATGAATTGCTTTAGAGAAGTATCAGGCAGATGGTATGTGCTAGTGGGTGAGAGGGGCTAGGGACTAGTGCTAAGTTTCCATTCCTTTGTTAGTGATTGTGACCTCATTCTGTAATCCTGTTAACTGAGATTCCATTTGAAAGATGCTGAGCTGGACCAGGTGTGAGCAGAGTTTCTGGGCAGGTGTTCCATGGGGCATTAGCTGCCGAAGGAGGTGTTATAGGGATTCAGTTATATTCAGCGAAGTTCTGGCAGTGTCTAGTTAGTAGGTGAGAGTGGTACAGAGCTGCGAGAAATGGTCCAATGGAGCCTCTGCTCAGACTGAACCTGTAACTGGAGGTGTTCACAAACCCAACCCTTACTCTGGCAAGCATACCCCACAGCTCTGCAAGCGGGTTACAGACACTGAACCTCCTCCTCCACACAGCTGAGCTCGTCACTCCAACAACTAGCTCACTACTCCCCGCTCCTTGCTGCATGCCTCCTTCAATACTAAAGGAGGGACGCAAAGTCTTGCTGAGATAGCTAGGGGCACTGGAACAATTTGTATAGTGTGGGGTACTCAGAGCCATTGAGCCAAATTGTAAACCCTGAATATCATGGAAACCACTTCCAGCCAGCACCGGTAGCTCAAGTGCCTATGAAAGCAGGAAATGGTGATGGCTTGTGGAATGGGAAGGTGCTGACTGCATGGGGGATTTGTCAGCACGGCTTGGCAGAAGAGCGTTGAGTTTACCACAGAGCAGGATGACTTCACCTTGTCCCCTGCCTCAGTGCAGGCAAAGCCCAGTTTGGCCCTAAACAATCTGTGCCATTGAAAGAGATGCTCTCCGGGCCATCCCGTTGTTATCTGCATTGCTGTAGCGCACGGCGCTCCCGGTCAAGGCTGGGGGCACCATCAGGATGGACTCTGCACTGACACAGTCTCAAAAAACCACCTTGTCCTGACATGTTTACAGCTGGAAGATATTTTAGGTGGGCAAATATCATCTGAAGTGAGGGCTCAGCAAGACGGGCTGGAGAAAGGTGACTCTTCCCTGGGGAGATCAGACAGCAGCCACCACCTGTGGATTCTCAACTTCTGTCCATTCAGGTAGCAATGCTGGGATCATGTGCGATCCCCATCCTGTTAGTGGTGCCTGGATCATGTGTTAACCATGTAGGGAGTCAGGTACAGCTGGAAATGCAAGCGCTTGGACTGAAAATAGTGGTGGGTCTTGCATAGCAGCTCTGGAAGCCCAGGAGAACGTGATGCCCTGATGCATGGAGGTGTGAGAAGAAGGAAAAAGGGGGTGGAGGTGGAGGACATAATTCTTGGTCTTTCTTTTTCATCTTTGAACATCCCAGGGAAGTTTTTTTTTGAGGGAACTGAGGGGGGAGTTAGACTGAGAGAGTAATTTCCAAATCCGAGCTGCTGGGCTATCTGCATGCAAAACCATTGAAAAGGGCAGGAAATTGGAGAAGCAAGGCGCACACTCCGTTTATTCATTCTCTCCCCTGACACATTCTTGGGCACTTCTGTGTCTGATTCTTCGTGGGAGCTGTGTGAATGCCACTGCATTGAAAGGAAACCTGAGGAAGGAGGAGGTGTCTGAAGGCTTTCATCCCTTCCCCGTTGCTAGAGAAACCCCTTCTTTTTGTCTGTGTATGCTTGCAACAGCTGCCTCATTCAGAGGCTGGCTCTTCTCACGGAGCTGTGGATTGTGTGGTGCTGACATGGAGAAAGGTGGGGGAAGGGAAGACCAACTCACAGTAAAATAGCGATTGAAAGGACTGTGTGTTACTATTCTTGGTTAGCAGGATTTGGGGATGTGGCATGTTTGTATGGTGAGGCCTAGCTCCAGGCCAGTAATGCAAGGGCTGTGGTAATGCACGTTGCTGGTCTGGGATGATACATTAGGTGTGTCTACGCTGCAGTTAAATACACAGGGCTGTTTGTGTTGGCTGACTCGGGCTTATCAGGCTATAAAATTTTAGTGTAGATATTCAGAGTGCAGCCTGAGCTTTGAGTCCCCCATAAGGGGAAAAGATCTTAGAGCCTGGGGTCCAGTCTGAGACGAAACGTCAATGCTGCAGTTCTCCGAGCTCAACTCAGCTGACATGGCCCAGCTGTGAGTGTTTAATTACTGGGTAGACATACGGTTGAAGCCCCTTCTAGTAGATATTTCAGGGGAGAGTTTAATAAAAATAGGCATCAACTTTTACCTTAATGCCTTTAGATCGACTAGTGCTGTATAATATGTAGACAATTGCCTTCTCTTTATACTCACTGTCCTACATTTGATGACTGTGGTCTTTCACATTTCAGTTAATCTCTCCCCTCCCTTCAGTATCAAAGCAGAATCTCCTCTGAGCACAGAAAGTTTGCACAGGGATTTACATACTGTTCTCAGTTTCTCTTACACATCGATTTAGTTTTACTTAATAAGCATGTCCTAAGCTTGTCCTGTGACACACCTAGTTTACATGTACATTTTGCAGCAAGGCTGTTTTATTTCAGGCATAATTCCAGGCTACTTGGTCAGGCATAAACCTGTTCGAAATGTTGCTTAATTAAGATCTGTGAGATTTGGCACTTAATGTCGTTTGTATATAAGCAGTTCTGTGGATTCTAATCTATCATGTGGGTGGTATGTAGGAAAAAAACGTATTCACCCCAAGTCTCTACACTGAGGGCCCCACATCTTTTGTTGGTTGGTTAAAGGCTGATTTTGAGCCTCTGTCTTACACAGATGAGGCAGCCATTCTATCCTCCTGGGGATTTCAAGCCAAGGGGTGTGATTTTCAATTGAATTAGTTTATATATTAACATAGGCTGTCATTCAAGGTCCCCCATAGCTGTCTGCATTATAGCATGAGCAGGCACAGCTCCAAATGCATTAGTTTGCATCTTAACTGGGCTCTTCCATTGTCTTTGGCTTGCAAAATCCACTCGTTTTGCCTGATAGGGCAGAGCCTATGTGATTGCTCCCCAGTGTGAGTCTAAGGCTCAGTCTGGTCCAAAGTTTGGGAGTGTTTGCTAGCTCTAACAGAGAACAGTCTATCACATTGGTGGCCCTTTTCTGGTTTGCTACAGTATCATAGAATCATAGAATCATAGGACTGGAAGGGACCTCGAGAGGTCATCGAGTCCAGCCCTCCGCCCTCAAGGCAGGACCAAGCTCCGTCTACACCATCCCTGACAGATGTCTATCTAACCTGTTCTTAAATATCTCCAGAGAGGGAGATTCCACCACCTCCCTTGGCAATTTATTCCAATATTTGACCACCCTGACAGTTAGGAATTTTTTCCTAACGTCCAATCTAAACCTCCCTTGCTGCACTTTAAGCCCATTACTCCTTGTCCTGTCGTCAGAAACCAAGAGGAACAAATTTTCTCCTTCCTCCTTGTGACACCTTTTAGATATTTGAAAACCGCTATCATGTCCCCCCCTTAATCTTCTTTTATCCAAACTAAACAAGCCCAGTTCATGAAGCCTGGCTTCATAGGTCATGTTCTCTAGACCTTTAATCATTCTTGTCGCTCTTCTCTGTACCCTTTCCAATTTCTCCACATCTTTCTTGAAATGTGGCGCCCAGAACTGGACACAGTACTCCAGCTGAGGCCTAACTAGTGCAGAGTAGAGCGGCAGAATGACTTCACGAGTTTTGCTTACAACACACCTGTTGATACAATCTAGAATCATATTTGCTTTTTTTGCAACAGCGTCACACTGTTGACTCATATTCAACTTGTGGTCCACTATGACCCCTAGATCCCTTTCCCCCATGCTCCTTCCTAGACAGTCGCTTCCCATCTTGTATGTATGGAACTGATTGTTCCTTCCTAAGTGGAGCACTTTGCATTCCTCTTTATTAAACTTCATCTTGTTTACTTCACACCATTTCTCTAACTTGCTAAGGTCATTTTGAATTATGTCCCTATCCTCCAAAGAAGTTGCAACCCCACCCAGTTTGGTATTATCTGCAAACTTAATAATCGTACTTTCTATCCCAATATCTACATCATTGATGAAGATATTGAACAGTACGGGTCCCAAAACAGACCCTTGCGGAACTCTACTTGTTATCCCTTTCCAGCAGGATTTAGCACCGTTAACAACAACTCTCTGACTATGGTTATCCAGCCAATTATGCACCCACCTTATCGTGGCCCTATCTAAGTTATATTTGCCTAGTTTATCAATAAGAATATCATGCGAGACTGTATCAAATGCCTTACTAAAGTCTAGGTATATGACATCCACCGCTTCTCCCTTGTCCACAAGGCTCGTTATCCTATCAAAGAAAGCTATCAGATTAGTTTGGCATGACTTGTTCTTCACAAACCCATGCTGGTTATTCCCTATCACTTTATTACCTTCCAAGTGTTTGCATATGATTTCCTTAATTACCTGCTCCATTATCTTCCCTGGGACAGACGTTAAACTGACCGGTCTGTAGTTTCCTGGGTTGTTCTTGTTCCGATGGGCACAATATTTGCCCTTTTCCAGTCTTCTGGAATCTCCCCTGTCTGCCATGATTTTTCAAAGATTATAGCTAAAGGCTCAGATACCACCTCTATCAGCTCCTTGAGTATCCTGGGATGCATTTCATCAGGACCTGGTGACTTGCTGACATCTAAGTTTCCTAAGTGATTTTTAACATGTTCTTTGTGTATCCTATCTTCTAAACTTACCCTCTCTCTGCTTGTATTCACTACGTTAGGCACACCTCCAGACTTCTCGGTGAAGACCGAAACAAAGAAGTCATTGAGCATCTCCGCCATTTCCAAGTTTCCTGTTACTGCTTCTCGCTCCTCACTGAGCAGTGGGCCTACCCTGTCCTTGGGCTTCCTCTTGGTTTTAATGTATTTATAAAAGGTCTTCTTGTTTCCCTTTATGCCTGTAGCTAGTTTGATCTCATTTTGTGCCTTTGCCTTTCTAATCTTGCCCCTGCATTCCCGTGTTGCTTGCCTATATTCATCCTTTGTTGTTTGTCCTAGTTTCCATTTTTATAGGACTCCTTTTTTATTTTGAGATCATGCAAGATCTCCTTGTTAAGCCAAGCTGGTCTTTTGCCATATTTTCTATCTTTCCTACACAGCGGAATTGTTTGCTTTTGGGCCCTTAACAACGTCCCTTTGAAATACTTCCAACTCTCCTCAGTTGTTTTTCCCTTCAGTCTTGCTTCCCATGGGACCTTACCTACAAGTTTTCTGAGCTTATCAAAATCTGCCTTCCTAAGTACCTATAGTACATGCGGTGGAAGTGGGGAGAATGAAAAGAAAGCAAGTGGTGAGCCCAAGACTCACCTGGGAGCCAAGTGGGAAGGCAGAGAAGATGGGAGTATTTTGTCTGTCTGAATTTGAGGCAAGTAAACCTGTCAACACATCACTAATGGCAACCAGTGATTTTTTTTAAGTCTGCTGCTGGTGAAGGTTGCTGGGTTAACAGCCATGGGGACTAGAGTTGTAGTTATCTACAGAGCAGGAACACCATAAGCAGTGACTGTGTAGATTTCCATCATGCCGCAAGCCTCTATGCTACTCCTGGGAGGAATCATACAAGCTTGTTAACTGCTTCAGTGCAGTGGGGCACGATGCTTGTAAGTGCCAGCCTTCCTGACACAGCGGGGTGGGGGCATCTCCATTATAGATATAAGGGACCAGGCTCTAAGTTTGGATCCAAATCCAGAATAAGCCCACAGTTCAGATGCAGAAGCAGACCCCTGCTTCTGAACTGTGGGGTTATTCTGGAATTGAATCCAAACTTTGGCTGCTGATCTCTAATTGACCCAATTAAAATCCTGGCCCTGAGCAAAGCTAAACTTTGGGGAATTCAGAAACCAATTCAAACACTTGCTCATGTCTAGTTTAGTCTCCTATGTCTAGTAGTTTACTTAGTACAGGCAGTCCCCGACTTACGCGGATCCGACTTATGTCGGATCCGCACTTACGAACGGGGCTTTCTCGCCCCGGAGGTCGGGGCGAGAAAGCCCTGTTCGTAAGCTGCTCCGGTGCCCCTGGTCTGCTGGAGACCGTCTCCAGCAGACCAGGGGCACCGGGCGGGTTCCCGCGCTTCTGAGGCTTTGCCAGAGCAAAGCCTCAGAGGCGCGGGGAACCGCCGCTGCTGCCGCTTCAGTCCGGGAGCCTGTGGTCTGCTGGGGACCGTCCCCAGCAGACCACAGGCACCCAGACTGAAGCCGCAGCCGCAGCGGGGTCCCTCGCCTCTGAGGCTTTGCCAGAGCAAAGCCTCAGAGGCGCGGCACCCCACTGCCGCTGCGGCTCTGCTCCCCGTGTCCCTGGTCTGCTGGGGGGGGGGGGCACAGCTAGTGTGCTCCTCCCCCCCCACCCCCCCCCAGCAGATCAGGCTTTTGTTTTGGACTCTGGGGCAGAGCAGCTGGGGCGCTGCTGATTGGTCCTGCAGCGCCTGCTCTGGGCACTACTGGACCAACCCGCAGCACCCCAGCTGCTCTGCCCCAGGCGTCCCCAAGTCAGCTTCGGCTGAAACTGACCAGCGCTGACTACAGGAAGTCCCAGGCAGAGTTGCTCTGCCCCGGGCTTCCTGGAATCAGCTGCTGATCAGTTTCAGCAGCAGCTGACTTGGGGACGCCTGGGGTTCTTAAGTTGATTCTGTATGTAAGTCAGAACTGGCGGTCAGTTTCAGCAGTGTCTGAATCTGGACGCCAGTTCCGACTTACATACAGATTCAACTTAAGAACAAACCTACAGTCCCTATCTTGTACGTAACCCGGGGACTGCCTGTACTTCAATTTACCTCCGATGCTATAGGAGTGATCCAGACTACTCAGTGCTTGATCCAGAAAGCAATTGGGAATGTTATAATTGCTTAATGTTGCATCGTTAAAGTTCCAGGAGTAAACCCAGGTTTCTTCCACATCGCACTCCTATCCGGTTGCCTTCCTCAGAAAGAAATCAGTCATCCCAAAATTTCACACACTGCATCTGACCCCAGTTGAGAAATGTTTGAGAAGGTTGGAATGGGGGATTTACCAAGACATTTAAAAAAGATAAATGGGGTTTCCAAAAGGCTCTGCCCTTCATGTTCTGAAAAGACTTTTGCAGGAATAATTTTATGGATTTCTTGATTACTTGAAAGTGAGTTTCATATTGTGGTCATGACAGTGGTGTGTACTTCCTATGATGTGACTATTTGCTTCCAGGATAGGGGCAGCACAATGGTTAAGTGTAATAATGAAAGATAATTCTTTACTGTTTGGTTTGTGAGATTGACTACTTCTTCCAAAGTTATTTTGATTGTTTCACACGAACTTATTTTTATGGTTTATTAAAGCAATTTCTAGGCTATAATGACTATAAACTACAGATTGAAGTCTGGTTCCACATGGTAAATTCCTGAGAACCCTCTTCTAATTAGCACCATGGCTTCATAAGTACATGTTTGTTTCCAGCATGGTTGGTGCCAATTAAGAGGCTTTTCCTGTATGAATAAAAAAAACTGTTTTTTTTTCAACCTGGGTGTCATTATGAGCATTTGAGATAAGAAGCCTGCAAGATACACATACGTGACGACAGCGCTGGGCAACTCGTAATGTGTTGGAACTGAGCTTGCTGTTTGTTTCTGACATCATTTCCGAGAAGGCATATTACTTAATATAAATTCTCAGCCCAGCCACGATTTGTCCTAAGCCTTTTGACAAAGTACTTCATTACCAAAGTTATAGCAGAGATGTTGTTTCAGTTTGGTAATCCCATTCTGCTTCTGCATTATCCATGATCTATTGGAGCTGTCTTGGCTAGGGAACCCAGCAAGTGAATTAGTCTTGAATGAAATAAGCTCTAGCTCTGAACTGTTACCCAAAATTTGAAGCAACACTGAATTAAAATTTTCTCAGTCTGGAAAAAGTTGGAGCAATTCTTTTTGGCCCGCAGTTCTCCTCCCCCCTTTCCCCGGCATGCACAGAGTGCATCTCAGCACTTCTTTTCTTAATTCGGGTAGAGATATGAAGCCTTGGATATCTCTAGAGAGCCTGTTCTTGTACAGCGTTCATTTTAGTTGTCCAGACTAAATGTTTGTATTTAGTTATAGCTAAATGTGCCACTCAGAACTTGTGCTCTGTGTATAGCTTACAAGCTTCAATACACATGGAATTTAAACTGTGTCCGTAGGATTTGACTTGCAGTTGAGGTTTAACATTGAGTGGTTGAAGATAGGGCTTAGCTGTAACCATAAAGTTTCTGAGAGGAGTTAGGTTCTATGGGAGTGATTTTTAGAAATGCTGAACCTCCCCATCTTCAGCCGAAGACAGTGGGAGCTGCAGATGCCCAGTGTTTCTGAAAATCAGGCTTTCTATCTCTCTCTCAGATTTTTTTCCCGAAAATCTTTCTGCCACTTTGTGCAACAGATTTCTCTCAGTTGGCATCTGCCAGTGCCTTCAGCAACTAGCATCCCAAAGCTCATTATCTTAATAGAAAATATATTCTAAGTGACTGTAAATCATCTTGTTGCACTATAGGAGGAATTTAATGTTCTAAAAGGCAGTAATGAAAGGGATCACTTTCCATGTTTAGCATTTGGTGGCTGTCTAGAGTGCTATCTTAGTGCTGTGCTACAAGTCTACAGTGTATAATTTATAACATGTTCTGATTGTTATGTTTGCAATATAATGAGCAATAGTTCAGATGAGTCATATTTGGGCATTAATGATTATCTGACTCCTGCTGATTCACCAGGCTTGAAAAAGGACCTCAAGTTATTTTTCAAACCCTTTTAAAAATCAATTTAAAAATACTGAGATTCATTTCTGAATCATTGGAAGCTTGAATGCAAAGTATGCATTTCCAGTCTCTTTACCAGCTTCAGAAAATGCATTTTACCACTTTATTGTTATTATGCTGGTGGAACTACTCACACTTTGTACCTGTTGCAGGATTGCCCATGAGTGTTTAGGTGCTGCATACTGGCTGCTTATTGTAGAGTTGCTCGTCAGTGTTGGGCTGTGCAGGCTGGTATTGCCATTGCAAGTCATGGGTGCCACGTAGTTGGCATCGACATCTTGCAAAATAACTGAAATGTTTACTTTAGGGACAATACGTAAAGCATAATAAGATATTTGAAGATTAATGCAGATCAACTCTTTAGCCTACCTATCATCTTTGCTGTTCTGAGGACAGATAGGAGTAGAGAGATTTCAGGGGACTCGAGCTGCTGCTTCTCCAACTCCACATTTGGGCATGAGGTCCTAAGAGGGATTGGGAATCTCAGGTTCCCCTGCCCTCCTAAATCCCTGTTGGCTGGGGATTGGCTTCCTTTTGGTGTGCAGGGAGTCTCAGGAACCTAGTTTTACTCAACCTTGGGGGTATCGCTGATTTTGTTGGTTAATCAGGTTTTTTTTCTGTATCGGATGGTGATAATCCTAGTTTGGCTGTAGTACATGAACTTTCAGCTCTGTAAGGTTGGGGATCTGAGGAGTTGATATTGGGGAAAACAAAATGTTTGCTTTAAAGGGCCAAGAGCATCTATGCCATAGCATTAGCACAGCTATTGGTCATTTTGTGTCTGTCAGATTCCTGTTAGTGTCAGGATTCCCATTCTTTTGTCCCAGCACTTAAGTGACAAGAGCTATGCTCATCTCAGTAGTACAAGAATGCTACACTATGTAAGTCAGTGCTGTATTCTCTCTGTTCTCATCAGAAGACGAGATGGGATGTGATCAGCAGACATCCCTTTGGTGGGACATGTTGTCACAAACCTGTAATGCTCATTGAAGTTGCCTGCCCTGTGGGTTGACATCTAAATATACACACACACGTGCACATGGACACACAGAGTATTAACACACTGACTATGGCCAGCCACCCACTCTTAGCATTTTTTCCGTCACTCAAAAACCACTTTTTTTCTCTCACTAGCCTAAAATTAAGACCTTCACTAAAGACCGAAAGACCACATAGTGTTTTAAAACAACATACTTTTAAATAGCATTGCTTCTCAGGGCTGCAATGGGTTTGAAAGCCAGGACACTGTTAAAACAGGGATGCAGACTTCAGATGTTTTTAATTTAATGTTTTTAACAATACACTGTCAGTGGTGATCAATAATTGATGCCCCTGGGGACTGAAGTGCTCTCAAAATGGAAGCTGCAGTGCATGCTTTTTCCACAACTCCTCCCTGCCAACGGGCCTGGACTTGGAGAGTCTACAGCTGAGTCAATTCATTCTCTGTACCAGGTTAGGCCTAGGCTTCTTTTGGTGCTAATTGCTGGCTCAGCAGAGAACATAAGAATGGCCATATTGGGTCAGACCAAAGGTTCATTTAGCCCAGTATCGAGTCTTCTGACAGTGACCAATGCCAGGTTCCCCAGAGGTAGTGAACGGAACAGGTAATCAACAAGTTTGTCACCCATTCCCAGCCCTGAGAAACAGAGGCTAGGGTCATTATCCCTGCCCTTCTTGGCTAATTCTCCAAGAATTTATCTAGTTCTTTTTTGAACCCTGTTAAAGTCTTGGCCTTCATAACATCCTCTGGAAGAGAATTCCATAGGTTGATGGTGTATTGCATGAAGAAACACTTTCTTTTGTTTGCTTTAAACCTGCTGCCTATTAATTTCATATGTTGACACCATGTTCTTGTGTTATGGGAAGGAGTAAATCACTTTTCTCTATTTACTTTTTCCACACTTGTCACGATTTTATAGACCTCCATCATATTCCTACCCCCAAGTCATCGCCTTTCCACACTGAAAAGTCCCACTCTTTTTAATCTCTCTTAATATGGCAGCCATTTCACACCCCTAATCATTTTTGTTGCCCTTTTCTGAACCGTTTTCCAATTCCAATATATCTTTTTTTGACATGAGTTGACTGCATCTGCACAAGATGTAGGTGTACCATGGATTTATATAGAGGCAATATTTTCCATCTTAGGCTGTGTCCAGACTCAGGGGTTTTTTCGAAAAAAGTAGCCTTTTTTCGAAAAAACCTCACCTGCGTCCAGACTCAAGCCGCGTTCTTTCGAAATTAAATCGAACACGGCTTTTCTTTCGATGGCGGTAAACCTCATTTCACGAGGAAGAACGCCTTCTTCCGAAAGTTCCTCTTTCGAAAGAAGGCATTCTTCAATGTAAATAGGGATTCTTCGAAAGAGAGCATCCAGACTCACTGGATGCTTTCTTTTGAAAAAGCAAGCCGCTTTTTCGAAAGTTCAACGTGCAGTCTAGACGCTCTCTTTCGAAAGAGGCTCTTTCGAAAGTATCTTTCGAAAGAGCCTCTTTCGAAAGAGGCTTGCAGTCTAGACATAGCCTTATTGTGCATTGCTTTCTTAGTGATTTCCAACATTTTGTTTGTTTGTTTTTTGACTGCTGCTGCACATTGAGTGGATATTTTCAGTGAACTGTCCACAATGACTCCAAGATCTCTCTTGAGTTGCAACAGATAACGTATACCCCATCATTCTTTATGTATAGTTGGGATTATGTTTTCCAAAATGCATTACTTTTTAAATAACAACATTGAATTTCATCTGCCATGTTGTCCAGTCATCTGGTTTTATGAGATCTTTTGAAATTCTTTGCAATCTGCTTTGGACTTACAAATTTGCTCAAAATAGTGATCCTCTGCAAATTTTGCTGCCTCATTGATTACCTGATTTTTCAGATCACTTGGAATATGTTGAATTGAATTGGTCCTAGTACAGACCCTTGGGGGAAACCACAAGTTACCTCTCTCCATTCTGAAAACTGACCATTTATTCCTGTGTGTTGTTTCCTATCTTTTTACCAGTTATCAACCAATGAAAGGCTCTCCCCTCTTATCCCATGACAGCTTAGTTTCCTTTAGAGCCTTTGGTGAGGGATCTTGTCAAAGACTTTCTGGAAATCTAAGTATAGTATAACCACTGGATCCCCCTTGTCTACATGTTTGTTGACCCCCTCCAAAAATTCTAGTGGATTGGTGGTGCATGATTTCTCTAAGCAAAAAACAGATTGACTGTTTCCCGATAAATTAGATTTAGAATTGTTAGACAAACTGTGATGTTCTTTACTATAATTTCAACCAATTTGCCTGGTACTGAAGTTGGACTTAGCAGCCTGTAATTGCCAGGATCACTTCTAGAGACCTTTTTAAAAATTGGCGTTAGAATTGTGAAAGGCTAATTAGTTAACTGATGGGGGCTGGCGCACTTAAGAGTGCTGAAGAAACTCAAGGGTGAATGTCCTGGTGTTACCGTTTAGTTTACTTATTACTGTTTAGTTTGTTAACTTGTTCCTAAACCATCTCTAATGAAGCCTCAGTCTGGAACAGTTCTTCATATTTGTTACCTAAAAAGAATGACTCAGGTTTAGGATTCTCCCTCGTGTCCTCAGGCATGAAGACCAATGCAAAAAAACTCTTTAGTTTCTCCTCAATGGCTTTATTGTCCTTGGTTGCTCCTTCAGCATCTCAATTGTCCAATGGCTCCACTGTTTTTTAGTAGGCTTCCTGCATCTGATGAACTTAAAATTTTGCTATTACCTTATGAGTCTTTGGCTAGCTGTCCTTCCTAATTATACTTTAACGCTTCATTTGCCAGTGTTTATACTCCTTTCTGTTTTCCTCACTAGGATTTAACTTCCACTTTTTAAAAATGTCTTTTTGTCTCTCGCTGCTTCTTTTACTTTGTTTAGCCATGGTGGCATGTTCTGGTTTTCTTTTTATGCTTTTTAATTTAGGGTTTACATTTAAGTTGGGCCTCCTTTATAGTGTCTTTTAAAAGTTTTCATGCGGCTTGCAGTGATTTCACTTTTGGCACTGTGCCTTTTAATTTCTGTTTAACTAACTTTCTCATTTTTGTTTAGTGCCCCCCCCCCCTTCCAAAATGAAATGCTAAAGTGTTAGTCTGCAGCAGTGTTTTCCGCAGCACAGAGATGTTACATCTAATTATATGATGGGTCACTATTATCAAGCTCCACTTATGACTAAATCAGGAATTGCCTCCCAAGGCTTTACGTAGGGATGTTACATTTTGATTAATCAGCTAATCGAGTAGTTAATGGAATTTCCATCAACTACTCGATTAGTCAGTGGCGGGGGGGCATGGCTGCTGTACATTTCAAAGGGAGAGGAGCAGCAGGGACGGACAGTCCCGTTTGTGCCATTTCCCCGCTACCCTCTGCCTTCCTGCCCCTCCCTCTCCCCTTCCCCCCCCGCCAGCAGAGATGGTGCTGAGAGGAATCGGCTTTTAAGCTGGCTCCCCCCTGGCTGCCTCTCTCTGAAATAGGCAGCAAGTGGGGGGAAATGACTAGTCCAGTTCTTACTTGACTACCCTAGAAACATTTGCTTATCAGGTAGTTGCCTAGTCACTTACATCCCTAGAGCTTCTCCAAGAAGCAGTCATTTAATGTGTCAAGAAACTTATATTTCTGTATCTCGTCCTGAGGTGACATGAACTTCCAGCCAATTCTACCTCTGGACATTGGAAGCAAAAGTGGAACATCTACACTGTGTGAACCACTCGTATATTGTAGCTATAACCTACTCTCTTCCCGAAGTGCTATTCACTTCAGTGTCTGCCCAGAACCTATGACTATTAGGTCACTTCTAACGTGCTCAGGTACCGTAGTGATGAATGTGACACAAACACAGAGATGGATAAATACATGGAATTTTCTCTGGTATGGATATTTACTTATAATGAACTGGAGTGGGCCCATCACAGTATTTTACGGAAGTAGAAGATTGGATGATACCTGCTTTCAAAGCCTCCAGTATAAGTTGGATTTCCAGTGATGATAGAGAGATGAAAGACTCTGTGGCCCATTAAGATGCCCCTGAACAAGCCACTTCCCCCACTATCAGAGAATTGGCTGTTTTAGAAAATTTCAGAATGTGTTGCCACTAGTTCTGTAATCTATTGAAAATGTTATTTCTCTTCATCTGTTTGCTAGAGTAGTCCTTTTTCCTGCCTGTTATTCCATGCTGCTCCTGCCATCTCCGTACAAAATACTGAGGGATAATTGCGTCTGCCCTTTCTGCCTCTGTATTTAAAGTACAGTAATAACAAAACTGCTTATAGAGGAAAGTGCTTTGCCTGCTTTGTTTGGGTTTGTTTATTGGAAAGGGCAGTAGATCTATAAAGCTTATTCTCTAATGCAGTTGTAGGTAACATGAAGTAGAGAGGGTTTTGTCTTGTTTACTTACAGAATGGCTCATTTTGTTCTTCTCCACTGGTTCTGTAGCATGACTTAGTAGGAGTTAAATTATAAAGGAACTTTAACCAAGAGAACTGAAATCTTGACAAGACTGACATTTTTTTGTTTCCTGGTTTTGGCAAATACTGTACAGTACAGGTTGAACGTCTCTAAACTCTCTCTGGTCTGGCACCATCAGTGGCCCTGAAGGAGGACCCTGGAAATTCCAGGACCAGAGAGTCCTGGTGGTTGGCTGGCAGCTGCTAGTTCTGCAGTCTGGCAGGGCAGGGGGCTGTCAGCAGCAGCGCTGCCTGATGAGGAAGCAGAGCCCAGTGGGGGCAGCAGGATCAGCAGCAGGAAGAGCCAGCTAGGAAGCCTGCAGCTAGGCTAGGGCTGGTGTGGAGGGGGCCAGAAATGACCTCCCCTGGTTTGGCAAAATCCTTCATCGGGGCGGGTCAGGTCCCAAGGGTGCCGGACCAGGGAGGTCCAACCTGTAGCTTAGTAGTATTTGTTTTGTGGAAGTCTATTAATGTTGCATTAAATTTCAAATTAGAACAACAGCGCTTCTGTGGATAAGGTGATTTCTATGTAGATCTGTGTTATTTATAGTAACATCTACATGGTAAGTGACAGAAGCCAGAGCTAGGGAGTTTTATTAGCAATAGCTGATTGGAACTTCTTGGGGCTGGGACCTGGGGAATAAAGTGCCTAGCACACTGTGGGCATTCTAAAACACCTATAGTGGGTGAACTGAAAAAGGTTCAAAGAAGCTCTCCCCTGAATAGGGTTCAATAAATCTGAACTCTGAGTAGGTTTGGAAAGGAATGTGCATGTCAAACTTTTGAGCTTCCATATTTTTTATGAGGAGCTTTGGGTTATGGGTGCCGTTGCCTCCCAATGTAATAATGTTTCATTTATGTGCTCACCCACCCCTCAAACTTTTGAATAAGAATTATAAGAACCCTGGAAGTGGAGTAAGTTAGGTGGTCTCTAAAATATGCCCAGTGATGAAGTTTCACTAGACTGGAGAATAAGCCTTTCTGACGTTTGGGGAGAAGGAAGCATTGATGTGAGCAGAAGGTAATCCAAACCTGGATCTGGATCTTAATTTTCGGTAGGGGTGCGATAGCATAAATGGCTAACCAATGGCTCTGGGCTCATTTGTTAATCTTCACGGTTACATGCAAGCTCTGTCCCCTTGCCCTGCTGCTGCCTCAGATCCAGAAGTAGCAGCCTGGGAGAGGGGGCAGGGAGCTGGTGCTCATGGGAAGCTGTCTGCTCCCTCCCCCCTGCTGCTACCTTTGATACAGAGACAGCAGAGCGGGGTGAGGACAGGCAGCTCCTTGGAAGCCAGTATGTGCAGGGAGCCAGCTTAAAAGCTGGTTCCCTGTGAGCACCAGCTTCTGAAATTTTCAGCAGTTACATGTTTACCTAAATGAACACATTTTAACATCCCTAATTTTCAGCTGTGTTGGTCTCTCACTAATGTACAAAACCAAATCCTCCTATCTCAGTGTGACCTCTGAAAATGCTGCACTGCCTTGCAGCTTTAAGTACTGATTTTCAAGCTAAAATGTAGTTTTGGGGGCTTTCTAGTTTCTAGTTTTTTGCTTCTTGGGGGGGGGGGGAAGGGTTGTACTGTTCAGATAATAGAAGCACTGAGATTTAGATATGAGATGTTACATCTCCCCCAAATGTATTTGCTGTAACATATTCTTTGCTGGTACACATGGGATTTCTTCCTATAGAGAAAAATGGCTGGTGATGATGTCTCCAAAGTATCTCTTGGAGGCTGTATTTGCAAAGGGATAGTGTTTTCCTTTGGCAGCTGAAGAGCCAATTATCTCCTGGCTTTCCTGATTTAATTGCTTTTCTGTTGCTGAATATTCTTGATACATCTGGGTAAAATGCACTTCCTTTGGTGCGGACTGTATACCTTGATGCCCGATTGAAATACTGTATGCATGACATTTGCACAACTGGTCTGAGAGAGAGCCAGGAGCAAATGAGCTAATGATGGTGAATTTGTGACAGTTGAGTTGTTTAGCAGGGGTTCTCAAACTGTGGGTCAGGATTCCATTTTAATGGACTCACCAGTGTTGATGTTAGATTTACTCGGGTCCTGGCTCAGAGTTGAAGCCAGAGCTCTGCTGTGTGGGGTAGAAGCCAACGCAGGCTCAGACTTTGGCTCCGGCCTTGGGTAGTAGGGTCAGGTTACAGACCTCCTGCCTGTGGCTAAAACCCTTGGACTTTTGCTCGCTCTTTGTCTCCCCCAGATACTAGGGCTTGAGCTTTGACTTTGGGGCCATCTAAGGTGTAGGGTCAAATGGCCTTTTATTGTAAGAATGGGTCGAATACAATGAAGTTTGAGAACTGCTGGTTTAGAGACTTTTCATTGGAACTCATTGCTACAATATCTGAGGATCTCCACATGAACTTTCCAGGTAGAGTTTGAATGGAAGACCTTCCCAGTTTCCTGTGTGTGGAGCTTGCCCCTTTTCCAAGTTCTTTCTCAAGACCTGCCTTTTTTGTGAGGCAAATAAACCCAATACATGTTGAAACTTTCTAGTGCAGGACTCTTTGGTCTGGAAACATGTCATCCAGAATGATTTTAGTTAGCCGGATGTCCATTTTTCATGGGTGTGGCCAAGTTTTCTGCAGTCCCATAAAGTTAGTTTACAGCCACGAGTCCTTGTTCTCCGTGTTATGTGCTGTTATTTAGCTCTAATTTACCCCTAAGTCTTCTAAGAGCCCAGTAAGCAGTGGAAGTGTTGGTAATGCTGCTAGACAATATTGTCCCCTCATCCAGAAAATTCTCTCATTTGAAACTGCTCAGATCCCAAGGGTGCCGGATTAGAGAGGTTCAACCTGTATTTGAAAATCAGTTCAATTTATTTAATCATGTGAGACAAAACAAATACATTATTTGAAAGGACTCCTTCCTTTGGAGTTTTCTGACTTTGTCTCAGTCTTCTAGATTTTGGGAGCAGGAAAAGCCTCATATTTGTGCAGTACCAAGAATATAGTTGGCATGTGATCAATAATAAGCCTTTTATTATTACTGTTTAATCCCCTAGTAGAAGACAGAACTGATAAAACTCACTGTAGCTGGCCAGAAGACAACACTGCTAATGGTGGGGCTTTGTTTTCTTAATCTTTGCTGACTGTTGGTCCAGATCCACAGCTGGCATAGTTTGGAAAAACTCCACTGACTTCCAGGAAGGAACGTTGGTTTTCACAAATTCAGGATTTGGCCTTTTTGTGTTCCAAGTGGAGTATTAGGTTATTAGAAAGCTGAATAAGATTAAATTGGAGTGGGAGGAAGTTGGGAATTTGGAATGAGAATCTCCAACAGTAAATGGCAATTATTCCATCTCATAAGGACGTCTGGCTGTCTGCGGCAGTGTGTGAGCGTGAGGAAGAACACATGCCCTCCTGAACTCTCCTGCAGGTTCCCAAGGCAGCAGGCACTGAGCGAAGAAGCCTTCTTTGCTTGGCTGGATCCTTTTGTTATCTGAAAAGGATACTTAAGAGCCACTAGCTCATTTTTAATTGAAAGGAAGGTGAGCATTAAAGGCAGCAGGAAAGTAGCTATGGCAGCAGGAAGGTAACAATGAAGGCCCTACAGATGTGTTTGAGTGAACGAGTGACATACAGAAACCCCTAGAGCACTAAATTATGTCTCTATTCCCTGTGTTCATTGCCTTTGTCTTCTGCATTATGAATGTTACTCACCCGCAGTTTTATTTTTTCCAGCAAACTTTTTCCATTTAAAGTGCTCCAACAACTCTAGGGGTCATTGGTTGTGCCCGTTAATTGTGTAGCTGCTCAGAGCCGAGTGCTTTTTGGGTCACAATTAGCTGGCTGTCATACTGTCCTTTTCTCTGTGTACTTGGATGGAACTGACCTGGGTGAACTTCTAGAAGGCACCTAGAAAATGCCAAAGTGACACATTAGAGTAGGGGAACGGAAAGTGCTTCTGTGGATGTTGAAATTGTGCTTGTTGATGGTGTGGGTGACTATGTGGTAAAGGCGGGGACTTCCCTCTCCTTGCTCCCCTTGATGGGGCACATCACAGTTCCTATGCTCCCTTCACACGTTGCCTGTGTAGGCAGAGGAGGAATGGCAAGGCATATAACAGATGGGCCCTTCTGTCTGTCCTTCCCTCCTTGTGTCTCTCTCCCTTCCTCCCCCATCCCCACGTTTGACTGCTCTCCCTGGCAGTAAAGCAATGAGTGGGATGGTGCCATCTCTGCCTAAAGGAACCTGGCTGAGAGGTCGTGGCGGCCTGTTCCTTGCCTGCGCTTGGATACTGGGGGCAGAGGCCAAGCATGCTGGAGGGCTCCAGCTTGCTCAAGCCCAGGCAGGAAGCAGGCCACGACTGTTTCCCAGCCAGGCACTCTCAGGCAAAAGTGGATCCATCCTACTCCCCAGCTGGCTGCCAAGGAGAGCGGCTGAACCTGTTGGAGAAGAGACACAGAGGGAGAGAAAGACAGCCCCCCTCTCTTCCCACCTCCAGCAGGCAAATCTAGGTGGTCATTTGATCCTGCATCTTTCCTACCACTTCACCTTGGGAGCAGTGTACAGCAATTATTATTACCAGAGCTTGACAAACAATACGATCTACTCACCTGCGGCGCACGCATGCGCAATGCGGCTCTTGCACATGCGCAATACGGGGCTGGCGAGCGGTTTGCGCTGCCATTCGTCAAGCCCTGATTATTACTATTACTATTTCCATTCAGCTGAAGAAGTGGGTTAAACCCACGAAAGCTCATGACACCATCCGCATTTTTTGTTAGTCTCTAAGGTGCTACAGGACTATTCATTTAAAAAAAAAATTTTTTAGCCTTTATTAAAGTGCTACTTGTTAAACTTGCATTCAACTTCACAGTTTGCCAGTGAAACAACAGTATCTAGGAGGTTCAGTAAGGGTTTGATTGTGCCATGCCACTCCTATCACAGGTCAAACCTAGTTTGTAAATCCCTCTTTGTGGGGATAATAAAAACTAGAAAGAATCCCAGAAACTGTGCTCTTTTCTCTGTGAGAGTCTGAATGGCAACGAAGGAGCTCTGTGCGGATTAAGGAGAAATCCTTGTGCCATAGGGAAAGATCAAATAAATTACAGCTACGCAAAGCACCCGAGAGAGGAAAAAAGGTGAGAGAGAGAACAGAGGGGAGATGCACCATCAAAACCATTCCTGTGTCCAGGCAGTGTTCCTGTTGTTAAGTACTGTTGCATCAGCCACCTTTTGTGGTAATCCACTGTGTTAGGGCATCCTGAAAAGAACTGGAGATTATTTTAACATAATCTACGATGCTTGCTCAGTGAAGCAGCGGTCTGTGTAGAGAATCGAATCTTTTAGCGTCAGCAGTAACGGGAATGCAAAATCCATATGGGTTATAACTAAATCACCACTGGCCTTGTGTGGGAAGGAAGCTGTTGTCAGCAGGGAAATGCAAAGACTTTAAACATGTCCTCTGAAACTGGTAGCTTTGTACCTTTGCAAAAATACCAGTGGTGCCATTGTAGGGGGTTTTATTCCTGGGCAATTACTTTCTGCCTCCCTCTGCTCTCGTGAATGTTTTATTATTATACCTTGAAAATGTGTAATATACAAAATGCTTGGCTTCAAAAGCAGGTGGGCAGAATAGGAGCACAATAATATGCCAGAAGTGCCATATCTGAGGAAGGGTGTGCCCCTTCAGGCTATGATTTTGTCGGATTACACTAATTTATAAGGCTTTGGTCTTGTCGCTATTTGGATGGGAGGTTTCTGAGGGGAAAACCCAAGAGGTTTGAGAGAGTAGTGAATTAATTCTCTTTTCACTGAAACAAGGCCCAGCATTTCTAATTATTAGAGGAGTGACTTTCTGGAATAGTCTTCCAAGTGGAACAGTGGGGGCAAAAACCCTAATAATTGGCTTCAAGAGTGAGCTTGATAAGTTTAAGGAGAGGATAGTTTGAGTCTGTATGTCGCTCCTGTGACTGCCTGTAGCAAAAATCCCCAACAGCTGGAGATGGGACATGATGTGCGGAAAGCTGTGAGTTTTACAGAGAATTCTTTCCCAGGTATCTGCCTACTGGTTTTTGCCTATATGTTTTGGGACTAACTGATTGCCAGATTTTGGGGTAGGGAAGTATTTTCCCCCTGCGTCACATTGGCAGAGAGCATAGCGATTTTTCACCTTCCGCTGCAGCATGGAGCATGGGTTACTTGCAGGTTTAAACTGGTGCAAATGGTGAATTCTCTGTAACTTGACGTCTTTAAACCAGTGGTCCCCAAACTGAGGGGCATGCACCACTAGGAGGCATGAAAGAATGTTCAAAGTGGGCACAGCAGGGTGCAGAAAAGGAGCTCTCTTCTCTCCCCCCCCCCCCCCCCAGCTCCAAACCCAGAGTTGCTTCAGCCCTGCCTCCAGTTCTTTGTGAGAGGACATATGCAGATATTTGTTCAATGCCTTTGTCTAGTAGGTCTTGGTACATCCTGCTGTTGAGACAAGCGCTGGGATTCTCATTTTGTGTAGGCCGTAGATGCACTAGATAAGTCATAAGAGCGCCTTTCAGGTTCACCAGCCTGTCCCTCTCTGGGACAGGAGCTGTGCAGAGTTTGCCTCAACTACAAGCCACTGTTAGCCTCTGATCCTAGAAATTCTTTGCTTTTCTGATGCTTCTTGGTAGTATTGCGTTTTTTACATCCAATGCAGGTCAGATGTAGCTAGGAGGAGAAGCTGAGGTAGGCAATGCATGTGCAGCTAACTCCATGAGGACATCTTTCAAAGTTGGAAATGGTGGTGGTGTTTGAATAAATGAAGTATACAGAATAGGTTAGAGAGAGCCATGCTATTTTGTATCCAATGGATGTAGCATCTTGTTGGCCTCTAATCAATAGCAGTGCTGTATAAGAAAGAGCTGAAGCAATAAGGCCCCTTTTTTCTAACTTGGTGTATTCACTCCTGAGAACCTCAATGCGGAACTTTGAGCCATTTCCATCTGGGTTTTGGTTTGGCCCATTATAGCCCAACTGTCAAATGCTGAACTGAGTCTAGATCTGGCACCCCAATCTCCTGCCCCAGATCATAAGCCCCTCCTATCCTAGGTCACATCCCAAAATCCTGCATCCCAATCCCCTGCCCTAGGTCACAACTGCCTCCTTCACCCAAACTCCCTCTCAGAGCCCACACTCCCTCCTGTACCCCAGTCTCTTGCCTCAAGTTCTCTTCTGCACCCAACCTCCATGCCACACCCCACACCTCCTCCATTAATATCATGGAACAGTGCAGCCCTCAACCACTTTCCAAAATCTTGGAGTGGCACCCTGTCAAAAATTATTGCCCACCCCTGATTTAGCCACTAGCTAACACTGTGTAAAATACCTTATCTAAATAAACCTTAGCTGTACTTGGCAGAACATTAAAGCATCTTGTGATGAACACATCTGGCATGCATCAGTAAGTTCCATAGCCAGTCCATACCTGCACAGAGGAACATGACATGGAGTCAGGAGTAAATGAAGAACAGCACAGAAGTTGCAAACAGCAGGAACAAATCAACAAAAGTTGCAGGAATTCACCAGCATGCTACTTTTCAGTGCTGTAGAGAATTTCAGGTTTGATAAATCTTCAGGGTACGTCTATACTTCATCCCTTTTTCGGTAAAGAGATGTAAATTAGGCATGTTGATATTGCAAATGAAGCTGGGATTTATATATTCCGCACTTCATTTGCATAATGGTGGCCGCTGCTTTTTTTCGAAACGGGGCTTTTTCGGGGAAACCACTCCCCAAGACAAACGGCAGTTTAGATGGGGATCTTTCGAAAATAAAACCCATTTTCCAAAACATCCTGTACTCTTAAAAAAACAAGTTTTACAGGATCTTTCGAAAAAGGGTTTTATTTTTGAAAGATCGCCATCTAAACTGCTGGGGTTTTTTTTCAAAAAAGCCCCGTTTCGGAAAAAAAAGTGGTGGCAGCCATTATGCAGATGAAATGTGGGATATTTAAATCCCAGCTTCATTTGCAATATCAACATGCCTAATTTACATCCCTTTACCGAAAAAGGGATGTAGTCTAGACGTACCCTCCGAAACCAGTAACAGTATTTTGCAGGATGTTGCACTGCTGCCAAGCTCCACAAAGAAACTGGAGATATACAGATAATCATCTTCCACTTATGCTATGGAGAAGCTAACAGAGCATGTACTTAAATCCTTTGACTATATTGAAAAAGTCACAAAAGATGACTGTTAGAAGTTTATACCTCAGAGAAATGTCATTAATACAAGTGAATGTTTCCAACAGAAGAATTCCAGATCCAGGGGAAAATGTGGAATGTTTTATAAGAGTATGGTATACATTGGCTGAAAAATAATATATTTGTGTTTTGAATTCCCTAAAATCACAGAGACAGGCTGGTTATTGGATTAGCAGGTTAAAAGCATTTCATAGCAGCTATAACTGAAGAGAAATGTAACCCTAGATATTGCTATATAAATAACAAAACGGTCAGAATCAGTCAAACAACAAAACAAAAAGCAGGAGTAACTTGAAAAACCTGAAACTAGCTTAGAAGCTAAAAACAGACTCTTGAGTGTTAAAAATAATTATCAAAGAACCCTGAGGCAAGGTGAGAACTCCCTTGGGGATAAATTCTAACATACATGCAAAAGGTGTGGGAAAAAAATCATATCCCAAGAAATGATGTGTATCCAGGCATAGGCACACAATGTAAAACATGCATGAAATGTGGACATTTTATATGCCATATCAAAGCAGCCAGGCAGTTGACTTGTATCATGGATGATGGACCACAGTTCATTGCAGCAAAGTTTAAATTGTTCAAAATCATATTTCATTTGGATCATATTAATAGCAGCACCCATTATTCACAAGCAAATGGAGAGGCTGAGAGAACTGTACAGACAGCCAAAAAAATCCTGCAGCAAGAAGATCCCTTTCTCACTCTTCTGAGATCAGCATGGTATAGTGCATCCCAACTGCTGAAGGGGAGACAACACAGAACTACTGCCCAACTCTGGAAAAGAGCCTATTTCCTAAGTGGCCAGACACGAAGAACTGCCAAATCAAATTTTTTAAAAAGCTTATAAACTCTGAGTGAACAGCCAGGTCTAGAAGCTGGCAACCATGTCCATTCTTTTTCTCCACCCAATTTGATATGAACAACTCCAGCTGATCTGAACAAAAAGCATAGCACATCCAAATAGTATGTTTTGGAGGCTGATGGTGGATGGTTTATCAGAAACCATTGACCCCTACAGTCAACAGGGCAAACATAGAAGCAGAACAAGAAGATGACTCAACGATTCCAAACTGACCATAACTAGTCCTGACTAATGGACAGCCGGATGCCCAAGCTTGTTATGTTTTTCTAGTCATATAATTAGAAAACCAGTACAATACAGAGACAGAGTGGTATACAGTAATTCCTCATTTAACATGTGCCCGCTTAACACATCTTCGCAATAGCACATTTTTTTTTTTTTAGGGAACTTTTTTTGAATTACACGACCATCTCCAGAATAACACGATTTCCCCAGCCGGCCCATCGCCGGAGGCTGTGTGGGGCTTCCCCCGCCTCCCTGCAACGCGGCAGAGGGTTCGCCGCTCACCGTGCCATTCCCTGGCGACCCCCCTTCGTTGGACACAGTGCGGGTCCTGGCAGACCCGTCACAGGGGCATACTCCCAACCCAATCCCTCTCTCCTCTCCTCTCCTCTCCTCTCCGCTGTAACCCAGTCCCCTTTCTCTCCCAACCTTATGTCCCAGTACCAGCAGACACCAATGCTTGAAACGCAACCCCCACCTTTTCCATTATTTGGGAAAATTGACCCCACATAACACGTTTTCACTTAATACGATCATTTTCTGAAACGTATCTATAGTGTTATATGAGGAATTACTGTATACTGAACTTGAAAGGCAGCTTGATAATGTAAATACAGCTGAGCCTCCCTGGCCTGGCACCCTTGGGACTTGACTGGTCCTGAGCCCGGGCCAGGCTCCTGGCTGTTGGCCCCCCCTGCTGCTGACCCAGGCTGTGCCCCTGGTCACTGGTCTCCCTGTCACTGACCTAGGGTGGGCTGGGCTCACAGATGCTGACCCTGCTAGGCTTTCGACCCAGCTGTGCTCCCAGCCCAGCTTGGCTCTCCACCACTGGCCCCCCGCCACAAGACTCCTGGCTGGCCCCCACTCCCAAACGCCAGGGCTCTCTGGTCCAGCAACATCTGTGGTCCATTGCTGGACCAGAGGGTCTTCAGATTAGAGAGGTTTAACCTGTATTGTAAAGGATAGAAATGTGGAGCGTAAAGCGAGAGATGTAATGGAAAGCTTAACTGTATTATACCATTCAGCCACCAGGGAGCATTGTTTATAAGCTGCTTACTTCAGCCATATCCTTTAGCGTTCTGCCAGGTCTTATGATGAACACAGCTGGTGTGTATAAGCAAGCTCTGTGACTAGCCCACGTCTGGTACAACAGCATGATGGCAGTGATGCCCAATAATGTGTGGGTTGGGTGTTGGATCCCCATAGAAGTTGCTCAGAAAACAAGAGACTGCATGTTTGGAGGAAATATTGGTCCACCAGCATTTCTTCGACTAGCAAGAGCATGAGAGAGAACCTCCCTTCCCTGCTCCAGCAAAAATGACACAGGCTGCTTGATTGTGCTGTGGATCTTCTCAAATGAACCGGTCTAAGTCAAACAAATGAACTGTGGAATATACTGCAGATGCACCAGTAGCTCTATGCACATCTGTTAAAACAGCTGCTTTAACTTCTAATTTCTAGCTTGCCAGTGAGCAGCAACTTAATTGAGCAGGTTCCCAGCAAATAAGTACAGAAGTAGAGAAAGTGGGTGATCCTGGAGTTTGTTGTTAATTCACCGTAAGAGGCTACATGCATATGCAAAAGACACTGTTCTCACACTTGATTTTGTAGCTCCTTGGATTTTCTTTTCTGTCCCTCCTCTGGTGGATGACAGCCTGAGGCTTAGCATTTATGGTTTTCACCTTTGCAAATGCAAAAAAACCCAACACACACCCACAAGGCAATCTTGTCATAACCCCAACCACAAGACACCTTTGCAGTCTCTGCTTCAATAGCCACTTAGTGACCCAATACCTCACACACACACGTCTGTGGTGCACTTGTTTGTTGGTGGGCAGACCACTATTGTACATTAAACAGTTTTTGTTGTTTTTCACTTAAATTGTGGAAATGGGTATGCTGCAGCATCTTCAGCTGGTGGACATGCAAACCTTTTAACATTAGAGATCTTCATGTATGTAGTGGTCAATTGTGGAAGAACTTTGTACGTGCTAGTTTAGGGGTGGTGAGGCCTGCATTCTTTCCCCCCTTTCCCTTTTCCCTACATCTGATGAGCGAGAAGCAAGTCTTTGGGAACATACACCACTTAAGATAAGCATTGTTGCCTGTATAGCAAGAACAAGTATAAGATAAGGGTAAAGGGCAAGAACACATAAACAATTCTGTTTACCCTAACATACTGATCACATAAACAGGGCCAAAGGACAAGAAGATCCAGATCAGAACCAGATCGATAATTAACAGCTAAGCTCTACATCAGCACTAATGAGTAAGCCCTGGAAATTTCCAAAGTGCCAAACAGGGCAGGAAAACTGTATTTAAGGCTGCCTCAGAGCCTAGCAAATCAGACCTCATCGATGGGCTTTGGGTACCGGCGCCTCGGAAGCTGAGACAACCTCCTACTTCGTCCGCAGCCTACCTGGGGTCCCAGGCTTGCAGAAAGGGACATAAGATATTCCGCTTCTTTGTTATGTTGTTCTTCCATTTATGGGACACAGCAGTTAGCTGTCAAGAAATAAACTGTTTGTGTTTGACAGATACCTGTGTGACGTCCTTTGTACTTTGGGAACTCAGTGTCGGACCTGAGACTTACTCTTGCCGACTACAATGTATAAATCTTTAGATCCATGTTAAATCCCCATCAGATGAAATTATTTTCCTGACAGCTGGCAGATGCATAGAAATACGTCCAAGCTGATCAAATATCCACTAGTTGGCAGCCCCGAATGTTCATCTGTGCACCTAACTAGATGTACTCTTTAAGAGCAAATGGAGCAAATGTAGTTTTTCCAAAAAAGAATATATGGAGTGGGGCTTAAAAAGGGGATCTCCTGGCCAAAATAGGATATATGGCCACCGTACATGATTCTGTGTCTGATTATTTCAGAACATGAAATCAGCGTATCGCATGAGCAAGGAATAGTTCCATATATTGCATATGGATGTTGATTTTTTGGGGAGGATTTTTACTGTGGCCACCAGTAATTGCAAGTCAAACTTTCTATGAAATATTTAGCAGTCTTCTTTTGATAAACAATTAGCACCCAGCAACATAGGCTCCCACAGCAGAAGCAGAAGTGGTGGTGGCGGCAAGTTCTCTTGAGTTTGGTACATGGTAGGAAACAAAGCCTGATTGATTGGGAGGTATTCAGTATTAATGGCATAGTGCAAAATGGCTGTTCTTGTTGATCATCTTATCCTAACAGGATTAATATAGGATTTTGTTCCAGACTTGCAAAGTACTATGACTTCTTGACATTTCCAAAAGATTGAGGACTAGCATCCAAACACACCCTATCTACACACATATATGTATACTTGTGGGCTCTCTCTCTCTTATGTTGTTTGAGATGTTGAAATTATATTGTTATATTACCTTGGTACGGGTCATTGAGCTTCCTTTTGGTGATATGCCGATTTCATGCTCTGTGTGTTTAGACAGTATTTTTAGATTGCTGTGACTGTTGTTGTCATTAGAGGTCTATTTTGCTGACTTTAGAGAAGGAACCAGGGAGAAAGCCTAGCCTGCCCATCAAACAGCAGATGTTCCCAACTAGCAACTTTTCAAACCAAAGTCTGTTTATCTCCCTTTGGCTACGTCTAGACTGGCCCCTAATTCCAGTAGGAATAAAAGATCCTCCGGAAAAGGGCTTTATTCTGGAGGATCGCGCCAGTCTAGACGCTTTTTTCCGGCTTTTCCCCAAGCCGGAAAAAAAGCGGCGGACATGTTTATTTAAATCACGCGGGGGATATTTAAATCCCCCGCGGATTTCCCTATTCTGACTTACCTGCTTTGCGTGCCTCTTCCGGAATTAGGGGCCAGTCTAGACGTAGCCTTTGAGTTTAGGCTATGCTGTTGGTGTCATGCCGTCTCTGACATTTTAGCGCAATATGGTCTGGACCCAGTACAGCTAGAAAGTACAGTTACTGCTGCAGGCATGGAGGGATCCCATCAGCAAAGCACCACGAACCACATGTTGGCTGTTTCCTGCCACTTCAGGCAGAACACTGTGTACCTTTAATTTCTGTCAGTGGAAGGAGAGGATGCTGACCCTTTGCAGGAGGTTCTCCAAGATTTGTGGCATTGGGGATGATTTGTCCCCATTTCATAGTGACAGTCCTGATATTTGGGGCTTTTTCTGATATAGACACTCTTTCCCCTCCCTCAGCTGTCGTTGTTTTTCATGCTTTCTGTTAGCTCACCGGAGACAACAAGAACAGATATTAAAAAACAACAACAAAAAAGAAAACCACTGTCAGCCACAAAGGTCTCCTTATGTTAATTAGTCTCTTCTTTGTGTGTAAGCTGACGATGATCTTGCTAAGAATGCACTGGAGCTCAAGAAATGAAGTTTACTGGAACTTGTTAAAAAAATAGGATATTCTTCTAGTTAAAAATTTCTAACAAAAAAATTGAACATTTTTGCTGAAAACTTTTGATTTTTTCTGTATGGATATTGAAGTGATAACTCCCCACCCCCATCCAGAAGGTTCTTGCTGGGTTTGCTTTAGGTCTGCAGGGAGAAACAAAATTGCCAAGAGCCTTCTAGGCAGGTATGGAGGAAGCTAAAAATGTCCACGTTAGTTCTACCAACATATCATTTTTTCTAGGAAATCCTTCCACTTTGTGCTGTTAGTACTGAAAAGCCCAAACTTTATGTTCAATGTACCAAAGTATTCAAACTACATAAGCCTCCCAAAATATCGATCTTCCTTCATTGCCTTGCCAATATGCCACTTTGCTGATAATGAAGCCTGTGAGATGTGCTGTTGAAATGAAATTTCAAGCCAATCAGTTCAATGAGCCTTGATGCAGCAGTTTTTCCAATAACGACAAATTGCATTTCTGCTCCCTTTGTGTGCGTGTGGGTGTTCAGATGTGCTTAGCATAGTGCCTATGTTGAGGCTTTTGATATCTGTTCTACTTGGGGTGTTGTCATGATGGAATGTAATATGGCCTGTGGTGTTGATGCATGGGCAAGTTGACTCATGGTGGTGTGGATGCAACTTCACTGACTTCAAAAGGGTAAACCTGCAAAAAGAAGTTGGACCAGATCCTCTGCTAGTGTAAATCAGCTGAACTTTGATTTTATTTGTACTACATCGATGAGAGTTATCAGCGGAGACTCAGGGCTACAGGTTTTTTTTTTAAATCCACATATTTCTCATTAACTTTGAGAGTAAATACATCTGTAGTGAGTTAATTGTTACTGTTTACACTGCACTATCACCCAAAGGCAATCGGAATCAGGGTCCATTGTACTGTGCAGTTGTGGCTGTCCTAATAGTTTAGACTGAGGGTTGAATCACCCTTCAGCCTACAAAACTGCTCAGGGCGGATGGAGTAATAAGAAGCAGGTGATGTGGGATCGTTGGCTCCATCCCCAAATACACTGGGCTGCAGAGCTGAGCCACTGCAGGAGAGTTGGTTTGTAAATTTCTAGTCCTCCAGAGTAAGGGGAGAGTTTAGCTAATACCGGGGGGAGGGTTGGGTGTGGGTGATTGTAGTCGCTTAGGCTGATATTAGACAAGCAGCAATTTATTGCACCCTCTGGAGCAATGGAGAAGGGAGGGAATTGTGGATAATAATAAACATAATGCCTTTCCCTGAGATGCTCCTGCAATGCAATCCCTTAGTATGAGCTGTGTCCCTCTGTCACAGGCTATACCTGAGAGTGATGATGTAGGGAGATGAGAATTCCAACTCAGCACATGGGATGTGGAGGATATAGGCTTAATACTGTACTCGGCTGTTAGCTTTTAGCAATGTACGGTATACAGGCTCATCCTATTCAACTTGCATGCAGGCAGCTAAAAAAAAACCCTCAGTACACAGATCTCTGTACAAATGCATTATGTATTACAAAAATATTCTCAGTATTTTTAAAATTTCTACAGATGGTTTGGCTAAAATGGGTCATGGGGTTCTCTTGCACCATGCAGGACATTTCTTCATGCCATCTCTACTGGGGAAATACGGGCCTTGACATATTTATACACATGCAGATATCTGTCTGCATTTGTGAATACCTGGCTTGAACACACAAATTGGATAGTTGCACATGTACATGCCAGGTAAAACACCCCTCTGGCCCTGTCCACGTGTATTTGCCTACAGCGTGCACAGGTGTAGGTACACCCAGTTGTGTGTGTTTAGCTTTGAAATTCTGTCCCCTTACATTATGGCAGGTGGTCCCCAACGCGGTGCCCGCGGGCGCCATGGCGCCCGCTGGGGCATTCGTGGGCGCCCGCCAACAACCTGGGCCGGCCCCGCCCCCGGCGCACGGGAGGCGCTGGCCCCAGGCACGCAACACGCACCGGCGCTGGGTGCGCGGCGCTCAGGCGGCCTCCGCCCCGGGGCACATGCGGGCGCTCGAGCACGTGGTGCTCGAGCAGCGCCGGTGCCGGCCCCAGGCACGTGGCTCGGGCGGCAGCGCCGGCCCCGGGCCCACGGCACAAGGCGCTCAGGCGGCCTCAGCCCCGGCCCTAGGGCACACGCTGGCGCCGGGTGCAAGGGCATCCCAGTCCCCTGGTGTGCCCCCGGACGCATGGCCCCGCCCCCGGGCGCCCGGCGCGTGAGTGGCCCCCACCTCCCGGGCGCCCGGCGTTTGAGTGGCCCCACCTCCCGGGCGCCCGGGAGCCTCTAAAGGTTGGGGACCACTGCATTATGGTATGTCTGTGTAGCTGGAAGCAAGCTCTCAGCCTGGGTTGGGCAGGCTTCTAGTTGGGTGGGTAGCTTATAGTACCACCCATCCCACACAACATCCACATTGCTAATTTTAGCACACAAGCTTGGGCAGAGCTAGCAAATGTTTGTCAGCCCAGGCTGGGTGGCATGCTCCCCGTTGCAGTGTAGACATACCTTTAGGAAACAGTCTTGATCCCCCACAAGACAAGGAGCCAGACGCTAATCTCATTAAATATTTTCATCTGCAGTCTCTGATTCTAGCCTCCTTTGTTAGACACTTCACTGTGCAGCTGCCTCCTTTAGGAGTCTGTGCTGCAGGCTCTAATTGTTGTTACTCTGTAGAATTTTTCTTACTATCCAACCTATTTCTTCCATCTCCCTTTCAGCTCCCTCTGTCTATTTTCTCCTTTAAGGGCTCTCTCCGCCAACCAGAAAGCAAGCTAAATTGCAGCATCTGAAACAGAACAGCCACTTCCGGCTCACAGTCTTCTGAGACTTTTCACCCCTTTAGAGAACCATTAACAAAAATCCTTGGCTCTAAGCCTTTCAGATGTTTTCGCAGCAATTGGAAGGTTTGTTTTCCTCCTACCCATTGCCGCAGATGCTATAATGCTTGTCTTGCACAGAGAGGGAAATGGCTTAAATAGGTTCAGTGAGCCTTATTTTCCCTATGCCAATTATTCTTGCTTAGCTTCCAAGAATCAGGCCTGTTTGGTTATGTTATGTAAGAAGCTAAGAACTGGGAGCTGGAAAAAATGCAATTGATCTTTCACAGCATAAGTCCTGTGAAAAAGAAAATGGTAAAAGGAAACTGTACTTCTCCAGCATATCAAAAGGAGATACATCCTGTGAAATAGACTTCACAGACAGTAGTTCTGATTTGCTGAAGAGGATATAATACTTAATATGGATGATGTTATCAGCTACAGATGGATCTAGATCAGTGTCAGGATTAAAGCACAGGTTGATCTAGTTCTTAAAGAATATTAATTCATATAGGATACAACAGGTGCTAAGATACCATTGTGATAAGTGTGAGATTTCACATTCTGTGTCTCTCACATATGTGCACCTGCACATGTATACCTCCTTCCAGTGCATTTCTATTTAATATATTGTGTATCAGTCTCAGAAGGGTAGCCATGTTAGTCCATAACTTTAAAAACAACGAGTAGCCCTGTGGCACCTTAGAGACTAACAAAAATATCTATATAGTATTATGAACTTTTGTGGGCAAAACCCACTTCTTCGATGAGCTGGAGAAGTAGGTTTTGACCACGAAAGCTCATGATACTATATAGATATTTTTGTTAGTCTCTAAGGTGCCACAGGGCTACTCATTGTGTATCAGTCACTTGGATCCTGAAGACTCACATGACCACACTTCTGCAAATCATCATTAAACCAACCATTTTCACAGGGTTCTAGGAGCTCACATTTGGAGGGGTCGAAAAGGGTTCTGAACCTTCTCTTCTTTCTCAGCCAAAACACACTATACAATTCATTTAAAATGCTAATTGACCAATGGTTATATTGGGGAAATTAATAAAAATAAAGACCTTGTATTTGAAGGGAAGCATCAATATGTTTTTTGCCTCTTAATATAGTAACTGTTAGGAAGTCAACATTTGTCAATAGGTATCAGTGTTATTGCCTATCTTAAGTATAGGAAAGTGCTAGGAAAAAATAGGGGTATGCATTTCTAATGACCTCAGACAACTGGAAGGCTTTTAGACCAGTCTCTTATATATTTGCCATACTTGTATATTCTACAAGGAATAAGGTTTCATATGAGACTGATTAATAAATCCTGAAGTCTGGACCCAATACAGTGTGAAAGGAGTCAGTGGAAAGACTAGCATTAATTTCAGAGCGCTTTGGATTGGGTGTTGAGCCCTTTAGTGGGAGTTTTACTCTAGAAAGTAAGGACTGGAAGGCTTGGGGCAAAGCAAGCCGAGACCATTCTCATATAGGATCTGTTGTGTTTGGCTTGTGTAATACTTCTTTCTTTCTTCTCTTTGTTGTGTGTGTTCAGAAATCCGTACCCAATTGGTGGAACAGTTCAAATGTCTGGAACAACAATCCGAATCCCGGCTGCAGCTGCTGCAGGACCTCCAGGAGTTCTTCCGCAGAAAGGCTGAGATAGAGCTGGAGTACTCCAGGAGTCTGGAGAAACTGGCAGAACGATTTTCTTCCAAGATCCGCAGCTCCAGAGAACATCAATTCAAGTAAGCGACGACTTCCATGAGCACGTGGATGCTCCAGAGCCTGAATCAGTAACTGCCTTTACCTTTTGGCAGCAAAGTCCAAATGTTGACTATAATTAATAATGATAGTGCTACAATGGCATTGTTTTGTGTTTTCCCCATGGAAGGGTCATGAGGAATGAAATCAAGAAACATGCTTTGCAGACAGGTATTGTACAGTCACACTGAACTAGCTGCCTCAGTTAACCTCTTTTAACTTGTTTCTCTAAACAGTATCATAAAATATTTGAACCTTGATTTTTTTTTTCAAAAGAGCATAAGCTCAGCCTCCATTTTCACTTTGATTAGTGCAAATAATGGCAGGCACATTTAATAAGGTCTGATTTCTGTATGCAGTCAAGTCTTCAGTGGTTAGAGTGCTTTAGATTGTATTTGGAAATATTTGCAGACTCAGAATTGGAGATGACTTCTGAAAATTGAGCTTGTTAAAGTACTTGTATTTTTAAAATAGTACTTGGTCATTACACACACACGTGTACGCACATTCTGCTGAAGCTGGGGAAAATTCAGCTTGGAAATAAGGTACACATTTTAAATTGAGGTAATTAGCCTGTGGAATGATTTACCCAGGGATGTGATGGGTTTTACCTCACTTCATTTTTATTTTTTAACTAAAAGCAGATGTCTTTCACCCGATAATTCCTGTTGCATTCAGTCCGTATCTTCTGGGTCAGCCAGCACATACTTTTAGAAAGTTGAAGCCTGTGTAATTCAAGGCATCAGGCTAGATGATCATAATAGTTCCTTATGGCCTTAAAATGTATAAAAACAGAACCATTTTCAAAAGAAGCTTGTGAACTGTCAGCCCACATTCTTAAAACTTGATTGCAAAAACACTTCAGGCAGAATTTTAAAATCTGGGGAGACTATCTTTTGGGTGACTATATTTAGCCTGTAATGTTATTGACTGTACCATCATCCAAGGCTTCATTTAAAAATGTGGTTATAGTTTGAAGAATGACTCCCTGTAAAATGGGGTTCTTTAAGTTATTTTCTTATTTAATTGACTCAGCAAATTCAGTTTTGCCAAACACCTTTGGTTTTGCACCACAAAAGAGACTGCCCCAGATATGCACATCTCTTGAATTGTTCTTATGTTTTTCCTCCAGCAATATTTCCTGTGTTCTTTATGATGCATTAGCTCACTCTAGCTGCCTGTCTTAGCTTGGATTTCTTGCTTGGCAGAACATGAGTGATGCTGCATAGTATATGCCACTTTCTAATGTGTGCCTTCCAGGTTCTGAACTCTAAGTGAACTGCATATAAATGTGTGCAGTCTGAGAGAAGGATATTCATACTGTGAGTGTCAGTGCAATTCTGCAGTTGAAATTCCTTACCTTTGTCTCCCCTGGCCATAGGGTTTGTCTCTGTCTCTTTTTCTTACAGCCACAACCATGAAAGCATTTTCATTTGTGAGTACAGCCTTTTCCCAAAATGTTGCCAGTGTCATTCCATTCGTAGGCCAAGGCCAGCCACATTGTATAGTTCCATTCATAGAGACATGAGGCGTTGCTTGTATCCGGGGCGGATATAGGGCAGGGTGAGTGGGGTGGCCGCCCCAGGCCCCGCGCTTCAAGAAGTCCCCCACATGCGCTGTGGCGCCACTGCGCATGTGCCATGTCAAAGGGGGGGGGGGCGCGAAATTGTGCTGCCCTGGGCCCCACAAAATCGTCATCTGCACCTGCCTGTATCATACTCTTAACCTTTCTAATTCCTAGTCCCTTTACAGCCCTTTTTTCCAGTCTCAGGTTTCTTCCATTAGAGTGTGAGAAGTTGCTGCTTCTGCTGCTAAATTACTAAATTCTATTGACTCTGTATTACTAAATCCTATTGAATCTATTTACTCTGACTCTGCAGTGAACTGAGTTTCACTGTTTTATGCCCATGACACAGATTGAGCTACCATTCAATTGTTGTAAGCTCCCATTGGTTTGTTCAGTGGCTCTGCTGATTGATTGCTGTGCTCTATATATAGGGTTTCCAGATGGTTTCAAAAAAAATACTGGACACATTACATCACAATATACATTACATCTTATTTAGAAAATACCGGATATTTATATTTTCTCATTTATATTTTCTTGATTTGTTTCCTGAACAGAAAGCTCAAATACTGGACTGTCCGGTTCAAAACCAGACACCTGGCAACCCTATCTATATCAAGGATACCTGCCCTAGTAGGGGGAGTTCATGATCAGTGAATTCAGTAATGTGCTTGTGCTCAGTGCACTGGAAGCAAAGGTGGCTTGTTGCATGTGCATCTCTGGCTAGCTAGTGGTCCACCTGGAGCACTGGGGAAGCTGTTCATTTGCCCAGGTGGAATGTAGACATTGCATTGCTTGAACTGGAATGATGCTCATTAAGGTTCAAGCCACATGGGTGATCTCCCTTATTCCTCTTTGTAAAGTGCCTCGTAATGATCAGCACTTTGCTGATCAAGCAGTTGGAGAGCATGATTCAATCAATAGCTCCTTCCTCAATTATACACCTCTGAGACTGTCCTCCAATTAAGAATACAGGAGGCTGCTCTAGGTCTCTGAGCGGCTATGCAGGGTAGTGTAATGAGCAAGAACCAGCTTTGTAACCTTAAACATAGTAGGTGACACAATCAGTCATATTTAACCATTGACACAGATGGTTCTAAAAATTGCCTGTATCTAAAATGTCCTTAATAGAAATCATGTTGCTGTCCATGTGAGCTGGCCATGGAGTCCCAAGGGTGGAGTAAATCCATGTGTCCTATATTTTAGTTATGGCCCTATGTGTGGGCTAAGCACGGAGAAGTCTCCACTGCAGCTTATATGCTATTTTTTGAGGGTGCGGGAGAAGGGAAGGAAAAATGATTGGGGTTTGAATACATAATCAGACACAGCGACTTGGAGTGTAATAGCCTGGAGCAAAAGCATTAAGCTGGATGTAATACATGTGGAGTTGGGGGAAGGTGGCAGTGGAGAAGAAGGGGAGAACTTTGGAGAGGAACAGATGTCACTGGGTGACCGGTCATGAGGCAATACTGCTTGACTGAACTGACTTGAGTTGACTTTTGAGAGACAACTTCAACCCTGAGATCTCATCCTTGAGGTGCAGGCATGCATTGGCAAAACATTGACAGGACTTAGGGGAATTGATGTCATATTGGTAGATAAATCTTTCTTAGCCTGGAAGGAGTGTTTTTTATATTGCCATGGTGAAATATTAGTGCAAAAGCACATTTAATGATTCTTTCATCAAGAATAAGCCCTAGGCATTAGATTATAAGGTACCCAATTAGCTCTGAGTCCCATCCCAAGAGCCAGCTGCCAACGGAGGTTTCTCTGCGGGACACTCAAATAATGGCAAATGTTGACAAAAGGCCAAACCCAGCCCTGGTGTAAGAAGATTCGATACAATAACAGTTTGCAGTAGCATGAACTAGTCACCTTTATTGACTTTTGTGCCATTATGCCCATGGATAGCAAGGCTGGATTTAGCCTCTCTCTCTGGATTTTCATCCATCATGTCACTTTCAGTCTTCCTGTCCCCAATATTATTTTATCGGATCCACCATTTCTCCATGCTCCATCCATTCACAGAACTGTTATCATCCATATTCTAGTCAGTCACCATCCTGAGTTGAATGGTTTGTGCTACCATGAACCATTACTTCATTGGAGGAAATGGCTTATAGGTCCCCTCAGATTTACCTGTTCTGAGATCTTGTGATAGGAACTAGTGCTTCAATCAGTACTGTATACTGTAAACTGCCAAGCAGAAGAACCATGCCCCTGTGTTGTTCTGAAAGGGTTTTGTCCCAAACAGCTGTGCAGCAGATTTCTTCCCTAAGAAGAGAGGAGAGGGGCATCCAATAGACGTTGTTGAAAAATGTATAACAGGACAGTTTTGCATTAGAAAATACAGTCTTGTCAAAATTGATTATTTATGGGAATTTGTTGATATCAGAGAATTTTTAATGGTAGAGTTTCCAGATGAATTATGTTTACTTTTTTTAGAGGGGCAAAGTCAAAATGTTTTCTTTAATTTCACTTTGATGACTTGTATTAAATATTTTACATTTATATGTAGTATTTAATATGGATTATATTTTGTATTACAATGAAAATGTTTGGCATTTCCATTCAGTTGTAGATTTTGAGATTTCAACTTTAAATTCTGATTTGGAATGAAAACAAATTTCTTAGATGTCAGAATTTCCAACAAAACAGTCATGTTTTTTGGCTATGAGTTATTGAGCTTGGGTCTCAAGTCTCCAGGCACACTTGGATTCCCTTTATAACTGGCCAACCCATGTCAGGGTCAGTGACTGATGTGCATGACCCATAGGCATTATGTGGCCATTGAAATGTTTCCTATGTGTATTAACACCTTATTTTAAGCATTGTAACTAGCAAGTTTGCTGCACCAACGGTTTAGATTTGAAGTACAAGTTGAACCTCTCTAGTCCAGCACTCTCTGGTCTAGCAACATCCATTGTCCAGCATGATTTTAGTTAGCTGGATGTCCACTAATTATGGATGTGGCCAAGTTTCCGGTGGTCCCATAAAGTTTGTTTACAGCCACTAGTCCAGGCTGCCAGTATTCTGTGTTGTTATTTAGCTCTAATTTATGCCTAAATGACTTCTAAGAGGTGGTAGTGTTGGTAATTCTGCTAGACAATATTGACCTCCTGTCATTGGCAAATTTTCTGGTTCGGCACTGGTCAGGAGGTCCTGACGGTGCTGGACTAGAGAGGTTCAAACTATACAGACTTATAGTGGGCATGACCTTTGGGATATTTTTCAAAATGAAAAATTGAACAGCGAAGAAATCAACAAGAACGCAACACCTCCACATATAGCATTCCAGTTTGCCAAAGCCCCACCTCCAGGCTTCTTCTGAAGTATAAGATTTGGGCAGAATGCCGGACCTCATAGAGTAAGTGTCTGATCCTATATTGAGAATATTACATTGCTTGGTGACATTGCTGGAAAGAAAGAGAACAGGTTTAGAGGCTGTGACAGCCCAAAGGAAAGGTGGAAACCAAAATTGGAGCAGAACTCTGGGTCTGTGTAGAGCATCACAAAAATGTATAGTTTAAAGTAGACCTCTGTCCCATGTGTGCACATAATGGCTTAGAATCCTTCGGAGACGGGTGATCTCGGTTGTTACTGCTGTTTTAAAGTAGTTCATAGCGGGTTCATTAGTTTTGGCAGCCAGATGGAGGTAGGAGTAGCATCTGGCGGATGGACTGAGCAAGCCCGGGAACATACTGTGAAGTCTAATTATTAGTAAGTTCCAAGCCAGTGCAGCTGGAGGGTGCCAATTGCCCTATGTTAATATAACTGCAAGGCTAAGATGAGAGCAGGCTAGGGGAAAGGTTAAACCTACTCTTTGTTTTTGTCCTTTAAATGACATTTATTCCATAAATAAGAAGAGAGTCTTAGAAATTAGAGGTAGAAAATCCTTTTTAGATCCTGTCTAGTCACTTTGCCTCGCTTTACTTCTCTCTGAAATGCAAGTAACATAGCCCCTTTCTCACAGGGCTGTAGCAAGGCTTCATTAAGTGTGTTAATATTAATAACTTTCTGTCAATAGATCCCTATGCCCTTTGCAAAGGAGGTCAGTATTATCCCCATTTTACTGATGGGGAAACTGAGATTTAGAGCAGGGACTGACATATTTGCATGGTCACCCAGTAAACCAGTGGCATTGGCGGAACTAGAGCCCTGGTCTCCTGAGTCCTAGGCCTGTGTTTTTCTCCACTAAGCTACATTGCCTCTCCTCTAAACCCCAATATATTTGTGAGAGTTTGTGTGACTGTCTGTTTGTTCAAGAACTCCTTCTACATGGTAAGAGCTAGGACCACCAAATTTGGTATATAACCTCCTCTTTCCAGAACTTAAAGCAAAGTAAAGGTTTGGCTGTGCCAGGAAGGTGGGGTGTGCCTAGAATAAGATTGCTCCTCATAAAAACATACATACAAGAGACAGTCCCTTTCACCTGATTGGTGATTCTAACTGGAGGTTCCACCCTTCAAGAACTGCCCCACTCCTGAGCCTCTCATCCCCAGACACTCTTTAGGGAGGGGGGAGGCTGCAGGTGCCCCCCTGATTCATACAGGAACATTGCTGACTGTACCCCTTCATAAAGGAACGAGGGGAAAGTGCACAGTTTGCTGCATTCCTCACTCTGGCTGAGGGGTGCAGGGGGCAGATGAACCTGAACCTGCCCCAGCCAGGAGACATCCATCCATCCCTCGGCTGTGCTGCTGGAGTTGCAGCAGCCATGGAGAAGCACTTCTCATCTGGCCCCAAACAGCTGTGCTGAGAGAGGGTTGGGAGTTGGTCTCCTCACCCCAGGGCAGCCTGCATATTGAACCCCTCATCCCCAGACTAATGAATTAAATGAAGCATGAACATTTTCATTTTATTTTCCAAAGACCAAAAATGGAGTTAAGGACCTGAGCAACGCTAGGTAAATCTTCTAGTACAAAAACATATGTGTTAAGGCACCTCTTGGAGGTGTGGTGCTCTTTTGTAAAAAACGTTCTCATCCTGTGGTGGTTGTTTTTTGTTTAAAGCTTATTTTTTTTCTGCAATAGTACCTAGTTATTCATTGGGAATCTTCCTACAGGACAGAAACTATGTTCAACTGTCTGGGCCAAGTACAATCTTTTTTTTTTTTTTTTTTTTTTTTAAAGGGAGGAGACTTACTCATGAGAGTATGTTTTAAAAATGTCTTTATAATACATAAGGCCTGGTGAAAACATCCTGCCCTCATTGATTGCATTGCAACTATTAGTGGGGACTGCATGCTCAGCACTAAGGTGATATATTGTCCTGAGTGAGATCACAGAGGTAGCCACTTTCAAAGCTGAGTCTTCGGACAATTTGAAGGCTGATTGAAACTGGAAATGTTAATGAGAATTGGAGGAGGGGAGCTACACAGTGGGATTAGAACAGCTCTTTTTGTGGGGGTGTTTTGCAGTCCCCTAACCCCTCATCTTTCTAGTGGCCAACGGAGACAGAGTCTAGTTCCCAAGGTTTAAATTCAGCAGAGTCACAATAAATATTTTCAAATCTGCAGGAGCTCCAGCTTGCTGCGCAGGGCTGAAGCCCTGAGCCATGGGGCTCCAGGAAATAATCTGTGAGAATTTAAGCCCTGCCAGCTTCCATTAGTGCTCTGAGGCGTAGCCGGCCTGTCAGTGCAGCAGTTTGTTGCTGAATAGCACTGGGGGTGACAGTTTAGCCAGCCATGTTGGGTAAAAGGTTTCTTCTTCCGCTCTTTGAAAAATGCAAGCGGGACCCCCACAAAGCTGGAATCAATACAAGAAAATCTGTAGAGGGTAAGGCTTGTTGCCAGTACAGTCAGTGTGGCTGAGCTGGTGGAAAATTGGTGCAGAAATCTTGAGGTGGAAGGTTTAGTTACTCCTCCCACGATGGAGAGTGGTTGCAGCGTTTCTCCACTACGGGCGGCCCCCAACTTGCGACGCGATTGGTCCCCAGGGAAGCGTCGCAAGTCAGGGGCATTGTAACTCAAATCCTCATTTATGATCGGTGCCATGCGCTGTCGTAAATGCGGCCAAGGACGTAGGTCAGGGGGTTTCAGCCTTTTCCACACTTACAAAAATGGTTGTAAGTGTGGGAGGTCGGAACTTGGGTGGTCACATGTCGGGGGTTTCCTGTAGTGGTGAGTAGAAAGCTGGTTCTGCTTGAGAAATGGGTTTGGGGAGAATAACAAGATTGCCCAGGGCATCCTTTGATTTCCTTCACTATCTCTGCAGCTTCCACAGGTGGGCTGCTATGGAACTTTGGTAGGAATGAAGCTAGAAGGAAGGCAAGCATCTTGAGGTGAATTCCCATCTTCGCTTTCCTCTCAAGGTGCCATTTGCTCCCTGTGTCACTTTGGGGGATGGTGGACAGCAAATAAAGTGATTGCCACATAGAACTCGCAGCTTTGCTTTTCCAGGACAAAATAATAAGTAGACTTTACAACGTGATGTTTTTTCTAGTGAAATTGCTGGAATCACAAGAATGAAATAATCTTTCTTCCCAGTCAACTTGGATGTAATGTACTTGATCTTTTCCCTTGGCACCCTTTCCCAGAGCATCAGAGGGATTTCTCTTTGGTTTGCAAGGTGACATGGACAGATCGTAATGACCTATGGGAGGCTGTTGCCATTACTGACAGCAGATTTGGCAAGCAAGTTGTCTTGGATGCTCAACTTACCACTGTAACTGCAAGGATCAGAATCCATGAATCATGATTGTGGAAGTCCAGAAGAAGAGGCTAGACCATGTACTATCCATCTTTAACAATATCACTAGCAAAACAAAAATTGGCACTATCACATTAATACTGAGTGACTGTGTCAAGGCTTTTCCCCACTCTGGCACGACAAATGATGGTGTAGGGGGCCTGCAAGAGCGCTCCGAAACTTTGCCTCTACGGGCTCTGGTACAAAAACTTCCCCCCCCACAAAATCCTAATACCCAGATTTTGGGGGACCCGCTGCCACCAGCCAAGTAATTACCCCAGCCTCCATTTTACTTGGAATTGGGAAAAACAGAGGAAATCCTCAAACAACAATGGACTCTGTCCTTGTAATTAGGCACTGAGTCCTAAAGACACAACAATCAACCAATACCGGTTAATTAGAAAAAACAAACTTTTATTATCAAAACAAACATATACTTGCAAGCATAGTAAATTGGCTAGATGGAAGGAGTCACCATTAGATATGGATATTCAGGGAAAAAATTCTGGGTTGTAAGGCTTAGTTATAAAAGAGAAAAAAAACCCACTTGGTAAGCTCAGGCATTATTTCCAAATCCCCAAACATGGAAAACAATGAACCCTGATGGACTATCTAAACTTTTCCCTACTTAACACGTTTTAAGAAGTCTGTTCTTGGAGAGAGAAATGTCTCCCATCTCTCTCAATAACTGGGAGAAACTGCTCTGAATCTCAAACAAAGAAGAGAGAGAAAAACCCCTCTTTTCCAGTTTGAAATTCCTACCTGCATTGTTATTCGCTGATCACCCGATACCTTGCTAGGCACCTGAGTTAACCCCTTAGTCACCAAGTGCTGGTCAAGAGGATCAGAGTGTAGTTTAGCGTCAGACTCCTTAGCCCGCCTGATATGAGAACTCTAAGGGTGCGTCTAAATTGGCAAGATTTTGCGCAAAAGCACTTGCTTTTGCACAAAAACTTGCCAGCTGTCTACACTGGCTGCTTGAATTTGTGCAAGAGCACTGACTTTATAATGTACAAAATCAGTGCTTCTTGCGCAAATACTTTCACGCTCCTGCTCGGGGGAAAAAGCCCTCTCGCGCAAGAATACTTGCTCAAGAGGGCCAGTGTAGACAGGGAAGAACGGTTTTGCGCAAAAAAGCTCCGATGGCTAAAATGGTGATTGGGGATTTCTTGCGCAAAATCACGTCTAGACTGGCCACGGATGCTTTTGCGCAAAAGCATCCATGCCAATCTAAATGCTCTTTTGCGGAAATACTTTTAATGGAAAAACTTTTCCGTTAAAAGTATTTCCGCAAAATCATGCCAGTCTAGATGCAGCCTAAGAGAACATAAGTGCTTTCTTTGAAAAACAAACATTTCAAATTTTATGCATCTGAGATGATTAGTTAACCTGCTATGTCTGAGATGGAAACTCAAGAGAATTGTGAACAGTAAACTTAACTAGAAGAGCAATAAAGGTTCCAAATGAAAAATGGAAAATTATCTTAATAAACCAAGCTAGCACAATACACTATGGCTGTGTCTAGACTGCATCCCTTTTTCATAAAAGGGATGCAAATTAGACCTATCGCAATTGCAAATGAAGCGGGGATTTAAATCTCCCCCGCTTCATTAGCATAAAAATGGCTGCCGCTTTTTTTCTGGCTCGGAGCTTTAAAATAAGGGATAAGGGGTCTTTCAGAAAAGGCTTTATTTTCCGAAAGATCCGCGTCTAGACTGGCGCTTTTTTCTGGCAAAGCTCTGAGCCGGAAAAAAGTGGTCTAGACACAGCCTATCTGTTCATCTTAATGTTTCCTCTGTCCTTTTTTCCTAGTTTGCTCCTTCCAACCTAGAGAATACAGTCCATAGATGCTTCTCTTTAGATCTGCTGTTGGGGAGGGCAGGTTTGCTTTGCTGTAAATTCTGCACTGCTCTGTGCTACTAACGGGCTGTTTTAGAATTTGGCCTGCCTTTTTGGGCAAGTTTACACTACAAAATTAAGTTGGTTTAAGTTACATTGATGCACAGGCACTGCACTGCGGTAATTGAATCTGCTTTATATGTCTACACTATATGCCTTGTGTCACGAATGCATGTTGTACCTATTTAACTCCCATTGTGGGACATAGTGGGATAGTTTCTGAAAGACAGCAACAATCGATGCAAGCAACACAGCATCTACACCAGGGGTGGGCAAAACGGCCTCCACAGGCTGGATCCGGCCCGCCATGTGGGTTGATCCGGCCTGCAGAGGCCCTGCCAGTTCCCCGCCCCCAGGCCAATTAGGGTTTTCTCTGCCCTGCCTCCGCCCTGCAAGGAGTGTGCAGCGCTTAGAAGCGCCACATTCTCCTGGTAGCACTGAAGAAAACTTCATGTGCTCCCCTGCCCCCAGGCCATGATTGGCCTTAGGCGAAGAAGGGGGAGCGTGCGAAGTCTCCTTCCACCACCAGTGGCGTGGGCTCCTAGGGAGAACCTCTGGGGGGGGGGGGGGGGGACAAAGGCACTCCCCCACCCCCAGACCAATCAGGGAAATACCTGGCCCCATCCCTTCTGCTTGAGGTCCCGCCACTACCAGAGCAGCCCCAAGGCCACTTCAAAAATTTCTGAAGTGGCCTCTAGCAAAAGATTATTGCCCTCCTCTGATCTACACTGACACTGTGTCAACCTAACTACATCATCTTAAGCCCTGTTCCTCTCATGGAGATGGAGTTAAGTCAGTGCAGTGGGTGAATAACGTTGGTGAGAGCTACATTTTAGTGTAGACACAGAATTAGGTCAATATAAGCTGCCTTTCCCTGACTGATCTCTGTAGCATAGTCCAGATGTTTCGTCACTTCTTATAATAGGAACTAACTTACCCACAGTTGAGTCTCCCAGTTGCAGGGTAAATGCTAGTTCAGACTTAAATGATTAGTGAAGTTCACTGCCTAGTGACTGATTTGCTGTGTGCATCTTTGGTGCAACTTCATCAGAGAGCGTAACTTGGGTCCACTTCATGAAACAGAGCTTAAAAAAATCAGCTTCCCTCAGTGACTTAAGTGGGCACCAGATCCTCATGCCAGTACTCTTCGTAAGTAGCTGGGAAGATGTACTAGGGATGCATGTGAAGCGGCACCTCCCCCCCCCCATCCCTTTAGGCCATGGAGGCTTCCACAGACCTGTTGTGCAGTGAAAAGCTGGAGAACTCATGTGCCAGAGGATTCTTCAGCCCTACCTTTCCCCATTTGGAGCATCCCCATACACTGCCCCCTTGCCCATGTGGATTATGCTGCTAGAGATGGTCGGGGAGGAGTGTTACCCCATGTTTACACTGAGAGGAGTTCTGTGCCCCACTTCTGGCCATACCACATAGGGGTCTGAGAGTCTGCTGCTGGCTTTGAGCTAACCAAGATGGCATTTCGAGGTTGGGCAATAGAAGCTCATGGATTTAGATCTACAGATCTCTGGTTCAACCCACTGCTGGTGACCCACCCAGGGACACTGTGTTATGTATCTTATGCTGACCTTGAGATAGTGACGTGCACCAAACTATGCCAATGCACTCAGAGGGTTCTAAGTACAGCTCTTTATTTGTACATGGACCGTGTAGCCCTATACAACACGAGGTATTCCTGTCAGGTGACCTCCTAAGACAGTCTCCTTGCATCAGGCTGGAGACCCAGGATGGTTGTGTAAAGTAACTGTAATTGATGCACCAGGTGTTGAACTAGGGACCTCCAGAACTATAAACAAGAACAGCTACAGTTCGAGGTGAAGAGAGAGGACCTCAGCAGACTCCTGCCCTGTGTGGGCCAGGCACTGAGAGGGGTCTCAAACACACATTTACCAGAGGGTTACGTTGGCTTTTAGTCAAGCCTAGGAGAAACAGATACGATCCCTCTATCTCAGTGGCTGGATTACCAGGGTGTGTATTCCTTCCAAATTTAGTACTTTCCTGAGCAGTCTGAAGGCAGGTCTGCACTGTGGGGCAAAGTTGACCTAATTTACACAATTCTAGCTACATGACTATCATAGCTGGAGTCGACGTACCTCAGGTTGCGTTACTGCGGGGTCTTTGCTGCCAGGGGGTCGATGAAAGAAACTCTCTCATTGACTTCCTTTATGCTTCTCATTCTGGTGGAGTACAAGAGTCCATGAGAGCAACTGGCAGTCGATTTTTAGTGGGTCATAAATAGACCTGTTAAATCAATCCCCAAAAGATTGATCCCCCACATTACTGATCCCCTAGTAAGTGTAGACAAGTCCTGAGAATTGAAGGCTTTGGCATAGAACCTTTCTCTGCCTCAGGTTTTCAATTTTTAAAAGGGATGGAGTAATACTTCCCCCCCTTGCAAAGGGGGAGCTAACTGATGTTCATGAAGCGCTTTGAGACCCCATCTGCAGCTTTTTTTAAAATATTGCTTGCATCTGTGAAAAGCAGTGGACTGTGTATTGGGCAATATATTTCTGGACCTCCCCCCCCCCCATTTTTGGTGCAGATTTGCTGTTTAAAACTGCTATTGAGCATCACTTTATTCATAGCCAAGTGGAGTGTGAGGCTCAGAAGATTTACTCACAGAAATTATAAGTCTGTCTCACTGGCCGCCTGAAATTTTGCCAAGTTGGTGCGTGGAGGGAGGGGCGGAGGAAGGAAGGAAGAGCAGAGTGCCAAATGTGTATAGTTAGAAATCCTCCCAGAAAACTTGTCTGCTTCCTAGACAATTAGATACACCAGTCTAGGCAGGCTCCCGTTTACCTTGACACTCCTAGGGCTTGTTATCAAAATTCTCATGCTATGAGGTATTGGTTGTGGACACTGTTGGAAATAGTATGCAAGCAAACTGTTGTATGAAGTATACTGCTCTGACTTGCACATTTTGCTGTGTAGAGACTACATTGTGTCCCTGAAGTGTAATGTGCCTACAAGGGGAGAACATTTTTAAAGGCATTAATATCCTTACCAACTGGTCCCTGAACTGAAAAGCATGCTCCTTTAGGGGGATGCTATAGGGTCTGGGACAGCCCCTCATGTGAGGAAGGAGAGAGCCCCTGCTTTGCTCTGGCCCCACCTGAGCCCTGGCCCCCACTCATGGCCCTGCCCCTGGCCCCATCCTCTGCTACCAGCTGGGGCTCCACTGTCAGCCCTGGCCTCAGCATCTGACCATTCCTGCCCCCAGTTTCAGAGCTGCACCCAGGTGCACCTGACCCCAGTTTGAGGGAGTGAAGGAGGGAGGGGCACAGGCTGGGTAAGAGGAATTGATACAAGTCTAATGCACAGAATGACACAAAATCCAATCTAATCTCTGGGATGGACCCAGTCTCTCTCTAAGTAGGTTTACACGTTAGGAGGGGAAAGGTTAGAAACTATTGGCTCTGTAAAACAGATTATGTGTAAAGATGTCACTCTTCATCCAAGGACAACCTTGTCTCTGGGGTCAATGATCAGAAGAGTTCCATACCCTGAAAAATGTTTCTGTTTTTCTGACTTCAGGCAACTGGGAGGACGTTAAATAAGGACAAAGCTGTGAGTGAACCTTAGAGAGTATGAATGGCTCAGCTTGTAGAGACACTTAGCTGAAAACAGAATATACAGATTTTAGGCAGGCAGGCTTTGAGTTCCTGGGTTGGTGACGATATTTAAATCAACAGCTCCTTTCCTGCATTATCCTTTTTTAAACATATCGGGTCACGACCCAAACTCCTGACTGATTCTTAGCAATATTGTCAATGTCAAGTATTTAAAAATGAGAATTGGGCCCCCCCAAAAAACATAAGATTTGCTTTCAAATTAAAAGATTTTCTTTCAACAAAAGTCCATATTGGGTTCTTTCTGTCTTGTGGTTTGAGTCTCCAGCCTGTACTCTGGACACCTTCTCAGGCTTTTCTCCACTATCATGACAGCTAGAATATTAATGAAAGCTGAGATTCTCACAGAATTACCTACGTGCAAGACCTGAGGCCTTAAGAAAAATGCTAAATATCATGGGACTTGCAATGAAATCATAAGTATTGACAAGGCTGCCTTGGATACTGAAACAGTACTTCAAATATCACTCCTACTGCTATATGTGCACTTTTTACTGTTTATTTGTAGAGTGCCTAGCACTGTGGAGCTTTGATCCCGGATTGGGGCAATGTAGTGTTTCAGTAATGCACATAATTAATAAGGTCTGGGATACAAAAATACGACAGCTGACCCCTAATACAAATGCTTCCTTGCAAAAAGAGAAAAGGTTCTTGTCACAGAGGTGAGCTTTTCATGGTCTCCCCCTTCTCGGGGAGTGTGGCACACTCAATTTCCTCAGTTTCCTCCTACCCAGGGTTTTCAGTATATTCTGCAAGTTCACGTTGCTCAAGCCTCTAGCTGCATTATGCTCAAAGTTCAGTTCCCTGCCAAGTTAACAAAAGTCCAGACAAACCATTTCAGCCTCAGCTCCAGTTCTCAACTTGGAAGTCAGCAAACTCTGTTGTTCTCCGGCACTTAGCCTTCTGGGAAGTCAGTTGGCAAACTCCTCTACCACTCTCCTGTCTTCATCCTCCTCTCGGTTCCTTCATAGATCTCCTTCCAGTCCTGATTCTCCCTGATCATTTGTATCTCCAAATGCTGCCCTGACTTGTTACTTGGCCAAACCGGGAGCATACTTGCTGGATCTGTTTTAGTCCTCTAAAAGTGTGTATGTTAGAATAGAATAAAAGCGGTGAAAAAAGTTCAGTGATTCCCAAATTTTATTGGTGTCACGGTCTTAAGAATTTGTGGTGTAGTTGACTGATGGTATGTCAAGCTCATTTGCTAGCGTACCACAAGCCCCCACTGAACTCTCTCTCTCTCTGCCAATACTAGCATATTCCTAAAAGCATATAACCTGTCATTTCAGCATTGTATTTTGTATTTTTCATCTTTTTTTAGATGCACATCTTGGGTGTTGACAGCTCTGGATGCTTGCTGAGATTGCTTAGCAGCAAACACTCAGTCTCATACTCTACTGCTCATTTTGATTTTTCTCTCCTTTTAGAAAGCAGTGTGTGGTGAGTTGTGGTCACAGAAGACCTCTTGGGACTGTTCCCCAGTGTGCTGTTTATGCCACTGAAACCCACCTTTTTGTACTCTGGGTCTCCCTACCACCTTGACCTTCTGGGACAGATTTTCTGGTCTCCCTCAGAAAAAGCACAGAGTTTGGATTATCACCCCACTGAAGAGCGATGCAGACACTTCAGCTGTGTCAGGATGCACTTCAAGGGCACGGCACCCAGGAAACCAACCCTCAAAAGGGATCAAAACCCCAATAAGTCTGTCTTTCTCTGAGTAAAAGTTTGACATAAGTATGTTTGCCCTTTTTATCAAAAAGAGAAAGAGAAATGCACACTGATTGTCCTGCCTTCCCCACAGGTAACAGTTAGTTATTTACACTGACCTTGATAGTAAACAAAAGTGTTTTTATTAAGTACAAACAGTAGGATTTAACTGGTTGCAAGTGAAAACAGACAGATCAAAGTAAGTTACAAAGTTAAAATGAAAACAAAACACACAGTTCTAATTCACTAAAAAACTTATTGCAAGCAGATTCGTACCCTAAAGAGCTGTTCTTGTTCTAGGCATAATGTTTGGGTCAAAGCTGATTTTTCACTCTGACTTGGGTCCCCCGCCCTCTTTTGGAGAGTGTCACGCCAGCTGAAAACCAAGTCCTAGTAATTTCCCCTTACTTAAATAATTCCTCCTCTCCCCCCCGGGTGGGAATCTTTTTGTTCTCCCTTTGCCCCTCCATGGAAATCTACTCGGCTCAAAATGGAATCCCAATACCAGGAGGTACAATCACATGTCTTACTAGTCCAATCACCTGTGGACTTATACGTCATATTTCTAACCTTTCATACAAGAATAATACATGCACCAAAATAGGTTATAAGATCCAGCAGACTGTAACATTATAAACTGACAGGTTGCAGGAGGTATTTTGTTCAAAGCATCTCTAAGTGGCACATATTTATATTCCAGAGGCAATTTTCATAAAGCATTTTTTGGGGGCCCTCACACAGTGTTTCTTTGGAACTGTCCTTGTCCAGCTTCTAGGATTTGGAAACCTTCTGCTTCACACTGTGGCTATTTGTGTTCCAGTGCACTGTGCAAGACGTACCTGAGGATATTGTTGATGTTGGTAGCATGAGATGTGATGAATAACTATCCTATCCTTTCAACAGATCTGCACACCTAAGGTTTCACATTCTTTTAGCTCTGGGTATAATAAATGCATCCAATAAAGTTGCTACTTTATAAGACCTGAGGTTTCACTCTAATCAGCTGTTCCCAGCTGGAACAGCTTGAATACAGAACACATGCTGTGAATGGAAATCAAGTAGTTAATCAAATACTGTAGTGGTTTTAGTGAAGATGACAAGGTGGACTTCAGGTCTGTTTTGTTAGGCAGAAGGTATAGTACAGGTTGAACCTCTCTAGTCCAGCACCTTTGAGACCTGGTTGGTTCTGAACCAGAGAATTTGCCAAACCATAAGAGGTCACTATTGTATGTAGTTAGGAGGATTTATAGCTGTGGTGTCCTCACAGGTCTCTGGCTCCCTCGATGATGATAACCAGATGATAACCAGAAGGCTGCTTGCATGTGTGCTCAATGATGTGGGCCCGGTTGACCACAGCAGACCCTGAGAAGGCCCCCAAAGATCACAAACCAGATAAAGATCGAAAGTGCCCAGTCAGGTTTATTGTTAAGCACAGTACAGTGATGGTTGTCAGTAGACTCTACTGAATCACTACACACATGTACTTAGAAAAATGGCCTCAGCTCAACTAGTGGGAAACTCCCACTGCCCCCCGGCTAGACAAAGTCTGTCCGTCCCCCCTCCAAGACACCACTTTATATACAGGTACAAACAAATTACATATTACTGCTGAAGTGTCAGGTTGCCACCTTCTGACACTACGTAGATACCACCCATTGCCCAGTACCTTGTGGTTTGATTAGATCATCTCTATCAATCATGCTGTCATTTTAGACCTTACCTGAATCTGAGTTGGTATCTGTGGGGAGTGAGTACCAAGGTCTTTTTTTAATGAGCTGGTGGTACCATGTACTTTCAACTTACGACTAGTACCAGTTACTATTCTACATTTGGGCCTATTACTAGATAGTGTTATATGCTCTTAGGCCTGTTTATGCCAAGTTCTGTGAGCAGGAGCCTGCCTCTTGCTCACAGCTTAGCTTTGCTTTATGTTAGCCATGTTTTGTCCATTGCTAGCTAGGCCTCAGACCAGACCTGTGCTTATGTTTTAGGCCTTCATTTTACTACATTGTCTAGCAGCATTACTGACACTTCCACTGCTTACTGAGCTCTTAGAAGACATTTAGGGCTAAATAACAGCACAGAACACTGAGAGCCAGGACTTGTGGCTGTAAACAAGCTTTATGGGACTGTGGAAAACTTGGCCACATTCATGATAAGTGGCCATCTGGCTAACTAAAATCATGCTGGACCACAGATGTTGCCATACCAGAGGTGCTGGACTAGAAAAGTTCAACTTGTAGCAGATTTACTCAGTGGAGGATGATTGTATCGATATCATTGATAGTATCCACTTGTGAATTAAAAACCTCTTTGAATTGTTCATCTTTCCCCAGGAAGGATCAGCACCTCCTTTCCCCAGTGAATTGCTGGTATCTGGTTTTGACCCAGACTCGACGAGAGAGCAGAGACCATGCTACCCTGAATGACATCTTCATGAACAATGTAATTGTCCGCCTCTCGCAGATCAGTGAAGATGTGATCAGGCTCTTTAAGAAGGTAAGCAAAGCAATGGACAGTTTTTATTATGAAGCCATCCTTGCGTTGCTCTGTGAAAAACTAACTTCCAATGAGATTGTTCATACACTGGAGGCCCATTGAAGATGGGAGAGTGATAGTTAGAAATTGCTTCCAGTGAGCTCAGATTTTGGGATTAAGTTCAGCTGTTAAGTAAAATAAAGCAATCTGACATTCTTAGATGAAAAATGCAAAACTCTTCAAACATATTAAGATAGTGTGGACATGAGATGTGAAATGTCTTGCTTTTGCGGGAACTAAAGAAACCTACAATTAAACTTCAGCCCTATTAAAGTCTGCCAGGGTATGTCTACACTACCCCGCTAGTTCGAACTAGCGGGGTAATGTATGCATACTGAACGTGCAAATGAAGCCCGGGATTTGAATTTCCCGGGCTTCATTTGCATAAGCCGGCCGGCGCCATTTTTAAATGCCGGCTTGTTCGAACCCCGTGCCGCGCGGCTACACGCGGCACGGGCTAGATAGTTCGGAATGGCTTGCTAGTTCGAACTATCTAGCCCGTGCCGCGTGTAGCTGCGCGGCACGGGGTTCGAACAAGCCGGCATTTAAAAATGGCGCCGTCCGGCTTATGCAAATGAAGCCCGGGAAATTCAAATCCCGGGCTTCATTTGCACGTTCGGTATGCATACATTACCCCGCTAGTTCGAACTAGCGGGGTAGTGTAGACATACCCCCAGAGAGTTGAACAACGGCAAGATTTCTGGAAAGTGTCTCTAAGGGTATATCTACACTACAGAGTTAGTTCGAACTAACGGACGTTAGTTCGAACTAACTTTCATAGGCGCTACACTAGCGCTCTGTTAGTTCGAATTTAATTCGAACTAATGGAGCGCTTAGTTCGAACTAGGAAAACCTCATTTTACGAGGATTAAGCCTAGTTCGAACTAGCTAGTTCGAATTAAGGGGTGTGTAGCTCCTTAATTCGAACTAGTGAGAGGTTAGCCCTCCCCAGGTTTCCCTGGTGGCCGCTCTGGCCAACACCAGGGAATCTCGTCTGCCCCCTTCCCGGCCCCGGATCCCTTAAAGGGGCACGGGCTGGCTACGGTGCCCGTGCCAGGTGCAAGCCTGCCAGCACCCAGCCAGCAGACCCTGCACCTGGCACGGATCGAGCCATCCACCCGATGCCCCCCAGCCCTCCCCCTCTTCCCGGGACCAGGCTGGCGGCTCCCGGGAGCTTGCCCAGGACCGCAAGAGGCGGGCACCCGCTTGGGCTAGTGCAGACATCGTGAACCTCGTCCACGATCTCCGCACCAGGCACAGGAAAGTGGCTGGCTAGGGCAGGAGAGCTGCCAGCCTGGCCACCCAGGAGCAGGTGTGCTTGAAAATCAAGGGGGTCCACTGAGACCCCCGACCCTGAGCCCTGAGCTTACAATGGCCGTCTTGGGTCAGACCAAAGGTCCATCTAGTCCAGTAGCCTGTCTGCCGACAGTGGCCAACCCTAGGGACCCTGGAGGGGATGGACCGAAGACAGTGACCAAGCCATTTGTCTCGTGCCATCCCTCTCCAACCTTCCACAAACCTTGTGCAGGGACACCACTCCTACCCCCTGGCTAATACCACTCCATGGACCCAACCTCCATGACTTGATATCACTTCCCTTTAAACTCTGTTCTAGTTTTAGCCTTCACAGCCTCCTGCAGCAGGGAGTTCCACAGGTTGACTCTTTGCTTTGTGAAGAACAACTTTCTCTTACTAGTTTGAAGCCTGCTACCCATTCCTTTCCTTTGGTGTCCTCTAGTCCTTCTATTATGGGAACTAATGAAGAACTTTTCTGTATGCACCCTCTCCACCCAACTCCTGCTTTGAGACCTCTATCCTGTCCCCCTCTGTCTCCTCTTTAACCTCTCTTCATATGGGACCTGTTCCCAACCCCTGATCATTTTAGTTGCCCTCCCCTCTCCCACCTCCTTTTCCCAGTCTCCCCCAGTTTTGTTCAATAAAGACAGATTCCATTTTGGAAGACACGTTATCTTTATTTTGTACATCAAGAAGAGGGGCTAGGGAAGGGTAAGTGGAAGGAGGTGAGGGAGGAATGGGGCACGAGCCCCCGATGGGGAGGACTGGGCTGGCTCTGCGGGCTTCTGGGGGTGGAAGCTCTCCTGCAGCCCCCCAATTGCCCCCTCTCCCCAGATGTAAGCCTGCGGCAAGTGCAGCCGGGCTGATGGCCGAGTGGAGTGATGTGCCCAGTGTGGGTAGTCCGGGCACTCCAAGCCAGGACTGCTTTGCAAGCGGGGCACCCCTGAGAACTGTCTGTCCGGGGTGGGGGTCGGGACCCTTTAAGCACCGCCCTCGGCTAGCCTGAGACAGCAGCTCCACGCTCTAAATCCTCCTCTGATGCCCTGCCGGCACTGCTTCCGGCCATCCTTAAGCCCAGTTCAGGGTCCACTTAATGTGGACATGCTAGTTCGAATTAGCAAAGCGCTAATTCGAACTAGTTTTTTAGTCTGGATCCGTTAGTTCAAATTAGCTTAGTTCGAATTAACTAATTCGAACTAAGTTAGTTCGAATTAACGTTGTAGTGTAGACATACCCTAAGAAATGGAAGAGAATTGAGACTTCCCAGTTCTTTCTAAATTCCTAGCTGAAATTTTCTTCAGTGCATCTGCTGAACCAATCCCAGGTACAAATGTATGCACGCTGGACCTCTCTGATGGCCTTTTGCAGAGCTTATGATTGGAGTACAAGTGTAGCATCTTGTTTTCCATGCTAATTGGCTAGCTAATTGCTTGTGAGTGACTAGGATCGGTTCCTTGCTCATAAAGTCTCCTCTTGCTTTTAACTTAATAGAGTTATTGCTCCAATCCCAGTTTGGTTGAGGCTGGGTTTGAGGTTTCAGGCTAGTTATATTGACAAGGTTAGTATTCAGGTTGATATTTGGATTTGGCATTTCCAAAGTATCAGTGGCCAGATTCCAGCCCAACAGTAATCTCATGGGCTCAGATGATGATCCTGTGAGCTTTCTGACATCCTGAACGGTGGGAATCTGGTGGGATGACCAATTATCATTAAACTTCCACTGCTGTGGACCAAAAATCTCAGGAAATCTGGACATTTGTATGACATTTCAGGATCTAACCTGCAGCATTTCTGATTTTAGAACTGAAGCTGTACGGGCAAGTGTTGGTTCTAGTGGCCTGAATTTGAACATCCTTCTCCTTTGCCCATAATTGCCTGGATGTTTAATAGGGCTTGGATTCAAGGGTCCAGTTTTTACCCAATTCAGAGTCATGTAGGACTCAAAAGAAATTATTTACATTTTACTTTTATAGATATTCCTGTTCTTCCTAGTTTGGTCCTAATGTGCATCTTTGGATGACATACCTCATTTTAAATCACAGTAGCAAATGTCTGTGCTTGAATGGTAACTAGGCAAGGGTGCAGGGTTTAAAATATTTTAGTCGCTTACCAGGTTAAGGTGATAAAATATTTCATTGACTAGACCATGTTACATTTCTTGGTCTTTTTTCACTTGATGGTACAAGTACTTTGCGTAGAGGTTGTTCTTCTGTCTACCCTTTCCCCACTCTCTCCTTCTTTTCCCAACAGAAATAAAGTACAGTGATTCCATTTGCAGTCTGTCAGAGCCAGCACCTGCTTTTAACCAGGAGGAAAATGTACAATTGAGTTGTGGGGTTGTGAGATTTCACTTTCATTTATCCCTTGGGGTTTAAATCACAGTAGGACTCACGTGTCCCTAGAAATAATGATCAACTAAATCACTGAAAAAGCTTATTTTGTGTTATCATTTGCCATGAACATATATTGGGAGGCTGACAATTTAGAGGATAAGCGTTATGTTTTTAACCCTCTGTGTACCATTGCAGATGGAAGCTTCAGAACTGAGTTGTGGGTTTTCACTTCTGTCAGTGTTTTGAGGAGGTGGTTCAGGCACAGATGGATGAATTGGAGCAGCCCAGAAATGAGACATGGAAAATATCTATTAGATCATCCAATCTAGCCTTTGGCCAACACAAGATTATTGCCTAAAATATATTTTCCAGTGTTTTGTGCAGTGTGGTTTTGAGTACAGGCAGTCCCCGGGTTACGTACAAGATAGGGACTGTAGGTTTGTTCTTAAGTTGAATCTGTATGTAAGTCGGAACTGGCGTCCAGATTCAGCTGCTGCTGAAACTGATCAGTTTCAACAGCGGTTGAATCTGGATGCCAGTTCTGACTTACATACAGATTCAACTTAAGAACCCCAGGCGTCCCCAAGTCAGCTGCTGCTGAAACTGATCAGCGGCTGATTCCAGGAAGCTGGGGGCAGAGCAACTCTGCCTCGGGCTTACTGTAGTCAGCCGCTGGTCAGTTTCAGCAGCGGCTGACTTGGGGACGCCTGGGGCAGAGCAGCTGGGCTGCTGCTGGGTTGCTCCAGTAGCGCCACTCCTCGGCGCTACTGGAGCAACCCAGCAGCACCCCAGCTGCTCTGCCCCAGGTGTCCTGATTCAGCCGTTGCTGAAACTGACCAGCAGCGGCTGAATCAGGACGCCTGGGGCAGAGCAGCTGGGGTGCTGCCAGGTTGGTCCAGTAGCGCCGAGGAGCGGCGCTGCGGGACCAACCCAGCAGCGCCCCAGCTGCTCTACCCCAGGCGTCGTGGGCAGAAAAGCCTGGTCTGCTGGGGGGGAGGCGGCACTAGCTGCGCCCCTCCCTCCCCCCAGCAGACCAGGGAGACGCGGAGCAAAGCCGCAGAGGACACCCGCAGCGGGACAGCCCAGGCGTGCCACGGCTGTCCCGCTGCGGGCGTCCTCTGAGGCTTTACTCCCCGTCTCCCTGGTCTGACCAGCAGACCAGGGAGACGGGGAGCAAAGCCTCGGAGGACGCCTGCAGCGGGACAGCCCAGGCGCGCCACGGCTGTCCCGCTGCGGGCGTCCTCCGAGGCTTTGCTCCCCGTCTCCCTGGCCTGACCAGCAGACCAGGGAGACAGGGAGCAGCTTTTCTCGCCCCGGAGAACGCGGGCGGCAGGACTGCGGCTCATCTGGGCGTCCCGCTGCTCCCGTCCTCCGGGGCGAGCAAAGCCCCTTTCGTAACTGCGGATCTGACATAAGTCGGATCCGCGTAACTCGGGGACTGCCTGTATATCAGTTAACGGCACTTCTACTCCTTATTCTGGAGAGAACGTTTCATAGGCTATATTAATAGATGAGTGTAATGCAAATAGGCTAGCACCAAAAGGGTTAAATACATCCTTAATTGTTCTTCATCTGTTTAGTTTTGCTGTAGATTGCTCTTTGATGGTAAATTAGAGTAACATTTGTTTCCAAGATGTCACTTTAAAATCCCTTACTCGAGGATTTATTAATGGATTGTGACATGCTGTGGGTGCATAAAGGAACTGGAAGGTTTTGTGACTTCTCCCCTTGCAAATGTATATCGAGTTCTCATTATGTAAATTTAAACTATTGCAGTAAAGTGAGGGATGCATAATTGGTGAGCTATTGGACAGTGTTGTCTTCAAGTCGTCATTGTAAAGTCTCAAATCATTAAAGTTCAAGTCCCAAGTCGAGTCTCAAGTCTTAATTTAAAAAATGTGAAGTCACTTTTGTACAAGCCATCAATATTGGCATTTTCGGACAATTTTTTCACCAAGTCGATTTAACAAAATGAGCAAGTCTCAAGTCACAAACAATGAACCCAAGTCAAGTCGAGTCACCTAGGCTACTTAAGTTGGACTTGAGTTCAAGTTGTGGGACTCAAGTCACCAACTCTGCTATTGGGACATGCATAACTAAGTTGCTTTTGATCAGTACAGTGCTAGTTTGCCAACAGGTTCTGAGAGGTGCTGAGTTCCTTTACCTCCTACTGACTTCAGTTGATTCCCATCATGATCCTCAGCCAGTGAACTGTAGCTTTGTGTTTTTGTTGTTCTCCACCAGAGATCTTTACTTTGTAGATGGGTAGGTTTCTGCATGGCTAGCCCAAGGGGCAGCAGCAGCAGCCCACTGACTTATCCAAACCTGAGGGGAATGGGAGCTTTGGACAGACTCGGCTGGTGTTTAGGCATGTCTTTTGCCTATTCCCTGCTCTTGGAACATCTTACAGAAAGCACTGGCAGCTTTGTTAGCCCTGAATGACGAGGAAAAACTACTTAGAAATTCCCTTTCCCAAACCTTAATTCTCCTTTCTGCTTGTGTATGTGGTGTGTTTTCTTTCTCTTCCTCCTTACTGGGAATTATGAACCCGGGAAAAACCCAGATGCAAGCTGCTCTCCTCAGGGTGTTGGGCTCTAGTGTTGGTTATATAAATCTGTTTGTTTGGAGCTCCAGGGACAAAGATGATTCCAAGGGTTTTGGATTTTGATGAGGCTTGATGAAGCAGAAAATAATGATCTTTTCCACAGCTGGGTTCTGAACTCCCCTTGTCACTGGGCCTTTTAGTGAGAGCCAAGGTAAACCAATAGGTTTAAGATTTTAAGTTGGTGGAAGTCAACATATTTCTGTTGAATTCAGTGGATCTACAGTAGTTGTATGTCTGCAAAGTATATCAACATGGCTCAACATGTCAAACTATGAGAAGAGTTTTCCTCTTGCTTTGGGGGACGAAGCAGAAATTAGGATGACAAAAGGATTTTGATAGTAAAGAGAAGTCACATTTCTTGGCAAGCCATTATCATTACTAAAGAGGCCCCAATAAACAAAAATCCTGTTAGCATTCTACAATATGGCTAGGCACTATAGCTTACCAAAAAAAAAAAAAAAAAAAAGGAAAAAAGTAGAGAAATTAAAACAAAAGAAAAAAGGAAGTGATGAAAATCAACCAGCCAACTTCAAAAAGGAAATGGTTAGAGAGACCAAAATTGAAGTGTTGATGAGGGTTAAGAACCAGGGATAGGAGCAAAAGAAAAAAACAATACAGGGCACAAAATACAAATTGTGTGGGGGGTGGAGGGGGAAGATGACAATCCTCAGTTTTCTTATGTGCCTGTAAGGTATGTTACCTACCTATAGTGCTAATTATTCTTTTTTTTACTAACCTTTTTGCACAAGATTTCCAGAAAAAAAATCAACTCGAGGCAGACCTCAAACATGGCAAATTTGAGCCCAAATAGTTTGCCGGAGTTATTTGCCACTGAAAAGGAGTTTAAAATGTAAACGTTGCCTTGTACTTTCCAATAGACTGTGCTTATCTTTGGGCCATTGCTGTAGAATAAAGGAGTATTTTAATGGATTGTCAGTTTCCTTAGAGCAATACTAGGTAGTGAGAAATACTTTTTCATCTAACCTCGTAATTATTTCCCCCTCCTTCCATCCCATGTTCATTGGCTTCAGATGACATTGCATCATTATATTGTGACAACTGCATCAGCACTCACTGTGACACAGTTATTTGGGATGTGTAAGTTGGCTGCGATAGATTTGCTTTGCAAAGGAAAGGGTTATAATCCCTATGTGATGGATGTGCGAAAATGTCTAATCCGCATGACTGATCTCTGTAGTAGGTGGTGCAGATTTCACCCAACTATAACCCACCCCGTATATTTGAATTTTATCATAGTAATTAAGTCAGGGGCAGGCAATAATTTTTGCAGGGGCCCACTCCAAGAATTTGGCAAATGGTCACGGGCCGCACTTTTTTACTATATTGAAGGAGGGTGGTGCAAGGTCTGGGACAGACTTTGGGGTGAGGAGGGAACTCCGGGCAGGAGACTGGGGTGCAGGAGTGGATGCTGGGTCTGGGAGGGAGTTTGAGTGCAGGAGGAGGTTGTGACCTGAGGCAGGGGCTTAGGGTGCAAAAGGGGATTCTGACCTGGGACAGGAATGTACTGGATCAGGGCCTCAATTGTGTTGGGTGCACGAGGGGGTTGTGGCCTGGGGCAGAGAGTTGGGGTGTGGGAGGGGCTCCAGGTGCAGGCTTTGGTCAGAAGGCACTTACTATAGGTGGCTCTTGGACAGTGACACAGTGGCCCGCTCAGGCAGGTTGCTAGCCTGCTGTGACTCCACACGCTGCTCAGAGTTGCCAGCTGCTGGGGCAAGCATGTCTCTGCACATCCCTTGAGGGGAGGAGAGCAGTAGGTCTTCATGCACTGTCTGCACTCGCAAGCACTGCTCCTGCAGCTCCCATTGGCTCACTTCCAGCTAGTGGGACTATGAGGATCGAATTGGGAACAGGAGCAGTGTACAGAGACCCTATGTCCCCCCACCCTCAAGGCGCACACACGTGTAGAGACACTAACTAGCTGCTCTGAGTGGTGTACGAGGCAGCGGCAGGCAGGCAGCCTGCCTGAGTGCCCCACTGTGCCACAGGATGTTAGAGGCTTGGAGAGTCATAGCAGGCCACCCCTGAATAAAATTAAGTATGCAGCCTCCTTCACTCAGCAATGCATTAGAATATGTGTGGAACCTACTGCCACAATCTACACTGCCAATTGCAATGCCTCCGAGCTACCTATTTAAGTTGAGCTACCCATATCAGGTGACTCTGTCTCATATCCACGGCTACTTTGCCTTTCTTCTACGGGCATGGGACTTGTCATAATCCTCACAATAGCTTACTGCAATCTTAAAACCCCAGCCCAAGGCCTTTCATTAGTTACGCTAAGGCTGGGTAGTGTTGTTCTGATGATTTTTATGATGAAGGAAAAGCCCAAAGGGCTATTAAATGTGTCTTGGTATCTTTATAAAAAGACTCAGTAATGGTATCACTTTTCTTGTTGCATTGGTCTGTTAAAGTTACAGTGACAACGGGCAATTATTCTCCAGTGGATGTATTTTCTTGTTAGGTAAAATCCATCGGGCCTCCAAAGCACAGTGGTAAATTTCAATAGAACAGTTTATAGTCCAGCACACTGCCTGCTGACCAGAGCTGCTTGAAAATTTCAAAAGGAAAATTGTTCCATTGGATGACGAACTCTCCTCCTACTCCATGAGGGAGGTGAACCCCACCTTGGAGGTAAAAAGAAAGAGGAGACCCAGCTAAGGGAATCTTCCCAGAGTTTCCAGGCTTTTACTTAAGCTTGCTTCACATAAGAGATGATCTGGGCCATTATTAAGTATTACTGATAGCTTCTACTTTATTGCCTTCCTAAAAACTGTTTCTGAAGATGATCCAATCTGATCTCCTGTCCGTATAAATTGGTGTCCCCAATTCAGCCTCAGCGTGTTGTTTTGGTAGATGTCAATGGTGGTTGCTGTCCTATGAGGGGGAAGCGTTAGAGGGGGCAGTCACCCAGAAGGGGTTCTGTTCTTCCTCCCCAGCTTCACTGTTGCGAGGGATGGAAATAAACCTGCTGTTTTGTTTTTGTTAGGACAGAGCATAGGAAAAATATAAAACAGACACACACATTGCTGTATCTGAAATAATAGTGCTCTTATTCCCTGAGCTAGGATTTAATTACTTGCCATGCAGTGAAGTGAATTTGGTTATGTTGCATACTGCAAAGTTCTGGATAGAAATCTAATGAGGATGTGGTGTCTGCAAATAAGGAAGTTCCTTTTTTAAAAAAATAAACACTCGCTGTCTGTCTTATGGGAGCTGTGCTGCTGCTGGCTGTGGTCCCCCCCCCCCTTTCCCTCTTGCAGAAGCAGTAATTTTAATAAGGTCTCCTCAACTGAACCCATTTTGTGCTTTCTCTCTTGCGCTCGCTCTCTCGCTCTCTCTCTCTCTTTCTCTCTCACGCTCTCTCTCTCTCTCTCTCGCGCTCTCTCTCTCTCTCCAAGTTACTGCTTTTTAATAGGAATGGAAGGCATAAATCAAGCAGCTAAATTAAAGGTTGGATTTTTGCAGATGGTGCCTGCCGATTGGAACGTGCTGCCTGACATTTTGACTTTGTCGCCTCATAAATATATGTATATGTAATTTTTCTGTTGTTTGGAAGAGAGAGGGTGAACTCTGAAGAGTGTCCTTTGGCTTCTTGCCCAGCTACAACAGGGAAAGGATCTAACATTGTAAACAAGTGAGTTGTGGTCTTTGAGAACCTAACTCTAACCCAACCATCCAGAGCATCAGGGCTCTCCAGGCAGTGCACTGCTGGCAAATGGCATGGTCTACCCACTATGTGGGAGTCGGTTTGTGGGTGGTAGAAGGAAAGAAGCTTATTAGGCATCTTGGGGGCTGCGACGGCACAGCTCAAATTAGAGCAGTCTTAGGGCTGTTCTAACACATGCTAGGGAGCATGCTCACAGCAACCTTCAGAATCTAGGAAAGTGCAAATAAAGTGCTTCTAACTGAGCCCATTTTTAAATGTGCTGCACACCTGCCACTCCATTGTCTTCACAGGAATTTGTGGGTAAGGAGCATTTCCAAAAAGTAGGCCACTTATATTTAGCTGGGTTCAGGAGCCTAATTTTAGGTACCCAGGTTTGAAAATTATGGCCTTGATCGACTTCCTTGTAGTCATGCAGGAGGTCAGTGGCAGAAGCAAGAACTGAATCCAGGAACTGAGTGTCTTGTTTCAGTGTCTTAACCACAAGACCGCCCTTCCCCCATTTAGTTTGGGAGGGGTTTGGTCTAAGGGTTTTGGCTGGGCAGCTGCAAAAGACAGAGGTCAGCTATGCAGTTCAGATCTCCATCTGAAATCCTCCAAACTCAGAATATTTGGAGCTTGAATTTTAGATTAGGCCTGGTGTGGGAAAGATTAAATAGCTGGAATACTAATCGTCTGGATTTTAGCTGTGAATGAAACAAACCTTTGTTAACTCTACATTAATGGAAAGCCAGTGCTAAGATTTTCAAGAATAGCTAGACATTTTGACTGCCTCAATGTGAAGGCCCAACTGGAAACACCCAAAAGAAACCTGATTTTTAGAAGGCAGGAGGTACTTTGCTCCTGAAAATCCAGTTTCTTTAAGGCATCTTAGTTCAGGTACCCAAAAAATCAAGGCGCACCCAATTCCTAGTCACTTTTGAAAATTGAATTTTATTCTTATTTGAAATATCATTCAGAGTTAAATTGCAGAATGCTAATTGGCTATATTCTCTGCTAAAGTCTGCATACTAAAGACTAACTTTTAGTAAACTAAGATTGAACTTTGCATGTGTGCAGTTTACCTATGCAGCTTTAATGACTGTCTGATGTGGGCTTCCTTGGTTAAAACCATCCAACCAACGGGCCCATGAGATGTTGCTCAGATTAACGGCATGCACAAAAATACAGTGAGTTCTCTGAGGAACTCTAAATTACTGCTTAGTGTTTGGGGTATCTGCTTATTTTAAACCTGTCTTCAAATTATAATGAATGTGCCAAGGCCAAAAGGAGCCCACAGAGGGAATCTGGGTAAAATTACAAGGGAAATAGGAAAATAGTTGATGCACATGTGCAGTAATATCCAACTACCGGATTTCTAAATAGGATTTGACTTGGTTTGCAGCCAAGAATAAATGATTAGCAATTCCCTAAGAAATGTCCTGTCCTGTGAAATGTTATATTCAAGTTTTTGTGGAGCTGGGAAGCTATGCCATGATTAAAATCTGCATCTCCTTGCCTGGCAAAATAAAATAACACACTCTCCCCCCTTCCCTCTAAACATTAATATCATGATTTCAGCACAATCAGAGAAAAGGTTGCCAAGCAAAAATACCCATCAAACTTAAAGTTCAGAGTGGACTGTCTTCCCTAATCTTTAAAAAACTTAAAAAACAACAAATAGTCTGGTAGCAAGGCTTAGCCAGCACTGCAGTGGAAATAGAGGCTTTCATTACGCAGCACTGAAGTGCTTCCTTTCGGGTAGTTTTTTGACCGATATTCATACAGACATTGTCCCATCCCAAGTGAAACAAAAGATGGGTAGAAGGGCTATGTCAGATATCCTCTTAGCTTCCACACACTGAGCAGGATTGGGTGGGATCATTAGTTGAATGCGGGATTTCTCACAGTCACCTACTAAAGGTACCCATGTGATTCTGGAAGCTGCACTCAGCCCATTAAATTGGTACTGAAACAAAAATCCTGTGTGATGGTGAGTGCCATGCTGCTAGCCATGCTGTCTTTCTTGACCATTTGAGCTCGTCAAAGTTGTGATAGCAATTTTTACAGCAGTCAACCTTGGCGCCCAGGTGAAATTCCCCTATTGGGAATTACATGCTTCCAATCTCAATTCTCAATGTACTTTCAACTGTATGCAGTTAAGGGGTGCCCAACCCATTTAACAAAGAGAGCCGAAACAGCAGTGGAAAAAATGCAAAGAGCTGCATCAGGATTGTTGAGCAAAAAAAAAAAAAATTAAAAAAGGAGGCTGCCCCTTTAAGAAACAAGCTTAGACTTTTTTGGCCATATCAGGTGCCATCCTGGGCGCCATTTTGAATCGCTGCCCTGGTGAGCACAGGGGGGAGGCGGGGAGTGGGTGGGAGCCATTGGGGGGGGAGGAGGCTCAGCAGCGGCTTCATGAGCCACACTTTTGGAGAAGAGCCGCATGCGGCTCGCAAGCCATGGGTTGGCTACCTCTAGTATACAGTATTGCTGTGTGCTGCTAAGCCATACCGTGTTCCTTCCTAGAGTTGCCTTCCGCATTCCTGTCTCCTGACATTGGACAGAACCCCCAGAATGAGAAGAGAGAAACATGTTAGACCCCCCCCCCCCATCCCCCGTGGTCAATGTTGAATGGAATGAGCTAGTAGTGAAATAATATTTTCTGTAAACTCAGTTTCATAACTCTGGATTCCAATGCAAAGAAGTTACACCAAGGCCCGGACTCGGTGAGATGCTGAGTGCCTCAGGCTGGAGTGGGAATACCTGAACACAGAGGGAGCTGGGGCTACTCCGAACTTTGCAGAGTCAGAGACCTTATGAGAAATTTTTTCATCCAACTGTATAGCTCATCACCATGGTGTCTGAATTCTGACTTAGTTGCTAGGGGGCAAATATAAGTCTGGAACGAGGAGTGCAGTAATTGAGAGGTGCAACATGGATGAATAGAGCTGTACAGTGTTGTTATTCACATCTACATGTGTGGATTGCATTTGAGGATTTTTTTTAATATGGAAATAAAGGTCTGGGTTAATTTTGGGCCACCTAGTGCTAACACTGTAGATGCAGTGAAAGCAGAAAACATCTGTATTTTGGTTTTAAAGGCTATAAATGTGAAAAAGCCCTCAAGTGGATTGGCAGCCTATTTGGTGGTGTCATTTCAGTTTCTGAATCAGGAAGGATATTAGGCAAGATTTGTAGAAGTGTTGTAAATAAAGCCCTGGGGGCATTCTTCACACTGTGGGGTAATTTTATTTCTAGAATGTGTATGTGTGTAATTAAAATCAACACATGTGGTTGGTGCTAGAGCAGAACAAGGGATGGAAAATCTTGTCTTGGAAGCAACAAAGGGCAAATCTGGGTGGGAACAGAATATATTTTAAAAAGGCATTGCCAGGAACCTGTTGCATTGCCAAAATTTACTCGTTCCTCTGTAAACTGAGAAGAGGAAAGGAAAAACACTGCAAGCACGAAAGTAATGTGAAAAATGCAGCTAGATAGCAGCAGCATGTATAAGTTGCTGTGTTTTGTTCTCTGTGGGATGGGTGTGAATGCATCTGCTAGGGATTAGCAGGATTCACTTGGATACAAGTGATGAAGGGGTTTGGAACAAATGCATCTCATTACACAATGTTTCAGACCTTTAGTGTGGTTTAAAAAAAACCCAGCAAGACAGATGAACTCTCCTACCCCAGATTTTTGGCGTCCTTCCAGAGTGGAACACCCTTGCTGCTTCAGTCTGCTGAACCACCACCCTGCCTCATCTAGCACCCTTCCTCTCTCCCCCCCCCACTGACTCACCTCTTCCAATATTCCCATGATCAGTGAGTCTTAAGAGTTACCATCTTCCCACATTTTAACAGCATGTTTGTAACACTTTAACAATCCATTTCCCTGTCTCTGATGTCCATCTTTTGTTGCCCATCACTACAGTATCTGAGCCCCAGACTTTTGTTCATCACCCTTCCCTACCTCCTGATTGTTGCATCTGTGATAGAAATTGTAAGTTCTTCAGGGGAGAGGATGTCTTGTGCTATGCATTATGTACAGTGTCAGAATAGTAGAAATTCCATCACACTTGAGTCCTCTAGGTGCTACTGTGGCTCTACTACTTGTTACTAATGCACCATAATAAGTAATGAATGTAATGATGAGAACAATTACCAAACATACCCAGCAAGGGTTAACGTGTGCCCCATCATTGAGAAGGGATAGCGTCTTCCCATAATCCCGAGGATGCCTGGATACTTCCGCAGATTTCACTGGAGTCGAACATGCTTATCAGAGTTTTGCTAGATTTTGCCAGTGTCATACCTGTGATGCTCCCAGGGCTTCTATGCTACCTGCCCAGGCAGAGTGGGCAGAACACCGAGCACTTAACCCAACCCTGCCCTGATGAAAGGGTCTGAATAAACATGCATTGAGCTGGTGTAAGGAGGTGTCCGTTGGCATTCCCATGAGAGAGCAGCGCTCCCCAGGGCAGCCAGGAGAAAGAACTGACAAGTGAGCCAAAGTTTGGAGATGAAGGCCCACATGCTTGGCTGTGGCTGAGGTACATGGGATATTTGCTTTCCCCTAATCTTGGAATGGCCATGTGCCAGTGTGGTCCCTCAGCATATCCAAGAGCAACCTAAAGGCTGGATTAATGTACCATGCTGCTAGCCCTGAGCCACCAGTATAGGCTGTGGGGATCAGCTCCTATTGCTGGCTGCATCCTCCTGGCAGGGCGAGCTGGCATAGGAACCTCTGTGCCACTGACAGATCCCTCTATCTCAGGCAGTTCTGTGGTGGTGAGTAGTGCTGACCAGCAGCACAAAACATCCAGACCTTGCCTGACAACAAGCAGGGGGGGATAGCTCAGTGGTTTGAGCATTGGCCTGGTAAACCCAGAGTTGTGAGTTCAATCCTTGAGGAGGCCATTTGGGGCAAAAAATTTGTCAGGGATGGTAGTTGGTCCTGCTGTGAAGGCAGGGGACTGGACTCAATGACCTTTCAAGGTCCCTTCCAGTTCTAGGAGATAGGCAATCTCCATTAATTTAATTTAGGGCTCCTGTAAGCATAGAATTATGAACAGCTTGTTCATTTATCCCCTTCCCCCCAAAGTGTGCTGATATTTGCAAGAAAAAGTAAATAGTGTGACCATAACAGAATCTCAATTTAACTTTCAATGTTTTTTGTCCCAGAGTAAAGAAATTGGTCTGCAGATGCATGAAGAGCTCTTGAAGGTCACCAACGAGCTGTACACAGTAAGTAATGTGGTTATTTAAGCTGTGTAGTGAGGATTATTCTATTCAGGAACATAGTCAATGTGATTGTTTATATACAGGTACTCTGGAAGGCTCTCTCCACAGTTACTACTTTTTTCGGTTTTGTAGTTATTGGAAATACTTGATTTTCAGTTGGGTTTCACTAGGGTAGAGAAAAGCTTACCAGCTGTCCCAGTCCTACACTGCAGCTTTTAAAAAAGCTATGGATTTAATACGACACTACAGATTACTTGATCTGATTCTTGAGTGGAGGCCCCTCAGGCTGTTTTGGGTTTGATGCAGTATGATCTTTACCCATTGCTCTAGTATTCACATCTACTGGGGCTTTCTTGGTGTTGCCTTTAGGACTGTTTTCTGTAGTCACTTTTAGATGTCATCAGTGACTACAGTTTCATTCAGATTCAGTGGAATCATTGCATTGATACTGTGTGTAAGTGTAGTTGTATCTGACTCTTCTGTGGTTTCTGCTGCATGCCCATGTCACACAGTTGATAATGGCTTAATCCGGCTGCCAGCAGGTAAATTTGGTATCACTTCTGTCCTGTAAGTGCTGTTCTTCCTGATTAATTCAACAGTAGCAGTTTTCTCACAGAACTCCTAGTTCTAAGTGAAACCATGAAAACCAGGTTTCTGTGAGTGAGGCAGTGAAAATCCTAGTATTGCTCCTGATCCTTGGCCATGAGGGATTGGATTCTCATTTCTGTTTGGGTTTAAGGATTGATGATGTACTCTAGGAAGCAGTATAAAACCCATCTTGCCTAGGAAAATTCATCCAATCTAGCTGAGTTTTTCAACCGTGTCCATTCCCTGGACATAAATTCTCCACAGCAGGTTTATTCCTACAGTAAAGATGGATAAGACTCAAGTCTGCTGGGTTCTGAAATGAATGTAACTTTAAGGCCAGGACTACACTAAATGGGAACATTGAATCAAGATATGCAACTCCAGCTACGCTAATTACATAGCTGGGGTCAACATACCTTGTTTCAGTTTCCCCATCATCCGCTCAGCAGGAGGCTGATGGGAGCAAATGCTCCCGCCTGTCTTTCCTTACTCGTCACACAAGCAGGGATTACCTGCTGCTGGCAGGGATGCCCTCGTAGTTCAATTTAGTAAGTCTTAACTAGACTTGCTAAATCGTACTCCAGAAGATCAATCGCGGCAGCGTCAATCTTCCGTTGAGTGAAAATGTGGCTAAGAAAAACCTGAAGCAAAATCCTGGTCTCATAATCAATGGCAAAATTTTCAGAGACTTCAGTGAGACTTTACTCACAATGCTTTTTTGCTCCCACATTCTGACCAGGGTGTGCCTAACTGGATAAAAAGGCAGAAATCTGTGGAGAAGGAAACCCATGTTACTTTGAGTTGATTTGCCTATAATGATGGCCAGCTGTGTCAGCCAGCAAGAAACAAGTGACCTGGAAGAGGCGTGCTCTTTACAGAAATTACAATGAAATGGATGCAAGTACTGAGCTTTAGTAGGCAGTTGATCTGTTTTAAGAAATCATCCCAAATATACAAAGTATATTATCCTGGGTAAGCAAATGACTTGTGTCATCCCTTGGGTGATCATTTAAAATCTTGTAGCATATTTTGCTTGCAGGATGATCTGGCATGGCAATGTTGCTCTGCGGCTTGTCACCATACCCATGACTGAAGTGGTGTTGTGGTATTCTCTGGCCTTAGCAATGTCTTGTTATGAATAAAGGAACTGCACATACACAGTATTTGACAGCTAAATCACTGTTACGTAAAATTGGGAATAAAATTTGGAACCATTGACTCAAAATCAGACTTTGTCCACTTATGTTAAAGGAGGTCTGTTTTAATTGGCGTGTATCCTCTCTCTTGGTCAGCTGCTAGTGTGTGATATAATGTTAATACTTGAACTAGCACATCTCACACTGTGTAGAGCCACCGTGTCCAACCAGTTCTGAAACGATCACCTGTTGCTGTTGCTATAGCGAACTAGCCACCCTCGACCGGCCAAATGGCCACATGTGGCCAGTGACCATCAGTGTAGAGGTACATCAGTATTATAGTATTGTACTTCACGGGAATAATGTTCATCCAATGGACTGATTTCCCTGCATGTTATTCAGATATATACGATAAAAGGTGAAAGCTGTGAGCCTCCCATGCATGCTTGTGGCATGACTAGACCCCTGATGGGGATTGTGTAAGGAGAATTGTGTACAGCATGTAGAAAGTTTTTTTTCACTGTTTTAACTTCCATCTCGGGGCTTTGCTACCCACAAACTGGAGCCAAAATAACTAAATCAGCTTTAATTCACACTTTTCATTATGTTGATGTTAACCTGTGTGTATTTACTCTTAGGGTATGTGTTCCCGTAGAGCTGGAAGGGGCCCATTCCAGCTTGTAGAGATTTACTCATGCTAACTCTGAGTTACCAGGCTAAAAACAGAGGTGTCACTGTGGTCTGGGTGCTGGAAGGAGCTAGTCGCCCTATTATCTCAGATGGAACTGAACTCTGGGCAGCTTGACCCTCGTCACAGCAGCCGTTATTCTGTTTTTAACATGGTAGCTCAATCAGAGCTAATGATGGTTTATATCCTCCAGCTGGAGTGGGTATATCCAGGTGCTACTATAGACTAATCCTCATTTTGGAATGGGTGCTGTACTTACTTAAGTAACTCTGTAAAAATAACAAAACTGACTTATGTTACATCAAAGTAAGATGCTGAAATAAGAGCCTCTTCACTCTGTCTTGCACCACAGTAATTAAGGTGTGAGTTAAAAGAGATTTTGTTGTTTTTGCTTCAGATATGTATCGATAATCCTTCTGAACTTTGGCACAAGGGGACGCAAAGTTCATGTATAAAAATATAGTTTCCTCGTGCACGGAATATTCCCTTTGCATTCTTATGTAGGAAACATCAGCCCAAATTTCAGTCAATATAAATAGCCCCGAAGTGAAATTTCAATTCATTCGTTTCATAGAGCTAATAGGGTGCAGTGTAATTAATTGTTTTGCATGTGACAATGTTTGTTTCACACAGTATATAAACAAAAGCACCCAATTAAAGGCAGAATACTGAACATTTCAAAAGTGCCATATAATTAACCTGGGGAATTCTCTGCTGCAAGATATTATTGGGAAAAAACTTTATTTAAAAAAATGATTACATACTTGCTATGAATTAGTATAACCTCTAGAGCTGTATTAAATTAGGGTACAATTATAAGGGCCATCAGCCCTTGTAAAGCTGGTTGCCAGTTGCAGTTAGGAAATTCTTTCTGCAATTATGTGCAGTGCATGTGGTTAACCCTTCCTCTGTAGTATTTGGCTTTGGCTCCTGCGAGACAGGATGGTCTTTTTTTGGTTTATTATAGCAGCATAGTTAATATGCCCTTAAAATAACGATAGGGTATTAGTACCAGCTACAAATGGGATGGATACCTTTCATCTAGCTTGGAATTTATCTCTCCTTTTTGGCCCTGATCCCTCACCTTTAACCTCAGTAATAATTGTGTTGACTCCAGTGAAAGCAGGATTGTGGCCTTTGGCCATCATTCAGCAGAGCACATAAGCCTGTGTTTAAACTCCATCTTTGTTCAGCGGAGTGCTTAGCATATGTTTATGTGCTTTGCTGCATCGGAACCTTAATAAAGAACTGCTTAGAAACATAAAGCGCTCTAGCTGAAGGCAGCACGCAGCCCTGTTTATGACTAGTAATTTTGTCTGTGGCCTTTATCTAGAACAGGATATTAATATTGCAAAACACAACTTGTGTTGTTAAATAACTAATGAACATTACAACATATTTTTCCGCCTTCCATTGTAGCTAATTAACTTATTTGCAAAGAGATCCCAGGGACACAGCTGTGGCAGCTTTTCTTTCTGACACAATAGTTTAAGACAGGGACAACATGACTTTGCTCCAAATGCTGGCCAGAAGGCGTGAGAGGATTGCAGATTGGAGAGTAAATTTCTATAGGTAAAAATTAAGAGCGCTCTTAAAATAAATAGTTATTCCTTTCAGTGTGGGAATTTTAAAGACCAACTCATTCTGAGCTGTATTAAGTGGCATCAGATGAGAGATAATGAGGGCTGTTTGTCCAGCAAATTTACCAAGACAGTGGTTTCAGTGATACAAACTTCATCAGTTTGGAAAGAATAAATTATATAAAATGTTGATTCCTTTGTGCTATCGTAGAGATTTTTCAGAGGTGGTGCAAATTGGACAAAGACCATTTTATTCATCGTTGAATCCTTGCTCGGGTCGATTCTATTCAAGGCACCATAGCTTCCATCCTTGGCTAGGAGACCTAGGTCCCTGATGCCAACATCTTCACCTACAAGGCACGGAACACCAGGATGCCAATCCCGTTACCCACAGTTCCATTGGGCCTCCCACTGGAGATCGCCATGGCACAGATCACCATCACCTAGGTGGCCTCCTAGACATTGTGCTCCCTCCCCCTCCGGTGCAGGATCGTTCCTGGGTGTGGCACCGGTCTCAGGCTCCCCAGTACTGCTCTTGAGACAGGCACAGGTCACTGACATGGTCACTTGGCAGACTCAGACATCTATAGCTCCGCTCTGCTCGCCGAAAGTGCAGCAATCTGAGTCAGAAATAAAATTCAGCCCCTTACCTACAAAAGGCAAATTTCATAGGCTGGTGGAAATTGGCCTGGCACTTGGCAACATGGAGGGGCAGGGGCAGGTGGTCTGCTCAGTGGCAGTACTGGAATTCATGGGGTATAACTATTGTGCCTGTCCCATATTCCCACTGCCCCTACCAGGCTGTATTGGATAAACTGCCAGCACAGACAGCACTGGGGTAGTAGGCTATGTTCTGTGGTGTTCTGTGGTAAGATATTTTCCTTTGTTAAATCATTCTTTCTTGCACGACAAATGTGAGGCCTGAACCAGCCCACTCAAGTCAGTAGGCTCTAGATGACCACAGCGATGAGCACCATTGTAGGTACAGAAGCTCAAACACAGCTAACAAAAAATTATGCTGAAATTTACTGTTTGGACCCTGCTTTATCTAGGGCCAGTGAACACTTCCCAACCTGAAAACAAAAATGTGGTTTTATTTACAGTACTGACTGGGTCAGGGTTTCACTGTTAGGCCCTTCCAGTTACATGAGCATAATGCAGTTGTGTATATCTGGATCTGAAGAAATGCCTGGAAATCCTCTCTCTTGTTATAGCCAGCCAGCTATAGCCCAAAGTGCAGACCTTCCATTTAGTTTTTCCTCTGTGTTTTTAACAAAAGAAAAAAAAGTGGGGTTTGGACAAAGCAGCAGAGGAGGGATTGTATGACAGCTCAACAAGTCTTTCTTCTGCATTGGGATTAATTTTGGCTTGCTTTGTGTGCTGTGATCTTCTTTAGGGTAACTGCAGTTGCAAATAGGGATGTAAGCGTTTAACCAGCTAACCGATAAGCATTAGCCTATTGGTTTCTGTTCTATTTGAACTTTTCTGCCCTGCGTGCGCATGCTGACTCCCAGCAGACAGTCCCACAGTGCAGGGTAGTAGCCAGCCCCCTGAGAACTGGGCAGGCAGTGGGGAATTGGTACATGCTGGGAGCCTTCTGGCTTGCAATGCAAAGCCCACAGCATAACACTCCCCAGGAGTGGGGCAGGTGGAAGAGCCCACAGTGTAGGGCAGCTATCAGCTCCCCAGGAGCAGGTCTGGCAACTGGAGCCACTGTGCACCGAGAGCTGGCTTATACTTATTACTTATACTATAAGATGGCTCCCAGCGTGCACTGGCTCTGGCTGCCTGCCCCTGCTCCCAGGGAGCTGGCTGCTCCAGTCATTCTGCAGTATAAGCCTTATACTGCAGAGCTTGCAGTGCAGGGTGGCAGCTAGCTCTGTGGGAGCTGTGGTGTCACTCCTCTACCATTACTTCCCTCCGTACTCCTACTCAGACAAAAACAGTTAACCCTGTAACCCCTGGGATGTTTAACGGTTACATGGTTAGTGTTTTAAAACCTTTTTTACATCCGTAGTTGCAAACACGTGGAAAATTATGAGCTGTGTGAAATGACACAGGACAGCGTAGAAATGGGACTGAAATCTCCACTCATTCCTCTTTCCATTCTTCTTTAATTATCAATCACAGAAACAGCACTTTTCTGGGGAACTTCGGTAAGGCTTTTTGAAGCTCATTTAGAGGCTGTTTACACTTGGCTGGGAAAAAGATCATCTGTTTCAGCCAAACCTTTTCCAATCAAAACACTCTAGATTCTTTTTGACAGCCACAGCTGTGGAAAATGCTGCGTGTTTTCTGCATAGGGTCTTGTGCAGATTTCCTTTACCTTCTGCTTTCTGTGGATGCACACTCCTTGCTACTCTCTGATTTTCTTTCTTTCCGCTCCCTGCCCCACCGGCAGCAGTGACGGTTTTTTGATTTTGGATGGAAGCTACATAACTTGGCCCAGCTTTGTTCAAAACTCAGCCAGAACTCATAGACAGCAGCATGCCTGATTAAGGTTGTGGGTTTGGTACAGGGAAGCAGGGGCTTGCCCAAAGTCACACAGCAAGTCAATTACAGAGCTAGGAATTAAGTGCAGAGGTGAAATGCTGACCTTACTGATGGAGTGAGAGTTTTGACTCCAAAGCCTGTGGCTGAATCCCAGGATCACTGCTTTCCCCAAACCTTAGGAAACATTTTTATGCTTCTGCTGACAATGAAACTGACATTTAAAAGGAACCTTTTGCTCACGTTATCAGAGGACATCATTATAGCTGAACTATATTTGCTTTTAATTGAGTCAGGAGGTTCTGATCGCCAGCAGGTATTGATTACTTGACTTGTTTTTTGTTCAAACAAAAGCTGTCCGGCCCCCCAAGTGCTTGTCTTTCTGCCCATGTGAAAGATTGTTATCCTTTGACATTATGTAATTTGTATTGCAAGGAGTTGGTGTTACCTTGGACAGGGATTATAAAAAGGGCTTGAGGTTGGAGAAAAGGCTTGTTTAAAGGAGTGTCTAGAGCTAGGCTGGAGAAAATGGAAATATTAATGAGAGCATGACAGCTGATTTATTTTGTTTTTAATAAGTTGCTTGGGTCAAATTGCCATTTATGTGGTTTATTGCTATCTATGTAGCAAGAAGGTTCTGAGAGCATAGACTCACGGTAGGGCTGCAATGGGAAGGGAAGGCTAGAGCCCTACCAAATTCATGGTCATGAAAAAATGTGTCAGACTGTGAAATCAGGTCTTTTGTGTGCTTTTTCCCTCTACTATACAAATTCCACAAGGGAGGCCAGCCTTTCTCCATTTGGAGGTCTAGACCCAAAAGGGAGTTGCGGGGGAGTGTCACAAGTTTACTTTGGGGGATGAGGTATTGTCACCCTTACTCTTGTACTGCCTTCAAAGCTGAGTAGCAAGAGCATGGCATTTTTGGGCCAGGTGCCCAGCTCTGAAGTAAAGGTGGCGATACCATATTGATTCCCATGGTGCTGTCTCAGGTTCCCATTGGTAGGCATGGGATGTTGCACATTGCTGTGGAGGAGCCAGTGTAAGATAAGAGGCCATCAGTGGTTTGCTGTAAGGGTTCGACCAAAGTTCTTGTGGGATGGAGACAGTGCATGGAGTAGTTGCCATTCTTACTCCTCCAGAATCTGAGTCTCCTGAAGCACCCCAAGAGGAATGTCAGCCATTTTGCATGGGAAAGGAGGCCCATTCTCTGGAGCTCCACCTGTCCCCTGATCTATAACCTCCATTTGGTTGCTAGTGTGTTATGGAGAGGTAAAATATGCCCTGTTACGTCTTTGTACTGATGAGAAGTTAGAACAGTGTAGTGCTAATGAAAAGCAAATGCCATGTTGACTCGTTGCGCTCATAAAAGTGTGCTAATAGGGAGCATCAAAAGCAAAGCCTAAAGCCATGGTGGGTCTTAAAGGCCAGAAAGATCAAATCCAGCACATGTCCCTTAGGTTTTGGCTTGGATTTCAGCAGCCATCTGAAGATTGTTATATAACAAGGTATGCTTTAGGCCGAAGCTATCCCTCCACTACATTTTTGTCCAAGGCTACAAGGTTATTGCTCTGTGGAAAATCAATGGCTCATAAAGAAAGTCCTTGTAAGTTTATTTTCTTTAACATTACCTAAAGGGTAAAAGGATGGGACGGGAATAAACTGTCTGTTCTAATTTGTAGGAATATCAGACAGTAGTTCAGTATCCCCCAACGATTCCTCTTTCCATCCCCATCCCTGAGTCAAAAAATTTATAAAGGGCTTTCTAATCTGAGCCCAGGCGTACACAGGCAGAAAAAATTGATGCAAGATACACAACTCCAGCTATGTGAAGTCGATGTACCTTGCATCGATTTCTCTGGGGAAGTCCCACAGCGGGGAGTCAATGGGAGAAACCCTCCTATCAACTTCCTTTACTCCTTATGAGAGCAAGGAGTACTGTGGTCAATAGAGGTGCCCTATTTGATTTAATGGGTCTTTACTAGACCCATTAAATCGAACTTCAGAAGATGATTGCTGGAGCATCGATCCTCCGATAAGTGGAAACGTGGCCTCATACAAGGGCTGGCAATTTACATTGTCATCTTCTCCCTCCTAGTTCTTTCCTCTCACTCTACTTCCTTATTCAGAGAATGCTAAAAAAAAAAAAAAAAAAAAAAGCTTACCACAAAATTTTAGGAAATCAACTTGAATGCTATTGGTATTTCCTAATCTAGAGTAAATCGGTGCAGCTGCACTGATGTCAGTGGTGCTACAGTAATTTACACTAACTGAGGATCTGTCCCTGTGTTCACTTGGGCTAATTTAAAAAAAAAGGGAGAACTAAACTACTGCTTAGCCTGATGAGAGCCTTAGAGAAACACTGAGATAAATGCCCAGAAAGGAGGACACCATCAAAAAGGCAGAAATGAGTGTGGGATCAAAGACCAAGATTGCAAAATGCCTAATGATTTCAGGTGCCCAGCTTGAGATATAATTAAAGGGACCTGATTTTTCTGAAAACTAGGCCCTCTATATCCAAAATCTGCACCCCTAATCACTAGGAAAATTGTGGCCAGTGTCTTTGCCATGAATTTTTTTTTTTTTGGTAAGTCAGATGGGTAACCTTGTTAGTCTGTATCTGCAAAAGCAACAAGGAGTCTTTAAGGTGCCACAGGACTAACAGACTGTCAGATGATTGGCCAAAGTGGTTTTTTATCCATGAAAGCTTATTCCCAAATAAATCTGTTAGTCTTCATGGTGACATAGGACTCCTTGTTGGGGTGTGTGTGTGTGTGTGTTGTGTTGTGTTGTGTTTTGAGCTAGATGTTTTAGACCAGCGGTTCCCAACTGCTGGTCCACGGATTAGTGGCAGTTCACGAACCGTTGCCATTCCATGGGGGCTCTGGGGACTGGGATACGTTGCCCAGCCAGTGTTCCATCTGAGGCCCGCCCACCTCCTCAATAGAGTCATGCAGTGGTTGCTGACCTGCTCCGGGGTGGGGCCACATGGTGGATAGCAGCCTGCCCCAAAAGCAGCTACCACATGGCCCTGGCCCTAGCTTCAGCCCTTCCCCAGGGTTGGAGCTGCAGGCTGGGTGATGGCTGCTACGGCTGTGGCCAGAGCTGGAGCCGCATGCTGGGCAGCCCGTGACTGCTCCAGTGGCCCTGGCCAGGGGCAGAGATGGAACCGTGTTGCAGGCAGCCCACGGCTGCTCCAGCGGTTGATGCCAGAGCCACATGGCCGTAGCAGCTGTTCCTCCAGCGGCCGGGTCCAGGGCTACATGGTCCCCTACGGTAGTGGGGCTCTGGAAAAAGGAGGCTGGCATTGGGGAGGGTCTGGTGGGGGGGGCTCTAAGGGTGTGGGGCTGGCAGAGCGGAAGCTGCCTGTTTGCAGCGACTCTGGGGGCCGGGACTTTTGGTGGACTGGTAACATTATATTTGCATACTTGAATATTTATTATTTGCATAATGAACATACAGCTATGCAAATCAAATGTTAACGGTCCTCCAAAAGTTTGTGAATGGGTTTGCCAGTCTGCGGTGTAAAAAAGATTGGGAACCACTGTCCTAGGTGATATCCAGAACCCTGTTTGAATCAATAGTAGTCTTACCTTGACTTCAGTGGAATTAAGATTTCAAAGCTGTAATCCATCTGCTTTATGGAAAGTTTAAGAGGGGTGAAAGGGAGAGAATGTATGGACTGGGTGGGACACAGCCATGAATGTAGCTGTGAATAATGCCTAATTATTTGGGTATGGCAAAGAGGCAGCCAGCTCTGCCAGGTATGTTCTTACCGATTCAGAGAGAAAAGGATCTGGCCTGCAAAAATATGCAACCTTTGTATTCGCGTTACAGATCCCCTTGCTGGTTCCATGCCTTGCAGGAAAAGTCTTGTAGAATGTAATTGAAAATGAAAAGTTTATTTTAACCAGCCTGTAGAATTTAACACAGAATGATCTTCCAACTCTGGTTTACAAACTCTTCACAAACCCATCCCCTTCTGCTTTTTCCCATTGAGCCTGGCACACTCCTCCGCAGTACTCATGATTTACAAGGGATCCCCCTTAATTTTAGATTTACATATGCTGATAGCCCTTGTAGACTGGTCTTCTAGCTGGCTGTCAACTAAGGGTGTTAAGATTCTGAGTCAAAATAAAGTTTATTTCATGTTCATAATAGGAACGTCTCCCCATGTCACCTGTCATCCTGTTAGGTGCTGAATGCTTTTCTGAGAGCAGCTGAGTCTCCCTAAGTCTACACTGCACCAGAGACATGCATTAGTGCACTAAAAATTGTAACGTAGAGACTGCAGTCCAGACTGGAGAGAGATGGGGCTGGGCTTGAGACCCCAAGCTTCAGTGACAAAGCAATGTCTACTTAGGTATTTTCAGTGCATTAGCATGAGCCCCATGAGCACATCCTGTGGGCTCAGGCTGGGAGGCAGGTTCCCAGATGCAGTATAGACACATCCCAAGTTCCTCTGAAGCCAGTGGGTTGTGAGGTTTAGCATCTCTCAGGAGCGAACCCTTGGTATTCCCTTCCCTGATAGTTGAGTTGCATCTTGTATTTTAATGCCAACATCATACTGCAATGATGGTACTTCAAAGGGTGAGGGCTTTGCTAGCCTGTCTTCAGTTTGGAGAGAGTGGTGCTCTCTGGCTTTGTGATGCAGGGAGGGAGAGGTGGCAGGATCTTTTGCCTTTGTGCCCGGGGGTCTACTCTCCATCCTTGTGACAGGAGATGCTCAGAGCTCCTTTAAGTCCTATTTGAAAACTTTGCTTCTTAAAGCCATCAGCATGGCAGAGCGAGTTCGGTATTTGAAACTGCAGTTCTGTTAGCTGCTTTCTCGCTGTGGTAAATGTCAGCATCTGTGCGTGGGTGCTGGAGAGGTCAGATTAGATCCGAATAACTCCCTTTGAGGAGGGCTTTAGAAAAATTCTTAAACCTTATGAAAGTGGCATCAGTGAGGGTCTGGTGAGGAGAAAGAGAGGTAGAGCCAGAGCACTGCCCCATGGGGCACAACCATTTCTCCCCTAAAGGTTGGTGTGGAGCACACACCTGCATATAAAGGACGAGGTACTGCTGGCGTGAGGTATGATCTTCCCCGATATAACTCTATTCTGCCCCCTACGCAGCAGCATAAGCCAGAATCTGGCCCTTAGTGGTTAGCCAATATCCACAGCCCCATTGGTAGCCGCGACCAGACTGTTACCATGTAATTGCTCTGCAGAGGCACATCCAGCATCTCTGGCCTTATCGAGAGAAATGTAAAATAAAACGTCCAAGTCCTGGCAGGAGGTGAGGAAAGGGACCGAGAGAGAGAGGAGCAGATGTGTGTGCCAATGCTATTAAAATGATCATATGGGGCCCTTTGATCTTTTATTTTGAAAGTGTGATGGTAGAAGGGAGGCATCAGTGTTTTCTGTGGGACACAGAAACACCACACGACGCGAGCTACTCCTGTTGCTAATGGGATGGGCGTCCTTGGTGTCAAATCCACCATTGCAGCTGGCGACAGACAAGGCACCAATTGGAGCGGGCGCAGGTGCAGCAAGTTCAAGAGGAGGCACGTTGGAAGGGGGGGAAAGGGAGCTTGCCTCTGCCCAAGTGGCACTTGTTTCTGTGGCAAGAGAATTTGAGCCTGGTTCTCAGTTACTCCGTTCCTGCACTTAGGAAGAGGAGGGTCGGGGCCAACATGGTGTCAAGCTACTTTTGTGCTCCCCGTGTGCTACCTTTGCTGCATGGGCCTTCCTGCCCCCAGCGCAGAGCTGCTGTAAGTCATGCAGAGTTCCCCTATGGCTCTGAGTAGCAGAGAAGCTGGAGTGCAGTGCACTCTGGCCATGCTGTAATGTGGGGGATGGCGGCAGGGATGTAGAACAGCCCTTACACCAGCTCTGCCCTTGCTGTAAATATGTTCTGAGTCAGGGTTAGCCTCAGTGGCTGACCCCAGCCCCCTCGAAGGGGTGGCATCAAACAGCCTTAGCCTAGCTAAAATCTGGACCACGATCTGTAGGCCTCTCCAGCCTGTATCATGCACATGCCTTGACACTTTAAGTGTAGGAGACTCACTAGCTTCTGTCTCCTCAGGTGATGAAAACTTACCACATGTACCACGCGGAAAGCATCAGTGCTGAGAGCAAGCTGAAGGAAGCAGAGAAGCAGGAGGAAAAGCAGTTCAACAAGTCTGGGGACATAAGCGTGAACCTGCTGCGGCATGAGGACAGGCCTCAGCGCCGGAGCTCCGTCAAGAAGATTGAGAAGATGAAGGAGAAGGTGAGAGAGAGGAATAATGAGCCTCCCGCACGGCTGACAGCTTGGCTGCTGATGGATGCAGCCGTTGCCGCTGGCTGTGTGGATACAGAGCTAGGCGTACAGACAAAAATCTCTCTGTGGCAAAGGTTTTGACTCCAGCATTCATCATTGTCTTGCAACCCTTTTTGCAGCCTTTGAAGAGATCAGGGAGGAAGTGTCCTGCTAGTTGGATGTTGGTGCATAGCTTAGTGAAGCACAATCTGGGGAAGCTATAAAAAAACCTCTTTATTGCTCATTAGTAATGGAGGTGTGCCAAAATCCGCTGGTAGCAAGGGTTTGATTCAAAGTCCGGCTGCCACCTTGTAGCAGAAAATGGGGCCTGGTGAACATCATTCAGCATATCCACAGAGGGGATGAAATAACGTAGGTAGGGACTCATGTGGCCAACCATTAAATATTGCAGTGTGGTTCAAAGTGGAGGGGGAGACTTGAAAAGGGCGGTTGAAAAGGCCTCCCAAAAAGCAATGGCTTTGAAAACAACCACTACAAAAAAGGCTGAGGCCACCAGCACAAGCCATTTCAATTAAATTTTATACAGTAGCTATTCAGATGGTTGCCAGTGGGTCCAACTGATATTTTGGACAATCTAGGATCAGACAATCTAGGATCAGAGAGTACGTCTAGACTATACCTCTCTGTCGACAGAGAGATGTAGATTAGGCACATCGAAATTGCTAATGAGGCAGGGATTTAAATATCTCGCACTTCATTCGCATAAACATGGCCGTTGTTTTTCCGAAACGGAGCTTTCTTGGAAAAAAACAACTTTTTCAAAAAAAGCGAAAAAATACAACCCTTTTTCGAAAGATCCTGTAAACCTCATTTTTTGAGGAATACAGGATCTTTCGAAAAAGGGTTTATTTTCGAAAGATCCGCATCTAGACTATCGCTTTTTTTGAAAAAGCTCCATTTTGAAAAAAAGCGGCAGCCATGTTTATGCTAATGAAGCGCGGGATATTTAAATCCCTGACTCATTAGCAATTTCGACATGCCTAATCTACATCTCTCTGACGACAGAGAGGTGTCGTCTAGACACAGCCTGAGAGACTTTGTCTGCTGCTGAGGGCGGGCGCATAGCAATAAATCTAGCTGGCCACAATAATACTCCGCAGAGAGGACACCATGCGGGGGAGAGTTGTGGTCAGCTTCCAGGCCGTATTTCAGTAGTTCATTTTCATCTCCCAAATTGGTTCTTGTAACAATGAACAGTAGATATCCCAGGATTCATTAGATCAGAGGCTCATAGGATGAGGTGTGGATACACACAACTGCAGTTTCTCTAACTTTTTCCACCAGTCTGTGAGCTAATGGGGCAGCTGGCTGATGGGGCTCTGAATTAAAATGGAGCACTTACTGCTGTCATAACCCATTGGTATTTTATTCTCTAGGCTGCCCCCAAACTTTGCATTTTGCAGATTCACAAACTCCAAATATTCTCATTCGGGTACCTTTTCTGTGGTGTGTTTTGAGAATTAAAGCCAACCTCCCTAGCCAGGAAACAGATGTGTGTTTACCCTGCTGTGTGTGTTGCACTGGAATCAGGGCCGGCCCGAGGTATTCTGGTGCCCCGGGCACAGGGGCACAGTGCCGCCCCTGGGGCGCACGGCGCATGTGTGGCCTGGCTATAGCCGCTGGCGCACAGCCCAGGCCCTGCCCCTAGGGAGCACGGCGCAAGCGCAGCCCAGTCCGGCCCGGCCGTCGCTGCTGGCGCGTGCGCTAGGGCATATAGGGCCCCGTGTCCGTGGGGGAAGGGCGTTGCTGGCTGGCGCCGCAGGGATGTGGGCGGGCCAGCACTGCGGGAGCTGGGCGCACGGCGCCTGATTGCAGCTGTAAGGGACGTCTCATCGGTTGGCGCCCTGAGCAGCTGCCTGGCTCGCCCATGCCTCCGTCCGGCCCTAACTGGAATACTACATAAGAGAAAGCTCACTGCAAGGGTCAGGCATTCTTGTTCAACCTCTTGATTAGAGAATATCCTGAACAAATTCACTGAACTTATAGGGGCTTGAATTCTGGATTCCCTTCTAAATTTTGCAACGTGAGTCTTTGGGTCAGATTTCATGGTCAGATGCAACTTGAATATCTGGAATTAGTCCCGATTTATAAGTCAGTGCCACTGTGAGTAGAATTTGGCCCTCTAACCTTGACTGATGCCAACTTTCCACAAATGTGCAGATAACATAACTATGCTCTCACTGTATTATGTACTTTCAAATTGAATGCACTTGTTGCAGTGTTGAATGTACCAGGTATGGAATCACTTGTACTGGCAAAGATGTGTGTTGCATCCTACTGAAGGGGTGTTAATATCTGACACCTCCACAGCAGTGCACTATGTAACGAGAGGAAATGCAAACCTTCTAGATAACTTATTTTTACTTTTACATTCAATTTTTGTTTGCAGAGGCAAGCCAAATATTCTGAAAACAAGCTGAAGTGCACTAAAGCTAGGAATGATTATCTGCTGAACTTGGCAGCCACCAATGCCGCCGTCAGTAAATACTACATCCACGACGTCTCTGACCTCATCGATGTAAGTGATCCTTCTCTCTGAATGCATCCACCCCTCTTCCTGTTGAGAAGTAAGCAGATGAGTATCAGACACTGATCCTGTAGCTCACGCTGGTGTGCGCTGTGGTAATACAGGGCAGTTGGTTGGCATTTTGAACTCTGGCTAACCTGGGGGGTCTTTTGCAAGCATTACAGGTTTTTGGTGTCTCCCCTCCCCCCCCCCCAATTATACAAGTATAGTGACAGACACCCAGCAGTCACTGAATGGGAGTTGGCCTTTGCTTTCATGAGACCTCCGCTGATATGTAATAAAGCCATTGATTCATTTTTACTCAGCATTTAAACATCCCTCCTCAACAGCTGACAAAATATATTGATAATTATCAGAGTCACGGACAGGGGGTGAGGGGAGGGGACAGCTGCCTCAGGGCTCCAGTCTGCCACTGCTGCTACTGTGGCATCAGCCAGAACCTTGGGCCTTTTAAATCACCACCAGAACCCTGCGCAGCATAGTCTGGGTTTGCATTAAGGGCTTGGTGGGGAGGCTAGTCCCAGCTCAGCCCCTTCTTCTGCTTCCCCCACAGAGCCAAGCTTCCCTGCCCCTTCCTCCAGGGCCCACAAGTCAGTCCACCCCAAATGTAGACTTCTGGATTTAGGTCCTGGTCTGAACTTAGTAGTCACACCCACCTCTAAGATAACTCTACAGCCATGGTCCCCAACATGGTGCCTGCGGGCGCCATGGCGCCCGTGGGGGCATTTGCATGCGCCCGCCAGGTGCTCGGGGCTGGCCTGGCCCCGGGCACATGGCGCACGGTGAGCGCTGGCCCCGGGCGCGTGGCGCTTGCAGGGGAGCGCCGGCCCCGGGCGTGCGGCGCTTGGCGAGGGGAGCGCCGGCCCCGGGCGTGCGGCGCTTGGTGGGGGGAGCGCCGGCCCCGGGCATGCGGCTATGGGGGGGGGGCTGCCCCCTGGCGCCCGGCGGGCGAACGGCCACACCCCCTGGCACCCAACAACCTCAAAAGGTTGGGGACCACTGCTCTACAGGGCTCATTTTATTTTAGCACTTTCAGCACCTTTTACTTCTTTCCACAAAGAATCTCAAGATTTTGGCTTCCGTGTACCATGGTTATGGTTTCAGCAGACATTTCCAAAGAAATATTTGTGTCTGGATTTGTATCTTCCTATTCACTGATAGCCTGTGTTGGTGGCCTCATTTGAAATGGCTAGAATGCACCTCTGGTATATGGAGGCTTATAAGGTTAGAGTGGAATTCACTTCAGTGCAGAGGGCTTGGAAAAGGTATTACATATCACATAAGCTCTTTAATAAGGAGCTTAAGTTATGTATAGGGTTTTACATGGGCCATTTAAGGTGGGCTAATTTCACCCCTAATGCAGAAACATGGCATGGTTGAGCATGTGTTATTAAAAAGTTGTAGCTTGAAACGGGGCAAACTTTTATTTAAAACAGAAATGACTACGTGGACTGACACGGAGAGTGGTAAATTTCTTTATCTTGTGTTAAAGCGGGGCTGGGCAAAATCCGGCCTATGGGCTTGATCTGGCCCACCAAGCCACTGAATCGGGCCCATGGATGTAGTGAAGAGCCTCAAGCAAGGTCCCTGCCTTCCCTGCCCACCCTGCGCGCTGCTCAGAAAAATGGTTCAGCTGTGAGCCAGTGGTGACGGGCGGCGGCGGCAGTGAGAAGAGGTTTCCCATTGGCCGGTTTCACAATCCCATTGGCCGGTTTCTGCAGTGTGCAAAGTCCCTCTTCTCCCTCCCCTCAGGCTCATAACTATTCACAGACCCACATGGCCCCTGCAGCCTGTGCAGGGGGCGGGCAGGCAGGGAGCCTGTCTGAGAAACCTGCTAGGCTGCTGGGCTGGAGTCACCCAGGTAAGTCTCCCAGACAGAGCCTGCCTGCCCCTTCTTCCCCCTAACCTTCTGCCCCTCCCATTCCTGCACCCTTATCCCACATAACCCAAACCTTCTGCCTCCTTCCCACACCTATATTCCCTCCCAGATCCTGCATCCCAATCCCCTGCTTCAGGTCACAACCCCCTCCTGCCTTAGGACACAACCCAAATCCCTGCTCCCAGTCCTGTGCCCCAGGTCACAACCACCTCCTTCACCCAACCTCCTCCCCAAACCCCATATCACCTCTGTTAATATCATGGAAGAGTGTGGCCCTTCACCACTTAGCAAATTCTTGGAGTGGCCCTCCATCAAAAAATATTGCCCACCCCTGTGTTACACACTAGATGGTTATAGTGCTCCTGTCTGGCCTATCTATGAATCTGTATTTAAAATGGATAGAGAAGCCTCTTGAAAATGCGGAATCTCAAATGGTTCCATATTATAGAAGGTAGCCATGGAAAAACATAATTAGCCTCACTAATTTCATAGCACAGTTTCCATCGATTTCTGAGAGAGCAGGTTTGGGCGGTGTATTCAGTCTTAGGGTACGTCTAGACTACATGCCTCTGTCGCCAGAGGCATGTAGATTAGGCTACCAGACATAGTAAAATGAAGCAGCAATTTAAATAATCGCCGCTTCATTTAAATTTACATGGCTGCCGCACTGAGCTGACAAACAGCTGATCAGCTGTTTGTCGGCTCAGCGCGCTAGTCTGGACGCGTGGGTGTCGACATCAAAGGTATTTGTCGACCACCCAGGTATGCCTCCTGGGATGAGGTTTACCTGGGTGGTCGACAAATGCCTTTCATGTCGACACCCGTGCGTCCAGACTAGCGCGCTGAGCCGACAAACAGCTGATCAGCTGTTTGTCGGCTCAGCGCGGCAGCCATGTAAATTTAAATGAAGCGTCAATTATTTAAATCGCCGCTTCATTTTCCTGTGTCTGGTAGCCTAATCTACATGCCTCTGGGACAGAGGCATGTAGTCTAGACGTACCCTTATGCTCCTTTACCGGCCTGAGCCTGCAAACACCTATGGTTGAGCCCAGATCCCAATTCAGAAAAGGTCTTGAGTATGTGCTTAAGTCTCATCAGCTTTCTTGAAAATTGAGCACATGCTGTGCTTTCCTGAATAAGGATGTTTTCCTTAATTAAGGTCCTAGTGCTTACAATTGTGTCCTAGTGCATTTGCTTGTGTTTCATACAGTGTATATTTTAAGTAATTCAAGAAATGGGGCTACCATCAGTTCCTTTGGGTATGTCTAAACTACCGGGGGGGGGGGGGGGGGTTCAAAAGAGGATATGCAAATTCCATGAGAATTTGCATATCTTCTTCTGATCACTTTTTCAAAAGCAGACCTTTCGAAAGTGAAAGTAGTCTGGATGCGTTTTTTTTCGGGGAAAATAACCCTTTTTCAAAAAATTGTGTAAACCTCCTTTTTTTTAAGGAAGAGTGGTTTTTTTCAAAAAAGGGTATTTTTCCTGAAAAAAACGCGTAGACTACTTTCACTTTTGAAAGACCCGCTTTCGAAAAAGCGATCGGAAGAAGATATGCAAATTCCTTTGGAATTGATATGCATATCCTCTTTTGAAACCTGCCCCATAGTTTAGACGTACCCTTTGTGAGGTAATACACAGCTTCATGGCTTTTGCCATAAGGAATTTCTTCCGGCTATTCAGTTTTAACTTGCGTAAGTTGCAGCAATAGTCCTCTAAATTACACTTATCTGTGTGTGCTAAGTTTTTTGTTCTGGTTTCAATGTCACTAAAATGCATTATTTAAAAAAAACATTGGAGTGCTCATATCTTGTAATGAAACTACAAATCATATTTTTGGTCTACTTAATAATTAAAAGAGAGGTTTGAAGTAAGACTCAGGAATTTCAAGATACTAGTTTGATAGACATGTTATTGGGTGCAATTTTTGAGTCTTTGTCACATTGGCTGAGTTTATTCATATTAAAAGCAAAACAAACAAAACAATCCTTTGCAAATGGAAACATAAGAACAGAAGGATACGAAGCTGCCTTACATTAACTCAAAGGGCAAATCAGTATTTTTTTTAAACGAGAGTGACTTTTGGTTTCCCGGAGAGTTGCTGAATTTCAGGTTAGTGCTAGCTGTTTTAATGCTGTTCCTCCCAAGTTTATTTCCTTGCTGACACTTCCATTGGAGTCAGCAGATGGCTTTTTGTTCTCACTCCAGGAATCCCTTCAGGAAACTTCAAGTAAAGCATCTTTGATTCTGTGCAACTATTTATGCCTAATTATATATTCTGATTGCCAAAAGAAAACAAAGTATTGTTAAGGATGCATAAGCTTTACATGGGTGTCCTAATTTCAAATCCCCCATGAGAAGAGCAGTTTATTTGAACAGGCTTTTGTACAAATCCAGTGTGTTTCAAAGGAACATTGGAGGGGAGATTTTACTACATCCCAGAATAAAGGGATCCCATTCATTGCCCGCACAGTGAGGAGGACAGTGAAAAGAGGAAAAAAAAAAAGATATATTCTTATACTTGTTCAGTATTAGCAACCGCAGGACTTTCAACCTCTTATGTCTAACATAGACAAGAAAAGACTTGGTGCTGTGTGTTTTATATGGAATGTTAAAGTTATAGTTACGGATCTGTATCACCTGGATTTCAATTGTTACTTCAGTTTACAGTTGGTAAGTGCACAAGCATGTGTGCGCGCACACATGCATATATATATATATATAGAGAGAGAGAGAGAGAGAGTGTGTGTATATGTGTGTGTGTGTGTGTGTGTGTGCGCATATATATAGATATATGTATGTGTGTATATACATACATGCAGGAATCAGTTTATGCACACTTAATGTAGCCACTTTCGTAGTTACGGGGCAGAGCTCAACTGTTGTTCAACAGCTGTTGTTCAACAGCATGACAGCATGGGGCTGGGCTGAGCAACTGCTTTGCATAAGAAAAGTGAAATTGACTTAGTGCAGAGAACCAGCACAAAACCTGTGCACCCTAATTTGAAGGGCCTACCTGGGGCCTGAGTAGTGCATAGCCTTTAGGCCTGGCTTGGCCTCTCTGCAGAAGTGAAATTTGCCCAAAGGGAGAACTGAAGCTGAGCAAAGGGCCTAAGAGCAGACTGACATTCTTCAAAGGACTTAGGCTTGATGCATTGCAGTTATGATTATTCATCCAGCTGCTCCACCCAACATCAACAAAAGTGATGATTAATGATGTGAAGGGTTTTCTCTCTGGAACATAATAGGGGTTACAGAAGGGCTCCTGCAGGCAGTTCATATCCAGCACAAATTGCCATTTAGAGTTTTATGATGTGTACTTGTATCTGAACCATCAGATCACTGGATTTGAAATTTAGTAGCGTTTTAAAAAAAGCCCATAGCTCCGATGGGCAAATGCCAGTCTTAGACCCGCGCTTTATGTTTCTCATGTTATCAACTCCAAAGCAGAATCACAACTTTAATATGTGCTAGACTCTTCTCAGTTCTGGTGAGATCCTGGGTCTCAACTGCTTGTGGAGAAGGTAGACTTCTTCTGGGGTCACTGAATCTAATGAGGAGGGCAAAACTGGATCAGAGTACTTGTGAATTAGCACACATGACTGTCCCTGGCTTTACATTAAATGGGCTTTGCTCCATCCTTTCTGATAGGCAGGGATTTTACAACATTGAGAAAGTCGTGTGAGTCCTTGATTTAAAGACTGATCTTTTGCAATTTCGTCAAATGAAGCATGCCAGAATTTTAGGACTCTTGGATTGTTTTCTTTGTTCTATTACTTATTTATTGCATTGCATGGCTTGGATTAATCTCTGATGGTCATGTCTGTAAAATGGGGATAACACTATTCAGATGATACATGTCATAGGATTTAGTTGGTATTAATATGTGGAAATACAAGAGCATATTTCCTTGCTGAATCTCATATGCATCCTTCTTAAACTGCATTCTAGATGCTATAGTGATGCTATATGTGTTCCCCATATTGAAGACAGACAGATAGGTAAAGGGGCGGTATTCTGAACAACCTGCCATTCAGAAAAATGAGTATATCAGCCAGTTTATTGTTGTACTCAATTGCCGAGTTGTATGGGCACTAGAAAACTTAGTTGATGGCATTGCCATTTTTCACACAGTCAAGTAATGTACACTCAAGCAGGGAAGCAGAGATGCCAGTCAGAGTTACAGCACTAAAAGTCCTCAAGCAAAGCATTTGTTTCCGTCAAAGCAAAATGTAGGGTGTTGCAAATATGTCGAGAGCACAAGCCGGGAAAAGAAGAGACACATAAAAGGCCCTCTAGCTGGGGCACATCAACAGGAAAACTGTTTCTTCCTCTACTATGGCAAGAGTATAAAAGCAGGGTATGGATGAAGTAGGTTGTGGAGATGTTGCTGAATCTCAGGCCTGTTATCAAAGAAGTTAGAGTAGTGGTCTCCTTCCCTAATGAGGGACTTAGGTCTAATGGCTAGAGCGGAAGATAGATCATGTTAGGACTCCTTGGTTTTATTTTCACATTGGTAACTGAGCCTCTCCATGACTTTCAACTAGGGTTGCCAGATGGTTGAAACAAAAATACCGAACACGCGCCCCCTCAGCCCCCCCCCCCAAAAAAAAACCACCAGGAAAAAATTCTGTTGAAGAGGGGAAAAAAGGGGGGCAGCCCAAAGTTGTTGAGGAAAAAAAAAGACTCCAAGGACTTCTTAAGCCAAAAAAAATATATATATATTAAAATAAAACAGCATGTCCCCTTTAAGAGTGAGTGCAGGGATAGGAACAGGGGAGAAGTTGAGCACTAAGACCCAGAGAAAGTAATTGCTTCCCCTAGGTCTTTTGGCCGGCAGCCATTTTGTGCCGGCAGCCTTGGGGAACCCGGTAAGCCTGGGCGCTGACTGTTTGTAGGGTTGCCAGGTGCCCAGCATTTTCGCCTCCGGGCCGGGGAAAAATTCAGAGAATATCAGACATCTCAGGTGTCCGGTATTCTCTGAATTTTTTACCGGACAGGAGCCGAAAATACCGGACTGTCCGGGTGAATACCAGACACCTGGCAACCCTACTTTCAATAAGTCACCCAGAGCTTGATTTTGCAACAGGGCCTTTCATTTTACAGGGCCATAATATTGCACCCCCAATTAATTGCATGCACCAACAACCAAGAGAGGCCGTGCATGCAGCCAACTGCTAGACTAGCTCCCAAGCGATGCCCTGAAACAGGAAGTTAAACACATGGGCCACGAATTTATAAATATAGCCTGTGTGCCTCAATCCAGATATATAGGCTCCTAAATAAAAATGGGCCTGAGGTTAAGAGGTGCTGAAGTCACCTGGAGGTACAGATGCTCAGTTCCTCTGAAAATTAGCCCATTTTTATTTAAGTGCCCAGGGAAAGCATTTTCAGCCCACATTGCCATAATTTCCACCCATGGCTAATTGCCTGAGCATAATGGTGTCTACAAAATCAGAGGCCAGGGCTCTCTGTCTCACTGGGCTTCATTTTGCCCATGTTTATATGAGGAGGATACTCACAGATGGCAGATCCTCAGCTGGTTTAATCAGTCTGACTCCATTGACTTTAATGGAGAGCCCTCCATTTATACAAGGCGAGGCTCTATCGAAGAGCATATTTGTCCCCTAATTTCTCTATTTTTCTAGTCTGGCGTTATTTCCAAATGCTGTGACACCACGTTCTACCTCTGCCCCCAGCTTCAAGAGATCTTCCTGGCATTCCGCATTCCTCTGGAATATCACAAATAAATCACTGCCCCCAGGTTGAGACATAGACATATAAATGATGGGAAAGGGAAGAGACACAAAGTCTAGCGGTCCAACTTCTGACCTCATTTACCCAGGATTTGTCAAGAATTACTCAGATTTACACCAGTGAATTTGAAATCAGAATTGGATCCAAAATAGTTTTCTTTTTACCTGTTTTGCTTTGTTTGTTTTTTCATTCAAAGGAAAGGTCACTTGGCATCAGCATTTTATTTCCCTTATAAAAGGCACATCAGCAACTCTGTAGAGCACCCCACTTAGATTGCTGGCCTGTATCTCAGGCCTTCTGTCACATGTCAGAGATCCTAATGGCAGAATGAGAACCAGACAATGTTGGTCATGGGTGCTCTATGCAAAGTGCAGATTTAAGAGAGTTGTTGCACGTAGCCTGTTCTATTACTCAAAAGTAGCCCTCTCTGAGTTGCAGGTGCCTTTGCTTCAGCTTGATATACTGCATACATCCAGCTGAGAGATCTCACTGCTTCAGGGGGTTTCAAATAAAGTCAACAGCATAGCAATAAAAAGAATAAACAGCGTCTATCAGGGGGAATTAGAGTCTCTCAAAAGACTCAGTGCAATTCTTGACAGCCTTTCCAGCCTGCTGTGTCCATATTATTCGGTTTCCTGCTGAGGGGGCAAGTCTGCAAAGCCACTGGCAATTCCAGCACCTGATCCAGTTACTACTTCTGCCCATTGGAGAGCAGAGGGGAAGGAGGAGAAAAATCTTTTCTGTGAAAGCAAAATGAAGACTGGGTCAGGAGATACTAGAGAGAAGCCTTCCCTTCCTTTCCGTTCCAGTCACTGAATGCCAGTTTAGAGAGCTGTGTTCTGAGGAATATATGCACCCCAGGGCTGTACAACTATGAGTTTTCATCTGGAATGATAAAACTTAAACAGTAAGGTGCATATCTGCAATGAACTATTGTGAAGGACTAGTTGTGGGGCATGACAGTTGTTCACCAGATTCCCATCTTTTATTGAAGGAAAAAAGCTAGATAACCTTCATAACGTGACCTGAATGTAACCAAAGCAGCAATGGCTGCCAGACTTTGCAGAGAGCCTGAAACAATAGAAGCACCTGTTCATTTCAGTGGGCACTAACTCAGATGCTAATGATGAAATTTCAAATGTCAACATAATTATCTGTTTTGCTATAAAGAAGAGAAGGTAGATCATATTATGAAGATTTACCATAACATTTCCCAAGGTGTGGGGTAATCCCCAACAATGTGCAAAGAGTTATTCAGGGAGAAGAAATGGGGTGCAAAAGATATACAAATGTATATAACACATAGTGGCATTGCAGAAGTGTGCTGTTAGTTTCATTTTCTTGAAGATGGGCTCTTCTTTCAAAAGTTTTGGGAAATACGGGACTCAAAGTATTTTCTCTGATAGGTATTTTCTGTAATAGATTCATCTGGACACTGCTTTTGTGAAGGTTTCCATCAAACATCAAATCATTTGAATTGAATACAGTGATGTGGATAGAGCTGATTTTAGTCTGGTATTACACAATATCCCCATGTTACCCTATGGGCTTATTTAATGCCGTGACTGAGGCAAGTACAGATTTGAACAATTGGCCATAATGATCGGTTAGGTAAATTGTTTCCTTTATGAATAATAATCTTTAGGCTTAGGCTGAATTCTGCTCTTAGTTATACCCTTGCAGCCTCACTGGAATAAATGTATCCCTAATTTAAATGCACAGCCAGGATTTGTCCCCTTGTGTTCTCTGAGGCTGCAGAGGTACCAACAGGGCAAAATTAGGATGTTTGACATTTAAATAATGAAATTCAAACATCTGAAATGAATCTTCTATGATAAATCATTTCAGGGGTCATAGGGCTGGATTCTGCTGCATGTGTTCTTGTTGACTTGTACCTTATTTTGTGAGTGTCCTCTGGAAATCAGTGGGGCCACTTGTGAGGTAAAATACTACTCAGATGAGGAAGAGTAGCAGAATTGGGTTGATAGATATTAGAGAGAAAAAAAGTCTGTAGATCCCCTGGGCTAGTTCTCAGCCAATTTAAGGTTCTCTACAAAAAAATCTGAAAAACTTTGGCCAGACTGAATTTCAAAGTAATTCGCTTGATAGGATCCCTGCCTGTTCCCTTAGAAAACTGTAGCACAGCCTAGATATTGCCTTCAGCAGTTTTTGGGGGTTTAAAAGGTCCAGAACACTGATAAACGGGGTCATCGTAATCCTTAGCTGCGTGAATAGCACCTTCCTGTTATTTAGAATGGAGCCTTTTGATTGCTCTATGCTGACCACAGAAACTGAAGTTTCGTTTGTGGCCCTAGAGATTATCCAACTCTTATTCTGGTTGAGATGATCTCTTGTGCTGTGATGTCTTAAGCTATTCCAAGCCCTGGCTTTAAATTGACAGCTTCTTGCTAGACATTTCTTGAACGTTATCAGATGGGGTAGTTTCTGATTGAGCTGTTTGACTCCTATTTTAGGCTGGCTACTGAGGCTAAGCTGGATATGCAGAACTGGGAGGAAACATTCAAGAAAGATAAAATGTCTGAGCAGAAAAACTTTTGAGTTCTTAAATATGTTCATCTTATCTGCAATAGGGCTGTTCTTAAAAGGCATTGATTTTGTACAATTCTTCTTTTTCCCCCATCCTCCATCTTTGTCCTGATTCACATGTCAGACATTTATACAGATAATCACTTTGTGGTGATGGTGATTGAGAGTGAATTCCAGGGACCCTTAGGGTGCTGTATAGATGCACCCTAAACTTGAAATAAGATATGCCATTTGTGCTGTGCAAATGGCGTATCTTAGCTCAAATCTATTTTGAAATTTGAAATTTGGCAAATCTACACAGCACCAAAATTTGAAATAACGCCCTATTTCAAATCATCCCGTATCCGTCGTGCAATGAGGTTTACCAGCATAGATTCATAGAATCGTAAGGCTAGAACAGACCTCAGGAGGCCATTGAGTCCAGCCCCCTGCCCAAAGCAGGACCAACCCTCACTAAATCATCCCAGCCAGGGCTTTGTCAAGCCAGGATTTAAAAACCTCTAGGGATGGAGATTCCACCCCCCCCCCCCCCAGGTAACCCATTTCAGTGCTTCACCACCCTCCTAGTGAAATAGCTTTTCTTAATAATAGACCTCCCCCACTGTAACTTAAAACCACTGCTCCTTTTTCTGCCATCCATTATTACTGAGAACAGCCTCTCTCCATCCTCTTTGGAACCTCCCGTCAGGAAGTTGAAGGCTGCTATCAAATCCCCCCTCACTCTTCCTTTTGCAGACTAAATATTTTGGAAAATATTTTGAAATAACAGGTAGCTTTTGTAGATGTGGAGTAGCCAAGCAGTGTAGACGTACCCTTAGACACTGCAGCAGTGAGGGTCATATAAGAACCTAGACACATCTCTCTTTTTTTCCAAGTCTTTCCTAAAGTCTGAGTGAGAGTTGTATAGTTCCAAAGGAAAAGAACAGGTAACTTAATGTATGTCATCATGAAACTCTGCGTTGGTTATAGGGTTCTGCTAGTAGATATGGAATCTATGCTCCAAAATGGTTCCCAGGACAAAGATATGAGAGCAGATAACAAAGCATTCCTAGTGTAGGGGATCAGCTATAGAACTCTTTTCCAGAGATGTTCAGGCAAATTCACAGTCTGGCCACCTTTCACAAACATTGCAAAACGTTACTCTTTGAGACACTCTGTCTGTCATAAGCCATGCTCACAGCTACTTCTGTTCCCAAACCCTTGCCAGCCAGAGAAACCCTGCTCTAAGCAGTTTTGACCACAAAAGAGAGATGTGCTAGAGACTCCATGAAGTCCACTGTTGATTTTATGTGGAAGATGCTCAAATAGCATGGTGATGGGCAGCAATATAAAACCCTAGGAAAGATAGTTAGATGGATGGAGGTGGGGCCAGTTACTTGAATGTATTTGATGCAACTGAAAGCAGAATCCAAGGCTGTGTCCAGACTCAGGGGTTTTTTTCCGAAAAAGTAGCCTTTTTCCGAAAAAACTTCACCTGCGTCTAGACTGCAGCTGCGTTCTTTCGAAATTAAATCGAAAGAACGCGGCTTTTCTTTCGACGGTGGTAAACCTCATTTTACGAGGAAGAACGACTTTTTTCGAAAGTGCTCTTTCGAAAAAAGGCGTTCTTGAATGCAAACAGGGGTTTTTCAAAAGAGAGCATCCAGACTGCCTTTCGAAAAAGCGGCTTGCTTTTTCGAAAGTTCCGCTTGCAGTCTAGACGCTCTTTTTCGAAAGAGGCTTTTTCAAAAGTATCTTTCGAAAAAGCGTCTTTCGAAAGAGGCTTGCAGTCTAGACATAGCCCAAGATAAGATCTTTAAATAGAATTCAGGATCTTCTAGTTCCAGCCTTGTGCTGAACACAGTATGTTTTCTGGCACCATTTCCCTCTTTCTCCAGTTTTGTCAAAATTCACAGTTGTAAATTTCCAATCAAGAGCCTCTCTTTAATGTTTCTAACACTCAGAAGGTGTGTAATTTATCCCTCTACCAAGGGCCAGCAAAAGCTCTGTGCATCATTTAGGTCCCAGTTCTTAGGATAAGCCCTGGGAATACATGAAGTGGTGCAAAGCTCTTGAGCTAATCCAGCTTCTACCCAGAAGCATTTTTGCATTACATTTGACCAAATGATACTGGGCTCATATGGGGGCAAGCCATAGACATTTTGTGAATATTCAAATCTTTTGAAAGAGAAATAGTTATCTATTCAAAATACGCTGCTTAACTCTCTTCCTGTCCATGCGGGAAGGCATGGAGCTCTGTTGTGCTGCTGCACTGCAGCATTTTGCTGTGAGAAGTTATGAACAAGCCCATTTTTGCTAGTGGGTGCGGAGGCTGATAATCATGCCTTGCTGTCTTACAAAGGAGGTCAGTATTATCAACTCTTTTTTTTACAGATGGGGAATCTGAAGCCCAGAGAGGGACTGTCACTTGTCCTAGATCACCATCGGGCTCTGAACATTAATTGGGGCCTCCATGCACTGCTGACAAATTAACAGTAATAAATTACTCATGTGTCAAAGTGCTTTCAGTTCCCACTGCATGTCAAGCAGTGCTCTCAATAATGAAAGGAGCAGTTTTGACCAGATCATATTAATGAATTTAGTTAGAAATAAAAACAAATGCGGATGTCTTCATTTTTGCCAACACTTGTTTAATAATGTGGTCAGAGTGAATGTATTTTCTTTTGCCAAAGTTTGCACCTTGTAAATGATTATTTCCCTTGCTTGGAAAGTTCATACACCAATCCTATTTGCTAGTTCTTTTTTGGTGTGTGTGCTGATTCAGAAATACCACGGAGCCTGTAAATCGTTATTGTAAGAAAACTGAGAGAGATTTTGTTTGACAGCCCTTGCTACCTTTGTGTGAAGAGTGGTGGTAGTTTCCCTAAGAACAAAACATGCCCCTTCTTTACAGCTTTCAGTCCATCCCCCAACAGCTAAAGTTGAAAGGACAGCCCTAAATTCACCATGTCTTTTCAAGGAATAATCCACCAATACATTCTGCTTAATAAAAAAAAAGAAAAGAAAAAGCTAAGAAAACTTACATATATTGGAGATTTGCTGGAGGGATTTTAGGGAAAAATGAAATCTAGGTTAAAATACCGCCCACCATCCCCCAGACAAAAGTACTCCAGAGACTACTGAGTTAATTAACTGTAGCTGGATTTTAAAAAGGGCTAGGTGGGTTTAAGGCCAGTAATATTTGTTATGTAAGACAAAGATATTCAGTTCATCCTCCAATGCATTAATTTCATTGCTGCAGGACTCGGGAAAGAGCCTCTCACCCCTATTTCCTGACACACATCACTGCATGTGTCTGGGAGTACAGCAGGTAGTTTTTAACATTTCCTTTGAAATATCCAGGTATTGGTTCCAGGCACAATACTGAACTTGATGGACCCAGTCGTTCCTATGCAGAATCAGAGTCCATGGTCCCAATTCCAGTGACTTTTTAAAGGGTGTTAAGATCAGGTCCTAACTGTGAAAATGTTGCACACTGAGTTTTTGGAAGAAAAGGTGACGCCTTTGGAAGAGTTCGGGGTGTCTACATTCTCTTGTATCCAAACACAGGCTTTCTGATTCTTCGCTTGAGTCCCCAGTTAACCTATGACAGTGTAAATATTCCATGGAATTGATAGGGGTGGTTTTGTTGTGAGTCAGAAATATGGGTATACTCCTTGGGAATCAGTAAGTGGATCAGGACTGTAGAGTGCCATGTACCTTGGCTGCATGAAGATAAGCCGAACTGCTTGGTATCAGACAGCCATCCCCTTTCAGTGCAAATGACAACTCAGCAGGGACAATTCATTGAAATTGGAACCCAGAAAATTGGGAAGAGAGGTGACCGGTCCTTAACGAATATTGAGCACACATCAAAAGATCAGTCCAGTTTCAGAAAAATCCCTTATTTAAAATTGGAAATTGGTAAAAATCTCTAGAACTGGGTAGACTTTGGGTTTGTGCCCATTGCAGTTAAATGACAGCAGGTGTTCCTAGCACTGTGAAGAGTCTGTTCATTCTTAGGCAGATGGAAGAGTACAACAATTTACGGTTATTTTTGCACTCAGAGAATGTTTCCTTCTCTGCTACCTGGAGGAATTGTTTTGCCTCCTTGCTACTGAAATGGTTTACGAAGGTTTATCCTGGTTTAAAGGTAGCTTCAAGTGGGGGATTATCATGAATCAGGGAGTCACTAAACCTTAAATTTAATCCTGGCATTGCCAGCAGACTCATAGTATGTGGGCGTGTTGCTCAACTTTTCCACCTCAGTTTTCTCATAATTGCTAAATATCAAAATCACGAGTACCTTATCATTACCTTGGCTAGATAACTAGAGCTGAAAATATTGTTCCAGTCGTCATTGCAAACACTTTGGGAGATTGAGAGGTTGGTGTTTCTCCATCTCTTTGAAAAGTATAAAGATTAAAATACATGGTAAATAATAGTATCCGCAACAAAATACCAAGAGAGCTTGCTGGCTCTTTACAAATAACCAGCAATGGGGAATAATTTTAATCAGTGAGGGTTGACTGTTGTTTACTATGCCACCTCACTTCTTTTCTGAAGAAATAGCTATGGCAGCCACACCAGTCTGTGCTGTTGTGCAATCTAGACAAGCTCTTAATCTCTCTGGGCATGTCTACACTAGGAAATAATTTCAAAATAAGTAAATTGAAATAACTCCTGAAATAACAGAATCGAAATAGCGTGTCCCCACTGATTGGTGCCCTCCACGGACAGGGGATGGACACTTCCTGTGGATGCTTGGTCCCCTTCACTCTATGGAAGCTTGCCACACCAGACAGCTACCGCTCCATCGGGAAACAGTTTGGTGTGGGGATATCCACAGTTGGGGCCATGCTCCTGCAAGTAGCCAAGGCCATAAACCACGTGTTGCTACGGAGGGTTGTCACTCTGGGGAACATCGACAGCATCATTGATGGCTTTGCGACCATGGGCTTGCGACCAGATGGCACTCACATCCCCATCCTGGCCACCAACCTCTGTACCTCAGACTACATCAACAGGAAGGGGTATTTCTGAATGGAGCTGCAGACCCTCATGGACCATAAAGGATGCTTCACAGACATAACGTCGGCATGGCCATGAAGTGTGTGTTTTGCACCTTAAAGGGGAGGTTCCGGAGACTCTTCACCCCCTTGGACCTCAGCAAGTGCAACATCCCCTTTGTGGTGGTGGCCTGCTGTGTGCTCCACAACCTCTGTGAGAGGAAAGGGGAGACTTTCCTGCCAGGGTGGGAGGCAGAGGCTGTCTGGCTGGCTAGGGCATATGAGCAGCCAGACACCAGTGCCATTCAGCGAGCATATCAAGGGGCTGTGCTCATCAGGGAGGCCTTGAGGGAGAGTTTCAGCAAAGGCTACATGAGACTCTCCCCTGTGCCTCTCCACAAGGGACCCCTGCATTCCCTCTGTGTACCTTTCCTCTCCCACCCCTTCTTTCCCCTGCCTTCCCTTTCCCCCTCTCCTGCAGAGCAAAGAAAAAGCCTTAAAAAAACTAAGACTTTATTTGGGGGATCTGCAACAGGGGAGAGATTGGGGAATGAACCTGGAATGAGGGGGGGCGGACTCAGGGATGGGGTCTGGACTGGTGCCTGCCTTGGTCAGCTCAGGAGGCTTCAGCTGCCCAAGAGGTCCCATGACCCCATATTCTGGGGCCCCAGCAGACCCTAGGGGCTAGGAAGTGAAGCCGCGGGTTACTGGTGGCCCGCTTCATGCATGAGACCATGCATTCCATTACCAAGGTAAGGGAAGAGCATGTGGCCTTGTGCTGGTGCACCAGCAGGTCCCAGGCAGCTTTCCACTGCTCCTGGTCAACCTGGCGCTCCCCCGGTCAGTGAGCCACTCCTGGCGCTACTCGTTGAGCCCCTGGATGAGGGATGGGAGGCAGGCCATCTGCTCCCTCATGAGGTTTTCCCTGGTGTTTCCTCCTGCGGATCCCGTGGAGTCAGGAAGATGGTGTGGACCAGCTGCGAGTGTGGTGTGTCTCAATTTACCTCTTTAAAAGAAAAAAAGCTGATATTTCCTTTCTCACAAGGGTGTTGTGATGCCTGATTTGTTATTATCTTAAAACTCTGCATTCCTCAGGTAAAAGGCCCTACATATGTGCCAGGAATTACAGGTTGAACCTCTCTAGTCTGGCACACTCTGGTCTGGCATGATTTTGTTAGCTGGATATCCAGTGTGTGAGGCCAAATTTTCTGCAGTCCCATAAAGTTTGTTTACAGCCGCAAGTCCTGGTTCTCAGTGTTATTTAGCTCTAATTTACCCTACAAGTCTTGTAAGAACCCAGCAAGCAGTGGAAATGTGGGTAATGCTGCTAGACAATATTGACCTACTGTGGTCTGGCAAATTCTCTGTGTTGGCATCAGTCAGGTCTGGAGGATGCCATATTAGAGAGATTTAACCTATATTAATAATTGTAGTTCTGATATTTGCAAAGAGAAGAGTGGAACTAGAAAATGCCATTTGTTTTGACACTGGGAAAAGGAGTCTGAAACCTTTTTTTCTTTGTGTCTCTTTGAAGCGTTTTTTTTCTTTCTTTTCTGAGCACCAGAGTGTGAAGCATCAGGCACGGTGCTAATCAGCAGAGACTGAAAAGCTGTAAAAATGTTGTTAGTAAGGCGGCTGCCCTAATTGTCAGTAGCAGCAGAGTTATTGGCATTCCTGTAACTGCTGGGTTCAGCATGAATTCATCATTTAAAAAAAATGAGGCAAAACAACATTATGGAGAACTCCAAGATGTGTCTGAATTGTGAGGTTTTCAGAAGTATTTGGCACTGACTTAACTCTTCTTCAATAAAATCAGTGATTCTCAGTGATTTCTGTGGCAGCAGTTAGGCCGATACTGGATGCTTTGTTAAATGCCACCATTTGGCAGACACACATTTTCGATTTATATTTTTGACCTGCTGATTGGTGTGATAATGGTTGGGGATCCACATTGGCAGAGATTTGAAGATCTCTTCAGCAAAGACTTGTGGCCTTTTGGAAGCACTAGGTGCTGATCAGCTGATTCTGAAGTAAGACAACATTTTCTTGTCATGTCAACACATGGATCATGACTCCTCCCATAAATGCAGAAATCTCGTTAACGGGAAGGGCATCCACCTGTATCTAATGTGAGCAGATCATAGAGTCAAGATCCCTCTGTTGACCTGGTTTAGCTTTTATTCTCCCTCCTGCTTGGAATTTTATTGTGGCATTCTGAAAGGCTGATTTCCTGGCATTGTGACATTAGTTTCAAAAGAGCTTCCTTTTGTAAGTGATATTTCCTGTAACTTACATCATTGGCTGACTGTTCAGTTATATGCTTGAATATCAGAGAAGAACGTTGATGTCCTGGAATCTGTAAGGCAATGTAAGGCAACTTCCACTCACAGTTCTAGCATAGCTGGATGTTTGTTCTAAAATTGTCAGTGATGAAAGAGTTAACAACAATATTTTGAATGGCCATCACTAGGCTTCAGTGTTAACACCTCTTTGAAGACTCAGGAAGGCACAATGCATCAGTTCACTATCATCTTTTTCCTTCAACTGTAAATGCTAGACACCAATTTTGAAGAAAGGTTGAATTCTGCTGATGTGGCCTTCAAAAAAATGTCAACATGTCCAACTGCCAGCAGTTAGCCTACTTTAAGTTAAGACGGGTCAGGATAAAGGGTCTGTGACTATAGTACGTGCCCCAAATCAGCTATTGCACAAGTTTGAAGCCTGGGTCAGGGCAGGCTGAGTATGCTCACATATCTGTGTGCAGGAGTCAGCCCATCATGCTTTTGCTCCCACTTTTAGCACACAGTAACACAAAAACCATCTCCGTGTGACTTAATCTGAATTGAGGGATGTCGCTTCACATCAGTACATAGGAGAAGATGCTGTCTTTGTCTGGAGTTGCTTGTGGCGGTAACTGAGTTTTAACATTTCACTTCAAGTTTAGTGATGGTAACATTTTGATTTAGAATTCTGTGGCTATTTTTTCATATGACTTAATTCTTTTTTTCTCCCTTCAGTATTTTGCTCAGAAAGTTGATGCTGTGATTGCAGTTCTGGAAACTGGAGTCATCTGTGTATCCATGGAACAGTCTATTTTAGATTACTTTTGATTAGACTAACCAGGCAGGCCTGCTGATAGGGGAGGTGAGAAGGGGGAAAAGGAGGCAGTTGCCCTGAGGCCCAGAGATTCAGAGAGGCCTGGGGCTTCCTGTCACTGCTAATGTGACAGCAGCGGTGGTCAGAGCCCTGGGCCCTTTAAATTGCTACTAGATTGATTCAGGCTATGAGGGCTAAGGTCTGAGAGCCACACCGCACTCCGGGCTGGCTGCCGCACCCCACCTCTTCTGGAAGCACAGAGCTGGGTCCCTCCCCCTTGCCTAGGAGCTCTCACAGGCTGTGGGTTCCCCTGAACTGAGCCAAATTCTTTCTGTCTTTTCATTTCATTTTTTAGGCTATGCTGGTTACCATGGTATCTTGTTTCAGCAGTTACTCTACAGGATCGAATGTGGCCTACCCTTATCTTAAATTAGGTCCTGATCCTATGGTTGGATCCTCATGGGCCAAGAGCCCTTGTACCCACACCAAATCCCACTGAAGTCAAGCAGTGAAATTGCTGTACCTGAAGCTTTAGAATGTAAACTCCTTGGCCCAAAGACTGTTTGTTAGGCACCTCATACCACCTTTAGTGGTGAAGAAGTAACACATATTACTAACAGGCTCCCCCTGGCTGACATTAATATGAACCTATCACTTTACAAATAAGATGGCAGGTTCTGTGATGAGCTTGAGTACCTGAACTCAGCCCGCCAGCTCTATTTCACATAGATTACTTTAGTAGCTATCAAACAGTAAAGAATCGTAGTCTTGGCTAGAGTTAAGTGAATAACTGATTTTGTTTTGTTTTGGTAATGAAAAATTAAATAAAACCTTTTGTTTTTGTTTCAAACCAAAACTGATTTTCTTTTGGCATTTCTCAACTGGAAAAATTTAGTTTGAATGAAATGAAAGGTTTCAAATGTTGATTCATACCAATATTTCAAAATGAAATGTCAGTACGATGCATATGCAAAATGTTGAAATGTCTAATGATTTCCCTCCAAAAATCAGTCTTTTCAGCCAAAACTATTTGCAGATTTTTTTTTTTTTTTGGTGAATTTACTATTTGATAAAAAACATTTCGCTCAATTCTAGTCATTACTGACATGGTACCAACACCAGTAATAACTGAGTGGTTGTTTAATATTAATGATCTGATTCTGGACCATGGTAGTAGCCTGTGTAATGCAGTTTGAAAACGCAATAGAGGCAATGTTGCAATAGCATTGGGTTTTATTTTTCAGGAGAGGGTTTAATCCACTGCAAATGTTGAGAAATTGTTTATTTATATCAGCCATCTAAATTGTCCAGCTAGATCAGGCAGCTCTCTAGCTATTTTCAGTTACAACTAAAACAATGATAAACGTTGTTTGCTGCTGTTTTATTCATATGTCAGCAAAACTCCTTAACTTCTACAATTTGGTATTTGTAATATAAATTGTATTGCAGCAGCTTAGGATAATTCAGTAGCAGTTGTTAGTTAGGTGACATTCAAAACAAAAGATACTTCCAACTCTTGATCCCCCCATGTCAGTAATCTATAGTGGGGTGGAAGGAAAGGGGAAGGTTATTTTAGACATACCCCAGCGTGCAGGTGCCAGGAGTAAATGAATGTGAAGTTCCTCCTCCCCAACACAGCTGCCTCAGGGCTCCTTTATCCTGAACTTCAGCCTGTCTTCTGCCCCAATGTGGGGGCCTCAAAGAACTCTGTTCATACACCTTAATCTTTACCTGCAGTACCTTCTGTTTCAGTCTTGTCCTGCATCAGAGCTGAGACATCTTCTGACTGTCCATTCTAGCTCAGTCCCCTTTCAGACCTGCTAATGCAACTCAGTGCTGATGTATTGCAATTCCACCTTTTCCAGTCTTCTTTCCCTCTCTGCACACAGCTATACCTGCTTTTGGGGTGAGATCCAAAACTTGAACGTCCCGTCTTTGCCTGTGCACCTGTCCTGACCCACAGCATACATGATCTTCAAGACTTGGTCCTCTGTAAAGTAGAATCTGCCAGCCAAGCTAGAATTACATAGTGGTTTTGCAGCATAGCCAACACTCTAGGGATTGGGAGGAGACCATAGAAGTCATTTTTACTAGCTGGTGACTGACCCTTAGCAGCGAATCCAACGCTGTTGATACATCAGACAAATAAGACTCAATTATATTGAAAAAGAGGGTTTCAATTTTTGTACCGCAATTAGCTTTCAGTTCTGTCATTTTCCCCAAGAAGGAATGACCACATATGCATGAGAAACTTTTCCGTCTCGAATAAGAGAGAGCAGAATAATGGAATCATCTTCACTGCTGCGATGGAGAGTGTTTAAATGCCAGTTTACTTTAATGTCTGTCTGTCCTAGCTAATTTTGATGAATGCATTTCTGTGCTTACAAGGTACAGTAAATTGACGGAGGAGAAATAAGCCAGTCAGAGTCAGTGAAAAAGGGGCATGCATCTTGGAAACCTATGACCTTTTTTCTCCCTGACTTCCATCTTGTGCAATATGATAAGTTAGCAGAGTTGGGCCTGATAAGAATTTTGCCCAGGAAATTGCAGGGTGTGGCAACAGTAGATAGAGCCCTGCAAATCCGTAGATATCCACTTTATATCCATGAGTGTCCACAGGATGTAGATGTGGATAATCACTGCTCATTTTGTCTGATACAAAATTTGTATCCTCATCTCTATCGTGAATCCTGCAAATTTGCAGATATCCATGGCTCATTTTTTGCAGATACAGATGCAGATACAAAGTTTGGATCTGCACAGGGTCTAGCAGTGGGCATTAGTGAAGGACTAGTTGACAGGCTTCCCTCCAGAACTTGTTCAGTATCCCAGCCTGGCTGTAGACCAGGGCTACTCAACACATGGTCTGTTGGCCTGTTTGTTTGCGTCCGGCGGTGCGGTTTGCGTTTACGTGGGGCTCAACATGTGGCCCCTGGGTGGGAACCTTTGAACATGGATTCCACTGGGAATACGCTCCACAATAGCGAGGCCTCTCCCAGGTGGGGTGAGCATTGAAAGACGTAAGCGGATGGGCCGGCTGGAACAGACAGGTACTCAGAGTTTCTAGCCCCCAGGGAGGAGGTTCTGGGAGCACCACCGGGGCATTGTGGGAAGTGCTGGCTGCTTAGCCTTGTGGGCAGAGCCTGAGAGGTGCTGAGTGGCTCACACTGGCCGTGTTTGGGTCCGGCACCACAGCTTAAGGCTTAATCTTTGTATTCATGCCCATCAGTGTGAAAGACGCTATTTGCATATATATTTGCATGAGTATGCAACCACACTTAAGTTGTGGCCCTCGGCATGTGCTGTGAGTATCGTTGTGGCCCCCAAGACTTCCAAAGTTGAGTAGCCCTGCTGTAGATGGTACTATGACTTTTGGAGGTGCTGCCCATCTGCAGAGCTCTGTCAGCCTTAGCAGGGCTTAGGGTATGTCTACCCGGCAGCAGAGTGGTGTGATTCTCAGCTAGGGGGAAACATACCTGTGCTAGCTTTGATAAAGCCGGTGTGCTAAAAATCAAGCATAGCTGCAGCTGTGTCAGTGGCAGGAGGAGCTAGCCACCTCAAATATGGACCTGTCTGAGACCCAAGGCACTTGCAGGCTAGCCCTGCTCACTGCCTACCCTCCCCTAGCTACTCTCTTTTTTAGCACGCTGTCTCATTCAGACCTAGAGGATATATTTCCTTGAGCTGGAATGTACTTCACCTGCTTGGAATGGCCACAGTCCAGTGAGGGTAACTGGTAGTATTTCCTTTCATTCGTCCAGCGACTCTGAGCGCGTACTGTATGCTCCATGTCCTACTGCTTTGTATGTTATTGAAGCATGTTATTAAACAGCTGATGTGTTCTACTCCAGAAGTAGCTACTGATAAAATGATTCCTTGGGCCCATAGATGGTTGGGAAAGTGTTCTGGAACCCTTTGGGGTGAAGGGGATATTTAAATGTGGGAACTCTTTACTCGCATTACCCAGTCTGTGAACATGACCTTTCTTCAATAATTCTTCCCCCCCTTCCACAGTGTTGTGATCTGGGATTCCATGCCAGTCTAGCTCGAACATTCAGGACGTACCTCTCTGCTGAATATAACCTAGAAACCTCCCGCCATGAGGGCCTGGACATCATTGAGAATGCGGTGGACAACCTGGACGCACGGAGTGACAAGCACACAGTCATGGACATGTGCAACCAGGTCTTCTGCCCTCCGCTGAAGTTTGAATTCCAGCCTCACATGGGGGATGAGGTACTGGACCTGCAGAAGAGAGCTTCAGCTATTTGTCATATCCTGAATAATCCTACCTTCCTCTCACCCTTGCCTGTGATCTTTAACTTCGTTCCCACCCTGTTGTCACTGTGCTTCTGTTCATGCTTCTTTCTTAATAGGCCATTTGGCTCATTTTGAGCCACTTCTTTTTCCTGCTTATTATTCAGGTATTTTACAAACTCTTTGGAAAACCTGTGATGTGATCCCTGCCTGATCAACCCAACTTGAAGTCAGACTGTCGCTCTTTAAATATTCCTTTGTGTATCTCTTTTCAACTGCCATGTGATAAATGATTTGCTTAGGCCCAGATACAGGGCATTACCAGTTAGAGATGAGTTGAGGTATTCAACCTCTCAGCCTACCAGGAAAAGACATGCTTAAGGAGGGAGGATGGGGTAATCTACTGTAAAATCTCGAATATAATTCGCACCGATATATAAGGTGCACACTGACTTTTGAATTTGATCATAATGGAAAAATCTCTACTCCTATATATAATGCGCACCCTGACTTTTGCAAGTCTGTGGTATGCCAGTGCATCGTATTTCCTGCCATTTTGAATTGCCGGTTGATTGCACGTGAGCGTATGTCTATAGAATATGCTGCACCTGAAAAACATAAGGTAGTTAGTTATGCTGAGGCTCATGGCAACAGAGTTGCCAGCCATGAATTTGATGGCATAGCAGAGTCGAGCATTCGACTTTGGCGACGGCGGAAAGAGCGCCTGCAAGCGTTGCCTCAGACAAAGATGGCTGAGCGAGGTCTTAGCATAGCGTCAGCACGGAACTGCCAAAATAAAACTTTAAACAATAACTCCTATATATAATGCGCACCCTGACTTTGACCCTAAAACACTCGGGGGAAAAAAGTGCGCATTGTATTCGAGATTTTACGGTAATTGCTTAAAGCATTCCTAATGTGTCCAGTGAATGATCCAATCTCCTCTCTCTGGTTTTGTTGCTCCCTCAGGTATGCCAGGTGAGCGCCCAACAGCCTGTGCAGACAGAGTTACTCATGCGATATCACCAGCTGCAGTCTAGACTTACCACTCTCAAGATAGAGAATGAGGAGGTGAGGGCAATAACTGGCTTTGATCTTTATTCCGGTGGGTTGTGCTAATGACTACAGTCTGGGCCACATGACCTTCAACATTCTGTGCTAGACCTTTCAGTCAGTGACAGTGGTTGGGTTGGAATCTTGGGCAATGCTGAAGCGTTTGGTGGCTTTTCTGAAGATGCCCATTGACTTCAGTGGACATTGGACCGAGCCCAATACGTAAAAGCTGTACGGTGGCCAATTGTTGTGGCCTAAATATGTCATTCTCCCAGTTTGTTTCACAACTGCTTTGCTCCCGCAGGTACGAAAAACTCTGGATGCCACTATGCAGACCTTGCAGGACATGTTGACGGTGGAAGATTTTGATGTTTCAGATGCCTTCCAGCATAGTCGCTCCACTGAGTCAGTCAAATCAGCTGCTTCAGAGACCTACATGAGTAAAATAAACATTGCCAAGAGGAGAGCCAACCAACAGGAAACTGAAATGTTCTATTTTACAGTGAGTTTCATTTCATGCGAGAGAGGCTATGCAGCATTAATTGGTTGGGTTGTGTCCCATTTAAAATGTTTGTTAGTGAACGGCAAGAGCCAGTTTGGTCTGTTTAAATATTTGTCTTGTGTTTTGTTTGAAATTGAAATGTGCATTTCTCAGCTGTAGGGAAATGCACGGGGAACAACCAGGCATCCTTGTTTTACTTTAAAAAAGCAACCACTTGAAAAGCTAGCTGTGGAAGGTGACTAGAAATGAACTCAGAAACTCAATAATGGGCAATAGAACTTTGTGCTCCAGCCTGCTGATCTGAAACCAACCCAGTTTCTGAATGTTACCATGTGAGGGTCTATGTAAAACACGTTTGGTGGTCTCTGTCCAAATCCCATAGATGTCACTCTGTGGAACTGTCAGTCCAGCCCACCTACCCTCAGCAAAAACCTACAGGCATGGCTAAATCTCCATTTCGAGATGTATCTCCTGTTGTTCTGTGGAGCGTACGGGATTTGCTCCTTTTGCCACATACGGCCTCTCCATGGACCCTCAGGGGATCCACCTGCATCCCGGGGTGATAATAGGCCAAGGCGATCCATGTGGGGAGCCCAGGCCTCCGCTTTAACTCTTGGACTTAAGTATTGTCCTTGCTCAAGAGGTGCAGCCTGGCATCTGCCCTGGGGACAAATGTAAGGGCCATTTCCACCATGGAAAGGTGGCTGTAGGAAGATACCCCCAACCTGGAGCTGTAATGTCTTTCTGCAGTGAACTCTGTAGGTTGGGTACATAGGTTGTGTTTGTTCTGGCCTGACCACTTTTCCATTGTGCAGATCCAGGACCTGCAGAACAGACTCATTATTATTTCTATTTCAAGTATCAGAGATGACTTAAAGACAAAGGTCCCATGTTCTCAGCAAAGCATGTGTTACTGAAGGTGGATGGTAACATGGCATGACTTGCAGTGTCCAATGGTACATTCATATGTGCAGTTGGTCTTACAGCTTCCCTGTGATTATTACTTCATGGTTCCCCTTCAGAGAGTCATTGTGATTTTATTTGTAAGTCGGTTTTTTAAGGCATTTTGAAAAAGTTGTCATCTCTCTCGCTTTCTTCCCCATTTCTGACATGTATAAAGTTATTGGCCTCCGAGGCATTATTGGGTATGAGGCAGTCTCTAAATAAAACATGAAGTTTACGCATTGAATAAGACTAGTTGCTTAGCATAAGTATCTGATCTCCCGAGTCAGGAAGATCTCATGCACTAGGAATTCTCCCTTCCTTATCGCTGTTTGCACAAAGACAGAGCCCTGTCTCTGGAAGGAAAAGCTCATTGCTTATTGGGGCCATTCCCAGAAGCCTAACAAAGGAAGGCTTTCTTTGTACTGTTTTCTTTGGGGTTCCTTGTGTTCCAAAGCCCTGACCTCAAGCACATGGCACAATACAAAGAATTCTGGGCTAATAAGGTCAATGGGACTGCTGTTTGAGTAGTGAAAAGTGAAAGAGCAAATTTTAACCTATCCTTGGTTCAATATGTAACTGAAGTCCAGCCTACGAGACTCTCCTGCTGAATTGCCTTCCAGCAATCCCCCAGGCAAAAATGTGTATCAATTAGAAAGCCCTTTCACCAAGAATCCTTACCCATCTTGTATTTGTGCATGTTTGTTTTTCTTCCAGAAATTTAAAGAGTATTTGAATGGCAGTAACCTTATCACCAAGCTCCAGGCTAAACATGATTTACTGAAGCAGACTCTTGGAGAAGGTGAGTTGTAGGGTCCCGTCCAGAAAGAAACCTTGCATCTTCCAGCAGGATTTCACACCTGACCTTGAACTTTTAAAATATCACCTTCTACTTTCCTTTCCCTGGGTGAATGCTAGTCTCTACAATTAGCTGCTTCTTCTAAGCTTAACAGACGATGTACAAAAATATTCTTGCCCAAATCACCTTGGATACGTCTACACTGGCCCCTTTTCCGGAAGGGGCATGTTAATTTGAGCTATCGTAATAGGGAAATCCGCGGGGGATTTAAATATCCCCCGCAGCATTTAAATAAAAATGTCCGCCGCTTTTTTCCGGCTTTTAGAAAAGCCGGAAAAGAGCGTCTACACTGGCCCCGATCCTCCGGAAAAAGCGCCCTTTTCCGGAGGATCTTATTCCTACTTTGAAGGAGGAATAAGATCCTCCGGAAAAGGGTGCTTTTTCCGGAGGATCAGGGCCAGTGTAGACGCTCTTTTCCGGCTTTTCTAAAAGCCGGAAAAAAGCGGCGGACATTTTTATTTAAATGCCGCGGGGGATATTTAAATCCCCCGCGGATTTCCCTATTACGATAGCTCAAATTAACATGCCCCTTCCGGAAAAGGGGCCAGTGTAGACGTAGCCCTTAAGTTTTCACTGAGAGTAGATTGTGAATTCAAATTGTAAATGTTAGGCTGCATTATTCCTACTTACACAATCCGGTGCACTTGGTGCCTGGAAGGATGCAGCCCAGAATTACTGCTATATTATTTTATGATATCCCACTTTCTTCAGCAGCAACCAAAGGGTTAACTGCACAAAATGGTGGAAAAAGCCCAAACTCAATGGAAGCTATTTTAACAGGGATGTTATACACTTCATTGTTTTCATTGGCAATTAAAGGGTCATTTTTCAAATACATTAGCCTTCCAGATTAGGTTTTGTACATTAAACATTTTTATGAGCACTTATATGAATTGAAATGCTTGCAGAAATGTAATTTTAAATTAAATTTCCCGCAGCGCTGGAAACGCAAAGCCAGCTGCAGTAGCAGCACTGTGCTAAGCATGAGGACTTGGCAGGGAAACTGACTGGAAACACACAGTGGTTAACCTTCTGGTCCAGTTTGACTTTCCAAGTGAAATGCAGAAAATAAATCAAACAGGACACATGGTGAAAAGTTATGAGATGTTTAAAACCCTTTTGCTTTTAATAATTGGGGGTGGTGATGTGGTGCAGTAAAGAAATTTAAGTATATTTTTATGCTTTTTTATCCTTGACAACGTTCCTGAGTCTGTGACGTGCTCAGTACCTACAGCTCTCATTGAGGTCTGCAATAGATAAGGACAGGTTCTGATATCAAGCTGATGTGTGTTGAGGCCCCTGTAACCTTCCTTTAAGGGAAATCCTGGAGAAAATAATATTGTTATACATACATGAATCATCCTGAATAAAAAGATTTTTATCTCTGCCTGAGAATTCTGTAGGATGGTATGGAAAATCTGTAGACAGGATCTTTATTCTTCAGTCAGTCCAGTAAATCTTTTTGTGGGAGTCTCTATTAAATTCACTAAGACTAGGACAACCCAGGGTAATAGGCATTCCCAATGGTCTGTGTTATTGAATTACAAATAATTTCACTGCAGTCAATACCTTAGACAGACTAATTTAAGTTAATGTATAAATTCAATTTCTTTAATTGTAGGGACCTGGTCATAGTGGAAGATTCCACTGGAAGGAAATGTAGCCTTCTGACAAACCAACTGGGGGTTCCCAGGAGCACTAATGATATTGTTCGAAAAGGGAGACTTCATTAGCTTTATAAAGATTCTGAGCATTAGAACAGAAGAGGACCCCTCATTTCTGATTGGCAGAAGAGATGCTCATGACCCACACCTTCCCTCTGTGTTCGTTCAGGTTCGCATGACTGACATAAGAACACTGGGAACTTGATGGGTATCTGTTCATACTGAAGTAGAATATTTCAGCTCCCCCAGCAAGAGGTCTGAACTGAGTACACGTACTGGGTAAAATGCAGATTCATCCCCTTCCTGGGGCCGCTGCTAGAGTTCCTCCTTCAGGACTGATCCAGTTCTGCCAGAGAGTCACTTCCACCTGCTTGTATATAGTCAGTCACATGTCTCAGTGAATCGAGAAAAATCCATTTAGCTCTTTCCCACCTTCTGAAAGGGTAGGTTGTTTCATCTACCTGCTAACATAATAGAGTGTTTTGGGCAAACACTGTTAGCTTGTTTCAAACCTTGTATACCATCTTGGACTTGTGGTCTACAGTCTGAACCTGCACTTTCTGAAGAAGGATCTCTGTGCCATCTCTTAGCTACAGTTTTGTAAAGTTTGGGGCCACGATTGAGAAAAACTCTTAGGCATGTATGTTTGTCCCTATGCAGGATAATTCTTAAGAACATACTTTAAGTTAAGTAGCTATTTAAATGCTGTCCTGAATAGAGATGCTTTTTTCTCATTGATACGTAACACAGGTATGTTTAGCCCTATTGAGAACAGTAGATAGATAGATAGTGTATTATACCAAGTTTGCAGAAGACTAAGTATAGCCCTGGATAGCTGTTCTACAAGGGGAGCAATGCTTTAAAAATAAGTTTTAAGAGCCTGATGTTGCCAGTTTAATTTTAGTACTAACAGTACTGTTGGTCTTAATGTAATAAAAATGAGTTTTTGTTGTCTTTTATCCCAAACATATTTTCTCCCCCAAGTTTATTTAGCCTTAGAACCTACCTTTCCCTTAGAACCTGTGATTTATTGCACATAGTATGTTCCTTGAACAGAACTGCAGCTGAAAAATAAAATTTTAATGTAAGAAAACTGTCATGGTGGACTCATAGTGGTCTGTTAAAATACATTCATCTCCCAGAATTTTCAGTACCCTGAAAGGCTGGATAATCCACTAACACACTGCAGTAACAGAACAATAGCAGTCTGTTTTATATCCCGATTGGGGTAGTCCCATATTTCAAATTAATGTGGGCATGGATCTCATTAGATTTAGTCAATCACTGCACATTGCCAGGCAGAGCTCCCTGCAGCTGTTTCCAAATTCAGGCTTTGATATTTTGGAGGAGGGAGGGGTAGGTGGAGCAAAGGATTAGTAGAAATCTGACCCATCAGTTCTCTCCTCCCATAGATTAGATCTTAATGCAAAACCAGGTCCTGTCTCCTTGATGATAGTGTTAAGATGAAATCATAAATCAGTGTACAAAATGATTGGACTCCCAAAGAAGCATTGCTAATCATTGTTCCATTAACTCAAAATGCTGTGGTAATGCTTGGGAGTGGGAACTATAGATAAGTTTGCAAGAGTCAATTTAAACTCGGGGTTTTTTTCCTCTAAGAGCTGTGTGAAAACAGCCACAGACAGGTGTGTCACAGAATGCCATGTGGAAATGTGGAGTCTTTCATTCCAAGCTCTCAAGTGATCCCAACATTTAGATTTTCTGAAAAAAAATCTACTAAATGGCCATTTCACGCTGGATATTTAAAATGGCACGTTTTAGTGTGACCTGATTTTTATCTAAAGGAAATTTGGCATTTTCAAAATACCATGTTTTTTCCCAAAAGTTGGAAATTACTTGCTGTTAGGGACCTTAATGTCTTCCTGACTCTACTTAATTTTAATTGTGCCACTAATTTTTAGTGTCACGTTATCATGGGGTTTAATGTCTCTTAGAGAAAATCCAGTTGGATTTATCAACAGCTTTTCTACTGATGGAATAGGAGAGCCTGGAGTCAAAAAACCCCTAGAAGTGGCAGGTCTAGCAAATGATGGCTGGATCGCAAGCTGTGTAGCAGACGGGAGGTGGAGAGGAGAGCAGTTTCAGACATATCTAGAAAGAGACATGAAAGGAAGAGTATGTGAGTCTGCTCAGTCCAGGAGAGGTTCAAAAAGGTAAAGAGAGTTTTGTGAGTTGTAACTGCAACCCACTGGTGAGTGTGTGTTACTGCTCCCACTCTGCATCCGATCGATTGGGGATATGAGATTGCTACAGCCCCACCTACCAAGCCTTGGCATGGTAGTTCAAACTGTAGCAGCTCATGATTTTAGCTCTGCAGCCAGGGGCTGAATGGCCAAGATGATGGCCATCCCAGAGGCAGGGATGGTGATTGTGATTGAACAGTGTTGCTCAGGATGGTGTGTAGATGGCAGTGAGAAGTCAGCTGAGGTTTGATCCCCAGTGACACTGAGGGAGTACAGGAAGCAGGGATGTGTCCCTGAATGTTTCCTTTCCTGTGCCTTACAAAATAGAGAGGAAATCAGCTTTCCAGGCTTTCATAGAAAGGCACAAACGGCATGCGAAATTAGTTTACAATTTTATCTGTGGATTGACGCAAACTTATAAAAATGAATAGATCTTATCAGTGATATGCTGCTGTTTATATAAAATCCAAGTACTATAAATACATGAAGGGAATAAGAATATTGACAGCCAGAATAGAGTCTGCCTGGATATGATTAGACAGTCTTTTATCTCTTAGGAAAAGCGGAGCTACTGAATACTCCACTGTATTAAGATGCTGTTAGTGGCCCTCTATGAGGCAGGAGGATAATCTCAGCTCGCTCCCTAGGGGCAACAGACTTTATCATAATACTCCTTTCCTATTTGGATTGGTATAATGAGATATGAGGGTCAGATCCTCATGTAAACGGAATAGCTGCACTGACAGGAATAGAACTGCACCAATTTATACCAGCTGAGAACCTGGTAGGTTTCTCCGAAAGTCAGGTAGAAGCAAAATACCGTCTAGGGGCTCAATCCTGCAAATGAATGATCAGTGGATGATATGGGGATTCTGTCACTCATAGTTAAGGGTTCTTGACTTGTAAAACTTCTTTCAGAGGTGGAGCTGTTAGTGAGGTAACAGCAAGAAGCTAGAAATCTTCTGTACTATACAGGACCTTCAGACATATTCACTTTCTCGCTCGTCACAAGCAATTAACTGACAGCTTAAGGATTCTGCGTGTGCAATGTTTGTGTAAAAACCATGGCACTGATGCAAAAACAAGATGGAAATTCATATTCAATTTTTCTTTCTAGGTGAAAGAGCTGAATGTGGCACAACCAGGTAAGAAGGGTTTTGTCTGCTTTATCCACTTGGGGAGGGGGCTAGCTCACTTTTTCCAAGGGCCGGAGACTCAGGGAAGACATGGCTTGATTAGTTATTTATTGACACAGCACACTGGGTTTAAAATGTGACTGTATCCTCCAGCTGCCCTGTGCTGGGATAGGCTGTGGGACAAGGGAGAGGCTGAAACTGAGCTCCCCACATCAGCGGCCTGCTCCTCTGCTGCATTGTCTAAGTGGATTAATTAGAATGATGACAAACAGGCCCTTGTTTTTGCTGCAGTGTAATTTCCAGCTGACTAGCTCTGAAGTGCCTGGAAGTGCTGTGTCAGCACGGTGCATTGCAGTGCCTTGATAAACCTGTCTGGAGTTGTGCTGTATTCAGAGCCACTCTCGGGACTACGCAACACATGGGTGTCAACCCTACCTCCTCTCCCTTCCCCCGTCTGCAAGGCAGGGTGTGCTGTATGGAACCCTGGTGATGCTGGGATGACCACCCCAGATCTGTGGAAAAGCTGGTGCTTCCCACAACTTTCCATCCAAATGAAGCAGTTGATGGTGCTGAGAGTAGATGCAGGAGGGAACGGCCTTTTCAGAATGCTCGGTACACAAAGCCATAGCTTAGCTAAAGCAGCATGCTGCAAATGTGTAGGATTTATAACAATAGGATGTGGATCAGCAGAGCTGCCAAACCCCTCACCACAGCTTGTAGAAAACCTCTCATCATCTTTTTAGAGCCCTGTTTCAGTTTTTCATGAAGTTTTTCAATACCAGCAGAAACATTTGATCTTAGAAATGCTGAAACATTCTGGCTGCTGTGACTGCATTACAGGAAAACAGCTCCGTGGAGTTCTCTCTTCAGCAAGGCATTTAGGTTGCCTTTGCCTCTCCAGCTGGCTGGAAATGGGTGCCTACTGCTGTAGTTAACATGACTTAGAATGTCAGCAAGGCTGAGAACTGACCAGGATTCTAAACAGAGGTGGCTGGGACCAATCACAAGAGAACACAGAGGTGGCTGGGACCAATCACAAGAGAACACAGAGGCTCCTTTCTCCCATAGGCAGCAGTAACCCATGGAGGGGAGTGGAAGCTCTGTGACTCTGAGGAATCCGTGCTTCAGGGTTATCTGGGCTTGCCCTACTGTGTAAGAGGCACATGGCTCAATCTTCCAATCTGTGTATTTCCCAAGAGCCAATAAAGGCAAGAGACATTTGCTCACACACTTGTGACAAGCCCTAGAATGATGATTCTGCAAGAATCATGCTCCTAGCTCCTTCCCAGGTTCTTCACAGGCTACCAGCTACTCCAGGAGCCTCTGATCACTAGGCACTGGTCCTAGATGGAGCTAAGATTAGCTGATTGCAGACAGAGACAATTGTTGTATACAGTCTTCTCTCTGATGATGCCATGTTCCAGCCCAAATGGGATTGTGTTTCAGTGGTGGCAATACAGTCTGCAAGATTCTTTGGATGAAAAGATGCATTGGTAAAGGATTGATTGATTGATTGATTGATGAAGGAACACCAGAGTTACTAAAGGGAGACCAAAAACTACCTAGACTTTGCTCTTAAGGAGCTTCCTTATGTGGAGAGGCAGTGACTAGGGCAGTATCACAGGCCAAAATAATTAGTGGAACCAGTGACAAAGACTCATAAGTGAGCAATGACAGCACAGCCTTCTGCTGCACTTGTTGTTTGTGTCCCTGAATTTATTTGTGCATCACATAAAAAAAACACACAAGAAAAATCGCCCCCTTTTCTGGAGCAGCATTATAAGCCAGTCAGAAAGGCCTTCTGACTAAATCCAGCTGGAGGCCAGAATGCAACAATCTTTTTCCTTCAGGGCCTCATCTAACTAGAGGAAATTATAGGGCAGCAAATGTCCTCGGTATCTTGTTTATATCACACAGTCATGTAGCTGAGAATCCAATAGGCTTGATGCTTCACTGTAGTGATTTCTGCTCCTGAATTGTCAGTGGGAAGGCACAGCAGCAGAAGTGCCTGAAGTCAAATTGTTTCTTTTAATTAAAGGCACCTGATTTATGTGTCAGTGAAGCGTGACTCTGTCACCTTCAGCTTTATAGCTGTTTGCAAATTGTTCTTCTCTGTCCAGCTCAGCTCACTGAGAACTGGTGCAGAAAGGCTCCTTACACTGATTTTAGCCCTGATCATTAAAATCCCCTCTGGTGATGTGTAATAGGACAAACATCTGTCGGATTTGTAGAGGAAGGGATGAAAGCAGAAGGAAGTGTGAAGCTGGGACTGCAGGCCATTTTTTTCCTTGAAGGTCTAGATATTTGAGTTGTGTAAACTTGAATTTTAGAAGATAGTCACAGTCTGAATAGTGTCCATCAGAATCAACTGACTAAATTCCTACCCGATGCTTGTGCTAAATTCCTACCTCTTGTGCTTTTTGTGGGCTTCATGTCCAGGGCTGTTGAGCACAGTCCTGTGTGAAATCAGATGGAGCTGCAGGAGCTCTTGACTCTGAAAAACAGGCCCAAACACCAGAGGGCAGATGCTAGTATCATTTGCCAGCTATAAAGGCATTGGGCCCATTTCTGCTCCTACATAACTGTATTGTCTTCATGGAGTTGTTCCTAATTGTTCTGGTGTAAGATGTAGTGTGGTCTAATGAATGGGATGCTTGCCTGGGACATGGGAGACCTGGGGCTGGTTGTAAATTGTCTGCTGGGTCACTTGAGTGAGTCACTTTTATGTGCCTTTGAGTCCTCTCTCACCCTTGGCCTATTTTTAACTAGAAGGTTTTCAGGCCAGGGTCAGTCTCTTATTCTGTGTTGTACAATGCCTGGAATAATGGGTGCTGCTCTCAGTTGGAGCCTGTAAACCAAGGCTACTCAACACACAGCCTGCAGGCCGCCCGCGGCCCGTTTGTTTGTGGCCCATGGTGCAGTTTGGGTTTACACAGGGCTCAACATACCGCGTGGCAGTGGGAGCCAAAACAAAAAAGTAGTCAATATAATGATCTTCTGTTGATATGCATTTTAGTAGTTAAATTCCTGGACTGTCATTGCTCATTAAAAGTGCTGTCATATGGGTGCAAATTGGGTAAATATTGCATTTTAATTAATATCATCAGAATTGACTTAAATGGGGCCTGTGTGTTGTATAGTCTTGCCTTAATCTTTGTATTCATGCTTGTCAGTGTGAAAGAAGCTATTTGCATATATTTGCATCTATATTTGCATGTATATGCAACCACACTTAAGTGACAGCCCTCAGCATGTGCTGTGAGTTTCATTGTGGCCCCCGGGGCTTCCAAAGTTGAGTAGCCCTGCTGTAAACATTATTGTGAGTCCAGCAATAGTAGTAAGTGTGGGACCAGAATCCTGCCAAGTAGCTGCTTTATTTCTGATTCCTCCTTTATATCCCATAGCTGCCCCTTTAAGGATGTTAAATTGTGTTAAATTAGCTGATCGAGTAGCTGCTACTGCACTAGTTGCCTCCTCCCCCTCCCTTTCCCCCGCATCAACTGGCCTGTTGGGAGGTGCCATCATTTTCCTCCTAATTGTCGAGTTCCCAACACTAGGATGAGATCTGTTTGGAAACAAACAGTTTTGTCCTGAGTGTTTCCACAGGCTAGAATTGGCAGTTTGGGATCTGCCAATGAATGGATTGAACTTTTCAGCTGCTCTGAGAGTTCTCTCGAGAGGACAGTGCAATGAACTAGCCTAAATGGCAGGAAAACATTAAAAACCTAGCAAAAGGCCAAGACTGGCCCTGTCTTTTGTCAAAATGTTGGCCTCACTTTTAGCACAAATACCAGCCGTGGACTGTGATTCATGTTATTGTAGGGTGACAAACAAACCTATAGCATATCGCAGGCAATAGACAAGATCTTGAGCAGAAATATTAAGCAGCTATATTATTTTCTGGCATGGATGTGACAGGTTCTGGGTGGCAGGGGAGAAGATTGCTTCTGGTCCATTATTCATTAAGATCTTGATCAGTCACCACAGTGCGCAGCTTTTAATTTCCTGAAAGGGGTGTGTCTTACGATGAACCACTAGTAGCTAGTCAAGGCACACTGCACAGCTTTGTAGAAACATCCTGTTAGAGCTGTCTAATTGCAGCGACTCTACTAGCGATCAAATCATGTGGCATTGTGGACTACTTTGGGAGATCATGGAGAGTCATGAACTGCCAGTGTATCATTGTTATCTATTCCTGTAATAAAAATGTATTCTTATTGATAAATTACACACAACTGACAAAGCGTTAGGTGGGCAGACACGGTATTTGCCTCCAGCAGCTTACAGTGGAAGGCCCTAATTTTGCAATGAGCTGCCCCAGGGGAGCTGCCAGCCTTGCTGGGCCCCTGAACAAGGTGGGAGGGAGGGCCCAGCTCTGCGCATCCTGCAAGGGACGAGGCCTGAGGTGGAAGGGGTGGGGCCAGGGCAGCCAGCCTCAGCACTGCTTGGGCTGTGGCGTGTGCCCCATACAGCTCTCAAAGCCACCAGGAGTACGTAGCACAGCTCTCCTGTAGTGATTTGACAGGGGCGGCAGTCATGGGCTCTTTTGAATCGCCAGCCCTGGGTCAATTGCCCCCTTTGCTCCCATCCCCATTGGTGGTTCTGAGCTGCCTGCAGAAAGTCCCTCCCGTGCCCATGCAGGCTTCCCTGGAGCTGTGCGTGAGCACAGGAAGTCACAGTGCCCGATTGGGGCCTAAACCATAGGTCTAAGGTCTGTCAACACACAAGGATCTCCCCCTTCCAGATGCTTATAAAATAATCAAGAGCCTGCCCTATAAGACCCATGTGAGGGTTTATGCTGATTCCTGGCCTAGGACGTCAAGAGTATAGGTAGTGCTGTGTGGATGCCTATACTATATGGGCATGATGGGTAAAACTCTTGGTGACTGAGTGACTCTTAGTGGGGATGCAGCATCTATCTTGATAGGAAGATGGCAGCAGGAGGAACAGATACAGCATATGTTTGGAGCCAGTGCACTAATCCTCACAGAGGTTGCCCACCTCCTCTGCCACAGCCTTTGAGATCTTTCCCTGTCAATGTATTTATGTTGGTGTTTTGATTTCTTTTGTTCCATTTCTCCCAGGCCCCCATGTCTTCCCCCTAAACCACAGAAAATGAGGAGACCTAGGCCTCTCTCAGTCTATAATCATAAACTCTTTAACGGCAATATGGAAACGTTCATTAAGGTACTTGCTGGCTGACAGTGAGAGTCTATGAACGCTATGAATGTAATGGTGGTTTTTCTCTCCTGATTGCTAACTCATTTCCTCTTTGGACCTGGTCCTTCCTATCCACTGTGCACACTGTTAACATGGCTAGTATGCTCTCTGCCTCAGTGAAGATTTCCATCCATATCTGTTCTCACCCATGGTGCATTCGTTACATTACTTGTCACGCTATGGTCCATACCAACTGGGAGGGATGAGATAATGATAATGACCCTTGTGGAACAGTATGGAGTCACCATGTCATTCTTGCCTGTCAGCAGGTTAATTGCAATATGCCATATCTTATCACAACAGGCGTAGCTGTCTTGGCTTTCTAAGTTGCTGTTATGTGACCACTCTGGAAGTAAACAGCATCACTTCCACCTGTCACAGAAAAAGACTTGCAGATGATCAAGCAGCAAAAAAATAAAGACAATTTTCAAAGATCATGGCATTCCACTTATAGGGCCCTTTTTGTCTGGGGAAGGAAAGATAGCACAAAAGGCAGCTTCTCCCACATTGATGGGACACCTAGACTTTCTTTTTTAAGAGCAGTGCTGAGAAAGGGTGAAGCTGCCTCACATGAAAATTTTAGCATTCAAGGAAGGTTCCCTGAGCAATGTCTGACTAGAAACTTGGGAGAAAAAAATCAGAACATTTCCTTTCCTGTTTTCATGGCTGTAGGAGATAAAATGATTCATAAACTCTCACAAATTGCCTACCCATTGCAGGGAATATTAGCAAGCAACTTTCTGATTAAATGTTTTGTGTAGAGGATGCTTGTCATAACTACCCTCCCCCCCTCCAAAAAACCACAACAAACTAGTCAATTACAGTCAATGTCAATGTGGATAGTCAAATACAGCACAAGCTTTTATGTTATTACAGAGTTGATGAGCCTCCCCTTGAACAGAGTAAAGTTTTACTCTAACACAAGCTGGGGAATGGAAGACAGTCTACGGATGGGTCTACACAGCCATTCTGTTCTTTCAAAATAATTTTGAAAAAACAGATGACTTATTCTGAAATCTGTCAGCCTCATTCTACAAAGAATAACGCCTCTTCCGACATAGCTATTTTGAAATAAGGCATGTGTAGATGCCCCACAGCTGCTATTTCAAAATAGCCCCTCACCAGGACCATTGTAAGTTATTCTTCCCAGTGCCTCCTGGGGCTCTAAATCGAGATGGCATGTCTATATTAGGGAAAGCATGCCTCGGACTAATTTTGAGGCTTCCCTGCAGTGTAGACTTGCTATTCTGAAATAGCTTATTTTGAAATAAGTGTGCAGTGTAGACGTACACTAATAGAACTAGTGTCCGCATAGACCTGGAGTCAGCAGTCCATCATTATTCAGGAAAGCACTTTAAGCTGGTGCTTAACTTTAGTCTTGGGCTTAAATACTTTTTCCCTGGGGGCTGTAGAAAACAAAACTAGTAATAGCTGAGAGGCAGGCATCAGTGTTTCTCTTTTGTTACGCTTCCATTACAGGAGCAAACTGCTTGTCAAACAGTCCGAGGGACTTTCTCTCAGTGGCCTGTGATGCTCTTTGGAAGATCTAACTTACTCTGGCAATGCACAGTGCATGTCTTCGATAACTTTTTGAATTGTTTTTAAATTACAGTGGTATCAATCCCGATAAAGTTGGTTGATACCAGTGAGACTAGGAGCAGACTGTGGCCCTTCATTATGCATATAACTCACATGGCCCATTCAATCCCAATAAACTGCATAGTATATTAATAATCAGGGCTCGACAAACTATAGAATCTACTTGTCCGTGGTGAGTAGATTTCAGCCACGCGCCCCGTCTACCGGCGGTGTGCGCATGTGCAATGTGGCTCTTGCACATGCGCAGTGCAGGGCTGGCAAGTGGCTTTTGCCGTTGTTTGTCAAGCGCTGTTAATAATAATAATTAATAATTAATAGTGACTTTTGAAAAGGCCCTCCAAGTCTTTTGCCTGCCTTCCCCAAGGGTAAATCCAACTGCCAAACTATTGATCCTCCAAAACCTAATCCTGCAGTACATTCTGTTTGTGATAGGGATGAGAGCTCCTTTGTTGGATATATTTCAACCAGGACTGCAAAGAACATGAAAGAAAATATTGTAGTGAATAACACTGAGAACAGACTAGATTAGATGAATGAATGTGCTTTTTCCATCCCTGTTTTAGATTGTGCTATTTTAGTGCAGCCATAAACCTAAAGACAGTGTTTGTTTTTAAATAGGGAGGTAAATTGTCACAGATAATATACGGTTCAGATGAAGCTGCAAGTCTTTTAATCCTTGTAATTTTTCCACTCTTAAATTGATTTTAAAAGAGTGATATTGATTAAAATCCAGCCTGTTAAATATTGTTCTGGAGTAATTAGCTGCATTGGAAACCTCTAGGAAAGGACTAGTGTTCCACATAATGAGGAGAGTCCTGTGGAAAACGATTGATCACATTTAGAATCCTAGGGATTTTTGAACCAGATCAAACCCACAGTCCATTTAATTCTGAATCTTGTGCCCAACAAAGGCTAGTACTAAATATATCTGTATAAAACCTCCATTCCTGGAGGTTTTATACAGATACATCAATCATGGAAGTTCCTAGCTGTCCCAGGGCACTTCGTTATTAATGGATGCCCTGAACATAAGGGTTTCTTGTTCCTAGGAATTCTCTGTTCCCTTCTTTCTTGAGAAGCTGGGACACTCCACTTTCCTCTGAACATATGTGGGTAAAACTATAAATCTACTTTGAATAAAGTGATGGGAGGGACTGGGCAATTCAGTAGCAGGAAGGTAGGAGGAGAAGGAATGGCACAAATCTGACTACTGAATTCTCATCAATCACTGAGGCTCAGACTCTGCATACTAAGCAGGCTTTGGGGGCGAGGGTAGGGGGCAGCGGGGGTCTGAACTGGATCTTTCTAAGCTGCCATTGCATTTGAGCTTTCATGGCCTCCGGAAGAAATGCTTACTTTAACTGATCTTATTCTTGCTTAATCTTTTCTTTTTCTCCTGCTCTGCTGCTTTTTTATGTTATCAGAGGAAGAAGGAATGCTCGAACAAGGAACCAGGTATTTACTAGAGGGCCTCCTTTCTGAAACCAAACTAAATCAATGTGAGGGAAGATTTGGTATCCCTACTGTAAAAATGTCTACTTACAAAGTCCAACCTACCTGCGGACTTCCCTCAGTCTATTAGAGGCCCTGTGAGAAAGTAGCTTAAATATGACAACAAAAGCTGAATTTCATTCTAGGGTGAGGCCCCATTTTAATCCATAGTTAGTGCATTTCATGCATTATTTTTGTAGCTTCCATGACAATGGCTCTTTCTTTAGACTAAAATATTTTTTTTAAATTCTGTAACCAGGTGTCTGTTTCTATAGACAGATACAATGCAAGTCTGGATCTGGTTTATAATTATAACTTTGAAATGGAATAGCTGTGACCCAGTTGCATTTGTCCCTTATGTTTTGTTTCCCCCTCACCAAGATAAAAAGAATTAGCTTTTTGCATACATTAATAGAGGTCTTTCCCATGAACAATTGACCTCACACAAGTGTACTCAGCACTGTTTGATGACTTGATGTTTTTAGCATCTCCTTTTCTTGCTTATTCTCTTACTAAACTCAATGGCGCTGATCTTCAAACCTGAATTTTTGCAACCTAACTTGAATAAGCTTCCAATATATTATTCGCAACAACCTAATAAACTCATAATTCTTTAATTAATTTACATTTTAGGATTCAGGACAGGCTATCCCACTTGTAGTTGAAAGCTGCATCCGATACATCAATTTATATGGTAAGCTAATTCTTCATTTGCTGATAGCTACAATGCAAGCTGTTGTATAAAAGAAATAAAGCATTTGTAGTGAATGATGAAAGATAAGAGGCACTAGCTGCCTTGACCAACTATGTGGACGTGAATTATAATGGTATAAATGACAAATATATGGATCCTATACAGGCTAACTTGGGGTTAAATTGTTCATTTGGACTAATCCAATGGGAGCCCATTGCAATACAGGTTGGACCTCGCTGGTCTGGCACCTTTGGGACCTGACTGGTCCCGAACCAGAGAGTTTGCCAGACCAGGGGAGGTCAGTGTTGGACCCTCTACTGCTAGCCTCCTGGATGGCTGTCAGCCTTCTGGCTCCTGAGCTCCCCTCCTGGCCACTGGCTACTGACTCCACTGCCAGCCCAGACTGAGCTCCTTTCCACTGGGCTCCTGGCCTCCAGCCCAGTTCTGCTCCCAGTGGCTGGCCTGCCTCCTGCCAGCTTGGCTCTGTTCCCATCCCAGCCAGACTCCTGGATTCACGCTCCCCTGCCGCTGAACTCCTGGCTGGCCCCCACTCCCTGCTGCTGGGACTCTCTGGTCCAACAATGTCTGTGGGCCTTCCAGACCACAGACATTGCTGGACCAGAGAGTCCTGGATTAGAGAGGTTCAGCCTGTATTTGAACTACAGAGGCTGGAATATAAAAGGCAAAAGCAGAAATAACATCTTAATATGGTATCCCCTTACCTCTTCCTTTCTTGCAAAAAGAGACAGATGGAGCCCACGCACAGCACATCAATTTCTTTAGCAGCAAAACCAAAAGCTGGTTGAGGCTTCTCCAGGGACACTCTGCCTGGCGTGTATCAAGTTAGACACAGTGCAGAATGTATAAGTCACTGTGCACTGACTCTGGGCTGCCCTTTACCTGTCAGCATTTCCTCTTTTCTTTCAGATGGCACCTGCCTCCAATTCAAATTTTTTTTTTCGTTGCCAACTGTTTGTGTTGCTAAGACAGCTGAATTTGAGGGGAGCCTGTGGGACTGTTTTCTGCTTGAGATTTTGACAAGCCAGGCCAGGAAGGTTTAACACCAGCTCTTCCCGGCCATGTCTGTATAACACTGTGTGTTGCTCAGTGTGGAAAATACAGACTTCTGCTGGGTTCTTTTTACAGGCAGGCTACGTCTACACTGGCCCCTTTTCCGGAAGGGGCATGTAAATTTCACCAGTCGTCGTAGGGAAATCCGCGGGGGATTTAAATATCCCCCGCGGCATTTAAATAAAAATGTCCGCCGCTTTTTTCCGGCTTTTAAAAAAGCCGGAAAAGAGCGTCTACACTGGCCCCGATCCTCCGGAAAAAGTGCCCTTTTCCGGAGGGTCTTATTCCTACTTTGAAAGTAGGAATAAGACCCTCCGGAAAAGGGCACTTTTTCCGGAGGATCGGGGCCAGTGTAGACGCTCTTTTCCGGCTTTTTTAAAAGCCGGAAAAAAGCGGCGGACATTTTTATTTAAATGCCGCGGGGGATATTTAAATCCCCCGCGGATTTCCCTACGACGACTGGTGAAATTTACATGCCCCTTCCGGAAAAGGGGCCAGTGTAGACGTAGCCGCGAAGTATAGGTTTTCTGGAGTGTGAGAATTGGTTCTGACTTTTTTTATGTATTTATTTATTTGGGGGCATCTGCTTTTACTTTTCCCTGGGAATTGATCTTTAACAGATTCTCTGGAATTTGGCATATTAATCCCCTCAGAATCCAGCAAAACGGCAGAAGAAAACAACTGAAATTCCAAATGTTGATGTTGGTTCCAACACACTGACATAAACCTCCCTTTCTCTCTTTCCAGGTCTCCAGCAACAGGGCATTTTTAGAGTTCCTGGATCTCAGGTTGAAGTCAATGACATCAAGAATTCATTTGAAAGAGGTTCGTGAGTAGCTTGTGGAACTGCCAAAAGGAACATAGATGCAGCTAAGAGTGTGATTTCTGGGACCCCTCCTCCTGTCCGTCAAAGAGGCAGAGATTAAGGGTGGATTTTAAGATATCTAACTCTTTCCTTCAGGGCTTCAGAAAATCGTACCCTACTGGAATTTAAAAAGTGCACCATTTCCTAGATAACAGAAAATGGGGATGATAAAGACCTCTTATTTTCCCTCTGCCTTTGATGGGCCAATGCAAAATGGTGCACATTAGCTATCCTTTATCATGCTTATAAATAGGGAAAAGACTGACCCCAAACTTCACAAAAGCACATCTCAACTCACAGTGCAGGGAGTAAATGTTACACTGACCTCTAGATGACAAAGTTTATTAATAACAATGATCCTCAGCCTGACAGAACACCTAGGTAGGTAAGGATTGCCGGGCTGGAGCTTTTATTTATATATATATAAAAAAAATGTGAGTGTAATTGTATGGCCTGTGTTATAGACAATGCCAGATTAGATGGTTATATTGGCCTCTTCTGGCCATAGATCTGTGACTCTGCAAATACACATGAACCTCTGTACTCTGGGTGTCCCTAATCCAGGAGCACCCGTTGTACAGACCCTGGCAGGTGGAAGCTGCTCCCTTTGCCTCCTAGCCTGGGGAATGGCAGCACAGCAGTGCGCTGCTCCTGAGGCTTTTCCCTGCTCCCACCGGGGAGTGGTGCCTGGCAGCGGCAGGGGGCACAAAGCCACAGGTACCCCTGGGTGCGGGGTGCCAGGTAAGTGCCCCACCTCCATACTCCTCCTGCCCAGACCCTGCAGCACCCTCCCTGTCCAGGAAGATGCTTTAATCCAGTATCCCCTGGATCACATGTGCTACAAATAGTGGTTGGGAAAGGTTGTGAGTACACAGCCACCACTGACGGTTCCAACTGGGCTTTTCCAAGCCAACTAGGGGACTTGGGTGTCCAGTTGCCATTCATTTAAAAAGGAACTGGGCATCCAACTCTCTTAGGCAGCTTTGAAAATCTCCACCGCCCACCTTATCACCCTGCAATGCACTTGTTGAACTAGCCAGTGCTGTTCCATTGATTTCATGTAACACAGGTAAACTGGCACATGGTTGCAGCATCCAGCAGATTCCGTCTTTTGAGGCTGTCCCGCACCACTGTGTCATTCTGCCTTGAGGGCGAAGGATGTTTTGAGCTGAAAACCATGAAAAAGAACCCAATAATACTGCTAACCTTCAGCAGAGTTTTGGAGCCATCACTGTGACCATAACCTGCATCCCCCCAATTGCCATTGGCTGGGCTATCGCATGTCTCAGCATGATGCTGCTTAACACAATATTCTATGAAGCCATTGATGACGTACTAACAAATGATACCGTGTTGTCATTCCATATGTTGCTTTTTTTTTAATCAGTGCAGAGCTTTTGGTTTTCCATTTCTAGTTAGCTAAGTGGTGCTTGCTGCCTAATTCAGGGAGGAAAGAATGCTGAAAATAAATATTTTGTGTATTCAGGTGAAGACCCTCTCGCCGATGATCAAAATGAACGTGATATTAATTCAGTTGCTGGGGTCTTAAAGCTGTATTTCCGAGGACTGGAAAACCCACTCTTTCCTAAGGAAAGATTTCAAGATTTGATATCGACTATAAGTAAGTACCAACAATGAGGCACAGGTATGTTCCTTTGAGGTTTTGCAGATGCAAGACCCAGTACTTTCCACTAAACAAGAAGCAGTGGTAGATAAGCATCAAAACCTCATCTGAACCTCTTCAGTTTGTAAAACTGAACTCAGAGAGAACAGCCACATGAGACCAGTCTCTCTCAGGGTATTTTACTGTGTGCACTTCCTGTCCTAAAAAAATCTGGAAAATGTTTCAGACATGTTAACTTTACAAAGTTTGGTTTTAAATTCCAGGAGGTAGGTTCAGGTTGATTCTTATTCTTTTCAAAACATTCCACCCTGTTCTTTTCAAACTGTTTAACCTGGGAAAAAAATCTCTGCCCACATTAAATTATGTTTCTCTTAATGCCCCCTGGCTGCAGTGAATATGTATTGCCAAGTGATGGACACTCTTAATGCTCTTGAAGGAAAAGGGGAATTGTTGGGATGAACGTGCAGTTTTAGAAATGACAGGGGAGCTTGATGTCAGCATTTTTGTTCAAAATGCAAAAGTAATATCCAGAATGTATTGATGTACATGAATAAGTCCTAGTCACTTGCTTAATAATGAGCATGTTTAAGTGCAGTGCCCAATAAGGGCCTTTACTGCTCATATCTAACATATCGCCTCGATGAAGAAATGGGTTCTATCTAGGGATAGGTGACATTCAAATTGGCCCATTTCTATTAAAATGTGCTTAAGATGCACACATTTTTATAGCGATATAGGTTTGTATTGACAGACTTAGGAAATTCATTGTCTCATAGTTTTGATATATAAAATGGCCATTTCTGTCAAAATGTTCCATAGAGCAAAAGTGTGAGAGGCAGAGGATGCATGTGTGCAAGATTACTAAGGCAGAAAGGTTGACTCAGATGAGAAGTCTCTTTGGACTCTCTACTGCAGCAAAACAGAAAGCCTGCTTGATTTCCCTTGGCTCACACCAAACTATGCTGAGTGACTTTTTGCAGCAGGTGGCATTGCACATGTCACAGAGCCTTTGAATGCCCCGGAAGGCTGCAGTGCCATATAACTCAGTGTTTATGTGATACAAGAGCATCTTCCTTCCTTAGCAAATGAGAGGCTGCCTGTCAGTTTTACTCAGCTGGGAGCTGAGAGTTTACATGGAAATGCACATGCCAAAAAAAATGAACAGAAAAGGAGTTCTGATTCTAGAGATTCACAGTTCATTGGAGCACCCCAGTTATAAAGTGATGCAGTTATAATAAATCCATTAAAACCTCTGTTAAGCTGGTTGAAATATTTTTTATGAGTGAACATTTTGAAATTTACCGAGACAGTTTTGTTCCATTGGATTTCAACACAGACCATTAGTTGTCATTGTTTTTGGATTAAAACATTCTAGTTTTTTAAAATTTAATTTAAATCACTCCCAGCCTTAAGCAAAACCTAACAAAAACAATGCATACTGACCTTCGCAGCTGATAACAAAGAAAAAAAAACCATGTTTTCTTCAAAGATTGGAAATTTTTGAGAAAATCAGAATGTTTTCTGCAGTATTTCCATTTTTGAAATGTGGCCAATAGTCACTGAAAACGATCTGAAAAAAATATTGACCAGCTGTGTGCAACCTTTATGTTTCAGAGCAATAAGCAAATAAGCAAGGTTCACAGTTTGGCTGAGCACCCAAACATTGGGCTCTTCACTTAGGCTACATCTAAAGCCTCTGCGGCAATGAACCTCACACCTTGGATGGATAGACTCAGGCTCTCAGAGCTACAGTGCTAAAATTAGTTGTGTAAATGTTGCGGCTTGTGCTGTTTTTAGAGGGCTAGTGCAAACCCTGCTAAACTGAATCTATTTACCTGACCTGGGAGGCTCACTGCTCTGGCTGTGTGAGACATGTCCCTAGCGTAGGAATCTCTCTTTGCTCATCCAGTCTGGACAGGGAATTTCCTGAGTTTCTGTTCTCACAAAATCTTTGGTATTTATTGTTTCTGTTTGGATCAGAAAGGCCTAGAAGTCTCTTTTCTTACAGCATTTCAGACAGAACTTGGGAGAACAGAGGCACACAATTTTTAAGGAAAGGGTGAGGGGGATGGGATTAACAGGAGACAGTTCAGTTAGCTTAGCTTATCTCAATCCAGCTACTTTTTTTTTTAATCGTGTGTCTCTCTTCTCCCTAGTTCTGTCTGAAATGTTGTAAGAAAAGTGATGTCTAGGGCCTTTCTGATCCAAACAGGAAGTGACTGTTCAGTTTCAGTCCAGTTCTGTGGCTGGGCTATGGAAAAGTGCTCTAGCTGCTGTGAAGGTTTAGGACGTAGCATGGGTCAGATGTGAACCAGTGTGCTCATCTGTATTCCCAACACTGTGCCCGCTCTACATCCCTGAAGTCACACTGCATAAAGAAATAGGTCATCTTCTAAAACAGCTTGTTGGCTTTGTGCACAGAGAAAAGTCCTGAGTCAGCATACTCAGGCAAAACTCTTGTTTGAGGTCAATGGATGTTTGACATGAGTAAAAACAGAGCAAGGACTCTTCAGAATAGACACTACCTGCGCCGTTGGGAGGAGTTCTCAAACTGGTGTAGACAATGCACTTCCCCAAGAGGTGATAGCTAGGTCAACAGAAGAATTCTAATGTTGATCTAGGGCAGATTACACTGGGCAGTAGGTCTGTTTAACTACGGCACTCAGGGATATGAATTTTTCACACCCCAAAGGTGATACAGATAAGCTGCTTTAAGCTTGGTCTACACTAGAAAATTAAGTAAGGACCTCAGAATTAGGCCCATAAAGCAGTGAAGAAAAGAAAAACAGAAGTAGGGTTTGAAAGTTCTGTTTTTGAGTCCCTATATTGACTAAATCCTTTGAGAAATGGAGTAGCTGTTTAGGGATCAAATATATAAATACTGGTACTGATTCAACATCTGTGGTAGGGCATGATTTTAGTTAGCCAGATGTCCATTTATCATGGGTGTGACCAAGTTTTCCATGGTCCCATAAAGTTTGTTTACAGCCATCAGTCCTAGTGCTCAGTGTTCTGTGCTGTTATTTAGCTCTAATTTACCCCTAAATGTCATTTAAGAGCCCAGTAAGCAGTGGAAGTGTTGGTGATGCTGCTAGACAATATTGAACTCCCGTGGTTTGGCAAATTCTCTGGTTCGGCTGATGGTGCCAGACTAGAGAAATTCAACCTGTACTAAAGATATAGTCATGGAAATATCTGCAGTTTTAATTAATGCAGATTTTATGTGTGCATTGAATTTCTGCCTGCAAATTCTACATTTACAGACATAAGTGGGTGTTTGTACATAGAGAGCTGCACAATTTTGTTAGGCATGCTTTGATGTTTGGCTGTTAGTGTCTAATTATAAATCAGATCTGTCTAGAAACATAGTCCCCCCCCCCCCCCCCACCTCTTTACGTGTCAGGTTACTAGATCTGGATAAAAGTTCTTGCTCTACTGTGTTGTTTAGCCACTGGAACCCTTCAGGCAAGAGCCTACCCATAAAAGTCTATCATGTATTCTTGTGTTCCAGAAATGGAGAACACTGCAGAAAGAGTGCACCAGATCCAGCAGATCATCATTACTCTGCCCCGAGCTGTCATTGTTGTCATGAGATACCTCTTTGCTTTCCTCAATCAGTAAGTCTGTTTGTCTGTTTCTTATTTAACTGAGCCACTAGTTCCCCAAGGCCCTCCCTTTTCTTGTCAAGTCAAACGCTGATAGGCACTTTGGTTGTTAATGTTTTGGTGTCTGCTCTGGCTTAACGTCTGTCCTAGGCATGGCTGCATGAATTCTCTGTCGGACTAGCATTTGGAGCCAGCATTGGATGGCTCAAAACTTTACCTGTGGGTTGCTTGTGTTTGCAGCTTGTCACAGTACAGTGATGAGAACATGATGGATCCCTACAACCTGGCCATCTGCTTTGGACCAACTTTGATGCACATTCCAGACGGGCAGGATCCGGTGTCCTGCCAGGCCCATGTAAATGAGGTCATCAAAACCATCATCATTAATCACGAGGGCATCTTTCCCAACCACAGAGAGCTGGAAGGACCTGTGTATGAGAAATGCATGACTGGAGGGGAAGAGTATTGGTAAGGAGCAGATGATTGAAATAAGCAACTTGAATGTTGCACACAGGGCCAGACTCCTCTCCCTAGCTTTATCTTTTCCCATGCTAAGCCAAGAATGAGTCTGCGACAAGGCAGGGCTACTAGTTAGTGCCTGATGAATAAGGGGTGAACTTCCGTTCACATTAGTTGAGGGGAATGGCTTATAAAAGCAGCAGTTTTAGATTGGGATGGGCCAGCTGCATTTGGGATGTTTCGGCCAAGCAGACAGGCCTTACAGGTTTGGGGTAAGCGCCAGATAAGAATTCATTCAGTTTTGTCAGTTACTTCTTCCTGTTAAAAACATCATAGGATTTGATTCTCAGCTGCTGTAAGGTTGATGTAAATTAGAACTGACTAATTTCACAGGAATGACATCTCTTGCTACTGCACACTTATTTTTGTTAGAAATGCAATAGAAACCCTGCCTGACAGCTCACTGGGAACGGAGGAGTTCATAAACTCACAAAGTTCATGAAATAGATCATCTCACAATTACAGTTGGTATAATGCCTAAGTTGCAGTGTGGTGCACTGTGGCACTTTCCTTTTGTCCCTCCATCCACTCCAAAGCCTTTTTCAGTGCATTGATGGCTTTGGAATATCGACTTGTTCTTCATCAGCATCGCTTTCCCACATCCTTGTTGAGAGAATGGTTTGTATAGCCGGTCATACGTGTATACAATTGGTGGTTCCAAAATTGAGGTTCTGCTGCAGGGGTGGGGAACCTGCAGGCTAGGCCACCACTTCCCAAAGTTCCCATTGGCTGGCAATGTTGAACACATTAACAGGGAGCTGCAGGGCTCTGTGCCTGCAGACACTCAGCAAACAAACCAGCCCGCCAGCAGCTAACCCTGAGGAAGTGCATGCAGCCTGTAGGCTGGAGGTTCCCCACCCTTCTTTTACTATAACACCTACGATTAGTAAAACTAAGAGAATTTTACAAATTTGCTTTGCTTTTCTGACATTACACAGCTTTTGCATTTCTTTCAGATTTGCTAATGACGATGGACAAAGTCTGCTTATGTTCAATTTCCTTTTCTAGTCTTCCTGCATTAGTTCAGTGCTGCAAAGCATTGTGATAGATGCAGGACAACAGTTGTTGTTTTTTTTTAAAAAATGTATTGGCATTTATGCTAGACAAACCTTCTCTAGGTCTTAGACTTCATGGAAGTTTGTTAATACAAAAGCTGAATTTTAGGTCAATAGTTGTGACCAAATTTCTCTTGAACTGGGAATTCATAGTTCTTTACTCAGTTGTTACTCATACAAAACTTCCATGGACTCAAGATTATGAAGCCAATGTTCTGCTTGGGACTCATCTCTATATATGCTTCATCAGTATTAAAAAGGAACACTTGCTTCAGTGGGAGTTTTCACTTCAGATTTCTGCTGATCAGGAATGGGCAAGATTTACGTCACAGTTTTTCTGCTGTACAAATAGCCCTTTTAATGTTCACAATGAAGTCTGGAAACTATAAGACATAAAGACAGGCTCAAACAAAGATCTCAGTAGTCAACACACAGGAATTTTGGGGATACTTGAAATCCAAACCTGGATTTGAATCTGAAGTTTTAGTGAGTCGGTGTCTTTAAAATGGGCTCACCCAGAATTCCAGATCAAGGTCCCTAATGTTCAAGGTGTTTCATTTATTCCTGTGGGCCTAATCCGCCTCTGATTTGCATCTCCTGTTGCCATGAATGCCTGTAGAATGAATGTGAAATGAGTGAGAGAATGAGAACTTGTTTTGCCCCCTGCTTTGCATAGGTGTAAGTGATGGCAGGAGGTGCAGGGCAGTGGAGATTAAGGCCCTGTGTGTATGAAGCTCATCAAATGGGTCTCTCCAGTTGAGAGCAAGCTCAGAGAAGTGCCATGATTTAAATCAGACCAAGGGTGAAATCCTGACCCCTCTAAGTCACAACTCCCATGCATTTCGGCAGGGTCAGAATTTTGCCCCAAGAGCTTGTTTTCACTGTGTCATCTGCAAGCAAAATCTAATTCTAGTTTCTTAAACTGCATTTGTGGGTTTTTTTCCCCTCACCTGTTCAATGCTAGTGACAGCCCCCACAGTGAGCCGGGCACCATTGATGAAGTGGACCATGACAACGGCACAGAGCCACACACGAGTGACGACGGTGAGTGTCGACATAAACAGCGGAAAATTGAGTCTGAGTAGGAAGAGCCAGGGGAACAAGCATGCAGGAAAGCAACGTGTCTTTTGCGCCTAATCAAATTAGTGTGGACTACCATATGGCTGTTTAGGGGGGAAGATGTTGCACATGCACTGTCAGACACACTGCATCTTAATGAACACTCTCCTTTAGAGGACCCTCGTCAGCATAGATTCCCGGCAGTGGGGGGATGCCTCAGGCTACTTTTCAGTCTCTTCCCATGTTATTGCGAGAGCTTTAAAGCAATGCATTCAGAATGGCCTCTTGGAGTCCCACTAATCCCAGCAGTGAGCTCTCTTCTTTTTAATTTGGAATTGAGGTGACCAGGCTGGGTCCTGGCCCCTATTTTTACAATACAGTCACCACCTGCTGGATATGTGAGTGGGGGGGTGAAAGAGCACCTGTGATTTGCTGGGTGAAAATGACCATTAAGTGCAGCGTAAGGTATTTGGGACCCACTTTGCATTCACCTCCATGTTCTTACACAGACGACAGGAAGAATCATGAATTTAAAGGCACTGATCTAAACCCTGAAGGAATCAGTGAGAATCTTTCAGTAGCTGTCAGTCGGCTGTGGGTCATGCCCACCCTGCAGCCCAACAGTGGACAGAAATCTTAGCCAAAATGGGGCTGTGCTTATTCAAAAGATGTGCTCCCTCTGTTGGCTCACAATCAGGCCTGCTTTCGTGAGTGGCACAAATAAACCTGAACTTCCTCTGTCTCCTTTCAGACCCTGGGAGTGGAGATAGTTATGGGAGGTGTCAGATTCTTTTCTGGCGGCAGACTTGTTAACTGTGTTCCACATGCAGGGCCTAGTTATACCCTCAGTAAAATCTCTGCAAGATACGCTGATTGTAAGGACATCACTAAGGTGACCATGAGGGCAGACCCTTTAGTTTCTAGTTGTGATGCACAAACCAGAAAGAGTCCAGTGTATTTTCCATATCCAGCTTTCATCTGCAGCTGTGACTTTTTAGAAAAATAATACAGTATAGGCAAAGGAAACAAATTTGTCTTGGGATCATTGAGAGATGATAAACCTAGAATCCCAGATGCCTTTTTAATTGAATTATTTTGCAGAATGAAAGTGCACTTTCAAATTTGCATGATGCGCTACTATGCATACGTGTTGTTTACTTTCTGTATTGCTGTTATTTCCATTGAGTTCTTCTACTCCTCTTGCCTTTCTGACACTTGCTGTGGAAATGGCATAAGGGGCCGTAATTTGGTGGTCTGTAAAAAGATGGCCCAAGGGGCGGGAAGGAGATGATAATTCAGACTATTGAAAATGGGTCTCTGATGCAAAAGTTACTCCATGTTTTTCAGTGTTAGCAGCAAACTGAAGCTAACATGACTCGAAGGTGAAGGAGAGCAAGCTGCCATTTAGCCAATTTTATGCTTGGATGGTCACATTAATAGTTCTGATTGGAGTTTCTGGGTGATTAACTGAGATGCAAGTGTGGAGAAGAAGAGTGGCTTTATTTTATGAATTTACATACTCTGTCTCTCTCTCTACCTCATGCACGGCTCCCTGCTGAGAAGCTCAATATTTTATCAGGGCCCTGACAGTTCCTCGGATAGCCTCTCCTATTATGTTTCTCCACTGAGCTTTCTCCATTGATCTGCTCCTGCCCCCCTGTAATAGTCCCAAATGTCACATCATTTGTATTGAGTGAAAATATGTATCCCAGGGTAACCGATCTAGCACAAAGGAACACTTCAGACAATGGTGTACTGCGTCACCAGAGAGAGAATATCGGGGATTTTGTCACTATCTTGCAGATTCCCCTGGCCTAGTGCTTCCTGCCCCATTCATACTTTGTTGCTAAGCAGAAGGGTGGGTCAGATCCTGACTACCACCAGGTGCTGAGCCTGCAGTTCAAAGAGATGACAGATGGAATGAAGGAAGTTGCCATGAGAATGGGGCAGATCTGAAAGAGCAAGGCTAATTTCCCCTCTTCAGCTTTGCTGCTGCCCCTGTTGGTCCCCATTTTACTACATTGCTGGCAGGGCTGAACAACGAGAGGCATGTGTCTAAGAAAATCAAGCCCTATTAACCATTCTCTTGCTGGCACCCACTAGTCTCCTTGATAGTGGACCGAGTGGCGACACGCTGCTGCCGAAATCCACTAATTTGCATTTAGTGTTAATTTGATAAACTGCTTTAAGCAATGCCCTGTGCAGTCTATCGCTCTCCCAGTCCTGAGGGAGATGTGGTCTCTGCCTTGCTCTTGCAAAACCTGCTTTTCCAGAGAATTACTGCTCAGCATCCACAATTGGAGCCAGCTTTGCAAAAGTGCTGAGCTCCCAGCCTCTCCTCCCGGCACCTGCTGGGCTGTATTTTCAGAAGCACTCCAGGACTGCTGTGCATTTTGGAAATCCAGCTGCTTAATTCTGGTGCTGTACTGGCAGATGAGCTCTTTCAAAAATCTGGCACGTAGATGCTGATTCTTAACTAGCTGATGAACGGGGATGCTGAAATTGGAAGAGGTGGGGTGTGACAGAGTAGCGGTGGGAAGTCTAGAGGAGTGATTTGATGAAGGATGGTGGATACCGGCATAGCCCAGGCCTAGAATTCACCCTCCTGATGGGAATCCTCAGAGAGTATTTGCAATTCATTAATAATTCAGACCAAACTACCTCCAGAATAAAGGGGGTGAAATCTAATCTGAAGCAGTAGCCGAGTGGTGATTTAATCACAGAATGTGAGTGAAATTTACAAAAATCCATAACTAAAGGAAAGGACTTTATAAATATGAGTGGCAGTGAATAAATATGGTGGCACAAATGGGAACATCACTTAACCTGTAATAAAATTTTAGCTACTTCTCATTCACTTTGTTGCTTTTCTTTGCTTCCCCTTGCGGGGAAGTCTGGGAAACGAATGAGAATGTAGTGATCTCAGAAAGCTGAACAGAACTTAATAGCAAATGTTGTCAGGGAGCACAGAGGGAACTTAGTAGCAAAAGCTATCCACGTCCTGTGAGTGAGATGCATCTGATGGGGCTCAGAGTATCTGGGAGGTTTCTGAGTAGAGTGCACTTATATTTGCTTTGTTTTCTCTCTCTCTCCCTCTTTTTCAGAAGTGGAACAGATTGAAGCAATAGCGAAGTTTGACTACATTGGCCGGTCCCTGCGGGAGCTCTCCTTTAAGAAAGGAGCCTCGCTCCTCTTGTACCATCGTGCATCAGAAGACTGGTGGGAAGGGCGCCATAACGGTGTGGATGGTCTCATCCCACATCAGTACATAGTTGTACAAGACATGTGAGTGGGCAGTTGACGCGGGGGCAAGAATGTCAATATGATGTGCCTAAAGTTAGACTTCTGTGGCCTTATTTAGTGACCTACATTAGGAGCCTGTTTTTTCGAAAGTGCTGTGCAGTTCACTGAGAGCTTGTGGGCTGACCGCAACACCCCCCTGATTTTCAAAAGCTTTGATTTAAGCTATTTGTGAAAGAAACAAAGTCCTGGGGAACTACTAGGTCTGCACACTCCATTTACTTAAGTGCCTAAAATACGGACATAGGGCCACTATTTCCAAAGGAATCTAAGGGAGTTAAATGCCTCGCTGAATTTCAGTGACATTTGGGAACCTACTTCTTTCAGCTCATTTGAAAATCATAGCTAATAAAAGTAATGGTAGGCTCCTATTTCAGAAACTCTTGGTTTCGGGCATTAAATATTGACTCGATTCAAGCAGCATTTTCCAAAGAAATCAAAGTCATCATGAGTAACAATACTTGTAGATCTGCTCATTTTCAAAACACTGCACAAACATTGACTAATCACACAAAAACACTTGGATGAAGGTAAGTGGGTGTCAATCTCACACAGATTGTGAAACTGAGATAGAGGGGTCGTCTAGTATCGGAGCCAGAATTATATCTCGGGAACTTCTGGCTCTTGGTCCTGTGCACTAACCACTAATCCATGTCTCTTAAGCAAGGAATTTATAAACTTCATTCGCTGAATGAAATGTAAGTTTTTTCTCCCCTTAATTTGTGTTGAGAGTTCGATGCAAAATGTTCAAAAACATGTAAATCCCTTGGCTAGGTCCCTGGCAGCTGTGTAGCCTAGTGGCTAGGTTGCCAAATGAGCAGGCGAAAAGGGGGGTGTTTGGGCTCCCTATCCCCTCAGAGCTCCTAGTCCAGGAATTCCGAACAACTGCCTAGTCAAGTCCTTAAGATTGGAGCCTGGCCCTAAGAGTCCAGATTCCCCTTAGCTGGGATTTCTCAGTAGATTCTCCCCTTTTCCCAGAGGAATAGGGTTGGGGGGTTATTTGCTCCCGTGGCTGCCAAGCAAGTCCTGAAGACTGCTGAACCAGACTCCTGCCTCCTGGCTAATCAACCTCTAACTGAGCCAGACTCCTTCCTTTTCTCCTTCCTCCAATCCTGGCATTGACTGCATGTAAAGCAGAGCAGGGCTAGCTGGGCCCAGAGGCTTTCTTTAGCCTCTGTGATGCCGGGCCTTCCTTTCTCCACTCCCTCATAGTCTGTTTTTAAGAGCAACCCAGGCATTTAGAAGCCAAAGAAACCTCTCCTCAGTGCCCAAGTCACTTTTGAAAATGAGATGTAGGCACCTAAGTCACTTGGTAACATTTTAAAATGTCTTTTTGTTTGTATTGAGAATTCTTCCCAGCTTTGATTGGAAATGCATTTTCTTTTCGCACCTTTTTCTTTGCTTTAGTGGCATTTATTAATCCAGAGGGTGTCTCTTTCCGCACTGTAGCGCTGAATACAAGAGAGGACTTAGTCAGCAGTATAGACAGGCAATTTCTGACACACACGGTTGAATTGTTTTGCATCCAATAATTCTCTGAATAATAAATCAGAGCACCTTTATTTTCATTATGTAAACTGTTAACCAGACAGTATTGGAGGCCAATTTATCTGCACAGTATAATAAATACAAATCAGTATGTGTTGCAATTTATGTTATGTGTCTGATTTTTACAATGAAACCTGTTCCTAGCATAGATATGCTCACTGGGGTCTGAAATAGGAGGAATCCAGAAAAAAAATCCTAGTAAATATCATGCAGCATTTTTGTCCATCAGCTGACATTTATTTTTTGCCGTAAAGACTGTGTGACATAAATCTGTGTGTGGACAACCCTTGCAGGGCATTTCCTTGCCAAGAAATAGGCTGGGCAGGATTTACAGGGAATGGCTCCTTGAGGCCTTTATCAGAAACTTGAGGCTCGATGCTGGCAGCACCCGAGTTCCTTTTGCAATGTGGCTGCAGTGGGCATTGAAGATCCTGAGCACTTTGCAGCTCTGGGCCCTCGAGGACAGCCAGGGGGCTTCTCTGTTCCCAGCTGGATTTCTCACAGGAGTGAGCAGCAGTTCCTTGGGGCACAGGCCTTTCAGCAACTCACACAGCCTTCATCCTGCTCTTCTGTTTTAATCTGACTCCTTCCTGCTCACCCACATTCCAGTGAGGATTAAACATTCAAAGTCATCCAGTTCTCAATTGTGTTCCAGCCCCTTTGCACCACCCCCATCACATTCTCTGAGCTAGGAATTCCCCTGGTGCACTGGTGTTACCTATGCAGCACAGAGAGCTGCAGGCAGTTCTTTGCCAGCCCCTCCTCGGATACCCTGGCACAGGAACATGTCGGAGGCAGGAGGATATGTGCATGCTCCATCTACTGAAACCAGAGTGGCCCATTGGCAGCTGAGAAAAAGCCACGAGAACTGCTCTAACTTACATAGAGTTTGAGCTCTGGGTACAGGAGGTGTTCAGATGACACTGTCATTGAAGTGCCAGCAGCCATTGCACAGTAGAATTTGGGTAGGAAATTTTAGGGAAGAGGCTAATACAGACACCAAAGGCATGGTAGATACAGAGCTCGCCTGGTGGCAGAAGAACCAAAACAGCGTTTGCTGTGAGCCTGTCCTCAAGCCAACTGAAATCTTTCTGCCAGCTTAGTGGACTTTGCGTCAGGCTCAAAATGGCCAGTGACTATCACATGATGCAGAACAGCCCAAGCGCCAAGTCTCAGCCGTCCAGTGCACCCTCAGCTGCTGAGGGTAGAGGGGTATGTCTACACTGGCGGATTCTTGCACAAGAACATCTCGCGCAAGGGTTCTTGTGCAAGAACTCTTGTGCAAGAACATGTCCACACTGCCATGTGCTTTTGCGCAAGAGCATCCATGGCAGTGTGGACACTTTCTTGTGCAAGAAAGCTCTGATGGCCATTTTAGCCACAGGGCTTCCTTGCGCAAGAAACCCCTGCCGCGTGTCCACACTGCCCTCTTGAGCGAGAGTTTGCACCTGTTAGAAAAGAGAATAGCTATTGCGCAAGAAGCCCTCTCTTCCAACGCCGTACTGTAAATCTTCTTGCGCAAGAGCGGGTGGGCAGTGTGGACACTCTGTGGAAGAATGGCCCTTCTTGTGCAAGAACCCGCTAGTGTAGGCATAGCCTAGGTGCGAAAGTCCTGGGACTCTGTTCATGTCATGTTGCCAGTTGAGCCTTTCAGGAAAGCACACATTTGAGGGGTTGGGTTTCTTACCATGAAAGGCTCTTCTGCCTACCTACCTGAACAGTTAGGCTGCCCGTCCACTCTCCTGTACTGCTCCCCAGTTTCATAAGTAACAACAAGTTGAATCTCTACTCCGGCACCCTCAGGACCTGACCATTGCTGAACCAGAGATTTATCCAAACCGCAGAAGGTCAGTATTGTCTAGCAGTATTCTCAACACTGCCACTGTGTACCGGGCTCTTAGAAGACATTTAGGGGTAAATTAGAGCTAAATAACAGCACAGAACACTGAGAGCCAGGACTGGTGGCTGTAAGAAAACTTTATGGGTCTGTGGGAAACCTGGTCACCCCCATGATAGGTGGCCATCTGGCTAACTAAAATCATGTCAGACTATGGATGTTGCCAGACCAGAGAGTGCTAGACTAGAGAGGTTCAACTGTAGCATGAAGTTATTTGTACCTTCTATGGGATGGCCAATAACTGAAGTGGGCCACATGCTAAGTTTATTTTTTGTCTCCTTGGCAGATTTCTAGCGGGTCACATGCACCTTTCTCCTGTTACTGGGCCAGATGCTGCTGCTTATTCAGGATACAACAGTACCTAAACAATTAGTAAAGTTGCAAGAGATTTGAAATACATCATCCATAAAGGAGCAGAGTTGAGCAATCTAGACGCACTATTAGCGCCTTAGCAGGTGTAAATTGGCATTACATCATTGGCTTGTATCTTTGAGGCTCACGCTGCACCTAGATGATCTTTAATCCCGGGATCCCAGCGCCCCTTACAAACACTCCATCCTTACATCTCACCATGCTCCTGGGGAATAGGACTGCATTATAAATATGTAAACTGAGTCACAGGGAGGCTTGTAGAGATAGGCCTGAGGCATGGAGCTTAGAGTCAAACTTCCTCTAACTTGAGGGGAATTTGGATCTTGGGTTTGGGGTTCAGATCATTGTTAATTTTGGATTTGGTTGGAGGGTGTTCAGGCTAAAATTTCGACTGGGATCACTTCTAGTTTAGGAACTTGCCCCAAATGACACACACAATCCGTGACAGAGCCGAGACTGGAATTCCAAAGTTCAGACTTCCAGTCTCCTTTCCTTGCACCAGACCCCACTCTCTCCTTGTTGGGTGCTAATGAATATTATTACCCCCCTCACACACCCCGGTTCGAGCAGATGCATTAGGATTCCCAAGGTATGAAAATGCTAAGGGTCTAAGAATCTTCTTCTGTGTGTGAGGCATTCTGTTATCTACCTGCCTGATCCAGGGTTTCATTTTTCATAGGGATGATGCATTCTCCGACAGTTTGAGTCAGAAAGCAGACAGCGAGGCAAGCAGTGGACCCTTGCTGGATGATAAAGCCTCATCAAAGAATGACATCCAGTCTCCAATAGATCATATTCCAGACTATGGATTCGGAGCAGTAATGGGCCGGTAGGGCAATTGATTCACTTCTGTATGACAGCAAAGGTGGTGTTATACTGTGAAAGACAAATAGACTATGACACACCTTTTAGGGCAGGAAAATTTAGAATTTCACAATTCAGTAAGAGCCAGAGAACAGCTAGTACCATTTATGCCTTGTTTAAATTAAGGGAGCCAAATGACTCCATCATTCAAACAGCCCCCAAAATATTTTGGTTGCCACTTCTTGGCATTCTCACCATGAGAAGACCCAAGCTAACAGGGGTGGTACACATTTTGGAAAGATCTGGGTTTTGACTTGCACAGCTGATACAAAGGGGATATCACAGCATGCAATCAAATCTGAAATGCCAGATAATGATCTAATTTAAGTGCCTCTCCATGCATTCTTTGCAGAGTAAGGTTGAGATCTGATGGAGCAGCCATCCCTCGTCGTCGGAGTGGAGGGGACACCCATAGTCCTCCAAGAGGAATGGGGCCTGGTATAGACACCCCTCCTCGAGCAGCAGCCTGTCCTAGCAGCCCCCACAAAATACCACTCAATCGAGGCAGGATTGAGAGCCCAGAGAAGCGCAGAATGGCCACTTTTGGCAGTGCTGGCAGCATCAATTATCCAGACAGGAAGGCCTTGTCTGATGGCCACCCACTGAGATCGACCTGTGGGTCTACGCGGCACAGTAGTCTTGGTGACCAGAAATCTCTGGAAGCAGAAGCACTTGCAGAGGTAAGAGGATTTTGAGACGGCTCCACGTGCTGTGGAGACGGGTTACAGTACAGAGTGCCTGTCATCTCAAAGCTCTTCACAATCATCTAGAGGAATCTTTTCACCTGCCACTGAAATGCAGCCACCTGCGGGATGAAGTGTGATGGCTGTTCATGGACAGGAAGTAAAAATGACTTCATTTGGAACTTTTTTTTGCGGGGGGAGAGGGCATTAATGAGACATAACTTAATTACCTCATTAAGAATTTGGCCAAGATACCCAGGGCTAATGTCTCTGCCTTTGGAAAATGCACTTTAGGTTTATTAGTAACCATATGTGGCCAGGACCTCACATTTTATATCTAACCCAAAAAATGTTCTCTCCAGTGACATGGTGCCCCATAACAGTATATTATGCTGCGGGTTCTGTGTTGAATCATTACTGCTTCCTAAATTGCCAACAACACATCCTGAGGAACTCTTAATGGAGATCGTCAAAATACCAGCCAGCCTGGGAGATCTTTTGAAATCAGAAGCTGAGGTCTGTCAGCTGCAGACCCACCTCACAACCAGGGCAACTCCACCTTAAACAGGTGTCAGGGGTGGTGGCCCAATGCAAGGCGGTGGCCCATTGGGCCTCTTGTGCCTTAGGGTTAGAGGGAGTTGGCATGGTGGGGCAGTCTTTCAGTACAGTTAGCCAGACAGTAGGAGTGGGGGAGCCTTTTCTTTGCCTAGACTCTGCGTCGTCCTCTGTGCAGGATGGTGGTTGGCTTGTCCAGAGGTTTGGTGCAGCTGTCTGATTTTGAGCAAGCACTTCCTGAGCTTTTCACACCTGTCTCTTCTGTGGGGGCTGTTGCCTGACACTGACATGTTGTTCCTTTTGTTGCTCCCTTGTTACTATGACACTTTTGCTACCGCAAGCCTAAGTCATCGCCCTGCATGATTTTTAAAGGTACATGGCATATTTTTGTTCTCAGTAATGGATTTGTTGTAAATACCCTTATTCTAGGCATACTTTTTCTTCAGGAAAATAGGGACTCTTTGTATTCCACACAGCTGGCCCCGTTCGCCCTTCAAAGCAGTGAACCATGTCAAACAGTGTTATCCCGCCCATGCCAGGGAGAGCTCTTTGTCTGCTTCACAAAGCCCCACCCTAGCACTTTCCTACTTGAGCCCATTATCCCCAACGTGGGAAGAAGTGCGGCGTGAGCATTGGTACGCAACAAGCTACAGCAGGCTGTGGAGGTGAAGTGAAAAGCGGAACCTTCCACAGAAATGCTCTGAGGTCTGGCTTAGCTGTGCCTTGTGCCACCTTTGCCCTCCAGAGAGCCCAGGTCAGTCTCGGGAGCAAGTTAGAGCAGTTGGGGGCTGCTCTTCTACCAGCGTTTTCCCTCTGGGGTCACATGGGCGTGGGCTGGTGAATATTTCAGCTTGGGAATATTTCTTGTTGCGATTGTTTGCTGGGTGGTGACAAACCAAAAGGTGCAGCTAACAATGTATTTAAAGAATAGTCAAATCCCGTTTCCTCCTCTGCGATTTGATTTTCTTTGTTTACTTCCCACATGGCTGTTTGTTTGGCTGAGGCAACTGATCTGCCTCTGTCAGTTACACACTCTGCTTCTTATGCACTAGTTCCTGATAATGGCCCTCCAGCGTTCCCTCCCATTTTCCCCAGGCATATGCAGAATGAATTTTATTATGGGCGCCAGTGAGGCGATGTGTGGCAGGGGTGGGACCAAGCAGTTGCGGAGCAGGCGGAGGGTTAGGGTGTGGGGTGGTAAGGTCTCTGGCTGGGTTGCGGGCTCTAGGGATGGGGCCAGGGATGAATGGTTCAGCATGGAGGAAGCTCATGGCTGGGGCAGAGGCTTGGTATGGACTCCATCTGGGCGTACAGGCTCTGGCTGGAGGGGGATGGGAATGACGTGTTGGAGTGCAGGCTGCAGTGGGGAGAGGGGACTCACCCCAGCCCCCTCTCCTCACAGCAGCACCTGGGCTAGAGGGGGAGCGGTGCCTCTCTCTGCCACAGCCCTGTGTGCCTGTGTAGCTGAGGGAACTTAGTTGGCCCTCTGAGTTGCAAACACTGCTGGGAGGGACAGACCACAACTAAGGACTAGGGATGTGAAGGACTAGTCAACTATCCAGTAAGCAAATGCCTATCAGATAGTCAACAGGCTAGTCAACTAGTTGCTCTCCCTCCACCTCCCCGCTTCCTCTATCAGAAAGAGGCAGCAAGGGGTGGGGAAAGAAGGGGTACTTCAAAGAGGCAGCGCTGCTTGAAGCCTGGGGCCAGACCCCAGACTCCCTGCAATGCTGCCACTTTGAAACGGTGCAGGGAGACCAGCATCAGGCTCCTTCCGGTATTTCAAAGCAGCAGCGCCACGTAGAGCCCGGGATCAGCTAGTGTCTACATGGCGTTTTCGCCTTTAGAATGTAGCAATAACCCTAGGGCTGTTGCTACACTTCAAAGATGGAATTGTCCTATCGACTTATTGGATAGTTGATGCAAAATGCATCAACTATTCGATTAGTCAATTAGTCAACATTTAACATCCTTACTAAGGACAGACCAAAATATAAAATGGTTTTCTTAATCCATGTTAAAATCATGGGCCTGATTGTCAACTGGTATAAAACAGTAATTCTACCAAAGTCAAGGGAGCAACGTCAGTTTACACCACCTTAAGATCTGGCTCTGTGAAAGTAAAACTAATTTTGCAAATTGATTATATTTAATAAAATCTATCTGGGTCCTAACACGAGTGATTTCCTCTTGCTGCTGCTGCTTTGAACACTATCCAACATCACAACAAACTTTCCAAAAGCTAGACAGTAAAGACTTACCACATATCTGTGACAGTTGATACAGCAAGGGATGCATCTCTGATCAGTGAAATGCAGCCATCTCTAGGGAAGCACTTGGTAACTGCTTAGAAACACAGCAACACTGCATGATAACTTAGATCATAGAATAAACAATGTTGCATCAAACTGCATAAAGGAGGCAGGCAAAAATTAATTCCCTCCCCTGAAATTTCACTAGACTCTGCATTGCAATTGGAGTATTCAGGGCTTGCTGCCTTTGAAATTGTTGCCAAAACACCCATTGATATCAAAGGTGCAGGATTTCAGAGATGTGTGGTGCTTACCTGTGGTCAGGATCTGGGGCTTGCATCTACTTCTCAAGTGGCCAGATCACAAGAAGATGTAAGTACCAGCACCATGTGTCAGTGCAGTTGCAGAGGCTCAGCAGATCTCAGGCTTATAAGGCACATGTGATAGTAAGGCAGAAAACAACTGCACTGATGCCGAGACGGGGTAAAGCTCCACTTGATGGCAGAGTTAAGTGCAGGAAAGCCCAAGTAATACTGAACTTCAGGGATGCTACTAACGCTTTTGCTTCCTGTATTGACAGGACATTGAGAAGACCATGAGCACTGCTCTGAATGAGCTGCGTGAGCTGGAGAGACAGAACACTGTGAAGCAGGCTCCGGATGTCGTCCTTGACACCCTGGAGCCGATGAAGAATCCTCAGGGAGGCTCTGTCAACTCCGAACCTGCCAGCCCACTTCACACCATCATGATCCGAGACCCTGATGCTGCCATGAGACGCAGCAGCAGCAGTACCACCGAAATGATGACTACTTTCAAACCGGCCCTCTCAGCCCGGCTCGCTGGGGCTCAGCTTAGGCCTCCACCCATGAGACCAGTCCGGCCAGTGGTTCAACACCGATCGAGCAGCAGTAGCAGTTCAGGAATGGGGAGTCCTGCAGTGACACCCACAGAGAAGATTTTCCCCAATAGCTCTTCGGATAAATCCGGCACCATGTAGCTCTGCAGCAAGGGATTCTTAGTTGAGGGGTGGAAAAAGTCAGGGTCTGGATTTTTGGGGTGGAAACTGCAACTCTGCAAACCCTCATTCATTAAAAGGAAAAGACAGAAGAATTATGCTCCGAAGAAAAGTTCAGTAGGGAAACCCGTGGATAGGCCTGAGGCCTAACAATTTCATAATAGAAATACACATCCATACAGAAGCGTTTTACCAAGATTGCAGTAAAACTCTATGGCAGAATAAGATGGCTGTCCTGCGTATTGTCACTGGAGAATATACAATCTGTGTAGAAGTATATATAAAGTGTACAAAGTTCAATATTTTTTTTTAGTAGATTTACCTCAGAAATTTGCCCTGAAATTTCCTCTCTAGACTTATTTGGGTGATTTTAATTTTGTTTTGTTTTGAGAATACTTGTGCGTGCGTGTGTGGAGCAACTGTGCATCAAGCAATACAATATCAATCCTGGAATTTCTATTCTGCAGTAGTTGATATTAAAAGAAAAAAAGACAGGCTATTTTTTTGCTCAACTTGACCTACCGAGAAGAGATTGAAATGCATCTAGTGACAGTTCTCCTCAAACTAGGTGGGTTTCTTTTTCTTTACATTCAGTCCTAAGATTTCTTCGTTTCACCTCTGAATCTTGCTGCAGTTACACAGCTAGTAGGTTGTACAGAATATGATACAGCCAAATGAAACATGTTATTCCTTTAGTTCATATATAGGGATTAAGTGTATAAATACCTACTCTACGACATAGCACAGTGTTAGGTGTGTACAAAAAGAAATCACAAAACTTAGATTGTCTTGAAGATTTCAAAACGACAAGGACCAGTAAGAAACGTGTGGTAAAAAATAGACTAACTTATAAAATATCGAAACTTTTCATTGACCTTTTATTTACTAATGACATCTTAACACAATGGGACTAAACAGGCAAGGAGGCTTTGAAAAGATAACATTCCTTTATTTAAAGTTGCACAGCAGTACAAGAGGGTCTTGATTCAGATTGTCTTCTTGCATGAAAAGCATGAGCCATATTTGACCATATCAGACGCGTAACTGATCTGATGGGGTGATATTTTGCACTTTCTGTACTGTACTATATAATACAGCAGTTTGAGTTTATGCAAAAGAAGTTACATTTTATTTTTCCTCTGAACATTTAACCTAGAGAAAAATATGCAGAAAGAACTAGGAGATGCATGATACTTTGATAACTAAGTCTCTTCTCTAATCACTGAATACAAGACACTCCATGTTCCTTTTTATCACTTTTGTATTACTTCTTGACCATATTTTCATACAGTTGACCTGTGGTTTAATTTTGGTTATTTGCATAAATCATATGTCATCTGAACCCAAATAGATCTTGATGCGTCTCTCAAACTCCACACAGATGCTGCACTAGCATTTTTCACACTTTAATTCCTTTTTCTTAATCTGATTTCTCCTACAGTAGCTGTCATTCAGCAAAATAAGTGAACAAACCTTGCTGTCTGGTTGGGAGTAAAGATTAACATTCAGCTTCTTTCAACATCCCATGTCACGTTTTTTAAGTTCTTTTGCTTTTCTATCTGACACCTCAAGAGCCACCACTGAACGCAGAATTTTTCAAATCTCCAGCTGAACAATCCAATGTTTCTGTCAGAGACTGGACAGATGGAAAAGACCGATGGGGTGATCTAGCCCTTTGAATCTTATCATGTTAGCACTTCTCATTTGAGAGTCCAATCCATAACTTACCTATGTGCATAAAACAATGGGAAGCCCTATAGTTTGTGCAAGGTAACATTTACATTTACTTGACTGGATATACAGGAATCTTCACACAGATCCAATGGAACTGATTAGGTGTTCGTTCTTATTCTGTGTCCAGTGCACAAGCATGTTTCACTTCCACATATCCTCTTCTCTTAACTGTCTCTTGCCTGTTCTAGTCTATTTATATATTGCTGTACTTGCTTAAATGCTGGAAAGTAACTGTTAAAATGTAAACTGTAAAAAGAAAATAGGTTAAAATTAGATGAAAGCCAATGCCACTCACCAAATCTTTGCACTTAGTAGATAGCTCAATGTAAAAAAATAATAAAATAAAACACAAACCTAACCTTTCAGTGTACAGTGTGTGTGTGGGGGGGGGGAAGTACTGTATGTAGTGATTCTATTGTTCCTCAATATAGTATTACCTGAGGAAATGGTGTTTACGTACTCATCTATTAACATTGTTGACATTTGTAATTATCAGAATTAATTCATGTTGATGATTATTTTTCTTCATGATTTTTTCCTGTTTCCTAACCCTGAGGTCATTGCCTTTGTCATTATGGGCAGCTGATGTTCAAACGGTCTGTCGGTCTGTTCTAGTAATGAATCAACAAATGTGCTTTTGGGGCAGGAGAAAGGCCCCCATTTTGCACAGTTGTTGCATAATCATTGCCAGTTATTTTTTCCACTTAGTTCCTGGAGAACACTCACTTTGGTAGTCTGACTTTATGTGTATATATATATTCAACAATGACTTAATAACAAAACCATCTTCAGTTATTTTTCCTCCCCTCTTTAAAAGATATGGCACAAACTCCAGTGTCTTTTTTACATTAAATTATTGCCTTTTATTTTTGCCTTGTTTTTTAATGCTATTATTTTCTTATCTTTAAGTGCCTTTTGAGCACTGGAACAAATGCTTGGAATTAATGTACTTAGAGCTGTATACAGATCATGATTTCATATGTACATTGAGGGCCACCGATGGGGTGGCTGGGGGCACAAGAGGCAGTTGCCCCTAGGACTCAGTGATTTGAAAGGGCCCAGGACTCCGGCTGCCAGAGCCCTGTGTGGTGCTGTTTGCGCAGCGCTGAGGGCTGGGTAGGGGAGGTGTGGCACAGTCTGGGCAGTGGGCTGCCCTACCTGAAGTCCCACTCCTTCCAACGAAGTCTGTCACCAGCCCTGTGTGCAGTTACATTGTGCTATGGGTGTATTGCTTTTCAACTCTTTAAAAAAAGACATTTTATTCAATTTTTAAAAGGACCCCATTTTAATATTACAGTCAAATTGCATTGTAAAGAACTACTGTAGATCTAAAAAACATATTTTTCTGTAGTTTAGCTCAGCATAAAATTTAAACCACTTGCATTGTGCTATGGAACATAACTGGAACCTACTCATATTTTGAGTAACTTCATCTTGATCATGTGTACCTCTATATAGACTGTTGCCTTGAATTTGATCTCTGTTCTGTTCACTTAAGGGTACTGTGAAATTTACAGTCTTCGTATTGGTCAAAGCAGCAGCTGGAAATGTCCATCCAGTCGGACCCTTTTATTTTGAAAACTGTTCCAAGCAATGAAGTTTCACTCATTTGGTAAAAATACGGAAAGATAACAGAGAGCCCAAGTCTCCAAGACGGGCCAGTGGTGGTGACAGAAAGGTACTCTTTAACGGGAAGTTGATTCTCTGCTGTGCAGAGAACATTCAAAAGTCTTGAATCAGATCCCTCAGTTGCTCTGAGTCTTTGCTTCCCACAAAACAAATTGCTTTTGCTCTATTGAAGTTACTGCTGCTAACTCCCAGAAGTAAGGAGTCAGCAGGGTAGCCATCCTTTGACCTGTTTCCCCAGAGGCTCATGGAGTGGTCTTTCTGTTGACCCAATGATGCATTTAACGGTGCTGACTTAAAAGCAATTGCACCCATGCTGACATTGGTTCTCTACAGGCTCTCCTAAATGACCATTGTAATTGCCAGTCCCTTTAATGATAATGACAGTGCACTTTTCTTCCTTAGACTGAAGTATACCTGGATAGGTTCTTTTTGTAAATCCTGGGCCATATTCTTTACTAGCAGTGTTGCTGTTTTCACAGTATGTCAGTAGACCTCCCGATTCTGACCTGCTTCTGAGTGGCTGTTTTTTGTTCATGCCAGAAAACCTTAGGAAACTGCCTTGTATAATGATTGTTGTCCCTCCTATGGATATTGTCTCTGTACTGTATGATAAAATGCCATTTGGTTAGAATGTCTGATTGGATCCTTTGTCATGTATGCTGATGATGCCATGTAGATCAAGCCACTGGTTGGATGTGGACTCATCCTGTTGAATAAAACTGCTTAACTTTTCTCAGTAATATTAGTCTTGATTTCAAACCCCCTGGAATGTAAACACTGTAAACACTGGGCAGATGTGCCTTTCTTGGCATTTATTGGGTACATTTAGTAACAAATAAAAGAAGATGTTACAGTAGTGTCCAAAGACCTGCATCAGGACTGGGCCTGTGTCCTGACCACTGCACAAAACACAAGATGGGCAAAGAGTTTGAAATCTGTGACGATAACTGACTTACTAAGGTGGGAGGGAAAGCACAAAAATAAATACAACTGTTATATGCAAACATGCTTTGTTTTGTTTGTCATTCTCTCTCTCGCTCACCCCCACCAATCACGACCTGGAACAGGTTTCTTCATAGTCTTGAGAAGGAATTTAAAGGAGGAGAGGGTATGGTCTTGCTTTGATCATGGTGTATCATTTACTGTGCAGTCATTATTAAAAAGACAGAGTTAGTAGAGAGTTGCTTTTGAGTTAGCCATTTGAATTAGAAAAATTGTTAGCCTGCTACAGGTCTTCAGGTTTGATTGTGCTACACTGAACCTGATTATTTGGGGTGTGTTGAGCTCATGGACTAAGAATTCTGGAGAGAGTTTGCTATCTCTACAGCTGGATAATAATTGAGAGGATGGGTGGTAGGAGTTGCAAAGAAAAAGGGGCAACTAGAACTGAAAACTGCAGCCACTTGACTGTGGTTTGGTAGCAAGAGATGAGTCCAGCTGAGTACATTAACTTGTAGGCCTATTGAACAAAGGCAGACAGTGTTTACACCAGATGCTTGCAGACAAAATGCTGTAGCTGCAGTTGCATGGAATATTGGCCAAGGATATGATCTCAAATTGCACTGCTGTGCATACAAGGGCTGTTTGGGCTAGACCTACGTAATGGCTAATTCACAATGAGCCACTGGTGACTACCCAACCATCAGTACAGGAACAGATGGTGGGACTGTCCAATCAGCACATGGGACAACATTAATTTTCTACTTACCTTTCAAATTAAAGTCCAAGTCACTCCAGATCTAATTCTTATGATGTCAGTGATTGAGGCCTAAACATGTTTAAACTGGCTTTTTTTTTTTTTTTTTTTTTTTTTAAATCTGGCAAAACTAGCCGAAGAAAGAGTAGAAGAAACTGCCTCCTTTGGGCTATGACACATGAGTAAGATGCCAAGAGAAGAAACATTTGTGCCAAAATTTCAGTGGAGATATACTAGTTTACACCAGCTAATGTGAATGGAGCCCTGCTGATTAACACCAGCTGCAGATCTGTTCCAACTAAACCATTGCGTGTACCTCTAAAATTGCATTTAACATTTATATCAAACTTTAGAAAATGGCCTGATTCTCCTCTCAGCTAGTTAGTGTAAGTCAGGAGTTCACTGTGCTAAAACCAATAAAATTAAATTGGCATACAGACCAAAAAATTGTTTGTTAAAATGCTCTTCCTCCCAATCCAGGCTGAGAAATGGAAAGAGAATGTACCATGAATAGGGCTGTTTCACACATCTGCAGCATCTTTCCTTTCCAACCCTCTTAAAAATTACGGTGAAATTCCCACTGAAATGCAGCCATTTCTGGGGAGGAACATAGCAGCTGTTTGAAGTACACAGTAACCCCACAGTTATGGCAGTACGTGATGGGAAATATGAAATCCATTTGAAACTGCAGGGAAAGCTGAGGCAAAATGGAACTGATGCCAAATGGCAACAAGGAGAGAGGAACCAATGTCTCTACTCTTAGTTACAATTTATGGAAATGTTGCAATTTAGGGCAAAAGAAAATAAGTATAAAAGGACCCCCAGTCTCCAGCGATCAACCAAAGACTGAGGTGTCTGGTATTGATTCCTGTTCCCTCTTGAACATCCCATGGTGCTGTGAATATAGTAATGGTTTTCTTTTGAAAGGAAGTGGTGTTAACAGCACTCTCAGTTGGCCAGTAGATGGTGCTACTCAAAGCAACACCAGTTTTTCTCCTTTTTCAGATGGGCTATATTGCACAGATGCTTGCAGTCTGCAGCTTTATGCAAAGGGCAGGTGCTAAACAGTGATGTAAAGTATAATGCAACAGAGTTGTTGACTCAAGTCCCACGACTTGAACTCAAGTCCGACTTAAGTCGCCTAGGTGACTCGACTTGAGACTCAACTCAGGTTCATTGTCTGTGACTTGAGTCTCGACTTGAGACTTGCTAATTTTGTTAAATCGACTTGGTGAAAAAATTGTCCGAAAATGCCGATATTGATGGCTTGTACAAAAGTGACTTGACATTTTTTAAATTAAGACTTGAGACTCGACTTGGGACTTGATTCGAAAGTGACTTTAGAGACTCGAGACTCGACTTGAGACTTGAACTGTAGTGACTTGAGACTAGACTTGGACTTGACAATGACGACTTGAAGACAACACTATAATGCAAGCTCAGGATTTATGTCAACACTTTTTGTGCTATGCATTGTCTTGGCATCTCAAGCTTAGCTGTCCAGTTCAATACACACCTTTTTGTTCCTCTGTATTCCAGCACAGTAAATACAAGGGTTATCCCACAAGTACCAGAGAACCTGGGCTAGCAACTGACGAGCATGTTTATGCAATTGCTAAATTTTATTTTTCTGATTGAAAAGGAAGGATTTCACATTTCCCAGATTAGTCTTTTCAATGGCTGAAATTCATCGTCCTCTGGGATTCTCTTTGAATCCCCCCGTCACACATCATCTGTTCATTCATACATCTCTGCACTGCTTAAAGGTAAAGTTTTGTCGAGTACATTTTTTGCTGACTAGGTCTTCTAAGATTTAGGAGTTTGGTTCCTCTAAGCCCGATGCACTTTGTGTTGCTTTCTGCAGTTGTGTGCAGTGTGAAGGCAAAACCATGGTAACCTGGTAATGCTTTTGGCCTGTTTTTCAAGGCCATCTACACCTGTACAAAGTGCAGAGCAGGGATAAATCAGATTTAGTGTGACTTTGGGCCTCATCTGCAAAGTTGGGATGTGGATCTGAATGGCAGCCCAAGCTTCAATAGAAGAAATCATTTGGGAATCTAAGAGGCAGCAGGAGTTGACTGTTCCAGGGCTCCTTGAATGGAAAGTGCTCATTGGACCAGCTGTGGATGTGCTGAGTCATTGAAAGCATTGGTAAAGAACATATCTGTTCATGTTTAACTGGACTTTTTTTCCCCCTAGCTTGTCAATATTTTTTCCTTTAAAAAAAAAAAGTCTAGCATTCTTCAGCCTCCTGTCTCCCTCCCTCTCTCCCGAGGTCTCTAATCTCTATGATTCATCCTCCCATCCTGAGCGCCTAAGCCAGTTGCAGAAAAGACCCATTGCTTTTTGCTCTTGAAAGCTGTCTGGAGAACAGTGCGCTACGCTGTATATACACAATGATGGATATCTAAATGTAGACCCACGTACAATTTTCAGAAGTGGCAAAGAGTCAGATTTTCAAAGTTACTTAGATACCTAAGGATGCAGAGGGTGCCTAGTGGGTTTTTCAGAACTAGCTCCTAATGAAATCAGTGAAAATGGGGCATGTTTATAACTCACTGGTCACCTATCTGCATCTTTAGACACCTAAATACTTTTGAAAAACCTGGCCCGAAGTGCCTGTAACTTTTAAAAATGGGACTTAGTCTCCTATGTCACTTAGGTCCTTTTGAAAATTCTGTTGCCAGTTGCATAAGAAAGTATCATGAATGTAGCTAAATTGGTTTAGAAACTCAAAACTTAGCAGAACTTTTGTCTAACAGTAAGATAGTAATTCAGTCTGTAGCCCCATTCAGTTCCTGGACCCTGGAGAGACTGCCAACCGAGGGGGCTAGTTAGTGCCTTTTGATAGTTAGTATTATTACAGCAGCACCTAGAGGCCACAACAGTGATCAAGACCTCTTTGTGCTAGGTGCTGTACATACAGCGAGTCGTGCCATTCCCTAAATGGCTCAGTCTCCATAGAGAGAGATAAATGATGGGAAAGGAAATAGAGAGGTGAAGTGATTTGCTCAAGGTCATTTAACAGGTGAATTGCAGAGTCAGGAATAGAACCCAGGTCTCCCAGCTCTAGTCCTGCATTCTGTCAGCCTGACCTCTTGTGATATGCACAGCCATCTAAGAAGTTGAGCCCATTAACATTAGCTTGTGCAGATTAATATTTCTCAAGAAACGCAGAGAGCTGCTTTGGCAGGAAGCATTTGGAAAGCAAACTGTTTTTCTTTAGAAATATTATTACATCCATCTATGTATTTCAGAAATCTGTCTGTCCATCTGTGAGTCTATTTGTTCAAGAACTCTTCCTAAACAATAAGAGCTAGGACTACCAAATTTGAAATACATCTTCCTCTTACCCTAGCTTAAAGCAAGGTCAGGGTTTGGTTGTGCCAGCACAATGGAATGTGCCTGGAATTCAATTTTTTTCTCTTAAAATGGAAAGGGAGGAGTTTGGTAAAAGGGAGTTATGTTGTGGATTGACCGTGGGGCCAGCAAGTACCCCAGAGGGAAGCCACTGGCTGGTAGCAGCCAACACCCTAGACTGCCGTGGGGAGCAGATGTTGCTGCCCCCAGGCTGGGCCTGGGGAGTACCAGCATGAGGCCTGTACAGCCTCTGCCGGCCAGGCCTGGAGAGTTCCAGTGGGAGGCCTGCACAGCCCCGCTTACCCATCTCTGGGCTGGGCCCAGGGACTGCTGCAGCCCCCTCACCACTGTGTCAGCTCTAGGGCAAAGCTGGTGGCTAGGTGCATGGCTCCCCAGCAGCTGGGGTGTGCGGTCCCCTTCTCTGGGCCCCACCCCCATCCTGGGCCAGACCCAGGTAATGCTGAGTAAGTCGTCTAGTATATAATATATAGTAACCCAATGTCTGAGAGTCTGTAACGCTGAAATGCTGGCTGTTCCCTCTGGGTGGCGCTGTTGCTGAAATGCTGGCTGTTCCCTCTGGGTGGCGCTGTTGCTGAAATGCTGGCTGTTCCCTCTGGGTGGCGCTGTTGCTGAAATGCTGGCTGTTCCCTCTGGGTGGCGCTGTTGCTGAAATGCTGGCTGTTCCCTCTGGGTGGCGCTGTTGCTGAAATGCTGGCTGTTCCCTCTGGGTGGGTGGCCCGTGCTGCATGGGGAGTGTGGGGCCCAAACGGCCGCTTGCTCCCCCATGGCAGCCCGGCTGAATGGCGCAGAAGTCAGCCGAGCACCACGGCGGTAGTGGAAGGGGGGGTGGGGCGGTGATATGTGGCATGACAGCGGCTCCAGACCCTGCCCCAGGCCATGAACATTAACGTCTCGCCCCTCTTCGCCTCCTGCCATGGCACTCGGCTGACTTCTGCGCCGCTCAGCCAGGCTGCCACGTGGGAGCAAGTGGTGCAAGCGACTGTTTGGGTCCACACTCCCAATGCAGCACTGGGAGCACGGAGCCCAAAAGGCCATTTGGGCTCCGCAGTCCCTCGAGTGAGAGGCAGGAGGGGGAGGAGAAGAGAAAGAGAGAGGCAGGAGGCGGAGGAGAGCTGAGAGAGAGAGAGAGAGAGAGACCGGAGGCTCAGGAGAGAAGACTGACATGGAGGAGAGACCTGAAAATCCTGTTTTATGACGGGCTAATTGGCTAGGATATAATAATTATCATGGTAGGAGCACCACAGGACCACGATATGACTGTGCCCACTGCCCTCCATCCATTGATCTGGCTCCTGATTATTTCCCAAATAGATGGTGTGTAATATGGGGAAGTCTCCTGCATGTACCCTTAGCTGGTGGGGACACTTCTCTGCCCTGCTTCATGCCCTCTCACCCCACTGCCTTCCTAACCCACATCAGAACCTGCTGTGTGTAAGCACTTGAGGGAGTCCTGGTATAGTGAGGCCAGTATGTTCCCCCGTGTAGACAAACTAACCTAGATGTACATCAACATCTCAAGGTCTAGGTCAGCATAGCTACCGTAAATGTGATATATGAATAAAAACAGTGACTATTGTTCACTTTTGTCCATTTGAGCCATCTTTATGGTACACAGGAATGTGTCCGTAAGAAGTTAGGGTGTCCATACTTTTTTTTCTATGCTGTTCATAAAAACAATTTTCAGCAGTTGGCTACCCTGGTCTGTGCTAAGCCATGGTTGCCCTCCTTCCAAGCTGACTGCCGTGTGTTCTCTATGGGCATGTGTACACTATGAAATTATTTTGAAATAACTAAATTAGAAATACTCCCCTCCCCCCCCAAAAAAACTATTTGGAAATAAGCTTATTCCCCAAAGAAAGCAGGAGTACAGATTTTGAAATAACCAGCCCGTTATTTGAAAATACCTGGCTTGGTAGTCTGGACACTCCGCTTATTATTTTGAAATAACTCCCTAGTATAGACCAGGGTTTAGTGGCCTGTATGTAGCTCAGAATGATCTTTAGAGGGCACCATCATTCCTCTGCCTGTGGCTCTCATATAAAGCAGAGGCCATTGACTGTGTCCCTGTGGTGCTGTCTCTGCCCTCTCTGCTGCAAATAACTAACTGCACCTTCCTCCCTGCCTCATGATTAATCACTTTTGGCACCTCTATGCTGATTCTACAACAGACACACTGTATTTCTCACTGCTGCCTTCACCTCCCCTGCTCCCTGCATACTGCCTGCCCCATGAAATCTGCCTCCTTTGCAGACATTTCCCTCGCTTCTTTCATCCTCGCAAAAATTGCTCCCTCACTCTCCTTAAACACTTCATCCTCTCTGGCTCATTCTTGCTTATTATTGCGCTTGGATCCTCAGTCTTCGAGTAAGTGTCTTTCGTTATCTGGGTTTGTTTAGTTTGAAAAAAAGAAGATGGAGAGGGGATATGATAGCAGCTTTCAAGTACCACCTAAAAGGCTGTTACAAGGACAAGGGAGAAAAATTATTTTCCTTACCTCTGAGGATAGGGCAAGAAGCAATGGGATTACATGGCAGCAACACGGTGGTTAAACACTGGAATAAATTGCCTAGGAAGGTTGTGGAATCGCCATCATTGGAGATATTTAAGGGCAAGAGGTGGCCAGATGGCTGGATTCAGCCTGCCAAGCCCCTGGATCTAGCCCACTGCCACTTCGCTGGGACCCTTAGGCACAGAGCATCTCATGCTTTAAATGGCTGGCTGTTCTGTGCTCTGGATGCTGAGATGGGAGAGGGTAGGCGTTGTGTGCTGCCCCACCTCCAGCAAAATCTCTCAGCTCTCATTGGTCAGTTTCTGGCCAATAGGAGCTGAGAAATTTTGCTGAGGGTAGGTCAGTGTGTGAAGTGTCCCTTCCTCCCTGCCCACCCTCCAAGCCCGGAGCAGAGCCACATCAAGTAGCCTGGGACTGCATCTCAGGTTCCTTCAGGGCTGCTGTCTGGGAGCCACCTTGGTAAGTGCCTCCCAGCCACAGTATGCCTCTGGAACCCCACCCTTTCTGTCCCCCCAACTGCCTGCCCCAGGCCACCACCCACATCCTCAGTACCCTTCCCCCCCAGGTCACAACTCCCTCTTAGATCCTGCACTTTCTCCTACACCCCTCCCCCAGGCCATACTCCTCTTCTGCACCCACACCCCCTCCCTGCACCCTATTTCCCTGCCCTAGGTCACCACCCAAACCCTCTGCACCCCCTTCTCCCAGGTCACAATGCCCTCCCAGATCCTGAACCTCCTCCTAGAGCCCCTCAACCAGGCCAGAATCCAATCCTGCACCCATACCTTCTCCTAGACCCTTAACCCCAAGCCCCTGCCCCAGATCACAGCCCCCTCCTTCATCCAAACTCCCTCTCAGACTCCACACCCTCTCCTGCATCCCAATTCCTTACCCCAAACACCCTTCTGCACTCAACCTCTGTCCCAGACCCTACATCTCCTCCATAGAAAAGTGTGGCCCTTGACCTCTTGCCAAAATCTTGGAGTGGCCCCCCGATTAAAATTATTGTCCACCCCAGGCTAGACAGACCCTTGTCAGGGATGATTTTAGATGGTGCTCGGTCCTGCCGGGAGGGTAGGGGGCTGGACTTGATGACCTTTCAAGATTTCCTTCCAGTTTTAGTATTCTATGATTCTATTATTACCCTGTTGAGGATGTTTTTATGTTTCTTGGTTTTTTTGCAGCGTAGTTTCTTGTTGATTAACTTCCTTGCCAGCATGTCTCCTTGGAAAAAACCTTGTCCCTGATGATGGCATTATGGAGTTTAGGGCCAGAAAGGACCACCAGATCATCTGGTCTGATCGCCTGTCTACCATAGGCCACCAACACCCCCTGCACCTATACGACTCTGATTTGACAGTCCTGATGGAGCTTAAAGCAACATTATCTCCAAGAAATTCATGGTACATCTTAGTTATATTTGCACTTTCACCCAGCTGGGCAACGTATAGTGCTTTGGATCCAAGAATACAGCATCTTTGCAATGCAGAGAGATGTCTCAACCCATCAAACAAAAGCAAATGTCAAAATGGGCTTAAAACAAAGATTATTTTAGTGCCCTATCTAGTGAAAACAGGACAAAAGAGATTTTTTTTTAAAGAAACCAAAGCTGCGAAGTAAAAGCCCATTCAATAGCCTGTAAAAGCTGCAGATTCTTATCAGGAGCTAAAAACTGTGGGCTGGGCTAGTTACTTGCTGTTAAAGGATTAACTCAAGCCATTTAAGTGGATATTAAAGCCATAATGAGCACAGGAGGGCATCTTACATTGCGGCTGTACTACGTTGTGAGCTCCTTTTGTGTTCATTTCTGTTGTCGGTTTGTGAACTGTCTCCGATTGCCTGTTCGGGCTGTGATAAGGGGCCAAACCTCTTCTGTGCTAACTGGATTTAAAATGCCATTGTTTGTCTCGTAAACATTTGGAGCTTGCTCGGATTTTCATTGAAATCAGCTGCAGCCAAGTAGGCAAAAAGGGCACCGGATGTGCAGGAGATACAGCACTAAGGTTGGATGTGATTTCAGTCATGCACCCTTGTCTATTCTGGTCATTGTAACTGTCCGTGGACTTGAGGAGAATGAGCGCCTAGTCCATGAATGAAGGAATTAGGCTGCCTGTGGGCCTTGTTTTTACAGCCTTTGCTCCTCTTTGGTGCCTCAAATTTGCATGATAGGGGCACAGACATTTCTGATTGTACTATAGGTCAGGCAATGGGGCACCTGGGCTTTGTTTTCACCTGCCATTATTAGCAGGCCGAAAGGTGTGGGTGCAGGAAAGAAAGTCCCTCTTCCCAAAGCAGCCTTACGGCTTTCGGGACAGAAGTAACATGTATCTAGGTGTACAACTATTAAAAGCCAAAGTGAGAGCCCACAGACGTTAGTTCGAATTAACTTTGATAGGCGCTACACAAGCGCTCCGCTAGTTTGAACTTAATTCGAACTAGCGGAGCGCTTAGTTCGAACTAGGTAAACCTCATTCTACGAGGACTAAGCCTAGTTCGAACTTACTAGTTCGAATTATGGGGGGTGTAGCCCCTTAGTTCGAACTCTCCAGCCTTCCACAAACTTTGGGCAGGGACACCACTCCTACCCCCTGGCTAATAGCACTCCATGGACCCAACCTCCATGACTTTATCTCACTTCTCTTTAAACTCTGTTCTAGTTCTAGCCTTCACAGCCTCCTGCAGCAAGGAGTTCCACAGGTTGACTCTTTGCTTTGTGAAGAACAACTTTCTGTTACTAGTTTGAAGCCTGCTACCCATTCCTTTCCTTTGGTGTCCTCTAGTCCTTCTATTATGGGAACTAATGAAGAACTTTTCTTGATGCACCCTCTCCACCCCACTAATGCTTTTATAGACCTCTATCATATCCCCCCTCCATCTCCTCTTTTCTAAGCTGAAAAGTCCCAGTCTGTTTAGCCTCTCTTCATATGGGACCTGTTCCAAACAGGTTCCAAACCCCTCATCATTGTAGTTGCCCTCCCCTCTCCCACCCTCTCTCTTCCCCTCTCCCACCTCCTTTTCCCAGTCTCCCCCAGTTTTGTTCAATAAAGAGAGATTCTATTTTTGAACACAATTGTCCTTTATTTTGTACATCAGGAAGGGGGGCTAGGGAAGGGTAAGTGGAAGGAAGTGAGGGAGGAATGGGGTACGAGCCCCCGATGGGGAGGACTGGGCTGGCTCTGCGGGCTTCTGGGGGTGGAACCTCTCCTGCAGCCCCCCAATTGCCGCCTCTCCCCAGATGGCAGCCTGTGGCAAGTGCAGCCGGTCTGATGGCCGAGTGCTGTGATGTGCCCAGTGTGGGTACTCCGGGCAATCCAAGCCAGGACTGCTTTGCAAGCGGGGCACCCCTGAGAACTGTCTGTCCGGGGTGGGGGTCAGGTCCCTTTAAGCACAGCCCTCGGCTAGCCTGAGGCAGCATCTCCACGCTCTAAGTCCTCATCTGATGCCCTGCCGGCACTGCTTCCGGCCATCCTTAACCCCGGTTCAGGGTCCACTCCGTGTGGACATGCTAGTTCGAATTAGCAAAACGCTAATTCGAACTAGTTTTTTAGTCTGGATGCGCTAGTTTGAATTAGCTTAGTTCGAATTAACTAATTCGAACTAAGTTAGTTCGAATTAGCACTGTAGTGTAGACATACCCACAGAGACCTGGGATCAAGTCACTGCACAGAGATTCTAGCCATCCAACCTGAGAAGGCAATTGCTGTCAGTCCCTCCTTGCAGCACTCAACCACTGCGTGAGCCCCGGCCCCAGGAAATAAAGAAGAGTCAAGACAGAAACAAGCTGATGGGATGGTCTAGGGTGTTTTTTCAGAGACCCCCCCTGCTACTGGGCTCTTTGTGCATGGATAGCAGGGGGGAGGCTCCCACTCAGACCCCCTCACCCTACCTTTCAACCAGACCCTGCACTCCCAGCCCCATCTGCATCCATTTTGTCATCATGGGTGGCTGGCTGGTGGTCTGCAGAAAGGTCTGCATTGAGTGGGGTGAGCTAAGGGCCAGAACCACTGCAGTAGAATAAACGTGGCCCCATTTCTTTACCAAACACAGAGCCAGAGCTAATGCAGGTCTCCTGAGATCTTTCTGGTGCCAACTTGAACAAACAGAGACCTGGCAGATGCTGGCTGCAGTAAAGCCACATTATTCTTTTCCCTCCCCTACATGCACAGCGTCACGGCTCTGGTTTCTCAACCCAGGGTCTCATTATCTGTCTCCAGAAACAGGGCGTTTCCTCTTCATGGCTTGGCCATCCAGCCATATCACTATAGTCCTCCCTTTCCAGGCTATCAAAGTCACATGGGACACACCTATCCCAAGTGGTCTCTTGTTCCTCTGCCCACTCTGTGCCACTTCTGCAGTACCTGGTAGAGGAACCCAGGTCTGGGCTCCAGCCCAGGGATTATGCCCATCAACAGTGTTCACTGTAAGCTGAGCACGTAGGCAGCCACCCAGGAGAGATTCAAATGCCACCTAGGAGATAAGCAGAGTACCCACAACCAGCAGTATGTGTATCTACTGGTGGTGCACATCTGCACATGCCTTGGTGCACATAACAAAATTCATTCTGCGCAGAAATGGAAACAAATTAGGAGCGTTGCCTAGCAACCAGAGGTGCTGGGATGGGATGGGGGGGGGGGGGGACAAAAGGACTTCCCCTTTTGAAAAATCTAAGGGCCTGTCCCGTCCACTTTTCATCCCAGACTTGGCCTCTCTGTCTCTCCCCCTCAAGATCTGAACCCCGAACCTAGCTAGAAGCTAGAGCCCAGCCTGGGTAAGAAAAGCCTGGAGAATACAAGGTTGGGGAGTAGAGAGTTGGAGCCCAGGGTTGGGGAGTACAGAGCAGGACCCAGCCTGTGCTTACATCCCTGAGACACCCCACCCAGGGCAGATGGAGGATCCACAGCTGCCCAGCTAGCTCTGACTATGGCCTGGCTGCAGTTCTGGGTAAAATAAATGGACCTTCCACCAGCCCTGCTGGGTGGGGACACAGGCCCATAGCTGCTGTCAAGCCTCTTTACTCCAGGTAGGTGGAGTGGGGGGAAGCTTCCCAGCTGCAGCTTTTGGCTTATGTATGTGTATGGGGGTGGTGGTGGTGTAGAAAAGGGCAGGGAGGGGCCCACGGAGAATAGGACTTCATGCTAGAGTTGCCAGATGGTGTCCCAAAAATACCGGTATTTTTTGGTTGAGCAAAAAAGAAAAAAAAAAAAAAAAGGAATGCAGGATAAGAGCGATTGCAACCCCGCCTCCCAGCTGGGACTGTTGATGGGCAGACTCCCCCCTGCCCCCGCCAGGCTTCTGCTCAATCACAGGCTCCCAGCCTGGGAGTCCCAGCCACTCCCACCACCCTGGCTAGGCTTCTAAAGTGCCCAGAGGGGTGATCGCTGTCCTGCCTCCTAGCTGGGACTCCCAGGCTGGGAGGTGGGGCCACCATGGGTGCTGGGAGCCTGCGATTGTGCAGAAGCCTGACGGGGGTAGGGGGAGTCCCAGCGACTGCCCCCACTGCCGCCAGGCTTCTGCACAATCACAGGCTGCTAGCGCCGATCGTGGCCCCGCTTTCCAGCCGCTCCCCCCGCCCCTGCCAGGTTTCTGTCCAGTGCGCAGCCAGAAAAATCAGAAAATACCAGACATTGCACATGTCCGGTATGCTCTGATTTTTTTTTTCCCCGGACAAAGAACGCAAATACCGGACTATCCAGTAGAATTCTGGACACCTGGCAACCCGACCTCATACCCCCCCCCTTAAGAAGAATGCGTCACCCGTCCCAGCAACCAGCATGCACTGCCCCTCACCTCATGCTGTTTCCCTGGGCTGATCCTACTTCACCTCAGCCAGGCTCCTCCTCCACCTTTCTCTAGGTGCACCCTTCCTGCCAGGCCAGGGGCCTAGAGCTTCTGTTCTCCTTAGTTTCCTGATTGATTACTCCTATTCTCCCTTAGCTTCTCTCAGCCTAGAGAATGACTGCAGCCTTCCCTTCTGTCACTCCCTTTCTGCCACCAACTTCCTCCCTTAGCCTGTTTCTCCCCCAACTGGCCTTTATTGGCAATTAAAGCTCACCAACCCCCACTGTCCCCCAGGTGGAGCCTGTCACAAGATTAATTGCCCCTTTCTCTCTATTTAGGCCACTCAGCCCCTGACATATCTGGAGATTGTTATCAGATCCCTTTGCCTGCCCTACCCTTCTTTTCTCAAGACTAAACATATCCTGGTTTTATTAACTTTTCTTCATAGGTCAAGTTTTCTGTGGGTTTTTTTTTCATTAGTTTTGTTGTGCTTGTTTGGACTTGCTTCAGTTTTTTGCATTTTTCTTAGTGTTTTAGATTATGGCAAATGGTATTTATGGTAAACACAATTTAAAAATGATCAGCCCTTGTAGTGGTATCCCCGGATAGTGCATGTGCTGTGTGTAAAGCAGCAGTAGCAGCAGCAACATCACAGATCTGTTCTAAACCAGACGGTTAACCAGTACTTGGGGAACAGCCCCCCCTCCCTGCCCCGCCCGCGGACCACTGGCATTTTATTAACACTCTAGTGGTATCACCTGGTTCTGCACTCTCATATGCCACAGAATTATTGCTTCAGTAGGAGAATTTCTTCAACTAAGTGGCTATTGTTCACAGTCTGTATATTGACAAATTAATGGGGTGAATGATGTTAAAATTTGACGAATTTATCTTAGCCAGCATGGGTTGAGAAAGCTGTGATCATTGCATGATTCATCACAAAGTAATTCAGTGGCGTGGGCAAAGTTTTATACATACTGATTCCAAATTCACTCAAAGGGTTTGACAACTTATATGACTCCTTCCTTTCTCCCGTTCTGAGTTTTGTATTAGCAACATTTACTGTCCTTAAACTACTTTATCCAGTGTTCTTACATAGCGTATTGCACACTATTTAAGTTGCACGGTATCCTAGAAGTGTTGCCTGTGCTGTGACTCTAGAGCCATGGTGTCCAACACACTAGCCACATGTGTAGCTAGTTCGCCATAGCAGCCACTATAGTGGCTACTGTTTCAGAACTGATTGGTCACCACAGCTCTAGAGTTATGGCTGGAGCTAGATGTCAACACACAGCCTGCTTATAGTGATGTTTGTGTGGCACACTGAGCAGTTCAGCATGAGAGCTGTTTTCTAATAACCAGTGTTAGTGGAAGTGGGTTCAACAGCAAGCATACCAGCCTGGTATCTGCCACCTGGAGTATGTATTTTTGTGTAGCGCTCGTGCATGGATTTTGGTTCTTGGGTGCTGCTTTTCTAGCAGTTGACTCCTGTAGCAAATCTAAGCTGCGAGTTGCTAAAGCACCCAATGAAGGATCCAGCTATGAAAGAGAATAAAGCTACTGTCTAGAAAACAGAGGCAACATTTCTATAACCCATGGATTGTCCTATTCTTAAGCGCTGTGTCCTCATTGAAGCATGGCGCCAAAGAGAAATGAGGAGTGGACATCAAATAATTAATTTAACCCCATCTTGGTTTATTCTTAATTAATTTCTTGTTGTAACTCCTCCTGATTCATGTCCCCTTTGCTGACTCTGCTTCCCATGCTGGCTCTTACACACAAGAGCTAAAGCCCTTATGAGCAATCTCTGACAGGGACAGACAAGGGGAAACACCAGAAAAATGGAAAGATCCCAAATGTCCCTCTAGAGAGTTGACATAAAACAAATGTATCGGTGAACAGGTAGATAATGGAAAGTCCATTCATAAAACTCTCCATGGAGTTGTATTCTTGCTATGGCTCTTTGCCTTTCTGGGTCAATCTCTTCATCTAATTTGCATACCTTAAAGCTATTGTATTTTTACCATGACAGTTAGGTTTAATATTATGAAGAGTGGAATATCTGGCTTTCCAGTGTCTTTGCTTCAGGAATGACTCTCAGCTTACTTCTCTGCTTTCTGAGATCAATATCTGGTTAAAGTGGAGAAAAGCTCTGTCTACACAGTTAAATAATGCTTCCTAAACATAGGCATTGTAGCTTTGTCAGATATAAGCGTTTATTTATGGAACTGCCTGTGTTGTGCTTCACTGCACCTCTTGCAGAAACATAGCTTTATTAACAATCCAAGTACCTAGGGCTGTAGATCTTCTGCTCATTTAATTCCAAATAGATTCACAGTCTTAGCACAAATGTTCTTTGTGCAGCCTCAATTGGCCGGTTACATTACAAAGGGAAGTGCACTGTTGCTAGCAGCAATGGCAAAGCAGGATGTTTGTGGCTTGTGCAGTAAATCAATGGAAGGTGAAGTGCTGCCCTCTCATGGGGATGGCCTACTAATGCAGGTGCCATGTTGTGTTTCTACAACTGAATGATGCCACAGACGGTACTAGTCATTATCTCCCTCTGCAAACTGAACACTGTTATTTCTAGAGTTGAATATATTCCTGGGAAGGGGCTGTGAGTAGGCCACATGGTCTCATGAGGAGCATAGGGCTGGGGGACAGCAGAGAAAGAAGTGGCTGTGTAGGCTGGAAGGAGTTTTCTGTCTTGGGGCGGGGAGTCCAGCCGTCTGAGTCCATCTAAGACCTATTTACCTAACTGTTAATAACGCTATAGCAAGAGAGGCAAAAATACACAGACTAGACTTTGTATCCATCAATCAAGCACGGTAGGCTGCTTCCCTTTTCTGCTAAGCCTGAGGCTACTGGAGCAAGACCTATTTTCCTGAGTTTATATAGTGAATCTTGAGTAACATATTATTAATATACAATGGGTCCGGTCTAGTCCCATGGCGCTGACTGCAGGGTTGGATCCTAATGTTGTGTTTGACTGCAATGTCTTGGAGACCCTTAATGGATTTCAAAAGAGAATACTTCAGAACTGACACATGCTCCAGAGGTCTCCAGTGTTTCATTTTCTGCCTTTAATAATAATAAGAAAAACCTTTGTGTTCGGTGAGAGTTGGGGATCTACTATACGTACTTGTTCATAAGTTGATTTTTTTTGGGGGGGGGGGAAGGAAAAGTGAAGCATCAAAGAGCATGGGCCATCTTACCAATGGGTTTACATTGCCATTGTAGATCAGAGGTCAGCAAACTTCGGCTCTCAGACTGTCAGTGTAAGCCGCGGGGACGTTCTGCATACCTGGAGAGTCCACAGGCAGGGAGCCCCTCATCTCTCAGCAAAAGCGGCTTACCCTGATGGCCTGGAAGCCAAAGTTTGCCAACTCCACAATATTTTAAAAGTTGGAGTCACGAGAAACACCAAAGGTTTTACTAGACTTATTCTAATGTAATCTCATGAAAAACCTGTTGTAATAGTAACTGAACAAATTAGAGTCAATGTTTTAAAGCAGATTGGCATATCTGTGGTGATGATAAGATATTTAAATTTGATTACAGATTCCATCGATTCTGTGCATTGTATTTTCAGATTGACTCGAGACTTACAAGGTTCAGTGGCTGATATGCATGAAGATCTCTAATTACACAGTAGCAACCTGACACAATGCCATAGTACTATTGTTCATTATATATTTTTTCTGATTGGCTTGTAAGGTTCAGCATTTTGTGAAATGGGATTGGTCAAATTTCAGGAAGATCTGCAGCAGCCTGTCTTTTAGCATTAATTTCAAGGCAATCTAGTCCACTAAACAAAGCCTTTGCAACTTTAAATGGCTGCAGTATTGATGTCAATTCATTATTTTATGATCAGTGTAAGCATGTGCCATAAAAATACCAGTAATTATAATCTAGTCCTGTAGTAGAACAATACTAGGAAAAGCAAACAGCTAGAAAAGTTGAACTAAGTTTTAAAATGATTTGTTTACATGGATATGAAATGAGAAAAATGTTATTGATATCCATAAATCTTATTTATAGTAATGCTACTTTTATCTCAGTTATAACAAAGATGCAATTTAAGTGAAAATACAATTTTAGTACATTTTTTAAGGAACTGAGTCCAGAATTGACATTCCATCATTGGTGATCTACAACAGGGATCAGTAAACTTGGGCTCCCTGCCTATCAGAGTAAGTCACTGGTGTGCTGGGATGTCTTACGTACCTGGAGCGTCTGCAGGCACAGAGCCTCTCAACTACCAGTGGCCACAATTCGTTGTTCCCGGTCAATGGAAGCTGTGGGAAGTGGCATGGGCTGAGGGATGTGCTGGCTGCCACTTTTTGCTGCTCCCAGTGGTCCGCAATGGTGAACTCTCCATGTACACAAAACTCCGTGGTACGCCAGTCGCTTACCTTGATGGGCCAGGAACCAAAGTTTTCCAGTCCCTGAAATATAGGGTCAGCTTCAGAAAGAGTCACCTTATAAACTGATTGGCTAATGAATGAGTACATATAGGCTACGTCTACACTGGCCCCTTTTTCGAAAGGGGCATGCTAATTTTAAACTTCGGAATAGGGAAATCCGCGGGGGATTTAAATATCCCCCGCAGGATTTAAATAAAGATGTCCGCCGCTTTTTTCCGGCTTGGGGAAAAGCCGGAAAAAAGTGTCTAGACTGGCCTGATCCTCCGGAAAAAAGCCCTACTTCAAAGTAGGAATAAGAGATCCTCCGGAATAGGGCTTTATTCCGGAGGATCGGGCCAGTCTAGATGCTTTTTTCTGGCTTTTCCCCAAGCCGGAAAAAAGCGGCAGACATCTTTATTTAAATCCTGCGATGGATATTTAAATCCCCTGCGGATTTCCCTATTCCGAAGTTTAAAATTAGCATGCCCCTTTCAAAAAAGGGACCAGTGTAGACGTAGCCATAGTGTCTTAGAATCATAGAATACTAGAACTGGAAGGGACCTTGAGAGGTCATCCAGTCCAGTCTTCTGCTCTCACAGCGGGACCACGTACCATCTAGACCATCCCTGATAGATGTCTATCCAATCTGCTCTATCTTAAATATTGCCAGAGATGGAGATTCCACAACCTCCCTGGGCAATTTCTTTCAGTGTTTAACCACCCTGACAGTTAGGAAGTTTTTCCTAATGTCCAACCTAAACCTCCCTTGCTGCAGTTTAAGCCCATTGCTTCTTGTTCTATCATCAGAGGCTAAGGAGAACAATTTTTTCCCTCCTCCTTGTAACACCCTTTTAGATACTTGAAAACTGCCACCATGTCCCCTCTTAGTCTTCTTTTTTCTAAACTAAATAAGCCCAGTTCTTTCAGTCTTCCCTCATACCTCATGTTTTCTAGACTTTTAATCATTCTTGTTGCTCTTCTCTGAACCTTCTTCAATTTCTCCACATCTTTCTTGAAATGTGTCTAGAACTGAACACATTTAGGGTTACCAGGTGGCTTAAAAAAATACCGGACACACTTGACCTCAGATTGGGGGGGAGGACTGGCTGGGAGGGGAGCGGAGCTGGCCGGGAGGAGGTGTGGGTGTGTGTGTGTGTGGAGGGGGAACCGGCTGGCAGGAACTGGCTGGTAGGGTCGGGGGCAGCGGGGCTGCCTAGGGGAGATCGGGTGGGGGGGAGAACTGGCTGGTGGGAAGCGGGGCTGGCTGGGAGCAGATTGGGGGGAGCAGAGCTAGCAGGGGGAGATCGGGAGGAGGAGGGGGGGAGAACTGGCCAGTGGGAAACAGTGCTGGCTGGGAAGGAGTCGGGGGGGGGGGGAGTGGGATGAGAGAATCAGTCGGTGGGGAGCGGGATTGACCCGGTCGCATGCAGATCCCTGGGCGCTGCCTATCCTGCGCAGGGTCCCAGTGAAGCACAAGTGAGTCCGGCCCCGGGGATACCCTTCTGCCCCGGTTCTGCACCCCCCCATGTAGCTGTGTACTGCCTGGCTGGTAGACATGCTCATGCAGTGTGGCAACTACGTACTGATACTCCTAATAATAATAAAACATACCTAATTAGAAAATACCAGACATTTTATATGTCTGGTATTGTCTCAATTTGTTTCCCAGACAGAACCCTCAAATACCAGACTGTCCGGTTCAAAACGAGACACCCGGCAACCCTAAATACATTACTACAAATGAGGCCTAATCAGTGCAGAGTAGAGTGGAAGAATGACTTTCCGTGTCTTGCTCACAACGTTCCTGTTAATGCATCCCAGAATCACGTATGCTTTTTTTGCAACAGTGTCACACTGTTGACTCATATTTAGCTTGTCCCCTAACTCCCTTTCTGCTGTACTCCGTCCTGGACAATCACTTCCCATTCTGTATATGTTAAATTGATTGTTCCTTTCTAAGTGGAACACTTTGCATTTGTTCTTACTAAACTTCATCCTGTTTATTTCAGACCATTTCTCTAGTTTTTCCAGATCATTTTGAATGATGACCCTATCCTCCAAAGCACTTGCAACCCCTTCCAGTTTTGTATTATCTTCAAACTTAATAAGCATACTCTCTATGCCATCATCCAAATTGTTGACGAAGATATTGAACAGAGCTGGCCTCAAAACAGACCCCTACGGAATCCCACTTGTTTTGCCCTTTCGGCGTGACTGTGAACCATTAATAACTGCTCTCTAAGAATGGTTATTCACCATAGATCTGTTACAATATTTTCATGTAGTTTTCTGTGCAGAACTTCTAGCACCCCAAATGTAGACTCTGTAGTCATGATTACCCCACATCTCAATTTCTCTCATGGAGAGGCATCATCTGCAGTGGATGAATTCAAGTGTTTTATGGGGATGAAAGTAATCAGACTGGCTAAGATAAGGCTGATCATATCATATATACATAACTAATTATTTGTATTGCAATAGCACATGGAGGCAGCGAATGGAGAGAAAAGGATGTTATATTTGGAATGAGGTGGCTGGCTGTTCTATTTTCTTTTTTAAAATAGAAAGGCAGCTAGTCATGTAAGGACAGGACAGGCCTTGATAATTCTCTCCAGGATCCCCCCGATGTATGCACACTGAAGAAACAAGATCAGCTAGGCTGGTAAGATTATTTAGGATAAATGTGATGGATTTTCTATAATCATGTTAATAAACACTCCTAATAATAACAATGTTTTAGGACCTTCTTGCATGCACAACTGGTATTCATGATTAGGACTGATATTTGCTTTGGCCTGACCTACATTAGAAAATTCTCCTGTAAACTACAGCCATTAATAGAAACCTGTTTTGCCAACCCCAACCATTCAAAAATAATGAATCAAGCACAAAATAATCATGAAATTGCCTGAAAAATCATAAGATTATTAAAACAAAATAAATGTTGAACTCTTGTATAGTCAGTGTGGTGCTAGAGAACACAGGATGCAGCCAGCATGAAATGAAAGCCTTTGAATTAGACTCACTCTATTGCATTCATTAGAGAATGAATGACATGTCCCAGAAGCCCTTGTGACAGCCACAGTGAACAGACCCTGTGGGACTGAAGTGGCCATGCTGTTTGAGGGGGCAGGGCTGAGAGTGCCTGCCCATATGCGAAGAAAGCACAAGAAGTGGTTTATCTTCCACTGTCCTCTTTCCCATGGGGTCAGCCAGGGCCCTGCCTCACGGCTCACTGGCAAAAAGGTGTTGGATACCCAAGAGAAGTCAGATTGCTTCCCTGCACCAGGGTGGTCGAGTTTCTTCAAGATAACTCCCCCGAGCCTGCGGCTGGCCGACATTGAGCCAAACCAGTGTGATACGAATACAGCACTGCCAAGCTGAAGGCTTCAGAGATTCTGAGTCAGGCCACTCAAAATTAGATTTTTTTAAAATAGCACATATAGATGTTCTCCTCTTTCTGGTTCTTCGGTGATTTGAAGTTACATTCAGATCATGTTTTTCGCTCCCACAGGAGACTAGAAACTTTGGTTAATTTTTTGAGTCTAGTGTCCTTGTCTCTCCTTTTGCCAGTAGATGGCAACAAACACAAGTTTATTGGAGCTTATTGTATATGGAATTTTAAAAAGAAAAGTCCCTCCCATCTCTCAATATTCTATAGAGCTTCATAAAGATTATATGAAGAGCAAACTCTCTATGGAGATTTTTTTATCTTTGGATGAAGGAGATTCTGTAGAGTCGCCAAATTAAGGTACAGGATATTTTTCTCTGGTTTTGTTGTGTGTTCCGCATTCTTTCTTATTTTCTATTTATTGATAATTTCAGGAAAGTGCTATAATAGGTGCACATAATTGTATTATGGGGTAATCTGTGTACAGGAAAGTTAATAACTTCGTAAGTTTCTGCCTAGCTAGGCTGTACATGGCTCGGCTGTCAGTGCTTTATTTACTAGTGCCTCTACATGTAAATAAAGCGCTGGCAGCTCGCTAGGGGCAAACCTTAGTGAACTGTGTTCGGCTTGTGATCTGGTTATTGCCCACCACTGGCCTACCTGGTGGCTCAGTTATGCCTAGATTCATGACCATTTCCCTTATTCTTTCTAATGCACCTGTCAATGTTTTCTTTTACATTAAATCTGTAATTCTAAGTGTTGCTTAGGTAATGCATTTTGTACTTTTACTCGGGATAACATTTTGTTTCTACAGCAACATAGTGACATTGTCTTGGAATGACATCTGATGCACAAGGCTCTCACAAGATCAAATAAATGAGCTCTATAGAGCATCCAGACTCATTTCTAAATTAAGGACAGGTTCCGAATCAGGTGTGTGCTATGTTGCATGTACATCATGAAGTGCTGATATCTAACACATGGACAAACTCAGGTACTAATACATGGGGCAGGTATTTGCTCATGTCAGTCAGGCACCTAATCTGGGCATGCATCTTGGATATTTGTTTATATAAGTCAAGCATGTTAATTTATCCACATAGATGTTGAAATGAAAATTAGAGCCTACGTGATTTTTGTACAAGAAGGAGGGTTTCTTAAACTGATGCTGGAATAAATGCTAACTTTAAAAAATGCAATTTTTTTTCAAAAATGTTCTTCATTTCTCCCTCCACATGAAAGTCAAATTCAATACTTGCACTTCAGCAAACATATGCCTCAGCTGCAAGTTATCATAGGTACAGATTTTCCCTCAAGTGAAGTAAGGAAAAATTTTCATTGATATGTATAAACGATTTCCACCTGACCTATATCAAATAAGTACTAGGATACTAGTGTGCTTTGCATATTGGCTAATTAAGTCAGTGAATTCCTCAGAAAACATTCAGTCCACTCCCTCACTATGGAACTCCAGCATTAGACTGGTAAAATAGGAAGTGGGATTAGGATCATGGGAAAATTGATAGGGGGAAATCGAGGCACTGAGCAGTGACGTAACCTGCTCAAGTTCACAAAGCAGCTCTGTGCCAGAGCAGGGGGTTAAACTGAAACCTCCTAACTTCTGTGTAGGCCCTGTCCACTGCATCATGGGCATGAAGCTTAATATAGACAGCGTAGGGGTTTCAGCCTCTTTTGTCTTAGTTTGATCCCCTGTCACTTCCAGCCTCACCATTGTTCACACTTGCTAAAATTGGCTCCTAATCCAGGAGAGCCAAAAATGCACATGAGAGAGGCTATTTTTGCATTTTCTTTCCCTTCTTCAGGGGAGGGTATTACTACTTAATGGTCACACAGGATGGGCTGGTATAAACAAAAATACATGGAAGAAACCAACACAAGGAAATTGTAGTACATGTTTTGGTCTATTACTTGGCTTTTCCCAGGGATTTTCAAAACTAGAAATGGTGAAGAAAGAAGAAGACTAAGACTAATGATACAGTGATGGCCATTAAAAAGGCCATTTTTACCCAGACTTATCACTGCACAACAAGGCATTGTGCCTGGGGGCTCTAGTCCTGCTGCAACTGTTATCACCCTGAGGCCTTTACAGATGGAAACTGTGTTGGTCACATGCCTATCCCTAGATATGTGCCCTATAGGAAATTTCATGCAAGGCGTCCTCCCTCTTAGGCAAGGGAGCAGAGAGGAGGCACTTTGGGTCAGGGATGAGGATGTCTGCACCTTTACTGAAGAAGGCATTAGAGAAAGCAGGAACTGGCTAAGAGGAAGCCTCAGTTTGGGAGGGCTGCAAAGCCTTGGAAGAAGAACTATAAGGTTTGTTGAGCCCAGGAGACCCAGGCCAAGTCAGGAGGACCCTGAAGGGCAGTGAGACAATCTGAATAGCAGTGTTTTGATTTGGATATTGTCATTTTACAAACAAACTGCCTGCTTAAAATTGGGACCAATGCAAAACAATGGTGCTGAAAGCTTTATGTTTGGTTTGAGGAGGGAAGAGAGAGAATGCTGATAAAGTGGGCCCACATTGCTCTGAGTTAGGTTCTACAAAATAAAACCGTAGCTGAGAGAGTCCAGTTCTTCAGTCTTCCTGGCGACTCCTTACTTTGGTGAGAATTTAAGGGGTAGAATACCAGGTTACTCTCTGGTCCATGGCCACTTGTGACTCTGCTCAGCACGTCCTCAGCAGTTCACAGCCTGGACGAGTGCAGGGTGGAAGAAAGTTCACCTTTCTGTTTCGCTGCACCCACAGGTGATGCTGCCATGCTGTGTGCGGGGCTGGTGCCTGAGTGTAACTCAGACCAGTCTAATGGCTGAGAAGGGCAAGGAATGGCAGATGGGGCCATACCTATTTTCCTTGACCATGCCCCCCTAAACTCATTGTGGTGTGGGGGCCCGGTGCGTTAGTACCTCCATGCCTTCAGGAGGTTCTTTACGCCAAATAATCCTCTTGACACTGGATTTGCAGTCTCTATGACCAGAATCCAGTGGTGTCGCAATGCAAGGAGTCTGTGCTGGCCTTCAGTATGGGGCTCATGGCCGACTAGGTCTACAATCAGCACCTTGCCCTATGGAGTTGTAGCTCTAAATCAACTTTGTTAGCATGGCTTAAAGATTGAACCCTTTAAAAATGAGTTAAGCTTGGAAAAAGGAAGTTTTTATGTGGGTATTGTGGATTACATTCTGATAGAATACAATAGCCCCAGGGACTTCCCTTTGATTTCACCATATTATTTACTTCAGAAAAATGGAAAACAATGGGGGCATGTTCTAGCTCATTCAAACTCTACCCAGAGTGGCAGGAGGCAGACACATTGGCCCCATCTCAGTGTAAACCAGACTGTGTTGATGTTTGATTATTTGAAAGGAATGTTCCTTTGCACACCCTGGAGCTCCTTGTGAAGATTAAATTGTGCTATCGGTGATTATATTAAAGATTAGTAAAGATGAGTGTCCAAGGTCAGGGAGGGTATTTAGATTTGGCTGGTGACTGGTTTCAGCCCCAGGGTTTGTGATTTCAGTCAGAAAACTGCTAAGAGATATGGCAGGGGACATGGGACTGCATGCTATTGTTTTTTGCCTTACTGTTAGTTGAACGCTTCTTTTCATAATTTGATTTTTCCCTGCAAGGAGCCATAGTTGTTATGGACAATCGCAGAGCAGCAGGGCTGCTGGTGCCAAGGAGTTAACACAGCTTATCTTTCCCAGAGGAAAACAGATTTTTTTCAGACAAAAGCATGGCACTGCTCCAAAGCCTTTTGGGGAACTATCTTTTATTTTAATCTGATTAACCTTTCCCCCCCCTTTTTTTAATAAATAAATTATTTTTCTGTCTCCTGCAAATGTTGACCTTTATTTCCATCGCTGAAAAGAAAGAAAAAGAAATTTGAGCTGCCCATATGTTGAAATCTGTCTTTTAGGGGAGGCTGCAGGAACAGGGGCAGTTCTGTAAAGACAGGAATACAAACTAAATAGAGTATCAAGACAAAAGTCTTTCGAGTGGAAGACAGAATGAAAATATGGAAGGTAATGTGGAATAAAGTAGAGAGGAGCAAAAATACAAAATAGCTCCCTGGAGTGTTGGAAATGTATCTGTGTAATGGATAATAGCACAGAAAAATACCAGGCCAGATCCAGTGGAGCTACTCTGATTTATATTCCCTGATTTTACATCCTCTGGCTCAGAGTTTTCAGGCCTTTATCTTAAGCCTCTCAGTGGTTTGGTTTAGCATCCAAAAGAATTTAAGGCTCCAAGCTGAAGACCCTAAGACCATAGTCACAAATTCTGCACCTCTGGCACAATGGAACTTTTCAAAGCTTTATTTTGATTTAAAAAAAAAAGCATGTCATGAAATATATATAGATACACACACAAAGTGGAAGTAGCAGATAAATAATCAACTACAATGTTCATTATTTACAAAACCTGAAATATTGCCCTCCAGCCAGTAAAGGTCATACAAGGCATTAATTATTAAAGTGACTAAATCTATCTATCTATCTATCTATCTATCTATCTATCTATCTATCTATCTATCTATCTATCTATCTATCTATCTATCTATCTATCTATCTATTTTAGAAATGTGCATCTGTCTGTCTGTCCATGATTCTGTTCAAGGACTCCTCCTAAACAGTAACAGCTAGGACCACCGAATTTGGTATGCAGCTTCCTTTTATCCTATCTTAAAGCAAAGTCAGGGTTTGGTTGTTCCAGGAAAACGGGAAGTGCCAGGAATGGGACTGTTTTCCATAACATGGAAAGGGAGGGGCACAGACCCAAGGGATGAGATATTGAGAGTGGCCTCTGAGGGCAGCGAGTACAGGGGAGAGCTATACTGTGGAGTACCACTGGGGACAGCTTCACCACCAAGAGTGTGACCAGCTGGGGCTGGGGCTCCTCCATTTTGCTTACACCAGACCTGTTAAGTAGACCCCAACCCCAAATCCTCCTCCCCCTCCCCCCGGCCCGTGCCCCCTGCCAGCTGGAGGGGATCAGGGAGAGAGAGAGGGCCCCTGTTGGCCGCAGAGGGCTGGGGGAAGAAAGAAGGCCCGCGTTGGCCAGAAGGGGCTGGGGAGGGGGAGAGAAGGCCCACACCAGCCAGAGGGGCTGGGAGAAGAGAGAAAACCCCTGTCAGCTGGGGGTGGAGCTGGGAGGGGAGAGAAGTCCCTGCCAGATGGCAAAATGAGGAGCAATGGTCTCAAGTTATGGTGGGGGAGGGCTGGGTTACATATTAGGAAAAACTATTTCCCTAGGAGGGTGGTGAAGCACTGGAATGGGTTCCCTAGGGAAGTGATGGGATCTCCATCCCTAGAGTTTTTAAGTCCCAGCTTCACAAAGCCTTGGCTGGGATGATTTACTTGGGATTGGTCCTGCTTTGGGCAGGGGGCTGGACTTGATGACTTCTGAGGTCTCTTCCAGCCCTAGGGTTATATGAGTCTATGACCCTCTTCACCCCTCACTTTTGCACCCCCTCACATCCACAGCCCCCTGCCCTGAGCCCCTCCTCAAACCGCTGCCCTTCCTCCTGCCCTGCCCCCCTCAATCCCCAAGACTCTGCCCTGACTCCTGCTTTCCCTACACTGCCCCTGTCTTGAAGTACTTGGGCAATGCCGGGTAAGTCTTCTAGTAAAATGAGGACATAGTCTATGACTATAATGCAGCTTTCTACCATAAATGCACAGCTCATCTGGGTAGGAGACATTACTTTCTCAGTGGCTTGTTAGATACTGTGGAATGAACTCTGAAACTAAAGACAATCAGAAAACTTTGTGTTGCAAGATGCACTTCTCTAACTTGCCTTCTCTAATATAAAAACAGAGCAGCGAATACATTTAAAACCAAAACATCCCAGAATCAAAATGGCACAGTGTGTACACACTTCAATCCAGGAAGTTTTTGGAGAATGTTGGGTACAACTTCCTGGTTCAAGTGCTGGAAGAACCAACCAGGGGCCATGCACAGCTTGACCTGCTGCTCACAAACAGGGATGAATTAGTAGGGGAAGTAGATTTGGGTGGAAACCTGGACAGCAGTGATCATGAGATGGTCAAGTTGAGGTTCCTAATCAAAGGAAGAAAGGAGCAAAGCAAAATACAGACCCCTGTACTTCAGAAATGTTGACGCTCTCAGGGAACTGATGGGCAGGATCTCCTGGGACACTAATAGGAAGGAGAAAGGAATCCAGGAGAGCTGGCTGTATTTTAAAGGCACCTTTTTGAAGGCACAGGAACAAACTATCCCAATACGCAGTAAGAAAAGCAAATATGGCAGGTGACCGGCTTGGCTTAGCAGTGAAATCCTTGGTGAGATTAAATACAAAAAGGAAGCATACAAGAAATGGGAACTTGGACAGATGACTAGGGAGGAGTATAAATACATTGCTCAAGCATGCAGGGTTGTAATCAGGAAGGCCAAAGTGCAATTAGAATTTCAGCTAGCAAAGGATGTCAAGGGTAAAAAGAAAGGTTACCACCAGCAAGTTAGCAATAAGAGGGTGGGTTGGGAAGGAGTGGGACCCTTACTGGATGAGGGAGGTAACCTAGGCTATGTCTAGACTGCAGGCTTCTTTCGGAAGAAGCTTTTCTGGAAAAGATCTTCCAGAAAACTTCTTCCAAAAGAGATCATCCACACTGCAAAAGCGCATTGAAAAAGTGATCTGCTTTTTCGAAAGATAGCGTCCACACTGAATGGACAGAGTGGCCACCAGGACACCTGTGCTTTTTCCTCTTTCTTCATCTTCTGAAAGAACTCCCTCTTCCCCATCCACATAGGCCTTTTTGTGAAAGAGCTCTTTCGGAAAAAGGCTTCTTCCTCGTAGAATGAGGATTACCAATGTTGGAAAAACCCTCTGTTCTTTCAATTTTCTTTCAGAAGAATGTGATTGCAGTGTGGACATAATTGAAGATTCTTTTGAAAAATGGCTGTTTTTCAGGAAAAACTCTGTAGCGTAGACATACCCCTACCAGTGACAGATGATGTGAGAAAAGCTGAAATACCCAATGCTTTTTTTTGCTTCTGTCTTCACAGACTAGGTCAGCTCTCAGACTAGTGCACTAGGCAATACAGTATGGTGGGCATACAAAGAGGTGGGCAGCCCGCAGTAGAGAAAGAACAGGTTAAGAACTATTTAGAAAAGTTAGACATACAGAAATCCACGGGGCCAGATCTAATGCATCCGAGGGTGCTGAGGGAGTTAGCTGATGTGATTGCAGAGCCATTGGTTCAAAGCCATCTTTGAAAACTTGTGGTGATCAGGGGAGGTCCCAGATGATTGGAAAAAGGCAAATGTAGTGTCCTCTTTTAAAAAAAGGGGAGAAGGAGTATACAGGGAACTACAGACTGCTCAGTCTCTCCTCAGTCCCTGGAAAAATCATGGCAGGAATCCTCAAGGAATCCATTTTGAAGCACTTGGAAGAGAGGAAAGTGATCAGGAAGGATACAGCAAAGGCAAGTCATACCTAACTGTCTGGAAAGGAGTACAGCAGAAAGGGATCTAGGGGTTATAGTGGACAAGTTGAATATGAGTCAGCAGTGTGATGCTGTTGCAAAGAAAGCAAACATGATTCTAGGATGCATTAACAGGTGTGTTGTGAGCAAGACATGAGAAGTCATTCTTCTGCTCTACTCTGCGCTGGTTAGGCCTCAGTTGGAGTATCGTGTCCAGTTCTGGGCACCGCATTTCAAGAAAGATGTGGAGAAATTGGAGAGGGTCCAGAGAAGAGCAACGAGAATGATTAAAAGTCTAGAGAACATGACCTATGAGGGAAGGCTGAAGGAATTAGGTTTGTTTAGTTTAGAAAAGAGAAGATTGAGGGGGGACATGATAGAAGTTTTCAGGTATCTAAAAGGGTGTCATAAGGAGGAGAGAGAAAACTTGTTCATCTTGGCTTCTGGGGATAGAACAAGAAGCAATGGGCTTAAACTGCAGCAAGGGAGGTTTAGGTTGGACATTAGGAAAAAGTTCCTAACTGTCAGGGTAGTCAAACACTGGAATAAATTGCCAAGGGAGGTTGTGGAATCTCCATCTGTGGAGATATTTAAGAGTAGGTTAGATAAATGTCTATCAGGGATGGTCTAGACAGTATTTGGTCCTGCCATGAGGGCAGGGGACTGGACTCGATGACCTCTCGAGGTCCCTTCCAGTCCTAGTATTCTATGATTCTAACCAACCTGAGTACCTTCTATGATGAGGTAACTGGCTCTGTGGACATGGAGAAGGCAATGGACATGATATACCTTGACTTTAGCAATGCTTTTGGTCTCCCATAGTATTCTTGCCAGCAAGTTAAAAAAGTACAGATTGGATAAACAGACTGTAATGTGGACAGAAAGCTGGCTAGATTATTGGGCTCAACAGGTAGGGATCAACGGCTCGATATCTGGTTGGTGATCAGTATTAAGCAGAGTGCCCCAATGGTCAGTTCTGGGGCTGGTTTTGTTCAACATCTTCATTAATGACCTGGATGAGGGGATGGATTGCACCCTCAGCAAGTTTGGGTTAATTTTGCATGAATAAAGGGTGTAAGATTTTAGCTGAGGATCTGAAAGCATTTTAGAAATATGAACCAAACCTGTGACATAGATAGGTATTAGCTAAATGTAGTGGGGTAGCACTTACGGCTCTTCATTATGCTAGGCATTGTACATACATATGGTAAATAACTGTCGGAGACTGAAGCACACAGTGGTTAAGTGACTTGCCCAATGCCACACAGTTAGTTAGTGGCAGAGCCATGAACAGACCCTAATTAAATTTCTAATAATGAAAATGACTTATGAAAAACAGTGCTGAGACAGGAAAATCCCAGTGCAGACACAGCACAGAAGTTCAATTTGCAAATCTTTGTCACATATGAGCTGCATCTTAAAATAATTCTGGAGCTTCAGCTCAGAACGCTCTACTGTGAAATAAACCTTATCTTGTTGGGATAATACTGTTTTGTATTGTAACATTGTCCTCATTGCATAGGGATGGTCCAAAGTAATTGTAATCCTCTCCTGTTTGCTTTGGCAGCCTGGTGAATTCTGCTGGATGAGCTATTCTACATGTCCATCTTTTTTTACAGCCCAATCCTTCAAATGCTTATAGAGTTGAATAATAAGTAGCCAAGCCAAAAACAAATTAATTTCTCTATAGTTGTGAAAAGGGAGGAATTGGGTCTCTTCGTTTGAGATTGGAAAACAGATATTGGGGACTGCCTTGCCTCTCAAATCAGTCTAATGCATTGAATTCAGTGGAGTCACTCCTGGTTTACAGAGCGAAAATGAGGGCCAATGAAATGCTGAGGTGTAGAGATACAGCAAGCTGCCTCGGGTGGTGAGAGGAACAAGAGGGAAGTCTCATCCAGAAGTGTGTGTGTGTAAAGAAGCAATTTGTATTAGAAGTGATGGACAATGGACAATTTTCCCCCTTCTTTCTTGCAAGTGTTCTGGGAAAAGACAAATTCTCTATTTTAACATTAAATACCATCTGCAACTCTGTAGCGGTCTCTGGTGATGTTATTCAGGGTTTTCAGAACCCAGAGTGGTAGTAACTTGAATACATTAGTGGGGACACAGTTCCTTTGTCCGATAAATGATTAATACAAACACGAGAGCTTCTACCTAAAATAACTCTTTATTAGGTCTCAAGGGTGCGCGTGCGCGCGCACACACACGCGCACACACGCACACACTCTGTAACAGTAAGTTCAGCGCACGCACACACACACACACACACACACACACACACACACACAACCTCTGTAACAGTAAATTCAGAGTATCCCAAATATTTATATTTACCAAAGTCCAAGATAGTTTCAAAAAATCAGCAGCCTGCCTTCTGGGAGCCCTCCTGTCCAGATGCTGGGGAGTTTAGGCATCAGGTCCATGCCCAAAGAAAAACTTTCTAGGACTGTTCCAAATGAATCTTTGTTCCTAAAATTTTTTAGTTCACTGAAAGCACGTACCTCGCAGTAACTCCTAGAGGATCATCATAATAACTCCTGGACAGTTATCAATTCTCCTAATTTCAGCAAACTACTCATCTTCTCTTATTATTAAACCATTTCTAGTCATAACAATAAAATATATATGTCAAAGGCACTTAAATCCAAGGTCGGCTGGTCAAACATTCTTTCTGTTTTTATGCATGATGAATTCCCTGTCCTATCTTCCCATTCTGATTAGTAGATCTGCAAACCTGCAGTTGCATGGCCTTCCCTCTGAGGCCCTAATATTATTCCTAGCTATGTGGTATTTAGTTTTCTGCTAGCAATGGCTGAACCCACAAAACGACTGACTGCAGTGATTTCACATTCTGGGTTTACAGGCAAGAATGTCAAATTTAGGGATTACAGTGTCTTAATTTATTTTACTGCCTCAGTCACTATTGCTGTGTCTAGACTGCATTGCTTTTTTAGGATACTGGAGGTATTCCAAAAAAGCAATGCTGCATCCAAGGAAAAATTCGAAAGAACAGACATGCTCTTTTGCCATCCCTGTAAACCTCATTGTACAAGGCATAAAGGATGGCTTGAAAAAGCACTTTTTCCCGAAATTTGGCACCATGTAGATGCGCCAAATTTTGAGAGAGCATCTTTTGAAAGTAAATTGGAAAAAGAAATGCAATTTTGGAATGCCGTATCAACCTGATGTAAATGCAGGACATGGTGATTTGCATGGCAATTTGTATTTACATGCACGCTTGTGTTTCTTTATGTAAATCAATGGACAGAAGGATTGATGCAATTTACATAACCTGAATTGTGCTTTGTCTGCCAAGATATGAAAGAGCATTCATCAATATTTATTTCGTTTTGGATGCTCATCAGTGCAACATATCTGTTGCTTTCTGCCAAGAGCACTCAACTTTTCTGAAGAACAAAGGCAACACATGTAAGTCATGGTAGGTGCAGGAAGGAGAGAATGTTGGGATGAATGCCTCAGGTGAGATTGACATTCAAATCAAATGTTCAGAGAGTCTCTGTTGCATCACTTTAGTCATCAGGTTGAATAATTAGTCTTGCACCCTGTGATTCAAGGAGATGAACTGCAACATCTCAATGCCTTCATACATTATTATAAGGTGTGAATTAAAGGGGAATTTTGGATCTGAGCCCAGCAGCGGGATGCACCTGTTGTTTCTTTGCTATCTCTCAGTCCTTTACCTGCACTAACCCAGCTCATTATTGAGTCTGGATCTGCCCTTGCGCTACTACTGATGAATATTCTCTTTAGATGCCTAGGTGCTACAGTTGTGAGGCTTACATCGATAGTTGTTAGACACTCAGCAAACGGCATTCTGTACAGACTGCAGGGCAGACACAATCCAGGCTCAAGAGGCAGCATGGCAGAAACCACAAAGATGAATGAGGAAGAAATCTGGAGGTGTTGGAGTGAAGGGTTATAACTCACCTTTCATCCCAGAATCTGAAACTGTTTTACAAACAAGTCCCAATGAAGCCTCGCAACGTCTCTGCAGCTATGTGTGTCACAGGTAGGTACACTGAGACACAGGGAAGCTAATTGATTCATGTTAAATCACGGGGTTAAGATAGTGGCAGTGCTGGGAAGAACTCAGGAGCTCTGGCTCTGTCCCCTGGTTTAATCATTACATCATAGTGTTCTTCCCTCCAAAAAGTTTTTTTTTGTGTTTTCATCATTTACAGAAATAACAAGAGCTCTAGTTTTTCTGAAGCCAATCAGACTTTAGCGCGTAGTCTGGTCCCTTGGAATGATGACTAGAATCGTTCTGCATGGGTTTTCACAGCCCACAGGCTGAGTGAGCACTGTGAAGAATTTGACAGTGTAAAAGTAAGGGGACCCGCCTTTCTAAACAGCCTGCCTGCAGATGCCACTATTCGGTGTGTAAATTAGAAAACTCTGAATGCACATGGCCCGGGGAGGGTGTGTGTGTGCATGCGTGCAGTTACCTGATTAGTATACATACTCCAGATAATTGTACAGACCAATCAGACATGCATTTGCATGTGGGCAGTTTAAAAAGCAAAAGCACTTAAACCTTTGATTTAAATACTCACCCTGAAATATCCTCTCCTAGCTGTAAAATCAGCAAATTTTTGACAATGGGTTACTCCTGTGTTGGTGAATTGTGTGTTAATACGGCCAGTTTCCTGCAAGATGTCTGCTGCCATCAGTGGGTGCAGAATGTGCCAGCTGTCCACGCCAGCTTCATTTTCACATACATGACCTGGCAGATACATGGCAGAGTGAAGTCTCATTCAGCATGTCCAGAACGCTGCTGTCTGCAAAATGCAGGCAGTTTGGATCAAACTAGATCAGATCAACAACAGGGTATAGAAAGGCCAACAGGAAACCCAGGACTGCTTGGTCTTCCTTGGGGTTAAGAATGATTTGGAAAGGCCTTTTGAAGCCATCTGTTGCAGGGGGAAGGTCTGTGGAAAAGGACATGCATCTCGCCCTGCCACAGGCTTGTTCTTAGTTTACAGGTCTATTAAAAACTGTGAGGTCTAGGGATCCTGCAGGGGCCTGATCTGAGAAGGAGAAAGTTACAGCAAAAGGCTAAACTAAAGAGATGCACTGAGCCTTATTCAGGCTCAGTGGGGGACCTGAAATGTTGACAGTTCTTAGTTTGTTTTATTTAATTTCAAATTACAATTCGGTGTATCGTTTTACAGGAATATGGACTTTAAAGGGCTTTCTCAAGGTTTTGCTCCTGACCTGAGTTCAGCCAAAGTTCCTGTTCTAAGATGCATTGGAAGTAGTACAAATATCTGAAAAAACTGAAAATCTTGATGAGACAAAGCTATCAGTGTCCATTATTTACTTTGTGGCTTGCACGGCATTACAGTCCTCACCGCAGAATTATTAGGTCAATCAGCTGGAGACACATACAGGGCTAGCAGGGAAGAGTGAAGATTGAGGAGTGGCAGTGCTGTGAGTTTAAGAGGTAGCCTTAGATCAGGGGTTCTCAAACTTTGATATACTACAACCCCCCTCTAAGTTGCTTGCGACCCCCCAGGGGGTTGAGACCCACAGTTTGAGAAACGCGGCTTAGATCAATGTTGGTACAGTCAAAGATGAGCAGTTGACAACCTCTTGGAGCAAATTGTACTTCTTGGCAATGTTGGGTGAGAGAGAAAGTTTGTCAGGATGGATTCAAGATACCTGGTTTGGATGGATTCAAGATACCTATCAGAAAGATTTCCCTGCTTACGAAGAGCTCGGTGTGCATCTGGTTGGAGAAGTGAACAGAAAGAAGGGCGGAAATGAGGTTGAAGTAGATATAATCCCTTGTAAAATGCCTGGGAGAGCCATGGTTAAGATGTTGTTGTGTGTATGTATTGCAATTAAGATCCTAGCAGAATACCTATATGAAAAGAATGCAGGGGACCCAACAGCCCCCACGGGTCCTGGGGCGGGGTGGGGCAGGGCAGAGCCTGACTCATCACGCTTTGAGAGAGCTCTCTAATCCGCTTAATAACTGCTGCCTCCATAAGAGGCAGTCGCTATGTTAGGGGGAGAAGCGCTCCCACTGACATAGCGCTGTCTAAACTGGCACTTAGGTTGGTATAGTTTACGTTGCTCAGGGGTGTGGATTATTCACACCCTTGAACAACATACATTATACAGAAGTAATCTGTAGTGTAGACATAGCCTCAATCAACTTGTTAAAGATAGAGCCTTCCGGAGCCTTCAAATACACCTCTTGGGCTGGAAAGGAAGGAGTCTCCTGTTTGTTTTTCAACAGGATGTCATTGAAACTCACCCCTGCAGACAGGTTGAATTTTAAGTTTCTAAAATTGATAATGATAAACCAGGGTCAAGCTTTTCCCTAGCAGGGGTTTGATTCTCCTTGTGCAGATTGTGAATATGTCTCATCAATCTGCAAGGGAATGAACTTTATCCCCTGCGGAGACAATCACGATTCTTGTGCAGATCATGGTGTTATATGTGCCCTGATGGGTAATCTCCACTGGGAGAAAGTTGTGCTCTCAACTCAAATCAGTTAACATGAGGTAAAACTGAGTGAAGACAAGGCAGTTCATAGTTTTCACATATCATGTTAGCAGGTCATAGTAAACAGTAAGTTCCCTCATAGACTTTAACTTCACCTGCTAACTACTATGAAAACTACAAGCTGTCTTATCTTCACTAGGGCTGTGTCCAGACTCAGGGGTTTTTTCGGGAAAAGTAGCCTTTTTCCGAAAAAACTTCACCTGCGTCTAGACTGCAGCCGCGTTCTTTCGAAATTAAATCGAAAGAATGCGGCTTTTCTTTCGACGGTGGTAAACCTAATTCCACGAGGAAGAACGCCTTCTTTCGAAAGTGCTCTTTCGAAAGAAGGCGTTCTTGAAAGCAAACAGGCTTTTTAGAAAGAGAGCATCCAGACTCACTGGGTGCTTTCTTTCGAAAAAGCGGCTTGCTTTTTCGAAATTCTGCGTGCAGTCTAGACGCTCTCTTTTGAAAGAGGCTCTTTCGAAAGTATCTTTCGAAAGAGCCTCTTTCGAAAAAGGCTTGCAGTCTAGACATAGCGTAGGATTTTACCTTTTGTTAGATAACTCTGCTTAATAACGCTAAAGACAAGCCCTATATAATCTAGTGGAAGTCTTAAGTTAGTGTGGGTGGAGAAGTAGCTGATTTATGTCTTGTTTGGTGCTAGATTTCTGTGTAATCCTGAACTACAGCAATAATTGCACAGTTTTCAGGCAAATGCAATTCTTCCAAAAGGAATAATAACTTTTCACTGTGCCCTTCTCTTCCCTTCCCTGAGAATCTGAGGGTACATCTACACTAGCCCCCTAGATCGATCTAGGGAGGCTAATGAGGGTGACCGAAATTGCAAATCAAGCCCGGGATTTAAATATTCCGTGCTTGATTTGCATGTTCCCGGCCAGTTGCCATTTTAGAAATTGACTAGCCCGAAGTAACTGTCTGCGTCTACACGCGGCAGTGAAACAGGATTCCGATTTAAAGCCCTAACTCGAATTAGCTAGTATCCCTCCTGCAATGAGGTTTACCGGCTAATTCTATTTAGGGGCTTTAAATCAGAATGCTGTTTCACTGCCGCATGTAGACGCGGGCAGTTACTTCGGGCTAGTCAATTTCTAAAATGGCGACCGGCCGGGAACATGCAAATCAAGCATGAGATATTTAAATCCCAGGCTTGATTTGCAAGTTTGGTCACCCTCGTTAGCCTCCCTAGATCGATGTAGGGGGCTAGTGTAGATGTACCCTGAGAGAAACTACAAGCTTGTACAAAGAGAGACAGAAAATAGATACATCAGAGTTTAAATAAGACATGGCAGATTTGTCTGAACTGAGCCTTAACGGGGGAAATTCTTGTAGAATAATAAAACAACTAAAACGGCACCTGACATTTTCAAGGAATTGCTCAGTTATTCCTAAACTAGAAAAGAAGTTGAACCATTTATATGAGTGCTGTCAAAATACAGAAGCTAGGTGCAAAGCTAAAGTCTAGCCAAAACAAACCCAGATGTGTTAAGCATTCTTCATTAAAAAATCTTGACACTTTGGGTTAAATACCTGCTAAAGATGTTTATTTTCTGTACGGCATCTGTATTTCCAAATTCTATACAGGCTAACTAATTCTGGTTCTAATACCGTGAAACCGTAAAGAGCAAAAGCCTTGAACACAATGTTACTGCAATCATGCCATAGACAGCTCAGTGTAAATCCTTAGATGCCTTAATAGCTAACATTGGGTTAAGAAAGTAGCAGAGACCACATAAGGCTTATCTGAAATTTAAGACACAATCTATTTGTTTAATGGAAAAACATGACTGCTTTGGACACTTCCATGTATTTTGCAATATATTGTCTGAGGTGTCTGGGTCCCTGGAATGTAATCAGAAGTTACCAGGATTTATGTCTTTATTCCCCCATGCTGCCTCCAAGAGTCTAGAGTTCTTTTCCTATAGATTCTTATTAACTCAGATGCAAGGGACATGGCATCAGTGAAAGCCAGGAGAAAGTATTGTATTTAAACCCAGACAAGGGCCAAGCATACAACATAGAAATAATAAGAATAATAATAGTCTCTACGTCCAAACACCAACTGCTTAGTTTAGGGGGGCATTGTGCCCATTTGCACCATGGCTGAATTCGTCCCAGAGCTTTTTTTTTTTTTTTTTTCTGTTTGAACAGTGTAATGGGATTGGCAGTTCTGATCAAATGCATTAAACAATCAAGGAAGATCTGAAGTTCATGCTAAAGAACAGGAAGACTCTGACTATTTTTTTCCACATTGGATTCTAACGCATAAATATGACACTCCCTTTCAAACGCTCAGATCCTCATGTTCCCCAAGGCCCTGAAATGTGTTACATTCAGTAAGATGATTAATAACAAATGTTCTTTGTCAGTGAACTGTTGATGGTAATTTGTAAATGAAAGGAATCTAAGTGCACTGTTTTTTTAAAAATTGAGGTCGCTCCAGCTGAAGCAGTCCAGTCCATTGTAAAGACATACATATCGTCTTCCCTGAAATATTATATTTATTTAGAAGCTTGTGGTGACCACATTACTGTTAAGTGGTTATGTGAAAATGAGCCAGAGATGATGGAATGCTTTCTCCCCAGACGAGTGGGAATAAATCTAGCATTTAATTGAAGCAGAGGCTGCAGCGTGTTTGATTTATAGTGGACACCCTCCTCCCCCAGTTTGTAGACAATATTGACTCTGAAGATAATTTTTATTGCTTTTCTTTTTAAAAATGTTTTGTTTTTATTTCTTTCATTTGTAAGGAACTAATTTGTCAGGATGAAATGGCTCAAGTGACATAAATACGTATGAGATAGGACTTGTCCTTCCATCGGTAGTGAGGATAAAACTAGGAAAAACACACACATTCCCGATGCTCTTCTGGTAAAGGCACAGGACTGACAGTCAAGACTCTTGGCTCTTCCATTGATTTATCATGTAACCTTGGGCAACTCACCTCAAGCCTAAACAAATTAAAACAGTGAGACCCCCTCTTTCCCCAGCTGACCTTGATGGGGAAGAATTGGATTCTTAGTTTATCTGTACTTCTGTTGCCTACAAATGCAAAATAAAATACTTCCTCACTGGAATATATAGAGGTTAAATTCATCAATGTTATTCATTCTGAGATCCAGAGATGGAAAGTGTTGTACAAATATAAATGACATACAATAATTGCCTGAAGTTATGCCATAGATACTACAGTCTAGCTTTATAAATTAGCTTCAGAGGAGTCGCTGAGTTAGTTTGTAACTGGAAATCTTAAAAAACAACAAATAGTCTAGCAGCACTTTAAAGACTCACAAAATATGCAGATGGTATCATAAGCTTTCGTGGGTACAACCCACTTCTTCAGATAAATGGAGTATTAAAAGTCCAGTTCCAAAATAAATAGGGGATAGCGAGGGCGGAGGGGAGGAGGGGAGAGAAGGAACGGAAAAAATAGTGAATTAGAGTGTTCATGTTACAGGAAGATAATAGAGAAGGTGCAAGTTACAGGAAGATAATAGAGAAGGTGCAAATTGTTCTTAAGTACCCATTGTTTGGTTGGTTAAGTACCTTCCACATCTTAATGACTTAACCAACCAACAATAGGTACTTAAGAACAATTTGCACCGTGCTTCATGTAACATGGGGTATGTCTAGACTGCATGCCTCTGCCAACAGAGGCATGTAAAATAGGCTACCCGACATAGTCAATGAAGTGGGGATTTAAATATCCTTGGCTTCATTAAAATAAACATGGCTGCCACGCTGTGCCGGCTCAGCTGATCAGCGGCACAAGGCGCGAGTCAAGACACGGATCAGTCGACAAGGGAAGCCTTTGTCGACTGCTCCCTTATGCCTCGTGAAACGAGGTTTACAGGAGCGGTCAGCAAAGGCTTCCCTTGTCAACCGATCCACATCTTGACTCATGCGCTGTGGCGATGATCAGCTGAGCTGGCACAGTGCAGCGGCCATTTTTATTTTAATGAAACTGGGGAAATTTAAATCTCTGCTTCATTGACTATGTCGGGTAGCCTATTTTACATGCCTCTGTGGGCAGAGGCATGTAGTCTAGACATACCCATGAACACTCTAAACCCTTTTTTCTCCCTTCCTTCTTATCCTCCCTCCTCCTCCTCCCCCTCCCCCACCATCCCCTATTTATTTTGGAACTGGACTTTTAATACTCTATTCATCGGAAGAAGTGTGTTGTCCCCACAAAAGATCAGGATACCATCTACAGGGTTTTTTAGGCTTTAAGGTGTTGCTAGAACATTCATTGTTTTTTATATTTGTATAGATTAGGTTTAAAATGTCTGGGGGTAAGTCTTCCCCAATGCAAGCCTGTTCAAAGAATGTTACAACAATGTTCAAATATGGTAAGAAAACATGTGACATTGCCTTCTTATTTTGTTAGGACATCATAATGTTTAAACAAGTGATACTATACAGTCACCAGCCAGGAAAGAATGGCTATGCCCTTTTTCCAGCAATGCAAATGGGACTGTAGGTGGAACTATTTTGTGATTTCTCTTTTATTCACCTCGGCTGTGTCTACACTGGCATCCCTTCCGGAAAAGGGATGCTAATGTAGCACTTTGGAATAGGCAAATCCGCGGGGGATTTAAATATCCCCCGCGGTATTTGCATTAACATGGCTGCCGCTTTTTTCCGGCTTGGAGATAAGCTGGAGAAAAGCGTCAGTCTAGACGTGATTCTCAGGAAAATAAAGCCTTTTCCAGAGGATCTCTTATTCCTACATTCAAGTAGGAATAAAAGATCCTCTGGAAAAGGCTTTATTTTCCGGAGAATCACGTCTAGACAGGCGCTTTTCTCCGGCTTATCTCCAAGCCGGAAAAAAGCGGCAGCCATGTTAATGCAAATGCCGCAGGGGATATTTAAATCCCCCGCGGATTTGCCTATTCCAAAGTGCTACATTAGCATCCCTTTTCCGGAAGGGATGCCAGTGTAGACACAGCTATCCTGTATAATTCTCCTATATGCCAGTGCCCCTTCTGCCTTTGTGCTTACATTTTTTGTAGTTTCTGTCCTGTTTCCCTTACTGAAAGGAGTGTCAATGGAAAACATGAGTGAGTTGTATGTGAGAGTATTTATAACAAACTAATCTTAAATATATATAGATAGAAATTTTCAATCCAGAAAAAAAATTGTAGCTCTATCCACTTAGTGTTCAGAAACAGTAAAAGAGTAGAATGTATTTGACCAAAACACTATTACGTTTATCTGACCACTCATAGGTTTTTCCTGTGGCATGAGTAGTTAGTCAAAATTCAAGGCTTTGCGTGGTGGTTTCCGTTAGAATGAGAAATCAGAGATACATATTAGGTATATTTCTAGCATAATCTTGTTTATTTACAAAAGCATGTACACATAGTCCTGTCTCCTTGAACACAATAGAAACAGTTGAAGAAGGGTCTGAATGAATGCTTCCATTACAGCCAGCTGGAATGGTAGAGAACCCCTGGGTGTGTCTATGTAAATACAGTTTGCCACTGCTTTGCTTAGATATGTTAGATATTCAGCTGGTAGAATAGTGTTTTGCTCATTGCAATCACATTGTAATCAACTCAACAATTGGGTTGGGTCACAAATTGTGTTAACACTAATTGCAATGTCTGTAATTATAGTGGGAATACAAAAGACGAAAGTCTGTGCTTAATCTGGCACAAAGGAGAGAGACACTGTCAGGGTAAAGAAACTTGGATGTATAGAGGATCTACTTCCAGAGCCCTGTGAGGTTAAGCTGGGGAGGGCCGGACTCTGAGTCAGCAGGCTACATGCTCTCCAGGCGTGAGCTGTAAGACTGGTTCAACTTGTTTCTCCCCGCTGTTTCAATGATATAGCTAAAGAAAGGCTCCATAAGGAGTCTCTTATCATTTACATTTACTCCAGTGGATGCTGGGATTTCTTGGGGCTGGACTGTGCTTTGGGCCAAGAGCTGAAATCACTTTGGCTAGAGCCAAATCCACCCCAAGCTGGCAGAAGCAGCGAGTGGATGGTGACTGAGAACTAGCAGGTTGGTGGTGGAGAGATGTGATGAGTGGCCAGCAGACTGATGGCATGATGAGCAGCAGGAAGAGCAGCGATGGAGAGGCGTAATGAGCGGCCAACAGGGCGGTGCCAGAAAGCAGTGAGCAGGCAGATGGTGAGCAACCAGTAGTGTTAGTAAGCTGCCTGTTTACCTCCCCCCATCAGGATAGAAGGTAAATTATCCTGAACTCTTGGTCTGGCAGCGACTGTGGGTGGGGTGCAGAGAAGGATTGGGAATGTGAAGGGGACATTTACATTGCTGGACTTAAGAACCTGAGGGTATGTCTACACTACAGAGTGTTGTTGGGAAAACAGCTGTTTTTACAACAAAACTTGAGGAATGTCCACACTGCAATTGTGTTCTTCCGCAAGAAAATTGAAAGAACAGAGGGTTTTTCCTGGCATCGGTAATCCTCATTCTATGAGGAAGAAGCCTTTTTGTGAAAAAAGCCCTTGCAACAAACCCCATTGCCAGCTTTGTCCACATATTCACTCTGCTGATACCATTATTGGACCTAACCAAGTGAGTTATAAGATCAAGAACACATATTCCTGCGCATCCACAGGTGTGTTGTAAGCAAAACTCGTGAAGTCATTCTGCCGCTCTACTCTGCACAAGTTAGGCCTCAGCTGGAGTACTGTGTCCAGTTCTGGGCGCCACATTTCAAGAAAGATGTGGAGAAATTGGAAAGGGTACAGAGAAGAGCAACAAGAATGATTAAAGGTCTAGAGAACATGACCTATGAAGCCAGGCTTCATGAACTGGGCTTGTTTAGTTTGGAAAAAAGAAGATTAAGGGGGGACATGATAGCGGTTTTCAAATATCTAAAAGGGTGTCACAAGGAGGAAGGAGAAAATTTGTTCCTCTTGGTTTCTGAGGACAGGACAAGGAGTAATGGGCTTAAAGTGCAGCAGGGGAGGTTTAGATTGGACATTAGGAAAAAATTCCTAACTGTCAGGGTGGTCAAATATTGGAATAAATTGCCAAGGGAGGTGGTGGAATCTCCCTCTCTGGAGATATTTAAGAACAGGTTAGATAGACATCTGTCAGGGATGGTGTAGGTGGAGCTTGGTCCTGCCTTGAGGGTGGGGGGCTGGACTCGATGACCTCTTGAGGTCCCTTCCAGTCCTATTATTCTGTGATTCTATGATCCAGAAATATAATTTATGCTATCATGTGCCGAAAGTGTCCATCTGCTATGTACATTGGACAAATGTCTCAGACACTTCGCCAAAGGATCAATGCCCACAAAACAGATATTAGACAGGATCACAAAGAAAAAACAGTTTCTTGCCATTTCAACCAGAAAGGACGTTGTCTCAACAACTTGATTACCTGCATCCTGCTTCAAAGACCTTTTAAGACTTCACTTGAAAGAGAATCCTCTGAACTGTCATTCATGCTTAAATTCGATACTTTACACTTAAGTTTGAATAAAGACTCTAATTATCTTACCCATTATAAAGATAGCTTCCCCAATTATCACCTCTAATATCATTAGCTCACAGACATTTACCTTCCTCCCCCATCCCCCTTCTGTTCTGAAATTTGATTTGTCCTTTTCATATGTGTTCATTTTTTTAATTGTATCCTTTGGTATATATGGTTGTGACAATTTTCTTCCAGGCTGTGTGTACACTGGCATGAATTTCTGGAAATGCTTAAAACAGAATAGTTTTCGTTATAAGTATTTCCGGAAAAAGAGCGTCTACATTGGCAGGCTGCTTTTCCGGAAAAGCCCTTTTTCCAGAAAAGCATCTGTGGCCAATGTAGACGCGCTTTTCCGGAAAAGAGCCCCGATCGTCATTTTCGCGATCGGGGCTTTTTTCCGGAAAAGACTACTGGGCTGTCTACACTGGCCCTTTTCTGGAACAGTGTTCCGGAATAAGGACTTATGCCTGAGCGGGAGCAGCGTAGCTTTTCCGGAATAGAGGCTGATTTTGTACAGTAGAGCGTCGTTGCTTTTCCAGAAATTCAAGGGCCAGTGTAGACAGCTCGCAGCTTATTCCGGAAAAGCGGCTGATTTTCCGGAATAAGTGGCCCAGTGTAGACACAGCCCCACTGTTTGATCTGAGGAGGTGGGTCTGGCCCACGAAAGCTCATCACCTAATAAACCATCTTGTTAGTCTTTAAAGTGCTACATAGTCCTGTTTTTTTTTCCCAAAAAGGTGTGTGTGGATGGGGAAGAGGGAGTTCTTTTGGAAGGAGAGGAAAGAAGAAAAAGCACAGGTGCCCTGGTAGCCATTCTGTCCATAGTAATCACAGCTTACATGTGAGAGAGTGTCCATTCAGTGTGGATGCTCTCTTTCGAAACAGCAGATTGCTTTTTTGATGCACTTTTGCAGTGTGGATGTTCTCTTTTGGAAGAAGTTTTTTCAGAAGATCTTTTCTGAAAAAACTTCTTCCGAAAGAAGACTGTAGTCTAGACGTAGCCTGAGAGGAAAAGAACACTGCCCAGCCTACTTGAGATGGGACTTTTACTCATAGTTTTGGTTATGAACTCTGTGGTGATTTCCCAAATTAATGCCAGTTTACTTTCCTCCCCTTTTAAAAAAAGTTTCTTTTCCACACTCAGACTCTGTGCTTGCAAGTGGAGGAAGCATTGCCTCCCAAGAGGTGTTGTGTGAATTTCCCAGGTTATTGGGTAGGGCTTGAGCAAATTCTGTGTTAGATGGATGGAGAGGAACTCCTAGATATTGAACTTAGCCCTGGCTGCTGCGGGTGCTACCTGGCAGAAGAGTTACACAGGCACGGCAGTTTTCTTGCTCTGAAAATTCCACATCTGCAACCCCAGTGAGCTCTGTGCCCAAGAAGTTCTGTCCCTCTGCTTCCTTTCAAGGTCACACCTGCAACTCCTTCTGCTGGCTTTCTGCTTCCAATCAATTTCCTAGAACCTGCATTTGCAATTAGGGAAGACACTGGATTATCTTTAGCCTGTCAGCGTAATACCTCCATCTCCATGAAATAATATCAATATACTAACTGTCAAGCTGGAGGACTTCTTTGTTCTGACTCCTGTAACCCTCATTGTACTAGGAATAAGGGAAGTTAGAGGAAGAGTGCTCTGTTTCAAAATAAGTTCTATGTAGATGCTCCCAATTTTGAAATAAGCTACACAATTGACCTAGTTCTATTTGTCGCCTATTTCGAATTAAGCCCTTTAAAATGAAAATATGAGTTCTGTTCTTTGTGTAGGGAAACACAACATCTAAAATAATATAGCATTCATTGCCACTAGCAATCAAAATAATTATAATTTCATATGACTGACTTCAATCATCTTTCATTTAACTTCATCCCAATTGAAGGGAAAAATACTGTGGCCAGATAAAAAGGGTCATGCTTAGGTGATAGGATACTGTAAAATGTTGGGACAACGATGAGCAGTTATATAGACTTCTAATTAGCTTTCCCTAGGAAGTAATACATTTCATCATGTATTTTACCTCTTTTGTGTATGTGTTTCATAGCTTTCACATAATTTATTTAATCAGTAAGACTTGGATAACTTCCCATAGTCTTGATGGAATCTGTGGTATCATTCGCTTGTCTTATTTTCATTATTGCTCTCAAATTGCACTGTTTTCTGCTATGAGAGCATATGAAAAAAATCTGCCTCTTTTATCTTCTAGAGCATCTGTGTTCTTAATCTTCTGTTAATTAATCTGAGTACATGGTCATAGTAATTGGCTTCCATCTGTTTCAACTACAAATCAGATTTCCCCCCCTTTTTTTCTGTAGCCCATCATAAACACAAATAAATTGATTCTCCCTCTTAAGTTACATAAATATTATTATTGCCATTTTTGAGACAGGATAAGTGGCTTACAGAAGAGTATATATTCAGACTGAGGATGAGAAAGGAAGAAACCTAGATTTTCTTATGTCCAGTTCTGTGCTTTTACCACAAAATTGTTTGTCTACCCATCCTTCAAGAAATAGTTTATTGTTGACAGCAGTTTCTTAAACTAGGAGTGTATTTCAGAAGTTGGTTTATATGCTGTTATCAGAGAATCATGGAAAACTTGGGCTATTTGGGATCTTGAGAAGTCACCTTGTTCCATTGCCCTTCCCCTCCCCTATTGAAGCAGGACCTTGTTTATCTGCAAAATCCCTGACAGATGTTTGTCGTCTTCATTCTGTTTTCTTATGTTTCGTGTTTACAGCTTGATGATACTTTTTGTCTGTGTTATGGAGGAGGTCAGACTAGATGATCAAAATTATCCCTTTTGGCCTTTTAAAATCTACATCAGTGGAACTATTGTCATTGACCTCAGGCTATTGTCATTGCTCAAGAAGCTTTTTGCAGAAGATCTTCAACAAAAACTTCTTGCGCAAGAGCGTGTCCACATTGCAAAAGCTCATCGCAAAAGCAATATAATTCAGAGGTCGTGGCCCCTTTAATTGTCACGTGTCCTGAGTGGGCTTTCAAAAAGCAAGTGCTTCCAAAAAAAGGTCACCAAAAAAGCATTGAATTTAACTATCCCCATGGTGGAGAAAACACTACAGCAGCACTGTAGCATTTGTTTTCGGTAAGGGGGAACTACTAAAAATGAGGAAGTTAGTTAAAAAGAAATTAAAAGGTACGGTGCCAAAAGTGAAATCCCTTCAAGCTGCATGAAAACTTTTTAAAAACCCTATAATGGAACAAAAAACAGGACTATGTAGCACTTTAAAGACTAACAAGATGGTTTATTAGGTGATTTTTTTGATTGTATCCTTTGGTATATATGGTTGGGCCAATTTTCTTCCACTATATGATCAGAGGAAGTGGGTCTGGCTCACGAAAGCTCATCACCTAATAAACCATCTTGTTAGTCTTTAAAGTGCTACATAGTCCTGTTTTTTGTTTCAGCTACGCCAGACTAACATGGCTACATTTCTATCCCTATAATGGAGGTATTTAAATACCTCAATTAAAAAAAAAAAGTAAGAAAACCAAAAAAGTGCCACCATGGCTAAACAACGAAGTAAAGCAGTGAGAGGCAAAAAGGCATACTGTAATTTAAAAAGTGGAAGAAAAATCCTAGTGAGAAAAATAGAAAGGAGCATAAACTCTCTCAAATGAAGTGAAAAAATATATTTAGGAAGGCCAAAAAAGAATTTTGAATTAAAAAAGCAATAGCAATTTTTAAAGTACATCAGAAGCAGGAAGCCTTCTAAACAACCAGTGGGGGTCATTGGACGATCAAGATGTTAAAGAGCACTCATTGATAATAAGACCATTGCCGAGAAACTAAATGAATTATTTGCATTGGACCTCATGTCTGAGGATGTGATGGAGATTCTGAAACCTAGGGCATTTTTGGTGACAAATCTGAGGAACTTTCCCAGACTGAGGTGTCATTAGAGGACGTTTTGGAACAAATGGATGAAGTAAGCATCAATAAGTCACCAGGACAAGATGGAATTTACGTGAGTTCTGAAGGATCTCAGATGTGAAACTGCGAAATTACTAACTGTGGAGAGGAATGAACAGGGAGTAAGGTAAATGTGGGGCCTTAAGACCAGGGGATTGGACAAGGGTGTTTGGTTTTGTGAAAGTAGAAAGTTGGCTGGTAACTGTTAACGTTTTATTTAGTTGTAAATGTAACAAATTTTCCAGGACCAGTAATTGTTTGCTTAATGTAATCTAAAAATACCTAAGAAACACCTGCAAGTTATAATGTTCTTAGCTCAAAAAGTAGAGCAGAAATGGAAAATAAGCAGCAGCATTTAAGTGGGTGTTTGTATAGCATCTAGATTACAGGAGAGAAAAGTATTTGCAAATGCCGCTTCTCTGAATGAAATCGTCACAAGGAATAATACATTAGCATACTTTTATAAAATGATTTTTATCTATAGACCTCAAAGCACATGCTAGAAAGCTAGATAGACATTGTCTCCTTTTTTATAATGGTGGAAAATGAGGCATGGAGCAGTAAAATGGGTTGGTCAAGACATACAGTAAGTGAATGGGAGAGCAGGGCAGAGAATCTAGGTTTCCTGACTGTATTATGCTCTAAACAGCTGTTTGTGCTGTTGCTCCTGTAGATAATCACAATGGCCTAGAATAGCAAATATATCTAAGGTGTGGGGGAGGCTGGCTCTGTACCCCTGGAAGGGGTGGGGCCAAGAGTGGAAGGGGCGGGGCTAAGGAAGGGGCCTTGTTGAGGCATACCGGAGAGGTCGACAAAGGCTCCCTTGTTGACCGCGCCGCGTCTAGAGTGCCGCACTGTGCCGGATCAGCTGATCGTCGGCACAGCGTGGCGGCCATTTTTATTTTAATGAAGCAGGGATTATTTAAATCCCCGCTTCTTTGACTATGCCGAGTAAACTATTTTATATGGCTCCGTCGACAGAGCCATGTAGTCTAGACGTACCCATTGTGTCAAAGGCTATGTCTAGATTGCAGGCTTCTTTTGGAAGAGGCTTTTCCAGAGAGATCTTCCGAAAAAACTTCTTCTGAAAGACAGCGACCACATTGTGAAAGTATGTTGAAAAAGCGATCTGCTTTTTCGAAAGATAGCATCCACACTGAATGGACACTATCTTGCATTTCAGCTGTGATGACTGTGGGTGGAATGGCCAACATGGCACCTGTGCTTTTTCCTCTTTCCTCTTCTTGCGGAAGAACTCCCTCCTCACCGTCTACACATACCTTTTTCTGAAAGAGCTCTATTGGAAAAAGGCTTCTTCCTTGTAGAAAGAGGTTTACCAATGTCGGAAAAACCCTTCCGTTCTTTCAATTTTTTTTTGAAAGAATGCGATTGCAGTGTGGATGTAAGTGAAGGTTTTTTTGGGGAAAAAACTCAGTTTTTCTGAAAAAACTCTGTAGTGTAGACATACCCAAAGTGACATGGACCCTGGTTCTCAGTGAGTCCATCTGTGCAGTGCATGGGCTTAGGTAGAGGAGGGAGCATTTCTATAAGAGCAGTGAGTGCATCAAGTCCCCAGCCATGAATACTGAGGGGCCCTATTATTGGCTGCACCACTGTGGTGGATTAGTGTGACTATGTATTTTCCTTAGACAAAGAGTATGTGTATTATCCCCTTCTGCTTTAGCCTACATCTGAGATGCTAATAAAGCTGCTGCCAACAGATATGTTTGCTGTATTGATAGGGACACACATTAATCGCGACATTCTTGCTTGTGGCTGGATAGATTCCAGGATAGCCCATTAACTGCATTTTCCCAGTACATTATATCTCTGGCACATTAATTTCCACTGCTATCCAGCAGCTGCTGCCTCTGTAAAGACATTAGTCGGAGATTATTTATGTTCTTGGGTAGAAGACATGCAGCAGATTAAGAGATCTTTCTTTGATTAGACAGTGGATATGCATGGGTTTTGTTGACAGCCCCTAAAATCATAGGGGAAAGACTCACGAAGTGAGATTCACTTTTGTGAATTGAGAAAACATTTTATTAAAAGCTTGATGTGCTGCACTGGGTTTGCCTGATGCTAGTCACAATAACTAGATAACAGGAGAATAATTGTAATTCAGTCAGCATCGTTCTGCCAAGGACTGGGGCTCTTCTGTTTGATCTCTTCTGCTTGGACTCTTCTCCCCCATTCAGATCCAAATGCTAAAAAGGACAGTGTGTCTCTTTCTTCCTGTATTGTCTGGCACTGGGGTACAAAAGTGGCAGATAGCTGTTGTGGCAGGACCCCACTGTGTCTTCAGCATTGTTACTCAGTCCCTTGATGTCAGCAGTGTTGGCGCCTCTGCTTTTTTGCCTCTTTTTGTCTGGTTTTACGTTCAGTCGCTGCAGTGGTCTGAGGCTCCAGAAGAGCCGTGTTTTTGGCCATCTCTGTGAGGCAGCCCTTCAGGTGGGCTTGTTTATACTGGGGGAATTAATGCTGCATGTCATAGGCATGGGAAGTAAAGGTGTGTGTGTGTGGAGCACCCCAAGGTTTTATACCTGGCTTCCCTGTGCTGAGGGGCTGGTCCTGTTGCTGACCCACTGCCGACTCCACCAGCCCTGGGTCCTGATCTCCAGGCAGTCCTTTGGGGCCCCTCCGGCTTCACCATCCCCTCAGTCCTGCCACTCACTGTCCCCACAGGCTCTGCCACCCACCAGCCCCAGGGTCCAGGCCACTGGCCCTGGAGTCTCTGCTGCCTCTTGGTGTCCTGCTGCTGGCCTGAGACTCTGCTCCTGGCCTCAGCCTGGGGCTCAGCAGCTGCCTCCAGCAGTTACCAGGGTTCCCAACTCTCCTGGATTGGACGTACCAAACATCATTTGCGGCCAATGGCGCTGACAGCTCCTGCAGGCCTCAGGGCAAGTTGTGTAGGGAGAACAGAGGGGGAGGGAGCAGCTCTGCACCCCCAGAAGGGGTGGGGCCTCTGGCAGAAGGTATGGGGTTGAGAACAGCCAGCCCTCAGCGCCACCCAGACTGCGCTTCAGAGCCATTCAGTGCTCCGACAGTAGCAATGGCAGCAGTCAGGAGTCCTGGTCCCATTGAATCCTCGGGCCCCAGGACAACTGCCCTCTTTATGCTGCCCTCCGCCCCATTGGCAGGCCTGTTTGCAGCAATGGCATCTGGTCCGGGAGAGTTGACAACCCCATATATGACCTCAGCTTTGACCCCAACTCAGCATCCCCACCCTAAAAATCCTTCCAGCACCTCTGCTGTACATGAGATCCTCCATGGCTCTTCCTGAGCATCCTCCTGAACAGCTGCAAGGGGAGAGGGTCCTGCCAATGTGATAGATTCTGTGTCCTCCATGACCTAATCTGAACCTTAGCTATAGTTCCTCGTGTGGCTTGTGGAGTTGCCTGCCCCAAAAAGCAGGTAGATCCCTGTGTTACCCACCCAGGGCTCCGCAGTGGGCCTGTTCCCTTGCTGACACAACAAAGGACGCTGGTGCTGCTGGAATTCGCTCTGCGCCAATTGTCTGTCTCCCTGCCTGTGTGCTCTGTCCCTTGCTGCTGCCTGCTGTGGGCCTGAGATCAAGTGACCACAAGTCTGGCTCTCTCAGGAACCCCACCAACTCTGAAGGGCTCAATATGCTGATCAGGATTCCGCGACTGTTCTTGGGGCCCACTTCTGAGTCAAAGCATTTGTCGGGGCTCTTTGTTGTGCTGCTCAACAGCAATGCTTCTTCCATATTCATTCACAAATCAGCCTGAATCCCATGTGACTCTAAGCCAGCCAGCCTGAAGCTATTAGAATGACCTTTAATGTCAGCAATAAAACATCTGCTGCTTGAAGGACATGAAAAAGAAATTAATGGATGTGGCAGCAATTTAAAAAAAGTCACAGATTCTTAAATTGTACAGCAGCCTTCACTGGAAACATAGGACTGGATCACTAAGATTGCACTGTCACTATCATTTATTGCTTGCTGGCTATGACAGATCAGAAGCGGCATAGGGCACAATTACTTTTATCCAAAATATTGCAGCCTATGCCTGCAGCCAGGGATTGATATTAATGATTCAGTAGGGGGCGCTTTTCCCACGAGTTTCTGCTAGAATCACAATGCGCTAGGAGAGATTTAACTAACATCCTGACCATTTGTACTCACTAAAGTTCTCCATAACATGTTCCGAAGGAATAGCCAATTTTCATGGCCAAATTCCTGCTTGGGAGTTAATTCTTTCATAACTTCCAAAATTCTCCAGGCAGTTTCTTTCCTTTTTCCTTTTCTATATATTTTTTTATTTTTCATTAACATTCATGAACTGAAAAAAATGTCATATGATTGAGATGTTTATAATCATAACCTATACATTTGCATTCCCACAGAAGTATAATCTATCATAAATTCACATAGATCATCTACTAATTCCACCTTTTTTGACCAGTAAATCAAGAGGCTCTCAGGTCTCCGGAGAGTGACAACCCAAATACCGGTGTAGAAGGCCAAAGGTTCAAAAGTGCTTTTGTCCCATTTTCAAAAGCGGCCATGCCTATGTAGCAACCGAGAGGTGTAATTTCCTGCTCTCTCACTCTGCTTGAGTGAGAGCCAAATGTGGCCACGGTGGCATGAGCAGCAGATTGGGCTAGAGGTGCACTGAGCATATTTACCACATTGGGTACCAAAAACATGCTAGGCGGGTGAGTGCCTCGTTTATAATTCCCTGGGGCTTAGATGTCAGCTAAGCATTTGAGTTTTCAGGTCTCACACAACTTTACACATGTCCAGGTGCTAAAATTGAGGTTCTTAGAGACCTAGGCATCTGCTGGGGCTAGGTGAAGGCTGTGCAGGTATTCTGTGATTGCAAGTGATACATACGGGTTAGACTTGCGTGCCTGAAGTGGCAGGCACATACGTTCACCTTGTCATATCCACACAGTACATTTCAGTGCGATTTAGGCTTCTAAGACTATGTCTACACGGTAGTGTTAGCCCAACACCCTTTCTGCCTACACACAAATCATGCTAACCCGTGGGTTGGATGCTTAGTCCCACAAACTTATGGGCTGTGTCTAAACTGGCCAGTTTTTCTGGAAAATCAGCCGCTTTTCCGGAAAAACTTGCCAGCTGTCTACACTGGCCGCTTGAATTTCCGCAAAAGCACTGACTTCCTACTGTAAGAAATCAGTGCTTTTTGCGGAAATACTATGCTGCTCCCGTTTGGGCAAAAGTCCCTTTTGCGCAAAAGGGCCAGTGTAGACAGCTGAGATTTGTTTTGCGCAAAAAGGCCCCGATCGCAAAAATGGCGATTGGGGCTTTTTTTTGCGCAAAAGCGCATCTAGATTGGCACGGACGCTTTTCCACAAAAAGTGCTTTTGCGGAAAAGCGTCCGTGCCAATCTAGACACGCTTTTCCGAAAATGCTTTTAACGGAAAACTTTTCCATTAAAAGCATTTCTGGAAAATCATGCCAGTCTAGACATAGCCATGGGTGGAGAGTATCTCAGTCTGAGTCAAGCTGGGACTCAGGGTTCAAGCCCTATATCTTTGCAGTGTAGACACAGCCCCATTAGATTTGTATTCTGGGAATCCACTAAAAATATCCCAGAATCCCACGGGCTGACTTTCTTTGCCTCCTGGATAATTAAGTTTGGTGTACAGTCATGTTTTCCCACAGTGCACCACAAACAAGGCACTAGAGGAGTGGTCACATTTTGGAACAGTGCGAGGAAGTCTGGGATGTGGGGGGTTATATTTAGGCCTGCATTATGCAATATAGATGCTGGAGCCCCAGGTTAGGACCCAGGGTTTAGCCATTCCTAATCTGAAGTTCAAATGTGTGCAGACACTCAACCCCTAGGCTAACCAAACCCACGGTCTATCAACTCAAGTTCTACTACTCACTGTGCCTGAATTATTTTAAAATGTGACTTAGGCCCCAACATTTCTTGGCTCCTTTGAAAACTTTTCCTCTAGGCTGTAGCCATAGTATACAGCCTCTCCCCGAGTTATGAATGAGTTATGGACCAAACACTTGGCCGTAACTTGATCTGTTCGTAACTCGGACCCCATTGAGTTACATAGCGACCGTGCTGTTCATGCCTTTACGGCTTTTACGGGGACCGCCTTTATGGCCGCTCCATGGGAGCTTTGGTCGTAAATGCGAACGGTTGTAATTCGACCGTTCGCAACTTGGGGACCAGCTGTGTATTGTTGTAGCATGGTGGGACTCACCACCATGGAGCCTTCTACTGGTCACCCTGGGAATTAGCTCTTCAATTCTGGATCGCTCCTTTCAGGTTGGTATCATGCCTGCAGTGACCTGTTAATGTCTCCACTGCTTTCTGTTAGGTCTATGTCTTTCCCAGATCATGGCACCCTCCCACCTGGCTACTGCCCTGCCACAGTGCCCCCCACACTCTGGGGTCCTCCCCCTGCCAGACAACCTCCAACTCCCTATACCCACCTTGCCTCAGTGACCCACTCCTAGCTGTCATCTAGCCCCTGCCACTGGGGCAGACTGCAGTCTGAAATGGCCACTCATCACTGGCAAGGGTGGGGGGGGAGGGAACCTGTGGCCTTTGCCTACCCTGGCTGCCTCCCTGCAGTCCTAGTACCCTCAGACCTTGCTTCAGGCCCTGCAGCCTGGGAACTTGCCTGGCCAGAACTTCCCCAGCTCTGTCTGACTTTCCCCATCCCTGCTCTGTATCAGGAAGCCTGCTGCTTCCCTGGCAGCCAGGTCTCTCCTGTTCCACAGTTGGAGCAAGAGTGAGTCTGTCTCCACCCTTCTAGGAGCCCTTATTTATACAGCCCCAGCTGGACCCTAATTGGCTGTCTCTGCCTCAGCTGCTGGCTCCACCGCTCCAGCCCTCTCCTTGGGCTGGGTTTTAACCCTTAAAGGGCCAATGTGGGGCAGATTCCCCGCTACAACTGTCCAACTATAAACAGTTGCTCTGACTTCTGCTCATGGGGTCTTAGGCACAGCAGCTGCCAGCCTCACTTCCTTTCTTATTGTGTAATGTTGCCAGCACTGTTAAACCGATGCTGCCTTCTAGCTTGGTGACAGGTGAAGGGATGCTTGAATGAAGAGTGTCCCTCCTTCATCTCAGTGGGCCACAAGATTGTTGTAACTAAGATAGTTTCTTGGGATAGGGTAGTTTTGCGTGTGTGTACCTAGAATTTGAGGGGTGTGCCAATTGAGCCACAGCAGCATTTTGATTGGATCCAGAGGGAGCACATGGCTCTCCCAGTCAAGGCTGTGTGCAATCAGCACATACCTCACGTCACCTGCCTTTGCTTCATGTGCATGTCATGTTAGTTATACCAGGAGGCAAAAACCGATATAGATGGAAATTAGCATGATTTGGCAACTCTGTGTATGGGCAGCAGCAAACAAAATGTCTTGTGGGCTGCATATAGACCCTGGATGGGCTGCATATGGCATACCCAGGCTGCATATGGGCTGCCTTACACCCAGCTACCTTTCCTGCCTGGCACGAGTTGCTGGCTTGAGTGGGGATGGTGCTAAGTGGATTGTCCTGCAGCCATTGGTGGTGAGGAAGAAGGGAGGTTGGTCAGGTGTGTGGAATGTCTCTCTCGCTTTTTTTTTTTTTTTTTTTTTTTTTTTGCTGGTGGTGTGTGATTAATTGGGGAATGGGTTCCCTTTGGTTCTTGTGATGGGTGGGTCTCCCCTAAAAGCAGTTTGTCTTTCCCCACGCTGTTGTGGGAGTTGAGGGGAGTGCACATCCCCTTTAGCTCTAAATGTAACACTGACAGTGTCAGAGTGTGTTACGTGATGCCCTCTAGGACTGATCTAAATAGGATCACAGCCTGTTTCCGCTGGATTTAGCCGTTATGGTTCAAGCCAGAAGGGTATGCTTTGAAGCTAAAATCCCGCAGTTCAATCCATGATGACTCAGTGGGTCATTACATGTAATTTTTTTAATGTTAGCTCTAAAATGTTTATTTTACACTGGATTAATTTATGATGATATTATATATAAGGGCTGTTCAGCATCCATCCATCTAATCTATCTGTTTTTGTTACAGACTCTATTGAGTGAACAAAAAAATTAAAAACCCTTATACATTTCTCAATTTACTGGAGTTTGGGAGGTTGCTTTTGGGTCAAAATGCCAGTCCCTCTGGATGGACTCTCAATGATTACAGTGACCAGAAGCAATGGTTGGTACTTCCACTGTTTATAGTTTCCAAGTGCTGTACAAACATTAACTAATTAAATCAACCATATGTACTGTAATTCTACTGCTGCTGTTAGCGAGGCTTCATTCTTTAAACCATAAAGCTGCGCTTTTAGTTCAGCTGGCCAAACAATTGTCCTGACTCCATCTTTTGGGCTTTTTGCTAGAAAAAAGGAATTTTAAAAATCTGAATGGGCTTTTCATCATATTAAAAGACAGGATTGTGATTGAGCCCATTATATCCCAGGTTTCTTAAATAAGTTAATCTAACCTCCTTCCTCTGTATAGAGGTTCAAACTCTAAGACTGAAGTCATGCCATCACATTGTTTCTGGACTGAATGCATCTGTCCCTGGATCTCAGTTAGTTGCTCTAAGGAGGTTGAGAAAATTAGGACTTAATATTAAAAAGAAGAAATATCAGAAACAGCTGCTAGTGTCAAAGGAATGCTAGTTTTTCATCTTTATTTTCATCCCTAGATGCTGTTGTAGCCAGTGAGACAATGAAGATGGGCTTATGGTGCCACGTGAAAATGATTCTTCCAGATAGAAGACGGGCCCAATAAAAAAAACCCTAATGTTTTTCATTTTCATAGAACAAAGATTTGAAAAAGCACATTAATAATCATAATTTTAAAAAATGATGGAAGAGATTCTGTGGTAAACACATTTCCTGTAAACTAAAGCGCAGTTACTGATTAACATTACAGTAAAATAACTTGCATTTGGACCAGGAGGGCTGACAGAATAGCCAGGCTGCTGGGCAAATGGGGAGGCCTTAGCTTCATGCTCTTGGAAGGGGCGGGCCTCAAGTGGAAGGAAGCAGCCAGCCCTCAGCACTGCCTCAAGCATGCCATGTCCCCCTCACCAACCAGCTCTTGCAGCTGCCTGGGGTGCATCGCGTGGGGTTCTGGAGGCAATTTAAAAGGCCACTTTTGAATCACCTGACCCAGTGTTGTTTCCCCCTTCCCCTTTTTGTCAGCAGTCCTGATTTAGAAAAGTGTGTGGAGGGGGAGGGGGACAATCTACTGTTTGTGGATCGTATCTGGCCTGACAGACCTCTCTGTCCAGGCCCCAAGCTCCCGCCTCTCCCCTTTTGTTCCTCCTTCCCTCATCCTCAGCTATTGCAGCACCTGGGTGGTGTGCTCACTATGCCACGAGCCCCAGTGCTCTGGGCAGTGTGGCTGCAGCTCCAGCTGAATGACACAGCTGTAGAGCCACCAGCCCCAGTGCTCAGGACGGTGTGAGCAGAGGGTGGGGATCAGGGGGTGGTCCCCAAGAGGATGCAGTTGGGGTTGGATAGGAGGCAGGAGAATCCTGGAGGTGATCACGGAAAAGGGAACATGGGGTTGGATAAGGGTGGGGAGTCCTGTGGGGAAGTTGGAAAGGAGGCGGGAAGTCCTGGGGGTGGGAAGCAGGGGATAGGGAGCAGGGAGTGGGGGTTAGATGGGTAGAGTATCTGAGGAGCTGTCTGGGGGCAGTGGATGGGGGCCAGGTCATGCCTGGCTGTTTACGGAGGCACAGTTTCCCCCATCCTTCCCTACCCAGCCCTCCATACAATTTCTGAACTCTGATGTGGCTCTCAGGCCAAAAAGTTTGCCCACCCCTGATTTAGATAAATGCCTTTGATCCAGCCCAGCCCCATGGCACATTAAAGACTCTTCAAGAAATCACATAGATTTAAGAATTATTTTCACCTACTACTGAAATTCAGCTGCTTCCAGGGTAGAACATGGCAGCTGTTTAATAGTTCAGGAATGTTACACAACAGTTGAGGGCAGGAAGCAAAGAACAGCAATATCAGTTGAAAATAGAGGGAATGAGTTAGGTAGAGAGTGGGAATTTGGGCAGAGCACCAAGGGAAACAGCCAAAAAGATCAAGGGATCTCAATGAATGCAAATTGTTGGGGCTTATGTTTTACACCTCATGCAAAGATGACACTTCCACCTGGAGCCCTACTTAGTTTGCACAATCTGATGAGCAACAAGGTGGTACTTTCTTTAAATGTTGCCTTGCTATTGCTATTGTAGTCACGGCAGCTTGGTATTTCTCTCTCTCAGGCCAGAGCAGATGAGTGCAATCATGTTTTGGAGATAATATCATGTGGTTCAGAGCAGAGGAACATACACACTGCTCTGTCCGTAAGAAATCTCATGCAGCATTGACTTGAAGTCTTAGTAGTGGCTGTGGTTTCCAGTGTGCAGGGAAGAAGAGACACAGTGGTATCGGCATATTCATATCATCAGGTTTTTGGGATTATTTGGTTAGGGTGAAGTAGTGCATAGACTCTTGCGTGGGTCCTTTGTGCAGGGGTGAATTCCAGCATTGAAGAGATCTTTATCTAAGAAACATTTCAAATTCATCCTGATGAAGATTAAAAAGGCAGCAGGGGCTATTGTGAATATATGAGGAAGTAAAAATAAAACCAGCATTTAGATGCTATTTTACATGTAATACATTAAAGCAGCAAACTGAATGCAATTTATAAGATTAAAAAATTATCAAAATATGCAGAGTAAAGAGGCAAGTTAAGAAAGATCAATTGATTTGCTAGAAGAAATACATTCATATGTGGCAAATGGCACAAAATATTTCACATCTCAAGAAGCATTTTCCCAAGTTATGTGTGTGTATACATACATGGCAATCCATTCGGTTCTTATGGAGCAAATGACCACAGTGCATTGGTCTGCCAGAGACCTGACTCTTAGGTTTGCTTGGAAAAGCTTGCTGAATTTCTGCCTGTTAGGTTTAGGCTGAGAATGAGACCTGAGCTGCCAATATTTATTTATACACTTAATAAATATTAAACCTGTTTAAAAGAAGGGCCAAGTTTTTCTCTTGCTTACACTTGCATGGCTCCCATTAATGTTAATGGAACTTGTGTGCCTGTATCCAAGGATAACATTTGACCCAAGAAATTTAATCAAGACAAATGACAAGAAATTGTGAATGTAGGCTGCTACTTCATCCTTAATTAAACTCACAATCCAGATAATTGCAAAGTCTTCTAAACATTTCTTTTTATGCTTTGCTGTACTGAATAGGGTATAGGACTAAATGAAACTCTGACATAAATGGCAATTATATCTGCTCACCCAAGGACTAAATTCATCCCAGTATGAGCTGGTGAGTGAAAGTCCCATCTCTTCATAGGAATATAGGATTTCCTGATATAGCTTAGGAACAGAACATCACTCTATCAAAACTAGCATTGGAAACAAGTTCCAAGCTACAAAAATCCCAACATTTCAAACTTCTCCTGTTCCGGAGGGGTTGGGACCTGCAGGTTAAATCAGTTCTTTATGCAGTACACATGGAAATCATATACAAACTTCAGCTCTGGATGTGGGTGAAAGATTCAAACAGCTCTAAAGCTCTGGGGTGGTGAGGACTGGGATTTTAGTTTGATGCATCTCTTTCCAGAATCATACCTCTGGCAATGGGCAAGAATATTTTTAACATACTGTTTTATCAACATAATTTAGAATAATAGAATCATAGAATACTAGAACTGGAAGGGACCTCGAGAGGTCATTGAATCCAGTCCCCTGCCCTCATGTCAGGATCAAACACCGTCTAGATCATCCCTATCTATCTATCCCTGATAGATGTTTATCTAACCTGCTCTTAAATATCTCCTGAGATGGAGATTCCACAACCTCCCTGGGCAATTTATTCCAGTGTTTAACCACCCTGACCGTTAGGAAGTTTTTCCTAATGTCCAACCTAAACCTCCCTTGCTGCTGTTTAAGCCCATTGCTTCTTGTTCTATCCTCAGAGGCCAAGGAGAACAATTTTTCTTCCTCCTCCTTATAACACTCTTTACGTACTTGAGAACCACTACCATGTCCCCTCCCAGCCTTCTCTTTTCTAAACTAAACAAGCCCATTTCTTTCAGTCTTCCCTCATAGGTCACGTTCTCTAGATTTTTAATCATTCTTTTGTGCTTCTCTGGACCTTCTCCAATTTCTCCACATCTTTCTTGAAATGTGGTGCCCAGAACTGGACACACAACTCCAGGTGAGGCCTAATCAGCACAGAGTAGAGCAGAAGAATGACTTTCCGTGTTTTGCTCACAAGACTTCTGTTAATGCATCCCAGAATCATCTTTGCTTTTTTTGCAACAGCATCACACTGTTGACTCATCTTTAGCTTGTGGTCCACTATGACCCCTAGATCCCTTTCTGCTGTACTCCTTCCTAGACAGTCGCTTCCCATTTTGTATGTGTGAAACTGATAGTTCCTTCCTAAGCGGAGTACTTTGCATTTGTCCTTATTAAACTTCATCCTATTTATTTCAGACCATTTCTCTAGTTTATCCAGATCATTTTGAATGATGACCCTATCCTCCAAAGGACTTGCAACCCCTCCCAGCTTGGTATCATCTGCAAACTTACTAAGTGTACTCTCTATGCTATCATCCAAATAGCTGATGAAGATATTGAACAGAACTAGTTCCAAAACAGACCTCTGTGGAACCCTTCTTGTTATGCCCTTTCAGCATGATTGTGAACCGTTAACTACTCTCTGAGAACGGTTATCCAGGCATTTATGCACCCACCTTATAGTAGCCCCATCTAAGTTGTATTTGCCTAGTTTATTGATAGGAAGATCACGTGAGACCGTATCAAATGCCTTACTAAAGTGTAAGTATACCACGTCCACCGCTTCTCCCTTATCCATGAGACTTGTTATCCTGTCAAAGAAGCTATCAGATTGATTTGACATGATTTGTTCTTTACAAATCCATGCTGGCTGTTCCAGATCACCTTACACCTTCCAAGTGTTTGCAGATAAATTATTTTCCTTTGAGATAAAATAGGATGGAACCCAAATGTGACGGGACAGCCTCGCCCTGCACGGTGACTCCCGCCGAGCAGGTGTTGCTCGGCACTGGGAGGGAGGCAGCCCAGCGGTGCACGGCATGTTCCTGTGCTGCGCCGTGGCTGACGGAGCCGGCTGACCCGCCGAAGGCGGGCTGGAAGCGCGGAGGCAGGGGCGGGGATGGTGCAGAGGCCTTCCCTCCACCCTGGGAGTCTAGCACGTCGGGGAAACGGCGTCGGGGCACGCCAGCCCTGCCCTCCCCCTGCTGAAGACGTCAGGCAGGGCGGAAGCAGCGCGACGTTTAAAAACACCGCCACCATAATCCGGGGGGAGGAGGGGAGAGACAGAGCGTGAGTGGCTAGGTGGAGGGTTCGGAGGCGCCACCAGCAGAGACCTTGGAGAACGGTGGGAGGCCAGAGAGGGCGCCTATAGACCGACGGTCCCGGTCCACTGACTCCTTTGTTGCGGAGCGCCGGCAGCCTGTCTTCTAAAGGCAAGGTGAGCCTTCTGGCGCCGGGAAGCCGGGGGGCGGGGAAAGGAAGCAGCCCAGGGCAGAGCCCAGTTGGGCTGGTGGGCTGACGCGTTACGGCAGGATGCCCCATCAGCCGGACCGGTTCTAGACTGATCCGTGTCCTTAGGGCCCTGGGCTGGGGCCCGTGAGTGAGGGTGGGCCCGGGCCCCCTTTTCCTTCGCCCCGCGGCCTTGGGGGAGACGCTGGTAGTTACGTGTCAAGGAGAGGGTCGTAGCTGAGGTTGGTGAATCGTCCTAATGACCCCTAGCAAGGGCGCACGAACGACATTAAGACCCCCCCCATGGGGGGGGGGGGCAGAGGGTACCGTCGGACGAGACCGGTACACCAAGGAAATGTGCATTTAAAAAATTCTCCCCCTGACTTTTAGCACAATGTAAATCGCCAGAGAAGCATGAGCTTTGAAGTTAGTGGGTTCTTCCAATAATATCTACCTACATCTTTGCCATCCACAGCGCTGCCAGCCCATTCTGTAATACTCATGGAACCGATGAGATAAGTTGCTGTGGCCTCACTGAGCAAGCTTAGCAGCTTATTTTCAAATGTAAGCAAGTGTGGATAAAAAGCATGGGATGGGCTTTTTGGTGAGGAATGAAGTTAAAAAAAAAATGCCACTCACTGCTGGTTACTGAGCCTGCAGCCCAGGGCCCGGTAGGCTTTGGTTACACTTCTATAATTAAAGCACAGCCATGGCAGTGCTTTCAAGTGAAACTGTGGGTGGCCACGGCATGAGCGCTGGGAGGGAGCTCTCCCAGTGCTCTTTGTATGCTACCTCCATGAGGGGAGTATCTTCAGTGCTGGCAGCCTGTTCACGCTGGCACTTTACAGCGCTGTGACTCGTGGAGGGTGTTTTTTCACACCCCTCAGCCAGAAAGTTGCAATGCGGTAAAGTGGCATTGAGGAGAGGTACTGGACTGGCAATCCTGAAAGCTGAGGCCCTTTTACCCTGGAAAAGGCACAGCACAGACAAGCCTGCCAAGAGGAGTGGGTTGGGGAGGGGACAAAAGAGGCAATTGCCCCAGGGTCAGGTGATTCAAAGGATGCAACTAGAGCCCCGGGCCCTTTAAATCACTACAGGAGTGCTGCACTGTGCACTCCAGGCAACTCTAAGGGCTCAGGGGCCCAGCATGGCGCACTCCAGGCAGCTCAATGGGCTAGTAGAGGTGGGAGATGATGGCGTGTTCTGGGCGGTGCAGAGGGTTAGCTGGCCTGGCCTCACCCCATCTACCTGAGGCTGGGCCCCTTTTGGGAGCATGGAGCTGAAGGTGCCCCGCCACCTTGCCCAATGGCCTGTGGAGGCTGTCAGTACCCCTGAGCACAAATAATAGCAATGTAGAGCTCCTCACTAGTGTGCTACCTCTATGGCTTGAAGACCCTATCTGCAGAGGCTGAGACGATGATTCAGTTTGCATGGCACACTCAGGGCCTAGCCTTTGCTGAGACTGCTTATAAAGGGTGCTGCTGATAAATTTTGCGCCCTGGCTACCAGTCCCTGGGAACCAGACTGAACCATTTCACACTGGCCAGCTGATGTGACTGGTTCACTTTTAAACCAAACTCTGTTAAGATTAGGGCTGGAAGCCAAGCTTAATTACATCATTAGAAAAGCATTCACTGAACTTTGCATCTGGCCAAAAATGGTGATGATAGACGGGAGGTGACACTATTTTAGACAAAAAGGTGAGAGTATTCAATGCATTGTAGCTACAGCAACAAACAGAAATTGTGGGAAGAAAATAGCTTTCTAATTAGCAATATCCATGATTAAAGCTGCCAAGCTCTCCACAAGGTTCTGTGGCAAAATTATGCATTACTTAACATCTTAGATAAAGACCCTGCCTTGAACACCTGTTTAGTCTTTTCACTTCCTTTGTTTATGCCATTTGTTTCTAGCATTGGGAGACAGTCACATGCTAAAGAGGGGGAAGAATGAAATGAACAAGATTCATATTAAAACAATAATGAAATTATGCCCATATGACAATAGAGTTTATTGAGATTATCAGTTAAGAGCTGGATTTGCGTACAAGTAAAAGGCTTCCATCTGGTTTTGTTTAATGTTATATGAAGTGCACAACAAAACTTGGAATTGCATCAAACCTCAGTGACAATGCACTCATCAGCTTGTTGTGAATGGAATCTGTTAGCTGGTAAACAAATCTCAGATTAGCCAATGCCAATTCACATGTTAAGAGTTGGTTATTTTATTAGGAAAAATCTTGGGAGACGATCCATTGATGAAACTTCTAGCCAAGACCCACAACTGCAACAGAAATGAGATGTAAGGCACCACTTTCCAACTGAAATGCTGTTGCTATAAGAAATTAAACATTTTTATTCATACATTTAGATTTAAAATAAGAGCTCTTTTTGCCTATCCTGGTGGAAGAACCACAATGACAGCTAGAGAATTTTGCCTACCCACTGCGAAAGGAGTTTCTCCTTTAGAATCATAGAAAACTGGAACTTGAAGGGACCTCGAGAGGTCATCTAGTCCAGTCCCTTGCCCTCACAGCAGGACCAAGCACCACCTAGATCATCCCTGATAAATGTCTATCCAATGTGCTCTTAAATATCTCCAGTGATGGAGATTCCACAATCTCCCTAGGCAATTTATTCCAGTGTTTGTATTTAGATTCAGCAATGCCATCATGCACTGTGATACTCTTAAAACTCACTCATAAAGCAGGGGTTATCTGAATCAATTCTTGCACAGGTAGTCCTAGGGAGCATTTGAGTACTATAGGAAGTAGTGTGATGATTTTTAGTCATTATCAAACCCATATGCCAGTATTGTGCTATGAGGTGCAATATTGCTGGAGATTCCATCTCTAACATAAAATGTTAAACTTTCTGACTACTCACTTGTGGTCATTAAGGAGCAAAGGAAATAATGTTAATACCACATATACGGTATTTATTGGATTCATTTCCACACAATAGCATTGAGACCCAGAGCTGCTTATGGTTAAAAAATGAGAAAACATTTATAAGGACAATAAGAGCAATCCTTACGTACAAGATACACACCTACCTTTGTGTTTACTGTATGGTGGCACTGTAGGGGATACTTCTAGACCCAAGTTCAAGATCACCTTATGCTGTGAGGCATCACTCTACTGATGGTTGGGGACAAATTCTGTGAAGAGATTAGTCTGAATAACCTGATTTGAATTCTTACTGACTTGAATGGGAATTGGGTGTATGGGGAACTGGCTAGAGCTTCCAAGGACTTGGCACTTGCTGAGGGAAGAAACATTCCATACCTCACATATAATAGTCTTAGTACAGGATGAAATTCTGGAACTTGTATCTGGATAACAGAGAGAGAGATTAGATTATGAAAAAGGAAGGGGTCTCTGATATAGATGTGAAGGGTTAACTGGTTAATTGGTAAGCATCACCTCAGGGCCCACCATGGATAGGAGCTGCTTCGGGCATCTGGAGCTACCCCTGTTCATGGCAGGCCCAGGGGAACATAGGCAGGGGTTTCTCTGGCCAAGCTGGAGCATCTTCTGCCTGTGCAGGGGACTGCTCCAGCCCTGCCACCATAGGGGAACACTCCAGCACCCCCCCCCCTTAATTGGTTAACCAGTTAAACTTCACGTTTAACTGGTTAACCAATTAAACAGGATTTTATACCCCTAGTTTCGGATCACCCCAGTATTTTTTTAAAATTATCTCAGGACTCAGGAGTAACCACTTAGTAGTAGATCTGTCCCTAATCCTAAAATCTGCTCACAGAGGGTACGTCCACACAGCAGTGCTAACGTCGGAATAAGTTTAGCAGCTTCAGGTATGTCAATTGTATAGCTTAAGTCGAAATAGCTTAATTCAGCTTTTGGGGCTGTCTATGCAGCAGGAAGTTGAAAGAAGAACACACTTCCCGTACTCCTCATGAAATGAGGGTTACCATGAGTCAGCGTAAGAAGTCCTCCCTCCAGCTCAACATTATTTTGGAATAAAGGCTTGTAGTGTAGATGCGCGTTTTGTTATTCCAAAATAATGTTGCTGTGTAGACATACCCAGAGAGATTGTTACAGGTGTAGGAGTGGACAGTTGTAGGGAAGGACACTAGATAAAAATGCAAAAATGTAGGGCATCTAAAACAATAAGGATGGAAGAATGGTTGTTACACACACAGAGGAGAGGGCAGCTCATGACATACAGAGAAGAGACTAGACAAGTGGTGCAGTAGAGCCCACCATTCCTAGGAGCGTGGTCGTCAAGAGAAGCAGGAAACAAATGACTAGTTATGATCGATATTGGACACAGAATGATTCCAACTCTGCCTGGTCTACTGGAGAAGATAAGGAATGTGTGTAAGTACTTGCAGATCAATAATTCGTTGGTGACAAAACTTGCAAATATTATCTAATGAGCAAAACTAAATGATATGACCCTGTTTGTGCACACAGAAAAGGCAAAATCAAATTATTTATTATGAATTATGGCTGAGCTCCTCAAATGTACTTAGATACCCACCTCCTATTAAAGCCAATGTGTGTTTGACACCTAAATACCCAGCAAAATCTGGATGAGCTAAAGCTTATGTCAAAAACCTCATCTTTGTTTATATGGAAATGAAAAAGGCTAGCGAATGTGGGCGTGAAATGTCAGCAAAGAAAAGATGCTCTACAAGATGAAAACATCAATATGACTCTTCTTGGAAATATCCAAGAGGTTTACATCAAAAAACTGAACCACCGGTATGGGTTAAGTACTGAGAATGAAAAAGAATATTGCAAATTTCTTATTTATTTAGGTCACAAAAAATCTTAAGTGAATCATAAAAAGGAGCACTTTGAATTTCAATATAAGGCGTGATCAGAAAGAGCCATGCTTGTGACTGCTGAGTTTTACAGAAGTGCATACTTCAGCAGAACTCAGATAAACAAAATTAGAGGTAAATCCAACACTTAGTACCTCTGGAGGAGTTTTAGGTGGTTCAGATTCCCACATGAGTATTACTGCATTCTTGAACTGTACTCCAGTTATTACTGTCTTATGAATAATTTACAGCTGCCAATATGTTTATGGAGGACTCTGAGCGTGCATCTAATGAAGAGTCTGACAGCTGATTAGGAAAAGGTAAGGGCTACTGGAAAGGTTGATTTGAAGGTGGATGAGGATAAACAGGATTTGAGAGCTATAAATAATTCAGATTCCTGCAGAGTTCAGGGAGTATAACTAGTGACAATGGAACCTCATTGGTCACAACAGTCCAGAAATTTAAACTCACTGGAGAGACAATATTACTGAGCTACCAATATGACTCCTTGCCAGTTTAATTTGAGGTGACTTGGCAATATTTTGTATCATAATTGAATCATATGGTATAATGAGTCTGATATTTTAATATTCCCATCAAATCCAGGGTGCCTGAGAAAATTACAAGAAATATTAATGATCTCTTCCTTCTTCCCTTCCTCTAAGGATGCCTCTGACTTATAGGGGTAAAGTCCTGATGGTTGCCCTAGAGAGAGCATTACTGGGAAGAATCTCTGCACAGTTACCTTGGAAGTGTCTCTACACAGGAGACCCTTGTAACGTGCTCTAACAGCATCAGGACCCAAGATTAGTCACATTTCTGCCCCTGGTGAGTTGGAATCTGGGTTTTGTGTTCATTTATTATCAGAAGAGCTTTAAAAATATTGGCTAGGACTTTACTGTCCCTGAACTTTTATGGGAAGGTGATGTAATGTGCCAAGCACTAGAGTGATGTATGCAGGTCAGTCTTCCCAGACTCCAAGTGAGCAACTGCGTGTTTCATTGGCTGGAGCTCCCACCTGATTTTTCAGCCTCAACCCCACCGGAGTGTAGTGCCGCAGCCTGATTCAGAGGTGGGGATGTGTGGCTCAGGTAACTGACCCTGCATCTGAGGATTTGACTGTAGTTCCCTGGCTAGCTGAGGGTGAACAAAGCCACCACTAACCACTGCTGCTGTGAGATCTTCAGCTAGAAACATAAAACAAGAAGGACCAAACAGACAGGTTTTATGTGAGCATTCCCTGTGATCATTTAATCAGGCTTATAATATGACCTGTGTCTAGGCCTTTTCAGGAGACATTCCTCTTGAGATACCATACACAAAAGCTGTGAATCCCTATGGGGACAATGCTCATTGGATTACACTTTAATATAAAGTTTCACTTAATATATGGCTTATAAAGCTTTAAATTATTAATAAAAGTTATAAACATGAACCTGATTTGAAGATTACATGTTCTAGATTCAGATAGTTACAAGTACATTGATAGAAAGTATTCTAGATAGTTATTCTCAGCATGGTATTGATCTGTTGGCCTCTCTAATAGTCTACAGCAATTGGTTAACCTTTAATTAATCACTTATTGATCCTTGGGAAACTATTTGTAAATGGACCCCAATATAAAAAGTGTGATCACAAATGGTTGGTTGCCCCATATTATGGCTAATCCTGGATGGGTGTGCAGATTAGGGGAGAACACAAGGGACTCATCTCCCAACCAGGAAAGCAGAAGGGAGAAGCTGGAAGGGGAGTATGGCCATGCTCCTGCCATGGAGATAAGCCAGTGCTGGGGGAGTGCATATGATGCACTATATCAAGGGCTACAAGGATGGTGCCCGCCACAGAGTACCAGGAAGAATACTGGCTGATTTACCAAGATTTCCTCTAGAGGGTCCCTTTGCAGAATGGCCCCATATCATTCTCTATAACATAAGCCCTGTTTTAAAGCCAGATTGGCCTGTAATAAGTGAATAGATACCCATGGCATATAATTAATGAATAGATAGTCACAGGTGTTAAAACTCATGCATAGATCACAGCAGCCTGACATCTAAGAACAAATACAATCAAGTGCTGTCTGGGAACATTTTTCAAGTGAAATCTAATCATCCAAGGGCAAACACTATTCTGAAAGTAAAACGAATATATGAAAAAAACTGAGAGCAAGAACTGGATTTGCTCCACGTACTCCCTATTTTTCAGCATTGATGGATCTAAATATAGTATCAGCTGTGGGAAAACTTCATTTAGATGCTTCACAGCACTTCATTGGCTCAAGGAGTGGATGATGCTAGACTTGAAATGAGTAACTGAATTCATTGTTTCAGAAATGTTGCCTAACCTGGATTTCCCCCTATTCCCCCGCATCCTCTTCCCGATAATTAAATAAGGGAAACTGTGTGCAGAATCACTATGCAGCTGCCACCTCTATTAATTCTTCTCAGCAGGCTGTAGCAACTCCAGGAGTGTGGCATTTGCAGAAGGTGTCAGATACTTGTCCTTTCAGATTCCAAAAAAAGCACTAGGTCCATCAGATGGGCCAGCATGTTTGCTGCAGGCAAAGAATACACAGACAAGAGAGCAAGCAGTCTAGTGACTGCAAGGTGATATTGGAGAGGATGTCAGTAAGGGTGGGAGATGACATTCAGTTCCTACTTGGCTTTAGCATCTTTTCAGTGAGTCCTTACCTCTTTAGCCCCATGTTCCAGGGGTGTTCCACAGGCCTCCATTCTTCATCTGTCCCAGTTCTTCTTGTGCACCCTTCCTCTCTATGACCTCATCCACTCTCCTGACCAATCTACCATCTCTATGCTGATTGCTTGTAAATGCATCCCTTCACTTCTGAGTTTTCCCTTACCATTCCACCTTGCCCTTCTCTGACAGCTCCCCCAGGATGAGTCACCATCAGCGTACAATGAACACGGCCAAAACCCGACTCATCATCTTTTTTCCCTCTGCTTTCTCTCTGACTGTGGATCTCACCATGATTTCCTACAACTCAGGCCCATGACCTGTTTAGCCCTTTTTCTAGATGCCACACATCAAAGTCAAGCACAAACCCTGCTGCTGCTTTCTCTAGATTATCTGTAAGATCTGGTCTTTTCTCTCTATTCACATGGCTAAAATTTACATCTAGATCATCATCATCCCTGATTTGCTTACTGCAATTTTCTCCTCTTGGTCCTGTTGGACACATACCGTGTCACTCTGAGGTCTTTTCAAAATGCTGCTGCCAACATCAGCCCCTGGCTCAACAATGTGTCTATGTCACTCCCTACACTGGTTCCTTCTTCACCCCCATCAAATGTGAACTTCTTGTCTATTAGGGTTCTTCACACAGTTTGGCCCTAACTGCTTCTGTATCATAGAATCCTAGGCCTGGAAGGAACCTTAAGAAGGCATCTAGTCCAGACTCCTACGCTCATGGCAGGCATAGTATCTTATTGTGTTGTCCCCCACCAGCCTGCACTGCCCATTTGTCCATTGTTACAAGTGTCTTTGGTTTGCCACCCTTATACCTGCAACACCTTCTCTAAAGTAGTCCATAGGCCTGCTCTCTCCTTCAAATCCCTTAAAACCTGAAGCTACGATGAGAAACTGCCAGCTGATGTTGTCTTTGAGCCAGTAGGGACTCCTGATATGTATCTTATAATATATTTAGGAGAAATATTGTTCTCTAAGGACTCTGGCTGTGTGTGCACATACACGCCCAATGTAAAAATGTATTTACATTAGCATGGCCCTTCAAGTTTGTCTTTTATGCCTTTTAGAATAGGTAGCACAATGGGCTCCTGATCCCGACTGGGCCTCTCTGGGCTTCATCATCCTGATTTAAACTTTAGCTATTTCAGAAGTTCCTCAGCTGGTGTAATTTGGTGTCGTGCTGGTGGTTCCCATGCTTCAATGCTGGCTGTTCTGTCCACTTACCCATGGAGCGTATTGCCCCATCTGTGCCCTGATTTTTTCTTTGGTTCAGTATATGCTATGGCTGAACAAGTGGCTGCCATATGCTCATTCTGAGACCTGTGCAACAGTGATATCATACTAAGTCAGGGAGGGGTCTGAGGATAAAAGTTCCCAAATCTTTGAGGAGTGGGGGAAGGTTGATCCAGGGCACCAGCTGGAGACCATCTTAATGTCAAATATAGAAAAGTTAGAAACAGCAGCTCAGGTTGCAGCTCTTGTGCTTTCCTTAATTTACCTCCATATGGGACTGTGCATCACATGAGGTGTGAAATGCCTGTTCTGAGACCCTCTGAGACCCTCTGGCAGTGTCATAAGAATGGCCATACAGTGGCCTCAAAAAAATGAGGAAGAACAGCTCTTGCGCAAGAGGTTTTTTTGCGCAAAATGGAGCCATCTACACAGCTCCTTTTTGTGCAAAGGCCTCTTGCGCAAAAGCGGCCCCTAATTAATTATGCAAATGAAGCATGGCAATATGCTAATCCATGCTTCATTTGCATGAGCTTTTGCGCAATAGAGGTACAGTATAAACGTAGCCTAAAGGGCAAAGAATACGGTAGGGAGGACTCTAGGGTTACTTTACACTTGTCACCTAAGACAAGAGGCTATGTCTTAGTGGTAGATTTCGCTGTACATAATCATTCTACAATTCCGTATTACATGGGTCATTTTTGGAAATATTGATTACCAAACCAAAGTTATTTTCCCAAAGTGACTCCAGCCCAATAAGTCTGTGGCCTGTTAGTAGACTCAGTGAATACATTTCATTTACATTTGGCCTTTTCTTTGACTCGCATCACATTAATTGTATTTTTGCAGCAATTTGATTAAATAGCTCAGTGGCGGGGAAAGAGGCCTCCGTGGGCAGGATATGGGCCTGCCAAGCCAGTGGATCCAGCTGGGGCCATTCTGCCGCTTCCCTTTCCCCAGGCCAATCGAGACCTGGGGATGGGGGTGTGATGAACCTCCTCTCATGCTTTATGAAATGGATTTATGGACATAAATATACATAACTCAAAGGTGCTTTGAGCAAATTATTCCATGTAACCCATCAATCTTCGTATCATAATCCGCTGGTTCTGTTTATCTTATTTATATACTCTTGTATATAAAATTAGACATGGAGCAGGGACAAATTTATGATTTTTAAATGTGTAAATGGAAAGCCATCAAGGGTAATTCTACTGCTGGGAGGCCTCAGTGTCTGGGCAGTCATATGCAAATAGCCTTTTGTCCTTAAGTCTTAGCAGCGGTTGGTAGGGAGCAGTCATGTGATTCTCCGTGCACTAAGGCAGGGGTGGCCAACACGCAGCTCGTAGGCATGCAGCTCTTCACCCCTGAAAGTGCGGCTCGCGAAGCCGCCCCATGCGCCCCTACAAACGGCCCCTGGCTCCCTGTGTTCACCGGGTGAAGGGGAGCCGTCCGGCATGGCAAAATTTTGTCAGCAAGAGGGTGGCAGCTGGTGGCTCTTCGCATTTTTTCCGCCGCTGTTTCGGCTCTCTTCATGTAATGGGTTGGCCACCCCTGCACTAAGGGAATTCTTTAAAAAGAATAGGAAGGTCGGAGTCTTTTGTCTTTGGCCGGCTGGATACACCCAACGGTGAAGCAGAGACTCCAGGGGAGGGGAGCTGACCCTGGTTTGGAAGGCGGCTGGAACAGAAAGAGTTTTAGGGTGAGTTTATAATAAGTTTGCGCTGAGGATTTTTGTGTTAGAATTAGCTAAGTGGTTTTTGTTACTTTTGATTTTTAATCTACTTTGCTCTGCCTGTTCTCACTTACAACCACTTAAATCCTATTGCTTATGCTTAATAAAATCACTTTTACTTACTATAAAGCCCAGTGTAAATAATTATTACCTGGGGGGCAACCAGTGTGTACCTTCCCCCTTTCATTGTCAAAGGGGGCTTACCCAAGTAATTCACTGAGGGTTTTGATCCCATTTGGGGTGTGGTATCCTAGGAAGCTGGGCCCAAAATAGCAATCTTCTTGGACCTGAAGAGGGTCAGTGTCTGTACTGCTTCTCGGGGGTGGGAGAATGATCTCAGCTTGGTGCCTTGGTTGTGGGAGACCAGTGAAGCTGGCCCAGCAGGACCAAGTGGTAAGAAGCCCCATAGAGCAGGAAGTTGAGCGGCAATGGGGGAAACCCCCCCAAAGGGTCTTCTGTGATCTCACCTGGTCACAGACGGCGCACATTAAGTGTTCCCCCCCTGCTTGCCAGGGGCACCCAGCATCAGAGGGAGCTACTGGCTGTTTTAAAACAGCTGGTGGCTCTCTCTAGCTGCTGCTTGCCCCTGGCAGAGCAGGGGCAGGAGGCGAGAGACTCTGCATGCTCCCCCCACCCTCAGGCCCTGACTGGTCTTGGAGGAAGGTCTCCTCCCTTGCGGTGCCTATAGGGAACTGCCAGCGGTTTTAAAATGGCTGGCAAGTCTTTCAAGGGGGGCTGGGAGGGGGAGAGGGAGAAGCATGAGAAATCTCCTGGCTCTGCCCCTTCCGCCCGAGGTCCCACCCCTTCCAGGGTGCCCTGGAGCCACTTCAGAAATGTATGAAGTGTCTGCCTTTTAACAATTATTGCCCACCCCATATATAGCTAAATAGAAGAAGCTCCAATTTACAGATGGGGAACAGAAGCACAGAGAGGTTAAATAATTTGACCAAAGTTGCCTGGGATGTTTGTGGAACAGAAACCAAGATCTCCCAAATTCCAGTCCAGTACCTTATCCACAGGATCATTCTTCCTTTCTTTTGGCTTTAGAGCCATAAGTTTCTTAAATCCTCATATTAGTGCTTGAGCTTTTCCCCCTTATTTATTTGTTTTCTTCATAATGACTCTCCCTTGTCAGTACCAGAGCTTGGGGACAGACTGAGTTACAAGATTGTTGGCTAATCGTATCTTTGATTGTTTTCACAATAAGCACAGATACACTTCTAACTTGTTTTGAATTGCTCTGTGGAGTGGAATTCTATCCAGTTCTTATCCTAGTTGTTTAGTAAAAGATACAGTCTAATTCCTAAATTGTGGCATTGCAAAATCAATACAACGTATAATATTTTTGGGTAGGGACATTCAAAGGGAGCTGGAAAAGTTGACTATCATAGATGAAAATCTTAGAATTACAATATAGAACTTCTGCGAAGAGGCAAAAACATTACCACAGTTCAAATTAGAGCCAGATTCTATTAACTGTACTCACCTTGTGTATCACCTCTTTCTTCAAACAGACCCACTAAAACCCATCAAAAGAGATAGAGTGAAGCCATTTGTGAGCAGCCAGTGAGCTGCATGTTAATTGTTGCTTCAGGTTCCCACTTCATTTCAATAATTTATCTCAGAAGATTGTATTGCAGGTGTCTGGAAATATTTTTACTAATTTACCTAGGGGCCAACATGCACATTTTGAATCAACAGCAGAAAAACAGCACTTTTATATTTGTTTATGAATCATCTACTGTCTGGGGCCTAGTTTATACTTAAAATGTAGGTTTCCATAATACGGTCCATCTCCTAAGCGCTATGCTGACCTCTGATGTAGATGCAGCTGTGTTAGCAGAAGAATGCATCTGCTGACCTAACCACCATTGTGTAGAGAGGTGGCATTCCTACCTGGATGGAAAACCCGCTTCTATTGCTGTCAGCCGTGTCCACGCTACGGGGTTATGCTAGCATAGCTACAACCCCATAAATATATTGCTGTTGCTCCCATACTATAGAGATGGTCTAGAGTGCCTCACATTTCTAAATACAGGACTATGTAGCACTTTAAAGACTAACAAGATGGTTTATTAGATGATGAGCTTTCGTGGGCCAGACCCACTTCCTCAGATCAAATAATGGAAGAAAATAGTCACAACCATATATACCAAAGGATACAATTTAAAAAAAAAAAATGAACACACATGAAAAGGACAAATCACATTACAGAACAGAAGGGGGATGGGGGGGGGAAAGGAAGGTGAATGCCAGTGAGTTAATGATATTAGAGGTGGGGAAGGGGAAATGTCTGTGAGTTAATAGTATTAGAGGTGATAATTGGGGAAGCTATCTTTGTAATGTGTAAGATAGCTGGGGTCTTTGTTAAGTAATAGTCCTGTATTTTGTTTCAGCTACACCAGACTAACACGGCTACATCTCTATCACTATTTCACATTTCTAAAGCTCTCTTCTGCAGCTGAGGCTATATCTGCACGATGGAGTCTTTACCAGCAGTGCTGGCACACACCTATTGTGTAGACATAGCTTATGTAACCCACACATCACCTGGGTGTGGTGTTCTGTCCCATGTATTGGCACTGCGATCACTTAGGGGCTCGTCTACACAGCAGTGTTATTTCAGAATTACAGATGTTATTCCGAAATAACAAAGAGTGTGTCTACACTACAAGTCATTATTTCAACATAATTTCAAGCTGGAGGACTACTTACTCCGACTCCTGTAACCCTCATTTCACAAGAAGTAAGGAAGTTGAAGGAAAAATGTTCTTCCTTCGACATCCTGCAGTGTAGACACAGAGTTGGCCTTACCATGAGGTGAACTGACGTGGCTGCCTCAGGTGCCAGACTGTGTGTGTGTGGGAGGGGGCACCACTAGGACCCAGAGTATAGAAAATTGTATCTGCTGCTGGTGCATATATATTCTCTCTGCTGTAGATACACAGAGATGGTGGCGTGCTGTGCTAGAAGAAGGAGGGCACAAGAGACATAACAGGCAGGCAGGAGAAAAGGTGGCATCGGGGCGTCATTTGAGCTCCCCACCTCAGGTGCCAAAATGTTGTGGGCCAGCCCTGTGTAGACAGCACCAAAAGTCAAATTAAGCTATTTCGACTTAAGCTATGCAATTGACGTAGCTAAAGTTGAGTAGTTTATTTCGACTTTAACCCTGCAGTATAGACGTACCCCTATGGAGAGAACAAGTCTGCTTTACAGACTTAGCTAGTAGCCAGCTAGCTTTTAGCTCGTGGTGGAAGCTCACATGTTATGGTCCAGTGGTCCCAGGTTCGATTCCATGTGCAGATGATCAGGGTCTGCCAGCATTACAAGTGAAAGGGTATTTTCCCCATCAGAATATGAAAACTATCTCCTCTGATGAAGTTAGCTACATTGACTGACGCATTCTTCCATCAACTTAGCTGTGTCTGCACTAAAGATTAGATCAATTTGCTTATGTTTACCTAACTTTTAAGAGTAGATCAAACCATAGGCAGTTAATCTCATGAACTTCTTGTGCATCTTTAGGGTTCCCTGTTTGGCTGGAGACATATTATCAGAATGAGAAAAGAGTGAGGGCACCAAGCACTGGATGCTGGTGCAGTAGAAAAGTCTCTGGAAGAGAAGTGTTTGATAGCAGGAGTGGAACGGAGTGGAAGACAGAGATATGTGGTAGTGTGAAGGAGAAAAAGGAATAAGAGGAAACTTTAGATCAGTAGAAAGCAGGAGGTTATTCTAGAAGACAATTGTTTATATTATATGGCTATTGGCAAATCAGACTGAGTTCGGGATTTAGTAAAAAATATTACTGTGAGAAAGGAGATTGGAAAAACAGTCACATGTTTTAAGTTTTACTGGTAATCCTTTCTGATCTATAAGGTAAATGTCATATAGTCCTGTTTGTTTTTTATAAGCCTCATCAGGATGAGCTGATGAAATGCATTGTTATTCTCTGAATTCTGCAGATTATTTTTTAAACTCTTTTTCAGATTAGCAAAGCTATAAAAACAGACAAAAAACACATGGCTTACTGACAGCATACTAATAAAAATTCCGTCTATTTACAGGCCTTGTAACTCTCAGACTTCTCTTGTGATACTAAATGGGTCCATCAGATGTGTCCTATCCTCCAAGAAAAATCATGATGGAAACATAAATGTGTTTTCAATCAAATACTTTTTTCCACTGCTAACTTCCTATTCTTTCTCCATTTGATGCAATTAGTATCCTCTATCCACTATCCTACATTCTCCTTTCTGTAGCTAGAATTTTGATGCAGAGAACTGAACATTTTGAAAATGCTGTGCTTCGGATGAAGTTTCAGATGTAAAAAACAGACAGTTATTCCAATCACTCTAGAATTCTGATTATCAGTAACATTTTGGCAGTAGGCAACTGTTAATTTGTTTTATGGTGTATGGCTTGTTTGTCATTACTAGCGCCTATTCATAAACACTGTTTTCAATTGTAGATATTAACAATGGAAGGAAACTTCATAAGAAACCATAAATCTCATCATGTTGTATTAACCTGACTAAACTCAGTGAATTAACAGTGTTTTCGGGAAATGGAAATGGTGTTTGGAACAGGTCTAAGTTCTCATTAAAATACCCTGAAGTACAACACACACACACATTTCAAGTTTTCTAATCTCTAATTGCTGACCTTCATCTATCTATTATTACATAGCTACATAGTTCAAACTATGGTACTCTAGTGTCAGTTGTAGATCCAAGTATTGAACACTTTCTGGAATGCCTTTACATAGACACATTTTTTTCATGAAGTGGAGCCCAAGGATTAAAAATGTTGCCTCTTTGCATTTGTATGGGGAAAACAAAATGTCATCAGGCATTGCTAGGAAAGAGAGAATTGACTTCCAAGAAGTCTGTGAAATGAAAAGGCATTCATTTAGAATAGACATCCAGCATAATGACTAATGGTCCCGATAAAAAAGCATAATTCTTTTACTAATATTATACCTTCACGCAACATCTAGCAAAGCTCCAGTAGTGTGGTTGATTAATTATCATATGTTAGACACAGCAGAAAGTGTGTGCCAACCACTCAGGTTGTGGGATGATGGCTGGCCATTTTCCACATATAAATAATGAGTTTTTCAGTCAGTCAGAATTTATGCATACCTAGGAGTGTGTAAATTACCCACTTTGAAAGAATCTGGGATGCTCAAAATGTGAGCGCTTTACATTTAATTGTGAACACAAAAATTGGCCTTTTTCATTTCTAAAATGTTGCCACTTGGCGTTAATTTTTGTGCTTGAAAATTGGCTCCTTTTCTAGCAGGAGAAATCAGCCCATTGGTTTAAAAAATTGGAGTTCAGTATTTGAATTTGCATGTGTTCTAAAAGTGCTCATAAAAACTAAATCCAGAGGGGTCAAAATGTCTCAAAGCGAGACAATAAAAATATTTGTGCAGAACATTGGGCAAAACTTTTCAACTGCTCTGCAATATTTTATTCATAACTCTGTTCTACTGATGCTGAGGTTGGAGAGGTGATTTGAAACCATTTCTTTTTTGTGCTGCTGTTTCTGTGGTCTTTGGTTGCTGCAGTGGCCCCAGCGGTGCTGTAGATCCACTGGTTAAATTAGTTAGCCAGTCCTCTAAAGTAGTTGTTTCAAACAGGCAGGATACTCCTCCATATTTTCTGTTGGAAACGGTTGGGTTCTTGTGAGCTATTTAAACAACTGCTCTGTGTCAACCCAGAGATTTCAGGGTTGGCTGCAGGATGATTCCCAAATAACATTTGTATATCATTTTATATTTGGCAAGAAAGCAACTATGAAAATGTAAGTTACTGTCTAGCTGCAACATAGGAGTTATGTGCATCTTCTTCACTACAACCAATACATCAGCTGTAATGTGAGACAATCATAAGGTTGAGACTGTCCAGAGCTATAAAGGGAGGGCATGTAGTCTAGTAAATAGTGTACTGGCCTGTGACTAAGGAGACCAAATTCAATTCTGTTCTGCTGCTGATTTAGTAAGAGACCTTGGGCAAGTCACTTCACTGCCTTAGTTTTCCCTCTCTGTAAAAATGGGGATAATAGTACGTACCTCCTTTGTAAAGTGATATGAGCTGTTCAGATGAAAAGTAATATATATAAGATCTAAATATTATATGATTAATACTGCTTCTATTCTCATCCATTGGAATTCATTCATGACTCAAAGTTGCTTCTCAGCAGTGAGAGAGCACCATCATCCGTTCTTGTTTTACAGAAAGGATGACTGGAACACAAAGAGGCGTACCCAAGCTCACACACAGGGGAGGATCAGTGGGAGTATCAGCTAAGGTGTCTGATCCACAGCTACCCCTATATTGTTAAAAAAAAGTTCATATAGCAAGTGAAAATCCCCACACTTCCAGGCACAGTGAAAACGTGGGAGACACCATGTAGCATGTTGCTTATTTTATTTCCCATTTAAATGATTTCTGCTGGGTTATGCAACAAGATCTGTCTGTCTGTCTTGTCGTTTTAACTTTGGATTTAAGCCCTCCTTTCACAGCTAATGGAAAGCACCTGCTTGGGGTTATTTCCCGCTGTGGAGATTTGGATTGTTTCACTGGTGTACTGTTAACTATGTTTGTTATTCAGTGGTTACTCGAGTAACAGACAACACTGGCACCAGACTGGGGGAGGGAACAGATGATCCTGAAAGGCATCTGGGAATGGCCAGATCCCTTTGCATTTTAAAAGCCAGCTGGGATTTAGTGTTAGAGAATCAATGGTCAGGGCCAAGGCTGTTGTTCATTCTGGCATCCAGAAGATGCATAGGAGAGTAGAGGAGGGACGCCTGTCTGTGTATAAAGCTACTAACAGATGTAACCAGCATTGCTTGGGTCTTTAAGTGAAGTAATGGGTTTGGGGTTTTGTGTGGAAAATAAGAGAAAAATGTACATGCCGATTTTATTTTTCAGAAATGAAGGACAAAGGAAGTTTGTATTGATAAAAGAAGGAAAGTGATTTGAACATTAGAGCTTGTTGGTAGACAACTTTGCCGTTTATCTGTGTTTTGCTACAATAGAAAGAGGGTGGGGTGCAGGACTGAGGGCAGGGGGCTGGGAGGTTGGGGGAGAGTTTACCAGGGTTTTCTATGGTGGCAAGGGTGGTGCTGATTCCGCGGCAGTTCCCCTCAGGGGGCTGGGACTACACTTCCTGGACAGCGTCTCCTCCTGGGGGGACCGGGACTGTGGAGGCCAGCCCTGTCCTCCAGCCACCCCCATCCTCACGGTCTCCAATCTGTCTGGGGGAAGGGCTGGCCCTAGCCTGTAGTAGCTCTCACATGGCCTGCAACCTGTCAGGGGAGGGTATGTTCTGGGGGCCGGCCCCTGTCTCCAGCAGCCCCCTTATAGCCTGCAGGCTGTCTTTGGAGAGGGCAGTGTCTGGGGGCTGCCCCTGGCCTGCAGTGTTTCCCCGGTGGCCTGCAGCCCATCTGGGGCAGGGCAAGCTCTGAGGTCTGCCTCAGGCCTGTAGGCTGTCCATGGGAGGGGGGGGCAGAGTTTGGGGTCTCCCTGCCTTGCAGTAGCCTCCCTGTGGCCTGCAGCATGTCCAAGGCCAGCCCTGACTTGCCTTGCATTGGGGGAGAGGGTCTTGCATATGGAGGGACCAGCGACAGAGGGGCTATGTACTCAGTTTCGTGGCAGGTAAGATGGTGGAGCCCCATCCCTGCTGGCCACTCCTTTTTATAGCCGTCCCCTGCGGGCTCACTGCCCCCAGTGGCCTCCTCTCTGTGCCCCTCCCTTTCCATGTTATGGAAAACAGTCCCATTCCTGGCACTTCCTGTTTTCCTGACACCACCAAACTCTGACCTTGCTTTAAATTACGGTAAGAGGAAGGAGCATATCAAATTCCTAGCTTTTACTGTTTAGGAGGAGTTCTTGAACAAACAGGCTCATAGACAGACACACAGACAAACGGACTCACAGAGATACACAAATCTCTGAAATATAAACATATTGATTAAATAGTTTATAGTTTTGTTCAAAATGTCTAATGGACGATACAAGTCTCATGCCTGATTTTGTACTTGATACAAACCTTGGCAAGTCAAAATGTGACATAAATCCATTCTCAAGACACAGTTCTAAGGAAGATGAAATATAGCTCAATGTTAACATTGTGGTGGCAAAGATAGGAAATAGGATGCTAATGGCTCGCTTTGAGTCAGGCCCATTGGGAGCAATGCATTTATATTCACTGACAAGCCTCTCTTTGCTAATGTCTGTACACAGTGGAAAGACAATGAGAAGACTTTTAGCAACAGGCTGATTAATGGGAGTGAAAGTGCTTGAAAAGACATTACAAACTTTGAAAGCAGAGAATTGGGCTCAGGACAGCGGACTAAATCTTGGAAGCGGCAGCTTTCCTATACATTCTGGAGCAAAATCACACCTACTTTTCGTGGTATGTACTTTGCCATTGTCTCTGCCTATATAAACATGAGTTATATATAGGAGTAAGTCCTGTGTGCCTGCTACCTCCTATGGGGTAGGTCAGTTTAGGTAAGAACTGAAATTTTTTAGACTGTTTGAAACAAATCTGTTAAAAACATTAAAAGCGGTTAAAAATGCCTTTTCAAAAACTAACATTTGCCATCTAATTTTTCTTTCAGATCCAGCAAGTTAACAAATTGCATGATTATGAACTGTTGGGAGGACTTACTTGCTAGAATGTAGAAACATGGATGCCATTTCAGGGTGTTGGGGGGGAAGGGCTGCAGCCCTCCCCCCTTGATTTCCTACTGTAGCAGAATACTATCTCCTGCCTCTCCTATCTAGCCAGTAGGGAGAGGAATATAAGTAATTTCTTCCTTTTACTCCTCTCCCCTCCTCCAGTTTGCTCACTGAAGTAAAAGAAATGCAGGCTCATCAAGGCTCATCAAAAGGACCCACCCATGCAAACTGCTACTTGGCTGCCCAAGTTCCCTTTAGGGTGTGTACCGGTGAGGGCGCGCACAAAGAATTTTAATCCCACCCACCTCTTCAACAGAGTTGCACAGAAGCATTTACCTTCCTTGATATGGTAGGTAAGTTGGTGGGAAAGGGAGGAGGCCAGGGCTGCATGGTTGTGGCAGGAGTTGAGGTCGTGTGATGGCAGCTGGAGCTGGGGCCAGATGGAGGTGGCCAGGGTGGGGTCAGAGCTGTGGCAGCAGCTTGGGTGGGTGCTGGAGCTGTGGTGGTGGCTGAGGTGGATGCTGGAGCTGTGGCAGCAGCTAGGGTTGCCAGATGGTTTCAACAAAAATACCAGACACATTTGACATTACATCACAATCTACATTACCTCTTATTTGGAAAATACTGGACTGTCCGGTTCAAAACTGGACACTTGGCAACCCTAGCGGTGGCAGAGGTGGGTGCCGGAGCTGTGGCGGTGGCTGGGGTGGGTGCCCGAGCTGTGGTGGTGGTCGGAGTGGGTGCTGGAGCTGTGGCAGTAGCTGGAATTGGGGCTACATGGCTGGGGCCGGAGTTAAGGCCATGTGGCTGGGAACAGAGCTGGGGCCGCAGTTGGAGCAGAGGTCAGAGCTGTAGCAGTGACCAGAGTTAAGGACACATGGCTGGGGCTGCATGACTAGGGGCAGAGTCGGGGCCAGATGGCAGCGGCCAGAGCAGTGGCCGGACCTATGGTGGTCGCTAGAGCTGTGGTGGCCCCCAGAGGTAAGGCCATGTGGCTGGTGTTGGCCCGGAGCTGAGACTGCATGGCGACAGCCGGAGCTGGGGCCGCGTGGCAGCAGTTGGAGCTTGGATTGGCGTGGGGTCCATGTAGCTAAGGCTGGAGCTGACACTGGGGCAGGAGCCGTGTGGTGGTGACTGGAGCTGGAATGGAATCATGGTTTAAGCTGCCCCCCCCCCCCACCAAAATCTGAAATGGTGCCCCTGTGTAGAAACTTCTAGAAGGTGGGCAGGGTATTTGATAACATCCCTCTAAATACACAGCCTTCTCGTTCCTTTCCCCCTTTCTCACATTTTAACAGTACATTTGAAAGGTGCACATCAAACTGCAATTGAATACTTTGTGATTATCAAACAGCATTGCATGAACTTATCTGACTCAACATGCCTATAGCTGAAGAAAGTAGTAAGGAGAGAAGTGACTGAATGAATAAAAATAGTTTCTTTAAAGTAACACGTCAACCTTGCCAGGAATTGTTATGCTGCTAGAGAGCATTTTTGCTCATTTTAAGTTGATAATGTTGTTAGATCATTCACATTGGTTTTGTCAAAACTTCATAATAGGCTAGATGTTAAATTGGTATATAAATCAGTAAAAATGTAGTCTGGGGGTAATGAAACCTTTGTTAAAATATCAAAGTGTAGGGGCAAAAATGTAAATGTTCAAAAATAATAGGAAGAAACCACCTGGGCACTGCTGGATCCCAATAATGGTGTTTACTAAATATACACAAACGCACGAGGCTTAGCTATGTACAGACTGCTGCAGTAGCTGGTTTCTGTTCGCTTCCGAAACATGGAACAAAGTGAGTTTCACTAGAGGGCTAAAAACCAGGATAATGATTGAAGCTCAGTTTTGGAGAGGACAATGTTAACTTGTATTAAAATGTATATACTGTATGGCTACGTCTAGATTGCATCCCTTTTTCGTAAAAGGGATGCAAATTAGACGTATCGCAATTGCTAATGAAGCAGGGATTTAACTCTCCCCCGCTTCATTAGCATAAAAATGGCTGCAGCTTTTTTTCGGCACGGAGCTTTGCCGGAAAAAAGCGCCAGTCTAGACGCGGATCTTTTGGAAAATAAAACATTTTCTGAAAGATTCCTTATCCTTTATTTTAAGAGAAATAAGGGATCTAGACGTAGCCTGTGTGTTTGGGGCAGGGACTGTGCTTATGCAGCTCCTAGCACAATGGTCTCCAGGTCCATGGCAAGGAACTCACTGTTGGTACTGCACTACAAGTAATGAATAGTGTGTATGTATCTGTGGATAGGGGGTAGTACACATAGATTTTTGAGATGAGACAATGACCCATAAATAAGTTTCCTTGAGAAGCCCAGCAGCCTCTTTTCTGTTCCTGCGGTATTGGTCAGCAGAGTGCAGTTTCATTGCATTTTTTCATTATTTGAATTTGACTAATTTTTGCAGATTAAAAATGCAAACAAAACAAAACAAAACAAAACAAGCCTGTATGGTCATTAACAGTTTGCTTTGTGTTTTATCTACTAATATTCAAAAATTCATCTGTATCGTTTAGTTGAAAGTGGTCATGTATGTCACATATCATTGATCCTGTTTCCTGTCAGGATCAATTCATTTCTATATACTCCAATCCTGCATCAAGAATTCAGCGGCTCTTTATTAGGAGAACCCAAAGCAGGCTCAGGGCCATGGTTGGGTAGAGGGCTTTATGGAGACACTGGGCTTTGAATCCTTTGCAGAGCGGAGGTAGGTAAGATAAGAAAAGTTAGAAAAGTTTTAGAAAAATGTAAACTTCTTCCTTTCTGGGTCTTGTAGCACAGTGAGGCTCTGGACTGATACTCTCCATGTGGTTTAGGGGATTTAGATGCACAATTTCCATTGAAATGAATTGCAGCTGTGAGTCTAAAAATCGTTAGGATGGCTGCTTTCAGGAGTGGCGTAGGGCCAGGGTGGGGGGTGAGCCTGCCTTAGCTCTACTCATTGCATCACTGCCTGGGAGCTGCTTGAAGTAAGTGGTGCCAAGCCAGAGCCCACATCCTGAACCCCTGCCCCAGCCCTGAGCCCCTCCTGCCTCCAAACTCCCTCCCAGAGTCTGTATCCTGAACCCCCTCCTACCTCCCAACCTCCTGTCCCAGACTCAGTCTGGAGCCCCTCCTACATGCTGAACTCCTCAACCCAAGACCACAGCCTGCACTCTAACCCCATGCCCAACCTGGTGAAAATGAATGAGGAAGGGGGATGGAGTGAGCAGGGCAGGGCCTGGGAAAAAGGTGGGGCCAAGAGGTGGAGCAGTTTGATTTTGAGAGAGATCCTGGATTGCACTTACATTCAAAAAGTGATCATGTGCTTTAAAAAGATGGAGACCACTACTCTAATGATGGGCATGATTCTGTTTGGAGCAGAGGTGAGCAATAATTTTTGAAGGGGGGCTACTTCATTCATTTTGGAAGTGGTTGTGGTCTGCCCCGTGAGGAGGTGTGGCCTTGAGTGGAAGGGGTCGGGGGGAGACCAGGACACTTTGAGTGCTCCCCGTCCATAGACCCTGATTGGCCTGGGGGCAGCGGAGCATGAGAAGTCTTTGCCCCCTGCTCTCACCCTGCCAGGGGCGCACCACGCCTACAGCAGGGGTGGGGAACCATTTTTGGGTCGGGATCCACAGAAAAATCAGTCGGGGGCCGCACACAAGTGAGAAGCAAAAAAACAAAAACCAACTCTCACTGCTGTGGCCCTCAACTGAGAGAGGGAAAAACACTCCTCACATTCCCTTTCCACACCAGAGCCTAGGGGGGCCCAGGCTAGTAGATTTTGTGTGCTCCAGCCCCATAGTGGGGGGACTCCCCAAAACTGGGGGGGAAGCCCTGAGCCTTGGGGGCAGGATCCAGGCCAGTCGGGGGACACATCTGGCCCCTGGGCCTGAGCTTCCTCACCCCTTGCCTAGAGAGAACCACCAGCTGGTTTGAATAGCTGGTAGTTCCCTCTAGGCACCACGTGCCCCTGGCGGTGGGAGGAGACCTTGTGCTCTGCCCTGTCCCCAGGTCTTGATTGGCCTAGGAGGGAGGGGGAGCTGCAGGGCAACTGCGAGCCAGATCATCTGGCTTGGCAGGCTGGATCTGGCCCACAGACACTGTCTTGCCCACCCCTGGTTTAGAGTTACAGCAAGGGAGGGAGAATGATGGTTGTTACTATAAATTACATATTAACTCACTACAGATGCTGAGCTTTTATTGCTGACTTGTTTTTTAATGTTTTGTTTATTGCGCATTCAAATTAGGAATCGTAGTCTTTGCTTGAAAGTCCGGAGCCGCACACTGTGCATGAGACATCCTCTCGTGCAAAAGAAGGAAACGACAGGGCGCCTGTCACTCTGCAAAAGGTCTGATTTACTTGGCGAGTTTGACGATCCAGGATTTCATTATATCTAAAAGTGCTGGATGTTTATTTCATAATCAAGTCTGGAGCCTGAGAGGATACAGGCAAATTGAACACAACGCAGTTAGGTGGAAATAAGGGCAAGGTGATGATTCCACGAAAGGATAAACCATCATTGACAGAGTAGTAGGTCATTCTCCCTTGCTCATGGCCTGATTCTGTAAACTGATGAGCAACCTCCCTTCCCACAGACTCAATAGGATTTGAAGGTGTGTGACATCTTCCAGGAAGTGCTTGGATCCTTGTTGGATTAGGCCCTTAGTTTTCTGCGTAGACAGAGCAGCTTCACAGGCCTCCACAAATAGAGCTGTGCTGATTTACACCAGCTGAGGTTGTGGCCCATGACTTTTAAAGGGTTTTCTGTATTTTACTTTGCGTATACTTAGGCTTTAGTAAAGCGCTTGACACAGTCTTGCACAGTGGGGTAGCCAGAAGGTTCCACTTTGGTGGGCCAGGACACTGAGTGGGAGGGAGGGGGGATCAGGATGGAAGGGGTGGGGGGTAATCCCTGGCCCTGCTCCCTAGCCTCAGCACTGGAATAAATTGCCTAGAGAAGTTGTGGAATCTCCATCATTGGAGCAGGTTAGACAAACACCTGTCAGGGATGGTTTATTGGGTTGGCAATAAAACAGCAGCAATTCACCAGGGTTAGCCCCTGGTGGGCCACTGCCACAATGTTTACCGGGACCTTTGCCGGTACGGGTGATCACAGCTCCTACTGGCCGTGAACAGCCATCCGTGGCCAATGAGAGCTGTGATCTCCTGTACCTGCAGAGGCGCAGGTAAATACAGCAGTGTGGGGGCCTGCCAGGGGCTAACTCTGGTGGACCAGCCCAGCCCATGGGCCGGTATTGCCTGCCCCCTAGTTTAGATGGTGCGTGGTCCTGCCATGAATGCAGGGGACTGAACTTGATGACCTCTCAAGGTTCTTTCCAGTTCTAGTGTTCTATGATTCCATGGTTGCACACAGCAGCCGATTTTTTTCACTCAGTTCAGCAGCAATGAACTCTGATGTTTATATTAGACCATAAAAGCAGCTTGTTGTACAGTGTTGTAGTCATTTTACCCTCTTCATAAAACTCAAGACGGTAATATGACTACAGCATTGTCAAACAAACAAATAAACCACCAGTGACTAATAAAACCCAGTATAATTGCTTTCTATTACTAGGCTTTTGGGTTAATTTTTCCGATGTCAATATTTGGGGATTGATTAGACTGGACAGGGGACATCTGACAGTATCTGAGGCATCCTCGAATTTAAAGGTGTTTGGTGAAGTGTGCTACAATGTCACATAGGATTGATCTGTGCCCAGGGAAGTTGTATGTGGTGAGTGCTTCTTACACCTATGTCTGTTAAAGGGGCTGTCCTCAGTATGGCTCCACAAATCAATATAATTATGTATCCTTTGGTATATATGGTTGACTATTTTCTTCCACTATTTGATCTGAGGAAGTGAGTCTGGCCCACGAAAGCTCATCATCTAATAAACCATCTTGTTAGTCTTTAAAGTGCTACATAGTCCTGCATTTTGCTTCAGCTACACCAGACTAACACGGCTACATTTCTATTACTATTCAATATAATTATAAGCCGAGACTCCTCAAGGCTGCCCCTTGATCGTGAATAATGGTACAAGTTGTTTCCCGCTGTATGGGACAGATTCACTCCTGCATCCAGGATAGTTGCACTGCAGTAGGGATATGCTCCCCATTGGCAGAACAGCTGATGTTACCATTGCTGCCCGCCCCTGGGCATCTGACCTGTGGAGACACATTGACCTTCCCCCATACAGTTTGTGGGCTGAGTGTCGCTGCCCCACCCTTTAGACCAGTGTTTCTCAAAGTGGTCTATGGACCCACTCTGAGAGAGCTGCTACTGGGCTGCTCCAGTTTGTTTACTTACAAGCTCCACAACAACTCGTGTCTCCCATTTGCTGCTGTTTGCCATTTGCAGCTAAGGGGAGCCGCAGGAAGCAGTGGTCCAGATCACGTTGCTTCCTGAATTTGCCCTAAGGTGCAAATGGCGAATCGCAGCCAATGGAATCTGGGAGACTCTGTGGCTATGGAGACGGTAAGTAAACCGACTGGAACAGCCCGGTTGCAGCTTTCTCAGGTTACGTCTACACCACAAGGTTTTTGCGCAAAAACCCACAGAGCATCCAGACCTCATGCACGTTTTTGCACAAGAAAATCTACAATCGACAGAACAGAGAGCTTTTTGCGTTGTGTTTTTTGCTCAAGAACTCTGCAGTGTAGGTTTGCCTGATCTGTGCCAACAGATATCAAAGGGTGAATTCACTCCTGTATGTAACTTGATGCTGCATTTATATGTTGAATTTGTGATTTTGATTTCTTTCCTTCCACCTGTTATCTGGTCCATTGAGTTCCACCTGGGCTCCCTCATCAAAGACCGCCCCCCCTTTTCCCTTCTCAGCGAGGCTTTTTCTAAGATGGCACTTAAGAATCTGATCTTTTGTAATTTGTTCTCTGTTTGATTAGCAATTCTCCTCAGAGTAGGGACTTCTGTCTGCTTATAAAACTCTGTGTTACAAATTGGAGTGCTGACAGTGTATGAGCTCAAGACACAGTCCCTCCCCAGAGAAGCATACAGTGTACTGGACAACGCATATGAGACACACAAATGCATTGTCAATCTTCTGAGTGTTTTGTTTTAGAGTAAATATGGGTCTTTTCCAGGAAGGATTATGTTAACTCCCTGGGAGAGTTGTATACAAACTAAATGTAGTCAAAATGTATTCGAAATGTGTGTTTGATTTTTAAAAATGTTTTTTTTTGTCAAAAATGAAATTTTGGTGGGAAACATCCATTTTCAACAGAATACCTGAGGCCAAATATGTTGGCTTTTCAGCCACCAAATACTGAAGAATTTTGAATACAATTTTTGGGTTTTTTGACTAAAAATCCGACAAACTTTGGAAGAAAAATATTGATAGAAACAAGTTTTCCCCCATTGTTAATTTTGCCTGGGAACCGCTTCCTGACCTCTTCTGAAACATTGATGACCCCTCTGCTTCTACCCTGAAGCCCTGGGAAGGCACAGGCATAGAAATACAGGCTCTTCTCAGACATCTAAGCAAAGGGGTGCCATGGTGAATAGCTGTCTGACTGTAATAGAACTTGAGCATGTGTAGTGCTTTGCAGAATGGTCTTTCAACAAAAGGCACGAGAAGGGCACATAATGTTTTCTTAAAAAACCATTGAGCCAAGCTAAGTAAAAGTGTAATTAAAATCGCGTTTTAATATTCATCAGTGTTTGCACTCAGAAGCTAATTCTTATTTGAACTTTTCTTGAATAAACACATTAATAGTATCCCTCCCTTACACTGGGGACAGTGGGGGGAGGGGTAGCTCAGTGCTTTGAGCATTGGCTTTCTAAACCCAGGGTTGTGAGTTCCATCCTTCTGGAGGCCATTTGGGGCAAAAATTTGTCAGGGAGGGTACTTGGTCCTACTGTAAAGGCAGGGGACTAGACTCAATGACCTTTCAAGGTCCCTTCCAGTTCTAGGAGGGAATCTCCATTTAATTTATAGTAATTCCTTAGCACATCATATATATTGTAGCCCAATGCCTGTGACTCTGTAACGCTGTAGTGTTACAAGTCACGTCTCAGGGGCGCTGTTACCTTGCGCTATGGCGCTCAGCTGAGTTCTGTGCTGTTCAGCCGCGCTGCCGTGGGGGTGCAAGCATCCATTTGGGCTCCGCGCTCCCCATGTAGCACCCCAGTGAGAGGCAAGAGGGGGAGGAGAGAGGCAGGAGGTGGAGGAGAGCTGAGAGAGAGAGAAAGGGGAGGCAGGAGGAGGAGGAGAGAGAGAGAGACGGACATGGAGGAGAGACCCGAAAAATCCCATTCTCTGACGGGCTATTGGCTAGTGAAGAATAATGGGTAAAAGTGTTCTTCATTATGCTTGCTTTGTCTTCAGTACAGTTCACAACTAACTCTTGTTTTTTAGAGTTGAATAATTGCATGTGTAAGTCCAACTTTTAATGAATAGTTCTGGAGTTTCCTTTCTTGCTAGAAGTTGTCTTTTTTAATTCATAGCTTAAAAAACAAAATAATCTCACTGAACAGTGCCGAAAAACCCCTTTGGAAGTGGGCTGTTAGATTTTATTTGTAATGCTGGAGATGAATAGCTTGAATTTAAATGTAAACTTTCTCTTTTAAAATGAATTTCATCTAAGCATCTCAAGGCACTTATGAGCTAAACATAGGTGAGGATATTGAGGCAGATAGGCTGAATGATTTACCTAGTAGCAGATGTCCAAAAGCCTAATTCCTTCTCTGACTTCTAGTAAACATCCTGTCTCACAATGTCCTTTCTTATAAAACCATTTTCTAGAGATGGATCTGAATCCAGATCCTTATTTTTCAAGTATCTTTTCACCTTCACAAAAAAAATTAGTTAAAAATAGTTAATAAACAAATAGCAAAACCCCTTTACTTTAAATGATGTATGCTGATTGTTATTGAGCAACTACTTGAAGGGACACTGAAGAATGTTTTCTCCTCTTGACTATAGTTCTTTAAAGACTGACATTTCTGAACTTACATTTTGTCTTTTTTAAAACATTTTTATTTTCTACTCTTAAAAGCACCATTGTCAATCTAAAGTACACATCAGCAGTGTGCTAGAAATAGCAGCGGTCTTTCTGCTGGTTAGGTGGTTACATTTGCTGAATCAAGAACATAAATGATCAGTAATTCTATAATTTAATATTGGGGTTGCCAGGTGTCCAGTGTTCGCCCAGATAGCTTGGTATTTTAGCCTTCTGTCCGGTAAAAAAACAGATAATACCGGACATGCAAAATGTCCGGTATTTTCTGTTTTCTTTGGACGGATGGCCAATGGTGTCTATGAGGATGGGGGGAGCAAGAAGTACGTTAATTTAAAGGTGCAGCAACCTCTTTTTTTTTTTTTGCTCAACCAATTCTTCACTGTCTGTTCGGGATTTTTTGTGAAGGTATCTGGCAACCCTATTTAATATATGTTCTTAAAGACAATGATTAAAAAAAAAAAAAGATACAGGACTTAGAGGATATCTGACACCAGTTTATAACTTGTTAAAACTAGACATTTTAGGGTCTGAAATACTGGTATTTGTTTATGTAATTGATTTAGCAATTTACCAAATTCACATATTAATTTACCAAACTGGTAAAATAATTAAAATGCAAATTAAAGAAGGCTGAAAAGGAGAGCTATATAAGGTGCTGTAGACAATGCTAATTGGTAATTTTGGGGTAATTTTTTTCAGTTGCATTTCTCAAATGTTTGTGGCTAGGAATCCCATTTCTAGCCCATCTGCACTTGCAGAGGCTTACTTAGCATGATGCACACACACATGTTCCTTTATATACTTATTGTCTACGTGTTGCCCAGAGTACAAGGATTGTTTTTAGTTCTTGTACAGGGATGTAAGGGGGAAGGGCTCATTTCCACTGCCCTTTCTCTCACCTATTTAAGGTCTATCTGTACTCTGGTCCTAATTAAATCTCATTATGCCTCATTATTTCAGTAACTTATGCTGTTCCTATTTTACAAAAGGGTAAGTCAGGACTTGAGAGGCTAAATGGGCATGTTAATGACAGCTGGAACACAGGACTTCTGACTGCCATTCCTTTGCTCTAATCACAGTCCTGCACCTTGCTTTACCTTGCTTGCTAAGGCAGCCGTTAATACTTGAAAATGAGACGAAATATGCAAAGCATGTTTCACATCACTAGGACTAATGGGAGTTTTCTCCAAAATAAGGTAAACAAAGATCACGTGACATTGAAATACGCCTTCGCTAGTTGTAGGAGCAGGTTCACCAATGGGAGGTGGAGGACAAAGGGGACAACTGCCCTGGGCCTGGTGATTCAAAGAAGCAAGGGGCTCTGGGTGCTGTTGCAGTTTAAATTGCCACCAGAGAGACACATGGTGCACTCCAGGTGGCTCTTACAGTTGCCTGGGGAAGAGGGGGCACTGCATGGTGCACTCCAGACAGCCCTGGAGCGGCATGGTCTGGGTGGTGCTGAGGGCCAGCTGGGTGGCTCCCTCCTGCCTGAGGCCTCGCCTCTTCTAGGAGCACAGAATTGGCCCCTCTACCTTGCCCAGGGGCCTGGTGTAGCTGTGGGCTCCTCTGTGTAGGAGCAGGGCCATCCTTATGATTTTTGGTGTCCTAAGCAGCCTGAGCACTTGTGCCCTCCATCCCTCGCCGATGGTGCCCCACACAGTTGTATGTGCTGTATATGCCTAAGGATGGCCCTGTGTAAGACACGCAAGCACCTTCACAGGATGCAGGCAGATGGCAGCTAAGGGGTGGGGAGAAGTGTGTGTTTGGAAGGTGGACTATAAACTGGAGAAGCAGGGAGAAAGAACTCAGGGGACAGTGGAGGCTTCTGAACATCCCATGGCAATAAGTTCCACAGGTTGATTGTGAGTTGTGTGAAGAAACACTTCCTTTCATTGGTTTTAAACCTGCTACCTATTAACTCCATTGGATGACCCCCTAGTTCTTGTGCAACTTGAAGGGGTAAATGACACTTTTTATTCACTTTCTCCAAACCACTCATGATTTTATAGACCTTTGTTTGCCCCTCCCCCCTCTTAATTACCTCTTTTGTAAGTTGAACGGACCCAGACTTTTTTAATCTCTCCCTCTATGGAATCTGTTCCATGTCTCTAAACTTTTGTGTTTTCCTCCCCGGTGTATTTATACAGTTCTAATATGTGTTTTTGAGATGGGATGACCAGCACCTGCACATGGTATTCAAGGTATGGGCAGACCATAGATTTATACAATGGCATTCTGATATTAACTGTTTTATTATCTATCCACTTCCTAATGGTTCCTAACATTGTGTTAGGTTTTTTGACTGCCACTGCACATTCAGTGGGGGAAGGTTCCAATACCTTTCATAGTAGTTTCACTATTGCCAATCCCAAGCCTTTAAGGATCAGGAGGCTGTCTTAAAATCATAAAATTAAAAAGAACTCCCCACATGTATATTTTTATTTGCCTTCTGGTGTTTGAACCATTAAGGTGCATTTAGGTGACATTTCCAAACTTTCCTCTGAAAGCCGGAGGGTTAGAAACTCCTTGTTTTTTTCAAATGAAAGCTGAGATTCCCATGTATCCACGTGTCTCCAGGATCAGGGTGGATCTCAACATCCTGGGCTCTCACCTCAAGTGCATGGCTACCATTTTATTTGAGCTACTTCTCTCCATTTTCAGGGCGCATTGGGGTGGTGCTGCTGGACTTCAGAATGAGGGGAGCATTTGTTCAAGGGCATATCGTATCTGTGTCTTCAGTGGAATCTCATTTCCTCCAGGATGTGGTTTGAAATAAGATTCTAGTAAACCCAAACAGCAATGTGGAAATCATTAATACTTAGTGACCTTTTCGAACAACCTCTATTTGAACCCAACATTAGAACAGTAGGTCAATTCTGAGAGTTTATGACAAATGCAGGGGAAATTACCTTTCTAGTGAGATATGATACAGCCTTCAACTTCTAATAGTCAGGAGAAGGAATCTGCATTTAACCACTCGTTCACCAATTATAGAATTTCCCTCCACAAATGGGGGTATTTTTATTTCATGATCACTTAGAAGGTTCTAAGTAACTACCTGTTCAGTGACTAATACACATACTTTCTTTATATAGTTCCTGGTGAAATTCTCCAGTCTGGAAGTCCTGTGTCTTGGATCCAAAAGCAATTTAATTTTCAGCATTTAAATTAATCTGGGTAGCATGTAATTAGAAGCAGCTTTCACTAAGTACCTCACAAGATGATTAAAAGATCACAACTAGTAGAAACTTGCTATTATTTTCAAATTCCAAAAACAAAATGGCAGATTGCTCGGAGATATCCATTTATTCACAAATGCTATTCGGTTATACTAAAAGCTTACTAAGCATGAAGGCTGCATATATTTTGATTTTTGTCCTTTTAGGTCATTGTTTTCTTCAAATTACAGTGTGCAGAAAAAGTGAACAAAAAATTGGAAAGGGAACCATTAATTTGCCAGTATAGATGAGTAAAAGGGACCAAACCAAACAGCATAGGCTTTCGAGAAGTGGTTTTCAAACCTTTTTCCTGGTTACCCAATACAAAAAAATGTTGATGCCCATGAAAAAACAGAGCTGGGGCTGAGGGATTTGGGGTTTGGAAGGGAGCAGTGGGCAGAGGGTAGCAGTGCAGGGGTGAGGGCTGTGCGGTAAGGCTGGGAATGAAGGGTTCAGGATATGGGAGGGGGCTCTGGTCTGGGGCAAGGAGTTGAGACATGGGGTTGGTGTAAGGACTTACCTTGGGTGGCTCCCAAACAGCAGTGCATCAGGGGTGCAGATGCAGACTTTCTGCTTGACCACGCAGTGCCCCAGAAGTATCTTGCAGCAGGTCCAACTCCTAGGTGGAGGTGCACAAGCAGCTCTATGTGGCTCTTCCCCACAGGCATTGCCCCCTAGCTCCCATTGGCCTGAGCGTGGAACTGATGCTTGGGGCGGTAGTGGTGCACATGTAGAAGCCACTCTTGCTGGCTTCTTCCGAGGTGCAGTGCGGTGTCAGAACAGGTAGGGACTCCCCAGTGGCTTTCAAATGTGGGTCGCGACCCAGCTTTAGTCAGCCACAAGGATCCCTGGGTTCTGAGCAAGGTGACCCCGCACTGTACATTCCACGGGCCGGAGTCGGAAAACCACTGCTTTAGAGATTCTGATCAAATACTCCAGATTCTGCCCCCTTTCCCCAGTCTCTATCTGCTACTCAAGTGAGATGAACAGGGATCATTAATAGGCAACAATGCCCGGTACTGGCCACTGCCCCAGTGCAGGAACATCTCCGGCTGCCTGAGCGACCCTGTGTTGATCTCTTTGCAAGGTCTGGCATAATGGATGGATGGAAGGAAGGGCACAGGGCAGATGAGGGGTGGTACTCCTGGGATTCTGGTCTGCACTACACCAGACAATAGGCTGCTGTAAGTACATCTGGAACTTCTCTAACACTCCCTCAGGGGCCATTTTGGGTAGTGCTTACAGCTTAGAGGGTGCAAAGGCAATGTCAAGTCACATTTATGTCAATCCATCGCTCCATCCATCCATTCCATGCACCCTCTCAGACAGTGTGTCTCAGACTGTCCTCCTGGAGGTTCAGCACAGAACTGGATCTCCAGTCTGTGAAAGTGTTAATATTACAGTTCATGTTAATAAGCTGCAGCTGTATGGTAATTCAAAAAATATGGATATCTCTTCTGGGGGAGCTTTCTCAGTTCCAGGCCTTCATTTACTAAGCAACATCTGGTCATTTATGTAAACATCTGATGTTGACTCATGGAAATTTTTCCATATTGTTTTGTCCTGCCATATTCCCCCTTGCATAAAGGGAGTCCCGGATGGGGTAGTGACTCATATACCAACCCCCTCAGCAAAGTGGATGTGACTGAAGTTTCCTTTCAATTCATTGATCCCCAGGTGCTGTATTGGCCTCTTCCAGCTGCTGGCAGCTGATGGTAGGTAGAACAGCCTGCAGGCTGCTCTTAGTTACACCAGGAGAGTACCACCTTTGTCTTGAGATATGCTGCACAATTACTGGCACTTCACTGAGAACCTGAGCTTGTGGGTAGAGAGAGTTCTGAACAAGATGTAAAATTGTTTGTTATTCATAGTGATAGGCTACAATTGTATAGCGTCATATTCTGTAAGGATTCCAATGTGCTTACTGATATTGTTAAATAAGCCCCACAGCCATGCCAGGAGGAAGGTATGTAATACCTGTATTATGACTGGCTGAACTGAAGTCACAGGACCAATGTTCCCTGTTGGGACCGTTGATGTGGCCTGAGAGGTAAAAGGAAATATGGAGAGTTGGGCTGGAAGCAGCTCAGCCCCATGGATGGAACAGTTCACATGGTTTCATAAATAGTCACTTGTTCAAATTATCCTGCCCTCAGTGGCACTTGTTGTTATGGAAACATGGTGGCTGCAAGTTCTCTGCTGTTCAGGAGCTGGCAGTGAACCATGGGTCTTGTTCTGTAGCCCCCAGGAGCACTGGATTTTGTGAACAGAAAACAGGCTCAGCAGTGGACCTAGTGCGTTGAGCTGGCACCGACCTAGCCATGCAGGGGGTGACAAGAGCAGGGAAGTGAAACTGTTACTTCACTTTTTGGGGGGACAAGGTAGAAGGTCTGCAGTACTCTGATGCTCACTGCAGCCTCAGGTCATGCAGTGCTCCTAGGAGCCAGCCCCTGGAGGCACGCTGCTGTTGAGCAATACAGGTTTTTCACTAGAGACCAACTGAAAGCACAGACAGTAGACCCCAATGTCATAGCCTGTCTTCTAAATGCAATGCCGGGGACTTGACAAACTCTCTAATTCAGGACTGAATCATCTGCAACCCTTGGGAGTGGCTGCTCGAGGAACGTGATTCACATTAGATAGAGACTCAAGTGTTGGATATGGAGCGGAAGCCGCAAGACAGAGGATGAAAGCCCTCGGAGCCACCACATCCGCCCCAAAGTACAGACAGCAAGGCCACGGCAAAGGAGAGCTGGCAGCGAGACTTTTGTGCCCGCAGTGAGTTGTGTTTACTGTGGGAAGGGAGCCCCAAGCTTGGGCGACATTGCACAGGAGGTGGAAGCTGACCCATTTTAGCAGTGAATGCAGGAGCAGAGGAAGGTCCCAGAAAGAGGCCATCAGACTTGGACAAGGTGGAGAGGGCACATAGACCACAGTAATGACATCCTGACTCACAGAGAGAGTCCAAGAGCCGATCAAATTCAGGCTGTCAGGACGGGAGAGCACCAGGGGACAATATGAATCCCCACCTCCTGTAGATAGTTTTAGTCGGGAAATGTTCTGTGTGATTTTAGCTGGAAAGTGGGGCCTCCTCCTGTGTGATTTCTTGGGTTATTCGGACTTGAACACACCCATTAGCAAGAGCAGGCACAAGCTAATCATGTGCAATGGGAGCATAATGCATCCTGTGGGAAAATGTTCTCATCATAACTCAGCTGAAAAATAACAGATGGTACCAACTGCAGTTTGTGATGGTGGTTGGTAAGCACCAATGTTCCCTCTCATTTTTTTTCCATTCATGTGCAGAATAATGTTTTGTTATGTACATGAGGCATGTGCAGATGTACACCACCAGTAGAAACACTTGATGCTGGCTGTAGGGCTGTGTCCAGACTCAGGGTTTTTTTCGGGAAAAGTAGCCTTTTTCCGAAAAAACTTCACCTGCGTCTAGATTGCAGCCGCGTTCTTTCGAAATTAAATCGAAAGAACGCGGCTTTTCTTTCGACGGCGGTAAACCTCATTTCACGAGGAAGAATGCCTTCTTTCGAAAGTGCTTCTTTCGAAAGAAGGCGTTCTTGAATGTAAATAGGGCTTCTTCGAAAGAGAGCATCCAGACTCACTGGGTGCTTTCTTTCGAAAAAGCGGCTTGCTCTTTCGAAAGTTCCGCGTGCAGTCTAGACGCTGTCTTTCGAAAGAGGCTTGCAGTCTAGACATAGCCTAGGTGGCTGTGGGTGCTTTGCTAATCAGCTGGGTGGCACCTGACTCTCTCCTGAGTGGCTGCCCAAACACGTGCTTTCAGGGAACACAGGTAAGCACCCTTGGGGAATACAGCCTTACAAGCCATGGATCTGATCAGAGTGCAACATCAGATTTTTATAACTCCAGTGCAAGAAGCAAAAGGGGGAATCCCACGGACAGTGGAGACCTTTTTAAAATCCTGTGAGGATGTTTTCAATGGTTCAGGTACCTTGAAGGAAAACTGGGACTGGAGGTGGAACCTGCTGCGGAATCTGTTTTCCACAAAGGAAAATTCCATTGGAACTGGTAACATGAGAAGCTTGAAAATCTGCTGAGCAGGGGTGTTAGAGCACCGCCCGAGACACTACAGCCTGGGGAAGCAGTTTGGTGGTGGTAAAGGTGTCAGCCACATTTCGAATAACACAGACCCAAAGTCACTGAACGGGGCATTGAAAAGGCCCTGCTATCCACAGTTGCTCACACCTTGCCAGGACTTGCCCAAGCCAGAATCTTTAGTCTGTGATTTGAGGAATGGGCTTTGGCACTTAGAGGCCAGCATATGGATAGCCTTTGCAACACCATTTGGTCTCTACCAGTGGCTACATACCCTGACCATTGGAGATGTTGCAGAGAATACATATCCAAGCTGCAAGTGATATCCTGGAGGCTTTCCCTGTTGCTCCCATTGGCCGGATTCCGGCCAATGGGAACAGCTGGAGGCCATGCCTAAGAGCAGCATGGGGTGCAAAGGCAAGTATGTGCCCCCCTACCCTCTCATGCCCAGACCTGCACCCCCAGCCTGCTCCTGAACCCTCCCCCCAGCCAGATACGCTATCCCCATCCTGCTTCTGTGCCCTTCCTTGTTCCTGCACCCTCCCCGCTGTCCAGACAACCTATCCCCAGCTCACTCCTGCACTCACCTTTGCTCCTGCACCCTCCTTCCTGGCCACACACTGCACCTTCCCTTGCTCTTGTCCCCTCCCCCTGTCCAGACACTCTATTCCCAGATTGCTCCTGGACCCTACCTCCCATCCAGATCTTGCACCCTCACTCCTCCTGTTGCCTACATCTCACCCAGATCCGGCACCTGCATTCCTCCTGCTGGCAGCCCTGTCCTGCACACTGAAACCCCCTTTTTGTCCTAACCCCAGAGCCTAGAGGGTCCAAAAATCCACTAACTCTGGAATATGGCCTTTGGGAATCTCAATCCTTCTTGTCCCTTCCCCTCCCCACAGTGGAGCTGGAGCACCAAAGGAGTGAAGTGCCTCAGTTGGGGACCACATCAATAAGGGTTGGTGATTTGGGTTTTTTTTTCTTCTCATTAGTGTGGTCCCCAACTCATTTTTCTGCGGGTCAGTGGCCCCCAACCCACAAAAGGTTCCTCAGCCCTGCCATAAATAAAACATGGGGATCTTTTGTGTGGACATAAATTACTATTTTACTTTATTTAAAATGAAGTTTGGTAAACTACCATGAAAAAGTTAAAGCACTTAGTCGATTTAATAATTTAACCTAACATTTCCTTTCTTGCTGGTTAAATTAAACCGTTCTTCCTAGCTGCAGCGCTAGCAAAATGGCTTGGGCATAATTATGTAATTAATGGCAAGTCCATTAGCAACTGGTGGTCCGCGGAATGGTTTGCACTGAGGCAGGTTGGCCACGGGCCAAAAAGTTTGAGAACCACTGCTCTAGAGAAAGCCACAGCCAAGCCCCTTCTTAGTGCTCCAAAGATATTGCAGCATGTGTTGCTATGCCTCCAGTGTGGCCAGGCAGAGATCAAATATTGTCCAGGACGAAGGGTGCCATTTTGAGAGGGTAGGGGGGGCAGCAGCCGTGCGCTGGGAGTGAGAGGCATGCACAGATTGCAAGCACTTTCCCCTCACTCCCTTACCCGTCTGGAGAACAAGATGAAAAGCAAGCCGCACCCTGGAGCGCATGGCTGCTGCCTCCCTCCCCCCGAAATGGCACCTTGTCCAGGACGATGACTGGTGTTAGCTGACATGCTGAGCAGAGTGTATACACCCAGCACCTCCACCCATGTTCCGTGTTGCACTTTAATGCTGCAAGTGTAGTCAAGGCTATAACCTTGCATGACAAATGGGGAAACTGAGGCACAAACCAGTTCTATGACTTGGCCAAAGCCATGCAGCATCGGTGGCAGATCCAGGAACAAGACCCAGAGAGGTGACCTTTTGTTTTTTCCCACCATGATATTTGCATGAAAACAAGATTGTTAAGTTTCAGAACATCTGCTGCTGCCTGTTCTCTTACCTGCGTTCCCAGTGCACGGTCTGTATCCTGGCATATGGTGAGGACTCAAGTGTGCCACCAAAGTTCTTTTGCCTGGCTTCTGCTCCCCCTCCCAACGCAGGCCATCAACAGGCGGTGAAATGGGGGCACTTGCCCTGGAGGTCAGGCGTTACAAAAGATCAGAGCCCCAGGCCCTTTGAATCACTGCTGAGGGCTGCCTGGGAAGGCATGGTGCTCTCCAGACTGCACTCTGCCTGGCCTCAGCCCGTTCTTTCCACCCGAGGCTCCGCCTCTTTCCAGGGCATGGAGTAGCATCCCTCCCCCTGCCTTGCCCAGGAGCCCAGCAATGCATTTGGCCCTGCTGTCCCAACCATGTGGTTCAGAATTACCTACCCAGGGATTTGGAAGACCCATGCCACGTGATTTTCCCCCCAGCAAATCTGAAATCAATCACAAAACAAACCGCAGAGTTCTACCTTCCAAATATGGGCGATTCTGTCAGCTGGAGAAAGACGCACTTCCAGTTTTGTTAGAATTTCAGCAGCTCAAACTGAAAGTCAACCAATGCCCTTCGCATTTGGGAAGTGTGTGGAAAGAGCAGCTGAGTCTGAGCTAGTGTCAGGTGCCATAAGTGTTGAAAAGCTCTGGTCATAACTTCAGCTAGGGATAAATCTTCAAGGCTTTGCACCTGTAAAACTCCCTCTGGCTTCAAAGGGGAATAGGATTTATTTGGCCTTTGACAAAGGACCAGCAGTTATTGGAAGATTTGCAAGAGACAAACAGCGGGACCTCTGTTCAAAGTAAGAGAAGGGGAAAAGTACCCAGAAACCAGACTGCCTTTTAGGCAGAACTCTTTCTGAGCCTAGGTCCACTTAGCTTAAAAAGCATGCTTCTTCTGTTGTTCACAAGGCATCTAGAGCTTGCCCTCAGCATTAGTTTTACTCCACTTTGCTTTTCCATTGATGCACTTTGTATCTGCATTAATTTCTTGGCTTTGCCAGTTAACATTGGGAGTTGTTAATTTATATTTTTAAAAGTGTCTAATGGAAAGTGGCAGATTCATTTGCATCCTGTAAGTAATATGAGCCTTTTTGCTTTCTATCTCATACCTGTATAGAAAAAGTAAAGGAAGCCAGTAATACAGTACTATGCCACCTTTCTCATATTCCTAGGCGGGTAATACAGACTTGTTAGGAATGTATGAATAATTAATGTTGAGAAACAAATTATTGATCCATGTAGTAGGGCTCTGGATTTCTTGCCTGTAACTATTTTATAATGCAGTTAGAATGCAGAAATGTCTGGCTTCATTGGGTAAATGGCAAAAAAAACCAGTGTTTCATATCACGTTGATTCATAATAAAGCATGCTGTTTAAATGCTACTGTGGTCAAATAATCTGGGTGGATAAAATTCCAAGTGTTGCCTTTTAAAAATATTGTTTCCAGATGATTTAACCTTTGTCTTAATTCCACAATCCATTTACAAAAAGAAATTACTATGACTAGAGGTTAACATGTATTTAATTTTAAAGCTTCAAAGAAATAAAAATATTTTACTTCGGCCTTTCTTCTGTGGCTCTCTAGCAGAGGTACAAAGCTAGGCTTTATCCCTATTTTGCCCATGGGGTAACTGATGGATAAAAGTGACATGACTCATCCATGGTCTCTCAGGAAGTCAGTGGCAAAGTTGTGAATTGAATCCTCCTGATTCAGGTTGCCTGCTCCCACACTTAGGCTATGTCTAGATTATGGAGTTTTATCGGAAAAAGGTACGCAAATTGCGCTTCTCAATTTGCGAACCTTTTTCCAATAGTTCTTTCGGAAGAGGCTTTTCCAAAATTTGGCCCATCTACATTGGGCCAAATTTCAGAAAAGCCTCCTCTTTCGGAAGAACCCTTCTTCCTCGTGAAACAAAGAAGACAGGGCTTCCAAAAGAGTTGATCTGCTCTTCCGCAAAAAATGTTTGAAGAGCAGATGCATTCCCTGGATGCAGCAGAGTTGGTATCCTGGAAAAACTCCATAGTCTAGACCAGTGTTTCTCAACCTTTTTTTAAATAAAATAACCCTTTAAAAAATTATAAATATTCCCCAGTACTTACAGTTTTCTGACACACAAAATTTTGTCTACCATTGCAACACATTTGTTTAAACAACTTAATCGTAGCTGGGCGGGCGATGAAATTTTTATTACAAAAGTAATAAAACGCTGTAAAACTTAAAACAAAAATTCATTTTTCTCCAAATTTCAGTCGTGTTGACGTACCCCCAAGACTTCTCTTGAGTACTCCTAAGGGTACTCGTACCACTGGTTGAGAAACACTGGTCTAGATGTAGCGCCAGACAATACTGCACCTTTCATTCCAAAAACAACATAGAAAATGTCAGTGCCTGGTGTCCCTGGCTCCAGCAGAGTCAATGGAGATATGTTGATTTACACCAGCTGAGAAGTTGGCCTAGGTCTTTTGCCCAAAAATTTCTTGGATGTGTGCTGAGCAAATATTTGCCATGTTGCTGGACAAGGACTCCTAGTCTTTTTAGTACAGTGAACAGAAGCTCATTGAAATTGGAGGAGGGAAAGCAGCCATCTCTTCCCTTCCAGTGTGTTGTCACATGCCAGGCTGCTCCAGGCCTACAGTGTTAGGTGCCCCTTGTTTGCTATCTGCTAGGTTTCCCATCAGTTTTGCATTGAATGTATATCAAACCTTATTACATGTGGTTTGGATACCTGTCTGAAGATGCCCTATTTTCAAGTTAATAAAGGACCTGTACTATTGGGGCCAAATTATTTCAAGCCATGAATTTGTAGATCTTTTCTTCTTGCATCACAGTAAGATAGAATATATGGAAAATAAAACTTTTTGTTTCAGCATGTAAATCAGCTACTAATGTAGGCTAGTCAGGATTTTTCTGTCAGGATGGTCTCATGACAGCAAATGCAGTGTCTGCAAAATCGACGTGTTCCATGAGAAAATGTTGATGTTTGCAGAAACGTTTTGATTTTTCTGTTTGTAAAACTGAAACAAAATAATTCAGTTTGAATCAGTTCAAGATTAAATTGCATTTCCCTGTCATGGCGCATGGTCTCAGGTGAGTGTAGTCCTCATTCTTTCCTAAGGGCTGAGCTCCCTGGCTGGGCTACATCTCCAGTAATGTAGTGAAGTCATCCTTCTACCTAAGTGGTATGGGCATAATGATAGTCACATGACTGTCGCTGCATCATGGGAGATGTATCAGAGGCAGCAGTGCAAGGTGGCAGGTGGCAGCTGATCTGTGTGGGAAGCCAGTTTTCAAACTGGCTCGCCTCATAGCCTGGCTCCCACCTGACACCCTGAGCTGCTGCCCCTGATAGAGAAGCAGCAGTGCAGGGTGGCAAGGTTCTTCCCCGGAGTGGGGTTGGGCCCTACTCCCGGGACTATCAATTAATTGTGTACCCACTAAAATTTCATGCAGTTACACAAACATTCAATTACATGGTATCTAACAACCCTAGTGTAGGGACAAAATTAGAAAGGCCAAGGCACAAAAGGAGATTAAACTAGCCGGAGACAAAGGGTAACAAGAAAACATTCTACAAATACATTAGAAACAAGAGAAAGACCAAGAACAGAGTAGGATCATTACTCAACGAGGGAAGGAAAATAATAATGGAAAATGTGGAGACGGCAGAGGACTTATTTGTTTTGGTTTTCTCCAAGCAGGTTGGTGGTGAAGGAATAGAATCTGGGCATTGTATGTGAAGCAAGCAGAAATTTATTACACACAGCGCTGGGTGGCGTGTCGCCTCACTTGCTTGAGCTCAGTGAACACTACCAAACAATAGGTTACAACTAATTATATAGGATGCTCAATGGGCAGATCAAAGTGATGGGGGGGGGGAATAAGATCCTGGACCCCTGGGCTACATCTACATTGGCATGATTTTCCGGAAATGCTTTTAACGGAAAAGTTTTCCGTTAAAAGCATTTTTGGAAAAGCAGGTCTAGATTGGCAGGATGCTTTTCCGCAAAAGCACTTTTTGCGGAAAAGCGTCCGTGGCCAATCTAGACGCGGTTTTCCGCAAAAAAAGCCCCGATCGCCATTTTCGCAATCGGGGCTTTTTTGCGGAAAACAGTATTGTGCTGTCTACACTGGCCCTTTTGCGCAAAAGTCTTTCGGAAAAAGACTTTTGCCCGAACGGGGCAGCATAGTATTTCCGGAAAAGCACTGACGATCTTACATGAGATCATCAGTGCTTTTCTGGAAATTCAAGTGGCCAGTGTAGACAGCTGGCAAGTTTTTCCGGAAAAGTGGCTGATTTTCCAGAAAAACTTGCCAGTCTAGACACAGCCCTGGATAGGTGCTAATAGTAAGGCAAGATAAGAGCAATAATATAAAGTTACATAGTGTTTCCAGTAAAACAAGTATTTAAACAAAGCAGACATCAATTATCAATTATCAGTTAAGTGGTGACGTGTCTTCAAGAAGGTATCTCTGCAGGATGTGGTCCATCTGGGGATTAAAGCAGAGACATTAGGAGTACTTAACAATGGCACAATTGTGCCTAGCAGCATTGAGTGTGTCATGTCTTGTCTTCCACCCTGGGCTAGGTGTGTGTGTGGGGGGGGGGGGGGGAAGTAGACATTAAGTACTGTGTGTGTGCTAGTCCCAGACTCCAATTTAGAATAGATGTTCTTAACAAAATACCATAGCCTGCCTCAGAAATTTTCATCCTACAGTGGCAACTGTATGGCTAACATAGTGAATGCTAGTGAAAATGAGGTATGATTTTTCTGAAGAGGCTAAAATAGGAAAAGAAAAAGTTAAAAATTACTTAGATAAGTTAGATGTCTTTAAAACACTGGAGCCTGATGAAATGCACCCTAGAATACTCACGGAGTTGACTGGGAAGATATCTCATCCATTAGTGATGATATTAAAAAGTCATGAAGTACAAGAGGGATTCCTGAAGAATGGAAAAGGACAAATACATTGCCGATCTATAAAAAGGGAAATAATGACAACCTGGGGAATTACAAACCAGTCTGTGGAACATCTGTACAAAATGAGAGATCACGGCCTAGGAAGGATTACTGCAGAAAGGGATCTGGGGGCAGAGGTGTCCAGGCCATTTGATGGTTCAGGGTGTTCACCCCAGACCTCATGTTGAGGGGGTCGGTGGGGCTCATGTTTCAGGGGATATAGGCAGGGCCGGCCGGAGCCCTGTTGGCATCCTGGGCCCTGGCATGTGGTGCTGCCTGCGCACGGCGCATGCGCAGGCCCACCCATGGGGCGCGGGCCCACCCCCCTCAGGGTGCGTAGGTCCGCCCCCCAGGGCACACGGTGCATGCGCGGGCTGACCATGGCCGCTGGCACGCGGCCCGGGGCCCACCCCCGGGGCGCATGGCGCATGTGCTGCCCAGCCTGGCCTAGCTAGCGCTGTTGGCGCGCACGCTGGGCCATGCAGGGCCCCATGGTCGTGGGGGGAAGGGCGCTACTGGCTGGCGCCGCGGGGCTGGTGCTGCGGGAGCCGGGCACACAGTGCCTGTTGGCAGCTGTAAGGGATTCCGCACTCCCCTTACAGCTGCCATCAGGTGCCCCCCATCGGTTGGTGCCCTGGGCAGCTGCCCAGCTCGCCCATGCCTCTGTCTGGCCCTGGATATAGGGCCTGGGCAGTATGGGGGCTAGTGGCAGCCCTGCCAGCCTCACTTTGCTCTGCTGAGCCTTGTTGACTTGCAGCATCACTTGAGAGAGGAGGGGTTGTGGTCTTTAGGGACGGGATGGAATGAGGCAGGGCAGATGTGGAACGGGGGAGGAAGGGATGGGGCCAGGGTGGGTATCATGGTCCCTGCAACCCCATAGGGAGGCCCAGTCTTGGGGTCATTATGAACCATAAGCTAAATATGAATCAACGGCGTAACACTTGCAAAAAAAGCAAACCTCATTCTGGGCTGTATTAACAGGAGTGTCATAAGACACAAGAAGTAATTCTTCAACTTTACTCTGCACTGATTAGACTTCAACTGAACATTGTGTCCAGTTCTGGGCACCACATTTCAGGAAAGATGTGGACAAATTGGAGAAAGTCCAGAGAAGAGTGACGAAAATGATTAAATGTCTAGAAAACATGAGCTATGAGGCAAGAAGAAAACAAACTATAAGACAAGATTGAAAAAAATGTGTTTGTTTAGTCTGGGAAAGTGAAGACTGAGTGGGGACATGATAACTGTTTTAAAGTACATAAAAAGGTGTTTACAAGAAGGAGGGAGACAATTTTTTCTGAACCTCTGACAATATGACAAGAAGCAATGGGCTTAAAATGCAGCAAGGAAGGTTCACATCGGACTTTCGGAAAAAACTTTCTAACTGTTAGAATAGTTAAACATTGGAATAAATGGCATAGAAGGTTGTGGAATCTCTACCACTATAGATTTTTAAGAGCAGGTTGCACAAACACCTATCAGTAATATTTAGGTGATACTAATTAATACTCATGCCATGAGTGCAGGGTACTGGAACAGATGACCTCTTGAGTTTGCTTCCAGTCCTATGATTTTTATGATTCAATGAAAATGTTGAAATATTTATGTAGTTCCACATTGCAACTTCTCTGAACTTATTGTTCTGTCATTTTTTATTTATGCATTTAAATATTTCAACTTTTCATGCTGATTTCAGGAGGAAAACAGAGAGTTATATATCACAGTATCCAGCAGTTTAGACATTGTTATTTTGCTCAGCTCTAGCATTGGGAAGAAAGTTTCCTTGTGGGTTGGATTGTCCATTGTTGTCCATCAGGAAGATTTTTACACCTTTTTCTGAAGCCTTTGGTACTGGCTGTTATTGGACAGGATACTGGACTAGATGTATTATGGGTCTGATCTGTTATGGTATGTTCCCAGGGAGGGGAGTGGGAGGTGGGGGAGGGAATGTGCATGTGTGCATGTTGTAAATATGACAAGACTTTTAAGTATTCCTGTGATAAATGCAACTAGATTGGTAGGATCAGGTATACCAAGGTATTTACTTACACAAGTTCCAACTCTCTGCTGGGACCTGAGGTGTGGTCCCTCAACATTTACATGTAGAGCAGTGGTCTCCAACCTTTTAACACTCAAGATCACTTTTTAAGTCTCAGAACAGGGGAAGATCTACCGCCCCGCCCCTTCCTTGAAGCCCCGCCCTCTCCATTCTCCTGTCCATCACTTGCTATCCCCAGCCCTTATACACTCTGTTAAACAGTTATTTTTAAATCATGCAATATATAAAATTAAAATCACATGTTTATAGTTGTTGGTCTGTTTTTAATTCATGCTCTTTAAATGTCAAATGAAGCATTTACAATTATACATTTTGTTCTCTGCTATTTTGTAAATCTAAAATCAAGTATTGATAATTATATATTTTTTCTTCCAATAACAAAGTCTCAGTGTGACACCTGTGACTGAACAGTATCTGCCAGTGTCTTGAAGTCTGGGTTGTAGTCTGAGATTGCTAGTTGTATACAGTCCATCAGATGGGCATCTGTGACCCTGCGCTCAGCCTGGGAAGCTTGCTCCAGCACAGCTGGAGCTAGACGCAGTCTCCCTGGGCTGAGCGCAGGGCAGCCAGGCTATAGGGAAGAGAAGTGGCTGCCCGGCCAGCTGGCCATGGCACTCAGCCAGGGTGCACCAAGCTCCACGTGGGCAGACGCAGAGGAAAAGCCACCGATCAGCTGGAGTGCGGGGCAGCCGCTTTCAGCTAAAAGCCACAGTCAGCTTGCTGGGGTGTTTCAGCCCTCCTGACCTCTCAGCTCCCACCATTCCTCGCAGCTACTCTCCTGTGTTGTTGCTCGGTGAGTAGCTGCTCCTCAAATGAGGAAATCTAATGTAAATGTACTGCGCAGGCACGCAGTTCAGAGAGGGCTCAAGAGCTACTCTTAGAGCCCCTGAAATCTACCGGTAGCTCGCGATCTACTGGTTGGTGACCACGGATGTAGAGTATATAGAAATGTCACTGCACCAGATCTCTGGGATTGACCAATGGGCACAGCTCTGCTCCCAGACTTACAGGGCAGCCTGTTGTTGAATATTCACTACTTTGTTGAGCTCTCCTTGACGTTCATGGGAGGATTCCACGTGTGGAACGAATGTGGGCCAGAGCACGGTAGTACTTGGTATGCATCAGAGGGAAAGGCATTAACCCTCATTTGCAAAACTGTCATGCTAAAATGCTGGAAAATCACTTAACTCATTTGGAGAAGAAAGTGCCCATAAAATGATATATATAGCACCAAGCTGTGTGGAGTCTAATCTTATCTTTCGTAGAAAGGGAGTCCAAATAATTAGCATTTGAAATGGAAAATCAAAGACATCAGAGATGACAAGCAGCAAATAATTGCTTTATACTGGCTCTTGATGTGGGAAGAAACCAGGCCCACATGTAATCTGTTTAGTTTTGAACTCCATTCTGATCTTTATGGCCAATTAACTTTTGAGAAGAACATATACTTTGTTCAGAATCATTGTTGATATATAATCCTCACATAGGGAGAAATATTGGCCCCACTGAATTCACTGGGAATTTTTTCTATTGACATTAATGGATCTAGGATTTTATCCTCGGTGCACTTTTCCCTCTGAATTTTACTAGCTGTCCTAGAAATGCACAAGACACAATGTGTTGTATACAAAGGTATTATAGCCATGTCAGTCCCGGGATGTGAGACACACAAGGTAGGTAAGATAAGATCTTTTATTGTACCAACTTCTGTTGGTGAGAAAGAGAGAAGCTTCCAAGCTTGTATAAAGCTCTTTATTAGATCTGGGAAAAGTACCCACACTGTCACAGCTAAATGCAAGTTGAAACAGATTATTTACCACAGACAGATGTTTGCCTCCCTCTCCTTCCTTTCCCCCTATGACTGCAGGAGTGTGAATAGGTCTCTTTACCTTGAATGCACCCTTGAAATATATGTCAACTAGAAGAAAATAATCAGCATAGCGGCATTGCACAAGAGGGTTTTTCTTGCGCAAGAAGAGGCAGTGTAGACAGCTTCTTCTGGCTCAAGAGCCTCTTCTGCAAAAATGGTGGCTCATTAGGTATGCAAATGAGGGTCGGCAATATTCCACGCTTAGCCTCATTTGCATATTTCTTGCACAAGAAGCCACGAGCGTAGACATAGCCCTAGTGTGGTTACTGAGCAATGCAAGTGGCCACTAGACCACAGCAACAGTTAAGATCAAGAGACCTCTATAGCATGGGCTAGAAAGCAGCTGGCTTTTAGCTCAGAGGTTAGAGGCTCCTATACTCAGTTCCAGAGATCCCAGGTTCAAGTCTGCCTGATGGTGGTTATACTAGTAGCTGATCATATGTAGCTCAGTGACAGGCAAGCATGAAGTAATTCTACCATGTATGTAATTCTACCATGTATGTATTTATTCAGTGCTGAAAACTGAAATGGGGCTCTTTCATAGAATGGAGTGTGTAAGAAACCATGCAGACAGGTAGCAATGCTTTAGCTATGAGATAGAAGTGAAGGGATATCAATAAGAGTGCTTACCCAGCCACAAGCCAAGCAAACCTTTACTCCTTTTAATATTGCTTCTGACTAAAATAAGATTATGCACTGACATAGGTGATGCATTAGACCTCAGAATGTTTGTCTGGTCTGTTCAAGTTAGATAAATTGCCACAAATGTACAAACTTATCCACACTTCTTGGGCCCAGCAAACTGGGCTAGAAATCTTAGCACATTCTCAAGAGGTTAACAAACCCTATACTAAGCATAGGCAGAAGGGAGAGAAGAATCTTCCCTGCTTACCAACAAGGCTGACCAAATCCTACCCAGCTACCAGAACTACCAATCAAAGAGACATGCATCCACAGGCGGGACCAATATGGAATGTGAAGCCCAGCAACCAGGAGCCAGAATAGCCTGAGATAGCAGAGGGACACTAGCCCATGCCAGGCTGCTATTAAGAACCTGATGGGGAGAGAAATGAAGACTGCAAGCCCATGAGTTTAAGGGCTGATTAACTCACTGCAGGTTAAATTAATGGATTGGGCTAATTTGAGAAGACTGGAGATCAGTGAGGAGGAAGCTGGGGCCTCTAGAAAGACTGGTCCTAGAGCAGTTGATGTGGCCACTTCTGTTTTTTGGCAGACTAGAAGTCCTAAAAGAATTGCTTTTTGTTTGGTATTTCAGTGTTTCTTATCCCAGCATGAACTAGGAAATGCAGAGATGTACTTAAAGTGAAAATTACAGGAGGGAAAATGTTTGTTCAGACCAGAGAAAAGAGAGCACTCTGCGTTGGCTCAAGTTTTGGGGGAAGATTTAAGAGTTATTTTATGCTGAGTAATCCAGCCTTAGTGGTGCCATATCTTTATTCAAGTAAAAAACCCTGTGAGCTTGAGTTCCATATTGACAAATAGCAGTGAATGTTCTGCTCTGGAAAATGGAGGGGTTCTTACCTAAACGAGAGTCAGCTGCTTCTCACAGCTTGGCCAACACAGCTCAGTCCTGACTTGTCAGCTCCATTCCTGATATTCCAGTGCTCAGAACCTGATTACAATCTCTCGCTCCAGCCAGGGCTGTCCCGAGGGGGGACACAGAGCCTGGAGTGACTAACCTGCCCCCCTATGTTCCAAGTGCAGGGCCCAGGGCCCCCCCAGCCTGCTGCAGGCTGGACCCCTTCCTCCAAGCCCCACCCCCCACTGGGCTCCTTCCCACTCCTGCTCTGCTCCGTCACCCTCTGCCCCATGTGACTCAAGCTGGGAACTACCGGGGGCCAGGCAGAAGGAGGGTCCCTTCCCCTGCTATCACTGTGGCAGCAGGAGCTGGAGCAGGGCACTCTTGCTTTGGGTGCCGTGGAGAAAGCAAGCACAGTGAGTTGGGAGAGGGCAGCAAGGCAGAGTGGAGCAGACTGCCAGGTTGTTCTGGCTCCCACCACCAAGGCCAGTGCAGGGGGTAGGGGACCCCTGCTGCTGCCCCATGCCAGGCCCTTGAGTCTGTGGAGACCACCCTGAACAGCCCTATGGATGGGACAGCTCTGACTCCAACACCATTTCTCACTATAATAAATCAGCCAATTAATAATGGCTAGATTCAGGAGCAAATCGGGAAAATGGATTGCTTTTTAATCTATATAGATAATGAAGCATAAAATCAATGTATGTATATTTGATGTATTTTTCTGTCATCACCTCTTTCATATGTGACTTGTCTTTTTTAAGTCTTTAAGAACCAAGCACAGTGGGATCTCCCTTCGGATGGAGGCCTCTAGGCACCATCCCAGGACAAACCTTCAATAATCATTTCCATATGGAGACATGAAAGGAAAGCAAACACTGGAAAGTGAAGCCCTCAAAAGATGGGGAATGGCCAAATAAAACTAGTGGCATCAGCCATCATCCTGTCATCTTTGGTGTAGGGATAGTGATTTAGGGATTGAGTCCATGACTGTTTCTCTAAACTGGCATTTTTTTCCTCTTAGCAAAACCAGCTGAACTGATTTTGTTCAACCTGTGCAAAACAACACAAACCAAACAAATTAGGCAATGATGACAAAGCCCTGGATGGGATGATTTCATATGGGGTCGGTCCTGCTTTGAGCAGGGGGGTGGATAAGAGGGCCTCCTGAGGTCTCTTCCAACCCTAATCCTCTATGATTCTATGAAACTGTTGCCAGACTAAGAACAAACTTGCCAAATTTTGGACCATAAGGAAAAAGATTGACAAATATGCAAGCAATCGAAAATGTTCCATTAAAAGGGAAACAATTTTGCAGCCTTATCCATATGTTCCAAGTGCAGGGCCCAGGGCCCCCCCAGCCTGCTGCAGGCTGGACCCCTTCCTCCAAGCCCCACCCCCCACTGGGCTCCTTCCCACTCCTGCTCTGCTCCGTCACCCTCTGCCCCATGTGACTCAAGCTGGGAACTACCGGGGGCCAGGCAGAAGGAGGGTCCCTTCCCCTGCTATCACTGTGGCAGCAGGAGCTGGAGCAGGGCACTCTTGCTTTGGGTGCCGTGGAGAAAGCAAGCACAGTGAGTTGGGAGAGGGCAGCAAGGCAGAGTGGAGCAGACTGCCAGGTTGTTCTGGCTCCCACCACCAAGGCCAGTGCAGGGGGTAGGGGACCCCTGCTGCTGCCCCATGCCAGGCCCTTGAGTCTGTGGAGACCACCCTGAACAGCCCTATGGATGGGACAGCTCTAGGGTTTGCTATGTGCTTTGCTTAACATCATGCACAAGCTTTACCTAGTATAATGCTGGTGATTTAAGAGGGGTAACTAATGAGATCAAAAGCAAGCCCTAGGAAACTGCCATTTCTGCGGAAGTGATAGTTCCATAGCAACACTTACGAGAGAGCATGACCAAAATAAGCAAAGACATTTTTGTTGGGATCAAATGACCAGGATTTGAACTCTTGTCTTTTGAGGCACAAAAGGTGGTGCATTAATCTACTGCTGTCTAGCCAATATTTCATCTGATAGCTATCAGTTTGCTGCTGTTTAATCAGATCCATGTAGATCAGACTTTGTTATGAAATGCACAATGTGGTTTCCCCTACTGTGTCTCTCTCGTGCAGTATGGTTATACAGAAAAATTAAATATTGTTCCTGGCAGTTTCAGAAAAGGTCTTTTAGACGCTAATTCCAGCCTTTTTTTTCATTCTAAAGTTTCCATAGTGCTGGGTAGAGCAGTAAGAATTTTCACTGGATTATATTGGCGTACAGACATTGGAGTATATTTTTTTAAAAGGTGGGTTTTCCTTGCATTTACAAGGTGATTTTTTTCCATGAAATTTCTAGATATTCATGAACCCCTGGCACAGAGAAATAGTACCAAAGGGTGACTGTAAAATAAATCAGTCTGTGTTCAGTGGTACCCAGGGTGGCCTCCAGTGAAAAAAGTTTCAACTCATTTTTCAGCACAAGAGACTGGAAACCTTCTTAAAGATGAAAGGTTATTAGCATTTCCCTGTTGAAATTACAGACTTGAAAATTGATTGTATTACACTTTGTGCACTGCTGCACATCAGCCTGGTGTACCTCAAGAAAATAAGATCAGAGAAAGGGAATTTTCATTATACCCGAGGCTTCTAGCCAACACGAATGACATTTAGAAGAAAACACTTTTAAAAACAGTTTTCCTCACCTTTTCATAATGCTTTGCACTTATACAGACCTTCCATGTTCAGCTCTCAAAGCACTTTATTAATATTAATTAATTAAACCTCACAACACTCTGCAAAGTAGACAAGTCTTATGCAGTCTTCATTATATAGAAGTAGAAACTGGGGTGCAAACAGGATAAGGGTGAAATTTTCAAAAGTTTCTTAGTGACTTAGGAGTCTAAGTCTCATTTTCAAAAGTCAGAGCAGGGGTGAGCAACACATGGGCCTTGGGATGGACATGATTTGCCAGGGTTAGCCCCCAGTGGGCTACCAGATGCTTTATTTATCTGAGTTTCCACATCACCCATTTGTTAAATTAATCAAGCACCTTTATGCTTTGTCCCATGATGCCCTTCTTGTGTGTGAGGGGGAACACCTCCAAAATGTACCCAAAGTTGTTATCCTCCTTCCATTCCCTCCTTAAAAGTCTCCTTTGCTGTATCTACAAAAAGTGACAATAGACTGACGATGTGCAGAGAGCTATAATTCTGACCACTAATGTCTCATTAATTTCCTGTATTCCCCTGTCTATGTCTGTCTGTTGTCTCTTGTCTCCCATAGTAAGATTTAGGGATTTGGGCCATCTCTTTTCCTCTGTTTGTACACAGAGCTTGGGGTTGGGCTTGGAGACTTTGAGTCTGAAAAACTAAGTGGAATTGGAAGTGGTTTTGAAATACAGGTTGAGTCTCTCTGGTCTGGGACTCTCTGGTCCGGCAACATCTGTGGTCCTCCAGGTACCCTGGATGTTGTTGGACCAAAGAACCCTGGACCAGAGAGCCCCAGTGGCTGGGAGCAGGGACCAGCTGGCAGTTGAGTTTCCAGGGCCAGCAATGGAACCAGACCAGTGAGCAGGAAAGGAGCCCAACTGGTGTGCCAGAGGCAAGGAGCCTGGTGGCTGGGGCTGGCAGCGGTGCCAGGCTGGTGGCTGGGGCTGGCAGCAGAGCCTAGCAGCCAAGAGGGGAGGCTGGCCGGGAGGGTAGCAGCCTCCTGGGAGAGCCTGCAGGCTAGCAGCAGAGGCCAGATTTGACCTCCCCTGGTCCAGCAAACTCCCTCATTCAGGACCGAGGGTACCAGACCAGGGAGGTTTAACCTGTAGTGGGAGGGTTGGGTGGGAAGAGTTCTGAGCTCTGTGGAGCTGGGGTAGAAAGTTTCTGGGAGGTGGGAGTTTTGAGTTAAGGTAGAACAAATTTTCTGAGCCTGAGGAAGATAAAAGAGGTGGTGGACTGAGTATGGAGAAGTGAAGGCTGAATTGGAATGAAAGAGATGAGGGAACTGAGGAGTTCTGAGCATAGAGGATGATGGTTTAAATGAGGAGGTTTGAGTGTAAGGGGAGTGGGGAGATGGATGGAAGGGGATGAATTGGAGGATAAAGATGGGGATAAATTGGTGGTGTTTGAGCAGGAGTGTGTGAATAAGGCATAGAGGGGAAATTCAAAGCTAAAAGCCATGTCATTGAGAGTGGTGAGAGAAGGTCTAGGAATAAACATTGATGGGATTATAGGGTAATGAATAGTTTCCTTACACTCTGCCTTTTTTCTGAAATATGACCCATATTTTTTAGTCTGAGAGAAGGAGAAAGGTGGCCTATTTCTACCCATGTTCCTTCCCCTTCACCTGTCCCTCACCAAAACTGTTATTTCGGTACCTGCTACCACTAGTGTCCCAGCTTCTCATTTTGAAAATCTAGTCAGTCTGCAGGTGAAGAAGAGGGCTGGATCTCTTGTTGCACTTTCCCAAATTTTGAGCGCTTCATTTTTGGATGTCCATCTGGAGAAACTTTAAACAGGCCTGATTTTCACAGGGCAGGCACTAAGCTCTCTTATGGTGTCTCAAGTTAGGTGCTTTGTGTTTGAGGTTCCTAAAACCACTCACCACTTTAAAAAATCTCAGAGGGGTAGCCATGTTACAGCTTTATAAACAAGTAATCCGGTGGCATGTTATCATGAGCTTTTGTGGGCAAAATCCACTTCTTCATATAACCTTGAGTGGATTAAAAAGGAGGGGATCACAATTTATAACAGAAAAAGAAAGGAGAGGGAAAAGAAGTACCTATAGGTTGTAGTACTGGAGCAAATGAGGCTAATTGAGAGGGCTGGAAGTATCCCATACTTAGCTTTTGATGTCAATTGGGTGTTAAATGTAAGAAAAGCATGTTTTATAATGGGTCATCCAGTTCAAGGCTTTGGTCAAGCCCTGGGAAACAGTTTCCAATTTGCCTTGAGTGATGCTCATATACTTGAGTGAGTTGAAGTCCCCAATGTGCCTACTTCCAAGAAAGCTCCTACATCCCATTAACAGAGACTGCAGTGTAAGTGGTAATGTTCCCAACTCAGTGCAATGTGATGGGAATGGAACCAGAGCGATAGGCCTGGTGGCACTGCCACGGTTGTGAAGGATCAGATGATATAAATATTATTAACTCTGTTTCCAGAGATTTGCTATCTCAGCCGTCACAAATCATTTTGGAGTGAAACTCAGATGGGGGCTTCTCTCTCTCTGCCAAGATGAGGAGCCCTGAGATGGAAAATAAATAATGTGCCTAATCTCCAAGGTGCCAGCAGGGTGTGTGAGAAAATGATGTCTTATCATGCAGCATCCGAACAAACAGACCAAGTTATGCTTAGGAAGACTTACTTCATCAGCACGATAGGAGTGTAGAATGCACCAGGCCCTAGTGTCGGTACCCAATTTCATGGCTACCTCACTCCAGCATCTCCATCCATCAGTCTGTCAGCTTGGCAAAAAAAGTTGTTTAAAAAAAACAACCCTGTAAAACTGTTATAATAATGGTAAGAATCTGGTTTAACCCGCCAAGCTGGGAAAACTAGAGTCACTTTTACTTCATCTTTAACCTGTTGCATTTGTATCAGGCATAGTGTATAAAACATACCATGTTAGTTCCAGCAATACTTGGGCTCAGTGGAGTGAGATATAGATGAAATGGAAGCAGTTCTGCTGACAGGGGAGCAAAAGGGGGCAACTCTCTTGGGGCCTGGCAATTTAAAAGGGCCCAGAGCTCCCAGATGTAGCTACTGCAACAGCGGCAGCGACTCGATTTCTGGACATGAGAAATTGCCACCGGAGCTGTGGGTGGCACACTCTGAGCAGCACTTTGGACTGGCAGGAGTGTAGTGATGAAGGCTGACTGGCCCCACCGCCGTCCCTTCTGCCTGAAGCCCCACCTTTTCTGGGAGCAGGAGCTGCCACCCCCATCTTGCCAAGGGGCTTGGCAATTCTGTCAGCCCCATGTGTGGAAGTCTCCTGTTACTTATAGAAGGCCCAGATTAAATAGTATTTCCTACTGAACCATCTGTCCTGGGACTTCCTTGGGTATGTCTAAACTACACTGTATTTTCGAAATTCCCGTGGAATTTGCATATCTTCTTCCGATCTTTTTTTTTTTTTTTTTTTAAAAACCTATGTAAACCTCATTTTTTAAGGAAGAACATTTTTTTGGAAAAAGTTGTTTCCAAAAAAACCCTGCATCCAGACTACTTTCACTTTTGAAAGCTCTGCTTTTGAAAGTGAGATCAGAAGAAGATATGCAAATTCCCCTGGGAATTTGCATATCCTCTTTCGAAAATACAGCGTAGTCTAGACATAGCCAAGCTTGTGATGTAATCTAGCTAGAGAGCAATGAAGTCCTGGCAGAATGGACTCCCATGTGGGCTAGCTGCCTGAGTGATTGCCCACGGCTCCAGGCTGGCTTGTTCAGCCTATGCTGAAACCCATGTTGCTACAGCTTTGATACTTTGGTACTTGAGCTAGCTGGCTTAAAGGTAGGTCAGATGTGTCCACACGTGCTGCAATCACATACTCTGCCTGCAGTGTGGATGTGTCCTTAGAAATGTATTGTGAAAGACATGGCTGTGAATCAGTGACCTAGACCTAAACAACTCCAGATGTACGACAGAGGGGGATTGAAATCTGAATCTGAACTGCAGGTTTTGCAAATGGCCTCGGTCTTTCTAACAGGGCCAAGCAAAATCCCAGACCCCTGGCCTTTGAATGTTCAAAAACTGTATTTTAATTTTGCAGCTTGAGTGCCTGTGCTGGACTCTGTACTGTACTGGGGTAATGCTGATGTCCTAAAGCAGACTCAGGGCACATTTGGGCAGAGCCTGCTTAGTAGCAGATGAGACAGAATGATAAAGGCTGAGTGGGGCTAATAAGGGATATCATAAAGCTTAATTAATGTTGGCAAAATGTTTTGAGATTCTTGGTAGAGCTAGAAATTCAAAGTATCTGTAATTCTATTATTCTAGCATCAACTTTCCAAACCCATTCAAAGATCATTGTTCACAAGCATTGACCAATATTCCTGATATGGATAGATACTTACATCCACATTTGCACAGCTCTTTCCCCCAAGTAATCTGCTTGCTTCCCCCCAGAACTTGCCTCCTTCCACTTACACCTCTTTCTACCTCTAATGGCTTGGGGGGGGGGGGGGAGGGGGCAGTGGGTTGGCCCTCTCCCTGCCTGCCATCTCAGAGCCGTGCACAGAGAGGGTGGTGCAAAGAGTGCAAACACACTCCTCATGGTCCCCCAAGTAAGCATGAGGGGGCTCTGGGGAGATGGAGTGCTGACAGTGGGAAAGGGCACAGCAGAGGAGAGCCACCTAGGAGGGAAGGTGGAGTAATGTACTTTTTTGCCTGGTATGGACTGGCCACAGAACTTGCTTATACACACCAGATGTGTTCATCATAAGATCTGTTTATGCTTGGCCAGGTATGGCAGAGATTGGTTTAAATAAGGTATATTATACACAGGGCCACCTACTGGCTGAACAGTATAAAACAGTTTAGCTTTCCATTACATCACGGGTGAGCAATTATTTTGAATTAGGGGCCACTCCAAAAGTTTGCTAAGAGATCAAAGGCTGCACTCTTCCATTTGAATGGAAGGGATGTGGGATTTGGGATGTAGGTTGGATGCAGAAGGGAGATTGGGGTAGGGAATTGGGATGGTGGAGGGGGAGTGAGGTCTGGGAGGTTGTTTGGATGAAGGAGGGTGTTGTGATCTGGGATTGGAGTTCAGGGTCCTCAAGGGAGTGGTGACAGGGGTGCAGAAAGGGGTTCAGAGGGTTTGGGTTGTAACCTGGGGCAAGGAGTTGGGGGAAGGGAGATTTGGTGCCAGTTCTGACCAGGAGGCACTTACCCTTCGTGGCTCTTGGCCAGCAGCCCAGAGGGACACTTGGGCAGGGTCCGTACCTGCCTCACTCCAGCATGCTGCTTAAAGCGGCCGGCTGCTGTGGCCACGTGCGTCTCTGCACCGCGTGTCCCTGGATGGGGGGAGGCTCTGTGCACTGCATGTGATGGCAAGTACAGCTCAAGCAGCTCCCATTTGAGTGGTGTGTGGGGATGTGGCAGACAGGGAGCCTGTCCGAGGGTCCCACTAGGCTGCAGGATATTGTCAGCTGAGGTCCATGGTGGGCTGGATCTAAAGGTTTGGTGGGCTGGATGTGACCCATAGGCCATATTTTGTCCACCTCTGCATTACACAAAGTAAAAGCAGAAATGCAAAATTAGGGCAAGGTTATGTAGATTTTAATAGATGAGGAGCTTGAGTTTGATGCAGTTCAAGACTGGAAGATTCAAAGAGACAAGTAATGTATTTCAAGCAGGGGACAAGATTAAAGAGGCAGCGAGGGAGAAGGTAGCAGGAATCCAGATGAGCTGATGGAATAATCAAAAAGGCAGTGCTGTTCTTTTAATTTGATTCTACAATCAGTTCAGACTTTAGGTTTTTTTATCTCAGCCTCTCCATTAGCAAGGCTTCAACTTTCTTTTTTTCTGTATAAAAAAAAATCCAAGTAGCAGCACTGCAGTGAAAATGACCTTATCATAAACGCATGTATTTTTAATACCTCATTTAAGGAAGGTTAATATTTTTATTTATAGTAGCCAAGAAGTCTAGGAGTAGGATCAATGGGCTAATCCTACTCTTGTTGAAGTTAATGGAAAACCTTCAGAGGAAACAGGATTGGGCCCTGTAGTAGACATATTGATTTGTCTAAGTCATGACCCTTTCAGACTCATATCACAATGGTCTGCTTCCCTCCCTTGGTTTCCTGAGGCTAGCTAGATTAGGTCAGTCAGAACACATTGCCTATTCTAGTTCCATGAATACTAAGAGAAGGCAAATTTATTTGCGTCTTTATTTAATCTGCTTTGATTTTAGCAGGAAAAACATGGTGTAGTTAAAAGAAGCTTTGACAAAGCCTGGGTCCATATTTCTTACAAAGACAAAAATGATTGCATTGTTTCGGTAGTTCAGCCTGTTATGGATTGATGATGAGCCAATCACAAAGCTTTCTTTCTTAGCAGCTGATATTTAAAATCACATTTCCAGCACGTTTAAGGGGTCATGGCAAGAAGACCCTCCTGGGATTTACCCTACAATTTTATCTAATTATTTCTCTCTATTTTCTCTGGGTATGTCTACACTACAGCGTTAATTCGAGTTATCTTAATTCAAAATAGTTAATCCGAATTAAGCTAATTCGAATTTACGTGTTTACACACAAAATGCAGTTCGAATTAGTGTTTTGCTTATTCGAAATACTGTGTCCACACTGAGTGGACACTGATTCGGATTTAAGGCTGGCTGGAACCAGGTGGGGGAGTAGGTCATCAGGTTCAGGAGTTTCTTTGTGTGGCTGTTGCCTGAGGCTGAGGCTGCTTAAAGTCGCACATGCACACGCACACGCACACACACACAGCTTTTTCTCAGGTGTCCCTGCTTGCTTGCCTGCCTCGCTGAGGGACAGCAAAGCATTTGTGTCTCGGAGTGCTCTGGTTGCCCTCACTTGGGACACCTCAGCACTCTGCAACATGGAGCCAGAGCTGCCCCTGGGCACTCTGGTGCTTCTCGTGAACATGTTGCTGCGAGCCTGGCTGCACTTTCTGCAGGCTGCCATCCAGGAGGTCCATCAGGGGACTGTCAGTATCCACTGTGGCCATAGTCTACCCTTTAAGGGCTGCGGGGAGGTTGGGGAAGAGAGAAGAGTGTTCTTGCTTGAGGCTGGAATTGCCACCAGGGCACCCTGGGAAGGCTGGAGGCCCCCTATTTTGAAATAAGTGTCTACACGGCACTTATTTTGAATTAGCTAATTCAAGTTTGGTGTTACTACTCGTAGAATGAGGTTTGCCAAATTCGAATTACGCGCCCTGCTATTTAGAATTTAAGTCGAAATAGCAGTTTGCCTGTGTAGACACTATTAAAGTTAATTCGAAATAACAGCTGTTATTTAGAATTAACTTTGACATGTTGACATACCCTCCTAGAATTAGCATCTCCTTTTGGAGAGAAGGAAATATAAATAAGGTAAAGTCCATATGGAGGTGAAACCAATAAAATATATCTAATCCCACTTGTTGCTTTTGGTTGCATGCCACAAAATCACATATAATCATAACTAAATGTGCACAAAATAGTATTATTGTAACAAGTAGGTAGTAAAATCATATATATAGTAGCCCAATGTCTGTGACTCTGTAATGCTGTAGCGGTACGAGTTGCCTCTAGGGGGTGCTGTTACCTCCCACCGTGGTGCTTGGCTGATTTCTGTGTCGCTCAGCCGGCCCGCCATGGGGGAGCAAGCGGCACAAGCGGACGCTTGGGCCTCGCGGTCCCCATGTAGCACAGGGGGACTGCGGGGCCCAAACGGCCGCTTGCACCGCTTGTTCCCCTGTGGCAGCCCGGCTGAGTGGCGCAGAACTCAGCAGAGCGCCATAGTGGGAGGGGAAGGGGGCGGGGCCTGGCCGTGTACGTCACCGCCCTGCCCCCCTTCGCCTCCTGCCGTGGTGCTCAACTGAGTTCTGCGCCACTCAGCTAGGCTGCCATGAGGTTTACAGGATCGGTCGGCAAAGGCTTCCCCAGCCGACAGATCCGCGTCTAGACTGCCACGCTGTGTCAGATCAGTTGATTGTTGGCACAGCATGGCAGCCATGTTTATTTTAATGAAACAGGGATTATTTAAATCCCTGCTTCTTTGACTATGCCGAATAAACTAATTTACATGGCTCCATTGACGGAGCCATGTAGTCTAGACACACCCTAAAAGACTAACAAAACATGTAGATGGTATCATGAGCTTTTGTTGGCGCAACTCACTTCTTCAGGTGACTGGAATATTAGACGTCCAGATCCAAGAATAAATAAGGAATGGGGAGAGGGAGGGAAAAGATTAAAAAAAGAGAGAGAGAGAAAAGGAGGGGAAAGGAGAAAAAAAGAGAGAGACAGTGAATAGATAGTTCAAATAGTTACAAGAGGCTAATAAGAACAATTAGCACCTCCATTGTTTGGTTAATTAGGATGTGGAAGGTAGTGTGCAAGTCAGCCGATGTCCTTGTTCATACAATTTGCATAAGAATTAAACTTGTAAATGAAGTTAAGTTCCAGTCCTTCTCTGTGTATTAAAGTGTTCTCCAACAGGTTTTTGTATATTGCCTTTTTGGATATCTGATTTGTGTCCATTAATTCTTTCCTGTAGAGCCAGATCAATAGAGCCAAAAGAAATACCCAGAAATGAAGTACTTCAAGACAGGCCCTAAAGAGAAAACAATAGAATTCCACTTGTCATCACCTACAGTCCACAACTTAAATCCCTCCAACGCATTATCAACAATCTACAACATATCCTGGAAAATGACCGCTCACTCTGAGACCTTGGGGGAAAGGCCAATCTTCACCTACAGACAACCCCCTAACCTCAAACAAATTCTTTCCAGTAACCATGCTACACTCCTCCATTATTATCATCCAGGAATCCATCTCTGCAATCAAACCTGGTGCCAACTCTGCCCATCCATCTACACAAGCAATTTCATCACTGGACCCAACTACATCAGCCACCTAATCAGAGGCTCATTTAACTGCACTTCCACTAATATGATCTATGCCATCAAATGCCAGCAATGCCCCTCTGCCATGTATATTGGCTAAACTGGACAGTCTCTTTGGGAAAGAATTAATGGACACAAATCAGACATCCGAAAAGGCAATACACTGAAACCTGTTGGAGAACATATTAATCTACCTGGACACTCATTAATGGATCTCCAAGTCACTGTTTTGTTTCAGGCCAATTCCACAAGCCAAATACACAGAGAAGGATTGGAACTTAATTTAATTTACAAGGTTAATTCTTATGCAGAACAAGGACATCGGCTGGCTCGCACACTATCTTCCACATCCTAATGACTTAACCAACCAAGCAAACAACGGAGGTGCTAATTATTCTTATCAGCCTCTTGTAACTATTTAAACCATCTACCCACTGTCTCTCTCCTTTTTTTCCTCCTCTCCCCCCCATTTTTCTCTTTTTTTCTCTCCCACCCCCCCTCTTATTTATTCTTGGATCTGGATTGCTAATTCTCCAATCATCTGAAGAAGTGGGTTACACCCACAAAAGCTCATGATACCATCTACGTGTTTTGTTAGTCTTTAAGGTGCTACTAGTCAATTGTTGTTTTTTAAGTTTTTCCTGTTACAGACAAAGGGTATGTCTAGATTGCAGGCTTCTTTCGAAAGAGGCTTTTTCAGAAGAGATCTTCCAAAAAATCTTCCTTCGACAGAGTGTCCACGCTTCAAAAGCGGATTGAAAAAGCAATCTACTTTTTTGAAGGAGAGCGCCCACACTCACTGAATGCTCTCTTGCATAAAAGGCCACCCGGAACCACTTCTTCCAGGGCATTAGGTCAGCAGTTACTTCTGGGTGCTGTTGCCTAAGGCTATCTGAGTCGCATGCTTAAAGGGACCGTTTCTCAGCCTCTGCTGTGGGCTTGCCTACCTCTCTGAGGGACAGCAAAGCTTTTTTAGTGACAGTCCTGCCCCAGCTCAAATTCGATCTCTGCATTGAGAACCTCTGTCTGGATGTGGAAGAAATGCCCTTGCCCCTGTACCCCATGGCCGAGAGGCGATTTTGGAGGCTGGACACCAGTTCTGACTGGTGGGACCGCCTCGTGATAGAGCGGTGGGACTATCAGCAATGGCTCCAAAACTTCCTCATGCAGAAGGCCACCTTCTTGGAGCTGTGTGCCTGGCTCGCTCCTGCCCTCCAACAACAGGACACCTACCTGCGGCCCGCCATCCCCCTCAAGAAGAGGGTCGCAATTGCTGTGTGGAAGCTCACCACCCCCAACAGCTACTGTTCAGTGGGACACCAGTTTGGCATGGGGAAGCCCACCATTGGGTCATGTTTATGGAGGTAAGGCACTCTCGGGGGGTACACTCCCTGCAGGGGGGCGGGGAGCTGAAAAAGGGGGACCCTAGGGAAAGGAGGATATTCCCTCCCCGGCATCAGATGATGCCTGGGAGATGTCCAGGGCCTGGGGTACCAGCTCCAGGCTGAGGGTGACAACACTGCCAGTGTCCTCCTTGTCCTGCAGCTGCTGTCCCTCATTGTCCTCCTCCACCCGGAGCTCTGGCCAGGCGATCACGGGTGTCTCAAGACCTGTGTCCACCAGAGCGACTGCAGCCTGGGTTTGCCCACCACCTAGAATCTGGTGGGGCTCTTTGTAATAGGGGCAGGAGTGGGGTCCTGCCCCAGAGCGGGCGCTGGGCTCCCTGGCTCATGTGTAGCCTTGCCTCAGCTCCTTCACTTTGCTCCTCACTTGGTCCAGGATGTGGGGGTGATGTCCTCTCTGGCCAAGAGCCTCGGCCATCCAGCCATAAATGTCCGTGATTCTGCAGCGCAACTGAAGTTCCTGGAGTGACTCTCCTAGCCCCAGAGCTCCAGGAGGGCCTGGGTCTTAGCCCCTGACCAGGATGGTGCCCAGCATTTGGTGCCCCTTGGTGGGTCCTGGGACCCTTGGGGCTGCTCCCTGGAAGGGCCAGAGCGACCTCCGGGGGCTTGTGGCTGTGCCATGGCTCGTTCTTGGTGTGGCAGGGAGAGCCGCGCAGTCAAGGTGCTGCTCTGAGGCTGGCTTCCTGCCACAGGCTTGCCCTGTGTGCCTGCAGCTTTAAGACCTGGCTGGAGACAGGAACTATAGAGCTGTGATTAGTGTGGACTGAGGGTCCACGGGGGCACCTGTGCATTTCCTGGAGGCCTCTTTTTTTTTAAAGAACTCCTTCTTCCACGTCCACACAAGGGTGGCCCATGAGTCTAGGCAAGCTAGGCAGCTGCCTAGGGCACCACTGGCCCAGGCACCGATGATGACGTCACAGGCATTGACGGCGTGCAGGCAGGGGTGCTGCAATCGGTGCTCCGCCTAGGGCACCAGGTGCGGCAGCCGGCCTTGGGCCGCTCCTGCATCCACACACGCCTTTTTCTGAAAGAGCTCTTTCGGAAAAGGCATTCTTCCTCATACAGTGAGGTTTACCAATGTTGGAAAAACCCTTGAATTCTTTCGATTTTTCTTTCGAAAGAATGCGATTGCAGTGTGGGTGTAGCTGAAGTTTTTTTCAGAAAAATGGCCGGTTTTCCGAGAAAACCTCCTGTTGTCTAGACGTACCCAAACTTGGCTACCACTTCGAAGCTTTTGTTAATATACTAAGCATAGTAGTCTTGCAGTCAGTTGGCAGTACAAAGGTGAGGGAATTTGTATTGGCTTGACAGCTGTGGCAAGGAAACAAACAAGGATCATGATTGAAATTCAACTTTTTATCCTGGTCCATTTCTGAACAGCTTGCATAGGCCATTGAGCTGATGTCAGATCAATGCCAAGAAAAATTCTGATGTCATTTTGATTGAAGAATAAACAGCAGTTTACCCAGCAGACTATTTTCATTCTCCATCTATTCTACAGTGAGCAGGGTGCCTGGTCTGCTGTCTCTTTTCCCCAGCCAGGGATTATGGATAGTCCGAATACTAAATCACTTGTTGCTGGGCATGACAATTCATAATGCAAAATGCCTATGCTGTTTGTGTCTGAAATATCATCTCAGTACAAGCCCTCTAGCTAATATTTGGAGTAAGGTTAATGTTGGCTGTGAAAAGAGAGAGACTCTGAGACGTGGAAAATGGTTCCATTTTGAAAAAAGGAAAAGCCTGAAAGAATAAAGCCACATAGGATTTCTGAGTTATAACAGAGAATTCTTTCCCAGCTGTTTGGCTGGTGGATTTTGCCAAAATACTCATGGTCTGACTGACCCCATGTTTGTAGTTGGGAAGGAATATTCAATGGGTCAGATTTGCAGAGACCTTGGGGTTGGGTGGGTAAGGTTGTCTTCCTCTGCAGCATGGGGCATGGGTCACTTGCTGGTTTCAGATAGTGTAAATGGTGGATTCTCCATTACTTGACATCTTTAAATCATGATTTGAGGACTTCAGTAACTCAGGATATGTCTAGACTACATGGCTCCGTCGACGGAGCCATGTAATCTAGTTTAGCCGACATAGTCAATGAAGCAGGGATTTAAATAATCCCCACTTCATTAAAATAAAAATGGTCGCCATGCTGTGCCGACAATCAGCTGATCCAGCATACCGTGGCAGTCTAGACGTGGCGTGGTCGACAAGGGAAGCCGTTGTCGACCACTCCCTTATGCCTCGTGAAACGAGGTTTACCGGAGCTTCCATTGTCGACCAAGCCATGTCTAGACTGTCGCGCTGTGCCGTGTCAGCTGATTGTTGGCACAGCATGGTGGACATTTTTATTTTAATGAAGCAGGGATTATTTAAATTATTTAAATCCCTGCTTCATTGACTGTCAGCTAAACTAGTTTATATGGCTCCTTTGATGTAGCCGTGTAGTCTAGACACACCCTCAGTGAGAGACTGTGGGTCTATTGCACAAGTGGATGGATGAGGTTCTGTGGACTGCACATGACGGTCTCTTTTGCCCTTAAAGTCTGAGTCAATGAGACCTGCCTTTTGGGTTGCTCTTGGACTCCTGGCCTCAGCTCTGACCCGTGTCTCTGAATCCTGGTCTCTGACTGCCATGGCTCTGACTGCTAGGCATGACTTCCCAAGTTATGGGTGTAAGAGGGCTTTGTTTGGGGAGGTGATATTGTTATAACAACAGAAAAACTCCTGCATCTAAGTGGGGGAGATATGTTGGCTATGGCGACATAGGCTCTGTAGTGTAGACATACCCTCAGCTTTCATGTAAAAAGTGTTTCAAGTCCTCAGGTTTGAAGAGAAAAGGCTGAGACATGATCTGAGTGCCTCAAGGCTCAGAAAGCAAAGACACATAAACCCAAAATGAATTGTTTATTACTCTTCAATGTCATTATTTAAAGCCAATCTCATGATTTTTTTATTTGGCTCCTGAGTTTGGTCCGCCTGAGGCTGGCTAGGCTCCCAGGATGAAGAATTTTGCATTGATGTAGCATCTCTTGGAGGCTATATTTCATTTTTGCTCTTCCAGGAAATTAAGGTGGAGGCAGCAGGAGACTAACGGGGTTACTAACCTTCTACTAAGAAGGTTTATAAATTCTAGCTGATACAAGTGGCATGTAGACACAATATTTTTGTTCCTGGCTAAGTAACAGATTTCTTTGCGCAAAGAAGTATATGGCCACTTAATGCAAGGGACGCTAATGTTTGAGAGGCATATTATGCATCTGGGTTTTCCTGGACATGACCTCCTTTTTGGTCCTCTAGTTTTCATCTAGATAGGTATTTGAAATATGAAAAACTTTCTACAACCACTTCCATGAAAGTTGTAGGAAAGGATATGCCAAGATTTACTGGCTGTGTTGGATGTTGGGGTTGTAGAGGAATCCCTTAATGCAGTATTTCTCAAACTAGGGAGCTCCACCACAAAAGGGGGTGACAAGGTCAGTGCAAGAGGATCACTAGTAGGGTCACCACATGTTTGGTATTTCGGCTTTTTGGCTATCACGACTTTAGTCCTCTGATCTCCATCCAGGCAGACTTTAGAAACATGAAAAAATGTCCATGATTTTTCCTTGCCTTCAGAGCTGGGTGGCTGGCATGGCAATTGTTCTCAGCTGCCCAGCCTGGAAAACATTGCCACCGCCAACAGCAGCTCAGAAGGAAGGGTGGCAATACCCTGGCTTGCTACACTTCCTACTGCGCTGCTGGTGGTAGTTGGGTTGCCAACTAGGCTGGACATTTGACCTATTGCCACCACTTCCCGGCCTTTGGAGATAGGCACCCTGCTAGTAGCACCCACTTTCTGGCCACCCCATTCCGAAGGCCTTGAGTTGAAGTTCCATATCCTTCCCCTGTCCCTGAAGGAGGAAGGACCCAGCGTAGCACTGCCGAGAGGTCTCACCACACATTCGAAAGGATGGCCCAGGTCACCACCAGAGGGAATCAGTCTCAGAGCAATTCCAAGCACACACCAGAAAGGCACCTAGTCTTCATTAGAAGACATCAAGAAATGGAGAATCCATCACTGGTTTTTGTAGTGTGTTCCAATGATGCCTTTAAGTACCTGACATTTTCTCTCCAGGAAGGCACTTAGACACTTCAGTGAAGTCACCTCTCAGCTTCTTTTGTAGAAACTAAACAAATTGGGTTCCTTTCAATAGCTCGCAACAGGCATTTTTCTTCAGTCCTCAAAACTGATCGAGCTCTTTGTTCTCACATCTACTGTTTTTCAACAGCTTTTTAAGATGTGGCCTGTAGAACAGCCTACGGTATCCAATCTCAGTCTCTCTGATGCTGTGTCACCTTCCTGCCTCTACTCACTCCTCTGCTCATATGTCTAAGAGGGCTTTAGCTGCATTCACCACACCATCACCTGGGGAGCTCCTTTTGAGTAGCTTGCCCAGTATGACTCCCAAATCCTTCTCAGAGGGTATGTCTACACTGCAGCATTATTTCAAAATATCTTATTTTGAAATAGTTATTGAGTACAGGATCTGCTGAAAAAGCTTCCCGCTGTCGGCAGAGCCGCGGCTACACTTTACTTTCACTTTCGACACTCAGCCTGATTTGTACAGTGTCAGAATGTGAGTATGCAAATGAAGCCCAGGATATTTAAATCCCGGTCTCATTTACACTTCCAAAGTGCTTGATTTGCATCCCTCTGTCGGCAGCGGGATGCAGTCTAGACATAGCTACTGACTGGATGCTGAATCGCATTTAAGGCCGGCTGGAACTGGTTCTGGCAGGACATCAGGTCAGGAGATACCTTGTGAGGCTGCTGCCTGAGGCTATCTGAGGTCTATGCTTAAAGGGACCCCCCCCGAACAGCCAGTTCTCAGGTTTCCCTCCTTGCTTGCCTACCTCACTGAGGGACAGCAAAGCACTGTTTTCTCTGCATGCTCCGGTTGCCCTCACTCAGGACACCACAGCACTCTGCAGCATGGAGCCAGACCCTGGGCACTCTGGTGCTTCTCCTGGACGTGTTGCTGCGAGCATGGCAGCAAGTTCTGCAGGCAGTAACAGTCTCCCAGGTGTGCCCCACTAGGGGCTTGTGCCTCATTTCTCCCTCATAAAGGGGTGTCTCTGAGGTTGCCCTTGCCTTGCATCTCTCACCTCCCTGGCTGATGTCAGGGTCTCTCTGTGAGGTCACCATCTCCCTACCACAGTTCCCCAATCAGCTGAGGTTCTGCAACAGTCTTTTGTGATGTCATTGCCACACCCACTCCTCCTGATGTCCTGCCCCAGCCAGCCCCTTTGGGCACCTTGATTGATCAGAATAAAGTGCTCTCAAACAGGCTATAGACCAACAATTATTCATAGTCATTATTTAGCAAGTATTTGAGAAGAACTGGAACATTAGAATCAGAAACAGTGCAAGCTGCTCCTGCTGGAGCTGCAGGTCTTCCTGCACCCAGTGGTTGAGGGTGTGGTGCAGGGCTTGCAGTGTCCCCAAGTGCTCCTGCTGGTACCCCTCCACTGCATGGGTGGGCCTGCGGAGTCCTCGGGTGCGGGAGCATGTCCCGGGTGGTGTGGTGCACCTTGCACTCGCAGCTGGTGCGGCTGTGGAGAAACAAGAGAAGTGGTCAGTTATCACTGGGGACACAGTGGGTGAAGCCACCCTCTGCAAGGTGAGGACAACAGTTCTCCACACCATCAGAGCCGATGTGCTTGTACAGAGGCCATGTTTGGGATGTCCTGCTATCCCCGGGAATGGGAGCTGCCCCAGGACTGCACCCATGCCCCTGTGCTGTATATTGTGTGTGTGTGCAGGGCGGGGAGGGGGGAGATATCCCCTGCCTCTGTGTAGAGGGGGCTTGTGGAGGAAGGGTGTCCTGCTGTGTCCCATCCCGGGGTCAGGAGCATGTCATGTCTCTTCACACATACGTGTGGCTAACAGACCAAGGCCCCTGTGTGGCAGCCAGCTGAGGCCACGTGTCCAGGAGTGGCACGGCACGTGCTCGCACATGCACAGGTTGCTGCGTGATCCATGGTTAGCAAGGCCACATGGTCCATGGTCTCCCTTCTCCCCCCCCCATAAGGGAACAATGATGGCACTCACATGTTGCTGCCTCCCCGGAAGACACCAGCGACAGGTGTGTCAGCACTGTACTGAGCCACAGCCTCACGGCATTAGGCTGGTGACTTGGTCATTTCCCATAAGCTGTGCATGGCTGGCACTTGTAAGAGAGAAAACTGAGATGCTGATAATTCTAATGGCATGAGTATCTGAGCTAATGCATTCCGGTAATGCGGCAGCAGAGTTGCAGGAGGTGTAATCTGTAGGAGGCGCCTTGTCACAGAAGGGTTATAAAATCCAATGTCCTGACCCTCTGTAGTCATGGAGAATCCCAAGGTTTTTCTTCCCATGATAATGAGAACTTAGCCAGACTCCAACCACCACCCCCCTTCAGGAGGTACCGTAATCAGTGTTCCCTATAAGCTATGCACTTTGGCAGCCACCCAGAGGAGATTCAAATGCCTCCTAGCTGATTTGCAGAGCACCCACAGTGCACATGCCTTCGTTCACATAACAAAATTTATTCCACAAACAGACGGCAAAACTAGAGGGAACTTTGACCATCATGTTCAGAATAGAAGCAGGAGCACAAAACGATAGACTCCTCTCTTAAGCAGCCTTAGGGATAGGTGAAGTGCAGTGCATGGCAGATGAACTAACTGGCCCATGTGGGATGTGGTACGACTTCAGCTAGTTAAGTAACATCCTACACATACATTTACACAGTTACATTTGCTATATCTTGCATCATATACTTTGAGATTGGCTTGATTTCCTTGCAAGAACCAAGCTCTCTACCACATGCTTTGTTCACTTAGTTTGATTTTTTACTTTTGCTTTTATGCTGCCACCATATCTTGTCTATTGTTATTTTGTACTTAGTAAATAGTTCCCTGTGTGTTCCCCCATTTCATTTTCGTCAGCTCAGACATTCTGTGTTTTAGCTTACTTATTCATTTACTTACCATAGCACAAATATTCCAGTTGTAGTCTGCTGATTTAGATATCTCCTGCTTTTCAAGATATGAGGCTTTCCCCATATTTAATTACTCATGTCATGTCATGTCTTTCTTTCTTTTGCCCTTTAAAAGTTTATTATTTAGCAAAATATTTTGAAAACTACAGTAGTTGTAATTATTTGAGTGATTACAAATATTACGCTGAAAACATGAACCAGAAGATGCAATCTTTACATTATAAACTTGTTTTACTTTAAAGCATTTTTGTTATTTTAATTTTGCTTTTATTTAAATTACATTATACAAATTAGTACAATATGGCTGTGTCTACACTGCACCCCTTTTCCAGAAAAGGGATGCAGATTAGACACATCGGAATAGCAAAATCCGCGGGGGATTTAAATATCCCCCGCGGCATTTGCATTTACATTTACATTTACATGGCTGCCGCTTTTTTCCGGCTTGGGGATAAGCCGGAGAAAAGCGCCAGTCTAGACGTGAATCTCCGGAAAATAAGCCCTTTTCCGGAGGATCTCTTATTCCTACTTTCAAGGATAAGAGATCCTCCAGAAAAGGGCTTATTTTCCGGAGATTCACGTCTAGACTGGTGCTTTTCTCTGGCTTATCCTCAAGCCAGAAAAAAGCGGCAGCCATGTAAAAGCAAATGCCGTGGGGGATATTTAAATCCCCCGCAGATTTTGCTATTCTGATGTGTCTAATCTGCATCCCTTTTCCGGAAATATTTTAATTTATTACTAAAGGAAATTTAGGTGTGAAACAGAACATAGGCCAATTAAAATAACATTCATTGAGTCCATAGCCCCACACAAACCTGCAGCCCCCCTGCCCTGAAGGACCTGAGCAACTCTGGGTAAATCTTCTAGTATGAAATAATTGAACTGAACAGCCAGTGGAGAATGCAGCCTCTTATTATCATACCTGGCACACCAAACTCCATGGATCAAAAATGGGTCATGATGTATATATCCTGACCACATTGCTGCTTTAATTGGGGCTGTGTGCATGTAAAATGGCCTTGTAAATTCAGCCAGAAGTTGTGAGGTGCGGCTAACTGACTGGCACGCAGCATTGCAGGGTGATTCACAAAATTTGCTTGGAAATAGAGACGGGCAAGTATCCAAAAAGCCATAATTTTACTGCAGTGAAAATTCCTTGCGGCAGAAATGTTAAAACCCCTCAATGCCTTATTTTTTCTGCAGAGGCTATGAATGGAAACTATAGGATAATCAGTTTTTTGTTAAGTTGGAGTGATTTATGAAATTATTTTTCTAACGAGACATTTAGGATCACGTCTCAGAGTAAGCCCAGGAAGGAAATGAGAGCTGAAAGCATAGTTCACAGTCATACTTTGTATAACACCTTCCCTCTCAAAAATAACAAATACTGGTAGAGGTCCTTTTTGACCCCAAAACTATCTGAGAAGGATTAGCTGGTGAAAATGGGTGTAGGAATATAGCAGCTACATGTGTCATACGATCACAGCAGTTTGTTATGAAAATGGAAAAGGTACCTTGCAAAAGCAAAATTTAGGCCCCAAAGGAAGTTGTTAGCTATTAAATGCTTTCATGTGATAATTGTAAAAAATCTCTTAAGACTTGCTTTTGCTGCTTTTATTCATGCTTTATTTAATCTCATTCACTGTGCAAGTAGTCCCAGTGACTTAGTTTGAGTGAAGTAAACAGAATAGAGCCTAATGCATCACTTTCTTTCAACATAGAACAAGGAGTTATTAGAATTAGAAAAATAGTTTCAATCCTAAAGCTGCTCTGTCTCTTTCTTTTGCTTCACTGTATCACGTCTGTCTAGAATCTTTCTCAAATTCTTCTTGTCTGGCTGCCTGGTGGAGATTTAAAGAAACAGAACACATACTGTCACAGATACTGTAGTGAATTTTAATCTGTAATCCCAGCCCAGCTTTCTAAAGTGTAATCTCTTGTTTTCTAGACTAAAAAGAAAAAAAAGTTGCTAACAGTGAACTGGGAAGGAGTTTTCCCATGATCTCCTTTTCCCCTTTTGTCCTCCTAAACCCTGCATTATATGAGAAATACATTACAATCAGACCCATGTAGTAAAATAAACCAGGTTTTCATCTTTGAATGTGTGGTGTCTGCAGGTGCCTTTGGAAGATTACATTTTACTGATTAAGTGTGGTACTACACTATAATTATTCTGTTCTGTGTTTAAAAGTACATATATATATCTACAGCAGTTGGTATGAAATGAGGGATTTGTATTCAAACCCAATGCTTCCTTGGGATTCAGTGAGTGACAACCAGGTTATATTTATTGATTTTTACAGTTTACAATATAAATTGCTTACAGAAGTTTGCAGGTAGAAACTGTACAGAAAATAAATCTTAGATATTGACTCATCTAAAACTGTTGTTTTTATAGTTAGGAGATATTGTGAAAGCTGTACACTGCTAGATGAATAGCCTTTAAGGGCTTGAAGGGACCATTTCTATCATGATCATTTAGTCTGACCTTGGACATTGCAGGGCACAGAAACCATCCATTCCTGCAGTAGACTCATAAACACTCAGGCTTTGTCTACACTGCTGGCTTTTGCAGGCAGAGAGTATGCAAATGAAGTGCTGATTAGCATTTTGTCATGCTTCATTTGCATAACTATTCAAGCCGTTTTTGCGCAAAAACAAGCAGTTTGAATGCCATATCCCCTAGGCTAGTTCAGCGCACACCCCACCACCTTCAGCACGTCCCTTATCCTGATTTCCTCATATGGGAGCCAGCTCCCTCCCTGGGGCAGCCTGTGGTGGGCTGTCTGGCCACTCCCAGAGTTTTTGTGCAAAAACCCCTTTTTGCGCAAGATCCTTATGCCTCTGTGGCGGGGTAGCCCCGCCCCTCCCGAAAGCCGCTGGCACGCCGCGGAGAGGGGGGGAGGACTCAACCCCCGGGACGGCACAGCCCGCCGCCCGCGGCTTCAGCGCAGGGAAGCCGGCGCCCCGGCTGGGGAACGAGCCGGGGCGGGCGGGGGTGAGAGAAGCCGCCGGGACGCCGCAAGCACGGCGGGGGGGCTCACCCCCTGGAGCGGTACAGACCGCCGCGCACGGGGCAGGAACGGGGGAGCCGGCACCCCGGCCGGGTGACGAGCCGGGGCCGGCAGATAGCGCCGGAAGGGGACGAGGGCGAGGTGACGTCAGGGAGACGTCACTTGACGCCCAACCCTGGGAGGGGCCGCAGGCAGACGAAGGCGCGGACGTCATCTGCCTGCGACCGGCGGCCCATTCAAAAGCGGCCGGGAGCCAGGCAAGGGGGGAAGGCGCCGAGGAGACGCTTCCCCCGCAAGGACCAGCGAGCGTAAGCTGGTGTTGGAGGCCCTGGGTGGGGGCCGAGGGAACACCCGGGTGAACCGATTGGTGCCGGGGGAAGAAGTGGCCCAGGGCAGGGACGTGGACCCTGAGAGCAGGGGAGTTTAGGGGTCTCGACCCCCCCTGCTAGGTGGGGAGTCTTTCCCTTACCTTAGGGCCCTGGGCTGGGGTCCGGAGCGAGGGCGGGCCCGGACCCCCTTCCCCCAACCGCCGCGGGGCACGCACAGCGCAAGTTGCGTGGAGTGGCAAACAACATTTTGGTAACTGAGAGGGCGGACCTAAGCCCCCCGGGGGTCGATCCCCTACAGCCTCCCCTGGAGTTTTTGCACACAAAGGAAATGTTCACATTGCTTGTTTTTGCATACTGTCTGCTGGCAAAAGCTGGCAGTGTAGATAAAGCCTCACTGAGTTACCAAAGTCCTCAAATTTTCAATCATAGATTACTTTAATTACTAGCATATTTAACTGGTGTTGCTCGGGTCCTTTAGGAGGGGCTCAGGATTGCAGGTGTGGGGGTGTTGGAGTCTGGGTTGGGAGTTAGAAGATGTTCTGGACTGGTGACTCTGTGTGTGTGTGTGTGTGTGTGTGTGTGTGTGTGTGTGTGTGTGTGTAAAGAGGTGCGTGGAGGGCCAAGCCCCACCTCCCCACCAGGGTTCATACCAGGACTGCTTGCTCTTCTCCTTGCTATACTTGTCAGGGAGTAAGAGCAGAGGCGTAGTGTGGGTGTTATGCGCCTGGGGGCAAAGGTAAAATTTGATCCCCCCCACCCCACCCGCCGCCATGCGACAGGGCCCTGAACCTGGCGCACAGCTGAGCCCGACCCTGGGAGGAGCGGGGGGAGCTTGTACGGTGACTTCCCCCATCCCCTCCAGTTTTGTGCTGGGCCCCCACATGCACTAACCCACTGGAAGAGATAGAGGAGGGTTGGGCTGGGGGCGAAGAGGTGGGGAAGAGGCTCCAGCCAGCACTGGTGAGCGGAGGAGGAGCAAGCGAGCTGAGGGATGACAGGGGGAGCGGAGGGAGATTAAATTGGCATCCCCTAGCGTGGCTCCCAGGGGCAGCTGCTCCCTGTCAAAGCTATTCCCTACTCTGGCACGATGAATGCAGAAGTGGGGGCCCCACAAAAGCAACCCAAAACCTGATCTTTACAGACTTTGGTACAAAAACACCCCTCAAAATCCTAATACCCAGACTTTGGGGAATCCGCTGCCACCATCAAGTGCTTTTGAACCCACAAACGGGTTGACACTTGAAACCAACCCCAGGGCACCCCAAACTCTTTTCGTCAAAGAGCTTGAAAAGAAAAGAGGAAATGCAAGCTGCAGTTTGTGATTGCTGACCCCTCGTCAGAGGCATGCAGATCCCACAGACAGATGTTCCAGGACACAAAAATGAACCAATACCAGGTTAAATAAAAATAAAGAACTTTTATTATTAAAACAATTCCCCAGTTACAAGCATAGTTGGAATGGCTAGATGGTAAGAGCCACCAATTTATATACTCATGGAGGATTCCCCCATGGGCCAAAACTTAGTTGTAAAAGAGAGAAAAAAACATTTCTAACAGCACAGACATCAGATCCAAATTCCCAAAACAGAAAACAATCAACCTGATTGATTTATCTAGACTTTACCTTACTTACACATTATGAAGAATCTTTTTCTTGGAGAGAGACGTCTTCTGTCTCCGTCAGTATCTAGAGAGCAAACTGGCTCAGAGACAAAGGAGGGAAAACCCCCAAATTCCTTTGTCTCAGTTTGAATTGCCTATCTGCATTTCTATTGGCTGATTGCTACCTGGCTAGGAACAGGGGAGATAGTTAACCCCTTAGTCTTCAGGCTGCTGGCCATCCCTCATGGTTATGACACTCTCCCACCCACCTTGCTACGCCACTGAGTGAGAGTAAAGTGCACAGCCCATCTGCCACCTGCACTCCCCAGCCAGCGTGAAGACTGCAGCAAACTGCACTTTCCCCTCACTCCCTGATGAAGAGGAACAGCCAGCAATGTTCCTGTATGAATCTGGGCCATGGGGAAATTCAGCCTCCCTTACCCAGTCTAAAGGGTGCTGGGGGATGGGAGGCTTGGGTGTGGGGCAGTCCCAGACAAGGGGGACACACTTCTAGTCAGCCCTTTTCACCTGCCTTGTGATTCTGTCTCTTTTCTATGTGGTTTGATGAGACGCAATCCCATTCCAGGCACATCCCTTTTTTCTTGGCACAACCAAATCCTGACCTTGCTTTAAGTTCTGATAAAAGGAAGCTGTATACTGAATTTGGTGGTCCTAGCTCTTACTGTTTATGAGGAGCTCTTGACCAGACAGACAGACAGACAGAGACTCTTTCAAATATATGGGCGACAAGGAACAGAGAATCCACCATGTACTCTAGATCAAACCAGCAAATGACACTTGCCCCATGTTGCAGAGGAAAGTTAACTCTCCCCTTCCCCCAGGGGATTCAATCAATCTGACCTGGGGAGAAATTCCTTCCTGATTTCAAATATGGCCATCTATTTGTACGTGGGTAAGGCTTACCAGTCAAACTTCTGGGAAAGCTTCTCTGTAGTAATTCAGAGCTCACTCAGGCAATTGTCCCATCTCTGGCAAATGGAGATATTTGCTAATAGCAGTCATAGGCTACTCTAGGCCACTTTATCATACCATCTCCTCCATAAATGTATCAAGTTCAGTCTTTAAACAAGTTAGGTTTTTCGCCCACACAGCTCCTCTTTGCAAGCTGTTCCATAACTTTACTCCTCTGAGGGTTAGAAACCTTCATCTTACGTCAAACCTAACCTTAATGGTGGCCAGTGTATAGCCATTTGTTCTAGTGAGAACATTAGCCTTAATGTAAATATCTCCTCTCCCTCCCTGATACTCATTTCTCTGATGTATTCAGAGTGCTCATTTCTTCCTTCATACTTCATTTTGTCAGGCTATGCTCCTTAAGTCTCCTGTTGTAAGGTAGGTTTTCCTTTCCCGTGATCATCCTAGTAGCCTTTCTCCACACATGTTCCACTTGGAATTCAGGTTTTTAAACATGAACGATCAGAACTGCACACGGTGTTCCAGATGAGATTTGGCCAGTGCCTTGTATCCTGGCAATAACAATTCCTTTTCTTTATTGCATCTTAGAATTTCATTAGCCATTTTCATGGCCATATCACATTGGCACTCATAGTCTACTTGTGATTGACCAGGTGTCACATTACCGAATTGGAGGGAAGCAGCCAGATCGCTGCTGCACCCCTAGGTGGGGGTGTTGGCCCCAGAAATTGGTATAAAAGGGAGCCATGTGGGGTATTGAATGGGAGCTTGTTGTTTGCTGATCCTGTGTACACTGTTTATGCGAGTATATAATGTCTGTGTGTGTAGGTAGGAATCTGTAATCTGTGTGGAAGCTGAATATTTCTTGGAATGTGGTTAAGCATTGCTATGGACAGGCTGAGTAGCGAAGCCCTGTAGAACAATGGCACTTGATGGGCCAAAGACACACCTAAAGCATGAGGGCGGAGACCTAAGAGCTGCCAGCAGAGAGAGGCTGAGGACCAGGTGACCGGCTGAGACCAGAAGAGGCCAGGAAGGGGGTATAAAGGGGCCATGTGGTCGATGCCATTTGGTTCTCAGCTCAGCACTTCAATCCCTGAGGCAGCACTGCAGGGATTGAAGAGCCCGGAAGACCTGTGGACCCATCCTGATCGTAGGGTGTGCAATAAGAACTTTTAAACCAGCAGCTGTACATCTCTGCTAGAGCCTGCATCGAGGACTGGGAGATTCGGTGCATGTAACGTACTGTACTTTAATAACCTTACTCTCAGGCTTTTCTTTCTTGTAATAATAAACCTTTAGATATAGATTCTAAAGGATTGGCCCAGCGTGATTTGTGGGTAAGGTCCAGAGGGCAAATTGACCAGGGATCTGTGGCTGGTTTCTTGGAACCGGACAGAACTTGTTCGGGGTAGGTGGGATTGGGTGCTAGGACCCCCCACCTGTATATAGGCCCAGGGCCATCTGAGGCACGGATATTGCTGGGGTGTCGGAGGGGTTTTGCTCGTGAGGCTTCAGACAGGCAGCTGAAGTGCTCTGTGAGACTGGTTTGTGGCCTATTTGGAGAGGTCACCAGTCAGGGGGGCTGTAAGGAGCCCCGGATTTGAGCAATTCGCCCTGAGTGGACACCCTCAGTTGTGCCCAGACACGGCCCGGTCCGTCACACCAGGTCTTTCTCTTCCTTGGTTGTTTCCAATTGATATATCCCCAGGTGATGGCAAACATTCTTGTTGGTGGTCGAACTTGTTTGTTGGTGATTGAAATTTGCACTTTGTACTATAAATTTCATCCCATGTTCATTACTCTAGTTTCCAAGGTCATCCATTTCTCTTGTATGATATTCATATCTTCCTCTGTGTGTAATCTGCAAATGTTATTAACACACTCCCACTTTTTGTGCTAAGTTCATTAATGAAAATGTTAAATAAGATTGAGCCCAAAACCAAACCTGGAAGAACAACTCTAGTAATCTTGCTCCAGACTGAGAGTTCACTTTAAAGCATGAACCACTGTAGTCTCCCCTTTAACTAGTTCCTGACTCACCTTTCAGTTCTTCTATTAATCACCATCTTCTCCAGTTTAGCTAATAATTTCCTATGTGGAATTGCATCAAATGTATTATTGAAATCCAGACAGATACTGATCTACTGCATTTTCTTTGTCTAGGAAATCAGTTATCTGATTAAGCTTATTGATTGGCCTTGGTTCTGAGTTAGCCAGACTTATCTGACTCTAGTGACCCATTGACACAAGTCATGGGGAGATGAGAATTACTCTATGGGCCCTTATCCCACAAGAGCTCAGTGCATAGAATGCTTATGGGTCATAAAGGAACTGCTGCATAGGGAGACTTGCAGAACTGAGTTCAAAGAAACTAATGGCTAAAAACATGCTCTGTGTTTTAAAAGACAATATTGCTAAGGCTGTTTGGGCTCTAAGAAAATTATCATTTCTCTTGTTTGGTCCTAAATAACAAATCAGTCTGTCAGATAAACCCACCAGGGGCACAGAGCTATAGTCAGGTGAATCATACGGTATCTGTTGTCTGGGACTGTGCATAACAGAGATACATCTGTCACTGGAAGCAATTCATAAACAGGGTGCCAGATTTATTTCTTGTCCTCCGCATTTCTCCTCTGTGTAGCTATTTGTGACAGTAGAGGTCTCTGCGGCCTTCTCTGCAGGATTTCCACTCTGACATGCAACATACAAATTAATCAAACTTAGAACAAAATCATTAGCAAAAGAAAGTGATAGGTGTTGTAGTGATGCTGAGATAGCACAAGGAGCTTTGAGGGACACATAAAGACCAGGTATGGATTCAGATTTGCTCTGGTTTTCATACTCTTCCCTAAATTTTTGTCCCCTTTGCTCCTGTATTTTTACTTATGTAACAGACACAATGCTCATAAAAAGAGAGCACTGAGGATACGTCTAGACTACAGGCTTTTGTCGACAGATACTGTCAACAAAGCTTCTGTCGACAAAGAGCGTCTAGACTACATCCAGTTCTGTCAACAAAGCAAGCCGCTTTGTCGACATGAGAATGTAGACGCAAAGGACAGTGTAGATGCAATAACACCTTCTGTTGACAGAACTCTGTCGACAAAAGGCGTTATTCCTCGTAGAATGAGGTTTACTGCCTTCAACAAAACTGCCAAGTTCTGTCGACATTATATCGACAGAACTCGGCAGTAGTGTAGAGACGCAGGTATAATTTTGTCGACAAAAGTCCACTTTTGTTGACAAAACCCTGTAGTCTAGACACACCCTGAGTGAATACAAATGTCTACCTACGGATGAGGATGTCTGTGGATAGAAATCGGTATCTGCTCAGCTGCAGGGCTGTACTCCCAGGAGACGCTGCAACCAAAGGAGAGGAATGTGGTGCATCTCCTGTCTGGGAAAGTACAGCCCTGCTGGTGGTGGGGCTTAGGGTGGTACAGCTGCATTACTGGGAGCAGCTGCCAGGACAGGGTATTGGCTCCTGCAAGATGTGGCACCACACTCTGCTCCTTTGGTCACAGTGGCTCTTGGGAGTAGAGCCCTGCAGATCAGTGGATACTGATTCCTATCTGTGGATATCCACTTCCACATGTAGACATTTGTATCCATGCAGAACTCTACATAAAAACACCAGTTGTATCTCATTATAGAAAGTAGTGGCTCTCAATCTACAGTGTATGGACTACCAATGGTCCACAGAGAGCTGGTTGGTCACATGGCCATAACTCCCTCTCCTTGTTGCCAGCTGCTAAATCACAGTGAAAGATGGTGGAACATATTAGTGCTTTCCTAATATTCATATTCTTGGTATGGCTTTTCCATGTAAATAGTTGTACTAATTGTCACAGGGATGTTATGTGCAAGGGGGTTCTCACTGCCATGACAGGGAGAACAACCCCACTAGAGCTCCTTGCATCCAAGTGCGGATGTTAAATCTGGGACAGAGCCAGGGGAGCAGTGATGGACACAGCTTCCGTCATTCCTATGGCTGAAGTGGTGGCTGTGAAGTGACTTTATTTCTGTTTCATCATAGATGCTGGAACTAAGGGTACGGGGGAGGGGAGAGCTGCTGCACCCTCTGACTGGAAGTTGTTTCCATTATATCCTGGGTATGCTGTTTGGTTCAATGGTTCTCAGCATCCCCACTGCACAAATTGTTCCCACCATCCTAGGCTGCTGTTTTGAGCTGAAAGGCATCATACAATTGAGAAATAATTACTCCCAGTATTTTAAACGTTAATACCATTTTCATCTCTCTCTCTCTCTCTCTCTCTCTCTCTGTGTGTGTGTGTGTGTGTGTGTGTGTGTGCTCTCTCTCTCTCTCTCTCTCTCTCTGTGTGTGTGTGTGTGTGTGTGTGTGTGTGTAAAATCTCTTTGGAATAATAAAGTTTTATCCGGTTCACTTAGGGTCCTTTGAAAATCTAAGCCCTGGTGTAAAATTTCAGAAGTGCCTAAGTCTTAGACATTTTTGAAAATGGGACTTGAAAATTGTACCTATTCTCTATATCGACACAGTCTATACTTTCGGTGCTAAGCTCCAGTAACTAAAGTTGATTTACTGAGCATTACCTCATTCATGTAACCTATCTTCTTTCCACTTCCCACTTCTATTATTCAAGTTTGGGGAAGAGATGACAAGATAGAATGAAAATGAGAATGAAGTCTTTTCTAAAGTTTTGAATGAATGACCAGTAGGTAACCCAGTTGGGAGAACTTCTATTGCAATCTTCTATTCTGCAAATAATGGTTTTAATGTGGGAGGAGCGCTACCAGCCTTGCAAAGAAGAAGCTTTACTTTGTTAATTTAATTCAGAATAGTACAACTTGAGGATTTTTAGATGATTCTAGATATTAACTTTTATGCAGATGCTATTTGTATAAGTTATTCTAATTCATATTCTCACAAAATGACTTATATAGTCTGGAAGTAAGAACAATTTAATTCATAAAGAGACTATGTGAATTGCTTGGTTTATTGGTGGATCTATTTTCACACAACAGCACCTTTAAAAAAGTGACCTACAAAATATTTGTATTGTTTTGCCGTCTCCTGGGATGCTTAACTTTTCAAAATGTTTTTATTTGTGTAAATGCTGCATTTCTCATTGGAGCTGTACTGATATCACTGGAGACCAAAGTCCTCTATGAACAGATCAGAATCTAATCTGGGCAGTGATAGCATAAGGTCCCCCACTCCAGTCCTGGAGCACAACAACCAACCAAGCTGTCGGTGCATGGTCAGCGCTTGGCCTCTATAGTTCCAGCCAGCAAAAAAGATATAAGAAAACAATAGTTTGTTGCAAAAGTTTGAAAACTTTTAAATCAGAAATTATTTAAAAATTATTATGCCAGGGAGTGAAGAATCAAAGTGCCTTTGTAAATACCAACCACAATGGGTCCAATTCTGGTTGGATCATTGTTTAAAAACAACATGGGAAAACAATGTATTTTTCTGGTCATGGATATGGCTGGCCTGTTTTTTGCTAAAACTTTTAAAAAAATCAGTCTGAGGCAGATTCCCTGGATGGAAAATTTCAATCCCAACCATCAATTTGCCAGGGGTAAGTGACTGAAAATATGTTCTTATAATGTAGCAAACTGTAATTGCAGGCATTGCCACTAGCTCTACCAGTCAGTGGAGTGAACAGTGCATCGTGTTGGGCTTCCCAAAGGGCTGTCCCTGGTGAGACACAGAGGCAGTCAAGATGTTGGCCTGCCTGTATTCTCTGGCTTCAACCTGTCCCTGATTGCAGCAGAATGTAATAAGAAAACAGACGAATTTCAGGGCTATCACTAACCATAAGTAGCTACTTGAGTCCCCCTGTCACCAAAAACAAAAAGCCCTGGATGTTAACACATTACCTCCCCATCCTAAGTCTGAGCAAAGGAAAGGACCTGAAGCTATACAGAGAACAAGATGCCTCATGGAGCAAGAAATCTAGCAAGGTGCTGTTCCAAAATAGGATAATGGAGGTGGCTGCATGCCATTAAATTAGAGGTTTTGTGGAAGGCAGTGATGATAAACAAGATAAACACCTTTATTCATCTTTGTGGGGTTACAATTGACTCACTTTGTAGATTTGTTGCAGGTGTGATTTCAAATCACTTGATGTGCTTCTTATCGGATCCCAGCATATGAACAACTCGCTGCTTAAAATCACGTTATTATCAAAAGTGTCAGGTTGACCGAACATCTAGCTCTCCAAGCCGCAAAACCTGAGATGCAGGCTTGAGGAAGTAAGTGCTCATCCATCCTCTCAGGGAGCAGCCTTCAATAGGCTGCCGACTCCCCCCTGCCTTCTGTTCTCAGGCAGCAGTCCTCATTGCTTTGCAGTTGCCCATAGGCATCTTTTGATGGACTGAAGGTGCCCCTCTGTGCCCTCAGTGGACTGCAATGATCTTCTCAAAGAGTTTTGCTTGGAGATCTTGCAGGACCTTACTTGCTTTTCTTTCCTCTTCTTCTGCACACACCTTAAGGAGCAACTGCAGATGTAGCACCCATCCCCTAATAGCCTATTTACTGGGTGATCCATTACTGCAGTTCTTATCTGCTCTTTTGTGGCCCCCTCAATCAGGGCTGGCCCGAGCCATTTGTGTGTCCCCGGGTGCCTTGCGCATGTGCAGTCCCGCCCTGGGCGCCCAGCACATGTACGGCCCCACCCCCACCCGGTCTGGCAGCCCTACAATGGGGTGCCCTGGGAGGTAGCCCGGTCAGCCCGTAGCTTGGGTCAGCTCAATTCTCCCACAATTTTGCAATGTTTTCCCAAGACAAGCCACATTTCTGTACCTTTGCTTATGTGTCTGCTCTGGGGATAAGCACTATCCATTGTAAACAGTAACAATCATCTGCTTAACAATAACTCCTGGTCTCCCACCATGCATAAGCACCCCCTGCTTGCTGCCACTCAGTAAACTGCTACTTGATGGCTGTAACAAAGCACAGCTCCTGGCTCGTGCCTCTGCTAGGCTCCAATATAGTCACTCTGGGTATGTCTACACTACAAAGTTAGTTCGAACTAACGGACGTTAGTTCGAACTAACTTTCATAGGCGCTACACTAGCGCTCCGTTAGTTCGAACTTAATTCGAACTAACGGAGCGCTTAGTTCGAACTAGGTAATCCTCATTCCACAAGGATTAAGCCTAGTTCGAATTTACTAGTTCGAATTAAGGGCTGTGTAGACCCTTAATTCGAACTAGTGGGAGGCTAGCCCTCCCCAGGTTTCCCTGGTGGCCACTCTGGCCAACACCAGGGAAACTCGTCTGCCCCCCTCCCGGCCCCGGACTCCTTGTCCACGACCTCCGCACTAGGCACAGGAAAGTGGCCGGCTAGGGCAGGAGAGCTGCCAGTCTGGTCACCCAGGAGCAGGTGTGCATGAAAATCAAGGGGGTCCACTGAGACCCCCGACCCTGAGCCCTGAGCTTACAATGGCTGTCCTGGGTCAGACCAAAGGTCCATCTAGCCCAGTAGCCTGTCTGCCGACAGCGGCCAACCCTAAGGATCCTGGAGGGGATGGACCGAAGACAGTGACCAAGCCATTTGTCTCGTGCCATCCCTCTCCAGCCTTCCACAAACCTTGGGCAGGGACACCACTCCTACCCCCTGGCTAATAGCACTCCATGGACCCAACCTCCATGACTTGATCTCACTTCCCTTTAAACTCTGTTCTAGTTGTAGCCTTCACAGCCTCCTGCAGCAAGGAGTTCCACAGGTTGACTCTTTGCTTTGTGAAGAACAAATTTCTGTTACTACTTTGAAGCCTGCTACCCATTCCTTTCCTTTGGTGTCCTCTAGTCCTTCTTTATGGGAACTAATGAAGAACTTTTCTGTATGCACCCTCTCCACCCCACTCCTGCTTTTAGAGACCTCTATCCTGTCCCCCCTCCGTCTCCTCTTTTCTAAGCTGAAAAGTCCCAGTCTCTTTAGCCTCTCTTCATATGGGACCTGTTCCCAACCCCTGTAGTTGCCCTCCCCTCTCTCACCCTCTCTCTTCCCCTCTCCTACCTCCTTTTCCCAGTCTCCCCCAGTTTTGTTCAATAAAGACAGATTCCATTTTTGAACACAATTGTCCTTTATTTTGTACATCAAGAAAAGGGGCTAGGGAAAGGTAAGTGGAAGGAGGTGAGGGAGGAATGGGGTACGTGTCCCCAATGGGGAGGACTGGGATGGCTCTGCGGGCTTCTGGGGGTGGAAGCTCTCCTGCAGCCCCCCAATTGCCGCCTCTCCCCAGATTGCAGCCTGCGCAAGTGCAGCCGGGCTGATGGCCGAGTGGTGTGATGTGCCCAATGTGGGCACTCCGGGCACTCCAAGCCAGGACTGCTTTGCAAGCGGGGCACCCCTGAGAACTGTCTGTCCGGGGTGGGGGTCGTGTCCCTTTAAGCGCAGCCCTCGGCTAGCGTGAGACAGCATCTCCACGCTCTAAGTCCTCCTCTGATGCCCTGCCGGCACTGCTTCCGGCCATCCTTAAGCCCTGTTCAGGGTCCACTTAATGTGGACATGCTAGTTCGAATTAGCAAAACGCTAATTCGAACTAGTTTTTAGTTCTAGACGCGTTAGTTCGAATTAGCTTAGTTCGAATCAACTAATTCGAACTAAGTAAGTTCGAATTAGCGCTGTAGTGTAGACATACCCTCTGAGTGCAGGAACCACTGGTGGTATTATTTAGCCATTTCTGCTCCTGTGACCTTTCTGCCTTACAACATACACTACTCTGGGTTCCTTGTGTCTGAACCCAGGCAGGAAGGGCCTACCTGGCTGCCTCTTTTACAATCCTGCGCTAACTGAGTTGGCAGCTGGCTCTCATTCCCACTCCGAGGAGGTCCTTTCAAGCCAACCCCACTTTGTCAGGAAGCTGATTCTGTAGTTTTTCTGCTCAGTTCCTGGTCACTGAGGCCAACTTACTGACTGGGAAAACTGGCATTGGCAACAGGATAGGGCCATGCTCAGGAGCAGAAACACTTTGCACAAGGAGCAGGACTGTGGGGGGGACTGACTCAGGTTTTCCAATCACTCAGAGAGTCCCCTACAACAGGATAAAGCTCTGAAATTCTTCCACCTGTGCGGGCAGCACTATTGTCTTCAACTGCCAGACCAGAAAACCTAGGGAAGGTGGGAAATGGGAGATTGGCTGGGACCAGACTATGGGCCAGATTCACCTGAGCTAATCTGTAGGGGCTTCCCGGGGTGGTGTATGAGGGTCCCTGGGTGTATGTAAAGTTGTTTCTGGCACCTTGCTCCCACCTGCCCTTCTGAGGAAGCCTTCTCTGTGCCTGCAATGGGCACCTCCAGCCTCTACTAACACAAGCCCTTCCTTTAAGGCTTCTGCAGGCCCTACTCTCTCTGTAAAGGTTAATATTTGCTGTGAGCTCCCCTCCCCCGAAGTGTCAGTGGTTGAGAACAATCAGCTTCTTGGTGGCCTTCTGACTCACAGAGATGTGCCCCAACTGCCCCATCCAGCAGTAGTGAGCTCCCTGCTCACCCCTCAGCTGCATGCATTTCACCATCCCGGTGACCTCATTGATTCCTCATCGCCCTCCCCCCCCCCCATCTGTGATAGGAAGCTCCACGTTCATGGGTAGTCTTGATACCCAGAGTTGGGTGGGGTTTACTCATCCGGTGGCCCAGGTGGCCTTTTGTGGCATGTTTCCTATACTCTGGTAGGGGAAATTAAAAAACAGACAAGAAATCTGATTATGAAGCAGGGAATTACAGGCAGTTTTATGGGACTCTTTATCCATAAACCACACGCTAACTCCTGTAACTTGTACATACTACATTTTTGTAAGGTGATCTCCTGGGCATTTTAACTGTCCCTCTAAGAGTTCCCTGGCCTGCTAATTACTTCCACATTTTAACACACAAATATGGGCATTAGAACTAACTGGTTGAAAAGAACTGTCCAGGGCAAACCACTCCCTTTGCTAGCTGAAGTCTATCTTTCTATCAAAGGACACATGTACACAGCAGAGCTAAAGTCGAATTAAGCTATGCAACTTCAGCTACATCAATTACGTAGCTTAAGTTGAAATAGCTTAATTTGGCTTTTGGCGCTGTCTATACAACAGGAAGTCGAAGGAAGAACTCTCTTCCTTTGACTTCCCTTACTCCTTATAAAATGAGAGTTACCATGAGTCTGAGTAAGAAGTCCTCCAGCTTGACATTATTTTGAAATAAAGGCTTGCAGTGTAGACACACACTATATTATTTTGGAATAATGTCAGTGTAGACATACCCAAATAGATCTGAGCTGTAAAGTCTAGGTACAGGTTCAGCTTCCCCAAAGTTCAGGGTGTCCGGATCTCAGGGTTTGACAAGGACCCATCTCTCTTATCAACATTGATATAGATGGGAAGAAGCAAAACAAAGGAGATTAAAACTCATTGCAGCCCCAAATCCTCATAGTGCTGTGTGCTATGGCCCCACTCCTTTTAGCCTCTTGCTCCTAGCCTTGCTCCTGACACACATGCTATACTGCAGCTTGAAAGATAGGTAAACAAGTTAGCTCTATGCTGTGTCCACCTTAGGGGAATCTCCATCTCCCACCACGAGCCAGATGCACTGCATTCATGATCCCTTTACATGGCCTGAGCAACATACTGAGGACAGGGTGAAGAATAAAATCATCCCCTGTAATGATATTACATTGTAAGGCCTGTGGGGATAATTTAGCAAGACAGCCTAGGCAGATGGATGCTATGAAGAGATTGCTTTGCTATGATGAACAAAGTTTCAGAAGAAAGCACAGTCTCGGTTGCTTGGCCAGGTGCTTTAAACATGGAAATATTTAGTATTCAGTTTTACTCTATAGCAATTTATATGGCAAGAGCTCCAGAAGTCTCCACAAGAATTTGGAATACACCATCTGTCCTTTGATGTTGATTAGCATACCAAAGAGTGATGCAGATGTGCTCCCATACTAATTGGATTGTAGAATAGTGATAGAAATGTAGCAGTGTTAGTCTGGGGTAGCTGAAGCAAAATGCAGGACAATGTAGCACTTTAAAGACTAACAAGATGGTTTATTAGATGATGAGCTTTCGTGGGCCAGACCAACTTCCTCAGATCAAATAGTGGAAGAAAGTAGTCACAACCATATATACCAAAGGATACAATTAAAAAAATGAACAAATATGAAAAGGACAAATCACATTGCAGAACAGGAGGGGGATGCGGGGGGGGGGGGGGGGGAGGAAGGGAGGTAGGGGGGGAGGGGATTGTATTATTGGATTGTATTATTTTATTACAAACCAATGGCTGATGTCATATGGTGTATGAAATCAGAAGATAGTGACTATGTGGGAGAGAGTGCCAAAGGATAGAAAGTTTAAAAAACAAGCCATAGGAAGTTGAAATGAACTTGCTAGAGCAGCAGAAGAAAGTGAAACTAACTGGAGGAAACTATTTTTGAAAATGTTAATAGTGAGCAGTTAGATTGTAATGAAAATTATCCTGTAAGGTCTCACTATAGATCAATGAGACTCTGCAAGTTATTAGTTTCTTCTCAGAAACATAAATTCATAGAGTGATAAAATTTAAGGCCAGAAGGAACCATTATAATAATAATAGAATCTGACTTCTTATATAACATAGGCTACACAGTTTCTTAAATAAATAATTATTCGGATAAAAGTCTACAGACCTTGACCTTTTCATTTTCTCAAAAAACACCCCATTATAGATCAGGGAAGAAATCACCAGAGGTTACAATACTGTAAAGAAGATAAGAACAACCATACTGGCTCTCATCAAAGGTCCATCTAGCCCAACTAGTCCATCTAGTTATCTTGTCTTCTGACAATGGGCCCCAGAGGGACTGAACAGTACAGGTAATCTTCAAGGGATACATCTCATGTTGCAGATTCCCAGCTTCTAGCAAACAGAGGCTAGGGACACCATCCCTGCCAATCCTGGTAATAGCTCTATGGTCCATTGATGGACCTACTCTCCATGAGCTTATCTAGGCCTTTTCTGAAAGCTTGTGGGAAGATGAGAATCATAGGAGGCTGCACGGTTTTCAGGTGAAAGCATAACCAAGTGAAGTGAAGAGCAGTTGCTGAACTCTGACCAACTAATGTATCCTGATCTAAAGCTGCAGACTTGACTAGTCAAATAGTGGGACACTGTTTTATTTCAGCCTAAATATTATGCCAATAAATTACATTTCTGTGAGCAATGTGCTGCTTTAGTACAAATGTAATTATAGTGAACTATTTAAAAAGCCTAACAATTGTGTTGATGCTTGTAAGTTTAATAGCCCATGATTAAGACCAGGCATCTGGTCCATAAAAGTTATTGCAATGAAGCACATAAAGAACATTTTGTCCATAGGACTGCAAAGTCAGATTCCAAACTGAAGGAAAACTTACCAAAATTTTCTCCTTAGTGGTACCATTACAGGGGGACTATGCAGGAGCAACTGCAAAGGAAATGCCTTCTATGGATCTCCAGTAAGTACAAGATGATATATGACAGGGATAGGGAACGTCAGCCCCGGTTCATCATTGGGGAGACTGCGTTAGTGCTCCAGCCCCCTCACCCACAGAGCTGGAACACGCAAAATCTACTAGCCTGGGCCCCCTAAGCTCTGGTGTGCAAGGGGAATGTGGGGAGTTTCTCAATCTCAGTTGGGGCCTCTCACTTTCCTTCTCACTTGTGTGGTCCCTGACTGATTTTTCTGTGGGTCAGCGGCCCCCGACCCAAAAAAGGTTCCCCACTCCTGAATTATGATGTTCTTTGGGTATAGTTTGAGTGGAAGTGAATGTGATCCTGTACCACTAGCTTCCACTCAGAATATACCCAACAACAAACTTCATAAATCATCTTGTACTAAACTACAGGAAGATGGCTGGGCGACAGCAGGAGCCTCAGCAAGCGTAATCAGCGCTGGTGAAGAAGTTTTCTATTTGACAAGCTGTTCTGTTTTGACATAATTACCACTACCCAACAGATACCATAATTATTTCCTATTTCATAGATCCCAAGGCCAGCAAAGACCTCTGTGATCATCTAATTCTGGAGTCTATGGCCTGAGCACTCCTCCAATCTAGCCTGCAAAATATTTTTTAAAAGTTATTTAATCAGGCCCATGTGGCTGCTGGATGGGCATGGAAGGGAGAGGGTGGGCAGCACACAGGGACTCACTTGCACACATGGCTCTCAGCAGCACACAGGCCCCTGGTGCCCACATAGTCCCAGCCATAGAGGGTGCTTATGCCACAATGAGACCCGTGGTGGCCAGAGAGCCCCACAAGCTGATGCACCTTTGTAGCCAGCAAAGCAGTGGGTTTCACTTTTGGTTACCTCAGCCAAGGATGGGGTATCTCAGCATGAGGATGTGGATGCTGGTGAGGTGTGGAGCCAGGTGGGATGTCAGTGTGAGGATGCAAATGTTAGCTGTTGGGGCAGGCGGGATCCCAGTGTGAGGGTATGGATGTTAGTGCGGGTGGGAGGGAAAGGAGGTGGCATCCCAGTCTGAGGACATGAGAGAATCAGGCTGAGGACTCAGTTTCATGTCTTGTAGGATCTTGGTTTCTGTGTGGGTTCCTGGACACAGGGGGAGACACTATCAACTTGCATGTACTGTATTGCCAACTCCAAAAGTTCAAAACTCATGAATCAACCTTCTTCACTCCCCAAAGAGAGATTGGCTTCTGGAAATCACAGATGAAAATATACTTGGGGATCTTTTTATTTGGCATCTGATGTTTGTGTTTTGTTTTGTTTTTTTGATAGCTTGCATACTTTTTGTTTTCCCTTTCCTTTTACTTTCATCTTTGAGTCTATGGGTTTTTTTCTATTAAATAATCTTTTTTATTTATTTTCACTGCAAGCAGGTATCTGGTATGCAAACTGTGAACTGTGTAAGCCAGGAATGTCAAACTCAAAGACAATCTTTGGCTTTCCACTTTCATACTAGTTAACATTCCTTTTGTAATAAGTTACTTATTGCCTTAAAAATGTTTTCCAGCATATCCCCAACTACTGTGGTGTCCAACCAGTTCTGAAGTTCTGAAGCAGTGGCCCTTATAGTGGTTACCACTAAAGCAAACTAGCAACACTCAAATGGCCAAATAGTCACATTGTTCAAGCCAACCAGCCACACTCAACCAGCCAATAACCACATGTGCATTAATTAAATAACAATTTAGACCCAATGTTTATAGAAGGATCCAACTAAAAACTCAAGGGATCAATGAAACACTCACACTAAATCCATTTAGGTATTTATAAAGTTCTCATCATGTTAGTCACTGATCTCCCGGTTTATTCTGGTTTGTTTTTCATCTCCTTTCTCTGAAGCAGCAGGCATGTCCATGGCTGGAAATGGGGCATTGGGTGGGGAGGACCAGGATTCTGAGCATTCTCTCTTTAGTACTTGGCAGGTTGGTTTTTGCTCACATGCTCAGGGGCTAACTGATTGCGTGTGTGGAGGGGCAGGAGCCAGGGGCAGAAGGGGGCCCTGGCCAGGGGGTTGGTGTGTGTGTGTGTGTGTGTGTGTGTGTGTGTGTGTGTGTGTGTGTGTGTGTGTGTGTGTGTGTGTGTGTGTGTGTGTGTGTGTGTGTGTGTGTGTGTGTGTGTGTGTGTGTGCGTGTGTGTGTGAAGGGAGGACAAGGGGATTGAAGACCCCCTCCCCATTCCAAAGATTTGTACCATGATGTTACTTGCTCTTTTCCTTCTTGTCACCTCAGGGAACAAGAGGAGAGTGCAGAGCACGTCTGCCCTGACCTGCCCAGCCAAAGTGAGGGTAATGCAGCAAATTGTGCCCTTTCCTCTTGCTTCCTGCCAGTGACAGGAAGGGGAATAACAGCAAACAGCATCCCGGTACAAATGTCAGGTGGGCATGCCCCCAGCCAACTCCTTTAATCTGCTTACCTGCCTGCTGCTTAATGCAGAAGCCTGCAGGAGATCTCTTGGAGACAGGTTGAGAGCATGCTGCGCCTCCTCCTGCAGCTGAGTGCCCCAGCTGGTCATCTCCTTCTTGCCAGAATAGCACAGTGGGGTGCACCGGCTTACTTTCTGGGTCAGACTGGCAGTGACCCTGGGGATTTTTGCCTTTCTCTACAGGATGTGGGTATGGATAATTTCGCTTCCATTGAAGTTGCCTTGGACACTGGTGCACCATGATCCCTCCTATTTACTAGCTGTGGGATATAATAGTCTAGTTTCCTTTGTCTAATTTCAGTTTAATGTGTGCATGCTGCTGGTAGCCTGAAGGTCAGACTAGATGAGCTGGTTGTCTCTTCTTAGGGGTTTCGACTTTGGTTGGACGAATTCTGGAGATCTCATCACATAGCATTATCTTTAATTAAAAATTAATCTTTAATTCCTGGAGACTCCAGGATAATCCTGAGTCTAGCCTTAAATTCTATTACTCTAAAAGTAATCGGTTATCTCCAGATTTTTCCAGGTAAAATTATAGGCAAACTAATAAATGACATTATAGCATGCTCAGATGGCTACACTGGTGCTTGTGCTTACTGCTGTATTGCGCGTCTTGCAATACAGTATTTGAACTTTCTTGAGGCCTTTGCTCCTGAAATCATCATATTAAAGTTAGCTTGCCTCGTTTTTTGTAATTTAGTTCTTCACAGCCACAAGACTCTGAAAAAGATTAAAAACAGGAATCTTAGAGGCAACTAAAAAGACATTTAAAGTTTTTTTTAAATAATATGTTGTCATATTTATGCCAATCTCATGATTTGATGGGTGGTTGTGGTATCCAGACGTGATTCCTGAGCGTTTGGTTAGACAAGGTGGAGTGTGATATTAGATTCAGTAGTAAGGTTGCCAGATGGTTTCAGCAAAAATACCAGACACACTTGACATTACATCTTATTTAGAAAATACCGGACATTTCTATTTTCTCAATTTGTTCCCCGAACAGAAAGCTCAAATACTGGACTGTCCCATTCAAAACCGGACACCTGGCAACCCTGTGTAGGGAGACACAAGAGGTCCTGTGGCACCTTGGAGACTAACCAAACCCTATAGCCCCCTGAGCAAAACCCACTTCATCAGATGATTAGGAGTGAGGGGGTGGCATGAGATCTCTCCATGGACAGCAGGGGAAGGTCCCAGGGCAACAGCTGGCCCTTGCATTCGAAACGCAGCCGCGGTACCATGTGTCTGCGCGAGGGAGGCGGAGCGGCTGACGCGTCGTAGCGAAGAAGGAACGATCCTTTGTTCCCTCGTGACGCCCAGCTCCATCCTGGCCCGGCAGCCCTGAGCCACGGCACAAACTACAACTCCCAGCAACCTCCGGGGGCGGGGCCGGAAGTGCGCGGAGCCGGCTGCTGTCTGGAGCGGAGCGCGGGTGATTCGGGGACGCTTGCGCGGCTGGAAGCGGCCTGTGGCGGGCACCATGGCGCTGGCCGAGCCGGGCTGGCCGGAGAACCTCTCCCTGCTCAAAGTGAGTCTCTGTCTGTGGGGGGGGGGGCGGTCCTCCGTTCCCGGCGCTGTGCGGCTTGGAGCGCGAGGGAGGCCCGGGGGCGCTGCGCAGTGACAGTGGGGAGAGCCCGGCGCCCTGGGGGAGCTGCACAGTGAGCGCGCGGAGCGGCCTCAGGGGACTGCACAGTGACAGTTGGGGGGGGGTGGGGGCTGCACAGTGACAGTTGGGGGGGGGTGGGGGCTGCACAGTGACAGTTGGGGGGGAGCCTGGAGCCTGAGGGAGTGGGGGGGGGGGTTGCACAGTGACAGTTGGGGTGGGTGGGGGCTGCACAGTGACAGTTGGGGGGGAGCCTGGAGCCTGAGGGAGTGGGGGGGGGGGGTTGCACAGTGACAGTTGGGGTGGGTGGGGGCTGCACAGTGACAGTTGGGGGGGGAGCCTGGAGCCTGAGGGAGTGGGGGGGGTTGCACAGTGACAGCTGGGAGGGTGCAGGCCTGGGTGAATGGGAGTCCATAGTGAGGTCTGGCGGTGGGGAACCTGAGGCCTAAGAAGGGGTTAGCACAGTGACAGCTGGGGAGTGCCCGGGGTTTTGGGGGCAGGCTGCACAATGGGAGCTGGGGAATGCACCCCCTGGGAGCAGAGGGTGATGACCAGTGAGATCAGGTGCTTGCTGTGGGGTGGTGGTGGGAATAAACTTTGGACCGTAAGTAAGAGCGCTTTAAAATCCTAAAGCAAAAGAATGGTTCCCCAGGGCTGTTCAAGTGTCAGAACTGGCATTTTGATTCATGGGGACTCCCCAGAGTGACTGTGGGGATGTCTAAAGTATCAAGATTGCTGCTGGCTTTATAGTTAAGGATGTTGAGAGGCAGGTAATTGGCGAATCGTGTAGTCAATTGAATTTTTATTGACTGCGTGATTATTCAATAAGGGAAGGTGCTCAGTCCTGGCCTGCACTGGGTCCAGGAGCTACCTGTGCTGTGGCTCTGCAGTTTAAATGTAGTAGGAGCCAGGCTGCCTCCCCATCTGGCTCTTAATACATTTAAACTGCAGAGCTGCAGAGGGGGTAGGTCCCAGACCTGGCACAAGCAGCTGGGACTGAGCAGGGCTGCCTGCCTGGCCAGAGCAGCCCCTGTCCATGGTGGCCTGAACTGGCCACAGGCAGAGGCAGCTCCAGCAGCAGCCCTATCTTTGGGGGATCCCTAGGGGAGAGGCAGGGGAGTCTGCTGCCCCAGGCAGAGGCTATGACCAGAGGCTCCCCTCTGGGAGCCCCCCCCCCCCCGTGGTCAGGGGCTACTGCCAGAGCAGCCTCTGCCTGTGGCCTGCGCAGGCCACTCTGGACAGGGGCTGTTTTGCCTCCCCCATGGTGTTGTCTCTCACAGAGGCAGCAATATTTATAGTGGAATTTACATTTCTCATTTCCAAAAGCTTTTAGGTGGCAGTGCATGCCCTTTTATTTTGACAAGACCCTTATCTTTCCTAGGGAGTGAGTTGGATGGGGGGGGGGGGGGGGGGTGGAGTTTTGTTAGGAGGACTGTCAGTTAATATTGAGTTACTAGAAAAGCTCTCCTTCTGGCAAGGGTCTTTTGCAAGGATTGCCTTTCCCTCCTGTCCTCCCTCTTTACACTTTTGAGCTCTAGCACTGATGCTGAGGATTAAATATATACACTAGAATTGATTTTGGAAGCTGTTTTGACTTACATTTATTTATTGACTTTGTATTCAGCAAGTTGCTACTGTTTAGCTATTTGACAGTTTGCATTTGGGTTGGTTTTTAGAGTAGCAGCTCTTGACATATAACTACTGTACCACTCATTCCCAGGGGATGTGAGGGATTTTTGTTTTTCATCTATGGGGTTTAAGAAACTGGTGGACAAGAATTTGAGATTGAAAGCATATTGATATTTCCTATATTGTATATGTAGTCTGAGGAAGAGATCTTTATGGGTGCCTTAGAATGACCTTAACTTTTATTTTTCCTATTTCAGGCAGTAGATGATTTGTTGCGTTGTGGGATATGCTTTGATTACTTTGATATTGCAATGATCATACCACAGTGTTCACATAACTGTAAGTATAGCAGAATTTTTAAGAGTGTGTTAATATAGCCCTTCCTGGTGCCTGACGCTCGTTCCATCCTGTCATCTCTTCTGTTAGCTTCTTAGGCCCTGACTCTGCTCTGGTCTTTTTGGGGTGGGCCAGACTGCCTGGCTCCAATCCCAGCCCCAACCTTGTTGCGCCTGGGGAAGCCTGGCCTCAGAGCTGCCACAGTGCGGAGATGTGCTCTTCCCCCCCAGCCCACGTGCTGCTGAGAGGAAAGCCTTCACTCCAAACCCGGCCCCACCCCATAGCCTGTACTACCAGTTTAACCAATTGGAGCCTTCACACCCTTGCATCACAGTGTTGTACTCCAGCCATCTGCCCCATGCTTGAACCCCCTTCTCACACTATGAACCATGTGCCTCCTTCTCTGCCCCTCCCCCCAGTTCATGAATTTTGTTATGTGCATCAATATGAAGGCGATGTATTATTGCACATCACCTTCATCTTGGGTGCACTTAACAAAATTCATTTTTCTCTGGGATAGGAAAAATTAGAGGGAACGTAGGTGGAGAGGATTACTTTAATTTGGGTCTGCGTTGCAGTCTGAATGCCGCCAGGCTGTTACTACATTTAAAATGCAGAGGAGTAGCGTCCCAGAACAGCATGAGCAGGGGATGCTCTGTCCTGGCTTGTGCTGAGTCCAGCAGCCTCTGTTTGTGGTGGCCAGCCCTGTCTGCTGCAAACAGAGGCTGCTCTGGCTGGGCGGCAGCAGCCCCTGTCCGTGGCAGGGCCCAGCTTCTGCTTATCGGGTAGTCAACTATTTGCTAACATCCCTAGTTTTGGGCTGATATAGTTGGATTTGAATCATTGATATAAAAGGAATGGAGAGCTCTCATTGCCACGTGAAGTAATTTCCTGTCTGTAGCCTTTTTTTCCCTTTCCTAGTTGAATTCATTTAATTTGATTCCTGCTTACTGGTATCAGACCTACTTCCTTATTAATTAATATTTGCACAGCACTTTGAAAAATGCAAATGGATTCACTGGTACAAAGTGTTAGCGAATCAGGCAGACTATTTTAGTTTATTACAGAGGTTTTAATGTTCTCACTACGCATGTACTTTATCCCTCTTTGTTCTGTAAGCACTTGTGGTTACTAGTTTAAACCTGACAGTACTGATTGGCTGGCGGTGATTTGTACTAACAGCTGAAGAGTCTCCCATTTGTCAGTTTCATGGAAGCCTCCTGTCCTGTTCACTGTAAATTTACATTTTGGTCACTTGTCTTCTCTCTCTCTCTGTATATAGTAAAGCTTAGTGAAAAGCTGGAAATCTTAGTTCAGCAGACATAATTTTGGTAAAACTTAAAAAACAACAAATAGTCTAGCAGCACCTTAAAGACTAACAAAACATGTAGATGGTATCATGAGCTAACAAACATGATATCATGTTTTGTTAGTCTTGAAGGTGCTACTAGACTATTTACTGTTTAAGTTTTTCCTGTTACAGACTAACTCGGCTACCCCTCTGAAGCTTTTGATAATTTTGATAGTGCAGTTAAGTGCCGTGATTAGTTTGGTAGATTCAGTTTTACAGATGGAGATTTACTGTGTCATTGGAAATATAAATGAACTATAATACAACAGTTTATCTTTTTGTGCACATGCAGTAAGGACCAGAACATTCTCGGTTTATCCTTCACTGTGTTTCAACTTCTCTGGCTCTGAATAAGATGATTTGCAAGCATAAATCAGTCTCACCACTTTCTGAAAATTGTTGGTTGTTGAAGGCACAGATCGATTAAGTTGATTCATATTCATGCATAGAATCTCTCTTTTTCTCTCAATAGCATATCATGTAAAATTAATTGACCATTTCAAATGGATTAGCAGTCGTAAATGTTGAATTAGAACTTTGTTAATGGGCACAGTGCTTCTTAGACTTCTTCATAAAGGGTATATGGAATGTCTCTGGCTAGCTAGATGGTCATTGATTAGTTACCAGCATTTAATATATAAACATTGAAACTGTGGGTAAGTAAGAAATGAGCATTAATTATATTGTAAAGCACTGAAATGTATTCAAAGAATAAATGTCATATCATAGTAAATATTAAAGAGCAGTTATACTTAAGGACTTTTGCCTGAACGGGAGCAGCATAGTAGTTCCGCAAGAACACTGACAATCTTACATGAGATCGTCAGTGCTTTTGTGGAAATTCAAGCGGCCAGTGTAGACAGCTGGCAAGTTTTTCCGGAAAAGCGGCTGATTTTCCGGAAAAACTGGCCAGTCTAGACACAGCCTGTGTGTTCATCCAAGTTTAGCTTCATATACTTTCTGATTGTAAGGATTGTAACTTTTTTTTTTCAGATTGTTCCCTTTGTATACGCAAATTTCTGTCTTACAAAACTCAGTGTCCAACATGTTGTGTGGTAAGTGTTTTTCTTTTTTTTCTTATATAATGTTTTGGGCAAATCTTCAGTGTTAAGACCTTTTCCTCTTTGGATCTAATCAGATGTGTCATGGTAAAATATACAGAGCTGCTTCTTATATTGTTCATCTCAGCTCAGTATTTTCAAATGTGTGGTCCTCAAACTGAACAACTAAACTCTGCATGTAGACAGCTGTCCTGAAAAAAAGCACGGCTTTTGTTTAAAGGTGCTGAATGTTCACAACTCCCATTGAAGTCATTGCAATCTTGGGGTATGTCTACACTTGCACCCTAGTTTGAACTAGGGATGCAAATGTAGGCATTTGAAATAGTCAGTGAAGTGGGGATTTAAATATCCTGTGCTTCATTAGCATGATCTCGCCGGCACATTACTCGGATCAACAGCTGTTTCGAAAGTGAAAGTGCATGCCGGGATGCGTTAGTTTGAAACAAACCCCTTGGTTTGAACTAACGTTACTCCTCAAACGCGTCCTGGCGCGCACTTTCACTTTTGAAACAGCTGTTGATTGGAGTAACGTGTCAGCAAGATCATGCTAATGGAGTGCGGGATATTTAAATCCCCGCTTCATTGACTATTTTGAATGCCTACATTTGCATCCCTCGTTCGAATTAGGGTGCAAGTGTAGACATACCCTTAGGCATCTTAATAAGTGTCCTATACAGATTTACACACTTGTGGGCATCCAAGTTTGAAAATGTTGCATGTATTCCGCAAGGGGCTGTTTAATTTTCTTCATGACCTTTGATCATTCCATGGTTCACATTAGGGATGTAAGCGACTAGTTGACTAGTCCCTTGACTAGTCGCTCCCTGCCATCCCCCTCCACCTTGCTGTCTCAATCAGAGACAGCAAGGGAAGGGAGGTGGAGCCAGTGCTGGCGGGAGCTGGCTTAAAACCAGCTCCCCCCAGCACCATCTCCACAGGGGTTGGGGGGGGGGTATTTGGGATATTGGGGACCAGGCACTGCACCTTTGCTTTTTAAATGTATTAAGAGCATTCCAGCTCTTAATATATTTAAAAATCAGAAGCATAGCAGGGGGGAATAGCTGATTTTCCCCCTCGCCCCCCAGTACACACCATCCTTTTAAATGTATTAAGAGCCTACCAGCTCTAACACATTTAAAAGGCAGAGCTGCAGTGGGGTTTGCTCCTGGGCTGGGAGCTAATCCCGCTGCGACTCCCCGGTTTATTGACTAGTCGATGGAAAATCTCTGGCTTCACGGCTTATTGACTAGTCGATAGAAAATCCATCGACTAGAAAATTTAGTTTAATCAACTAATCGAATATCCCTAGTTTACATTACTGCTATTTTAAGGCGACGCCGTCAGTTTGAACATGATCCAGAATTTAGGATTAGTAAAAATAAGCTTTTTACAAAATCTATAGCCAATATACATGTTTTTTGATTGATTCTCTCCTTTTACCTCACCCCCTACTGAATTGTGGACTATATGTTATATATAGAGCCCTATTAGCATTGGAAAAATGAGTCATGGATATCCTTATTGACATCCATGGTTGTGATGCCTGCAGCTCCTCTTGGCTGAAAACAGCGAACTGGAGCCAATTGGAGTTGCAAAAGGCTACGGAGCATTTAGGTAAACAAAGCCGTGCGGGTCCACTAGCAGCTTTCCCAAATCAGGCCCGCAGCCCACTTTGAGAAACACTGCTAAAGCATAAGTTAGTCTAGATTCTTTTCAAGGCCAGAATTCAGAAAAATCTTTGTGTCAGTTTTTTTGACATTTATACAAATGCAGACTTCTGAGTGTATATTTCTGGACTGCACACTTTGTCTGTCCTTCTACTTTCTTAAAGCTACCATTGATTAATGTGAGTAAGAGCGAAGGAAGTTCTGGAATGGTAATACAGGAGAAAAATTAAAATAGAGAGGAAGGTTCTTTTAAAATAATATGTATGCAGAAAACTACCCCATAATGTGTATCTTTCATCCTATCATTATTCAGACTAGCACTTTCATTTTACTTCTTCTTGCTTAATGTTCTCATCACATCCTTGGGAACCTACTTCAGTCTTCCAAAATGATTGGAGCTAAGGTACAATCAAGCATGGTTGTAGATTAGTGTTAATGGGCTTGGTCTTAGAACAAAGTGTTGTATTTATTTATACTTCTGGCTGTTAACAAACATTTTTGATGTTCACTTACCTCAGGGTCTTAGATAGTTTTCAGTAGAATAGTGATAGAAATGTAGCTGTGTTAGTCTGGTGTAGCTGAAACAAAATACAGGACTATGTAGCACTTTAAAGACTAACAAGATGGTTTATTAGATGATGAGCTTTCGTGGGCCAGACCCACTTCCTCAGATCAAATAGTGGAAGAAAATAGTCACAACCATATATACCAAAGGATACCAACTACCTTACCCATTACAAAGATAGCTTCCCCAATTATCACCTCTAATACCATTAGCTCACAGACATTTACCTTTCCCCACCTCTAATATCATTAACTCACAGACATTTACCTTCCTCTCCTCCCCCTCCCCCCCGCATCCCCCTTCTGTTCTGAAATGTCATTTGTCCTTTTCATATGTGTTCACTTTTTTTTAATTGTATCCTTTGGTATATATGGTTGTGACTATTTTCTTCCACTATTTGATCTGAGGAAGTGGGTCTGGCCCACGAAAGCTCATCATCTAATAAACCATCTTTTCAGTAGAAGGCATTTGTACTGCTTTTTTATGCAGCTTTTTTGACGTAACAGTTTTGAGGGTTGGTGGTTGTGATGGAATCCTGTCTGAAATAAACATCTGAGAAGTAAATTATGTTTGCTTGAACACTGTTTACTTTTGTTCTTTTGTAGGCAGTCACGGAACCTGACTTGAAAAATAATCGGATATTAGATGAGCTGGTAAAAAACTTTAATTCTGCAAGGTATAACAGAATTTTACAACTATTATGTGCTTCCATGGTCAGAGATGTAGAAATCACTTGACTTCTTTAGCTCAGATTGCATGCAGTAGAGTGTATGTGTTTTGAGTTAGAAATCTAGGCCCTACGTCATAATGCAATAAAGACAACAAACTATCGAAAATCTTCACATTGTATCTCATATAGTAGATTAATTCATTAATAAGGGTATATGGGCAGATGAAGGCTTAATTTGTCATGTAAATGCTGCAAGAATTGACTAATGTTGAAAAAAAAAAGGGGGCCTGATCGTAAGGCGCATTTTTTATACTTAATTGTAGATGAAGTCAATGGAAGCTTATCTGGACAGAACATGCATTATTACAGGTTTTTTAAGGAACCCATCATGATAGCTGTGCACATAATTTGTCCTTAAAACAAAGATTGGGAGGAGGGAAAGTGTGTTTAGCTCTTCCATTTTTACAAATGATGTAGTTCCTTTCTGTTCAACCAAATTAGACTACCTGTGCATTCCGACTTAAAAGCAGATGACCATTTAGAGAACTTTATGAAGAAATACCAGAAAAAAATAATTTCAGGCTATGTGATAATCTTTGTGAAAAATACTAGCATCTGGAATCTGTTTTAGTTTACATTGTGGTGCATCAACACAAATGCAAATAACAGTACATTTGCTTCTACCCTTTCATACTTAGATTCTTTGCACTTATTACCTGAGCCAATCCCTACTGAAGTCTATGGGAGCCTTTACATGGATTTCAGTAAGCTTTTGACTAGGCCCTTCATATTTGGTAGTGTTGCAAGATTCTTGGTAACAGTATTAGAGATGCTTTATGCTTCTTCAAAGATGTTTGTAGTTAATTTTATACTCAAGTTTACTCTGACCTGTGACCTCCATCCTAGTCAGGTTTGCTTGAAGTTGATAATGGTACTGTAATTACTGGAAGTTGGAACTCATAATTGTATCCTCCACATATTGCTCTGAACAATAGAGTGTTGGTTATGTCTAGAAACTCAGTTAAATAGTAAAAACTGCACACAGACGTACTATACTAGAAAAGGGCATGTATGTAAGTTAATGGTCTTTAGTTGAATGATTGTTAAAAATTCAGTAGAAGCACCCAAATGGATATGTGGTGTGTAGAGTTACAGCATAATGTTATGATTCTAAAATGATTATTTATGGAACTATAAACATTGACACAGTGAAAAGCTGAGAGTGAAATCCATTTACCTATCGGATGCTGTACTCGTCTTTAACTGTTAGGGTAAGTTCAGTGAAATAAATAGAATAAATACTATTTCAGACTCTTTTGACACCTTTAATAAATGAGTTAATCCTTTCCATAATGTATAATGCAATTGAACCTCAGGCTTTTCCTAACACTCTAAGGATGTCTACAGCACACAGCTTTGGGCAGCAAGGTTGTGTCAATACAGCCTTGTCTCTAAAAGTCAGCTTGTGTGAATGCTGTTTGTCGGCACTTTTTTGCCGACAAAATACTTCCACCCCAACAAGGGGGTTTCAATTGCTTAGCAGGAGAGCATTCCTGCCAACAAAGCAGTGTTCATACTTTCATTTGCTGCAGCAAAACTGTGTTGTTTGTGGAAGTTTTTTAAAGAACCTATGAATGGCAAAAGCTTTGTCGATGAAGTGCAAGCATATGCATACCCCAAATGAAAGTGGAGAAAGCCAAAGCCATAAATAACTGCTCAATACAGAGATTCCTCACAACAAGTCATTAACAAAGAAAATGTAATAGAGAATTTGGCAGTGAGACAAAGCAGGTTTTGGAAACTTTTCTGTAACTCCCTAGTCCTGCTGTTGTTGCCAGCCAAGGTAAGGAAGGCCTATAATCTCCTGTTACTATTGATTTCCCGTAAGCCCCTCCTAACTTATGTTAGGAGCCAGCATATAGGGACAAGGTGAAAAACAGTGTCAGCATGCGCAAGGTGCTTCCTCTGTGAAAGAGATGTTGCCAGATCCATTTTAAGATTATATTGACTATGGTTTTATTAACAAGATATGGATGACAGTTGGACAACTTCTTACCATTTGTGAGAATGAACTGTATTAGCATTGATCTGCTTGTCTTCCGGTTACTAAATGTAATTTTTATAGTGGGTGATTCATGCTCAGGTGCCTGAATGGTTCCTCTGAACTTCTCACCTCCCTGTACTGTGTAAACTGTTCTTTTAAATATATTACTCATACATATGAGGCCTTAACACTTTCTTTAATCAAAAAACCAACCATGTTAACTTTATCAATTGGGTAATATACGTATTATCATTTCCTTCTAAAGAGCAGGGCAATTGCATGGGAGAAAGGAATTAAGTACAGTAATTCCTTCTTTAACATGTGCCCGCTTAACACGTTTTTTTGGGGGAACGTTTTTTGAATTACACGACCGTCCCTGGAATAACACGATTTCCCCAGCTGGCCCGTTGCTGGCGGCTGCGTGGGGCTTCCCCCACCTCCCTGAAAAGCGGTGGAGGATTCGCCACTCTCCACTGTTCCCCACGGACTCCCTCTTGCTGGACATCTTGCCCTGTCTCCTCTGCCCCCGCTTGCAGGCCGGTGGCTAGGTTTCCCCAGCCAGCCCTTTGCTGGCGGCTGCATGGGGCTTCCCTTGCCTCCCTGAAAAGCGGTGGAGAGTTCGCCGCTCACCTCGCTGTTCCCCGGCACCTCCCCCCCCCCCTCACCGGATGCAGTGCAGGTCCTGGCAGACCCGTCACAGGGCCATACTCGCAACCCAGTCCCCCTCCCCTCTCCTCCCCTTCCCTTTCCCAGAGCCAAACACCTCCCCTCCCTGCTTTAACCCAGTCCCCTTTCTCCCCCAACCTTATGTCCTGGTCCCAACAGACACCACTGCTTGAAATGCAACCCCCACCTTTTCCATTATTTTCAATAGGAAAATTGACCCCACATAACACGTTTTCACTTAACACCATCATTTTCTGAAACATATCTATAGTGTTAAATGAGGAATTACTGTACTGAGACTGGTACAGGGCAGTACTGCTGGATTTTCTTAAAGGTAAGGAGTTAATTTTGGGCATGGAGACATGTATCATTGCTATATTTCTTAAAGAAATGAAGAAACACAGGTGAATCATAGAATAGAAAAGAGCTTGCAGTGATACAGATTCAAAAGCACTTGTATTCTGGAACCAGCTCAGAAAAGTCTCTTTCATAGGTGAAAGGCAATTGTAAAAAACAGAAAAAAAAGACGACTTGCTGTTGATGTTTTGTGGAAGTAGATGTGTTTCTGAGCAGAAACAGAGTTTTTCTATAGCAGAGATGATATAATGGAAACCATGAGAGAACTCTTTTTTAGATGCCCGAGACAATACTGGGAGTAAAGAAAGCTCTTCTATGTCAAGAGAAGAATAAGATGGACTCTTGAAATCTTGATTGCAACATGTTACGGGAGAAGCTGCTTTACATACTTAGGGAGCTTAATCAAGTTCCAGCATGCACTAGGGACAACTGCTTGTGAAGGGCACATGAAAACCTCACTGAATTTAAATTTTATTTCTTTCATTCATTCTTGTGGGAGAATTTGTGACCCAGAGAGAAACTAGATACTCTACTTTTAGAATTAGTGAGTTTATTCTGACAGGATGAGGATGGGAAAAGAAAAGATACATCTTTGTAACAGTATTGTATTACAAATATCCATAATTTAAAGCAGAGTACAGTATTTGAATGATATATTTTAGTCACGGATTAAAAAATACTTTTATAATTTATGACTGGGTGAAAATTCTTTTTGTTTAGATGAGATTACACTAATTTTATAACAGAAAATGGGAATTAAATCGTATAAATTCAGTCTAGCTGCAGGTGTTCAGTTATAAAAAGGCATATAGAAAAATACCAGTTTTCTGTGAGAAATTAATAACATTTCCCCCAAATTTCCCATAAAAGTTTTGTCTTTTATGACAGACACTGAAACAATTTTTTATATTGAAATCAGAAAATATTTTTGGTTTCAAGATTTGCATAGGAAACAAAATTGAAAATGTTATCCATAATGAACATTTTTGGTGAAATCTACTTTTTGGTCTAATAGCTATTCACTCAGAAGTTAATTTTCACAATGAATTTAAAAGTAGAAGAAATGTATAAAGAGCCTAAAATCTGAATTTTTTTTAAGTAGTTAAAAGATTTGCAGGAGTATCGTGCCTTCATGTGGTTGTTGTCTTCTTCCTTACTTCCTGCTTTGCTTTTGGTTTGCCCCAGGGATCTATTTTGTAGCCCTGAATAAAAGAAATAATGAAAGAAAGACAAGTTGATGTAGACAAGCTTTGTATCCATGGGTATCCGCATCCACGAATGTGGATGCACACATCTGTGTCTCATTTTTGCAGAGATAGATGTGGATACCGATTTTGTATCTGTGCATGGTTCTCTATATATTTGGCTACGTGAGATTTCTCACGCTAACAGATGGAAAATGGACATCCTGATAAAAGGAGTAAGATAGTGAATGATTGGTTTATTCGTTGCAGTAAAACTCCAGTAGTCCGGCATCCAATGCTCCGGGACTCCTGATGGTCCGGCACCATCAGGAACCCGGAAGTGCTGGAGCAGCCGGACAGGCTTCCCACATTCAGCTGCTGCTACGGAACTGACCAGCATCTGAATCGGGGAAGCCGGGAGCAGAGCAGCTGGGGTACTGCCAGGTTGGTCCCGTAGCGCTGCCCCTCGGGGCTGCGGGACCAACCCGGTAGCACCCCAGCTGCTCTTGGGGATGCCTGGGGCAGAGTAGCTGGGGTGCTGCCGGGTTGGTCCCGCAGCGCTGAGGGGCGGCGCTACGGGACCAACCCGGCAGCACCCCAGCTGCTTTGCTCCTGGCGTCGGGATTCAGCCGCTGCTGAAACTGACCGAGGGGCGGCGCTGCGGGACCAACCCGGCAGCACCCCAGCTGCTCTGCCCCAGGCATCCCCAAGAGCAGCTGGGGTGCTGCTGGATTGGTCCTGCAGCCCCAAGGGGCAGTGCTAAGGGACCAACCGGGCAGTACCCCAGCTGCTCTGTCCCAGGCGTCCCCAAGAGCAGCTGGAGTGCTGCTGGGTTGGTGCCATAGCGCCGCCCCTCGGCGCTGCGGGACCAACCCAGCAGCACCCCAGCTGCTCTATTGCAGGCATCTCCGATTCAGTAAGGGGGGGCTATGAGGGGCCTGGGGTGGCATCCCCTCCCACCCTACTCCAGACCCCTCATAGCCCCCCCTTCTGATAGTCCGGCATATCTGATAATCCGGCACCCCCTGGGTCCTAAAGGTGCCGGGTTATTGGAAGTTTACTGTACTTAGTTATGGGAAGTAAACATGGCTATATGCTTTTTTTTTTTTTTTTTTTTTTTTTTTTTAAAGCTGACCCTCTGAAAGTCATTGAGTAGTTTGGCTTCATAAATGATAGCAGGATATCTTGTTCATTTTGTGTGTGTGTTGAGAGAGTTATTATGTATTAGATAATATGCTAAATAGCTACAATTAGATGTAATTGATTTAAAAAGATTTTAAATTGAACAATTCTAATATTTTAGCTTCAGCTTTCTTTCTAGTGAAAAATAGATTTTTATTTTTTGGTTAGTATTTAATTTTGCTGGGAACACGCTAGGCTGACTTGAATCCATTATGATATTGACTCTTAAACCTTAATTTTTTTGGCTGCTTTGATGAATCAATATAAATCTTATAGTTCACAGAGGTAAGACTCTATATCAATCAGACCTGAAATTTCTCAACACAGAATTGTATCGATAGACCTAAAACAGTAGTGGCTTCTCCTAATCTGGGAAGTATGTAAAACAACCTTAAAAAACCTTTTAATCGAGGGGAGTGGAGCACTTATAGTGCCTCAATACTGAATACGGTTCCCTACTGACCTTTTGTGATTACTGTGAATTCCACAAATCACTTTCTACTATTTTTCTGTGATGACTGTCAGGTTGCTGGAAGCATCTTGAGGCATAGAATAAGAATATGCTTCATAAAATATTATAATTGAAATTGGAAAGGTGACCTCAAATGCTTTTCGTGAATTTTGAGCCAATGTTATATTTGGAAGGTTATATAAGGGCTTGTCCATGTGGTGCTTTAGTGCACACCAGAGAGGTGTAAATTCTAGTGTGAAACAGCACTATATTAGTGTTCACAAAGAATTTTTACTGCTTGCCACATAGGGACAGTGTGTGCCATTAAGGTGTGTCATGCTAGTGCACACTACAATTTATACCACCGCAGTGCAGATTAATATGTCCTCAGCAATATCTCTGTTTGCAAGTCTCTGCAGTACAATTACATCACATTCATTAAAGGGATGAGGGATTGTTTTTTCCAGTTTTTTATGATCAATTAGTGCCCAATATTTGTTTATTTTCTTTCTATTGTGTACATGTAGGACAGCTATAGTTGAAGATTCCTAAGCTCTTTTTTAAGACCACATTTTGAAACTCTTATACTTTTCCATTTCACCTTTCTAGGTTGAAGTTTTCTAGACTTAAGTTTTTTGAAAGTGTGTGCAGAAATAGCCAGCTGTTTGAGTGAAAAGAATGTGGGAGGTGGGGAAATATGCCAGGCCTGTTTTATACTCACTCGTATCGTGCTTAGATGTCCTGAAATACATGGCATGATTTATAGAGCCTCAGGAAGTTGAACTACTTTATGAACTCTTCATACTGAATTATGAGAGAACGTGTCTGTTCTTTCTGGGCACACAAGGTAAAAAGGGAGAGAGTACGGTGGAAATTTGTTGTAGTAGTAGCAGCACTGAAGTGTCTTTAGCTTGCATTTATATTACAAAGTGGTCATATTAGCAGCTTACGAGTTGTCCTCATTCAAGTCCTAGCTTATGCCACCTTATGGTCCAGCCAATTCAAGTGAAAATCACCAACCTCATGAGTTAAGGGATTTTCTGCATTGATAGGACTTGAATTAAGGGTAACACTGGACTTATAACTCGAGTTAACTTGGAAATAAAGACAAGCGTTTACTGTTCTTAGACTAGACAGTGGCTAAAACGAGAGTAGCCTTTCTTCATGGAAACACAGTGGCTAGAAAATGCAGGAACAACTGGTCTGAGATACGCTGCACTAAGTACTGGTAGTTGATATTTGGATAACTAATGAGTGTTTGGGAGGCAACAGGGAAACAAACAGGGCTGAGGGTATTTTCCCCCAATCATCTCTATGTGTGGGTAAATTGCTGAAGGAGCCTAAATGCTATGATCAGATCACAGAAAAGCTTAGTTGGAGAAATCTTTTTATGTGAAATGATGAGGGGTAGAAGATTTAGTGATCTTACTGTGTAGAAATCTGACTGTTTCTCTCACTCCCACATGATTTATTAAGTGGAAGGGATGACTGTTCACTCTTGCGTGGAAAGGGATTTGGGTGACAAGGTGTCCGGTTGTGGATCAGAACACCTGGTCAAACAAGGATCCTGATGACTCCAATCAGTTCTGCTGACTGGACTCTTCATTGTCCAGTTAGCAGCATGGCACTGCTGCTGGGCAGCTCTGTGGGGCAACAGACTGCCTGCTAATTGCCACGCCACACCGCGCCGTGCCACGCCGCACCGCGCCAGTCAAGTCCTAGAATCATAGGATCATTGGGCTGGATTCTGGCGCCTGGCTGTTTCTGCTCTGTGGGGCTGCAGCCACAGCGCCTGGTGCCCTGCCTCTAGGTCACTGCCATGGACACCCCAGCTTCCTGCATTGTGGGCTGGCCCTAGCTGCTCCGTGAGGGGATTGCAGCCTTAGCAGACCAAGTACATACTGCCCTTGTGGCGAAGTCTGGAAATACTATGTGAGGCAGATGCAGTAATGTCCTGCCAGATGGCGGGCACTGTGGGCTGACTTCAGTCTTAGGAAGGAAGCAGCTGCCTGGAACTGGATCTGACTGCAGCTGAGGAGGGGACAGAAAGGGCAAGGAGAGGAGGCACAGAAGAGAAGAGTGGCTGGGGAGTGCTGTGGGGGAAGGAGGAGAGTTTGGAGGGCAGGGATGAAGGAGTGCAGGTGAGGAGGAGGGAGTGAGGCACTGGAAAGGGGAGAGTTTGGAGGGGAAGAGAAGAGGAGCATATTAGGTGTTGGGGACAGGGAGAGATTTTGCAGGTGAGAGAGTAGGAAATAGCTGGGTGTGGGCAGACATACCACTTGGGATGCTGGAGGAAGTGCTGATTAATTTGGGAGTAGTTAAAGCACCCTGATCTCCTTCCTACTATGTGTGATTTACATACCATCCCTCACTGACCCACTTCCTTTCCCCCAAATCTCTTTCTGCGTGCCTATCCCATCTTGTCCTGCCCCTACCTACTCATCCTACCATAACCTCCCCATATTCCCTCCTCTCTCCTCTTCCCCTTTCACCCTCAGTCATACTTGTGCCATTGGCCTCTTTCACTCACCGTCTTCTCCCCACTACCCCCATCTTTTCCTCTCCAGCCCATCTTCCTTCCAGCTTGGTGATTTAGGCATCCTCTGGAAAAGAATATGGAAAAGTATCTTTGTTTAAGCATGTATGCACTTTATGTCTAGAAGAGTACGTCCAGACTACATCCCTCTTTCGACAGAGGGACGTAAATTAGACACTTTGAAATTGCAAATGAAGCCGGGATTTGAATTTCCCACGCTTCATTTGCATAATCACGTCATGGTGCTCTTTCAAAAAAGCGCTATTTCGAAAGTGAAACCACAGTGTAGACGTGGTTCTTTCAAAAATAGAACCCTTTTTAGAAAGATCCTGTAAACCTTCTATTTTCAAAAGAACTGCGTCTAGTCTGCAGTTTCACTTTCGAAATAGTGCTTTTTTGAAAGAGCGCCATGACGTGATTATGCAAATGAAGCATGGGAAATTCAAATTCCAGCTTCATTTGCAATTTCAAAGTGTCTAATTGACATCCCTCTGTTGAAAGAGGGATGCAGTCTAGACGTACCCAAAGAGACTGTCTCTTTGTATAGGGAGGTACATATATTGCCATGTATATGAATAAAATTTGCAGCCTAACTCTGACTTTTATTCCTTTTACTGGCCTGTGCACAAAAGATTGATGACATAAAATGTGTATTCATTTCATAACAATTTTTTAAAAGAGAAGGGAATGCTAAACGAAATGTATTTCTTAAAATGTGGATACTGTTGACTAATAATTTCAGAAGAGCCAGTGTATCATACATTTCTCACCACCTTTGTGATGGGTGTATCCAGCACCTACCACTCTGGAGCTGTAATTTTAGGGGTCTCTAGGCACTAAACAACATTTGTAATAATAAATAATGTGGAAGTATATATGTAAGTGCATGTTAGATACATATATATCTGCATGTAGATGTGGGAGTCAGTTTCTACAGATTTAATTATATAGGTATCTGGACAGGTGCGTTCCATGGTCGTGCTGTTTGCTGTTCAGGAGCGGGTCTTTAATGGACTCATTGCAACTGCAATAATGTGTGATCCTAATTCCACACACAAAATTACAATAACTTTTATGAACAAAAAGCATGGAACTGGTTACAAAAAATGGGATGAGAGGCGAGAGAGAATAATGAAAACCTTTGTGAAATTTCATTTTTAAATTACTCATTTTGACTATTTTGCTGCCAGCTGTAGAATCCTGTAACAAATAAAACATGGACTTAGTGTCCAACCCATAAATATGCCTGTTTGTACCTTGCAATGAAAACAAACATGTTAGCAAGGGTAAGAGAGAGCAAGTGATGGGGAAGGTGATGGAGTGAGCAAGGGCAGGGCCTCAGGAGGGGATAGGATCTCAGGGAAGGGGTGGGCAGTGGGCTTGGCAAAGGTGTCAAGGTTTTGGAATTAGAAAGTCAGTAACCCTAAAAGAGATGTGCATGTAGCTTTTAGGGGCTGGGAACTGGTTGGCTCTGGCCTGATGTATAAAGAGCCGTGGAGTTAGGCTGTGCGCATGTTTGGTGCTTGCTGTAGACAAGATTGTTCATCAGAGGGGAAAACTAAATGGGAACCTTGGAGGCCTTCTAAGTAAGGCATGAGAACCATATGGCAATGAAATTGTGGCTCTGCAGGGCAGTGGAGTTCTTGAGTCAAGAATCTGTTCTGTTAGTGAGGAGTCTTGCTTAATTTTAATATGGTGTTCTTGTGTATGATACTTGCCCCAAAAAAGCGCGCTCAGCTTATGCATGCAAGAACAGTAACCGCCTGGTTTCCTGCATGTTACTATCATGGAAGAGAATAAATGTATCACTGGGCTATACAGTTTAGATATACGTATTTTTTAGATTGAATTTACAGTTCTGTAAGTCATCTCTTAATCAGCTGTTTGTGTGCTGAAATCACATGCAAGAACTAGAGACTGCTTGTGAGTTGACTGTATTTACAAAAGTATCTGTAGTAGTCAGTTCTTTTTCTCTGAAGGTGACTCCAGTGGAAATATTGCCTGCATGTGGACTGTGTGCAGCTCTTACAGTCCCATTTTGTAATAAATGTGGCCAGTTTCTGTCTGCAGTAGCGTGTGCAGAACACCTTTCCCCTTTTCTACTCTCTGTTACTATACCTGCCCCCCGTAATGCCAGAAAAACCCTCACAAGTGCCTGATTTTCAGATGTGCCAAGCGCCTGCAGCTTATATTGATTTCAGTTGTAGCCCAAGTGCTTGGCATTTTTAGGCCTTAAATAAATTATTTTTGTGTGCCACAGAATGCAAATATTTCCCTTAAACAGGCCTTTAGGAAAGGAAAATGCTAATGTTACAAGCATATTTTAGTAAATGCTGAGTACACGCTTATGCTCCAAGGTCAATGTGTGCATGGGAATGGAACAGAATCTATATCTATTGCCTAGATCTATATTACTATTAATAAAGGAGAGGTGTCTGTCATGCTGTCTCACAGAGAACATTTGAGAAGACTTGAGAAGTATCTAGGGGGAGGCAGATCCTACAGCCTCACCCCCTCTGCTGAGGTCCCGTCCTCACTACAGGGGCAGCGGGAAGAGGAGGTGCAGTGCGCTGAGCACACGCGTGCCCCCATTCCTCACCATGGGGTGGGGTGGGGGGGGGAGAGTGCGTGCACACAACGCAGCATTCCCGGAGCAACTGGGAGGGAAGAGGATGCATGGCCTGAGCCTCTCCCTCACACCCGGGAGCAGCAGGGAGGGAGGAAGCCTCATGACCCAAGCTCCCCCAGGAGCAGCGGGGAGGGAAGAAGCCCCGCAGCCTGAGCTGGCCCAAGCCTCCCCAGCCTTAGGAGCAGTGGGGCGGGAGGAAGCCATGCTTGTGAGCCGGCACGTGAACCCCAGCATCCCTAAAGCAGCGGGGGGAGGGCTGGAATAGGATGCATGGCCCCAACCACCCTTCCGCTCCCGGTAGCAGCGGAGAGGAAAAAGGCCCCATTGCCCGAGCCGGCCTAGTCTTCCCCATTCCCAAGAACAGCGGGGAAGGGAGGAAGCCACAATGGGCAATCCTAATAACAATAATAATTCTAAACTTCAGGGCACTGATCCTGCAAATCCTTGTGTTTATGCTTAATTCGAGCCCATATCTGTTTACAGGATGGGGGCCTCTAAATGTTTGTGAACTGCCTAAGGATGTTAAGGACTAATCGACTATGTGATAAGCAAATACTTATAGGATAGTCAATCGACTAGTTGAATCCCCCACATCCCTCTTGCTGCCTCTATCAAATAGAGGCAGCAAAGGGGGGGAGGGAGGCAAAAGGAGGCACTTCAAAGCAGCAGATCCCCAGCTCAGCTGTGTGGCACTGCTCCTTTGAAACGCTCCCTCAGCGTTTCGAAGTGTCAGCGCTGCCTTGGCATTTCAAAATGGAAGTGCCACACAGAGCCCGGGCTCTGCGTGGCATTTCAAATCGGCAGCGCAGCATGGAGCCCGGGGTCAGCTGGAGACTCTGAATCCCCAGCTGACCCAGGGCTCCATGAGGGTGCTTCTGCTTTGAAATGCACAAGAGCTCCCACTGGGAACTCTTGTACATTTCAAAGCTGGCACTTCCGTGTGCAGCCCAGAGTCAGTGGGACTTCCCGCTGGCCCCGGGCTGCACATGGAGTTCCGTATTCCTCCTTTGAAATGGAGCCCCACTGGGGCTCTTGTACATTTCAAAGGAGGAATGTGGAAGTGCCTGTGGAGTAGTTGATGGATATTCCATTGACTACGAAACTAGTAAATTAACTGCTAGTTAACATCCTTAACTGCCCGCTGTGTGCAGTGAATCCTGTTCCCCTAGATGGATGTACAGGGCTCTGAATTGGTATAGTTACAATATAGTCTTCACTATAATAGTTAACTCAAGTTAGTACAGACAAGTTACTCCACTTAGCTGCTCTCTCTTGAGCTAGATGAGCTCAACTGAGAAACAACACACAAGCCACTGAGTAATTTGATTAGCAGTTGATGTCTTGGTTATAATTGTACCTGCTGTATCCATAGTCCATTATTAGTGAGAGCATAAGCTGCACCTGAGCTTCAGCCCATACCTCCTGAATGGCCAGTCAGCTTGAACTTCAGGCACCACTTAACTTGAGCTGGAGATTTTTGTGTGTGGACTGGAATTGCGTTGGAGCAAAACGTGAGTTATACATCGAACTAGCAAGGCAGAAAAGACAAGCTTTAATTCTATTACAGCAATTGTTTGCGTGAAAATGGTCTGTTAATGTGCATATTATATAAACAGAACATTAATTTGGTCAGAACTGAAAATGATCCCCACAATGGTGATGGTCAGTTTTCTAGTGAAGAATACTTCTCAGCCAGGGTTTCAGTGGAGGGAAATAAAACATCTTCCCCATATAGGTAATTAACATTTAAAGGAGCTGTAATTTTTTTATGTAGATATATAGTTTTAGGAGAATTTGTATGAGTGGGACATATATGCCATGTCATATACTTATAGTTCTCCTATGTAATTGTTCTCTAGAAGGCTTAGCCCATAGTCCCTCTCCTGCATTCTTCTTTGGAAGCTGTGAGTTTCCAGGCACTTCACTTTATTTGCTGTCTGATAAACCCTTGTGCAAGGAAAATGTACTTATGATCAGTGGGATCAAGGGTCTTCTAATATAAGACGGAACTTTCTGTGTACTGTGTTATATGTTTTAGCAAACATATCACTTTTAATTATCTTGTGAATCTTAGAGGACACTTTCTACTCAAAGTAATGTTTCCCAATTAGGTGGCTATAACATTTCAGATAGGATTATGTTCTGTTTAAAGTTATAAAACATATAACAGATAATTTAGCTGAAGGTAAAAGTCATTCTCAATTTATAGTTATATACTCTTTGTATTATGTTTGCAATTTCAAGTGTGAAATCTTTCTACTGTACATCAAACCAGTACCTACCACATGAATCAATTTCTAAAGAAAGTGGGGCATTACCATTACCTGTATGGTAACCATGTATCTGGCTTTTTTTGCTTTCTGGGTTTGGAGGAACAAATGAAACTGCAGTATAAAACTAGTTGTCAAAACCACTTGGAGCGATAATTGTCAGAAACATGAGGGATCATTTAAAGTTGGGTTAAGTGGGATTCAGTAAATGGGAAGACCAGGTGATGGCAATTAACAATAAAGAAAGCTTCAGGTGATATTGGTTACATAAAAGGGACTGTATTGTATTAACAATCAAACATACTTAGGACCTTTCATTGGATTTTGCCATTGTTTTGGGGATATTGTTTGATTCATCACACACAAAATGTAGCCACTAGATGTCACCACACTGCTAAATGTAGCTGTGCTACGTTATTAAAAAAATAGACTAAGACGACCCCATTGTGTGCAACTTTTATCTCCTTTCTGGAGTTGAGTAACAGTGTTTTGATTTTCCCACAAAACAGATGTAGACTGACCTGGTCCATTTGTGTTTCGGTAGACAAGTTAAAATATAGTAGTTGAGAGTATGGATGTCTGAGTTGTGAAGATGTGGGGTTATTCTTTTGTAAGGCTTTTCTGTTTTCTAGCCCAGCCAAAGCAGGCCCTGCCTGCAGCCCCTCTCCTTCTTCCACTGCAGACAGGGGCTGCACTAGCCTGGATGCCAAAGCATCTCCTGCCTGCATGTGGCCCGCTGCAGGCATGGACTGCAGGGTGCCAGGGCCTGCTCCAGCTCTGCCCGGAGCAGTCCCAGTGCACAACGGTTCCCCTACAGGCATGAACCGCCTCCTGCCCGTGGCAGGTGGGGAGCTGCTCCAGCCCCCACCAGTTAACCTTAACTGGTAAAGTCTCACCTATTGAAGATGAGGCTTACCAGTTAACTGGCTAAACCTTCACATCCGTATTGTATACCAGAAGACCTTTTTAGTAAGAGACCTGGAGTTATAAAAACTGTATACAAGATAGATGTCTGTACATTAGTATCTTTTATTTGTACTTATGTAGGATCATGACCCTATTGTTCTCACCACTGTACAGAGATACAAGATGATACTTTCCCAGAAGGGTTCATAATCTTACTAATATGAGACAGCACAAGTTGTAGGAAGGCATAATGATCTTTCCCTAGAAAGATATTCTTTTACTCTTTTTCTAATATTTATCTGTCTAAAGTTTGGTCAGTATGTAAGGTGATCAGAAGAGTAAATGTAATTCATACATTCATCAACCAGGGAACTCTACAAACTGTAAAGAAAGAAAAAGAATAATTGTGACAGATAAGCCACATTTTTGATGAGGGCCTGTGACATAAGAGAATACGCTGAAAAGATAAAAGGAATAAATTCAGCTCTATCGTGTAAGAAAGCTGAGTTATGGACCACTAGATAAGCTTTGCATATTTTATCAATAAGAACATATCAGAAGTTTTTTTTATTGTCTGCAATAACATGTGAGAGTCAATCTGTGGTTCAAAACCAAATTATTATTTTTTTCGGATCTGTTTTATGTTATCTGAATTGCACATAGTTTAATTTGGTGCAGTGGAGGGGATGGTATCTGCTCGATCAATTTGAAAAGACTGTTTGCTGACTGTGAATACATGTTTATTATTGATTTTTGAAGAAATGTGCATTTCATGTGACAATAAGGCAAACCACTTGCACTGACCTTTTCTTTCCCCCACTCCAACTCCCTCCCAAAAAGATGCTATTTGCAAGGCACATTGATGCAGCCCTTGAATTGTGCATAAATATTTATGAATAATAGTTGTCTAATTTCTTTGTAGATTTACAGGATGCAGTAATACAGCATGTGAGAAATACTCTAAAATTTCAGCATATTATGCCTAATTTGAATATTGTAGAGTGTACAATTTCTTTATTAATTGCCCCTTGTTCTCCTGTATGCTAATTATAATATTCTATTATTGATGTGCAATTGATGTGTTAAATGAAAGACTCATAGAATACAAAAATTGGAATGGACCTCGAGGTTATCAAGTCCAGTCCTCTACACTCAGAGCAGGACCAAGCACTATCTAACTTTTCTAAGTAATCTTTAATTTGTTCTTTTCCTGTTTTAACTTCTGAACTTACCTCCTTTTCTCCAGCATTCAGTATTGTAGGCATCTAATCTCCATCAGCCTTCTTGGTGAAAACCAACACAAAGAAGTTAAGCACCTCTGCCATTTCTACATTTTCTGTTATTATTTTTCCTCATTCATTGAGCAGTGGGGCTATCTTGTGCTTGATCTTCCTCTTGCTTCTAATATATTTGTAGAATGTTTTCTTGTGACCTTTTATGTCTCTAGCGAGATTGAGTTTGCTTTGTGCTTTTGCCTTTCTAACTTTTTTCCTACGTACCTGTGTTATCTGTTTATATTCATACTTTGTACTTTGACCTAGTTTCCACTTTTTATAGGACTCCTTTTTTATTTTTAGATCATTTGAGGTCTCCTGGTTAAGCTAGGGTGGTCTCTTGCTATACTTCCTATCTTTTCTATGCAGTGGAATACAGGCAGTCCCCGGGTTACGTACACGATAGGGGCTATAGGTTTGTTCTTAAGTTGAATTTGTATGTAAGTCAGAACTGGCTCCAGATTCAGCCGCTGCTGAAACTGATCAGCGGCTGACTACAGGAAGCCCTAGGCAGAGTTGCTCTGCCCCCGGCTTCCTGGAATCAGCCGCTGATCAGTTTCAACAGCGGCTGAATCTGGACTCCTGGGACAGAACAGCTGGGGCACTGCTGGGTAGGTCCCCGCAGGACCAACCCGGCAGCACCCCAGCTGCTCTACCCCAGGTGTCCCGCAACAAAAGCCTGGTCTGCTGGGGGGAGGGGGAGCGCACTAGCTGCGCCACCTCCCCCCCCAGCAGACCAGGGAGACCCTAGCAAAGCCGCGGAGGCGCAGAAGTCCTGCCGCCTCTGTGGCTTTGCTCCTGTCTCCCTGCTGTGCTGGGGGAGTCCCCCCCCAGCACAGCGGGGAGACCCGAGCAAAGCCGCACAGGCGGCGGGGTCCCCTGCCTCTGCAGCTTTGCTCCTGTCTCCCTGCTGTGCTGGGGGGGACTCTCCAGCACACCAGGGAGACCCGGAGCAGCTTTTCTCGCCCCGGAGGACGCGGTGGCAGGACCGCTGCGCTCTGGGCGGTCCCGCTGCCCGCAAGCTCCGGGGCGAGAAAAGCCCCGTTCGTAAGTGCGGATCCGACGTAAGTCGGGGACTGCCTGTAGTGTACTCTTGCACCTTTAATAGTGTCCCTTTGACAAACAGCCAGTTATCTTCAGTTGTTTTTTCCTCTTAATCTTGTTTTCCATGAGACCTTACCGACCAGTTCCCTAAGTTTAGCAAAGTCTGCCTTCTTAAAATCACTTGTCTTTATTTTGCTGTTTTCTCTTCTACCATTCCTTAGATAATGAAGTCTATAATTTCATGACTACTTTCACCCATCTGCTTTTCATTTCAAATTCTCAACAAGTTCCTCCCTATTTGTTAAAATCAAATCAAGAACAGCTTCCTCCCTAGTAGCTTTCTCCACCTTCTGAAATAAAAAAAACCCCTCCAATATATTCCAAGAACGTGGTGGATAATCTGTCCTGATGTCTGGATCGTTGAAGTCCCCCATCGCCACCAGGTATTGTGCTTTGGATGATTTTGTAAGTTGTTTAAAAAAAACGCTCATCCACTTCTTCTTCCTGCTTAGTTGCTCTGTAATAGACTTTCTATTACAGTGGTCCGCAACGTGGTGTCCGTGGCTGCCATGGCGCCCGCCGGGGCATTTGTGCACGCCCGCCAACAACTTGGGCTGGCCCCGCCCCCGGCGCGTGGTGCACGGGAGACGCCGGCCCTGGGGCATATGCGGGCGCTCGGGCGCACGGCGCTTGTGCGGTGCCGGTGCCAGCGCCGGCGCCGGCCCCAGCCGCGCGGCTCAGGCGGCGGCACCGGCCCCGGGCCCACGGCACAAGGCGCTCGGGCGGGCCCACGGCACAAGGCGCTTGGGCAGCCCCAGCCCTGGCCCTGGGGCACATGCCAGCACCGGCGCAGGGTGCAAGGGCATCCCTGTCCCCTGGCGTGCCCCTGGACGCGCAGCCCCACCTCCCCGGGCGCCCGGCGCGTGAGTGGCCCCACCCCCAGGTGCCCGGGAGCCTCTAAAGGTTGGGGACCACTGCTCTACTATAACATCGCCCTTATTTCTTACCCCTTTTAACCTTACCCAGAGACTCTCAACAAGTCTGTCTCCTATGTCCATGTCAACCTTAGTCCAAACATCCATTTTTAATATATAAGGCATCATGTCCTCTCTTTTTTCCTTGCCTATCCTTCCTGAGTAAGCTGTACCCTTCTGTACCAATATTCCCATCATGTGGATTATCCCACCAAGCCTCTGTGATACCAACTATTTCATAGTTGTATTTTATTTGCCTTTCAAGTTTTCCTGCTTATTCCCCATACTTCTAGACAACTAAGACACTGATTTGATTTTGCCCCTCAGTTTTGCCTCATCCCTCCTTTATTCCTACTGTTACGGCCCATGCTCGCCCCCAGTTTCTCCCACATCTCCCACGTCCCCAAGTTTTTCATTTACCTGTGGACTTTGGTCACCTGCTCCCATCGAACCTAGTTTAAAGCCCTCCTCATTAAGTTACCCACTTTGGGCACATCTAAACTACATTCCTCTTTCGAAAGAGGAATGTAAATGAAGCAAATTGAAAGCGCAAATGAAGTACGGATATAAATATCCCGTGCTTCATTTGCATATTCGCGTCCGAGTGCTTTTTCGAAAAAGGGTATTTCAAAAGTGAAAGTGTAGTTTAGACGGGGTTCTTTTGAAAAAATATCTCTTCTTTTTTTTTTAAAGAACCTGTATTCCTGAAAAAATAAGGGGTACAGGTTCTTTCAAAAAAGGGTTTTTTTCTGATAGAGAGGCAGCAGCGCAGCGGGTGAAGGGGGGCAGACGGGAGCAGATACATGTGGGGAGCAGGCTTTTAAACCAGCTCCCCTTGCGGACCAGCTCTTCCTGCCACTCTGTGCTCCTGTCTCTGATAGAGAGGCAGTTTCTTGGGGGTGGCCGTAGGCTCCCCAGGAGTGGGGCCGGGAGTGCGCTGGCTGCCGGCCCTGCCCCCAGGGACTATCGAATAGTCCTGTAACCGATAATATTTTGTGTGGTTACATGACTATTTGGTTACACGCTAACATCCCTAATCTGTCTCTGTCGGGGCTCCTACCTTTGACCAAAAGGATTGAAGAGAACGTTACCTGTGCCCTAGACTCCCTCACCCATACTCCCAGAGCCCTACAGTCATTTTTGATCTGGTCAAGGTCACGTCTTGCAGTATCACTAGTGCCCACATGGATGAGTAGCATGGGGTAGTAGTCAAGAGAGTCAGATGATACTCAACAATCCATCTGTAATGTCTGGGATACGGGCCCCTGGCAGGCAGCATACCTCCTGGGATGTTATGTCAGGGTGCCTGGGTCCCCCTCAGAGGAGAGTCTAAAGTAGATTTATTCTTATAGTTTTCTGATCTTTCTTTTATGGTGAAATTAACCCCAGGTAAACATCTAATAGAGAGCATAAGTAAGTCATAGACACTCTACATTGAGGTGAATTTCACTCTTTATGTTCTGAACCATCTTGCTCTTATTTTTCCTTAATTTAGTCCTCTGACACCTGTAGCTAGAGTTTTCTGTAATTGCATGTCTGTCATGGAATAACAACCTTTTCATCAGTAGACACTTACAGTCCACATCTGTTTGAGAGCAGACAGCAAAACATTTGTTGTTGCCACACTTAATTGCTGTTGATTCTCTTGTTTGTGCTGTAGAATTTCACCATGCCGTGGGACTATTGTAAATGTCAATTTTGATGTGCAATTTTGTAATGCAGAGTGAGAGCATGTCTCTTAAATAATTTTGCAGTTATGCCAGTGGTACATGGGCTAACAGGGTTAATGTGAGTGGTAATTGTGGTCTTCACATTAATGTAAGGGATATTAGCTGGTATTGTGTCAGAGTATGGATTTTAAAAAACCTAGGCTTATATCTGTAGTTTGAAAATACTAATTTTACAACTTCATCAGGATGGAAAAAATTCCTGATATCTCTGTTCTTCCATTTGAAGGATTTACTTAGATATAATGTGACATATTGCCAGTCAGTTGGCCACATTTAAAAATGTCGCTTACTTGCCTTCCTTTTGAATTTGCAGAAATTCCAGCCCAAACCAAAATCTTTTTTCCTTCCAGACTTAACACCGTTTCCCTCCTTTTTTTTATAATAGATTATTGTGCATCTGTATTGTCTCTAGTGAATTTCTTCTTTTATTCTTTTCTTTCTCCTTCCTACCTTGTGTTCTCCACCTATTTCATTATATTTTATTTCTCCTTTTCTATACTGCCCCCCAAATCACACTTTTTTCCCCCCAGTTTAACCACACACCTTGAGCTTGGGAATGTTGACAAGCCCTAAATCTTCTAGACAAACTAATACAATAGATGAAGGATGAAAACTCTAATTCTTACCAGGATGCTGCTCCTGGACTAGGGATGTAGAATTCCATTTAATTGGTTACTGGTTAAACATATTGTTTAACAGGTAAACTGATTAAAGATAGAGGGTTGGAGGGTTCACCACAGACAGAGGCTGCTCCGGAAGCTGGAACAGCCCCTGCCTGTGGGGCTCCCGGGACTGCCGGAGTAGCCCCTGCCAGTGGGTGCTCCACCAGCAGGTGCTCCACTGTAGACTAGGGAGTTGAATGTTTAATCCGTTAACAGGTAAGCCTCACACTTAATTTGTGAGGCTTACCGTTTAACCAGTGGAACCTGGAGAAGCTCCTCTCCTGCTTTGGGCAGATGCTGCTCCAGTCCTGCGGGGGGCTGCTCCGGCCAGGTTGGAGCCTGGGCACCCCGCAGGCAGGGGCTGCTGCTCTGATCAGGAAGGATAGAGGGAGGGCTATCCAAGGGACACAATAATATTGTTTATCTAAAGATGTATTTGTCTTTTGGTTATTTCTAGGCAGCAACTGTTCGACTTGGTCTTGGATTCACCACCAGTTTCTCCTTCAACAAATTATACCAAATATTCTACTGTCAGAAGTCATGCATCAGGTTTCATGGTTGGTTCAGCTTTAAAACAAAACAAACAATGTATAGACAACTTCCTAATAAAGGAAAATACTCCTACCCTTAAAAGGGCATCTGTATCTGCTGAGATGGAATGTAAAGGTTGTAACAGTGAACAAATGACAGATAATAGATGTAGTTCTGCAGGGACTCATGATGTGATCAGTGAAGGGGTATCAGCCACAAGTCCCAAAGGCATGAGAAATCCTGAGACACCCTCTACCTCCGTTATGAAAGTGGTTACAAAAGGTGAGTTGCCTATTCTGTCTTTCTCATTTCATGCTTGAGTTTGTTATATGAACCAAAATCTTCCATTCTGTTTGTTGACAATATCAGATATATGCTGCCTGTGTCAATGAGTGTTGATGCTTAATTAATCTTTCTATAGTATTTTGAGAGGAAAGGTACAAAGATTTACATTCTGCTATGTTTAAGTGGGATGTGCCTCGTCCAGAGGACTGCATCATAGATGTTCAGGATTGGACAAGAGTCCAGGCTCTAGGGCGTGGTGAGGTGGGAGAGACTCGGAGTTCAGGCTGCAGCCAGAGCCCAAACATCTATACCACAATTAAACAGGCCATTAATCTGAGTGCAGTAAATCTAAGTCAGCTGACGTGGATCAGCCATGGGTGTTTAACTGCAGTGTAGACATGCCCTATAAGGGTATTGAATGGTATTGGCTACTGCTTTATTAGGCTCGTATTGCATTAAACACATGCTTGTTGGAGGGGATGTGGGCCAATGCCATGTTGTTAAAATATAATTCAACTCTAAGGGTATGTCTAGACAGCAGGGTTATTTCAGGATACCTGAGGTATCCCGAAATAGCTACCTCATGTCTTTTAAATGCACCCGTTATTTCGAAACATTGTTCCGGCATCCCTGTAACCTTTGTTCCATGAGGGTTAAGGGATGTCTCAAAATAGCATGTTGTTTTGAAATTTGGTGCTGTGCTGTGCAGACTCAACAAATTTCAAAATAATCTATTTCAAAATACAGTTGAAATAAGATATGCAATTTGTGTAACTCAAATTGTGCATGTTATTTCGAGTTTCTAAGAGCTGTTAAGAGAAAATAAAAACAAATTTTAAAGGCAATTTAGGGTTGCATAGCAAATTTACTCAGTCTCAGTCTCTTTCTGGCTCTCACATCCTTGTTCAGCCTGACCCAAGTGGAGTGTATTAAAGGTATAGTTATAATGCAGTTTAGGGATGTTAAGGACTAGTCGACTAGTTGATTCCCTCTCCCCCCCCCCCCCCCCCTTGCTGCTTCTGTATGAGAGCACAGCATGGAGTCCCTCGGAGTCTCTCGCTGACCCCGGGTTCCATGGCTTTGAAATGCACAAGAGCCCCTGTTGGGGACATTTCAAAGCTGGCACACCTGTGTGCAGCTCAGAGTCAGTGAGACTTCCCGCTGGCCCCGGGCTGTATGTGGAGTTCTGCATTCCACTAGTAGGGGATCTTGTACATTTCAAAGGAGGAATTTGGAAGTGCCTATCGACTAGTCGAATAGCTGATGGAAATTCCATGGGCTACTCGACTAGTCAGTTAACCACAATTTAACGTCCCTAATGCAGTTGAGGGCTACACATATAGGCACAATGTTTATTTGCCATTGCATCTTAGTTAACGATTCTGTTGATAAGCTGTCCAGAAAAAGATTATACTTTGTCATGCTGTCGTTCTCTCTCTACTTTGGTGCTAAGAAGAGTACAAATTAGTATTTTCAATTATGGATGTCAAATCCTATTTAATGTAATGTTAAACTGGTTAACGGCGAAAGCGGGGAAGGGGGCACTCCAGTCTACCTGAGCTGGAGTGGCCCCTTTCCATCTGCCATGGTTGTGCTGGAGAGGCCTCCCCCACCACAGTCAGGGGTTGTTCCAGCTGGGTTGGAGTGCCCCTGACTATGACACGCTGGGCAAGGCCCACTATGGGTAGGGGCTGCTTATGCTGAACTAGAGCGCCCCTGCCCGTGGTGGGCCCCTCCGGGCAGGAGCAGGGAGCTGCTCCAGTCCCTGTTGGTTAACTGTAACTAGTAAGCATCACCTAGTAAGGATGATGCTCACTAGTTAACCATTCACATCCCTATTTTCAATATTCAGAGTATTTGTGATCTGCTAAAGTAAGACAGTGGAATCTTCTTAATTTTTACATGGTAAAGGGTGGTTAAGCACTGGAATAAATTGTCTAGGGAGGTTGTAGAATCTCCATCACTGGAGATATTTAAGAGCAGGTTAGACAAACATCTGTCAGGGATGATTTAGCTCAGGGGTGGGGAACCTTTTTGGGGGTCAGGGCCCCCTTACTCACAGAAAAATCAGTCGGAAGCCGCACACAAGTGAGAAGCAAAAAAGAAAAACCAAACCCTCACTGACATGGCTCCCAAATGACAAGGAGAAAGACACTCCCAATATTCCCTTTGCATGCCAGAGCCTAAGAGGACCCAGGCTAGTAGATTTTGTATGCTTTAGCCCCATGATGGGATGGGATGCTGGCAGGGCTGGAACACCAGCAAATGCTCCCCAATGCTAGGGGCGGGGAGCTCTAAGCTTTGGGGGCTGGATCTGGGCAAGCTGAGGGCAGCATCCGACCCCTGGGGCTTAGGTTCCTCGCCCCTGATCTAGGTGGTGCTTGGTCCTATCCTAAGTTCAGGGGACTGAACTTGATGACCACTCAAGGTCCCTTCCAGTTCTAGTATTCTATGATCATATGACATCCTTGTGGTACTGTTACTATCCTGATTAAAGAACAAATGGAAATAAATACCATATTGTGTAAGAATAAAAATGTGACTATTACCACATCATCTTTATTTCTTCTTTTTAAATCTCTATTTGATAATTTATTAGTAGATCAAAGGTCAGAAGTCTGTATCTATTCATCAGCTTGCTACACACCACTTAAATGGGTGCCTATGATCAGAAAAGTGGCTAGATAGAAATATGCTCCGCATAGTCCGATAATCTGCCTCCTAGTATTGTGCATCGTATTTGCTCACTTTTACTGACTAAAAACCAACTGTGAGCTCTTTCTGTATAGTATATTCCTCGTTTTGTTCTTGGATAACTAAAGATTTCAGGCTTACCATTTTTATTATTAACAGTTAAATCTTCTGATAATCCACCCAGTTTAACCAGTTCACTGATTAACTGGGGTTTTACATCCATAGTGTGTACTGATAGTTGTGTGCTCACACAATTAGTTTTGAGTGTTTTTGTAAATGTTACTCAAAATTATATAACGTCAAATTTCTTTACAAGAAATAGTATTACAGGGACATCAAGAATTCTCTTGTTTAAAACTAATCTTTTTCATATTAGCATTGTGATGATTGATGAACCTCACTCTCAAATTATGCCTTAAAAATTACTGATTAGAGGGGTTTTATACAAAGTGATTGACTATATAAGGGCAAGCATATTAAAAGAATAAAAGTATCAATGTAACTTTAAAATAATTATGCTTTAGGAGAACATGAACACATGAAGAAGTTCTTTAAGGTGACCTCTGTTGTAAGTGAAAGAGGGAGCATATTTTACTGGCAGAGTTAGTGATTTTTGGATCAGTTCTGGGTTATTGCTGTAAGACTGCAGGCAAGTCACACAACCTCTCTCTGCCTCAGTTGCTTATACAGTAAAACTCCAATAGTCCGGCATCCAATTGTACGGCACTCCTGATAGTCCGACATCAAAATGGGAAGAGCCTAGTGAGTGAGCTTTGGCAAAAAATGAGATACAAGGCAACAGCGGCAGCAGCTGAACTGAGCAAAAAGGGTAAAAAAGGGTTAAACTAAAATATCACAGTGTACTGTATACAGTATGTACAATAAAAAGGGTTAAGAACACTTTATATACAGTATATAATGAATACAGTATATATATAACCAGCTTATAGTACCTCCTGGTAGTCCGGCATATCCAATAATCCGGCACCACCTAAGTCCCAAAGGTTCCGGATTATTGGAAGTCTACTGTACCCCCCCCCCAAAAAAAAAGTTAATACTTATTTACATTTTAGGACTTCCATGAGGCATGGTTAATTACTCAGTGAATGAAGGTAGTCATTTTGCGATCCTCGGATTAAGGAGGTGCTACATGAATATAAAGCATTAGCATAATTTATTATTTGTCATAATTTAAGAAAAAGTTCTTTACTGGGAGCTGAAATAATTCAAACTAAGTAAACTCACAGTAATAATGTACAATTACAGTGGCATAAAAGCCCCAGTATGGTTGTTCATGTATTGGCAGTGTTTGTTAGCTAGTACCTTATAGCAAACATTCAAAAGCATGTATGATATAGTGATATTATGGATCCTCGTCACTCCATACAAACTCTGATGGAGTAGAAGATGCAGCTAAAAATATAGAAAAATGTAGGAATAAATGTTTTAGAAATGGAAATGATTATATTTTTAGTATTTGTCTGGGTGGATGTGCCAAATTTCTAATAAACAAACAAACTAGTTTTCTGTGTTTGACCATACCGAAATAACAATTGCATTTTTCATATGAAAATATTTTGCTTTGCTGTAAATAATAAACATGCTTTTAAAAACACATCAAGTTGCCCTTTATTTTATTTTCAGTGGATTGTCCTGTATGTGGGGTGTGTATTCCAGAGCAGTATATAAACAGACACCTAGATAGTTGTTTGATAAGAGATGAGAAGAAGGACAGCCTCAGAAGGTAGGAAACTTAAAGAACTTATATGTTAATTTGACCAGTTGCCTCTACTGTTGTAGTGAGATGCTGATAATGAACCGTGAACTGTCATCTTGCTTCTCTGTTACCTGCTGTGGATGTCAAAGTTGGATGTAAACGATGATGATTTTCTTCTCTCAACAAGCCTTACATTCACCTGAAAGGGAAAATTGGATTTGCTGCACCCTTCTTTTTAAAATCCTGATACTGCAAAGACTTGTGTACATGCTTAACTTTGTGCATGCATCTCAGGGCCAGTGTTCTCTTACTGTCTCTCTCCTAATAATGTCCCACTTTTGCCCTATTTAAATCAATGATATGGAGTCTTCTCCCTCGCTGTTGTCAATTATCTAAATTTAGCAGGAGTATTATCCATTGCTATGGATCATTCAGCCATGCAGAAATTATGCTGTGTGCACCTTTGGCATTCTAATTGTATTTCCAGAGTCCTCTAAGCCAGAGTGGATTTGGTTTAAATCAAATTAATTTAAATTTTGATTTTAAAACTGATTTAAATAATTAATCAGGAAGACTTGGTTTAATCATAGTTTTCTACGTAAAAGTACATTCTTGTTGGTTGGTATAATCTTAATACATATTCTTCAGAACTCAGAGATAGATGTAGGTTTCATTTTTAGAAGGTACATACTATATACATTTTAACAGTGATTTATTTTGAAAACTTTTTAGATTAGTTTTACAGCTATATCAGAAAATTAATGATTGGTTATTTTATTTACTAAAGGCAATTAAAGCTGATATTTATGAAGTAATTGGTGAACTATCTCCAATTCAACACTAATATTTGGAGGATTTTCTTGCCATGCCGTATTAGTAGGAGAACATCATCAGACAGACATTTAAAATATTTAACTAAAACAAGAACGTTATGTATTTTGGATTTTGTGTTCAACAGCAAACATGTAATATTTTAACAAAACAAGAATATGATTTTTTGAGTCTAGTTAAACATCGAAGTTTTTTAAAATCAGGTTTGTTTTTGTTAAAATTGTTTTGAACTAAAATAGTTAATGAACTATTTAAAAAAAAAAACCAAAATTAAATATACGAGGTCAGCCAGGTCAACATGAGGATCTAAAAATACTAGCTTTTGCAGCTAACTTCATTTTCCTGTTCATTGTCTGGAAGGAAAAAAAACAAGCTTTCCTGCTTTTTCAGGTCGCAAGTGATCCTGGTCTTATTGACTGAACCATGTTAATGAAGTGCGGGTTCTCAATCATATGGAAAGGAGAGTTTGTTGCATTAAAAAATGGTCATTTTTTTCATCAGTTAACTCTTTTTGTAATCTGCTGGTGATTCTTCGGGTGATGTTGGCATGGGCACTCCACTCTGGGTGCTGGTGCGTCCTTGCACTAATGACCGAGATTTCTTCTAGCAGTCCCCTGCCACACCATGCCTCACGTGTGCACTGGCATCTTCTCGTGCCATTGGCATTCGTTAGGCACGCACCCGGTGTGGCACCTCAGTTCCTTCTCTATCATTCTCAGTAGCAGATGGCGCTTCCCTTCAGTTGCTCTTTCTTCACCTAAATTAGGGGGAAAAAAGTTCAAAGTTCCTCAGTTTTTCTCATTATCCAAGTTTGTCAACCCTTTCCACACCGAGAAGCTCCCATTACCACCCGAGCACCCCTTCTCCTCCCCCCCCAGTGCAGGAACATCTGTGGTCCTGCCAGGCCATGGATATTTCCAGCCCAAAGAGTCCTGGTTTAGGGAAGTACAACCGGTATAACAAAATCTAAAAACGTAAGTGTTTAAAAGTGAATAAAGGTATCAGCATTTTGGAATCGAAAGACTTTTTGTGCTCTGTTTTTCTGCTCAGTGAGATTGTTCTCACTGTTTTTTGTGCTTTCTTTGACAAATGAGAAAATGGGATAAATTTTAATTTGTTTCCTAGAGCCAAGATTTTAAATGCAGAACCTTTGTGGTTTTCAAGAGAACAGCTAAACATGTGTGTTAGTGCTTCTGTTAGCAATAGGGAGACAATGACAAACAGTTGTAATTAATCTTATTTCCACAGGAATATACTGTGCAATGCCAAACAGGTGCTAATATCTTATTATTTTGACAGATTTTTGACCTTTAGTTAATTCTTTATTGGTTGCTGATGTTAAGTGCTCATGGCAAGGGCATGATTGAAACACACTTTTCCTTTAGAATATAAAGAATTTACACTTAGTATCATTTGCTTTATTTTCATTTACACTTCTCAGAGTTTAAAAAAGTATCCAAGAAGATAATTTGTGATGAGAGATTAGTTACTGTGGAATTAAGTGTGACCTTGATTTTTATCTTCTTGCAATAATGCTGGCAGTGTCTTAAGAATATAATAATGGCCATACTGGGTCAGACCAAAGGTCCATCTAGCCCAGTATCCACTGACAGTGGCTAATGCCAGATGACCCAGAGGGAGGGAACACAACAGGTAATCATCATATGATCCCTCTCCTGTCATCCATTCCTAGACAAACAGAGGGTAGGGACACCATTCCTACCCATCCTGGCTAATAGCTATTGATGGAGCTAACTTCCATGAATCAATCTAGCTCTTTTTTTTAACATGGTTACAGTTCTAGTCTTCACAAAATCCTCTGGCAAGGAGTTGCACAGGTTGACTGTGTGCTGAGTGAAGAAAAACTTGCTTTTGTTTGTTTTAAACCTGCTGCCTATTAATTTCATTTGTTGACCCCTAGTTCTTATGTTGTGGGAATAAGTAAATAACTTTTCGTTATTCACTTTCTTCACATCAGTCATGATTTTATTAGACCTTGTCATATCCCCCCTTAGTCTCTTCTTTTCTAAGATAAAAAGTCCAAGTCTTTTTCATCTCTTTTCATATGGGACCCATTCTAGACTCCTAATAATTTTTGTTGCTCTTCTATGAACATTTTCCAGTGCCAATATATATTTTTTGAGATGAGGTGACCACATCTGTTCGCAGTATTCAAGATGTGGGCGTACCGTGGCTCTCTACAGAGGCAACAAGATATTCTCTGTCTTATTCTCTATCCCTTTTTAAAATTATTCTTAACATTCTATTTGATTTTTGGCTGTCACTGCACTTAGTGGATGTTTTTAGAGAACTATCCCCAATGACTCCAAGATCTCTATCTTGAGTAGTTGTAGCTAATACTTCTTCCCATCATATTGTATGTATAGATGGGATTATTTTTTCCAATGTGCATTACTTTAGATTTATCAACATTAAATTTCATTTGCCTTTTTGTTGCCCAGTCACTTAGTTTGGTGAAATCTTTTTGAAGCTTTTCACAGTCTGCTTTGGTCTTAACTATCTTGAGCAATCTGGTATCATCTGCAAATTTTGCCACCTCACTGTTTAGAATTTTTTTTGGGGGGAGGGGGCTGAAACAAAACATCAGTAGCTATCCAATATTTCATTGGAATAGCTGGGATTATCTTTTGCCCCATCCTTATTTTGAGTCCACTAGACCATACAATATCTACATTACAGTAGGCATTAAACTTTTCAGAGCTTTGAAAAGGTTTAATTTAATGAAAAGTTTGTTTTCCAATAGAATCTTAAACAATCTTTTCTTGAAAGTAATTGGGAGGCAATAAATCTTTTCGCCAGGTGAGCTACAGCGGTTACATGATTAGAGTAAATGAATTAGAATTGTCATGAAAACCTGTTTGTAGTAATTTTCAATTTATTTTAGTATTATGACCTAATATTGCTTGGAAAATGCACTTTTCAAATGAAAAGTAAGTATCTTTTATTCTAGGGGCAGACGGCTGTTACATTATATATAATGTAGAGGGCCATTGTTAAATTTCTGCAAGGGGGTTGCTGTAGTCTGCTTCAGAAAAGAAAAGCATCTGTAACTGTTAGGTCTTCTCTCCTTGTATTACTAGCTCAAGATTATTTGAATTGAAGATAAACTAGGAATTAGTATGGATTGCTAGCTAAATCTAATCATCTCAGGTGCAGTTTTTGCTAGTAAGGTGACCTGAGCAGACATTGGCACTTTTATGACATTCTCTGTGTCCAAGATTGTGTAGTCAGAATGTTGTGTGCTCATTCAAAAAGCTAAATGTTACACCGAACCTTCTATTTTCCATTATTTCTTTTAATAAAGTAATTTCCTCTGTGCTATAGCAGAATGGATGCGTTCATATTCTTATTTTACACTAAGCAACATCAGGAAGTGGGGTTCTTTGTAGAAGGTAATTCATTGAGAGCATTATTAATTTTCTTAATATAATTTATCAAGTGTAATCTGAAATTTGATGGTTTAGTCTTCACAGTGTTTCTTTTGGAAAACTGGAAATTTTTCCAACATAAATCTAGGGTTATGATCTTTTAAAATCTCAAACTATGCAGCTGAGACAGCGCCACTATTTTGGATGCAAAGCCTACGAGCTTCCAGTACAGTTGTTGATAATTCAGGTAATGGTGTACTTCCCTCTGTGTCCATGCTGAACCTGGGCGTCAGGTGTAGTGCATAATATGAGTTTGAAGTCTTCACTCATAACAGCTATTAAAGACCCTATAGTGCTTTTTTCAAGAAATGGAGGTGTTTACTCCAATTTCCTGAGCAAATTTAAACTTGGATTCTTGCATTCCATAACTTTAAAACCCCTCTCCATCAAGTGCTTGATGGATAAGGTGTTCCTGCATTATAGGAACATTACATCCTAGAGGTAGATGCATTTCAGTGGCAGGTCCTATAGTTCATATAAGCAAGACGGATGATGATCAATTATTTAAAAAAATCTTTTCAGTTTAAATCAGATTTTCAAATTTAAAAAAAATCATCAATAAAGCACTAAATTTCTCATTAAAAATCACACTTAAAATTAAATCTTATCACAAACGTGCTACACCTACATTTACGGTCTCATAAAAATGAATTAATGACTCTAGACCGTGCACCCTAACAACCAACTCTTGCTTTTTGAAAGTTTTGGGTTTTCAATTTCTGTTAGTCAGCAGACTAATGTGCAAAGACTGGATAGGATTGGTTTTTGTTCAGTGCGTATGTGGTGGTGGACCTGGGCCAAGCACAGCAGAGTTAGGTAAGATATTGTCTAAAGACAGAAAATAATATATAGGAAAGGATGGAGTGGAGTGGACTGGAAAAATAAAGGGAAGAACAACGTGGATCAACTTTGAAATGCATCATTCGTCAATACTCTCTCTTTGCTTTTTTGTATCTGGGTATTTTAACAAGTTAATTCCCAAGTTGTTTGTTATGTTTGCTATTGCTAGAATAAAAAGTTTAGCTTAGCTAATTCTTATGGCTTATTTAATTAGTTAACTAGGTTTAGAATTTGTCACTCAAGTGTACAGTACAGAAAGCTGCAGTAAGAGAAATCTAGTTGCTAGTTGCCACTGAGTGTCATTTTCTTATTTTTCATTACAAATACATTTCTCTTATTTTGGAATATCATCGCCACAGATCATAATAATGATCTCATAAGTCTATTCCCTATTTTCAGACATGTCAGTGGGAAACATTGATTTAAATCAATGATTTTTGGGGGGTGATTTAAATTGTGATTTAAATTTTCTTGATTTAAATCAATCCACCCTGTTTATAAGCATGACGTAAAGTGCTTTGAGGCTTTTCTAAATGAAAAGCACTATAGAATTATAACTTACTGCTTGATTTCCTGCTATACAAGACAGAATTTCTTGTTTTTGTATTATTTTTGTTTTTCTCCTACAGTTCTGGTCACAAAAGGAAATTCCTGCCTAAAATCGTTTACAACTTACTTTCTGATCGTGATCTGAAGAAGAAGCTAAAGGAATATGGGCTGTCTATCCAAGGAACCAGGCAGCAGCTCATTAAAAGGCATCAAGAATTTGTGCATATGCATAATGCTCAGTGTGATTCTTTAAATCCTAAATCAGGTAGGATGGCAAAGTTATGATGTTTTCTCCTTAAGTTCCTGATTCATTTTATGAAATGATCTCTCTCTGTATTGTAAGAAACTGAATTAACTCTCAGAACAGGAGAAAGACAGCATGGGGCCTTATGGGAGAATATGGGGTTTAGAAGAATTTGGCATTAATCATATTAAATATGACCTGTGAAGCTAAAATGGCAAATTTAGTTAAGACATGTAATAAGAGGGTATCCAGAACAAACAATTTGTAACTTAACTTTAGAAACAGCCCCAATAACTTTCTTCTTTTCCACTGAGATAAAATCCTCTGAAACGTTCTGGTTTGCTCAATAAATTCCAAAATGCTACTGATGCTGCATGTGAAGAATGATGTTGGGATGTCTCCGGATCAAATTCCCTGGGTCATCACTAGCAAGCTAGGAAATATCAGAGGATCTTAATGCCAGGGGAAAGGATTAATAATTATTTCTATGTTGAATTTCTCCTTGTCCTGTTCAGTGAGGCACTCTGTATCATTGGGTTTGGTTTCAAGTTTAGACTTAAAGAAGAGATGATGTAAAGCATGTGAAATTAATGAGTAAGAAAGTGCATTGCTATGGATATTTTCCCCCATCATTATAGATATGTAGCTTTGCTGCAGTGTAATTAACTGTAACCATAGATCTCTCTAAACAGTTTGCTTTGCTTTGTTGGGAAATGGAATTCATTCTAACTTCTAATGAAGTTACTTGGATAGGGTAAACATTCTTTAAGCAATAAACTACTGTCTGTCTGCTGTGTGATGAATTCTTTTTAGATAATGCCATCTATGGGCTATGAATGAAATGCAGCCAAGCCTTTCAATCTCTACAAGGGCATGTTGGCTCTCTTGGATTTCTTCTGGCTTTATAGGCAACGTGACCTTTGTTGTTTCTGAGTGATGCATGTGAGTTAGAGGGAAGCAACTGTATGTATCTGTTACATATACAAAATAATTGGTACAACAGTGTAGAAAGAATTTAGTGTATGTAGCTCAAGCCCCAAAAGTAATTGTAAAAAAGTAATTGGAAATAATCTTTCTGTAATTTATAAAAAGTTAATTCTCATGTTTTTTTCCCAAGACCAACTGTTTGCTAGGCACTTTTGGTTTGGAAAAGAAAAAGTAAGGTAACTTAACCATAAATCAGATGTCATGCACATAATTTCTCTTTAATAAAAACATGTACAATTTAATCTACTTAATTGAATTTTATTATTTGTATTGTCATGGTGCCTTGGATTCAATGTGCTGGGTGCTCTACAAACACAGAACAAAAAGACTGTTCCTGCCCCAAAGAGCTCAAAATCTAAAGTTATAAGGGAGGCAGTGGTACCCCCGCCACCAACTGCTTTGTGACTGGTATCTCAGGCCTGAAAATGTTTTTGCCTGAAACTATTAATCAGATTTGCATCATATTCATGAAGAAATTCAATATCCTGAAAAATGCATTTTTTAATAAATTTACTTTTCAGTTTGTGGCAGAGTAAAAAATGGAGCCCACATCCCATGTTTGTTCTGTGCTTTAACTACTAGTTCATCCATCCTTCCCAGGAGAATGAAAACACAGTTGCTTGCCCCATATTTTGAAAGAGAGGAAATAAAAAACATTATGGACATACTTTTCCCCTCAAAAAGAATGATGTTCTTCTAAAGCACCGGTTTTCAGCCTGTAGAGTTGGGAATGAGAATGAGGGGAGGTAGGGAGCACCAAGTTTTTCCCCATATTGCTTAATGAGAAGGCATGCTGGCTGGTTCTGATAGGGAAGGTAAAGACTGAGAATATTGTCCTTAAATTGAATTAAAGTTTGTTTTATGCTAGTCCTTTAGGATTGTCCCAAATCTATAGTTCAGAAATGACTGATGGCAAATTTATAATTTTATATATTAAAAACATCTGCCTTTTAATCAGTGTATACCTGTATTGCATGCCACCTAAATACCTGGAAAAATGTTAAACTCCAATGTAAGATCTCATGCACAGATATAATGTGTGCCGGAATAGAAACTGATGTAACACTGGTTGCAGCAATATGTTTGTTAAATTTGAGCACAACCCCAGATTACGTTATATTCTGATGACAGCACCAGTCAAGAAAAACAGTGACTTAAATCGAGGAGAAGCTACTTTTTTTATTGGTGTCTTTTAAAATTGATCTATCTAGTGACTATCAGTGTAATTTAAGCTAGTTTTAATTTAAAGGCCAAATTCAGCAATGGCAGTAGTGGGTTACAGCTCCCTCTGAAGTCTTGGTGAGCTATGTCCATGTACATTAACTTGTCTTGCTGATAATCAGTTCAGGGTTACACACAACACATAGCAAAACTTTTTATTTTTATGCATACTTTTAATTCAGACTAAACATAAAAAATGCACTGATGATTATAGAAAAAGAAGGATCTGATTTTCATTTCAATACCTGGGTAGCAATTGACTTCAGTGGAGTTACTCTGCTTGTATCCTGTAGCGGAGAATCTGGATGGTTTAGATGTGTCTTGTAAAATGCAATAGTTAGCAATTATGGGCGAATTGGGGGAATCTATAAATATATAGAGAATTGCCTCCCTTCTTTCAAAAATGTTTCCCATCCATCCTTTCCTACAAATAAAATTCAAAGAACTCTTTTGTAACTAAGAATGTTAAACCTACAGGAAAATGTTACGAACAGAAAACTTATTCTGAGATGTGTGCTGCATTCTTAATTAACAGGTCTGTTCCCAGTGTATATTTCAAGTCACATCTGTTTGTTTTTCTGACAAAAAAGAATTCCTCCTTCTTTTTACTTCTGCTAGCACAGCATAGCCAATAAAACTATTGGAGAGTGAAGTGGATTTTAGTCTGGCTTAGGCATCATGAAAGAGAATCTTTAAGTTTCAGTAAGAGAATGTTTTACTGGTGAAGGTGTGTGAGCCAGAAAGAACACAGCTTGACTTTAAATTCCAGGATAAGTCTGCAGTGCTGGCAGATAGTTTAAGGGAAAAAAATAAATAATTGAGCAAGCTAAAATCTTGGGATCCCACAATGCTATTTTTTCAGACTATAAGCACCCTTCAACTTATTTGTTTTCCATTACTGCATATGCTGGGAGCAGAGTTTAAATTGCCAGAAGGAAGATGTATCTTAAAATAATAATAGCTGACCTGATTCTCAGTATACTGAACAAAATTATCAGCTCTTTGCTAGAGAAGCACAGATCTAAAGTAATGAGAGAGGCTATTTCACAAAAAAGAAAAAAAATTGTGAATGATAGTGAGTGCTAAAGAAAGTGCCCCCCAAAACTAAGGGCAGGTCTACAGTACGGATTTAAGTTGATCTAAGCTACAAAATTTGCTGGTTTGGCACACCCCTACTACCAACGCTTCAGTGCTGCAATGGAAAAGCCAGACAGGGCTTAACGGCCCATTAGCTGGTATGGTGGCTTGTTAATTGGCTTGGCCTTCCTGGGGACACTCCACACTGCTACTGACTCATGAACACTGTAGATTCAGGTGACCTGGTCACCTGATAGTAACCAACTCTTTGGTCTGATGAGCTATTTCACAGGGAGTAGGGTGAGGGGAATCAAATAAAGCAGGGATAGGGAACCTTTTATGGGTTGAGCGCCACTAAAATTATAGAAAAATTAGTTGAGGGCCGCGCACAAAAACCCCTCACTGACGTGCCCGACTGAGGAGAAGAAAGACACTCTCCACATTCCCCTTGCACACCAGAGCATGAGGGGCCCAACCTAGTAGATTTTGGGTGCTCCAGCACTATGATGGGGGCAGCAGAAGGGCTGGAGAGCCAGTGCAGGCTCCCCAATGCTAGGGGAGGGGGACTGAGCCTCAGGGGCCGGGCCCAGGCAAGCTGGGGGGCCACATGCAGCCTCCGGGCCTGAGGTTCCCCGCTCCTGAAATAAAGGTTTGCTATTGTATGAAAATTCTATATACAGGAGGGAAGGAAAATGAGTGTCTTCAGCTGACTTTTTCTCTGCCTCCCCATGACAAAGGGATACTTGAATACACCTAGAAACAAAAGGACTATAATTGAAGGGTGATAGAAATGTAGCCGTGTTAGTCCGGTGTAGCTGAAACAAAAAACAGGACTGAGGAAGTGGGTCTGGCCCATGAAAGCTCATCACCTAATAAACCATCTTGTTAGTCTTTAAAGTGCTACATAGTCCTGTTTTTTCTGATAATTGAAGAGTGTGTGTGTGTGTGTGTGGGGGGGGGGGAATTGCAGGACCGAGGCCAAGAGACCCCCTGATCCATGAAGGATTTTACCTAAAGTAATAACGAGGGTGAGAAATAGTTATTCATAACCAGTTCTTAGTAAATCTATCTTAGATTACATGCTTTGTATTATTTTCTTAGTAATTTCTTTGTTCTGTTTTCTACCTCTTTGACCACATAAAATCCACTTTTTCATAGTTATTCATAGTTAATAAATTTTGTAATTACTAACTGTGTAGGGGGGTGGGAGGGAGAAGAGGCTATGTATTACTTTCTTTCATATCGAAGAAGGAGGCAAACTTTATTTAATTTTGGGTTTGTACACCAAAGAGTGTGTGTGAACATCTGGGTGCTGATGTAATAAATCCCTCAAGTGAATCCTAGACCTGATCTCAGTGTCTGTATCTGCAGCTGAGTGTGGCCTTCCCTGTGGGTTTTCCTAGAGTAGGCTGGAGAGCTTGGTTCAACGAGAACAGATAAAAGGGGGCCCAGGCTAGCAGAAAAAAGAGGGAATGCAGTGGTGTCTAAGAACCTCAGATGACATCCCCGAGGTCCTAATAGAATCACAGAGCTGGAATGCACCTCAGGAGGTCTTCAAGTCCAACCCCCTGCCCAAAGCAGGACCAATCCCAACTAAATAACCCAGCCAGGGATTTGTCAAGATGAGACTTTAAAAACTTCTAGGGATGGAGATTCCACCACCTCCCTAGGTAATCCCTTCCAGTACTTCACCACCCTCCTAGTGAAATAGTTTTTCCTAATATCCAACCTAGACCTCCCCCACTGTGACTTGAGGCCATTGCTCCTTGTTCTGCCATCTGTCACTACTGAGAACAACCTCTCTCCATCCTCTTTGGAGCCTCCCTTCAGGAAGTTAAAGGCTGCTATCAAATCCCCCCTGACTCTTCTCTCCATCAAAATCCATCATAGCTGGACCCCAGCTTGGCCAGGGGTATGCCTCCAACTCTTAGGAGAGGGAGGGGATCTTGGTTTTTCCTAGGGCTCTCATTGTCAAGTTTGCGACACACTTTAAAACAAAGACCTTGCAGAGTCCCATTGGCCCTGATCTTGTTCTTGTGCATCCAGGTACCACTCTCCCGACTTGGACTACCCCACTGAGCTGCCCACAGCAAGATTGCCCCACACAGCACCCTTTCACCCCGTACTTGAATCCTGCTGAACTGAGCCTGCCTGCTTTCACCTGGAGGGGAGAGAAAGCATCCTGGGAATTTTGAGGCAGGTCTGGGCCTTGTACAGTGTCAGGGTTGGGTGCAGCCTCACTGCCGAGTCCATGTCCCGGAGAGAGATGATGGGGGATGATGCAGGTGATCTTCCATCTTCAAGCAGCCAGCGCTTGTGCTCCTCACTGCTATGGTGGTTCCTCAACATTGACAGATTAACAAATAGGCAGAATTTTGCAGAATTTTAAAAAGTTGACACTTTTTTCATTTTTATTTTTCATTTTTGAGTCTCAGACGATAGCAGCCAGCTCTCTGCTGTGAAATAAAGACCATGGAAGACTCATAGTTGGGACTGTCACTCTGGAATGAGTGGAGGGCCTCCACTGCAAGCCATGTGTGGCTATCAGTGCCTCACAATGCCACAATTCGGTTGGTACAAAAGCTCCTTGTGAGCATATGCTCCACCAGCAGGAGGGAGAATAGCATGGATACCAACAGCTGATGGAATTACTGCAGTAGCTGTAAGTTGACCTAAATTAAGTCAACTTAGTTTTGTACTGTAGACAAGTCCTTAGGCTAGTGGCTCATAAAGTGTAGTCCACAGTGGTCCTGACCATCTTGCAGGTGGGCTGCAGTCTTGAGGCTTGCCCTCTGACCCCTTGCAATGGGGAGCCTGTACTGGTACTCCAGGCCCACCCCCGTGTGCGGTTGGGGCACCAGCACTGGCTTAGAGCCTCGCGAGCTGGGTCGAGCTTGCAGGGGAAGGAAGCAGCTCCATGCGTTGCCACTGCCACTCCCCCTGCCCCCAGCTAGGGGAATGGCAGCATAGGAAACCACTTGACTGAAGGTTTTTGCCGCTGCTCACAGCCAATGGGAGCTGCAGGGGACGGTGCTTGGGAGCGATGGGGTAGATGGAGCCAGGTAAGCACTCTCCAAACCCCTCATGCCCAAACCCTGCACTCCTACCGCGCTCTTGAACCCTGTCTCCCACCCAGACCATGCACCCTCACTCCCACCCTGCACCTATTTTGTCGTCATGGGTGGTTAGCTGGTGGTCCACAGAAAAGTCTGTGTTAAGGATGGTGGTCTGCGGCCAAATAGTTTGAGAACCACTGCCTTAGACACAAATAGGTTAAGTCACTCACTCACTGCTTACACCTGGGCTGTGTCTAGACTGGCAAGTTTTTCCGCAAAAGCAATTGCTTTTGCGGAAAAACTTGCCAGCTGTCTATACTGGCCGCTTGAATTTCCGCAAGAACACTGACTTCCTACTGCCTGAAATCAGTGTTTCTTGAGGAAATACTATGCTGCTCCCGTTCGGGCAAAAGTCCCTTTTGCGCAAAAGGGCCAGTGTAGACAGCTCAGATTTGTTTTGCGCAAAAAAGCCCCGATCGGAAAAATGGTGATCGGGGCTTTTTTGCGCAAAAGTGCGTCTAAATTGGCACTGACGCTTTTCCGCAAAAAGTGCTTTTGCGGAAAAGTGTCCGTGCCAATCTAGACACTCTTTTCCGCAAATGCTTTTAACAGAAAACTTTTCCGTTAAAAGCATTTGCGGAAAATCATGCCAGTCTAGATGTAGCCCTGGTGTGCCTGGAGGGGAGAGAAAGCATCCAGGGAAGTTTGAGGCAGGTCTGGGCCTTGTACAGTGTCAGGGTTGGGTGCAGCCTCACTGCCAAGTCTATGTCCCGAGAGAGATGATGGGGCTGCAGTAAAGCGGCTGTGGACTGGAAAACAAAATCCTGAAAACCTGACTCTTCTGTGACCACTAGACTGCACTGTGTTTGAGAATATAATTACTGTTTTATTCAGTGTGTAGTGTAAAAAATGTACTCTTGTTTCAAAATAATGTCAAATAGCAAAAGGGTAAACTTGTCAATTAAATGTTTCTATAATTTTGATGAGTAATATCTTTATATTTCTAAGTATTTTTAAAGATTTTTATCAATTTTAAACTTTCTGGATTGCACAAAAGTATGGATTGTAATCTTTTTTTCTATTTATTTAGATGTTTAGAATTGCAGGAAACTATAAGGGGTCAAAATATTTAATCACAGGAGATCTTGAAATTCAAAAAGTTAAGGCTCTTAACCATTAAAACACGTATTGTCAACATCACATGTCAAAATATACAGAGTAAAAAACTCAGTTTGACACATCCAGTGCTTCTGCTGGTTTTTCCTTTTGTTCCTTACTTTATGCAAGCTACTATATATTTGACAGGGCTTGTCTGTTTTTTCAAGAACTCCTCCTAAACGGTAAAAGCCAGGACTACTAAATTCAGTATACAGTTTCCTCTTATCATAGTTTAAAGTCAGATAAGAATTTGGTTGTGCCAGGAAAATGGGATGTGTCTGGGATGGAATTGTTTCAAATAAAACCAAACAAAGCTTTTTCTTTTCCCCTCCCTACCCCATTTGTATGGGAACATTGCTGGTTGCTTCGCTTCATCAGGGAATGAGGGGAAAGCACATATTTTTCTGTATTCCTCACTCTGCCTGGGGAACACAGGGGGCAGATAAACCTGGACCTGCCTCATCTGGGGGATGTGTACTCCTCCCTCAGCTGTACCCTCTGGAGCTATAGCGGCCATGGACAGGTGCTTTTCACCTGGTCTCAAACTGTTGCGATAAGACATGACTGGGGTAGTCCTCTCGCCCAAGGACAGCCTGCATCTTGAACCTTTCATCCCCAGCCCCTCCTCAGAACAGCGATTGAAATGGAACATGGACATTTTCATTTTATTTTCCAAAAACCAAAAATTAATTAAGGACCCGAGCAACACCCAGAAAATCTTCTAAGTATTGACTAAGAGTAAAATACTTAAGAGCCTAAATGATTTAGGAGTCTAAGTTCCACTGACTTTCAGTTAAATATAAGCATATAAATGGCTAAATCCATTTTAAAGATGGGACTTGGGTGCCTTTTTATAAACTTCATCCTAAATCTTCGGGAACAATATATTGTAATACTCAATATTTAACATCTGTATACTTGCAGTTAATTTTAAAATGGAGTTTGATTAGAGCAAGCGTCCTTTAATTATGGCAGTTCAGAATCAGCTCCATCTTTAAGGTATGAAGGATTGGCCTTTAGATTAGGATTAAAACTGCCAATAATCATTGATTATTAGTTTCCAGGTTCAGCATAACTCTTCAGAGGACAATTGTATCTGCTATAATATTTTTACCAACTTTTTTAAAAGATACAAAATGTTTTGTAGTGAATTGACAGAAAATGGTGGTAAGTAGAGAACGAATGCAATTGTGTGAGGTTTAGACAGAGAATTGAGGCTACATCTAGACAATGGACCCGGCCGTGTCTAAGGAATGCGTTTGCTCTTCCGCTTTTTTTCATGGAAGAGCAAACATGCTCTTTTGGGGAGCCCTGTATACCTCATTTCATGAGGCATAAGGGCTTTGCCGAAATTTGGCTCCGTCTAGATAGGGCCAAACGGCGAAAAAGCTACGCAAAATGCAGAGCAGATTTTGTGTTGCTTTTTTCACAAAAATGTCACAGTCTAGACCTAGCCTAAGAGAGGACAAGCAGGAGCATAGGCATAGAAGGAAGTGAGGTTTTTACTGGTGTAGGGTTTGTTAAGAAAGTGATATAAGACAGTAAATCCATGGTATTCCCATTTTTTGAATACTGAATGCAGATGTGATCCCTTCATCTCAAAAAAGATATCTTGGAATTAGAAAAAGTTTAGAAAAGGGCAACAAAAATGTTTAGGGGTATGGAATGGCTGCTATATGAAGAGAGATGAGTAAAACTGGGATTTTTCATCTTGGAAAAGAGGTGCCTAAGGGGGGATATGATAGAAGTCTATAAAATCATGACTGGTATGGAAAAAGTGAATAAAGAAGAGTTATTTACTCCTTTCTATAACACAAGAACTAGAGGTCAGCAAATGAAATGAATAGGTAACATGTTTAAAACAAACAAAAGGAAGTATTTCTTCATGCAACACAGAGTCATCCTGTGAAAGTTTTTGCCAAAGGATGCTGTGAAGGCCAAGACTGTAACAGGGTTCAGAAAAGAGCTAGATAAATTCATGGATAGGTCCATCAATGGCTATTATCCAGGTTTGGCAGGGATGATGTCCCTAGCCTCTGTTTGTCAGATGCTGGGACACTGTTGATTCCCTCTGAGGTACCTGACATTGGCTTCTGTCAGAAGACATAATACTGAGCTTTGGTCTGACCCACTATGGCCATTCTTCTCTCTCTCTCTCTGTCTCTCTCTCTCTCAGATATATATATAAAAACATTTCCTGTGGGACAACAGAATGACGTCATCAGCGCCCATGTACTGCCACCATGGCCCACCTTCACCTCTGTCCTTAGCCACTTACTGTGGCCATCCTTGGTGCTGTCCCCTCTGGGCATGGGCTACTCCAGCTCTGGCTCCCGTTTCATACCCGGGAGGGCTGTGCCACTGAGGAAGAGCTGCTGGGGTTGGGTCCCCCATACCTCTCCTGGCTGCCCTTCATCCCCTCTGTCATCCGAGCCCAACCCCTGTCCCCTGGGCTGAGCCACATCCCCTCCGCCATCCGAGCCCCCAATATGTTTCTGCTTTATTCATTGGTAAATGTAGCATTGGCATGCCCCAAGTTGTTGTCTGCTGGCAGCACAATGCAGCTCCAATCTGTTTAGTCTCTCTTCACACACAACCTTTCTAGGTCTCTAATCATTTTCACTGCCTGGGTTGCAAATCTCTCCATGTCTTTTTGGAGGTAGGGTGACCAAAAGTGAACACAGCCAGCACTGCAGGTGAAGGCAAACTCTCAACGTATATAATGGCATGAAAATTAATGTTCTCAATTGTAGTTAACTCAAGCTATTAATGCAAAACAAATTAGTTAGATTTTAAAAAGCAGTGGCAGGCAATGCCTGAGCTACGGTGCTAGGAGCCGCGTGAAAGCACATAAGTGGTCCCCACCCCAACTTCTCCTCACTCACTGCCCTGCCAAGACCCTGCACCTCCAGCCCCCTCACTCATGTCCCCCAAAGCTGACACCCCACACCTCAGCCCACTCCTGTCCCCTTCCCCTGCTCTTGCACCGTCCCCCTGGTCAGATACCTACCCCAGCCCACTCTTTCCCCCTCCCCCCTGTCCAGATACCAACCCCCAGAGGGGAGGTGGGTTGGTGAGTGTAGTGGGCGGAGGGGGTGGGGGAAGGAGCCCCCTAGTGTTCTTTTAAAAAATGCAACCAATTCCCCTTGAGGCAAGTGCTGCAGTACTAATAGTTTCTGTGTTACAGTTCTAGGGTTCTGGGTGTTACACTTTTCTAAGGGTGATTTTCACAAATTATAGTGAAGTAGCACAACATTTTTTTCTGTGTACTTTCCCCAGTGGAGTGAAATGAATACTGTGTACTTTAGGTAGCAGTCCATAAATGATGTACTGCTTCTGTTACCAAGTTTTGATTCAATGTGCTTCTTATAAAGCTGGAATATTAAATCCTAGGATTTATAATGGAAATATTAATTCATCCTCAACTATAGCAATGCTGCTAGGGCCATTGTGAAATAAGGATAGCTGAATTACAGAAAAAGCATATGTCAAATTCCTGGATTATGGCTTAAACCCAGTTCTGTCCAGTTTTTATTCCTATATAATTTAAGGTTTTTTATTCTCTGACCAAACTGTGAACATTTAGCTTCAGAGGGGTAGCTGAGTTAGTCTGTAACAGGAAAAACTTAAAAAACAACTAATAGTCTGGTAGCACTTGAAAGACTAACAAAATATGTAGATGGTATCATGAGCTTTCGTGGGCATAGCCCACTTCTTCTGTTAAATTTAAAAAAAATAGTCTGGTAGCATTTTAAAGACTTTCTTGTGAACACTTAGTTGTCTCATGAATGTATTCATTTTTATACATGTGTGATGGATCAGACCAGGTCTGGGCATGGCTGAGGGCGTCCACTCAGGGTGAATTGCTCAAATTCACGGCTCTTTACAGCCCCAGACTGGGGACCTTCCCCAAAAGGCCACAAATCAGTCACACTGAGCGCTTCAGTTGCCAGTCTGGCCAGCAAGAAGCCTCACAAGCAAAACCCCTCTGACACTCCAGCTCTTCCTGTGCCCCAATCAGCCCCGGGCATAACACACAGGTGAGGGGTTACAGAACCCAATCTCACCTACCCTTAACGGGTTCTTCCAGTCCCAAGAAACCAGCCACAGTTCCCAGATCAATTTACGCTCTGGCTCTTACCCACAAGATCACACTGAGCAAATCCTTTAGAATGTAAAATCTAAAGGTTTATTACTATAAGGAAGAAAAGCATGTTAAAATATATTACATTGTTACATTGTTATTATATTATATTGTTAAAATATATTACATGCAGTTCTCAATACAGGCTCGTAGCAGAGATGTTATAAACTGCTATCTTAAAAGTCTCTGATGTACATCCTAGGTCAGGATGGGTCCACGGTTCTTCCCAGTTTGTTGTTCCCTGCAAGGCTGCATCTGGGATTAGGAGCTGAACTCAAGACGAGATGGAGATTGCCACGTGGCATTTACATGCCTCTCCTGGCATCTTCCTGGCCATAGTAGGCCACATGGTTCAGGGATCTATCCTTGTTTCACATGCTTGCAGCCATTATGCCCTGGCTAGTTTGCAGGTAGCCAGATACATTCCTTCAGGTGTGTCTTTGGCATTTAGAGATCTATTGTCCATGGAGCCTCACTAATTAGCATAGACATTGAACAAACATTTCTGGCACATTGCTCTGACTCAGAGAATTTTCCACCATCAACCCAGAGTACATATTTATAATTCCACATACAGATATTATACAAGTACGTGTATGGCATATACAGAATCAGTAGAACATAAGCTTTCACATGAAACCTCACATGGCCCCCTTTGTACCGACTTTTGGGGCAAACACCCTACTCCCATGGGTGCAGCAATGATCCTTAAAATTCAATAATGTGACAACATGTACATAGTTTTCCGATGGCTCTACAGATATACAGGCAGTCCCCGAGTTACGCGGATCTGTCGGATCCGCAGTTACGAACGGGGCTTTTCTCCCCCCGGAGGACTGGAGCTGCGGGACGCCCAGATGCGCTGCAGTCCCGCCGCCCATGTCCTCCGGGGCGAGAAAAGCTGCTCAACGTCTCCCTGGTCTGCTGGGGGGGGGGGAGTACCCCCCAGCAGACCAGGGAGACGCGGAGCAAAGCCGCGGAGCACACCCGCAGCGGGACAGCCCGGGCGCGCCTGGGCTGTCCCGCTGCGGGCGTGCTCCGCGGCTTTGCTCCCCGTCTCCCTGGTCAGCAGATCAGGGAGACGGAGCAAAGCCGTGGAGGATGCGGGCGGTCCCGCCACCCGCGTCTCCCTGGTCTGCTGGGGGGGGGGTGGTGCAGCTAGTGCCCCCTCTCCCCCCAGCAGACCAGGCTTTTCTTGCCTACGCCTGGGGTAGAGCAGCTGGGGCGCTGCCGGGTTGGTCCCACAGCGCTGCTCCTCGCGCTACTGTACCAACCCGGCAGCACCCCAGCTGCTCTGCCCCAGGCGTCCTGATTCAGCCGCTGCCGGTCAGTTTCAGCAGTGGCTGACTCAGGACACCTGGGGCAGAGCAGCTGGGGTGCTGCTGGGTTGCTCCAGTAGCGCCGAGGAGCAGCGCTACGGGAGCAACCCAGCAGCACCCCAGCTGCTCTGCCCCAGGTGTCCCCAAGTCAGCCGCTGCTGAAACTGACCAGGGGCTGACTACAGGAAGCCCAAGGCAGAGTTGCTCTGCCCCGGGCTTCCTGGAATCAGCCGCTGATCAGTTTCAGCAGCAGCTGACTTGGGGACGCCTGGGTTTCTTAAGTTGAATCCGTATGTAAGTCAGAACTGGCGTCCAGATTCAGCTGCTGTTGAAACTGATCAGTTTCAGCAGCGGCTGACGCCAGTTCCGACTTACATACAGATTCAACTTAAGAACAAACCTACAGTCCCTATCTTGTACGTAACCCGGGGACTGGCTGTATTTAGGTGTAGCGATATATTCGTAATTTAAATGACAAAATAAATTACATAAAGTATTGCATAGCTCTAGTTATGTCTTAAATGTTAATAAGCCGAAATATGTCTAATTGTTATCTTGAGATGTATCTGATTTAATTCTGACCATAATAATATGGTCTTTCTTTGGTCTATGGGTTTTGGATCTGCACCACAGGCAGTTTTCTTTTCCATCTGGAATATAGTCCTAAAAAGAATATAAACAACGTATTTCACATTCACAGTTGAATCTTTCATTTAAATATGTACTATAAAATGGAGACTTTGTACAAATATTAGATCATTATGATATATGCTGGTACAGCTTCTAATGAAAATCTGATCTATCTATGTCTTTCTGCCTCCCCCCTTCTGTCTCACTCTCTCACTCACACACACACACACACACACACACACACACACACGAAAGAGAGAGAGAGAGAGAGAAAAAAAAAAAGAAAGAAAGAAAGAAAGAATGACCTGGGATTGGTGAGGAGCCATCTGAAAGCAAGCACCGTGTAACTTTCCTCAGGGCAGTTGTGCTAGGACTCAGACTTTGACCTTATGTTCTGTTCCTGAGTCCTGTGTACAGACCACTAATATTACTGAACTGTTGCAAATTATGGTTTTGTGCTGTTACCAAATGACTACTAGACTACTGGGATAAGCCTGTTATATTTTGTTTTCACTTGTGACTCAAATCTGGATTTCAGACTGAGTATCTGGAGGTGAAAGATGAATGCATTTAGCCCTGAATATCATTTAACCTCAGGACATTTATTTCCAATGCTGTTTTATTCTTTATCTTAACTGCCATCTTATGGTTCTACCATTTATAATGCTTGTTGTTATTAACAGTTGCTGAAATAGTGAAAGAGCTTGAAAACAATGAGAGAACTCGGACTCAGCTTGAATTCAATAAAGCTGGTGAAAATGTAAGTTTATTATCTCCGTACCAAAATAATTGTGGAATGTGACAAGAAGCATTTTTACATATTTCTTCTGGGGATGTAAGTAGTTAAATGGTTAACCAGTTACCCAGTAAGCATAAGCCTTAGTGACATTCTTACCAGGTAACTGGTTAACCAGAGGGCCCCACCAGTAGAAGGAAAGGACTCCAGAGTCTGTGAGGCCAAAGCAGCCCCCAGCCCGCAAGGTTGTCACAGCAGAGTGGGGCTGGGCTGCAGCAGCTTCTGCTGTCCTCAGTGCAGCAGGGTCGTCCCAGAGCTGCCCTGGTAGTTAACCAGTTAAACCAGTGGTCTCCAACCCAAGAATACTTTTTAAATGTAAGGACAAGCCAAGATCTACCCCATCCCTTCCCCAAGGCTCCATCACTTCCTTGAATCCCCGCTCTCTCCATTCCTCTCCTCTCCATCACTTCCTGTCCCCAGCCCTTACTCACACTCACCGGGTTGAAACAGGAGGTGCGGGCTCTGGGGTGCGAATTAGGGATTTGGATGTGGGAAGGGGTGAGAAGTACAAGCTCTGGGAGGGAATTTGAGTCCAGGAGGAGGTGAAAAGGGGATGCTGGCTCAGGGAGGGGGCTCCAGGCTGGAGAGTGGTGGGGTCAGGTGAAGGGTTGGGGTGCCGAGCAAGCCATAGGCTTGTGGATGTGAGGGTGCAGGAGTTTGGGTTGGGGTGCATGAGGGGCTCAGGGCAGGGAGGTTGGGAATACGATGGGCTAGGGACACAGATTTTCAGTGTGTGGATGGTGAAGGAGTGTTGTGGCAGAAGACTGGGGATGTGGGGGTGCAGGAGTTTGGGGATGTGAGGGGCTCAGGACAGGGGATTCAGGTATATGATGGGCTCAGGGTTGGGTTCTGTGGGAGGTGCAGAAGTGTTATGATGCTGTGGCCAGATGGGGGCTTGGTCCCAATTGGGGGCTTGTTGGCCAGGCCTCATTTTTAAATAAAATATTATTTCCAACATAAAAAGTGTAAGCATTGTCTTTATTTATGGGAGGGCCGGGGGAACCTGTTTTGGGTCAGGTGTCACTGACCCACAGAAAAATCAATTGGGGAACACACAAGTGAAATGCAAAAAAAAAAAAAACAACCCTCAAACCTCCCAAGCCTCACTGATGTGGCCCCAACTCACCTGGCACTCCATCCCTCTGGGGGTGGTGGAAAGGTAGGTAGGACTGAGGGTCAAGGCTTCAGGCCAGATTAACTTTTCTGAGTTCCAGGGTCAGTGGAATTTGTGGGCTCCTCTACACTCTGAGGTGGGACCAGAAATGAGGGATCCAGTGTGCGGGACAGGACTGCCAGTGAGTGGGGGTAGGGATGGGGGTGCAGAATCTGGGTGGAAAATAGGGTACAGGAGCAAGGTGGGGGTAGGTGACCAGGAGGGGAGAGGGCAGGAGCAGGGTGCTGGATGCTGTATGGCCAGGGGGTAGGAGCAGGGTGCTGGTGGGTGTCTAGCCACGAGTAAGGGGGAGGGTGCTGGATGGGGGTCTTGGCAGGAGCAAGGTGCTAATGGAGATCTGGTTGGGGGTAAGGATGTTAAATTGTGGTTAATTGACTAGTCAAGTAGTTGATGGAATTTTCATTGACTGGTCGATAGGCACTTCTGCATTCCTCCTTTGAAATGTACAAGAGCCCAGGAGGGGCTCTTGTACATTTCAAAGGGGGAATGCAGAACTCTGCGTGCAGCCCGGGGCCAGTGGGCAGGGGCTGCTCACTGGCTGCTCCTCCCCTCCCCACAACAGCCAGCATGCTTCCTGAGGCACCGGCTCTGGCGTGCAGCTGCAGGACTTCCTTCCCCATGTTGCCTGCTTTCCTGTGACAGCTGGTTTGGGGGAGCAGGCAGGCAGCATGGGGAAGGAAGTCCTGCAGCTGCACGCCAGAGCCGGTGCCTCAGGAAGCATGCTGGCTGTTGTGTGGAGGGGAGGAGCAGCACGTGTTTCCTGAGACACCGGATCTGGTGCACAGCCATGGGACTCCCCCTCTCCCCCCCATGCTGCAGGAAGTGGGCGCGGGCTCCGTCTTGGGGGTGGGAAGAACGAGGGGAGCTGGGAACACCTCTTGATCGAGTGGTTGTGCCCCCACAATTGACCAGTCGAACGCAATCAACGGGTTGGTGACCATAGAGTTAAAGAAATTATTTAACTGGTTAACTGTTTTGTATGGTTTTTACACACGTGGTTTCTTCATTGAAGGAATTGGAGTTCCTGTCAATGTACTAAAATATTCAACTGGAAAACCACTTATGTCTGGGGCTAAATCCTACCCAACTCAATCCTTCTCTGAAGGAAGAGGGAATCATGCTGTTAGTGGTACTTCTAACATGCGAGCTCTTTTGGTACATATCAGGATGGCTTGCGGGAGCAGGCTATATGGTGCCCAGATGCTACATTTCCTTTAAATTTAAATTAACCTTTAGTAGCATATTTAAGATTTGTGTGGGTTTTTAAACAACTAGGCTACGTCTAGACTGGCTTGATTTTCCGCAAATGCTTTTAACGGAAAAGTTTTCCGTTAAAAGCATTTGCAGAAAAGAGCATCTAGAATGGCACGGACACTTTTCCGCAAAAGCACTTTTTGTGGAAAAGCGTCCGTGCCAATCTAGACGCGCTTTTGCGCAAAAAAGCCCCGATCGCCATTTCCGCGATCGGGGCTTTTTTGCGCAAAACAAATCTGAGCTGTCTACACTGGCCCTTTTGCGCAAAAACTTTCATAGAATCATAGAACCGGAAGAGACCTCAGAAGGTCATCAAGTCCAGCCCCCTGCTCTAGGCAGGACCAATTCCAACTAAATCAACCCGGCCAGGTTTTTGTCAAGCCGAGACTTAAACACCTCTAGGGATGGAGACTCCACTACTTCCCTAGGTAACCCATTCCAGTGCTTCACCACCCTCCTAGTGAAATAGTTTTTCCTAATATCCAACCCGGACCTCTCCCACCACAACTTGAGACCATTGCTCCTTGTTCTGCCATCTGTCACTACTGAGAACAGCCTCTCTCCATCCTCTTTGGAACCTCCCTTCAGGAAGTTGAAGGCTGCTATCAAATCCCCCCTCACTCTTCGCTTCTGCAGACTAAACAGACCCAAGTCCCTCAGCCTCTCCTCATAAGTCATATGCTCCACATCCTTTTTGTAGTGGGGGGCCCAGAACTGGACACAATACTCCAGATGTGGCCTCACCAAAGTCGAATAAAGGGGAATGATGACATCTCTGGATCTGCTGGCAATGCTCCTCTTAATGCAACCTAATATGCCATTAGCCTTCTTGGCTACAGGGGCACACTGTTGACTCATATCTAGCTTCTCATCCACTGTAACCCCCAGGTCCTTTTCTGTAGAACTACTACTTAACCGGTTGGTCCCCAGCTTGTAACTATGCTTGGGATTCTTCTGTCCCAAGTGCAGGACTCTACACTTGTCCTTGTTGAACCTCATCAGATTTCTTGTGGCCCAATCCTCCAATTTGTCTGTCATTCTGTATCCTATCTCTGCCCTTAAGCGTATCTATCTCTCCCCCCAGCTTAGTGTCATCCGCAAACTTGCTGAGGGTGTAATCCATCCCCTCATCCAGATCATTAATAAAGATATTGAACAAAACCGGTCCTAGAACCGAACTTTGGGGCACTCCGCTAGAAAACCGACTGCCATCCTGACATTGAGCCATTGATCACTACCCGCTGGGCCCAGCCTTCTAGCCATCTTTCTATCCATCTTACCGTCCATTTATCCAATCCACAATCCGTTAACTTGCTGGCAAGAATATTGTGGGAGACTGTATCAAAAGCCTTGCTAAAGTCAAGGTATATAACATCCACTGATTTCCCCATGTCCACCGAGCCAGTTACCTCATCATAGAAGCTAATCAGATTGGTCAGGCACGACTTGCCCTTCGTGAATCCATGCTGACTATTCCTAATCACTTTCCTCTCATCCAAGTGCCTCAATATGGATTCCTTAAGGATCCCTTCCATGATTTTTCCAGGAACCGAGGTAAGACTGACCGGCCTATAGTTCCCTGGATCATCCTTCTTCCCTTTTTTTGAAGGACTTTTGCCCGAACGGGAGCAGCACAGTATTTCCGCAAGAAGTACTGATTTCAGACAGTAGGAAGTCAGTGTTCTTGCGGAAATTCAAGTGGCCAGTGTAGACAGCTGGCAAGTTTTTCCGTAAAAGCAGCTGCTTTTGTGGAAAAACTTGCCAGTCTAGACACAGCCCTAGGGTTAAACAACTTGCAGTTAAAATGTTTCATCACTTATGTTAAGGGGAAGTCTAATTTGTGTAATACTGATGCTTTTATGGTCGAATCATCTACATTTGATCATGTTATGATTGCAGTAAAAATGCCCAGGGGTTTATAGTGTGAGATAAAGATACTGACCTGGCCTTGAACCAATCAGAAAACTGGAGAGAAGCCTTAAGGAAGGTCTGTTTTTGTTCTCTTTAGTCTCTTTGGCAGCTTGTCATCTCTTGCTGCCCTTGTGAAAGTAGAGCAAAGGGGCACTTTATATACAGCCCAGGAACATATTAAATGTTAACAGGTAGGGCTGATCAGAGATAATGGGAAATAGCCGGTCAAATGACCTCCTCCCACATAAGACTGACATCATCCTTATGAAGGAGTGAGTAATACTAATTGTTTTTGTATCTCAAAAGTGGGGGAGGGGGTAAAAATAATATTTCCTCTGGTTCAAAGGTAAGTTTCCTTCAGCTTTTCACATTCAAGTTTGTGATTTTAAAAAGTCACTATATTTTAATTTTCTTCTTCAAATAAAGATTTTTTGTGACTTTGTAGAGCATGACATTTACAAAGGACCAGACAGAAAAAGAAATAGAGGAGATTCACACCGATTATCGTAAGTAATACAACTTATGCATTTTTATGATTTTTAAAATCTCCTAGGTTATGTCTATACTACGAAGAAAATCGGGAAAAAGATACACAAATTGCCTCTGGTATCCTGGAAAAGAGCTGCAGTCTAGACATAGCCCTAATCTTTGTTGTAGGCATGCATATAAATATCAAAAATACCCTCTCTGTGATCTGTTAAAAAAGACAGTAATATTTCTCTGTCCTCATAGGAGTGTAGCGAGGGCTCAGTGTGGGTACGTCTAGACTACATGCCTCCGTCGACGGAGGCATGTACATTAGCCAGATCGGCAGAGGGAAATGAAGCCGCGATTAAAATAATTGCGGCTTCATTTAAATTTAAATGGCTGCCCCGCTCTGCCGATCAGCTGTTTGTCGGCAGATCGGGGCAGTCTGGACGCGACGCGCCGACAAAGAAGCCTTTCTTGATCGGCACAGGTATGCCTCGTGAAACCAGGTTTACCTGTGCCGATCAAGAAAGGCTTCTTTGTCGGCGCGGCGTGTCCAGACTGCCCCGATCTGCCGACAAACAGCTGATCGGCAGAGCGGGGCAGCCATTTAAATTTAAATGAAGCCGCGATTATTTTAATCGCGGCTTCATTTCCCTCTGCCGATCTGGCTAATCTACATGCCTCCGTCGACGGAGGCATGTAGTCTAGACGTACCCAGAGAGTGGAGGCTATTTAGCTTAGCTAGACAAAGCATGATCATCCTCCCTCACATAAGATAATTGAAACATCCAGGGCAGATTTTGTACCAGACCCAGGCTTAAAACCAAGCTGATAGGATTCAAAGATTCCTAAAGTTGAAGGATTCTGTTGCAGGTGCCTCACTACTACATTCTCGATAACCTACTTCAAAAAGGGAAGATTCAGTATGCAGTAATTAGGCATTTGGCCCCTAGCAGCAGTTGAACTATTAAGGAAGCGTCTGAAAATCCTTTTTCTCTTTTTTTTTGATAACCTGGCACCTTAAATCAGGGTTAATGAAGGAAGGGTAGGGTGGGGCCTTTTTTTAATTGAATGTGGATCTTGGAGAGTGCTTAACTTTTTTCAGTAGATTTTTCTTTCGTTTGTGCAAAAAAGTTTGTTTTCTATTATATCTTTTTATTGTCAATCTTTTTGTTTGTCTTGTGGTGATCCAGAGAGAGAGGTTTAGTGACTGATGTCATGTGGGTATTTTTTTTAAACTTTGTAATTGCATTTGTAGTTGTATTATCAGAACACCCATAAGTCTTAAAAACCTGCTCATGTGTAGTTTCAGAGACTGCACAGCAGTGTTGTATATTATATAGTAGATGTGGCTTGTTTTCCAGAACATCACTCATTTGATTTAAATGCTGTGTAGCTGCACCATAAACTAAAACACTGATGGAGGTGGAAAAATTCAAAGAATCAGGAAAAATCTTAACCCATGTATATTGGTTTAATTCAGGCATTTTACATGCTAATTTTTTATTTTCTGCCATCCACAGCAAAAGGAAGGGTGTTAAATGTACAAGATATAGGATATACCATTTTGAATTCTTTTTGTCCTTCTGTAAGGAAGAATGCAGATAGGAAAAGGAAGGTCAAGTTAATATCACAGAGCTTGAATTCATAGTTAAATAAGTTTATTGGATAGTTGACTAGTTGCTTACATCCCTAATGTGAAGGAGGTATCCTAAAATAGTAATGTTGAAAGTGTTGGCCAAAGTAGTAAGATGGATGGAGCTTGTTGTGTAGATGAGAGGAGGCACTTCCAAGTACATATGTCTCTAGATGGAAAAAAATGTACACATCCATTATTTACTTGTTGAAATGAATGTCTTTGCCATAGCATCTCTGGTTTCTATGAACAAATAACAGTGTGCTGATAATTCTTCAGCAGAATAAAATACATAGAGAGAGCTTCTGATGGGAGAAATGGTATGAAGAGGAAGAGCAATAAGTGGGAATGGGAAGGGAGACTGAGCATTTGGCAGTGAGGTAAAGGAGTGGAAGTTGAAGGGAGCTGGGGCCAAAAACAGAATTAAAATAAAATTAATGGAGATTGCCTATCTCCTAGAACTGGAAGGGACTTTGAAAGGTCATTGAGTCTAGTTCCCTGCCTTCACAGCAGGATCAAGTACCATCCATGACAAATTTTTGCCCCAAATCCCTAAATGGCCTCCGCAAGGATTGAACTCACAACCCTGGGTTGAGCAGGCTAACGCTCAAACCACTGAGCTATCCCTCCCCATTTCCGATATCTTACAGCAGTGTTTCCCAATTTTATTTGGCCACGGAACCCTTTAAAAAACCTGGGGGAAACTGGTTGACCAAAAAAAAAAAAAAAAAAAGCCAGCCCACCCCTAAGACCATGGTGGCCAGCGGTCCCTTGAAAATGGCGTCCCCGGGTAACCACCCGGCTCGCCTGCTCCTAAGACTGGTTGGGGGGGTAGAGTGATCGGGTTCTCTTAGAACCCTTACCTTCACTTTGCGAAACCCCGGGGTTCCACGGAGCACTATTTGGGAAACACTGTCTTACAGGGTATGTGGAGAGAGAGGTGAGGAGGTGGGGTGGGGAGATGAGGGAAAGTGCTATTATTCTTTTTCACAGTGTTCACTCAATGTACGTTAGAGAAATAGAGAGGTGGAGGCTGAATTTCCAGGAAAAAAAATCAGGGCTTGGAAGCATGCTTCTGTGTCAGCTGTATCAAGAGATTGATTTCACAATTGCAGGATTCACAGCACCTTGGTTTTAATACCAGAAATTAACTTTCTTAAATACTGATGTTATAGGACTGAATATGAAATGTATGTTAGATTCTCAGTCTACTAACATGGACCTGTTTGAATACATAAGTCCAAACTGCTTGTTAGCACAGTAAGTTTTGTGGTGGACATAGGTCCACAGGCAAGTCAATAGAACTAAGGTGATTTACACCAACTGAGGAATTGATCTATTTATTTCTTTGGAGGGTCTGCTTCCTTACTCCCCTCCATGATGGGTGCATCCAGGGCAGCATATGGATGAGTTTTACAAAGAAGCAGCATTAAATGCTATTCTGTTCTAGCATAAAGCATCAATATTATTCTGGATATAGGAGGAATTGTTTGCATGAACCACTGTTCAGTAGCTGTATAATTTAACGTATGTCTGTACAGAAGCGTCATATATTATGATTCTGAGTAATGGTTCGCTTACAGATCATACACTTGTGATACCAACAGACTTCTGCTGCAATAAGTAGTGACAGAAGAGAAACATTATTTTTTCTCAAAATCCCTTCTGGCAAATGAAGCACTGGAAAATATTTCTGTTTCTTTGATTTTGGGATACTCATCAAGTCATTTAACTTGTACACTCGTTCATGCTCTATTTTGTGGGTGCTTTGGCTGTCTTGAAATCTCTATGGATGGGCTCATTGGGTATATCTAGAGTACACGCTTCTTTCGAAAGAGAGCATCTAGATAGGCACAACTTTTTTCAAAAAAGCGATCTGCTTTTTCGAAAGAGCGCACCCAGGCAATCTAGGTGCTTTCTTTCTAAAAAGCCCTGTTTGTGTTCAAGAACGCCTTTTTTCAAAAAAGCTCTTTTGAAGAAAGGTGTTCTTCCTTGTAAAATGAGGTTTACCTCTGTCAAAAAAACCTCCGCGTTCTTTCGATTTAATTTTGAAAGAATGTGGTGGCAGTGTAGACACAGGTAAAGTTTTTCGAAAAAAGGCTACTTTAAAAAAAAAAAGTGTAATCTAGACATAGCCTTTAGGTATATTATGTGGCGCCCTGGAGAATGCAGAGATTTTTTTTTCATGCTAGTAAAAGCAGATCTTCATCGTTGTATGGACATTTCACAAATACATTGCATCTTTTTATTTAGTTAAAAGAAAGAAAGAAAACTGACTGCATCTTCCACCCAGTCATATAGTTCATATATAAATTTTTCTGAAAGGCTGAACAAAATTCTATTTTTCTAGCCAACTCTAGATTTTGGGGCTTTTCAGTGGAAAAAAATTGTAGCTTAACTTTGCCTTTAGATAGCTTTGGATTAATTGTATAGCAAACTACAACACATTTTCATGGCTTTTCTTGCTACATCGTACTGGTAATTACAGTCAAATAACACCTCTTTTGTAAATGGCATTTTTAGAATAAGCAGCACGTTCTCCCCGTATAGATAGTGTTTAATCTACATAATCTTCTGTCTGAGCAAACTTCTCATTTTGCCAGACTTTTAGAAAGAGACTTTTGAGAGTCCAAATATGAAGCATTGCTTTGAGTGAATACCATAAGCTGATCAGAAACATACTAAATCATCGAAAATGCTGTGAATGCTAAAGGGTAACATTGGGCTGTGATTAGGAATGTTCTGAATCACTGAGGTATCATAAATAAAAGACACAGATGTGTATTAAAATTTCCTTTATAGAAAAATTTGTCACCATCTTGGAACAGAAACACTTTTTTCCTTCAAACATGAAATAACAGATGTAGTTGTACAATTAAACTCTGTAGCAATATTTATTAAAATGTGGTGCTATTTGACAAAAGATCTGTTGTCTAAAAAATCCATTTGGAAAAGTTACTCAAAAAACAGTGTGTCTGGATTTTCAATTACAACTGAATGTCACATTAGAATGAAGATTCATGGAACCCTAGGGCTGGGAGAGACCTCAGGAGGTCATCGAGTCCAGCCCCCTGCCCAAAGCAGGACCAATCTCACTAAATAAACCCAGCCAGGGCTTTGTCAAGCTGAGATTTAAAAACCTCTAGGGATGGCGATTCCACCCATTCCAGTACTTGACCACCCTCCTAGTGAAATAGTTTTTCCTAATATCCAAGCTAGACCTCCCCCACAAGATTACCATTCTATGTATAGTATTTTTAACATTGCTTTATAGAATGTATCTGTAGGCTATTAACCTTGCTTTTCCCTAACACAATATATAGATATCAGTTTCACTGTCCTTTTCCAGACATATTAAGCTATAGGGAAGGCAAGGAAAATTATGCAACGTCTGAACTTTCCTTATTAAATCTGTTTCCATTGCATCTAGAAACTGAAATGGAAGGCTGGGAGGTTGACAAGAATGGCATCCAGATAAGTGATGGTTAGAGTGTTTTGATACAGAAAAAGTTGAGAATAAGCTGTTCTAGAAAAATTCTACCTGAAGCACAATCAATGCTTTCTTTTATATAACATAAAGGCCAACATTTTCAGGGGAGCTGAATTAAGGTTGGGAAGGGTACTACTCTTTCTAAACACCCCAGCATTTAGTAACTAAAAGGTTAAACCCAAAACAGTGGGTATCCAGGGTATGTTGGCAGGGAGCCAGAAGTGCCAATGGGAAGAAAATATTAGATTTGAATTGAAAGCAGTGATGTGCCTGTTGCAGTTCTTTGTGTGGTTTTGGGAGAGAAAAGCTGGGAAAGATGGAATGAATGTTGAAAGCTGGACATGGAATGTCCAGCAGCAATATTTATGTCTACAAAGGCTGGAACCTGGAAACAAGAAATGTGAGTACATAGGGAATGTGTAGCTACACACAGTCAGGTCATTTTAAAAAAAATCTTGGTTTTTTAACTCTGTGCTAAACCCATGTGCCTCCCCCCATACACTGTAACTGACTCTGAATCCTAGGGAAGCAATTCTTTGAATATTAACCTGTTTTCTCAGTTGCTCTGTAACACCTGGCAACCATGTATGCTCTACCATCATGTCTTCTTTTGTTTTGCTAATAAAATCACCTTTTTTAAGGCTGTGATCTGATTGTGTCCTACAAAACAGGAGGGTCTGTGTACATGTGCCTGAGACTGAGAGGTTAGCTATTAGAAATTACACTTTTTACTCTCTCTTAGGAGAGAGCTTGAAAACAGAGCTTAAGGCACCCCATGGGAAGAAGTTCCCAAGTGCATCTTCCTGGGTTCAGAAAAAGGGAGTTTGCATAACATCACCCAAGGTCAGGGAATCTGTGCCAGAGTGGGGAGCAGCCTTGATAGTAGTGTGATTAGCAAATACGAGTTCTAAGAAGATTAGTGGAGATTGATCACTTTTGAAGTTAACAAGAAACCATGATTCTATGTGCAGAAAAAGTGGTTCTGCAAGCTCTGTGAACATCTGCAGTGAAAAGAGAACATCAGTAATATGAGGCCTTAAGTTCCCCTTTCGTAGTGGCACAAAATGCTTTAGTGTTAGCTTTTGCTTTCTTTTCTTATAAGAGAAACAGAGATTTCCAAATTGTAATCTGGATCAGCAGTGATTCACTGAGAATTAGTTGGTCATATCTCTCTCTGCTCTAAGTTTTGAAACCCCCCCTGTAGTAGACAGTATAAGAATGTTTAAGTTATATTGATTGTCCTGAGGACTGAACACTCTATGCATGGAACAGGGTGAGCAGCAGCAGTGCATACATCTTTGGAGACTCTCAGCAGTCCAGTCTCCATGACCATTCTGTCTTCTCTATTAGGTAGTAGCAGCCATTGTTGTATTTTGAAATGTAAGTAGTTTTCTACAGTGTAATGAACTGAAATCCCTAGCACTTTCTGCATAGGCCTCTGGACAGATCAGTTGTGATGATTTTCATTAACTATTTTCCCAGTGTAAATTAGGACACGTGACAGAGGTCAAAGTCTTGCTATTCCACTTACTAATCTATTAACTGAGCCATCTGGACCCTCATGAGCAACCAATACTAGGGATATTAAATATCTATGAGTTGATAAGTGGGGCTCTTGCTAACCCGCTGTGCCTCTCCCTTTGGAATGTACAAGAGACGCCCTCAGCTCTTGTACATTTCAAAGGGAGAGGCGCAGCAGCAGGGATGCCTCTGCCTCCCCTGCCTCCTGCGGAGAGTACCCCCAGCACTGGCTCCTGCTCCCTCCCCTTTTTGCTGCCTCTCTTTGATAGAAGCTGCCAGAGAGGGGGAGGGGACTGAAGGAACTAATTGAAAGGGTACTTGATTATCTGATAAGCTTATGCTTATTGAATAGTCAACTAGTTGCTTACGTCCCTAACCAGTACTCCAGAAAATCCCAAGGAAGCTAGAATTCTTCAACATCATTGTCTAACATTATGGCCAAAATAACAACATTATTTAGCAGACTTTTTTTTTTAAATTGACAGACAATGGTATTGGGGGAAAAAACAAATGCTATTTAATTCCAAAGCGCTTGTACGTTTAACCTGGCATTTGAATGAACAAATGTTTTTGTTCTGTTTCACATCTTGCTTTAAACTAGGGGGCTACGTCTACACTGGCCCCTTTTCCGAAAGGGGCATGCTAATTTTACAGGTCGTAATAGGGAAATCCGCGGGGGATTTAAATATCCCCCGCGGCATTTAAATAAAAATGTCCGCCGCTTTTTTCCGGCTTTTAGAAAAGCCGGAAAAGAGCGTCTACACTGGCCCCGATCCTCCGGAAAAAAGCCCTTTTCCGGAGGATCTCTTATTCCTACTTTGAAGTAGGAATAAGAGATCCTACTTTGAAGTAGGAATAAGAGATCCTCCGGAAAAGGGCTTTTTTCCGGAGGATCGGGGCCAGTGTAGACGCTCTTTTCCGGCTTTTCTAAAAGCCGGAAAAAAGCGGCGGACATTTTTATTTAAATGCCGCGGGGGATATTTAAATCCCCCACGGATTTCCCTATTACGACCTGTAAAATTAGCATGCCCCTTTCGGAAAAGGGGCCAGTGTAGACGTACCCGGGTTGTAAAATCCTGTTTAATAGGTTAACTGATTAATGGGGCCAGGGGAGCTGCTCTAGCTGGAGAGAAGGGAGGTGCGGGGAGGAGGAGTATATGTAGGGGGGCTCTGCTGGCCCTGCATGGGGCTGTTGGTTCCTGATTGGGACCCGGCAGCACCATGAGGGGTGGGAACCACCTGCAGCTGGCTGTTCTCGGGCATTGGTTAACCATTCCAGTTGATGCTTATTGGTAAACTGGTTATCCATTCACATCCCTATTTTTAACACAGTTTAAATGATTTTTAGCAAAATGCCAACAGACTAGTAACATTTTTTTACGTGTTCTCTTATCCTAACTTACACGAGTCTATTTAGATTTTTGACTGTTTAAAAAAAAATTTCTATGCAATTCTGTACCTAGTAATCAATGATGTAAAATAACAGAGGTCTCAACTCTGAACCCATGGGTTGCACAATCCATCTGGAGAGGTGGGGAAATGGAGAATCACCATTATTGTTCCCCAAACACCACTCCTCCCTGCCATCACCTCAGGCCAAGGTAACCAGAATAAATGTGGACATTTATTTTTTAACACAAAATGATATATGGTACCAGGGGTTTTAACCAAGTTCATAAAAAAACAATTTTGACTAAGAGTGAGTGAAATTCTAGATCCTCTGAAATTAATGGCAAAAAACTCCTACTGATTTCAGTGAATGCTTTTCATAATTGAGCCCTTAAATAGAACAATTAAAATGTTACAACAGTGAGTCATTTGGTGATTTTTTTAAATTGAGAAATGCTTTTGTCATTTTGCATTTGTGTTTCTTTTATGTCCTTTTCACTCTCCCCTTTCACACACATGATGCTGCCAGTTCTCTGAGCAATTAGTTTTTCATAAAGGAGTGTACTTTTGTGTTGCAGGGAATAAACATAAAGGTGAATTTCAGCTTTTAGTGAATCAGATAAATAACAGATGGAAGAAAACTGGTAAAAGGAAAATTGAGAGCTTACAAGAGAGAGAAGTACCCACTGATGAAGAACAAGCAGCAGACACAGGTGAGTAATGTTTAATGCATCTGCAAATAAAAATAATTTTCCTGAAGAAATTATACATGCACACATATCACAGAGCCACCAATTAAACAATGTCAACTGCCCATTGTTTATGTAAATCATGATTTAATAAGATAAATACTTACATGATTAACCCCAAATGTGAGTAATCCAGTCTAATAGAATAAAATCTAGCATAGATATTCTGTCTTCATTGCCTGCAATGACAAAGTAATACCCAATGGTGCTGTTAGTTCTCTCTCTATGGGTATGTCTACACTGCAAAGTTAATTTGAAATAACAGCTGTTATTTCGAATTAACTTTAATAGCTTCTATACATGCAAACCACTATTTTGAAATTAATTCAAAATAGCAGAGCGCTTAATTCGAATTTGGTAAACCTCATTCTATGAGGAGTAACGCCAATTTCGAAATCGCTATTTCGAATTAAGTGCTGTGTAGACACTTAATTCGAAATAGGGGGCCTCCAGCCCTTCCCTGGGAGGAGCCCTGGTGGCCACTCTGGGCACAACCAGGAAAACTTACTCTCCTCTCCCTCAGCCCCGGAGCCATTAAAGGGGTAGACCCTGGCCACAGTGCCTATGCCAGCTCCAAGCCCGCCAGCCCAGAGCCAGCAGTGGCCACTGGGGCCCCTGACCCAGTGGCCCCAGAACATGAGGCAGCAATCCACTGGCAGCCAGCCCTCACCGCTCCCCAGGAGCAGTCTGCCAGCTCCCAGGAGTCTGACAGGGGCTGGAGAAGGCGGGTGCCTTCCTCATCCAGGGTGGAGATCATGGACCCTATTTAGATTTGGGGGGGGGAGGGGTGCCCCCAATGTCCATGAGCTCCGGACTAGACGGAGGAATGCGGCCGTCTATGGCAGGATAGCTGCCAGCCTGGCCACCAAAGGCCACATGCGAACCCTGGAGCAGGTTTGCATGAAAATCAAGTTGGTCTCGTGAGAGCCTCAATCCTGGGCCCTGAGCTTCCCCTCCCCCTTCTTCCCCTAGCTTCTCCCTCCCCTCTTCCACCTCCAAGGTTTCCCCCTCCCCTCTCCCACCCTCTCTCTCCCCCTCTCCCACCTTCTTTTCCCAGTCTCCCCAGAGGTTCACCCCCTCCCCACCCCTCAGTTTTGTTCAATAAACCCAGCTTCTATTTTTGAACATACGTGTCTTTTGTTCGACATCAGGAAGGGGGGCTAGGGAGGGGTAAGTGGAAGGACGTGAGGGAGGAATGGGGCACGAGCCCCCAGTGGGGAGGACCGGGATGGCTCTGAGGGCTCCTTGGGGTGGATGCTTTCCCGCAGGGCCTCCTGAATCCTGACAGCCCCCCGGATGGCAGTCTGCAGCAAGTGCAGCTGGGCTGATGACAACGACCCCATAAGACGCACCGGCATGCCCAAGGGCAGCTCCGGCTCCATGTGGCCGAGTGCTGTGGTGTCCCGAGTGCGGGCACTCAGGGCACTACAAGACAGGACTGCTTTGCTGTCCCTCATCAAGGTAGACAAGCAAGCGGGGAACCCTGAGAACTGTCTGTCTGGGGTGGGTGTAGGGTCCCTTTAAGCACGGAGCTCAGTTAGCCTCAGGCAGCAGCCCCACACACTAAGTCCTAAGCTGATGCCCTGCTGGTACTGGTTCCGGCCAGCCTTAACTTTGGTTCAGGGTCCACTCAGTGTGGACGCGCTATTTCAAAATAGTAAAACACTATTTCGAAATATTTTTTGTGTATAGATGCGTTAATTCGAATTAAGTTAACTCGAATTAACTCTGTAGTGTAAACATACCCTATAAGATTGTTCAGCCTCATTTGTTTCATGATATTAATTGTTGAGGCAATGTAGGTATATCTTGGGTCATGTTTCTGGGAAGATCTAGGAGGGTACTTCTGAATCTAATCCTTGTGGAATTTAAGCATATGATACTTACAGAAATTCACATAAATAATTCCACTGACCAAAGTTGGATAGGCGATGTTGGTTGCTGCCTCAGAAGACTTGACAGTTTACTTGATCAGGCATTTGAATCCCTGCTCTTCTCAAGATAACGGCATTGGTGCTTTGGCCTGTGAATAGCTCACAATCTATCTCCTTTGACAGAACCTTCATGAATAAAACTAAAGCAAAATACCACTGTAACACCTGAACTTTATGCTTATCATTTCAAACAGACACTGATGCACTAAATAATCATGTTCAGTTGAGCTACACTTGAACCTCTTTAATCACGTAACCCTGGGAAATGGGGTATGCCAGATTAAGGAAGTTGTGCAGCTCATGAAGGGTGTTAGGACAGGGACTGGGAGGGAAGGAAGTAGGGGGGCATGTGAAGGGGATGGCAATGGGGAACTTGGTGCACTGCTGATGGATGCACACATGGCTCTGCAGCCTTTGCCACTCCCTAAGGCACTCCCAGCCCTCTCACTGCTATGGGAGTGTTGGGGAAAAGCCTCTGGTAAAGTGCTGCTCTATGCTGCTGTTCCCCCAGCTGGAGGGGCAGGGAAGTAGCAGCACACAGAGCCATTTCCTCCTACCCCTGTCAGGGTCCGTACCACAGGTGCCCAGAGTACGGCGGTTCAAGTGTATTAAAATTTTAGAAATCTTGGAGGCAAAGTTTACCTTTTTCAACTTGTTGAAATGATATTTTTTATATATATTTTGCCCCTTTCTTTAAAATCTTATAAGATGAAGGGATCATAGACTCTGAAATGTTAATTTCTAGCTCTGCTCTGTTATAAATCTAGGTCTCACGTACTATCACTGTACATCATATCTTCTGTGCAGCCATTCTGTTTGTGTTTTTTTCAATTGTGGGGCTTTATTGACAAACTAAACTAAAATAAGTCAGACATAATTTTCCCCAAAGCTTGCACATGTCCCTTTAAAAAAAACCACAACCCCTCTCGTATCATATTTTCAGCTATATTGGTTTATTAAATTTTCAACTCACATTACAGAGGATTTTATTGTATTGCACGTACCTTATTGTCCCTAATATACTTATCCCATCTAGTTTGCATCATTTGGTGTTCTTTGGTTTTGCTTAGTGCAAGTGATCACAAAAGACACATCATGTGCTCACAACCTTTTGTAGGCCATGAAATTTTAATGCATTTTTTTCTGACAGATTATAGCTGCATTTGACTATTCTTTCATCCATAATTCCTGTATCTGGTTAACAATGCTTTAAAAAAATAAACCCATCAAAGAGTGTTCCTCTGTGTCTTCAGTTAAAGATAATTTTGCTCTGTGTCAAACTGTATAATTTAATAGGGGAGAGAAAAAAGAATAGTGGATTAATGAACTCCTGTGTGAATGCTTCACTAATGAGACTAGAAACCTCTTCTTGCATGTTGTACAATTTATCTGGTTCCTAGTGGAAATGTAATGTCCATTTGTTGGCTCTTCATTTAATATCTCCCTTTGACTTCTACTTTTTAGTGATTGTCACCATTTCAGGGTAACTGTACTTCTGACCCTATCCATGGTCTGCTCAAGGAATATCCTCTTAAGCTTGTAGCTGTTACCTCTGGACAAGTTCATGTGTCCCTCTCCTTCCTGGCCAGTCTAGCTAGGAGTCCTGTTCCAGAACATTACTTTCTTTCTGGGGGCTGTGATCAGTGTATACCACTGGTTGAGTAACTGAACAGCTTTTTCAAGGCAGAGTACATTTATTTAAGCACTGAACCATACAAAGAAATTTCATAAAACAACAAAAGATCTGAGTGTACACAGAACGTACCAAAAGTACCGCATCAATTCGATGAGGCCGTGGCAGCTTTCAATTTTCCAAGCCTTCCACAAGGTTTAGTGTGATCCCTCCAGACAAACAAGTCATGCCCATTGCTTGGCTCAAAATCAAGCTCTCTCTGTTGATTCTAACTGACATTTTATACCCTGGATTCTTTCTGTGACTCCTGTGTCTCCTGAACTGAACCAATGTCTGAAAACTTGGGTGGGTACTTCTCTGAAACTATTTAGTTATAGAGACTGCAGTAATTGCCCGTTTCTCCCCAAACTTTATAGTCCCTGAAGGGACTCTGGTTAATGTGCCTCTTCCTTCCATGGAGCAGAATACAATCCCTAGCCTACAATGTTATATAGTATTCATAAAGTTAGAACAATGGTCCCTACAGATTCTGCATGTGGCTGCAATCTCGCTTTGTGAGCAGGTTGAATTTAATGGGCTTTGCAAATGTTCCAGATTCTTACTATGGTTTTTGATGGTGCTTGAATCACTGTTCTCTTCCTACAGCTGAGGAAAGATAACAAAGACTGTCTCACTTGATCTTGATCTGTTTTTAAATTTCTAATCATAATATTTTTGTGTTCTTCAACTGTTGTTTGATTTGGTTTTTGACTTAAGGCCATGTTAAAAAAAAAGTTTTAATTTTGGATATATCTTCCGGGGGATCATATACATACCTAATAGATTTTTCTCATTTCTAATCCATTAATTTCAATGGTACTATAGTTGATTTATGTTTGGAGATTTAGTTAATTGATTTCTGAAATGCATTCTCAACTGACAAGATGGATCCTCTTGATATTTATTTTAAGGTGAGGGAAATGGTGCCTAAAACTACATGCCTTTATCCACATTGTAGCTTCAAAAGTATTTGATATTTTGTCAAGATCAGTTCTGCAGTTCTAGACGAAGTCTTTTTTTCTTCTAAGTGATCATAGTTTACTTCTCTGGTATTTGGAGGACACTTTTTATTGCAAACTACCATAGCTGGAACTAGGCCTGCCAACAGCGGGCAGAGGAGGCAAGGGGGCACTTGCCCCAGTACCTGGCATTACAGAAGAACCTGAAGCTCCCAGCTGCCACCGGCGCTATGGCCCAAGAGCCTCCGGCCCTTTAAATTACCACTGGAGTGCTAAGGGTTGGCTGGGCAGGGAGTAGGCATGGCACACTCTGTGTGGTGCTGAGGGCTGGCTGCCCCCAGCCCTTCTCCTTCTCCCTGAGGTCCCATCTATTCCAGGATCTGGCAGGACTGTCAACTCCCATGATAGGGATTAATGTCTATTGGGGTTTGAGCATCGTATCTCAAGCAGGGTTGTAACATAACCCTCATTGCATTGAAAAATGAGTGTAGACAAGATATACAAATAATTTAGTTTCTTTATAATATTTTCTAGGAAATAGTGGACATCTTTGTCCCTCTGGAATGGCAGAGGGAATCACTTGGAGGTGACAGCCATGTGCATTGATTCTGTGGGTGCTCTGGGACACGAGTACCCACAGGGAAAAATCAGAGGGGTGCTCAGTACCCACCGGCAGCCAAGACCCCCTCCCCCACCATTTTCTACCCTCCCTTTGTTCTCTCACCCCAGCTCCTCACCTGCTTGTGATCCCACTGATCTGCTTCTTCTCCTCTCTCTCAACTCCTCCCATTGCCACAAAACAGCTGTTTGGCAGCATTTGGGATGCTCCTGAAGGGAGGGGTAGGAGTGAAGATGCAGCATACTCAAAAGAAGGGATAGAAGGAGGCACAAGGCAGGGACGAAGTGGGGGAGGGCTTGCAGCAGAGTGGGAAGTTGAGTACCCCCATCTAGAGCAGAGTTGATGCTTATGATAACTGATAAAACCATTTGTCGAATATAAAAAATAACAGAACGGTTTTAGAAAAGTATTTCCTACATATGTTTCCTTAATTTAAAAAAACAAAAAAGACAGCAGACTGACATTTCTGTCTTTTCAGACGCATTGCCAAATCATCAGCTTAGTTTTATTTACACTCAATTTATAGCCTTGAGCTTTCAAACTTCCAGATTATAAATCTGTTGACTGTGATAACATCAAGTGGTATTGGGCACCAGTGAACAGAGGTGCCACATTTTGAGTGCTTGCTAGTTTTTAAAATATGATGTCAGTTCCTATAATTGAAGACAAGTGCACTTAAATACCCTTTGCATTTTCTCCCATCTTTGCATAAAATAGATTCTGGACAAATGTTGCTGCTTTTATTTTTGGTTCATGGTGGATGTTAATTATGTTGGGAAAAGAAACGAGTCAGTGTATTGAAATAGTAATCTTGCACAGGTAGTCAAAGGAAGTGAGGAAATATGTTTGAAATATGATAACTTTGTTTTTTCCAAACTAGGGTGTTTCTACATAGTCGGGCTTAATTTGAATTGAGCTACATCAATTGCACAGATTATTTGGAATTTGGGAGCATATATACAGCATTTATTTTGAAATAGAGCACTCTTCCTCTGACTTCCTTTACTCCTCGTACTATAAGGGTTACAGGAGTTGGAGTAAGAAGTTCTCTAGCTTCACAGTATTTCAACATTATTTCAAATAACTGCCTGCTGTGTAGATGTAAACTAAGTTATTTAGAAATAATGTTGCTGTGTAGGCGTACCCCTAGAGAATAACAAACAGGAAAAAAAAGAGAAACTGAATTATCTATGAGGTATTAAACTCTGTTTTATCTCTGTCTTGTATTATTTCTTCCAGGAGAACAGAATATTAAAAAACAATGCATAGACCACATGTCTGTAACAGACCAGGTACTCAAAATAGAAATACCTGATTTTGACACAAGGAAATCCCATAATATGGCTGAGACCTCGGAATCTCTTTCTCCTGCATTCTCAGAATCATCAGGATCATCAAGAAGGTTAGTGGCATAAGAATTTATAATGCCTATCTTTCCTCCTTATGTGTCTTATGATAAAAGCTGACAACAAAGTTCGGAAGACTTGTGATAGCAGCAAAATCTAGCCTTTCCTTGAGCTTTTATTTCAACTTCTTGGCAACGAATCCTTTTTTGTATCATTAAGTTGGGGGCTCACTTAATTACAAGTAATGAAACAAATTTGTGCATTTTCAAACAGAGATATTTTTGAAAAGAGATTCGGTTGTGTTTTTATTGGCAATGAATTGCTTTGCTAATATAAAACCAGTTTTGCTATCCATTCCTTTTCATTGTTTCATATGTTTAGTGTCTGTTTAGGTTGTTTCCCATCTAACAGTTAATTTGTCATCCATTCGTATGTCGGAACTGTAAGTCTTTCTGATACATTTTTGATGTCTCTATGACCTTCTAGATTCTAGAACTAACTCGGGAATATGTGGTAAATAATCATTTATAAACAGTTGCAGTCAGCTCTGCTTTACGTGTGTGTGCGCGCGTGCACGCATTTTGGCTTCATCTGTTCAACCTATAACGCAGTATAACCAGAGGCACATGACCAAATTTTAATTAACAAAGAGTTTGGAGTAAACATGTGGCAGCATGAAGCCCACAGGTTTATTTGTGTACAGTTTGCAAATTGGAAGTCTGTTCACAGGGCTTGATGATGGTCCAACTCCATGTAGTTCACACTGAGGGTCAGGCTTTACCAACACACATCTCAAAGTGGGATTCCTTGCCCTGAACATTACTGCTACTATAGCTGCCTCAGGATTTCTGCTTTTTGTTTTAGTTTCACAAAGTAGATTGTTGAGGGGAAATCAGGCTAATTAATACAAAAATAGTGCCTACTTCTCATCTATTTTATTCATTTTATTTGCTTGATTTTAAGCTGTTTGGCATTAACATCCTCAGCAAATCTGGATTTTAATGTTTTTAAACTGAGAAGGTTTTTCTGGAGTGGAAGAAATAGTTTGTAGAGGCTCATTAATCTTCTGAATCCATTAAATTTCTATTTTATTGGAAGTTTGGTGTTAAGATATGTCCTAGGTCTAAGGGCCCTCTCCTGTACCTGTTCATGTTCAAGCAAACTTGACTTTATGTAGGAATTTTAGGATCTTGCCCTCAGTGAAGTTACTTTCCTGTTTACATTTTGTGTGTGCTTTCACACCTTAATAGGAAATGTGACTGCTTTGTTCTCATCCATTGCTTAAATGTACCGAACATATAGAAATAAAAAACCAAAATGTAACCCTGTCTGTTCTTTAATTTTATGTAATTAAAGAAAACACTAAAAATAAGGAATTGTAGAATGTATTGTAGCAAATACTTCAGAGTTGGAAAATAGTTTAGTGTGTTTGTCTTTTGTTCACATGTCGGGGCTGTTTTGTGTTATGCTCTTTAGGTAAATTCAGATTATATTTTAGCGGTATCAGGTATCCTATTCTTTTAAAAAGTCTTGATACACCTGCCAAATTGAAATAAAGATTATTATAAATTTATCTGTTGTCATTCTGCTTTCTGGTGAGGCAGAGGTGCAGGAGTCAATGTTGGGGGTCAGGAGGGGCTCAGGTTGGGGGATCCCATCCAGCACAGGCCTTTTCTTTCCCCAGTCCCTGCCCTAACCACCAAGGGCTCTTTCTCTCCTCCAGGGCGCTACCCCCTGGCTACCAAGAGCCTTTTCTCTTTCCCTTCCCAAGACCTTTCTCTGACAGCCTTTTCTCTCCTTTCTCCTCTGGCACTGGGACCAAATGCCGGGAAGGGGGGAAAGGGTTGGAGCAAGGGGGCCATTTACTCAGTGTGCTGGCAGGGAAGATGGCAGAGCCCCAGCGCATCTGGCCGCTCCTTTGGTGGTACTCCCAGTGTACACTCTGCAGGATATCTCTCCCCTGCAGGCTCACTGCTCCCACTGTCAGTATCACGGCCCTTCAAACAGCCCCCTGCCCCCACCTTTCCATGTTATGGAAAATGGTCTCTTTCTCAGTGCTTCGAATTTTCCTGGCACAACCAAACCCTGATCATGCTTTAAGTTAGGAGAAGAGGAAGCTGCATATCAAATTTGATTATCCTTTTTGGTCTGTAGCCTTTTTCTTTGCATACATATGTGTAGTCATCGTTTTTTCATTTAGATTTTCAAATTTGAATGTTATTTATGACCTCCACTACTGTTAGTTTGTGTTCTTTTGGAGACAGTAAAAATAATTAGAAGGGTTGTTGATTAATCACAGTTATCTCACACTCTTAACCCCTCAAAATTAATTGCACTTTTATTTGCACAGTTAAATAATAGAATACCAATTGACATTTATTGAACATTTTTGAATATTTTTCTACATTTTATACGTTGTTTTCAATTAAATCACAATATAAAGTGTACAATGTTAACTATAGATTACTAGTTTTATTTCAAATACTTGCACTGTAAAAATGATAGAGAAATAGTTTGTTTTCTTCATACAAGCACTGTAGTGCAATCTCTGTATTGTGAAAGTGTAACTTGAAAATGTAGACTTTTTTGTTACATAACTGCAGTCAGAAACAAACAATGTGAAACTTTAGAACCTGTAAGTCCACTCAGTCCTTCTTGTTCACCCAGTTATTAAGACAAACTAGTATTTATGGGAGATAATGCTGCCTGCTTCTTATTTACAACATCACCTGAAAACGAGAGCAGGCATTCGGATGGCACATTTATAGCTGTGTTTGCAAGGTATTTACATGCTGGATATGCTAAATGTTCATATGCCCCTTCAGGCTTTGGCCACTATCCCAGAGAACAAGCTTTCATTCTGATGATGCTTGTTTTTTTAAAAAAGTGCTAATTATATTTGTGACTGAATGTATTGGGGTAGAATTGTGTGTCTCCTGCCCTGTTTTACCTGCATTCTGCTTGGATGATGGCCCATTTTTAAAACACTTTTGCTACAGATGTGACAAGACACAAAGAAGGTACCAATGTGAACTCTAAAGATAGCTACAGCACTCAACCCAAGGTTTAAGAATCTGAAGTTCCTTCCAAAATCTCAGAGGTATAAGGTGTGGCGAATCCTTTCAGAAGTCTTAAAGGAGTATCGCTCTGATGCGGAAACTACAGAACCTGAGCTATAAAAAATAAAATTGAGTTTCTACTGGTGGCATCTGACTCAGATGATGAAAATGAACATATGTTGGTCTGTACTGTTAGAATAGTTACCAAGTAGAACCAGTCATTAGCATGGGCAGGTATTCTCTGGAATGGTGGTTGAAGGATGAAGAGACATAGGAATCTTTAATGCTTTGGCAATTAAATGCCTTGCAACACTGACTCTAGCAATGGTATGTGAATGCCTATTCTCACTTTTAGGTAACATTGTAAACAAGAAGTGATTTGCATTATTTTCTGCAAATGTAAATGAGCTAGTTTATCTGAGTGAGTGGTTGACCAAGAAGTAGGACTAAGTGGACTTGTAGGTTCTAAAGTTTTATAATGTTTTATTTTTGAATGCAATTACTCTTTTACATATTTCTATATTTGTAAGTTCAACTTTCACGATAAAAAGATTGCATTATAGTGTTTAAGTGAATTGAAAAATACTGTTTGTTTTGTTTACTACAATGCAAATATTTGTAATCAAGACCAAAGTGATTACTGTACCTTGTATTCTGTATTGTAATTGAAATCAATATACAGTATTTGAAAATAAATGGTTCTCTATTATTGTTTAACAGTGTGATTAGTCACAATTAATTTTTAATCACACGATTAACGACAATTTTAATTGTTTTATAGCCCTAATAATTATAAATACAAATACGTGAAAGTGTGAAATATGTAGATGATTTTGGGGGGTTGGAATTTGGCATCCTTGAAAACACTTTTTCTCAATGTGAATTTGCACAGTAGTTGAGGACTATCTTTAGAAGATTGTTAATCCCTAAGCATGATACTTATGTAAAACTGCATTTGCCTATAATTTATGCAGGTGTGATTTGTATTAAGATTAGTAAGATCCTTGTAGCTCAGAGTAAAGTATGAAGCCTTCTCTGGAGAATTATAAGATGATTCTTTATGCCTACACAATTTAAAAACCAAACAGGTATTCCATAAACAGATGGTTGGGAATGAATAGTTTGCAATCATTCTTGCCTCCCAAGTGAAATGTGCTGCCTTCTATTCGCTCCTAGATCTTCTGTTAACCTACATTTAGGCCTGTGTTTGGATAACTGAACACACAGATATTCAAGCGTTCTTGCAAAGAAAGTACATTTTATTTTACTTTTTCATCTTAAAAAAATCCAAAATGAAATAATATTTTAGCTTGACAAGGTAATGGAAAAAAGAAATAGTGTATCTTAATCTAAGAAATTTAGTATTTGCAGGTTAATAGACACAGACCTATTAAAAAGCGGGTTTATTACAGGTTGGTTACTGTTGTTTGTAATCTAATTTAGTGTATTAGAATATGTCTTATCAGAAGAGCCTTGCACAGATACAAAATTTGTATCCACATCCCTATTTGCATTGACACCTCTGGATACAATTATGCACGGATATAAGGCGATATCTGCAGATTTGCAGGGCTCTACTTATCAGTTCTTATGATTTCCTGTTGCCCATTCTGATAATTATCACTGTTTTTATGCCTTCTAACATCATAGAGATGATTTGCTATTTTAAAATTAAAACCTCTTCAGAGTTTATACATTGCCACATATCGTTACAATGGTTGAAGGTAAAGAGAGAGAACTCACCAGTTTAAATGACTGTCATGCCACGGAAGTTTGATAAACCCCAGTTTGTTTGTTAAATGTGGAAAATAGCTTTAGAGTTCAATCTGAACTGTGTTTGTGTTTAATTGCTTCATTGTACTTGTATGCTCAGCAATATTTTTAATGAGACCACCCAATTACAACTTTGTTTTAAATGCATTAGCTACTTTCTGTAAATCCATTTACAGTTTTATTAACATAGTCTGTTTATAGAATGTGTACTTTCTTTAATTTCATGTCACTTTGTAGTGAAGACAAATTAATCTGCTTATATTGTACTATTTTTATAAGAAAATTTATACATAATAAAATGAACTGTACAAGCATCCCAGCAAAAGTATTTAAATGACAGGAATCTTGCCTGCATTGTTTTTCGCACTTCTGATAGTGCTGTACAAAATTCTTTTGTCAGTTTCTTGTTCCTCAAACATTGAAAAGTTTGAGCTATTTTCCTGGATTGGTAAGAATAATTTATAACATGTAAACTGAAATTGGGCATAGACTGTTTGAGTACCCGATATTTCAAGACCTCGTTTTTTCTCCTGCCAAACCAAGTTCTCTATTCCCCTTTCTGCCTTAAGTTTTAAACAGAGAGGCAGGATGAGTGAGGTAATAAATTTTATTGGACCAACTTATTCATCTTTGAGAAATGTATTCCCAGTATTACAGCTAAATTCAAGATGGAACAAATTGTTACAATATGTTAACTACATATGCTAAGGGACCTTTCAAGATTAGGTTGCCATTAACACGCCTGCAATCAAAAGACAGAAAAAGTGGCAAAAAGCAAGGTACAGATTGTAGTAATAAAACATAAATCCAGTATCTTTATTAAGATCTTGATCTTTAGTGTCTACTAAAGTTATGAATTTGCTGCTCCCAGGCTCATCTTCTGAAGTGTTGTGCAGGTTTTCTGGGAGGAGAAGAACTGAGAGGTCAGATATGGAGTGATTGTTTTGTGAAAAGTGTTTGCTCACAGATAGTATAATATTCGGTACTGCATGTTTTTCTGTGTGAGGTCTTTGCATGATGTTCGTTTGGTATCACACTTTTTTGTTGTGGCATTAATGCACTGGATGAGGGACACAAAATGTGATAAAAATGTAGAGGCCCCTTAATTTTGAAAGGTAAGTTGTGGGGCATATTTGGTGTTGTAGCAGTGGAGAAACGTTAATAGGTTTTGCAGCTGTTTGGCAGAGTCTGGTGCTGCTTTGAGTTGGTGGATGCTGGTTTGTGGGGTCTTTGCGTGTGATGATGAAGGTAGTGAGAATGATGTGGTGTCTGAAGCCCAGAAGAAGGGGTTCTAAAAAGATTTCTTGTGGTGTGGTCTCCATAAAGGATGTAAATTGGTAACCGGTTACCAGTTACCTTGTAAGCATCACCCTTAATGGTGGGAGGCAGCCCTCCCGCCTGCTGTTGCTTTTGCCTCCCCCCACTGACACTTCTGCCCATCTTCCCCCTCCTCCCACCCTGTGAGGCTGAGGATGCCCAGACCATGCTGGAGCAGGCCATGCCCATGGCATAGGAGGTCACTCCAGCCCGGTCATGGTAGGCGGGGGGAGGCTGCTGCAGCCCAGTGGGCTGGAACAGCTCCTTGCCCACCCCCTTTAATCAGTCAACCTTAATATTCAACTGGTTAACTAATTAAATGGGATTTTACATTCCTAGTCTCTACTGAATATGGGTTGTAGTTGTTTAATGATACCTAGAATGGTTTCCAGCATGGGGTTGTAGGTAACAACTAGGGTTGTATGATCAGAGGGATTTTTTTCTGTTTTCAAGCAGGTTTTCTCAGGGTATTTGCATGACCCATTTCATGAGGCAATCTAAATGTCGCTGGTGGAATTTTCTTGTCCTTGCTTGCGAGTCCTTGTTTTCAGCAGGTGGGAGTATGTGATTTCTTGTTTTGAGATGGTCCTTTCTGTAGTATGTGAGATGTAAGAGATGATTCCTTAGTTTTTGTTTCTGCAGAACTGTTCATAACATTGGAAGTTATATATTTGAAGTTTTAATCATATAAACTTTAGTATTTGCAGTAACAATGTCTTGTAAAGGATATTAGTATTGCTGTTACTAATAATCTGAATGTGTTTACAGTCTCAACCTGGTGGAATATATGTCTAGCCGAAGAGTGTTTTTGTCCCTCCCTTTTATGGGAACTAAATTCACTCTCTTAAGTGCAAAAACACAACGAAAAATATCCATTAATTCTTGAATTGTACTCATAATCTCACAGATGTGAACAGCATGAGATATCCATTGCAATTATTTGGACCTTCTTTACAAAAATAAATGTTTAGTAATTGTCTGTGGTTTACTCTTTGATCCTGCCCCATGTTGAGTTGCTGTAGAGACTCCAAAGAACTGTGTTTTTCAGAATTTGTGAGGGCTTTTCCTCATCTTTCCTACTTAGGGGATATTCACTATTTATTTTGTAATTCAGGTTAGTATGCTACTCTAAAAATATGAACTTTAACAACCAGATACTGCAGTGGTTCAGAAAGAGCTTTAAAAGTTTGGCCATGTTGTATCTTAAAGCAATACACATAAATTCAGACAGTTAGTGTTTAGTGTGCACTTAGAGAGTACCACATGTTGTACTGTAATTCTTTTCATCAGACATTGAGAGTGAGACTAATGCTAACAACAAAGCAAAGATTTAAGTGAAGTACATAAACGACTGCAGATATGTGTGAGGCACCAGCCTATTGCCAGCAGTATGGTGTTCTCTCCAAACTGCACTTCATTTGAAAAGCTACCCAAAATATTTTTTCTGAGTGCGCTACCAAGATTGTATGGAACAAGCCTTTTCCTTGCAAGAAAACACACACACATTTTGGTGATTTTTAAAATGACTCCCTCTCTCCCACTTCTCCTGACCCAGCAATGGGAAACTTGGAAAAAAATACAGCAGCCAAAAAGGCAAAAAGCAGTCATCTCACTTAGGTTCTGTTTGCCCTTGCACTTCCTCTCAGTTGCTCTGAGAGAAAATCTAAAACAGAAATACTAGTACTAAACCCAGTCTTGTCTGTTTTTATGTCTCTTGAGGAGTTTAATGCTGCAGCTGTGTTTTCTGCCTGCCCTTGTTTCTAGGCCTGTTCTTGCACCTCAGAAGACTACCTTTTTTTGCCAATATTTCTTAGGTCAGTGTCTGGAGCTATTTCTCAGTTTGCTTTGCTGCCTTTTGCTTGCTCCTAACGGTGGTGGAAGTAAAATAAATGAAGCCTAGTCTGAGCATTTAAACTCAAGCCTGATGATGAGTTAGTATCTAGCAGTGTCACCCCAGGAGGAACACCAGGAAGGAATTGTTAGTATTCCTTTCTGGCTCCCTCTTCAGGGTTTGGCACACTTGTGGTTTGTTTTGCCTACCAACTAGCATTAGGGTGCTTTGGCCATTTATTGCATACTCTTCACTACATCCAGATAGGGTTGCTGGATGGTTTCAACAAAAATACCAGACACACTTGACATTACATCACAATCTACATTACTTCTTATTTAGAAAATACTGGACATTTATATTTTCTCAATTTGTTTCCCAAACAGAAAGCTCAAATACTGGACTGTCCGGTTCAAAACCGGACACCTGGCAACCCTACATCAAGAACAGCAGTCCATGCAGCCTTCATCCAGCTGTGCAGGGGAAGAGGAAGGACATTCCTCCCCTGCTTAGTTGCATTTGGGGTATGGATGATCTAGCCCTAAATAAGTATTAACATTTGGGTAGCTTCATTGTTTGCAGCAACAGTTCCCAACTACTGGTCTGCAGACCTCTGGCTGCCAGGACACAGTGGCTCTGGTGGCTGGGGCTGAAGTACATCATCAAGCACCTCCTCTCCCACTGTGACTGTTGGGAAAGGCGTGTCCTGCCCCACCTCTCAGCCAACCAGCACCGGGCAGAGGCGGGATCTCCTCCCGAATGCAGTTGGCAAACCCTGCAAATTCTAGGTGTGCGAGCGCAGTTAGCAAAACTACTCTATCCTGGGATACTATCTTGCTTACAACAATTTGCAGCCCAATCGTTACCCTAGGTCCTTTGGTGCAAGGTGTTACATGATAGAATGTAATAGTATGGTAATGTAGTTAGCATGAAATTAAAGTATCTCTCTGATTCTTGATAGTAATGTAGCCGTGTTAGTCTGGGGTAGCTGAAGCAAAATGCAGGACAATGTATCTCTGATGCTTGAAACTGTAAGGTTCATATGTAATCAGATAGGAGTAAATTGAGCAGGGCTTTAAGAAAAAATAATAATTTAAATCTTTTCTTTAAATAACTTTGCGTATTTTAGCAAAACCATGATTTTTGTGGGTTTTGCATTTATTTGATAATAGGATATCATATAACAATTGTCAAAGGTGACCCCTAGCATGTGCAATACATTAGAAAGTTCAAGCCTACATGTTAAATATTTATAGGAGAGTAATAAAGAGAGATTTTTGAGCAAAAGACTCCTAAAGATTAAGAGATGCTATGATTTCTGCATTTTTTTGAGTTAAGTACTGTAATCTAGGAACGTTCATCACCTCTCTGTTGTTACTATCATACAAATGTGTGTTTAATAACCGATTAACACCAGTACTTGAAATTTTTATTTTACATATGATCATAGTGATAGAAATTGGTACATTTTTAGTTTAACTAGTATGGATCCACTGCTACTATTTTAGATATGCATACTACTGTTTTCATTGAGGAAATAAGAGTAAATGACACTTATTAAAAATCTTAAGACTTATATCAAAGTGCGTATCTATGGGGTATGAGAGTAATCCAAACATGTTCAGTCATTTTTCATCAATTGATAAAACTACCCAAAGTAAAATATATATAACATGTCAATTGAACATGGATAATTTTAACAGGACTTTTGAACAGGACTTTTAATGGATAATTCTTTCAACAATATTAACTCAAGTAATGTATATAGCTTTCATGAACTGCTGAGTTCTGTGTAAATAGGTGTGGTATATTCCTTAGCTTTCTCAACCAAAACCATGTTTTACACAACTACTTCTAAAGTAGCAGGACTCAAAAAGAAACCTAGGAGGCAATTATGATTAAATCAATGGATCAGCTATAAAGGATCAAATTTTCTTCTCTTCTTTAAAGCATGGTCCATAAAGTGGACAGTTTTCAGTCTTTTTCTTAAAAATAAACAAAAGCTGCTCTATAAAATCTCCTGATGTGAGGCAGACACCCATGAATGGTGACAGGAGTTGCACTTGTGTGTTATTGGATATTACTCTTCTGTATGTGATGTTTTCTGGAGTGACCAACCAGCATGCTGAGCTATTAAAGTGTGTAATGAAACTTGACAACTTAATTTGAAATTCTCACTGAACAGGGTGAACAGACTTGGAAACTGATTCTCAGTTGATGTAAATCAGCGGTTTTCAACCTCTGATTCATGAAGTCCTGAACTCTGCAGTTTATATCTAAGATTTCCAAATGAGTCACCTCAATTCATAATTTTTAGAGGTCCACAGATGAAAAAAAAAGTTAAAAACAACTGGTAGAAATCATATAGCTTCAATTTAAACTGCTAAGCTTCTGATCTGTAGTATTAAGACTGGACCCAAAGCCCACTGAAGTCAGTTGGTGTTTTGGTATAAGCTTTTGATGCTTTAGATAAGGCTCCAATGAACAGATTTAGTGATGCACTGCAGCATGTGCTGAACTATGCCAAACTGGGTCTTTTGTCTACCAACTTAAGAAGCAGAAATAGGGGTGAAGAAAGCCACTTTTCATTTAAAAAACATGAAGTTTACCAGCCAGCAACTTTTCTATCAATATCTATTAATGTCTATCTATTAATATCTAAAAAAGTGTAGTCAAAGGCATAGTTACATTTAAAATTACTAATATAATGGAGTAATGATATAATGGAGTCTCATGTTGACTTGGATAGGTGAGGTACTGTCAATTATTGTGGGACTTGAGATCAGACCAAAGACCAATTTTGTACTTGCGGCCCTGCCAATGAGTGCCACAAGTGAAAACAATTGCAGATGAATGTGCTCTGCTTTTAGCTTTATGCCCTCACTTCTCTTCTTGATTGCAGGAAATCTGTGAGCTCTTGAAGTCTTCGAGTCCAAAGTATAGAGGTCTTGTTATGAATTGGCAGTGTTCAGATGTGTAGGTCAGCACGACAAGATTGGAGGTTAACATTTAGTACTGCATATGCCTCACCAAATGTTTCTAAATGCATCTATTAGAACAGCTGCAAACATGGTGCTAATGAAATCAGATCAAGAACTCAGACTTGTTTTACTCCATTTGTGTACATCAGGGAGCTGAGAGTCAGCCTCTGTCAAGGACATACATCTGAATTCTAGAATGAAATTATTTAATAATATTGACAAACTTATTGAAGACATTCAAATATGCAGAGGACTGTTCTCAGGCCATCTTGAGTTACAGAACAAGTTTTTTATTAAGATTGATGATAACTGCATTTAGGACTTCTGCTTATAACATTTTGCCTGAATTTGGTAGGGTGCAAAGATCATGTCTGAAGTACCAAATTCAAAACAGAAGCAACACTCCATTATTACTTCTGCAAGTTGAGCAGTCAGCTGGTTTAGCATGACTTGAGTATTTTTTCCTGAAGTGGCAAGGAGCAAGATGTAACAATGGTTATTCTAAGTCATGCAATTGCTTGCTTTTTATTTTTTTGGTAAGGTGAATAATGTTGTCATTTTTAAGTTCCTGTGGTACACCTCTTGTTTCCAAAATCTTATGTAGACGCCAGTGAGCTTCATGATTCCCTTATGGCCCCCATATCTGAAAATCTCCACAAAGATACTGTCTGTACCCACTGCATAACTGTTTTAACATTTGCTTGTCTGCTTTTCATGCTTCAGAGATCTTCTGTGGAATTGAGAGTTGGTCTTGAATTGGACTTTGTTTGTGATCATCAGGCACTGATGTCTGTCCATCATGTCAACAATTCAGAACCTTATAAAGCAGGGGTGGGCAATAAAATAGCGATAGTTCATCAGAGTTAGCCCCTGCTGGGCTGCTGCCACTATATTTACCTGCACCTTTGCAGGTATGGATGATCACAGCTTCCACTGGCCGAGAACCATAATCTGTGGCCAATGGGACCTGTGATCTCTCATATCTGCAGAGAGGCAGGTAAATACAGCAATGTGGGGGCTGGTATTTGCCCACCACAGTTTAAGTGTACAGCCTATCTTTTCTGAATTTTTTTCATGATCAGTGACTGGTAGTGATTTGTCTACATTCCAGATCTCCATGCTCAGTTTTCAGATCTCACTCACTCACTCACTCACTCACTCACTCACTCACTCACTCACTCACTCACTCAGCTTTAATTTTCCACAAGTTGGTGAAGCTAAGTTTTCACATTGCACCTTTGCACATGAATAAGCCATCTTTTTAAATAGAGGAGTAATCATTTATCTATAATGCAGGAAGAGCATGCATGGATGTCAGAAGTTGCTTTATCTCTGCTCCATTTTCATCAACCCTATGCAAATTTATCTCTGTGCTCTGAGGAGTTCTTTATGTACTGCAAACACTGTTTACTTACAATAACTTCCTGGTTGTCTTTTATCTAAGTGAGAAAATATATCAAGCGCCTCAAGATTTTAAACAAGTATTGTACATGTAAACTCAGATTTCAATGTATGCATATTGAGCTTGGATATTGAAGTTTGATAACATCCGTGTTTCTAACTACCTCATACCCAACAAAATGGATTGATTAGATTTTCTGTGAAGCTAAGAAAATGTACTCCCCCTTTAAAACAAATAAACTTTAAAGGAGACTAGCTCCCTTCATTTTAGCTTTTTCTTTGTTCTGGATGGTTAATTTGCTTGAAAATGTTTATAGTCAAATCCAAATTGTAGTCAATAAAAATGGGTTACTTCAGGTATAATACCTCTTGTTGCTTAATAGTAGTCAGTCATGAATAAACGGAGGCAGACTTGGGGAAGTGCTTGAGGCTGATGTGATCTGCACTTAACACAACTTGAGAGCAACTCCAACAAATAAGAGTTTTGACCTCCTATTGCTGTAGTTCTCAATTTTTCCATTACAAGCACTTGAATTTCATAGCTTTATAGCTCTGTCATTAAAATTCACTCAGTTGAAACTTAATATGCAAAGTCTTAAACAAGAGCAGAGATTTTTAATAAAGAAAAAATAGAAAAGCAGGTATGCAAAAATGTTGTATGTGGTTTTGAAAGCTGAATGAAGTCTCTGGAGTTTGCTTCACTATGTCTGGTTATGTTAGGCACATATTTAAATTGTATTCAAAAGGCAGAACTATTGTGGGATAGGGCTGCACAAAGAAAAGGTAGTATGACCCTTACTGCTTTGCATAGGCTGCCTCGGTTCCAGGTTGCAGTGTTTGGGGAGAGTAGTGTCTACTAGATTCCTACTCATGTATACTGGTAGAGGCAGGGAGGGAGTGGAGCTTTAACTCCAGCTTCTCCTCCAATGTGATAGCCAGCCCAGCTGTGCTTCTTTGCCAGGGCAAGCCATCTATACTGTAATCCAGTATATGGCTGGCATATCTTATTTCCCTACTTAGATTGAAGGAAAAACCTACAAGACACTATTTGAGTCTTAATGTGGTCCTAGAGCAGCAACTACACACTGACCTGTGGTCAGAGCTGAGGAGAAGTCATAACTTAACCTATAGTAAAGTAGATAATTATTTTCTTATATTTTAGGCAAAGGACAGATTTATGTTGTGAAATAAAAACACTGCTTTCTAAGGAATGATTTGGCAGAATGGTACTATGAGTTCTTTGATATGGACAATAAGTGCTTGAAAAAGCTTGGCAAACACAGTAAGTGGACATGAAATTGCGGTGTTCTGTTTCCTGTAATTCTCTGTATTAACAGAAGATCAAGACTGGATTCTGATCACAAGAGATACAAGATGCATCTGATCCCAATTTACTGAGAACAAAATCATGACTATAATTTCTTGTAGTGTTTGCTGTCTACACTTGCAGCATTAAAGCGAATTTTCACACCCCTGAATGAGAAAGTTTCAGTCAGTTTAGACAAGCCCTTATCTCAGGTTAGTTATGTAATTATTTTGTGAAATAAAGTTTGTTCTTTCTTCAAGGATTGTCCTTGTGGATGCAGCACCTTAGGTGTTTGGGGCACCACTGAGCCTCTGGTCAGAGAGTTATGATAGCAGTACCTTCGGTAGGCTGTGCATGTGGGGCAGCCAGCATGCACCGGAGTGGCAACTGCATGTGCACAGCCAACCTTCCCTTCATGTCCTTTTCTGCCACAGTTGGTTTCAGTCAGAACTAAGCAGTCATCCTCTCCATTCTGTTAGAATTATAATTAGGTAAAAGAATTATTTTTTTTGTTCATTTTTTTTTAAATTGTATCCTTTGGTATATATGGCTGTGACTATTTTCTTCCACTATTTGATCTGAGGAAGTGGGTCTGGCCCACAAAAGCTCATCATCTAATAAACCATCTTGTTAGTCTTTAAAGTGCTACATAGTCCTGTATTTTGTTTCAGCTACACCAGACTAACACGGCTACATTTCTATCACTGTAGCTCAGCAGTTTCTCTTTGAAGTCTGGTCCTGAAGTTTTTTTGCTGCAGGATGGCTACTTTTAGATCTGCAATTGTGTGTCCAGGAAGATTGAAGTGTTCCCCTACAGGTTTTTGTATGTTGCCATTCCTAATATCAGATTTGTGTCCATTGATTCTTTTAAGTAGGGACTGTCCAGTTTGGCCGATGTATATAGCAGTGGGGCATTGTTGGCACATGATGGCATATATTACGTTGGTAGATGTGCAGGAGAATGTACCAGTGACAGTATGGCTGATCTGGTTAGGTCCTGTGATGGTGTTGCTGGTGTATATATGTGGGCAGAGTTGGCACTGAAGTTTGTTGCAAGGATTGGTTCCTGAGTTCGAAAGTAAATCGAAAGAATGCGGCAGTTTTTTCGACCGCGGAAAACCTAATTTTACGAGGAATAATGCCTTTTTTTGAAAGTGCTCTTTCTAAAAAAGGTGCTATGTAATGCAAACTGTGCTTTTTTGAAAGAGAGCATCCAGACCGCCTGGGTGCTTTCTTTCAAAAAAGCGGCTTGATTTTTTGAAAGTACTGGCTGTAGTCTAGAGGCTCTCTTTCAAAAGAGGCTTTTTCGAAAGTATCTTTCAAAAAAGCCTCTTTCGAAAGAGGCTTGTATTCTAGATGTATCCTGTGTGTTACATAATTGTAATGAGACTTATACTTTAGTTAGTACTAGCGCTCTTGCTCTCTAAAAGCTATACACTAAAAAATAAAATGAAATCAAGATCTGTGTAAATCCAATTACAGAAAACTTTTTTTACTGCATCCAAACTCACTCTGTAACCTATTCAGTGGCTGAGATCAAACAAAACAATTGAAAGAAATAACACATGCACAAATCTCCGTTAGTTTTGGGCTGTGTCGGTAATACTATTACACACGACTAAAACCAGTGGAAAAAATAATCAAACAGATTTGTTAATGGTTTTTATCTCTTTTCCTGTAAACCCCTGACAGTTTTTAGATACTCCTCTTCTACCTATTGTTCTGTATGTAAAAGTCATTTGGAGAGTGGTCCCAATAGGGTGGTGACAGTACAACTATGTGAGGCCAGTTGCATATGTAATCTATAAATCAATTTTATATCCTTCCCCAGAGATCAAACATGCTTCTGTTGTAGAATAATTAACTTTTAATTGACCTGAGGCATAAGCCAGTGAGTTTTAATTCTACTCCCAAACATATTCTAGATGTTCTCAGTCTCCCAGCTGTCAAAAAATTGTATTTGCTATTTGTATTTTAAATGAAAACACACTAGATTTGTCATTTTTAAAAACAAGTATGATAAAAGGAGACATACCGAGGCAAAGCTTATACATAATTTAAAATCATACATACCTAGCTCTTATGTATCTGTTAATTATTGGATAATTTATTTTGACAGTGAAAGAAGAAAACCACAGAATCCCTACTCATATATTTTAATTTATTTACCATTTAAAATTGCGCTTATTTATCCTGTTCATTATGGTAGTGCCTATGAGCCAACCAAGTAGAGGCCCTTTGTGCTATGTTTTAGAATTAGGGACTATTATTTCCCCAAAGATCTTACCCTCTAAATCAGGGATGGGGAAGCTTTTTTGTGTCAGGGGCCACTGACCCAGAGAAAAATCAGTCGGGGGCCACATTCAAGTGAGAAACAAAAAACCAAAACCCAACCCTCACAGTCTCGGCCCTGACTGAGGCTATGTCTACACTATACTTCTTTTTTGGAAAAGGGTACGCAAAATGTGCTCTGCAATTTGCGTACCTTTTTCTGATTGTTTTTTCGGAAGAGGCTTTTCCGAAATTTGGCCCATCTACACTAGGCCAAATTCTGGAAAATCTCTTTTGAAAGCGCTCTTCCTTGTGACGTGAGGAAGACAGGGCTTCAAAAAGAGCGCATCTGCTCTTTTGCAAAAAATGTCAGAAGAGCAGATGAATTCCCTGGATGCAGTATCCCAGAAAAACTCCATAGTGTAGATACAGCCTGAGAAGAAGAAATACACTCCCCACATTCCTCTTGCACACCAGAGCCTAGGGAGCCCAGGCTGCTAGATTTTGTGGGATCCAGCCCCATGGTGGGAGGGCAATGGGGGGTTTGAGTTCCAGCATGGGCACCCCAGTCTGGGGGGTTCCCTAAGCCTTGGGGGCTGGATCCAGGCAAGCCAGGGGCCACATGCAGCCCCCAGGCCTGAGGTTCTCCACCCCTGTTCTAAATAGGCAACACAAGCTAAAGATAGGGACATGAGCCAGTGATGGTAGCCAGTAATTGTTCCACAACTTTTCTTCCCTTTTCTTTTGTGTAAATCATCACATGTTTAGAAATAAGCAGCTATATGGTAATATAGAGTCATGTGGTTAAAAAGGCAACATGGTAGAGCTTGGAAGAGTATGTTGGAAATATGGTATTGGAGCCTTTAATCTCGCTGTATGAAATACACATCAAGCAAGCCCCCTCAACTGCTGGCCTGTTTTCCTGGAAATAAATTTCCTAACACTGAAAATCCATGTTATTTTGAAATAAGAACTTTTTTCCCTGTGTCCTTTATATTAAAACTTTCTCTTTTTAATCAGCTATTGATTTTCTGTCACAACATAACATTTATTAAAAGCAATAATGAACTTCACTACATCAGTAATATTAAATACCCAGAAACCTGTTGACTGGCTGTGTGCCTCACTGTGCAGCCCAGTGGTCTCCAACCTTTTTTGAATGTAAGCCAGCCCTGGATCCACCTCAAACCCAAGCACCCCTGGCCCGCCCCTTCTCCGAGGCCCCGCCTCTGCCCCGCCTCTTTGATGAGGCCCTGCCCTCCTTACTCTATGAAGATGGGGGACAGAGTGACATCAGCGCCCCCTGCCCCGGTCTCCCCCACCCTGCACAACACACAGGAGGCTCCCAGGAGGCAGCTCTGGGCAGGAGCAGCAGGGCTGTGGGAGGTGGGGAGGCTGAAGTCCTGGCACTTGATAACCTCCCATCCAAACTACTCAGGATCACCTGTCAGAGGCTCTAAGATCTACCGGTAGATCCTGATTTACTGGTTGGTGACTATTGGTGTAGCCAGAATTTGTAAGCATTCAGTTTTCCTGTGCACCTTGGTATACTTCTGCTTACCCATATAGGATATGGGGTGGTTACCACTTAAACCAGTACAAAACTAGAGTAGCTCCATTGCAGTCAACAGTCTAGCATTGGTTTAAGATCAGTGAGTATATAATAGTGTACTGCTGTTTATCTGAATTCCCTCCATCTGAAAGTCCTAGTTGTACAGATTAAAAGGGTCTTCCATGTATTACTCTCCAGCTAATACCTTCGCAATTATCTGTAGTGCTAATCAATACAAAACATTCTAACAGCTGCAAAGAAGCTACTTACGAAGTTATTAGTGGACATCTGGTTATCCAAAAGTTGTGCATGTGCACAAGGCTATCCAGATAAATGGGAATGTACTATGTGTCAAGTCCATTCCAATTTAGTCCTTTCTTAATTATTGATGGCAACACCCTCTGCAACCTGCCAGTGCTGGTTCTGTCTTGGTCAGAGAAGGCTTCTCAAAAATAACATGGGATATTTTTTCCCACATTATTCCATATCCACAAGATGAAAGCACAACCTTTGCTCTGGCAGGGTATGCATTCGGATAAGTGGACCCATCCATGACAGCAGAATTTGCTCGCATTAGACAATATATGACAGGCAACACTTACTTTGTATACCTTTGCTTGGAGTTATTTTTTTCTGCAAGTATGCTTATTTGGTATGGGCCTAAAGGACATGGCAAATAAGTGTACTTAAACTAGTAACAAAATGCCACTAACAACTTTCTAAGTAGCCCCTTTGCATCTGATTTTTTCAGAAGCTCTGAAATATCTTTTTTATTTTAGTTAACTTGCTCAGATTAGGTGTGTTATTGTACAGTAATAAAACTGATTATTTCTTCCCCAACTCCCTAGCCCGTGAGTACCGAATTAACTATAAAATTGATATGTTGGTGCTCTGTGGCAGGGGTGATGTTTCAGTACATCATTCAGCAGAGCATTTAAGCACATGAATAATCACATTTAGAAGTCAGCAGATAGGTCATGTTTACAGTTAAACATGTGCTTAAGTGCTTTGCTGAATTGGAACTTTAAGTAACACAAATGACTTCAACATAGGTCATGTTAAATCATTCCTCTCCTCTGAACTGTCCTGCTTGTAGCAAGAATGGGATTGGAGAGGTGTCAGGCATTTCTGTTTGTTTCGTGGAGCAAAGAGTCTCAGTCACTCATTGCTATCAGCAGCATGGTTTGTGTTTATGTAGCCTCGTTTTGTATAAATTCGTAGGCACACAACAGCCTTAGAACTTGTTTGGAAATATACTCAGTTGCTATTTTAGAATGTTGAAGCTTGGTCTGGAGCAGTGGTGGGTATGATATGGCCCATGGGTCAGATCTGACCCGATTGGCCTGAGGGTGGGGAAGCATGTGTGTGCAAAGTCTCTTGCTCCCCAGGGATGCACAGCTCTGGGGGAGCCACATGGGGAGGGAACCCATGTGGCTAGGGCTGCTCCAGAGACACTGTTGGACTGCTGGCTGGGAGGTGCCTAAGGTAAATAAATGACTTTTGACCAGAGTCTGCCTCCAGCACCTCAGCTCCTGCTTCTTGTACTCCAGCCCCATCTACTACTTATCTCCATACCCCAGGTCTTCACCCCCTCTGTTGTAGGTCACCATCCAAATCCTCTGCACACTGCCCCAGATCACAGTTCTCTCGCATAGCCTGCATCTCCTGCTACACCCCTTCCCCAGGTCACAATTCGCTACTGCACCCCTACTCCCTCCCAGACCCAGCACCTAATCCCCTGCCCAAGGTCGCAACCCGTTACTTCACCTAAACTCCTTCTCAGACCCCACACCCTCTCCTGCACCCCAGATCCCTATCTTGAGCTCCCTTCTGCATCCACCCTCCATCCTGAACCCTGCATCCCTTCCATAGAGAAGTGCTGCCCTTGACCACTTTCCAAAATCTTGGAGTGGCCCCCTATCAAAAATTATTGCCCACTCCTGATCTGGAGAGTTACTGAGCTCATTAGGCAAGTGTGCATTCATAAACCAGATGCAACCCAAGTGGAGATTCCATCTAGGCAGTCATGGAAAAGCTCTTCTGCCATTCTGCATTCAAATGGGGGAAAACAGAATTCCTTCCCACTGTCTCCAATGGGGTGCTCTTGTGCCAAGCCCTACTACCTAGGATTGGTGCAAGAGAAAGGTATTTCCCCCATAATCACAATCACTGCTTTTAATTTCAGATTATGATACTTCTATATTTACACAGTAGAGCTGTTTTGTAATATTTGTATTCCATGATTTAGTCACAAATTACTCTTTATTCACAAATGCTCCAAAGGAGGCGTTGGAAAAGTCTAATTCTTTTTAGAAAACTTTGAAACCCATTCTGCTTTGAAATACTTCTGTCCCTACACCACCGTTGGATCTCCTTTTTATTTTTCCTTTTCATCATTATGTCATTTGCACAGACACATAAAATGAGTAAGGCTTTCTGCAGTAATGCTGCAGACACATTTGCATAAGAAGTTTCTCTGTTCCATAGCACTTAATCTGATTTGGTTGCTCATTTCTCCTGTGCAGTGATAATCCTTTTAGTGATTTCACAATTTTGTCTGCGACAGCTATTTCTAATTTTAGCAATCGAGGACTGTACCTTCAGATGTGGAATAAGCAGTAAGAAGAAAAGAACTGTTGATGGCTGTCAGGCGTGTATGGGAATCCCCGAGCCCTGCACCCCCATCCACAGCCAGCTGTGACTCTCAGCCAGTGGGTAGAACAGAAGATTTATTGGTTCACAGGGACACAGCATAGCATAGGATCGATGTTAACACAGGGATCAAGAGCAGGCAGCATTATTCCTCTCGGGGAGTAGGGGTCTTGGGCCCTTCTCCCTCCTTTGCTGTTCTAGACCCCTTCTCCCATCCTAACTCAGCGGAGACTGAGCCCTTCCCCCAAGCTCTAGTCCCAGCCTGGTGTCAGCTCTGCCTACCCTTTGTCTCCCTTCCTGAACAGGAGTTATCTCCTATATCTGATCCTTAGGTGTGAGGCCGAATACACTTCTGCAGTGAGTCATCCCCCTTCCTCCAGACAGTGTTGCAGGTCCCGGGATGCTAGGAACCACACATAACACGCAAAGCAACACAGCAATACAATCCCCGCTACGTCACAATGGGTGAACTGATCTATGTATGTCTCTTGCCTTTAATCATAATGTTTAAAAGGAAAGCCAGAAAATGATATTTACCTGTGATTCAAGCAGTGACTGGAAGCAGCATAGCCCAGGATACTGAACATGGCCAGTGATTTATGAACTTCTGATACCAAATCCCAGCCACATATGGAGAATGCATGCACATTGACAATCATTCTTTATTTTTAAAAAATATAGTATTCTGTCTCATTGAGATTCCACCCTGGTAGTGTGTGGAGTGCAAAAGGTTTTGGAAGGCAGTGGGAGAGCTGTCTTAGATTAGTGCACCGGAAACCTGGAGAGGGTTGGAAACAGAGTAAGAGGAGGTGTTGGAGAAGCAGCTGGCAGACAGGAGAAAATTTAAGATAGATTATTTGTTAGACCTGAAAGAGCAGATGCAGTGGCATTATGAATGTTGGGAATGAAGTAATCAGTTGAAGATTGGAAAAACAAGGCTCAGATGGAATGGAAGTCATTAAGGAATAAAATTTGTGATGCTCAACAAAACAAGCACAACAATGCTCCGACAATGACCATGATGTGATTAAATTGTTCTTGCGGAACACTGACATTTGTCATGTTATTTTTCTTTTATTTGTGCTTAAGATATTCATACTTTTGCAATGTTTTTATCTAATATATTGATTTTTAAAAAAAAAACCTTTTATCTCTAATAATATTACACGATTTTAGTGCTTGGATAGCTTATTCATCATAACATGAATAGGTTTCCTATACTTGGAAGAAAACCAGTGCAATTATTGTGAAAGGTGGCCTAGGAATGGAGTTAAGCCAAAACTACAGTACGTTGGTTTATTGTTTGGAATATGGCAATTCAATATAAGGATTTTTATGTTCCATTTGTGGCTTTTCAACAGAGGTGATACATTTTGTAAAGAAATTTACATTTTGGTATTTTGTTATCAAAGGTTTGACAGAAAATTGACAGGAAAATATTTCTCTTTGTACTAGTTGATTTCAGTCTCTTTATATTATAATCTGCCTAATGAAACTGTTCAGGCATGATGGACACTGTAAATGGACATGCTCATCTCTTTCAGAAACTCATTAATCTTGTGGCTGTCATGTCCAATCACCTGCAAAATGGTGCTCATATAATAATGAGTCTTTATTTCCTAGATGCTAACTTAAATGGCAACTATAGGACCAGATTCTTTCTTGTAATATGTCCCCCATCTATATGCTACTTAATTTGTGCAAACAGGAGGAACAGCAGTTGGATCTGGCCAGCTGAGAATTCCATCAACATAACTGATCCTTCCTTCCTGCTTACACACTGAGCTCTGGTTTGGGAAGGGGAAGTGGCCAGAACATACTGCATTCTGGCTATGGTCAGCTGATGTGGGGTCCTTCAGCTTCAGTAACCTGTGCTGGAGCCTAGATCAGCTAGTAATCACCCTGAGAATCAGAGAGCTATAAGACGTTCCATGAGACTTTATTATTGAAAGAACTGGACTTTATTATTGAAAGTCCAGTTCTGGATAATTGTCAAGGATTGCTTAGATAGTCTAAAAGGTTTTTTTTTCTATTATCCTTTCAGCTCCAGTTCAGATATTTTGAGAGATCTGCAAGAAGTTGAGATGTTCACAGAGCCATCCAATAAGTGAGTACACTATGTGGATGAATGAGTTTTTTTGATTGAGACTATTCTAAGCTATTTAATTGTTTCCTCTGTGTAAATAAAAAGGCTTGGTTTAAATTAGAGATGTTCAGATGTGTTTAGGTAAATGTGTAACTGCTGAAAATGTCACTGTATCAGGGACAGTAGCATGGGAGGGAGCAAGTAGGAGCTGGTGCTTGCGGGGAGCCAGCTTTTAAGCCAGCTACCCACAAGCACCAGCTCCTTGGGAGTCACCTTCCCCCACCATGCTGTTGCATGGGCTCCCCATGAGCACCAGCTCTTGCCTGAGCGCCCTGCCCCCCCATGCTGCTGCCTCTATATCGGTGGGAAAGGAGAGCTACATGTAACCATGAAGGTTAACCACGAGACTCGTTGGTTAACCATTTACACATTTACACTGTCACATCCCTAGCTTACACAAGTAACAGAAAACTTGCAGTTAAGGCTGCCGTGATGGAGTTAGAAATGTTGAAAAACATTGATAGCATCACAAATTTTACAAAGCAAGCACACAGTATTCCCAGTATTCATTTTGCATTCCTTTTGTGTGGCGAGGGAAGTCTGCTCCTCTGCATTTAAAAGCATTTTTTAGAACAGAAAATATAGTTTATTACTATTTGTGTTATGGTAGTGTCTAGAAGTCCCTACTGAGATCAGGCTTAATTGTGCTAGGCATCATAATGAGAAATGGTCCATGCTCTAAAAACTTAGTGTAAATTGATAAGACACACAAAGGGTGTAGGGGAGAAATAGATGCACAGAGTGATAGATCCCAAGATCACACAAGAGTGTCAGAGCTAGAAATAGAATCCAGGTAGACCCCGCATTGGGACTCCAGCCCTCTCTCTCCCCCATCTCCCTGTGAGGTTGACTCTGTGAGCCTTCCCCCTTGCCTAAGGGAATGGCAACACAGGAAACCACTCACCTGGAGGCTTTTTCCATGGCTCCCATTGGCTGGAATCCCAGCCAGACCCCCCCACCGTCAGCTCGCTCCTGCTCCCTACCTCCCGGCCAGACCCCACACTCACACCCCACCTTGCATTAATTTGTCATCATTGGTGGTCTGCGGAAAGGTCTGCATTGAGCAGGGTGTGCTGTGGGACAAAAAGTTTGAGGGCCACAGTCATAGGCCATAACTGAAATTAAATTTGAAACTCCTAATGTGTATTATTTACTCAAAAGTATGGTGCTATACTGCATAATAACAGTTTGTAAAGGGAACACTGACAAGGCCTTGACTATAATAATGCCAGAAATAAATGGGAATATTAATCAGAAGAAAAAAATCAAATAAGTAATCATTAGACATTTAGTGTAAAATCAGCCCTTGGTTAGGAAAGAGAAATATATAGCATTTAGAAGAAGAATGTTCGTAAGCATAATTTCTGACAGCACCAGCATAAAATATTCAGTTGTACTATTTTCCAGTGCTGTAATCTGCATTGTAACATTTTCCTCATGATTTTCCTCTGCTGCTATTTCCATTGTCTGGAACGTTAACCCAGAATGCAAGCAAGCAGCCGTAGCTGTCTTTGAAGCAGACAGGAGTTAGAACTCCTAATATTTAGGGTATATTTATACATAAACTGCTTGACTCCTTCCTCACAACCCTCTTCCTGAAAAAAAACACTTGCGAGTGTAATTGTATGATTGCTACCCAGGTATTGGCAATGTAAGAGATGCAAACTCCTTCAAATGAGTTGTAACGTGAACCATAACGTATTACCTAGCATGAAATGACACAGAGTTAGTTATTGCTCCCCTTTACTTACCTATACTTATTTTGAATGTAATTTGAACATATATCTAAGATTTGTTCTTGAAGTTTATTGGGATAACAGTTTATTTTAGGATTGGGTGTAAAGGTGGTAGGATTATACCTTCTTTAAATTATGACAAGTGCAGTTGAAAATGGGATGAAAATATGAAATATTTTATGTGTTGTTTTTCCCAAAAACAGCACAAATGTGATTTGCTGTGATTTCTTATACCTTCTGTTGGCAAAATATATTTATCTTACATCTGTTCTTTAGAAAATTGGAATGTCCATAAAGACTTATCTGGGACATATAATCAATTCCCTAAAAATGTCATTTTCTTGGTTCAGTTCAGGTAATATCACTGCAGAGTACTTAGAAAAGTGTTGCTGGGTTTGTTTCCTGCTAGATACTAATTACTGATTTCAAAGGCAACTATTAGTCTGAAAAAGTAACAAATAAAAGTGGCTAAGGAACAGATTTATACTGCTAAGAAGCTACAAATTTGAGAACAATATTTGTTTCTATGAAGTTCTTGTTAACAAGGAGAGAGGTATATAAAATATACCAAGTTGATTTGTTGTTAGGAAGCTACCTATGTCTCTCTTTAGACTCCCATTTGTCATCAGCATGCAAATTGTTACATATTTGCCTTTTTTGAAGTGGAGGGGCAAATGTGGAGAGAACACCTCCCCCTCCTGCACACCATCACAAATCTTTGTTGAACAGATCCATACCATTGTAAATGTTCTACAGAATGACACATTTGAATCAACAAAATGTCTTTTGGTGCACCATATCAAAGGGATTGATGATTTATGACTCAAACTTCCTACATGACTATAGCACAGGATGCCGAATATGAATCGGCAGAGAGCTTATTGCAAATGACAAACATAATAATAATCTGACAATATCAGATGAAAGAAGGAAATTTGAAGAGGTCTTTAGATTTGTCCTAAATGGTTATGTTGAAGAATGACATTTGACTGCCACTGCTTGGAATGTTTCCTGTTGGGTTACAGTTTCTTAAAAGAGAAATCATTGCAGATATATTTTATGTCCACTAACATGATATAAATTAGATGACATGTATAAAAGCAAATGAAAAAAGCACACCAGGGTATTAGGGATGTCAACGTGTAGTCAACTATATGATTAACCAGTAAGCTGAGGCTTATTGGTTAATCTTGTCAACTACACACATTTCCCCCCACTTGTTGCCTCTGTATCATCTCAAAAGCCTGTTCCCCCTCAGCACCAGTTCCGCAGTACCGCATGCCCTCCCCATGCTGCTACCTCTATCAGAAGGGGGAGAGCAGGGAAGGCTGCCGTGAAGCAGCATCTGTCCTCAGCGAGCCCGAACTCCCTGCGGACAGAGGCTGCTCTGCCTCCCATGGAACAACCTCTGTCTATGGGGAACTCTGACCCTACCCACATAAAGAGGCTGCTTCTGAGGACCAGCCTCTGTCCACCGCCAACCCGGGTCTCCACGGAAACAGGATGCTTTGTGGCAGCCTCCCTCTTCCTCTTCCCTCCTGCAGCAGCCTCTGTCGGTGGGGAACTCAGACCCCTGCAGACAGGGGCTGCTGCCATCCCATGCTGCTTCCTCTGTATCAGAGGCAGCAACGCGGGGTGGCAGGCAGCCTGTCTACACGGGGAACTGGATTTTAAACTAGCTCCCCTTTTGGACTTACTCCCACCTGGTACCCCGCACTGCTGTATCTGATACAGACAGAACAATGCAGAGTGGCAGGGTGCTCCCCGGGAGTGGGGCTGGAATCTACTGGCTGCCAGCCCTGCTTCCCCTCCCTCCCCCGAACTATAGAATAATCATGTAATCAATAAGAATTCATGCAGTTACACAACTATTCTGTTACCCTATCATCCCTACAATGTATATGTTTGCATTTCTTGGACTTCAGACTTCGCTCATTATCCATTATGAACTGGGTATCTCTATCAACTAGCTTAATCCATAATATCTCATAATAAGAAAAGATACAAAATCAACTAACACTTTCCTGACACAACGGAACTGGATGTAGCTGTAGTTTGAATGAGTGGCAGAATTTCCATTGGCTTGGATGGAAGCAGGATCAAACAAAAGGGAGGAGCCCAGCTGCTGGATGGCTTCACTGTTTGGAGGAGGAGAAGAAATCCTCTTCCCTTTGTTGCCCAGAATCTCTCCAGAGCACAGTCTGCTTATAGAGGGCTGCAAGGTGTGGCCAGGATTTGGTCCTATACAGTAGCAATATCTCAGTATATGCTCCCAGATAGACCAGTTTTTTGCTTCTCAGACCACAGGTAGACATTCTTGTCATAACTTAAACTAAGGTAAAGGTTTGGTTGTGCCAGGAAAACAGTGGGTGGCTGGAATGGGATTGCTTCTCATAAAATCATACAAAAAAGAGACAGAATCACCAGGCATGTGAAAGGGACTGGCTGGGGGTGTGCCGTCCCCAGCTTGCTCTAGCCCTGAACCTTCCACTCCATAGGTGCCCTTTAGGGAGGGTGGGGGCGGACCAAAGCTGCTACCTTACCAATTTGCACAAGAACATTGCTGGCTGTTCCCCTTTGTCAGGGAGCGAGGAGAAATTACTTAGTTTGCTGCGTTCCTCACTCTGGCTGGGGAGCACAGAGGACAGATAAACTTGGACCTGCCCCAGCTGGGGGACAGGCACCCCGCCCCAGCTGTGCCCACTGACACTCAGCAGTATAGAGAGGCACGTCTCACCTGGCCCCAGGCTGCTGCAGTGAGAGAGGGCTGGGGTTGTCCTCTCTCCCCAGGGCAGCCTGAACCCCTCATCCCCTGCCCCATTCCAGAACAATTATTTAAATGAAGACAAAAATTAATTGAATGAAAGATCCAAGCAATGCTGGGTAAATCTTCTAGTGTTTGATATACGTGAGAATATTTCAGTGTACATTCTGGGGATTTTTTCATTTATCTATAACTTCCCAAATTCACAGCTTATTTATTGATCCTGTTGTAACTTTTTTTAAAATCTGGTTTCACATTTAGAACCCATTGTTTAAATATGTTCGCAGTTGGAAATAATTATTTCTTAATAGAAACAATGCACTGATTTTTTTCTTACTCCATTCTTGATTATTTGTATCATCCAGTCTATCATTGCCATGTATTTTGAGAACTTCATGCAAAGATTTATAGGGCAACTAAAAATCTCTCCCCCAGTGGAGGGACTCTTTTATTTTCCCAACATCATCATTTATTCTCTGAGCCATAGATTGAAGGCCATCATGTTTAAACTAATAAGCAGTGACATTCATCTAGTTTGCCCAGTGACAATTGTGTAAAAATCTTATGCTCCCTTTTGCATCAATGAAACTGTGATGCAGAGTGCCAGTTACCGATTCTGATTGAGTAGAGATCCATTGGTTAAGGGAGTGGAATCATTAGATTCTCTGTTGGTTTCCAGACCATGCTCTGTTGTGGAAGAGGAAATTGAAACTTGCAGAGTTTTAGTTCATGTATGGAGATTATTTCTACACAGCACTATAGGAAATTAATATCAGGATGACCTGTTCATAATAAAGTTGTTTCTTTTTCTTCATATTTTTTTTACACAGAAAATGTAGTCAAGCAGTTGATAGGTTTGTTTAAGCCAAGCTGTAATAACATGTGGGCAGGTTGATTTGTGCACAGGAATCTAGAGCAGAAAGTAAACTATAGTTTTGATTATGCTTCATATTCTTTACGTTAATTTTAGAACATTGTTCTAAAATCCCAAGCATTGTTATAGACTGGGGACCAACCAGCTAAGTAGTAGTTCTGCAGAAAAGGACCTGGGGGTTACAGTGGATGAGAAGCTGGATATGAGTCAACAGTGTGCCTTTGTAGCCAAGAAGGCTAATGGCATATTAGGTTGCATTAAGAGGAGCATTGCCAGCAGATCCAGAGATGTCATTATTCCCCTTTATTCGGCTCTGGTGAGGCCACATCTGGAGTATTGTGTCCAGTTCTGGGCCCCCCACTACAAAAAGGATGTGGACGCATTGGAGAGGGTCCAGCGGAGGGCAACGAAAATGATCAGGGGGCTGGAGCGCATGATCTGTGAGGAGAGACTGAGGGAGTTGGGTTTGTTCAGTCTGCAGAAGCGAAGAGTGAGGGAAGATTTGATAGCAGCCTTCAACTTCCTGAAGGGGATGGAGAAAGGCTGTTTTCAGTAGTGACAGATGGCAGAACAAGGAGCAATGGTCTCAAGTTGTGGTGGGAGAGGTTCAGGTTGGATATTAGGAAAAACTATTTCACTAGGAGGGTAGTGAAGTACTGGAATGGGTTACCTAGGGAAGTAGTGGAGTCTCCATCCCTAGAGGTATTTAAGTCTCGGCTTGACAAGGCCCTGGCCAGGTTAATTTACTTGGGATTGGTCCTGCCTAGAGCAGGGGGCTGGACCTGATGACCTTCTAAGGTCTCTTCCAGCTCTATGGTTCTTTGATTCTATGTGGAGTGGGACGGACAAAGGGTTGGGGTGCCAGAGGCAGGTTCCGGCTGAAAAACTTATCTGCTTGATTCCCAGCCAGCAGCCTTCTCAGGTAGACTCCCTACCTTCCCTGCCCCCACACTGGCTGCAGGGGCATGTGGTTTTTGAACAGCCATGAGCCTCAGGGGAAGGGGGCAGGGTGCTTCACAAGCTACCTGTTGACAACCGGCATTTCCCATTGGCCGGAAACCAATGTTTCTTAGCCAAATATCAAATATCTTAGCCACTCCGTAAAATAAAAGCCAACATTTGTGAAATATTTTGTTATCATGTATCTACAGGGTACTAAAAAGAAAACTCCAATAAATAAATATAGGAAGAAGACTTTTCACTCTGTCATACAAAAATTCAAGTTAACACTAAACTTTTATATGAATTTTGCCTTTTTTCAAAGCAGAATAGGGCAGCTAGATCAACTCTGAAAGGTAAAAATTTGTTGTGATGCTCTTCTGCTTTCATTAAAGGCATCTTTTTATATAGATTGGCTAACCTAGTGAAGTGGGCATTAAACTAGGTTTAAGACAAAAGCCCAAATGTAAGTCCAAAACATAGGAACTTGGATGAAAAATGATAATCTGGGGAGGAAATGGGCAGCAACAGTAGGGACAAAGGAGAGATTGGAGGGAATATTGAGGGGCAACCTAATAAACATCTTAGATGTCTTTTTACTATTGCAAGAGGTATGGGGAGTAAACAACTAGAAATACCAGTGAATATTACAATTCTGATATAATTGGCATCATAGAAACTTGGTGGGATAATTCATGTGACTGGAATATTGGTATAGAAATGTTCAACTGATTAAGGTACGGGGGAAAAGGGAAGAGTTGTTGCCTTATATCAAAGATGCATATGCTTGCATTGAAGATGAGGTAGAAGTGGGAGGCACATCTGTTGAAAATCTCTCGTTAAAAAGGAATTTTAAAAACCCCATGGATGATGGATGTCATGATAGGTGTCTATCATAGTCCACCTCACCAGGAAGGAATGGATGAGACTATTTTTAGACATCTGACAAAATCATCCAAAACCCAGGATTTAGTGATGATGGGGGATTTAAACTACACAGACATCTATAAAATAAGAAGGGCATTGATTATCTAACATATTTTTAGAATGCACTCGAGACAATTTTTATTATAGAAGATGGAAAAAACAAATAGGGGAGAGGCAATTCTCCATTTGATTCTGAGAAACTGGAGGCACCGGTTGAGAATTTCTAGGTGAAAGGCATGAGAGGAGAAAGTGAGCATGAAATGATAGAATTCATTATTCTAAGGAATGATAGGAGGGAAAACAGCAGAATGAAGTTAATGGACATCAAGAAGATGCACGTTAGCAAACTCATAGAATGTGTAGGTAAGATCCCATGAGAAGTAAGTCTGGAGGGAGGAATAGTTCAGGAGAGTTGATGTTTTTTACATAAATATTATTAAGGACATGAGCAAACTGTCCCAAGGTGTAGAAAATATAGAAAGTATTGTAAGAGATTACCCCTGCTTAACCAGGAGATCTTCAAGACACTGAAACTCAATAAAGAGTTTTCACTTTTTGTGTGACTAAGTCAAATTATAAAAGATGAATATAAAAAAACAACAACATAAACATGCAAGGACAAAATTAGAAGGGCCAAGGTAAAAAATAAGATTAATCTAGCTACGGTTATAAAGAGTAATAAGAAAACATTTTACAGATAAAAATGAGAAGCAAGAGAAAGATTGAGGAAAGCGTGGGCCGTTAATGAATGATGAAGGTAAAATAATAACAGAAAACATAGCATTGGCCAAAATGTTAATGCCTTTTTTTTTCAGTCTTCACTTATAAAGTTAGCAATGGTTGGATGAGTAACATAGTGAACAGCAGTATAAATGGGATAGGATCCGAGGCTAAAACAAGAAAAGAACAAATTTAAAATTACTTAGGCTAAGTGTCTTTAAGATGATAGGGTCTGATTAAATACATCCTAGAATACTTAAGGAACTAGCTGAAGAACTATCTGAGCTTTAATAATAATTTTTGAGAACTTATAGAATATGGAGGAGATCCAGAAGGTTAGAAAAGTGTAAATATAGTACCTGTCCAGAAAAAATGGAATAAAGACAACCCAGGGAATTTGTAAACAACTTGAAGAAAATAACGTGATAAGTAACAGTCAATATGGATTTGTCAAGTACAAATCACGTGATACCAACCTAATATCCTTCTTTGACAAGGTAGCAAGCCTTGTCGTCAGGGGATAAGCAGTAGATGTGATATATCTCAACTTTACTAAAGCTTTTGATACAGTTGTACATGAACAAACTAGAGAAATATAGCCTAGAAAAGGAACAAACCTACTGTGTGGTGGGTACACGACTGTTTGGAAAAGCTTAGATCATGTACTTACCAGTGATTCACACTAAGGGTGGAAGGGAGTATTGAGTGGGGACCTGTAGGGTTCTGTTCTGATCCAGTTCTATTCAATGTCTTCATAAAAGATTTGGATGATGGAACAGAGAATATACTCAAAAATTGTGGATGATACTGAGCTAAGGAGGGATTGCAAGCACTTTGGACAGCAGGACTAGAACTCAGAATGATCTGGACAAACTGGGGAAATAGTCTGAAATAAGTTAAAGGAAATTCAATAAATACTGCTCCGAGGAAGAAATAATCAGTTGCATGTATACAAAATGGTAAATGACTACCTGGATAGGAGTACTGCAGCAAAGGGTCTGGAGGTTATACATGTTGAATCTCTCTCATCTTGTATGCTGTGGTCTGGCAATGTTTGTGGTTTGGCATGATTTTAGTTAGTTGGATGTCCACTTATCATGGACGTGGCCAAATTCCTCAAAGTTTGTTTCTGGTCACCAGTCCTGCTCTCCGTTTTCTGTGCTGTTGTTTAGCTCTAATTTACCCCAAAATATCTTCTGAGTCCAGTAAGCAGTGGCAGTGTTGATGATAATGCTGCTAAGCGTAAGCATATTTTTTTAATGCTTTAGCTACTTATTTTCTTGTGCCAATACAGTAAAATGGTGTAACAACACTAGCACTTTTTTATGAAGAAAGTTGACAAGCCTTGGGTAGGCATAAGCATATATGGGGTGTATCAGTACAATCATACATTAATTACTAAGGAGCATTGCTAGCATTGTCCTGTTGATTCATCTTGTTGAAATAAAAATAGAGAGATCTACTCACAATAATATTGACCTTCCATGTTTGGAAAATTCTTTGATTCAGCACTGGACAAGTCTTGAGGGTATTGAACTAGAGAGGTTCAACCTGTAGTAGTACACAAACTATAGTAATACTGTTGCAAAAAAAAGGGGGGGGGACATGCTTTTGGGATGTATTAGCAGGAGTGTTGCAAGCAAGCCATGAAACAATTATTCCACTCTGCTGATCATTAATAAGGCTTCATCTGGAGTATTGTGTCCATTTAGGAGTACCACACTTTGGGAAGGATGTGGATAAATTGGAGAGCATCTAGAGAAGAGCACCAAAATTATTACATATTAGGAAAAAAACTTCCTATCTGTAAGGATAGTTAAGCAGTGGAACAAATTACCTAGGGAGATTGTAGACTCTGCATCACTGGAGACTTTTCAGAACTAGTTAGACAGGGATGATCTAGAAAAAAAAACTTGCCTCCTGTCCAATGTTCCCTCTACTCTTTCCCATACAAGTGTGGATTTTTTCCATCCATGGGCGGAATAGTTTTTTTATGTGCACCACCAGTAGAAACACAAACCTGGCTGTGGCCATTCTGTTAATCAGCATTTGAATCTCTTCTGAGCAGCTACATAAGCACTCAGCTTACAGGAAACACTGATCCTGCCTCAGTTCAGCCCTCTCTACGTCCCTTTCAATTCCATGTTTCTATGATTCTGTGATCAGAACCAAAATGTAGGTTTTATGATGTGAAGAAATTTTGTTGGTAGTGTGTATCCAAATACTGTGTTTACCCTGTTCGTATTTGCAAATCCAACACTACAGTAATGTGCTAGAATGTGAGGACCTATAGAATGAATCTGACTAGGAACCTTATCTATCTTGTTGGTAATATAGGTACAATAAAAACAAATAAACTTGACAGTCACCTTTTAAACACCAACTGTTAGAAATATTTATTTCTCTAAAACCACATTTCCTTTCTATGATGAGGATGCTAATAAGTATTACTGCTTTTATATTTTTATATTGTAAAGGACAGCTGGTGTTCATTGTTATAATCTTTGAAGCAGGATGATTTTTTTATCTTAAAAGAGAAATTATTATTCCTCAGCTAAACAACCATTCTTTGTCAAGTCTGACGCAGAATATTTAACAATCCTCTAACCTTTTACTTAATGAGCATTTTATGTTTTCTACTCTAATGATTTTATTCTGTTGGCAATTAAGGTTTCCTTGAGATATGAATGGATTATGATGAAGACATGCTAACACTTGTGTGGAGAATGTCAACTAGCTGCTCTGTGCTGAGTAGTAAAAGGATAGCTGCAGTAATTTAATTTGCCGAGGGCGATGGTGGGGGTGGGGAATGTATTTCTATGAATGGGAAATCAAATTTGTATACTACCCCACAGATCACTTTTTCTAATACATTCCACTCAGTATCCACTTGGAGCTGGGGCAATTATCTAAGATTCTTTTGTTGAACTTCTGAAGCCAGATGTCAGAGTACTTTCAATGGGGAGTCCTTGACTTCGCCATAGTATACCACAGCTTGGTCTGACAGACTTAGAGCATAACGCCAATGCCTTTTAACTTGCCTTTGAGAAAATTTATCTGAGGGTAAAGGGTGAAGAGTAGCCATGGCAACAAAGGGTCTTTCATTTGACCATTTGATGTCAATAGTTTTGTTTCAGTGTTTGATAGGGCACACATAGATTGAGGGTGACAGGTATGATACAAATCAGAAACCATATAGTAATCTATACCCTTCTATTCACTGGTATCTAGTCTGCATATTCCTTTTCCTAGGCAGATCAAGAAAGAACATAATTGAGACTATAGTTTTTGGATTGTAACTGAATTCTAGACCTTTTATTTTCCAGTAGCTTAAAAGTTGGTCTGAAATCTCCAGTTGTGTTACATTTGTTCACATCCAGCAATTTGAAAGTCAAACCAGAGCTCTACTGACGGTTTTACTGATGGGAACATGATGATTTGTTGTACATATTAATTTAAGTGGTAGAGCTAATAAAGGATAAATTAATATTCATATGCTGCAGTTAATAAATTGCCTACTCTCATAAAGCTTTTAATGGGCCCCATTAAGATGTTACATTAATCTTCTTGAGATCCCTTTTATTTGCGCTAATCATTGTATTTTGACACACTGAAGTTAAAAGTTAATATTGAAGCAGTAAATCCAAATATTAGTTATTTTATTTATTGCACTTAAGTTATTTATGAAAAATGCAGAAATCGACAGCCCAGTAACATCTTATTCCTTTTTATTGGCTTTTTTACCCCTTTTTTTATCTAAATCTGAGGGTCATTCCTGAAATGTATTTAAGCATAATTTCAGAAAGGCTTTTGTTGTTGTTGTTTTTATTGCTTCTCTCATTCTCTGAAGAAATAACAGGTCAACTTGCTACCTTTTCAAATATGCTGAGGAGGCCCGCAAACCAAATTAATTGGAACATACATGCAGATCATCCAAATCTAATGAAATTGAGGTGGCATTACAGGTGCTCCGTACAGTAATTCCTCATTTAACACTATAGATATGTTTCAGAAAACGATCGTGTTAAGTGAAAACGTATTATGTGGGGTCAATTTTCCCATTGAAAATAATGAAAAAGGTGGGGGTTGTATTTCAAGCAGTGGTGTCTATTGGGACCGGGACATGAGGTTGGGGGAGAAAGGGAACTGGGTTGCAGCAGGGAAGGGGAAGTGTTTGGCTCTGGGGAAGGGAAGGGGAAGAGAGGGGAGGGGGATTAGGTTGGGAGTATGCCCCGGTGACCAGTCTGCCAGGATTCGCACTGCATCCAGCGAGGGGGAGTCAGCGGGGAATGGCGCAGCGAGCGACGAACCCTCCGCCCTTTTTGCAGGGAGGCAGGGGAAGCCCCACGCAGCCGCCAGCAATGAGCTGGCTGGGGAAATCATGTTATTCCGGGGACGGTCGTGTAATTCAAAAAACGTTCCCTAAAAAAAATCATGCTATCACGAAAATGTGTTAAGTGGGCACGTGTTAAATGAGGAATTACTGTACTGAAACTTATAAAGTCCATTGAAATCTTCCTGGTGTTGTCTTTATGATGGGGATATCTGTGTACAAGATATTGGATCAAGGCATGAATCTGAATCCTTCCTACACCTTCAAGCATCGTTAAAGACAGTGTTCCCCAAATGGTGGATCATGGCAAGGTTCTAGATCAGTGGTCAACAACCAATAGATTGGGATCTATTGGTAGATCCCGGAATCTCTGACAGGTGATCCTGACTGGATTGACCCTTCAGCTGCCCCTCTCCCCACTGCTGTGCTGCTCCTGCCCTCTGCCTTGGAGACTGAGGAGGGAGATTCTGAGATGCCAGAGTGTTCCTTCCCCCCATACTCATCTCAACAGAGTGAGCAGGGTGGGGCCTTGGAGGTGGGTGGGGCAAGGCCTTGGAGAAGGGGCAGGGAAGAAAGCAGGGCAAGTGAATCTGGATTTGTTTGACCTCCCAACTGAGGGTGGAGTCTCTGAATGGGACATGAAGAGTACCAAATGAACAGCCATGCAGTCTGATAGTTTTTATCCATGGAATTGGTATATGCTGTGAGCACTGGAAATGCAAAGTTCCCCATACCTCCACTTCCATTGTGTTTTATCACAGTGGGGGTCACATCTAAGGGCGAGGCAGTAATTCCGTTTCCATGCCCATTTGGTCCTTGTTTTCATTCAGACAGTTTGCACGGCAGTTTCAGCAGTTTTGGGGATGACGACACTGGAAACCGGTCTAAGACTTCAGCTTCAATTTGCACCCTGCATACCATGTATATTTTGCATTGAGTATACGATGCAACCTGGAATAGCTTCAGACAAATGAAAATCTCCAAACTATACAATTCCCCATATAATTTTTTGGAAAGGTGATAAAAATATCAAGGGCTTCTGTATTTGTTGTAGATGATTCTCAGATCATATTTGCTCACTGTACAAGTGAAATGTATTTTGAATTTTGCACTGTGAGCTTGACATGTTCTTCTTTTTCCCTAAGAATAATGATCCTGAATTTAAAACATAAATGCCAAATTTTGTTGGTGGCGGTTATGAAACAAAATGGAGAATCCAGCCTTTCCTTTCTATATCTGTATTTGCTCATTAGAGCTAAAAGGAGTTTGTGATTGGTATGTAAACCTCAAACCAGTGTTTGCAAGCATATTCCCATTGACTTAATTGGAGCTTTCTATGGGCACAAGAATGCAACCATTTTACAACTCATTGCCTAAGAATAGCCATGATGACTAAGCAGATATGATTCTGACATACAGAGAAAATCTAAAGAGTTAAGGAGTCAGTATTACATAATCAGCATTATGAGTGTATCTCTATTTTGGCAATCTCTGTAAATCTCTGATGAACTTTCAACAAAGGGTGATTTTTATTACCCTTGTAATAGAATACATTTAATTGATTGCCTTACAATGACTTACTAGCACTTTTGTTTACTTAGGCTCTATTTTAATATACTCTTCTTAAAGCTTTTTTTATTTTATCCTATATCTACTAGTTGCTTCTTGGTTCCTTAAAGGCTCTTGCTCTGTAAAAATCCTGTAAAGTTCATTGTTTATTCTTCCATTCTGGTATGCAAATGAGTTTTTTGGACTGGCTTCTTAACTAACCTACAATCCTATAAAGTTAAATTCATTGCATTCTTTTTTAGCGTAGCTCGGTTTAATCAATTAAACTGATGGATACAGAGTTAATTCATGTGTCGTCTGGCATCACTGCTCTGAAAGCATGCTAGGTTTCAGTATCCATTTGCTTAATGAGATCGTAGCTTAACGGGTAGATGCCATCAGGGTGCACCAGTTATACGTATTGCTGTAGTGATTAAACTATTTTCTGTCTCAGTGACCATTAATTTTATTTCATTCCATTACTAACCTGTATTAGCATATGTAAACTTCATTCCTCCTGAGATGGAGATGACCAACTATGTACTCTGATGTCATGGGTTTGACGTTTCTTGTTTGTTTGTTTTTTCGTGTGCTTCCTTTTTTCTTTGTAAAACTTTTGTATAGTGTGAGATGGATTTATTTAGCATTTTGGTCCTATTTGGGGTTGTGTTCCTGGTGCTGTCAAGTTCTTGTAAATGAGGCCTTCCAGAGATGAGCTATTATCAGTGTCTTTGTTACTCTGCTGTGGGTTGTGATCTCAACTCTGTGCCTTTGCTGCAGGAGACCAGAGCTCTGGCCCAGCAGAATAGGATAGTTGGGTGCCTGAGAGGGTAGGTAGGTAGGATCAGTGATATGATCAGCACATTGGGTTATAGTCTCAAAGGGACTTCTGTGATCCAACCCGTCACATGTGATAATCCTTGATTGAGCCCTCCCTCTTGAACCAAGGGCCAAGTATTGTCTTTGTTGCTTGTCAATAAAAAACACCTTCCTAGTGGTGGTCATCTCAGCTAGAAGGATAAGGGAAATGCAAGATTTCATGGTGGGTCTGCTATATGTATTTTTTCACAAGGACACAGAGTCCATAGGTTTAACTCCAACTGTCAGCCTATGTGGGTATCCAACTTTCATATCAGCCAACACGCTCTTTTTCTCCACTCATCTCAAGAAGGTGGTTTTGCCCATGAAAGCTTTTATTTATTTATTTATTTTATAAATCTTCTTATAAATATTTCTGAAATTGTTTGTTTGTTTGTTTGTTTGTCCCAAAAGATCTCTGAAATGGTAAGAGCTAGAAACACCACATTTTGAATGGATACTGCTGATTTCTTAACTTAAATAACTGGATTGGTTATATCTCGAAACAGGTCCCCTGGTTCTCCCAGAGCCCCAACTGGGCCCACTGATAATTAGCTTTTAGTAGCACTTGATCATAGAAACACAAAATTTTGCATGGATACTACTGATTTCCTAATTTCAATAACTGGATTGGTTATGTCTTGAAATTGGGTCCCCCAGAGCCCTAACTGGGCCACTAATTAGCTTTTAGTAGTGCCTGATCATAGGCATTGCCTGGACTCTTCTGTTAAGCATGTCACATAAACTGCAACTATGAGATACTAGAGGATAAAGCATGTGGGCACCTGCAGCACCATCAAGGGAAAGCCCATGGGGGAGAGGCTGCAATGGGGCAGAGAATCAGCAACTTCTGCTATAATAGGGCACCAGCAGGTCTCCAGGACAGACCCAAATGTGGGTGATGCTGGCGGGGGTCTAGCCTTGCTAATTGTGGGTAGGAGAAGTCTCCAGATATCACAGCCTTTCAACATCTTCACGCAGCTGGGCTCCGATGGAAACCCTTCTGGAAAATAAAGTTGCTTCCCCCCCCCCACACACACACGCACACACAAACGAGCCATCCCACCACTCGCCCTCTTTTGGGCTGCGTGTGTTCTCCTGGCAGGGCTGTGTGCATTATCAGCAAGTGCCACAGGCATTATGTACTTTGCAGGATTAAGCTCACAGTACAAAGAGGAGATGAGTAGGAGGACAAAGTTTTGAGCACTGTGGAGGCTGAGGAGGACATGGTATGCTCAGAACAGCCTATTTTCATAAGAACAGGTATTATCAGGTGCTGCATATTCTGATCATCTAGATATCACTAATTGGACATGGTCTGAAGGTATTTTGATTTGTCTGATCAATGCAACCGGTCCAGCTGCTGCTAGGAAGTCCATTCAGGTTGCCCCATGGAGTGTGCACTGAAGGCACTCGGGGAGTGGCTACTTGGAGTAGTGATTTGCTGCTGCTGCAGAGCCCAAGAGACATCCCCTCCATTTCTCAGGGCTGCAGACATTGGTTTGCATAGAGTCTTTAAGGGAAGATGGGTCTTCCTGATTTGTGGGGATTGAGAAAAGAGACCCTAAGGGATTTGTCGTTTTGTAAGCACATCATTAGCTATGTTAATTTCTCAAAGTAATATATGAGAGAAAAGTATTTCCAATAAAATATGCTATGTTAATGTAATTGACATAGTTCATTCATCACACCTTTTACTATATTTTCCACGGGTGACACTGGGTATTTCTGTTAGTTGTCTTATAAATATTTCCGAAAGTTTGTTTGTTTGTCCCGAAAGATCTCCGAAATGGTAAGAGCTAGAAACACCAAATTTTGAATAGATACTACTAATTTCCTAACTTAAATAACTGGATTGGTTATATCTCAAAATTAGTTCCCCCAGAGCTCCAGTTGGGCCCCCAGAGCTCCAATTGGGCCACTAATTAGCTTTTAGGAGCACCTGATCATAGGTATTTGCTGGACTCTTCCGTTAAGTGTGTCACATAAACTGCAACTATGAGATCCTTTCCCTATGATAAAAGAAAAAGTATTTCCAATAAAATATGTTAACATAATTTATGCAGTTCATTCACCGCACCTTTTGTTATCAAGAAATGAGTTAAATGTAAATGTGTTTTGTAAGCACATCACTAACTGTGTTAATTTCTTAAAGTAATATATAAAATAAAAGTATTTCCAATAAAATATGCTATGTAAATGTCATTGATGTAGTTCATTCATCACACCTTTTACTATATTTTCTCTGGGTGGCGCTGGGTATTTTTGCTAGTATATAAATAAAAGCTTTCATGGGCAAAATCACCTTCCTGAGATGAGTGGAGAAAAAGATTATATAAATATGAGAGACTTCATATGCTAGACATTGTTAGAACTTCATTTTGATAGAACTAAAACCATTCAGATGCATGCCCAGTCTTCATTGCATTTGTTGAGTTTAGTCAGTATCACCAGAGACAATCTAAATGGATCTCAGACTGTGTAACTGTCTAGCCAATAAAGACTCTCCAATACAGCTAGGGCTCACTTTACCTATGTTTCTACAACCAGCTTTGCAAATGCCCCATTTCTGATATATGCAGAGTGGCAAGTTGGATTTCTGTGAACACCTTTACTTTCTGTTGTTCTTTGGTGCTTGCCTCCAGGTGGGTACAGACTTCAAGGGGCGCTCCTATGGTCACATTTCAAATAGACATTTACTCACGAGTGATCCACACAGATTCCATATCTTATACTCTGCCCATGCTCATCAGAGATCCTATACCTGGGATTTTTATTGGCAAAGGAACTGAGCATTGGTGGAGGATGCCCTGTGCCTTATATCCCCAACTACAGGAAATGAGAATGTGTGAGGGGCACAGAGAATGTGTGAGTAGCCCCAAAGGACACTGCTATTGAAAAGAATCTGCTCTTGCATGTTTGGGGCATTTGGACACCAATAGTGGAGTCTGTGGGGATAGCACATCTCAAAGATCTATATTAAATCTGTAGGGTAAGTAACTAACTTCTAATGCTGGCAGTGATTACATAATTTAATGGATTTAGAATAACTATTAAACAGTCTTGACATGCATATCACAAATGAAAAGCATAGTGCAATTGGAAATGATGCTTGGCATGAACTATTTCTTACAAACTTGTTCAGCACTGTTATGGTTCACTTACACGCAGCAACTGTTTTTAAAATTAAAACCGAATTTGTGGTTCAAAAAGCACTAATAAAAAACATCTCAGGAGAACAGTTGTAAAATTAATAGCAATCTTACATTTATTTCTATACCTTTATTGTCAAAACTTTGTTTTGTATAATGTAACAAGTTATTTTTAAATGATAAAGCCGTTCAGATCCAGTGCAAACTGTCTTTAAGAGCTAAGTCAATCAATGATGAGCTTATTAGAGATGAAAATATCACTAGTTTTATATTTAAATGATATAATGAAGTTGTTGTTATAATGAAGTTCCATTTCCAAATCAGTGTCTATTAGAGGAATAAAGGATCTGTTTCCTATGTTAAAATCCATTTTTACTCAGTGACCTTGAATAGGATTTAATTTTAAATGATACATTTTAATAGCCATGAAAGTGGGGGGCAGATGTATATCACCATTTTCCTTGCATACTCTTTTTTTAATCAGTATATTTAATAACTGACCTGGACTCTGATCTTCCAAATACTTATGCATATGTATAACTTTACATATTGTGAATAACATCATTGATTGCACTGTGACTAGTCACAGTGCATAGTTACTATATGCTTAAGTCTTTGCAAATTCAGGACTTTGCATCATTCCTAAGTTTGCCTTGCTTCAGCAAAACATTGATGCATGTGCTCAGCTCCCATTGACTTCAGATGCATATTTGTGCATCACTAGGGACCTGAATAGGGGTACTTTATTGAATCAGAGCGTGTGATCTTACAAAAAATTGTCATTGTGTGCTGGTCTCTCATGAATGTGCACTGAGTCCTTCTAAACTTGGTGAAATTGTTCCTGTAGCTAAGCTCTTTGAACCTAACATGGCAGTGTGTTCGAGGTTAGTGCATTAACCTACTGTACCATCTCCAGTAGCCCCCAATATAAGCATAAATTAACAAGTTGATTGAATTTTGCAGATGTTGTACCTTGTCACACTGGTATTGACTTTCAGAATTAAAATAATTTGATTTTAAGTGAATTGTTCAATGCCAAAACTTTGTCTCTGAATGTTGTTTGATAATAGTGAAATGCTGCAAGAGCTCAGTCCATGTTTCTCCTCCTTTTTTGTCCAAAGTGATGTGAATGGATTTCCTCACAAGCACGGCTTAATTACATCTGTTGTTGGTATCACTATCCATGTAAAAGGTAGGAAAGAGTGTGTAATGCTAATTAGCACCTTTAATATAGGAACAAAATAAAAAAAAAACCTTTTAAAGAGCCATCACAGTTAGATTTTTGTGCTTCTGCAACATGTACTTTCCCTTTAAAGACATAATTAACACTGTGTACCACATAATAGATATGTTAAACAGTTTATATTGTTTTCAATTTCTATTTTTAATATGTTGAAAAGTTCATCAGTCTAGTGTTTCAGATTTTGTGGCATGCATACTATAAATGTTCTGGACTGATTAATTCTGTACTACAGTCAGAATATCCAATTTCTGCTCTGGCAAGGAAGCTATGTGATGATTTGGAGGATCTGTCTATACAATTTATAAATTCTGGTTGATAATAAAAAGTTGTTACTCAGAAGATTGTTCTGTCCTTGACTGTCTCTATGTGAATGTAAAAACAACAAGCAGTCATGTGGCACCTTAGAGACTAACAGACTAACACAGCTACCCCTCTGAGTCTATGTAAATGTGATATCCACCATAGGCTAGTGGGACTGTGTCATGACTCTGCCAGACCAGTGACAAAATTCATAATTTTTTACAAATTAGTGAGATATTTGTCACTTTGATCTGGATATTTGGTACAGTAGATTCACAAAATCTCAAATATTGGTTTCAAATTCTAGTTTCTTGACTGACTTAAAACATTAGTCTTGAATACTTGGTTCTTAAGTATTTGGTTTTTTGAAAGTGATTATGAAATCAAGATGTTTTGCAGTAGCTGAACTTAAGTGTACAGTATGTGAGTGTTGTTGCTTTTTATGTACAAAATTTGTTTTGAAGTAACATAACACTACATAAAAGAAATTACTTTATGGATGGCTTTTGAAAAACCAGTTGGTTTAAATATATGGAGCTAGAGCCAGGGTTGTGTGAAACACTCATACACATGCAAATAAAATTGGTACAGGTATTCCTAAAACTTCTTGAAATCCAAGCAAATTTATATAAAACATGAGCACGAGCAGGGTTTACTTTTCACACTAAGCTGATGGGCAATTTGGTGGGAATATTAAATAGATAATTATGCTCAAGTAGTTATTAAACAGAATGAAAGGAAGCTGGTATGAGAGCAGAATATTGTATATCTTGAATTCGTATAATGCTTCACTAGCCAATTTCTCCAAATTTGTGGAATGTAAATTCAGTAGAGATTGGGGCCCATAATTGTGCTAAGGCTGTTTCTGGCTCTCGCTGACATACTATGCTCCCTTAAGCCCTCTGCTTGCTTCCCAGTCTAGTGTTTATCCCACATCCCTAAAAAGAGCTGTATTTGCACGTCTCATGGTGTACTCCTGACTGTGTATATACATGGCTGCATGCTTGGCTGCTATTTCATGGAATGGCTACTATTTCAGTTTCGAAGGCCATATGTTAGAAAGCTGCTGTAACAGAGCTGAGTATTTTCGTGGGCCACAGTATATAGAAAGTCCCAAAGACTCATCTTAGAAAGTGAACACTAATAATACTGTGTTTGTATTTCAGATTAAGTGGGAGGAAGCTGGAAACAAGTAAACTTGAAAGAGACTTGGGGGTGATAATGATAAGACCAAATTAGACACAAGTATGCGTTGTGAAAAGCAAAATTATTTTAGCCATCTGCGCTGCCATTCTGCTTGGCAGAGGCATTGTGTATTGGATAAAGGAGGCAATAATCAATGTCTAATTGATTATAGTAAGATCTGGAATATTGCAATGATTTCTGGAGTCTTTGATACTAGAGAGATGTTGATAAATTGGAGGGATATAAGAAGCAAACAAGAAAAATTATCAAAGGCTTAGAGGGACCTGAGTAGAAGTAGTATTAATGAAGTTAATCTGCTAAGGTAATTGCCTGACTAAGCAGTGACTACATGAAGATAAAATAATGGTCTACCAAAACTTTAAGAGTAAATTTTACAGATGGAGACAGATTATTTTGGACAGTGCAAAAGCAAGATATTGACAGCAATAATTGGGTAAATATCAGAAAAGACTTCACACCAGTGTGATCCACCTGCCTAAGCTGAGGAAATGACACTTCAGTGGGAAATATTTTTTTGCCAGGGGCCACTTCAAAAATTTCTGAAGTGGCCCCTGGCAAAAAAATATTTCCCACTGAAGTGTCATTTCCTCAGCTTAGGCAGGTGGATCACACTGGTGTGAAGTGGCCCTGGGCTGCAGTGGAAGGGACAGGACCTGAAGCGGAAGGGGCAGGGCCAGGATACTTCCCTTATTTCCCACCCACAGATCATGATTGGTCTCGGGGTAGGGGAGCACTTGAAGTCTTCTCTTCCCCCCACCCCAAAGGTTCCTCATAGGTGCCCATACCCCTGGCAGTGGGAGGAGATTTTGTGCACTCCTCCTTCTGCCCCCAAGCCAGTCAGGGCTTGGGGGCAGGAGAGCGCGCAAAGTCTCCTCCCACCCTGTCAGGAGTGCATAGCGCTACTAACCTCCACACACTCCTGGCAGGATGGAGGAAACTTTGTGTGCTCACCTCCACCCCCAGGCTGGATCTGGCCCATGGAGGCCCCTTTGCCAACCCTGGTCTAGGCTCAGCAAAGTACTATTAAATGTACTTCAGAAAACAATCCTGTGTGGGGAAGAAAATTGTTCCCAAATTTTTCCATAGTGTGCTTTTTTAATAGAAAGTGTCTCCTAGAAAATCTCCTCTCTCCATCATGACTGCATAAACCACATCCCTCCTTTACAATCATTTAACATCCTGTGTCAACTGTTGCAGTTGTTTATAGGAAAAGTAACATTACAAACATATTTAATATATACAATATAATTAGTATCTGGAAAAAAGAATGTGAAACCAGTACCATGTGCTTTGCATAGCACCCATGATCCTATGAACCACAATTTGGGAATATCCTACTCTAGATGGCCTGCTGAGTCTTCTTGACCTTTCATTTATTTGAGTTGCTCCTGGTGGGCTAGCAAAATCTAAAACAAGACATGTTAACTTACCTTACTATGTATTTTAGAAATGGGCATCTGTCTTTCAGTCTGAGTCCAGTTGTTCAAGAACTCCTCCTAAATGGCAAGAGCTAGAACCACTAAATTTAGTATGTCGCTTCCTCTTATAATAATTTAAAGCAACATAAGCATTTGGTTGTGCCAGGGCAATGGGATGTGCTTTGAATTTGAACCTTTCTCATAAAGTGGAAAAGGTGGAGTCTGGCAGGAAGGACAATTGCACTCTAATATGACCACAGAATCAGCAGCGAGGGACCAGAGAGAGAGACCGGGTCAGCTATAGCCACATTGAGCTAGCAGGGGGCAGAAGTGGAAAATGGGACCGCTAACTACTATATGTTTCAAAGATTTTTTTTTCAGCTTGTGTGTCTGTCTGTCCCGCAAGTGAGGCACATATACCCCTTCCCCGGCTGTGCCTCCTGTAGCTACTGCGGCAATGGAGAGGCGCTTCTGACCTGGCCCCAAGCTGCTAGGCTACGTCTACACTGGCCCCTTTTCCGGAAGGGGCATGTTAATTTCAGAGATCGCAATAGGGAAATCCGCGGGGGATTTAAATATCCCCCGCGGCATTTAAATAAAAATGTCCGCCGCTTTTTTCCGGCTTTTAGAAAAGCCGGAAAAGAGCGTCTACACTGGCCCCGATCCTCCGGAAAAAGCGCCCTTTTCTGGAGGATCTTATTCCTACTTCGAAGTAGGAATAAGATCCTCCGGAAAAGGGCGCTTTTTCCGGAGGATCGGGGCCAGTGTAGACGCTCTTTTCCGGCTTTTCTAAAAGCCGGAAAAAAGCGGCGGACATTTTTATTTAAATGCCGCGGGGGATATTTAAATCCCCCGCGGATTTCCCTATTGCGATCTCTGAAATTAGCATGCCCCTTCTGGAAAAGGGGCCAGTGTAGACGAGCCCCTACAGTGAGAGAGGGCTGGAGCTGTCCTCTTACCCCCAGGGTAGCCTGCATACTGAACCGGTCATTCTCAGCTCCACCCCAGAACAATGCTTTAAATAAAGAAAAACAAAATGTATTTGAGTTAAGGTCCCGAGCAATGCTGGGTGACTTTTCTAGTACCCTATAAAATGAAAATGGACAAAATAGCTGCTCATCAATCTCCAACGTTAACTTTAAAATACTAATTAATTTTAGTTCCCATTTTATAATTAACCTAATATATTGCGTCTGATCACTGTATGGAATCTGGCCCTGGTCCAGAGAGACCAAACATCACTGTTGTCTGAAAGCACTACGCAGGCTTATGTGAAAATAATTAGTTACCTCAGTTAAGTTTCTGAACAGAGAGATGGCTGTATTTCAAAACTACAATAACAATAGACATACATGGTGACAGCCTTTGCTGGGACATGGATAGTAATCTCCTTCCTTGTCTTATCTTAGAGGTGGTTCCTCCAAAAGAGAATGAAGAGCTTTGTAGGGTGATGAAGCGTGTGCTTCCATTGCTCATGTTGTACCTGGCCTGTGGATAAATAAAGGACTTCCCTGGTGTTAGGGAAGCTTTGTGTTGCTTCAAAGGCACAAATGAACATAGAGGATCATTCCAATAGAGGGAAGTAAGATGTCATGGCCATCTTATAGACGTTGCAGGTTAAATAACCTCTTAACTGTACGAGGAGAACAGACCCAGGATTAGGAAAATGCAAATGTGGTTTATTGAACCATCATGTAGAATCACACCACATGTCTATCTAGCTTAGTATTGTGTCTCTGACAGTGTCCAGTAGGGGGTTTGGAATGGGTCCCTTAATTGAGAGATTAAAAAGACTTGGACTTTTCAGCTTAGAAAAGAGGAGACTAAGGGGGGATATGATAGAGATCTATAAAATCATGAGTGGTGTGGAAAAAGTGAATAAGGAAAAGTTATTTACTTATTCCCACAGTATAAGAACTAGGGGTCACCAAATGAAATTAATAGGCAGCAGGTTTAAAACAAACAAAAGGAAGTTTTTCTTCACGCAGCGCACAGTCAACCTGCGGAACTCCTTGCCAGAGGATGTGGTGAAGGCTAGAACTTTAACAGGGTTCAAAAAAGAGCTAGATAGATTCATGGAGGTGAGGTCCATCAATGGCTATTAGCCAGGATGGGTAGGAATGGTGTCCCTAGCCTCTGTTTCTCTGGACGTGGAAGACAGGGGAGGGATCATGTGAGGATTACCTGTTGTGATCCCTCCCTCTGGGGCATCTGGTATTGGCCATTGTCAGCAGACAGGATACTGGGCTAGATGGACCTTTGGTCTGACCCAGTATGGCCATTCTTGTGTTCAGTACCAATAACTATAGGGAAAAGGTGCATGCCCTGAATTTGATAGTTATTGGTTAATCTACTCCAAAGGATGTTTTCCCCCCTCAACTTCCAGTAATTAGAGGTTGACTAATGCTATAGCATGAAGTTTTCTATCCCTTCCCCTTTCATGTATGTCACATGTACAGAGAGCTCTTTGAAACTAGTTAATTTGTAAGAATTCAGTAAAAAGACACCAAAAGAAACCATTCCAGCATGTTTTGAGTTATGAATAAATTGAAAATAACTCTGATGCTGATGTTTCAAAAATGACATGTTGGAATTTGGCAAGCTTATAAAAGAGCTTCAGCAACCTAGATCTATTATGAATACTTTCATAAGTTGGCTTATGTGTTTCAGTTCAACGTGGAACTGCCTTTAGCAATGTGTTACAGTAATGGGATATTTCATGCTATACAGCTATACCACTTGCATTGAATTTAAATGATGCAGGGGCATTGAATTTAAATGATGAAGGGCTGTGAGTTGTGCCAGTGAAGGAGGGTGTGTGTGTGTGTGTGTGTCTGTGTGTGTGTGTTTGTTTTTAAAGGCTCTGGTTTTTTTCTGGCTTAGAGCTAATACATTCCCTTCCACTAACGTGTGCTGGGAATCAAAAGCAGCCAGAATTGAATTTGGGTCGGGATTGGAAAAGGGAAACAGTAGCCACAGTTTTGATTCCCTCACTTCCCCTACACACTCAGAAATCAAATTCTTGAAGTCCTTAGGTTTGTATCTTCATGGTCCAGGAAGGGCTTCAGTGGGGTCAGGTACATTCGGTTGTGGGCTTCATTCTGTGGATAACCAAGTGAGATTCAATCAAACTGTTATACTTTCCTTGAGATGCCCTGGACTCTGAGTCACCTTATTACCCTGTTGTCTGCATCAAGAAGATGATTTGCATGTTTATCTGGATGTCAGCTGCCTGATATTAGTAGCCTGATAGGCACACAAACACTCTCCTCTGGACAATGCTAATCCTTATTGTACTTTGTAACAATAGGTGCACCCCAATCCTTGAGTCCCCTTGAAGCATTCCCCTCCAGTGTCCAGCCTTTAGCCATTGGATAGTCTTAGAAACTATCTCCAAAAGGGCAGTGCACACACCAGCTTATTTGGGTCAGCTGACGATTTGGTCCAGTTACATAATAGGGATCCCTTTGCCAGTGGGCATTCAGGGGTTCTTAGGGTCACACAAACATCAGCCAACAAAGGAACATTGTAAATCCTGAGGGTCACAGTCAGTGATGTTGCAGGGGTTTTATTCCAGTGGCGGGGCCTTTCCACTCTTCAGACTGGACTCTGAACTATGAGTTCCTCCAGTCGTATTGATAACATTCTCCAGTTTCACCAGATGATTTTTCCTTGACTAATATTGGCAAATGGAGAATTCTGGTATTGTAATAGGTATGGATAAATGAACATCACATCGTTCATGTTATCACTACATGGGATTTCAAGCTGTTAACGTGGAAGATGGAATTTAGCTGCCTAATTTAAACTCAACCAGTACTGCAATTGTACTCAGTTAACTCTGTGACTGAGAGGGGGAAACTATTTGAATTGGTGATGGAATATTCATTGGTTTTAATTGGTGAAGACTATCTGGCAAATGGGATCCATCTAAAGAAAACTCCCCACGTTCCTTCCTTTTTTTAGAAGGAGCAGTGGCAAATATCCCCTGTGGCTTCTCTCAAGCTCTTTATCACCATAAAGAGTTCCATGTTAAGTAGATCTCTTCCAATAATTTACCTGTCCTGCTTTGTCAACACTAGCCATAGTAGAGGGTTAGCTCTCAAAATAAAAATGAGAATTTGATTCTTCAGAAACACTGAACAAGGGAAATGTCAGCAGTTGTGACCTAAGTTTCCCCTTAAGCTGCCTGGCTGTGCAACTTCCCATTAAACCCTGCACAGGCACTCGGGGCTGTAGCGAGGAGAGATCTCTTTCCCCAAGTCCTGAAGCTGATGCAACCTGTGGAAAGGGGCTGCTTCTTGCCAGCCCCAGCATGGAGTTGCTGCGGCTGGCAAGGGGGAGCCCTTCCCTGCTGACCCCAGCACAGAGCTGTTGCAGCTGGCAAAAGGGTGCCCCTACTTGCTGGCCCCAGCACAAAGCTGCCCATGTAAACTCAAACCCCAACACCCCCCCCAGCCTTGACCACCCATCTGCACTCAAAGCCCTCATTGCTGATACTGCCCCAAATCCCACACCCCCATCCCAAAACCCCCCAAACCTGGGCCCCCTTCTGCACCCCAAACTCCTCATCCCAAGCCCCACCCCAGAACCTGCACCCCCCAGCTGGAGCCCCTTGCATCTCAAGCCTCTGTCTTAGCCCTGAGTCCCTCAACCCAAGGCCCCTCCTCCCAGATCCCTCACCCTTAGCCAGAGCCCTCACACTTCTTCACCCCAGCCTTGAATCCCCTCCTATATTCAGAACCCCTAGACTCCACTCCTGCCACATTAATTTTTTTATATGCACCAATATGAAGGTGATTTGTTGCACATCATCTCTGCATTGGTACACACAAGAAAATTCATTCTGCTCAGAAGTGGAAAAAATTAGCGGGAATACTGGTTGTGGCTCCCTATTGTAACAAAGTTGAATTTGTCTTATGCTGGGTATACTAGTTGGAGAAGAATACAAAGAGCCTGCAACCTCTCTCGCACTGTTTTGTTTGTTTGTTTGTTTTTGTTTTTTTGGTTTTTTGTTTGCATGGAGCACAGCACTCCATTGAGCACTAGGTGGATTAAGCCAGCATTAATAGAATCCCTAAATGGTTTTGAGTGTATGGCCACCTTGTTCCATCAGCAGCTGGGGCTAGGGAAAACCGCAGCAACAAGTATTGATTATATCTTGGCTTTCCCAAACTGATATGCCCAGTAGGGACAGGGTGGTGTTATACAAACATTCCCATTCCACATACAAGCCTTCTAAAATCTCACTTCACAAGAGTAAGGCCATATTTGGAGGTTTTGGCCTAGCTGTTTATCCAGAGCTAGATTTGTTTCTGTTGCAGCTAATACTTCTCACAGTTTTGCTGTTGCTTGCTGTAGTATCCTTTCCTTTTTCACAAGCAGTTCCCCAAATCCTATTTTTTTAAATATATTGACAAGATGTCCTACCCTCCTGTGGAGTGAGTATGTCACTAAATGAGGTGTAAATTCCCAATCTGCCTGCCTTTTAAATGATGTACCTCAAATTACTGATGTCTCAGCAAGATCGCCTCTGTAACTTTGCCTACTAGCTTCCTAAGCAACTAATTTGACTTGGGAAAAAGGACTCCATGTTATTCTTACTGTAATATTATAAAATTACTAGCTAATAAAATTACTGTATGCATGTGTATGCTTAAATTGGGAATGAAAGACCAAATTACTCAGTTCCTCCCGTACACCAATCCCGATCAAAGTGTACTCAGTCACTGTCACGGAGTTGGAACACCTGGGCTTCCTGGTGCTTCCTGAAGATCATTTCCTCACTTAGATCCCATTTCTGGTTCAATTTCAAAACTCAAGACATGTCTGAACTACAAAATTAGGTTGATTTTATTTCTTTTGACTTTGAACATCCGATTTAACAACTGCAATTTTGCATGTCTCCGCTAGGTAGCTGTGCTCAATGGAGCATATCCTCATGGCCAGGGGTTGCTTCGACTCAAGGAGTGATGTACTGTGGGTAGCTGTTGCAAAGTTCCTGCAGCAACTTGGAATTCTGAGCTAGGGTCCCAATGCCTTTTGGGATGAAAAGATTGTTGTGGGTTGTTACGGGTGCATGTCATCAGCCTCCCATGTCTGTAGCTCAGAACCAGCCTTGTCCTGTGGTACGCTTGTCTAAGCTCCTTTATTATCACATGGCTTTGCTGTGGGTCCCTGGCATAGTCCTTATGCACCCAGCCCTGTGCACTTTTGGCATATTTTATTGATGGTTCAGAGCTCTACCTGCACAGCCTGTTCCTCCTCCTTCCAGCAGTCAGAGTCCCTGTCTCCTGAATGCTTCATGCTAGAGGCATTTGTGATCCTGGGCATGCTCAGCTGTGCTAGTGAGCTCTCCACACTACTCCAATGGGAAATGAACATTCAAAAGTTCCCAGGGCTTTCCCTGTTCACATGGCTAAAGTGTATTAGAGTTCAAAGAGCTCACCAGAACATTTACAACGGAGCACTCTGGATCATCGCTTGGAGGCTATCAACTCCAAATTGCCACACACAGTGTTAATATGCCCTTAATTCGAGGTGTGAATATCGCTCTTTTAGGTGGAGTACAGGGGTTGATTTCAAAAACCCTTTGGCTGTGTCTACACTCGCGGCTTTTTGTGTGAGTAATATGCATATGAGGCTAAGCATGGAATATCGCTGAGCTTCATTTGCATACCTAATGAGCCACCATTTTTTTCAGAAGAGGCTCTTGCGCAAGAAGGAGCGTCTACACTGCCCCTTCTTGCGCAAGAAAAACCCTCTTGCACAATGCTGTTACACCTATTACTTGAGAGGAAGAACGGCATTGAGCAAGAGGGTTTTTCTTGCGCAAGAAGGGGCAGTGTAGACGCTCCTTGCGCAAGAGCCTCTTCTGAAAAAAACGGTGGCTCATTAGGTATGCAAATGAGGCTCAGCGATATTCCACGCTTAGCCTCATTTGCATATTCGCGCAAGAAACCGCGAGTGTAGACATAGCCCTCAGGTTGACTGGAGAGAGACACTGATTACGCATTCAATCTAATGCTGAATACAGTGACCTAAGTTCATAGTACATTCAGCTCTCAGTGACTGAAGTCACTTAAATCAACAAAAATGTGACCATTGCCCTTGATATGCTAGAGGGAGCAAGTTATACAGAGAGAACATGAGTGATTGCTATTGTCAGAAAGTGACCTACCCACACACAGTTTTGGAGGAAAAACTGTCTAATCACCACCACCCGACCACTCTCTTTCTCCCCTCTTTCCCCCTCTCCTCCCCCCCATCCCTCAAAAGTCATGATAAAAAATGGGTGAATAGAAAGGGGAATATTTTATATTCTGCCTTTTATTAAATCCTTTTTAAAAAAATACATGGATTTGATGTTGCAATTACTTCCTTCTCATGTGCCGTGTTTTATGTTAACTTCATCATTTTGGAACTATAACTGTAGTAAATGTTAAATTCCCTTATTTTAAGTACCTTAAAGTTAACCTGCTCTCCCCCTACCGCCCCCCCCCCCCAAAAAAAATCTCTAGCTTGTTAGGATCAGCTCATAAATAAAAAGATTATAGAACTGAGACTGAAGCATGATTTTCATCTTTAATTTGCAGTACAAAGCAAGGTTGTTAACATGGAACAAGATAAATTATGCTTAGTTTACAAAGGAAAATTCCACTGAAAGAATAGCTCGTATGGAGATATGTTTTAGAAAAGTTCTTTAATACCATAAACTGGAGTCTGTTTTTCAGCTTAGCTGACATTCTTGCCTCGCAAGTCTCTGCTTCAGCTGAAATTGGATGTTTAAAGCTTATTGAAAACATAACCACCAGGAGCTTTCTTGGTGTAATAAAATATTGGCAGAATACCAGCAGCCACATACATATGAAGAAAGATAGGTAATCTACTATATATTTGAGAGAGTCTGTGTATTTGTTCAAGAACTCCTCTTAAATTCTAAGAGCTAGGCTCACAAAAATTGATATACATTTTCCTCTTACCATAACTTAAAGCAAGGTAAGGGTTTGGTAGTGCCAGGAAAATGGGATGTGTCTGGAATGGGATTGCTTCTCATAAAACCATACAGAAAAGAGACAATCACCAAGCCGATTAAAGGGTCTGGTCTGCCCCAGGCCTGAGCCTGCCACCTTCTGGCATCCTTTAGGGAAGGTGGAGGGGAGGGCTGAAGTGCCCCCCTTCTCTGATTCCTATGGGAACATTGCTGGCTGTTCCCCTTTGTCAGGGGATGGGAAAGTGCATAGTTTGCTGCATTCTTCATTCTGGCTGGGGAACGCAGGGGGCAGATGAACCTGGACCTGCCCCAACCAGGGGACATGCACCCCTCCTGCGGCTGTGCCTGCTGGAGCTGCAGCAGCCATGGAGAGCCATTTTTCACCTAGTCCCAAGATGCTGCAGTGAGAAAGGACTGGGTAGTCCTCTCCCCAGGACAGCCTTCATATTGAATCCCTCATTCCCACCCCCACAGCAATTATTCAAATGAAGCATGGACATTTTAATTTTATTTTCCAAAAACCAAAAATTGAGTTAAGGATTCGAGCAATGCTTGAGTAAATCTAGTGATTTAATAATAGTTGTATCATTTTGACTTGTAATATATTTTCCTACCTTTTTCAACAGTACCAATTAACCCGTTAAGCAAATGTGCAAATCTGTGTAAAATAAATGGCATAAACTTGTATCTTGGTGTCCTTGTGCTTTAAAGAAAATAGAAATTAAGTTTAAGGGATTAATTTTCCCAGTTAACATAGGTCAAGATAATTTGATAATGTACTGATTAAATGTGTGTAGAAAACAGTAGACTGTCCTCAAAATTCTCTCGCTATGTATATAAAAAAACATTTCCTTTCGGATGACATCATAATGTCACTCTGGTGTCCCACAGGCTCCACCCTCCCACGGGGTCTCTGCCCCAGACACTGTTCAGGGACAGCACAACTTGCTCCAGGGCTGCTTGCTTGTGCTGCTGCTGTTCTTAGCGCTCACAGGCTTCTGGGCCAGCTGGCTCACGAGAAGCGCCAGGCGTCGAGAGAGGCGCCCTACATCCCTGGCCACCCACAACCCCTTTCTCCACCGTGCCCCAGTCTTCAGCCCAGTGCCAAGCTGCTGTGCTGAGACCCAAACCCAGCCCCCAGACTACCTCTCTCCCACCCGCCCACCCAGCCACACATGGGGCTGCAGCAGCGAGCAGCACTTCTGAAAGGCAGGTGAGGAGGTGCCTGGCAGCACTGATCTGAGCAACCTGGGTCCCCTTTGCCTGGTGCTACAGCCCCTTGTTCTCCCTCCTCCCCCGTGTGAGTGGAGCACTAGCACTGGCTTCTGCTGCAGAGGGAGGCAGGGATGGAAAGCAGCGAGGCTCAGGGCTGCGGGGGAGAGAAAGCCCTAAGCTTCTCCACGTGGGGTTTAGGAAGAGAGGAAGCAGGAGGGAGAGAGAGCCCCGAGCCTCGCTGTGCAGGGAAGAAGCATTGCCCCTCCTGGGCTGGGGGAACAGCAGTGTGGGAGCGTGCTGGCTGGAGCCTTTTCCTGTGCTCCCTTTGGCCACATTCCACCTGATGGGAGCAGCGAGAAGCCAAGCCTGGGACTGGCATGGGGCCCGAAGACAAGTAAGTGCCCCCAACCTCCTCATGCCCAGACCCTGCATCCCAGGCCCCTCACTCAACCACCTGCCAAGACCCCCCCCCCCACGCACGCCTACACCCCTCCCCCCATCCTGCTCTTTCGCCCCTGGCCAAGCAACCTGCCCCCAGACCTCTCCTGCCCCCTCCTCCTGATCAGACACTTTCCCCCCAGACCATTCCTGCCCCCTAGCTCCCACTGAGACCTTGTACCCTCAGCCCTTCCTGCACTCCCATACCTATCCCACTCACTGGCAGCCCTGTCCCACGCACCAAACCCCTCATTTTTGGCCCCAACCCAGAGCATAGGGGGGGCCTACAAAATCCACCAACCCTGGAACCCCAGAAGAGTTAATCTGGCCTGAGGCCTTGAACCTCAGTCCTCTTCTCCCGTCCCAGTGCTGGAGCACCAGGGGAGCGAGGTGTTTCAGTTGAGGGCCACATCATTGAGGGTTTTGGAGGGGCTTTTTTTCCTTCTCATTTGTATGGTCCCCAACAGATTTTTTTCTGTGGGTCAGTGGCCCTTGACCCAAAAAAAGATTCCCCACCCCTGCAATAAATAAAGACAACGTTGAAACCTTTTTGTGTTGGATATAATATTTTACTTGATTTAAAAATGAAGGCTGGCCAACAAGCCCCCAGTTGGGGCCCCGCCTGCATCTAGCCGCAGGGTCCTGTCTCCGGTCCTGATCCTGGGGCAGGCCCAATGGTCCACTCCCAATCTTGCCACAGAAAAGGCTAGTGGCAGCCTCCGTCCTGATACGGCATGAATAAGAGGAGAGGCCACGATCTGGCTACAGCGGACGGACGGGGGTTGGCGAGCATAGTAAGCAGGGGGCGCAACCCTTTAGTATTATTACAGTGAAAGATATTTTTTAGTATTATTTTTTTTGCCTGTCAAAGAAACCTCCAAATCTTAAGTTATTTTTCTTCCTGCCAAGTATAACTAGTAAGGACAACAGCATTCAGGGTTTGTCTACAAAAGAAAAAATCTGCAGGAGACGGTGTGTCCACAGACTCTCTGCATGCACACCTCTGGCTATGTCTACACTGGCGGGTTCTTGCTCAAGAACGGCCATTCTTGTGCAAGAACCCACGGCGCATCAATACCTCCTGCCCACTCTTACGCAGGAAGATTTACAGTACGGCATTGGAGGACAGGGCTTCTTGCGCAAGAGCTACACTCTTTTCTAACCAGGGTAAGAGCTCTTGTGCAAGAGGGCAGTGTGGATGCGCAGCAGGGGTTTCTTGCGCAAGGAAGCCCTGTGGCTAAAATGGCCATCAGAGCATTCTTGCACAAGAGAGCATCCACACTGCCATGGATGCTCTTGCACAAAAGCACATGGCAGTGTGGACGTGTTCTTGCAGAAGATGTTCTTGTGCAAGAACCCGCCAGTGTAGACATAGCCTCTTAGTGCACACTGAGTGCCTGTTGTGTGCATTAGCTTAATGTTCTTTAGAAACGTACTAGGCTAAATCACACAAGAGCTCTCTTAAAGTTAAATAAGAGTGTTTACATGGGGACTTATGCTAAGTCTATACTGGCACTTTACAGTACTATAACTCTGACTCGGGTGTGAAACCCTCCCCTGAGCACAGCAAGACACAATGCTGTAAAGCACCAGTATGAACCAGGCTACCGCACTGGGATCCATGCTTCCAACACTGTTAGCTACTCCCCTTGTGGAGGTGGTTTACATAGAATGCTGGGAGAGCACTCCCCGAGTACTCATGCCATGACCACTCTTTCAGTTTTAAAGCACAGCTGTGTAAGTGTAGACAGAGCCTTAGGGTGAAGGGGCTGGTGTGCTTTTAATTCAGAATTACACTTACTGCCCATGTATTTCCCTGTGTAGACAAGGTACTATAGTGAGATGAGCCTTAGAAATACCAAAAATAGAATGCATTGATCTTTGCAATGCTCCTATGATGCATTATTTCCATCTTATTGACAGAAAAACTGAGGTAAGAAAGTTAAGCGATTTGTAAATTTAAGGGCAACGTAAAGAAATATAGATTGGAGAAATGAACTAGAAGGTGGATAGAAAGCTGGCTAGATGGTCAGGCTCAATGGGTAGTGATCAACAACTGGATGTGTAGTTGGTGGTTGGTATCAAGTGGAATGCCTCAGGGGTCAGTTCTGGGGCCAGTTTTGTTCAACATCTTTATTGATAACCTGGATGAGGGGATAGATTGCACCCTCGGGGAGTTTGGGGATGACACTAAGGGTACGTTTACACAGCAACATTATTTTGACATAACTTAGTCGACATCTACACAGCAGGTGGTTATCTTGAAATAATGTCAAAATACTGTCAAGCCGGAGGACTTCTTACTCCAACTCCTGTTACCCTCATGTACGAGGAGTAAGGGAAGTTGGAAGAAAAGTGTTCTATTTCAAAATAAGTGCTGTATAAATGGTCCCAATTTTGAAATAAGCTATGCAATTAATGTAGCTCAATTTGCATAGCTTATTTCAAGCTAATCCTTGCTGTATAGATATACCCTAAATTGAGGAGAGAGTTTGGATACATTGGCAGGTAGGGATTGGGTTCTAGAGTGACCTAGACACATTGGAGGATTGGAGAAATCTGATGAGGTTCAACAAGGATAAGGGCAGAGTCCTGCACTTGAGGTGGAAGAATCCCAAGCACTGCTACAGGCTGGGGACTGACTGGCTAAGGAGCAGTTTGGCAGAAAAGGACCTGGGGATTACAGTGGAGAAGCTGGATATGAGTCAACAGTGTGCCCTGGTAGCCAAGAAGGCTAACAGCATATAGCGGAGCATTAGTAGGAGAATTGCCAGAAGATCTAGGGAAGTGATTATTCCGTTTTATTTGGCACTGGTGAGACCACATCTGGAGTATAATATCCAATTCTGGGGTCCTTACAGAAAGGATGTGGAACACATTGGAGAGAATCCAGCAGAGGACAACAAAAATGATTAGGGGGCTGGAGAAACATGATTTATGAGGAGAGGCTGAGGGAACAGGGTTTATTTAGTCTACTGAAGACAATAGTGAGGCGGGATTTGATAGCAGACTTCAACTACCTGAAGGCGGGGTTCCAAAGAGAATGGAGGGAGGCTGTTCTCAGAGATGACAAATGACAGAATGAGGAGCAATGGTCTCAAGTTGCAGTGGGGGAAACCCTGGCTGGGATGCTTTAGTTGGGATTGGACTCGATAACCTCCTGAGGTCTCTTCCAACCCTATGATGCCATGATTGTATGACTTCAGCAGGCTTTTATGTACACTATGTTAGGCATGCACTTTAGTACCTTTTCTGAGTCAGAGCCCTAGTTGCTACTTTTTATTAAAATAATTTTCTTTTGCTTTTGTAAGTGTTGGGTCCTTATAAGGAATGTTATAATAAAGTCACATTCAAATTCTCAGGCCCGGAGAAATTAAGTGCTTCACTCTCATGAACTGGGGTTTACCACATTTGGAGGCTGTGATTCCAAAGTTTTGATGTTGTCTATTTTAATGAAAATTATGAGAGGTAAAGAAACAACCAACCATGTGCTACTAATTAGAGAACAATTTTAGAGACCAAGGAAAGTATTATTTCAAAGTTTAAACAGAGGAACTGCTGTTTAGTCTTAAACTTTGCATGATACATCCTGTTACTTTTATGTTGAGTGTCTGTACCCAAGAGAATTGATATTTTGCATGAAACATGATATTGGAACATGGCTTACTGCATTAAACCATCAGTCAGTTCACTGAAGTGCTTTTGAAGAGCAGCCACTCCACATTTTAACAGTTTGTGGCTTTCTCAGTTCTCCATGACATGAAATGTTCATAATCTCTGGCTGGTCAGTATTTGCTCCCTTAAGTGCAGAAGAAACAATCTGTACTGACAACTGGGTTGGTATTATTTATAGGAGGAACCTGATAACAAGAGTTCTATTTTCCACCTTACTTTCATGAATCAATACCTATGAAGCAGACAAAATGAATTAAAACAGTATGTGTTTTATCTTCGCAAAGAATATAGATGTAGAGTGTATGCCATGTTAGTAGAAATACTGAGCTTTTATTTACATTTAAAACAGATTATACAGGTTTTTTCTTTTCTATTTTTTTTTTCACAGCAGCCTTCCAGAAGTGAAAGTTAGCAAACGAAAATTACATCGCCCCAAAACACCAGAAAGTGGGCAATTGCTTCCCAGGAGTAAGCGGAAGAAGAACTAGCAATACAGTCACCTGACATCTAAGGCTATGCAGTCATCTGGATACTCTATGAGATTTCCATACAGTTTCTCTCTTTTTTTCCCAGGTATGTCTGGGGGCACTTGAAGACTTTAAGCACTGAAATTATGTGCATTCCTATCATTTAAACTGCCTTGAAATAACTGATATACTTGTGTTTGCTTACAATACTGGGGCCATTTCATTTTAAGAATGGACATGCAATAATGCTGCATCTTTCTATAAACATTTAACTCTTCTGCCCATATTTTTAGCATGACAAATATGTTGCATTGTGGGGAAAATGGTTTTTATCATTTAGGAAGAAATGACACCTTTGCTCAGGTAGGAGAATAGTTTACTCCGTAAGTAGCCTTCTTAAGATCGGTGTGACTATTTGTGGAGTAAGATTTCCTTAATGGAGAAAACTGGCACCTGACAAAGGACAGCGTGGTGTTGCACTGCTTCAGAGCAGAGCTTGGACCAAGTTTTGATTTAAGTCACAGTTGAAACCCAAAAATGGGGATGCAAGCTTTGCTAATTCTTTTCCTTGGGCTGCTTACTTCCATGTGATAGCTCAGTTTCTGGCTGGAGCCAAAGATTGACTCCCTATTTACTGGTGTAGGAGAGAGGATGTAGCTGTGTGATGGAGCCTGAGGGTCGTAGGGAATATATAGGCTGGCTCAGTTGTAACCAGTGTGAATAGGGGAATCGGATCTGTCCCTTAACCATTCCATAATTAGATAAACATAACCCCTGCATTTAAAATGTCTGAATTTCTTACGAATTATTGTAAATGTTCAACACACCACAAACCATACTAAAGAGTAATATAAATCCAGTGACCTTTTGTACTACCAGCGTTTTATCTTAAATATTTGTGGTAGTTGGGCTCTATTTGCATTGGTATTAACCAAAATCTTTGCCTTTTTGAAATCGTAATGAAATGATAAGGCAGGGAGATTAATATATTTGGTCACTATGAAACAATTTGATTTTGCAGGTGGTAGAAATATTTCATATTTCAAACCATTTCAGTCCCAAAGCAATATGCTGTGTGAAAATATATATTTGTAAGGTTATTCTTATTCCTTTCATTATTGTAGTTTAAGCATTAAGTTTAAATTGAAGATTCCATGGTTTTTAGAATGTATGTATTCTAGATGTGAAATAAATATTAAAATGTATATATGCTTATTTTAATAGTTTAAAGGCATATACAAAAATTAAAGGGGCTCTTTCCCCTATATAGGACTCACACAGAGAATACATACTCTCCCCGAATTTAAAAATAATCAAATTTAGTCCCCTTGGAAAGCAAAGTCTACATGGTCATGACTGTTTTGTGTGACGCACAAAATCCAGTTACTGGTTAAGATAGAGGGTTCTGTGAATTTATATTTTAAAATACAGTTTTGAAGTTTGAGGTTAACATGCTTCTACTGGGAAAATTGCTTACTGTTGGGTATTTCCATTCGGCCCAGGGTAGCAAACAGTGTATCTGTTCTAATAGGCATATCTGCAGCTAGTGTAAACTGTCATAGTAGAGATAAGAAATAAGAGCTTGGATGCGGCATTTTCTAATTAAAATAATCCCATTGAGACTAGATAACTACTAACTACAATTATTAGGTTATTGTATTGTGGTTCATGGCAATTAACAGAAGCAAGATTTAAATTCCACTCAATTATATAGAGAAAGATATAAAACATGTTACATACATAGGTCAACATCTGTTGACTTAAATGGCAGTTTACAGTAGCAAAGGATGTCCCAGGTGAGTTTGCAGTACCAGGTCCTTGCTTTTGATTGCCCTATTTTTATAGTTAGTTGGGGTTAATTAAATACTTAAAAAAACATGATTTTACTCCACTGCTAGGCATGGACAATTCCATCAATGAAAATGTAACCAGTACTAGCACATACTTGAAATTTAACCACAGAGGGCAAGTGTGAAAATATTGTTAATAAAATTTGAGTAACGAGGTCTGGGCCTTTGCATTGCTTGTTAATGTGCTACTCTAACAGGAGGCTCTGAAACTGCTGAAATGTCAGTGAGTATTATAGTTCAACTGAACTAGTAAGTACCTTTGTTAATGTTGGCACAATAGGCAACTGTTTATAGAATTGCTAACTTATGTTTAAAACTGTGCATTTGCAAAGTTAAATCCATGAGCATGTAAACCAAAAAAATATCTTTATAAAAGCCACTCTCTTGGAAGAGTTGAATCTGTTCATGGTGTATGCTCCTTATACTCTGCATTTCACTAATACACTAGGTTATTTCTGTATATACCTGCAGCCAGTGAAATGTTACACTGAAACCGTGAAATATTTAAAACATAAGATTTTGTGAAAATTAAATACATGGCAAAATTCAGGATATTCTAGGAAAATCATGTGAATGGTTGAAACTTGTGTTCCAAAGTTCCCTTCAGTACGCTGTGTTCCCTGAACATCAAAATGACTCTGTTTTTTACATACAAGATGGAAAATATAAATCATTAAATTTGAGTGATGTCATTGCAAGCAATACAGTAAGATAGACACAAAATAATTAAAAGATGAAATTTGCAGGTTAGTCTTTTATGTTTTCCAATTTGTGCTTTCATTGCTGTTGATTTTTATTGTAATTTGTGATACTGCCTGCTAATATCTCTTTGTAATAAAACTTGATACAAATGCTTGTTATGAGACTCGTTTATTTCTTCTCTCCTCATCATAAGTCTATATGGGTACTTCTTCCCTTGCTTGTTTGCCTCTGTCTCATCTCTCATCATTTAACATTTTGGTTCTACTTGTTTTTATATGTTTGTACCAATTTTGGTGACTTCCAGTAAGTTAATAATTATTGACTTTACACTGGGGAAAACACTGACAAAAATAGGCAAAGTAGCCACATGAGGCATTGAGAGGTACTTTTAAATTCTTTTGGGAAATCATGAAAAATAACAGCAAGAATCTGTACATCTGTAACAAAGTAAGCACCTTTGCCTTGGCTTAAGTTTGGTTTGGCTACCTACCCCTAGATAGCATTTTGGTTATATAACCAACCAAAACCACAGTGTTGTTTGCAGGAGCAATGTAGTCATGTTGATCTCATTTTAGAAAGACAAGGTAGGTGAGGGTCATATATTTTATTGGACCAACCGACAGCTCTTTCATCAACAGAAGTTGGTCCAAGATTTTACCTCAGCCATCTTGCCTTCCCAAAGCAGAAGTGAAATAGAGGTATCCGTTATTACTGAATTCTACTTCCAAAGAAATGTCACATTCCAGTCCTAACTGAAACTGAAGTACACGTAGATGCTGTGACTTAGGCTGTATCTAGACTACATCCCTTTTCTCGAAAAATGGCAGCCACGTTATTTTTAAATAGGGATTTTCAATAGAAAAACGACAGTTTAGATGAGTATCTTTCAAAAATAAAACCCTTTTTTGAAAGATCCTGTAAGCCTCATTTTTTGAGGCGTACAGGATCTTTCGAAAAAGTTTTATTTTTGAAAGATCCCCATCTAAACTAACGTTTTTCTATTGAAAAGCCCTGTTTTGAAAAAAAAAACCATGGCGCCATTATGCAAATGAAGCACAGGAAATTTAAATCCCAGCTTCATTTGCAATTTTGAAGTGTCTAATTTACATCCCTTTTTCGAAAAAAGGGATGTAATCTAGATACAGCCTTAGTGAACAAAATGATAAAGCTTATATTTACCAGACTCTCTAGTTATTTTTATTCTAGCGGCCAGCAATTACAGTATGATTAACTGTCAATGGTGTTGTATAACATTTACAGCAAATATTATACAACACCTTTGTATAACTAGCATTGGCTTAATGCTGCTGCCAGTAACGTCAATAGGAGTTTAATGCTGCTTTAGACAAGTGCTTTGTGCTTTTGGAAATCCCACCCTACATCTTCCAATGGAGCATTTCTGGTGATCAGTGTAGTATGTTATAATTGTTCAGTAATGAGAGCAGGGAGATCCTCATTTATCAGGGACCCATACACCACTGATCCCTGTGTTGGTCAGGCCTCATAAATATGTCCCAAAGAGATGTAAAATTTAACACATTTTTGGAGCTCAGGCATCTTGGCTTTTGCCTGCAATAAAAGACAATTTCATTTTAATTTTTTAAATTCAATTAAAATTTCACTTTCCATCCTTTTAACTATTCTGTTTATCTAAATGAATTATTCCTGTTCAATCTGGAAACTCAACATCCTTACAACTAAGAAACACACTCCAAAGTGTGCAGTGTTAAATCCATTAAATTCCATGCCAAATGAAACACAATATCATCCATAAACTGTGACATTTCCTTTTTCACCATGTCCTAAAGTTAATCTCAGTAAGGGTTGCAAAGGTCTGAAGTTTTGTCTTTGATTGGTGTCATTTTAGCCACTCAATAAGGACCATGAAAGAAAGAAAGCCCTTTTTGGTCTCCATGGTGAACCTATTGGCCAGCAGGAAAAAGCAAACTATTTGTGTCTGAATTCAGTTTGTTCCAAGACCTTTATTTGCTGTTTTCAGTCTTATTTTCACATGTATAAAACATCTGATTGACATGATGATCATGATTATAATATGGATAAAATTCCATTTTTTTTAACTTCGAAAACAGGACTCAAAGATATTTGCCGTCATGTTTCCTTCTACATTGCCAGGGTGGCTGCACTCTAGGGGTGGCACAAACGGTGCTATCGATGGCATCAACCCCACCCCCAACCCAGTGAGCCCAAAAGCTGTGTGCTCTAAGGACTGGGTAAGAGGGTGGGATGATGATAGGAAGGGGGTGGTGCTTGGAGGCCCCAGTCTGTGGGGAGTTTGAGACCCTGGTCTTAGGGTATGTCTACACTGCAATTAAAAACCTGCAGTTGGCCCATACCAGCTAACTGGGGCCCACAGGGCTTGAGTTACAGGGTTTATTGCAGGGTAGATTTCTGGGCTCCGACTGAACCTTGTGAGGTGGGAGAGCCCCAGAGCCCAACCCCTAACATTTATAATTCACTTAAATAGCCACATAGTGCAAGCCCAAGTCAGCTGGCATAGACTAGCTGTGGTTGTTTAATTGCAGTATAGCCTTACTGATTAAAGGGTGATCTTTTCATTTGTCTATTAGAAAAGTCCCTGGCTTTTTCATTGCCATTTCTTGCAATAATTTGTCATCATTACTAAAAAGAGTACAGCTCAGATGTCAGAAACCCTAAAACTCTGCCTCCGTCATGCCAGTTTGAAAGGTATGTTGGAAAAAGATACTCTATAATGTGTTAGAAAGAAAATCCTTCTTCAAAAACATTCTCAAAGAACAACCCATTTGAGAACTCTCTGGTGGTTTTTGGTGGCTAAATACTGCGGCATTCAAAGAAAATATTGCAGAGTACAGAGGGAGAACATCTGTTAATAAGTGCTGTGCATGAAAGTGATTACTGCTGAAATGAAATGAATAATTAAAAACTCTGTACACTGAAGAGATTTTTGCTAAGGACTAGGAAAATAGCTAATGTCAAGAATGTGTTAGCTAACATATTTCCACTACTATGTATTAGCTTATGTTTTTGAAAATTACTATAGTCAGATCCTTTTAAAACATATTATCTGGTTTTAGTCAGCACCAGCAGACAGCTTATACAGTCTTAACGCCTTTGTGAGCTTTTTTCTTTTAGTGGGGTGACCAAAAGTAAAGTAAAGAATTGGTATAAAAGGATAAAGCCACCGTACCTGGTTTGACTATCTTCTTTTGAAGGAAGCTGCCTTTGCATGTTGTGTTCGAATGCTGGCAATGCCATCTGTTTATGAGGGATTTGTGGTAAGGATGGAAAAGGCTTTGTTGCTGATGACCCAAAAACAATGAATCTCTCCTCATGCAATGTGAGAAAGTTCTTCCACTCAGATATTGGAAGCTTGTTGAGCTGTGCGTGCAATGTGTTTCCAACCACTGGCATGCTAAATGTGGCATTAGAAGCACTGTCTCAATTGTGTGTGTATCTGTTGATGCTCTATAAACCATTCCTCTTGCTTTGGAGGTATTTCAAATGCTGCCCTATAAAATAATGCAAAGATACAAATCACATCATTTTTATTGGTAACTGACTAATTATTTAATGGATTTGAAGATGGAGATGCTACTTAATGTATTTTATCAGGCATAGTTGTATTGTCATCAGTATTATGTACTAAATGAAATCAGGACAGTTATGTAAGACAGTCTTAATGGAACTGAAAACAATACTGTCTTTTATGGAGAGAATATTAAAGGATCAGAGTTGTGATCTTCATATAACTTAAAGGGAAGTTACATAATATTCTCACACTATTTAATAATGGCTAAGAACTGTGATAGCATGATGGCTTACCATAGCAAAGGGATTGGCAGCTGCATAGAGGCTTCTGAATTCCTAGATTCCTTTAATCAGAAACAGCAATCTTTGAAATAATATATTTTGACTGATAGGTGGATTTTGGACTCCCCATCTTTGCTTCCAAAAATGTTTTTAGTCTTCATACCTCTGTATTTCTCCTGTTAAATAGACTTTATGAAAAGCACACTTTTTGAAGGAAAAAACTTCCAAAACTCTGGCCACTTTTGGCATACCAAAATTATTTTTAATGTGTGTACAGTGTCCTCTATTTAGAAGTCCTTGAGAACGTCTTTGCTTATTGATAGGAAAGTTTTTCATCTCTCTGCCATGTGCCTTACAAAGTTTTCACTTGCAACTCATGGAGTTGCAAACAGATATTTCTCATCTCTTTATCTAATCTATTTAAATAGACAATACAATCTTTCAGTTGATGCTAGAGCCCCCAAAAATATGTTGCATAATTTCTAGCTCCACTGAACAATGGTGAATATTGTTTACTAAGTATCCCAAATGGATGTTGGGTGTTAATATTTTGAAGACAATTCTATATTTACTATATAGCGAGGTTGCAGCTTCTTTCAAGTTTGTAATGTCCTTATGCCAAGCTACGGGTATGGGTAATGATGCAGAAGTAGGAAGGGGATGGTTCAGACTGAGCTTCATGAGATTTGAGTTTAATTGCAACCTAAGATTCCTATATGACCTTGGGTAAGTCTCATAATCTATCCTATGCTTTATCATCTCCCTATCCCACAAGCACAGTTTGAGGTTAAAATTAAATAATAACCATAAAGTGGTCAGATGCTACAGGGATAAGGCCATAAAAACTAGATGTACAGATGTTTATAACTGTAACACAATTATTTTTTTTCCTGCTTACATTGATAGCATTGCTCAACCCAATCTATTCACACACAAATATTTTGTCCTAGAAAAAGGGTTTGTTCTTGAAAGCACTTAAATAGTTGTTCAAATGTTTCCATGGCCAAGGTTCTCAAAACTAAACTTACGTGATCCCACATTTTAACAGTTTAACTGTCAGATGTCAAAGATTTGTCTTAAAGAAATTAAATGCCAACGGCTAAGGCTGAAAATATTAAATGTTGAAATCTAGATAGTATAATAATAGATCAGTGAACAAGACTGCCAAAATCTTTGATTTAATTTGTTTCAAAGACCCTTTTACAAGCGATTTTATGGAGACTTCTGAAAGTTTTGAAGTGTAGAAAGCAAGTCTCATTAAATCTAAATTTTCAAGGTATTAGGAAAACAAGACAATGAAAAGAGATAATCAATGTTCCTCTGTTGGTTGCAGCTTCTTTCAAGTTTGTAATGTCCTTATGTCAAGCTGCGGGTATGGGTAATGATGCAGAAGTAGGAAGGGGATGGTTCAGACTGAGCTTCATGAGATTTGAGTTTAATTCCAACCTAAGATTCCTATATGACCTTGGGTAAGTCTCATAATCTATCCTATGCTTTATCATCTCCCTATCCCACAAGCACAGTTTGAGGTTAAAATTAAATAATAACCATAATGCCAGTTAGGAAGAGGCAGGTGTTAGTAGTGGGTGATTCGATCGTTAGAAACATTGATAGTTGGGTTTGTGAGACCGGGAGAACTGTATAGTCACTTGCCTGCCTGGTGCGAAGGTTGCGGATCTCTCGAGGCATCTAGATAGACTTATGTGTAGTGCTGGGGAGGAGCCGGTGGTCATGGTACATGTAGGTACCAATGACATAGGGAAGGGTAGGAGAGATGTCCTGGAGGCCAAATTTAGGCTGCTAGGAAAGAGACTGAAATCCAGGACCTCTATGGTGGCGTTCTTGGAAATGCTTCCAGTTCCACGCGCAGGGCCAGGTAGGCAGGCAGAGCTTCAGAGTCTCAATGCGTGGATGAGACGATGGTGTAGGGAAGAGGGGTTTAGATTTATTAGGAACTGGGGACACTTTTGGGAGAGGGGGAGCCTATACAGGAAGGATGGGCTCCACCTAAACCAGGGTGGAACCAGACTGCTGGCACTAAACATTAATAAGGCCGTAGAGCAGTTTTTAAACTAAGAGATGGGGGAAAGCCGATTGGTGCGGAGATGCATGTAAATCGGAGAGAGACTTCTCTTAGAGGAGAATCCGTTGATAGAGATTCTCTAAGCTGTAGTCGGAAAGAGAGGAGGGGAGAGGGCAAACCATGGGCCAGAGCTGACAAACAACCGCATACAAAGGAATCCAATGCATCAGGGAAGGGCAGACAAATAACCAGTGGCAAATTTTTAAAGTGCTTGTACACAAATGCTAGGAGTCTGACTAATAAGATGGGTGAACTAGAGTACCTCGTATTAAATGAGGAGATAGACATAATAGGCATCAATGAAACCTGGTGGAATGAGGAAAATCTGTGGGACACAATCATACTGGGATATAAAATATATAGAAAGGATAGAGCAGGCCGGGTGGGTGGCGGAGTGGCACTGTATGTGAAAGATAATGTAGAATCAAATGAAATAAAAATATTAAGTGAATCAACATTTTCCATAGAATCGCTATGGATAGTAATTCCATGCTCCAATAATAAGAAATTAGCAGTAGGGATATATTACCGACCACCTGACCAGGACAGCGATACTGACATAGAAATGCTGAGGGAGATTAGAGAGGCTACCAAAATAAAGAATTCTATAATAATGGGGGATTTTAATTACCCCCATATTGACTGGATACATGTCACCTCAGGAAGAGAAGCGGAGATAAAATTTCTCAATGGCTTAAATGACTGCTTCTTGGAGCAGCTAGTGCAGGAACCCACAAGGGAGGAGGCAATTCTCGATTTAGTCCTGAGTGGAGTGGAGGATCAGGTCCAGGATATAACAGTTACAGGACTGCTTGGGAATAGTGACCATAATATAATAACATTCAACATTCCTGTGGTGGGAAGAACACCTCAGCAGTCCAGCACCCTAGCATTTGATTTCAAAAAGGGGAATTATGCAAAAATGAGGAGGTTAGTTAAACAGAAATTAAAAGGCACAGTGACTAGAGCCAAATCCCTGAAAGCTGCATGGAAACTTTTTAAAGACACCATAATAGAGGCCCAACTTAAATGTATACCCCAAATTAAAAAACATAGCAAGAGATCTAAAAAAGAGTCACCGTGGCTTAACCACCATGTAAAAGAAGCAGTGAGGGACAAAAAGGTATCTTTTAAGAAGTGGAAGTCCAATCCTAGTGAGATAAATAGAAAGGAACATAAACACTGTCAAATCAAGTGGAAACAGGTAATAAGAAAAGCAAAAAAAGATTTTGAGGAACAGCTAGCCAAAAACTCAAAAAGAAATAACAAAATGTTTTTTAAGTACATTAGAAGCAGGAAGCCTGCTAAAAAACCTGTGGGTCCCCTAGATGATCGAGCTATAAAAGGAGCAATCAAGGACGATAAAGCCATTGCGGAGAAACTAAATGATTTCTTTGCTTCAGTCTTCACAGCTGAGGACGTTGGGGAGATTCCTGAATCTGCACCGTCCTTTGTGGGTGATGAATCTGAGGAACTGTCCTGGATTGAAGTGTCATTAGAGGAGGTTTTGGAACAAATAGAAAAACTTAATGTTAACAAATCTCCGGGACCGGATGGCATTCATCCAAGGGTTCTAAAAGAACTCAAATGGGAAATTGCTGAGCTATTATCTGTGGTTTGTAACCTATCCTTTAAATCGGCTTCCGTACCTAATGACTGGAAGGTAGCCAACGTGACACCAATATTTAAAAAGGGCTCTAGAGGAGATCCTGGCAATTACAGACCGGTAAGTCTAACTTCAGTACCGGGAAAATTAGTCGAAACAATAGTAAAGAATAAAATTGTGAAGCATGTAGAAGAACATAATTTGTTGGACAAAAGTCAACATGGTTTCTGTAAAGGGAAATCCTGTCTTACTAATCTGTTAGAGTTCTTTGAAGGGGTTAACAAACATGCGGACAAGGGGGATCCAGTAGATATAGTATACTTGGATTTTCAGAAAGCCTTTGACAAGGTCCCTCACCAAAGGCTCTTGTGTAAATTACATGGCCATGGGATAAGAGGGAAGGTCCTTTCTTGGATTGAGAACTGATTAAAAGACAGGAAACAAAGGGTAGGAATAAATGGTAAATTTTCAGATTGGAGAGGGGTAACCAGTGGTGTACCCCAAGGGTCAGTCCTGGGACCAATCCTTTTCAACTTATTCATAAATGATCTGGAGAAAGGGGTAAGCAGTGAGGTAGTAAAGTTTGCAGATGATACCAAACTGTTTAGGATAGTCAAGACAGAAGCAGACTGTGAGGGACTCCAAGAAGATCTCACCAAACTGAGTGATTGGGCAACAAAATGGCAAATGAAATTTAATGTGGATAAGTGTAAAGTAATGCACATCGGGAAAAATAACCCCAACTATACGTACAGTATGATGGGGGCTAATTTGGCTACGACAAATCAGGAAAGAGATCTTGGAGTTATCGTGGACAGTTCTCTGAAAACTTCCACACAGAGTGCAGCGGCGGTCAAAAAGGCAAATAGGATGCTAGGAATTATTAGGAAAGGGATAGAAAATAAGACCCAGAATATCTTCCTGCCCTTGTATAAAACTATGGTACGCCCACATCCTGAATACTGTGTACAGATGTGGTCTCCTCACCTCAAAAAAGATATTTTGGCCTTCGAAAGGGTTCAGAAAAGGGCAACTAAAATGATTAGGGGTTTGGAACGGGTCCCATATGAGGAGAGGTTAAAGCGACTGGGACTTTTCAGTTTAGAAAAGAGGAGACTGAGGGGGGATATGATAGAGGTCTATAAAATCATGAGTGGTGTGGAGAGGGCTGATAAAGAAAAGTTATGTATTAGTTCCCATAATAGAAGAACTAGAGGACACCAAATGAAATTAATGGGTTGCAGGTTTAAAACTAATAAAAGAAAGTTCTTCTTCACACAGCGTGTAGTCAACCTGTGGAACTCCTTGCCAGAGGAGGCTGTGAACGCTAGGACTATAACAGAGTTTAAAGAGAAGCTAGATAATTTCATGGAGGTTAGGTCCATAAAAGGCTATTAGCCAGGGGATAAAATGGTGTCCTTGGCCTCTGTTTGTCAGAGGCTGGAGAGGTATGGCAGGAGACAAATCGCTTGACCATTGTCTTCGGTCCACCCTCTCTGGGGCACTTGGTGCTGGCCACTGTCGGTGGACAGGATACTGGGCTAGATGGACTTTTGGTCTGACCCAGTATGGCCGTTCTTATGTTCTTATGTTCTGTTCTTTTCCATCCATGTGTGGATTTTTTCCATCTATGTATAGAATAAATTTTGCTACATGCACCAAGGCATGGGTGAATGTGCATCTGCAGGGAAAAACACAAACCTAGCTGTGGGTGCTCTGCTAATCAGCTGGGTGTCATTAGAATCCCTCCTGAGCAGCCGCACAAGTGCACAATTTACAAGCAACACCGTAGAATTATCACACACAAAAATGGAAGTAGTAATTTTCTGTTTCAAGCTGGTGATTAAAAATAGGGCTTTTTTTCTATTGGCACTAAAACTTCTTGGCTATGTCTACACTGCAGGTTTCTTGCACAAGAACAGTTTTGCGCAAGAATTTCTCCACAAAAAGAGATGTGCTTTTGTGCAAGAGCATCCATGGCGATGTGGAGACACTCTTGTGCAAGAAATCTCTTTTGGCCATTTTAGCCATAGGGGTTTCTTGCACAAGAAACTCCTGGTGCCTGTCCACCCTAGCCTTTTTGCTCAAGAGCTCTTGTGAAAGAGGGCTTACTCCTCATGGGGAGAGAAATAACTCATGTGCAAGAAGCCCTCTGTTCCAACACTTTACTGTAAATTTACTTGCACAAGAACACGCGTGCAGTGTAGATGTTCTACAAGTTTTTGCGCAAGAATGGCCGTTTTTGTGCAAGAATGGCCATTCTTGCGCAAAAAGCCTGCAGTGTAGACGTAGCCTTTGTGTACAATCTTCCTATTCTGTGAGAGGACTGGAGGCAGTGCACCATGGGAATCCCATGGCTGTAGTGCCTCCAGAGCAGATTAAGTCCATCTGGGGAGTAGGAGAATGAGGCATTCAAGCAACAACTCCAACAAGGCCCAAAGCAGCATGTCAAAATCTAAGTATCTTGTGCTTTGGCGAAAATATTTTGTTTTTACGCATGATTGGAGGGGGCTTTTTTTAATAAAAAACCATTTTTTCATGAAAAATTCAACACTTTTCACACACAAAAATCGGATAGTCAAAACCCACCAATTTTGCATCCAAAAATAGTTTTAGTAGAAATTTTTTAACCAGCCTAAAGAGGATCACGGTCTGCCAATTAGGAATACTGACCCATCTGCTGCATATTGTGGCATAAGTAGGGCCCTACCAAATTCACAGCCAAGAAAAATGCATCACAGACCACAGATTCAAGAAAAGTGCAGAGAGCAACCCCAGTAGCTGTTCATGGCATTCATTGACCTAACCACAGCCTTTGACTCTATCTATCGTGATGCCTATGGAAGGTTGCTGTATAGGTTTAAAAACAATTGTCCTGTAGCACCTTAAAGACTAACAAAAATATATAAATAGTATCATGAGCTTTGTGGGCACTACCCACTTTTTCAGATGACAAATATGGAGCAAGGGGCACAGAGTTTGAAATATAAAGCAGGAAAAGAGGGAAGATGGGAAGGAAATAGGTAGGGGGGAAAACCCTTTCAATAAAGGGTCCATATTAAATGAGGCAAATTGAGTGGGCTGTTAGTGCCTGATACTTAGCTTTTGATGTCATTTGGGTGTTGAATATAAAGTCTCCCATCCAGTTCATGTCTGTGTTCAGGCCGTGCAAGAGAGCATCAAATTTGTATAAGAAGGCCAGTTCTGCAGATTCTCTCTCGAGGTGATTCCTGAAATTATTTTGTAAGAGAATAGCCACCTTTAAATCCATTAATGAGCGCCCGGGCTACTTAAAATGTTCTCCAACAGGTTTCTGTGTGTTACCATTTCAAATTTGGTAGGGCCCTTGGCATAAGTCAATGAATAATTGCACCACAGATGATGAGACCATAGCAATATTATGGAGTAATAGAAATAAATCTATAAAAATGACAACTAAGGGTACGTCTAGACTACCAGGTTTTGTCGACAGAAGTTTTGTCGACAGTATCTGTCAACAAAAAGCGTCCAGACACATTGAGTTCTGTCGACAAAGCAAGCTGCTTTGTCGACAGAACCTTGTAATCTAGACGCAACCCTACAGGCAATAACACCTTCTGTTGACAGAACTCTGTCGACAGAAGGTGTTATGCCTCGTAAAATGAGGTATACGAGCGTCGACAAAACTGCTGAGTTCTGTCGACGTTATGTCGACATAACTCAGCGGTAGTGTAGACGCTGGTATAGTTTTGTCGACAAAAGTCCACTTTTGTCGACAAAACTCAGTAGTCTAGACACACCCTAAGTTCGAACGGGAAATTTTAAGAACAGATATGCTGTTGAAAACATGTGGCTATTACAACTTGGTGAGTTTACTGAGTTAACACTGAATTGCTTGTGCAGTTAAAGAAATAAAGAAGTAACCATTTTTAAATTTTAATGTTTAGATGTGATTTCATTTAATAACATCATGTTGTTTTGAATGTTATAGAACAGTTGTGTGCTAGTCACATTTCTATTTTAATAGAAATCAATCAGTACTTCATAAATATGGAGTCTCACCTCTACCTACACATTTTCTGTGAATATTGAAATTTGAGCTTTTTTTTTTCACTGTGCTATTATTTCATCTTTCTACTTCTGAATTTTAACCAGTGGTGACATTTGCAGACAATAGTTGATTATAATCCTAACAGCAGCAATATATGGCTGTCTACAAACAGAGCAAGATAAATGTTTTTTATTCACAGGCAAGCATGTTTACTTAACAAGGGAGGAGGGGGATTCTGTTTGCTTTATAGTTAGTACCATCTTCCTAGAAATAAAGCAGGATCTACCTTTGTTAGATCAAGGAAGAAAGTATGAAATGTCCATAGAATTCAGTGAGAGCTGGAGGTTTCTCAGCATGTCTTGGGATAAAGCCCAAATGGAGAACAAATAGAGAGAAGGGAAAATAACTATATTAAGGACCCAATTCTGACGCCACTATCCTGATGCACATTAAGATAATTTTGGTCAAGATATTTTTATTGAGGATAATGGCAGCGGGTTTGGAGGCTTCATATAAGTAGTTCTTTAATTATAGTGCATTCCCCTTAAAAGCTGCAGTAGTTGTTTTGGTTCTAATATTTCAAGAGTCAAGATTAATTCAAATTACTTTGTTTAAAAAGTGTTATCCCATCAGGCCCTGATAATGGACCACACTTGACTCACAAATCTCTGTTTCTTTAACTAATGATGGAGCCAGATTCAATGGTAACAATAGAAAAAGAGAATATTCTGGGCATATTTGCTGCACTTTAGAAGAGCAATACCATAATATGTGGCTGGATCTGTCTAGCCATCTAAAACACACAAGAAGCTTCACATTTTTCTTTTTCTCTCTGTTGCTAATCCGTGGAGTTTATTTCTTATTGAGATTATTTAGATTGTGAAACAAAATTAGAGAGTTTTTGAAAGGACATAGTCAAAATATTGCCTTAGATATAAGAGTGTAAAGAGTAATTCCTATTTATCCCAATTCTTGTGAATGCAAGCCTGAAAGATGTGCAACACTTCAGTGTCTGAAAATTAAATGTACATCACATCTTCCCCACATTTTAAGGGGCACAGCAGTCTGCAGTCTCCAAAGTTCTTCTAGGCACTCTGTATACAATCTGCAGTGCGCAGAGCTGATATAAAATTAGAAGTGTCATCAAATTCTTTCCAAACTTGCTGGTAGTTTTATGTTTTTCAGGGAATGCCAGCATGATTAGGCCTCCTAGGGAAAGTGCCTATTAGCAAATGAGCAAGTTCTGTGAATTTTTTCTTTAATCACAATTTTAATATTTTGTCCTCGTGCTTGGAGAATCGTGGCCAGAGCACCTAAATCACTGTGTTTACCAGGAGCAGACTACAGAATAGCTGGCTCCGATTCAGGATTGTCAGAAATATTAGATCTAAGAAGCAGCTCTTTGCAAACACTGCTTTTCAAAATCCCTCTTGGATCATCATTAATTTGTCAAATCTACATTGTTCATTCATTATGCTTGTGCATTGGGTAATAAATCCCACTGCCAGACGAGGGAGTCCTTTCTAAGTAGTAAACACAAGGAACTGGGAGTTAGAATGTGTTGTATTTCTAGCTAGGTCAGTGATCTGCTCATCGCAAAATGTGGAAATGTCAAGTGTTCAGTAAAAAAATCAAAATAAAAAACTTCATCCCAAAACTATAGCAGTTTGATTCTAAAATGCCACCAGACGCTTCATGGGAGTTGTAGTTAGGTGCTTCATACTCCCTTCATCTTCTGTAAGTCAGGCTCCCTAGTCTGACTAACTCTTCCATCTTTTACCTGTGTCATTTCACCTCTTGGCCAGGGCAGTTCGTTCCTTGTGGAAGTCACATAGCTGCAGTGCATGATGGGAGATGAAGTCTGGTTTGGAATCTGGCCCATGGAGAGAAAATGGAAACACAAGGCACCTGAATCGCAGCTCCCAAGTGTGGCCCATTTTCTGTTTTGAAGCATTCATTTTAGATGGATAATAACAAACGTTGGTGGAAAATATCCTTTTGAAACGAACATTTTAGTTAAGTCCCAAACACAATTTTGCATAGGAAAACAGTTTCAGAAGAAACATTTCAACCATCGCTAGCTACCTGAGCTTGGATAAAATCACTGATTTTTCTCATTACCTCAGCTTCTGCTACTAGCTACAGGCTTAAATAATACTATTAACCATCCTCAGAAGTATCTAGTGCTTTGAAATTATCTTTAAACGTAGAGACCAGTAAGTTTGAGAATATTTGTAAAAGTGCCCTCGAAAGTGCCCTCGAAAAGTGCCCTCAGTAGAAATCTGTAGGCAGTAGTGCTAGTAGGATTTCATTGCCAAATCAGGACCTCCATTTGCACAGTACTTCCTAGCTGGCTAGAGGAGGACTACTCCATTTCATGATAACTGTTGACAGTGAGCAATTAGTTTTTGTTCCACATGGGGATGAAATGAAATGGAAGTGTGGTGAAATGTCTGTTTCCAGATCAGAAAAGTCTGGTTTTAGATTCCCTCATGCTCCCAGTATGTATAAAGTTTCCACAGAGTTGATCCTGATCCTCAGAAAATTTCCCCTTGAAACATCTCCACAAACCAGGGTATTTTGATAAATGTACTTTTTGTTGAAAATATTGTGGTCAGCTACAGTGCTTAGGTTTCAGTCATTCTTGTTTTAAATTAGATAGCTAAATAAAGCTGCTTGCCAGCTTGAAGTATCCTCCAATATACCAAGTATGGCAATATGGAGATACATTTGTTCAGCTATTTAAGGCAATCCCGAAAAGGTTTTCAAGGATGACCAATAGATTTGTGCCTTATTGAATGTGAGACACTTTATTGAAAATGCAATCCACATAAGTACCTAGATAGACAACAGATGGTACTAGCTCTTTTGATGCGTGGGAGTATGTGGCATAAATAGGTACTAGAACAATTTTTGAAGCCATGCTAATTAACTGAGACGCAGTCTTATAGTAATAGAAAGTCACGTTGTGTGGGCTCCTTTCTGTCCTTGGACTATGCCAGATTGTGTCATTTGACTTGCTTCATCATTTGACAACTAACTGTGAGCGTCATGTAATGATGTTCAAAAATTGCCCTTTCTAGCCTAGGGCGTGGTGTAATAAGCAGGCCTGGAAACATACCCTAAATGGCAGCTCAATTTCAAGAAGTGAGTGAAAGTTCATAAAGTGCCCCAATAACCTATAATGGGAAATGCTAATGGGGAAAGGTGCAAAAGGCACACAGACTGAGTCCAAACAAACAGACTGAGTCCTATTGATTTGTCTTGAGGACTGTATTAAAATCATGCCTGATATACAAGAAAAGTGTGGGACTGGAAATCCATAGGCCAAAATTGATTGAAAATTAGGCCTACTTAGTGCACAAAATAATGAGGGGCTGGGCTATTCCACCCATCACTCACCTTTTGGGGTCTTTAAATAACATATTTCTAGACAGCACAAAAACAAACCAAAATGCTGTCTGCTAGAAAGATGGGAGAGCAGGAAGAAGCAAGATTAATTATCATGGGCACCATCCACCCCATCTCCTGGGACTCCAGGATCCACTGACACACCACTGGACCATCCATGTTCTAAACCCAAAGGATGTCCAGACCAGGCCAGTGAGAGGGACCCAAATGATGTCACCCGGTCTGGCTGTATCCCAAATACCCTGTGAGTGGGATATGACGTTTTGTCTCTCCTTTCTCCCCCAGGGTTTCATCCCCCCAGGGCCGACTTATCCATTAGGCACAGTAGGCACAGTGCCTAGGGCCCACGATACTTTTAGGGGCCCACGAAAATGTTTTAATTTCTTTTAAAATCAGAAGAAAAAAATGAACTTTTAGGGTCGAAGAAAATGTTTTAATTTTTTTCTCACATCAGAAAAAAATGAAACTTTTAGGGCCCACGAAAATCTATTAAATTTTGCCTAAAACAGAAAAAAATAAAATGTTGAAGTATTTAAAGTTATATCAAAAATAATTTTTAATATTGGTATTATTATGGCGGGAGGGGCCCACAAAGACAAAAGTGCCTAGGGCCCACGAAAGTCATAATACAGCCCTGCATCCCCCCCCCCCATTTCCTTCCTTTTCCCATTCCTTTCCCTATGCCTTCTGTTTAAACAGGAGATGGCTTAGCCAGTCAAGACTGTACATTTCACCATGCTGCTGTAAGTCTGTGATCCGAAAGAGGCAACTAAAACCAGTGGCCTGGACAGTTCGGTGCTTAAACAAATTTGCCAGGTTTGGGAGTGGCTGATACTAGTGTGTGCTGTACCTGTGCTTTTCCAGCAGTGAATGTCAACACCAGGGACAGAAGCTGCATCTTCTCTCTCTGCTGTTCTTTTCTCTCCCCTCATGTGGGTTTGCTTTGTTTTGTCTGTTAGGCAGTGGGACCAGTCGTCAATGACAGTAGCAATGGACAGTGCTGGCCCATCTCAAGTCACTTCCCTTTCCCCTGAAAAGGCTGGTTTTCACCGTCGCTGATACCGTGTAAAACATTGTCCCAAAGGGGTTGATTTCCTTCTTAAAAATTCTCTCCAGCCGAGGTGGCAAGGAAAAGGTTGCTGGTAAAATCAGATCTTACTTCGTATGTTACATGTCCAAAGCTTTAGTTGTTTTCATTCTTTTCTGTATCTTTAACAAAAAGCTACAAAGATTTTAAATGGGATGTTTACTTTAGTATTATGCAGGGTGAGGTCCATGCAGAGCCGTCCCATCCACAGGATGGTTCAGGGTGGTGGTCGTAGTTCCCATGCCTCTGGGGGCCCTGCAGTGGCCACCTGAACTGTGCAATGGATGGGATCCACGTGATTACTGGGGGCCTGGTGCAGTAGCAGCAGGGGTTGCTCCTCCCTGCACTCACTGTAGAGGAAGGAGCTAGAACAGCCTAGCAACCTGCTCCACTCCACTCCGCTCGCTCCACTGTGCTCGGCTTCTCAGTGGCGGCGGGAAGAAGAGCTCCCTGGCTGCAGGACACTCCACGTCCTGCTGTTGTACAGAAGCAGGGCACAGGAGACTGGGAGAGTGGTTCAGCTCAGCGGGGTGCAGCAGGCCCCCAGGCTGCTCTGGTTCCTTCCGTTATGGTGAATGGGAGGTGGAAACCCTCGCTGCTACCATGCCACGTCCCCCTGTAATCCTCTGGACTGCCTTGTTCAGGAGTGGGAGGTAGGGTAGGGGCAGAGCATGGGTGGAGTTTGGGGAGGGGGCTGGTTGGGGACAGAGCAGGGCCTGTAATTGGGGGGAGGGTGGGCCCAGGCCCATATCAGGACAGCCCTGGGTCCATGTATACCAAATCCTGAATCTTGTCTAAAACTGTTACAATGTTGGGCCGTGACAGGGCCATATTTACACCTTTGGACTCATTTGTTTGCTCAACATGAATACAATAGGAGTTGAGACATTTCTCAATTGTATTTTATAGCTATTTCCACATGTATTCTTATGAACACCCCTGCAAATTATACCCACCAAATGGATTTGGAGTGATCCAAGTGTACTAGCAGGATGTTCAGTGTTTATGTTCTACTAGAAGGCAAATACATTCCCACAGAGTCTTGGGAGACATGTGAATTGTTTTTGTTATGAATGGTGATTGAGTTGGGCCAAAATCCATCAGTGCTGTGACTCAATGGATTAATTTAGCCTGCGGATTTTCTTTTTGTAATTTTCATTTTCATGCAGAGCACCCTTTTTTTCCTCATAACTCATTGGTGCAGTAGTGATGGACTAGCTATATTTTGAGCTACGTCTGAAAAAAAAAGTGTTTAAATCAGCCAGTACCAGACATATTTGTTGTTGTAGGAACTCCAAGGAAAAGTTAGCTACTTAATTTGGGAAAAGACTGTTAGGGTTTTTGTAAACTTGTGTGGGAGGCTTAAAGGAAATTAATTTGTTAGTGTCAAGTTAATTCTACTCCCACAGACATCAACGATAAAAGTTCTATAAATTTTAATGGGAGCACTTGGGCCAAAACAGAATACTTGTGACATTCCTAGCCTTTTTTTCAGACAGGTAGGGTAATGAATACCCTAGAAATTGTAATAAACAAAAAGCCGTCTGTGTGCCAGCTTTCAGGACATCTCTATGAAGTTGTTCTAAGATGTTCCTTAGCTGACAGCTGAATAGTTGTTTTACATGTGGTCCTCATGCCCATCTTTATTTCTTTTCTCTTGTTCGTCACTGGCTATGTCTACACTGTGCTGGTTTTGCGCAAAAAATATGCAAATGAGGCTAAGCATGGAATATTGTCGAGCCTCATTTGCATAATTAATAAGCAGCCGCTTTTTATGCAAGAGGCTTTTACACAAAAAGGAGCTGTCTACACAGCTCCTTTTTGCACAAAACACCCCTCTTTTTCCAGAACAAAAAGCATATTTCTTGCGCAAAACCAGCGCAGTGTAGACCTAGCCACAGTGTCGGCTGAGCAACGCGGCAAACTTCCACTAATAAGTTTTGCCATCTGAAATAGTGACTAATTCAGCATAAAGGATCAAAGGCTGGAGTTAAGGGGGGAGATCTGAGCATTTCAGCCTTGAAATTATGTAGTCATATGATAAATATTCCAAAGTCCACAAGGGAAGTATGTCATGGAAACAAATTCAAGGGATCTATTCATACTTTTTAAAAAAATTACTAATGTTGATATTCTATTTCCAGGATTTATGAATATGGGTCTTGATGGATCATCTGAGGCCAGAATGCTGCAAGTCCACTGGAGTTAACTGACTTATAATGGGCATGAATTTAACATTCTTATCTGCATTACAAAGAGACAATATAAGTTACAGTGCGACACTGACATTCTCTGCAGTCTGCAATGGAATCCATGTGGGAAGAGACAGATGAACATATCTATTCACGCTGAGTCAATATAGGATGACTCAGGGCATCATCTGTCTCTTCCCACATGGATTCCATTGCAGACTGTAGAAAATGTCCTGTTCCAGAAGGGAATGTCTGTAGTGGGCCGCAGCAACACGGAGGCATAAGTGAGCCCAATAGCTGATGTAGCCTCAGACCAGTTAGAGTTAAAAGCAGCTAAATTGTAGGAACCAGGAGAATTCATAAAACAGGAACATCTAGAAATCCTGCACTTGCTCCCTACTTTGTATCCTGGTGCCAGCATTTTCCCAGTAAGTGGGGATTTCCTCACATTGTGGGTGAGTTTGCAGAAGTGAGAATAAGGACTTTGTCCCAAAGGTTCAACCATGTGAATAAAGCTGGAGTGAAAATCCCCAAGAATATAACTTCCTGAAAGTCATAACATATAAGGCTAGAAGGAGCCACCACATCAGATAATCTAATTTATATATCCCAGGCCACCAGCATGCTATACCCCACTACTGAAATTAAACCTAGGTACTGCAGCCCACAGGAGAAAAGACTAGTGTGTGCCATGGGCAGAGGAGAAGAGGGACTGAGGGCCACCAGTGCCTGAAGCCTCTACGGTGGTAAGGAATAGATTAAATTAGGCAGAGCCAGATGATTCTGGCAAGTGACCTGCAGAGAAAGGAGATCAGCAGCAGGAGATTACAGTGTTGGAGGGACATACACCTTGCAGTGGTTGTGCCCATGCTCTGCCTCATCATAGGTCCAGATTCTCCCAGGATGGTGTGTAGGAGGGATCAGAAGATGCATCCCGTGACCCCTTTGCATGGCCATCGCAAAGGCCTGCCAATGTCCCCATGTTTAGCTGATCCCTCAGTTCACTTCCATGGCGCCCATTGTTAACAGGGGCAGGGATGAGTCAGGAGCATTGTGCCACCATGCCCTGGCACTAGCTGGCAGAGGAGATCTGGGATGAGATGAGGGCCCTGAAAGGATGATGTCAGTGGGCACGCTCCATTGGGAGCTATCGGAGCAGATTGCCTCCTTTCCACCAATGTGGGGTGGGTCTAGTCAGCATAGCTGAGCATAGAGGCGCACACCTCAAGGAAAAAACCACCCTACATGGCAAGTGAGTCTTTAGAAGTACTTTAGTGAGCTGGGGGATGTGCTCCTCACTCCTAGTCTGTCTACATATCGTATGAAATCAGCCCACCCTCAAGGCTGATGTGTCTGTTCTTGCTTCTCATGCTGGTAGGTGACAAAGCACCACTGCATTAACAAAAGCTCGGTTCTGACTCCCCAAACAAGTTAATTACGTAGCTGGAGTCGACATACCTTGTTTCGAGTTTCCTCGTCGTCCCCACAGCAGGAGGCTGATGGGAGCAAATGCTCCTGTCAGCTTTCCTTACTCCTTAGAGAAGCAGGAGTACTGGTTGCCAAGGGAAGTGCTCTCTGAGTTTGATTTAGTGGGGCTTAACTAGAACCACTAAATTGAGCTCTGGAAGATCGATTGAGGCAACGTCAATCTTCCCTTTAGTGAAGACATGGCCCAAGATAATCAGCAGTGGCTTCACGGGACTGGGGCAGGAGATTGCAAATAGTTTCACAGTTCATGAGCTCTAGAAATAAAAGAAAATATTTCACTTTCCCTAGGGTTATTTATGGTGCTATGAGAGAAGTAGGATGCACCATGTATTTAATTTAATAGAGACAGCTACAGTAATATGGCAACTCTATTAAATGTAATGTTCTAGTGAAGATTATAGTTGAGTGAATCATGCTGTTAACTATAGCCGTCCACTTTGTTCTTTAATTGCTGGGATCATTTGTAGCTGAAAGTATACTTACCAAACGGTAATTTTGCATTATGCAATACTTGATATGATTTCTGATTAGAAATGAGTAAACAATTCACAGTTAGAGCTGGTTGGAAAATTTTTGTCAAAATAATTTTCTCTAAAAAAGAAAAAAAGCTACTTAGACAAAACTGAGATTATTATTATTATTATTATTTTATTATCATTATTGCAAAATCATATCTATTTTGACTACATTTCCCATGAAAACAAGTATTTTCTAAATGTTATTTTTTTACTTTGGAAAAACTGCTAAGTGAAATTCATTTCCATTTTCTTTGGTTTTTCATTTTTATATCATTTTACACTACTTCACAGCATATAGTAGCAACGATAGTGCATAATATGTCAGTAAAACAACACCCTTGCCTATTCTCAGAAATACAACAGGATAATTCTGTATCCAATTCTGGGCCACCCACTACAGAAAGGGATGTGGACCCATTGGAGAGGGTCCAATGGTGGGCCATCAAAATGATTATCGGGATGTAGCACATGACCTACCAGGAGAGGCTGAGGGATGTAGGTTTATTTAGTCTGCAGAAGAGAAGAGTAAGGGGGGATTTGATAGCAGCCTTCAACTTCCTGAAAGGAGGTCCCAGAGAGGATGGAGAGAGGCTGTTCTCAGTAATGACAGATGGCAGAACAAGGAGAAATGGTCTCAGGTTACAGTGGGGGAGGTCTAGGTTGGATATTAGGAAAAACTATTTCACTAGGGCTGTGTCCAGACTCAAGGGTTTTTTCGAAAAAATTAGCCTTTTTTCGAAAAAACTTCACCTGCGTCTAGACTACAGCCGCGTTCTTTCAAAATTAAATCGAAAGAACGCAGCTTTTCTTTCAATGGAGGAAAACCTCATTTCACGAGGAAGAACGCCTTTTTTCGAAAGTGCTCTTTCGAAAAAAGGCGTTCTTGAATGCAAACAGGGTTTTTTAGAAAGAGAGCATCCAGACTGCCTGGGTGCTCTCTTTCGAAAAAGCGGCTTGCTTTTTCGAAAGTACTGCTTGCAGTCTAGATGCTCTTTTTCGAAAGAGGCTTTTTCGAAAGTATCTTTCAAAAAAGCCTCTTTCGAAAGAGGCTTGCAGTCTAGATGTAGCCTAGGAGGGTGGTGAAGCACTGGAATGTGTTACCTAGAGAGGTGGTGGAATCTCCATCCCTAGAGGTTTTTAAGTCTTAGCTTGACAAAGCTCTGGCTGGGATGATTTAGTTGGGTTGGTCCTGCTTTGGGCAGGGGGCTGGACTCAATGACCTCCAGAGGGCTCTTCCAGGCCTAGGATTCTATGATTCTGTAAGACATGACGGCTGTGTCTACATTGGCACCCCTTTCCAGAAAAGGGATGCTAATGAGAGCAGTTGGAATTGCAAATGCCACGGGGGATTTAAATATCCCCTGCGGCGTTTGCATGAACATGGATGCATGTAAATGTAGGAATAAGGGATCTTCCGGAAAAGGGCTTATTTTCCGCAAGATCCCGTCTAGACTGGCGCTTTTCTTCGGCAAAACCCCGAGCCGGAAAAAAGCAGCAGCCATGTTCATGCAAATGCCGCGGGGGATATTAAATCTCCCGCGGCATTTTCAATTCTGACTGGTCTCATTAGCATCCCTTTTCCGGAAAGGGGTGCCAATGTAGACACAACCGACTTGTATCCCAAGTGAATGTAATTAAATATACACATGAAATCTGAGAGGAAACACACAGAAAATGATTATAGGAGGTTTTTGCCCAGCTTGACTCTGCTATTGCTTTGTATTAGTAATTGATTAATATTTTCAGTCACATATGCAGTGTTCCCGGTAAACTGTGCACTTGTGCAGCTGCTCAGGAGAAATTCCAAAGCCCCCAGCTGATTAGCAGATGCTCACAGCTAGGTTTTGTGGTTCTATAAGTGGTGCACATTCAACAAGCCTTGGTGCACATAAAATTTTATTCCATGTATGGATGGAAAAAAATCCACATATGAATGGAAAAGATTAGAGGGAACAATAAACATGTAACTGTCATATGTACAGTGGGAATGGGAAAGCCATACCAGCGAGAATGGTAATGTTTGCACAGAGCCTTTATTCTGGAATTTTGTTTGGAGAGAGGCTTAGTCTATTTGGGTATGTCTACACTACCCCGCTAGTTCGAACTAGCGGGGTAATGTATGCATACCGCACTTGCTAATGAAGCCCGGGATTTGAATTTCCCGGGCTTCATTAGCATAAGCGGGGAGCCGCCATTTTTAAATCCCCGCTGCTTCGAACCCCGTGTAGCGCGGCTACACGGGGCTCGAACTAGGTAGTTCGGACTAGGGTTCCTATTCCGAACTACCGGTACACCTCGTTTCACGAGGAGTACCGGTAGTTCGGAATAGGACCCTAGTCCGAACTACCTAGTTCGAGCCCCGTGTAGCCGCGCTACACGGGGTTCGAAGCAGCGGGGATTTAAAAATGGCGGCTCCCCGCTTATGCTAATGAAGCCCGGGAAATTCAAATCCCGGGCTTCATTAGCAAGTGCGGTATGCATACATTACCCCGCTAGTTCGAACTAGCGGGGTAGTGTAGACATACCCTTTCAGATTTGGCTCAAAGCAGGAAACTCTAGAAATCAAGACAGAGGCTGAAAGATGCTATTTGTGCCTGTTTAAAACCAAAGACTTTTGGAAACAACATCCACATTTCTGGATGCTTATCTGAATGGCACCTTTTCAGTTTTGTTCAGTACCAAAATGAATACTCAGACAGTGTCTTTTCAAATGTCTGGAGATTATCATCAAATAAAACTGGAACTGGAAACAGTTTCTGATGCAGTTTTATATTCAAATATGACAACTTCAAGATGTTAAAAAGTACATAATGATTAAACCCTAATTATCTGACAATTAAAGAATCCTACTGAGTCTTCCTGTAGTGAAATGAAAACAGCTGTTTGATTAATCTTTTTTAGTATCTTGGAATTTGTTGGCTTTGGTCAAGTACATCCTTCTAATGGATGTGGAGTGCATCCTGTTGTACACTGATCTGTGGAACTGGTGGGTATTTTTCTCTAATGCTTTGGGAGATTATTATTGTGCCTATAATAAAGCAGGAAATGTTTTGCACAAACGTAAATTTTTACATCCAACATTGCAAGGTCAAAGTATTAGACTGTGCCCCATATTTTTCTGAAAGTAGGACCAATTTTGAAAAGACTTGCTCCCATGCTTAACTGTATGTCCTGTGAGTAGCCCCTTTGATATCAAGGGGGCTATTTACAATGGCATAAAGATAAGCATGTCTTTCTAGGATTGGGGTGTAGAGTTGCTTGAAGCTGGCATGAGATCATGCGCCATCATGGTAATTAAATCATGGCCAGATCTTCATAATTTGCCCATATGTTTTTTATTTCATAAAGAAAGATCCCGTTTAAAACCTATTCCACAGTTCCTCTTCACTGCCGTGCAACAGAGAATCATGGTAGAAATCATTAGCTACAGACTTCGCATTAGAGCAGTGTTTTAAGACTGAGGAACACCAAACAGTTTTTTTAATGAGGAACACCAAGAATTTTTTGTTGAGCAAAAAAAAAAAAAAAAAAGGATGGGGGGGGGGGAGTTATTGAGCAAAAATAAAGGTCGCCTGCACCTTTAAGGGCAGCCCATAAAAACTGCTCTGATCCCAGAGGGATTTTATTTTATTTTAAATATAAACTAATGCTCTGGTCCTCCACTTCATTGAAGCTGGAGGTGCCCAAAAATCATACTATGGACCTGATTCTTCGCATGCTGGGACAGACGGCTGGACTGTGGTCGCCGAGCAAGCATCGCAACTCCAGTTACGTGATGAAATGAGCTGGGCTGGAGAGAGTTAAAAGGCTAATTAACTCATTAGCCCAGATGGTGCAGAAAGCAGGAGAAGGAAAGAGAGAGTGAGTCATAGCCATGAGTCAGCTCTTCCTTCTGTGGCTCTGAAGCCAAGGGCTCCATGGTATGGTTGAGATGATGACGTGCAGCCTGCAAAGGCAGTGGAAAAGAACCCTGTAAATCAACTTCATGAAGTGTTTGCCCAGCCAAAGGGCTTTGAGCTCTTTGCAGGCAGGGCCGAGCCAGCCCTGTCACACTTCCTATGTCGTGGGCGGTGCCCTGTAAGGTGAGATCTGACTGGAACTGCCCTGGGTGTCTCAGAGGATGGAAAACTGGACCAGGACTCAGGAGACCTTAGCTCTATTCTGGGCTCTCCCTCGGACAAGGAGGAAAGTACAGGGTGGAGGTTGGCACATCAGCTAAAGGCTTGGGCGGACGGACACGTAACCTCCCCTAGTAAGTCTCCCATGACTCTGCCCTACCCCCAGTGCCCTCACGCTCTTTCCCTCTCCTTCCCTCCCCATCCCACATTACCTATGGAGAGGAAGGCCTGGGGGCAGTACGGCAGCCAGAAGAGCTGCCTGCAGTTCTGCTGCTTTTTATGCTCTGCCAGCAGGGGGCGGGGCTGGGCTTTACTGCCTCTTTCCCTCCTGGGAAGGGCAGTAACATGCAGGGAAAGGAGCCGTATGGCAGCAGCTCTCACCTCCATCCCCACTTGTTCTCTGTACAGGGAACCGGAGTAGGGGCAGCTCTGTGGAGGAGCTGGGGGTGGTTTGGTGTCTTGCCAATGTGCCATGTTGGCTATAAATAGCTATTATGGAGAACTGGGCCTTGCAGGCCATTTTCTTGCTGGTACTACATACGTACTACATAAAGTTGTTGAGCCCTACTAACTCACTTTCACCTCTGCCCATGGACCTGTTGCATATGACCCTGTGTAAGCCCCTTCACCTCTCTTCAAAATGGAGATAAGGATCCTAAACTGATGTAAGCAGGGGCTGAACTGCTGCTTGTTATCAGCCAGCTAAAAGGAGGGGTGGGTGTGCCCACTACAGTTGTTTAGCTCTGCAAGGTAATTAACTGTTAACTGTTATGTAAATACTTCTCAGGAGAGAATCCAAGGTGTGGCTATGTAAAAATCCCATTCAGCCAGGGCTGATGGAAGGTCAGTGTTGGAATGGAATGTGGAGAATTGTATATAATTTGGGACTGTTGTGGGGGTAACTAATCATGCTACCCCTAAATGTGGGAACTGTAAAACATGCCACCAGTGCTTGCAGGAGAGATACCACCATCATGGTAAGAAGTCTCAGAAGAACAAGCCTCCCCCCTTCCAGAGTTGAGTGAACTGAGCTGAGGGAAAGAATTAAAGGGCTTGAGTCAGCCTGCTTCACACCTGCCAGGTGTGAGCTATAAGACTGGCCTGGCCTGCACCTTTCCCCCTTTGTTTTAAGGACAGACCTAAAGCAGACTCCCTGAAAAGTCTTTTCCTTTTGCTAGTTCAGTGAAAGCTGGATTCATTTGGCAGTCCAGCTGGTGGCTAAAGAGTTGAAATCACTGAGAGCTGAAATCACTGGTTTGGCTGAGAGCCAGACCTATTGCAGCCAGTGAAGTGGCGGCGACCAGCGGCGTGGCATGGAGCGGCGGCAGGCGAGGAGCGGCCGTCAGCGGTGTGGTGTGGAGCTGCAGCAGGCGAAGAGTGGCGACCAGTGGCAGCAGCAGATGAGAGGCTGCGGCAGGTGCCCAGCGGAGTGTCCAGAGGTGTTGGACGAGACAGCTGGTGGAGCATGACGGAGTTTCATATAAGGTGCCCCCTATATATCTCCCCACCCCCATTTCTACCCAGGTTGGGAGGTGAAACCCTGCAGGTGAACTTCGGGACTCTGGGTGGCATGGACCAGGGACAGAGACTTTTGGGGTGTCGGACTCTTTGGACTTCGGGCGATTCTTGGCTGGGGTGGGGGCTTGGTTCATGTTTGGGTTATGAACTCTGTTTGTGGTGTTTCCCCCAAGTTAATGCCGTATGACTTCTCCTCTGTTTCATTAAATGTTTCTTTCCTACACTCTGACTCAGTGCTTGTGAGTGGGGAAGATTGCCTCTAGGAGGCACCCAGGGGTGTGTGAATTTCCCAGATTACTGGGTGGGGGCTCGAGCCGGTTCTATGTGCGATTGACCCCAAGATATTGAACCCTGCCCTGGTTACTGCCAGGCCTACCCAGCAGAAGGGTTACACTCCTTTGTACAGGACTTTGAGATCTAGGGATGAAGAAGCTCCACAGAAGTGCAAAGGGCTGCTCTGAGGGGGAGTTATTTTGGATCCACTGTTCTCAGTTAACTCCATGGGTTCAAGAGTTCCTCTCTCTGGGAGATCCAAATCCTCTCCTTACTATTTATCGGGATCCTTTCAGATTTGCAGCCAAGAGTCAATTATTCTGTGAGTGGAGAAGTGGGCTGAAATTTATCATCTTCAAAATCAAAACTGCACATTTCTGCAGAATTAGTCTGGGTTTTTTTTCCTACTGCAGTAGAAGCAATGCACCCAAATGTTATGGATTTTATGCAGTCATCAAAGCATAGCCTTCCTTCTGAGTTAAATCTGCTCTCGTGTACGTTGATGGCAGATTTAAAGGGATGAATTCACTCATCTGCTATCTGCCAGGGTATTGTGTGCTCCTGTGGTTTTTTGGTTTTTTTTTTAAGAGATTAGGTAATAAACCAGAGGCCTGTTTGCATTCACATTTCCTCCAAGCTTTCCGCTGCAAGCTCTTATGATTCCCAAAATCTGTATGTTTAGGAAATGTCTTGCCATGTTCAGTTAACTTTTACCGTTTTCTATAGGTCTTTGCTGGATAGGCTGCCCCTGTAGGAAAGTAAAAGGAAGAGAAATGGCCACAAAGCTAGGACTGAACTGACATCTTTCCTGTCAGTCACATAGCACTCCCTGAGGGGGAGTGTGGTGCAGTACTTCATCATAGGGTTAAGTAGCTGAAAGTATGGTTCTCGTGGCGTTGGCATCTGGACAGTATGTGTTTCTCACTTCCTTTCAGGAATTGGGCATAGGTATTGGAGCTTCAGATGTGATCCCCCAAATGACTGATGAGTCAAACAAAAGCTGTCAGTCTGGAACATGTGTCTGCTATAGACTTTCTGTCCAGATTTGTCAGGGTGAAAGGGCTTGAATTGAATCAGCTGTGACTGGTGTTCTAGTAAGGGAGAAATAATCATGAAGGGTATGTCTACACTTTGTGTGGCTGTTGCCTGAGGCTATCTGAGGCCTGTGCTTAAAGTGACCCCTCTTCCCCCGACAGCCGGTTCTCAGGTTTCCCTGCTTGCTTGCCTACCTCGATGAGAGACAGCAAAGCATTTTGTCTCTGCTCTGGTTGCCCTCACTCGGGACACCACAGCACTCTGCAACTTGGAGCCAGCGCTGCCCCTGGGCACTCTAGTGCTTCTCTTGGGTGCATTGCTGCGAGCCTGGCTGCACTTTCTGCAGGCTGCCATCCGGGAGGTCCATTGGGGGGCTGTCAGTATCCAGGAGGCCCTGCGGGAGAGCTTCCACCCTGAGGAGCACTAACAGTCTCCCTGGTCTGCCCCACTGGGGGCTTGTGCCTCATTCTTCCCTCATGTCCTTCCACTTATCCTCCCCCCAGCCCCTTTTCCTGATGTAAAATAAAATACACGTTTTTTCACAAACTGTCTTTATTTAACAAAACTGGGGAGGGATGAAACTCTGGTGAGACTAAGGAAAGGAGGCGGGAAAGAGGAGGAGAGAGGGAAGGGGGAAACCTGAGAGAAGGAAGCTGGAAGGGGGAAGCAAGGGGAAGAAGGAGGAGGGGAAGCTCAGGGTTGGGGGTCTCGCCGGACCAACTTGATTTTCATGCGAACCTGCTCCTGGGTTCGCATGTGGCCTTTGGTAGCCAGCCAGGTAGCTATCCTGCCATAGACGGCCGCATTCCTCCATCTAGTACGGAGATCATGGACGTTGGGAGCATCCCCCCAAACCTGAATAAGGTCCATGATCTCTGCCCTGGACCAAGAAGGAGCCTGCCTTCTCTGGGCCCTGGCAGGCTCCTGGGAGCTGGCAGACTGGTCCTGGGGAGCGGTGGAGGGCTGGCTGCCAGTGGCTTGCTGGCTCATGTTTTGGGGCCACTGGGTCAGGGGCAGTGACTGCTGGCTCTGGGCTGGCAGGCTTGGAGCTGCCACAGGCAGACTCTCTACACCTTTAAGGGCTCCAGGGATGGGGAGAGGGAGAGAAGTGTTCTTGGTTGAGGCTGGAGTGGCCACCAAGGCACCCTGGGAAGGCTGGAGGCCCCCTATTTTGAAAGAAGTGTCTACACAGCACTTATTTTGAAATAGCTATTTTGAATTTTGCGTTATTCCTTGTAGAATGAGGTTTACCAAATTTGAAATAAGCGCTCTGCTATTTTGAATTTATTTTGAAACAGTGATTTGACTGTGTAGACGCTAGGAAAGTTATTTCGAAATAAGGGCTGTTATTTCAAAATAACTTTGCTGCGTAGACATACCCGAAGATTTTGTCCTAGATTCAGCCCAACCTCTGTGTGTGTCTGTGTGTGTGTGTGTGTGTGTGTGTGTAAGAGCAGGTGTGTGTATATGCGCATGTATTGATATCCCTTTAACCTAATTGGTTAGCCAATATTCGGCCTTCCCAAGGTGGTTTTTGTTAGGATGAGAACTGGATTATAAGAATCACATATAAAAAGAGAGAGAGTTCACACTTGGTGTAATAGGTTTGTTTGTAAAATATGCACACAAAGTCCCATTTCTTTGAATATCATAAAAACAACCAGCCTTAGTGCATGTGGGAAAGCCACAAGCCTCTCCCACATACGCTAAAAGCCAACTGGCTCTCAGCTAAGACTATAAAGCAGACTTTGCTCTCCCTTCTCAGTGCCTCTGGTTACACATTCATTGGCTTACTTGGATCTCTGATTAAGCCCGGATGAAAGACTGATGCCTGATGCCATTCGTCAACATTTGTCTGTCTGCAGTCTAGTTAGTATGTTAAAGTAAAGTTCCATGGAGTTCTACAGAGTATTGAGCGCACATAGTTCCAGCTAAAGTTAATAGTGTGGCCGGTGCTCAATATCTCTGAGTCTCAGGACCCTAGAGTCTGTTGCTCCTGGAGACTTTGGGAGAGTGGTGAATACCCTGGCCACACTCAGTGTCACAACAGTACACCATGCAAAGTCATGCCAGGTGAAACAGCACTGGCACACAAAGGCTACAGTGATGAGGCCAGTGTGAACACCCAGATAGTTCTGTATAACAATAAGTTCTGAGCATCTTTTCTTTTTTTGCAGTGTGCTCTTCCAGCCCCTAGGTGATCTTCTGCCCCATGCGTAGCACGCTTATCTAGCATTGAGCATCTGATCTAGTAAAAACAAGCTGTTTAGATGTTCAGGAACTATGATAGTTCCTTCAGCTGGGATGAGCACACGGGTCCAAGGGACATTTTGTATGGAACTGGCAACAATTTTTATTACTATTCCCTGCTAAATATCATTCCTGCCCACTCCAATTTCTCATTTCCTTTACTGCCTGTGAAGGCGTCACTGTTTCAAGGCAAGCAGTTGTCTTATCTCCCAAGTGAAGTTGCCATAAATAGCAAAATAGTTTGCTGTGGGGGTGTAATAATAGCTTAAAAACCCCCAGTCTTTCAAAAAAGGGTTTCAGTGTCAAATGGCTCCACTTTTGGGCTTTTGTCCTACGTGCTGCTGCCACCGCAGTGCAGGACCTGGGATTTGTAGCCACTGCTGTTTTGTGGCTCAGGAGATACAATGCTTGTGGTCTGCTGCAAATGTTCCAAGTCCAGAGAGAGGTAGAAAAGCCTTGCTGCAAACCCACATGCTCCAGGTAGAATGCATCTCTTGAGGTGATGTGCACTTGATAGATGTCACCTACTAATTCTTCTAAATGTACCTAATATATTCAATTAGAATACACACTGGCAAATTGAAACAGAGGAATTTCATGTGGCACGACTAAATAAAGGGGTAGGCTAAATTTATTTGTAGATAAATGTAAACCCAAACTATTTGAAACTAGTTGTTCCTTTGTTTCTCTGGTAGGAGCTGAGTTCAGGGTCATGAGCCTGGTATGTTCTGCTTGCAAGTACTCTGCAAAGGAACAGGGTGTGTATACATAGTCTGCAAGAACTGAGGACATCTTACCTGAAGCATATGAAAAATAGTGCTTTGCATGACACATGACTAGCACAGATTCCAAAGTATGGATCTTGGCAGGAATATATCCATTCACTCTGCAAATTGAAGGCCTTCAAAGTAATTGAACATCCTCTTGCCTTCTTCCTCTCTCTTTACATTGTTTCAAATCTCTAGTCATACCAACCAACTCGTGTTCACTGTGATGGATCTGGCTCGGCTGTGATATTAATTTGGGCTATGACTCATTTTAGAAGTGACAGCATAAAGGACACTTGGGCTTATCACCACACATTGCTTTCATGTTTAGAGCTTGAGCAAACACAAAAATGCTGCTGCCTTTAGGCAGGATTGTACGATTCTGTGAGGCTAAGTAAGAAGTGGAGCACAGGACAAAATTTAGAACCTATTCAGAAAACACAACTTGATGGCCAGATCTCCAGCTGGCAGAAATTGATGTAGCACCATTAGCTTCAACAAAGTTGTTCTGATTCATACTAGTGGAAGATCTTGCCAGAGATGTTTGAGGTCTGATGTTCACTTAGTTTGTGGAGAACGAGTACACCAGGCCATTGATTTCCAATGTTTGTTATCTGAGAAAAAGAGCAAGAGTGACTTTCATGCAAGACTCTTCGATCTGGATGTCACAACTTTTGAGAGTAGTATTTTTTTATTATTATCAAAGAACTCAGTCCTCAGCGGGTACTAGTATAAACCAACGGGGGCTGAAAGCACTCAGCACCTATGGTAGAATTCCATCCATATTCCAAATCCTTCCATCTGTACTCACAAAAGCCTTCAATGAATTCAATCAGCTGAATCCTGAGAAGGGCTGAAGGCTTGCAACTCACACTGAAGTTAAATGATTTGCCAGGACTCCGCACTTCTTGGGATTTGGCTGATTGGCTTTAATGAAGGCTTTTCTGAGGAAGGACTGCAGGTTTTTCAGTGCGACCATGTGCTATTCCGCCACCTCATTTTTAGAGCTCCCTCCAGCTCAGTTCCTAGAGGGCACTGGCTGATATTAAAGCTGCCCCCTTTTCCTACCAAGACACAATCTGGACCTTCTCCCAGGAGGAAAGGGCTTTTGCTAATGGGGAAAGTTAAAATTTACAGCTTTCCTGAAACTGGCTTCGTAAGTCTAGCCTCTCTTGGGTTGCCTCAGGCAAACAATATCAATATTTTCTGTCTGGCTTTGACCAGTGAAACCTATTATTCCCCCTTCAGATCTTTGCTTTGCAGTGAAGCCCACAAAAAAACTTAACAGGCTGCTGGTGTACTGAGACCACAGTGTATAATGCGGACCAATATTCTCTTATTGTTCCTTTGTACTCGCCTGCCTGTCTGGGCTTAACTGTTGTTACTTTTTTCATAGTGAGAGCAAAAGGACAATCCCTGCCCCAAGCAGTTTGCAATCTCTTCATACAACACTTAGCACAATGAGGTCCTGACCCATGACCAGTGCTCCTACATGCTATTGGAATAGAAATAAGAATTCTAAAGGGCAGTTGCTGCACTCTACGCGCATTCATGGGACCAAATGATTTCATTACATATCAGACATGCAGCATAATGAAAATAGAAGTGAGAGAAAGGCTTGGCTTGGCCCCATTTGGCTTTGTCTCTCCATTAGCAAAGTGGCTCTGTTGTCCTAGTGCCAGTGACATTTCCTTAATAAGTCGTTTGATCTCTTCTTCCGTGCACACTAAAAAGCACATGCTGAACATGGCACATGCTTTGGTCTGGCAACATCTCTTTGCTAGAATTCTGATTAATTTCCCTTGATTTATTCTGTGTATCGCCTTTCACATGTATCTAAGGACTTTACCATGATCATACCAGCAGCAGAGCGGTGAGTGTCATTACTAGCTGACAACAGAAGAGCTGGAAGAAAAGAAAAATGCAATTAGCATTTTTGCTGTAAGTTGGGATTTGAATTAACCAAAGAAATTGGCAGGGCAGCTTTCACGCCAGTACAGAAGGTGCACCGTAGAGATCCCACTTAGGCCTTATTTTGAAGGCCTCCATTGGACTTTTGGGGGTGTCTAGCCTTGTGCTGAGCTGGCAGAAGGGAAGAATTTCAGCTAGGCAGGCGGTATAGACACCCAAGCCAAACTCTCCAAATAAGTTGGGCCTGAGTCACGATGAAGCTTAAATATTAACAACAGACTTTGAACCTCTGAGTATGCCAATTAACATCCATTGTAGGGACTGTTTGAGATTTGAACAGCTGTCCATTGAGAATTGGACTAAGGCCCATTAAATCTGATTCTCATTAAAGAAAATGCCATAAGTGTAAGGCGCCAACGAATCTTTTCCAGCCTTCACAGTCCTGAGAAAGCTGGCTGACTTCTTCCCTGGTCGTGCCCTTCCTTTTCATGTCCTCCTCCACAGTCCTCCTCCAGGTGCCCAACGGCCTCCCTCTTTTATGCTTTCCAGGTGGAGTCCATCTGAGTGCCATATGAGGGAGTCTTGTTTTGCTCATCCGAAGGACATGCCCCAGCCATCTCCAGCGTCTCTGCTTGATCTCGTCCACAACGTTGTTGGTGCTAGTGTGTTGGCTTATCTCCTTGTTGGTAACATGCTGTTCCCAACGGACTCTAAGGATATGATGAAGGCACCATCCTTCAAAGCCTCTGAGTTTGCTCTCAATCTTCTTGTTAGTCCTCCAAGTCTCTACGGCATATAGCAGGACTGAGCGCACATTTGACCTATAGATCTTCAGTTTAGTCCTGGTCTGGAACAGTGACGACTTCCAAATGTTGTTAAGCTTTTGGAAGGCTTGCGCTGCCAGGGCAATTCTAGCGGAGATCTCTTTGTCGATGTTGCTGTCTGCCGAGATGTAACTGCCAAGATTCCTGAAGTCATTTACTTCCTCTCACTCTTCATCCATGACGGTGGTTTTATCGGTGTTAGTTTTCCTCAGTTTCATCACTTTGGACTTGCCGGGGTGAATTTTGAGCCCAACACTTCTGGCTGTCTGGTCAACAATGTTGGTCTTTTCTTGGATGTCCTGCTGATCATGCGCGAGAAGTGCCAGGTCATCTGCAAAGTCGCAGTCCTCAAGCCGAGCAGTCGGTCCCCATAGCACTCCCCTTGATCTGCCCTCAGTGGCTCTGCGCATCACCGAGTTGATGACCACAAGGAAGATAACAGGTGAGATTACACAGCCCTGTCTGACCCGTCTTCACGTGAAACCAGTCACTCTGCTGTCCTTCATGTCGCACACAGCATTGATTCTCAGAGTACAGGTCCTTCAGGATGTTAATGACCTTCTCAGGGAACCCGTATGCTTGTAGAATCCTCCAGAGTGAGGGGTGGTGGATGCTATCAAACGCCTTCTCAAAATCGATGAAGTTAATGTAGAGCGAAGAGTTCCACTCTATTGACTGCTCCACTACGGTGTGTAGGATGAAGATCTGGTCCATGCACGACCTTCCACTTCTGAAGCCAGCCTGTTCTTCCCTGAGGATTTTCTCAATGCCCTTTCACATTCTCAGTAGCAGGACTTTACAGAAAATCTTTCCTGGCACAGACAGAAGATTAATGCCTCTCCAATTCCCACAGATGGACAGATCGCCTTTTTTCGGTAACTTCACAATGATGCCCTTCTTCCAGGCCTCCGGTACCCTCTCTTCTTCCCAGACCCTGTTGAAGAGACCCTTCAGATCTTGTGGTCTGCCTTTAGCATTTCAGCAGTGATCTGGTCTTCCCCGGGCGCTCTGTTGCCCTTCATCTGTTTGATAGCGTCTGCTATCTCCAGCTCACTGATGTCCCCACATTCCATGTCTTGGAGGTTCATACTTCTAATGTCAGCCTCTTCCTCTGGGTCTGGTCTATTGAGAAGTCTCCCTGAAGTGTTCCGTCCACCTGCTGAGCTGTTCTTTTGCTGTCACCAGCATTTTCCTGTTCTTGTCTCTTACTACAGTAGACTTGTTGGTAAAGTCTCCTATAAGAGTCTTGGTGATCTTGTACACTGTCCTAGTATCACCTCTGTCTACTGCTGTCTGGGCCTCCGTGGCAATATTGTCCCCATACGCTCTCTTATCTCTTCGTACACTTCTTTTCACTGCAACTTTTAGGTCTCTGTAGACCTGTACAGCTATTATTTTATCTTTGTCACTGCCTGCAAGTGTGCACTGTTTAACCGCCTTTCTGTTCTCAGTGAGCTGCCATGTAGCATCTGAAATCCACTCCCTTCTCTGTTTCTTCTTGTACCCCAGTACAATCTTGCTGGTTTCCAGGTATACCTTCTGGATCTCCTCACAGTGGATATTAATATCATCTGCTATCAGGTCTTCGAGCAGGCTGAATCTGTTGGACAGCTCTAGAGTGAACTGGATCTTCACTGTTGAATGTTTTAGTCTACTGGAGTCAAAGAGCTGGCCACCAGTATTTCTGTCTGTCCTTTTCAGCCGTTTCAGTTTGAGCTGCAGCTTGCAAAGAAGAAGATGATGATCGCTGTTGGCATCTGCTCCTCTCAGCGCTCAGACATCTCTCATGGATCTTCTCCACTTCTGGTTGATAGCAATATGATCAATTTGGTTACAAGTCCTTCTATCTGGAGATATCCAGGTCAACTTATGTATTGTCTTATGTTGAAAGACAGTTTTGCCTCCTATCACCAGACCATTCTCCAGGCACAAATCTACAAAATGCTGTCCATTATCGTTTCTTTCGCTGACACCCTCTGGGCCCATGCAGGATTCGTAGCCTTCATTATCCAACCCGACTTTTGCATTCAGATCCCCCATTACGATCAAAACATCGTGGTGAGGTGTCTTGTCTATCTGCTCTTGTAGGTTGCTATAGAATAAGTCCTTCTCCTCCTCTGTAGCTTGTTCGGTGAGTGCATAGCATTGAATAATGGTGGTTTTGGCATAGCTGGAAAAGAATCTTGCTCTGATGATATGGGAGTGGACTGGTTCCCATCCCAGAAGGCTCTTCTTAGCCTGAATATCCATGATGATGCCAACCCCTTCTTGATGTTGTCCATCTGACCTTCCAGAGTAACAGTCTCCCCTGAACCAAGTGTTAGCATCCCTGAGTCAGTCCATCTCATTTCACTAATGCCCAAAATATTGATCTTGTACCTGGACATTTCTCTCACCACCTGTGCTGTTTTCCCGGTCTTGTACATGGTTCTTATGTTCCATGCTTCCACTCTCACTTGTTGCTTGGGTCTCGCATGGGGCCTCTATTGGAGCAGAAACTTCCTTTGGCTTTCATCTCTGCTCATCATGCTAGGTGTTGTGCCTCGATCCTCAGCTGATCATCCCTTTGATGGCTTTTTAAAGTTTTCATTGACGTTTCTGTAACGAGTTTTTTATGTAGTGGGTTGCTAGCCCAACGTACAACCCTTCTCCTTTCACATCCTGGACTTGGGACCAGGCAACGGTGGAGTTGTATGTGTATAAGTGGATCCGTAATCTGAAATGTTAATCAAGCTGCCTTAAAATGTTAAAAGCACAATCCCTCACTGGCTGGCAGCGGGGAACCAACACTCTCTCCCAGTTGGTGACATTCCGATGTTTGATTTTTCAAGCCTATTTGTGTGCTGTGAGAAGTAGGTTCTTTGAACATGAAGGAAACCATCTGGATCCACCCAGGAATGTTAGAGATTTAATCATACAGGACCTGATTCTCGCTTGCCTTATACCTCATGGAGTTGTTCCATCTCTACAAAATGGGTGTAAATTGTTATTAAATCATATGGTTGGATTTTCTGTCCATTTTGCTCTCACACTACACAGGTTTTAGTGACTACCCAAGGTGTAGTGGAGAATTAGATCCTAGAGCCATAGCACACAGAGTCTATTTTTCCATTGCTAACACTTGGATTTTCCTTCAGCATCACTGAGAGTTAGGTAACACTTCATCATTCCTGACTGATTTCCATGGTATCTTAGGCACAAGTACAGACCGTTTATAGGGTGACATTTAGGCTACATCTACACTGCAGGCATCTTGTGCAAGAAGCTTTTTTTGGAAGCGATCTTCCACAAAAACTACTTGTGCAGGAGTACGTCCACACTGCAAAAGCACATTGAAAAAGCGATGCACTTTTGCACAAAAAGCATCCAGACTGCCTGGATGCTCTCCCACAAGTAAGCAATGATTGCTATGGACAGAATGGCCACCAGGGAACCTGTGCTTTTTCCTCTTCCCTCTTCTTGTGCAAAAAACCCTCCTTCCCCGTCCACACATGCCTTTTTGCACAAGTACTCTTGCACAAAAAGGCATTCTTCCTCGTAGAACAAGGATTATCAATTGCGCAAAAACCCTTCTGATCTTTCGATTTACTTGCGCAAAAATGCACTTGAGGTGTGGATGCTCTGCAAGTTTTTGCGGAAAAATGGCTGTTTTTCTGCAAAAAACTCTGTAGTGTAGACATAGCCTTAATGCTGTGTGATATGGGTCTTTCTTCTATGTTCTACTACAGCAACAACCAGGAATGTCAATAAAATAGCTGCTTGTTTTAAGGTCCAGAGAGGGCTATCGGTTGGGATTTTCTCCATTCATAGTTTAGGAATCAGTAATTCTTTGACACAAATTATTCACTGGAATAATGGCGTCGTTCTGACCACATCTGAAGATTTTTTTTAAATATCCATTCCAGGGAGTGTTGATGTTGTATTGGTATATTATAGAGGGCAGCTTGTCTATTTCAGCACCAATTTGCTGCTTTTCTGGTCATTTTCATTATTTTGGAAACTCTAGTGGAAAAATAATGTTGCGGAGTACCTGTTTTCCACCATGTGCAGGAATGGCTGAAATAAAGATTTTTATTTCTGTATAGCTTCCACTGATTAGAAGGGAAACAGCTTACAAGAAGTTTTACTGCTCTTGGAATAGAAGTAAAGCCAAATGCACCGTATTTACTCTCGTTTTACTGCTTAGAGTTTTTCCTTTGAAATGCCACAGTAATCTTTGTGCTTTATCATTTAACAGAAAGATTCTTTAATGGTGAAATTCACCACCATGCAAAAGACCCACACTATGCTGATTCACCTCTCACGTTTATTGTTGGATTTTAGTGATCACTGCTCAGCCAAATAGTTTTATGAAGATTTACACTTTGTCTGTGTAATCTGACTGTTTAGGAGTTAATTTCACCCTAAAAGCTCAACCAGCATGTTGTCTCTAGATTTCATCCAGCTGAAATCAGAGGCAAAACTCCCATTGACTTCAATGAGAGCAGCATCTGGCCCTTGATTTTTATGGTAGATATTTGGTAAGTTTGAAATAACTTATTCCAAGTCATCTGATAAATAAATCACAGTTACAGATTGCTCTTATTTCTATTTTTGGTAGCTTACCACCTGGTGGTAGTTGTGGCTCATTACGATTTGATGCTAGAAATGGGTAATAAAGAATTCATAACATTCTAATTAATTTGTTTACTGCCATTTTGACAGAGCTTGGTCCTGCCTTGAGGGCGGGGGGCTGGACTCGATGACCTCTCGAGGTCCCTTCCAGTCCTATTATTCTATGATTCTATGATTTTAATCTGTTTTGCTAAATTCTTTTTCTTTTCTGTTTCTGACTTTGTTGTATGTTCTAACCCTCTGAGATGCCTGCCTAGTCCATCTCCTGAAATCCTAGTGGTGGATTATTGGAAATGATATTGACAAAATGGAAACATTACAGAATTGAGGTACATTAGCTGTAAGAAATTAGAGCTTTCAAGTAATGGATCTGATTTGGGAACCCAGGCATACCCCAGTGAGCAATGCTGTCATGGTAGCTAGTAAGAGATGAGGTTATCTCTGGAATTCAGATGAACAGGCCAGATTCTTAGTTGATCTAAACTCACTCCACTGACATCAGTGGAACTATGCTGCTTTACACCAGCTAATGATCTGACCTAATATGATTGAAATGAGTGGATGGTTCAGTAACCACATCTGCACTAATTTAACTTTGGGAAAACGTTGGAAAGTTTATTCACTGAGGAGGGAAATTGGACTAATAAAAAACAGTGATATTTCTCAGAATAAATGTTTCCATTTCTTAGTGCCAACCCCACTGCATATGATGATCTATTACATAAAAAAATATGAAATGTGATATTTTCTCTCCCTATCTACTCTGGGGAATTATATGCCAAAAAAAAAAAAAAATATGCACACAATATTTTCAAATTTTGCAAAATTCTACATGTTTAATTTGTTAAAATTATGCAATATAATCACACCAGTTTCAATTAGTTTTGGTCATTTATTTCAAAATACCTGTCAGCAAGAATGTCTGTAACAATACAGACAATAGAAAATATTCAGAATGTGTTTTTTGATAAATAGATCCCTTATTAGGCATATTAATACTGAACTCTAAGTAATAATTCATTTAAACAGCAATATACAACTGTATTTCCTGCACCCCTCAGCAGCAGTGCAAAGGCTAGAAGGAGCCAGAGGTAATGAAGAAGCTGAAGGAGAGGAGGAAGCCATAGCTGGGAAGGAGCCTAGGGCTACGTCTAGACTGCAGGCCTCTTTCGAAAGAGGCTCTTTTGAAAGATACTTTCGAAAGAGAGCGTCTAGACTGCACGCGGAATTTCGAAAAAGCAAGCCGCTTTTTCGAAAGAAAGCACCCAGTGAGTCTGGATGCTCTCTTTCTAAAAAGCCTGTTTGCTTTCAAGAACACCTTCTTTCGAAAGAGCACTTTCGAAAGAAGGCGTTCTTCCTCGTGGAATTAGGTTTACCACTGTCGAAAGAAAAGCCGCATTCTTTCGATTTAATTTTGAAAGAACGCGGCTGCAGTCTAGACGCAGGTGAAGTTTTTTCGAAAAAAGGCTACTTTTTTCGAAAAAAACCCTGAGTCTGGACACAGCCTAGGTGTGAACATGGAGCGTTGTTGAGTGTTGGTGGGAAAAATATGGAACAGATTGGGGTGGGGTCATGCATGTCCTGTCTAACCCTAGCTTCTCCCATTCAATTAGGTACATAGATACATAAAGACATCTGCTCTTGTCCCCATGTGCCCCTGCACCCCCATATGTTCTTGCACACCCTGTCCATATGTGTCCCTCCACCTCCACTCACACACCTATTCCCCCATCCCCATGTCACCCTGCACCCCGCCCTCTGTCACCATGTTTCTCTGTGCTTCCACTCAGCTACTTCCTTTCCCTCTGTAGCTCTGCATCTCCATCTCCCCTGTGCCTCCACTCCCAGTCAGCCCCTACCCCAGTCTGTCCTCCCGCACTAACCATATGGAGCCCAGTTCTGACCCCCCAGCAACTCCACACTATCTCCTCATAGCCCTTGTTCCCTGACCTGGCCCAACAGGCCCAGTGAAGAAGGCTCTGTAGGCTCTTTATCTTCCCTAGCTAGCTGGGGGCAGCTGCTCTGTTCTGGCACCACAGCACCCTCTGGTGGGAAAAAGGCAGAACTGCAGCAACATGCCATCTGAGTTTTCTGCACAAAAACTTAAAAAATGCACGAGGCTCGTTACTTATGTGCACACACAGTGTCACAGAATTTCCCAGGAGTACCTATGCCACCTCACTAATAAATACCCTGTTTTTAAAGGAAAGTTTTTGGGGCTCTGTGATGGGGTGTTTTAGGCCTACAGGTTCCCTTGCTGGAAGTCTTGTTATCTTACCACACCCCATTCCAGAAAGAGCAGAAAAGGAGAGTCTTCCAACCTGCCAAAAGTGGCTGCATGGTGTGCATCCAGTCAGAAAGAGGCTGCATGGGAAGCAGCCAATCAGAGCCCAGAAGGCATAAATAAAAGGAGCTGCAGGGTAGTTCATTTTGCTGACAGAGACCAGGAAAACAAGAAAGGGGCTCCTGGCTGACAGCTGGGACTAGGCAAATAGTTATGGGCAGAGAAAGGTTCTCCTGGCTGGTTGCTGAGATTTGAAAATAAGGGCTGCAGGGAAATGGACCAGGGAAATGCAGCTAGTTAGAAGGATGTGGCACAAGGCTGCTACTTGAAGAGTCCCTGGGTTGGGGCCCAGGATAGTGGGTGAGTAGATGTCCCCTTCTCCCCCCCAACTACTAGGGAAATTAAGCTTTAAGAAAAGACATTGAAACAGGCCCAAGGAAGGAACTGATTGTTGGACTTGAATAAAACCCTGAAAGAGGATTGGACTGAGACTGACTCATTGAGTGAGCTGAGGACTGTAAACTGAGTTCAGGGGGAGTGGCTTAGCTGGAGAACTGGGGTCACTGAGGACTCAAGGGAAGGCAAAGAGTCTCCAGTGAAGAAACACTAGGTTCAGTGTTTTACAGAGCAGGAATGTAGCAAGCTAGCCTGACCCCAACTAAGGGTTCTATGATGGTCCCTGATGTACATACTGGCTAATGACCGGGCCTAGGAAGGACTATAGCAGTATTGCCAACTGAAGGGGACTATGATGGGACCTGCTGGACCATTAAAGGACTGAGCCTGTGTTGGGGTATAGGAGAATATTGAGGGCTTTGAGATAGACCTGATTGCACTGTATATGCTGGAAGGGATTTGTTTTGTTTTGCACATGAATTGTGTGTGAGTTGGCCAAAGGGCAGAGTCACAGAAGACCCACCAGGCAAGCATAGCAGCCAACAGGGGGCACCACAAGAGGAAAAACAGCAGGCATGCACTCACTCCACCAGAGGGTGCTCGTGTGAGGTGAGTGCTCTGTTACAAGTTTCAACAACAGCCGTATATCTTGAAAAAAGCGATTGGGTTTGAATTTTAATTATTGTTTAGAAGATCTCCTTGTATGCAAATCAAAGTGAGCCTGCTTTGAATGGCTATGACAGGCTTAACAGAAGTGTAAACGTGCCATTTCTGCTAGAAAAATGCCTCTTGACATGTTTAACATTATGGGCTAATCACACCTTTTGGGATTATAAAATAATAATTGATAAATAAGTATTATCATATATGAAAGGGGCACTGTCAAGACAACTTTAGCCAGATGTTATAAAAGTTAAACTTTTATTGCAATAGGCTGTCTATGGACATAAAGAATTCCTCAGAGCAGGGGTGTGGTATGTGCCCTGGAAGCAGCCTGTCTCCTGAAAAAAATGCAATGAAAAGGAAAATAAAAAGTGATTTAATAATAATCTTAGCTTGTTATGCAATCTTTCATCACAAAGAGTGGTACAAATCTAGGGTCACGTTTGGCTGTTGCATAAGCAGCACAACTCCTTTTGACTGAATGGAATGCAGCCACTTCTTGGGTCAAATTGGCAGCTATTCCATAGCTCGCATCATTGCTAAGATACAGTTTGATGGGAAGTGTTGATGAACCCTATAGAATCAAAACTACACACAGAGTGTAGTTTGGCAGAATGCAGTTACCCAAGCTGGAATTTGGCAAGGACACCAGGATTAACTCTGGCATGAAGTGCTGTGGGAGAGTCAAAGATAACTACAATAAATCAGGACCTCTTTTTACATCTCATCCAGAAACACAGATAGCTAACACAGTGAAATGGAAAATAGGGAATATAAAGTAAATAAAGGCACCTCTACTTCCTGCACCTAAGAACTGCTTCTGTGCTGCTGTAGCATATACTCTGCCTACTGTGACAGATGGGTTTTTCTGGTGATGTCGTGTGATCCATCTTCTGCAGCAGGGGTTCCCAAACTTTTTGACACGGGGACCAGTAAATCCATTCACGAACTTTTGGAGGACCAGTAATGTTCATTTGCATATTCATTAATCAAATGATGAATATTCAAATAAGTTGGTTTGGGTCCTCCCAAAAACCCCAGTGCCAGCTTTAGCAAAGGTTTTGATATGATCACCCACAATATTCTTGCCAGCAAGTTAAGGAATATGGATTGGATAAATGGACTGTAAGACTGGTTAGACCAGGGTTTCCCAAACATTTTACTTTAGTTGGAACCCTTTTTTTTCAATACTGCTTTTTGCAGCCCAAAAATATAAACGCATACAAAACAAACTGAGAAAATACCAGATGTATAACATGTCTGGTATTTTCTCATTAGGTAAGTTGTATTATTACTAGATGTATCAGTTTGTAGTTTTGAATTGCCTGGCTGGTAAATGTGCTCAGGCTGCATGAGTGTGTCTACCAGCCAAACTGTTCGCAACTACTCGAGGGGTGTGCGTGTGGGGGGGGGAGCGGGGGGACAATAGAATCCCCAGGCCAGACTAACTCATGCTTTGTGCTTTGCGGGGGGGAAATGGGGGCAGCGCCCCAAGATCTACATATGGCCAGGTCAGTCCCACTCCCCTCAGGCCTATTCATTCTTCCCCCTTGCTCCCCCCGCTGCGCCTCTGGCCAGCCCCACTTCCCCCAACTCTCTCCTGGGCAGCCAGTTCTCCCCCGCTTCTCCCAATCTCCCTTGGCCAGCCCCGCTGCCCGCGTCCAGCCCTCCTTCCGGCGGCTGCTTATCTCCCCCCCCCCCCCATCTTCCCCAGCCAGCTCCCTGCCCCCAACCTTGCACTCCCTGGCAGCCCTGCTTCCACCGGCCTCCCAATCTCCCCAGCCTGCCCCGATTCCCCCATCCAGTGCTGCTTCCAGTGGCCAGCTCTCCCCACCTCCTCACCCCAGAATCCCCTGGCACCTGCACCTTCCCTTAGCCCTGCACCCTCCTGGTGCCTCCCCCTTCCCTTACTGCCCCTGCTCCCTTTTCCCTCTTTTTCCCTAATACCCACCCCCTCACCACTCTCTGCCCCATTCTCCTCCTGCCCCCTGTGCCCTCACACATGACTTGCTCCATCCTGGCCTTCCTCATGCCCACCCCTTCTTTCAAGCCTTCTCCCAACACCTCCTCCTCCAGCCTCCAATGCCCTTCCCCTCTCCTTTCCTCTCCCAGCATCACCCTGTTCTCCTCCCACTGACACCTCCCCTCCTGCCCTTTCCCTCATTGTCTGCACTTGGCTCCCTGGCATTTGTCTCTCTCTCCTGCACCCTGTCCCTTGGTGCCTCCCCCCCCTGCTGCCGCTGCCGCCTCCGCCCAAGCCCGTTCCCTACCTTCTGCCTTCTACATTGCGGGGCCGGAGGCCGCGCTCAGGCCCCGGAGGCTGAACCCGAAGGCAGCGTGGCCCCGGCACGTGCCTCCGAAGAGTTTTAAAATCCCAGGCCATGATGTCACATCATGCCCGGGCGTCCTCCCCACCCACATGCAACGCCGCACATGGGCAGCAGCAGACGGTGAGGAGGAGCCGTGCACGGTGGGGACGCTCTGGGGGCAGGGTGGGAGTACGCGTGTGGGGGCCGGGGCCTGGGCCCGCCCCAGGCAGAGCCGGGGGAGAGACCCAGCTCCACATAGTGGTGGAGCAGAGCCCCCAGCTCTGTAACTCGCCGGCACTTCTGGGTTCAGGGGCGCGGGGCCGAATCGGCCGAAGGCCGGCTATGCTGGCAGCCACCAGCCATGCTGAGGCCCGGTATTTTTTTCCCGGGCCGCGGCCCATAGTTTGGGAAATGCTGTTCCACGGCCCTGACAGATACAGTCTGGTCAATCTAGCTTTAAAGAGTAGACTGATCTGGGGCTGTGCAGACCTATTTCGTAAGAAGTGTGCTTTCAAATAACAGTGGAGCAGTTCCTTAGCTGATGTCAGTGTTGCTCTGGTAACTTCAATGGGGCTATGTTGATTATCACCAAGTGAAGATCAGGATTGCTTTGACAGATTCATTATTTCTTTCCACTTCAGACTCTCAGTGACTGTAAAAGCGACGAGGAGCCCTGTGGCACCGTATAGACAGTTACTTAAGTAGGGTTTTAAATCTGATACATCATACACAAATTGTATGCAAAATCCCTTGCAAAAGTTATCTGCTGAGTTCACAATTGTTTGCACATGTGGGGTGAGAGAAGAAAGGGACATTTTAAAAAACAGTTCTAGGTATGTTGTAACCCTTTTCTCAGGCATTGGTGTGTACGAACAGTACATATCCCCTTCTTCTATTGCCACTTGTGAATTACTAGTGTAGGGTTCCAAAGTGTACAGGAGCCCAAGTGCCACTTCTCTCTTTAATTCTTAATGCATTGTGAGTGAGCATAATTAAAGCCCCAGAAAGTTTGGTTTTTTAGACGTTCTCCATCTTGTGCTACATTTCAGCTAGAATAAACAAACAAAACTTGGACACATACAGCAGAGCCTCATTAGGCCCATGGCTTGCTATTTCTTGTCTGGGAAGTAGCTGGCATCTTGGCAGTCTGAAGAGACTAAGAGAAGGATTAGCGTGGGAATCGGCTCATAAAAATGACCATACATTTTTGCTCTCAGTCCCTAAGTAAGTATTGCACTTTGTGAACCTAATCCTGCAAGGTTCTGAGTATTCCTAAATGTACTCTCAGCACCCATGGATGTTCTGAGAGGGACTCGGCAGCTTGCAGCATTACACCATCAATTTGATATTTGTTCTGATTTTTCCCCCTCTCCAGAAACCAGAAGTGTCAGTCCAGATGTTATGGAGTCTGCATACAAGAGGAGCTGTAGTAAATGCAAGCTTCCCTCTGCTGCCCTCTGTCAATGTTTCTCAGCACTGACCAGTTAGCTCAGTGCCATCCTTACCCGTGCCCAGAATATGGAGTGATGTAGGCCACCTGAAAATTTGGGGTACCACTGGGTTTTACTGGCCTCTTCCTATCCCTGGTTTGTGGCTCCAGAGAGGATCTAGTTAACTTAAAAGTGAAAAAGCCTGCCAGACCTATTAGCAGGTCACCGAGTCTATAAAAGAGTCATTCAAGTGGCAATGGAAGCCATTTAATAGGCATTTTCTTATCCCAGAAACCTACTGTCAGTTTCTGAATTTACTGTAAAAGCGGTGAGGAGTCCTGTGGCACCTTATAGACTAACTTAAGAGTTGGAACATAAGCTTTCGTGGGCAAAGACCCACTTCGTCAGAACATCCATGGGTGCTGAGAGTACATTTAGGAATACTTAGATCTGACGAAGTGGGTCTTTGCCCACGAAAGCTTATGCTCCAACACTTCAGTTAGTCTATAAGGTGCCACAGGACTCCTCGCCACTTTTGCAGATTCAGACTAACACGGCTACCCCTCTGATACTTGAATTTACGGTGTTAGTCTGCAGGAGCGTAGGTTAAAATTTGCTTTAAAAATATTTTATTGGTGTGTTGCTGAAGATTATATAATCACATATCTAAAAAAATCATCATTCCCCAGCCTGACTGCCATTGAGATGCCAGTTTAATTGTACTCTGTAGGGTCCCATGAATCCAAAGGATGACCCTGAGTCAGCTGCAGTCTGAGAAGGTGTTCATGTGCAAGGCCAATTTACCCCTTAGCCCGAACATGATCATATTTTCAAAACAACTAATTTTTAGCAGCATATTTTAGCGTTTGTAAAATACTCAGGTGCCCTGAGTCTCAACACCCTTTTCTAGTCTGCTCAGCTTGGGCTGGAAAAGTACCACCTTGCTACTGTAAAGTAGAGCAAAGAAAAATTGAGATCTGCCTCTTCTCATTGGCCTGGTCTATCTCTCGCCTTCCTCCTCTATATGGTTCTGGCCAAGTAGTATGCCAGAATTTGAAGCAAAGTGTTCCAGGTGGGAGGGCACGGGGTCAAATCGGGAGTAGATCAATACAAATAACTGCATATTTGGTTCCTGGGCATGTCAAAACTAAAATAAAACTAGTTTTGAGTCAACCCAAAATGAAAATGTTTTTAAAATGTTGGTGATTCCCTTCCCAAAAGTTTTGATTCAGGTTTGTTGATACATTTGTGGTGAATCTGACACAAAATGTTTCATGTGGAGTTTGAGGTAATAAAATAGAGGGAACTTTCTGAAATGAGAAATCTTTCCAAAAGGAAAGTCAAAATATTCTGTGTCGGAAATGCCAATAGGAAAAATTTTGACATTTTCAATGTTTTCCCCAAGCAAAATAATTAATGAAAATTCAGCCATATTTGTGGTTTTTTTCAACTAGCAAATATCTTGCATTTTTCAGCGAAATTTTTTTTTGAAAAAAATTAAATTGCCTAGAGGCAGAGGTCTGCTTGGGCCTAATTTAAAGCTGGACCCATGACTGCTAAGTTGTTTTCAGATCTGAACGAAACTTAACACTTCCCTCTGAACCTGTATTAGCAATAGTGCCTTGTCTTTGGGGCTCAGCCTGCCAGGGAGGAGGGCTTCCTGCACCCCAGCTTCTCCCTGTGCAGTCGGCATGGTGACAGCTGCATGTCCTAGGGAGAGGTGCTAGAAGTCTTCAGCCTACTCACTCCACAGTGATCGAAGCATAGTGAGCTGGCAGGAAGCAGGCATGCAGTTTACCAGACTGACCCTATGAGCAGCAGGAGATGATCAGAGCCAACCTAACCTGATCCAAGCTTGAGCAACTGGCCTGTTTTCAAACCTGACCCCAGCGTAACACATGTACTTAACTCGCACTGAGTTTGTGATGGCTTACAAGGCTCTAAATACAGGCTCAGTGCTGGGCTCAGGAGATGTTGCTTTGTTTCCAGTTCCTAATTCTGACCTGTACCTAGGTTTAACTCTTCACTTGCAATAACAAGTAGACTTGCTGTGATGTATTGTGGTAAAATGTACTTGACTCTGTATTAAATCTGCTTCATGCATACACCCGCTATATACAAAAGAGCCTAAAAATTACTTTATTAGTCCCAAAGTCCATCTAGTAACCTGCTTCTGATCATGGCCAGCATCCCATATGTTTCAGAAAAAGATTCAGGAAACCCCAGTCAGCAGATGTGGGCTAATCGGGTCTCTATATAGGTCTCATCTTGATCCCTACTGGTCAGTTTTTATCCATTCCTTTCATTTTTGTATTATAAACATTCAAAATGTGGTTGGCTGCCTAATGTCCTGTTTATTCAAATTAAAGGGGAAAGGATAAAATGCGTGGCTTTAAGTTAAAAACAGGAGCTGCATTCAGCATTTTATGTCGCACTGTAAGGCTCTGCATTTGCGTACGGGAGGCCTAATATTGTTTGATGCAAAGTGAGGACACTCAAAGGAAACAATTTTGCCATTAAAGGAAAATATTTCACCTGGTCAGGCTAAGCAGTCCCTCAAAGCTCCAATTCAAATTGCCGTCTGCATGGTAGATTTGCTCTTTCCGGGAGAATTTAATTGCACTTAAGGAAAATGTCAACACCTGTGTTAGCAGGATACTGGGAAATTAAAAGTTGTGTGAAGAAATATAGTTGTTCGTAGAAAATATCAGCTGCTTGGCCAGCAGGCGTCCTTCACAATTAGGTTTCATTGGGTAACATGGTGTCCTCAGGATATGTGATCAAATTGCTCTACAGAGCTCCCAGCATGACAGGAATAGCTTGCTAGAGCTGGCATGCCATTGTGCACTTCCTGCTCAACTCATTTTGATTCCTTGCCCTGCAGTTTTTATCTTGGTCTATTCTGATTTGTTTTTGGCTACAAAGTGTCACTTTCTCACCCTCCTCTTTTCCAAAGGAAAACACAGACAGAGGGCATTTTAGGCTCTGGTTGATCAGCTCTGTGGTGAGTGATCACCGGAGTGGTGCTTTTCCTGTATGGCTCTCAAGATGCTTCACAAAAATGAATGAATATCGTTTACTCATTTTTCTCAAGGGGACATCTAAAGAACTGAGGAAATAAGCATCGTGTCCAACATCAAACTGGGTTAATGGCAAAGACGGGGATAAATGCCTCGTCCTCAGCATTATGCATTGTGCTCTGTTCCTTGGACAATGGCCTGCCTCTTACAGTTCTCTGGGGCATGCACAACAATGTACACGTGCATGGTCCAAGCAGCGCTGAGTGGTAGGTGTAGCCTTCTCCCTGAGGAGCAATCATTCTGAAGATTGTTGCATGTCCCCTTTTTTTATTCTCAGGAGATTAAGGTGAAAAAACAGAAGTTGAATTGTAGCTAGTGAATGGGCCTGTCTGACTTCATATGGGTCGAAGTGTGATCCTCAGGGTACAGACGAAACACCTCGCTATTAGCTTCTTTGTTCTTACCGTTGCTACTGGGCAAGGAGTAATTGATGTGGATGCAGCAGCATTCTCATTAATGCAGAGTTGTGTTCTCCTGCACTCCCTCTTCTGCCCTGTATTTTTCACCTTCTTCTTCTATGGGCTTCTATGTTCTCCTTGGGATGTAAAAGAGTAGTCAAATAGTTGACTACTCACATTTCCCCCACTCCCCTTGCTGCCTTTATATCAGAGGCAGCAAGGGGGGGAAGCAGGAGCTAGTGCTGGGTTCCCTCCTGCACCATCTCCACAGTTAGGGTTGCCAGATGGTTTAACTAAAAAGACTGAACACTGCCCCCCCAAACTCCCCCCACCCCCGAAAAAAAACACAGAGGAAAAAATTTCTGTTGAGGAGAAAAAAAAAGGGGGGGGAGACCAAAGTTGTTGAGCTATAAAGAAAATAGCATGGCCCCTTTAAGAAAAGCCTTTGAAGCTTTTTGCTGGTAGCCATCTTGTTTTACTGATCAAGCCAGAAGATAGCTTCCCTGCAAAACCAGGTAAGCAGGGAGCCTGGGCGCTGAGCCGGTTGCTGAGTGTGTGTAGGGTTGCCAGTTGTCCGATATTTTCACCTCCTGGTAGGGGAAAAAAAATCAGAAAATACCGGACATTTAGGTGTCTGGTATTTTCTGATTTTTTTTTTACTGGACAGGAGGTGAAAATGCCAGACTGCCTGTCAATACTGGACACCTGGCAACCCTATCCGCAGTGCGGGGGAACAGGGGAGGCAGATGTGCAGTGGCTCTTACTACATTTAAAAGGCATAGCCACAGCAGTCTGGACTCACTCTGGGTCCCAGACCTACTCCTGTTGTGGCTCTGCAGTTTAAATATAGCAGGAGCTGGGCTGCCTGCACACCTGGCTCCTACTACATTTAAATTGCAGAGCCACAGTGGCCCCTTATCAACTAAACGTGTACTTGACAAAAATTGTATCAAGTACACAACTAGTCATTTACTCGATACTTAACATCCTTAGTTCCTCCTTTGCCCAGATGACAGCGAGGAGTTTCATTTATGATGCTAAATGAAACACCATAAATAGAAAAAAAAAACCTTCGGTGATATTTTTCCCCACTGCAGCATAAACTGCTAGGAGTCAAGGTGAATCATCCCATGTAGATATACAAGTGCCTCATTAAAAGTGCAGTGAATTCCACTTCTTTTTTAGCTAGCCCAGGGGGATAGGTATTGACAATAATGGAGTGACCTTTAAAGCACCCTGCAAACCTGACATTAAGATGAATTTATGAATGCGAGCTTGTTTCAGCTGAAATAAGCATGCAAATGATTCAGACTTGCAATTAGTGGATTTCAATATACACTGGGCATCAACCTTATTTCCCAGGAGTGGTTAGAAAAAGCAAGTTATAGACAAAGGTATTTCAGGGCACTTGGGATTCTTCAGGCACTAACTGTGACTTTTATCTCCTGAAAACCCTAGCTGCTTGCAGGGGCATAATGAATGTTTATATTTAAGATTTGTAACATTTTAGGGCAAGGGGATACACCTAGCAGATTGTGGATACTTAAACAGCTGTTAATTTGGTGTGGCGACAGTTTGTTTTTGCTAAATGTTTAGGCTAAACTAACCTTTTGAATCCTGATTTGCCTCTTGGAGTCTAATCTTGCCTAGGCATTTAGATTAAAAAAAATTATACTAGGAAAACATCAAAAGGGGCTGTAATTATTCCCACATCACAGCTCCATAAAACTGGTACAACTTTGATCATGTTCCAGAAAATCTGAAAACATTATGGATTGTGTTGAATATACTGGAAATACTCAGCCTCAAAAACCTTACCAGCAGTAGGGAAAATTTTCCCACTGTAGTAAATCCAATTTAGCGCTACTGATGTCAGCAGTGTAAGGAGTAGAGATTGGTTGCAGGCTGCCTGTGGCATAGTCTCTCCACTAGTGATCCCATTAGTGCTAAAAAGAGTAGGGGTGAACTCATGTTAGCAATGGTTAGACATCATTGCACTGTGCCAAATGAAGAATCTTGTTTACTCCATATGAGTTCTTTCTCTTCCATGTTTCCTGTCAAACTTCCAAGATTCATCATCCTTGCTAAATATATAGGATCATGAGATTTTGTGGGTAAAACCCAATTCATCAGATGAGTTGGAGTGGAAAAAACAGAATCCAAAATATATATAACAGCAAAAACATGTATCTTTTGTTAATTGTAAGGATCCATGTTAATAAAGCTAATTTTGTGACTAGCTTTTAGCTACCAGCATTTGGGGAAACTTTGGCTCCCAGAAAGGAAAATTTTAATTCTTTGATAGTCAAATTGATTTTGATTATGACTATCACTTCAATCTCTAGTAGAAGACTGTGATATATGTTTTTCTTAAATTCCTAGCCAAAATAGCCATACAGTCTAGGTGTTGTTTGCCATTCCTGTTTTATCTTGCCTTATAAAATGTGGATGATTTATGTAGATGTTTTCTTAACTGTAGTAGTCTAAACAAACAGAGTGGTCTCACAGCATGCATTGTGTCTAAGCACCAAAAGCAAAACTGAACTTCGTTGTATTATTGTAGGAGGGTTTCCCAGAAGACTAAATTTACTTATCTATGCACTTGCATTAAGTAAGCAGCTCATACCTACTGGCTGAATAACATTTTGAAAATAGGTCTGAATAAATGCACACATCCTGCTGAGATCCCATGTAAAGATTACATGGAGTGGTTCTCTGATTACAATAAGTAATTTCTCATTCAAGTATTCTCACCTTCTTCCCACTGTTGGGAGATGAGCCACATATGTTCTGATTGAATTAGCATTGATGTTTCTTTCTTTCTTTCTTTCTTTCTTTCTTTCTTTCTTTCTTTCTTTCTTTCTTTCTTTCTTTCTTTCTTTCTTTCTTTCTTTCTTTCTTTCTTTCTTTCTTTCTTCTGAGTAGTGAGTTGTAGATCACAAAAGCTTTTATTTTTTTAATACCTTAATAAAGGTATTAGTCTTTAAAGTGCCACATGATTCCTTGTGTTTTTGCTGAAACAGACTAGCATGACTACCCTATGAAACATGTGAAGACTGGTGCCATCAGAAAGCTTGTCATGGATTAAATGTAAGAAATGAGTTGAAGATTCCACATATGTTGTACCCTCATCTGATTTGCATCCACGAGATCATCTTTAATATCTAAAATAATCAGTAGATAATGGAAGATTGTGCTTTGGCTTGGTTTTTCAGAAGATAGTTATTTAATCCTCTGTTACCACTGAAATGTGCTAGCAGAACTAGCTCCAGATTCAGATCTAATTTTCATTAAATTCCACAACCTTCTGATGCAGAGAGTACTTCATTTGTCAGTTTCATCTGCTAATCAGTGTAGGAGTGGTTCCAGTAGAACATCTATAATCCAGAATTATAACAACTACATCAATACAATTTCGCATGTTGGTGAATGAACTGTTGTAAAGTTTTCTTATGATATGGTAGATAGATGAACCTAGTTGGGCCATGTGCGGTTTTATCTCAAAGAGCTTTTATCTCTATGCAAAATGGAGCATCTTCAATTAATAGAATTGTTAGATCAGTTGCCTGGCAATTTGTTATAACTGTTACCAAGGTGTGTAGGAGATAAAAATTCTGTGGCAGTGATAAACATTGATGATCTCTGGACTAGCTACATAAATTACATTTTGCCATCCTCCTTGGCTTTGTTTTGTTTGAACTAGAGACGCTATTTAGCCTTGCTAATAATAGTACCTTGTACTAAGTACATGCAGGCCTTCTCAGAGAATGACAGAGACCTGGGCCACTTTGGGTATGTCTACATTGCATTCCTCCTCCGAGAGAGGAATGCAAATACAGACAAGCGAAATTGCAAATGAAGTACGGATTTGAATTTCCTGTGCTTCATTTGCATAATTGCAGACCGCCGCTTTTCTGAAATAGCGTATTTCGAGAAAACAAATACAGTCCCCATGGGGTTATTTTGGGAAAAAACCCTCCCTTCGAAATAACCCTTACTGGGGTATGGAAGGGTTTTTTCTCGAAATAACCCCACGGAGACCACGTTTGTTTTCTCGAAATACGCTATTTTGCAAATGAAGCACAGGAAATTCAAATCCGCGCTTTATTTGCAATTTTGCTTATCTGCATTTGCATTCCTCTCTCGGAAGAGAAATGCAATATAGACATACCCTTTGAGTTTAGAAACCTCAGCCCCAGGCCCTCAACGTATTTAACTTCTCATTCACAGGATCATACTTAAACCAAAAGAATATATGAAAATGAACATGAGACATATTTATTAAGAATTAAGTCATTATACCAATAGCATGTATATTAAAAATGAAGCTTTAATTGTGAATTTCCACTGCAAGCAAAACTCTTCATTTTAGGAATGCTTTTCTGGCTTTGTTGTGTGCTAACTTGTTTATAATTGAAGAAAAATCTAATTTACATGCAACATCACTGTTAATGTTAAGCATTGTGAACCCATTAAAATGCTCTTGTCGCATTGTCGAACAATGATAGTTCTTTACTTGTTTTAACACGTTGAATGTGCATTCACTTGAAGCCACTGATGCAGAGAGACTGACAAAAATACGTAATGCAATTGTGATTCTAGGAAATACAATGAACAGGCCAAGATTGATTATTTCTTGAAGCAGTTCTTTTGGCTTGTAGTCTGATTTAAAGTTGGTAGAATGCATACATTTCAGGAAGATGATCTCAGCACAGAGATCTCTTGAAATTTTGTTGTAGCTTTGTTGAAACTGTTCAGCTTCTGAATATAGATCTCAATCACTTAGTTCTCTGAATTCCCAAAGGAATCCAAAAAAAGGTGCAAATTGGTCTCAGTGACTCAAATCAACATGTAAGACCAGATGTGATGGAGTCAATAATAACAAAAACATTGACTCAATAGTGCCTTTCTGCATCAGATTGAGAAGTTAGGCTGCAATTGATGGAAAACTCAGATGAAATGTCAATACTGATTTGGACTCAGAAAGGATTGTGTCCCATTGATCACAAATCTTTTGAATACCTTTATGAGGTTGTTCAGTGTTATCCCTCTCAGCATCTAATGTAGCATTCCATGTGTTACCTTGGGTGGGCAAGACTTTACTGCTGTTCTCCAGTATCAAAACCCCCCCTGCTCCCACAGCAGTACTGGAGACCCAGAGTTCAGTCTGGGTTCGAACGAGCGGGGATTTAAAAATGGCGGCGCCCCGCTTATGCAAATGAAGGCCGGGAAATTCAAATCCCGGGCTTCATTTGCAATTGCGGTATGCCTACATTACCCTGCTAGTTCGAAATAGCGGGGTAGTGTAGACATACCCTCAAAGAGATAGCTCCCTATTAAGTGTATGGGTTACACATGCTTCAATTACAAGATTGGTTTTGTGGATCATTTTTAGCAGCTTCATCAACATGGACGACATTAAAATGCATTCAGATTTGGATGTATACTTCTGAACTAACTTAGGCGAGCCTGTGCTGTGAGAGTAATAGATTCAAGCTCACTTAAAGCCTTTCTGACAAAGTCCAAATGCTGTGCAACTGGTTTCACACCATAAGTTCGTGCTGGCCATTTCGTCGTCTATATACAGTGAAGGGAAACAGGCAGATGCTGCTTCAGAAATTCCAACTTTCAAGCACTGATACTGAAGAGGTTGTACAACTGCTGGATTGTTCAAAAGTACGTGATTGCTTTCTTGCATGATTCAGTGCAAGCAATGCTGACAGGATTTAATGTGTGGTTGCCACAAATGGAGAAACTACAGTTTGGATTTTACTCAAGAAGGAGTGCTTGTACTCCGTTGTACTTCTCAGCCACATTGGATCCATTGTCATAAGCTTAGGCAATACAGACTTGAAAATTTAATTTGAAGCCTTCCAGAATTTCTAATACATGAGCAGTGATTTCTTTTCCAGTTTTTTTCATAAAATTATCGAACAAAATTAATTGTTCTTCAATTGAAACCTTTGAGCTTCCTACAATTTTCACATATTGAACAGCCAAGGTTGTCTGTTCTTTGCTAGAACAGTCTGGAGTTGCATCAATAATAATTGAAAAGTACTTTGCATGTCATACCTCTTCAAGAACTGTTGTTTGCACAAATGCCCCACACAGCTCAATAAACTCACTCCGTATTCTGGTAGACAGATAATAGACTTGAATGTGTTTTCCACTCTCTTGTGATTCACGAACATACTCAACATGGCCTGATAAAAGTGGGTCATACTTGCTAAGAAGCTCAAGTATACCAAGAAAGTTTCCATTTGTAGGGTCACCGATACATTGACTGGAACCAAACAAAGGCAATCCCCATTCAGAAAGAAAAAGAATGACATTCAATATGTGCTCAAGGAGGTTTTTTCCAGTTATCAGTTTCTGTGTTAATTTCACTCAGAATTAAGTTTTCAATTAAACTGTCAGCTAGTGCTGCTCTACTAGCTCATTTCCATGTGACATAGTTATCTTTATGCAATACTGAAGTTTCATGTGCAGGTATTTGGTCTTTCAACTTCCTCCAACCTCTACTGATGCTCCAACTGGATGGATTAGATAGTACTGATTGTTTGAAGTATTACTGTTAAATGAAACAGGGTACACAGTATAGAGCCTGCTTTTCCATGCTCCAACAGAGCCAGTCTTTTGTGTAGATCTCTCCATTTGAAAGAGTTTTTGTCAGCAGACTAATGGGAAAAGCACGATATTTCAGCATCCATCTTTCAATATTAATTACTTGGAATCTGAAAATAACTACCTTTGATAAATGACTGCATTTCAGCAACATTGTTCTTATCAAGAAGTCCAATACCAGGTTCTGATGCCACTGTTGTTATACTGTGTGCTGTGCGTAAGTTCTTGCTCTTGCTGCACAGCATCTCCAAGGTTCTCATTTTCTGCCTGCATAGTCTCTAAATCGAGCGTAGATTCTGCATCTATCACTACTGTTGTCATTTCTGTGTCTTGATTAATGACCTCCTCATTTTGAGGCAGTGACATTGAAATGTCATTTGTGGATACAAAGTTTTCATCATCAGAACTGGAAGTGTCACTGTCAGTAAGGTGACTATATAATGGCTTAGGTGTCTTTTCCATGAGAAATGATGTTATTCGCTTTAAATTCTTAACTGCTGCTTCACTCTGTTAGTTTTGCCATCTCTTACTTGCACCACTCTCAAATCTTTGCTTCATTTTTATAAAAGGGTTCTTTTAAAACACAGTAACACACCATAAATTAATTCACTAAAGGCTATTGGTTATACAAAATTTTAATTGTATATACTTTGCAATGAATATTATATAATAATGGTTGGGGGGGGGGGTATTTACTTCAGCCCATATACCTTATTTCAAAGCCTTGAAATTTCATCTGCTCACATGTTCCCATTATTAAATTCCTTTAATAACTGCTGTGTTGTTATGAATATTAAAAAGGGCCAGATTAGATATAAAGTTTATTAAACAACTTGAATTAAAAGTTTATTATCACAAAAAAGCCTTTACAGGTGAATCTAAATCTGGATGAAGAGGTAGCTTTACAGCTGAGCCTGATATGGTTATTGTATGCAAAGATACATAATAAAAAACAGGAATACAAAAATCTATACAGAGATAAATATTTAATTTAAAAGTTAAGCTCACCCTCAGACCAAACAAAATCACTTTATAGTAACAGAATTCATTTCAACTTTCAAAACCTCTAAACTATGTGATGACTAAACACTATTTCATAATGTAGGATCACTAATTACAGAAGCTACTCCAGTCCCCAGTCACGCAGATGAAAACTCAGATGTGACCGAAAAATAGGCAAAGGCCCAAGGTCCCACAATGATTTACATCGTTTTTTTGCAGGTATATATAGCTTCTTTTGTTGTCTCTGTTATAACTGCAAGATGTATAATAAATAGAAATGGCTTCATAGAAAAATGTCAAAATTTGAGTCCCATTTGTCTCCTGAGTCTCAGGCTAAATGGCCCTCCTACCAGCCCACCTCTCCCCCTCCCCTGCCCCCTAATAGGGCCTGACTGCATGTTGCACGTCTAGTTTTCCAAGTATCTTGTATCCATTTTTCTTTCAACGTACTGGTCTGTTCTTTTTCACACGGCCCTCAAACTATGCCAATCACTGTGATAGCTGACAAGTTTCAGAGGGGTAGCTGTGTTAGTGTGTTTCAGCAAAACCAATGAGGAGTCCTGTGGCACCTAAAAGACCAGCGCTCCATCTACACTGCAGCAGTTTTTCAGAATAGGAAATGCAAATGGAGCGCTCATTTGCACATCTTGCGCTCTTATTTGCATATTCTCTTCCAATCCTTTTTGCGGAAGAGATTTTTGTGATAAAAAGCCCTGTGTAGATAGGGCCATTTGTTGGAAAACCCCCATTTTAAGTAAGATCCCTTATTCCTCAAAAAATGAAGTTTACAGGATCTTGTGCAAAACGGGGGTTTTCCAACAAATGGCCCCATCTGCACAGGGCTTTTTATCACAAAAATCTCTTCCGCAAAAAGGATTGGAAGAGCTCTCCATTTGCATTTCGTCTTCCGAAAAACTGCCGCAGTGTAGACGTAGCCTAACAAATGTATTTGGGCGTGGGCTTGGGCATAGGCCTTCATGGGCAGAACGCCACTTCCTTAGTTGCATGAAGTGGAAGCTTTAGTGTGGAAGGGATAAACAGGTCAGAATACCAAAAGGGTGAAAATTACTTTTTGTAGTGAGTTAGCTATTCCCAGGCCCTATTCAGATCCAGTCTGGTGATTTCAAGTTTGCATATGAATTCCAGCTCTGCAATTTCACACTGCAGTCTGTTTTAGAAGGTTTTATTTGATCAAGTATGGCAACTTTCAGGTCTGTTACTGAGTGTCCAGGGAGGCTGAAGTGTTCTACAGGTTTTTGAATGTTACCATTCTTGATCTGTGTCCATTTATTCTTTTGTGAAGAGACTCTCCGGTTTAGCTAATGTATGTGACAGAGGGGCATTGCTGGCACATGTTGGCATATGTCACATTCGTAGATGAGCAGGTGAATGAGTATTCTTAACTTCTTATCATCTGTTAGGAGTGATAAGATTAGCCTTTGTGTAGTAATGTAACCCTCCCATATTTGTATGTATGTCTGAATCCCTGCCAAACTGAAGCATATACTTCATGCATCTGAGCAAGTGGGTTGCTGCCCATGAAAGCTTGTGTCCAAATACATTTGTTTGTCTTTAAGGAGACACAGGACTCCTTGTTATTTTTTTTATAGAATGAGATAAAGAATTCAGTGACTTGGCCAATGCGACTGAAAGGAGTGAGTGTCAGAGCCTAGACAAAAGCCTTGTTTTTTTAATCTCTGTGCTCATATCACCAGACTAAGACATACCTGAAAAGAACCAAAGAGGGCGGATGGGGAGGAAAGGAGATGAAAACATGTGGCAAGAATGAGACTGATTGGAAGGAAACAAAGAGACTAATAAAAAGAAAATGTCATGCAGGAGCTGTTGCTTGGGAACAGGACGGTGGGGTCTAATCATGGCTGTAACTTGTTTTTTTTCCAATTTGGATATTTCTATTCAAGTTTGTTTGTGTCAGGTACAGCCCTTCTAAAATCAGTCTTCTGAGTCATCTCTCTGTTTTTAAGACTATGGACTCTCCCATGTGATAGAAATTTCATAGTTTCTTGCTAGCAGAAAGACAGTATGGCTACTGTAACTTGGTGTGATGCTGAAGACCCACCTCTAGGCTGGGCCTTTCTGATTTAATCTTTCAGATAAATACAGACAACTCTATCTTTAAATGCAGCAACAGGATTTTTGGGTCTATTTCTGTTTGAAAAGGGCTTGCTCATCATTCAGATTTTTATTGACAGTGTTCTCACTTAAACTTCAACTGCATGAGGGGTAAACCCACACTGCACATAGAGGCATGCTTGTAATTCAGGTCGGTCACTGTCTGTTAGCAGCAACTCAGCTTTTAGTGCAAGTTAGTGGCTTGAATTCAATCCCAGGCTCCTCTGGGAGCTTTAACTGAAGCCGCTAATCCAAATGAAAAGCTGAATTGCTGGCTGCTGCTGCTGTTTTAACCTGAGTTAGCTAATGTGGGATAGCTAACCTAACTTAAAGACCCCTCCCTCATGTACACATACTTCGTGACGTGCTGTCAGTGTGTTTGAGATACTCCTCAGGCCCATACGCAGGGGGTATATGTGTGTGTGTGGGGGGTGCATTTGCACCCCCCCCACGGTCCTTCATGGTCCGCCATTGGGCTGATTTCGGCCAGTCTGGGAAAGGCAGAGGAGATGTGCTGCCAGCCTCTCGCCCAGATGGTCTGACCAGTTGGGGGAAAGCAGATGCAGCATGTTGCCCCAGTCTCCCTCCCCTGTGCTCTGGCCACCTGGGGGAAGCCTGGGGCTGATTCCCACCACCTCCCTCAGGAGAGAGGCTGGGGGTGGGGTGGGGCAGCTACCAGCCCCTCCCACATCTTGCACCCCCTCACAGAAATTCCTGCATACGGGCCTGTTCCAACTATAGCTGCTATTCCAACAAATGCAGTGAACTGCTTCCCTTGATAGCAAATTGCTCCTTAGGGAGGCAGCTACATGTTTATGCTGTCCATCCATAACAGATAACTCCACTTAACCCTACGGGGATCTTTACGGAAAGCCGATTTCTTGCCTCTTTCCCTGGCAAAGCGTCTTCAGAATTACAACTGGATTCTCTTACACATACTGGCTGGAGTCAGTGTGCTTAGAGCGGGTCCTAGAACCCAGACCTTACCTCCATCCCACAGACACAGGTCCATTGTTTGCACATAACCGCAGCTCACGGCAATGCTATTTCACACGTACAACCTATTAGCCTGCCTGCATCAGCAAGCTTTCTGCTTACGAGGGGGTCTAAAATGAGCAGGGCAGAAATGAATTTTCTGGTGCAATGCAGCACATTCGCTAGGCTCGATCCTGCAGTGTGCAGACGTAGACTGTGGCTCACATAAGCCCCAAGTACTGAGCAGAGAGCAAGGACCACAGGGAATCCTGGCCTACATTAAGTACAGCCTCTGCCTAATAACAGCAATCAGACCCACTGATAGGGGGAACCTAACGGCTGGAGATTCAAAAGGCCCAGAGCTCCTGGCCACTGTCATTGCTGCCTGGAGCCAGGGGTCCTTTAAATCACTGCTTGAATGCCGTGTGGTACATTCTGGGCAGTGTTGACTGGGGGGCATCACAGTTGGGGCAGGGCTGAGGGCTGGCTGCTCTCGGCCCCGCCCCTTCAGCCTAAGGCCCTACCCTTTCTGGGAGTGGGGAACGACGTATGCCCCACCCCCTTACCCAGGGACCTGGCAAGGCTGTCGGCCTCCCTGACAGCAATAAGTTCAAGGAAGGAAGCATGTAGCTAAACAACTCATCTGCATGTTGAGGATCACACAGCAATGTTGTCTTCATTTGCCACCCCCAACCTGACTAATTTTCACCTTGAGCTTTTGAGAGTTGGGGAGTGAACATGCAAGAGGTGTCAGACTTAGTACTGCCTGCTGCTAAGTCCCTTGTACTGTCCTGCACCGATGCACAGACTCAGTTCAGAGTGACAATTGCAGTGCAACAGCCTTGCACTTCCTGGTGTACATTTGATGAGGGTTGGCAGGATCCAAGTCACGGCAGGAACAAATTATCGTAACAAAGCAGATCCTAATGATCCATGTGCAGTTGCTTTATCTACTTACTCGAATTAGTAGAATTCCCACCTCCGTTGTAAGAAGGCTGCAAAAATACAGAGAAAAGCAGCCAAAATGAATTGTGCTGGGCAGGTGTGAATTGTGAATCAAAATTAGCAATGTTGCCTAGCATAGACATAACCCTTTATATTTTCAAAGGACTGTAAAAATGATAATTAGAGATTAGCTATAAGAGGTCTATGTAGTTTAAATATATAATTTAAATAAAACAGTTCTGGAGCAGATATATTTTTTGAAAGTAAGAAGCTCTGTACTGAAGATACTTGTGCATAATCTAATCAGTCAGAATGTCTTTGCAGCAAAGGCGGTTGTACTACAGACTAATCTGTCAATATGAGCCAAGAAAATAATATATGTAAAGTCAGGAGAATCCAGGAAACATTGGAAAATGCAATCACTTATGTGTATGCCTTGAATTATATAGTCAAGATTAAAGGAGATGTGGTTCTTCTGCATTTGTATGGGTAGACATTGATGAACCTTGAGATTCTTTCCTGGCTGTTAAATTGCAGTATTTCTAAGGCTATCACCACCTTCCATCCTTCCATTTGGTGACTGACGACTATTAGAAAATCCAAAATCTGGAAGGGGAAGCAAAGGAAGGTAATGTGAATAAAAACATCAATAATAATAAGAGAATAGCGCATTAAATACTAAGCATTCGTTTATTCCACAGTTGAAGTGTTTCACTCTGGTGTCTTGTTTTCTGTGGATTTATTCATGTTGACATAGCAGTACACAGCAGATAGGTGTTTACAGTTTTAGCAATGTTGAAGCTTCTTCTTTCCCTGTACAACAATTGTCATTTACAGAATAAATGAAAAGATTCTATACAATTGGTTAGGAGAAGTTACTCCAAAATTCTTGCGGGATTTGGAGTAGAACAACATGGGTTCTGTCTTTACCTTGCACAATGACACTAAATTTCTCTGAATATCTCTCATTTGGAACCATAAAATAACTTCCCCCTTTGCTCTTCTAATCTTGAGAACAGTCATGTCCTGATGTGTTAATTAAATGGGTTTTATCACAGCAGCCTTATAGCTCTGAACCTTCGCATGAATGACACACTGGGACTTCTGCATGCTGTGAAGCTTCCAGCTTTGGCTTTGCAGAGGCTGTTTGCCACACTGCCCAGCAGATGTACAGACCCTGAGCTACAAGGTACTGCCTGGCAACTTTGCTTTATCTAGTTAAAGATGTATCAAAAGAATTCAGCATTTTGGAACTAATGGTTAATTACTTGTCCTTACTCACTCAGTGCAAAGCAAAACAGCAGCAGGGATAGACAGCTCAGGGATAGAAAATCCCAGTTCCTTCAACTTCTGCAAGTGCAGCATGTTTTTCCCTGGGCACAGTAAAAAGATTTAGAAGTATATTCAGGGATTCCACATTCTCTTTCTTTTTTCTTCCCCCCGCTACCACCCCTCAAGTAGGGTGGTGGATTTTGGGAGTGATGCATGCCCACTGGTTGCTTTACCCAGGTAGATGGGGTGAATTCACTGTGGGAGAAGGATAACGGGAGGGCTGGTTCTGAGTTGAAGGATGAAATCTTCTAAGTTTTAGGGGACTGTTGCCCCCTTATTAAACCTCAGTGGGTTTTTTTTGGTTTGGTTAGTATCAAAAGAAAGGGGAGAAGGGATAATGAGAAAGCAGGATCTTGAGAATGACAGCCCTCAGGAACAATGGGAAGAAGCCAGAGCTCCAGGTCAGCCTCATTGACAGGACAGGCAGGCCAATGAGGGGGTGAAGAGGCTGGGGAGAATTCTGTGCTCAGTGTGAGCTGGGTTTGCCTGGGTCGGGCTGAGTGGGGCGCACCTGAGCTGGGGAGGAGAGTCGTAGCTGCCAGTGGCACAGCCCAGCAATACAGCTGTGCAGGGAGCAGGGCTGCAGCCAGAGATCCTGAGAGACAGTGCAGAGAGCAGATCCATGTTGGGAGCAAGGCTAGAGCCACAGGAACAGACCAGGAGCTGGGCCTAGAACATGCTGGAGCTGGGTGCCGTGAGCAGCAGCGGGGAGCTAGGGTAGAGGCCCAGTGTAGGGGGACTCCACCAGCCAGACTGGGGAGGGGCTGATACTGGGGAGAAGGTTCCTACTACCCAGAGCAAGTGTCTGATCTGCAGCGTCCCTGCAGCATAGCCGAGGCCTGAGAAGCAGGCCTGGGACCTATGGGGAAGAGGCTGAACTGTCCTTATTTTCCAGAGACACTGTGTGTGAGGCCTCTGTGCCACAGTGCGGAGTGATGTGTTTTCCAGCCCCTTTTTCCATTTTTCCCTTATGTTCTCTTTTGTAATTGATTGTTGTTTAATTAATTGTATTTGCTTTGAACTGCATGTAATCATCTTGGGTGTTGAATGTGAAAAGCGCACCTCAGACTGGATTCAGCATCGCCCCTGCCCTAGGTGACCACCAGAAGGTGGGGGGTTGAGTCCCCAGACAATCCTGGGCCCTGGGTTATGAGGAATTAGCCACACAGGAGAGTGGAAGGGGAGCCCTCAAGGTCAGGGAGGCCTTTGCATAAAGTAAGTAGGAGTAGAGACTCGGATCCTTTGATTAGCCCATTTCACTGGGGTGGGGTGGAAGCCAGGTAAGTTCCCCTCTACAGCGGGGATAAGGGGAGAATAAGGAGGGAAAAGATCATAGGAAAGGTAATTTGTAGGAAAATCAGTACAGGTTGCATTTGGTGCATGCTAGTCATGATCCTGGTGATCTAAATACAAAACAATGGGATCCTGCAACTAGAAGACTGTGCTTTGCTGTAGCTGACTGTGCATACAGTGGAAATGGCATGCAGGGTTGTTTGCCAACCATATCAGCACAATTTTCAGCATGGCTGGCAGACTTATTTCCATCCCTTCCTCTCCAAAATAATGCAGGGCCAAGTTTATTGGAGGAATATGGTTTTGAGTCATAGTTCACTTGACTGCTGCTAGACTTTTTAGGAGGAAGTATATCCTAATGCGTGGAGCACTGGTCTGGGACTCTGGAGAGATGGATGGTTTTCTTGCCTCTGAGTTCAATGGCCTGGGGTAAGTCAGTTCCTTGCTCATTGACTCAGTTTCTCCATCTGTAAAATGGAAATAAGGATATCTCCCTCTTTTGCAAAGTACTTTGAGAGATATGAATAACAAGGACTATCAAAGAACTAGGTGTTATTTATTAGTTTTAAAACTAAAAAAACGAATGTGGCTCTTCCCCAGCATACCCACTTTTATACCCATAAGCTTAGCTCACTGGGGTCCTGGCATTTGCTGTGTTTCCTCTCCTCTCCTCTCCCCCCAGTCCCAATCTCTTTAGTTTATTTCATTGACCTCATCTATCTTCATCAATGTGATGCTTATTCTTCTGAAACTGGCTATTCTGCTATCCTTTCAACAATGCCATATTGTAATCGTCTAAGAGAAGTGATGAAAGTCCTAGTGCTTGAGCCATTTAAAATCTCAGCCAGACAAAAGCCTTACAAATATACGGCAAAATTTTCAAATGAGTCCAGTACTCAAAACCTACAATCAAGGCTGGATCTTCAAAAGTAGAAAAGAAGGACACTTTTGTTTGTATATTGGGCAAAAATAGTTGCCTTTTTTCAAAGTAATTTTTTGGTGAAATAATGTTGACGTTCTCAAAATGTTTCATTTTTTTTCTCTTAATGCATCCTCTGGCAGTTTTTAATTGGCCATACAGAGCTTGGCATTGTGTAAGAGAAATCATCCAGAGATTTATTGGATGCATCCCGACTGGCTGGGTATCTGTAGAGTACTGATTCAACACCATTAAAATACCAGTTCTAGCCTGAATGAAATCTTATGTAAAAGCTGTCCTTTAACATATGGGGTTCATTTTGTTCATTGCAAAGCCATTATCAAGAACACAGAGGGGAACTTTCTAATTTTCTATCCCCCCTTCTTGTTTAATTACGTGTCTAATGAATTAAAGAGTTTGCTGAAAGACAGAATGTACATACTGTACAAATGGCAACTGGTTTAGCTTCAATAAGCCATTTTAGTAAGAAAAGTTTTAAAACCATAGTGCCAGTGTTTTGCACTCTAATAGCACTGAGTTAGGCCTGGAAAGCTCACCTTCAAATCCTGCTTGGTTTATATGTTAGCCAGAGCTCACATACTGTCCTGAACAGTTTATTTCAGATTTCCATCTCCCAGGATACCTTTAAAATTGAACAGTAAGGATTTCCAAATTTGAATAAAACAATGTCCAGTAAATTCATTCCCCAAAGAGTTTCACCAGGGGCTACACCTGCTATTAGGAAGTGCCTAGGTGTTCTTGACTTTTGGTAACTTGGGAATTTTGATTATCATGATGACCAGAATGGGTGCAAGTAAGGAACAGAAGGAAGCTTCTAAGCAGGAGAGGATGGTGGAGACTGAAAAGGAAGAAGGGGGTTTGAAGAAGATTGTGGAAGAGTGAAGAGGGGAAGAATGGGAGAGCTTTAACAAGATGGGTCTAAGGATGTTTGGGATGAATAGTGTTTGGGATGACTCTACTGCTAGACTTGGGAGAGGTTGGAAGGTCAGTGGAAGGAAAATAATCTATGTAGGGCTTTCTCATCCTTATCTGCCTCTGGACTTATTTTAAAAGAAGGACCTATATAGTTTATTCTGAATTTTCCAACATGACTTCTAAAAAACTCATTTATTGTTTGAGTTCATGCTGAGCATCCTTCTCAGTTCCAGCAACGTTTGTACTTGTTTATTTAAAATAGGGATGTTCCCTTTAAATACTTCTTCCTTGCACTCCACCACTAGCTGTTCCTCTGCAGTTTGCCTCATACTTTTTAAATAAACAGGTACAAAAGTTTCTGGAACTAGGGAAGGATGTTTGGCATGAACTCAGACAGTAAATGAGTTTTTTTAGAAGACTACAAATTTGGGGGACTTGCAAACACTTCTTTGCAAAGTGCCAGGGATCGGTCTCTATCTGAAATCCCATCGGAAAAGGACAAATGCTTTTTGTAGGCTTAAAAGTTGTACTAAGCTGCGGGAAGCATACTAAAAGCACATAAAGTGGGCTACCTTTCCAAGACTTTTTAGGCCATTTCTCGCATTGTGGAGCCAGAGTATGCTTTGCTGTAGAGTTGCAAGACAGTCAGGGTGATTGCACTGAGTCATCAGAGTGAGAGAGATGGCACTTAATGCTCTATGGTGAATGTCATAATGCTCTGCTAATGCCCATGACAAAGGAAACACTATTTTTCTCTCAGAGGAAATGATTGCAGGTTAGTACAGAAGAAGGTCAGTTAAAGGAAAGTGCATAAAGACTTTGCAAAGTTTGCTTAATGTGTAAGTGGAGTTTGGAGCAAGAGTATGATTACAAAATCTTACGTTGCCTCCTTAATGTGAGTCCTGAAATCTGAAAGTAAATACTATTCTAGTATCTGTTGAGAAAAACTCTGTCTCCCATGCTGAGGTCCTTTAAAATCACATGGTGTCCTGCAAGGCAAAATCCATGATATAACACTAAAAACAACTATGAAGGACTTGACTGATAAGTTTAATTGCCAGTTGAAAAGAAAAATATAAACTTAGTAAGGACCGGTAAATTAGATCCTCAGCAGTGTAAATCAGTATAGTTCCACTGAAGTCAATTGAATTACATTTTCTATTTAGGGGTGAAACTACAGAAAATTAAGCTAAAATGATCATGCAGAGTAATTGTGAATGAGAAAAAATATAAAGGCTTGGATATAATAATTGCTATGGAGTTAATTAACATAATCTGCATATGTAGGTATTCAGGCACAACCTCTACATTGTGTGTGACCAAGCCTTCCTGCTCCTTTGAAATAACCTTGTGTGTTATTTTTAAATCAAGTATTTCAACTTGCAAATATACCAGCCTTTCCCCTTCCCTTTTTACATATTGAATGATGAAGGTTAGGCAAAAGAGGTAAGATTCAACAGCATTTTCATCTGACTTCTTCTCCCATTGAATCTTTCAAGTAACTGCACAAGACCAGTGCCAACCAATGTATTTCAGGGTGAACTGCAATTTCCAAACCTCATATATACAGTATTACACCCGTCCGCTCTAATTAATACTGTGATGCTGGCACATAGAGTAACTACACAGTTCTAAATCCTTTGTTTCAACTGTTTGGATGGATGCTATTCTTACTGACTTGTGGCTTCAATGACAGAGAGCATAAACTATTGAAGTATGCATGGGCCAGTCCTACAAGGTACCTGATGACTTAATGGGGAAATGAGGAGAGCTCAGCACCACGCAGGTAGTATTCAGTATCTTGCAGGTCTGTCCTGCCAGTGTCTCGCACATATTTTATTGACTCTCTAAGGGTATGTCTACACTACCCTCCTAGTTCGAACTAGGAGGGTAATGTAGGCATACCGCACTTGCAAATGAAGCCCGGGATTTGAATTTCCCGGGCTTCATTTGCATAAGCAGGGAGCCGCCATTTTTAAATCCCCGCTGCTTCGAACCCCGTGCAGCGCGGCTACATGGGGCTCGAACTAGGTAGTTCAGACTACGGTGCCTATTCCGAACTACCGGTACACCTCATTTCACGAGGAGTAATGGTAGTTCGGAATAGGAACCTAGTCCGAACTACCTAGTTCGAGCCCCGTGTAGCCGCGCTGCACGGAGTTCGAAGCAGCGGGGATTTAAAAATGGCGGCTCCCCGCTTATGCAAATGAAGCCCGGGAAATTCAAATCCCGGGCTTCATTTGCAAGTGCGGTATGCCTACATTACCCCGCTAGTTCGAACTAGCGGGGTAGTGTAGACATACCCTAATTCTGTATCCCTCAGTGAGAAAGAGAATGAACCACATGTAGCTGGATCTAGGGGGAAAATCTGGACTAATTGTTTGATGAAAAATGCAGTTTGGGTCAACCCAAAACGATTCACAAAATTGACATGATTACTTTTGACTATTCATAAAATGGCCAGAAGGAAGTAATAGAATTGAACACTATAATTGGAAGGGTCCTCAAGAGGTCATCAAGTCCAGTCCCCTGCCCTCATGGCAGGAACAAGCACCATCTTGATCATCCCTGGTAATGTCTATCCAACCCGCTCTTAAATATCTCAACTGATGGAGATTCCACAACCTCCCTAGGCAACTTATTCCAGTGCTTAACCACCCTGACAGTTAGGAAGTTTTTCCTAATGTCCAACCTACACTTCCTTTGCTGCAATTGAAGCCCATTGTGGTACTGCTGCTTTCCACTCCCTTATATTCTGTAGCCCGGAGACTATGACACTTCTTTGTGATGAAGGAGACTGAGGTTCAAATCGCCTCTCTAAAGTTGACTCGAAACACTTTTTCAAGTCCCTGAAAATTCTGAAAACATTTCAGATTCGGTTTGCAAAAATAATGTGGCTTGGTTCAGTGATCTGGGACAGCCATCAAACTGAAAAATCAGTTTTTGGTCTAGGTCTACACCTAACAGCGTGTACGGGACTCCCCTTGTCCCTGAGTGCTCCCCTCTCGGGTTCCCTTCAATAAACCCACTTAGTCTGGTTAGCATCTATAAGTTTATTACCCTTAGGTCTTGCTATTGATGTGCCGGGGCGAACTATTCCCCGCCCGAATTAACGCCGACTGGTATGATGGCCCACTGGGGGGGGGAAGGGGGTTCGGGCCTGCCCTCGCTCCGAACCCCGACCCAGGGCCCTAAGGTCCGGATCTAAGTCCGGCCTAGCGGAGGGGGTCGGAAACCCCTAAACTTCCCCGCTCTCGGGGTCCACTCCCCCGCCCTGGGCCGCTTCTTCCCCCACGTGGGTGCTCATGTAGTCTGTGGTCCCCGGGGTTATACCTCACCCCAAGGCCTCCAAATCCCGATGGTCTCCGCAGGCTGCCGGCTCCATTTCCCGCACCCCCGGGAGCCCTTCCTTTCTCCCGGCCCAGCCTCTTCTTTTAAACCTCCCTCCCTGAGGGCATCCCCCCGATGCCACTTCCCCGCGTTACTTCTGGGTTGCGGGGGGATGACGTCACGAGTGACATCACGCCAGCCTTTTCCCGGCTGGCCCGTTGCTGCCTCTCCGCCCGTCCGTCCATTGTGGGCCCCGTTGCTGTCCACCTGGGGTTCTTCGCGGCGCTTTGCCCTCGCACCACACTGCCGCCATCTGCTAGGCTCAGCGCTGGCCCGGCGGCTTCCGGAGGGGGCGGGTCCGACCCGCCACACAGCGGTTCTTCCCATTGCTTCACGAACTGCACAATGGTGCTCTGGTATTATCTTGAAGAGGTTTGCGGCAGACTGGACACAGAATGGAATGGGGGAATTTATAAGAATGTCTGAAGCAGTTCAGCCAGCTCTCTGCTGTTCCCATCCACTACTTCCCCCACTCCTCCTTAGAGCATTCTGAGCAGAAAGCAAGTGACTAGGACATTCCCTGCCTTGCAGCTCCTGAGGGAGCACTCATTGCCCTGATGCATAAGCAAAGCCTACTGTTGTTTTCCTTTTCCTACCTCACTCTGAGCACTCCTTGGCTGGCTCTTCGTAAGCCCAGTAGACACATTGCTGAGATGCTGCTTTTGAAGGCATACTGTTTCTACCAGCTGGCTTTAGCTGACTGTAGAGATGGGGACAAAGCAGAAGCTTCAGGGGCAGGCACTGGCTGCCTTAGCTGTGTCATTATGTCCTGCTGTTTGAATAAATATTGCCAGCGCTGCACCATGGATCTATGGCAGCTTCTGTAGTCCCTTGGCAGAGCAGGCCTACCATCGCTGTAAACTCGCTTTTTGCTTCATTGCTCTCTAGGCAAACAGCAAGCCAGCGCCTTTCAGCCTTAATGACAGCCTTTGGGCCCAAAGCCAGCAAAACAAGCTGGAAGAGGACCACTGAGAGACCACACGTGGTGTACGTGTCTTCAACAGTCTTCATGGAGCTGATTGCAAAATGGCGGCCTCCAGCCAAACAGCTAACCCCTTCTCACATAAAATTGCAGTGCATGAAATAAAAATGTAACAGCAACATGGCAGTAGTGCTACGATCACAATCCGCCATTATACAAAGGCAGTATTGGTGAGGCGTAGTATTAGCACTCCGGCCTCTAAGATGATAAGACTCTCTGTTCATACCCTACTCTGGGACTTGGTATGGGAATTTTGGCCACCTTAGTTGCACTCTTACAATACAGAAAATTGGGCATTTATTCCTACACTTTATTGTTTCTCTTTTAGCTAGTTTCCAACCCATGATACTGTTTTATCCCATTAGTAGAGGTGATGCTGAGTCAAATCCACCAAGCTATTGAGATTAGAACTTGCACTATTCACTGAGCTAGACACAGCATGTTTCTCTCCATCCAATTTTTAAATTAGTGCCGTTCGGGTTTCCATCCTCCTAAGGAGCATCTATACAGGGGTATGAGGTTTGGGCATCTTTTAGGCTGAGCTGATCAGCCTGTTTGTGATGGGTGTTCCGCACATAGAAGAATTTCTCATCTTTGAGGTTTGAGATTCAGCTGTTTTTTGGACCAGGGAAGTTCAGAAGAGTATCTGGATCAAGTTCCCATTTTCTGTTTACCCATCACCACTAATGATCACTGAATTTCAGTACACAGGAAGCAGAAGAGAACAGAGAGTTATTTAAGGAAGCATGGTCTGGTGGTTAGAACAAAGGATTGGGAATTAGGTAGCATGAATTCTTTTCCTTTTTCTGACACTGTCACTGTGTGACCTTTGAAAAGTCATTTCCTGTCTCTGGGATAGATCCACAATTTCAGGTGTGTGGTAGTGATGCATTTTTGCCACAGCACCAGTCTGTCAAGCTGTCTACTGGACATGAGCACTTGCTTCTCTACCTGCCAGAATCAACTTGGTGAAGTGTTTGCTGATCAAGCCACCTTACTTTTGGAGAAGTCAGAGAGTTTCACCCTCTCTCCTCAATGTCTCAAAGGGTATGTCTACACTACAAAGTTAATTCGAACTAACAGCCGTTAGTTTGAATTAACTTTAATAGGCGCTACACAGGCAAACCGCTAGTTCGAACTTAATTCGAACTAGCGGAGCGCTTAATTCGAACTAGGTAAACCTCATTCTACGAGGACTAACGCCTAGTTCGAATTAAGTAGCTCGAATTAAGGGCTGTGTAGCCACTTAATTCGAACTAGTGGGAGGCTAGCCCTCCCCAGCTTGCCCTGGTGGCCTCTCTGGGCACCACCAGGGAAACTTGTCTGCCCTCCTCCTGGCCCCGGAGTCCTTAAAGGGGCACGGTCTGGCTACGGTGCCCATGCCAGGTGCAAGCCTGCCAGCACCCAGCCAGCAGACCCTCCACGTAGCACGGCACGAGCCAGCCACCCGCTGCCACCCAGCCCTCCGCCTCTTCCTGGGACCAGGCTGGTGGCTCCTAAGAGTCTGCCCGGGGCCACAAGAGGCGGGCACCCTCCTGGTCTAGTGTGGACATCGTGGACCTCATCTACGACCTCCGCACTAGGAACAGGAAAGTGGCCATCTAGGGCAGGATAGCTGCCAGCCTGGCCACCCGGGAGCAGGTTTGCATGAAAATCAAGGTGGTCCAGTGAGATCCCCGACCCTGAGCCCTGAGCTTAGAACATAAAAACATAAGAATGGCTGTACTGGGTTAGACCAAAGGTCCATCTAGCCCAGTAGCCTGTCTGCCAACAGCAGCCAACACCAGGTACGCCGGAGGGGATGGACCAAAGACAATGACCAAGCCATTTGCCTTGTGCCATCCATCTCCAGCCTTCCACAAACAGAGGCCAGGGACACCATTTCAACCCCCTGGCTAATAGCACTCCATGGACCCAACCTCCATGACTTTATCTAACTTCTCTTTAAACTCTGTTATAGTTCTAGCCTTCACAGCCTCCTGCAGCAAGGAGTTCCACAGATTGACTATTTGCTTTGTGAAGAAGAACTTTCTGTTATTAGTTTGAAGCCTGCTACCCATTCATTTCATTTGGTGTCCTCTAGTCCTTCTATTTTGGGAACTAATGAAGAACTTTTCTTTATGCACCCTCTCCACACCACACATGATTTTATAGACCTCTATCATATCCCCCCTCGGTCTACTCTTTTCTAAGCTCAAAAATCCCAGTCTCTTTAGCCTCTCTTCATATGGGACCTGTTCCAAAACCCTGATCATTTTAGTTGCCCTTTTCTGAACCTTTTCCAAGGCCAAAACATCTTTTCTGGGGTAAGGAGACCACATCTGTACACAGTACAGATGATATGGCGTACCATAGTTTGATACTTCCCCTCCTCCTTCTTCCCCTGGCTTCCCCCTTCCAGCTCCCTCCTCCCAGGTTTCCCCTTCCCCTCTCCCACCTCCTTTTCCCAGTCTCCCCAGAGGTTAATCCTCCCCCCCCGCAGTTTTGTTAAATAAAGAGAGTTTCTATTTTTGAACACACGTGTCCTTTATTTTGTACATCAGAAATGGGGGCCAGGGAGGGGTAAGTGGAAGGAGGTGAGGGAGGAATGGGGTATGAGCCCCCGATGGGGAGGACTGGGGTGGCTCTGTGGGTTCCTTGGGGTGGAAGCTCTCCTGCAGCCCCCCGATTGACACCGCCCCCCCCCCCCAGATGGCAGCCTGTGGCAAGTACAGCCAGGCTGATGGCCAAGTGCTGTGATGTGCCGAGTGTGGGCATTCAGGGCACTCCAAGCCAGGACTGCTTTGCTGTCCCTCATCGAGTTAGACAAGTGAGCGGGGTACCCCTGAGAACTGTCTGTCCGGGGTGGGGGTCGGGTCCCTTTAAGCACAGCCCTCGGCTAGCCTGAGACAGCAGCTCCATGCTCTAAGTCCTAATCTGATGCCCTGCCGACACTGCTTCCGGCCATCCTTAACCTCGGTTCAGGGTCCACTCAATGTGGACATGCTAGTTCGAATTAGCAAAATGCTAATTCGAACTAGTTTTTAGGTCTAGATGTACTAGTTCGAATTAGCTTAGTTCGAATTAACTAATTCGAATTAAGTTAGTTCGAATTAGTGCTGTAGTGTAGAGATACCCAAAGAGGTCTCCTGTGCTATGGCTTTGACTATCTCATGGCAGAAGTCCAAGGTCTACAAGTTTGGAGCTTGCATCAGAACCCATGGTACGGTAGGGTCAAGTATCATGAACAGCTTTGAGTGAATTTACATAGGTTACAAACAGAGTTCAAACAGTCATAGCAAGCCAAATGCCTTGCCTCCTCCCTCATAAAGTCTATGTCTTGCCCGTGGATGTAAAAAGGTTCAGGGTCTATCAAATCTGTGTGCTACCTTTATTGCCAGATGGACCAGAAACCTACCCCTTCCCCCCCGCTGCAAGCAGACTTAGAAAAGCTGGAGGCACTTCACATACACTGTCAGTGCCAAATCCTGAGCATAAAGTAGTTGGATTTGTGCAAAATGTCACCACCTTGCAAAGATGTGGCCTCTCTTTAGTTGCTTGTTGTGTCCAAAAAGCAGTGCTGCATGCACTTTGGGTATGTTGCCAGGATGGATGGACAGATGCCCCCCCAGCAAATTGTGTTCTCATACTCTCCACTGATGTATGAAGGGGTCCATGCTCTGATCCTACCTAGCACAATGTGTGTGGGACCACCCCAGAGAGTCAAGGATTCAGAGGACTGAGCTAGATCTGGACACTTAGTTACACAATGGCTGGTGTGATGCAATCACCCATGTTCACTCTGGCTACTGCAATGGGTCTGAGTGGAAGGGGTGTGTGTGTGGGGGGCGAGGGGGAGTATGCTTCTCCTCCTTTTCTCGTTGCTTGGTCTGTACACAGGGAAAGCTTCCATTCCATGTAGGGAGGGAATTCACCCAGCACCAGCACTGCAGAAAGCCTCCCTAAGAGGAGCTGTGGAAGGTTCTTGGTAAGCTCTCGTGTGGGGTGTACTGAGGCCAGGGCTTGGAGAGGGAAAAGGCATGCACAGGCCCACTGGTGGTGGTGGGGGAAGGAGACAAAATGGGCAACTGCCCTGGGGCTCGGGGATTCAAAAGTGCCCAGGGCTAATGTGGCAATAGTGGCAGCTGGAGCCCCACCTGGTTCACTCCAGGCAGTACTAAGAGCTGGCTGGGGGGATGTGATGCAGTCTATGTGGCACTGAGGGCTGCCTCCGCCCCATCCACCTAAGGTCCCACCTCTTCTAGAAGCATGAAGCTGGCCCCAACCCAACTTGCTCAGGGGCCCAACAATTCTTTTGCCCCCCACCCTGGGCATTCCTGATACCCATCGGGGCATGCATTGGCCACTCTGGGCTGTTTAAATTATGTCACCGGCTGATCTGGCCTCTGGAGTAGCTCAGAATCCAGGAGATGTAAAGGTGGTTTAACGCCATCTTAGCCCCCATCCTCCTTGGTCTGAGAATTCTGTGCTGCACCCAGAAATTCACCCTCTGTGCCTAGTGTCCTCATCTGTGAAATGCAAATTCTTACCCAGCTTTTCTAAATGCATTGAGACCGTGGAATGAAAAGGACTGCGTAAGTGCTTAGGGTTATTTGTTAATGAAATATTTTACCAAGTGTCCGTTACGTTGCTGTCATTTGGTGCATCAACCTGGCATTTTGCATGTCTAATAACTGTGGTATAAGCAAAAGATTCAAATGCTCACTCACTGTGTTTTGATGGTCACGAGTCTTGCTTTGATCCCAAACGAGCGCTGCCTTTTTGACACATGGCGTCATAGGTAGCTGAACTATGAACATTGCCACAACCCCCAGAAGTGATCTGTCAACCTAGCTCCTGGATTTGTAGTCAAGAGGAAAGATCTTTGCATCAAAGGTTAAAACATGGGATTTTTTTGTTATATGGTCTTGGGCAAAGCTAAGTAGTTGACCTCGTGCCCTCCAATTGATGGTGATCGGAGACTGAGTAGATCTTGCCATTTGGAGTTGCTCCATTTTCCCGTGGACTCAGTGAATGTGAGTCAAATTCAGTGCACATCGCTGTAGCTGCCATTCAAAGTGGACCTAAATTTTCAAAGAGCTGAGTAGCTTTGGCTCCAAGAAGCTGCATGGCGTCTAATGGGATGTAACCATGGCCAGGGCGTAACAGCTGTTCCAGAGAAGGAAGCTTCTCCTTTGGTGAGCCCCTGCCTACTGTACAACACCCATTGTGCATTCAGCCATGCAAACCAGGCCTTGCATCTTCAGGTGCCAGCAGGCTATGAACAATCTTTAATGAGAACTCAAACGTTATAATACCAACATACATCAGGAAACAAGCTCTAGAGCCTTTTTGTTTTGGAAAATCAATTATATGCCCAAGGATTTTTCCTCCATGCAGTGGCATTGGTATGAAAAGACCAAGTTAGGATATCCATTTTCGAACATCACTGATCAGGAGGACTCTGCTTGGTTATGTAGAATTAAAATGTAGTTGAAAACAAGCTCCAGAGCCATGCTAATGCTGTGATTGGAGCATTAGGATGATGAAGTAATTACTCAGTGTAATAGAACAGAGACAGGAACCATAAAAGAGTACGCACAGGCATAAATCAATGTGCTTTGTGGGCAGGCTCACAAGGGTTCATTTTTCACTTTGCATATTAGCAAAAGCCCCAAATATTATAATCTTCTTTGGAGATGAAGATTGTGTATTAGTTCAGCTCCTTGGCTGTGAAATGCAAGTTTAGAAAGCACTTTGGGGGCCTTACTGGATGTTGTTTTAATAATGATTATAAAATTATTCATCTAAATCTGTTAGGTGGCTCTTCATATTTAACAACCCTGCACTAGCTTCAAATGTCTTGAGATTGATAGCTGTCACTTTCTCCCATGCATAATGGCATAAAGCAGAGTAGAAAACTATCTAAGATCTTCAGAATTAGTGTTTTAAGCGTGACTGAAAGACGTGGTATGTGTTGGAGGGAGAGAAAAGTTACACAGAGAAATAGAAGCCCTGGTATATTTACCAAGATTCAGTAAGCCAGATTTTTTTTTCTAACAGGCAGTGAGTCAGAGTGAGAGCCAGAGCAGTTTAGCTTGCACACGAATTAATGAGTCTGATGTTTCCAAGAATCAGGAACATTCTCATGATAAAACTGGGGCTTGGTCCTCGGCCCTTACTGTGCTTTCCTGTCTGGCCCTGGAGTGGAACAATGGACCCTTACACTGGTGCTAAGGGTGTTGCTGATGGTTTGTCTCCAGGACTGGAATTGTCAGCTGAGACAGAGCTGTTCTCAGTTTTACATCGTACAAGCCCCCTTTAGGATAGGGGATGGGCCGAGGGCAGATAAAGGGCAGGGCCCAGCAATATTGCTGATACTTTGCCAGCACAACAGTCCCACTGGGATTCCTTCAGCTTCAGAATCTACAGCACGTAGAGCACATAGGCTGTTATGAACGGCATCCAGGTGTTCAGGTCTCCCCTAGACCAAGGTGATATATTGCCTCCCCCTCCCCCCACCTCTAGCTCCGCTGAGAATGTGGTCCCAGAAGGATGAAGACTGATGTCGAATGGGTTGGTGGGCCTCATTCAGGTTTCTAAGATAGTATTTTTATTACAGAAACTAACACCACCATTAGCTCCAGCTGACAATGTCTGCCTTATTGGCAAGCCCATGAAGATACCAGTGAATCAGTAAGCATATAAACTGGCTTACCTGTTCATCCCTAGAGGGAGTTCTTCTAAAACATATTTGGAGCTGACTGGTAAGCTCCATTCTGTCATGATTGAGTTGATATGTAATTTGAATAGCAATTGGACCAGCAAGATAGAAGGAACTCTCCCCTCTCCCTCCCCAGCTCAAAAGTGTCAATATCGCCAGCTGGGCTTAGAACAAACAAGCAATAAAGATTAAAGCAAAGACAGCTCTTAAAATGTTCATCTAGAGCCCTTACTCACACTGAGAAGTCTCTCTCTTCATGACTAGACCATTGATTTTAATGGGACTGGTGAGAAATAAACTACTACTCAGCATGAGGAAGAGTATTAAGCTACATCTACACTATAGCCCGGCTCGACACTCTGAGATCCATCTGCTGGCAGTTGATTTTGCTGGTCAAGTGAAAACCTGCCAAATCAACGGACGAGAAGAGTAAGGGAAGTCAGTGATAGAGTTTCTCCCGTCAATCCTCTCTGAGATATAGAGACCACAGTCACTTGACTTAAGGTCGGGGTGGGCAATAATTTTAAAATGTGGCCACTCCACAAATTTTTAAGCATTTCCAAAGCACAGTAAATATTCAGTGTCCTTTGGAAATAGAAGACTAAGATGAGTCCATTCCTGCTCCCACGGAGTCCTGTGGATAGGGTGAGGCCAGGAGACTTCTCGTGCGCCACCGCACCACTGGAGGAGCCCCACATCCTCCTTACCTTCAGGCCCCCCCATCTTTCCTGTATTCCAAGGGGAGCCAGCTCTGTCCCACGAGAACCTTAACCCTCCCCCTCATGCAGACCCTGATTGGCCTGGGGGAGAGAGAGCACATGCAATCTTTGCCCCCCACGGCGCCTAGAGAAAATCACCAGCTGTTTTAAAAGAGCTGGCAGTGCCGTCTAGGCACCGGGGTGGGAGGAGACTTCACGCATTCCCTCCGCCCCCAGGCCCTAATGGGCCTGGGAGCTGGGGAGTGCACAAAGTCTCTTGCCCCCTTCCCCCACCCTGCCAGGGAGAGAACCATCGACTGTTGTAAAGCAGCCAGCGGTTCCCTCTGATGCCACGTGCCTCTGGTAAGTGGAGTGGCAGGGCGGTCACAGGCTGAATCCACTGGCTTGGCGGGCTGGATCTGGCCCACAGAGGTGCTCTTGCCTACCCCTGCTTAAGGTACATCAATTCCAGCTACATTATTTATGTATCTGGAGTTGCATAGCTCGAGCTGATTTTCTGTTGTGTAGATGTAGCCTTAGAATCTACCGCTGAAGAGATATACAAAGCACAAAGTGGTCTTTTGTAAGTGATGTTACTTGATTGCAAAATTGTGCACCTTGTCTTCCCATTTGTACAAGTAAAACTGCTCTGGCTCCAGTAGAGTTACTCCTGATTTATACTCAGATGGCTGCTTCCATAAGGCAAGTTGCAAATCCTTTTCTATATCCTTTTACTACACCTGGATTTAGGTCCTACCTGGCGGCCAAAGTCCTAGTGCAATGACCTTCCATCAGCTTCCTCCAGCGTCTTGCCTTTTGTCTTCTTTAATCTTAAAGCACCTGCCTCAGGCCTACTTCTGCATTCTAATTTGAATGCTTTCCGTTTTTCTCACAGTGCTTTTGTCCATCTGCAGGAAGAAAAATCCTTTCATGCTGTAATTAATTTTGCCATGGAATGGCCCAGCAGGCAAGGGCATGGAAGCACACATTAAAACAAAATGAGCAAATAAAAACAAGGCCCTAGATTGGTACCATGTGAGAAAAAAAGGAGCTATTGTCCTGGCAGTAGCGGAATACGAGAAATAGAAATAATGCATACTGGGGCAATGGTTTGTACTGCTTCCCATAGCGTGTTTGTTGAAATGCAGGTTCCAGAGATTCTTCTAAAATCTCGTCAATAGCTTTCTTGTAGGTGTGTGAACAAGGACTGCCTGAGAGAGAAGTATTGCATGACCTAGCATGCTATCTACAGTAGTGGGTTTCTTTTGACAAGAGAATGCATGATTAGCTCTATGTTGCCTTCGCCCCCAAGTGTTGGAATATCATTTGATCAAGTACAGTGATTAAGCATTTTGAAAGCACAGTAAATATTCAGAGTCCTTTGAAAAACAGACTAGGATGTGGGGTTCATTCCTGCTCCCACAGGAGTTAATAGCAAAACTCCTGTTAATTTCAGAAGGATCAAGATTGAGCCCATGGTCCTGGCTCAGGAGCTTTTACCTTTGAACACTGTGTAGGGTTTGGTGAGATTGCTGCAGGAGGGATCTGGTTAAGACTGATTCACATAAAAATGAATTCAAAGGATGGGGGAAGGCATTTGCTGCCTAATATCTGGGTAATTGACATCTGTTAGATTCATTAAAGGGGAACTCAGTCCTGAGGGGAACTCTTGTTACTCTAAGCTGAGAACTGTATGAACATTATGGAGCTACATTTGTCGGTATAAAGAATATGAGAGTTTTGGCCACAGCACTAAATGTGCATGAAATAGAAGGAAGGACACAAGTGGGACTAAGAAGAATGACCAATGAAGAGCCATGTTAAATCCCATGGGTCTGATGAAAATCTATTGCACTGCATTATGACCAGATCAGAATTGGGCTCTGGTGTCCCTGTCTTCTCTGGACAGGACCTTTTCAAAGCTCTGTCCCCAGAATCTATTTTCCATTGGTCTTTTGCATTATTTCTTCACTATCTTGGTAAGGAAGAAGAATGTCAGACCATTGTTCAGATTTCATAGAACTTTGAGAGCTTGGTCTTGGGAGAGTCAGAGCACTTGTTGGATAAAGAACTCCTGGAGGAGCAGCAGCAGCAGCAGCAAAGGGGCAAAGTGATCACCACAAGTCATTCACTATTCTGATATTACTGAATAGCTGTGCATTTTGGAATCCTGGCACAACAATTATCATTTAGTTCAGCCAGTGGTAGGATCATTCTCAATTAGAGAGAGAGAGAGAGAGTTCGTGAAGTTTATTTCACTTACAGCCTAATTAAATCATGAGGACTGGGAAAACAAGCATAAAACAAACAAACGCCCACATAAGAGTGTACTCTACTGCTGGAGGCAGCCTGCTGCAGTAGCAGTGGCAGTGGGCTGGGAGTCAGGAAACTTGAGTTTTTGTTTCCTTCTTTGTCTTTGAGTCTGACCTTTCATCAAGTCACTTCACATGTCTGTGCCTGTGCTTCCTCATCTGTGAAATGCGTCTCTTCCTTTGTGAAGTGCCTTGAGATCTAAGAATAAAAAGGAGTATGTGTATCTGATGGGTATTATTTTCCTATTATAGTAAACTTTCCCTTTGTTCCTTGAATTTCTCAAAGAGCAAATCACTTGCTCTGAGCTGTTTCTTTGATAATAAAGTTTCTAGTTGTACATGTATTGCCTAAGAAATGTAGTTTTATTTATGGAATATTGTCCACAACCTTACAAGTTCATATTATTTTGCTATTGTTACTTTTTCCCTCACTCAGGCCACTAACAACACCATGGAGGTGAAATCACTTCCCACAAGGCTCACTGGGTAATATTAAAATGTTCAGTCTTCATTGGATCTATTCTTTTAACAATAAAGTGTGGCTGCATGGCTAGTCTCATTCACAGCCTTCCTTACGGCTTGTTAAAATCACATATATTCATTCTTTACACCACCCTTCACATCTGTGATAATATTTTCTAAAATTGTAGGCTAAATGTCTTTTTGGTTAAAACTGAATTTCTTGGCAGGAACCCTAATATACCAGGGAGTTACTCTTTAGTTCCTCTTTTGTCCATGGGTGGTCATTCTGGAACTCAGATGTTTCACCTACAGTGTGAAGCCTGGCCAAAAAGCTATGGGACTGGCTTCTGACTGTTCTTTCTCTGTGATTAGCGCCTCACTCTGGCTTGTATACTCGTTGGGTGACATTCTTCTTGAGGGAAGAAAAATCCAGTGAAACTCATCCTAGCAGCATGGACGTGGGAAAGAAAGGAGCTCTCCCACTTTGGAACCCCTCCATTGGAGCTCAGGGGATTCAGGCCTTTTGACCTTTGGGGTGACAATGACCAACATGAAAAATGGTAGAACGGGGCTCATCCATTTACCAGATCTTGGGTCTTTCTGACCCAGATATGCATGCCATTGGGTAACAATGCTCTTTAAAGAACATTATCTCCCCTGTGTTATCTCCATAAAGATTACTCTGCAGCCACGAGTGGAGGCCGTAGCAGGAAGGTGGTATAGCAGGGTGGCTATGTGAAGATATACATAGGCTGCATGAGTTCTGCAGCTTTGGGGCTGTGATGGACCAATAAAGTGGACATTTTGCAAATTGAAATTTGACTTGAAATTTTGTCACCTTTAGCATCCCATTTCCATCTTTGCAGGAACTATGAGCCTCATTTTCTGGTACATTAAATGTTTTTAATAACCAAACAGCCAATTACTGTTTTTAATTTTTCTCTCCATTGGCTCAGGGTTAAGTCCTGGATTGAATCTACACAAATTTTGAGGGCTGAAAACACAAAACTATCATAGAATCATAGGACTAGAAGAAATCTCAAGAGTCCATTTATCAAGTACACTCCCCTGCACTTGTGAGCTGGAAGTACTAACACCTTAACGATGTTAAAGACCTTAAAGAAAGCCTAAAGATGGTGAGAGGCTCAGATACAGTGGTGATGGGGGCCATCTGAGTACCTTAAATAACTAAAAGGGCCACTGTTATAACTTGTCACCGCTCAAAGCAGGTGCACTGGTAGCATATGGAAAATTGTGGAGAGCCTATTTGTGTTTTTTAAGTGTGCTGAGTGCTCCTCCAGTGCCCCAGAGTATCAGGCAAGGATTTGTCTCGTGCTAAATAGTATAGAAAAGAAACATTATGGAATATTAATTTATTCAGTAACCACTGATGGGAGGGTAGACTTTAGCTTTAACAAGAAAACTCTTTTATTTGTTCATTAAGATTTCTACTCTATCTCTGCCTAGAAGGCTTATCTGCAGATGTTAGATGCAAAGCTGCATAGGTCAGGGTTAATATATATTTGAATTTTGATTTACTACTATTGTCAGTAGATTTCTGTGCAATTACATTCTTCTAGAAGGTTATAAATACCCATATTATGCATGGGCCAAGTCTTGCAGTCTTTACTAAGTGCTTGTTCAAGCAAAAATAAATTCCCTATTGCAGTGAAGAATAATAGGAGCCAACGGGGATTTTTGCGTAAATAATGAGTGTGGGATGGCTGGTTTGTTCATACTCTATTATCTGATGGTAATGCTCTTCTGGAAGGTGGGCAGCCCATTAGTTGTAGAAAGGAAGCATTGTACTCTGAGGAATATCATGTGTAGGAGGCAGATTCAGCCAAAAGGGAAAATTTTGATGCTGGCATTGCAATGAAACATTCATGCTGAACACAACGTGTCACAATCAGATTAGCCACCCTTTTGCTTACTAATCAGAGTGCACCACTGCCAATAGGGCAATCATTCAATTTCATTTTAGTACAACTGGAATGGATAGATACTGGACCCATGCTCGTCCCTTGTCTGCATTTGCAATCATCACATGCATAAAATGGACAATTAATGATGCATTCCACCACGGAAGTAAGAAATGTTTTTACTTAAATTTCTAATCTGTTTGCTCCCTTCTAACCTTTCAAAGCTGGCACATAATTCTGGCTTTTGCTTTAAAATGTTAGAGCCCCAGTGAGGAGGAAAAGTAATAAAAAATGTAAAATTATTGTTTATTCTTTGTATGCCTGTAACAGTCAGGAGCCCTAATCATGACTCAGGATCACACTGTGTTAGGCGCTGTACAAATACGGGGGGAGGGGAGGAACATTCTTGCCCCAAAAGCTTACATTATGTGTATTTGTCCAAATTCTCAACCAGCGTAAGTTCATGCAGTTCCACTGATTTCAAGCTACAAATCTGACATTCACTTTATCACATGAATTCCATAAAACAATTCTTTTTTTTTGGAGTGACGGAAAGCCCAATTTTCAGTTTGGGAGCTGCTTTTCCTACCATACAACTTGTTGAACATGAAAACCCTTTAAGATGCTCACATTACTCCTAGATTTAAATACATTTTGTTTTCTTTGTCCCCCTTCCCCCAAATTAAGCTTTTAATGGTGTGTATTTTTCAGTGCTGCTGGAATTCAGCTGTCTGGGCTATACAAGTGTCACTACATATGAAGCACAGCAACTGACTTAATGAAGTTTCCCTAAAATGCCCTTTTTTGCTAATAATTAATCTTTCTCCATTAAAAACAAAGCATCTCGCTGGCACTCCCCATGGGACTGTCATCCATTTGCACAAAGAGTAAAATTCTCCAAAGTTCCTAATTGACTTCTGACATTGGCCTGAGCACAGGGGACACACAACCTACTGACTTTCAGGAAGATTCAGATTCCTAATCACCCAAGTCTCTCTTGAAAATGAAAGAACTCATCCAAGCCTTTTTGAACATTTCACCCCAGGTATTTTTCATAACAGAAACGCACATTTCTGTGTTTTCTTCCAATCCAATGCATCAGTTTTCCTCTAGAGTGGAGAGTCAGACTCATGATAGTTACTAAGGACCATAAATTGTCGCCTGATGGCTGTTGTCAGAGTTCAGAGCTCTCTGCACCTTTGACCCCACTCTACTGCTCTCCGCGTGCACTTTCTTGGTGTGACAGGCTCTGCAACCTCACCCTTTTCCGGGTGAGCAGCTCTCTGTGCAGTAACTGATTCCTCTCCAGGCCAGATGAGGTTTGATCCTGAAAAATCTTCCTTTAGGGAGCTGTGACCAGTATGTGAACAGGCCTGTCAAGAGGGGTTGGGAGTAGGCAAAGGGAACAGCTGCCTCATGGCTCAGTGATTCAAAGGGCTGGAGCCCTGGGCCCTTTAAAATGCCACTGGAGCACCACGTGCCCCATGCAGCACTGAGGGGGGCGCTCTCCAGGTGGGTTGCTCCACTCCTGCCCCTTCTGCCTGAGGCTCCGTCCCTTCAGGGAGTGCAGAGCCAACCCTCCCCCCATCCTTGCCCAGGGGCCCAGCATTGCTGTCAGCTCCCCTGTGTGGCCAAAAAAAAAACGGTTCCAATATTTTCACCCAGCTGTAGTGACACAGCACAGACAATCCAGGAAGTTTTTGGAGAATGTGGGGGGCAACATCCTAGTACAAGTGCTGAAGGAACCAACCAGGGACCATGTGCAGCTTGACCTGCTGCTCAGAAACATGGAGGAATTAGTCGGGGAACTAGATGAGGGTTGCAACCTGAGAAGTAATGATCATGAGATGGTCGATTTAGGATCCTTATCAAAGGAAGAAAGGAGAACAGCAAAATACAGACCCTGAACTTTAGAAAAGCAGGCTGTGACTCCCTTGGGGAACTGATGGGCAGGATCCTCTGGGATGCTAACAAGAAGGGGAAAGGAATTCAGGAGAGCTGGCTGTATTTTAATGGAATTGCAGTTAGCAATGGATGTGAAGGGTAATAAGAAGACAAGGTCAGCTCCCAGACTACTGCACGAGGCAACACAATATGGGAAGGAGGTGGGCAGCCCTCGGTGGAGAAAGAACAGGTTAAGAACTATTTAGAAAAGCTAGACATACACAAATCCATCGGTCCGGATTTAATGCACCCAAGGGCGCTGAAGGAGTTGGCTGATGTGATTGCAGAGCCTTTGGCCATCATCTTTGAAAAGTCATGGAGATCGGGGGAGGTCCCAGATGACTGGAAAAAGACAAATGTAGTACCCATCTTCAAAAAAGGGAGGAAGGACAATCCAGGAAACTGCAGACCAACCAAGGAACTACGGACCAGTCAGCCTCACCTTAGTCCCCGGAAAAATCAAGAAATCCATTTTGAAGCACTTGGAAGAGGGGAAAGTGATCAGGAATAGTTGACATGGATTCACCAAGGGCAAGTCATAGCTGATGAGCCTGATTGCCTTTTATGACAAGCTAACTGGTTCTGTGGACATGGAGAAGGCAGTGGACATGATATATCTTGATTTAGCAAAGCTTTTGGTATGGTCTCCCACAGTATTCTGGTCAGCAAGTTAAGGAAGTATGAATTGGATAATGGACTGTAAGGTGGAGAGAGAGCTGGCTAGATTGTTGGGCTCAATGGCTCATTGTCTGGTTGGTGGTCGGTATCAAGCAAGGTGCCCCAAGAGTTGGTTCTAGGGCCAGTTTTGTTCAACATCTTCATTAATGACCTGGATGAGGAGATGGATTGCACCCTCAGCAAGTTCACAGGTGACACAAAGCTGGGGGAGATGTAAATACATTGGAGGGTAGGAATATGGTCCAGAATGACCTAGACAAATTGGAGGATTGGCCAAAAGAAACCTGATGAGGATCAACAAGTACAAGTGCAGAGTCCTGCACTTGGGACGGAAGAATCCCAAGCATTGTTACAGGCTGGGTACTGACTGGCTAAGTAGCAGTTCAGCAGAAAAGGACCTGGGGATTACAGTGGATGAGAAGGTGGATATGAAATTATTGTTAGCCTATGGAAATGTGTCTGCTCAATGGCAGAGTGGAAAGCATCAGAAGGGTAGCTGTGTTGGTCTGTATCTGCAAAAACAATGATTAGTGCTGTGGCATCTGATGAAGTGAGTCTTTGCCTATGAAAGTTTATGCTCAAATAAGTGGAAGGTCCAGCCCTGGAATAAAGGCCCGGGGGCTGCATGTGGCCCTCAGCTTGCCTATATCCAGCCTCTGAAGCTCAGGGCTCCCTCCCCCCCACAACATTGGGAAGCCCATGCTGGAGCTCCAGCTCCCCTGCCATCCTTCTGTGGGGATGGATCACACAAAATCAATTAGCCTGGGCCCCACTAGGCTCTGGTATGCAAGGGGAATGTGGCAGAGTCTTTCTCCTCAGTTGAGGGCCATTTCAGTAAGGATTTGTTTTGGGGTTTTTTTGCTTCTCACTTGTGTGCAGCCCCTGACTGATTTTTCTGTGTGTCACCAGCCCCCGACCCAAAAAAGGTTCCCTATCCCTGATTTATACCAAGGCTCCTTATCTGCTAATGAGCATCATTACTGGATTTTTAATTGGGAAAGGGGATCTAGTACAAATGAGAATCAGGTCTAATCTCTCTAGCCATAGTTAATTGTATTGCTAACTAAAAGTGGGTTGGATTTGAACAGGAGTGTCAGGGGCCTAGACCTAAACTTGATTTATTTCCTTCAGAGGTGCTGCTATGTAGTGAGACAGTTTTGTCACGTTCTTCACCATTTGGATAAATCCTCTAACCCCTTCAGGGATGAGGTAATAGCCCATTTATTTCTGCAAGTGTCAAGAAAGGAAACTCGGCAATTTCATGCAGCTGCCTCAGAGATGTTGATGGTTTGGTTCTCCCTGTGGTATCTGTGTTGTCCACCATCACTGTTTAAGCCCCAGGTTTCTTTGTTTCATGGATGACTGGACATTCTGCATCCTCTTTGCCATATAAAGCCATTGTTAGGAGATGTGTGCAATACAGTTTATTCCTTGTATGCCCGTTTACGTTTGGTGCGCTTAATTAATTAATGAGCCGACTGGTTTGTTTTTACCTTTATAATGGATGACAAATTAAAGTTTGATTTTCTGCTTCACTGCCCTTCATTCTGCCTTTCCTTGTTTTGCCTTGGTTTGCATGTATGACAAAAACATTATCTGCGTGATTATTTTACAAGCAAGGGGTTAGATTAATCCCTGGTATAATCCCACTGAAGGTACCAACAAATTTGATTGGCCCGATGGCTTTTCTCTTTAAATACAAAATGTATACATCTAGAATTTGATTCTTCATTGCCTTGAACCCTGTCTCATTGTTTCCAGATGCACAAAGTGAATGTAAAATAGTAACCGTGAAAGGGATTTGACTCCCACTTTGGACTCATTTTATATAGCTGTTAAGGACTTCTAAATTAGGCCCCTCACTGGATATTATTATTATTACTATTATTATGCCTGAACTTTTGATATCTTGGATTTGGTTTTTTTGGAAAATTGAAGTCTCAGAGGGGTAGCCATGTTAGTCTGTAACTTTAAAAATGAGTTATCTTGTGGCACCTTAGGGTATGTAGTTGAGTTTACTAGACATAGGAAAATGAAGCGGTGATTTAAATAATTTCACGAGGCATGACAGAGCAGTCGACAAAGGCTTCCCTTGTCGACTGCAGCGCGTCCAGACTGCCCCACTGTGCCACCAAACAGCAGATCGGCACAGCGCGGTGGCCATTTTGATGTAAATGAAGTGGCTTCATTTTCCTATGTCTAGTAAACTCATCTACATGGCTCCGTTGACGGAGTCATGTAGTTTAGACATGCCCTCAGAGACTAACAAACAAATACATAGAGTATCTTGAGCTTTCATGGGCAAAATCCACTTCTTCATGTGAGATCTGAAGAAGTGTTTTTTGCCAATGAAAGCTCATGACATATAGATATATGTGATAGGGTCTATATACCCTCCACTGGGCCAGGAGGGCTTGATGCCTTGTGGGTGGGTGGAGTTCTGCCTCCCTATCACACTGGGCATGCTCCAAGGGCTGGAGCAGTATAAAAGAGAGCAGCTCAGCTCAGTCTGGGCTGGACACTAGGGGGGAAGGACCTTCTAGAGAAGCTCCTGAGGTGGACCAGCTGGAAACACAGACAACAGGAGTAGGAGACCTGGGAGACAGTATTGAGCCTCCAGTCCCAGCGGAACTGCAGGAGGAAACTGGCACTGCGGAGCCTGATATCCCTGAAACTATAGGGATCACCAGAATGCCAGAACTGATAGGAAGTGACCCGGAATGTGTGTGAGTGTGGTATCTCCAACCCAACTGAGCTCAGCATGTTGCAGTCAGTTTCCCTGCTGAGTGAGTGGTGGAGCACACTACCTGGGTCGGGGGCTGGTGGAGTAGGGTGGACCTTGACCCCCCCTACTGGGGCTACTGCCCCAAACCCTTATTAACTCTAGCCATTAGGCTGTGCTGCCCTAAACCCTAGGGCTATATTATAGACTTTGGCCCTTAGGCTACATTTCCTCAGGATACAGCAACATATATAAATTTGTTAGTCTCTAAGGCAGGAGTAGGCAATAATTTTTGGTGGGGGACCACTCCAAGATTTTGGAAAGTGGTCAAGGGATGCACTTTTCTGTGGAGGAGTTGCGGGGAGTCTAGGATGGTGTGAGATCTGAGATGGAGTTTGGGTGAAGGAGGGGTATGTGACTTTGGTCAGGGGATTGGGGTGTAGGGCCAGCGAGGGAGTATGGGTGAAGGAGAGGATTCTGGCCTGGGGAGGGGTGTAGAAGGGGATACAGAGCCTGGGAGGGAGTTGTGACCTGATGCAGGGGTATGCAGAGGGTTTGGATGGTGACCTGGGGGAGGGAGTTGTGGAGCGGGGTGGCAGGAATGCCAGAGGTAGGCTTTGGCTAGGAGGCGCTTACCTAAGCGTTTCCTGGCCAGCAGCCCTGCAGCACCACCAAGGCAGGCTGGGCTCCCTGTCCACTGCAACCCCAGATCACTTAATACTGCAGGCTGTTCCCTCCATTCGGCTTTCAGCTCCAGGAGGGGAAAGAGGCTTGCACTGCCCCTGTCTCTCAGGCCAATCTCTCAGCTCCTATTGGCTGGTTGTTTTACAGCCAATAAGAGCTGAGCGATTGGCTGGGGTCATTTCCTATTGTCCAGTCATTTCTGGCCAATAGGAGGTGAGGATTAGGCTGGGGGCAGGGAGATCACATGAAACTTCCCCCTCCCTTCAGATCAGAGAGGTACATGGAGAAGCCTTGTGCTTAGAAACAGCATCTGCTGAATGCCTGAGAGTCCCGGCAAGGTAGTCCATGGGCCAGATCTGGTGGCTTTGTGGGCCAGATCCGGCCTGCAAGAGGTATCTTGCCCACCTCTGCTCTAAGATGCCACAGGACTACTTGCTTGATAACTGAAGTACTTGAAAACAAAATAATTTGAGCTTTTATGGAAGACAGAGTGAAAGAGAGAGAACTATTGCATGGCACAGTCTGTTTCAAGGAGAACAAATACTGGCCCAGATTCTTAACTGGTGTAAATCAGCATAGCTCCACTGAAAGCAAAAGGGCAATACTGATTTACACCACTTGATTAGTCATCTTGATACTTTGAATAGTGCTTGTCTAGTGTTAACAAGATTTTTTTTTGTCTAGAACTATCTGAAAAACGGAGTTACATTTTGAGATTCCCTTTCCTTCTAAAACTGTGATTTAGACTTCTGTGTCTTTAAACCTTTTCAAATTACCCCAATGAAATCTCTTCAGGTCTAATAATCCTTTGGCAGAATATACAGTGGAATTTTTTCACTTTGAGAAATTTAGTCTAATTTGGTTAAATGAAGGTCAACTTTAAAACAGAGCATGACCAAAGTATATGAAAATGTAAGTAAGGAGAAATCAGGACATACAGCTCTACAAAATGTGGAGAAATTCTTAACAGCTGTAACTCAAAGCGTCATGCAGCAGCATGTACGTCTTTTAATCTAATTTCACCCACTACGGGATTTTCAGGTCTATTTCAGTTGAGTGACTGTTCTCAGGTTCTTATTTACACAAGTGATTTAGCGCCAAAAAGCCCAAAACAAAACAAAAAATAACCATCCCCAATCCCGTGTCTCCCACGTCTGTATAAAACCCAGATCAAACTTCAGTAGCTTCACAGGAAGAGGACTAAATTATTTCTGATGGGAAAAGTAACCACATCAAAAATATCATGTTGGGCTGTTAAGTGTTTCATGAAAAGAGAATCATTAAAAAACAGAAAGTTTAGACAAATATTTAAAGGGTCTTGCCAAGGTCAAGCCTTTCAGAGTTCACGCACAAGAGATCAAAGAGAGTAAATGTTCTTATTTTGTAACGTGAAATAATAAGACCCAGGAATGGCAGGAGCAGGGGGACTGGTACAAGACAAACGAGATATGAAGACAAAGTGTACTGTAAAGAAAGGGAGACCTTCTATGTACTTTTCAAAGAAAGAGACTGACATTCACTGTAGAAGGATATTTAGGGAGTATTTTGCGTTGGGACATGGGAACATTCTATTTTGTTGCTTTTTTATCCACTGGGATTACTTTAACCTTAGTGAGTGAGTATTGGAAGTGCCCAATCTAAAAGAGATGTGAGTTTGTTGGAACCCTAGAGATTTAGATCACCCTGTAGTAATTTCTTTTTTTAGCTCAGAAGGGCACTGGTTCAGTACCCAAAGTGCTGGCAAAGATGGTATCTGTCACACCAAGGAATCCAAGGAATCTATTTTGAGGCACTTGGAAGAGGGGAAAGTGATCAGGAATAGTCAACATGGATCCAAGGGTAAATCATGCCTGACCAACCTGAATAGCTTCTATGACGAGGTAACTGGCTCTATGGACATGGGAAGAAGTCAGTGGATATGATGTACCTTGATTTAGCAAAGCTTTTGGTATGATCCCCTACAGTATTCTTGCCAGAAATTTAAGGAAGAGTGGATTGGATAAATGGACAATAAGGAACCTGGCTAGATTGTCGGGCCCAACAGGTAGTGATCAACAGCTCAGTGTCTGGTTGATGGTTGGTATCAAGTGGAGTGCCCCAAGGATTGATTCTAGGGCTGGTTTTGTTCAACATCTTTATTAATGACCTCTATGAGGGGATGGATTGCACCCTCAGCAACTTTGCAGATGACACTAAACTAGGAGGAGAGGTAGATACGTTGGAGGATAGGGTCTAGAGTGACCTATACAAATTGGAGGATTGGGCCATAAGAAACCTGATGAGGTTCAACAAGGAGAAATGCAGAGTCCTGCACTTGGGATGGAAGAATCCCAAACATTGTTACAAGATGGGGACTGACAGTCTAAGTAGCAGTTTGGCAGAAAAGGACCTGGGGATTACAGTGGATGAGAAGCTGGATATGAGTCAGTAATGTGCTCTTGTAGCAAAGAAGGCTAATAGCATATTAGGGTGCATTAGGGGGAGCATTGCCAGAAGATCTAGAGAAGTGATTATTCCCCTTTATTTGGCACTGGTGAGGCCACATCTGGAGTATTGCATCCAATTCTGGGCCCCCACTATGGAAAGGATATAGACGCATTGGGGAGGTCCAGGAAAGGGCAACCAAAATGATTAGGGGGCTGGAGCACATGACCTACGAGGAGAGGCTAAGCGATTTGGGCACATTTATTCTGTAGAAGAGAAAAGTGAGGGGGGATTTGATAGCAGGCTTCAACTTCCTTAAGGGAGGTTCCAAAGCGGATGGAGAGAGGCTGTTCTCAGAAATGACAGATGGCAGAACAAGGAGCAGTAGTCTGAACTTATAGTGGGGGAGGTCTAGGTTGTCTATAGAAAAAATTATTTCACTAGGAGAGTGGTGAAGCACTGGAATGGGTTATCTAGGAAGGTGGTGGAATCTCCATCCCTAGAGGTTTTTAAGTCCTAGATTGACAGAGCCCTGCCTGGGATAATTTAGCGAGGGTTGGTCCTGCTTTGGGCAGGGGGCTGGACTCGATGACCTCCTGAGGTCTGTTCCAGCCCTAGGATTGTATAATTCTATGATTCTATGACAAATATCTAACACCATAACTTCTTGAGTGGTGTTTTTATAAATCCAAATAAATTATTAAAATAAAATATAGAGAGGCTCTACCAATATTAGAAGTAGATCTGCCAGGATGCTCAAATAAGAAAGAAATACAGGCTGTGGAGTGTAAGAAATGGGAGACCAAAAACAACAATAATTTCTGAAGCCATACCCCCCATCCGAGAAAAGGATTTGTAGTAGAAATGTTACATAAATTTACAAATTTCTCTCCCAGCAAAGATTTTCTCAAGTAATTCATTTTGCAAGTTACATGGACTTTGCAGCCAGGTGGGGGTGGGGATTAAGAATGTTGCTTGGAGACAGACATGTCAGTAATTTTCAGCATTCAAGTCTAAAAACAGATTAAATGAAAAACAAAGGAATAGTGTCCAGAGAAAGAGAACTCATTTGCAAGGACACGGCTTCAGTTTTTATTCTTCTTATTTTGTGGCTTGTAGTGCAAATGGATCTTAACAGATATCTTAGGTTCTTCTTGTGTAATTGCATTCCTGCAATTATATACATTGCAGACCAAAATTATCTACTGCTCCATTTAATGAATAATTACTGGTTTCAAAGCACCTTTAAAAAAGAATTAAAAAAATGTTTCTCTCTAATTCGCTTGAAGTCTCATGGTACCAATTTTTCAATCATCTGTTATCTCCTGCTGCAAAATATTATTATCACTATCACCTTGTAGTCTGCACATATTTAAATATTAAATTGTGCAAGTTTAGACACTTGACTGAAGAAAACTACAGTAGATTTTAGGGGATATGTCTACACTACGGGACAAAGTCTAATTAAGATATGCAACGTCAGCTACATTAATTGCGTAGCTGAAGTCCATGTACCTTACCTCGGCTTTTGGCACTGTCTATACTGTAGGAAGTCGAAAGGAATGTTCTCCCTTCGACTTCCCTTACTCCTGTGAAAACAGAACTACCGGCATTGACTGGAGTACCCCTCTTGGTTTGTATTAGCTGTATTAACTAGACCCGCTAATTTGAACCCTGGAAAATTGACAGCGGCAGCTTCGATCTTCTTCTGTAGTGTAGACGTACCCCATGCTGTATATAAAAAATGATTGTGCAATGTTAACTTAAGATGAACTTGTATTATTTTGCTCGATATTCCTTTGTTCTCCATTCTTATTTGTGCTTATTCATATTCCTTTTAGGGGACTCACTTAATAGCTTATTATTGTCAGTGTACAAGTCATGAGCTAGGGTGACCATATGTCCCATTTTGGCTGGGACAGTCCCTTTTTTAAGCCCTGCCTTGGCTGTCCCAATTTTTTTTTCTTTTGGCAAAAGTGAGCATTTGTCCCATTTGCTCTTGCTGATTTGAGTTGGCAAGAGCAAACGAGACAAGTGCCCACTTTTGTCAAAACATTGGGCTGTGGTGCAGAGGAACATATGCGTGGGGCCCAGGGTTGCTTTCCCTGTGCAGCGGGGGATAGCACTTGGAGGGGCAGCCATGCTTGGGTGAGAAGCGACCTCATCTCCAGACTCATTTGAAGGGCAGCCAGGACTTGGGGAAAGGTAAGTGCAAACAATCCAGCGGTCGTCTCCGTCAGACACCTCTTTTATTGTGCTCCCCCAACCTTGCTATTAGTGCCCTCTCCACGCATTACAGTTGGCCCGAAACACCCACCACCTGAGTCATCAATCTCTGCAATCCAACTTAGCCTGCTGCAGGGGTTCCTGCTGTGGGCAGCTGGATAGGGGGACTCGGGCCCGCCCACTCTCCTGAGTCCCGGCCCAGGGCCCTAAGGCAGGGAGGTCTTTCCCTGACCAGCGGATGGGGAAGTGACCCTGAAACTCACCCGTCCACAGTCTCCTTACTCCCTACGGTGCTGGGTGCCCCGTCCCTGGCACCCCCTCCAGCGCTTCTCCGTTCCCGGCACTTACCGGTCCGCTCACCTCCCCTCTCCCGACCACCACAGAGGCCTGCCTCTCCCCCATCTCTGCGGTCCCGGCGCTCTTCTTAAATGTCCCGCTCTCCCGGCAGGTGACATCATCACCCGGCGCCTCCTCCTTAGCGCGCCTGGTGCTTATGGTGCCGGCATTGGCGTCTGCCATGGCCCCGGCTGCTCCCCCGCATGCAGTCGGCGCGTCTTCCCCTGATGCTTCTTGGCCAGGAGGCCCTTCTGCCTGGGGTCTCCCTCACCCCTCTCCAGTGCAGGGTTGCCTCACCCCGTCACAGTAGGGATGGTCTCAAACTAGCCCCTTGCAGTGTCCTGTTTTCCCTTTGGGAAATATGACCACTCTGTCACTAGATCACTGGTGTTTTATCTCTAAAAATGTTCCAACCTAGAGCAATCATTTGAATGACCTTTCCCATTGCTTTCTGCAATCACTAAGCAATCCCATCAGTAGCAGCCAAGGGGAAAGTTGGCTTGGGTTAGGACTGAGCAGTGCATGCTGGGATCTATGGAATCTATAGTCTCTGCAGACCACATTACTTCATTAAAATAAAGATAGTCATATTATGCAGCTCTTTCTGGCAGATCGCTATTACAACCTTGAAATGGGCAAAAAAGCCACTACAGAGAATATCTTATTGCCTTTATGTAAAACTATGATACGCCCAACTATAACAGATGTGGTTGCCTCTCTCAAAAAAGATATATTGGCATTGGAAAAGGTTCAGAGAAGGGCAACAAAAACGATGAGGGGTTTGGAACGGGTCCCATATGAAGAGAGATTAAAAAGACTTGGACTTTTCAGCTTAGAAAAGAGAAGACTAAGGGGGAATATGATAGAGGTCTATAAAATCATGACTGATATGGAAAAGGTGAATAAGGAAAAGTTATTTACTTATTCCCACAATGTAAGAGCTAGGGGTCACCAAATGAAATTAATAGGCAGCAGGTTTAAAACAAACAAAAGGAAGTTTTTCTTCACTCAGCACACAGTCAACCTGTGCAACTCCTTGCCACAGGATTTTGTGAAGACTAGGAGTTTAAAAGGGTTAAAAAAAAGAGCTAGATTGATTTGTGGAGGTTAGGTCCATCAGTAGCTATTAGCCAGGGTGGGCAGGCATCGTGTCCCTAGCTTCTGTTTGTCTGGAAATGAATGACAGGGGCGGGCTCACGTGATGATTACCTGTTGTGTTCCCTCTCTCTGGGGCATTTGGTATTGGCCACTGTTGGCAGACAGGATACTGGGCTAGATGGACCTTTGGTCTGACCCAATATGGCCATTTTTATGTTCTTATGTTCCAGTTTAGAAAAATAATAAGACAAATATGGTGTGCAATATGTGTATATAAATTGCACAAAACAAAAAAAATTATAAAATTTAGGGAAATTGCAATGTTTTTCAGAGACCTCAGCTTCCAGGTGTTTGCAAGAATCTTTTAAACCTATTTATTCAGTACATAGTGTAAAAAAACATGCATGTATGGTTGCATACACACAGACAGAGAGCATTATATGTTTGGTGGTAAAAACAGCAAGGATCCCTGTAGGACCATAAAGACTAGCAGATTTATTTGGGCAAAAGCTTTGGGAAATTTTATTTGGGCAGATTTATTTGGGAAAAAATCCAGTTTGTTAGATGCAAGTGAGTTTTTGCCCATGAAAGCGTATGCCCAAACAAATCTGACAGTCTGTACGGTGCTATAGGACTTCTTGTTATTGTGAATACAGACTAACTTGGCTACCAATGTTCCCTCTAATCTTTTCCATCCTTTTGAAGATTTTTTTCCATCTACGTGCAGAATACAGTTTTATGTGTATATATGAATATGCACCACTAGTAGAAACACAAACCTAGCTATGGGTGGTCTGCTAATCACCTGGGTGGAATGTGAATTTCTCTTGAGTGGCCACACAAATGAACAGCTTACAGGGATCACTGATTGCTACCCCTCTGATACATGTTTCATGTTGGCTATAAAATGTGACATTCATAAATCGAACTAGATTGATTAATGTTTTTAGACCAATGGCATTGAAAAGTGAACCAAATATATCTTGATCAATACATATGCAGTCTCAGCTTGTTTGAGTACAATAGGAACATCTTTCTAAAGAAGAATTTCCTGGAGGGATTGGGCAGTGTACTTCTGGATTGCTGTAGGAAGGTATATAGAGTGAATATGATCACGATGGCCAGTGCACGTTAAGCTATTTATCTCTAATCCTTAGCCAATATAAGATTACTTAATCATCAACTGCTCACTGCAAGATACACTGCATAAATAAATCATAAAGCAGTCAGTATGTCAGTATGTTTGGTCACAGTCCGGAACCTTCCATTGTTCCTGATGAAGACGTTGGCCATAGGAAACTGGCTGTGTGACTATGTGAAGTGAGCATGTTCCCACACGGTAGGTATGAAGGCAGGCAAGGTGATATCACTGTATTTATTTTGGTTGTTGAATGAGCATGCTGGGCAACCGAAATAAATATGATTACTTTATATTAAAGCATAATCTACTATATGTTTGAGAGAGCTTGTCTGTCTGTTCAAGTCCTACTGAATGGTAAAGGGACCATCAAATTTGGTATGTAACTTCCTCTTATCATAACTTAAAGCATCGTAAGGATTGGGTTGTGCCAGGAAAACAGGCTGTGCCTGGAATGGGATTGCTTCTCATAAAACCATACAGAAAAGAGTCAGAATCATCAGGCAGGCCCACCTGGGACTGCTCCATCCCTAAACCTTTCATTTCTCAGTGTTGCTCACAGAGGCTAGGCTGAATAACACATGGTGGAACATGGCAGGGACGTGCAAACAGATGGCCTGATCCAAAAATAATGAAAGCCAATGGGCATTTTTTCATTGATTTCAGTGGGCTTTGGCTGCAGCCCAGTGATGCGGGCAGTGATATGGGCTGGTTGCCATGGAGCCTGGGGATCTGAGCAGTTTGTTTGCCCACCCTCCAAGTAGGCCGCTGGCAAGCTAAACAATTCCCTTTCATTCTGCCCCCCTCTCCCCCCTCACCAATAGCATTTGTCTGCCCTTTTCCTTCTGGTGAAAAACATGGTGATTTTGGGCTTTGTTCTGATTTGGAAAGATTTTTTCTCTCCTCAAATACTGAAATTATTTGCAGAAGGAAAATCCTTTTCTTGCACTGCTCAGCCCTGCAGGGCTCTTCAAGCTATCACTGATGTTCCATGCCGGGGGCTAGTTCCTGACTCCCTTTTCCAGGTATTCCTATTGAAAGCAAGGGCGCTTCACCTGATTAATGAGGTCAGGTTTTAACCCACAGTCTTTGGCAGTTCCTGATACCCAGCGGAGGGATCCAGATCCTTATTTGCTGTAACAAAATGCAACTCCATTGATGCGAGTGGCACTATGCTGATTTACACCAGTCGAAGTTCTGGGCCTGGGAATCGTGTCCCTAGGTCTGTATTTGTTGGCATCTGGTTAGAAACTCAGAAGTGCATTTTTAACACACTGCGTGGGAGTTTTTTGCAATATGCCTCCCATTGGCTTTAACGGAAACTCCACACAACACTTGGAAAAATGTGTCTCTTGAGTATTGACCTAACGTTACAAAATGCAGTGTTGTGGCCAATACGCCACACGTAGAAAGCCAGTGGATGATGTTGAGACTTCTGCAATAGTATACTCAGGAGGCAAAGCCATGTGAGTGAAGGATGATCTTTCAGACTTCAAATGGAATAGAATTTCTTTGAAGGAAGTCTTTTGAACCATGTAAAGCTATATTCACCTGACGTGAAAGGAGTCTTCTCAGAGACAGACATTGAAAATTAAAGTTTCCCTTGATAAGACAAATAAAATTTTTCAAAAAGTTCTTGATGTCTGAAACTTTCTTGTCCACTTCTTTTTCCAATTGAGAAATACCTGTTCCTATATTCAAGCCAATCTGCCCTTCTTCTTTTATCTATTTGCAAGCCAATGTGATTCTTCCTAATCTGTTTTTTCCCAGAGGAAATGCTCCAAACCTTATTTTCCAAAATAAAATCTATGCTATGCCAACATAAAATCTATGTCCAATATGAACAGCTCTACAAAAACTAGCCAGTATAGGCCAGTTGATAGAAAGAAAATGTTTGCTATGGAAACAGATTTAAATTTTATTGTTCCAGGATGTCATTTGGTTATTTGTTATAATCAGCAAAGTACTATGGTTTAAAACTTATGAAAATAACATGGTCTGCTCCAAGAATATTTTCTGTGCAATTGGACATCTGTCTGGGGGCAGATGATCCCATAATATCCCAATACTTTTTTAACCCATATCCTTTACAATATATTTTTAAATCTTTTGACACTTAGGCTCACTACAGTGCCACTGTTTGACTGTCAACAGAATGTAGGTTGATGTGATAATTTATAATAAATATTTTGGACCACACACTTCTATGTGTTACAGGTTAGGCCTCTCTGTTCCAGCACCCCTGGTATTTGGCTGGTCCTGGATGAGGGATTTTGCTGGACCAGAAGTCATTTCTGGCCCCTGTGCCACTGGTACCCCCAGCTCTGGCTCGACTGCTGGCCTCCCAGTCACAGGCCTGGCCAAAGAGTTTGTGGGGCCCAAGGCAGTTGGCTGCGCCACACAGCCAGGTAGCTCCCAGCCAGGGCAGCGGGCAGTGAGCAGCTCGGAAGGCAGGCGTCAGGCAGTATAGGGCCCCTGAAGGTGCAGGACCCAAGGCAGCCATCTTGCTTGTCCTGTCCTAAGGCCAGGCCTCCTCTGCCACTGGCCCCCTCTGCCCTGCTGGCCTCTGCTGGCAGCTTGCCCTACCAGCCTGCAGGGCTTCCAGCGCCAGCCCCTACCAGGACTCTCTGGTCCTGAAACATCCATGGTCCTGCCAGACCATGGATGTTGCTACACCAGAGAGTCCCTGTTGAGAGAGTTTCAACCTGCACTTATGTTACCAGGTAGCACTTAGCATAAAGGCAATACATTTGTATCACATACGTACTTTATACCAGCGTTTCCCAAACTATGGGCTGAGGCCCGGCATCAGGCTGCGGGAAAAAAATACCAGGCCTCAGCATGGCTGTCGGTAGGGAGCAGAGCGGGGCGGGCTAGGAGGAGGCGGTGGCAGAGGGAACGGAGAACCGGCCGTCAGGAAAAAGGGTTGGGGGCAGCGGGGCTGTCCTGCAAAGATCAGGGCAGGCGGGTGGGCGGCCGGTGGAAGCAGGGTTAGGGGTAGCCAGGCTATCCCATGGAGATCTAGGTGGGCGGGCGGCAGAAGCAGGTTTGGCAGCAACGGGGCTGTCCCACGGAGATGGGAGGAGGGGAGCGGGGGCAAGCGGGCAGCGGAAGCAAGGTTGGAGGCAGTGGGGCTGTCCAGCAGAAATCGGGGAGGGCAGGCGGCCGAACCAGGGCTGGACGGGGAGTGGGGGGGCTGGCCAGGGGAGAACAGGAGGAAGAGGACTGGAGAACCAGCTGCGGGAAGCAGGGCTGGACGGTGGCAGCAGGGCTGGTTGGGGGGAGGTTGTTGGGGGAGCAGGGCTGACCGAGGGAGATTGGTGGGAGGCGGAGGGAACTGGCCGCAGGAAGCAGGGCTGGACGGGGGCAGCAGGCCTTGTCTGGGAGATCGGGAGGAGAAGTGGGGTGGGGGCAGGGGGACTGATCGGGGCACATGCAGACCCTACAGACCCTGGCAAAGGAGTGAGTCTGCCTGGGGATTCCATTTTGCCCCTCACACCCCCCCACCCCCCCACACACACCCTCCCTGGAGTAGTTGCGAACAGCCTGGCAGGTAGACACATTCAGGCAGCGTGAGCACATCTACTATCGAGGCAGTTCGTAGCTAAGGACTGATACACCTAATTATAATAAAGCTTACCTAATTAGAAAATACCAGACACCTGGCAACCCTGTCCCCATGTAAAAAAGTTTGGGAACCCCTGCTTTATACTTTATGGTACCTATATTGGTTGATATACAGGTAAACATCATGTAGGTAGATAGATATCCTTCCTAGCTATACACTTTGTGGTGGGGATTCTTTTTCTTATGTGTTTGTATTAGGTGCTGTACAATAGGTTTTCTGACTGTTTTTCCTATGTGCTATGATATCACAAATAAACATAATAAAATAAGTTGTATTTACCATTTGTGATATAACAGTCATATAGCCTTCTAGCATCAATAGCTAGATGATTGTCTCTGTACTTACTCTTCTTTTTATGCAGGGTCTTATTGAAAGCTCACTGAGCTTGTCTATTTACTTGAATGGCCTTTGATTCAGCTATATAAATTATTTTCAGAGAGGTATGTACATTGGAGTGTGTATTCTAATGTGAATGCTTAGCTTTTTTCAGACTCGCTGCAAAGGGAGGGATGGTTGGAAGTAGGAAAAGTTTGCAAGATAAAATAATTTTCCATGCAAAGCCAGTCAGATAAAACATTTAGCCTGTCGGACATCCTAGATTGCCACCTGTGCTACTGCACATATATGTACAAGAGGCACATATAGTCAGGGTTCCATCTGCAAAGGAACTTGACTTGAAGAACTAACTTTGCCAGGCCGATTGGCCAGGCCGATTGTATCATAGGGACTGCAAAGTTGGAAAACAAGAAGGTTATCAGAATAAAAAATCTATTTAATATCCATCAGTCAATTAAAATGGAATGAAATTTCATTTTTTTGTACTATTCTAAAATATGTTTTTGATATAAAATGATTCCAACTTCATCAGGGATTTTTTTAAAGATGGAAGGAGCCCAAGTGAGTCATACAATTCATTTTATTCTGGCAAGATTCTCATCTTAAAAATCTATTTTTTTTTTTAAAAAAATATCAAGTATCACTTGAAGTCGATAGAAGAATTGCCTGAGTAAGGACTGCAAGACTGGAATGTCAGTTGCAGGACAGGAATTGCACTTGCTTACACCAGGCCAAAATTTGGTTCAAGATCAGAGGCAGAAAAGCACACAATCAAACACAACCTTTGACTCAGTCTGTTAACAGTTAAATATTCCATGAGATGAGGTGCCATAAAGAATAGGTGAGGATTTTTGTTATTTGCAGCAATGTCTTTTTCATCATAGAAAATAAAAGAAAGCAACAAACAGAAACTTTCAGAGGGAGCCTTTTTATGTCATGAAGAGAAACCAGTACTTGAACATCCTTTGCTTCTTCGAGTGTGTAGACTCCTGCTTTTCGCAACTATGACCATGTCAGAATCTAATAGTCATTGTTTGCTGGGACTATGATTTGTTCCGTGGTAAATTTCAGTCTGTATCCAATCTCTTGTATCATTAATTCTGAGCACTCACAATTCAGTTCTATCTACAAGTACTCAAGTCATTTTCACTGAGGTGATTTTTAATGAAACCAGCATTACATTTCATATTCTGTAATTCGTGCCATAACTTTAACATCCTAGCAGAACAGAATCATCTGGTCAAACTTTATGTATGCTTTTCATGCATGTATAACAGTGCCTAATTTAACTTCCTCCCCCCAAAACTTGGATTCTTTTTTAATATTAACCAAAGAACCGAAATCAAATCCATTTCTTCTTCTATACACACATAAAATGAGTCCGAGCGAACATGATTAACAATAAAGTGTTTGGTTGTCACCCATTTCCAATTGCAGTATTTTACAGGTCAGGCGGGTAAACTCGCTAGCAGATTCAGAAATAGTAGCTCAATGTGTTTTCCATGCACACGATCTAACAGGAGTCTTTCCTTCGCACCATTCCCTTTGCTGTAGCTGGTTTCTCTTTCTTAGGCTGGCGTCAAGATTATTGGCTGAGTGGTGAAGGGCTGCTTTTCAGATGCCTTGATATGTGCCAGATGAATCTCTGAACAAGAAGAAATCCTAATACAGGTTGGACCTCCAAAAACCGGGACGCCCTTGTCCAGCAATATCCATGGTCTGGGAGGATATTGTCCTGGCTGGGAGCCAGGGAGTCCTGGCTGGGAGCCCCAGTGGCAAGAGGGCTGGCAACTCAGAGCCACTGAGGCTGGGACTGGGTCCAGAGCCCTGGTAGCACAGCCGAGGCTGCAGTAGATCCGGTAGCGGAGCCAGGAAGTGGCAGCCGTGGCAGCCTCGATAACCCCAGTAGCAGGGCTGTGGCCAAGGACGCGGCCATCACAGAGCCCTGATAGAGGAGCAGGGACACTGGGGGCTGTAGCACCATGCCAGCCTTGCAGGGGGTGCAGCTAGGGCTGGCAGTGGGGGAATGGAGGAGGAGGCGGGCTGGGGGGCCGGTAGCAGGGAACCTTCTCTGGTCTGGCAAATTTCCTTATTCGGGACATGGTCAGGTCCCGAGGGTGCCGGAGGAGAAAGATCCAACTTGTGAATGAATTGTCTGTGTGTGCTCCATTTACATATTTCCCTCTCGTATTCATTTACTCAAAACTATCTGTCATCTGCCCCCAGTGAAATTAATTATCATGGCAACTGGCAATTGTAAAGATCGTTTCTGAGAGCTGAATTGGAATTTTCCATTGAAACAAAATTTAAAAAATGAGGGACAGAGGGAAGTCACAAAAATGTCTGTGGTTTCCTGCTAGCAGGCCTGCCCACAAGGGGGGAAGGGGATAAAAGGGGCAGTTGCCCCAGGACCTGGTGATTCAAAAGGACCCAGGGCTTTGGCTGCTGTTACCGCAGCAGCAGCCAGAACCCCAGGCCCTTTAAATCACAACCGGAGCACTATGTGGCACACTCTAGGCAGCTGTGAGGGTTGTTGGGGAGGAGAGAGTGGAGCTCCGGGTGGCACTGAGGGCTGGCTGTCCCCAGCCCCATCCCTTGTTCTCCAGGCCATGCCTCTTCTGGGAGTATAGATCCAGTTCCCCTCCCACCTTGCTGAGGGACCCAGTGAGGCTGTTGGCCCCGCTGACTGCTCGTTGGGTCTTTTGCTCTTCATGCAATATGAAGAAATCAAGCACAGGAACAGTTGGGTTCCTTACATACTGCGGCTCTGGCAGGTTTTCTGGTGACTTTTAAAATGTGGCGAGTGCCACTAGTAGATACTACCCCACACATTTTTGAAGTGGCCCTGGGCTGCCCCAGAAGGGGTGGGGCCTTGGGAGAAAGGGGTGGGGCTAGGACACTTCTGTGCTTCCCTGCCCACTGACCCTGATTGGCTTGGAGGTGGGGGAAACGTGTGAAGCCTTTGCCCTCCACCTTCCAGCACCTAGAGAGACCTGCCAGCTGTTCCCTTTGTTGGGCAGGAGGAGACCTTCTGCACTTCCCCCCCACCCCCAAGCCAATCAGGACCTGGGCGTGTGGGACCATGTGAAGTCTCTTGCCTCCTTCCTCTGCCCTGCAAGGGGGCACTCTAGGTAGCAGTTTACTCTAGAACACGTGAAGTCTTTGCCTCCCACCTTCTGGTGCCTAGCGAGAACTGCCAGCTGTTTTGAACAGCTGGCGGTTCACTCTAGGTGCTGTGCATACCTGGTGGGGGGTGGAGACATTGTGCTTCCCGTGTCCCTAGGTCTCAATTGGCCTGGAGGGGCGGGGGAGTGGCAGGACAGCCGTGGGTTGGCTCAACCCACTTGGCAGGCCGGATCCAGCTTGCGGAGGCTCTCTTGTCCATCCCTGTACTACCCTTTTCCTTTATATGCCAAACCCCAGTTTCCGGTTATTATTTAACTGCTTATTAAAGGTGCTGGCTCAACAGCAACAGCTTTTGTGAAGTGGATACGTATTCACTAGGAACTAATCTGAGGCAAACAAATATTCCACAAAATTCACTGAGGACCCATCACAGCTGGACAACAGCTTTGGGATCTCTACAAACCTGCTTGGATTTTTCACACAATAAGAATGAATATCACATTCACATGAGGAAATGTCAAAAACGCAAAATCCGCAAGCAGAATGAAGACTGTTAAAACTGGACTAGACAAAATTTAAATATGTGCTGGAGGAAACCATCCTTCATTGATTGGGTGACTTGGTGGGTCTTTTCCATTTTCTGATCTGAAGAACAGTGCAGTATTTGTTATTAAGCAAGAGATACAGGAAAGACTCTTCTTGCTTAGATAACTACTTTTCCTACAAACGTAATTTTCCCTGCTTTTGATATTCACATTTGCACATCAAAAGCTATGAATGGGATACATCCAGCCTCACTTAATTAGCTTCATTAAACTGGCCCTACAAGTCACAGGGAACAGCTTTTGCTGTCATCTATACCTTGGATCTTTAATTTCCACTCCAACTCATCTGATGAAGTGGGTTTTACCCACTGAAAGTTCGTGATATAATGTATTTGTTAGTCTCTAAGGTGCTACAGGACCACTTGTTACTTTCCTACAGTATACATCCAGTCTGTGCTATTTGAAATAAAACTAATTAATTGCCATCTCTCCTAGAGTGGAAAGGGGAAAGCATGTCCCTCAAATCCTTGTCAATGTCCATAGTCAGAAAGGACCACTGTGATCATCTAGTCTGATCTTTTGTATATTGCAGGCCACAGAACTGCACCCACCTACACTTGTAACAGACTCCCTAACCTCTGGCTGAGCTACTGAAGTCTTCAAATCATGATGTAAAGACTTCAAGGTACAGAGAATTCACTAGTTTAAACCTGCAAGTGACCTGTGAGCTGCAAAAGAAGGAAAAACCCCTTTATATGCCAAACTGGGTCTCTGCCAAACTGACATGGGGCTGGGGGGGAGGGGGGAGGGCAGGATTCCTCCCTGACCCCAAATGCAGAGATCCTGAGCATATGGGAAATACCCACCAGCCAGACATGTGGGATGGAATTCCCTGCAGTAGTTTAGTGACTTCTTACCGCTGCCAAGACACCATGAAGTCACCTTAAACAGTCAACTAAGTGCTCAGTGGGAACGGTGGGAATCCCTTGTTGGCCCTACTCACTCATTACAGATCCTGGCCAGGGATTATGACCAGGTGAAAGAGGGAAATCAGTCGTGCAGACAGCAACAATGCCCATCTCAGAGTCTAACAGAAGTTGCAGCCCTGAATGTGATTTCTTCCTTAGTAAAATAAAGGCCAGGCACAATCTCTATTCTCTTTGAACTCTGAGCATCTCCATGCAGCTCTGTGCTCTGGCAATCCATGGCTACTAATGTGGGTCTGATCCCAAAGCAGAGCTGCTGCAAAGGTTGGGATAAAACCACCTTCACGCCACTTAGGAGCCTGTGTCAAGTAGGTCTTGGCTGACTGTGAGAACTGGGACCTTTGCATTTCTCTTCCTATGGTGAGAGGTGCACTGTGGTTTTGCAACTACCCGAGAAGTGGAAAAGAGAAAAAATCAACATCCTCCTTTCAATGCCCAGACTCAATGATGAGCGAAGCTCATTTCTGGACGTGCATTTGAGTTCTGGTAATAAACACATGAATGCTTGGATGCTGATTCAAACCATATGAAACTTTTAGGGTCTGCAAAAAGCCTGGGATTTGTCATAACTCTTGTGAGATGAGACTGCTGGGACCTACTGCTAGCTGGGTTGGAATGAGATCAGAATTTTTAGATGTATTTTGATACTTCCTGCGGCCTGATCTGGCTACAAATGCCTAGCAACAAAATTCCTTTGGCCAAGGCGAACTCTCTGCTTGGGGCAGGATAACTTCTCTGTCTCCCCTACGCCAGGAGACGAGCTAGAATCAGGTGAACATAGGAGGTTGTCTATGCAGCCACCTTCATAGGATCCATTAAGTACACCGCAGTGGTAGTGCAATTTACAGCTGCCCCACAGCAAATGTGAGTTGTATTGCCATTGCGGGCAGACCTGCCATTCAGAGACCTGCAGTAGACTCTTAACGCACCTCCTCACCCGCACACCGTCCCCTCTGAGCCAGGAGACAAGCTTGATCGGTATCCTCAGACTGAAGTGCCGGCTGGCTACGAAGGCAAGCGACATATTAAAAGTGCTGGGAAAAGGCCCGCACTACAAATCCTGACCCTGAATTTGACTCCATGTGCGTGCGGACTCCTGCCCTCATGCACAGCAACCCTCAAGTCAGGCCAAACCACAGAGCTGGCTGGGGATGGGGAAAAGGTTAGAAAATGTCATTCTTGCACAGTGAAGAATGCTAAGGGCAAAGAGAAGGATTATGAAATATGTGCACCTCCCTCTCCCCTCCCCTTCCATCACATAAGGAATGAATATGCTGTGTTTTCAGCCCAGCATGGAAGCTCCACTCTGTGTCGGATGTTTGAAAGCAGCTGAGGCGCGCTAGTTGATCACGCAGAGGAAGGAAATCATTCTGAGCTGCTGGCACTCGGTGTTGACAGGAGCCTGGTTTACGGATTGTGAATGCGCTACAGAGATTTTGTGTTTGTTTTCATGCCTGAACTTTCCTGCTTGCTAAATTGAACACAGTTACCCCTAGATTGCTATGGCTCAAATGGGGTTATCGAATGACGTCCAGAAGAGCAGCACCTCACATAATTAGGGATTTAACAGGCTCAAAACCCACCGTGAACTCAAAGTAGCCTGAGACAGGTTCAGGCTGCAGAAATTCCCCTGTGCAGAAGGCAATTATTGTGTAAGCAGAGCTAACCAGAGACACTGCCATAGTTCTCAACCAGCAATGTACTGAAGCAGGAAGCGGCATATAGTTAAGCAAGAAACACACAATCCAGGTGCTTAGCCTGGATGCTGGATGGATTTAATGAGTGGCAGCACTTCATTCCTTCCTGAAGCGTTCCTTGTATTACTGCTCTGAGATGAGGCTTCACGGTCATTCATGGCATGCCTTCCATCAAGGGGATATGTACTTTGTTTGAGCATTTAGAAATAATAGGTGTTCACTGTACCCTGTGAGAGGCTTTGTGTTCCCATTGAAAGGACACTAGACTAGGCAGACTTGGGCTCAATTCCTGGTTTTGCTGCTATTTTGCTGTGTGTGACCTTAGGCAGGTCACAGCCCTGCTCTGTGCCTCAGTTTCCCCTCCCATCCTTCATTTCTTATCTACTTGGAGAGTAAACCACTCAGGATAAGGAGTCTATCTTACTATAGGTGGGTGCAGAACCTAGCAGAATGAGTCACTGGGTGCTAGGAGCAGAGGAATTGGTCCATGGCAGTGTGTTTCTATCTCTTTTCCAAGTACATGTCTTTTCCAATCTTCCGGTTCCAGAGGATTGGAAAAGGGCAAATATAGTGTCCCTCTATAAAAAAGGAAATAAAAACAACCCAGGAAACTACAGATCAGTCAATTTAACTTCTGTGCCAGGAAAGATAATGGAACAAGTAATTAAGGAAATCATCTGCAAACACTTGGAAGATAATAAGGTGATAGGGAACAGCCAGCATGGATTTGTAAAGAACAAATCATGTCAAACCAATCCGATAGCTTTCTTTGACAGGATAACAAATCTTGTGGATAAGGGAGAAGTGGTGGATGTGGTATACCTAGACTTTAGTAAGGCATTTGATATGGTCTTGCATGATATTCTTATCAATAAACTAGTTGTATCTAAATACAACTTAGATGGGGTTACTATTAGGTGGATGCATAACTGTCTTGATAACTGTTCCCAGAGAGTAGTTATTAATGTTTCACAATCCTGCTGGAAAGGTATAACAAGTGGGGTTCCACTGGGGTCTGTTTTGGGACTGGTTCTGTTCAATATCTTCATCAACAATTTAGATATCGGCATAGAGAGTACACTTATTAAGTTTGCAGATGATACCAGTCTTGGAGGGGTTGCAACTCCTTTGGAGGATAGTGATCTGGACAAATTGGAGAAATGGTCTGAGGTAAACAGGATGAAGTTTAATGAGGACAAATGCAAAGTGCTCCACTTAGGAAGGAACACTCAGTTTCACACATACAGAATGGGAAGCGACTGTCTAGGAAGGAGTTCTGTTGAAAGGGATTTAGGGGTCATAGTGGACCACAAGTTAAACATGAGTCAACAGTGTGACACTGTTGCAAAAAAAAAGCAAACATGATTCTGGGACGCATTAACAGGAGTGTTTTGAGCAAGATATGAGAAGTCATTCGTCTGCTCTACTCTGCACTGATTAGGCCTCAGTTGGAGTATTGTGTCCAGTTCTGGACACTACATTTCAAGAAAGATGTGGAGAAATTGGAGAAGGTTCAGAGAAGAGCAACAAGAATGATTAAAGGTCTAGAGAACGTGACCTATGAAGGAAGACTGAAAGAATTGTGCTTGTTTAGTTTGGAAAAGAGAAGATCGAGAGGGGACATGATAGCGGTTTTCAGGTATCTGAAAGGGTGTCACAAGAAGGAGGGAGAAAATGTGTTCTTCCTGGCCTCTGAGGATAGAACAAGAAGCAATGGGCTTAAACTGCAGCAAGAGAGGTTTAGGTTGGACATTAGGGAAAAGTTCCTAACTGTCAGGGTGGTTAAATACTGGAATAAATGACCTAGGGAGGTTGTGGAATCTCCATCTCTGGAGGTATTTAAGAGTAGGTTAGATAAATGTCTATCAAGGATCGTCTAGACAGTACTGGGTCCTGCCATGAGAGCAGGTGACTAGATTCGATGACCTCTCGAGGTCCCTTCCAGTCCTAGTATTCTATAATTGTATGTCCCCAGCTGTGACCAGTACCAGCTGCCTTAGAGTAAGACATAAAAAACCCCTGAGCGGATAATTATGGCTGTTGAAGCAGTTTCTTCCTCTCCCCTGTCAGCTAGAGGTGACGTTGGCTTGTTATTTGTTGTATTCACATTTCCTTTCTGTGGAATCCATGTTAACATATTCTTTGCATCTGCTCGCTATCTGGTGCCCTTGATGCAGCTTCCTGGTTGTTCTTGTCTCATTCCAGCCCATCAGATGATCGCAGTTTTGCTTTATATAAGTGCTCTTCGCTTTTGTACTAGGGAGGCCTCAGCCCATTACCTCTGTGATTAGCGCATTATCTTTTATTGGCCTGTAGGCAACATCGGTCATTCAGTCACTTAATGACTTTTAAACACAGTTTTTTCTTTGAGCTATTCTCTCCATTAATTACAGCTGCAGATGTTTCCATGTCCTGAAGGATCCCAAAGCTCATTTGTGGGAAGAGATTCTAAGCTCAGACACGTTGGTATAAATCATGAGAGTCTCTACTAATGCCATGTCTTCACTACCAGGAAGATCGATGCTGTGGCGGTCGATCTTCTGGAGTATGATTTAGCTGGTTTACTAGAGACCTGATAAATCGAATGCTGAGAAGGCCCCCCATTGACACCAGTACTCCTTGATTCACAATGAGTAAGGGAAATTGACAGGAGCATTTGCTGCCATCAACCTCCTGCTGTGGAGACGGTGCCGAAGATTGAATTAAGGTATGTTGACTCCAGCTACGCAATTAACAGAGTTGGTGTTGCTTATCTTAATTTGACCTTCTAGGCAAGAATAGACAAGGCCTGAGTTCATTATTATAGGGTGTAGCCAGCATTGGACTCCAGTTCTGTGTATCTATATATTGATTTATTTCACTTTCATGGGCCTCATCACCAGAGAATCTGGGCACCTACTGTATGTAGAGCTAGCGTGTGGCATTGCCATCAGCCCTGTGTGTTGGATTATGCTGTTATCACACTGTCCCAAGAGCAACCTCAGTCACAGTCTGGTTGCAGGTAAAAATAATCTGTGGCAGATTCCTACTTTCAAGAGGAATAAGAGATCCTCCGGAAAAGGGTTTATTTTCCGGAGAATCACGTCTAGACTGGCGCTTTTCTCCGGCTTATCCCCAAGCCGGAAAAAAGCGGCAGCCATGTTAATGCAAATGCCGCGGGGGATATTTAAATGCCCTGTGGATTTGCCTATTCCAAAGTGTCTAATCTGCATCCCTTTTCCGGAAAAGGGGTGCAGTGTAGACACAGCCTACCTGTGTTACTCAAGTGACAAGCATATAAGCAAGGGCATATGAAGTGAGGTGAGTCCTGAGGGCCATGGGCATCCGGCAGCCTCAGTGGGGGCTTCGTCTTCCCAAACTGTCTGGCATGGCCCCACCCAAATTCTACCCCTAGAATGCCTGCTGTAGGCTTTCTGGGGGTGGAGTGTTGCTGCCTCCCAGTACCTGCCCTCTCTGTGCTCCAGGGGCTGGAGCCACATGGTCTCTTCCCCTCCTTCTGGGGGGCAGGACCCTGTCAGAGGGGGTGGGGCTCTAGGTGGGGCTGTGGGCCTGGCCCAACTCCTGCAGCCCCAGCTGCACCAACCACCCATGAGGAGGGCTGCTTCATCACTCATTAGCCTAGGTTGCCCATCATTGATCTAGCTCATAGCAGCCTGGCTTACTCACCTACCTCTGAAATGCACTTACCGCTCAGAGGGCCTATGAAGAATGAAACTCCTAACTGTTCAGGATGCAGAGCTCCCAGCCCGAATCTGCGCTGCATATGAATTGCATACTTGTGTGTTGCAGCTATAATCAATCTTGGGCTTTGCACTGCATTCTGTAGTTGGAATGCGTTGACTACATTATCAATGTCTTAACTCCCACTCCTGACCATGGACAAAGACAGGAAGTCCCTTATATCCCTACATCGCAAATAAGCAGCTCAAGTAAATCTGATCAGAAACCGCTTTCCAAAAAGGAGACGATGAAAACTCATTCTGCTAAGTGTTTTACCTCCCAGACTGCAAGCCTAGGAAGAATGCAATCACCTCACCTTAATCAGCAAAAGGTGGTGCAATAAACTAGACCACTACTTGTGCACTTTTAAAATGCTCTTTAAATTAGACCACTAGAAAATGAACTGTGCTAATGGTTGTGCCTTTGCAATGGGATAAACTGAATGAAGTCCAAAGATTACTTACACCTCTCGTGTCCTTTATTCAAATACAATGCTTGGGAAGTGGTACGTGGCTTTTCAAGGTGGTTAAGTTCCTGTTAAGAAACACAGTTAGAGTAAAACACATTGACAGATAAATCCTGGTTAATGTTCTAAATGAAATCAATATAATAGAATCATAGAAGTGTAGTTCTGGAAGGGACCTCACTAGTTCATTTAGTCCAGCCCCCTGCACACGAGGAAGGATTACATAATAACTGGACGGTATCTGACGTGTTTGTCTAACCTGTCCTTAAAAACTTCTAATCAAAGTGTGTCTATGTGATTTTGTCATTAATAAACTCTTACCTTACTATACAAAGGAAGCCAGATTACTGCACTAAGGGTATATCTACACTGCAACACTATTTTGAAATAACTAGCGCTATTCTGAAATAACTTAGTCTGCATCTACACAGCAGGCAGTTATTTTGAAATAGTGTCAAAATACTGTCAAGCTGGAGGACTTCTTATTCCAGCTCCTGTAATCCTCATTGTATGAGGAATAAGGGAAGTTGGAGGAAGAGTGCTCTATTTTGAAATAAGATACATGCTTGATGTAGCTCAATTTGCATAGCATATTTCGAGTTAAGCTCTTCCAGGTAGACACATCCCTATAAAATACAGATGTTAGCTACATGTGACAGAATGCCCAAAGGAATGTTAGGTAAGTTCTGGAATGACCCACATCCCCTGATTGGCCAATGGCCGCCAGCAGTAAAACACAAGTGATGAAATCCTGGCCCCACTGAAGTCAATGGCAAAGGATTCATTGACTTCAAGATTTCATCCAAGGTCACTTCCCTCTCACAAAACTCTCCTTAAAAAGAAAGAACAGTAAAAAAAGCATTGTGTGGGGTCCTCACGACACTCATGGATGGCAATGATGCCAGGGAGATTACGGCGTAAAGAGGAAGAACATGAGGGGAAAACGTGTCACTTAGCACACACCGGGAATAAACATTGTCTTGTAATCTTATGAAGTGACAACTGCTTTGGGGGCCTTTAAGTCTGAGAGAGATGTAGAAATTCCAAGTTGAATTTGCTATGTTTTTAATCTGGAAAAAGCAATCTCATGGAATGATATTCAGTATTGGAATGAAAAGGCTGTAGAAGAAGCTAAAATAAATTAGTGTCTTGAAGTGTTTAGCAAGAAACTTTGAACAAGAGTCATTAACTTTCACTTTGAGCAAAAGAACATCTTAAATATTTTTTATAAACTCCAGATCATCAAAGAGACTGAGGTTCCCACATAGCTTGGAGGATCTAGGCCTAAGTGAAAGATTTTTAAAGGTATTTCAGTGCTTAAACGTGCAGATAAGAATCTAGTGTGAATTTCAAAGGTACTGGGGTCTCTAAATACCTTTGTCCCTAATTTGTTGGAGGAAAACCTCCCCTTCCATTCTGTAAAATATTCACATTGAGACAGAAGCTAGATGTGATGATGCCAACAAATATTTAAAAAGGAAGTGTTCTTTCTTATTTTTAGGAGCAAATTATTACCCTAAAAATCTTGCTAAAAAAGGAACCCATTTTTTATTTTTAAAAATATATTGTCAAGTATTCTAGGCTTGAGCTTCATGCTTAAACTTTGTGCTACCTCTTGTGGTTTTAGAGCAGAGTAAATGAAAAAGACCCAGAAACAGCCTTCTGGGAGTTGCTTCTAACTGCAATCTGCTTCTAACCCAACTATAAATCCCCCAGCGCGGTAGCGTGCCCTCTATCCCCATATTCAGTAAACAGAGTTGTTATGAAATGTATTTTTCATTAGGGTTTGACATGTGTTTATATTGTCTGATTATCAACACAGAAGAGAATAATTAATCTGCAGCTCCTGCAGCTTGTTGTAACAGATGGGTCATTTCTGAAGGTTTCAGCCCCCTCCCCAATTTTTTACTTCAAAAAACAAAAACAAAAACAAATCCCCAATATGTCATCTTCAATTCCAGTTTCCCCATATGCCTTTCACTGTTCCCAGCCATCCAGGGCCTGGGAGCAATTCTGATGCCTAGTTACCAAAGATAGCCAGAGACAGAAAGGAGAGAAAAGCAACAACCCCATTCAAGGTTTCATTTGAAACAAATGGTTTAAAGCACATAAATAAATAGTCACGCACTGCAACTGACTATGTGTGTAATCTGTAGTGTTATTTGGTGGTGGTGGTGGTGTGGGATGGAACTCCATTCCCTGGATGTTATTTATATGTGTATACATATGTAAAAGGAGGAGAACCTGATTTACTTATGTCACAGGGAGGGTTGCTGTGAGAATCACTTAGTCCAGAGCTCTGCAGACCAGGGAATATGTCACTGCCAATGGAATGCATTAGTTTAGTTGATCATTTACTTAAAACTGTTTTACCCATGTCTGTGCAAGACTGCATGCTCAAGTATGATGCATTCTGATGTGCTCTGTCTTGTACTAAGCAATGCAATATGCCCCGGGGGAACCGGGGAGCGGAGGAAATACACTTATTTTAATAACAGATTAATATGTAGCTCAAGGCAGTGCAACTAGAACAAAAGAGGGAAATGTTAATGTTTACTTTAATGCCTTTGTTACCCCCATTGTAAATACAGACTGACACCCACTCCCGGTTTACACCAGTGTCACTGACATCAGTTCCCAGTTCTTTAAGCTGTAATTTAGAGGAGCTGGTGAAGTAGTGGCCTCTCTCGCCACCTAGGGGATAGAACTATGAATGCAAAAATTGTACAGTATATGATACCTCCACAGTAGCAGCATATTTTATCCATGATGAGTGACTCCTGAAGGGCTTACTCCAGCCTCCTTTCCTCCTCCCCCGCGTCCCTGCTTTCTCTCCTCCTGGATTCATTTGAGAGCAAAGTTGTGGAGCAGCTGGACACACTCACCGTGGGAGGGGGGGTCTCACATGAACTCTTCTGGGAAAGCAACTCCTTGGTTGGGTGTTTGAAGCAGAAAAAAGCAACTTCAAGGAGGAAGCTGGGAGTTACAGATGGAGGGAGCTGTGGAAGGTAAGTAAGCACCTTTTCATTGTACTCTGTTACGGTAGCAGGATTTTTGATCCATCCATATCTCCAGAGCTGCTGGTGGCTATTTCACATGCAGATGGGAAAAAAAACCTCACTGCAAGTGGGAGAGGGAAATCCGATGATGCGATGTCCTACCCTCGTGACTGGTGATTGTTATAAAGTGAAGGGGGGAGGATGATTAACAGGTTCTTAGAATATAGGGATCAGTGTGTGTGTAGTGGGGGGAGAAGGGGACAAAGTTCTGGGAAGGCCTTGCAGTGAATCTGAAGGGGATGAGGTGTGAGATGGGGCAGTGATATTGGTTTGCTGTAATGCTCCCTCCCTTGCTGTGTTTCTATTTGGAAGCAGGAGCTTAAGGAGGATATACCAAGTGCTGTTGGAGGGGCCAGGGTGGATTTGGAGGCTAGGACCATCTCTGCTTCAGGAGGACTGACATTGGCTCTCCTTGGCTCATTCTCCAGGGAGAGAGGACAAGCCCTCAGGCCAGCGGTCACCACTGCTGAAAGCGAGTGAACCCAACAGGGAGTGAAAGGAACCAACACCTGTGAAGAGAAGTGAAAAGAATTAGGACGGAAAAGAGTTCCATAGGCAGGGGAGAAGCACTGAAAACCATGGTCTCCTGTGAGGGGGGACTGTAAAGGGGAGCCACAGCCCAGGAGACCCCACCCCCTCCCAAAACCCTTGCTGGAGCCAAGTGCTGTCCTTGCTGGAGTAAAGTGCTGCATGGGAAAGGGCTGGCTATGGAGAAGTTGTCCCCGGAGGGGAACAACCTGTGGACTGTCAATGGCTCACTGATCAACTCCAGCCTGAGCCTGGAGAATCGGACGTACGGGGTCAATAGCACCACTGACCCCCTGAAGCGGAACGAGGACATGGCCAAGGTAGAGGTAACGGTGCTCTGCTTCATCCTCTTCCTTGCTCTGACGGGCAACCTGTGCGTGCTGCTGGCCATCCACACCACGCGGCACAAGCACTCCCGCATGTACTATTTCATGAAGCACCTGAGCATCGCTGACTTGGTGGTGGCCATTTTCCAGGTGCTGCCCCAACTCATCTGGGACATCACCTTCAGGTTCTATGGGCCGGACTTCCTCTGCCGGTTGGTCAAGTACCTGCAGGTGGTGGGGATGTTTGCTTCTACATACATGCTCCTGCTGATGTCCCTGGACCGGTGCCTGGCCATCTGCCAGCCCCTGAGGTCATTGCACAGGAGGTCTGACCGGGTGTCTGTCCTCCTCACCTGGCTGCTGTGCCTGCTGGTCAGCATCCCACAGATCCACATCTTTTCCCTGCGGGACGTGGGCAACGGGGTGTATGACTGCTGGGCCGATTTCATCCAGCCGTGGGGAGCCAAAGCTTATATCACCTGGATCACCCTGACTGTTTACATCATCCCCGTGCTGATGCTCAGCATCTGTTATGGCTTGATCAGCTTCAAAATCTGGCAGAACGTGAGGCTCAAAACAGCCCATGAGAGCAACACGAGCCTGCCCTGCAGCGGGGCTGCCCTTTCCAGGGTCAGCAGCATCAAGCTAATTTCTAAAGCCAAGATCCGGACAGTGAAAATGACCTTCATCATAGTCTTAGCTTTCATAGTGTGCTGGACTCCATTTTTCTTCGTGCAGATGTGGTCTGTGTGGGACAAGAATGCTCCCAAAGAAGGTAACATTCTCCTTCCTTTCATATATAGACCTTATATTTGTATGCAATACTCAGTGTCTGTGATCAAAATAATGACTAATAGTTAATACACCCGCTGGCTGCAAAACAAGTTTCAGAAGCGATGGGGATTGCATAGAGATTTCAGTTGCCATCAAGGCCCGTTAGGGTGCTGAAGGGAGAGAGACTCATGATTTGCCTCCGTTCCAAGGCACGCAGTTTTGACACTTCATTGGAGTCACTCCTGGTTTTCTGGGGGATAAGTAACCAGGATTAGCCCCTCAGGGTCCTGGACTGAAACTTGGAAACAGTTTCCCACCCTATTTGTCAAGGCAATTCTTGTTTTTACATAATGTGCACACCCCTCTTTCATCTGTCAGCACAACTATAACAGCTTGTGTGTGTCTGCTGAAATGGCATCTTCAGGGCGGGATGTGTCAGGGAGACAGGCTGGGGAACTAGGAGCCCTCAGGTGAGCACAGGGGAAGCCTGGTGGAGAAATCTTGTTTTGCCAAAGCTGGCGCCTTTTGAGGAGGTGTTTCGGTTTGGCTGATGTTTTAAGAAAGGAGACTGAGACAGACTCTTTCACGCTTTATGGTCTGGCAATTAGAGCATGGACCAGAGAGAATAAGGTTCAAGTCCAAGCACCACCAGAGTGGTAATGATCTGAAAAACTCTGCAGATGAAGGATTTTTTCCTGTACCTTAGGATAGTGTCTGAGCCTCCCACCCCTTATCCTAAGCAGGGAAGCTCCAGTTTCAGTGTGAAGCTGGATGTTCCAGCACAAATCTTTTTTTTTCTTCAGAGGTTTGTTTGTCATTCCAATGTGGAACAAATGTGCAAACCTCAGAATTTGCTGCAAAGCAAAATATTTATCTTGCTCACTTGTGCTGGGCACCTTCATTGTAGTGTAAATTCAAGGTCACTTACAGGAGTCAAACTTCATTAATAAAAATGCATGGAGCTGTCTCCCTCATTAATTTCGGGGATGCTTTGCAGGCATACATTTCTGAGTGCTGGGTTTTTAAAAATATCTGCTAGTGGCCATGAATAATGATTAATGTATCCACAGCATAGAGCATCAGCTCTCAGTGATATGAGAACTGGGGGGTGAGAAACCCTGAAACCAATGGGTTTGGTATCTCTTTGTCATACTCCACAGTGTCTTCTCTGCCCTTTCAATGCCCCTGTCTTCTCTCTCCACGCCTCTCATTTTTACCCTGTTCCTTTTTGCTTTCCTTCTTCCTTTTCTTCCCTCTACTCCTTTTCTCTCTTCTCTTCATTCTTTACACTCAGTGGATTGCTTTTTGATGTGGCTGTAGGTAGCATGTTTCCCTTAATGTTCCAGTGATTTATTAGTTAGTTGGACAGAAAACATTTGTCAAAGGATGAAGTGCCATTCTCCATACAGGACGGTAGTTAAGACTGATATCAAGCAGTAAAATCTATTACAACCCACTATTTTCTCGGTACTTTCAGAAGCACATTCCCCTCTAGGCTGGTACTTTCTATACTCACTCTGTGCTCTGAATTGGATTTGGAAAGTTTAAGGAAAATTCTTCCAGTTCCTTTCTGAGGTAGGGGAGAATGAAGGAAATTGATTTTAGGAAAGGCTGTTTTTAAACAGATCAACAGAAACTTGGCCTGGCCAGTCTCCTCACTGAGGGCTAGCACCTTTGCTTGGTTTTGGGGGTGTAAAATAAACATAAAGGAAAAATAACTGCTAAGTGGGCACTCTAATGCTACTAGAGACAAACAGTTTCTCAGCAACTAACTCCATAGTTGTCCATAGGGCAACACAGCTCCTGCCTTCACACAAGGTGCTGCTCCCCCTCCTTTGGCAAAGCTCATTTCAATTACTATGTGTGAAAATTGATACTCCCCCATGGGAGAGTTTTACATGTCACCAGAACAACTGAAACAGAGGCTGTGCTTCTCAGTATGTATCAGCAGTTCTATAGTCTTCTCTCTACGTTCTTTGTTGCCTGTGGAGGGATTAGCCCTTGGGAACTTTGTCCTAGACAGCTGCTCACAGCATTTGTCTTGGTGGTTCACACACCTGCTTTACACGGGTAATTGCATCTGCTTTGTAGATGTCTCATGAGCTAAAAAGAGTCCTCATTTTATTTCAAACATCTGCTAGGAAGGCCTTGCTCATGATGCCCTAGTAAACAAAACTCTGTCTCTCTGTTAGGCTCCGTTTTGGAACAGGATAGAATTGTTGATTGGGACTCAAATTCAGAACTGGGGACAGCTTGCCCATGGCCTGATCCTGCATTTTTGTGCCACTCGTTTGCACTCACTCTAGTGAACGATCTGCAGCGTAGTGCTTTACCTAAGAAGAAGCCGAGTTTAACTAGGGCAAGTTATTAACATGCTCAGACTTTATTTATGTGTTGGACTTGGGAGCTGGGTGTTTTATCTGCAGCAAAGGATGTTGGGTTAGCAAGTGCATCCAATATATAATAGGAGCTAATGGCACAGGAGGGAAAAACCTCTTGATAGTTCTGGGGGAATTCTGCGATTATGCATAGTGAAAATACACAGTTCCCCCAGGAATTCCTACCTTGTGAATTATATTAGGAACAGCGAGTAATAGTGACTTTCAACAGGGTCAGTAGTAGGAACTGAACTTTTGATTTCCATCTTCAAAGCACACGTTACTACTACTTGAGCTAAAGGAATAAATCTCTCAGCTACCAGCAGTAGCTGGCTGTAAGCCTTGACGTGGGACAGTAATGTAAGGGGGACACAGCACCCACATGCATAACTGATTTGTTACTTAGCAGTCTAATCTACTGCAATGCTTTGAACCTAGTGGCTATTACCTTTCAATCACTAAGCAAGCCCCTTGCTTTCACCCTGCTTTCTCCTTTAAACAACATAAGACCCCAGAAGTTGAAGCAGTTTTCCTGGAGTGCCTCATGCTCCCAAGCTGCTTTGCTATGGTTCTGATGTTGTTTTGGTCTAGGAAACCTTTGGGGTACTCCCTAGCCACAGTCTGAGCTCCTGATTTATGTCCCTTTCCCCTGCTGCTGCTTCATCTAAATCTAATAGATCATTTTGGAATGTCAAAGAGGACTGGGGGAGTGGAGGGCACTGTAGGAGCGGAAGATAAAGGTAAGGCTTTCATAAGGGGATGGTGGTGAGATGGAACAGATCCAGCAAATACAAACTCATCTCCCATTGGTTTTAAATACCTACCTGCTCCCTTGCATAACACCTGCTAGTGGCATCTCCAAAGAGCTTGATAATTACCTAGATTCTAGCTGATAGCCATTTGAGAGTGAATTAGGCTCTAAGGTCTCTGTTTTGTCTGCTACTGTTTTGTGTCGGTGTGTACTGTTTTCTGGATTTCTTTGTGCAAAGGAGTGTATCTTGTTGGAAGGAAAGATTCAAGAGACATGTACAAAGAGGTGTAACAATCAATTGAAATGTAACCGTGCTGTGTGCCATTGCACAATGTCTCAGGTTTTCTTGGGCATAGTATTAAATGAAAGGGAACATGTCACAAATAGCTAGCCAAGTTTACACAATGAATGCAAACTGCAGAAGTCAACGAATAGCAAACAAAGCCCTTTGCTTGAAAACATAATGATCAGTGGGCCAGATGTTTGGGGGAAGGATACATGTTTGAAAAGACAGCGTCATGCACTGTTTCTTAATGAACAAAATGTTTATCAGCTGCCGTGTGGAAACTTGTCATCATGGGATCTGTAAAGGGCCACATACAAATGAATGTCAAATGTTTCCCAAATTAATCCTAACTTGTCCTCCTGCAAATTGACTCCACGTCTGCATTGTGTTTGAAAAGTCAGTCTGGGACAGATAATTGGCCTTGGAAGAGTAAAAAATGCTCAGCTGCTTCTCTGAATGTGCTTGAAGTGTATGCAGCCTGGGAGGGAATATGCAATGTTATTCTATACTGATGTAAGCTAGGCTGTGTCTAGACTATGGAGTTTTTCTGGGCTCTGCAGGGAACGCGTCTGCTCTTCCGACATTTTTTACAGAAGAGCAGACGTTCTTTCGGAAGCCCTGTATTCCTCATTTTGGCTGTCTCTAGACTACATCCCTCTTTCGACAGAGGGATGTAAATTAGACACTTCGAAATTGCAAATGAAGCGGGGATTTAAATATCCTGTGCTTCATTTGCATAATCGCATCATGGCGCTCTTTTGAAAAAGCGTCATTTTGAACGTATAACCGCAGTCTAAACGCGGTTCTTTCAAAAATGGCAGGCTTTTTTGAAAGAGCCTGTGTACCTCTAGACCAGAGTTTTACTTTTGAAATGGCACTTTTTCGAAAGAGCTCCATGATGCAATTATGCAAATGAAGCACGGGATATTTAAATCCCTGCTTCATTTGCAATTTCGAAGTGTCTAATTTACATCCCTCTGTCGAAAGAGAGATGTAGTCGAGAGACAGCCTTTATGAGGAAGAAGGGCTCTTCTGAAAGAGGAGGATTTTCTGAAATTTGGCCCTGTCTAGACAGGCCAAATTTTGGAAAAGCCTCTTCTGAAAGAACAATTGGAAAAAAGTATACAGAATGCGGAGTGCAATTTGCGTACTTTTTTCCAAAAAAAAAAAAAAAAGCAGCAGTCTAGATGTAGCCCCAGTCACGGCCACCTTCTAGTGTTTCCCCATCTATGGAAGGGGAGCGTGCCTTTAATTTTTCCGCGGAAACAAAATATTTCGGTATCATTTTGCATGAGGCTGAAAACCTACTGAGATGAGCAAGTTGCTGCGTCTGAAGTTACAGTGCCACCTGCACTATGTGAACGAATGGTTTTGTGCGGTAGGAAGGGTAGAGCAGCTGTGAACTGCATGTTCTTGAAAAAAGATCCAGGTATAAGGCACTGGGTCAAAATCTCTGCCTTGTATTCCAGAGGGAAGTTGGAGAACTTTTCCTCTGAAGTCAGATTTTCCTTTTATCATGGAGCAGTTCTCCAATCTAACCCTAGAACAGCGGTTTTCAAACTATGGGTCACCAGCCAGTACTGGGTCGTGGAACGTCAGGCACTGGGTCTCATTGCTGCAGGAGCATCAGGGGACCAGTGGGGGTGCAAAGGCAGCTGCCTGCCTGTCCTGGCACTGCAGACTGTGCTGTAGCTTATTAGCTGCAGGTAACAAGACTGGCTCCTAGGGGGAGAGGGCTCTCATACTGCCCCTGCCCTGAGTACTAGCTCCGCACTCCCATTGGCTGGGAACCTGCTGCTGGCTGCTTCTGGAGTGCTGCATGGTCTGCAGTGCCAGGAGTGGCAGGAAACTTGCTTTAGCACCCCTGCTGCATTGTTGATTGGGAGCCACTCAAGGTAAACCCCTCCTGCCACAGCCCTGATTCCCCCCTTTTCCCCTCGGCAAAGCTGGAGCCTCCTCCCTCTCCCCAAAGCTCTCATCTTCAGCCCCACTCCAGAGTCCACACGCTAGTCAAATTATGTTGGGTCGTGGTCAATAATTTTCTTCAACTGGGTCATGAGACAAAAAGTTTGAAAACCACTGCCCTAGACAAAATACAATTATTATGAATTATTTGTGTTGTGTTAGCACCTCAGCACCCCAGTCATAGACCAGGGCCTCCACTGTGCTAGACAAGGGTACAAACCCAGAAAAAAGAGTTTAAAAAAAGAAGAGAAAATAGGAGTTTACAATCTAAGGCCAGAGGTTAGAATTTATTTTTACTTTTCAGGGGCTGTCTATCGCCAGCTCAACTGATCTAAAATTAAACAAACAATGCTTTTCCCTCCAGTACCTGGCTGTTAATTTAAAAGAGTAAATAGGAATGAATGACCCCAATATCAAAGCAATCTGGTTGGCTCCTCTGCAGCTATAGATTCTTTACTACCTGTGCTGTGCTTTGCAGTGTTTTATTTGCATTTCTCATGGGGCTTAAGAGTCCTGAGCCTGCATCACTTGAACAGACCCATCTCCTTATGATGTGGGTGGAAGCAGGGCTGGCTTTAGCAAGCACAGGGCCCGATTCCGGGGGCGGGGCCGTGCATGTGCAAGGCCCCTGGCGGCATGGTGCATGCGCCGGGCCCCGGGCTGCACGGCACATGTGTCATGCGCCTGGGGCACTGTGCATGTGTCGCGCACCCAGGACGGCACTGTGCATGCGCCGTGCGCCCGGAGTGTTGCATACCTAGGGCAGCACTGCATGTACGCCATACGCCCGGGGCCCCGCGCATGCATCATGCATCCCGGATAGTACTGCGCATGCACCACGCACCCGGGTCCCTGTGCCTCCATTGCACGCCTGAGGCGTCGCGTACCTGGGGTGGCACCGTGCGTGCGTCGCGCACCCAGGAGCGGGGCTCCCTTAGGCGTGGGGCCCCATTCTGGGGAATCGGCCGAATTGGCCTAAAGCCGGTCCTGGGTGGAAGCTGGGAGTGTATAAGAAATACAAAATGGGGCCCTAAAGAAAGAAATAAAAGGGTACTTTGCTAGTTTTATATGTTACTAATTTGGGGTCAGATTCAGCAAATATTTAGGTACATGAGAAACAATCCACCCATGAGAGCCCTATTGACTTCCTTTCAAAAACAAAAGAAGTGAAATAAAGTTTTGCATTACCAACAAACAGGGATGAGCAGAGAAGAACTGGGGATTTCAAGGATGTTCTTAAGCAATGGGCTCAAATTGCAGCAAGGAAGGGTTAGGCTGGATATTAGGAAAAACTTCCTAACTGTCAGGGTGGAAAAACACTGGAATAAATTGCCTAGGGATATTGTGGAATCTCCATCACTGGAGATATTTAAGAGCAGGTTAGATAAACATCTATCAGACATGATTTAGACTGTGCTTGGTCCTGCCATGAGGACAGGGGGCTGGTCTTGATGGCCTCTCAAGGTCTAGTTTACATTATTTTGTATTATCACACCTTTCTCTACTCAGACCGCAGCTTCATGCTTGTAGCTTCCTCCTGGTAATCAAACTGGCTAGAAATATTTGTCAGGGAATTTCCAAAAGCAGTTATATGTGTGTTTAAAATATTCATCCATTTTAATCTCTTCTTGTGGTTACACCACATCATGTAATTTTAAAATCATGTTTCATAAGCTTGTGCTGAGTTTGCTATGTCTTAACCTATGTTTAAATGGGGCTGCAGTGAAAAATTAGCAAGCACTTCAATATCTGAGTAACTTCACACTCCAGAAACTTGCCACTATTTCAGGGGAATTTAGATCTTGGGGGATTATCTGGGCCCTTTTCAGAGAAAGAGAATTGGTCCAGCAGGGAAAAGAGCTGGTGGATATGAGTGATTTGGTCTAGGTCTTCTCAGGGACAGGCAAGATAAAGACCATAAGCCAGATCTGGCACGCCATGCCTTTGAAGCCAGCCCACAGCCCCCCACGCTGGGACCCAGGGCTCAAAGCAGCTGGCTGCTCCATGTGTCTCTCTATGTTGCACAGAAGGGGAAGAGGCTTCTCATGATGCCCCTGCCCCCAGCACAATCTCTCAGCTCCCATTGGTCAGTTCCAGACAGTGGGAGCAAGGAGATTGTACTGGGGGTGAGGGCAGCATGTGAAGCCTCCCCTCAGCGCATGGTGGAAGAAGCACATAAAGGGAGCAGCCAGCCTCTCTGAGCCCTGGGACTGTGGGTCCCACTGGGCTGCTGGCTGGGAGCTGCCTAGGTAAGCACCTCCCAGCTAGAGCCTGCCCGTGGCACCCCACCTCCTCCCACACTCCAACTCCCCGCCCCACATCCCCACCCAAACCCGCTGCAGCCCGCTTCCTCAGGTCACAAGTCCCTCCTAGACGCTGCAGTCCTTCCCAGATGCCTCCCCCAGGCCAGAATACTCTCCTGCACCAATACTTCCTCTCAGACCCTGTACCCCCTGCTGCATCCCAATCCCCTATCCTAGATCAAAAACCCCTTCTTCACCCAAACTCCTTCTCAGACCCCACACCCTCTCCTACACCCCAGTCCCCTACTCCAAGTTCCTTTCTACGCCTAACTGCTGTCCCAGACCGTACACCCAGTCCATAGAAAAGTGCTGCCCTTGACCACTTATCAAAATCTAGGTTTGCCCCCCCCCATCAGAAATTATTGCCCACCCATGAGCTAGGTCCAACACAGTTCTTCTTGCTCCAGGCCTGAAAGAAAATGCCTCTTTCATGCTACTTGCCTTTTTACATGATGGACTGGGATTTGGGGTTGCACCTGAAAACCAGGATCCTTAGCAGCAGTTCAGTGCCCGCCCCCATACTGCCAGTTGTTGCTCAACATCATTGTCAGCTGCTGGAACACTGGTTCAGCTGTGAGTGAGAGAGAACATTTCTTGCAGAACATGCAGATCGGTCATCTAAGTATTATCTGGGCCCAGCTCCACTTAGCTTGAGAGAGCTACTCAGTGAACAGAAATGAGAGATGTAATAGATTTATAGAGATCACATCCATTCCCTGACTAGACTGTACCCTACAGTTAATAATTAGAAGAACAAATACTTAGTTCTTATATAGCACTTTTCAGCAGTGGATCTCAAAGTGGTTTACAAAGAAGGCAAATATAATCTTTATTGTATAGATGGGGAAACTGAGGCACATAGCGGTGCAGGGAGTCTCCCAAGGTCACTCCACAGTCCAGTGGCTAAGCTGGGAATATGACCCAGTGTTTTATTGATTGGGTGACAAAACCTCCCGATTCTCTTGTAGGTTTATCTGTTTCAGCTTGAAGGATGAGCACAGTCCCGGCTCATACAGCTGCAGTCAGTCCATTGTGGAGAACTTTTTCCATCATTGCATAGTATGAACAATTCATAAGGCTTTGGAATTTTACAGCCATTTTCATGATATGAAAATTTTCTATTTTGGCAGCAGATGTTCCCTTTTGTTGACGTTGGAAACAGTATGTTGGCATTTTACCACAGCAGATCAGAACAGAGACAGCATGTGGGTGCTTCAAATGACACATCGTTGCTTTCTTTCCCCACTGAAAGTAAAACTAATCTGCAAAATACCCAACATATTAATCTTTGTATCAAAGAAAATAGTTTCACATGTGTGTAAAGACGAGTAAGTGGCTATGAAGCTGCAGCTCAGCAAATAGCATCATATTTGTCAGGACATTGGGATGTTCCAGTCAGCAATGTCACTCATTTGTCTTGCAGCATTTTATTTTCACTCAAATGAGAATGAATTACAAGATTGCCTCCAGTTTAGTGTGCTTATTAATACTGGGATACTAAAGCCCCTACACACTGCATACTACTAAATAATGATACTCAGTGATGATTTACCTGAAGATACCACCTTTCACATCAAAGATCCCAAAGCACTTCACTTCTTATGGTATGTTGCTTAAGTGCTTCTGATAGTTACACACCAAAGAATATTTATGCCACTTATAAATGAAGGAATATACTAAGAGATTCATGAGGTATGGCGTACTCTCAGTGCCTACTATGTACAGCAGGTCAACCTTTTTTTTTTACGAGTTTTTTTTTTCTGTTAAAAATGTGATTGCTATGATGATGAAATTTCTTGGCAAAATGTCATGGCCATCAAGCTTTTTCAATTTTGGATTCAAACAATTTTTGAGCATTTTCCCCACCAATTTTTCCTCATTCAGAATGGTGAGACAATTTCCCATTTTTTCTCTCCCTTCTCCTTACAATAACCAACAAGATTTTTTCCCCTCAGCCCTCCTTCCTTGTTATTACCTTTTTCCCCATAGAATATTGCAAAAAAGCAGTAAAAGAGCAAAAAAATCCAGTGTGATTTTTTTCACTTAAAATGTATCCCATGGAGAAATGGAAAAAAGCAATGAAAACTCTGGAATGAAGCAAAATGTCCTCAGTTTTCCACAGCTTTTTGATAATGTTTCCCACTTTTTTTGACCAGCTCTCTCGTTGAGAATGGAGAGTGCTCGGTTCCTTACGGTGTCAGGCTCTCTAAGCTGCATTTTTACCCACCCAAAAATGGCCATACACCACTGTGGAGGGAGTACATAAAAGCTGAAATGCAAATAGACGATGGGGTGTTCTGTGGCTGGATGCCAGTTAGCCATTGCTTGATGACTTTGGCAGGCAGTTGCTATGGATACTAAGCAGATACTTAGGTTTGATGAAAGTTGAATGAACTGGACTTAGGTTCAACCCAGTCATAAATGAAGATGGTGCTAGTGGAATGTTATTAAACAGAGAGAGAAAAAAACACCTGCCAGAGAGTGACTCATAAAGTTTAGTTGCATCTACCTAGTATTTTTTTTTAATCTCCATTTCCGTTCGTTGGTTTGGTATTTCCTTTGTAAAAAGTGGAGCCTGCTCCACCCCCCATTGTTGTCGATCTAGCACAAAAGCCAGGCATGAATGAGAAGGAAACTAAATTACCATGCAGCCCCAAGTACAGGGATGGTAGAATCATCCCTCATCCACAGGCACTTCAGCTACTTTGGCTTTGTAGTTCTTATCTAAGAAGTTCCACTGGATTTACTAGGCTCTGAATGACACCCGATGGAGTGAGATGACTTTCAGCTACAGTAGGTTCTCAGCTTTATCAATCCCACAGGGATGTAGCCTCTTGGTATGTCCAGTGTTACCCAGATCAATCTCCTGAAGTCTGCTTGTCTGGATGTTCAGTTTATGTCCTTGGCCAGGAGTTCTGGAAGCTCCATATATAGAAGTGTGTCTCTGGGAGGCGGAGGCGGGGGGAAGGGGACAGGAGGAGGGACAGCAGTGCCCAAACTGTTGTCCTGCCCTCACCTGGCCTCTTCCCAGAGGCCATGCCCTTGCTTCAACTGTTTTCCCCCCAAGTCTCCTGTTAATTCCTCTCTGCCCTCTTCTCCTCACTCATTCTTAAGGCAGGGAAAAAGCAATGGTGCCTTGGCCTCCTGCCCTGCTTCGACACGGTACCTGTGTCCATTATTTAATAGGTAGCAGGTTTTAAACAAACAAAAGGAAGCACTTCTTCACAAACACATAGCCAACCTGTAGAACTCCTTGCCAGAGGATAATGTGAAAGCCAGGATTTTAACAGGGTTCAAAAAAGAGCAAGATAAATTAATGGAGGTTAGGTCCATGAGTTCTTATTAGCCAGGATGGATAGGAATGGCTGGGAACGGGGGATGAGAGTGGGATCACTTGATGATTATGTGGTCTGCTCATTCCCTCTGGGGGTACCTGGCATTGGTCACTGTCAGAAGACAGGATACTGGGCTAGATGGACCTTTGATCTGACCCAGTACGGTCGTTCTTATGTTCTTGATCCCTGACAGTGTAGTAGCATTCCTTGCCAAGAATACTTTGTAGGACCAGTTGAGGAAGACTGAAGTATGGTAAATTATATTTTTACTCACATAATTGCCATCAGCTGCTCCAAATTAAGTGGCAGTGCAAGATCAGCAATGAGACTAGTTGTAGCCAGATCCACTGACTGCCTCCATTGGCATAGGTTCTGTTTCTGTGGCTTTCTTGGTATGGCCATATTATTACGATGGAAGGCCAACAAATGATGAAAGCCAATGTAGGTAACATATAGCAGTATGCCTATGCAGGCCCCCTGGCTGCATCCCTTAGATCAGGGCTGGGGAACCCTGTTTGCTTTGGGGGTGGCTGACCCACACAAAAAAAGACAAAAAACCAAATAAACCCTCGCTGATGCTCTCCACATTCCCCTTGCACACCTGGCTAGTAGATTTTGTGTGCTTCAGCCCCATGGAGAGTGTGTGTGTGGGGGGGAGGGGGGCAAGAGGGGATGGAATGCTAGTATGGGCTCCCCAATGCTCGGAGGGGAACCCTGAGCTTTGAGGGCAGGATCCAGGCAACCTTGGGCCTTAGGTTCCCAGCCCCACCTTAGATATTCAAAACACTGCTGAGAGAGAGCGAGATTATTCATGAATCCCCATTCCAATAAATAATTGTCAAAGTGTTCTCCTCCCCTAGCAACTGCACTCTTGAATTGGAAGACTTCTCACACTGAGGGCCACATATGCGGCCCACAATGATTAAACCAGTGATTCTCAACCTATTTAAGGGTCATGGTTTGTTCTGCATTGAAATATGAAAAGGTTTTGGGGAAATTCCATTGGTTTGTTATGGTAGCATTAAATCAGGGAGGGTTGGGCCCATAGTTTGTGTGTTGATCAGCTGGGGATATGAGCATCAGACCAGGAAACTGGGGAAGATGTTGGTGGATTCTGGGCTCATGATCTCCAAAAGCTAGAATTTCTTCTCACTGGATGCAGCCAGGTTGTCTAGCCTAGGCCTAGAGATCATGTTTTGTTCATGTCGTTTTCCTATTATGCTTTCTACCTTGCAGCATCTCCGTTTATCATCGCCATGCTCCTAGCAAGTTTAAACAGCTGTTGCAACCCATGGATCTACATGCTTTTCACAGGCCATCTTTTCCATGACCTTATGCACCGGTTCCTCTGCTGCTCCACACGCTATTTAAAATCCAGGCAAAGCTGTGACTTGAGCATCAGTAAGAAAAGCAACTCCTCTACCTTCGTCCTGAGTCGCAAGAGCTCGAGTCAGAAAAGCTTCACTCAACCTTCCACCACCTGAGAACTGTCCCAGCGCTCTTTGGACTGCATTCCTACTTCACTGAGTATTTGTAAAAAACTGTAATCCTGAATATATGGGTGGAAGGGTATATATGTAAATAGGTGTGTGTGTGTATGTGTGTGTTTTGAATTCTTTATTTAACTGAGGCAAGACTAAGGAAAAAAACGGCTGTTGTCAAAAGCACAGTTTAGGATGGCTAGCTTTATGGAGTTCAACTCAATGGACCAGATTCTGAATCCTTCACTCATTCAAAGCAATGGAGGTTTTGCACAATGATTGAATAATAACTAAGGGGCGTGTCCTGAAAGCTGACAGAAAGATGACAGAAACTCATGAGCCAAAGTCAGCCCTGATGTAAGTGGGTACAGCTTCACTGACTTTAAGGAGTAAAATCTACCTGGGCTGTCCTTACTCAAGTGAGTAAGTGTTACTCATGGAAGCAGTCCTACTGATTCCTGTTTGGCAACAGGTTTGTTTAAGGCCTTCCAATATATCCTTATTCAGCAATAATGCTCCACTGGCATTCAGAGAGCTTTGATTGAGTAAGGGTTTCAGCCCTGATCCTGAAACTGTTTATGCACATGCTTATCTTGATGTTTGTGAGTAAGTCTCATTGGCTTCAGAGGGACCATGTACATGGGTCAGTTTAAGGATGGGCGTAAATGTTTACAGGATCCAGGTGCTGGTGCAAAAACACATATTCTGATTGTGTTCAAAAGCTTTAGTTAAGGCAGACTCCTGGCTCTCTTACAGTCAAAGACAAAACTTAAGTGGAGCCAAGATTTCACTGTTCTGTTTTCTGCCAGCCGTGAAATATTGCACCAATATAATTTTCTTTTCATGTAATTCACATGATCCTATGGCATAGAATATTTGTTAAAAGATTTTATTCTAGTAAATACAATTTTATAAATTCAACTTGAAGAAAAGATGGGAGCAGTGGAAAAAGCATACAAAGGAAACCATGGAGGGAAAAAATGCTTTATCCACAAAATGCAAGTACTGTATATCTGTTTGTATGGAATGCTTTTCTTTCTAGATTAATGCACCAAACATTTATGGACTGTACAACATTGCATTAGGTAAGCAAAAAGCTAGGAGAACTGTGGTACCATTGAGAAAAAAGTGCAAACAGTTAAGGAATGATCTCATGCCTGGTGAAATCAGTGTGAGTTTGCCTAGTGAATTCAGTTGTGAAAGTGGGAGGCCATGCGGGACTGAGTGGCCAACCCTTTGCTCATGTTTATCATGCTTTTTCACACAAGTCATTCCAAGTGAGAGACCAGGCATGAATTAGGACTTCACATGAAAGGGAGCTGAAGGATTTGATAGATATATTTACAGTTCTATAGATTTTGTTATGGCCTTCAATCAGGTTTTTTTTTTTTAATTTCAGCATGGGACTGACTTTTAAGCATCATGCCACTCATTGGTTCAACTTGGAGCTGAAATACAGAATTTCATGTATCATTGCATACTCTTGTTTTTAATGCCGGTCAGCTTCACTGATTGCAGTAGAGTCAGACCTGTTGAGAGTAACTTGGGTCCCTGGTATATCACATGTGCTTCCTCCACATCACCTTTCACCTCATTTATAGACATTTTGGGGCCTCCTGAGCTTGGAATCTTCATGCAATTGTCCCTTTTCCTGCCAGCCTCCAGAGGGCCGTTCCAGTCCTATAACTGAGCCTCAGTTTAGTTCTGCTACCCTAGTACTAATAGCCCAAAACTCCAGTTGAACAATGTTTGAGTCTTGCATTGCTGCCTCAGGCACAACTCCTACTGTATCAAAGAGGGTTCTTCCGAATGGCATGGGATTCTGATTTATTTAATTGCAAGATTTGAAAAGCATTTTTTTCTGATTCAAACTAGAGAAAGGACAAAACCCAAAATCCAAAGCTAATCTTTCCCAAATGTTTGGAAAATTCAGAACCTGGGCTTTATTCTTAGAATAGGCCCAATCAAAACCCTTCATCCCATCCCATGTATGCCCTCAAATCTCAAGAACTATTTAAACTGAACTTTGCGGCTTGGACTTGTCTCTACAAATTGCCTATGACTCTGTCTTCTGGCCCACATTTACTTCTGGGCAAGTTGGGCATTAACATGATAGTTGGTGGTGGACATAAATTCATTATCCAGCCAGAACACTTTGAGGATGGTCCTTGAGATTGGTCTAAGTGGTGCTCAAGATGCAAGGATCTTTGACATGATGACTGAGGGTGACAGTGAGCATCAAATACTAGTGTTTTGCTACAAAAGAGTTTTAGTGTCACCTTGCACAGGTGTCAGTGACCTTACAATGTACCAGACAGTATAGAATCCAGGTCAACTGCAGTTTTCCTTGTGTTATTCCTACCATCCACTGTACATTCCATATCTTTCTGGAACTCACTATAATCATATTTCATAGTGTGCTGGAAATAGAGGGCCAACATCTAACCTTCTGACTCAACCCTTGTTTGGGCAAAACTCCCATTGGCGTCAGTTTTGCCTGAATAAGGCCATTAGGATTTGGTTCATTTACCGTGATTATGCTCTTATTAAAACCTGATCCTGCACTCTCTTCTTACCACCATCCAGGGAGTTGAATCAGTTTGTCCAGAGGCTGCTTCAATGTTCTGTATATCAAGAGAACTGAATGATGCTCTTCTTTGGTTTTCAAACAGGAAGTTCAGCAATTTTTTTTTGAGCGGGGGGAGAGCGGAGGAAGATAATTGCTGGTTATATTTTAAACCCAATGAACAATAAATCACAATAATCAAAACTAAAGTTGTTTTGCCCTAAATTTACCTATTTTTGAACTTTTATTATTTGGACCAGGTAATGATCCTAGATCCCATTCTGCACCATAGTCAGCCACTTTGCTGCACTGTCTAGCCTACTGCTATTGTGTGTAGCAATGCAGGGGAAGAACAGCTATGACTGGGCCACTCTGTCTCCTCCTCCTCCTGCACCTGGTGAGTAGTGATGGGTGGGCAGAGATGCGAAGTGGGTGGGACCATAGTTCTGACCCTCCCTCTTCACAAAGTGCCAGGCAGCATAGCTGACCTCGCATTGAGGGGTGGGGATGTAGACTGCACCAGAAAGCATTCTGATACCAATTACTTCCTTCACAGAGCAAGAGGGAAGCAGGGAAGCTTCTGGGATGATGCCACTATTCAGTACTCAGGACTGTACTTACCCATATGCAGAATACGCACCTGCATAGGGCACCCAAACATTTGGGGCATCACTGGGTCCTAATGTCCACCCTCCAGCTCTTCATATTCCTGTTCTGCAGCTCTGCTTCCTCCGGAGATAATCTCACTAATTTAAAAGTGAAAAAGCCTGCCAAACCTATTAGCACAATATTGAACCTGGGAAAGAGCAATTCAAGTGGTGACGAACCCATTTAACAGGCATTTGCCAACCCCAGGTATCTACTGTCAGTTTCTGAATTTACTGTATTAGTCTACAAGACCTTAGTTTAAAATTTAAATATTTCATTAGCGTGTTGCTGAAGATTATAAAATCACATCTCTAAAAATCATCTTCCCTTTCCTTCGCAGGCTGCTATTGGGCATAGGGGTAACAGTTTAATAGTACTAGTAGGGCCCCATAAATCCTAAGGATGGCGCTGTCAGTACTGACTGGATTTCAAGGTATCAGTAAATATGTTGGAAAGATTTCACTAGATAACTGTATATCAGAATCCCTGACCCAAAAAGCTCACAACCTGCACTGTGGATGAATGGTTTGGTAGCCCATGACAACTCCTCTCCATCATCTAGACCCCCTGCTCTGAAAGAGCTAACTTTAGACCATTGAAAAGATGAAACAAGACACCTTGCTCAAGAGAAAAAAATGAATAAAAGATATTGCATTAATACATATCAAAAGACACATGAGCTCAGATACAGCAATGTGAAGACCCCACTGTACATACTAATAGCCCAAGAGTACAGCTGTAAAGAGTTGTCTGTACCTTTTTGAGCTGAATTAGTAATCATTAAAACAAAAAATGAGCAAACTCCCTCACAGCACATTTTATTATAATCTTTATTACAGTGAAAAACTAAAAATATTGCCCTATAACAATATGGTCTTTGTTGGAGCTATTTCAAAGGGACTCAGGGCTGTAAGAATGAACTTACAGTGTTTCTTTAAGGATTAACTCACTCCCCAAAACAATTGACATTTCCTATCCCATTGCAATTTCTCAAGAAATTCTGCTATCATTTGGGCCTTTCATTTTTGCACATTTATGCATTTTGACTGCTCCCGACCTGATTTTGTCCTAAATCAGGTAGCTACTTACATAAGAGTGGTTCTGTTTGCTCTCTCTGCACAACTAGACAACTGAAGTTTCTTTAAAAATGTAGCCCACAGTGAGTTGTCTGTAATATTCCCCCTTGTCTGCTTTAGAGCAGCATTATAGCTGTTTGGCTCATCTTTCTCTAAGATTTTGCATTAGTCGTTTTCCAGTCACTACCTTCTCTATTCTTTATTAATCCTTTTAAAGCATTAATGTCACTGGCATATTTAGTGCCATTACTTTGCAATAATTAGAGCAAAAATCCCTGAAGTCATTGGAGTAGCACCAGTAGAGATTTTGGCTCTTAATAGTAATTGGAGGAGCATCATAAATTTCAATGGAAGTTAGGCATCTAAATTATTTTGAAGACTGGGGCCTAAGGACTTAAGGAAAGTCAATGCACTGAACTGAGTAAAGGACCATTAAACCTACCAGGAAAAATGTTCAAAAAGTGAGCGAGTTCAAGCACTGATTTAGCAAGGCACTTGAGTATGTGCTTAAAGTTAAGCATGTGCCTAAATGCTTTAATGAAATTACTCACTTGCTCTGCAGCCAGAATAATATACCTAGGGAATTGATGGGTTCCTCATTGTATGATTAATTAAAAATGGGCTGGATAAATTACCTGAGAATACAGAGTAGGAAATACCCTTGCACTTGGCCTTATTTTTATAGGCCAAACCTCCTCTCACCTGAAATATGCAACTTCCATTGAAAACAATGGATTTCATTCTCCTCTTGCTTGCACATACATCTGAACTAAAGGCATAAAAGCCAATAGAGTGCCTCACATTAAACATTGCATGAGTGAATTAGGTCCAATGAGCTAAAATCTAGTCTTGCTTACATGCGTGCAATGCCATTGATGATACTGGGGCCCCATGATTCTAGAAATTGTAGCTAATTCTTGCTCTAGTGTGAAGGCAGTTGTAACTATAGGGAACATGGAAATATGGCAACAGAACTTATTAGCTATGACTAAACACAGGGAAGAAAGAATTCTTAATGTATCAGGAGATCAAATAAGCAACTAACATACACTCTCCCACTTCCCCAACAAATAAGGCAAATACCTTTTTATGTAAACCACTTTTGTCATTATTGAAGTGAATTAGTCAAATATGTTTGCAGTCATTGAGGGAAATATTCAGATGTGGTGAAGGGGCCCAACCCTCTGGTTTGTAAGTATAATTTATGTCTGAAGAAAAAAAAAAGAGGGCAAATGTCTGCAGTATTGGTGCTGCACTTGAATCCTGGATACAAATTGTAATAGAGGCATGTTTAACTGCCGGATGTATGACAACAGTTAGTTGAGGTCAAAATGCCATGAATGCACTTGCAGCCACAAAAATACAGTAATGAATAGCACCCCCAGAAAGTATGATGAACAGTTAAAAATTTACCCACTAAGGTTATTTATATTTAAAAGCTGAAATGGAAACAAAAGTTTGTCATTTATATATCCATACACATTTGGCATATTGCTAATTAAAACAAAAGCGTTTACAACAACCACTATTTGCAGCAATAATAATTGTTACATAACTGTGCTTCCTGGTACTATTTTGAGCTAATGGCTAACTAAACAGACAATTTTGCATTGTACCCACATGTACTTTAGCTTTCTCACACCCTTATTTGCTATTTAATAAATGCATGTGTTAATCTAAGTTTGTGGTCCATGAAATAATTACATGAGAAGTTCTGCTCTCCTTTACATCAGCCTGAATGCAGAGTAACTGCAGAGGCTTCTTTGGTGTTATTCCCTGGTTACTCCAATGTAACTGAGAGAAGAATGTGATACAGTCTTTTAGGAAAATGTTGAAAGTGTGATTGTTGTATGACTGTTTCTGCTAGTTTTCTCTACCAGTCCCTCTAGATTTCTTTGCGCAGAGCAACTTTGATGCTGCTAAACATCTTCCCCAGGGCCTCGCACAATGGGTCACAGAAGGTGTGGATGCAGAGGGAGTAAATTCTGCTGACACACTGGATTTCAATCACGTAGCTTTTGATGCAGGGCACCACTGCCCAGATGTGGCAAAAAGAGATTAAAGCAAAGAGGAAGCCCCAAATGACTGCCAGAGGGATTCCCAACACAACAGAAAGCAGCCGGTAGCACCAGTACTTGCTGACTGTGAAGGTGGTGTAGCTGGTTTTCCATACTCCATCAAAACTGTATGTACCGGCTGGCTCAGCAATGACATCTTCAAAATCCACCTGCAATGCAGACAAGACAGAGAGATGAGTTAGAGGGGTGCCACTCACATAGGATTCAAGCAGAGCAGGTAATCATCATGGAGCTGAAGAGCAGTTCTCACAATCACGCCTCTATTCATTGACCCACAGAGATGTGTAATACCTAGCCATGCCCCCTTTCTGGTAGTGATGATTCCGAAGCACTGGAGACAGTAGAGGGTACAGTGAAGGAAGTGAGGTGTCTGATAGACTGTTTAGTTCTTCCCAAAGAAAGGGCAGAATCCAAGCTCCAGTGGAAAATGGGTCCTGCGTGGAAGGTGAAAGTATCTGCATGAAACTGTCTGATCTGTTGTTATTCACTGCTCATCAGCTGGCTCTGGTGCAGCTGGGGCAGAGTGACCATCATTGCCCCAAAGATCTATTTCATACTTGAGTTTGGAGGCCAAAATTAGCTGTAAAATGATGAGCCATTAGCTCGTTCTTCACAAATCACAGCGTGTAGTCAACCTGTGGAACTCCTTGCCAGAGGAGGCTGTGAAGGCTAGGACTATAAGGGTACGTCTACACTACAAAGTTAGTTCGAACTAACGGATGTTAGTTCGAACTAACTTTAATAGGCGCTACACTAGCGCTCCGCTAGTTCGAATTTAATTCGAACTAATGGAGCGCTTAGATCGAACTAGGAAAACCTCATTTTACGAGGATTAAGCCTAGTTCGAACTAGCTAGTTCAAATTAAGGGCTGTGTAGCCCCTTAATTCGAACTAGTGGGAGGCTAGCCCTCCCCAGGTTTCCCTGGTGGCCACTCTGGCCAACACCAGGGAAACTCTATGCCCCCCTCCCGGCCCCGGACCCCTTAAAGGGGCACGGGCTGGCTACGGTGCCCATGCCAGGTGCAAGCCTGCCAGCACCCAGCCAGCAGACCCTGCACCTGGCACGGATCGAGCCAGCCACCCGATGACCCCCAGCCCTCCCCCTCTTCCAGGCTGGCGGCTCCCGGGAGCTTGCCCGGGACCGCAAGAGGCGGGCACCCACCTGGGCTAGTGCGGACATCGTGGACCTTGTCCATGATCTCCGCACTAGGCACAGGAAAGTGGCCGGCTTGGGCAGGAGAGCTGCCAGCCTGGCCACCCAGGAGCAGGTGTGCATGAAAATCAAGGGGGTCCACTGAGACCCCTGACCCTGAGCCCTGAGCTTACAATGGCCGTCCTGGGTCAGACCAAAGGTCCATCTAGCCCAGTAGCCTGTCTGCCGACAGCGGCCAGCCCTAGGGACCCTGGAGGGGATGGACCGAAGACAGTGACCAAGCCATTTGTCTCGTGCCATCCCTCTCCAGCCTTCCACAAACCTTGGGCAGGGACACCACTCCTACCCCCTGGCTAATACCACTCCATGGACCCAACCTCCATGACTTGATCTCACTTCCCTTTCAACTCTGTTTTAGTTGTAGCCTTCACAGCCTCCTGCAGCAAGGAGTTCCACAGGTTGACTCTTTGCTTTGTGAAGAACAACTTTCTGTTACTAGTTTGAAGCCTGCTACCCATTCCTTTTCTTTGGTGTCCTCTAGTCCTTCTTTATGGGAACTCATGAAGAACTTTTCTGTATGCACCCTCTCCACCCAACTCCTGCTTTTAGAGACCTCTATCCTGTCCCCCCTCCGTCTCCTCTTTTCTAAGCTGAGAAGTCCCAGTCTCTTTAGCCTCTCTTCATATGGGACCTGTTCCCAACCCCTGATCATTTTAGTTGCCCTCCCCTCTCCCACCTCCTTTTCCCAGTCTCCCCCAGTTTTGTTCAATAAAGACAGATTCCATTTTTGAACACAATTGTCCTTTATTTTGTACATCAATAAGAAGGGGGGCTAGGGAAGGGTAAGTGGAAGGAGGTGAGGGAGGAATGGGGCACGAGCCCCCGATGGGGAGGACTGGGCTGGCTCTGTGGGCTTCTGGGGGTGGAAGCTCTCCTGCAGCCCCCCAATTGCCCCCTCTCCCCAGATGGCAGCCTGCGGCAAGTGTAGCCGGGCTGATGGCCGAGTGGTGTGATGTGCCCAGTGTGGGCACTCCGGGCACTCCAAGCCAGGACTGGTTTTCAAGCGGGGCACCCCTGAGAACTGTCTGTCCGGGGTGGGGGTCGGGTCCCTTTAAGCACAGCCCTCGGCTAGCCTGAGACAGCATCTCCACGCTCTAAGTCCTCCTCTGATGCCCTGCTGGCACTGCTTCCGGCCATCCTTAAGCCCTGTTCAGGGTACACTTAATGTGGACATGCTAGTTCGAATTAGCAAAATGCTAATTCGAACTAGTTTTTAGTTCTAGACGCGTTAGTTTGAATTAGCTTAGTTCGAATTAACTAATTCGAACTAAGTTAGTTCGAACAAACTCTGTAGTGTAGACATACCCTTATAGAGTTTAAAGAGAAGCTAGATAATTTCATGGAGGTTAGGTCCATAAAAGGCTATTAGCCAGGGGATCAAATGGTGTCCTTGGCCTCTGTTTGTCAGAGGCTGGAGAGAGATGGCAGGAGACAAATCGCTTGATCATTGTCTTCGGTCCACCCTCTCTGGGGCACCTGGTGCTGGCCACTGTCGGCAGACAGGATACTGGGCTAGAAGGATCTTTGGTCTGACCCAGTACGGCCGTTCTTATGTTCTTATGTTTTGTTTACATCATACAGCACAAATTTCTCCTGTAACGGGGTCTGCGACTGGGTTGCTTTGCATGCTTGTTTTTGGGCACCAAACATTTTGACCTCTAAGGCTGAGGCAGGAGTTACCCCTGCATTATGATTTAATTGTGATGATGGCCTTTTTAACCATTAGCTAAAGTCTGACTGGTGTGAGAGGTATTTCCTGCACTTTAAACCAGTGAATACCCTTCCTACTGTTCATGCCTCACCTATAAAACACAACCATTCGATTTATTTGGGAATCAGGAATGGAACGCAAAGGCAGTTATATAATCAGGAGCAAACATATTGGTGTCAGAGCCAATTTGCTGATTTTGGGATGCTTCTTTTTCTTTCGTGATTTCATAGCTGAGTAACGAGAATGCCTCCCCCAATGGTTAGGTCTGTGCAATGAAAAACTGTATGCGTGTAGCTTCACCTTATCCAAGTACATTCTAAGATATTGCACTTGGCAAAATGAGTGGGAGACCCCAACAGGAGAGAGACTCTGTGATGAGGTTTCCTCTGCATCCTCCTTGAGTCTGAAATGCCACTGGAGCAGTCGTTTCATGAGGTCTGTGCTTCTGATTCTACTCCTGCACAGAGACATTGCAGCGGCTTTTGATGCTGTTCTTGGGGAAATATCAGTCTGCTATCTCAGGAAATATCAGACCTAAGCACAGGAGGAACACAGAGATGCTGGTTCAGAGAAGGGTGGGACTGCATACTGTGGAGCAGTGATATCCTGATCTAGCCCTTACTCCATTTAGAACTACTGCTGGGCAGTTCTAAGCAGTAGCCCTTATATATGGCCGTAAATAGACCCTATAAAACGGAGGATGGGTGGAAGGAAGCTCCACTTTCCACTCCTTTTTTACCTCTATATTGGGAATGTGGTTAGTGTCTGATTCTTCAATGCTTTTACACCCAGCAAAGATTTACCCCAAGGGGGAGTTCTAATTTGCAGCTGGATAACGGTTCCTTTTCATTGAGCAGGACAATGGGCTGTAAACACACTGGAGAATCTAACCAACAGAGTTGGGGTGTTTTTTGTGGAATAACATTTATTAATCTAGGTTTTGGTGCTTAGATGCCTTAATGACCCAGTCATTAGAAACGGACAGAGAGACACAAAGCTCCCATCTGGAAGAGGAAGATACATAAATATTTAATTAAATTAAAGACAATATTCACTGACATTCACCAGTCTAAAGCATCAGGTGCCTCACAAATCCCAAAGACAAGGGCCCTCAGCTGAGGAATTGAAGGGTTCAGCTCTAGGAATGTTCTTTAGTATCTCAGGCAGTCTGAATTATCATCAGGAGACACATGAGAGAGAGTAGGTTACGCAGGAAGGTGGGCTCCAAACATGCATGTCTTTGTCCCCATGACCTGCACTACAAAACTCAGAGGTGCAGCACCGTGAGCATCCGGGACAGGACGTGTGCTGTGAAACTATTTACACAACTTATTCCTACCCTTGCAAGCATTCAAGGGCATTGGCAGTCTCTCTGCTAGGAGATGGACTGCACTAATAAAAAAGTTAACACATTCTGAACGATTATTTGTTTTTATAAATATTAAGAGCTCAGTTAATCAGCTTTACACACTTTGGACTCTGTCTTAAGAGGGAGATGCATCTGCTTTCCTCTCAACAGCTTCCTCCATGGACTCTGCTGCTACACGTCAGAACTTTGAGGAGAGGTTTCTTTTAGATACAGATCCACTTAGTTGAGATTAAGAGACATCCGCGCGAGAGAAGGAGCTGGTGTATTTAGAGTGGACAATGTATACTTAAGTTGCATTTATCACTGTAGTTTTGGCAAAAATATTAAGCATGGATGATACACACAGGTTAAAATGCATTTGTCATTTTATTATGAAAGCATTATAAATTGTACTTGCTGATTCTCCACGTTAAAGAACCTGTGGGCATGACTGATCATTAGAGAATGATGTAATGCCTGACCTTGGCTCTGATTCAGTAAGGTGTTTAAGGACATGCCTAACTTAAATACGGAAGTCCCTCTGAAGTCAAGAGGTGATATCCTAACTCCATTGCAGTCAATAGGACTCGAGTAGATCCAGGGTTGTATCCAAGATATTCAAGCACAGCCTGATTTTGAAGTCAGAAGTACTTAAGCATGTGCCTAATTTTAAGCACATGAGGAGTCCTTTTCACTTCTTCCTGAGGAGCCCGTTTTTCAAAGAAGAATGCTCCAGATCCTCCTTCAAGGAGTGGAGTGCCCTAAACGCCCCCCATTTGTCCTGTTCTGGTGCAGACAAGCACAGGAAGCACAGATGGGGCTTTGTGATGAGGTGTACCAACCCTGCACTGGGGCTGCAGGGGTTAAGCCTGGTTACCTGACTGAGAAGGCCCCACCCCCACAGCCTTTCTGGGCATGCTTCAACCAGAGGCTAGTTATAAAGGCCTATGGAGCCGCTCAGTCTAGGCTGACTGCTGATGAGGAAGGAGGTGCTGCAGGAGAAGTAGAGGTATACCCAGGTGCAATTATCAATCAGCTGGGAATTGTACCAGAAGCCCCTGGGCTGGAGAAGGGAGATGGAGCAGACTGCACAAGAGAGACTGGTAGGAAGTAGCTGAGGGTGGGAAGTTGAACCCTGGGTGGTTGGTGTGTTTTGGCTGAATTCCCTGCTGAACTATGGGTAGTGCACTCCACTGCTGGCAGGCCCATGGACAGGGACCTGGTGGAGAGGGTGGGCCTGGGTCTCCCTACTCTTCCATACCAACCTCACAAGGGACTCTAACTGTCCTAGCATTATTGACTCTGGCTGCTAGGCTATGCTGCCCTGTGTGACGGGAGATGTACTATTGACTCTGGCTGTTGGGCCATGCTGCCCTGCATGAAGGGGGCGGTATTAATGACTCTGGCTGTTAGGCCATGGTGCCCTGGGTGCAGGGTGTTGTACCACTGACTTTGAACCTTGGGATGCAGCGTTGCTCCAAACGGGGGGCCTCAGTGGCCTGACACCCCCTCCTGAGGAGAACAGGTAGGCTTGCCCCATGACAAGGTTCTAAGAGAGGTAATAATTTTATCGCTGATGACTCGGAAGTGCCACACATCTTGAAGGCACTATTGTTAGAGGGAGAGTGAGCCCTCCAATAGGAATGCTAGCCATCTTCCAGGACACATTTGAGGTCAACTGACTCTAACAGGAGCTGAACACCTAACAGGACATAGCTCTAAGTTTGTGCACCGGTGCTGGATTTTGACATTCAGTTGGGCTGTTAGGTGCATAGAGAACATATTTATATGAGCATCTAACTACCTACTTGTGTGTCCTAACATGGACTTGGGTCTCTTAACAGGCATGCTGTCAGTTGACCTCTTCTACCCATTAGGAAACTGCACGGCAGCCAATCTTACTTTATATTTTAGAAATGTGCTATGTCTGTCTGTCCATCTGTGAGTCTGTTCAAGAACACCTCCTAAATGGTAAAAGCTAGGGCCACCAAATGTGGTAGGCAGCTTCCTCTTATCATAACTTACAGCAAGGTCAGGGTTTGGTTGTGCCAGGATAATGGGAAGTGTGTTGAATTTGATTTTTTTTCCCTCATAAAATGGAAAGGGCAGGGTCTGGCAGGAGGAAGTTACACTGTTGAATGATGATGGAGAGCAGCAAGGGGCCAGAGATGGGGACTGGAACAGCTATAACCCCACTGTGCTGGTGGGGTGGAGAAAGGGACAGCTATCTACTATATATCTCAGAGAGTTTGTCTGTTTGTGTGTCTGTTTGTCTGTCTCAGCTGGAGAACATGCACCGCTCACCGCTCCCCCCAGCTGTGCCTGCTGCAGCTGTCATGGACAGGCACATCTTACCTGGCCCCAAGCAGCTGCGGTGAGAGAGGGCTGGGGTTGTCCTCTCTCCCCAGGGCAGCCTGAATACTAAACCCCTCATCTCTAGCCCCACCCCAGAGCAATGATTAAATGAAGAAAAACAACACTTATTTGAATTAAGGACCCAAGCAAGGCCGGATAAAACTTCTACAGGTTGAACCTTCCAAATCCAGGAATCTCTGGTCCGGCAACATCCATGGTCCTGCATCCATGGATATTGCTGGACCAAAGTGCCCTGGAGGCCAGGAGTGAGACCAGCCAGGAGAATGCAGGGCTGCAGAGCCCTGGCTGAGCCATCAGCAGCTGGCCCTTGTGGTGGCTGGGGAGCACCAGTGCTAACTGGGAAACTCCCAGCACCAGCAGGCCAGGTGGCAAATGGGCAGACCAGGGAGCACCCTGTGGCAATGGGGCCAGGTGGCCCCAGGCTGGGAAACCCCCATGAGGGGCAGGATTGGCCCTGGCAGTGAAGCCACTGACACCTGGGTGGCCCCGGACTGGGGGGACCTTGGAGAACCCCCAGCGGCAGCGGGGCCAGCAGCAGCCAGCCTGGCTGGAACCCCAGAGTACTCTGGTGGCAGTGAGTGGGCAGCAGGGAGAGAACCCAGGAGTGGGGCAGCCAGCAGGCAAGCATTGACCTCTCCTGGCCCGGCAAACTCTCTGGTCTGGGATAGGGATGTGACAAAGCGCTTGATCATTTGACTGCCTGACAAGCCTACGCTTAGGCTACGTCTAGACTGGCCCCTTCTCTGGAAGAGGCATGCAAAGCAGGCAAGTCAGAATAGGGAAATCCGCGGGGGATCTAAATATCCCCCGCGGGATTTAAATAAACATGGCCGCCGCTTTTTTTCCGGCTTGGGGAAAAGCCGGAAAAGAGCGTCTAGACTGGCGCGATCCTCCGGAATAAAGCCCTTTTCCGGAGGGTCTCTTATTCTTACTTCCTACTTGCAAAAAAGCCGTGGCCATGTTTATTTAAATCCCGCGGGGGATATTTAGATCCCCTGCGGATTTCCCTATTCTGACTTGCCTGCTTTGCATGCCTCTTCTGGAGAAGGGGCCAGTCTAGACGTAGCCTTATTGTATAATCAAGTTGACTATTTGCCCAGAGGCAGCAAGAAGGGGGGGTGACAGGAGCCAGTGCTGGGGGGAGCTGGCTTAAAAGCTGGTTCCACCCCAGGGAGTGCTGCTTGCCCCCCTGCAGCTGCCTCTATCAGAGGCAGAAGGGGAGGTGGGTGGGGAGAGGTGACGCTGCCATGAAGCAGCCCCTGTCTGTGGTGCCCGGGTTGGCCATGGGCAGAGGCTGCTGGACCCAGTGCAAGCCAGGACTGAACAAGCCCGGCTCAGTCCTGTCTCTGCTGCTCTGCAGTTTAAATGTAGTAGGAGCAGGGCTGCCTGTGTGCCTGGCTCCTCCTACATTCAACCTGCAGAGCCTTATCGACTAATTGTGTACTCGATGCAATTACCTGCCTCTTAACATCCATAATTTGGGACTGCTCACGTCCAGAGGGTGCCGGACCAGGGAGGTCCAATCTGTAGTAATATATTTTTCCTTTCTAAACATGACAGCCCAAACCCAAGGACACTGACAAAGAGCTGTGATCAACTCCCCCCGAGCTGGCATCTCTGCTTAACTCAACACAGTAAGGCCTTGCAGATTTGTGAATGGAAATTCACTGGACCCGAGGGAAGCATGTGACTCATCATGACTCCTTCCCAAATCACTCCCATCCTCTTGGGCTTCAGTCGTGTCTAGAAGCCAAAGGGCAAATGCAGAGAATCACCATACTCCACAGGATTGGGATCTAAACAACTGAATCTCGCTCCCTTCAAGGCTGTGTAGCAGTCAGTGACTAGGGCTTCAGTTTATAAACAGACTCTTAACACACAAATAACTGAACTGAGACTGCAAGGACCTGTGTACTAACAGTCTAATACCATCTTCCTCTCGGACATTTCAAAGAGATTCCTTGAATCTGATAACATTTTGATAATTCTGATAAAATTCGGAATTCTGGTAATTCTGATAAAACCCTATCGTTTCACCTGTAGCAACTTTCCACCTTCACACTCTCTGTTGTTCATTTAGGAGGCACAGCCAAAATTGTCACCAGTCTGGCCAGTGTTTATCCCCCATACAGCAGTTAGTGACAGTAGCACAGGGATTTATGCCAGTAGGTTGGACACCATGAAAAGGAGTCAGATTTTTGTTACTGAGGCAACAACATTGTAGAAGAGGATAGTCGCAGATCATTGCTGTAGGAGAAGATCATGAGGAAAAGAAAATATTGGAAAGAGGAATTTATTTGAATTGTGAACTAATTTCACTTTGGGATGTTTCAAAGGTGAAGAAATTGGTAAGATAGGACGTCTCTCTGGTGGCTTTTGCCCTGAGCAGTTTAATAAAATGTGGCCATGTGGGGAGAGATGTACTTGGACAGTCTACTTCAAAAAGAACAATGAACTAGGGAAAATGAGCATATTACATGCTTTTTACATGTGGTTAGTGCTATATCAAGGCCAAAGGAAAGCTAGAAATGGGATGAAGTGACCTGTAACAGTTCAGATGTCTGCAGCTAGGGGCTGCTGGTCCATTCTCCCACTGTATACTGTCACCGGCGGCATACCAGCACCTATTTTCCCCTCATACCTTACTTGAATGGGATTCCCCTGCGGCGTACTGGCACCTATTTCCTGGGGTGGCTTGAATCCTGATGGAAACCCACTTGGGACATGTGGCACGGCTCTTAAAGGGACAGCAACCACATTTTGGCCCCTGGCCCAGCTTTTTTTTTTTTCCCCCCTCAACAACTTTGAGCCTGGAGTACCGGCACCTTTTTTTGTACAGAAAAGTACTGACTGTCACCATTTGATGATGTCTTAGAGCTGGGGGCTGAATGGATCTGAAGAGTTTTGAGTTCAGTTTTTAACTGCAAAACTTGCAAATCCAAATTTGATCTGCAACTGAAACTGACTTCAGTGGAGTGGCTCCTGATTTACACTGTTGATACGTAATGAGAAATCAGGCCATGACTTACTACTTCTCTATCGCCCCGGTCTCTCCTCATGATTGAATGTAGAATGTTTTAACCTCTCTCTCTCTCTCTCTCTCTCGGTTGCTTAATGGCTTAAGGATCATCATGTCTCCAGCAATTTTTCTGCATCACCCTGTGCTCACCAAATAGCGGAAGGAACATTTCTGCCCTTATTGCTCCATAGCCACTTCCTGCTCCACAGGATTAGGTTCACGTCTGATACATAGTGGCTGCAGAAAGACTTTAGGGGGGATCACCGATGGTCTTTATTCTCTCACAATATGGCCACATGCAAGTCTCACTTATACGGCTGTTTGATCCAAAATAGCCCCATACCATGTGTACATTGGTATAGTTGAGTACAGTATTTGGACCAATATATTTACAGGTACTAGATACTGATGGGAAGAACAGATACTAGAATGAATGTCTGGCAAGGAACATATGCTGTATATAAAACCACTACTCAGTTGTCCCAATCCCTTTTTGCCCTGCTCATTGACTGTCTCTTATAGCACGCTCACTTGTGTGCTTGTTGGCCAATCAGTGAAATTCCCAGTTTGAATACAAACCTGGCCTTTGTCGCCTTTTTTCAAAGGTGGCTCTTTTTCTAAATGCAGAAACCCACACTCACATTCCGAGACTGGGAGGGCAAAATATGGCCCACGGGCTGGATTCAACCTGATAAGCCGCTGGATCTGGCCTGCCAGCATAGTGCAGCCCAGTGGAGCCTTGGGCAGACTCTCTGCCTTGCGATACCCCTGCACACTGTGGTAAGCGGCTGGCGGCAGGGGCCATGTGCGTCTCTGCACACTGCTCATCCCTTGGGGCCGGGGATGGGGTTTTGCACACTGCCCTTGCCCCTAGCACAATCTCGCAGCTCTCATTGTCCAGAAACTGGCTAATGGGAGCTGCTTGGGTTGTGCTTGTGGCCCAGACAGTGTGCAGAGCTCCCTCCCCCATCATGTGGCGTGTAAAGATGCACACGGCCCCTGCAGCCACCCGCTTTGAACAGGACAGGCAGGGAGCCAAAGATAAGCACCTCCCAGCCAGAGCCTGCACTTGGCACTCCACCCCCAGACTTCTGCTCCCCCCTCCTGCACCCTTGCCCCAGATAACTCCTGTTCCTGCACCCATACCTCCTCCCACACCCTGTAGCCCAACACCCTGCCCCAACTCAAAACCCCCTCATGCTCTGGGTCACAACCCAAATCCCTGCACCTCCTCCTGCTCCCCTGCCCCAGGTCACAAGCCCTTTCTTTACCCAAACTCAATCCCAGACCTTACACCCCCTCTTGCACTCCAAATCCCTACCCTGAGCTCCCTTCTGCATCCAACCTCCATCCCACACTCTGCCCCTCCTCCATTAATATCAAGGAAGACTGCAGCCCTTGTCCACTTATCAAATTCTTGGAGTGGGCCCCATCAAAATTATTGTCTGTCCCTCCCCACCACTCCAAGACCTACTCTACTGCCTTTAGAAGAGGTTCAAGCAACACTTACTTTTTCTCATTTGAACTACTGTGATGCTTCAAGAAAACAGAATAATTTAACAGCGCCTTTTCAATCTTCTCTTACCCTCCTGGGGCCAAACTCACCCTGGGTGTATCTCTATTGCAGAGGATAGAGTTACTCCAAGCTCACACTCTTCAACGCAGTTAGAGATGGTGCCCTTTTAAGGTCCTTGTTCAGTGTCTCTGTTGATCAGGGCAGAACTGTCTTACTCCTTCATGTTGGTATGAGGGAGAAATAAGTCTGTTCTAAATAAAACTGACATTGTGAACACAATCAGCTGCCCCATCAGCTCCTGGGCTGCCCTGATCAGGGACAAATTCCTGAGCGAGTCAGGGTGGTGAATTTTGGCAGGTTTTTTCAAAAAAGTTTCTCTTTAATTCCTTAGAGTGACATGGGCTGAGTCTCTGTTTTATGTTTGACTTCTTGCTCCCCAAGACTAACGGGGAAATGCCAGGCCCTTCGCAAGCTCCAGCCACGGAAGTTGGAATGGGCACATTCAAAGAATCAAACAATCACATGCACCAGTGATAGGAAAGCCATATGAAATCACCTAGCCAGAGTATGCATTCCCCTGCCCGTGCAGGGTTGTTTCCTACAGCACATTTTCAAACTACTGCCCTCCAGAATCCTTCTTTCTCTGCAGTATTGTCCAGCAACACCCCATATAAAAGCAAAATTACCAATAGACTTAGTGCACTAAAAATGCAGAGATGCTTATTAAAATCAAAGGTGTTCAGAATATGTACCTTTATAACATCTTCATTAATGTGCTTTGGATCCCTGTTCACCAGGTCTATCTCCTTTGTGTGCTGGTCCTTTATTATTATCCTCTCCTCAAGCCCAGTTTGCTCTTCAGCCATAGCTTCTCACTAGAATGGTGCAAGTCAACTTATAAAAAGTCCCAGAACCCTTGAACTGCTGGCAAAATACCTCCTGAGAAAGTTGTGCACTCAGTACTTCCAGCTTTGTGCTCTTCTTTACTGAGCAAACCCCACCCTGGATACCAGTGAACAGCTGCCTCTCAATAGCTTCAGGACCCTCTGTGAAAGCTGCCTGTGGCAAACCTCCAAGCTAAAATTAATATTGCAGCTCACACTGAGGCCTGAAAGCATTCCTTAAAGGGGCACTGGGCTCATCTCTTTTTTCACACCAAAGAGCCATCTTGACAAAGGAGTTAGACTGGATGACTACTGGATTGATTGGAGATTGGTAATTTTCAAGAGAAAACAACGCGACCAGTATTATTGGAGAGTTTAATGGGATTGCACGTTAGTGGGGTGTTAGTTCAGGGTATAGAATAGAGAACTTCAAGGGATCTGCAAGGGTGCATGCCTGAATAGGAATTGAGCATCCATGTCCAGAGTACAGTATGATTGCACTGCAGAGGAAGCTTGGTCCGTCTTACTCCCACGTGGACAATTTAATGCTGGTTGCTGTGCTAGACTACTGCAATGCCAGGGTGCATCACCACAGCTATGTCCACCAATGCAGAGGGAAAGGATAGGAAGTAGCATGAAGGTTCCATGTGCCTCTTTGTAAGGCCAGCCACAAGCTGGTCCATGACGTCACTCACTCATCCTGTGATATGCCCACTGGTAAAATGTAACCCCACTAAGAAACATACAAGAGACATTATGGACCAGATAATAGTCTTTGAGTAGGTGTAAAACCTGCTCCCTGAGAATAGCTCTTGAGTCTCATAGCACCCCACAAAGGGGTGAGGAAAGTGAGGTGGGGTGGAGGCAGAAGATGAGAAGAAATGCAAAAGTTCTACTCCTATGGGAGAGTGCAGCAAGCATGCTCTGCTCCATGTGACAAGTTTCAGAGGTAGCTGTGTTAGTGGGTTTCAGCAAAAACAAGGAGTCTGGTGGCACCTCAAAGATTAAAAATGTTATGGCCTAAGTTTTCATGAATTGCAACTCATTCCATCAGATGCATGAAGGGAAAGACAAAGAGAACAGATCCCAGGGTTACAGAGGTGGGAGTGTTACACTAGCGCTAATCCAATCAGGGTGGATCTGTATAAGAAGGTGAGAATACCAACTGTAGAAAACTAGCCCACTTCTTCAGTGGTACCAAACTGCTTATGGTAATGAGCAAGCCATTTCCAATCCCTATTCAGACCCATTCTGATGGTGTCCAATTTGCATATGAATTCCACCTCAGCAATTTCAGCAAATTGCAGCCTGGTTTTGATGGTTTTTGCTAGAGGGTGGCAACTTGCAAGTCTGTAAGGGTATGTCTACACTGCCACCCTAGTTCAAACTAGGGTGGCTAATGTAGTCATTCAAACTTGCAAATGAAGCCTGGGATTTAAATATCCCAGGCTTTATTTGCATGTTCCCGGGCGGTGCCATTTTTAAATGCCCCGTAGATCGAACTACCTGCCCATGGCTACACACGGCACGGGCTAGGTAGTTCGAATTAAAGCTCCTAATTCGAACTACCTAGACCGTGCTGCATGTAGCCGCAGACATGTAGTTTGAACTACGGGGCATTTAAAAATGGCGGCACCCGGGAACATGCAAATAAAGCCCGGGATATTTAAATCCCGGGCTTTATTTGCAAGTTCGAATGACTACATTAGCCCCTTTAGTTCGAACTAGGGTGGCTAGTGTAGACATACTCTAACTGTGTGTCCAGAGAGGTTAAAATATTCTCCCACTGGTTTTTGTATCTTACCATTCTTGATGTTTGAATTGTGTCCATTCTTTCTGTTGCATAGCGACAGTCCAGTTTGTCCAATGCACATGGCAGAGGGGCATTGCTGGCACACAGTGGCATTTATTACATTAGTAGATATGCAGGTGAACGAGCCTGTAATGGTATGGCTGATGCAGTTAGGTCCTGTGATAGTGTTGCTAGGCTAGATATGTGGACAGAGTGGGCAGTGGGGTTTGTTGCAGGGACAGGTTCCCAAATTACTGTTTCTTTTGTGGGGTGCATGGTCAGTGGTGTGAGCATGTTTCCCCGTGCTTCCAGGAGCAGCACAAAACATCCCATTGCTCCCACTGAAGTTTTGTGGCTTTGCATGTTCCCCAGCAGAGGAAATCAACCAACTGCCAACACCGATAAGAGAAGTCATGGGCAGAACCATGATGAACTATGCTTCTTGCTATCCCAATACCAATAAGGGTTGCATTTTAAACATCCTTCCAACTCCTCATTACAAAAGGAGACAGAAGAAAGCAACAAAAACGACACATAGTTCAGAGAGCAAGACCATATGAGAGGCTGAGGCAAATAGAGTTATTTGGAGCCTGTAAAAGTGACTCACGGGAGGTAGATCATGGTCTATAAATATCTCCAGTGAAGCCATATTGTCACGGAACAGCCAAACAAATCCCCAGAGTCTTTTTAAAAGGAAGCCAAAAATATATAGTCTCAGGGAATGAATGTGGAATCTTCTAGCTTTTTTTCCCACATATAGAAAATTTCAAACAAACAAAAATAGACTAAGTTACAAATCAAGAAGTGTCCAAACTCAGGGATATTTTGCACCTTAAAAAACTAGGCAAAGTGCCATTCTAACTATATTAATTAGGATTCATTGAACACTTACTGCAGTTAAATATCCATCTGCTATCTTTTTCCTGGTTTTGTAGGTTCTGGTGACTAAGTAAATGCATTTATTCTAAACACAGTATAAAAGTCCATTTTTTTTCATATGTGTACAAACATCTTAATATGAAGAAGTTACACAGTCTATCTGGACAACGACTAGTTACTGTTTGCCTCTACCACAGACCTGTAGGATAGAAAGAACCTCGCCAGATCATCTAGTTCAGTCCTCTGCATTGGGCATTATATATATAGAGTAGCCCAATGTCTGAGAGTCTGTAACGCTGAATTGCTGGCTGTTCCCTCTGGGCGGCACTGTTGCCTGAAATGCTGGCTGTTCCCTCTGGATGGCCCCTGCTGCATGGGGTGTGTGGAGCCCAAACGGCCACTTGTGATGCTTGCTCCCACGCGGTGGCCCGGCTGAGTGGCACAGAAGTCAGTCGAGTGCCACGGCAGGAGGCGAAGGGGGGCGGAGTGGTGACATGCGGCATGACAGCAGCTCCAGGCCCTGCCCTCTGGCCGTGTATGTCATCACCCTGCCCTCCTTCGCCTCCCACCGTGGCACTTGGCTGAGTTCTGCACCATCAGCAGAGCCGCCATACGGGAGCAAGCGGCGCAAGAGGCCATTTGGGCTCTGTAGTCCCCGTGCTGCATGGGGAACATGGAGCCCAAACAGCCGCTTGTACTGCTTGCCCCCACACGCGGAGCGCGGAGCCCAAACAGCCATTTGGGCTCAGTGTGTGAGTGTGTGAGAGATCCCATTTTATGACGGGCTATTGGCTAGTTGTGGAATAAGCAATGAAAAAAGTTATTTTTAAGTGTTAGATTTTTCAGTAACAGATGATTGCCAACATTACCTACAGTGCCATAGTGTAAATCAAGGAAGTGAATGATTCATACTCTCAGAGAAAGGCACAGTAAGGCAAATATCAATGTGTGGGATAGAAAGAAGGACCTAATTTTCTTTCCTGCCTCCACTTTGTGCCATGTAACCATTACAACTAAGCAAAGAGGGAGGAAAATGAATGTAAACACTCACAAAGCTCAAGGAATCAGATTGAAAGATGGTACCTTCAAATCCTTCAGAGTGATCAGTGTCATTAGGGATTCATTTACCAGTTTCATTGACTGGAACTGTGAATGGATTCAGCAAAGGATTTGAAAAATTTGCAATTCAGTCAGAACAGCAGTAATATATTTGTTTACATAAGTTAATAGATTTCTAGCTGGGAGCTAAGATCACATCTAAATTTAAAAAAAGAAAAGAAAAAAGAAACCTCCAAAAAAGCAGATTTTGACTCCCTCCGAGATCTGATGGGCAGAATCCCCTGGGATGCGAACATGAAGGGGAAAGGAGTCCAGGACAGTTGGCAGTATTTTAAAGAAGCCTTATTGAAGGCACATAAAGAAACCATCCCGATGCGTAGCAAGAGAGGCAAACATGGTAGGAGACTGGATTGGCTTACAGGGGAAATCCTTGGTGAACTTAACCACAAAAAGGAAGCTTACAAAAAGTGGAAACTTGGACAGATGACCAGGGAGGGGTATAAATGTATAGCTCGAGAATGCCGGGGGGTTATCAGGAAGGCGAAAGCGCAAATGGAATTGCGACTGGCTAAGGATGTGAAGGATAACAAGAAAGGCATGTTAATAAGAAAAAGGTGATCAGAGAGGGGGTGTGGCCCCCACTGGATGAAGGAGGTTACCTAGTGACAGATGAAGAGGGGAAAGCTGAAGTACTCAATGCTTTCTTTGCCTCTGTATTCACGGACAAGCTGGGCTACCGGACTAATGCACTAAGTGACGCAAAATGGCATGAAGACAGACAGCCCTTGGTGGGTAAAGAACAGATTAGGAACTATTTAGAAAAGCTAAATGTATACAAATCCATGGGTCCGGACTTAATGCATCTCAGGGTACTGAGGGAGTTGGCAAATGTCATTGAGGAGCCTTTGGCCATTATCTTTGAAAAGTCGTGGAGGTCGGGAGAAATCCTGGATGATTGGAAAAAGGCAAATGTAGTGCCCATCTTCAAAAAAGGGAAGAGGGACGATCCAGGGAACTATAGGTCGGTCAGTTTTACCTTGGTTCCTGGAAAAATCATGGAAGGGATCCTTAAGGAATCCATTTTGAGGCACTTGGAAGAGAGGAAAGTAATTAGGAATAGTCAGCATGGATTCACAAAGGGCAAGTCGTGCCTGACCAATCTGATTAGCTTCTATGATGAGGTAACTGGCTCTGTGGACGTGGGAAAGTCAGTGGATGTTATATACCTTGACTTTAGCAACGCTTTTGATACAGTCTCCCACAATATTCTTGCCAGCAAGTTAAGGGAATGTGGATTGGATAAACAGACAGTAAGATGGATAGAAAGATGGCTATAAGGCCAGACCCAGCAGGTAGTGATCAACGGCTCAATGTCAGGATAGAGGTCAGTTTTTAGCGGAGTGCCCCAAGGTTTGGTTCTAGGACCAGTTTTGTTCAATATCTTTATTAATGACCTGGATGAGGGGATGGATTGCACCCTCAGCAAGTTTGCAGATGACACTAAGGTAGGGGGAGGGGTAGATATAGGGTCCAGAGTGACTTAGACGAATTGGAGGATCGGGCCACAAGAAATCTGATGAGGTTCAACAAGAACAAGTGCAGAGTTGTGCACTTGGGACGGAAGAATCCCAAGCACTGTTACAGGCTGGGGACCAACCAGCTAAGTAGTAGTTCTGCAGAAAAGGACCTGGGGGTTACAGTGGATGAGAAGCTGGATATGAGTCAACAGTGTGCCCTTATAGCCAAGGCTAATGCCATATTAGGTTGCATTAAGAGGAGCATTGCCAGCAGATCCAGGGATGTCATTATTCCCCATTATTCGGCTCTGGTGAGGCCACATCTGGAGTATTGTCCAGTTCTGGGCCCCCCCACGACAAAAAGGATGTGAACGCATTGGAGAGGGTCCAGCGGAGGGCAACCAAAATGATTAGGGGGCTGGAGCATATGACCTATGAGGAGAGGCTGAGGGAGTTGGGTCTGTTTAGTCTGCAGAAGCGAAGAGTGAGGGGGGATTTGATAGCAGCCTTCAACTTCCTGAAGGGAGGTTCCAAAGAGGATGGAGAAAGGCTGTTCTCAATAGTGACAGATGGCAGAACAAGGAGCAATGGTCTTAAGTTGTGGTGGCAAAGGTCCAGGTTGATTATTAGGAAAAACTATTTCACTAGGAGGGTAGTGAAACACTGGAATGAGTTACCTAGGGAAGTAGTGGAGTCTCCATCCCTAGAGGTGTTTAAGTCTTGGCTTGACAAAGCCCTGGCTGGGTTGATTTAGTTGGGATTGGTCTTGCCTACAGTGGGGGGCTGGACTTGATGACCTTCTGAAGTCTCTTCCAGTTCTATTGTTCTATGATTCTATGAGTATGTAGTTCTAGTCTCTCTCATAGGCTACGGTGGTCATATTGGCTGGGTGTGTCTATCTTATGGAAGAATTCTCTTCCCTCAACTGAAACAAGATGAATTGCAAGATGATGCCAAAGTTGAAACACTAATGCAAATGTGAGATTTCCCACATTCTGTGACCTCTCCCAAAAGGTAATACTTCGGTCAAAGGTATTTGTGTCTCTTTGGCTACGTCTACACTGGCATGAATTTCCGAAAATGCTTTTAACGGAAAACTTTTCCGTTAAAAGCATTTTCGGAAAAGCACGTCTAGATTGGCAGGATGCTTTGGAAAAGCATCCATGGACAATCTAGACGCTGTTTTCTGCAAAAAAGCCCCGATCGCCATTTTCGCGATCGGGGCTTTTTTGCGGAAAACAATACTATGCTGTCTACACTGGCCCTTTCGCGCAAAAGTCTTTCGGAAAAAGACGTTTGCCTGAACGGGAGCAGCATAGTATTTCCAGAAAAGCACTGATGATTTTACAGGAGATCGTCAGTGCTTTTCCGGAAATTCAAGCGGCCAGTGTAGACAGTGGCAAGCTTTTCTGCAAAATCAGATGATTTTGTGGAAAAACTTGCCAGTCTAGACACAGCCTTTGTGTGTGTACATAGCCATTTGTGTGAAGGAAGATTTTGGATGTATTTGGAAGGGGTGTTTTTAGTAGGTCCACAAAGAGTGACAGGTGAAGGGAGGAAGCTGTTAATGGCAAGAGTTTACAGTCCCTGGCCTAACATGCCTATGTATAACTGGAAATGACTAGTCTGGTTACCTACAGACTTGGTTTGGGGTCTCACTCAGATTGTGCCCCCAGCTGACATCACTGATGTCATTTCCATAAATGCAGAATTAGGTCCCACACTCACAAGAATTGAAGAGTCTGATTTGCAGAAGTGCTGACTTCTATAGCTCCTGCTGAAGTTAATAGGTGCTGTGGGCACTCTGCACCTCTAAAAATCGGACCCTGCCTGCTGTGCATTTCACCTGATTATCCTGAGTATGCTGAGCAAGTGCTGGTAAAAGGTAACGCGACAGGTGCCATCACTTCTCTTTATAACTTTCTGAAACCTTCACCTCTTGGACTCTTTCTCACAATGGATGCTGAACAGAGGTGGCTAGCTACTGCATAACTAGCAGAGTCCCACAACAAAGCTGCTGACTAGATGAACATGGTCTGTTCATAAACATAAATCAATAATCAAATTTAAATGGTTTGCAGTGAAAAGTACAGCTTTATTTCATTCAGCTGGCTCTATTGAAGTCATAGATGCATAGTCTGGGGTGCTTTCCAACATCAGCTCCCTTAGGCCTATGACTTAGTCTTCTGATTTGACAGACTCCTTTCTTTATAAGCATCTTGCCGGTAGAAAGCTCTGGTTCAACAATGGCCATGCAGAGAGTCTGATTTAGAGCCCAAATGATGAGTCTGTATAGTGAAAACAGTAGGAAAAGGAAAGATCTGACTCATTAGAGAAAAGATCATTTCCTAGAGATACAAGCAACTACCAAATAATAAGAGTCGGTGATTTATAGTGAAGATTTTACTGTGTAAGCAACATACCACTAACTACTGCAGCCACTTGGAATGGGGATAAAACATCACAATAGCAAAAAAACAAACAAAAAAACCCCAAATAGACTCCCATCAGCATTAATGCCCCCAGCACAGAACCTCTGTTGCTTTCATCAACAACCGTCTTTGATGTTTGAGGTTCAGTGGTGGGGTATTCGCTGCACAAACCCTTTCTCCTTAACTACCGCTTAAACCAAATCATATAATGAACCATTAAAACTGGACTTCATTCCCTCTTTCCTTGGTTGTAATGTGATGGCCTCTTGTAAACATCAATGTGCCTTCTGTATTGTTTAGGGACTGGACTGAACTTCAACCACCGTCTACTGACTTGCATTCTCCAGTACATAGTATTAACAAGTCTCAGAGGGGTAGCCATGTTAGTCTGTAATTTTAAAAATGAGTACAGGCAGTCCCCGAGTTACGTGGATCCGATCCGCAGTTACAAATGGGGCTTTTCTCGCCCCGGAGGATGCGAACGGCGGGACGCCCAGATGCGCCGCGGTCCTACCGTCCGCGTCCTCCGGGGCGAGAAAAGCTGCTCCGTCTCTCCCTGGTCTGCTGGGGGTGGGGGCAGCAGGCCAGGTAGACGCGGAGCAAAGACGCGGAGGATGCGGGCGGGAGTCCCGCAGATAGTGCACCCCCCCCCCCAGCAGACCAGGCTTTTCTCCCTGATGACGCCTGGGGCAGAGCAGCTGGGGTGCTGCTGGGTTGGTCCTGCAGCGCCGCTCCTCGGCGCTACTGGACCAACCCGGCAGCACCCCAGCTGCTCTGCCCCAGATGTCCCCAAGTCAGCCGCTGCTGAAACTGACCAGCGGCTGACTACAGGAAGCCCGAGGCAGAGTTGCTCTGCCCCGGGGCTTCCTGGAATCAGACGCTGATTAAAGTCAAGCTTATTACTAGATAACTTGCTGGATCAGCGACCATTGACTGCTAATTGGTGACTCCGTGGGCCTTGTTGCATTGCCTGTGAATAACCATAAGAGTTCTTCCTATTCACAACAAGGAGAAATTGGGCAATTGGGTCTAACTTCATTTGAGTCCTTCCTAGTTAACTCTGTATAAGTTTGTTGACTTTCCTTAGCATTAAAGCTATGCTTGCCTAGCATGAAGATGAGTAACACTGAAACAAGTCCCCATGCTCCTAAAGGAGATATGATCACATCCAGAATGGAGCCTCCCTCCCACACTCTAGAGGCTACGCATGTGAATTAGGAGTATTTTAACAATATCTGCATTTTAAAAGACCAGGTTCAGTGAATAAAAGAAACATGAAGCCATAGCTGTGCCTATTGTGGTTTGTTCTCTGCACTTCAGGAAGTTCAAAGGTTTTGATATAAAGTTAAAGATTAATTAGTATGGAGGGAGGGGAGGTAATGGGCTCCCCAGAAGGCAATTTTGAACTAAAGAAAGGGTAAATCTTAGTGCCTGCAGAGATTTCTCTCCAACTATTCTATCGTAATGTGGGGCTTGCTCAGTGAGCCAGCAACTTCTTAGTCATGTTGGTGTCAGCTGGCAGCAGGTAGAGGAACAACATAAGGAACATAAGAATGGCCAGACTGGGTCAGACCAAAGGTCCAGCTAGCCCAGAAAGCCCAGTATCCTGTCTTCTGACAGTGGCCAGAGCTAGGTACTTATCAAGTGATCTATCCCTTGTTGCCCATTCCCAGCTTCTTACAAACAGAGGTTAGGGACACCGTTCCTGCTCATCCTGGCTAATGGCCATTGATGGACCTATCCTTCATGAATTTATCAAGTTCTTTTTGAACCCGGTTAAAGTCCTGGTCTTCACAGCCTCCTCTGGCAAGGAGTTCCACAGGTTGACCATGCATTGCATGAAGAAATACTTCCTTTGTTTGTTTTAAATCTGCTACCTATTAATTTCATTTGGTGACCCCTTGTTCTTGTGTTATAGGAACAAGTAAATAACTTTTTCTCCTCTTCTTTACTTCACACCTGTCATAATTTTATAGACCTCAAGCATATTCCCCCCCCAAGCCATCTGTTTTCCAAGCTAAATGGTCCCAGTCTTATTAATATCTCCTCATATGATTACCGTTCCCTTACCCCAATCATTTTGTTGCCCTTTTCTGAACTATATACCCAACATTCTCTGGAAAACAAATAAGAGCTCTACTGAAAGCCTGTGCCTGAATGATCATCATAATCTTTGTGAAATGGTTGTACAGATAGTAGATAAGGAGTTGTGGATTGTATGTCTTTCAATGGAAGTCAAGTTGCATATGGACTCAACAGCTGATCAAGATTGAAAAGGTGATAAACACAAAATCTGTGCAAGGAAGGGGTCTGACTAAGCTAAAATTCTTAATCTGGTATTTCTGGTGTGTCTCCTTGCATTAATTAATAATTAAGATGACAAAAGATCACAGCAAAGCCTGGCTGTATTTCATTGGAAGTATCTTGGATTAGCATAATAATACCGTATTAATTCAGTTTAGGCTCTAGTGTATGTGCTGTGATTTTATTTGATATGTAACCCTTTGTTTCCAACATTTTTGCTGGCTATAATCTGAATCACCAGCATTTGTCAAACACACATTTGCTTTCTCTATAAACTAATCCAAGTGCTGTGTGGTAAGTGGAGCTGTGCTCTAAGGTGTAACTGGTAAGCGGTAGTGTCTTGTTCCTTGGGAACAATGGGTCTGGTAATGCTGTGACAAGGCTGTGGATCTGAGGCTGGACACTCCAGGGAGATGCTTGGATGACTCGGGTTGGTTTTGCTAACCAGCAGAGGGACAGTGGCACTTCTGTGGGGCAAGAAGGAAGAGCTTGTGTGCCTATGGCTGGTGGAGTCAGGACACTGACACCTTCCAGGCACACAAGATTTCCTCAAATTAAGGGCAGTTGGTAGCACAGTGGCTCACAAGCCTGAGTACCTCTGGGAAATGTCACAGCCAACTGCCCCTTTTCTCTCCCATCCCATCCCCCTTAGTCTGGGTGGGGTACTAACCTCCTAGAAATCCTGGGGGCTGATGCATTGTAGGCAGGGATATATGGCATCCTGGAGTGAAAGGCTCTGCAACTATACAGCGGCTTTGGGTGGCTGGAGCTCCACCCTCTGTTCTGTGGAGGCCTCCTTGGATCACCCCCGGCATTGAAGTGATACAGCCAGAGACCATATTTCCTTGGTGCGGAGAGTGGAAAAATGATGAACTTCACACCCAGTGCACCCACTTTGCTGGTGTGGATCATGAGACCTGTGGAGTGCCTGCTATGCCATCTGAAAGGGGAGATAGTGCTGTGCAGATGGTTGACCCTCCTTTCCATGAAGGAGTGGGAGATGCATACAGGAAGGCTTCACTTTGCAGGCAGATCTTGGGGGGGCAGATCAGGCTCACCTCTGTTTCATTTGAACTGCTAACCAAGATGTTGTAACCCAGAGGCACTGAGCTCATGGAGAAGGGAGAACGAAGTCTGAAGCCAGGTCTATATTGGACCCGGAAGGTCAGCTTAAGGTATGCAACTCCAGATTCATAAATACCATAACTGGAGTCAACATACCTTATGCCGAGTTTAGTGCCATCTCTACAGCAGGAGGCTGATGGGAACAAACACTCCCATTGGCTTCCCTTACTCCTCATGAGGAGCAAGAGTTCTGGTGCCAACTGGGAGCACTCTCAGTGTTCAAGTTAGCAGGTCCTTACTAGACCTGCTAAATCAAATGCCAGCAGATCGATCTCCGACACAGCAAGTGGAGACATGGCCTTAGCTAAGAGGCAGTTGGGCTTTTAGCACATGGCTTTAGCCCCAAAAGTTGTAGGTTCATTTCCTCCTGCTGATGACCAAGGTCTGTTGGCTTTACAATATACATTGTTAGCCCTGTATTAAGGGTTCATTTGTTAACATAACAAGTACATACCTCAGAGTAAAGAGGCTTCCAGATACCAAAGCAATGGGAATAGAAAGGAGGAAAGAGATGATCTGACACCCCCAAGGTTGGGATACTCCAGGTAAGGAATGGTTCCATGCAAGCTGGACCTCCGTTTGTACTTGACACCTGTGATGAACTGTTCCCCTCCCTCCAGTTCTTTGGCTATAACGAACTTCCCCCATAATGCCCAAATGAAGCATGGGCACAGTGGATGCAATTCATTAAGGGTACAAAATAGGGATGCAAGCCCAGAGATTATACATTAGACAAACAATCGATTGCTGAAAAGCAGCCAGTTCTGGGACAGGAGCACGCAGGTTTTACATTGTGTAAATCAGTGCTACAGGACAGATTGTGATGCATAACTTATCCAAGGGAAGCTGTTTTTCCCCTTGCTCTGGGGGTTGGGGGACACAGTGCAATCAGTTATTTCACTCCAGAGCCCTAGCAGTAGAGTCAATAGCTGAAATGGCGGAGCAACATAAATCTCATGGAAGAGCACTGCTGGGCTGGCAGGGATCCAGAAAACAGGCAGTGAAATTAGGAAACACAGCTGTTCCAAGCAATACCATCTCCTGACAGATGGAGAAAGGAGAGAGCTGGGATATATTCCCCACTAGCAATCCTCTCTTTTACACTCAGCAATGATAACATGAAGGGCTCTGTTCTGGTTTTTACCAGCAGTAAATGCACTAGGAGGTGGGTTAGAGGGGAAAGAAGGCAGAGGGGTTTGAAGACAGAGTGGCCTACTAGCAGACCAGAAAGTAGTCCAGCTGACACAGTCGGAATGCCTTTAGGAGCAATGTGGACGTGTGAATACCAGAGCAGAGGCTGTAACATAGTTTGAAAGGGTGCAGCACGCACGCTCCCTACTTTGGCTTTGCCCTCCCCCCCCACCCTGCCCCCTCTAGGATGTCTACTGGTGGTTGTCATTCTCTGTCTTTATGCTCCCAGAGACTTAATCCCTCCCCTCCCCATTCACACACAGACACAAATAACTCCCATTGAACTCAGAGGCAGAGGGGAAGTTAGTCAGTGTTGTGATTAAAGGCAATGGCCTGGGAGTAGGAAGGTCTGTGTGAGATTCTGGGCTTTACCACAGAATCCAGCTGTGACATGGGGCAAATTGCTCTCTCTGTGCCTTAGTTCCCCATTTGTGTGTATTTAAAAAAATGCCCTTCCCTCACAGGCCAGGTGAGGATAAATATGTTAGTGTTTATGAGTCAGTGTACTGGGGGCTTTATAAACACTTTGGACTGGAAGGGCTAATATTGGGAGCTTGGAGAGCTCCTGGCAGAATTCCTCAAGGTCAACTGTAATCTAGCATGAGTGTTTTTTTTTCTCCTTTGTTCCTATCCACCCGGCTGCCAGAACCCAAATCCACTTGCCACACATTCCTGAGCACCCAAAGCACCAGTTTATCCAGCTACCCACCCACCCTACAGCTTCCATATTGTCTATTCATTCATAGCCTGTACAGATATCTGCAGCACACTGGCTATGTCTACACTACAGGCTTCTTGCATAAGGTTTTACGGAAGAGCGCGTCCATACTGCAAAAGTGCATCGAAAAAGCGATGCGCTTTTGTGAAAGAGAGCGTCCAAACTGCATGGACACTCTCTTGAAAGGAAACTCTGATTGCTATTTACAGAATGGCCACCAGGGCACCTGTGCTTTTTTCGATTGCCTCTTTTTGCGAAAAACCCCCGTTGCCCGTCCACATACACCTTTTTGTGCAAGGAATGCCTACACCGGAAAAACCCCTCTGTTCTTTCATTTTACTTGTGCAAAAACATGCTTGAGCTGTGGACGCTTTGTAAGTTTTTGCACAAAACCAGCGGTTTTTGTGCAAAAACTTTGTAGTGTAGACCTAGCCTGAGCAATGAAAATTGCACGCTATCTCTCCCCCTCCACCCTGTATGATGGGTAAGATGGGTCAGGCCAGGGCTGAGCACATTGCATTCTGACGGTTCCTCATTAGCGGAAGGTAGAGCAGTCTGGGTCTGGCCTGTTACACTGAGGGCTGTCTTTGCTTAGCGCTATCTTCCCTCCCCCTCAGCCCATCTGCAGAATAGGTAGGACTGAGAGTCTGGGTCTGTAGTTTAAAGTTTAAGAAAAAGAAAAGAAATATTTACCATATTAAAGTCCCCAACTCATTAATTATTGTTATAGACATTGGATGTTTTTTCTCCTTGTTTTCTTCAGCCACCCAGCCCCCAAGAAAATACTGACTGAAAACCAGGAAAAGCTGCAGGTTAACCAGAAGAAATGGAAGTGAAGGAGACCAAATGCCTCCCTCATGCTATGAATCATTCCCACATGGAAAACAATCAATCCTTCCAAAGAATTGTTTCTAGTTATTCATTTGTACCAAGAATACTACCTCCCACTGTCTGCCATTTCAGAGAGAGAAATCACTTCTCCAAAGGCCAATCGCAGCCCCAATGTCAGGTCATTTTCTCTGCTTCATTCATCTGCTAGGTTGACTGATTAAAATAAATATCGCTACACCATTCCCTTTAGAAGGGAGACCGGGCTGTTTCTTGACTTGTTTCTGGGTATTTCTAATTATTTTCTTTCAGCATTCTCTGGGGTTGGGGTGCGAATGCCTACAGGTGTGGAAATATGAGCTGATTTCCAACTCCCACTTCTGCTGGGGATATTTATGGGTCACTTCTGGAATGCTGACACACAGAACAAACAGCAACAATGTAGATTTATGCCTAAGGATACATTGGAAGGCCTTGGCCACAGCAAAACTGGTGTATTTCTGTCGTGCAACAAGGCTGCACCACTAATTGCCACAGAGCTGTGTTCTTTGGAAGTTCCTTGTGCCCTGACTGAGGGATGTTTAAAAAGGGAAGGGGGCAGGGCCAATGGCATTTTGATTAAGCATATTTGTCACCATCCCAGACGGAGTGCATAACAGCGAAAAGGACTACTGCACACCAGAGGTGGAGCAGTGACTGCAAAGCACTTACAAGGTTACTTCTTGGTCTATGGGGTGAAGAATTCATGACTCCTTAGGATTGCCTTGGACTTCCCCTGATCACAGTCTTTTTGCAAAGGATTTGCATTGGAGAGAGGCCCATTCAGCACAAAGACAGGATAGGCCTGTGCTAAACTCCTGAAATAAAGGTGTATGCCTCTCACGTTTCAAGGCATATGTTTGCAAAGTGTTGTTTGAATAGTGTTTCCACATCATGCCCTTTGGGGTCCTATAGAAACATATTTGATTTGGCGGTGCTCTAAATGGTATATTCAATATTCAGACTAACAGGCAATGTCAAAGGAATTGTCTCAAAGGAAAGTTAAATAATGAGTCCAATAACAATGGAATTATAATTCCATTATAGTAATGGAGACAAGGGTGCTCATTGGCCTGCACTGCTGGGCTCACTCTCACAAACTCATTCCCTACTTCGTCTTTCTACTCCAAAGTGAAAGCTGTAAAATAGTCACCTAGTTCCAATGCTCAGAGCTGTGACTGCTGGACCCTTCCCCACGTATTGTGGGGAAAACAGGAGACTCCAGCTAGGATTTTCAAAGGAACCTAACAGAATGAGGAGCCCAGCTAACATTAAGCTTTCCTGAGCTACAACTCACTGTTTTTACTGAAACAGACGAACAAGGCTACCGCTCTGAAACCAGCTAATGATGAATTTCAATAGGAGATGGATGTTGAAATTGCTTAGGGTCCTTTGAAAACCCCTGCCTAAAAATCTATTGATAGTTAAACTCTACTAGTACTATCTAGTACTATCATCTCATAAACTGAATACATTCCTAATTCCAACCAGGCAACTGGAATCCCATTTGATGATAAACATATCATCAATTCCCCTCAAGTCCATGGGATAGGACTACTTACAACATAAACCTAGATGACTTTGGGCTTTTCTACACTTTGGTGACAAAACAGTGAGGCTACGTCTACACTGCAGGCTTTTTGTGCAAGAACAAGTGTTCTTGCACAAAAACTTGTGGAGCGTCCACACTGCACGCACGTTCTTTTGCAAGTAAATTTACAGTAAAGTGTCGGAACAGAGGCCTTCTTGTGCAAGAGTTATTCCTCTCCCTATGAGAATAAGCCGTCTTGTGCAAGAGCTCTTGTGCAAGAAAGCAGTGAAGGAGGAGCAACAGGGGTTTCTTGTGCAAGAGAGCGTCTATACTTCATAGGATGCTCTTGTGCAAAAGCACATGGCAGTGTGGATGCGCTCTTGCACAAGAATTTTTGCTCAAGAACTCTTGTACAAAACAGTTCTTGTGCAAGAAGCCTGCAGTGTAGACGTAGCCTGAGAGCTTTCACATTGCAATGTGACTTTTGTCAGGAAAAAATACCAGTTTTGGTGACAACATTTCTTTTGTCTTTTCCCTCCTTTTAATTGTCGACAAAGAGCCAGTGTGGCTGCTGCTGATTGTTTTTTCCAGAGATCTGGCTTCTGCCAGCATCCCACAATGCCTGGCCTTCTGGCTCTGCTCAGTGTTTTGTGATCTATGCTGCCCCTGCAGTCATGTGCCCCTTCCCTTTGAAGGCTCTGGGAAGTATCTGACAGCCGAGTGAGCTGCTCCATTTGGGGAACAAACAAAGAACAAATCATCGGAGTGCTTTTATTCTGTCCTGCTAGAAACACAGAAGCGGGCAGACTGCTACTGGAGAGACTGCTGAGCTGGTTTGACATTCCTTGGCACAGAGATCTCACAGGACCATTAGGGAATCCCAAGAAGGGCAGGGATAGGCTGCCTTCCCACAACACTGCACTGTGGGATGCTTACCCACATTGCTTTGCTCTATCTGTCATCAATGTGGCCATGAAATGCCAACAATGGAAGCCAGAAAAAATAGTTTGACTAATTTTCACTTTGGGCAATTTTTGCATGTCGGTAGCACTTTTGTTGCCAAACCTTCCCAGTGTAGACACAGCCTTACACAACCCATACAGGGCTCTTGTTTCCTTAGATCTAGGAAGGGAAGCATATTGCTCTGGATTAGAGGAGAAATAGACAGAAATAAACCAAATCTTCAGAAAACCGAAGCTCATGAGCAACTGAAGAGCCCAGAGCAACAGGGAAAAAGCAATTTGGGGAGCTAAGACCCTTTGAAATTGTCGTCCAATAACAGCCTGGGATGTGTTTTGAATGGGAGAGAGAAAGTAAGCCAAAAAGTGATGCTTGTAAATTGGAATCTCATGTTAAAGTGATCCAGTATTAAGTGGGGTGCAAAGGACTTGCAACCTGGGCAGTATGTGCCCTGCTTTGAGAACGGCTAAATCTGCAAACTCAACCAAGAATCTGTGGACCATGCTGGTATAAGCTTTTGCCTTTCTGACTGGATCGAAAGACTGTTCCTTTATATGGTAGCTAATAGTTTTGTTCATGCCGCATGAGACACAATGGAGTTCAGCAAGCTCTCCCATGGCATTTGTCACCCTAGCCATAAAAGGTAGTCAAAACCCAATTATGCCATTCAAGTAAGCAAATGGGGTTTAAAGATGCATCGGGACCAGATGTGCCAAATCAGAAGTTTCTGTTGTTATGCAGTTTTCTAGAAACATTTTAAGAATGCTTCAGGGGATTACACCTGCGTTAATGTTACAGAGGAAATGGTAGGAATTGATCTTTCCCATTTACCTAAACAAATTCTTATTTCTAGGGTTAGGGCCTCTGTTTCCCACCAGAGGAACCTAATCTTCAGACATCTCATCTAGATTACAAAACTTTTCTTCTCCCTCTTCAAAGGTCTATCTGGACTCTTTTCTCTCAGCATGACTACATCTATTAATTGGGGACCTCCAACACTACAATGCTTTGTTAGTATAGGACCACTAGATAAGTCCCATGGGACTGTGACTTTTAGCTGGCCCTAAATTTTCCTGTACATCTACTGGAGGAATATTTGCAAGAAGGTGCAGCGAAACACTGTAGAAATGGCATTGGAAGCCAAATCGCCCTGACTCTCAGTATTCTTTTATACTTCCAACACTCTGGTCATCTGGAGACGTGGGCTGTGCCCACAAAAGTTCACGATACCGTCTACAACTACATGTTTTGTTAGGTTTTTAAAGTGCTACCAGACTATTTGTTTTTTTTAAAGTTTTTCCAGTATTCTTTTATGAGAGGCCTGGGGTCTTTGCTGCCTTATACTTCTCAGTTTGAATTCAAGGAGCCCACAAGGACTCATGCAGATTGAAGCTGCTCAGACTAGTAAGGCATAACATTATTACCATTTCAGACAGAGTTGAAAAATGTATGCTGCAAACAAAAAGCTCACAGAGAAACTGTTGCATACTGTTGTATTTAATATCAATTAATTTAGAATTCACAGTGGCGGAGGTACATCAACTTCTATTTGGGTATGTCTACACTATCCCGCTAGTTCGAACTAGCGGGGGTAATGTAGTCATCCACAGTTGCAAATGAAGCCCGGGATTTGAATTTCCCGGGCTTCATTTGCATGAAGCCGGCCGGCGCCATTTTTAAATGCCGGCTAGTTAGAACCCCGTGCCGCGCGGCTACATGCGGCACGGAGTAGCTAGTTCGGATTAGTTCGTGGAACGAGGTGTACAGCTAGTTCGGATTAGGAAGCCTAATCCGAACTAGCTACTCCGTGCTGCGTGTAGCCGCGCGGCACGGGGTTCGAACTAGCCGGCATTTATAAATGGTGCCGGCCGGCTTCATGCAAATGAAGCCTGGGAAATTCAAATCCTGGGATTCATTTGCAACTGTGGATGACTACATTACCCCCGCTAGTTCGAACTAGCAGGGTAGTGTAGACATACCCTTTATTATTAAAGTTAAGTCTTCTCCTTGGCACTTCTGAATTTAAAGTAATTTGGGATTTGAGAGAAAGAGGAAGACTTTGAAAAATTAAACCTAGACCCTATTACAGGGGTGGGCAATAAAACAGTGGCAGTTTTCCAAATAATCCCCTAGTTCGTGTTCCTTGGGGAGGGGTCGGAGCAGGGGCAGGAAGAGTGAGGGTGGGGATGGAGCAGTGGTGGGACTTGAGGGAAGAGGGAGAGCGGGGGCAAGGTGGAGGCAGGATAGGGGTGAGGCATGTAACAAGTGGGGTTTGCCACAGGCCCACACCTGGAGTACTGAGGGAGGTTTGCTCCAGGGCCTGTACCCTCCCCAGGGGTGGCCCTGAATAGAGTTCACCATAATGCCAGACTGCTTTTGAAAATGTGGCCCTAAACCACTAAAAAGAGGTATTTACCCATCTTTGTGATGTGCCATGGGAAAAGCACTATGTAATTGAAACCTCTTACCAAAAGAGCCACTTTTCTGGTTAATACTGGTTTGTTTGATCTTGTTGTTTTCATTATTTACTGTTGTATTCATTCAGATTGCTAGCACTGTGAAATGGGGTGATTAACCCTGATAAATAGATGCCGCCACTGGCAGGCCTTTCCCACAAAAATGAGAGAAATTGGGCTGCTGAATAGCAAGTACAAAGAGTTATTGTTGAGACAATATTAGATTAAGATAACCCATTATCTTGTATAGTCCCTACCTGTTATTAAATGTTTGTTTAATGGTGACAACAAACTGGGTTCCAAATGAAACACAAAGACCATACAACTGTTTGCTATTATTGTTTGCACTGTGCCCACAAGACACTAATGAGGGTTATGGCAAGTAAGAGTGCCACATATTTACTGGTTTCTTTTGAATCTCATCACTGTTGGCTGTACGTAAAGCTGAAGCCAAAAAGATGGAACAAATAACTACTCCCTTTGTCATGAAAACATTAGACACTCTTGAAGAGGTTATGATTAAAGACAGGACATTTTCTGAAATCATTTGATATCCTACAGCGGCGTTTCACAGTCATCTGTATTTTGTGGGTCATATTCCGCTTTGGTGTGATTTCGGTGCTTCTTTATGATTTAAGAGTCAGTTTCATCTACATACAACTGGGTTGAATTATTAATAACCACACAAAAGATTAATCGGAATCAAAACGGCATTTAATAGGAAGTGAAATGTAAATGCAGTATTGGTGGGATAATATGAAGAGATTATGTACTATTCTGTAGGTTGCTGGATCTTTCCTACTAATATGCTGATTCTAGATTATTTCTTTGTATGTCAGCACTACTGGAGGTTTATATTCTCCAAGCATAGTTTACAGACTAGGGATGTTAAAATAGTGGGTAATTGAATAGTTGAGTAACCCCATGAATGCTTATTGGTTAGTCAACCATTCTATGGTCCACAGGGGCAGGGTTGGCAGCCAGTGTGCTCCTGGCCCCTCTCCTGGGGAGCCCCCTGCCATCCTGTGCTGTTGCCTCTTTTTCAGAGGCAGCTGCGTGGGGTGGCAGACAAGAGCCAGTCTGTGAGGGGAGCCAGTTTAAAAACCAGCTCCCTACGCAGACTGGCTGCCTGCTGCCCCGCACAGCTGCTTCTGATACAGAGGCAACAGTGCAGGGTGGCAGCAGCCCCTGTCCGTGGGGTTCCAAGCTCCCCCTAGACAGAGGCTGCTCCACCTCCCACAGGGGCTGCTGCTAGGAAGCAGCTTTTGCCCGCAGTGGGCTTAGGCTCATCGCGGACAGAAGCTGCTTTGAGGCAGCCTTCCCACACACACACCTCCCGTGCCTCTATCAGTGCAGGGGAAGGCAGTACCACAGAGCTGGTGCTAGAGGGAATTGGCTTTTAAGCTAGTTTCCCCCAGCACTGGCTCCTGCTTCCCCACTTTTTCTGCCACTGGTACAGAGGCTGTAGAGGGGGAAGGCGAATAGTCGACTAGATTAACCGATAACCCTAAATTTATTGGTTCATCATATAGTCAACTACTCCTTTACATCCCTATTACAGGCCACATTTTTCCTAGCTATGTAAGTGGAAAAACATAATAAAAGATAATAATCTGATAAAAATAGATACTACACTTCATCTTAGCCTTGAATAGGCTGGGAATCATTAGTCTTAGAATATTCATTATATAAACCAAGGCTGATTAGCTGATTCTTTTATTTACATGGCAAAAAAATCCCAGATCTATTTTCATCAACCTAGACTGAGAAGAGCATTGATTCACACACACATCTTTGAAAGTTATTTGCTTACCAAGAAGGCATCTAGCAAAGTTGACATTTTAACCACATCATTAGATCAAGATTGTAGAATCTGATTTTATAAAGTAGCAGTGCACAGTTCTGCCACACGGTGGTGCCAAGCTAATTTTAAAAGGCTACTTTAATTTTGTTTTCAATATCATAGCAAGTTTCCACCTGTTGAAAGCATAAGAGGAAAGGTGGAGAAAGCTATTATGTGAAGGCTGGTCTAGAATTGATTTTAACAAATAGAGAGGAACTGGGTTGAGAATTTGAAAGTAGGAGGCAGCTTAGGTGAAAATGATCATGAAATGACAGAGTGAATGACTCTAAGGAATGGTAGAAGGGAGAACAGCAAAATAAAGACAATGGATTTCAGGAAGGCAGATTTTAGTAAACTCAGGGAGCTGGTAGGTAAGGTCCCATGGGAAGCAAGACTAAGAGGAAAAACAGTTGAAGACAATGGGCAATTTTTCAAAGGGACATTATTAAAGGCACAAGAGCGCACCATTCCACTGCACAGAAAAGACAGAAGTATGGCAAGAGACTACCCTGGTTTAATTAGGAGATCTTGAATGATCTAAAAATAAAAAGTCCTAAGAAAGTGGACACTAGGTCAAAGCAAAAAGGATGAAGATAAACAAATACAACATGTATGTAGGGGTAAAATTAGAAAGGCAAAGGCACAAAACGAGCTGAGGATGTTAAATTTAGATTAATCAACTAATCAAATACAAATGCCTTGTACATTTCAGAAGCAAAGCATGCATGGGAAGCACAGGGCCAGCAGGGGGACTCAAGCAATCCCCCTCTGGCTCCGTGCTCCCTACTTTTGAAATTTATATTTCAAAAGCAGGAAGTGTGGGGCCAGCGGGGGATTGCTCGAGTCCCCTGCTTGCCTCCTACTTTTGCAGTGCTTCTGCTTTTGAAATGTAGCAAGAGCCCTGCTCTTGCTACATTTCAATGGCAGAAGCATTGCCAGTTCCGGTATCAGCTTTCCACCTGCCTAACCATTATCAGCATTCTACAGGCATCACGATCAAAGACTTATAAAGGGATGTGAAGGGGAACAGGGTTGTGGTTTCAAACATTGTTGAGTAGGTTGTTCGCTTCATAAAGAACACATTGGGAGAATGCACGAAGGTGATATGGGAGAAGTGGTCTAGCACATGATCGTAGCTGGAATAGCTGAAGGATAAACGGAACAGGTAACAACAGGGTAACAAACCTTGCGAATGGGGGGAAGCAGATGATGTGGTACATCTTGATTTTAGTGAGGCTTTAGAGACTGACTAACTCATAAACAAAGTGGGAAATGCAACCGAGATGGAGCTACTATGAGGCAGGTGTATAACTGGTTAGATAACCAGTAATTCACAGACACGCTGCAAAGGCATGTTGAATGCGGTTCTGCAGGGATCAGTTTGGGGCCTGGTTCTGTTCAATATCTTTGTCAACAATTTAGATTATGGCATAGAGAGTACACTTATACCAAGCTGGGAGGGGTTGCAAGTGCTTTGGAGGATAGGATTAAAATTCAATGATCTGGACAAATTGGAGAAATTGTCTGAAGTAAATAAAGGATGAAACTCAATAAGGACAAATGCAAGTACTCCACTGAGGAAGGAACAGTCAGTTGCGCACATACAAAATGGGAAATTATGCCCTAAGGAGTACTGCAGAAAAGAATACAGGGGTCACAGTAGATCACAAGCTTTGGGCAGGTGTACACTAGCGGGCGATATTGGCCTAAGGTACACAACTCCAGCTATGTGAATAGCGTAACTGGAGTCAACATATCTTAGACTGAGTTGATGTGGGGCCTCCCATCGGCTCTCCAGTGGAGTACTAGAGTCGACAAGAGAGCAATCAGCGGTCGACTTAGTGGGTCTTTACTCGACCCGCTAGCTCACCCTGTTAGGTATCAATCACCACAGCACCGATCTCCCCATAAGTGTTGAGCTGCCCTTAATAACAGTGTAGCACTGTTGCAAGAAAAGCAAACATAATTCTAGAATGTATTATCAGGGTGTTTTAAGCAAGACACAAATTGTAATTCTTCCACTCTGCTCTGTGCTGATTAAGCATCCGCTGGAATATCGTGTCAAGTTCTGAGTGCCACATTTCAGGGAAGATGTGAGCAAATTGGAAAAAGTCCAGCAAAGAACTACATAAATGATTAAAGGTATAAACACATGAGGGGCGAAAAAATCAAACATTGGGTTTGTTTAGTCTGGAGAAAACAGAGGGGGGATATCATTACAGCTTTCAAGTACGTAAAATGAGGAGGTAGGAGAAAAATCGTTCTCATTATCCTCTGAGAATAGGACAAGAAGCAGTGGGCTTAAATTGCATTAGAGTGATTTAGAGAAAACTTCCTGTTAGCTACTTAGACACAGGAATAAATTACCTAAGGAGGTTGTGGAATCTCCATCAATGAAGGTTTTAAAGACCAGCTTATACAATCACCTGTCAGGGCTGGTATAGATCAGAGATCTTTGGAGCTTGCCTCCTAGGCTACGTCTAGACTGCAAGCCTCTTTTGAAAGAGGCTTTTTCGAAAGATACTTTCGAAAAAGCCTCTTTCGAAAAAGAGAGTCTAGACGGCAATCAGTACTTTCGAAAAAGCAAGCTGCTTTTTTGAAAGAAAGCACCCAGGCAGTCTGGATGCTCTCTTTTGAAAAAGCCCTGTTTGCATTCAAGAACGCCTTTTATCGAAAGAGCACTTTCAAAAAAAGGCGTTCTTCCTCGTGAAATGAGGTTTTCCGCCGTTGAAAGAAAAGCTGCGTTCTTTCAATTTAATTTCGAAAGAACATGGCTGTAGTCTAGACGCAGGAGAAGTTTTTTCGAAAAAAGGCGACTTTTTTCGAAAAAACCCTTGAGTCTGGACACAGCCCATGGGAGCTTCTTCCCGATGTGCAATGAGAAAAGCAAGTATGGTAGGCAACTAGCTTGGCTTAACAATGAAATCCTTGGCGAGCTTAAACATAAAAAGGAAGCTTACAAGAAGTGGATGACTAGGGAAGAGAATAATTCTATTGCTCAAGCATGCGGGGAGTGGAGGGGGGGTAATTGGAAAGGCAAAAATGCAATTGGAATTGCAGCTAGCAAGAGATGTGAAGAGTAACGAGAAAAGTTTCTACAGGCAGGTTAGCAATAAGAGGGTGGTCAGGGAAGGAGTGGGACCCTTACTGGATCAGGGAGGTAACCTAGGCTATGTCTACACTAGCCCCCTAGTCTGAACTAGGGGGCTAGTGTAGACATACCCCTAGTGACAGATGTGAAAAAAGCTGAAATACTCAATGCTTTTTTTTTTTGTCTCTGTCTTCACAGAAAAGGTCAGCTCTGAGACTACTACGCTAGGCAACATAGTGTGGGAAAGAGTTGGACAGCCCTTGGTGGAGAAAGAACAGGTTAAGAACTATTTAGGAAAAGTTGGACATGCACAGATCCATGGGGCAAAACCTAACGCAGCCAAGGGTGTTGTGGGAGTTGGCTGATGTGATTGTAGAGTCATTGGCCATCATTTCTGAAAACTCGTGCAGATTGGGGGACAGTCCCAGATTACTGGAAAAAGGCAAATGTAGTGCCCATCTTCAAAAAAGGGAAGAATCCAGGGAACTACAGACCAAACAGCTTCACCTCAGTCCCTTGAAAAGTCATGCAGGGGATCCTCAAGGAACCCATTTTGGAGTACTTGAAAGAGAGGAAAGTGATTAACATGGATTCATTAAGGGCAAGTCATGTCTGACCAACCTGACTGCCTTCTATGTTGAGGTAACTGGCTCTGTGGACATGTAGAAGGCAATGGACATGATATACCTTGACTTCAGCAAAGCTTTTGGTATGGTCTCCCTCAGTATTCTTCCCAGCAAGTTAAGGAAGTGTGGATTGGATAAACATACTGTAAAGTGGATAGAAAGCTGGCTAGATTGTTGGGCTCAATGGGTAGTGATCAATGGCTCGATGTCTGGTTGGTGGTTGGTATCAAGCGAAGTGCCCCAAGGGTCAGTTCTAGGGCCAGTTTTGTTCAACATCTTTATTAATGACCTGCATGAGAGAATGGATTGCACCCTCAGCAAGTTTGCAGATGACACTAAGCCAGGAAGAGAGGCCAATATGTTGGAGGGCAGGGATAGGGTCCAGAGTGACCTAAACAAATTGGAGGATTGGGCCAAAAGAAATCCGATGAGGTTCAGCAAGAACAAATGCAGAGTCCTGCACATGGGATGGAAGAATCCCAAGCACTGTGACAGGCTGGAAACTGACTGGCTAAGTAGCAGCTCAGCAGAAAAGGATTACAGGGGATGAGAAGCTGGATATGAGTCATCAGTGTGCCCTCCTAGCCAAGAAGGCTAATAGCATATTAGGATGCATTAGTAGGAACATTGCCAGCAGATTTAGAGAAGTGATTATTCCCCTTTATTTGGCACTGGTGAGGCTATATCTGGAGTATTATGTCCAATTCTGGGACCCCCATTATAGAAAGGATGTGGACACATTGGAGAAAGTCCAGTGAAGGGCAACCAAAATGATTAGGGGGCTGGAGTACATGACTTATTAGTAGAGGATGAGGGATTTGGGCTTATTAAATCTACAGAAGAGAAGACTGAGGAGGGATTTGATAGCAGCCTTCAGCTTTCTGAAGGGAGGTTCCAAAGCGGATGGACAGAGGCTGTTTTCAATAGTGACAGATGACAGAACAAGAAGTAATGGTATCAAGTTGCAGTGGGGAGATCTAAGTTGGATATTAGGAAAACTATTTTACTAGGAGGGTGATGAAGAACTGGAACGGTAGAATCTCCATCCCTAGAGGTTTTTACGTTCCAGTTTGACAAAGCCCTGGCTGGGATGATTTAGTTGTAGTTGGTCTGGCTTTCGGCAGGAGGGCTGGACTCAATGACCAGCCATGTAGTACTGTAAGGGTATGTCTACACTAGCTCGTTAATTTGAGCTAGGTAGGCAAATGAGGTGACCAGAGTTGCAAATGAAGCCCGGGAAATAAATATCCTGGGCTTTATTTGCATGTTCCCGTCCGGTCGCCATTTTGAAATTTCACTAGCATGAACTCACTGCCGTGTGTATTTAAATCCTGGGCTTCATTTGCAACTCCGATCGCCTCATTTGCCTACCTAGCTCTAATTAATGAGCTAGTGTAGACATACCCTAAGTGCTTAACTGTTTCCCTGTATTGCACAATGTGAGCATGTGGAATGAGGCTCAGGGCAAGGGTACGGTTGGGGTGGGGATGTGGAAGGATGAGGGCTCTGGCTGGGGGTGAATGCTGTGGGACAGAGGCTAGGGATGAACAGTTTGGGGTATGGAAGTTGCTTGGGCAGAGAGATGAGGTGAAGGTTGCAGGGTGTGGCCAGGATGCTTCCCACAGTGTCTGAGTAGCCGCTCTGCACACATGAAAACAGATGCACCCCTCCCATCTGCACACCCTGGAAACTTTAAAAATCCATTTTCTGGGTTGCTGTATCGGTGCTAGTCCTCATGGGAGCTAGGGGTGGGCATCACTCAAAATGCTCCACGGCTTGGAGCAATGCTGAGCTTTTGGATTTTATCGGTGTGGGGGGTGAAGTATCGGTGCAATCACAGCTGTGAGTAACCCATTTGGACCTGGGCTGCGTACAGCCACATTTCACAAGCTCTGTGTGATATGAGTGAGACACCCTACAATGCAGAGCCAAGATAAAGGAACTCCAGCAGGTGCACAACAAGGTGAAGGAGGCAAAGAGTCAGTTTGGTGCTGCACCCCAAACATGACATTTCTATAAAGAACTGGACACGATGCTGCACACAGGTGGGAGGTGCAGGAAGATGTCTTGCTGGCCATGTAGGGCACAAGGTGGCTACATTGTGTCCAGGGACTGGGGAAAGGAGATGGTCAGTGGGAGGAGGAGCGGCGGCTAAGTGTGGAAAGGAGACAGGAAGACAGCATGAGTTTCTCTCCCTCAAAGTGGAGATGAGGAGGAGGGGTCAGAGTGTCCTGGGGATGACTGGGCTAGATAACGGGCCAGATTCAGCCCACTCTGGCCCCTAGAAACTTTTCCTGGGATGTGGCATTGAAAGGCCAAAATACAGTTTGATGCCATGCTCCTATATAGCCTCTGGCATAGGGGTGTTCTGCAGGCAAGAAAATGAGTGGGAGTGGTCACATGCAGGGAATGGCTAGATTAGCCCATACATTATGGTTAGTCTGGTCTAAATTAGAGCAACTCTGGGGTTGCTCTAAATTATGACAGGGACCTCTAGAGCAGTTAGCATTATGGAGGCATGAAACAGTAGCTGTGTCTGTGGTATGTGACTCCTGGAAGAGACAGCATAGATTCTGGTCTGCTACAGTGATATACCCTGAAAGGCACCATAGACATAGATAGACACAGATTCGGTAGAATGAAAAGGAACAAAAGTCTTTATCTGCCCCACATACAGTTTGTACCATCTGACCCAGCCAGACTATATTGCTAGAGAAAATTCTAACATCTCTCCAGAGATATGTTGCCTGCCCCCATAAAACAGATCTGCAGTGGTGTGTCCTAAATCCATGAACCTATTGTGATCTCTTGCTCCCTGATGTCTTTGAAACACAGAAATAAAGAGTACTGTATTAAATGGCAGACACAAGAACAGGACCCCATGTTTCATCCTGTTCCACACAGAATTAGGTTGATAGGACAAACTGGCTTTTGATTTATGTTTCAGTTCAATTCACTTTGATATTTCTTTCCATTTTTTAAATAAATTTGGTATTCATTGAATTTTGTTTACATGTTCAGCATACAAGTACAGACCTGATTTGCTCAGAGTTTTTCCATTTTTTGTTGATGTGCCTTTCTTTCTCCTTATCTCACTCTGTTGATAACATAAAATAAATTGCAGCAATTATTCCCATGCCAGGCTGTATTTATAGACGTACTTGATTCTTTGTCAGCGCAGTTGTGGATTACCTATCTGATCCATGGAGATTTTGAGTTAGGCTAACTGTGGAAATCAGTTGGGTATTTGCATTTACATTTGCAAGCGGAGAATATGTGTAAAGGGCTTACATGGCTTCATCCATCATTGTTAAGATATTTGTTTTGCAAAGTAGACATCATTTGCATTGCTTCTCCCGGTGTAAATAACCAAGTCCAGAATGATTTTGAACAAGGTTACAAGATGTGTTACCTCTCATTCAGGAATACAAAGGCCAAAACAAAACAATCTCATATCCAAGAGCCTCCAAAAGGGTCATGAATGTGTGCTATGTTTTTAAAAGCTTTTAGCTGTGGTTTTCTTGGTGAGGGAGGTCCTGCATCTGAGGAATTCTGTAGATAAAGGATGAAATCCTGGCTCCACCGAAATCAGTGACAAAACTCGCAATGACAGCAACAGAGCCAGGATTTCACCAAAGACCTCTAGCATTCTTCCAGATGAGGAAAGGGGGAAACAGGGAAGGGGGCTGCTGCCCCAGAGCCAGATGATTTGAAAGGACCAGAGGCTCCTGGCTGCTGTTATCTTGGCAGCAGAAGTGGCTGTAGTCCTGGGCCCTTTAAATGGCCACCAGTGTGGTGGCATGCACCCTGTAGCCCCAGCCCTGCCACTTCTGCTTGAAACTCCCCCCGCCCCCCACTCTAGAGGGCTTGGAGATGGCTCCCCTTAGCACCCGGCGAAGATTCTCATCAGCCCCACCAGTATTGCAATGAAATAAATTATTGCATAATTCAGCTACAGGTTTGAAACCCTAACGTTATTTAAAAGTGAAGTAATTTTGTTATTAGTATGGTTCCGCTCTCAGAATCTGAGAGCTCTATAAACATCAATGAAGGTATAACAACCCTGGGAAGGCAGGGCACTGTTAGACTCATGTAGAGAGCCAGTGTGCTACGCCCACTGCCAATCATGCTGGTCAATACCGTTTCTTTGTTTCCTTTTACTCCCCAGTTGGTATGCCTGTATTTATCCGTTGTCTCTTGGCTCACTCCTAGATTGTAAGCCTGTTGCTGCAGGGTCCGTCTTTTTGTTTTGAGTTTGTACAGTGCGTAGCACGATGGGGGCCTGGTCCACTATAATCACACAATAAATAAATAATACCGAACGTCACACATGAAGGCTATGAAAGCCTGGAGCTGAACCCACCTCTTGAGTTCCAGGCTAAGTCTGCTCTTCCAATGAATCACTTGACTCTCTTCTATGGAAAAAACAAAGCTTTTGGGAAGGCTGTAGAGTCAGTGTTACTCAATGGCAGCCCCAATGGGTTGTCCTAGCAGAATGCCTGTTCCTCAAGTCCTGCTACCTGCAGCGGGCTCTTGTGCATTTTCAAAGATTGAAATGCCTCATGGAACTTGAGGCCCTGCTAGTGTGGGACTCCTCGCTGGCCCCAGGCTCCATGCAATGTTTCAATCTTTTAAATGCACAAGAGCTCCTGCTGGGGCTCTTGTACATTTCAATGGTGGAACACCACTGCTGCACCCCCACAGAGCTGGAGCTGGGGGGAACTGGTTTTTAAGCTGGCTCTCCCCAACACCTCCTCCTTCTGATGGAGGCAGCAAGGGAGGGGGTGGGAGGAAATGACTAGTTGACTAGTGTGTTGACTATCTGATAAGCTTTTGCTTATCGGATAGTCAACTATTCGATTAGTTGCTTACATCCCTGATCCTGGATTTAGCTTATTCCCCACCACTCCAGGTGGCAGGTTTGCTTCCTAAATTGACCAAAATGGGATAGTGTCCATGTCCTCATTCCATTTTCAATTGAGAAGATTCTTCCCATTCTGAATCCTTGGAGATTTTATGCTCCAGAATTGTTTCCTGTTCCATTTATAGTTCTGCCCTAACCCATGCAGCAGAGTGAAATCGAATTACATGTCGTTCTTTGTTATTTTTTCTCTATGTGCATTTTCTTGCTATTCTAAGAAGACATATGCTCAGGAGAATGAAGGTCCAGTGAGAGACTTATGGCTTTCTTCCTCCGGATGCAGCCCTGTTGAACATCCTATGGTTAGGCATATAAAACTGGACAGGCATTAGCGATGACAAAGCTAAATATTTGTACGTCACTTTTAAAGTATCACTTCCTCCCCACACGTTGAAGACTAAAAATGACTGAGTGTTTGTGCTGCTGTGTTAGTGAAGTTCCTCTCTTCAGTGGCACACCATGTGAGGATCAGTCATGTGAAAGGCCAAGTGAAAAAGAAAAGATAACAATACAAATGAATCCTGCTTCCCCCTTCAACCACCAGCATGCTGCCCAACAACAACAAAAAATCTCTTTCAGAGTTTCATGTCCTTTTTTAAAAATCGACAGCTAGTGTGCATGCTTGCTGTACAATATGGCTGTGCTATAGCATCCTGCAAGAAGCTGCATTAAACAGTTGGTGAGTGATACCGTGTACAGTTTAAATGTGCTGCACTGCCATAAGTCGGTAGGGATTCACCCAAGCAAGAGGTTGGTGGATGTATGCAGTGAAGTCTGTCCCTTACAAATGAGAAAATGAGCCAGTGCATTCCACTGTTTAGCCATGCCCCTCCTTGACCTGTGTCTTGAACGTTGGAGTGGAGTGGTTTGGCTTATTGAGTGTAGACTGCAGAAGTCAGTATAACTCAATATTGAATCAACCGATAGATTTTTACCGTTGCTACACAGCACAGCCTAATGACTATATGCAGGACCAGAGGAACAAAACTATAAAGGCTAACAAACAATATGCACCCACAAGAATCCATATGCTATAAAAAATGTAGAGATCTTAGATATGAATTTAATAGCAAAGCAGCATGTAATCTGATCTTTAAGAGGACTCAATTATTAATTATTATTATTAATTTTATTTTTGTATTCCAGTAACATCTCTAGTCAGCTGCTGAATTCAGGGTCCCATTGTACTAATCACTGTACACAGAGATGCTGAGAGATCAACCGTATTCCCAAAGCACTTACAAGACTAAAGAAACAAGTCAAAGTATGGGGGAAAAGAAGTACCATTAACCCCATTTTAGAGATAGGGAATTCATGCTTGGTGACATTAAGTTACTAGATCAAGTTCATGCATTAAGTCCCTGACAAAGCTGAACCCACATCTCTTATGTCCAGTTCCTTACTTGCAAGAGCATTCCTTCCTTTGAAATCCAAAATCTTTAATTTAAAATAATTTTTTATGATTGTGGAAAAGAAAATAAATCAATCTCTTGCCAGTGGTCTTTGGCCATACCAACTCAGATGTTCAGAAAGGGTGCATCTACACTGTACCCTAAACTCAAAATAATTGTACTATACAAATTGCGTATCTTATTTTGATTTTATTTTGAGATAATTTCAAAATAAGCTTGGTGCATCTATACAGCACCAAATTTCAAAATAAAGCACTATTTCAAGCTATCCCTTATTCCTGGTGCAACAAGGTTTACCGGGATGACGAAATAGCCCGCCCGTTATTTTGAAAAATGCTTCGAAATAACGGGTGGCTTGTGTCGACGTGGGGGAGCTATTTTGGGATACCTCTGGACCCTTTAAAAACTGTGTCCCCTGAGCAGTCTTCCAGCAGGAGCTAAGCCGCCCCAGGAAAATGCCAGTGAAGTCTCTTCTGAAAACAGGTCATGGTAAGCCATCTGCACACAATACAAGCCCTGTGCGTACAACCCTGCAAGTGTGCGTATATCCACTTTATAGCCACACGTATCCGCACCTGCAGATGTCAATGTGGATCTCCACCGCTCATTTTTGCAGATACAGATGCGGACACATATTTTGTATCTGCGCTGAATGCCACCTGGGAGAGTTATACCTGGGGTGCAGCACTGAAAAAAAGAGTTAAAATATTCAGGGACTCCCTAATTAACTATTCACAGGAATCTCCCTGGGGGACAGTATTTATTCTCTCCCTCCCCCCCAAGGCAACAGCTGACAGCAGCACTGGCTGTGTATATTTACACAAGGACTGAACCCAACACCACCAGTCTTTCCAGAGTCCAGGCGGGGTCCCTACAGGGTGTGTCTAAACTACATGGCTCCGTTGAGGGAGCCATGTAGATTTGTTTGTTCGGAAAAGGGAAATGAAGGCAAAGGGAAATGAAGCCCCCATTTAAATAATCCGGGCTTCATTTAAATTTAAATGGCTGCCAGGCTGAGCCCACGAACAGCTGATCAGCTGTTTGTCGGCTGAGCGGGCTAGTCTGGACTCCCCTGCCGACATGAAAGCCCTTTATCGACCTCCCTGGTAAACCTCATCCTAGGAGGCATAATGGGGAGGTGATAAAGGGCTTTCATGTGGGCCCGGGAGCATCCAGCTCAGCTGACAAACAGCTGATCAGCTGTTTGTCTGCTCAGCTGAAGCCGCGATTATTTAAATCGGGGCTTCATTTCCCTTTGATCAGCCTAATCTACATGGCTCCATGGAAGGAGCCATGTCGTTTAGACACAGGTGTCCGCGTTTGAGTGGCGCAACAGAGCTCGACTGCAGCGACCACCGCGAAGTTGCCCCCAATGAACACACCCGCAAAGTAACAGCTGCCCTCCAGGTCGGAGCCTAGAACCTCTGCCCCGAGGAGCAGGCGCTGCGGCAGCCAGCCCGGGCAGCGTTCATGGCCCGGGCTGCGGTAAAGCAGCGGAGGAGGCTGCTCTGCCCACGCTGCTTTCTTCTCTTCGCTGCCCCAGCCCCCGCCGCCAAGCAGCCCAGCCCAGCCCACGAAGCGGGCCGAGGGCGTAACCGGCAGTGGCTTCCCCCCAGGCGCAGCAGCGGCCAACGAGTGGGTGGGAGCCGGGGGCGAGGCCAAGCCCAGGCGCCCACCAGCCATGGCAGCGGAGGGCCAGGCGATCAGGTCAGGGCTTCTCCACTTCGGGGCTGCGCGGCGACCCTCGAGGGGCTGCAGCCGCCTGCGCGCCTTTCGCTTTCGGTTCTGTTCTGTTCCCGGGGCCTCTGCCTGCCCTCGCGCGGGGCCGCGGTGGGAGAGACAGCGCGGGGCTGGGGCGAGGGAGGCGGCGATCCGGGATGCTCCGCTGTGTTCCCTCCAGCCAAGCGCTCTGCGCCGGTACCCCCCAGATACAGCCCATGGGCGGAGGCCTGACCCACAGACCGGGCGCTCGCTTCCTGCAGGTCCCTCTCCTGGGAAAGCCTTGGCCCGTGCGCCCGTAGCCCAGCCCCGTGTGGCCCTCGGGCTTTGGCGTCACCGTGGGGGAGGAAATGGGGCTCAGGGTTGTAGCTGCAGAGTGGGGGGGTCAGCAGAGCTCCCGCCAACGGATGTGGGGCCGGATCCAGGCCTGGTGTGAATCTCTGTGTGGCTCCATTGAAGTCAATGACTTACACCAGCAACAGGTTCTGGTATTTCTGCCCCTCCCTGTTAGCAAGGTCTGTGCTGTGTGTGTCCTAGTGTTTTAGCTGGTTGGGTTAAAGCCATGGTGTTCAAAATGCTAGCCGCATGTGGCTAGTTCACTATAACAGCACAGAAGCTACTGCTTCAGCACTGGTTAGATAGACCCTGTGGGATTAAAGCATTGGGCTGTGAATTTTCCTTTGAATGCATGGAGGTGGATCTAATCCAAGAGTGAGTTCTGGGTCTGTGGCAGGTCTCAGAAATAGCTCTGTCTCCTGCATACTTGTGTTTCACTCTGAAGGCTGAGACCGTTCTGTCATTCTAGTGGGATGTGGCTGTCCTAGGAGGACATGGGAACCACCTAACAACAGACACATTCCAGGTGCTGATCTTATTTCTCTGCCATCCAGGGACTAGATGGTTCAATGAAAGTGATGCAGTGCTATGGGCTGTGTTCAGTATATGTAACCACTGAGCTAAGACTTGTTGCTTTTCACGTGTTGGCCATGAAACTGTAGTGTGTTAATAACATGGTATTTGGCCCCTCGTTTTGCTTATGTTAAAGGCAGTTTTCCTTGTGCTAAGTTTCTAATACAGTATAACGATTTTTAAATGGATCCTTCAAACAGTGAGGCACAGTGATTCTATAAACAACTGTTATGAAGACACAGATTTAGTGGAACTTTCCAGTGTAGATCAAAATTTTCAGAGTTTACATCTCCATAACCCCGTGTTAAAATGGAAATGCCAATGAAGACTTTCAAGATGTGGAGCGTCTTAAGTGGTTACCTGAGCAAGGCTAAGTTCTTTGATGAGAGTTCTGATCTAGAAAGCATGGGATATTAAGTGGTATCATAATGGCCTTTCAGAATGTGGATAGGAGTATCTTTCAATCAGAGAGTCTTGTAACTGAGGTTCAAAAGTCAGCTAAATAAAATTATAGCTTGGCATATGAAATGCAAAGCTCACCGTTCGTTCCCCTGTACAAATTATAAAACATATTCTAGACTGGTACGTCCAGGGTTCTTTAAAAGGGGAAAAAAATTTCCCTCTCAACTAGGCACAGTGGCTGAGATTTACAAAAGTCAATGCCTAAATTAGTAAGTCAAATCTGATGTAGGTAACTAAATAAGTGGCCTGATCTTCAAAAATGCTCAGCTTCAAGCATATGAATGCTTCTATAAGTTCCAAAGACTTCAGAAAATGTCTTACGAGCAAAAAGATTCTTGAGCTCTCTCTACATATGCCCTTCTGCATTACTCCAGTTCTCCTTTTCCTGCCTGTCTTTGCTTCCCCATTTGCCATCTTTGAACATGTTTATTCCTAACCACTCAAATTGTCTGTTTTCTTTTGCTTTTTTTTTATTAGAGGTCCCAGAGAGAGTTATGGAGCTGTTGATCAGATGCCTTATGCCCCTCCTGAAGGATCTTTTGGTATGAAAACCCTAGTAATCAATGACTTTTATGATACTAATGTTTGAAAAATAGCACATGTCCATTGTTTTCTGTCTGTAGAGTTCAGAAATGTCTGTGTCTGCCTGTGAGTCTGTTGGTTCAAGAGCTCCACAAAAACGATAAGAGCTAGAACCACCAAATTTGGCTTGCATCTTCCTCTTACCCTTAGGGTTTAGTTGTGCCAGGACAATGAGATGTGTGTGGAATATGATTGTTTCTCATAAAATGGAGAGGGAGGGGTCTGATAGGAGAAATAGCTATACTGTGGAATGACCACAGGGAGGCAGCAAGCGCTGCAGTGAGAAGCCATTGGCCGGCAGCAGCCAACACCTTGGTCTGCCCTGGGGAGCAGCTGCTGGCTGCTATGCAGTCCCCACCCCCAGGCCCAGACTGCGCCAGCAGGAGGCATATGCAGTTCCCACTCTGAGCCACCCCAAAGCCAGCAGGCAGGGTGTGCGACCCCACCTCTGCCCTGGGTCGAACCTGTTCAACGCTGAGTAAGTGCTCTAGTAAACTATATACTGTCCGCTATATACATTGGAGTCAGATCCTCAACTGGCATGTGTAAAGCATTGTCGCTCCTCTGCAGTCAGTGAGGCTCCACCAGCTTATTTCAGCAGAGGAGTTGGTCACTGTTATTTATATACTCCCTAAAGCAGAAGTTCACAATCTTTTCCTTTGAATCCCCCCATTCCTCACATGGTATAAAAACTCCATGACCCAGCTGTGCCACAACAACTAGTTTTCTGCATATAAAAGATAAGATTGGCCTTATGGCAAAACTTCCAGGCGTATCTCAAACACTTACTTGATTAAAAATGGGGTCTGATTCTCTTCTCACGTCAGGTTTGTAATAGCGTAGCTGTGATAAGAACAGCTTGGTCAGACCAGTGGACCATCTAGTCCACTATCCTGTTTTCTGACACTGGCCAATGCCAGGTGCTTTCAAGGGAATGAATAGAACAGGTAATCATCATGTGGTCCATCCCCTGTCACCTCTTCCCAGCTTCTGGCAAATAGAAGCTAGGGACACTTCAGAGCTTGCTTTTGTATCACTGCCCATCCTGCCTAACTGCATTGATGGACCTATCCACTATGAATTTATCTAGTTCTTTTTTAAACCCTGTTATAGTCTTGGCCTTCACAACATCTTTTAGCAAAAAGTTCCATAGGTTGACTATGCTTTGTGTGAAGAAATATTTCCTTTTGATTGTTTTAAACCTGCTGCCTATTAATTTCATTTGGTGAGCCCTCACTCTTGTATTATAAGGAGTAAATCACCCTTTCTTATTTACGTACTGCACACCAGTTATGATTTTGTAGATCTCCATTGTATCCTGCTCCCCTGCCCATCATCGCTTTTCCAAGCTGAAAAGTCCTGGTCTTATTAATTTCCTCATATAGAAAAGCTTCCATACCCCTGATTATTTTTGTTGCCCCTTGTATCTGATGTGACTGGGAGGAGCATAAGGCCCAATACAAAGCACTTGACACCCAGGACCCTCATTGGCTCATTGAAAGTTTGAGTGAGAACAACTTTCTATTGCTAAATCCTTTATACTGTAGGTGCTATTGTTCCTGATCACACGCCCAGTGGAGAAGAACCATCTGCTCCCCCTGCTTATGCCATAGATGATGTCTCTGGCTATGAAGGCACAGCTCTGGGAGATGATGGTGAGCACAGAAACCCACAGGCTATTCTTTTTACTGTACCAGTTGATTGACAGTGTTTTCCATATTCCTGAAACTAATCTTATCTGTGGCATTAGCATTTGAACAGGACATCAGGAAGATAATTATATATAATACTGAAAAATAATATTTTTCCCAAGTGCTGGGGGTGGGGAAGAGATTTTACTGAGATCAACAACTTCCAAGAGTTGCAAATGACTCGCACCTATCCCTCAGCCCCCTATCTTCGCGGTGCCACACATTTGCCTCTCTGACACTGATGAATCACCCAGTAAAAGTACTAGGGTCGTTAAAAAATGTTTAATACAGTAACTGTGTAATCGCTAAAAATCTTAGTGGTTACATGGTTTCCCACACTGCAGGCTCTGCAGTATAAAGTTTAGTAAGATGAGCTTTATACAGTGAAGCTTCACCAGGAGCAGGGCTGCCAGCTCCTACCGGCCCGGTTCCAGTGGAGCCGGCAGTCCTTGCCTGCCTGGCTCCTGGGGATGAGGTTTTGCTGGCTTGCTGCAATGAAGCCGTCTTCCTGGGGGCCGGTGGAGTTTAACTGATACTGTTAACTGATAAATTAAATGGTTAGTTGGTTAAACTCCTAACATCTCTAAAGTGTACCCATGAATTTTCTCCCTCCCGCCCCCCCGCTCCCCGCCAAAGGATCAGTTTTCCTCTGATATTTTGACTGTCCCCTGTGCTAGTCAGATGCCGTTCTTTCAATCAAGATAGAAAGCTGTGTGATTTTGGGAGGGGTGGGCTTATTTCAAAAGCAGACAGGAGTTGAAGGAGAAGTTTGTCTGGCTCTCCATACCTGTACGAAACCAACCTTTTTGTTTCTGACAGGAGGAAAAGATTTACCTCCTCCCTCCAATCTGGTGACTGATCGTGGAGGTGGGCAGCACCCGCCAGCCCAAACACATTGGAAGTAAGATGTGTTTTCAAATGTTATGATGATGGCTGAGAGTTACCTTGCATCCTTTGCAAACTAAGCACAATCAGTACCGCTCATGAGAGTATGGCAGCCAGCTGGCATGCTGCTTATAGGAGAGGGAATAATTTTTGACCAGTGACACGGGGTCAAATACTGCTCTTATTAGTACTGCTACGGTAGTTTTAGAGCCTCCACATTTTCAGCTCTCCCAGTTAGCATGTGAGTGCCTTCTAGGGATGCAAGTGAATAGTCGACTAACCGATAAGCCTAGGCTTATTGGTTAGTTGAGTCGACTACTCGTATTCCCCCGAGGGAAGTAGGAGCCGGTGCTGAGCAAGCCCGGCTTAGTCCAAGCTTGTGCAGGGTTCGGGACCTACCCCCACTGCGGCTCTGCAGTTTAAATATAGTAGGAGAAGGGCTGCCTGCCCGGCTGGCTCTTACTATATTTAAACTGTAGAGCCAAAATGGGGGTTAACTTCCCTTATCGACTAATTGTGTAGTTGATAAAATTGTCATCAACTACACTGTTAGCTTATTCTCTGCCTCTTTACATCCCTAGTACCTACACATCAAAATAGGTGTGCACAAAGCCATGATCAGCATATGTTGCTGAATAGATAAGCATGCATTTAGCCATTGGTGAACAAATTCAGGGATTTAACATGCACATGTCTGAGGTGCACAATAGGCATATATTTGTGCATTCTGTAATACAAGCGGACCTGGTGGTTGAAAACCAGGTAGCAGTGCCCCTGGGATACTGACAGGACCTCACTCTAAACACCTCTCATCCTAAACTACCTCTCTGCTTTGGAGATCATGCGTTACCCTGGTTGGGATTTGAACTAACTCTTCTTATTTTGAAATAACAAGTGGAACGTCTATACTACCAAGCTTGTTGTTTTGAAATAAGGGTCTGGTTATTTTGAAATAACGCCTGCTTCAATGAAGAATAATGCTTAATTCAAAATAGTTATTTTGGGAGTTATTATTTTGAAATAATTTCCTAGTGTAGACATGCCCTAGAAGAGTCTAGCTTTTTCTATACCTGATGCTCGTTGGACTAGGTCATCTTATCCAGCACTTTTCTGTCAGTGCAGTGGCGTGCTGTGTAAATTAGGCAGAGGTGGGGACAGGTAGATGTTTAGTGCGTGGGGAAATCACTCTGAAAATTGAAAACCAATTTCAAACCAGTCCGCTCTTTCTTATCTCTTTTTATAGCATTCCTTCTATTTCAGAAGATGAAGCCAAAGAAGCTCTGATGCAGTACGCAGCCAGGAATTGCTGCTACAGCTCTGCTCCTGTCAAGGAAATGGTGTTTCGGAATCTGCAGCCATTCAACACCTACAGAGTATGTCCAGTTTTTGTAGCCCAACTTACTCATATTGAAGTAAATGGAGTTTGTTGAAGCTCTATTGAACTTCAACAGAGCTGGGCATTCTACTGCAAATTGCCTATTCCATGCAATAGCCCCCGTTTTCAGAAATTCCAGTTGGGATAGTGTGGTTAGCTTCAGTTTGGAATTGTGTTTCTGTAACCCACACACCTTCTGGGTGTGGTGTGCTATTCCATCTAGTGGCACAGAGAGAATTTGCAGAGAGAATAATGAACGTCATACCCTAGCTATTAGCCCACTGACCTTTAACTCATACACTAAGCTTCAGAGGGGCCAGGTTCGATTCCACCTACAGATGTCTGCTGGTGTTACACTTGCTTGCTTTCAGCATCTGAGGAAATCATGAAGGAATGTAATCTTTATAATGACAGGAAAGAGCTGCTTCCACTTTGTCGCTGTTCAGTGATTGCTTGGTTCATTATTTGATTCCATTTTTATGGACCTTGTCACCACTGTCAAGTCTTTTAAGATATATATTGCATTGAGATCCCTGCTCCAAATAGGTTAAGGATATGGATTAAAAGGGTCAGCTGTCCATCAGTATAGACCACGACTAGAACTATTAGAGTTGCACCATTGTTAGTGAACAGTGGGAGATGTTCTGAAAAACTGACAGTGTAAACAATGTCAGAGAGAGAAATAACTTTTGGATATAGCCATTGTTAATTAATAGGATCAGTGACTGAATTTCAAACAGCAAATATTCCACAGTGACTTGTACTCTAGAAACCTCACAGATAGGTGGAATTTGCTTAGATGAATTGAGTGAAGAGCAAAAGGATGTGGGAATAGAAGAGGAGGAGGACATGAGGGAAAATAGCCCAATGAGAAGGTTTAAAAAAAAAAGCGGGGCGGGGGTGCGGAATGACGAAAACAAAAATAAACAGGAATTGAAGAGAGCAGGTGCACTGGTCTCATTGGCATTTTTAATTTTAAGAGTATAGGGCCTGATCAAAAGAACTTTGATTACAACTGAAAGTCTCCTGTTGACGTTGGTGGACTTTGGCTAAGGCCCAAAATACACATTCTATGAAGATATCACCTCATCCTATCAACAATGAGATTGGTCATTATTTTGGCTAATGCGAATCTACTTTCCTAAACTCTACAGATTGCAGCTCCAGTTGGGCTTTTGTATAGACCACATTGAATGCCCAATTGCTCCCACTTTGGGGTTGTTACAGGTTTTTGTTTGTTTCAATCTTGCAATTAATTTCGTAGTATCGGCTTGAGACCTTCACTGAATCCAGGTCATCTGAATGGAAGACATCACCTTACAAGGGTATGTAAGGTTCTGATGTATAGTAAGCATGTTCTATGATCATTCTCTTCTATAATACAGGTTTTCCTGTTACGTTGTGCATTTCTGCTAGAAGCTAATAAAAAATGTGCAAAGGAAAAGGTACTTTTCTACTCAGCTGCAAAACAACAGTTATTAAAAATAAAATAAAACACAAGCATTGATAAATATACCGTAAGTCGTTACCCACCTTAGGCATAATTTAGGAGCATGGTATGTGATTTATTCAGGGTTTGTCTCTGCTATGCTGGGGATTGACGCTGCAGCGATCAGTCTACTGGCCGGAAAATTATTGTTAGATGGTCTCCGAGTGCTCTCCCATTGGTGCTGCTACTCCACCAGGATGAGAAGAGTAGACAGCGTAGATGGGAAAGCAACCTCCACCTACCTTACCGCATATAAAATGCTGCGGTAAGTATGTCGACTTTAGCTATACTATTTGCATAGCGGAAATCACATAGATTAGATCAGTGGTGAGAGTTAGGGTATTTGGATGATGAAATATATATCTGTGAAGGAAGCATTTAACTCCATAAGAACATGAATGATCTGGTGCATATTGGAGCTTTCGGATGTCTTCATGCCTAATTTACACTGTTTTAATGTAAACTGGGGGGACGCTGCAGTCCATTGTAAGGCAAATGTTATAGAAACTAGGTGATAGTCAACAGTTCAGAGTTATTAGAAGTTGGCAAACCAGAAGAGATTTGGGTTCTGGTAGCCCTCAAGCAAAATGTCATATATAGATATGGTTGAAATTTTTCAAAGCAAGCATTTGAAAAATGGCCAATTTTTCATAAATTGAAAAAAATCCTTGCTTTATTGATTTAACTGGGAATGAATCATTTTCATTTTTTCAACCATTTTTTTAAATTTTCCTTTTCCTTCTCTTTTTGACAGGCCAAAAAAAAAAAAAAAAAAAAAAGGAGGGGAAAGAAAAGAGGGGAAAGGGGAGGGGGGCTGATGGAGAAAGACACTACCCATGAAAATTTTTGATTGCATGAAAAAAATTAAATAAAACAATAATCATTCCTTTTTGCAACTTGCAAAATGGATGACTTTTTAAAATGTTCAAGATATTTCGCAACTTTTTTTGACTGAATCTGGTTGAACCATGCAATCATGGAGGGAATTTGATTTGGGCATTCGGCAAACGGGTATGGAATAATTCTGTTCCTCCTAAGGGAAGCAGAGGGGAAAAAAAAGATTTTACTTGGCTGCCACTTCGCATAGGTTTTTTTTTTCTTTTTTTTTCCCCATAAGTACTGCCCATTCTATTAATTGGGGACATGAAACAAACAATTATTTAACACAGTTGTTTGTAACTAAGAAGTTCTTGATCCCACGAACATGTAAGCACTTTCTTAACTTTGCTAAGCTTGATTTCAATTGGGACTCGTGTCAGTAATAAATATAAGCATGCACTAAAGTGTTTGCAGGATTAGGGTTCACAATAAGTGTTGTTGACTGAATTTTGGAAATATTGGTGAGGTTTTTTTATAGTCTTAATTTCTCAGAGGAGATTTGAGAAGGCTGCATTAACACTGTTTTTATTGAATATTTTAGTTGGATTTGTTTATGCTTACAAAATGCTCGTTATAATGTATTTTTCTTTTTGGGACAGGAAAGAAATTGTGGTTAGTAAACAGTGGAACTCTGACATAAAATGGTACTGATTTTAGTCAATCACTTTCACTGGGATCAACATAGCTGCTATAGTTGTGGCATGATTTACTTGCAGGTGTTAGGAAGTATCTAGTGTTTGTGCTCATTACAGTTTTGTGTCTGCTTTAGGTGAATTGGTTGACTCCTTTTTGCTTGGGCCAGCTCCTTTGCCTTGGAATATTCAAGTGGAAGTTCCTACCATGTTCACAGACAACATAACCAAAGTCAAAGTGCCTCACACGTCTTCATTAAAGGTATAATAATCATAGAACTGTAGAATTAGGAGGGACCTTGATAGGTTATTTAGTCCAGTCTCCTGCGCTCAAGACAGGATAAAGTATTAGCTAGACTACCCCTGACAGGTGTCTTTCTAATCTGCTCTTAAAAGTCTCCTATGACAGAGGTTTCATCGTGTCCCTAGGCAATATATTCCAGTGTTTAGCTAGCAATAAATCACCGCTTATTTTATTTTGGTGAGATTACATTATATAAATACATATATTTAAAAATGAAAGGTCCATGTAACAGGATGAGAACAGCGCCTCCTCCTGTTCACTCTAGGAATATCTTGTGAGACCACCACTCCTTGCAGTTGCATGCTCTCCTATGCCTCCCTATCTGGGTCTGTAGATCTTCTCTTGCTCAACAAGCTGCTGCTGCCACTTTGTGACTTGGCCGTTGGGCCAGATCACAAAATGGTTTCCCTTCCTGGAGTTGGAAAGTCTTTCCTCACAAGCAGTCCTAGGCAGTCTTCCCATTTACCGCCCTGTTGTGCCACTCCCTCAGGGTGTATCCGGGAAATCTGGGACCACCCTCTATTCCGGATTTTGGCTTAAGGACCTTCTCAGCAGTTTGTTGCCTTTTTGATCTTATCGCTTTTCCCTGAGCCCTGTCCTATCGTCCCCCATCTCTGCGTATGCACCTCCCTTCTGAGAAGTGACTGCAAACTTTCCCACCAGCCCCTTTCTGCTGCCAGCTTCCTGGCTTTATAGCCCCCATGCAGCTTGTTCTTCTCCAGCTGGACTCCTTCAGTCAGGCCAGGAATTACTTAGCCACCTGATTCCTCTCCGTCATAGCCCATTGGGTTAATTAGCCACCTTCTTAGTCTTCATTAACCCTTTCACGGCAAGTGTGGTGTGGATGCCCCGTCACAATTCAGTGTTTTTCAGTCACGTGTTGCATTTCTATCGAAAGAAACAATGCACAGCAGAAACGAGCAGCCAGCCACAGGTATTTTCCGGTCTTTGGATGAGAGGTTTGGAGAAAGTCCTCTTAGCTCCTGGCTGCTGGTTTTACAGGTGAAAGTTAGAGTCGATCAGCTCGAAAGGAATTGTGGGCTTTTCAAAAACACTCCGTGTTCTAGCTGTACTCCCATTGAAGCCAATGGGGCTTTTAACAGAGCTCAATGGGAGCAGAGTGAGCCCAGTGCTAAGTGATTTTGAAAACTCCATCCACAAAGGCCCTATTCAGGATTTTTCCCCATACTCAGAAACATATAGCCGCTTACTCATGTTTTGTGAACCAAGACATTTCATGATTTGATCCAGGGCCATTTGTATTTTTTTACTGGGGCTGGCTGTTGGTGGGTATCCATTTCAGCAGATACAGCAGCAAAACAAAGTGAACTAATATGCATTTTGTTTTCCTAATGATCTGGTGTAAATTTTGAAAGGTGCTTGCAAGGTGCTATACACTTGTTCCAGCTGCAGTGCTGGGATTCAGTGTGTAAAACATCCCACTGTGAGCACACATTTAAACACCATCTGGAAAGGCAGACCTTGACTGCAGAGATGCGGAACCTCCAGTCTTCCGGTCGACTGATTTGAGTTGAAGATCAGACCCAGTATGTTTTGATTTCCCCTTGCAATCTACACACAAGCCCTTGGGTCGGTGTCTTGCATCACTTACTTCATTGGGAAGATTTTGTCGTTGTAAGAGCAAACTTATAACATAGTGGTACTCAAATGTTTTACTTCGTGCTCCTCTCTCGTCCCTGTCCATGCTCCGCCCCAGCTGTGGTTGGGGAGCTGGCACTAGGAGTGGTACCGCAGCTGGGGCCAAGGGTTGATGCTGTGGTTGGGAGCTGCAGCTGGGTGGGGAACCAGAGGCTGAGATCTGGGGGTAGGTCTGTGGCTAGGATGGGGCCATGACTCGGTGTGGGGCCACAGCCAGGCTGGGAATCGGGGGCCGTGGCTGGGACTGCAGCTGGGGGCAGTGCTGATGTGGAGCTGTGCCTGGGACCTGGGGCCAGAGTGGAGCTGGGGGCCTTGCCTCACCCCCCAAATGTTGCCCTGCAAAACCCGCTCCCCCAAGGCGACATGTCTTCTACTTTGGAGACCACTATTATAGTGGGTTCACATTTCATTCACAGGGCCCTGAAGCAGGGCTAAGGTGGCTTTAAGTTACTTTTGAATCTCCCATGTCTTGGACAAGCTGGGGACATCCACAGCCTCAGTGCTGCCCTAACTTGAACTGAGCTGCATAAACCTGCTTCCTCAATAGGCTGTTACGGCAGCTTAGGTGGGAGAACACCAGAGTCACATCCACTTCCCAAAGAATACCCTGGCTTGCACTTGACATAGAGGGCTTCAGTTGGAGCTGGGAAGACAGATGCATAGAGCCAGCCAATATTGCACCCTCTGCAGGTTCCTCCCACACCAGGAGATACCCCGTGGACCATTTAGAGTAGCTTGAGCAGGCCTGGGCAAAATATGGCCCGCGGGCCTGATTCAGCCTGTGGATACTGCAGGGAGCCCCAGGCAAGCTCTCCGCTTTGCCTAGTCCCACTGCACGACGCTCAGAAACATGGCTGCCGGGCGGTTTCACTTTAAAATCTGTGAGCCCAGAGGGGATTGGGGAAGGCTTTAGGATCTGCTGTCACCCCCAGCACAATCCCATTGGCTGGTCTTTGGCCAGAAACTAGCCAATGGGAGTTGCCTGGTTTAATAACAGGCAGCCAAGAAGCACCATACACCCTCCCGTCTGGGGCTCTTAGTTATTCACAGAGCGCATGGCCTCAGCCTGTGTGGGGATGGAGCAGGCAGAAAGACTGCTTTAGGAAAGTGCTGGGCTTTACCGGGGGTTATCAGGAAGGCGAAAGCGCAAATGGAATTCCGACTGGCTCAGGATGTGAAGGATAACAAGAAAGGTTTCTACAGGCATGTTAACAAGAAGAAGGTGATCAGAGAGGGTGTGTGGCCCCTACTGGATGAAGGAGGTAACTTAGTGCCAGATGATGTGGGGAAAGCTGAAGTATTCAATGCTTTCTTTGCTTCTGTATTCACGGACAAGGTGGGCTCCTGGACTAATGCACTAAGTTATGCAAGATGGGATGAAGATAGACAGCCCTTGGTGGGTAAAGAACAGGTTAGGAACTATTTAGAAAAGCTAAACGTACACAAATCCATGGGTCTGGACTTAATTTATCCGAGGGTACTGAGGGAGTTGGCAAATGTCATTATCTTTGAAAAGTCATGGAGATTGGGAGAAATCCCGGATGATTGGAAAAAGGCAAATGTAGTGCCCGTCTTCAAAAAAGGGAAGAAGGACAATCCAGGGAACTATAGGCTGGTCAGTTTTACCTTGGTTCCTGGAAAAATCATGGAAGGGATCCTTAAGGAATCCATTTTGAGGCACTTGGAAGAGAGGAAAGTAATTAGGAATAGTCAGCATGGATTCACAAAGGGAAAGTTGTGCCTGACCAATCTGAAGTTTTATTTCAGAGCGAGGAAGAAATGTAATTTAAAGGACTGTATAAGACTTGTTAAAAGTATGTGGTGCATTTAGGAACCTTTTCATATCAAGAAGAATTAACTCTACCAAAATCCCAAATAATTTAATTATAAACAAGAGCATTATTATTTTTATTTTAAGCTTTTATTTCTATTTCAAATCACTCTCCAAATATGGAAGTAGTGCTTTCTGCCTCTCTTTAGCTGTTTTTTGGTGTTTTGTAAAATCATGCCCACAAGGGACTGGTATCTTTTATTTTTAAGAAATAGCTCTTTCTTTGGGAAACTAGTGCTGCAGTTCTGGAACATTTTAATAACGTGATTGAATAGATGTTATTCTTTCCCTTGCTTTTGTAATAAGAAAAGAATTTTGAGAGTGAACTCATTTTATAAATCTGCCACCTTCCATCCTTTAAAACTTACTTCTTAAAGGTGTGAAAGGGTGGGAAATGGGCAATACACAGCAGTGAAAAAAGTCCAAGAGCAAACCCTATAGGCGCATAATATATGCTCTGTTAAGCAAGATATTATTTTGTAATAGGTAAAGCAAGTGAACTGGAGATCAGTACTCCTGAGTGGTAGTCCCAGCTCTGATACAGATCCATTTTGGATAAATTGCCACTCTATGCCTCAGTTTACCTATTGGTTACAAGGGGTTAATAATAAGTACTTCATTGTAGTCAGGAATACTTGAACTCCAGTTGCAGTGACTGCTCCTTGCATCACCCCTAGCCCAGGGGAGTGATAGGACAACCCCTCCCCCCGCCCCTGCTCTGTCTCATCCCCCTCCCCACCTGTGCTCCACCCCCACCCTGGCTCTTCCCCTCCTCCTCCAAACCCTTCCTGAGCATCGCAGCTTGGGGGACTGGCAGAAGGGCCTGGCATCCACAGTAGAGAACATCCCCCCCCACTCACTGGCAGTGTTGGGAGGAAGCAGAGTGACACAGTCACAGCCCATTCCACTCCCCCAGCTGCCAACCGTGTTGCTCGCTTCCTGCCAATGCGGAAGCAGTCCCTCTCCCGAGAGAAGTGGCTGACAGCTGCGGGGAGCGGAGTGGGTCAAGGCCTCATTGCTCTGCTCCACTCCCCACCTCCACCAGTGACCGGGGGGAGCAGGGCTGACTCCTGCTGCATGCACTGGGCTGCCGGGTGAGCCAGAGGCTCTGGACCTTTCCCCTCCCTCTTCCCAGCGTTGGGAGCGCATGCTCCCACGTGCCCCCTATACTTTGCCCTGACTCCAGTTATCCCCTTATAGGGAAAGAAATGAACAGACAGAATCACAGGACATAGTAGGCTTGTTTAATTTCTTTGTGTGGGTTTTCTTTGTGGAGGGGAAATTAGAATCCGTAAGTGAAGAGCAGCGCGTAATGCACAGATGTAGCCCTGCCCTTTGAGCGCTCCAACATACACACTGAACATTTGAGCTCTCACGTAGACTGACCCCTTCTTGATTATCTTCACCCGAGAATTTTAGGAAAAAATTCCCACGTTGGGCTAATATTGGGTTAGCCTGAATTTGTCCACACTAATTTTTGTCTGACTGGTGCTACTACAGGATCAGTTTGAATCAGTGTTATCCCTGGTGGTAGTTTGTCCTCCTAAAATTCCCTTGTATAAACATGGACTCAGTGTTTTAGCCTCCCTTCAAACAAATCATAGAAGTGGATGCATGTCATTCAAAAGCACTCTCTCACTTGATTGGATAGATCTTTGAGTGTAGGCACCAGTGACTGCTTACAGCAGGGGTTCTCAAACTATTTTTCCTGGGACGCCCTTTGAAAATATTTCAAGCTGGGATGACCCTTCCCATCTCCCTCAAAAAGTGATGGCCTCCCTATTCCATGCCACCCATGCTTCTGTGCTGCCGCTGGGGATGGCACTGACTTCAGAGCTGGGGACTCAGCCAGCAGCTGCCCAGCTGGGAAAGGGTCAGATTGTCAGCTTGCACGTAGCTTACAGCCAGAGCCCTGAAGGATCCTGTGCTCCCCTCCCCAGTTTGGGAACCCCTGGCTTACAGAAACACACTGTTAATCAAGGACCTTCCTGCTCTCCCTATTGCAGCTGCAGAAAGGTGGTTGTAATTTGGCTTGATGTAGCTGTAGAGCTTTTTGAGAACCTCAAACAAAAGGCCTTATAAAAGTGTAATGAATGAGGGTGTTGGGCGCAGAGTTTCTCTAAAACAGCAATGATTTCCACAAAAGAAGAAAAACATGTTTCTCGTTGTCTCTTTTGAGTATCAAGGGGCGGGCAGGCAGGCAGGCAAATTAAGAAATGTCAAACTTCCTTTCACATTTCTCCTTTGATTTAAGGGCTGCCATAATTGTCGAAGTTCAGGTACGATTTGCTGCACAAATTGTCATGGCAGAAGAAAGGTGAGTAGCCACGCTAAAGGGGATCCTTTGCTTAGGACTTATTTTGACACCATTCCCGAGAATAAAACTTAAGAACTAGGGATGTAACCAGTTAACCAGTGATGCTTACTAGTAACTGATTAATTGGTGCCCGGCCAGAGCAGCCGCACCAGCGTGGGGTTGTGTGGCTAATATTGACATAGTTTGATATTTTTATACATTTCTTACATTCCTAATAAGAACCAGACAAAGATGCTCAAATCAGATAACTTTGTGAGCGGAGAAGGGGGATGAGGTTGGTTGGGAAGAATTCACAGTCACACTGTGTTCTGCTTTACAGCATTTATTGTTATTGATTATGTATTGTCATAGTGCTTAGGAGCTTCTCTCATGGACCAGGGTCCAATTGTGCTAGGCACTGTACACACACACAGAACAAAAAGATAGTTTCCATCCCAAAGAGCTTACAGATCCATTCTCCCAGGATGCTGTAGTTGTTTCATTTATGGGACTTGTTTGGGTAGTTAGGCCATGAGTGCAAAGGACATTTGCAGAGTAGGGGCCCTTAAAGATTAATTAACGTTTATTAGGAATGCTGCAGTCAACAGCACCCAATACAGGGGGTTACTATGTGAACTGCTGTGGCCTGTGATATACAGAAGGCCAGATTAGCTGATCTAATGAGCCCTTCTGGCCTTAAAAATCTATGAGTTTATTAAACTTGCAATCTGTTTCCAGAGTGAGGTGGTGAAGGTTGCAACACTAGCAAACGGCTCTCGCAAAGTATACATAGTTCTGCCTTTTCCATCTAATTAATCCAGGTTCAGTGCTGGATTTGTAATGGCTCTGGGAACCGACTGAATGACAGGTGCACTCACTGCAATGGATCTGGCCGAAGCGGGTGAGTCAACACTGAAGGAAAAGCCAACCTGGCACGTCCCTATTTTAAGAAGCATTGAGACAAATGGATGGCACGTTGTCAGCAGGGGTGGAATCTGGCTACGTTCAGGGACAGTTTGAGGTCAGATCATTAGGTGGGCTTGGCTACCCACCTTAGCCGGATAAGAATTGATTAGTTTGCAAAAATGCCCCTGAGCACTGGGCTGTGGCTGCCTAGTGTATTCAGTGAGGCCCTGCTATTGCTGTTGTTTTGGAATCTCCTGCTGGAATGAGCAAAATGTATTGTTCATTCTGGCCTGGCCCTGAGTTTAAGACCAGGCGAGTCCCATCAGCTTCCTTCCCACCTACGAGGAGACTCCCACCCATTTCTTTGTACAGCATGGCATTTCCCTCCACTGGTCACTTCCTGCCTGCAGGCCTTGTGTTGACACCCCTTGTCCATTTGTAGAGGTTCACTGCCTCTGATGGCTTCTTTAAGGAGCTGTCAGCTAGAGAGGGCAGTTGGAGAAATCAACGTCAGCATCAGCCTAGCCCTAGAAGATCTATTCTTTGAAATTACAGCTGAGAAGAATGTATAGCTTTGGGAGGAAGGTCAGTCTCTTTGACTGATTATACTGTCCCATTTTTCTGAGAGGGTGGAAGTACCTCAGTGGCAAAACCATCGTGTACATGAAACTGAACTGCTGTGCTTGGAGAAAAACATTGCTCTAGTGCTTTGGGGGCACTGGCTATCCAAGGCATTGCAGTGAAGTTGAACAGATGCAGTGCTGTCTTAAAATAATAAGTTTTCTATAATATTTTTCTGCTCCCCCTCAGCTATGCACCCTAGGCAAGTGCTTCACTTGCCTCGCCCTTGTTACATCCCTGCAGCATACCCTGTTTCCCAGGGTTGTCAAATTAAAGAGGTTCAAGTATAATTACTGCAATGAGTCCACGAATCAGTGATTTTATTTAAGTCTTGTCCTTCAATGAGACAATGTCTGGCAATAGACATTATGGCAAATAATAAGCATCAGCTGAACTGGCCCCCTGGTGTGACGTAAAATGAAGTGTACCACGTGTTTATATGTGCACACACACACATTGAATGTATCCAAAATCACGGGGGTGGTAGTTTCTCTGTAATTATCCATCCACTGTAATTATCATTCTTTGTTTCCAGATGCAACAGTTGTTCTGGTTCCGGCCACAAAACCTGCATGAAGTGTGCAGGAAGAGGACAGTTGCTGTACTACATTGAGCTGCAAGTCAAATGGCAAGTCTAATAAACTATAGATAATTGCAGAAAAGCTCCTTCTGCTTCACTGTGGTACATACAGGGTTTAAGCAATGTTCTGCCAGGCCAGATTGTGATGTACTGCTTTCCCTCAGGAAGAGGCCCTGGTAGCTTTTCAGGAACATTACCCGCTTCAGGAAGTCAGGCTATATGCATATACACATACATACATTATCATTTCAAAAAGTCAGTTGAAATTTACCAGGAAGCTCCAGGCCAGCACCTTAAGAAAGAGGTTGGAAGAGACAAACGTCATTCGCATTTACAGTAATCACAGTGAAGTTGAAAGCTTAGTTGTGGCCTTTTGCTAAGATCAGATCAAAGCTATGGACTATGTCACCAGGTCATCTCCCTGATGTTGTGCCTGCAACAAAGAAATGTCGATTAGGATTGGATTTAGTATCACATCAATGGCTGTTTAATAAATGTTGACTGTTTAGGGAGGAGTCCCAGTAGCGAAGAGGAGAGTTTTCCCCTGCTCATTTAACATCATGCGATCCTTATTGTCCTAGGATGCACTTCATATGAAGGAGAGAAAATGTTTTGCTCTGATTCGATGACCAGTGTAGCACATGGACGGGGTGGTCTAAAAGTGCCTGCAGAATGGCAGTTTCACCTCTTGCTTTGTATGCTATATCTCTGCTAATCTAGTGCAGGGCAGTATCTTCTTTGACTTTCCTGTCTCCGGGCTGGGTTAGAGTTCCCAGATTGACTGGGGTTTATTTCAGATGTTCTCTATTGGCCCAGTCACCAATTTAATAGTGTTCAACCGTTGTTATTTTAATATTTACAATTTTTACAGGCATTTTATTTTAATATCACTTGATGGGCTTCGTAAAAGGCTTGTTACAAAGAAGAAATATAAATAAACCAGGGTATGTCTACACTACAGCACTAATACGAACTAACTTAGTTAATTTGAAATAAGCTAATTCGAATTAGTGCATCTAGACCTAAAAACTAATTCGAATTAGCGTTTTGCTAATTTGAAATAACATGTCCACATTGAGTGGACCCTGAACCGAAGTTAAGGCTAAAGAGACAGGGACTTTTCAGCTTAGAAAAGAGGAGACTGAGGGGGAATATGATAGAGGTATATAAAATCATGAGTGGTGTGGAGAGAGTGAATAAAGAAAAATTCTTCATTAGTTCCCATAACATAAGGACTAGAGGACACCAAATGAAATTAATGGGCAGCAGGTTTAAAACTAATAAGCAAAAGTTCTTCTTCACATAGCACATAGTCAACCTGTGGAACTCCTTGCCACAGGAGGCTGTGAAGGCTAGAACTATAACAGAGTTTAAAGAGAAGTTAGATAAATTCATGGAGGTTGGGTCCATGGAGTGCTATTAGCCAGGGTGTAGGAATGGTGTCCCTGGCTTCTGTTTGTGGAAGGCTGGAGATGGATGGCACGAGACAAATCGCTTGGTTATTGTCTTCGGTCCATCCCGTCCGGGGTACCTGGTACCGGCCGCTGTCAGCAGACAGGCTACTGGGCTAGATGGACCTTTGGTTTGACCCAGTACGGCCATTCTTATGTTCTTACATTCTAAGCTCAGGGTCGGGGGGTCTCACTGGACCAACTTGATTTTCATGCAAACCTGCTCCTGGGTTCGCATGTGGCCTTTGGTGGCCAGGCTGGCAGCTATCCTGCCATAGACGGCCGCATTCCTGTCCCTAGTGCGGAGATCGTGGACGTTGGAGGCCTCCTCCTCCCCCCCCCAAACCTGGATGAGGTCCATGATCTCCGCACTAGACCAGGCGGACATCTGCCTCTTGCGGCCCCGGGCAGGCTCCTGTGAGCCACCAGCCTGGTCCTGGGAAGAGGTGGAGGGCTGGGTGGCAGCAGGGGCTGGTTTATGCTGTGCCAGGTGCAAGGTCTGCTGGCTGGGTGCTGGCAGGCTTGCAGCTGGCACAAGCACTGTAGCCAGACCGTGCCCCTTTATGGGCTTCGGGGCCGGGAGGGGAGCAGAAGAGTTTCCCTGGTTTGGCCCAGAGTGGCCACCAGGGCAACCTGGGAAGGGCTAGCCTCCAACTAGTTCGAATTAAGTGGCTACACAGACCTTAATTCAAACTACTTAATTTGAACTAGGTGTTACTCCTCGTAGAATGAGGTTTACCTAGTTCGAATTAAGTGATCCTCTAGTTCGATTTAAATTCAAACTAGCGGTTTGTATGTGTAGCCACTATTAAAGTTAATTCGAACTAATGGCTGTTAGTGCGAATTAACTTTGTAGTGTAGACATACCCCCACTTGAACATTTCAGTAGGCTGGTAACATAAGTTAAGATCCATTACAACTGAGTTTAAATGACAGTCTCCAAGTTTGCATTCCAGCATAGCATGTTTCCAGATTATCATTAGAAAAGTACAAAGAACAATATGTGCTATGTTTGAAGCTCTGCTACTAGGAATCTCAATATAGATTGTGGACTTTATTTAACAACTCTGCCTTGTGGAGTTGGATATTTTTGTAGCCCAAGAAACACATAAAGAAGGGACCCTCTAAATCCATTTGAATAAGGGGAGACACAATAGATGACAGTATCTATGTCCTTGTTCTTGTAGGAAGAATAACATTTTTGAATATGTGGCAGACCAAAGATCTGGGTTTCCTGCTAACCTCTTCAAGAAAGTCACTGGACAGAAGATTTTTGTTGATGAACAGTCTATGGTAATGAAACTCTAAACTCTTGTCACCTCTTGAAATAACAAAATGACAGATCTGGAAACAGAACAATTCACATAGCCTGAGGTGTAGCTTAAGAAGAATAGGACATTTGAGAACACAGTGCTCTGGTTTTTTTTCTGGCTGCTGATATATCTAAGGGTATGTCTACACTACAAAGTTAATTCGAACTAACGGACGTTAGTTCGAATTAACTTTGATAGGCACTACACTAGCGCTCCGCTAGTTCAAACTTAATTCGAACTAGCGGAGCGCTTAGTTCGAACTAGGTAAACCTCATTCTACGAGGGCTAAGCCTAGTTCAAACTTACTAGTTCGAATTAAGGGCTGTGTAGCCCCTTAATTCGAACTAGTGGGAGGCTAGCCCTCCCCAGCTTTCCCTGGTGGCCACTCTGGCCAACACCAGGGAAACTCTATTGCCCCCCCTCCCGGCCCCGACTCCTTAAAGGGGCACGGGCAGGCTACGATGCCCGTGCCAGGTGCAAGCCTGCCAGCACCCAGCCAGCAGACCCTGCACCTGGCACGGCTCGAGTCAGCCACCCGATGCCCCCCAACCCTCCCCCTCTTCCTGGGACCAGGCTGGCGGCTCCCGGGAGCTTGCCCGGGACCGCAAGAGGCGGGCACCCAACTGGTCTAGTGCGGACATCGTGGACCTCGTCCATGACCTCCGCACTAGGCACAGGAAAGTGGCCGTCTAGGGCAGGAGAGCTGCCAGCCTGGCCACCCAGGAGCAGGTGTGCATGAAAATCAAGGTGTTCTACTGAGACCCCCGACCCTGAGCCCTGAGCTTACAATGGCCGTACTGGGTCAGACCAAAGGTCCATCTAGCCCAGTAGCCTGTCTGCCAACAGCGGCCAACCCTAGGGACCCTGGAGGGGATGGACCGAAGACAGTGACCAAGCCATTTGTCTCGTGCCATCCCTCTCCAGCCTTCCAACAAACTTTGGGCAGGGACCACTCCTACCCCCTGGCTAATACCACTCCATGGACCCAACCTCCATGACTTTATCTCACTTCTCTTTAAACTCTGTTCTAGTTGTAGCCTTCACAGCCTCCTGCAGCAAGGAGTTCCACAGGTTGACTCTTTGCTTTGTGAAGAACAACTTTCTGTTACTAGTTTGAAGCCTGCTACCCCTTCCTTTCCTTTGGTGTCCCCTAGTACTTCTATTGTGGGAGCTAATGAAGAACTTTTCTTGATGCACCCTCTCCACCCCACTCATGCTTTTATAGACCTCTATCATATCCCCTCTCCATCTCCTCTTTTCTAAGCTGAAAAGTCCAAGTCTCTTTAGCCTCTCTTCATATGGGACCTGTTCCAAACCTCTGATCATTTTAGTTGCCCTCCCCTCTCCCACCTCCTTTTCCCAGTCTCCCCGAGTTTTGTTCAATAAAGAGAGATTCTAGTTTTGACCACACGTTTTCTTTATTTTGTACATCAGGAAGGGGGGCTAGGGAAGGGTAAGTGGAAGGAGGTGAGGGAGGAATGGGGTACAAGCCCCCGATGGGGAGGACTGGGCTGGCTCTGCGGGCTTCTGGGGGTGGAAGCTCTCCTGCAGCCCCCCCAATTGCCCCTTCTCCCCAGATGGCAGCCTGCGGCAAGTGCAGCCGGTCTGATGGCCGAGTGCTGTGATGTGCCCAGTGTGGGCACTCAGGGCACTCCAAGCCAGGACTGCTTTGCAAGCGGGGCACCCCTGAGAACTGTCTGTCCAGGGTGGGGGTCGGGTCCCTTTAAGCACAGCCCTCGGCTAGCCTGAGGCAGCAGATCCACGCTCTAAGTCCTCCTCTGATGCCCTGCCGGCACTGCTTCCGGTCATTCTTAACCCTGGTTCAGGGTCCACTTAATGTGGACATGCTAGTTCGAATTAGCAAAACGCTAATTCAAACTAATTTTTTAGTCTGGATGCGTTAGTTCGAATTAGCTTAGTTCGAATTAACTAAGTTAGTTCGAATTAGCGCTGCAGTGTAGACATACCCTAAATTAGGTAGTTCTCAGATACCATCTACGTTTTCCTTTTTTAGTAAAAGGGTTATTGAAAGGACTCGGGGCTAATGCTGGTTTGGAATTGTGTGTGTGTGTGTGTGTGTGTGTGTGTGTGTGTGTGTGTGTTTTAATGCACTTATTTGGTTTGATAACTAGAACTACTTCTCTCTCTCAAATCCCAGCAAGAGGGAGAGAGGTTCAACATCTTTTACTACTCAGACCAGGGGAAAGTCCTGTAAGTCCCTGCAACTTGGATCCCGTTAACAGCCTCTGTTCCTTGCAAAAAATGGCTGAAATCCTCTCTTGACATAAACTGGTGCAGTTCCATTTAAGTCAGAAGAGCTGTTGCTAATTGACACTAGCAGATTATGTTGCCCCATATCCACATCTGCAGATATGGGTTGAAAAAAGCCACACTTTCCCTGCATTTGGCCTATCTGTTATATATCTACAGGCAGTCCCCGGGTTACATACAAGATGGGGACTGTAGGTTTGTTCTTAAGTTGAATTTGTATGTAAGTCGGAAGTGATACATATTGTAGGGGAAACTCTAGCCAAACATTTCTCCAGAGCTCAGTTTTATTCTCCCACACCTCACTTCCCTCAGTCCTTTATTGTCAAGCTGAGGTGTCTGCTGAGAAAAGCCGTTCCACGTCTCCCTGGTCTGCTGGGGGGGCGCTAGCTTCGCGTCTCCCTGGTCTGCTGGGGGGGCGCTAGCTTCGCGTCTCTCTGGTCTGCTGGGGGGAAACAGCTAGTGCGGGGTTGCCTCACCCCGTTTGTAAGTAGGGATCCGATGTAAGTCGGATCCATGTAACCCGGGGACTGCCTGTATTGAGCTAGCTGCGTATGGGTTTATATTTGCTGGGCTCATATAAATTCCCACTGCTCATATGCAAAACAAACAAAAATCAAATATATGAAGATAAAAGAGGTTTACATTAGAGATGGTCCCAACAGAAAACCCCAGATGAAAATGGCCTCAGGCTTTGTGATGTTGGAAATCCAGATCTAAATTTTGAAGCTTTGTTCCTCTGCAGTTTACATATTTGCAGGACCTTTTAAATAGCAAATAGAAATCCAATTTCTTCTGATTTCCCTGCTGGCTAACCCTGCAGTGGATTTCAAGGGACCAGACAGGCACCCTTGCTCAGCACCTGTTGTACTCTGTTAATCTCAGACTGGTTTTCTGTTTGAGCCCATGACTGGGACAAATAATAATGCAAATAATAATCATAGCAGCACTCCTTTATGGTGGCTTGGTATTTCAGTTGTTTCCATAACATGCTTCAGGTCTTTCTTAACAGCCCACTTTGGAAGGAGCTATATACTAATTTTTCTACAGTGTAAATTTGGAATTGATTGCAGTGATTTTTTTTTTAAGGGCCTGCAAGGGTATCTGCATCCCATGCAGTGAGGCTATTGTCCTGGAAATCCAAAATTTAGCCCATAGATAGAGCCCTGCATGGATAGAAAAATTTGTATTTGCATCTGTCTCCAGAAAAATGAGCCATGGATATCCACATTCACTCTACGAATGTGGATACCTGTGGCTATAAAGCGGATATCAGCAGATCTGTAAGGCTGTACCCACAGAGTTTGCTTATACTTTTTGTCCCCGTATGGATATGCTGTGCCAGTGTAAGACAGGACTTGCACTAGTGTGATTAACCTTTTGAAACCTAGCACAGAAAAGACCTTAGGTTTTTGCAATCGCAATACAATTGGCTGATACCTAGCAGCAGTGAAGACTGCCAAAAGAGGATACTAGGGTAGAATGCTTTTGTTTTCTTTACAACTAATATGAAATGTCCTATGACAGCATACCCATGTGAGTCACTTTTCTTTGTGCAAGCAATCCCATTGACTTCACTGGCCAGATCCTTGTTGGTGTAAATTGGCATCACTCCATTGACCTAGTCCACAGCTGTGAATTAAGATTACTCATGTAAGTGAGGGTTTGTCTCCACTGCAATGCTGAGAAAAATTAATCTGCATTAACTACAGATATGAATTTTAAATGGATTAGTTAAATTGCATTAAAGCCATTTGGACACACCTCAGTTTAGAATTGAGATGGCCTTACTTCTCATTGGAAATGAATAAAACTAAAGAGAATTATAATCTCTTTAATACTGAATGAGAGTGTCCGTACGGAGGTTTAATGCAGTTCAATATTATCTACTTAAAATTTCTACTTTTAATTAATTCAAATTATTTTTTCTGGGTGTGTCTGTGAATACAAGCCCTGAAAGATCTCAGGACTGTGATGGAAGTAATTGTGATCTCCTTCCTATTTGTGGGTCTTAAATATTTTCCATTTCTTCAGGTTTATCCTGTGGTGAATTTTCCTGAACCTTCCATAAGTCAGGCTTCCCAAAACGCTGTTGTGCAACATCACACTCAGTTTGCATCCGTTTCTCGATTACTGAGACAGGTGAGTGTGCTGTAGCCCAAGTCTAAAAGGAGACAAAGAAGCAACTAGTGTGTGGCAATCAGACTGTGACATCTTAGCCTCTGTGTAAGCCTCACTGCACCTTTGTTTATTGGACCATTTGGAATAATTCTTCAAACATTAGAGGAAGGGCTGCTCAATAGGTGGATTATGACTCTTAACATTAAAGGGATTGGATTTTCTTAAGTGCCAGCGTACCAAAACCTTTAAAACATTTTCAATTTGATGTATAATGGGGAGGGGAGAGTGTAATAAAGAAAAATGCAATAGTATGAGAAGTACGCATATGAGAAAATAGACCATGGTCCTGGGAAACAGGAACACCTCGGGTTAGAAACTCAGCTCTGCCACTGATTGCCCATGGGTGTGTCAAATCTCTTTTCTGTGTGCCTCAGCTCCCACATCTTCTAAAATGGGACTTGCCTTGCTTTCTTAATCAGGAGCACGGTGCGGATCGCACAGGTCTTTACATCTCATCACAACTCGGGATATAAAATCCCATTTAATTGGTTGATCAGTTAAACATAGTGTTTAACCAGTTAACTGATTAAAGGGAGGACGAGTGGGAGCAACCCCTGCCTGTGTGCCCCCCAGCACCCACCATGGACAGGAGCTGCTTCAGCTGGGCTGGACTGCCCCTGTCCATGGTGGGTCCCGCAGGGCTGGAGCAGCCCCCTGTCCACGACAGGTGGGGAGCTGCTCCAGCCCCCTCCAGTTAAGTGAAGCTTACTGATTTCCGTTAAGGGTGGTGCTTACTAGTTAACCTTTCACATCCCTACTTCAAACATGCAAAGTCTACATAAAGTGCGTTTGAAAATGCCACCAAGTGTGTACAACTATATAGATTTAGCTTCATTATCCTTGTGTTTTCTCTCTTTCTTCCAGAGGCAAACTATTGAGCTGATTCCTCTTACTAAAGTGGAATATGAGTGGCAAGGGAAACTGTATTCCTATTATGTGTATGGAGATGAAAATAGAGTGTATACAGAGAATTACCCCAAAAAGTGTTGCTGCTCCATTATGTGACTGATCGCTTCTCCGAATGCCAAGAACAATGGCTCAAACAAGGAATGGATTCATGTTGTACTATTTTTGTTTTGGTCAATAGATGTTCTTGGATGTGCATGTATGGGGCAGGCTACAACTGGAAGAAAATGGGGGAGTGAAAGGTTTATTAAGTTGATTATTCAGCTTCTTGATTGCAACTCTTATGTCTGTCTGTATGTATGGAGCCTGTATGTATTCAGTTCCAGGACAGGAGCCTTTAGCCATTGGGGAATTTCTGTGGCTCTCCCTCTCTCAGCCTTGCCACTAATAGAATGCAAACTCAACTTTGGATTACAGTCTCATTTAATTTTAGCACTCTGCACAGGCCTGCCCCAACATACTTTTACTTACTGGGTCTCCTTGCATTGAGATCTACTTTGTTATAAGTAAGGAAGTACAAGGAAAACAAGGCCTAGATCTGTGTCTCCTATTATTAGTCATAGTAAAAATTATGGCTACTCTGTTTACAGTAGGGAAATCCACTGACTTCCATGAAGTTGTACCAATGTAAGTGAAACCAAGAATTAGACGGAAGAAAATAGTGGATCAGATAGAGTTGTGGGTAGTACATGGCTACGCTGTATCACTGACAACAAATTTCCCTTTATTTGTGGATTCTTTTCTTCTTATCCCAACTGACAGTTTGATGATAAAGCGGTACCAGCACAAGTTGAAAACATTTTTCCGTGAACCTTCAGAATTTGCAACTGCTCAGAAAACAGCATGTGGATGGGAGTGACGCATCTGACATTTTTAGAATGTCTAGCTCCACTGTAATGCCTGGCCTGCTGGTTCAGCTATCAATAATCCTGTCTGCAGGCAGCGTTTTAATTCTTCAAATTGAATCTCCAAATGAAGATAAGCAGAAAAGGAAATAATTCAAATAAAAATCCACAATTTGTCCTAAGTGTACAGGGCCTGACCGAAAGTATTTTGAAGTCAATGTGACTCTTTCCACAGCTTCAGTGGATCGGGTGGATCATGCACATTATTAATCACTATATTATTAATTAATTAAAAAATCCAATTTAAATCCTTAATCAGGATCTCTTTAGCAGATAAAAGGGGCCTTTCTCAAAAGTTCCTGAGAGATTTAGGAGTAGAGCTGGTTGGAGACATTTCATCACAACTACATTGCATCCAAATATACAGTCCTGTCAAAATAAACATGCTTTGCTAAATCAGTTTAATTGTACTGGAATTTTAATTTTGAAAGAAAATGGGGGGAAAATTACATATTTTGCTTTGAAACTGCTTTTTGTTTTGAATTTTTGTGTAATAATATATTTTTTAAAGTCAAACTTAAAACATTTTGATTAATCAGATATGGAAATTCTTCAGATTCTTCCTTTTGCAGAGAATTTAAAAATATTTGGCTTGTGTCCTAACTTGAAATTAAGTCAAATGTTGAAATTCTTTTTGAAATGGAGCATCATGTCTTTCATAGCTCTACTTAACCTAAATCCCCAAACAGACTTAAATGCTTAGAACCTAACTCCCATTGAAAGTCAGTGGTTCTCAGAGTCATTAATGTGTCTTCAAAATGTGTCTCAGAAGCTTTTGTACTACATTATGTTCCCAGACTATATATCATGTCTTTTTTTGAACTGGAAAGACATTTCATCAAGTCAGATTTACTTTTCCCATAAATGTTGCATGGTACTGCAATATATGGAAACTGATTACTTAGAAGACCAAAGAGTAATGCAAGTTGCCAGTTTTCAAGGGATGCCTACAAGACAGGAAAATGTTTATTCATTGTAATAACACATTTATGAACAAATGTTAGTATAAGGCTTCTTTCCAATAGTAACTTTTTTCAATGTTCTGCTAGTTTTTGTATTGTACCATTTATTAGTTCAGGAGTGCCATCTAGTGTGTGATTGTATGAATGCAAACAGCAAGATTTTTTTTAAGGGTGTGTCTACACTGCACCTGTAGCTTGAAATAAGCTACACAATTTGAGCTATGCAAATTGTGTAGCTTATTTTGAGTCAGTTTCAAAATAAGGTGCTATTCTAAAACATCCCTTATCCCTCGTGCAATGAGGTTTAGAGGGATGTCAGAATAGCGAGCCTGTTTTATTTCAATATAACGGGCTTGCTCTTAAGATGCGGAATAGTTATTTTGGGATATGGGAGGTATCCTGAAATAGCTCTGCTGTGTAGACATAGCTTAACAGCTGCATTGGATTTTATTTTGTTCTCATTCACAGCAAATTTAAACTCATGTAACACACTGTACATCCGTTGACTTTAATGTAATATTTTGTGTCTTCAATGTGTGACTTTGATGTTGTAAAGGCCAGGACTTTAACAGGGTTCAAAAAGAGCTAGATAAATTCATGGAGGATAGATCCATTAATGGCATGTTAGCAAGGATGGTGCCCATGACCTCTGTCAGAAGCTGGGAATGGGCAATAGGGGTGGGACCAATGGATGATACCTGTTCTGTTCATTCCTTCTGGGGTCACCTGGCATTGGCCACTGTCTGCAAACAGGATACTGGACTAGATGAACCTTTGGTCTGACCCAGCATGACCGTTCTTATGTAATTACTCTGAATTTACAAGACTGTGAGAGAATGTCACTGAAATCTCTGCTGCTCCAACGACCGATCTCCACCTTATCTGACTTCTTTTGTTCTTTGATTTGGCTAGACAACCTAGACAAAACTTTTGTCACCCGAACCAGTTGTTTCTGATGGAAGTGGATGTAAAGTTAGAGATAGCTACTGTATTGGCATTTTGCCCTTTAAGAACCATGATGTAGAGAAACCCAAGAAAATTAACAATAAAGTTAACCAAACTTTCTCAAGCTTGACAAGATGGGATTTGAGTGAAGGGTGGAGCATGCCTGTCACTGATTCTGGTCTAACTCCCTTGAAGGTCACTGGAATTGCACTTGTGTAAAGCCAGATCTAGTGAGAGAAGAATCCGGCTGAAAAGATTTATTCTGGAATAAATTAAATCAGAATCTGGTACTCATAATCTTGAAATTTTTCTTTTAGGCGGTATATGCAATAGGTTGCTTATTAATCAAGTCATCCCTACCCCAGGGAGTTTACCATTTTAGAGTTTGAACTGTTATGCAAGGTGTTCTGCAAAGCATGTCATGAATCAAATATCTGTATAACCCAACAACCTCTTGATGCTAAATGGAAGATGACATAGAGGTTTCTGGTTAAGTCAAGTCCCCGCTGAAAAATTCTGTTCTTTAGGCCTTGTAGCTAAAGTTAGCATGCCTTGCAACAAACTTCTTCAGGCAGAAGGTGGGCAACTATTATTTCCCTGGTGGACCATTGTGAAGCTGACAATAGAAGTCTGTTAGTGAATGGAGACAAGTGCTAAAGAAGAGCTTGTGGAGGCTTCAGAAGGAGATTAGCAGGATGAGGCAAACAACAGGAAGAAGCTGGAAGCCTATATTCAGGAGAACATCAAGGCCTAGCCTGCTCTATGTAGGTAGCAGATGAACCCCCAGTCATCTTTCAGTCTGTCAGGAGAAGCTGCTAGTGGGCTTGATTTTACATAAAGGGGATCTCAGCCAATCTAGCTGAAAATGCTAGAGAAAATGACTTTTTAAGCTATCTTGTATGAGACAGGGAAATGTCTTCTGCAGTGTAGTTGTAGCCGTGTTGGGTCCAGGATATTAGAGAGACAAGGCAGGAGAGTTAATATCTTTTACTGACCAACTTCTGTTGGTGAGAGAGAAGCAGCTTATTTGGTGATCGACACTTAGGCTCAAGAAAATTGATTTTGATGTTGTTTGCCATGTAATCATTTGTTTCCAATACTCTTCCTCTATCGTTTGCATCTCATTCTTTGATAATAAATGCCATTCTTGTTTTCACTGTCAGTATCGCTAATGCTCTGTGGGAAGCGGAGTGGTTATCCTGAGCTGAATTGCACTGACTGGTGTGTGCGATTCCTTTGGGAGCAGCGAATCGGAGAGGGGTGTGTGTGTGTGTGTGTGTGTGTGCACACACGTGCGTTTGTTCGTTTGTTCGTTCAGCACAACCGGAAGTGGGAACCCCAGAAGGTTGCCCAAAGGACTCGAGGGTTAAAGTGCATAGATGTGGGAATTAGGTTTGAGGGGGTGCTGCAGCATCTCCATGTTTTATATGGGGCTCCACACCTGGGGTTCTGGCTGCCACCCTGCACCCAGAGCTCTACTCCTAGCTCTGTGCTTGTCTCCAGCTTTGGTTCCAGCCTCAGTCCCCTTACCCTTGTCCTGGATAGGGATGTTAAAATGCATTTAATTAGGTTATCGTGTAACCACTGAAAATGTCAGCAGTTACGCAAACCAATCAGAGGCAGCAGTGGGGAAGAGGGCAGGTGGCTTCCTGAGAGCCGGTATGTGTGGGGAGCCAGCTTTTAAGCCAACTCACTTTGCCTGCTGGGAGGCTGCCTCTAACTTTACATGTTAACTGAGGAGCCCAGGGTCATTGGTTAACCATGTACACAGTTTCACTTTCACATCCTCCCCCCAAGACACAATCCTACTACTGACCCCAGCGCTGTCTTTCAGCACCCCCGCTATTAAAAGCGTTTGAGCATCATCGTTAAAGTATCCCTCTCGCTAACCTGCCTAGAGAGAGCAGTCTTCAGAGGCATGACAGGTAATGCTTGTGTTGTCAGAGGCTAAAGGCAGATAGTAGGGAGGTGCCTTAAAACTGAGGGTGCCCCAGGGAAGTGTCCTACGTCCACAATGTGAAACACTTCATGTGTAGAGAGACTGGCCCAAGGGACACAATACTGAACAGCACCCTGATGCTGGCTAAGGGATGAGGATTAAGCCTGCTTTGTGTGGATAGGACTAGTAGAGAAGCTGTCCCCTCGTCAATCTGCTGGATTCCTTTCTGTTGCTAGGAAGATGCTCTAAAGCAGTCGCATGTCCCAACCCACCAATATAGCCCTGGCAGGTCAGAGCTAGGAGTTTCCAAGGTAAACAACTCAGGGGCCCAAATAGGAAAAAGGAGAAAAGGACTTGTTTGGACCATGCTTTTAGAAATGTACATTTTTATCACAGTCTGGACAAGCCCAGTCAGCTGAAGCAGTCAGGGTATGTCTAGACTACATGGCTCCATCGACGGAGCCATATAGACTTGTTTGTTCAGCAAAGGGAAATGAAGCCGCGATTTAAATAATTGCGGCTTCATTTAAATTTAAATGGCTGCCCCACTCTGCCGATCAGCTGTTTGTTGGCAGATCAGGGCAGTCTGGATGCTCCCCTGTCGACATGAAAGCCCTTTATCGACCTCCCCGGTAAACCTCATCCTACGAGGCATAATGGGGAGGTCGATAAAGGGTTTTCAGGTGGGTGCGGGGCATCCAGACTAGTGCGCTGAGCCGACAAACAGCTGATCAGCTGTTTGTCAGCTCAGCACAGCAGCCATTTAAATTTAAATGAAGCTGTAATTATTTAAATTGTGGCTTCATTTCCCTCTGCCGATCAGCCTAATCTACATGGCTCCATCAATGGAGCCATGTAGTTTAGACACACCCTCAGTGACCAAGAGATCCAGACCCGTATCCTGTCTTGTTGAAATCCGTGGTGGGCCTTTACTGTGAGCCCGTAGGGTACATCTACACAGTAGCATTATTTCAGAATAACGCGTTATTCCAAAATAACATAGTGCATGTCTACACTATAAGCCTTTATTTCAAAATAATGTCATGCTGGAGGACTTCTTATTCCGACTCCTGTAACTCTCATTTCATGAGGAGTAAGGGAAGTGGAAGGAAGAGTGTATTTCCTTCAATTTCCTGCTGTGTAGACAGGACCAAAAGCTAAATTAAGCTGTTTCGATTTAAGCTATGCAATTGATGTAGCTGAAGTTGCAAAGCTTATTCCAACTTTAGCCCTGCTGTGAAGACCTACCCTTAATGGGCAACTTTTTAAATAGAACTGGCCTTTGCTGATTACAAACTCAGTAGGGCAGCATGTTGAAATCCTGTTGGGGTTTGTGTGATCCTGTACTTGTAGATTTGGTACAGACACTGCAACTTCCTCCAACTGCGAGGCCTTTTGGGAGCTAAACACTAGCACAGGAAGTGTCATTTCTTGAGCAAACAGCAGTTTGTGACTTTCGACAACAATGGAGCAAGAGCTGCTGATCGGGTGAGCTCAAGAAATGTGAATTAATTTTTGGGAGGAAAGGCACAAACATTCTGCAGTGGGAATAATAATGGAATCATACAGTCAGTGCATGTGATTTCAATACAGTAATGCAGAGAGAGGATGGTTGCTGATTAAGAGAGCTATGAAATGAGTTTTTAAAAATCCAAATAGAAGTAAAAATTGGGGGAGAATTTGTAACAATGTCTCAGTTGGGCTTTAAAAGTTAATTGCAATGTTTATAAAATGAAACAATTTCCTTTTGGTTTATGCTATTGCTAAGTCAGAGGGAGGTTTTCACCCAACACTGAGAAGTTCTAATGAATATCAGTATTCTGGATGTTGCCTTTTCTGTTACATAATTCATCCTATGCTATATACATGACTCTGTTACAGTGTGTTTCCATCATAAACTCTTAGTTTTTGCTGCTCAGGATAAATAAAATCATTTCTAAGTGAGGCCTGATGGAAACTTTTTCTAAGCTTAAGGGAAAATACAGTGTTTTCAGCTAAAGTAAATAGCCATATTTCCAGAAAATATCTTCCCTGGTTTGATGTTACTACAGTGTTTATTATAGACTGACGTAGCATTTTTCCTTCAAAAGCATAATGTGAACACTTCTAATTATTTTGGCACAACTCTGCTTGAAACTAGACAACAGAGTACCTTTTAATCCTTCTTAAAGTAGGGCTATGTTTGTTCCCCTTCCATCTTTTTAATGGTGTTTGGGATGTTAGCTAGGATGTTTAACTTCCAGTAGTAGTAGTAGTAGTAACAGGAGGTGTATATTTATTCTTTGAAGCACAGTGGAACAGTTCTTCACTTATTTAAAGCTACTAATCTCCAATTCTATGTTGATTTACACCAGTTGATAATATAGGCTAACATTGCAAGTGTTAACCTTGATTATGATGTACTTTTTGGAGGGTCTGTTTTCATTACAGGTTAAATTGTGTGTCAGTTCTTTTCCAGGTAATTGAAATTAAATTTCAGTTAACTAATTTTCCCAATTAGCTTAAACTCGCCCCTTCCCTACAGCCCTCTGCATTACATCCTTCTGCCTGTGATGTGATGAGAAGCTATTTTTGCCGTGTTTCTCGTTCAGCTGGGAGCAGGAAGTACCAGAAATGCTAAGAAAATTCCTGCATGGCATTTTCAGAGATTTGGATAAACATTCTAAGATTCACACATCATTTGTTTAAAAACACACAGTTCTATCTAACGCCGCTGGCTTCTGGGCTGTGACTCAGAGACGAAACGGATATAAGTAAGATAAAAATTTGGCCTGCTAGGTCTGTTAGTCATAGCAATGGTATTACCTTTACAGCCCAATTTGGAATCTTCCTCCTTTTATTTTTAACCTTATTTGGATTTCCTTTTTAAAATCAGAAGTCTGGAATGATTCTGAAGACATACCAAGAGCAAATTATCTAATGTCTATTAAAAAAAAAAACCTCAGATATGTTCAAATCAGTATTTTTATGGTATTTTAAGATGTGTTATTTCCCTGGGTGTTAGATTGTTAGAGAAATGCTTAATAAATGAAGTAAAGAAGAATTATTAAGGCTAAGCTATTCATGATAACGTTACAGATTTTGGTTTACAAGGTGTCTGTAATGTTCCACTTCAAGCATGAAGCAAAATTTCTCTGTAATTTATAACATAGATTCAAATATATGTTTAATGCAGTGTATTATTCTTGCATCATTAAATACAAACAGTAAAGGGAAAAATAGATGATTAGTGATAAAGGTTTCTATTCCCTTGGAATCAAAATTTAAAAATATCAGCTCATCAGTGGTAGAGTGGGCAGTTCACATTAAAACAGGAAATCTGAAAAGCTCAGTATATTTGAAAGGTTGCGTTAGGGTACCCTGCCCTTCTCTGTACATTTTGCCTTTTGAACTGTAGCTCAATACAGTTTGAAGGTTCTTGGCTGAAGTATAGCCAAACCAAAACTTTGGATATTTGAAACAATGAAAAATTCATGACCTACCTCTATATTTTGTGTCTCATCCTGATTTGAAATTCTAGACTGATGGCACTAAAGTCATTTATTTATCATCTGATCGGATACAGTTTCAAACACTGGCACTGCAAATGTCCACCTTGTGCCCCTAAGTCCTGTCCTAGAGGAACAACCTCTAGGTATATGGAAATTGTTCATTCTTCATTACCATTCAGGCACCGTCGCTAGTGAGCACATTGATTGTGATGACTTTGTGATGTGGACACCTAACCTCCTTGGAACTGCACTGAGACACCAAAATCATCTTTACTAAACACCAGTCATCATCCATCAAATTGACGTCTGTCACTTGAGTTCTAGATTGAATTGCTGGTGAAATGCCCATAGCTCATTAAAACCCTCCTTTGCTATCCATGTCCCCATCACTCATTTTTCATCCATCAAATGCTAGCAGCTTGTTTTGACCTGGTCTTCACATACAACATTCACAACATCCTCCTATCCCTCATTCTCTGTTTTAGAAAACTTTCCTAATTCAACTATGCAAAGCAGAGACTTAGATAGTTGTCCTCTAGTGCTACAAAAGATTCAGCCCAAGAGAGCACCAGGACACCAAAGAAAATATCAGAGAACCATTTTTATTTAGGAATCATGTTCTCATATCTGCACAACATACAGGGAGGAGGGGCTTAAGCCCCACAAATAGGGTGGAAATCTGTCTCTTTTCGTATCTGGACAAAGCAGACCAATTATAAAGGGGCTAAATTGAAGGTTGAAGACCTGATTGCCACACGTATTTTTCATTCATGTTAGGGTAGACTTTTGGCCACAGTATAGTCTCTATACCACTTTGCCAGGGCAAGGAGAGTGTAAAAGTGATCTATGAGGCAACTGGGGATTACAATGGAATGGGGACTGTCTGGTTTGTGCTGTCACTGTAGAGTCATCTTTGTCATTGTGCCCTACTGCCCAACTGCATGGGGAGCATGCCAGGGATAGGTAGGTGTAAGCTGAAGAGTGTACTCTAGCCATACGCTCATTGTACAGCATCTTGTTCAACCAGATAAATGAGTATGGAAATTCCATTGATTAAGGGCCTGAAAATAGAACTAGCATCTGATGACTGGTAACAGGAGAAAAAGATTTCAACATGAGGCAGGAACTTGCAATGGGAGCTGTAGTTAAACATTCAAAGGAGGTGACACTGGTGTTTTTTCTTACATGTTAAGAAAAAAAAATCCTCTGTTTTCATGACCATTTCAGCCCACCACTACTCTAAGTCACTGAGGTATTTGCAAAAGTGGTGCAAACACACATTCACATTGGCTTAAAAATGCTATTGACTCTTCATAATCAAGGAACTCCTTGCCACAGAATGTAGTGAAGACTAGGACTTTAACAGGGTTCAAAAAAGGGCTAGATAGATTCATGGAGGTTAGGTCCATCAATGGCTATTAGCCAGGATGGGTAGGAATGGTGTCCATAGTCTCTGTTTTTCTGGAGGTAGGTGACAGGAGGGATCACGTGAGGATTACCTGTTATGTTCTCTCCCTTTGGGGCATCTGGTATTGGCCACTGTCGACAGACAGGAAGCTGGGCTGGATGGACCATTGGTCTGACCCAGTATGGCTATTCTTATGTTCTTACAGGGAATTTTAATTTGCCCCATTCTCATAGCCCAAAGCAACACCCTACAAGCACAGCACAGGCAATGGCAGGATGAGTTTCTCCTAAATTGCCTCAACCGTAGTTCTGGTGGGGCCATTGCTCAGGGCGAGAGGGTAATAATTACCACTAATCCTATGTCAGAATGAATCATTATCTCTTTCTCCTAGCGGTGGGCTTGTTTAATTATATTCTTTGTTTGCATTGTTCCAAGCAGAAATGAAAGCCATGTGAATTATGGAAGTGAACGTCTCCTTTCTCCCTCTGTCGCCCAAGGTATGGACAATGGTACTTGTAAATCAGCAGTTGTCTGTCTGAGATAAGATCTAAACTACTGAGTGGGTTGTTTTCAAGCAAGATTGGCCAGGAGCTAAACAACCCACAATCCTTAGTTTTGTTTTTTAGACTATCTAAAATATGAGGAAGAAAAAATAAAAGGCCATTGTCCCACTCTGCTGATTTCAATAAAAAAAAACCCACATGAGGCTTCACATAACTGACTTATTAATACCTGTAACAATTAAAATAGACCATGTTTTGATTTTTGTGTTTGTCTTGGGAAGCCTTCTTCATGACACCAGGTATTTCAGAAAAGAATAATCCAAGTTCACGCTACATGAAGACACTAGCATGGTGCAAATACTTAAGGCGTTGAGTCTCCCCTGAATGATAAATGCTGTGTACCTGAAGGAAGGTTTGAGGTTCTCCTCTGAGAAGCATAAAGCATGTGACTGTACATGCTTTTCTTTTCCTCGGGCACAATGATTTTCACAATAGCAGCTCACACTGACATTCCCCCTCTAAAAAGTCCCTTGGCCTTTACCGTGCATGAACTGCACTTTCAAAGAAGGTGGAGTCATATTCAAATATTTACCCATTCTTTGGCAACATGAAAATCAGTTTTGCAACAGCAACACACAGATCCACTTATGCTAACAACAGAAACAACAGAGCTAGCTATACTATCTGTGTGACCATGGTCAAACAACTCAAAATAGGGTAGGAGTCTTCACTGTACAGCAGAGGATGCAAGACAGAGACCACTGTCACATAAGCAGCACATCAGGTAAGTGAGACAAGCAAAAATTTATGTGCACCATTCTCTTATTTTAGTTATTTATTCAGGGCCAAATTCTGCACTGAATTACACACTGCAGAACTCCAGTGACTGCAGGAAGGTTTTATGGGGGTATAATCAGTTTAAATGTGGCCCTTAGTTGTCTTACCTTAGTTTGGGAGTAAATTGAATGCTTCTGAAAGGAGCAATAGCACCAGACTGAGGCAGTCATGTTACAAGGAAGATGTCTGAAACTACAGTTTTGCCAGTGTACCTATGTTCTTATCCTGCAGTATTCCTTCTAGTCTGGCCCTGAAAACTATCTTGATCAGACGCTGCTCAACTGTGCATAGTGTGGTGATTTTGTGATGGTCTTACAAATGTGGATGAGGGCAGGTAAACACCACTCTGTTCGCTTTTACTAATGACATGGAGGCATAAAGGAGTTAAGGGGTTTTCCCCAGGGCACCTGGAAAAATACCATGTTACAAAAAATGAAATCTGGATGTTCACAGTTATGTTCCTTAAAGACAAAATGGCCTTTTCTTTTCTAGTATTGTGGCTAACCATGTAGCTTAAAGCTGACCAATAGTAAAGGGTTAACAAAACCAGTAATATGCCTGGCATGTGCGCAGATACTGTACAAACTAAATGCTTCCTATAAATGTTAGAATATACAGCACATTACCTGCATATTAATGAGAAAAATATTGCCATGTATTTCTGACCTGCAGTAACACGAAAGCTCCCATTAGAGGAGGAAGAGGCCCATGGCATTCTGTGTTGCTCATTGCCACTCCCTCCTGAGCTCGAAGAACAAACTTCTTGTACTCCGAAACTTGGCAGAGATGTTTCTGAAACAATTTAACAGTGATTGTTTTTTATTCTCTTCGCACTTTTCTCTGAGTCAATTTACTGAATGCAATGAACCAGTTTGTTTGCTACTAAAATAGGTTAGTTTATCAATTGCCTTTATACACTCTCTGGATTGTTAAGCACTTTTGGCTAGACAGATCTGCCAGAGTGGATTCCTAAGAAAGATCATTGCCTTTCTCCCATGGCTACTAGAAAGAGAGATTAGATAGCTAAACAACTCCAGCAGTGCCTCTTGCTTCATTTTGCTTGACCCAATTCACTGCTTTGAGATTCCCACACTTGAGTCGTCGATACTGCCAGAATGGACATTCATACCTGTGGCTACTATCTAACACTTCATAGACTGACTGGAAGGGAATACTTGAAGTATATGGATATGGTCCAGAAAGGGGAGATCTTATAATTAAAAGTCCAAACCTATTTTTACAATATGTCTCATCGCTATTAACCTAAAATTCAGGAGTTTTGAGACTGCCCGTAAACCCACATCTTCTTCATCATCATCATAATACAGTACCACAGCTATCTGCATCTGTCATTGCTTAGACAATTCACATTGGTATCACAGTTCATGGAATCCATGGTTGGGATTTAATTCTGGAATGGCAGCTGATTCAGAGATGGACTGTTTTGTGGAAATACGTGATTCTTGGTGAGCCACAAGTACCAAAGTAATAGGACAAACTGAATGGGAAAGTGCTGCATATTGATTTTCAAATATCACGCCATGGTTGTGAAGAGATCACTTCCTATCCAGGTCGAATCAATACAGTATATTTCTTAGAACTCTGCTGAAAGTTTCCCTTCATTGCTTCCTGTGTTTTCTTCTCTTGATGTTTGTTAATGGTCGTTTCCTTAAAAAGCACTTTCATGAACTAGTGCATATGCTTTTAGATCCCTACCAGAATTCATTTCTCTTAAACTCATGTGTTGCAGATGCCTCTGCTCCTCACTCCTTGCCCCATGAAGGACCCTCTTTACCCCCCATGGAGCTGATGGACAGGGCCCCTGAAGATGAAGTGGAAGAGGCAGGAGATCGTGGTTGGTACAATCTCCCACATGTACATTAGGGTTTTTGTCCAGGGCAATGTGTCTCTTTTGAATAACCACCTGTTGCAGATAGTGTTAGTGTAATAAAAAAAACAGGCTTTTAGTGTGCTAGGCCCTAAAGAGATATACAGTAAAAAAGATAGCTGAAATCTAGGTTATGATACAATACTTACAGTGAATGAGGCTCATAAAAGACACAGGAGGATAAGATGACCGTGAAGCCAGGAAATAAACTGGATGGTGGCAATGCAAGTTACTAAATGCAAGTAACTCTTTTTGCTGTTATTTCTCTGTAGGAAACAAAGGTTTATCTCCCCCGGCTAATGAGCGTTTCCTCGGAGAGCACAATGATTCCATTCCACCTCACGCAGACTTGAAGTAGGTTGCTTGGCTATTGATTGCTGTTCTGAGTTTGGATCTGATACTAATACCATTGAAGTCTATGGGAGCGTATCCCCTTAAAAACCTTTGACTAGTGGCTAGTAGAATTGCCCTTTGCCTGTCTTTTCCTACAGCCTAAAGTACATTGCTTTAAAATGGCAGCATTAGGAAGAGAAGCCTCTTCTAAACCAGAACGAGGCATTTTCACCTCAGCTTGGAAAAGAAAATGAAAAAGAGCATAGAGGAAAAAGCTGACAATGAACCAGCATCCTGGATCCAAACCTTGCATCAGAGTAACAGCTCAAACTCTCTGTGCTCACTGAATTCAAATACTGACTCTGAACATTTGAGAATTTGGCTCTGAGACTGATCAGCTCTGAATTTTTTTACAGCCCCAGTGCTCAGGAGTTTTTGGATGGAGGGATTTGATACAAACCTTTACTGAAGATATTTGGTTTGTGGCGTACTTTTAAAGTAAAGATCATATTTGCCATCAGAAATATCAACATAAAGAACATAAGAACATAAAAACGGCCATACTGGGTCAGACCAAAGGTCCATCTAACCCAGTATCCTGTCTGCCAACAGTGGCCAGCACCAGGTGCCCCAGAGAGGGTGGACTGAAGACAATGATCAAGCGATTTGTCTTCTGCCATCCTTCTCCAGCCTCTGGCAAACAGAGGCCAGGGACACCATTTATATCCCCTGGCTAATAGCCTTTTATGGACCTAACCTCCATGAAATTATCTAGCTTCTCTTTAAACTCTGTTATAGTCCTAGCCTTCACAGCCTCCTCTGGTAAGGAGTTCCACAGGTTGACTACATGCTGTGTGAAGAAGAACTTTCTTTTATTAGTTTTAAACCTGCTACCCATTAATTTCATTTGGTGTCCTCTACTTCTTCCATTATGGGAACTAATAAATAACTTTTCTTTATCTGCTCTCTCCACACCACTCATGATTTTATAGACCTCTGTCATATCCCCCCTCAGTCTCCTCTTTTCTAAACTGAGAAGTCCCAGTCGCTTTAACCTCTCTTCATATGGGACCCGTTCCAAACCCCTAATCATTTTAGTTGCCCTTTTCTGAACCCTTTCCAAGGCCAAAATATCTTTTTTGAGGTGAGGAAACCACATCTGTACACAGTATTCAAGATGTGGGCGTACCATAGTTTTATACAGGGGCAGTAAGATATTCTGTGTCTTATTTTCTATCCCTTTCTTAATACTTCCTAGCATCCTATTTGCCTTTTTGACCACCGCTGCACATTGTGTGGAAGTTTTCAGAGAGCTATCCACGATAACTCCAAGATCTCTTTCCTGATTTGTCATAGCCAAATTAGCCCCCATCATACTGTACGTATAGTTGGGGTTATTTTTCCCAATGTGCATTACTTTACACTTATCCACATTAAATTTCAGTTGCCATTTTGTTGCCCAATCACTCAGTTTGGTGAGATCTTTTTGGAGTCCCTCACAGTCTGCTTCTGTCTTGACTATCCTAAACAGTTTGGTATCATCCATAAACTTTTCCACCTCACTGCTTACCCCTTTCTCCAGATCATTTATGAATAAGTTGAAAAGGATTGGTCCCAGGACTGACCCTTGTGGGACACCACTAGTTACCCCTCTCCATTCTGAAAATTTACCATTTATTCCTACCCTTTGTTTCCTGTCTTTTAACCAGTTCTCAATCCAAGAAAGGGACCTTGTCAAAGGTTTTCTGAAAATCTAAGTATACTATATCTACTGGATCCCCCTCATCTGCATGTTTGTTAACCCCTTCAAAGAACTCTAATAAATTAGTAAGACATGATTTCTCTTTACAGAAACCATGCTGACTTTTGTCCAACAAATTATGTTCTTCTACATGCCTCACAATTTTATTCTTTACTATTGTTTCGACTAATTTGTCAGGTACTGAAGTTAGACTTACTGGTCTGTAATTGCCAGGATTGCCTCTAGAGCCCTTTTAAAATATTGGTGTCACGTTGGCTGCCTTCCAGTCATTAGGTACGGAAGCCGATTTAAAGGATAGGATACAAACCACAGATAATAGCTCAGCAATTTCCCATTTGAGTTCTTTTAGAACCCTTGGATGAATGCCATCCGATCTCAGAGATTTGTTAACATTAAGTTTTTCTATTTGTTCCAAAACCTCCTCTAATGACACTTCAATCCGGGACAGTTCCTCAGATTCATCACCCACAAAAGACGGTGCAGATTTGGGAATCTCCCTAACGTCGTCAGCTGTGAAGACTGAAGCAAAGAAATCATTTAGTTAATCCACAATGGCTTTATTGTCCTTGATTGCTCCTTTTATATCTCGATCGTCTAGGGGACCCACAGGTTTTTTAACAGGCTTCCTGCTTCTAATGTACTTAAAAAACATTTTGTTATTTCTTTTTGAGTTTTTGGCTAGCTGTTCCTCAAAATTTTTTTTTGCTTTTCTTATTACATTTTTACACTTGATTTGACAGTGTTTATATTCCTTTCTATTTATCGCACTAGGATTGGACTTCCATTTCTTAAAAGATGCCTTTTTGTCCCTCACTGCTTCTTTTACATGGTGGTTAAGCCACGGTGACTCTTTTTTAGGTCTCTTGCTATGTTTTTTAATTTGGGGTATACATTTAAGTTGGGCCTCCATTATGGTGTCTTTAAAAAGTTTCCATGAAGCTTGCAGAGATTTGGCTCTAGTCATTGTGCCTTTTAATTTCCATTTAACTAACCTCCTCATTTTTGTGTAATTCCCCTTTTTGAAATTAAATGCCAGAGTGCTAGACTGCTGAGGTGTTTTTCCCACCACAGGAATGTTAAATGTTATTATATTATGGTTACTATTCCCAAGCGGTCCTGTAACAGTTATCTCCTGGACCTGATCCTGCACTCCACTCAGGACTAAATCGAGAATTTCCTCTCCCCTTGTGGGTTCCTGTACCAGCTGCTCCAAGAAGCAGTCATTTAAGCCATTGAGAAATTTTATCTCTGCTTCTCTTCCTGAGGTGACATGTATCCAGTCAATATGGGGATAATTAAAATCCCCCATTATTATAGAGTTCTTTATTTTGGTAGCCTCTCTAATCTCCCTCAGCATTTCAATGTCAGTATCGCTGTCCTGGTCAGGTGGTCGGTAATATATCCCTACTGCTAATTTCTTATTATTGGAGCATGGAATTACTATCCATAGCGATTCTATTGAACATGTTGATTCATTAAATATTTTTATTTCATTTGATTCTACATTATCTTTCACATACAGTGCCACTCCGTCACCCACCCGGCCTGCTCTATCCTTCCAATATATTTTATATCCCGGTATGATTGTGTCCCACAGATTTTCCTCATTCCACCAGGTTTCAGTGATGCCTATTATGCCAATCTCCTCCTTTAATACGAGGTACTCTAGTTCACCTATCTTATTAGTCAGACTCCTAGCATTTGTGTAGAAGCACTTTTAAAATTTGCCACTGCTTATTTGTCTGCCCTTCCCTGATGCATTGGATTCTTGTATACGCGGTTCTTTGTCTGCTCTGGCCCATGGTTTGTCCTCTCCCCTTCTCTCTTTCTGACTACAGCTTAGAGAATCTCTATCAATGGATTCTCCTCTAAGAGAATTCTCCATCTGATTTATGTGCATCTCCGCACCAATCGGCTTTCCCCCATCTCTTAGTTTAAAAACTGCTCTATGGCCTTTTTAATGTTTAGTGCCAGCAGTCTGGTTCCACCCTGGTTTAGGTGGATCCCATCCTTCCTGTATAGGCTCCCCCTCTCCCAAAAGTGTCCCCAGTTCCTAATAAAGCCAAACCCCTCTTCGCTACACCATCGTCTCATCCACGCATTGAGACGCTGACGCTCTGCCTGCCTACCTGGCCCTGTGCTTGGAACTGGAAGCATTTCCGAGAATGCCACCATAGAAGTCCTGGATTTCAGTCTTTTTCCTACCAACCTAAATTTGGCCTCCAGGACATCTCTCCTACCCTTCCCTACGTCATTGGTACCTACATGTACCACGACCACCGGCTCCTCCCCAGTGGATGTCAAATTAGTCCAGACTTCACAAACAACTGTAATCTACAGTGATGGCAGGGGTGTTAACAGACTTACCAGGCCCGTGGGCAATGTCTGGGGTGGGGAGGACAGCTCAGTACTCCTAGAAGGGGTAGTGCCGTGGGCAGAAGGGGCTGGGCTTGGAACAGCCAGATCTCAGCACCACTGGAAGCATGCTACGCTGCCCTCTCCATTCCCTAGCCAGTTCTTAGTGCTGCCTGGAACATTCCGTGTGTCACTCCAACAGCGATTCAAGGAGGCCAGGGCTCCGGCTGCTGCTGCAGGCCGTGGGCCCGTTTGAATCGCCAGGCCCTGGGGCAACTACCCCTTTGGCGGGCCTGAACGATGGCCACGATTTTCAAAAGTAACTGGTGAATTAGAGCACCCCAAACTTAGGGTGCTCAATAAGATATTTTGAGCAGCTTAATTTTTCAGAGGGGCTCGGCACCCTCAGAAATCAAACATTTTTGAATACATCTTGAGCAGGGCACTGAAAGGCGGAACATGCCCTATTGCATTCCACTTAAGAAAATGGTGGCTGATGGGTTTACATTTTCAATCTCAAGACATGAAGTGAATTGTCCAGTTTGGACCCAAACATTTCTTTTTCTTTCCTTTTCCAGCATTCTGTCTATATCTGAGCACATAGCCAGAGAAGCCTTGGTACAATACACAGCCCATAAGTGCTGCTACAGAATTGCCCCTGCAAAGCGTATGGTGATCCAGAACTTGACTCCGCTCAACACATTCAGAGTGAGTATATGTAGTATTGCAAAGAGCTGACCAAATTTAGAATATCATGGCTGGTTTAGCGAATAGGTCTGTGCTTTCAGACATAAGTAACAGTGGGCAAAATATTCTCAACTAAATCTGAAATGGTCAAAAATTTAACTTTTTTCATGTTATCATATTAAAAATGGTTGCATTTCATAATCCCTCCTCCCTCCCCCTTAGCCATTTGCAGGTAAGATAGGCCTGTTACATTTTTCTTTGCTCCAAAATGTGGTCCTTTCTCTAGTCATACTATGGAGACTCTGGGCATGTATGCGCATCTGCGTGTGTATGTGAGAGACAGAGAGAGAGAGAATTTGAAGTATATCCCATAGCAGAGAATTTTTCCCTACATTTAAAATTGTTCAGAGAAGTTCTTGATATCATAGACTTTGCCATTGTGGACTGAGAAGTGTGAGTTTTACCCACTGTATTGTGGTTAGGCATCAGCCAGAACAAGACAAAGCCCAATATAGGTTGAATCTCTCTGGTCCGGCAACATCTGTGATCTGGCATGATTTTAGATAACTGGATGTTCATTTGCCTGGGTGTGGCCAAGTTTCCTACCATCCCATGAAGTTTGTTTACAGCCCCCAGTCCTGGTTCTCAGTGTTCTGTGCTGTTATTTAGCTCTAATTTACCCCTAAATGTCTTCTAAGAGCCCAGTAAGCAGTAGAAGTATTGGTGATGCTGCTGACAATACTGATCTCCCATAGTGCAGTAAATTCTCTGGTTTGGCACCGGTCAAGACCTAAGAGGGCTGTACTTGAGAGGTTTAATCTGTACTGAGATGGTTAGGGCTGCTGATGGGTAGGTAAAAGTAGCAGTGCTCTGGGGCCCAGCAATTTAATTGTTGCCTTTAAGTCATTTCCAGAGCCCTGGGCAGTGTGAGCCAGGAAGCACTGAAGGACTGTCTGGAGGAATCTAACCTCTAGTCTCTCCCCTTCTCCCCAGGACCCTGTCCCCACTGGTGGGCCCAGAGCTGTGGCCCCCCACCTTGCCCAGGGACTGTCAGCAGCCATGGAAGTGACTTATGCTAGTGCAGTGACTCCCAATGTGCATCTTCCCCAAGTTTCAAACTCTTCACTTTTAGTATTGTAGCACAGCTCTACCCCACCTGCCCTTTTGCTAGCATGTCTTTGTGATGTCAACACTGCTTATGCCTCAGCCAGACACGGCACTCTCCATGCTATTACCCCACAATACAATCATTTATCATTTCCCCTATTTTATTGCTCTGTCTAGCTCTTGCTCTTGAAATCAGGACAGCTTTTACCACCCTAACACAGGACTCAATTCTGCTCCCCAGTAGAGGTTGTGCCATTAGTTGTAATGGGCGCAGAATTAAGCCCAAGATTGCATCGCCCCCTAGCCGAGAATGAGAAGCAGCTTTACATTGAAAGGTGACTGCTGTTTGGTCTTAATTACCAGTATCGTCTGCAAACCTTCACTGAAGCCAGAGAAACATTCCCGATCAGCGAGCCTTATGATGGTAAGCAAATCAGCCCTCTTACCTAGCAGAGAGTGAACAATATCGAACAATATCCCCTGTGGAAGGGAGTGACGCTGAGTGGACTGATGGACTTAACAAATGACCACGTGCTCTTTGACTGCTCGCAGACCAGCAGAACTGCAATGGGCAATATTTTGAAAAATGGCGACTGATTCGAAATGCCACAAATTTGGAATCCAAATTGAGATCTCCAAGGGCCTGATTTGATAATGAAGCCTTTCACCTGTTCAGGAGGTTAGTTCAAATCCAGCCCACTTTGGTGGCGACTGAAAGGTTTAACAATTGTAATTTATATTTCAAACTTTCTTTGCCTGTCACCTTTTGTGACATTTGTTTACTCTTTGGATTGTGGACAGTGAAACAACCTGAGCCTTTTGGATAGGTACTCTTGCAGTAGCTCACTGGCAATCCCATTCTGGCATTGTAGTCTAATCCCCACCTTCATCCTGTTCTCCCTGATTTAAAAACCATTCGAAAATATTTATCCTCATGTAATGGTTTATAAGAGACAAGGAAAGGGGTAGGCAATGGGGAAGGAAGAACAGATAAACATGCCAGTGGTAAGATAGGCGAAGGAAAAGTACAGAAGGGAGAAAAAGTGGGCAAGAGAGAGAGGTAAGAGAAGAAATGAAGGGAGACAAGAGTGGAAAAAAGCGAGTTGGAGAAAAATGAAGGAAAATTGGAAGTGGAAAGTGAATATTTGAAGGGTGCTAGCTAAGTGAAAGCTAACTTCCTGGCAGTCCATTGTATGTGGTTATCAATATTTTTCATTTTTCTAATCTGGTTTGCCTCTGTGCCTGGTCCAAAGACAAGTATATAACCAGGTGTATTTACATTGACTTCAGTGTGTTATGGATCAGGCCCTGGGGTCATAAACACAAGCTAAATTTAAGCTGGGGCAATAGATTAATTTAAATCCTCTCTCATCATCTCCTGCAATTGTCTTTTATAATTCAAAAAAGAAAAGTCCAGTTCAGGAAACAGCATGTTCCTATGTTTCAGTTTCCACGAACAGATGCAGATTTGCTCACAGAAGTTGCTCACAGGCATCATAGTTCCTGATATACAATTAACTTCCTCAGTAGTTCAAGGAGTTTATTTTGACCTCACAGTAAAATGGATTGTAACATCTTCCTGCCTTTTCAGACAAAAGGGGGGGGGGGAATCTAAAGAGGGGTTTGGGTGCAGTTTCCAAAGGGAAAGAGAAGAGAAATGAATGTAGTAAGGTTATATGACTGCATATGGTTACCCACATTAGATTTATGGGGGTTATTTTCTCATCTAAATAAAACAGATTGGCCTCTGTAAGGGCTGGCTCAGAAGGGGAAAATTCAAGGAGCTCCCCATGAAAGAGCAAGAGACAATTGCAGAAAAAGGATTCCAAACGGGACAAAGCAAGGCACCGCCCCAGCCTTCGAAAACAGGTCACTGGCATCCAAGTGTTTACAGAAAGCACAGCCTCCATGTTCCTTCTGAGCACTGGAGATGTGAGGGCGGGTTCGTGTCTCCTAAGGCACAACTCTTCCTGTGCTTCTCTCTGGGGTGCAGTGACTCTGGGGTATTTTGGGCATGAATCTAGCACAGATTGGCATGGACTAATGTCCTTCCTAGTGGAGGGATTCCATAGTCTTTCTGGAGTTGGTGGCTCTCAGCCCAGTAACCAGGCTATCATCAGAGGAACCATGAGAGCAGTCGGTACTGCTTGCCACTTCTCACCCTTAGGAAGGATCCCTGGGGCTGTAATGGATAAGATTTCACCTGCCACTATCTCAGTGGCATTGGTTTTGTGGCTATACATCTTCCCTCAGCTTCCTCCATTGCTGTCAACCTGGCACCTAACGCACGTGTGAGAGGAGGTGCCTGGTGACGTTTTGGTCCATTCCATGTAAACCTGTAATCCTCCAAAATGCACAACTGTCTTTTCTGACTCATCTTTAGTCCTTTGCTCCAGGTGGATTTGTGGACTCTTCTGATGTTGCACCAGCACCTGCCCCCTGGGCACTAGCAGTGGATGCACCACCTCTGTTTATGGATTGTGAAATGCACATTCCAGTGCCTCACACATATTCAGTACAGGTAAAAACCCCACAGCCATTCACACTTGTATAGGATCATGAATTGTGTGACAGGAGTGTCCCATTTGAAATCAGGCCCCTATTCATTCTGCTGGGTATTGTACATACACAAATTAAGTGCCTGTCCTGTCCCCAAAGAACTGATAAGCTAACAAGGCAAGACCAACAGAAAATGGGAGAAGGGAAATAACATTATCCCATTGTACGGATGGGCAGCTGAGACACAAAAAGAGGTCAAGCAATTTGCCTAAGATCCCACAAGAAGTCAGTGGCAGAGCCAAGACTGAGCCCAGGTTCAGTTCCACTTTTGTGCCTTAATACCTATGCTGACAGAAAATATTTCTAACCCTAAATCCAGCAGCATGTAACTCAGTCTGCTCTTCTTTAAGGGCTGGTGCCTATGCTAATTGAAATCAATGGCAGAACTCCCATTAGTTTAGTTGAGCAGCATCTTGGCCCCAGGGCATAGTGGTATCCCAAATACAGAAAGCTTGATTATATTCTGATTTTAAAAGCACTGTGTCACCATATTCCAGTTCTATGGTTTTGGTTATATATCTAGCACTTATGCCTATTCTGACACCGTTATGTTTTATAATAGCTGTTCTGGCTGAGAGGGGACATGACATAGCTTTCAAATACCTAAATGTTATTATAGGGAAGAGGGAGAAAAATTATTCTTCTTAATGTCTGATGATAGGACAAGAATCAATGGGCTTAAATTGCAGCAAGGGAGGTTTAGGTTGGGCATTAGGAAAAACTTCCTGTCACGGTGGGTAACCACTGGAACAAGTTGCCTAGGGGGGTTGTGGAATCTCCATCACTGGAGATTTTTAAGAGCAGATTAGACAGACACCTGTCAGGGATGATCTTAATGATGCTTGGTTCTGTCATGAGTTCAGGGGACTGGCCTTGACTTCTTGAGGTTTCTTTTAGTTCTATGATTCTGTGATTCTGTAATTATATTTATTGCTTCTTCATGGCCTGATTTAGGATAAAAGAAAACCCAGGTTTTTCTGGCAGGTAGCATTGTTTTTGTTGCTTTAAATAATGATAGATTATTTTTAATAGCTTCAGATAAAGGATTAGCTTTTGTTTTTGGCAAGGAGTTGTTTTTACTGCTCCAGATAGTCTGAAGTGTGCATTTCATGTGGGCAGTCTGCCATGCAAAAGGATTTGTATCCACCCAACAAAACAAAGCAAGACTATTTCTGGAGTAAAACAAACGAAACCAGACAGAAAAGCCAACCCAACTGGTTTTGCGTGTGAACTCTGTAAATTAGGCATAAAAATATATGTCCTGCTTCCTGATGTTCCCGCTAACAAGGGGACAGAAGATCTTTGAGCCTGTATTTCAATGTAGGGATGATGGTCATCTTATGCTTTCTGTAATATGATCATTTAATTTCATGATGGAATCCTTGTCTGGGGTGTTTTATTTTATTTTATTTTATTTTTTTTGCTACTGGGTTTCAAGCAAGACTCCCCTTACCTAAAGAGGTACCTAATACAGAGACGGGGTGAGGTTTAGGTGAGATTTATGACTTTTTGGGGATTAAAAAATAACCACCTATGGACTCAAAAAGCCACAAGCTACAATATTTCTCTTTCAAACAACCACTCTGTGACGTACTGCCCCCCCCCCTTTTTTTTTGCTTTCAGGATTGTCCTAGTTGTCAAGGCCGTGGTAAAAATCGGTGCCACTCATGTAATGGATGTGGAAAGGTATGTTATAGTGAAACTATAGAAATTCTCCTTCATGTGTCACTATTTCCTATGCAGTAAAATTCTATAAGGAAGGAGGAAAACACTTCAATTTCTTTTTAAAAAATAACCTGAAAAGTATATAAAAAACACTTGGCTCAAACTTCTCTCTTTCTGAGGTCTTGACAAGCAAATAACATCAAGTCATCTGAGAACAATAGTCTAGTAGGAACTGGTCCCACCTATAGGTCTGTTGGACATTCAATTCACATTCTGTCTTCCAGATTGTTGGAACAGATAAAGTTAGGACTTTAATAAGTATTGACGGACCATATGTCTTGAGCTTTTAAAAAAGGGACAGCTGTTCCCAGTCTTTGACAAATCTCTCAAAGAAATGGAAAAGTCAGGAAGGAGATGTAAATAGTTGTGTAACAACTAAAGAATTGAAGGCTATGGAATTGATCCAAAGACTGTTCACATCACTGTGAATCTTTCTTTCAGTGGGAGTTGACCATGGTCCTTTGTTATTTGATAAAAACTTGATCCCAATTTATATTGACAAATGAGCTTGACCTTTCTATGACTCTAAGGGTTTCCATTAATAAAGGAGTGATTTAATCTAACTACAGTGCAACCTGTTTGAAAACTGAAGAAAATGACAGAAATCGGGAGGCTTAACAGAAATGACATCCTAATCAAGTTAGAGCAGATTTGTAACCAGAGCATTTGGGAAGGTTTTAAGACAGACGTTTAACTGCCAAGAGTGGCTTTTTATACTAGTTGCATTGTGTATTGTCTGCCTAGATATAATAAATGGAGGAAACAGAAATGCAAATATCATAGTTGGTGAATGACTAGAGAGGAGAACAAGATGATATTAGAAGATGCCCTTAAGCCTGTACAGTACTTTGATGCTAAGATTTTGATAGCAGTTAATAAAAAGGAGGGTATGTCTACATTGGCTCCCTAGTTCGAGCTAGGGATGCAAATGTAGCCGACCAAAATTGCTAATGAAGCAGGGATTTAAATATCCCGCGTTTCATTAGTATAATCTTGACCTGCGTTATTCCGCTCAACAGCTGATTCGAACCAGGAAGTCCGCTCCGGGACGTGTTAGTTCGAATCAAACCCCTTGGTTCGAACTAACATTACTCCTCATTTTTTGCATTTCTAATTCACCCTTCTGTGCACAGGGTGAAATAGGTCCACTGAGGTGTCACTGTTCTGAGTTCCATATACTTGCATGTACTTTTGTTGTTGAGAAAGTGGATCTGACAAAATGAAAAGTGAAATGCTCACATTCTTTTCAGAGCAAAAATATATTTTTCTTTATTTTTTAAATGTAGAGAAGGTGTACGGCTTGTAGTGGGACTGGCTGGCAAGACGCATCCAATCAGAGTTGTTTGTTTTGCTCAGGTTCAGGAAAGAGACGGTAAGAAACAAGCTAAAACACCAGATGGCAATTAGTATTTCTTTCACAGGTTTAGTTTACCAAATATCTCTTTAGTAGACCATCATTTCCTCCATGCTATTTGAAAATGGATGTAGGTGAAATGATGCCAGATGAATAAGAACAGATCTAATTCAGTGCCCATTGGAGTCAATAGGACTCTTTCCATTTATAACGAACATTGGTACCTTATATTCAAAGCTTACAAAGCACTTTGCAAACATTTACTAAGCCTCACCATACTCTTATGAGGTACTGTGGGCATTATTAACCTTGTTTTATGCTGGAGAGGCTAAGGCCACGTCTCAATTTACTGGAGGATGGATGCTCTGGCGATCAATCTTCCAGGGTTCGATTTAGTGGGTCTAGTAAAGACTCGCTAAATCAAACGGTGAGGGCACCTCTATTGGCACCAGTTCTCCTTGCAGTTATGAGGAATAAGGGAAGTCGATGGGAGTGTTTCTCCTAATAAACACCCCCGTGTGACCATCCCAGAAAATTGATGTAAAGTATGTAGACTCCAGCTATGCAATTCATGTAGCTGGAGTTGCATATCTTGCATTGATTTTCTCCACCTGTGTAGACTTGGCCTTAGACACAGAGAAACAGTGGGCCTGGTCTTTAACCACCTTGAATCATTTAAACTAGTTGAAAACAACTACAAAATGTGTATAAAATGATACTCTACACCTACTTTATGCATGTTGTTATTAATTTATTAGATCATTTTAGCACCCAAGGGACCCAAGTAAGGTCTGAAGACCCACTGTGCCTCTCTTACACTGTACAAATGCAGAGTAAGAGAGGGTACTTGGCATGAAGAGTTTATAGTTTAAATAGACAAGTCAGACAACAATTCTTCCCTCTCCTTGGTGTCTGGTGAAAATACACACATGCTGACTGGCGATGTCTGACTAACGAACCCACTGAAATCAGGCAGCAGACTGCTCCTATCCATTTTTCTGGAAGAAAACGAGAGTGATATAAAGAGTCAGGAATCATGACCTCACTTCATCTAGGGCAGGCATTTGTGTGTGTAAAGAGAGTGCATAAATGTTGTATTTCTCCTGTAGTTGCTCAAATTGTCATGGTTGTGGGTGGAGGAAATGCATCCGGTGCTATGGAAAAGGCCTCTTGCTGTATCATTCTGAACTTACAATCACTTGGTAAGTTGAAATCAATTGAACACAAGTTTCTACAGTTGGGGTATCTACAATTATTGGCCATTCTCAAGCATGCTGCAGTTACTGAGCTATAACGCTGAGCCAGATCCTCAACTGGTGTAAATGAGGATTGATCTGCTGAGGTCACTCCTGTTAAATGCTATGCCATGGCTAGGAGTACTGACTTCAATGGAGCCATGCTGATTGACACCTACCTTCAATGTGGCCCAACATATTAAGGTTTATGGTTCAAATGTGAGATCTTTATGCCTAGTCATAGTGACAGCATTTTCCATGTTGATATTTTCCATGATGATCCATGATGATATTTTCCATGTTGATCTGGGGGGGAGATAAGAGTATGGCACAAAAGTTGCCCCTCAAGGCCAACTGTGGCTTTTCCACCATAATCTTGTGTATATCCAAAGGCATGATTTTGGCCCAGGGCTTGTGAAATGTGTTGCACAGTAGGAGGTTGCATTGTATAAAACAAATGATACCAATGCTAACATTTTAAGGGCGAGAAATAGAAACTAATCTCCCCTTCCTCATTTTCCAACAGGAAGAACAGCATTGCTGAATATGTTGTTGACAAGAATTCTGGGTTTCCTATTTATCACCTGCAGGAAGTCACTGGGAAGGAAATATTTAGTGATGAAAATCAAGTGGTAAATAATGACACGATTGTGTTAAAATTATTTTATCTTGGGTCCACTGAAACTGGAGAGCACACTGTCATGTTTCTGAACTAGCTCTCTATGCACCACGTCATTTTAAAGGGACAAATATATAAAATAAATGGCTGTATATTTTATGCTAAATGTATAATTTCTGTAGGAGGATTTCACTGCACATTAGTAAAAATGTGACAGCAATTTTCCAATGATTGTACAATAGAGTGGTTAACAGCTATCGCCATATCATTATGGGCAACATTTTATAATAAATTGATATATTGGTGATAGCTATCAATCCTTGAGGATGGGCATTATAAGAGAGACAGGATGGAACCAGAGCACTGGATGTGAACTACTTGGAATTTGGGAAAAGTTGGCATCCATAGAGGAACTTTGCAGCTTGGGAGCATTTTTTGTTACAGCACGAGATGGAGAGAGGAATTTCCCAGAAAGGTAATTGGTGCGCCCTTCGACAGCTACAGGGAGATGTCCAGGAGTCAGGATGATGGCTTTGTGCCATCTAAGAATTTCATTATCCTACAATCATCCCGCTGTGCTGACTTAGCTGCAAGTCTGCTCTGTGCTGGGGATGTTGGTGTTGCAGCATAGTTCAGGATCTGGGCAGCTATATTTAAAATGAGTTTAAAACGGATTTATCCCTTGGAGCTCTCCCATTTTGCCAAGTGCCAGTCAAACACATGCTTAGGAGGGCACAGACATTGTACATGCATCTGCAGTGGGCTAAAATGAAAATATACCCAAGGAACTAAAGTTTTTTTTTACCAATTACCCATAACATGATAATATTGCATTTTGGAGGGTATTTGTGTATGCCCTTCATAATTCTGTCTTTATTTTCACAGGTGTATCCTATAGTGAATTTCCCTGAGCCAGCCATCGATCAGGGTTCAAAATCATGCATTGCGCAACACCAAATGCAGTTTGCCTCCAGTAGTCGTATATTGAGACAGGTGGGTGAGATGCACCAAACAGACGTGAGCTTATTACCCCAATAAAGGGCAACTGGGGAGAATATTATCTGTGGATGGCTAATCTCCAGCATATGTAATTTGCAGTTGCAAACTGTGAAACAACCCAATAAAAATCACACAAGGTCATCCAGTCAGTCCCCTTTACTCAAGAAGAACTGTGTGTTATCATCACAACAAACAAAAGCCTTCCCAAAAACATCAACATACAGAATATTCCTCCCAGTTTAAGGAATCTTAACTTAGACTGACAGGACCACATTAAGGGTGCATCTACACAGCACCCGAAACTCGAAATAAGTTATTTCGAAATAGCTTATTTTGTCATTTGGCGCTGTCTACACAGTACCAAATTCTGAAATAAAACACTATTTTGAGCTATCCCTTACTCTTACTCCCTAACTTCGCTGTGTAGACCAACATTCAACCTGCCTCTCTCCCGTTCTGTTCCTGTAGGCACAGCAGCTTTTTTGCAGCACCTCCCTGCAGTATCTTTGTGAGCCCAAGTTGCTTGTAACTTACGGTCTGGCTTCATCTAGACTTCAGGCTTCTTTCGGAAGAAGCTTTTCCAGAAGAGATCTTCCGAAAAAACTTCTTCTGAAAGAGTGTCCACTCTGCCAAAGTGCATCACAAAAGTGATCTTCTTTTCCAAAAAATAGCATCCACACTGAATGGACACTATCTCTAATTTAAGGTGTGATTACTATGGATGGAATGGCCACCAGGACACCTGTGCTTTTTCCTCTTTCCTCTTCTTTCACAAGAACTCCCTCTTCCCTGTCCACACATGCCTTTTTCCGAAAGGGCTCTTTCGGAAAAAGGCTTCTTCCTCATAGAAAGAGGTTTACCAATGTTGGAAAAACCCCTCTGTTCTTTCAATCTTTTTTTTCCCCCGAAAGAACGCAATTTCAGTGTGGACGTAAATGTAGTTTTTTTTTCAGAAAAATGGCCATTTTTATGAAAAAAACCTCTGTAGTGTAGACCTATCCTCTGCCAGAGAGGTTGCATCTTGTCATATGTTTGCCAAATCTCTGTTGCACAATCTCATCTGACTTTCACTGGGAGTAAATCTATAAAAATCAGTGAACATCCACTCATGTAAAATCAATGTAAGTGTATTCAGTCCCCAATATTTTTTTTTTATAAAAGAAGATTCAGTAAGTTTGAAAAGCTTGCCTCACAGCCACTTGGGGATGGAGTAATTTAAATGGTATAAGTCTATCCAGTGACATCCACTCTCTTTAAATAACATGGGGCATGTCTACACAGCAGGGCAAAAGTTGAATTAAGCTATGCAACTTGAGCCATGTCAGTTGCACAGCTGAAGTCAAAATAACTTAATTCAGCTTTTGGCGCAGTCTACACAGCAGGAAGTCAAAGGAAGAATACTCTTTCTTTGACTTCCCTTTCTCCTCGTGAAATGAGGTTACGGGAGTTGGAGTAAGAAGTCCTCCAGCTCGCCATTATTTCAAAATAATGGCTTGCTGTGTGGACATGCACCATATTATTTCAGAATAACGTCAGTAATTCTGAAATAACATTGCTGTGTAGACATATCCATGGTGTGCAACCAAGGTATAAATACATTATGGACAAAGGATACATGGGAAAGGAATTGAAACCATGCCAACAATTCATCATTGCTGTAGGAATTCTGAGATGTGTGAAACACCATGCACAGATAGGTATACCAATGTTTCTCAACCAAGCCATGTATGCACTAGGGCTACATCTACACTACATGCTTCTTGGACAAGAAGCCTTTTGCACAAGAGTTTTTGCACGAAAACTTCATGCGCAAGTGCATGTCCACGCCTCAAAACGCATCGCAAAAGCGATGTGCTTTTGCGCAAGAGAGCATCCACACTGCATGGACGCTCTTGCGCAAGAAAGCTCTGATGGCTATTCACAGAATTGTGCAATAGCTGTAGCGCTAAAAGCAGTTATGCCTCAGAAAAGGAGGTTTACCTACACCGGCAAAAGCCCTCTGTTCTGCCATTCAACTGCCCAAGAGCTCATTTGAGGTATGGATGCTCCACAGATGTTTTTGCGCAATAACCTTGTAGTGTAGACATAGCCTAGGAGATTATTTCAAATTTACTAAATTTTACTTTTGGGCACCAGATTTTACAAATTTGAACTTCACTTTCCCTCATTACGGGAATCATCAAATTAATCCGAGGCAGGATCCATTAATGCGGACACACTACCACAGACTCAGAGCCCCAGGAAGCACTCTGAGGAGCTGCAGTAGTCGTCCTAATGGCCAATCAGTTCAAATTAGTGGCATAGGAGCATCCACACTAATGTTATTTCATACTTACAAGCTCAGGAATAGCATTATTCCTTATAAAAAGCAGGAATACAGAGTTTGAATTCCATGACCCCTTACTCAAATATTGGAATAAATTGCCAAGGGAGGTGGTGGAATCTCCCTCTCTGGAGATATTTAAGAACAGGTTAGATAGACATCTGTCAGGGATGGTGTAGACGGAGCTTGGTCCTGCCTTGAGGGCGGGGGGCTGGACTCGATGACCTCTTGAGGTCCCTTCCAGTCCTATGATTCTATGATTCTATGATACTCCGGAATAATGGGCTCGGTAGTGTGGACGCACCACTTACAAATTCGATGTTGGGGGAAGGGTTATTTCGGGCTAAGGCCCTAGTGGAGAACAGGCCTCACTGATCCTGGGACTAGCAGTGGGCCAGTCCTGAGATCTATTGGTTTTGGATCCGGCTCCTTAAAACTAATGAGTCAGGTTGTGATTCACTTGCTCAGGATGAGTAGCATTTTACTGTAAAGTGACTCCCAAACTCAGCTTTTAGGGTTATTGTCAGATAGAGCCATATATTTCCTTTGTCTTTTCCAGAAACAAACTATCGAGCTGATTCCACTCACCAAGGTGGACTATGACTGGAGAGGAAAAATCTATTCCTTCTATGTCTTTGGAAAGGAAAATAAAGTGTATACAGAGGACTACCCAGGAAAGTGCTGTTGTTCAGTCATGTGATTCACAGATAAGTCCTAAGTTCTGCTAAGAAAGAAACAGCCCATCAGGCAGCAGAGCAGATCTGGAATTATTTATTCTCCTTAACAGATGGAGCAACTCCTTCCTTTCCAGCTTTCACTGGACATCAGATTTAAAGCTCTTCACCCACAGCATTATCACGGACAGTGATGGGTGTGTCTCGGTGCAATTGCAATTTATGCAGGAGATTACAGTGTTTCAATTAAACAGCAGAACACTTCTTTAATGGCTCTGTGTTTATAAAGATGAACGCATTGTGACAATGAAGAGTGAGACAGTGCTAGTATATTGTATGATGGAGATTTGAATTGGAGCTTTTGGTTTTCTTTTCCATAGTTTTGCATTGATACATTTGGCTTGCTAAATGTCTCCTTTAAGTTCCTCTGCGTGAAATGCATAGTCTAAAGGATGGAAATATAAACAGCTTCAGGTAACTTACTTACAGGGTTTAAAATGAAGGCATGTAATTTTCCAAATACACTATGGCTGTGTCTAGACTGGCCAGTTTTTCTGGAAAATCAGCCGCTTTTCTGGAAAAACTTGCCAGCTGTCTACACTGGCCACTTGAATTTCCACAAAAGTACTGACTTCCTACTGTAAGAAATCAGTGCTTCTTGCGGAAATACTATTCTGCTCCCATTCAGGCAAAAGTCCCTTTTGAACAAAGCTTTTGTGCAAAAGGGCCAGTGTAGACAGCTCAGATTTGTTTTCCGCAAAAAAGCTCTGATCGCGAAAATGGTGATCGGGGCTTTTTTGCGGAAAAGCGTCCATGCCAATCTAGACGCGCTTTTCCGCAAAAAGTGCTTTTGTGGAAAAGTATCCGTGCCAATCTAGACGCTCTGTTCCGAAAATGCTTTTAACGGAAAACTTTTCCATTAATAGCATTTCCGGAAAATCATGCCGATCTAGATGCAGCCTATTATTCTGTAACAGCTCTCAGAGTCAGGGGAACAGGTGTGTGTTCACAAGAAAGTGGGGGATGAGATTGGTTAGGAGCGGGTTAGGTAGTGATGTTAGCACATGTCCATGTGTAACCTATGCAAGAGGAATGTGGGTTTTTGTCTCCCCTGTCACAAGTGAGCCACGCAATAGCCACCAATCTACTTTAATTGGGAGGAGTTACTCCTCTCGCTCATCTGATAGCAACTCATCTCATATTTTTAGCTCTGTCAGATGTGGGAGCTCCTTGCAACCAGGAACATGGACTGCTCTGTGTATTGGATAGCACCAAGCATGCAATAGACTATTCATAAAATAAACACTGGAGATGAGCTACCTAGGTCGAGGATGTTGGCTCCCTGACACCAGAGCTGTTGTGAATGAATGGTGGAATGGCAGCACTCTCTTCAAGCATTTCACAGACTGGTTATGATCACACCTTTCTCTCTGGCCTGCATATTGTATATTAGATGTAACCTCCAACAGCCAATGAGTACAGGAATGGTGTTCTCAGCAGGCTGCTGGCTATCTCCTGAGGAGGTGCAACTCGCATAGTTACATCACACTGCAATGCACTGTTGTCACTGCCTGCATTGCTATCATTGGCCTACCTGTCTCGCAAGAACTTTAGTCCCTGGAACGGCAGCACCTTTTGGGAAGTGACATCAGAATCAAGCCCTACAGCAGCATCATGGCCAGATTAAAAAAGATTTAGATTCTGCAGTGCTGGGTTAAGGGGGGACCCTCCAGAAAGATCCCTGGGCTGCCAAACATCCAGATATTTTTGTGAGGCCCCTTTCGCCCAGTGATTAGGCTGCAAGCTCTAAAATCCCAGTGCATTATCCGGCCCTGCTTGGTAGGGGTGGGAGGGACGGGGCTGCATGCATTGCCATCCCCACTGCTGGATGGGAGTTGCATCACTGTATGCGCAAGTGGAAGTGCCATCTCCGCACTGCCTTCACTTGCAGGCTCCGCCCCTGCAGCGTCCATTGGGCTGGAATCTCAGCCAATGGGAGCTGCAAGGGTCTGTGCCTGTAGGTGAACTCAGGGCAGTATGGCCTTTGCTGAGCCACCTGACTCCCCACCACCACCAAAAGAGAGCTGTTCCAAATAAGTGTCCCATCCCCCAACATTGCGGCCCAACCTGATTGCCCTCCTATACCATAACTCCCTCTGAGACCCTGCAACACACACCTCTATCCTGGCTGAGACTTCTTCTGCACACTAAGTCCGTAATTTCCTCCTAGACCCAACACCCCAACCTCGTGTCCTGAGCCGCCACCTGCACTCAAAACCCCTTGGTCTCAATTTTGAGCCTGTGCACCCTCCTGCTTCAACCCATAGCCTGCTCCCACTCTCTGAACCCAGGATCCTGGGGGAGGGAGTCTCATAAAATCTAATAGGCCTATGCCCCCAAGGAGCTAATTTGGCCCTGAGCAGTAGAAATGATTTGGGTTTGAAACCAATTCACGTATGTTAAACTTTTCAGACCCAAGGGTTTTGACTTAGACCAGAGGTTCTTAACTTTTTTACCTTCACACCTCCCCCTGAAAGTGAACTTCATGTTTACACCCCCCTGGGAGCCATTTTGTGCACACCTAGCCCCGCCCCCTCACCTGACAGGAAGCTAAGGGGCGTGGCTAGGACTATAAGAACTCTGCCAGGGAGCTCAGTCAGGGCCCAGCCTCTGAGGGAGACAAAGGCCTGTCCAGAGCTCCTGGCTGACGAGGCTGAGACCTGGCCCAGCCCTCCCACAGCCGCCTTCCCTCAGGCCAGTGAAATCTTCCCTGCCTGGGCTGCCGAGGTGATAAATTTTCTGGGAGGCACCTCACACCTCCCCTGTATCCGCTTCACACCTCCCCTGGGGAGGCACTCCTCACTGGCTAAGAACCCCTGACTTAGACTATATTAGCATAAATAGAGAGAAAGAGGGAGAAGGGCTGGGAGTAGGAAAAGCGTAGCATGGATAAATGCCAACACTAAAACCAATAGATTAGTAGGTATGATAACACTCCAAAGCCATTGTAGTCTGTGGTGTTGTGTAACTGGGTAGTTACTAGTGCAAGCTAAATGACATGAGCAATTATAGTATACAGTGTTGTAAGTGTGTTGATCCCAGGATATTATAGGACAAGGTGGGTGAGGTCATATCTGTGTGAGCTTGAAAGCACATTTTTCACCCACAGAAACTGGGCTAATGAATGGTATGACCTCACCCATCTTGTCTCTACAAACAATTACAGTCAAAACAAGGGCCAAACATTTAGCCAAGCGATTATAGCCCTTGTATCAGAACAAGTGTGGAACAGATGCAAGGTTGGGTTTGACCACAGATTTTTCTCTCTCTTTTGGGGTATTGTTGCAGAGGGTTCAAATTTAACCTAAACTGACACCAACTTGGCAAAAGGCTCATACTGCACATTCCGTCCATGCAGTAAAATTAAAATAAAACTGGAGTATAAATCATACAGCAGAGTTCTTTTCTCTGGTCAGCATAAGCTTCTCATGTCTCCCTCCATTGCCTCAATTGACAGTAGCTCCCTTCTTTTAAGGTCTTGAGCCAAAACAGGCTCAACCCTATCTAAATGAATCCAACTGTTAGGGTCTGTCTCCCCAGCGGAGCTATTTTGGGATACCAGAAGTATCCCAAAATAGCTACCCCATGCCTTTTGAACATGCTTGCTGTTTCAAGATAGATCTTGCTATTTTGTGCTATTTTGGCATCCCTATAACCCTTGTTCCAAGAGTTACGGGTAAGGGATGTCTCAAAATAGCTCCTTATTTTGAAATCTGGTGCTGTGTAGATGTGCCAAATTTTGAAATACGCTTTTTAGAAATTCAGTCGAAATAAGATATGCAATTTGCATAGCACAAATTGTGAATCTTATTTTGAGTCTATGGTGCTGTGTAGATGTACCCCGAGCACTTGAAACCTGGCTTGAAATTAACCCTCATTGCCCCAGTCAAGTCTGGTTTGGCAGGCTCTTCTAGGGCCACCACTGGATAGGACATGGTTTTGAAAACTGGGTACCTTTTAGAGGGTAATATGAAGCCCTACATACTCTGGCCCTCATAATAAGCTGGTCAAAATTTTTCCAACTGTTTTTGACAGAAAATTGGGTTTTTGACTAAGGATTTTGTAGAAAGTGCCTGCTTTCCATGGAAATTTTTGGTTTTTCTCAAAATATTTTGGTCAAAACCCAAAAGTTTGGGCCCAGAATGGGCACTGTTATGCTTCATAAAAGTGATAATTTGCATCTCCTGTCCTCATTTTATGTGTTGTGATTCCCTGCAGGACTACATCTCCCATAATACATCATAGTCTCCCCTGACAATAAGGTGACACCTGGTTAACTTGGAATCCCTGGCAACAGTGCATTCTGGGATATGGTGTCCAGCTACAGAGTCTGGTACGTGGGGGGTGGAGGGAATGGGGAAACAAAAAGCAAACTGCAAGTCCAACTCCCATTTTCAGCCAAAACTTAACTATCTCATGGAAAATGTAGATGGAAATAGCAATTTGATTCATTTAAAAATTTCAGGGGCAAGAGAAATTTCAGTTCACCTCTGCCTCGCAGCCCTAATGTAAGCAATGTCAGAATCTTACTGATGAAGTGTTTTGTTTAGCATTGGAAAAACTACATGCTAAATTTTAAATTGCTGAACACCCGAACTCTGTAAGGAATAAAGCACATGTGTGAGATCTGGCAGCAGTTCTTTCCTTTCCAATGTGAATTATTTATTGAAGCATTTGTACCATATCCATCCCTGTTACTGCCAATCCCAAACGTTCAGAGTTCAGGAGTCACCTTCCTCCCCCAAAATAAAGAGATGTTAATAAATAAATAAATTAAATGTGTAGGGTTTTTTTAATTTGCCTTCAGGGTTTTTAACCTTTAGGGGGCACTTCGATCATGTTTCCAAGCTACTTTCTGCAACCATCAGAGATGGAAATTTTCATTAAATTACTAAGGAAGAAAAAAGGTGAGAATTGCACCTAAATCCATATTTCCAGGACTTGGGGCTTTACGTAAAAAGGTCAAATATAATGCTGTAATTGCTGTGTGTCTCATTCAATCATCTCTGCACCATATTTGCATTTAGGAAATTCTTAAAGCAGCAGTTTTAGGACACTGAGGTTTCTCTTGTTAATCCGTGGCAGCTGGAAAGATGAACAGCTCCCAGCTCAGAACTGTCAAAGTTAAACAAGGCCTATTGAACTAGAAAAACAGATGACTCCTAGCATCCAAGATACATTTATTTGTTCCTGTCTGAAGTTTGTATGATTAGTCTCCTTTAATCATTGTTCAGCAGGCATCCAAAACCTGACACACTTATCTTTTGGGTACAGCATAGAATGCCAATGTTCCTCATGGAGTCGAATAGAACTCTGCCACCATCAGTGTGTTTCATTTTCTGCCTTAGCCAAACTTTCTTCTGGCCAAACAAACATGTATGTCGTCTTATAAAGAAAATTCCAAATGGTTGTTAACAATTGAGGGTACATTTTCAAAACAGCACACAGAGGTTTTATAGCTATATGTCTCCCATTGATTTTACTGACTTACATTCTGGACAATGCCTTCAAAATAGCAGGGAGTGTGTTCATTTGGTAGAGCATAGCACTTAAAGCCAGGGCACTGCCTTTCCTAGCTTTGTCACTGATTTGCTGAGGGCCCGTCTACACTACAGGGAAGATCGACACTGCTGCAGTTGATCTTCCAGGGTTCGATTTAGTGGGATTTAGTGAAGATGCACTAAATCAAACTCTGAGAGTGCCCCTATCCGTGCTGGTACTCCTACTCCTCATGACTAGTAAGTGAAGTCAACGGGAGTTTGCTCCCATCGACCTCCCACTGTATGGATGGTGATTTAAGATACATCGACTCCAGCTACGCAGTTAACATAGCTGGAGTTGCATGCATGTCTTAGGTACACCTTCTTCTCCAGTGTAGACCAGGTCTGAGTGAGCTTGAACAAGTTATTTTATCTTTTTGTACCTTATACTGTACTTCAGTATTTGGAGATAATAGTATTAATCTGCCTCGCAAAGGTGTTGGACTATGAGATCCCCACATGAAGCATTTATTTAAAAGTATTAATTTAAATAGAAATCCAGGAAGAGTTTTTCCACTTCAAGAGTTCAGGGAGAGACATCAACTTGTTCCAACTTACAAGCACTTTCCATAAGGAATTGTATGTGCTACTTCCCAGAATCTTTGTATTTCACAGATTGTTTTTTATTTACACCAGATTATCCTGCTAAAAGGGATCTAGGGGTTTCCCTTGCTAATATTTACTCTGTAATTTGTTGTTCTCTGGGGGGGAGTTGATAAGTCAATAACAATGTTATCACAATTTAACAGGCTGGGTTTTTTGTTTTATTTACATCATACAGCTCACATGCAATGAAGGGTGTGAGCATTTCTCAATAGTCGGGTTTTTGGATGGGCCGTTATTCTATGAGCCCTAATTCTACCACTGGCAAAACCCACGTGGCCCAAACCAGAGTTTAGTCAACAATGTCTTAAAATAAAAAGGGCCGTTATAAAAGTGCATTCATTCCCCACCCACAATTCCAACATCAGAAAATATCCAAGTTTACAATGCCTCTAAAAATATGAATAGCAAACAGAAAATAATATCAGCTGGCAATACCAAGTGTATCTATATAGGTGTCGATTTTAGATGCAACCCTGACAAAGAGAAATAAGACGCTAGTTTAAGAGTTCCATTATTGGGATGGAAATTCCATTACAATATATATGTTCAGCCAGGTATAGACAATAATTTTAGTGATACCACTAATACATGTAATTGTAAAATCATCTTAACAGTCAAGGAAGGTAACTTTACACATATATCCTGTTAGCCTGAAATGAGAATATGCAACTAGCTCATTTGCTATTTCTACCATGGCTGGTTTAAAAAAAAATCTGCATTACAAAAAATGCTGTGACTTTTCTTTTTAGTTTTGAAATTTCAAAATTGGAATCATTCTAACCATTTTTTAGATAAAAAAAACAGAAAAAACAACAATTTTAATTTTAATCCAATTTTTAATTTTTATATTTTTTGCTTTTTTTAAATTTCAGTTATAAAATTTGAAAAAAACTCAGTCTGTTCTATTAATTAGTAAAGGGAAGTGAGAGTTGTAATGGCAGTGAATTTAGCAAAATTGGCCAAACTCAATGAATGTCTCCAAACACTTTGGTTCATTCATTCTGGTTTCTCTTCACTCACTTGTGCTATCTTTTCTACCAAATCCCTAGGTGTTTGGGAACTAATATAGTGTACTGGGATTCTACTTAAGTCCCACCCAAAACTTAATTTCTGCCAATAATTCCAAGTTTTTGAAAGGGACCAGCAGTAAAATAATTAATGGTGACATTTAAACACTCTTTTTAGAATTCAGCATGAACATCTCATTGAGTTGGATGGAATTTTAATACCTCTCTTGGTCTTTAGTCCCATGTACACTACAAAAATAACAGTGCTGTAGGCGCCATTTACAAACTGGTGATATCAACTCAATTAAACAACACAGTTTGGGTTGCAGTTTAGATGGGGCCTATCTGTATTAACCATATATCCAAACCTTACAAACAGCCTTCTCCATCTGAAGCTGTACACACTACAATATGTGGTGAAAGGTTCTGCAATGTATAATTGTTGGTATAAAAACCTTTCTTTTTTGTGGATAGTCACAAATTATAATAACCTTCAGGAAGACTACGTGCCTCCTTGCTTTGTCCCTTTTATATTGAACTATTCATTGTTTTAAAAGGTGAAGTTCACCAGAGAAGTTCTCATACCCTCTGGCAACCTGTAAGCAAAGCACTGTGCTTGGATTATGCCTCAATATGATTATAGTAGAGACACAAAGGTGAGACAGATCCAAGACCCCAGAAAAGATATGACAATTAAGTTCTAGTAAGACTCTTACTAAGACAATTATACTTTTATTAAGACTGGCATGAGTGAGATGGAATGAAAATAGTTATGGTCAACAAATGAGGAAGATCTTTGGGCCTTTTCACATAAAATAGAAGGGGCAGAGGGAGGAGGGAAAAATAGGTATGTAAGGGCATATTTCGCTCTCGATTATGCAAACTGCTCTAGCCAGGCAGACCCAAAAGCCCCACTGATTTCAGGGATGGGGGAGATGTCCACCCATGCAGCTATTATTGTAAGACGAGGGCCTTAAGAATCTATTCGGGATGCTTGAAGATTTTAGTTAAAGAGTAAAAATTACCAGCCACACAAAGACTAGCTTAATCTTCAGGAGACACTTATTTTAATTGTAAAGGTATTTAATGAATCATAGCTACTAAAGTTGAAATTCAGCTACACCCAGCATACACTGGCAGCGTTTAATAAACACCAACAACTGTTGCTGGCAGTCATTCGGGTTAGCATTGGAGCGAGTGGGCATATTCATTGCTATTAATACACATTATTAATTTAGCCCTCTCAGAGGTGTGGCTGTATGCCACAATCTATCTCCGTGTTTATCAGCACTGTCCCATGGTGGTTGGTATTTTTAGAATTTTTTAAAAAAATATGATTTAAATAATAGGTGAAAAGATTCCTAGCCAAGGCCGTAAGTGCTCTAAAACTCCATTAACAACACAGTTAAATCTTAACAGCACTAAATGGACCTCAGCCAGCCAGACACTTCTTTCCATCACTCATTTGTTGAAGGACCCACACTCTCAGTCCTCTTCAAAAGCTCTATCAAAGAGAGATGATTTGTTACCAAATTCAGACTCTTTTGGACTAATCAGGGGAGAATGTCCCAGAGTCCTGGTGCCCTCACTCAGAATGCCCTGTTAGACCCCTTCCCTGTTGGAAAGAGGAGGATTTAGCTCATTTGCTCTTCGGGGTCTCAACTTTCCTGACCAGATGGACTGGATGCCATTGCTGCGAATGGCATCAATCTGACTGGTTGGGAGAGCTGGCAACCCTACTTGACCTGTTGACTGCAGCTGGCAGTAGAAGTTAAAGTCTCTTCTTGGTGACCTGTGAGAAGTGTCAGTATGGACTGAAATGTAAAGGTTTTGGAGCTGTATTAGGACCTCGTTATGATTTACATTATGGTCATCTTATACCATTCTGACAGCACAAACAGGCCTTGAAGTGCGTACACAGCTCCCCCAAATGCCTCTTATGCAGGGAGTCTTTTTGGCCTGTGAAGTTTTGGAGTAAGGATTACACCTGCCGTGCCCCCAGGCCTGGCATAGGACATGGAACAGGACACGGTAATGGTGTGGCCAGGGAACACTATACTTCAGGCATTCTCCACTTCTCAGAGCATACTGGGTCTTTACTGATTCCCAGTTGTTCATGATGATGACAATGTATTTATTTTGCAGCAACACCTAGGACCCCAATCATGGACAAGGGCCGAATTGTGCTACAGACTGTACAAACACTGACAAAAAAAAAAAAAAAAAAAAAAAAAGATTATCCCTACCCCACAGAGCGTCCAGTCTCCGTTAGCATCATGCTTGCAGTTTTGCTTGTCCGTTATACAGTCCATGCAAAGGGATATTTTCCTAAAAACATTTTTTTCCCTGTCAAAAATTCAGTGAAATGTTGCCATTTGGAAAATTTTGACCAGGTCCATAGTGGCTGAAAAATGTGATGGGATTAATTTTTTGCCCAAAGAATCTTATTTTTTGTCAAAATATGATATTTTGACGGGTAAAAGTTAAAAAAAAATCCAAAATTTGATCAGTTCCAGAAAAAGGCTCCTACAGCCTCTCTCACACAAATGTTGCAAAAGAAAGATATAGGACCAGGCCCCTAATTAATCAAATATTTGTATATCATGGAATATTAATCTTTTGGCCACATGAACTAACAAGTAAAGCACTGGCTAGTTACAACATATCCTCCATTTAATTATTTAAAAAAACTTTATTTTTTTGTTTTTCTATAAAAAACAAACAGTAATGTAACAAAACATATATAAATACACGTACAAGTTGGAAATAGCATATAAATTCAAAATTCAAGCACAGATCTGTTTCTTAATTTATGATAATCATCAGCTATCTGGCCAAAGTAGCTTGTTAACTGTTTTCCCAGACATTAGCCAACAGCTTATTTTCCATACCCTATCAATCTGTTCCTAATATTTCAGCTCATAGAAATTATGGATAATATTAGAGAAGCACACATATTACCACAGTACATTACCATACATTACCATAATGTCTGCATACAGTACAGTACACTTAGGTTTTTTCTGGATGAAAGTTGAAGTTCAAAAAGGAAGTATGTTTCTAGAATCAGAGAATTAAAGAAGGGATGTAAAGTACATAAGATGAAGTTGGGAGAATTTAGCATAGCTTGGCACATGCTATTAATTAGCTTGTTTGGTGTAGCTACAGTATTCACTGGAGACCACAAGGATCCTAATTTGAGTTGTAGTATTGTACAGGATTAACATACATACAAGGCTGGCTAAATGAAGAGCAAGGAATGGAGGATTTTGATCATTGCTTAAGTCTGCCCTAATCTCTGGTCTCTAGCTGGAATGTAATTACAGTCATAATCATACAAAACAGCAAATAATACCTAACACCAGATACAGTAGACTTCCGATAATCCAGAACCTATGGGACCTAGGTGGTGCCGGATTATCAGATATGCCGGACTATCAGGAGGTACTATAAGATGCTTATATATATACTGTATACATTATATACTGTATATAAAGTGTTCTTAACCCTTTTTATTATACATACTGTATACAGTATACTGTAATATTTTAGGGTTTTTTAAGCCTTTTTGCTCAGTTCAGCTGCTGCCGCTGTTACCTTGTGACTCATTTTTTGCCGAAGCTCACTCACTAGGCTCTTGCCATTTTGATGCCAGACTACCAGGAGTGCCGGACTATTGGATGCCGGACTATTGGAGTTTTACTGAACAAAGACTTCTAGTGAAAGCAAAATAGGGGAAAAGGGGGAAAAGACAGAGTCCCATAACATAAGGTTTTTAATACTTTTGTCTATACAACAGAGTTTTGTCAACAAAAGGCATCTTTTGTTGACAAAACGCTGAATGAGTACACACTGGAATGCAAATTTTGGCAGCCAAAATGTCCTGTTTTGGCAACAAAATAAAATCACCCTGACATGAGCTTTAAGACTTCTTGCGTGAAATTGTTGACAATAAAGGGCCAGTATAGATACCAGGCTTGATTTTATCACTTTAATTGGTCTCCAAGAGGTGTCCCACAATGCCCACCTGACTGTTCTGCTCAGCAGTCCTGCAGCCAGGAAAACCTTCACCTCAGAAGTCCCGGGAATTTTTGAAATTCCACTTTTTGTTGGCGTAGCATGTAGAGGTCTCATTGCATCTTCCCAGGTGACTATGGCAGCTTATGACAGGAAATGCTCTCTTGCTTGGACCATTGTGTAGCTGCTGAATCTGCTCAGTATATGGGCAGAGGAGACTGTGCAGCTGTGCTTGAACTGTAGGAATTTTGATACTATGAGCAGATTTTTCAAGCTTGTGCAAAAAGGGCTATGACTGGAACATGCTGCAGTGCAGAGTGAAGATAAAAGAACTGAGGTAGGAATACCATAATTGAGGGAAGTAAACTGCTGCTTTGGTGCTTCACCTGAGACCTGCTTGTTTTATAAGGAGCAGGATGCTATCTTTGGTGGCAACCTCACCTTCACCACCAAGAGCTCTGTGAATACTTCAGTAGGCCTAGAGGCAGTAGAGAGAGGACCCAGGGCATAGTCATTGTCCATGATCAATGTCAGTGCAGCTGCAAAAATGCTAGATAAGAAAGTACCAAAGATGACACTTTCCAGGAGGTACTGCACATACATCTCCAATGCAGAGAAAAAGGAATGCAAGCTGTGAAGGGAAGATGAAAGGCAGGACAGAAAAGAAAATCAGGAATTGTTAAGGATGCTTCTGTGCAGATGATTAAAGTCAAGGGGGAGCAAAGTCAAATGCTGATGTTCTTAATGATGCTGCAGATTTATGTTTGCCCTCCTCTACAGCACATTCAGAATTCTTTTCTGTGGCCCCACTCCAAACTGCCTGCCCAGCACAGTCTTTCCCCTTTCCAGGACTTCTTGATTTCCCCTTCACTCCACCCAGTTGGACAACTTTCAGAATGATAGCTGGATCTACACACGGCTCTGAAAGTCTGCCCTTTCCTGGTACCTGCTTTTCCAGTAAGCATCGTGTGTGTGTGTGTGTGTGTGTGTGTGTGTGTGTGTGTATGTGTGTGTGTTGTTTCTTGTGCAATAAAAGCAATGTTTTTGAACAGTAACTCATCTTTATTATTTTCTGACAAAATGCGATTGCCTGCACTACCAATACATACACAGGCAGTTTAATCATTTGCGTACTGGAACATAATGCCTCAAATTTCACCTCCAGGAAAGGAAGAAAACTACATGTAATGTAACATTGCAGCACCAAACACAGAGATACACATTACTGATTCTCAATCTCAAAGCTTCCCTGATTCAAATTTCCCATTATTCCCCCAGGGACCCTCTGATAATCCTAGTTTTTGGCTGCTGAAAATCAACAGCCAAGTGAAAAAACTTAAAAAACAGAAATGGTCCCGCATCACCTTAGAGACTAACAAAAATGTAGATGGTATCATGAGCTTTTGTGGGCACAACCCACTTCTTCAGACGAATGGAGTAAAGGAGTCCAGGTTGCAAATAAATAGCAGAAAAAGAGAGGGGATGGGGAGGGAAAGAGAAGGGAAAAATGGAGAAAAAAATGTTGTCAATTAGAGTGTCCATGCTAAATGAGACTAATAGAGTAGGCTATAAGTATCCTAAGTACCTAGTGCTTAGCATTTTATGTCATTAGGCTGTGGAAAGTAGTGTTATATCCAGGTCAGATCTTTATTTAAACCTCTATTCAAGGTGTCAAACTTGTAAATGAAATCCAGTTCTGTAGTTTCTCTTTCCAGGGGACTTTTGAAATTGCTTTGAAATAATACAGACATCTTTATCCATTAGTGAGTGTCCAGGCAAGTTGAAATGTCCCCCAGCAGTGTGTCACCATTTCAAATATCTGATTTGTGTCTATTAATCCTTTGTCGTAGAGACTGTCCAGTTTGGCCAATATCCATGGCTGGCACTTGACAGTGTAGATCACATTAGTGGATGTGCAGTTATATGAGCCTCTGATGTGGTGGCTGATGTGGTTAGGTCCTGTGGTGATGTCGCTTGTGTGGACAGAGATGGTACCGGGGTTGATTGCAGGGGGTGGGCTCCTGGATGAGTATGATGGAGGTGTGCTGTAGGGCTGCTGGGAAGAATTTGTTTCAGGTTAGGGGTTGTCTGTAGGCAAGGATTGGCCTGTCCCCTAAGGCCTGTGAGAATGAGGGGTCATTTTCTAGGATAGGTTGTAGATTGTTAATAATGCGCTGGAGGGGTTTAAGTTGGGGGCTGTAGGTGAAGGTGATGCCTGGGTACTTGTCTGGCTCTGTCAATCTGTTTTTTCACTTCTCCGGCTGGGTATTTAAGTTTTGAGAATGCCTGAGAGAGATCCTGTAGGTGTCCTGTCTCTGACTGTGGGATTGGAGCAGCTAAATGGTCTGCCTGAACACTTCACCTCTGAGCAAACCTTTCACCCTTTGCTTCACAAAAATTACGCAACGTAGAATATGTGGCTATGGCCATGGAAATATTATCCTCATTGAGGTCTTACCTGCTATAAAGGCATCGTCAGTACACCTTTAATCTGACAAAGGCACATTCTACTGTCATCCAGCACTCATGCAGCCTGTTGCTGAACTGCTCCTTCCTGCTGTCCAGGTTTCTTGTGTAAGGTTTCATGAGCCATGGCTGTAAGGGGAACTCCAGGTCTCTCAGGATCACTTTGGGCTTTTCAACATCCCCCATTGTAATCGTCAGGTCTGGAAAGAAACTTCCCACTTGTAGCTTTCTATACAGACCACTGTTCCTGAAGATGTGTGTCATACACCTTCTCAGATCACCCCGTTTTGATATCAGTGACATGCTCGTGGTGGTCCATAAGCACCTGCAACATCATGGAGAAGTATCCCTTTCTGTTGATGTACTCTGTCGCAAGGTGGTCTGGTGCCAAAATTGGAATATGTGTGCCATCTATCATCCCTCCACTTCTACAAAGCTATCCACCATAATTGTCCTGCACAACTGCATTAACTCATCCCCAATGGATGCCTCTCCAATTTCAAAGTGACTGACCAGTAGTAGTCTGGCGTCACCACAAAGTGATTGTCATGCACTTCTCTATTGACATAGTCTCAACACTCTCCTTCTGGTATCCTTGCAATGTAATGCCGGGGCAAGCTCTTCACACAGTTCCAGGATGGTGGCTTTTTTCATGCAAAAATACGGTAGCCACTGCTCATCATCCCACGCCTGGTCCCAAGATGTGCCACAATCTGCTCAGCCTTCCTATAAGACCTAGAGGCAGAAGATGTCAAGCTGGACTGTGGGATGGGTTCCCACAGTACATTGCTCACATTCTCAACAATAGTGCCCCCCAGTGTAGATATAATCTGCCGGCAGAGGAAAAAAGTGTGAAATGCAAAACTGATTTTTATTTTTTGGGTGTCAATGTGACTTTTGTTGACAAAACTCTGTAGTGTAGTGTGAAGGGGTGGACCAGGCCCTGAGGCCCCCTACTGGAGACATTGTGATCCCACCACACCCAGCCCCAGAGAAACCATAGAGAAGTCCTTTCAGTTGGCAAGAGTGGCAGCAGAGGAAGCAGCCAGTTAGGGGTCAGCAAGGCCTATAAAAGGAGCTGCAGGACCAGAGACAGTTCAGTGGTGCATGTCAGAACTCAAACAGTGCTGACCATGAGACTGGCTGAGGAAGCTGTCTCCAGGGAGAGAAACCCTGGAGGCACCACCTTCTCTGAGTGGGGAACAAACTGAGATAAAACCACCTCCATGTGGTGAGTTTGAGACAGATGAACTGTGATAAAAGCCTGAGCTAGGGACAAGGAAGTTGTCTCAGGGAAGGAAAGCTATGGAGGCACCATTCTCTCCAAGTGGGGAAACAGAATGAGAGACACTAGACAAGAGGGAATCAAGATGGGTGCCTGTTAAGGTATTTCCCCAGAAAGGGTTTGTGTTGATTGACTCACTGTCAGCCGACGGTCAGGGCAGTGAGTCCCTTATGACCGGCTGAAGTTCTTTTAAATTGTGCTTGGTTCTGTTACAGCAACTGAAGGAGTCAGGTTAAAGCTTAAACAGTTACTATTTTATTGTTACAGGCTAAACTTAGTTGTTAAATGCTACTGCTGTGTTACAGATAACACAGCCACTACAAAGGACAGGACAGAAATTACACTAATAAGTCACTTATAGGTACCATGAAACCCCTTTGGTTCTCTGAGCTCTTATTAAATGCATGCAAATAGACACATAGCAGGTATATATTCTCACCCCTGCGTTCCAGACTTGACGTGGCCAGCGTCTTTCTCTCAATCCCCCGGGAAGAAGTAGGACGAGGTTGGGCGTCCCACAGACCTCGGGAGACAATCAATACCTGCCAGCAGGTGTAGATGATTGGAGCTCAAATGGGGTGGGCTACTAAACCCCTCTTTATATCCCTTGGGTCATGTAGGCTTCTTCCTGGTTTCAAGTGGCCAATTAGGAAAAATGGCTTTGAATGCCAAGTTTCCCACGAAGGGTGCAAAGCATAATTCACACCTGGGAAAATGCAGACAATGGGCACCTCTGGTATGTGATGGGCGAAGATTCCTCTCCTGGGACAGTGCAGGCGTGTCAATTACTGGTACTAGCCATCAGGGAGACGGGAGGCCCCGGGTCGTCAGCTAGCCCATTTACTGTCTGGTTTCTGTTTATGGTAGAGTCAGGGGCTACGTCTACACTGGCCCCTTTTCCGGAAGGGGCATGTAAATTTCACCAGTCGTCGTAGGGAAATCCGCGGGGGATTTAAATATCCCCCGCGGCATTTAAATAAAAATGTCCGCCGCTTTTTTCCGGCTTTTAAAAAAGCCGGAAAAGAGCGTCTAGACTGGCCCCGATCCTCCGGAAAAAGTGCCCTTTTCCGGAGGCTCTTATTCCTACTTTGAAGTATGCTTTGAAGTAGGAATAAGAGCCTCCGGAAAAGGGCACTTTTTCTGGAGGATCGGGGCCAGTCTAGACGCTCTTTTCCGGCTTTTTTAAAAGCCGGAAAAAAGCGGCGGACATTTTTATTTAAATGCCGCGGGGGATATTTAAATCCCCCGCGGATTTCCCTACGACGACTAGTGAAATTTACATGCCCCTTCCGGAAAAGGGGCCAGTGTAGACGTAGCCAGGGTGTCTGGCTACACTCACTCAGGGTATGACTTGGCAAGGGCCGAGTTGCTGAAAAGGCTTCTGACAAAGGAAGTGTAGGCACATGCACTCTGCCAGATGGGGGCGCTCATGGGAGTGGAGCCCATTACATATAGACAAGGCTTTACTTGATGGAGAAGAGAGACATGTGAATATGATATGCAGGCGGGTCTTAACACCTACTCTACAGCCCCTTTATGTCAAGCTAGCTGGCCTGAAGGAGCCTTTGAGTAATCTGACCCTATGTTTTCGTTCTTATAAGCACTCTGCCGTCTCTTATGGGTTTTGTTCCGGGAAGGGAACATAGGACCATGAGTTTGTTTGGCTTTTGTTTTCATCGCTCATTTTTGCAACAGCTTTGACTTCAATTCTGACCTTTGAATTGTTTGTAAGGTGGGAGTGGCTGAAGGGGATGGGCTATAGCCACCACAAACACAGAATGTTCCAAAAACAATGCATTCCATGGTAAAAATTGGGATTAGAAAATGCTCTTTGCCTCCTGACTCTTGAAAATGGACCATGAACAGAATGAAGATGACAGTAAGTAAAATTAAAGGAAACATAGTCAAGCGCCATGTAGAGACGACCATTTTGCTAATAGTTTGATTTCCTAGTTAGTTATAATGCATGCTTAAAAATAGTTATACTGTTTTATACAATAGTTATACTGTTGTTCAGTGGGTGGCCTGAAAGAAAAAAAAGTATGTGTTCCGCACTGAAATACATGCGTGCTTCCTCTCATTGTCTGTGAAAATGTGGACACTGCAATGCATTATTTAAATACAGCTGAAAGTGTTCTGTGCAAATTTAGTTTTTTGTGCCAATCCAAAATTCACTGAAATCAGTGAAAAACTCAGATTACCTTCAGTGGATCAGGCCCTTAAAATCATCTTTCGCAACTTGAATTCCATGGTAGTTTTACGTCACAGTTTAGTGTTTAATAAACTGAGGGCTTTTGAATTCTACAACTAAGGTGCACAGCAGTAATTAAACAGGGACATTTATATGTTCAAATATAATGCTCTGTACTTAAGACATCCATGATAAGGATTTTTGGTCTTAAGCCTTGCCTTTGTCTGCACCTTTTTTTTCCTGAGCTTTTAATACTATGTCAGAAGAGACACCCCTCACAAAGGATCCCAATGGTATACTCCCGAGATGTCACTGAGTTCTGATGTTTAATTCATGAATGATGAAAGTCAGGATTATTATATGGAGAAATAATGATGCCACATGAAATATTGTTAAATCAAGAGAAAAAAGGAGATATTTGTCTCTATTTAAAGCACTGAGCTCCAGGTTGATCTAACAGCCAAAGAGTTATGATCCAGAGTGAACTGAGATTAAATGATGCATTTCCCAAGAGGTGTGAGAAATAATTATATTTGAATACTATAGTTTGCTAATGAGTGAGATTGAATTAACCCTTTCAAAAAATATAGCCAAAGTCATTCAAAACAATGGGAGTGCTTCCATTGGATCAGTCTACATTGTGGATTCTCAACCAGGCAGTCCCAATCATTCTGAAGTTCCATATTGCAGAAGGGAAGGGGTGTTGGTTTTTCAGTCTTGTTATAGACTCACAAAGTCTGAAAAACAAATGACAAGATATCACAGAAAGTGCAAGAATGCAATAATATAAGCCAGAAACACAAACCCATCTGAACCTTCCATATTAGAGTTTGCTGGAAAAAAATCACACTCTTGTAGCCTTTGTTTTATCACAAAATATGGTGTTTCCATTGAGATGACAGGTAAGATTAATTTGTTTTTTAATTTGGGATGGCCACATTGGAAAGAATCTACCCCAAGGTGAGCTCTGCATTCTGTATGTTCGTGCATTCACACATGTGATCTGTGGATGGGATTCTGGGGTATGAGTGATTCCAAACTGGTTTCACCAAGTGCTTCCATGCATTACTGAAGCCCATGGGCATTTTGTCACTGACTCCAATGACTGCAGGATTGGATCACTGACATACAATACAAGAACATGCTGTAAACTGAAATATCAATGCACAAACAATGAGTAACAGTCTACGCTTTCAATTTCCTAGCTCTGCTCAAAATGAATCTAAGCCTCATTTTTATTCTAAAGTAGAGCACTAACTGTGTTTGTATATTACCTAACAATAAGAATAAGTTTGTTGTGAATAATTTACTTAAAATTGCTGAGCTATTTTTTTTTTTTACTTTACCCCATTAGCAATAAATATGTACAGTTTCAGAGGGGGTAGCCATGTTAGACTGAAAGGCTGTGTCTACACTGGCATGAATTTCCGGAACTGCTTAAAACGGAATACTATTCCGTTTTCAGTTTTTCCGGAAAAGGAGCGTCTACATTGGCAGGCTGCTTTTCCAGAAAAGCCCTTTTTCCGGAAAAGCGTCTGTGGCCAATGTAGACGCGCTTTTCCGGAAAAGACTACTGGGCTGTCTACACTGGCCCTTTTCTGGAACAGTGTTCCAGAATAAGGACTTATGCCCGAACGGGAGCAGAATAGTTTTTCCAGAATAGCGGCTGATTTTGTACAGTAGAGCATCATTGCTTTTCTGGAAATTCAAGGGCCAGTGTAGACAGCTCGCAGCTTATTCCAGAAAAGCGGCTGATTTTCCGGAATAAGTGGCCCAGTGTAGACACAGCCAATGGCTATGTTTATGCTGCCCAGTTATTTCAGAATAAGCTATTCTGCATGTCTACACTGCAAGGAAGCCTCAAATTTAGCCTGAGTCAGGCTTCCCTAATATAGTCGTGCTATCTCAATTTAGAGCCCCAGGAGGAATAACTTAGAATGGCCCAGGTGGGGGGCTATTTCAAAGTAGCTGAAGTAGAGTCTACACATGCCTTATTTCAAAAAAGCTATTTTGGAATAGGCATTATTCTTCGTAGAATGAGGTTTACAGAAGTCAGAATAGGCTGTCCGTTATTTTGAAATTATTTTAAAATAACAGAATTGCTGTGTAGATGCTCACATAATTATTTCAGAAATAATTTTGCTGTGTAGACACACCATAAGAGTGCATCTACACTGCATCCATAGGTCAAAATAAGATATGCAATTTGACCTATGGAAATTGCATATCTTATTTTGATCTAATTTTGAAATAAAGCGCTATTCTGGCAAGCCCCTTTATCCTCATGGCTCTTTAGTTTGTGAAGTGTTTAAATTACATCAATTACTATTATTAAATCACATTAGTACTATAGCCATCTTTTTTAATTATAACCAACATGACAAATACTTTATGAGTAGAAATGATTTTGCTTGTAGGCAACATCCTTCCACTGAGGTTCTAAAAGCACTTAAAAACTTAAGGGTGTGTCTGTACTGCAACACTACTTCGGGATACCAGAATATCCCGAAATAGCTATTCTGTGTCTTTACAGTAAGCCCATTATTTTAGGCTTAGCTATTCTGACATGCCTGTAAACCTCATTCTATGAGGAGTAAGGGACGTTTTAGGATAGTGCTTTATTTCAAAATTTGGTGTTGTTTAGACAGTACCAAATAACAAATTGTTATTTTGAAATAGAATCAAAATAAGTTATGCAATTTCCCTAGCTCAAATGGCATATCTTATTGTGCAGTGTAGATGCACTCTAAGGGTATGTCTACACTACCCCCCTAGTTCGAACTAGGGGGGTAATGTATGCATACCGAACTTGCTAATGAAGCCCAGGATTTGAATTTCCCGGGCTTCATTAGCATAAAGCCGGCGCCGCCATTTTTAAAAGCCGGCTAGTGCGAACCCCGTGCCGTGCGCCTACACGCGGCACGGGCTAGATAGTTCGAACTACGTAGTTATTCCGAACTATCTGTACGCCTCGTGGAACGAGGTGTACAGATAGATCGGGATGGCTACGTAGTCCGAACTATCTAGCCCGTGCCGCGTGTAGGCGCACGGCACGGGGTTCGCACTAGCCGGCTTTTAAAAATGGCGGCGCCGGCTTTATGCTAATGAAGCCCGGGAAATTCAAATCCTGGGCTTCATTAGCAAGTTCGGTATGCATACATTACCCCCCTAGTTCGAACTAGGGGGGTAGTGTAGACATACCCTAAGATACCTACAATCCTGAGAAGGCAAGTATTGTTGTACCCCATTTACAAGTGAGGGAATTAAGGTCCAAAGATTCATTGGAACAGACAGGAATAAAACCCAGGATGTCAGCCCCAGCTCTAATGATTTGGCAACATCAGTAACAGATTGCTGATGTGTAATGAGAGCTGTTCCATCCCCAGCCTGGAGGCTGAACTCTCAGAAGTCAGGGAAAGGAAGATAATGAAAGGAAAAAGGGAGAAATCACAGCAAGCCCTATCTCTCCTGTTCCCCCAATTGTTGCTGTACAGACACCCATAAAACTGTAGCATAGAAAGTCTACATCTATACTGTAGGCTTCTTGTGGAAAAGCATATGCAAATGAAGGGCAGTGTGGAATATCGCCGTGCTTCATTTGCATAAGTAAAGAGCAGCCGCTTTTGCACAAGAGGCTTTTGTGCAAAAACGAGCAGTGTAGATGGCTCCTTTTTGTGCAAAAACCCCCTCTTGCGCAAGAGCCGTTCTTCATTTTTTCCACGCCAAGCTTCATTTGCATATGCTTTTCCACAAAAAAGCTACAGTGTAGACATAGCCTAAGTGATTATCCATTTCATTTGTCACTTGGTGTTCCTTCTTTCTGCAATAGCTATTCTGGATTTGGAATCTGAGGCTGAAAGTCCAATAGCTCCCCCTGCAGATCTCTTGGAACAACTGGATTGATATGAATGGACTTTGCAAGATGGAGGTATATCTGCAGCACTGACAGTTTCGCTTTATTACAATCTGTGTGTGAATTTGGTTCTGTGAAAGTGAAGGGTTAATTGCACCCCTCTTCACCCAAGCAAGAGCCATGCAAACTTCCATGTGACTCTCACCTATAAGTCTGTGTCCTGGAGTGAAGCTCTCGCTACTGTGGTCCCAGGCCACTCTTGAGGAGAGGCAGCGGATCATGCTCCTATGTGACATAGGTTTGCCGAGTATTTGAGTGGAACTTGGATGAGATCAGGGCACTAATGCTCACTTAGGGCCTAATGAGGATTGGAAATCTCTAGAGAAAGGTGCAAGAACACTCTTTGCAGCTTGTCTATGCCACAGTGCTAGGTATTTCTGGATTGTGGTTAAATATTGTAACTGGTTCCATTGCAAGATGTTGCTGTGAGGGAAGCACCAGTCCCGCAGACATTTGATAGCATAACGGGTGTGCCAAGCTGAGATCTCCAAGGCTTCAGAGGTTAGGTGCTTATGGCTGAGTGGGTTCCTCAGCATACTTGAATACTTTGAGTTACAGAAGATTGATTTACTAGACCTATCAGCAGAAAGAGGTGCAAACACCCTAGGCACAATGGCTTTCACTATTACAACAAAGAGAAAAACCCCAGCCGTTCCCACCCTTGGAGGCAGTCCAGCCCAGGTAGGTAAAAGGTAATAAGGACCCCACAAAACCTTGTACTCTGCCTTCCCTGCAAGCAACGGCTCTGTAGCCACTTGCTGGTCCTGTGTCTACAACAAAATGCATCTCTCTGGCCAGTGATCAGGCCCTCTAGTTCCACCTCCCAGGCTGCCTCCATACGCTGCCAGTTCTCTTTGGCCTGTTGCTGCTGCTACTACTGACACACAGCTTCCATCTTGCTCCTGGTTTCCTAGGTTATGGAGCCCTCTGCGGGATGTTGAAATGGGGCTAACAATGCCTATTAATGAACTAGTGAAGCTATTACAATATATCTAATATTTCTGTATTATTAGGTTACTGGCATTCCACTGGATTGAAGGGAATTTGTGGGCTAACTCTCAAAAGTCACAGATAAAAAGATAAAAAAGTTTCGAGTTTGAGTTTAAGTGGTCAGTGTCCCTCATTCTCCTCAGTTATTTTCATTTTTGATTCCTCTACCCTGCTGGGTTTTGGCCAAGTCCAAAACCAGAATTTCTGAAGCTCTGAAAGAAAATGCCCTGCTCTCCCAAATTCTGGCCGTCCTGAAAATAGAAAGGATTAGAAACTTCATGAGAAAGTATATTCAAGAGATTCTGGGCCAGATCCTGAGTTGGTATAAGTTAGTGTCATTCCATAGAAATCACCATAGCTTTGATGATTGATATCATCTGAGGATATAGTCCATCGACCCTACTTTGCAGACTTGGATAAGCCCCCAGACTCCTGAGGGCTTATCTAATTTCCTCTCTTTTTGGTGGTTCCACCATTGCTAATTCATAGCAACAGGCAACTTCAATAAAGTAAAAGATTTTACTGAAAATTTTAGATTAATTCCATATTCTGTTTGTTTCACTTAGGAGGAAAAACCCTGCCAGCACCTGCTGACCTACAGAGAATGCTCTCTGAACAGAGAAACAGGCCCATGCTTCTAGACCACAGGTGAGAACCTTGCCTTTCCAGCCACATTTGCTTAATATGACTTAAAGCCTGCTCCCGAGGACTATGATTTTGTTGATTATCAGAGCCAACCAATATCAAGGCCCCTCAGTGTTAGGAGGTGTACAAAGAGATAGTGAGAGACAGTCTCTATCCCTAGATAAGTCAGACAAAGGGTGGGAGAAAGAAGGAAGAATTCTTCTCATTGTACAGAAAAATGAAATGATTTGCCTAAGTCAGACAGGAAGTCTGTAACAGAGCCCAACAGTGACTTGAATCCCCACCAGTGCTTGAGATACAAGGCCATCCTTCCTGTTTAGTAGGGGTGCGTCTAGATTGGTAAGATTTTGTGCAAAAGCAGTAGCTTTTGCGCAAAATCTTGCCGCCTTTCTACACTGGCTGCGAGTATTTGCGCAAGAACACTGACTTTGTACTGTACAAAATCAGTGGTTCTTGTGCAAACACTCCGACGCTCCCACTCAGGGATAAGCCCTCTTGCGCAAGTATTCTTGCGCAAGAGGGCCAGTGTAGACAGCCAAGTTAATTTCTTGTTCAAGAAAGCCCGATGGCTAAAATGGCCATTGGAGCTTTCTTGCACAAGAGAGCATCTACACTGGCACGGATGCTTTTGCGCAAAAGCAAATCTTTTGCACAAAGGCACATGCCAGTATAGACGCTCTCTTGTGCAAATACTTTTAACGGAAAAACTTTTCTGTTAAACATATTTGCGCAAAATCATGCCAGTCTAGACGCAGCCTAGGTGTATTAACTTAATTGGGACTACTTGTGTGAATGGACCAATTCAGGTGAGTGGGGAATGCACATTTGCTGTGCTTCTTAAATGGTGCAATGGGCCATCTACTAACCTTCTGCTTTGAGGTGAATTTCACCTTTCATGCACAGCCAAAGGTACTGACTGTAGCATCTTCCATCTTGGGCTCTGCCCTAGGGGAGCTGACAGCCTCATGGGGCCTCTGGGCAACTTCCAGGCAGCTCCATGGTCCTGGAAGGGCCTGGGACTCAGGCAGAATGGGTGAGGCCAGAAGCAGCCAGCTCTCAGTGCCACCCGACCATGGCATGCCCCACCCCCAGCCCTAAGATACACCCAGAGTGTGCTGTGTGGGGCTCCGTCAGTGTTTAAAGCAGGGCTACGCAACTTTGGAAGCACAATGATACTCACTGCATATGCCGAGAGCTGAAACTTAAGAGTGGTTGCATATACATGCAAATATATATGCAAATATATGCAAATAGAGTCTTTCACACTGACGGACATGAATACAAAGATTAAGGCAAGACTACACAACAGTGTTGTGCGGGCCCCATTTAAATCAGTTCTGTTGACACTAATAAAATGCTATATTTACCCGATTTCCACCCATATGACAGCACTTTTAAGGAGCAATGACAGCCCAGGAATTTAACTACTAAAATGCTTATCAACAGAAGACTATTATATTGACTCACCATTGTAGAGCGTGTTCCCAGTGGAGGCCATGTTCAAAGGATCCCACCTACGGGCCGCGTGTTGAGCCCTGCGTAAACCCAAACCGCACTGTGGGCTGCAAACAAACGGCCTGTGGGCCGCATGCGGCCCATGGGCTGCATGTTGAATAGCCCTGTATAAAAGGGATCAGGGCTCTGGGCACTGCAATTGCTGTAGTAGCAGCAGCGGATCGCCGGGCCTTGGGGCAGTTGCCTCTTTTGCCCTCCCCATCAGTGGGCCTGCTTTGCCCTCACCCTTTCAAAACAACCTTCAGTTTGTCACTGACACAGAAAAGCAAAGCACGCACGATAAAGTGGCATTTTAATGAAGTGTAGTTCAGTGTAACGATTGGAGGGAGCCTCAAAAAAGATTGAGATGGGGTGTAGAGTGGAACTAAGTTTCTCAGCCTTTTTGAGAGGGAAGGGCATTAGGACCTGCAGGGAAGCCTTTTAAAACACAAACTGGAAATGACAGAAATGGTAATAAAGAAAAATAGGAGCACCGAGTTGATAGTTATCTGCTAACATCTCATTAAATCAAACATCTGAGTCAAAGCTCAGGAATATTGGCTAAGAGCAGATGTGTTTTACATTTCCTCAGGATAGCATGAGCCCAGGGTTGATTTATTACTCCCCAATATCTCATCAGCGTGTCATGGACATTTCAGACATCCATGTTATTGATCAGAAAACCTGCAGGGGTGATTTATCCTGTCAAGAAATATCTGGCTAATAGCCCACAAAATGGTCATTTGCGCTCTCTAATAACTGCCGGTAGCATCATATTATTTGTGGGATTTGTGATATTAGCTCTTCCTTTTTATTGAAAAGGGGCTTCTTAATTGAAGCTGTCACAAAACTGACAGCAAAGATTCTTAAAGGATATTGTCTAGAGTCATAACAAATCCTTAGCAAAGCTTACTTTACCAGGAAGGATTCCGTCATGATTACCTCAAGAAAGGAGTTGCTTACTTAAGTATTCCCCAAACAGCAAGCCCTGAGATGATCCCCCTCAAACAGCAATCCACTCTAGAATATTTCAATACAACTTTGCAAGAGCATTTTTACATTAGAGAAATTTACCAAAAATACAAAAGGAGAATGCCCAATATTAAATGGGCACCTTTTGACCGTAAGAGTTTACCATTCCCTTCCAAAGCAGTAGGAGCCAGTTTTTAAGGATCAGTTATTACTATTGAGGCTATTAGCATATCATTCATATTCAGTTGTGTCTGTAGGCATGTTGACTCTAATGTATACTGCAGCCTTACATTATTAGGAGGCTGCTGTCTTCAGAGGCAGTCGCCACTTTTAGCAAAGCTATTGCAACATGTTTCAGAGGACACATACTTGCTCTCTTCAGCTATGTCTACACTAGAGAGTTTTTCCAGGGTACTGGAGGTATCCTGGAAAAACTCTGCCACGTCCAGGGAACGTGTCCGCTTTTTTGGAACAGTTTTCGAAAAAGCAGGCACGTTCTTTTGGAAGCCCTGTATTCCTCATTTGAGGAATAAGGACTCTTCCGAAAGAGGAGGTTTTTCCCACATTTGGCCCCGTGTGGATGGGCCAAATGACGGAAAAGCCTTTTCTGAAAAAAAAGCGGAAAAAGGTATGCAAATTGCTGTTCGCCTTCATGTGCACTTTAGTCTTTTTGTTGTTGCTATTTCTCTTAACTTAAAATAAAAAAAAATTATCCATACTCAAAATAAGGTTGTGCAAAGAAATATATAGGTTCTATGTGTGGTCAGGAACAATGTTTTTATTTTGGTCAGGGTTTAGAGCAATCACAGGTTGGGTTTTGATTTTGCAAAAGCCATAGTGGTGTTTTAGATCCAGCATCTTTCTTATCTCAGGTCATGTCTACACTAGCCCCCTAATTCGATCTAGGGAGGCTAATGAGGGTGACTGAAATTGCAAATGAAGTGCGGGATTTAAATATCCCACGCTTCATTAGCATATTCCCAGCCGGTTGCTATTTTTAGAAATTGACTAGCCCGTAGTAACTGCCCGCATCTACATGTGGCAGTGAAACGGGATTCTGAATTAAAGCCCTAAATCAAATTAGCTGTAATTCTTCCTGGAATGAGGTTTAACAGCTAATTCAATTTAGGGCTTTAATTCAGAATCCCGTTTCACTGCCGCGTGTAGACACGGGCAGTTACTTCGGGCTAGTCAATTTCTAAAATGGCGACTGGCCGGGAACATGCTAATGAAGCGTGGGATATTTAAATCCCGTGCTTCATTTGCAATTTCGGTCACCCTCATTAGCCTCCCTAGATCGAACTAGGGGGCTAGTGCAGACATACCCTCAGTCACTAGAGTTCAAGGTGGTGGTTCAAACTTTTGCTTTACAACCATTTTTCTAACAATGACCAAAGTGAGATGCTTTTAGTTTTGCATAAGGCTGTTAGATAATTTTAAAAATACATCTGCCTTTTATTTTATAATTAAAAAGATGCAAAGGCCAGCAGTGATTAGTGTCGAAGTCTGGGCTTCTCTCCTGCAATGAGTGAAACATGTTACACAAATATGGCTGTTTCTTTACAAGGTAAAAAATTGAGTTTATCATTTTAATGCTAATCCCCAGGATTCCCACAATGACAGAAGACCTGGCCAGGAATGCCCTCCTCAGCTTCGTCAGTTCCAAATGCTGCTATGGAAATAAAGCCGCTGGAGAACTTGTCATTCAGGATTTGAGACAGGTGACTGTATATAGAGTGAGTATATCCTGATCTAAAATGGGAAAAACCTGTGCATCATGGGCCATGTTTGGCCAAGTTGTTTTGATAATTTTCCAGTGACACTAGTTCATGAAGATTCATCAATCAATTAATTAATTAGTTAATTTAATTTGTCTAACAATGGAATTCTAGTGCTCAAATAAATATTTTCCAAGGAAAATCAACATTTCACTAATTTCAATCTTCTATAAGTAAAACGTCCATTCTTCTCTTTAGTACATGGCCTCTGCAACACCTAAATGCTAAAAAATATCCAAAGGATTATCACCTCCCTTCTAAACCCTGGAATTTGTCTCTGGCATGAGATCCTTCAAATTGCTGCTTTCCCAGTCAAAACTGGAGGTATATGCTTTAAACCAGTACCTGGTTTACCCAGACAAACAGAGGGAGAACATTGTAATCCTGAATGTGCTCTCCCAAAGTTATTCACTGTGATAGATAATTCAGCTGAAACCTGACTGATCTAGATTCTTTATATCACCACCATCAAAAATGTATTAAAGTGGGCTCAAGAACAACTCCTTCTCTGCTTCCTCCATTATGTAGCAAAGTTATTTTGTATATGTTTGTTTGTGTTTTTTTAAAAATACTTTGTGTTTGCTACACAAATGCCAGTTTGCCTTAGAACTTAGCATTAATGAGTTTCAGAACAGCAAACTGGATCACTCAACTTTCTAATGCATATACACAGGGATGAACCTGTTTCAGACTAATTCAGCTACACCTCTAAAACATTTATACTAGGTTGTTCAACTTTCAGGATTCACACACACTTATCTGAACTTTCCATGAGAAAACAAGCAACAGAATCCCACGAATGAAAGAAACCCAGACTTTGTTTGTATTTCCCAGTCCAATTCTTTAAAAAATAAATAAAAGAGTTGATGAAGCTCTATCTTAAAGTCAAATGATTCAGCTGACTTTTTTCTATCAATTTGTTGTGAGAACTTGAAACAGAAAAGTTCTCCATTATGGGGGCTTAATACAACTTCTCTTAATGGTAATTTACTGCATGATTCTTTCTCTTTTCTAGTATCGACTGGAGTCCTTTCATGAATCGAGGCTAAGTGAATGGACTTTTCAACCTTTCACTAGTGAGTAACGGCCACATAACCAATTTAGAATGACACAAACAGGAAATGCTTGAATTACTGAGGCTGCGTGTATACTTGGAGCTAGAGGTGCATTTCCCAGCTTTCACAGATAAAGTTTATGGTGCCCTGATGACTGAAACATTTTTTCCTCTTGCATTAGACCAATTTGAACAGGATCATCCTCTACTAGTACGTACAAGATAAGGATTTAAGATGAAAAATTTGGATGAGGAAATGGATCTGATCTTTAGGTTTAGGGAAAGAGAATCAGATCTGGGGTTTTGTTTTGCACCCATTTATAATAGGGCACCTATTGTACACAGTGAAAATTGCTCTGTTCAAAGACCTGAGGCAATGCCTGAATATTATAGCAGGAGGAAAAGAAGTTGTCTAAGCTCTCCTTTTTATTGCTTATATCATTACATTAATTTTAACATTTTAAACTATTTTATTTCAATTTAAAGGCAGATTTAATTCATTATTTGCATGTGTTCTCTTAATCACCTGTCTACAGTCCTTTAAGACTAGGGACTTTAAACCAAGAAAGTCAGTTTTACTTGACTACCTTAAAGTGTTTTTCTCAGATTACAGCATGTGTGATTAAAAAAAAAATGATTAAAAAGAGACCTGCTTGTGAGAAGTCAAGGACACAATGAGGGCTATATTGCAAAGGTGAGGAGTGATCGTTTCTAAGAGAAGTAATACACTCTGGCTGAAGTGATTGGCACGACCTATTATATGAAGCAGCCGAGGGACTTTGAAGAGAGTATTGTGGATGGAAGACTTTCCTTTACAGACCTAGGTTCATTTTATTCCCATTTTGTGAGGTTTTTGTGAAGGGTCTTGGAGGCAGATGACATTATTTCCATTAGAAAAAGCAGATTGCCTCTATAGTAATAACTTCCTGCAAAATGTGAGATACCTTAGTGCTTATGAAAGGTTTCAGATTGACAGCCCTTGAGAGTGGAGTTCTTTTATTTATCCAGAAGAAAGGTACAGCAGAGATATCACTCCCTTACACTCCTGAACAATGTCACTGAACCCTGACTAAGATGGGCCTTGGGGATCTGAGAGAGATGCTTGAGGAAGTCAATAAGAAAGTCTACACCAGAGAAAGATCAGGCAGTTCAGACTTTATCTTTCACTGGGAATGCCAGCAAGAGCACCATATAATGCACCGCCATTTGTGGGGGTTGTTGGTGCTCCATTGGGAAGTGACTGGAGAACACTAGACTCATTTCCAATAACATATGCAGCAGGACAAAGTCAGACCAAGATTTATACAAGGTTTTCTTGCTGTTGCAGATAATTTGGTAGATGGACCACAAAATGGCACTTCTCCCCAGCTATGGGATATTAAGGTCCAGGCTCCGCCAATGTTTCAGGATGACATAAAGAAGTTCCGAGTCCCTCACTCTTCATTAGTCAAGGTAATTCAGTCTATGGATCAGTTAAAATCAAGGACGAAGTGTGTTATTAATTAGGACACGTTTGTTTAGCCAAATCTTCCAAAAGAGCTCATAAATTATTTATAGTTGTGGAGTGCAAAGTTCTCAATACATTTTAGTTTTGTAACATTATCTTATGGATCATAATACGAAAATAGTGTTTGCACGAGTGCACACACACACAAAATCTATATAATATTTGGGCAAACAGGTGTAATTTACTGTAATTGCTCTTTTTTCTTTAGCAGCTTGAGTACAAATTTTGCTCTAGCCTTTCTAAGAGGTGGTGTGGGGTGACTTTTTTCCTCTTTTTTATATTGAAAAAACTTGGGAGAAAGTTTTCAATATTTTTATTCACAAAATCTCTCCTCTTTTTTGATTAGTTTAATTTTTTAATTAAAATTAAAAAAACTCAGCAAAAGCGTGCACAGAATATTTTTTCAGATTTCCTGGTAGGTCTAATTAGAAACTCTCCTCTGTTCAATAGTAGGCTATTGATAGTTCCTTTCATAATCTTTTAAAACAGATTTTACTTTATGTGATGCTGTCTAAGTAGGACTAAGATACCAAAATAATATATTTTTTATGTAAAATGATTGTGTAATTCTATGTGAATACTCCTGCAATATCTTGATAGATTTATACATGAGCAACATTTCTGATTTCAGGAATGCCACAAATGCCAGGGTCGTGGCCGGTATAAATGCAGTGCTTGCCATGGTGCAGGCAGGGTGAGTAGCAGTTACGATATCTTTAAGATAGTCCCCAATTCTCTACTTTTCATTTGGGTGCTTCATTCACAGATATGTGGCACATAATACAGTGCTACTATACTTATAAATGGAGAGGTTTCAGGAAGAGTATAGGGGTGATAAGTGGGCAGGGTTGTTTTGTTTACTTCTAAACTTTGCCTAGTAAAGGCCTGATCTGATCCTGCATTTTTATACACCCAAAATTCCTATTGACACCAAGGGAGCCACATATACAGGATTTGGATTGTGAACTTTATGGATGAAAAGAATCCTATGTGGAAATCCACCCAGGAGATAGACAATGTCAGTAGTTATAATTTGTTACCCCTATATAGTCTATGGATTGCACTGAGAGTAGATTTGACCCTGCACGTAAGCGTGACTCCTAAAGATACAATACAGCAAATCAGTCAACACATTTCTAACCTGCTCTAATGATAGTTTTGAAATTTCTCAGTGGGAGCTCCTGACCCAGCAAACCATAAGCTTAACTTTAAGTGCAAGAGGAATCTCACTGAGTTCTTACAAGCCTATGCATTTGGCCTTCTCTTTTTGATGTGCTCCTCCTGCATAAAAGTTCCCAGCAACAAAAAGTGTATCCTTGTTGTACAGCACTGAAAACATTATCATTTAGTTAAATCTAGTCTGAGGAAACATAAATGTGTCTGCTAAGCAGTTTGCTAGTAATTACATAAACAAAGATAGGTGCAAAAATGTGTATATAATATACAGTATATTTCATTTCATTGCAACTGCGCCCACTTATACCAGTGGTAAATTGGACCAATAGACACCTAGTTAGCCAGCTTTCATAGTTACTAAGTTTTAATCCACCCTCTATTTTCCACATTATTGTGCAAAGCACATGCCTAACATGACCTCTTTTGCTAACACCTGCATGAGCAGGGTTGTGGTTAGAAAGCATCATGATTGCATGCAAAACAAATCTGGCTTTGACAAATAGGAAATGTTGCTGTTTCCAGTATGAGAGGGTATATTTAATTTCTCTGGTGTATTTACAGATGAGATGTGTTACGTGCAGCGGAGCCAGACGCAGGGCAAAGCAGCAAAAGCGGTGCCAAATGTGCTCAGGTACTGGACGAAGAAGGTAAGATGAGATCATCAGCCTTTTGCCCCCATGGCTCCATTTGGATTATTTTCTAGAATACTTTGATTCGGGGCTGTGCTGAGGAGGGTGCAGGGACATCCCCCCCACCCAGGCTCCTCCTCACCCCACCCCTGCCCCTTAACTCTGCCCCGTGCCATCCCCATTTCCTTGACCCCTCCCCTGACTATGGGGGCTTGGGTCAGTGGCAGCAGGGATTGCACCCCCCCCCCCCCCCCACTCATGCAGTGGGCAGCGGGAGCTAGAGCAGCCGGGCAGCTTGCTCTGCCCTGCAGCACCATCCTCTTCTGGTCCACTGAGCCCTGCTTCTCCACAGTTCTGCTTTGATTATGAAGAAAAAAAATATATTCCTTGTTCACAAGCAGGCAGAGCCTTAGCTGAGATAATTTTCGCCAGCTGAGGAACCAGTTCAGGATATTTTTGATTATGGTTGAGGTACATTAGAGGGGCAAAGTCAGGAAACTTATGTGAGGTTCAGTCCCACACAGTAATCTGCATGACCAGTTTCACTGAAGCCAGTAGAACTCCATGTGCACATCTCAGTGTAGGATCAGTGTCTAAATGATTTCATTTTCCATGCTTGACAGTCTTCTATTTCACCATCATGACAGTCACTTTATAAAATACTAAATACAATGTAAACTGATTTTTTTTTCCTTTTAAAATTTGTTAGAAAACCCTTTTTGCCCTCCCCTCAATTTTAAGACGATGATTTATGACAATACAGGCAGTCCCCGGGTTACATGGATCCGACTTACATCAGATCCCTACTTACAAATGGGGTGAGGCAACCCCGCACTAGCTGCTTCCCCCCAGCAGACCAGGGAGACGCGAAGTTAGCGCCCCCGCCAGCAGACGAGGGAGAACAGACCAGAACAGCTTTTCTCAGCAGACACCTCAGCTTGAGAATAAAGGACTGAGGGAAGTGAGGTGTGGGAGAATAAAACTGAGCGCTGGAGAAATGTTTGGCTAGAGTTTCCCCTACAATATGTACCAGTTCCGACTTACATACAAATTCAACTTAAGAACAAACCTACAGTCCCTATCTTGTACGGGGACTGCCTGTACATTTATACCTATACAACACTGCCAACCTCAAATGTTCAGAGATCAGGAGTCACACCCCACAAATCATAAAGCTGACTCAAAAATCATGAGTTTCCTGGGCTTTTTTGTCATCTTCAGATTTTTGAGTCTTTAGTTTACACGGTGTCATATTTTCCAGCTTTTCTCTGCAAAGAAAGTTACTTTAAAAAAATAAAACAAACCAGAAAGAAGAAAGCTAAAATTCTCACTCCAGGACAAGGAGACACCAAATATCATGAGCCTTTGTCGGGGGCCACTTCGGAAATTTTTGAAGTGGCCCTGGGCCACACTGGAAGGGGTGGAGCATCAAGGAGAAGGGACGGAAGCCAAGATACTTCCAGGTTCCCTACCATCAGAAATGATTGGTCTGGAGATGAGGGAGCGCCTTTGCCCCCTACATGTCCCTCCTAGGTGCCCATGTCCCTGACGAGGGAGGAGGCTTCCCACGCTCCCCTGTCCCCAGGCCAATTGAGGCCTGGGAGCATGGGAGCATGCAAAGTCTCCTCCACTCTGTCCCCAGCCTGCAAGCAGCGCACGGCACTTAAAAGCTCCACGTGCTCCTGGCAGAGTGGGAGGAAGCTTCACATGCTCCCCTTCCCTCAGGCACTAATTAGCCTGGCAGCAGAGGAGTGGCAGGACCTCCGTGGACTGGATCCACCCACTTGGTGGGCCGTATCTGGCCCGAGGAGGTCCTTTTGCCCATCCCTGCCGTATAGGAAACGCATTCTTGCTCTCTGTAAGTGGCCTAAGTGCCACCACATGGGACAATGAACCGCACACACTAGGGCTTTGTCTACACTGGCATCCCTTCCGGAAAAGTAGGAATAAGAAATCCTCTGGAAAAGGCTTTATTTTCCGGAGAATAACGTCTAGACTGGTGCTTTTCTCCGGCTTATCCCCAAGCCGGACAAAAGCGGCAGCCATGTTAATGCAAATGCCGCGGGGGATATTTAAATCCCCCGCGGATTTGCCTATTCCAAAGTCTACATTAGCATCCCTTTTCCGGAAAGGGGTGCCAATGTAGACACAGCCTAGGTGTGTGGATTACATAAGCACCAAATTGACACACAGAAAGAGCCGCTGTTGTAAACTGTTTTGCTTGTTTGGCTCAATTAGATTTAAAATAACATACATGGTATTGTGACTAATCATGGCGATAATTGTCAAGCAGGAATCCGCTGAGGCTAACGATGGTTTGAAGAGCTTCAATGAATCACTTAACTGCTGTTAATCTGAGTTGTGTTGAGGCAATCAAAATGCACCATGCATAAACATATGCCTCTTGCATCATTAGAGGCAGAAATATCAGTGTCTGGAAAGGGACACTCAGCTTCCACGGTTGTGTAGGGAAGCCATTATTATGTTTATTTAGGTGCACAAACAATTTGTTTGAGTAATTCCACATTTACAAACAGTCTGTGTGGCAGTATTAGTCATTCAGTTTATCCAAGAAATATGTGGCATCCCTTGCATTCCAGAGTAATGAAAGCAGTACACCCACTACATATAGTCATGTTAACCTCTATAATGACTTACAGAGATGGGCTAAAAAAAAAGAAACAAACTAAACAACACTGGAAGCATTGTAGGGGCTGACCTGCCAGTCCCACAACTCTTTAACTTGAACAATGAAACTGCTACTGACACCTTTATTTTTGCCTCAAAAGGTGCAGCACCTGTTCTGGGCGGGGTAATAAAATCTGTATGACGTGCCAGGGAGAGAAAAAGCTCTTGCATTTCATACAGCTGATAATAACCTGGTAAGTAACGTGGGTAGAACTTTGTAGTTATTAGTTGGAACCGCAATGCATTGCTGTGCTACATATAAGACTAGGACCCCATTCTACAAGGTAGGTAATAAGAGATAGACACAGATAAAAAGATGTATTTATGACCATTTTATAGATAAGGAGCTGAGGTGCAGAGGTGGAGATGCAACTCCAGTTGAAGTCAGTGGGAACCTTTGCATTGATGTTTGTGGGAGGTGGGATGGATCTGGAAAGATAAGTGACTTACCCAAGATCACAAAGGAAGTCTGTAGCTGAGTCAGGCATGAAACCCGGGTCTCTGGAGTTCCAGTCCGGCAGCTGAAACAACAGACCAGCTTCCCTGCCTGTAATCAGAGACATCTCACAGCATCTCTTTTGTGCAGGGACTGAAATAAATTATCGAGTCTGAGTTAATGTTAGGTTGGCAGCCAGAGCGGATGACATTAGTGCTCTGGTATTAATGCTTGCTATTTGAGTAATTCAGTGCCAGTTGTGACATCTGACTCTCAGCTCAACTCTGCGTACCAGAAAAAGCCTGTTTCCTTCTGTTGTGGCGATAATATTAACACTTCTAATTTGGGAGTTGTGGAGCCAGAGGTAACAGAAGGGTCTAACAGCATCTCAGGTTGTGAGCTTTGGTTGAAAGCCACTCGTTGCCTGTTGATCCACATCCCAAAGTACTTTCTAATGGACAGGGGTGCTGGAACATTTACAGCGGGGATGCTGAGAGCCACTGAGCCAAACTATAAACCCTGTATATAATGGAAACCACTTCAAGCTGGCGTGTGCTGCAGCACTCCTGTACCGGTAGTTCCAGCACTTGTGCTTATGGATGCCCAAACTACACTGTTTTAAGAACTTTACTTTACAGAGTTCATCCTTCGACCAACTTTTACACCCAACTGCTAAGGAAATGGACTGGCACCACTCATTTGTTTGGCCCAGGATGCAGCAAAACCAACAGATGGAACCAAATTAGGATCACACTACTATTCTGGGCAGCCACCCTGAGATGGGAAGTTCTATTTTCCCATTACTAAATCCTCCACACATGTAGTCTGTCAGACAATTGAGTGACAGTCGGGCATATTACAGTATTACATACACATGAGATATATGTACGTATATCTGAGCTGCAAATCATATTTACCTGAGCTAATGAGCCAAAAATAATAGTGTACCTGAGGGTAGCGTGGGCAACAGCGAGTGGCAGCTTGTGCTGACTGTGTTCATATACCCAAGGGGTTCAGGGTAGGTTTGTACTCAGCACAGCTAGCCTGTTTGGCTGTTTTCTGTTGCCTGTGCTACTTAGCTACACTATTTTTCATGTTTAAAAGCTTCAGAGGGGTAGCCGAGTTAGTCTGTAGCAGGAAAAACTTAAAGAACAAATAGTCTTATAGCATCTTAAAGACTAACAAAACATGTAGATGGTATCACGAAAGCTCATGATAATATCTACATGTTTTGTTAGTCTTTAAGGTGCTATTAGACTATTTTTCATGTGCTAGTTTGATGACAGTGAGCACAAGTAGGTCTATGCAAGCAGAAAATTACATCCCTAGCTTCAACTATTGAGAGATCCAAACACAGTTTATCTGACCACTTCTTTTTTAAGTCATCCTTCTTTAGTAACCATAGGGTAAAATTAACTATAATAGAAACCATGACTTTTGAAAGAGGATATTTGGCTGAACCTGCAATAGTAAAATAATAGATTTATAAGTTATCCTGAAGATTGTAAGGTAGCTGTTAACCATGAATGTCTAGTTTCAGGATCTTTTAATAGGAGCTACCCATGCCATAAAAGCGTTTGAGCTTCTTAAGAAAAGCGACTGTTGCAGAAGAGCAAATATTGTCCTCATAAGACAAGCATAAGATCCTTCCTGAAGCATTTAAAATAGTTCAGTGTACTATAAATAACTTTTGATGTTATTTCTATCTCAGGAAGAACAAAGTGTTTGAATTTGTTTCTGAGCACCAGCTGAACTTTCCAGGAGAGCTGCTTACTAAAGTCAATGGAGAGAATGTATTTAAAGATGAAAATGTGCTGGTGAGTAAAACTTGGGGCTGGAGGAAATTAATGATTTTTCCTCTCTCACATCCATTTCTGGACTTTCCTCCACTTTACCACAAGTCAGCTCTAGTGCACAGTGGACTTGAGTTTAAATAACTACCACTCCTGCAAACCACTAACCAGCTGTGAATTGGCTGAGTTCTTTGCACTAATTAAGCCTCAAGTATTGTGTATTGTGTCCAGTTCTGGATACCACATTTCAAGAAAAATGTGGAAAAACTGGAGAGGCTCCAGAGAAGAGCATGATTAAAGGTCTAGAAAACGTGACCTATGAGGGAAGACTGAAATAAATGGGTTTGTTTAGTTTGGAAAAGAGAAGACTGTGAGGGGACATGATACCTTCAAGTATCATGTCCTAACAGGATGTTACAAGGAGGGAGAAAAATTGTTCTCCTTAACCTCTGATGATAGGACAAGAGCAAAAGCCTTAAATTGTAGCAAGGGAGGTTTAGGTTGGACATAAGGAAAAACTTCCTGACTGTCAGAGTGTTTTAAACACTGGAATAAATTACCTAGAGAGGCTGTGGAATCTTCTTAATTGGAGATATTTAAAAGCAGGTTGGATAAACATTTATTGGGGATTATCTCGATGATGCTTGGTCCTGCCATGAGTGCAGAGGACTGGACTTGATGGCCTCTCAAGGTTCCTTCCAGTTCTAGTATTCTGTGCTTCTATGTTTATTTCTTTGTGTTGTCAGCCATGCCCCGGTCCCCATTTGGCTAAGGCGCAGTGGAAACTCATAACAGAAGAGAGTGCCTGCCCCCAAATACTTATAGTTTAAATATCTCTATCATGTCAGTAGTAAGGATCCTGCAGTCAGAATTTAGTTGACAGTTCCTTCAGGTATGTGGTAGAATAGAATCCAGTTCACTATCCCAGAGCTGTGTTGCCTCTGAAGTCCTAAGTGCATATCACTGACAGACGTTCGGGGACAGTTATTTTCATGATTTTTTTATATTGATTTTTAAAAGTGTGTCTCTGTAAGGGGAGACATGGACAAATCATTCTGGGAAAAAAACTGGTCATATTTTCATTTGGTCCATTGATCAGGTCCATGGTCCTGCCCCAGGCACGGAACCAGTATTTCTTCCATAAATCATCGACACACTGAGACAAAGCCTGGGTGAGAGAAAGAGGTTTTGCAAAAAGCCTTCAAAATCCACAAAACCAGTGGGACACTTATTGGAACAAGACAGGAGTGAATTCCACAATGGGCACCCTTTCTATGGCATGATTTCACTATTTAAGGGCATACACTACGTTTTCATTGTGTAGTGGTTGACTCATTGCATGTGTCGACAGAATGGCAAACCAGATAGTTTGTGCCTTGCAAGTTGGGTTTTTATTCCTTTTTTATTTAAAATTCCAGGTCTACCCTATCATTGACTTCCCTGAATCAGAGATCTCCCTAGCTTCACAGAGAGCTATCACAGAGCATAATGCTGCATTCACCACGTCATCCCGCATTCTGCAGCAGGTAAGCAGGGAAGCCAGACAGTAGGATCAAGGTTAAACATATGAACATCTGATTCTTACTCATGTGAGGCAAGATTTGGAATTTAATGTGTGATCCAACATGCATTGACTGCACAGGGAGTGAAAGGATCAGGATCTTAGGGTATGTCTACACTACCCCGCTAGTTCGCCTGGCCCAGTCCTGGCTCACGCTGGGTCCAGGACCTATCCCTGTTTCAGTTCTGCATTTCTCGGGTATTAAAAGCCAGGTGGGCAGGCACCCAAGCTCAGTTCTGGCTCGTGCTGGGTCCATGAGCTCAGACCTGCCCTAGACAGGGACTGCTGCCACCTCGCACTGCTGCCTCTTTCTCAGAAGCAACAGCACAGGGTGACAGCACAGGGTGACAGGCCAGTTTTTAAACTGGCTCCCCTCGCGGACCAGCTCCCACCTGGCACCCCGCGCTGCTGCCTCTGGTGCAGTGGCTGCTGGCCCTGCCCCAGGGGACTATAGACTAACCGATAAAATTTCATGAGGCTACTTGACCATTGCATCTTTACTATCTAGAAAAAAAATAAACAATGGAGCAATTTACCTAGGGGTGAAGTCTCCAGCACCTGAAGCCTTTAAATCAAGACTGGAGCTCTTTCGAAGAGACATGTGATAGCCAGACAAGCTATGGGTTTGATGGGTGAGGGACTAGGACCTGTGTTATGCAAGATGATCTGACTAGATGATCATAATGGTATCTACTAGCCTTAAAATATCTTAAATGTATTGCCAGGTGGCAGAAAAAAGGCTATTCTAGGTAGGCTGCTAAGATATAGTCCTTGTCCTGAGTTCCTGGCAGCAAAAGGGAGGGGCGCACTGCACCATCTCCTGTCTTCACTCTTTGTGGCCAGCTAGATCTACAGACCTTTGAGTGCATGGATGGATGGATGGGAAGGTGGAAAAAGAAGGGAGACAGAATAGGTGATGCCAAGTTTCTGTCCTATTTGCAGCAATTTAAACTGCAGGGTCTACGTAGGGGGAGAAGGCCCTGTTCTCTCCTGAGGCCAGGGGCTGCACAATTACTCTCAGCCCCTGAGTGGAAGACGGGGAAAGGATTTTTATGTCCCTCCCCACTCAGAGTTAGAATCAGGGTCAACCTAGACTTAAAAGGCATCATAAATTGGGTAGCCAAAACCACTGGTCACACTTGATCATTTTGGATTCTGTTTATTTCATTAGGTTTATTAGTGGAATTGACTAAATACAGTGATGCTGGAAGAGGCCCTTAGATGTTAATTACTAGATTAGTCATTTAAGAGCAATATTATTTTTGAACAGTTGTAAAGCATGACAACATCCTTAAAAATGGGAATTAAATCCCAAGGGAAATAATGGCTCTTAGGCTGTGTCCAGACTCAGGGTTTTTTTTTTCGAAAAAAGTAGCCTTTTTTCGAAAAAACTTCACCTGCGTCTAGACTGCAGCCACGTTCTTTCGAAATTAAATCGAAAGAACGCGGCTTTTCTTTCGACGGCAGTAAACCTCATTTCACGAGGAAGAACGCCTTTTTTTGAAAGTGCTCTTTCAAAAAAAGGTGTTCTTGAATGCCAACAGGGCTTTTTAGAAAGAGAGCATCCAGACTCACTCGCTGCTTTCTTTCGAAAAAGCGGCTTGCTTTTTCGAAAGTTCCGCTTGCAGTCTAGACGCTCTTTTTCGAAAGAGGCTTGCAGTCTAGACATAGCCATAGTTCTAAAGATAAGAGAAATTCTATTCCCCTTTCCAAACAAAGTCCCTGCAAATGGATTCTTTATTCACCTTCATTAATACCCTGGCAACTAATTTTGCATGACCACTATGTTCTATCAAATCACATCTCTTGCTTTCATTAGGTTGCAAATGCTGAATTATGGCTGGTACATACTGCCTTTTCCCTCAGGAAAGAGAAAAAGCACCACCTTAAAAAAGAAAAGTAAATTAAGAAAAAAAAGCCAAAGAAGCACTGGTTCGATTTTCCATATGGTCTATCAATCTAAAATCTGCTCTTTGGCATGCTTGTGCTTTCCAAATTAATTCCAGCCGATAATCTCCACTTCTCCCTATCAAAAGCAGTTTGTTCACTAGATTGGGACATACCATCCAAATGCCTCCTCTTGGCTGCATGGGAAAGCAGGTGTTAAGAAGCTCTTCGAGTGCCAAATCTCCCAGACCATGTGTTGTTTGCTTAGGTCTGGGCAGCTTCCTGCTGGCTTTTTCCTCACTACTTAATTCTTTGCACCCTCCACTTGCTCTTGGCTGAAGTTCTACCACTTAATAATCAACGTCTTTTGGATGAGAAGAGGAGAAACACCTCTTACTGCTTATTTGCTTGGCTGCTGGCATTCCAGCTTTTTTATAAAGTTGTCCATCTGATGAGGGTAAATATTGTGCCCATAAACATTCCAAGGGCTCAGCTTGACTACAGTCTGGCAGCTTTTGCTTGCTTCATTTAGCTATGTTTAGAATACTGACTTTGGGTGTAATTGTAACATATCAGGGCGGACAACTGAGGATCATTACTTAATGAGAGAAGGAGATTTTTACTTAATAATCTACCAGGGCTATTGCGTTCTTCTCTGCTTTTTTTAGTTTACAATTGCATTAGCTTTGCTTCAGCACTGGATGGCAGTGTCTTCTCATAACAAATGCTACTAGTGGAGCTGTACACTGTTGCATGGCTGAATGGAACTAAAGAAAGAGAAGTCTGTAATCAAATGGTTTGACTTATGCGCGCTTTCAACACACTTCAGAAGGAGTGAACAGGCATTTAACCAGAGGTGTTAGCTTCCTGTGCAGACTTTTTTCTGGCATGGCCCCTCATTGAAATATTTGGACTTGAACAGTTATTTCTAGCTGTTGAAACATTTGCTAAAATGTCTCCCCAGAAGATTTGTCCTAGATAACTTCCTAATTGGCATGTGTAATTTATTTGCAGCCAGGCCTGCCAATGGGGGAGGAGGAAAGAAGGTAATTGCTCTTGGGCCCAGTGACTCAAAAGGGCCCGGGGCTCCCAGCTGCCAACACCACTACTTCAGCAGTGGCAGTGGTCAGAGTCCCAGACCAAGGTTCTCCCTAAGTTGGGTGGTAGCATGATCCCGCAGCTGCTTAATGAGCGCTGCCCAGCCAGGGACTCAGGGCTCATGCATGGAGCTGCTTGGCTGGGGGAGGGGCACATTTCCCTCAGCGACAGCAGAAGCTCCCTGCTGAGGGTAGAACAGCGAGTCTCTCCCAGCCAGTAGGAAGAGGACGTGTCTCTCCGAGCTGGGGGAAACTCACTAGGGTTGCCAGATGGTTTCAACAAAAATACCGGACACACTTGACATTACATCACAATCTACATTACATCTTAGTTAGAAAATACCGGACATTTGTATTTTCTCACTTTGTTTCCCGAACAGAAAGCTCAGATACTGGACTGTCCGGTTCAAAACTGAACACCCGGCAACCCTAAAAGTCACTGCTCTGCCCTCAGCAGGGAGCTGCTGTTGGGAGATGTGCCTCTGTCCCAACCAGGCAGCTCCATGTGCATAGACCTGATTCCTTAGCTGAGTGGGCCTCATTAAGCAGCTGTGTGGCTGTGCTGCTGCAGCTCTGGGCTCATCTAGACAACGCTAGAGTGTCGAAAGAGGATATGCAGATTCCACGGGAATGTGCATATCTTTTCCGATCTCACTTTCGAAAGCTGCATGGCCTTGGGTGTCCGTTCACACAGCTGTGAAATGGGAATAGCAAGCCTACCCTGCTCACAGCGTGTAAAACATTTTGCTGAAAGCTGCAAGCAGGAGTGTGTGTGTGTGTGTGTGTGTGTGTATGTGCAAACCCCCCTTTGTCGAAAAGCCACGTAAACCTCATTTTTTGAGGAAGAGCGGCTTTTTGACAAGGGGGGAGGGGTTTGCTGAAAAAGCCATATCTAAACTACTTTCACTTCCGAAAGCTCTGCTTTTGACACTCTAGTGTAGTTTAGATGAACCCTCAGAGGAAACCTTGCCCCAGATCTTTTAAATGAAGGCCAGAGTGCCGGGTGGCACTGAAGACTTCCTGGGGCAGGAGGTCTAAGTGCAGCGTGCTCTGGATCGCACTGAGGGCTGGCTGCTTCCTCAGCCCCACCCATTCTGCTTGAGGGCCCGTCCCTTCTGGGAGCATGAAGCTGCTCCCCTCCATCTTGCCCATGGGCCTGGCAATCCTATTGCCTCTCCTCCCCCCCCCCCCCCCCCCCGCTTGCAGCTTTCAGCAAAATGTTTTACACGCTGTGAGCGGGGTGGGCTTGCTATTCCCGTTTCACAGCTGTGTGAACGGATGCACACACTTGTTAAGTGAACTGCCCAAGGCCATGTGGCTCGCTGGGATCAGCAGTGACAAGTCAGCAGTGACCAGAGTGGCACATCTGCCAGTGGTGGTTCTGTGCCTGCTTTTTCACCCCTACTGGGGTGTGAAGGGGAGAGTGATAGTGCCAGCAGAAAAGGCAGTAAACTTCGCCCCAGGGCCAGCCTGGGGGTGGGGTGGGTCAACGGAGGCTGCCCACAAGCCCTTGGGGGAAGGGCTTGCTGTCCCCCCGTGGTCATTCCACAGTATAACTCTCTCTTACCGCACCCCTCCCTTTCCATTTTATGGGAAACAATTTAATTCCAGGCGCATCCCATTGTCCTGGGACAACCAAACCCTGACCTTGCTTTAAGTTAAGAGGAAGTGCATACCAAATTTGGTGGTCTGAGCTCTTATAATTTAGGAGAAGTTCTTAGACAGACAGACAGATGCACATTTCTAAAAAAATATAGATAGATCTGATTGATAGGTTAATAAGGGACTCATACCTGGGCCCTGATTGACCAATGAAGAATTCTAATTATCTTTGTCAGTACCCTTCAAGGTACTCAAGGTGTGGGACTCCCATAGTCACTAACTCTGTGACTGTTGACATTCATACAGATGTAGTTTCTGAAGCAATACATGTGTTTTTAGTTTACTTTCAGACAGTGGTCCCCAACGCGGTGCCTGTGGGCACCATGGCACCCACCGGGGCATTTATGTGCGCCCGCCACATGATCTGGGGCGGTGCTGGCCCTGGGTGCGTGGCACATGGGCGGCCCCGCCCCGGACGCCCAGCCATGTGCGGCCCCACATGCGTGGCACATGCGTGGTCCCGCCCCCGGGTGCCCAGCACATGAGCGGCCCCGCCCCGGACGCCCAGCCATGTGCGGCCCCACCCCTGGACGCGTGGCACGTGAGCGGCCCCATCCCCAGGCGCCCGGCAGCCCCTAAAGATTGGGGAACACTGCTTTAAGGTCTCGTCCATCTACAAGTACTCATATATTTTTGTAACAAGGTCATGATTGGCCTGCTTATCTGCCCTGGTTACAGCAAGTATTGATGACTCAGACCCACATTCGTGTTTTTTAACCACAAAACCATATGCCCATTGTTCACACAGCTACTCCCACAAAGCTGTTGTACCATGTAGCTAGCCCATAGTGCCTCCTGGGGGCAGGGAGGGAGAACTGTATCTACAGAACATGTACCAGCCATATATGAGGCAATGTTTTCTGGGCTGTGCTACCACACTCAGAGCAGTGACAATATACAGTGAAAGGGTCACAGTTACACAGCAAAAGAACACGGATGTGACATGATTATAGGAAGGTAACTACATGCTGGCCTGGCCTAGGCACACAGTTAGCGCCCTGTGCTATTAGGCTTACTGAGTAGTAACCATGCCTTGTTTGGGAACAAATAAGCATGTCACAAAGTGGTTATAAACTCACTTCTAGTGTGCACAATGCCGAACCCACCAAGCACACAAGATAGTTTGTTGAAGAAGGCGGAGAGTGAGTGACAACTGATATATAGCAGCTGAAGGCACTTCTCTCTATTGTCAGGCTTTTCTTTCTTCCTCTCAAGATGAGGCAAAAGGTGAGGAGTCAGCCCTACATAATTAAAGCTTTTCACTTGCTTTTTTTTCTTCTTTTCCCAGCGTCAGACTATTGAGCTGATCCCCATCACAGAAGTTCATTATCAGTATGCAGGGAAGACATACCTGTACTACGTCTATGGACTGGAGAACAGGGTGTATGCACTGGACTACCCAGAGAGGTACTGCTGTGGCTGCACTATCATATGATGGCTTCCAAAGTCCTGCAGTGAGAACAAGCAATGGCTGCCCTGACAATGGCAATACGAAAATCTTTAATTTCCCGTGGATGCATCACCAGCGGGGTCAGCACCGGAGGAAGAAGCTTCATGGGAGAAGCTGAGTATCATCTGGCTCCACTCAGGGTGCAGTTGGAAGACAGAGCTTCTGTATGGTTTTTACTCTGAAGTGTTACCGCACATGGAAATGCATGGACCCTAAAACTGTCAGTGTAGATGAACCCAGTGAAAGAAAGAACCCCTCCCCCTCTATGCACATACGCACGCACGCATGCACGCACACACGACAGCCTGATTCATCCTCATTAGAGCTAATGGAAAGACTCCCATTGATTTCAATGGGCAATAGATCAGGCCGTCAGAAAAGTATTTCCACCAGAGTATGTTTTGGGTTTTTTGTTTGTTTTTTACTGTAATGATTTACCATATGTTCCATTTTTAAGCTTTTTTTTTAACATTCAAAGTTATCCTATTACAATAGTTGCATTCTCTTCACTTTTCCTTTCTTAGGATTCCCTGAGCTACTACATATAACCCATAGAAACAGATAACATTTTTCTATATCTATTAAATTATTAAATCTAAAATACCAAGTAGAGTTTGCCTGATACATGGCAATACTTATATGGAAGGTATCAGATAAGAATAAATAGCATTTTTCAGGCTTCCTGTACAATGTGTGTGATTTTCTTGGCAGCTGGAGAGGGGATGAAGAACACAGGACTCATGGGCAGGTCAAAGTGGAATGTTTAGTTAATTGTGTGTATTTATAGGGCGAAGCACATGCTCCCATAAGTAGCAGAAAAAACATGTTACTCAAATCGTGATGCAGTTTCTGTACTCATGTGAGGGTTTAGAATGAGGAGTCACCTTCACCAACTTCACCGCGGTTTTGGTTGATTCCCCACTCCCTCCTTAACACTGGACTTTCAGATTCAAGTTTTCTAGGATGGGTGTTCACTGGAGCTCTGTATCTATGGGAAGTCAGAAGTGCTGACAGACAAAGACTGAGGAGTCTGTCAAGCTGAGCTAAAGAGGATCATATTGAGGAAGGTCCTGGAGCCTTGGAAAAGTGCGGAAGACTATGCAGGATGGTCAATTTTTTTTAAAAGGATCCTTACAGTTTTGTGTATCCTGAACTTAAGTAGCCCTCATGCTGCCTGTATTGAGGCGAAGGTGGAATACTTCAACAAGCCATGTGAAAATGTTGCTGTAATGCTAGAAGTGAAGAACTGTAATTTATTGTTGCCATTGTCTGGTTCCAAGACAGTGCTTGCTGCCCTCTGGCTGACAATACTTCATCTAGGAAGTGCTGGGACCTAATCCAGGACATACTGAAGCTAAATGGGAATCTTGTCACTAACCTCAGTGTGCGCTGGATCACTCCTGCAGTATTGTCAGCTCTTAGTGTCTTATCACCAATCTTGCAGTGTTTGGTTTTAGTCCCAGCTATTGCAAGAGGCCACCTGAGAATCCTAATTCTCATAAAAACCTTTATTTTAGCTGTAATGGTGGCAAAGTTTAAATGGTGAAGTGAGCACCCTCTAAAGCAGGGCTGGGCAAAATGCCCTCTGTGATCCCGCAAAGCTGTCAGATCCAGCCCATGGACACAGTGGGGAGCCTTAGAAAGACTCCCTGCCTGCCCCCGACATTCTGCTAAGAAAAGTGGCCATTGCAGGACTCTGTTTAAACAGCTGTGAGCCTGAGGGAGGGAGGAGAGGATTCAAACACTGCTTCCACCCCCGGCACAATCCCATTGGCCAGTTTCCGGACAATGGGAGCTGCCTGTTAACCTTCTCCCATCCCCTCGAGCTCGTAGCTATTCAAAAACCACATGGACTTTGTAGCCAGTGAGGGGGGGCAGGACAGGCAGGGAGTCTGCTTGAGAAGGCTGTTAGCCAGAGTCAAGCAGCTAAGTCTCCCAGCCAGAGCCTGCCTCTGGCATCCCAATCCTTTGCCTTCCTGCCCCACAGAACCCAAACCCTCTGTCCCCTTCTGCACCCTCCCAGATTCTGCACCCCAATCCTCTGCCCCAGGTCACAATTCCAAACCCCTGCACCCCCTCCTGCATCCCAATTCTCTGCCCCAAGGCATAACCTGCCCATGGCACAGCACAAACCCCTCCTCCTGCAACCTAGTCTCCATCCCCAGGTCACAATGCCCTCTTGCCCAAAGTCACAATGCAAACCCCTGCACCCTAGTCCCATAACCCAGGTCGCAACTGCCTCCTTCACCCAAACTCCCTCCTAGACCCCCATACCTTCTCCTGCACCACAATCCCTTACTGCAAGTTCCCCTCTGTATCCAACCTCCATCCCAGATCCTGTACCTCCTCCATTAATATGGAAAACCCAGCCCTTGACCACTTTCCAAATTTTTGGCGTGGCCCCCCCATAAAAAATGATTGCCCACGCCTGTTCTAAAGGCTCAGAAACCAGAAAGCCAATAAAAAGAAGCCCACATTTTTATTTAAAGAAATCTCATGTGCGTGAACCCAGACAAGCTCTACATTGACGAATGAACTCTCACAGAAACATGATAAAAAGAAAAACACCGTGTCACCCACGGGCCAGCACAAAACAATCATTCCATAAGTGACCTGTCAGTCCTCATCCTCCAAGCAAACCTGCACAACACCTTCAAAACATAAGCCTAGGATTTATGGCTTCTTACACCAATCTGTCACCCACTCTTTTTGTCCTATATCTGCAGAGATGTTAACCAGCCACTTCCCCTTGAATGATCACTTAGAATATATGTTAACTGCTTATGCTCAACATAACGTGTTCCATCTTGTATTTAGCTGTGACACTCAATGCCTTCTGCAGAGTTGGAGAAGAGCTATGTAGCTCACAAGATTGTCTTTCACCAACAGGACTATCTGTTGTTTTTTAAGTTTTATTTCACCAACAGACATTGGCCCAGGTAACAAGTTCTCTCTGGTGAGTTTTAAGGCAATCTCATAATTTTGGAGCCCACTCATGGTTTTCACATAGTTGGGATTGGCAGTATGGAGTACATTGCTGGGTGGCAATAACAGATAGACCCAAGTATGGAGCAATGTAGTTTGTGCCTCTGATTATTCTTCAGTGCTCCTTCTGCGTCTGGTTTAGACAGGTAATTCATCAAGTGCAGTGTAGAAATGTTTGTGGGTTTTGTAAGTTATGATCCATAAACTGGGTCTGATTCTTCCTTGCCCTGTGCCTGGCATGCTTATTTACAGTTCTGCAATGTAGGTGTAAATAACCCATTTAGTAAGCATAGTAGCTTTTTATATTGTGTAAGGTAAATGACCACACAAGGAGAAAGGCGGGGAAAAATCAGTCCTTGATGCCTTCAGTTTGCACACCTTTCGACATCACAATGTCAGGTGGAAACAGATTAGGCATGATGCATAGCTTGAATCCTGTTATATTAAAAAATAAAATTAAAAAATCCCCTGATGAATATTTGGGTTGACAGACCATTTTCCAAAATTATTTTCAGAGCTCTACATTTAGCAGAATCCACTGCCTTTGAAGTAATGTTACAGTAGAAGAATTAGTTGTAGAGGAGGGCTGTCTAATATTACTTCTAAGAGAGCAAGAAGCATTCCCATTGGTAATCTACTGTAACAGGCTGAGGATGAGAGCTGGGAGAGATACACACCTTAGCAGTTTTGCCCACCAGAGGGAGGCAAATGCAAACAGAAATGTAGTTTTATATGGCAGACCATTATTCATCAACTTTCCTTGCACAGATTACAAACTGTAGTTTCCAGGACTTCTGCTAACACTTTTACTTAGTGGAATTTAGCTCTTGTACTTGATTTTAAGTCAAATTATTAGTCTCTTAGACTGAGTATGCTGCACTTAGTCACATAGGTTATGTCTACACTGGCATGAATTTCCGAAAATGCTTTTAACGGAAAACTTTTCCGTTAAAAGCATTTTCAGAAAAGAACGTCTAGATTGGCAGGATGCTTTTTCGCAAAAGCACTTTTTGCGGAAAAGCGTCCGTGGCCAATCTAGACGCGGTTTTCTGCAAAAAATCCCCGATCGCCATTTTCGCAATTGGGGCTTTTTTGCGGAAAACAATACTATGCTGTCTACACTGGCCCTTTCGCGCAAAAGTCTTTCGGAAAAAATAGTATTTCCGGAAAAGGACTGATGATTTTACAGGAGATCGTCAGTGCTTTTCCGGAAATTCAAGCGGCCAGTGTAGACAGCTGGCAAGTTTTCCCGGAAAATCAGATGATTTTGCGGAAAAACTTGCCAGTCTAGACACAGCCATATATGGGTGCGTCTACACAGCACCCTAAACTCAAAATAAGATATGCAATTTGTGCTATGCAAATTGCACATCTTATTTCAAATATCTTTCAAAATAGCTTATTTTGAAATTTGGTGTGTCTACACAGTGCCAAATTTCAAAATAATGTGCTATTTCGAGCCATCCCATAACCCTTGTGCTACAAGATTTATCAGGATGGCAAAATAGTGCAGTTGTTATTTCAAAAAATATTTCAAAATAACAGGCAACTTGTTAAGATGCGGGGTAGCTATTTTGGGATACCTCCAGTATCCCGAAATAGCTGTTCAGTGTAGATGTACTCATAGATTGTGGCATTGTGGCTTAAATCCATATTGCTTTGGGTGGTCTTTTTTATTGGTCTGAGCTACAGCACTTGGAATTAGATTGTGAAACCCTCATATTTGTGGCAAGGCTTTGATACCGTCACATGCATAAAAATTACTGAATAGCTGCTAAGAAGAATACACTTAAAAATAAGACTTGACTTTTGTTTGCCTCACCACAGTTGCTCTCTTCACTTCCCTGGCATCAGATATGATAACGTAAAATAAAACAAACTGCTTTTCCAAGGAAGGAAGGAAGAGAATTTCAAAGGGCTGGTTTTGAAGCGCCCTCTAAGTTTCTTCTCCCACTTCACAGATGCCTTTAAAAAGCACAGTTTGAAGCAACTTATTCCCCTCCCTATCTCATGTCTTTCGCACTCAGTAGCTCTGATACACATTCTATCCCAGTGGTAGGTCTTGTCTGAAATACATCAAGCCAAATCTTGTGTTCATTTACAATGTACAAAGAACTATAGCAGTACCAGAGCTATCAATTATTTTAAATTCCATTATTAATACACTAAAAGCGAGTTCAGTTCCCTCTAGTTGAGAATACTAATACTCACAAACCAGGAAAGAGCTCCTTAGCTCAGGCAAGTGCTTAAGGGCATCTGTGCCCTAGTAGTCAGCCTGCAGGCAGCTACTGCAGCATAAGAGGAGTCATCCTGTGCTCCATCTTGTGTTTTGTCCCATGCATAGAATTTGTGGAGTGTGAACCCACTGAGCAAGCTTTAACAGGAGGACAGTATGGAGACTCACCCTTATGAAATTCTCAGAAGCAAACATTGTGTTCCCACAGGGTGACATGGCCCTTAACGCATCCAGAGTCATGTGACTTCCAGGATGCACCACACAGCTTGGTGAGTGGGGAATTTGAGTTGCATTAAGGGACAGCTAGTCTACCAAGGATCCTCACCCACAGGAGAGAATGTAAGCTGAAATTGCAAGGCTCATGAGGCAATGTGTTGATAAGGAAATTCAATTTAAAATTTGGTTGAACTGATTTGAAATGAATCATTTCAGGCCAGTCCAACAAAATGAAATATTCTGGAACAACGGAAATTTCCTTATGGAAATTTTTAGGTTAGCAGAAACCATATTTTCCATTGGAACGTCATTCTGATGGAAAATTCGCAACCAGTGCTACATAAAACCTCATTGTCCAAATCCTTCAATTGAGGCCTCCTCATAGTCAATGTCCCCGATAGTAGACTTCCCCACGCCAAACTGATGTCCCACAGAGCAGTAGCTGTCGGGGGCGGCCAGCTTCCACAGAGCAATAGCGACCCACTTCTCCAGGGGGATGGTGGCCCACAAGCGGGTGTCCTGGCATTGCAGGGCAGGGGCAAGCCAGGCTCAGAGCTCCTGGAAAGTGGTTTTCCGCATCTGGAAGTTTCAGAGCCACTGGTTGTCATCCCACTGCTGCATAACAAGCCGATCCCACCAGTCAGAACTGGTGACCAGCCTCTAAACTTGCCTCTCCAGGAATAAGTTCGGGGGCAAGGGCAGTAGGGCTGCAGCCTGAGTGAGGGGCTCAAAGCTGGGCTCTGAATCCAGCTCTTCTGCAAATGTCATGACGGTCTCATGAAGATGCAGCAGAATTTCCATCATCACAGTGTGGGGCCATCGCCTGCCCAGGGGCAGCTCAGGCTCCATGGCCAAAAACACAGTGCAAAGCACAAAACCAAACCTGAAAATAAACTGCTGTGGTGTCTGAGGAAGCAGGGAAATCAGAACGAAAACTGTAGCAGCTTTGCTTTCCCTCTAGAAGGTAGGCAAGCCAGAAGCAGGAGCAGAGCAACAGCTGTCCAGGAGGATCTCTTTAAGCACGTGTCTCTGCAAAGAGCAGGCAGCAGTTCCTGGACTTTAAGGCTGCCCCTGTTACCTACCAGAAGCACTTCCGGGTGCCTTCTTTTGTTGACAGAGCGGTCCGGCAGTCTGGACGCTGTTTGTCGACAAAATAGATCGCTTTTTCGATCCGTGTAATGCAATCTAGACGCTCTTTTTCGACAAAGCCTCTGTCAACAAAAGCCTGTAGTCTAGACGTACCCTCAGAGACTTCTAGCATGCTGTATTTAACCCATGTACCACATATAGAAAATCTAACAGAACGGTTCACAAGCTAGAACGAATGCCAATTCCACATTCAAAATTGCTTAACCTTAAGTTCCAGGTTGAGAGCTAAGCCAACTGGAAACACAACCATTGACCTATTAAAGTTTTAGATGTTAAACAACATAAACATGAGAAAAGTTTAGTGCTATTCAGAAGTCACTTGTTCCTTGAGAAATTATTTACATTGTTGCCAGAGTCAGCCTGAGTGTTTAAATGAAGATAAACAAGTTACTTAATGTTTTCCCTCCCACATTCTATCTCTATAGAATCTTTGCATAGAGTTTTGGCAGCATAAAATGTACCTGCATAGAAACCAAAGATCCAAGAGTTCTGCCTAGCAACATGTAAATTGCATTGGGAGGAAATTTACAAGAATGAAAAGAAATGTCACCAGGTCAGAGCAAACTCATTTTTACTCATAAATGGAATCATAAATAGTCACTTGCTCCCAGGTGGAATACAGCTGAAGATCTCTTTTTTTATTAAGCCATAGACTCATAGAAATAGAAGATGGGACAGATCCATTATGTCACCTAGTCTAGCTTTCTGCCAGCATAGGATTGTTGCAATAGAATGAATGTTTCCTGTTTTGCTTCTAATCTTCAGGGTGTCTTGCAGCCTAACAATTATATCAAACACACTTCTGTCGGCACTAGCACATGTTGCATCCTACCCCTCTCACTGTGTAATTTTCAAAACCACTGTTTTTAATGCCCCTTGCATGCAGGTCCCATGTCACTATGATTTCTTCAGAGTCAGAGACCTTCCATAACCTCTATCCTTTGTGGCCAACTTTTCCCTTCTGGTACAGCCCAGACATAGCCCCATCCCTATCATTAAGCCATCAAGAATACAGTTTAATTGATCCAAGATATCCCTGCGCAGCAGTGATCAGTGTTTCAGCAAAGCTCCTCTCCTTCTCTTTGCCACCATTTTTAACATTTGCACATGAAGCAAGTGGACCAATTTTGCAATATCTGAATGGCACCACTTCTGTTACACATGGATTGCAGGGAAAAAGCTATGGGGAGAAAAATTGTGCACACATACATATGGGACAGGGCTGAAATCCCTTATAAAATAGACCCTATATAATATTACTATGTATAGAAGCCCTCGTTTTGGTTACTGTGTTTTTTACAAAGGGACAACAATACGCTTCCTCCTTTAATTGCCTTGCATGCATTCTGTGAAGCATATTAGAGGACCAGCTATTTTGAAAAGGTTAAAAAAAAGAAAATAAACATTCACAAAGGTGCAAAGAATAATTAATTGGTTTATGGTATATCTTCTGAAGTTGTGATGTTTTTTGGTGCACATACAGACAATAAATTGTTAAAAGAAAAAAGAAAGAAAAGATCCCAGATGTTGCACAATTACAGCTCTCTAAGCTGGAAAGACTTGGTCTAAAACAACAAGTGGTATGGAAGTTATGCCATCATGTTTAGCCATTTCAAGGAAGCATTGACTCATGCTGCTTTAGATAGCAAGGCTTATCTGCAGTTGTTGGAGTTTAATGTTATGGCAGCACTGCTGGAGACATAGAGCAGCATACACATTTAACGTGTTAACTGGAATAGTGTTAATAATCTGATTGGACTGTTTAGGCTAGAACAAAATACATCCAACTTGAAAGCAAGCTTGTTTCCTTTGTCCCAAGAGGAAATGAAGCAGATGAGCCATAATATATACAGCGGCAGCTGACACGCAGCCTGCAGTTTGAAAGGAGTACAACATGATACTATAATATAAACTGATTTTTCAGGGGCAGGATTGAACATCTGGTTTTTCCCCTTACAATGTTTTGTTCATTTAGGATTGCTTTCACAATCGCTTGGAAAAGCTCATGGATGGTCATTGTACCAATGTTCCAACAAGCTAAGTGCCCTACCACTGCATTACACTGTCCCTCATCTCTCTTAGACTAGACGGTAAGCATTTAGAAAGCTTGGAGGATCAGAAGGTTCTAGGTCTGGATGAGAAGGGCCAACAAAATATTCATGGAATGGTGTAGTGAGCCTGGAACAGCAACATGGCTGACCTGGAAGAGGAAGCATCCTCTATGATCCCTTGGTGGGCGGGTCCAGCCACACCTAGCCCCACCCACAGGAAGCCAAGAGGGCGGGTCTAGGACTATAAGAGCCACGGGCTCAGTCACAGCCAGACAGCCAAGCTGAGCAGATCCCTGGCCCTTGTAGTGAAGGCTGCAGCTGTGCTGCCCCCAGCCAGAGGACTGGGTTGAGCTGCCTGGACCCCTGCCAGCCCTGGAGCCTTGGCCTGAACCCACACCAACCCCACCGGGACCTTTGCCAGGCACTGATGACTTGGCTGGCCCACCTGGAGACCTGCCTGAACTGGAGCCCATGGACACCCTGTCAGCCCCTCTATTGCCCGAGGACCCACTGGAGCATCACCAAAATTGGGTAGGCCCGTAATGGGGGTTGGAAAGCGGCCCAGGGATAGCCAACCTCGGGGCGGCTGAGAACATGGAGGTTGGGTGGGCAGCGCACTGTGGCCTGGACCCCCACTGACCCTCGACCTTGTTGGCGTGTAACGGCTTGGATCCCTGCCAATCTATTGGCTGCAAGGCTGCCACTATCAGGGCCCTGGGCCAGGACGCAGTGGAGTGGCTGGGCCTACATCCCCCTCGCCACTCCTACCTTTGGATGGCAGGTTCCCCCTGTGGGCAAAACCCCCCTGCACTTGTCGGCTTTCCTGGAGTGAGGTGACCCAGCTGGGACCTAGCCAGAGCTTTAAACTGCTGAACAACTGGTTATAGACTCTTGTCACCCTGACCCAGGGCTGGGCCTCATAAACTGTTACTTGGCCAATGGCTAGGCCGAGGCACGCCTCACGGATTTGGGGGCACTCTAGGAAGTCAGTGGTGCTCCACCTGCTGACTGGGGACCCTTTACAAATGGGCTTATATGCAGCTCTCTAAAAGTCTGAGGGAAACTCTTGTTCCCGTCACAGTGTCATGTAAATGATATCCTCTTTTGACCCTACTGCCACTGTGGTGCCCCTGGGCACTGCGGTTGCCTCACACTGTAGTATTCAAATGTCCTCATCCCTATTTCACGTTATATCAGACGGTTTCATTGAAGACGGGGCCACTACCAGTGGATTTGTGGGACTGCTTGGCCTTCTGCATTATAGGAGACAGGTGTGTAGTTTTGATCGGTCTTGGTAAAACACGTCTTCTTAAATTGGACCATACACTAGCCACATTTGAGTGTAAACTAATTGGATTACCAGCTCTTTTTCTGCACCACTTCCTTCAGCAAGCCATGAAAGCTTGTTTCATCCAGAGCCAGAGCTCTGAATGTCATTGTGCTGAAATCCAATAGCTACATAGGGCCTAATTTTCCCCTCAGTTGCACTGATGCAGGGAGAGCAAAAAAACAGTCTAGAATCAAGAGATAATGGAGAGTGGGAAAGCAGTCTAGACCACAACTCCCCCTTCTCTCTTAAAAGCAGAGAGGAACTGCCCCTCACCAGAGTCCTTTGGGTTATTGGTACTACCCAATAGCTCCTTTCCTATTTGGCTGGTGAGAACTCTCCCACTTATTTCAAGGCATGTCTCCACTAGGAACTTATTTCAAAATAACTAAATTCAACTTAACTCCTGATTTCACAAAATTGAAATGTGTGTCCCCATCACGGGGAAGCCTCGGTATTAGTCCAAGGCAGACTCCGTTAATTGACTTAGAGCCTCAGGAAGCAGTGGGGAGTAATTAGTTATTTTGAAATAGCATTAGTGTGGACACTCAGATGCCGCTATTCCAAAATAACTACTCCGCAGAGTAAATTGAACTATTTCAAGATTAGCGTTATTCCCCCGAGGCAGACATGAGTACAGATTTTGAAATAAGCAGTCTGTTATTTTGAAATAATGGGCTTGGTAGTATGGACGTTTCCCTGTTAAATTTGGCCTAAGGGGGTTATTTCTAAGTGTACACGTATCCCGGCTACGTCTACACTGGCATGATTTTCCGAAAATGCTTTTAAAGGAAAAGTGCTTTTACGGAAAAGCATCCTGCCACTCTAGATGTGCTTTTCCGAAAATGCTTTTAATGGAAAAGTTTTCCTTTAAAAGCATTTTCGGAAAATCATGCCAGTGTAGACGTAGCTGGATATATATAAAACATGACTGGGCAAAGCACTAGAAAATGTGCTTTAGGGAATGGTGAAGGGAGATGGATGAAGTGACCTAGTCATATAGATATTCCTGTATCTGTAACTTAGGATACGTCTACACTACAGAGTTTTGTCAGAAAAATGGCTGTTTTTTGCCAAAACTTGTGGAACGTCCACACTGCAATTGCATTCTTTCAAAAGTAAATCGAAAGAACAGAGGGCTTTTTCCGATGTTAGTACTCCTTTTTTATGAGGAAGAAGACTTATTCCAAAAGAGCTCTTTTGGAAAAAGGCGTGTGTAGATGGGAAGGAGGGTTTTCTTTCAGAAGAAGAGGCCTCCAGGAAGTAACACAGGTGCCCTGGTGGACAATCTGTCCAAAGTAATCACAACTCTATAGTTCCTGTCTCCTGGCCTCTCTTAAAGCTTCAGGCACCCTGGACAAGCCTTGTGGCAGGAAGCAGGCCTTGGAACAGCACCCTGACTTCACGGCTCTCCCTGCCACAGAATTTGGAACTATATCTGAGCCACAAGTCCCCCATGACCTCCCTGACCTTCACAGGGAGGGGTCCCAGGACCCACCCAAGGGGACCAAGAGGTGCACACCCTCCTAGTCCGGACCGGAAATCCTGTCCCTCATCGAGCTGTGGGGCTAGGATGACACCTTGAAGGATCTCCGGGCCAAGTGCTGCAATGCCGACATATATGAGCACATGGCCGAGCCCATGGTGGAGCACGGACACCCACCATGGACCTTGGAACAGGTCTGGAGTAAGCTTAAGGCACATGCTAGGGACATGTCCAGGCCAGAGAGTGCAACTCGCACTCAGGAGCAGAACCCCCACCTGCCCCTATTACCAGGAGCTCCACTAGATCCTGGGGGCTGGGGAAATGTCTTCTTTACCTGTCCTCATGGACTCTGGCCTGGAGACCCCTGTCATCACCCGGCCAGAGGTCTTGAAGGAGGAGGAGGAGGAGGAGGACCAAGGCCAGCGGGAGCAGTAGGAGGAGACAGAGACTATCACCCAGTCCCTTGAGCATGTGCTTGTGAGCCAGGAGGTCTCCAGGCCTCCTTGGAAGCCTGGGAGGGATTGTCAGGTGAGTGGTCTCACTTTCTCACACACAGGCTGGGGGAGGCGGGTGCACAGGGGGCAGAGTGCTAGGGTCACTTGGACTGTTCAGGCTGGACATCATGATTTGGTCTGTGCTCATGGAACGACGTGCAGCATTAGTGTGCGGCCCGTGGATCCAGCAGGCAGCCCCTGAACATGGGTGGTATCCTGCTTCCACCTCAGGGAAGGCCACACAGCTGGAAGCAGGCTAGCCACAAGGGCACAGGCATGACCCCACACAGGCCGAGGAGTGCTGCACACGGGCATGGCTGCACGTGTGAGGCAGCACCATCTCCCGCGGGCAGTGCTGAAAGCTGCAGGTGTGTGTGTGGCCCCCAGGGAGGGACAGGCTGCTCCCGGCTTGGCTCCTCTGCTGCCCATGAGGGGATCCCACTGTGGCTGGACATGTCCCTTTCCTACTTGTCTTTGGGCTGGGGGTGGATGGGAAGCAGGCAGCACGGTCCCCTGGGAACCTCTGGGCACCTGAGAGGCATGGCCTGGTGTGCAGGCAACACACGGCCCTGCTCCTGAGACATCCCTCTTCTCTGGGCCAAGGACTGTTGGTCTCTGCTCACGGAAAAGGGCACAGCCTCAAGGATAGTGTCTCAATGGACTGCCTCTCCCTCAGTGTGTTCTTCACAGCCGGATCAGCTGGGGCTGAGGGGTGAGCCACACCACTGCAGCCAGCTGCCAGAACCTGGGGGACCCAAAGGCATGCCAGGGTCCAGGAAGACCTCATGCGGCAGCATGTCAGACCCTGGCATAGAAGATCCACAATGACGCTGAGTGGTGGAATCATGCATGGGACCTGCTCATGCAGCGGTGTGACAATGTTTGCCATCATGTTGTGCATGATGGCACAGTCGCCTGATGCTGCTGCTCCTGGCTTCCACCCTCCTGCTATGCCATACCCCTTCGACCTACTCCCCATGCGATGCCTCTGCTCCCCCTCAGGTGATGCCCATGCCCCCTCTTCCTGCCCCCCCACCATCTCTGCTCCTGCTCCAGGGCCCCTTCCTACCCACTCTTCTGTGGTCCCTGGACCCACCCGACCCCAACTCTGATGAGGTCCCCACACTTGAAGTGAGACATCTATCTGCCCCCATTCCCCTCCCAGCCCTGAGACCCCCTCCCCTCCAAGTTATGAGTCCCTCCTTCCCCTGCCCATCTTTTCTTAATGTTAGATAAATACAGACTTTGTTTTTTTCAAAATCAAACAGATGTGTTTAGTGAGAGGTTAGAGAAAGGGCAAAGGGTGTGTGTGTGTGGTGGGGAAGGAATAAGGCCACAAGCCAGAGGCCCCTGTTGGGGAGGTCCTGGTGAGAGTTACTGGGGTCCTTCAGAGTACCTCTCCCTCAGGGCCTCCCTGATGTGCACCTGATGGGCCTGGCAGATGGCAGCTGTCCTTGGCTGCTCAAATGCCCACCTCTTGCCACCAGTGTCTCCCTCCCACCCCAGGAGGAAGGCCTCCCCCTTCCTCTTCACAATGTTGTGGAGGACACTACATGTCGCGACCACCTCGCATGTTGTGCTCTCCAACGTCGAGGCAGGTCAGCAGGCACCGGAACTGGGCCTTGAGGCAGCCAAAGGCAAACTCCACCTGACTCCTGGCCCGGTTCAGGCAGGTATTAAATAGGTCCCTGATGGGGTTCAGGTGGCTGGTATATGGCTTCATCGGCTGCAGTATGAGGGGGCTTCATCAGCCACGGCATTGTGGCCCCCCATGATGCACAGTGGCATCTGCACATCCCCAACTGCAAAGTCCTGGTGGGGGGAAAATGTGCCCGCTTGTGGTATAGGCTGGAGTTTCTAAAGACTTGGCATTTACGTGCCCTGCCCGACCACCCAACAGAAATGTCTGTGAAGTGTCCATGGTGGTCGACCAGGGCCTGCAGCACCATAGAAAATTAGCTCTTCCGATCAATGCACTGGCCCGCTCGATAGTCGGATGCGTGGATCAGGATGTGGGTCCCATCAATCACTCTGCCACAGTTTGGGAGCCCCAGGGCAGCAAATCTGGCCATGATCGAGTCCAGGTCTCCCAGGCAGATGACCCTCCACAACAGGATGGAGTTGATGGCCCTAACAACCTGCAAAAGGAGACAAAGAAACACACAGAAAAGAGAATGAGAGAGGGAGGGCCTGAGCCCTTGAAGTATCTGTCCTCCTATTATCTCCTCCCCCCACCCCAGGAGCCACTCCCTATGAGACTGCCCCCTCCCGGCAGCAGGGCTGCATGAGGGCGGAATGGCATAACCCCCTGGGTGCTTCTCCCCACCGCCATTCCACCCCCCCACAGCTCCCAAACCCCCTTTCCCAAGGGTCCCCCTTATCCAGGATTCTTCCCCTGCCCCCCTCCCTTGCAGGGACTGCAGCCCAAGAATGCCTTATCTCCATGAAGAGGGCCCCAACGGTGGACTTCCCCACACCAAACTGATTGCCCACCGACCAGTAGCTGTCAGGGGAGGTGAACTTCCAGAGAGTTATTGTGACCCGCTTCTCCAGGGGTATGGCGGGTCGCAGGCGGGTGTCGTGTCTCTGAGGGGCAGGGGCGAGCCAGGCACACAGCTCCAAAAAGGTGGCCATCCGCATGCGGAAGTTTTGGAGCCACTGCTGGTTGTCCCACACCTCCATGACCAGCCGGTCACACCAGTCTGAACTGGTGTCGAGCCTCCAGAAATGCCTCTCCATTGTGGGGTGCAGTTGCCAGAGTGGAGCAGCCGCAGCCACAGAGACGATCCCCAGAATGAGCTTGGGGTCCAGGTCATGCAGGACCAGGAAAGCAACTGGCACAAAGTGCTGCCAAAACTGCAGCATGGCCATGTGGGGCCATCGCATGCCATGGGGCAGCTCTGGCTCCATGACACAAAGAACAAAGCTGTGGCATCCAAAAAAGAAGAGGGTAACCACAGCAGGCAGTGCGAGAGCTTTGCTGTCCCTCGGAGAGGTAGCAAGCACGCAGCAGAAGCAAAGAAACGGCTGTCCAGGAGGGTCCCTTTAAGTGCGTGTTTCTGCAAGGCTCCAGCACCAGCACTCAGAAGCAACCGGTGACCTAACGCCCTGGATGGAGTGGTTCTGGGATGCCTTTTATGCGAGAGAATGTCCAATCGGTCTGGACGTTCTCTTTCGAAAAAGCAGATCGCTTTTTCAATGCGCTCGTGTGTGTGGATGCTCTCTTTGGGAAGACGTTTTTTCAGAAGATCTCTTCCGAAAAAAGCTTCTTCCCAAAGAAGCCTGCCAACTTCCCAAAGAAGCCTGTAAAACTGTCTGATTACAGGAAATTTACTGTACAAAACTTCATTTGATGTGAGCTTACAACTGCTCTTGGTCTACAACCAACGTATGTGTGTTCTCCTAATTAGTTCTTTATTTTGCTTTGCAGATTTTATAATCTGTCAGTTTGCAAGCAATCACCCCACCTTAAAAATGTATTGTGCCCACCTAGCCAAATCAGTGAGTGAGAACAAGCTTTCATCTGGTATGCACATTTCTTCATGAATTAGACCTGTCACCTTAGTACATCTAGTGTGGCTTTAGAACAGTGGTCTCCAAACTTTTTACACCCAAGATCACTTTTTAAGTCTCAGAACAGGCAAAGATCTACCGCTCCGCCCCTTCCTTGAAGCCCCGCCCTCTCTATTCTCCTGTCCATCACTTGCTATCCCCAGCCCTTATACACTGTTAAACAGTTTTTTAAAATTATGCAATATATAAAATTAAAATCACATTTATAGTTATGAAATAAATGGTCTGTTTTTAATTCATGCTATTTAAATGTCAAATGAAGCATTTACAATTATACATTTTGTTCTCTGCTATTTTGTAAATCTAAAATCAAGTATTGATAATTATATATTTTTCTTCCAATAACAAAGTCTCAGTGTGACACCTGTGACTGAACAGTATCTGCCAGTGTCTTGAAGTCTGGATTGTAGTCTGAGATTGCTAGTCGTATATAGTCCATCAGATGGGCATCTGTGATCCTGCGCTCAGCCTGGGAAGCTTGTTCCAGCACAGCTGGAGCTCGATGCAGCCTCCCTGGGCTGAGCGCAGGGCAGCCGGGCTGGAGGGAAGAGAAGTGGCTGCCCGGCCAGCTGGCCATGGCGCTCAGCCAGGGTGCACAAGCTCCACGTGAGCAGGCGCAGAGGAGAAGCCGTAGATCAGCTGGAGCACAGGGCAGCCACGTTCAGCTAAAAGCCACAGTCAGCTTGCTGGGGTGTTTCAGCCCTCCTGACCTCTCAGCTCCCACCATTCTTCGCAGCTACTCACCTGTGTTATTGCTCAGTGAGTACCTGCTCCTCAAATGAGGAAATCTAATGTAAATGTACTGCGCAGGCATGCAGGTCAGAGAGGGCTCAAGAGCCCCTGAGATCTACCGGTAGATTGCGATCTACTGGTTGGTGACCACGGCTTTAGAATATCAATGCTGTAGGACAATGACCTGCACATTCCCTTTGTTGTTGTTCCATGCTGTGCCCATAGATGGCATCACATCAACACATATTAATAATGCTGTCTGTAACAGCAGAGCAAGGCATCTTGTTAAGACATTTTGCTTCAGCTATCCCAGACTAACACGGCTACATTTCTATCACTGTTAAGACAAAGTAACCTTTCAGTCAGATGAGCAGATTATAGGAAGCATCTCCTTAAAACCCAACTTTTATGCACCAAGTTGGACATAAAATATTCCCCTTCTCCAAGCCAGGCATTTTTAGTTGTCTTCTGTCCAGGATATCCAAAGTGAAAGAATCTGTTTTCTTTATATTTAGCCTGTTTACTTACCACTTCTTAGGGATAAAATAATGGAAACTGAAATATTTTTAAGACACTGATGTAATAGGAACCACTTATTCATGGACTTTAATAGAGTTATGCTTGATCACACCAGCTGAGGTGATCCTGGCCCTGGTGTAATACTCCTGGTCAATTTCCCTTGGATAGTAAAACATGATATATAATAGCAGGAGTTGAGTGAAAATGAAAAATCACAGGGCCATTAAATTAGGGCACAAATGGCTTTATTTGTCTGCACAATAATAGAGCTGAAATCTTTTCAAGTTTTAAAAACCCTCTATTTAAAAAAACAATTTAAATTTCAGATTGTAGCTCTGCCTGAATTGTAGAGTTTCATTAAATGTTAATAAAAGCTTATGTCTCAGTCACTCCAGCATGTAATTTAATGATTATTCTATTTTTATGTTGTTTACAATGAAAGAAGCAAGCTCTGCCCTGCAAGTCCATTAATAAAACTTTTAATTTTGGAAGTACTGAAAAACATATATTCTGTAGGCTATTGATTTCCCCCTTGGGTATCTGCAGTTTTATATATATAAAAAAGTGTAGTCTTTTAATAAAATGCCTCCTAACTAGGAGTTCATTGAAAGATCAGCCACAGCAACTAATTTATCATATTTACTCATTGAATATCCTTCAGCTCTTGGTGAAAGAACAGTGCAAAACTGAAAGAGACAGGAAGAATGTAAATTCTCTTAGATTATTTTGCTTAGACTTCTGTTGTCGGCTCTCCCATTTGTGTGTCTCAGCTCTTTCAGCAAAATGTTGTTGAAAGCCCAAGGAAATACTTCTTAGAGGCTGAGATTTCCAGACAGGTTAGATCTGTTTCATTTTGTCACATAGGTGATTATGCAGGTAATATTTCTCCCAGAATATAATTACCTTGTTTGTGTCTTAGACTGTTGCAGAGTGCATACTGTGTGGGGCTCTCTCTGTTAGTATAGTACATTTACTGTGCTTAAAAATTCACACACAGACAAACACACACACTTTTAGGCAAAGCTGTACCATAGAGTTAGCCTGTAATACTTAGCTGTCCTCCAAGCAGGTAGCAGCTAACCCTTCAGGAGAAATTGTAGAGGAGTTATGAATCATGGATGGCTAGTACCTCTGGGTTAATATAAGAAAGGTCATACTGAGTCAGAGGAAAGGTCCAGCTAGCCCATTATCCTGTCTTCCAACAGCGGCCAATGCCAGATGCCCTAGAGGGAGGGAACAGAACAGGTAATCATCAAGTGATCTCTCTCCTGTCATACATTTCCAGCCTCAGACAAACAGTAGCTAGGATGGGTAGGAATGGGGTCTCTAGCCTCTGAGTATAGATGGACCTATCCTCTATGAATTTATCTAGTTCTTTTTTTAACTCTGTAGAAGTCCTGGTCTTCACATCATCCTTTGGCAAGGAGTTCCACTGGTTGAGTGCATGTTGCAGGAAGAAAAACTTCCTTTTGTTTGTTTTAAACCTGTTGCTGTGCCATCCTTTAGGACTGATGTGGGGAGATGCTGACCCACGTGATCATGTTTTGTTTTTTTAATCTTCTCCCAGGTAAACATCATAGGGATAGGCCAGTGTAGTTTCTGGAAAGCAAAAATGGAGCATAGTCTATTAAAATATATAATACTTATGCAGCTTTTTCCACTATTTTTTAATAGTGTTGAAGTACATTGTCTTTCAAAAAGCCCCTGACAGTGTCCTTTATGAGATACTTTTGAGGAAATGGAACAGTCCTGGAGAGAGAGAGATGATGTTTTATTGTGGGTTAGAAACTGTGACAGAGACAGTAAGAAGAGTAGGACTAACTGGCTGATCTTCAACATCAGCAAAGGTTAACAAATGGTTCTGTAAAATTGGAGAGACTAGGAATCGGGTTCATACTAGTACTAGTGATGGCCTGGGAAAGTTTGTGAATAGTGAAGTAGCAGGGTGTTTGAAATATACAACTTAATGTATATATTCCAATATTTATATCCCACCCGATGGACTAGGTTCTGGCACACTTCATTCAAGTTCAGTTAAAAAGCAACAACATTCCCCTACAACAGGAAAAACAACCATCACCACCACCACCTTCACTGTGACACACAACCTCCAATAGTCCAATTCGGCAGAACACAGAGAGGGAAATCCCATGGAGGAGTACCAGAGCTTGCAGTTGGTGAACAATGTGGGCAAAATGTGTATAGGGAGTGAATTCCAGTACCAAGGGGGTGATATTGGAATGCTCTCCTCTTTACTCTCTACCTTCATATGTTTGAATGAAGCATGGTTGGAGACAGAAAGAGATAAATGGAGTCTCTGCATAGCTGGGAAGATCGGCCCTTGTAAAACATTATTGAAAATTTCCCAGGTTGATGACTGACAGCCAATACACAGCCTGGGTTCAAACTGCTCTTGTCATATGCACCTTCTTAGCACAGAAAAGGCACACATTCAGCTCTAGCTGGAGAGCTTGCTTGACAATAAGTGAGTGGGGCTATGTCTAGACTATGGGGTTTTCCCAGGATACCTTAAAACCTCTGCTGCATCCAGAGAACACATCTGCTCTTCCGCTTTTTTTTTTTTTTTTTTTGGCTGAAAAGACGCGCTCTTTCAGAAGTCTTGTCTTCCTCCTTCCACAAGGAAGAAGGGTGCTTCCAAAAGAGGAAGAGAGCCTTTTCTGACAAAACTATCGGAAAAAGGTACACAAATTGTGGAGCGCATTTTATGTTCTTCTTTCTGATAGATCATTGTAGTCTAGATGTAGCCTGGGAAAGATAATAAAAGCATGGTCAGCTATGGCAAGGTCTGCATTTGAGATAAAAGAACACACTTGGGCATCCACCAGAAGCTGAAGAGAGTGTGGTTTTGGCAACTGTTGCAATCTGGGAACCCATGAAAGGGGATGAGTGTAGTAAAGCATGCAGATTATGACTCCCTTTGATGACAGACAGATGTGTTCAAACGAGGTTGTGACTAGTTACTCAAAATGTTTCCCTGAACCAATCAGCATCATCACCATCTAATCCAGACTCATCTTAAATCCTGATGATGTTTATTCATGTCCCTTTCTCTGGTAGACATTGGGTGAGCAAGGACTGGCTCCGTCTGGGTCTGATGAAAAGAAATTTCATTTCCCCCATTCTTCCCTCCCCATAAATATGACTCCACATGTTTTTGCTTCTCCTGCTCCCCCCCTTTTAAATCATTTTCCTTCTATCTGCTGGAGCAAATTCATTACTGCAAGTAGGATAACTAAAAATATATCAAAGAGCCTCTGCGGAAAACAATATCTCCATAGAAGAAACTCTCTAGTGCATTGATCTATCCATACATTTAGCCCTGAAATTCTTCACATACTGACCTACTGACACAGCTCATTTTTGAGGAGAAAACATCCCTGAATAAAGCTATTTTTTTTTCTTTCCAAATTCTAGTTTGGTTTTGTTAGAAATTTAATATAGTTAATAAGTGTAAGGGTTTTTGCATTCTCACCATTGTCGTATCTATCGCCCTCATTAATCACAATTCAAAAACCCATTTTAGGACATATTTTCACTAAAACGTTGCCATATTTGGTTTTTTTTCCCTTGCTGAGATTCTGGTTACATCATCCACAAAGCAGCTGATTCAAATAAATATTGCACTAGTTAATTGCAACATAGTATTTTTTCCACAGGGGGGAAAAAAAGCTTCAACTGAAGAGTTCTCATCGGTTTAGAATTTACCTCCAAGACTGGAGAGAATGAGGATGTGAGTATAGTTTCTTTAATTTTCTTGCAGAAACCCTGGATGGCACAAGGGAGGCAGAAGTTCCTCAGTGAAGCAGACAGAGACATTTGGAGCAGCTTTAGGGATACAATTGTGTACTGATAAAGTCCTTTGTTTAGCATTGGAAGAAAGTGATTTTTTCCTATTATCATGTGTTAGGCATGCTTGGATCTAGGAATTTCTTTGTCAGATTTCAATTACCTGAATTGTACTTAATCAGAAGTTAGTTTTAATATATTTCTGTGAGGCCCATCACACATGCTTTATGAGAATGTTTTTCTAATTACTGGTTGAGACATTTATGCATATATATGTTTTATTTACTTTAGAGCCACGGCCATCTCCTGATTTACACCATTGGAACTAACTCTACTGATATAAATTGGCCCTACTACTTTAATAGTCAGGATCTGCCTGTATAAAGTCCTTTTCAATGAGACCAATGCTAGTGCACCAAATGCTCATGCTGGAGTTACAACCAACTTTTCATATCCACTAGCTTTTCTCTGTTCTCTCTGCATGTCCCAAAGGTTCTCAGAAGATCAAACAATAATATTTGCTGTTGACACGTTGACAAAAATAGCTGTCAGTTCTGAGGTAAATCACATGTGCTGCTTACCATTGTTCAAACACACAAGTATCTTTGAGTCTGGAATAATAATAGGCCAGTTTCACTGTTTATACAAGGAGACCTTTTCCGAAAGAAAGAAAGAAAAAAATCAAAATGTCAGCACAGAGATTTTACTAATAACATTTTAAATGATTTATTTTTTAAATAATTCCCGTAAATGTTTTCAGGTGACAGAACGTTTTTCTGCCCTTTGTCATGAAATTATACACTATAGTTTCCCCTTTCTTCTCATTCTCTCAAACGATCCATAATTGTAACATATGCACTCTGTTTTTCTTTCCTTATGCCAACAGTTGGATGATGGATGACTACCAGGCCAGATAACTGTACATCTAGACCAGCATGCTAATTGTCACTTATTTGCCACTGCAATAAGATTTTCTACAGTTCTGGCATGTGCGGTCAGATGATCTATAATTCTATTAGTGACAGATATCTTACTGAATGCAAGTAGTGGCTGTGACAGATCTAGCAATTTTCTGTAATATGCTTGGGAGATCTTGGTGAATTAAGTATAAGTATGTCTGGGGTTCACTGCATTAAATTAATGGATTATGCATTATTGTGGGCTGGGATTTGTATGTAATCTTTCGCTACAAGAGGAGATGGAATACAAACCCTGGAAAGTGTTATGAACAGCATCAAACAGTTTGTCTGGGGAATTTCTAGGGGGAGGTGAATAACAATTTCCCACCTCTGATTATGCAAAATGCCATCCTTTGAAGCTACATCCTGGAGAAGAGAGTCTCTTTATCTTCTGATAACCTGTTCCTGGAGGCTCATGAAGCTGTATAAAAACCAACCCAATCATGGGTGGACTTGAGCTAAGGCTGCTATGAACTTGTATCCCCTGGCGTAGATCAATAATTCTGTGTTTATATTTGAATTAAGATGAGCAATTCCAGCTACAATAAATGTGTTGCTTGAGTCAAAGTATCTTAAATTGAATTTTGGTGCCATCCACAGTGTGGGAAATCGACGGGAGTGCACACTCCCTTCGGCTTCCCTCACTCCTCATTGAAGCAGGACTACTGGCATTGAGAAGAGCACCCTCTCAGTTGAATTAGCGTGTCTTCACTAGATCCGCTAATTCAAATCCCAGAAGATCAGCTGTGGCTGCTTCGATCTTTTCTGTTGTGTAGACATGGCCTTAGTGAGATCTGAAGGACTGACTTCTAGCAGAGCCCTTGGAGTAACTAAACTTGTTAGCATGTGTGCATGTTTTTATTGTGTTTTAATATATACCCTTGTAATGCTTTCACCTGAGAATAAATATGCCTGCTTAGAAAGAGCTATGTGATAACTTGTGACTGCTGACAATTATATCTGTTCCTAGCTCTCCAAAAGAAAGTGAAGTGTAGAGGCTCATCTGTTTAGGCAGTCTGCCTTTTTGGGGATACCACAGTGTAGACAGGGAACTGAGCAGACTGGGGAAAAGAAAATCTATCAGGAGGAAGCAAGAAGTGGATCTCTAATAGGGATGTAATAGTGTAGTCGATTAACCGATTAGCAAAAGCTTATAGATTAATGCTACAGCCTACACACATTCCCCCCACCCTTTGTTAGTAAACTTTTTAGCAGGCTGGCCAGCAGCCCAGCTCAGTTCTGACTTGCACCAGGTCCGGGACTTATCCCTGCTGTGGCTCTGCATTTCAAGTGTATTAGGAGCCAGGCGGGCAGGCAGCCTGGCTCAGTTCTGGCTCATGCAGAGTCTGGGAGCTCAGCCCCGCCCCTCCCCCTGGACAGGGGCTGCTGCCACCCCATGCTGTGCAGCAGTATAGGGTGACAGGCCTCTGGTCTGCAAGGGGAGCTGGTTTTTAAACTGGCTCCCCTCATGGACTAGCTCCCCCCGGTACCCCATGCTGCTGCCTCTCAGAGAGAGGCAACAGCACAGAGTGGCAGGGGGTTCCTCGGGAGTGGGGATGTAGCTCACTGGCTGCTGGTCTTATCCCCAGGGACTATAGAATAGTCACCTAACCGATAAAAATTCATGAAGTTAATCAACTATTCAATAAACCAATATTTAACATCCCTAGTTTCTACCCAAGAAAGACCATGGCTGAGGAGCCTGGATCCTTGAGGGGAGAAATGGGTGAAGTCACAGAATTGTGACACTGCAGATGAAGACTTTAAGTATGGCCTCAGATTTAAGCATAATGTAAACATTTTCCTGAATTGGGGTTTTGCACAATAATCATTATACAGCTGAATTAACTGGTTTTGTTTTTGCTCCTTCACTGATCAATCATGCTACAAATGTGCAAACACCAAAATTAGGCATCTAAAAATGTAGATTCATGTTTTTCATGCCTGAAAGATTAAAATTGCCACGTAGACCTTCACCACTCACCCCTATAAAAATATCAGCTTTCCTAAATCTCCCATTCCATGATCCAATTTTAAAAGTAAGAATTTTGCAAAATCTAGTCTAACATTCTTGAGTTATTAGAGAAACGTCCCACTCATATAGCTCCAAAAGGATCATTTTTTTAAAGAAAAACTTGCCTATTAATAACTCCTTCGTACAACCTTATTTCTTCTGCTATGCTTAAAAAATATAAATTAACCATTTTGCTTAATATAGAAACCCACTATTTTATACAATAAAACAAATAAGGAATGTTTAGTGTGAGGTCTTGGTGTCCAATGACTAGGGAGAAAGAAGGCTCTATCCAGTCGAGTCTTATTCTAGGTCATGTTACGAGATATTTAGGTGCAACTGGACCCTGTATACATTTGTAATGCTGACCTCTGGACCTTAGTAAATGAGCCTCTACCATTAGGCTAAGGCTGTAGCGCATGCTCATTTTTTCTCTAAGGCTGTGTCTAGACTGCAGGTTTTTTTTTAAAAAAGTAGCCTTTTTTCAAAAAAACGTTACCTGCGTCTAGACTACAGCCACGTTCTTTTGAAATTAAATCAAAAGAATGCGGCTTTTCTTTCGACAGCGGTACTCCTCATTTCACGAGGAAGAACGCCTTTCTCGACGGAGATCTGTCGAAAATAAGTGAGTGTGGACGCGGCAAGCCCCTTTTCTCGAAAATAAGGGCCTCCAGGAAGAAGCCCTGGTGGACAATCTGGGGCATGCCTTGCATGTCTCTGGTTCCTGTCTGCAGCCATCTTTTAAAGGGACAGTCACCATCACAGCCAGTTGTGGGAGCAAAGCAGCCAGAACACACGGCTGTTCTAGTGCAGCCATGTCTCAGCCCCAAGACCCTCCTGGCCCTTCCAGACAGCCTTCTGGGGACCCAACCAGGGGCTCCAAATGCCGGCCACCGGCATGGTCTGGGCCAGAGCTCAAGACCCTTCTCAAGCTCTGGTCAGAGGAGGAGACCTTACAAGCCCTAAACACCAGGCGGCGAAATGCAGACATTTTTGGCCTCATGGTAGAGGCCCTGGCCAAGAGAGGGCACCATCCTCGCCCCCACGACCAGTAAAGGGAAGTAGCCTCATGACTGTGTCATGCAGATGCAGCAAAACTTGCAGTATGATGGCATGGGGCCATCGCCTGCCCAGGGGCAGCTCTAGCTCAATGCCAAAAAAAGGGGTCTAAATCAGAAAAACCTTCAAAGAAAAAATCTACTGGGGTATCCCAGGACGCTGGGCACTCCAAAAAAGCACTACAATACCTTGCTTACCTTCTAGAGGGACAGCAAAGGCAGCTGCAGAAGCAGAGCAATGGGTGTTCAGGGGCATCCCTTTAACCACGCGTCTCTGCAAAGGGCAGGCAGTAGCACCCGGAAGGAAATGCTGCCCCCATGTCCTGGCAGAAGCTGTTCTGGGTGGCTTTTTTTTCCGAAAGAGCATCCAGCAGTCAGGATGCTCTTTTTTGAAAAAGCAGATCGATTTTCCAATCCGCAATTGTAGTCTAGACGTTCTTTTTCGAAAGACGCTTTTTTGAAAGTTTTTTGCAAAAGCGTCTTTTGAAAGAGCTGCGCAGTCTAGATGTACCCAAAGTGGCATGAGTGCCACTAGGTATAACAGTACCCTGCAACCCATAGATGTGTGGGTCCATGTTGATCAATTCTCATTTTTTCTAGTGCTTTTATTTCATGCTTTGCTTTCCAACTAGTGTTTTTAATATACATAAAGAATACCAGCTCTGATTGCTCTACTCCAGCTCACCCACATGGAGTCCAGTAGCTCAAAGTCAATTAATCTCAGCAGGACTACAAAAGACTAAACATGATGATCCCATTGCAGGACTGGGGCCAGATATTTGTTAGACACACTTGGGCTCTCCAAAGCCTTTTTGAAAAAATGCTAAGATAAATCTTAGCCTCTACTCAGTCAGTGAAGACAGGCAGAAAGTAGCTGGTGTTAACAGCTCATCCACTGTAGTGGAAACATGCTTATTCAGCATTTTCTCAGTGAGGGATTAAACCACGATGCTTAACACAGTTCTCTATTTATGATATAAGTATTTAGAGCCCCCTTGGCTTTGAGTTCAGGCCCTGTTAACAAAATATTAGTCTTAAGCTTGTAGTGTGTGTAAGATGCCTAGATATTTGAAACTGGCTTATCTGAAGGTTTCAGTTTCTATGGAAAAAACAGATATGATCAAGCACGCAGGGGTAAAATGAATAAGTATTTTCTCTCGCACCTGCTAAGTAAAAAAGAAACAATACAACTGAGTATTAAATATTCTGCCAAGAAAGCACAATTTTGAGATTTTCTGTAGCTGAACTAAAGCCATGTGTTACCAGGTTTAATTATTTTTCAGTCATCTTCTTGAGTTTCCGGGACAGATGACATTTTTGGTTGCAAAAGCTATGCCTAGAAGCATGTATTCTTATCAGCGTCAAAAGCATACAATAGCAGATAAGTGATTTTATCGTTTGCTCTGTGGTTTTTGCTACAGCGTTGCCCTTTCAATAGAAAAAGCTATTAGTAGAGGGCAACATCCAGAGGGATATTTTGTGGTTATCTGCACAGCTTCTTGTTTCAGTAAACAGACAAATGTTTTTTGGTTTACTTCACTTCCTTTTGCATTTGTAATGATTATGAATTGGAGATAGGAATTCCTATCACTGCTTTGTAGACTTAAGGATTTTAAAAGACATTCATCAGTTCAGACACAGAGAACATGTGAAAAACTGAATGTCACCTCAGCTAGCATTAGGGAGGTAACAAACCTGATGAGAGTCTCAAACAAAATAATTAGGAGACACGATAACTAGAACTTGTTTAAATATGTCCACCAAGAAACTTACCCATTGGAAAATATGTTTTATTGGAATCAAAATTTTCTCAAGGGAAAATGATGACACTGGCAAAAATTATCAGTTTTCCAATGTAAAAACTCTAAATGGAAATTTAAATTTCAAATACATGTAACTTAAAATATTTTGTTTCAATTCCCAAATAACCAAGAACGTTATCTTTTTCCGTTTGAGTTTTTAGATTTTCAGTTTTCCCCACTACTTTTGGGCTCCTCTCATTTCCTCCCTGCCCCTTCCCACACTGCTGTAAAAAGCTGGGAAAGAATACATAAGTGTGAAAAAATGAGGCCAACCCGTTGCTGATCTTTTCCAATAACAACACAGTTGAGCAGGTTTGACACTTCGAGGCTGTTTATATTCAAAATACAGTACATAATGTGAACAGCAAAGGCAGCCCAATATTTAAAAGGCGATAGCAAAAGCCTAGATTCCCAAATGTGTGAATAGACAATGTACTTGCATGCAAAGTCCAGAATATGGAGCAACTTATGTTGGCATGTGTAAATACTCCATTTTCATGTGTCCACCAGGGATTTCATTGGATGCACACATTTGTGGAACATTTGGACCTCCAAGTCTTTGGTTCAGAAACACAGATCTAGTTTCTTTCTTTGCATTTGTTTTTAATTCATAAAAAATAATAGCACCCAGATGTTCTGACAAAGGCCAGTGGTCCATGTTATTCATATACTCCACCTGGTGATTCAACAAATTAAATGAAAAATCCCTTTGGGAGTGGACAAAAGTTACCAGAATCCTTTCACAGTGGCATCCAACCGTATTGTTGCTTTAAGAGGATAAAGAGTGATGATGTTTGCATGCTAATCACATGACCCAGGACTGCTAGACACATGGTAGCCACAAAATTGGAATCTGATAAAAATATTAAGACATCTTTACAATGTCCATGGAAGTTATTTTACTAGGCACCCTTGGTAGTTTCACATTTCCTTTGATGTCACAGAGGTAGCCATGTTAGTCCAGTGGCACCTTAAGGACTCCTTGCTGTTTTTGCTGACATAGACTAACACATTTACTAGGGCATAGCAAAGGGCTTAAATTGCAGCAAGGGAGGTTTAGGTTGGACATTAGGAAAAACTTCCTAACTGTTAGGGTGATTAAACACCGGAATATATTGCCTAGGGAGGCTGTGGAATCTCCATCATTGGAAATATTTAAGAGCAGATTAGACAGACATCTGTCAAGGATGGTCTAGGTGATATTTGGTCCTGCCATGAGTGAAGGAGACTGGACTTGATGACCTCTCGAGGTCCCTTCATCAGATGCATGAAGAGAAGCTGCAACTCATAAAACCTTATGCCCTAATAAATGTGTTAGTCTTTAAGGTGCCACCAGACTCCTTGCTGTTTTTCCTTAGAACTCAGTTCCTCTCATTTCAAGTTCTATCAAAGAACAGTATGGAATTGGTGATGAATTGGCACTGAAATAAAAAGTGGCTTAAGTCTGTGGTAGACAATAGCAAGGAAAAATGTATTCAGAATGCAAAGTAAATTAAGAAATCCTATTGTACTATAATTCACTTGATGAAAAAATATTTTTCATTTAAAACAAATTGGCAATAGAAGACAGTGGGATTGTTTTCTTCCTTAGAGAGACATGCTTTAAGAAAATAACCTCCCTTAAAACTAATATCAGCCAAGGGAGCCACCCACCAGATGAGTAAGACTTGGCAGGTTGAAAATTCTGATTTATGATCATGAGGGAGTTTCATCATTATTAGCACTGATTTATTAGGAGACATTGAAAGTAAAGGTAAAAAAATCATAAAGTTAGCAAGTTTATCTTGCACAGTGATAGCCTTATCAATAGTAATGAGACCCAAAATTATTCTCATACTTTCAAGAAAAAAATTATTAGGAACTGCACCCACTTATGTTTGGCAGAATTTGGCTCATAAAATATGTGAGATAATAGGAAAAGATGAAGTTCACTATAAGCTGCAAACTGCAGGGTAGTTTTGTAAGCATTTAATTAGAAATCCTAATAGCTATTCTATTCAGTTCAGCTGAGATATGACTTGATTAGGAGTATAAGTATCTTCACAGGGAGAAAATACCAGGTACCAAAGGGCTCTTTAATGTAATGGAGAAAGGCATAACAAGAACCAATGGCTGGAAGCTGAAGACAGACACATTCTAATTAGAAATAAAACACATTTTCAACAGTGAGGGTAAATTGTTATTGGACAGAATTGACATGGTGAATTCTCCATTTACTGAGGTCTTCAAATCAAGATTGGCAGAGCCCTGAATGGATAAAAATGTATATCCATGGGTGTCCATGGATAAAAAGTGGATATCCGCAGTGCTGCAAGGATTTACCAGGGATTGCAGTGACGAAAGCAGCAGCATGTTAAGTGGCTACTAGCAGGAGCCAGAACCTGCCTGGGCAGCTCCTCTGCTGTGGCTGCACGGCCTGCATCCCTGCCCACTCAGTGGGCACCAGGGTCCCTGGCAGCGGTCCTTGATCATGCTAATGTGTGTAAATAGCTCACATGTTCCCAGACAGGAGGTTCTTTCATTTAGCTATGTGCCTGCTACCTCTAAATAGTGCTTGCTGTTCAGAACACCAAAGGGAATTCTGCCAGCTGGGGATCTCAAGAGAGGTCAGGAAAAGCTACACTCATTCCCTGTACATTCAGTGCAATGTGAGTTTCTTGTAGACAAATAACGTCAGCTAGAACTTTCCTTTGCCAGAACACTAATAAAGTCCTGCTTGGCAGCAGACAACCCTTCAACATTCAGCGCCTTAAGTGCTGGGTCAACAATTAGAATATAAGAATCTGGAACCTGTTTGAATTAGAAGATTAATATGAATCTCAGTCAACTGGCCAATCTGCTTATTGGATCATCCATTTCTCCAGATTGCAGACAAGCTGCAACTGGGTACTTACATGGGACACATCATGAATGTCGATCCTATGTCTCTGTGATGGGGCGTACCAGCCCCGCACTGGGAAAGTGGAGCCTAACCAAGCTCACCTGGCTGAAGAAACCCAGCCCCCTTGGCTATGCTGGGCATGCTCAGACTGCAGCCCAGGTATAAAAGCCTGGAGAGAGGCTCAGTCTGGGTTGGCTGCTGCAGAGGAAGGAGGCCTTGCCTGAGCTCCTGCAGGTGAACTGCAGGAGTGACTGGTCCTGGCAACAATGGTGCATTGTGGAAGATGTAGTCTGGCTGAGCTCACAGAAAAAAAAAAACCTTTAAAAACAACCAATAGTCTGGTAGCACTTTAAACACTAACAAAACATATACATGGTATCATGAGCTGTTGTGGGCACAGCCCACTTTTTCACATTACCGGAGTGTTGGAAGTCCAGAACCAAGAATAAATAAGGAAAGAAGGATGAGGGAAGGGGGGGGGGGGGGAGAAATAGGACATTGGGTAGCTAAGTTTCAAAGGGATAGCAGAGCTGGGTCATGAGGCACAAACTACAACTTCCATTGGGGCACTGGCACAGCAAAGAGAACTACAAATTACTGTTCAATCAAGTTGTCATGGAAGACTAATTCAGATGTGGCAAAATTAAATGTTCCAACACTTCCAATTAGTTTTTTTCTAAAATGTTTCATTATGTGAAAAATTTTTAAAAAAAAGGATATTTATAGTTTTGGCCTGATTTGTAATTAATATTAATGTAGAAATAGTGGAACTTTAGACTACAGAAACTTCAATTTTCTACCAGGTCTGATGAACAAAGTAATATTCTGAACAGTAACTCAAATTTGCACCCTTTTTCTTATTCCATAAAGAGGATAATCTGCAACTGAGAGAGCCTTGCAAATGATGTACAATCAAAAATGTAAGTCACAATCATGTTTAGAGGAAGATTGCTTTTGCCATTAAAATTACTGCTCATCCATGAAACATTGTTGGTTAGGTCCTGAGAGAAAAGTGTCTTGGGAAGAAGGCCAAGCATCTAGGCATAGTTATTAACTTACATCTTCTCTTCTGAGGATCTCATCCAAAGACATTCCAGTAACTTCAGTGGGCTTTGGATCAGGCAGTGAGTGCTCAAGAAAGGGGTTGACTGAAATGACTGAAAACTGTAATGCCCGTTTATCCAAAGAACTATATTAGTGATACAGCAATATTGCAAGCTTCTCATATTGCACAATAGTCTTTCCTTTACACTCCATAAGCTTCAACCCTGAGCTGGAGAAGACATCTTTACAAGTCAGAGGATTCATTCCTTCAATCCTTACAGGTAGTGGTTTCTGTGAAGTGGACAGAACTTTGTTACTTGAATTGGGGTGTTTTACATCTATCAAAGATACATGTTTTCTAAATGGGGCCAAGCTAGCAGGAAAACTAACTCCTACATTAGAAGAATGGAGTAGAGCACCAGAAAATGTGACAAAAACAATCTTCTGGTGGTTTTCAATGAATTCATTATCTTAGTTCTTTTTCCTCTATGAGGGTACATCTACACTACAGGACAAAATCAAATTAAAATATGCAACTTCTACTACATTAATTGTGTAGCTGAAATCAAAGTAGCTTAATTCGGCTTTTGGCGCGGTCTATACTGCAAGAAGTTGAAGGGAGAAAACTCTTCCTTCAACTTCCCTTACTCCTCATGAAAGCAGGGTTACCAGCATCAACTGAAGTGCCCCTCTCACTTTGAATTAGCTGTCTTAATTAGACCCGTTAATTCAAACTCTGGAAGATCGACAGCAGTTTGGATCTTCCTCTGTAGAGTAGATGTGTCCTGACTTTTATGATTATGATTTAATGGCATGAGTCTTATTGTCTAAACCCTGTTCGGCTCTTTGGAAATGTTTGGATGTTTTTCTTATCATAGGCCTAACTGAAATTTCTCTCAAAGGCCTCTTTTTCTCTTTGTTTAATACATTATTTTCTGGTGCATTACTCTTACCTTCATACAGCTTCTATAATACGTTAGCTAGATTTCTATCTGGATACTCCTCAAAGTGGTTTCTGAGCTAGACTGTTGGGATAAGCAATGATGTTAACACAATGAGGACAATGTTGTATATCTTCATTTATTGAATTTTGTTTTTGCTTTTCAAATTCATAAATTAATTCTGGTAATGAATATAGCAGTTACATACTCAAGAACCCATACCTGTCTAATGACTAGTGATTCCTAATTTCCTAAACTAAGTGAAATTAAAGGCCAAAAGTGCTGCTAAGAATTAAGATCTTATAGAAATTTGTTACACACTTCTATTGCATAAGGAATGATGAAAGACAGCTAGCTTAATTGTTAAAATACATGTCTTCTAAAAGAACATACTCATTAGAACAGGGTGAAACTCTGAATTGTCATTCCATGAGAAAAGGACATTTCAAAACACCTTTTTGTTTCAACTGGATTGAACAGAAAACATTTTTAAAATATTAAACAAATTAAAGCAAAATTTGCTCAAATCAAAATACATTGTTTAGATAAAATCAAAATATTTTATTCTATTTCCATTTTATATAAGATATACAATTTTATAATCTATTTATAAACACAAAGTTGTTTTGAAATGAAAAATTGAAATATTCTGTTCACATATGGTCAGAAATTGAAACTTTCAACATTTTATAATGTTTACAATTTTTTTCCCTAAATGAAAACTGACATTTCTGAAGAATGTTTCTATTTTGACACAGAACATTTTTCTGTCAGAAAATATCAGAGAATTTTCAATCAGCTGTAGTATTCATTGAATGAAATATTTTAGAGCAAATTCTCTGCTGCTGTAAATGGGTGAAATTCCATTGACTTCGATTAAGTTTAATTCATTGACACCAGTAAAGGATTTGTTTCTTTAACAAATCTCTCATGAAAGTTCTTGACTTAAACCTTTGTTGTTGCAGAATAAATATCTTGATGTATCAGCAGTTAAATTCTTTCCCCCCCCCAATAGTTGTCCAGTCTTCTAAAACTGCCGCTACTTCTTTTAAAGTCCAGGTAGAATGGGCTGCATTTGTTTTTGCTACCACTTCATTGACTTCAACAAGTTTGCACCTGGGATGAATTTGACAGTGATTTTAAACAAAACATTTCAAAGCTTAGATGTGAGCAGGAGAGACAACAACTGACCAAAATAAGATGATCACAAATCACTAAGTGTCATACCTTGCTGAAATGTATAGTCAGACAAAAACTAATAAATTATATAAAATGAAATAAAAATTTGCCCTTGAAAAGTTAAGAATATGCTGCTCCTATGGCACATTTAAAGCTGTACAGATAAATCAAATTATATTCAAACTACCCATGGAGCATCAAGCGCAAAAGAATGCTCTATATGGAAAAGGTAACAAAATGGACCACCTTTGTTATTTAAAGTAAAATATTTAACCCGAAGCTTAATATCCTCAATGAAAATAAAGTTTCTAGTTTGATTTCAGTATGTACAAACAAAGAGGAAAGGAAAATGTTGGTTATTTATTTTGTTCAAAAAAACCTTGTTACCTTAAATAACTCTGAGTACATTGTTGTGAAATGCATATTCCAACTATAGAAATATACAAACAACAAGAAACCAAAGGCTGAATAATGGCATATATATACACATACACACAAGCCCAAACATGTGTATAGTTTTAGATAGATACCTTCAAGTTAATTTTCTTCAGTTGGGGTGGGCGGAGGAGGAGGCTGGTTTGGATTTTTGGTTGTGGGGGTATATGTTCTTGACTAACTGCTGATACAGCAAGGTGTGGTATTTGGATGGTGACTTGGGGGAGGGAGTTGGGATGCGGGAGGGGCAGGGGTGCCACAGGCAGGCTCTGGCTGGGAGGCGCTTACCTAAGCTGGTTCCCTGCCTGCTGCAGCCTCTCTTGAAACTGCAGGCTGCTCCCTCCACGTGGCTTTCCGCTCCGGGAGGGGAAAGATTTGCGCTGCTCCCATTCCCCAGGCCAATTTCTCAGCTCCTATTGGCTGGTTGTTTCTGGCCAATAGGAGCTGAGGATTGGGCTGGGGGCAGAGAGATCACATGAAGCTTCCCCCTCCCTGCAGAGCAGACAGCCACACTGACTGCTCTTTAAACTGCGCAGCAGCATGCCTGAGGGTCCTGACAGGGTGATCCATGGGCCGAATCTGGTGGCTTGGTGGGCTGGATCCAGCTCCTGGGCTGTATTTTGCCCAGTCCTGTACTACATTCCACATGGAGGGTGGGAAACATGCAAGATATGTTTAGCTTTTAAGATTTAAATATTGATCCCCGAGAGTCAAGAAAAAGGCAGTTTATTCCAAACAAATCTGAATATGTTCTCTCCCTACTGGTTTTCAAGTAAATACAGTAGGATACGACTTGTGTAAACATTTCGTCCTGAAAAAAAATCTTGAAAAATTAGAAATTTGTTTCATTTAAGAACAAGAGACAGTTTCTATAGCTACAATGCTAGTTTTCCCTGGTGAACAGATTTTGGGGACACATATACAACACCGAACACTAAAGAACATGAATATGAAAAGAAATGGCCACTGAGGATGAAGAAAATCATAGGATACTAGGACTGGAAGGGACCTCAAGAGGTCATCGAGTCCAGTCCCCTGCCCTCAAGGCAGGACCCAGTACTGTCTAGACCATCCCTGATAGACATTTATCTAACCTACTCTTAAATATCTCCAGAGATGGAGATTCCACAACCTCCCCAGGCAATTTATTCAGTGTTTAACCACCCTGACAGTTAGGAACTTTTTCCTAATGTCCAACCTAAACCTCCCTTGCTGCAGCTTAAGCCCATTGCTTCTTGTTCTATCCTCAGAGGCATCCTTCATATACTGGTGCACACAGCATGTTAACATCAACTGGCAGTAGGCACGGTAATGCGAGACCACTGAGACACACTAAATAAGCTCTGTACTTGCTATTCAACAGAACACAACAGCCTGCTGGTCCAACCTCAAATTTTCCATCTGAAAAAACCCCCATGAAAATCAGTGTGACATATTCCATCCTGAATGATGCCTTATTGACAGCAGTAGTATTGTAGAAGGAAGGAAGAACTGGAGTAAGGATTTAGGAATTGGGTTCCAGTATCTGAGGTTTGTCAAAATTGGAATAAGGTGGAATTATCACAGTCTTGCTATCAATTATTGTATAGGTTACTTGCAGCTGGGCCTATGTGGTTTGGAAGGATTTTAATGACAGATGATTAGAAAATGTAAAACAATGAAACTGAAAGAAAAAGGAAAACAAAACTAAAGAATTTTCCCTCTGTTTTCTCACCAGCTGTGTTTCATAAGGAAGGTATGTCAAAAGTGAATGTTCTGAATTGTCTGCAATTCATTCTAACTTGTGGTTAGCTTGCTTCATATGTACAATGTTTGGCACTAGACTAAGAACATTAAGAAATGCTGCAGCACCCCTGGATATTTTCTCATGTGGGTAGTGCTATTAATTAGACAAGTAAAGTGTGCATTCCTAAAGTGTGCATTCTTATGTTGGCCCCAGTGGAGTAATAAGCATGAAGAACATGGTGGAGAAAGCAACATATTATACCTCCTTGGAAGCACAGTTAGGTCTTCTTTTGTTGGTACCAAGTGTTAATATTGCACCTATTTTTTAAAGTCTATTGAGATTCATCTAATACAACATGTGGCACTGCGGTAGCTGCGTCAGTCCTAGGATATGAGATGAGGGATCAAGTACTATCTTTATTCATCCACCTTGTCTCTCTTTCATATCTTGGTGCCAACACAATTATAACAGCACTACGAACAAGAATGTAAGAAATCAATTTTTCCCATCTGAATGGCATCTCCCTAATATGAAGATGAGGGAAGCCCAATTTAACAGCAACAGCTATGTCCTGGATAAATGCAAGAAAATTAGAAACGGGCCCAATATGAGATATTACTTCATCCACCTTGTCTCTCTCCTGCTATCAAACAATCATAGTTGAAGGCACAATGTGGTCCATGAGTATATGCTGTGGCAGATTAGCCTGTCGGCCTATGGGCCCTGTACCCAGAGACCCTGGAGCCACAGACAGATGGGGAAAGCCCCCCCATGCCCTGACCTTGTTTCTGGATAGCAGTTCCAGGTGGCCCTGGTGGCAGGAGAAGCCCCCTCTGCATCCTTGACCCTGCTCCTTAGTGGCCCGGCAGGAGACACCACCATGACCCCAGCAAGGTGGCGAAGAAGTCCATGGTGTCCCCTAATCCAGAAGAAGCCATCTGGCCTCTGGGGAAGCTCCCATGTGTCCTCCTAATCCCATCTCCAGCAGCAGCTGGGGTGCTGCAGGGGAACCCCTCAATCCCAGTGGAAGCTGGCTGACCACAGGGGAAACCCCCAGCATCAATCTCAGTCCCATCCCCAGCAGAAGTTGAGTGTAGCAGGGAAACCCCCTTCACTGGGACTCCCACTGGAGCCAGGACTAGAGGAGCTCTTGCTACCTGCTCCAACCTCAGGGCTGGGGGAATCTGGGTTCACAGACAGAGGACAAAGCTTCTCTGGACTTAGAACCATAGTGAGGATGCAGAAGGGGGAGGGGGGGAGAAGAGAAGGGAATCCTGGGTGTAACAAATGCACTGCCTAAGGGACAGAAAAGGGTGGGACCACAAGTGGCCAGTGTGGGGAAGGGCTCCCTACTTGCTCTGGTCCAGGGTCCCAGGAAACCTTAATCCACCTCTGAAGGTGTTATTTGTTCTCACCAGAAAAGGACTTAGAAAGTAGATACTGGGTCACTTTATTGACACAAATTAATATTTGTTGGTTTTATTAAGGTATCAGGGAAGCTTTTAACTTTGGGCATTCAAAAGTGTAAGTATAACAAAGGCCAAATAATAAATGATAAAATATTATAAATAAGCAATTCCATACAATTAATCCTCTGCTGGTGCAACTTAATGCAGACCCATACACTTCAGTGGAGCTGCATCAATATCCACTAGCAAATACTGTGGCCCATTGCCTTTAAAGGGGTCTCATGGATGTTGTCTTTTTTACTACTCTTGTCCACTGTCGTCTGCTCAAGCACTAGCTCCCTTTCTCTCCCAGAATCACTACTGGAGATAGCAAAATACAGGACAATGTAGCACTTTAAAGACTAACAAGATGGTTTATTAGATGATGAGCTTTCGTGGGCCAGACCCACTTCCTCAGATCAAATAGTGGAAGAAAGTAGTCACAACCATATATACCAAAGGATACAATTAAAAAAAATGAACAAATATGAAAAGGACAAATCACATTGCAGAACAGAAGGGGGATGCGGGGGGGTGGGAAGGGGGAGGAAGGAAGGTAAGTGTCTGTGAATTGCTGATATTAAAGGTAGGGAGAGTGGGATGTTTGTGAGTTAATGGTATTACAGGTGATAATTGGGGAAACTGTCTTGGTAATGGGTGAGAAAGTTCAAAGACTTGTTAAGTCCTTGTTGGCAAGTGTCGAATTTTAACATGAATGACAGTTCAGAGGATTCCCTTTCAAGTGCAGATGTAAAAGGTCTTTGTAGCAGAATGCAGGTGGCTAAGTCATTTAGAGAGTGTCCTTTCTGGTTAAAGTGGCAAGAAACTGTTTTCTCTTTGTGATCTTGTCTGATATCTGTTTTGTGGGCATTAATCCTTTGGCGAAGTGTCTGAGATGTTTGTCCAATGTACATAGCAGACGGACACTTTCGGCACATGATAGCGTAGATTATATTTCTGGATGCGCAGGAATATGTGTTCTTGATCTTATAACTCACTTGGTTAGGTCCAATAATGGTATCAGCAGAATGAATATGTGGACAAAGCTGGCAACGGGGTTTGTTGCAAGGGAAGGTACCAGGGTTGGTATTAGTGTGGTATGTCCTGTGGTGGTTGGTAAGAATCATCTTGAGGTTAGGTGGTTGTCTATAGGAGACTATGGGTCTGTCTCCCAGAGCCTCTTTGAGTATGGTATCCTGTTCCAATATAGGCTGTAGTTTATTGATAATGTGTTGGACAGGTTTAAGTTGGGGGTTGTAGGTGATGACAAGTGGTGTTCTATTGTTGGTTTTCTTGGGTCTGTCTTGAAGTAGATGGTTTCTAGGTATTCGTCTGGCTCTTTCAATTTGCTTTTTTGTTTCTCTGGAGATAATCCCTGATGTTCCTAAAATACAGAGGGCTGATCAGAAAATTGTGTCAATGTATGTGGGGGTGGAGGATGGAACAAGAAAGTAATCACATGAATGGCAGCTGTCATTGTAGTAGTTTCTCAAGGCTGAAGCAAAAGATCTTCAGTAGTAGAGAAGAGTTGTACAAGAATTTAGTTTTCATCTGCAGGGCTATGTCTACACTCGCGGCTTCTTGGGCAAGTAATATGCAAATGAGGCTAAGCATGGACTATTGCCAAGCCTCATTTGCATACATAATGAGCCACCATTTTTTTCCAGAAGAGACTCTTGTGCCAGGAGTGTCTACACTACTCCTTCTTGCGCAAGAAAAACCCTCTTGCACAATGCTGTTCTTCCTGAAAAGTAATAGGCATAAGAGTTTCTTTTTTTTTTTTAAAAAAAAAAAAAGGTGGCTCTTTAGGTATGCAAGTGAAGCTTGGCAATATTCCACGCTTAGCCTCATTTGCATATTACTCACACAAGAAGCCGCGAGTGTAGACATAGCCCTGGAGTTCAGGACCCCACAGATCCACTGTCTGAAGCTTCTCTTTTTAAGAGCTATGCGGGAGGCAAGTATAGCTCTAAGGAACATAACCGTCTGTTAACCTGAAATTTCAGCTCTACAGCTCGGAAAATCATGGGTTAATTGCATTTATTTAACCTGGAGCAACTCTCTCAAATCCTCCTGCCTTATCAGCTCTTCATCTTTTCCAAATCTTCCTTTGCACTCTTTTATTCTCTCTCTCTCATTTATCTAGAAGGCACGACATGACTTCTATTTAAGCCAATGGAGGTGTGGGGAATTCAAGTTTGGTTAAATTAGGTTGTTACAATTTACTACCCTGATCCTACAAACATTTGTGAATATGTGTAACTTCACCATTTTATTTATTGATTTTAATAGAACTTCTTAAGATAGTAAAGTTAAGCATGTGGCCCAGTGTTTGAAGAATCAGGCCTAAATGTGTATAACACTTAAAGCATAGTTTGTATGAAAGATGCTAAAAAAAAAAGAGAAGTGTATTTATTGTAAGTGCATTATGTTGTCTAAGAGGCCTCATCATTTGCCCAGAATCTTCTCCCATTACTAGACAAATTTTACTTTTCCAGTCCATCTGGGTACAGAAGGTGACATTCTGGATGATAACATGTCACAAATCACTGTGGCACCATTTATAATATTTGGACGTCATTTGTATTTCATAGTTTAAATAAACATCACGGTAGTTCACTGGCACTCGTAAAACCACAAGTCACGTTTCAAATTCATCAGGCTCTTCGTTAAACAATCCAGCTGTGCATGAGTTACCCCTAACACTGACATTCTTTATGTAGCCAAAATACCTATTAAAGTCAATGAAAGTTGTGTCTGTGTGCTCGCAGAAGGACTTGTAGGACTGAGTCCTGGATTATGAATGGTGGGGTAAAATCAATACTACAACCGCTCAACCAAGATATTTACACAAGCGATATTGAAATTCTTTTTTCCCCCTCTATAATGTAAAGAATGATTTTGCAGTCCAGGAGAGAGAGTTTGGGGGCATGTTCATGAGAACATTATTGGTCCTGATACATTGTTAACATTCATTAAGAAGAAATATGAGGCTACCAACTGTTGACCTTTGCGATTTAGTGCCATTTCCCTTGTACCTTGGGAACAAAAACTAACTCCGTCTTAGGTCTATTTGTCACGGTTAGTGCTGCATGAAATCAAGATAAACTCATAATTTTGTTTTCCCTAAGGTCAGAAGCCTGGATCCAAACTGGAAAAAAAGGAAACTTTCCTCAGCATGTTAGAACTGCCATGGAATGGAGTTAGGCTAGAGGGAAGAAGTTTGGATTCAGATCCAAGCAAAAATATTTCCAAAGTTCAGGAATTTTCAAGTTTAGAGTCCTAGTTTGGGCATGAAGAGAGATGTGCATAAGCCACGATTTGGAGTCAAATGAGACCCAGATAATGTTAAAGCAACTAAAGATTTTTTTTTCCCCACTAAGTACAGGCCAAACTTTAATACCTTTACTCCATAAGACAACTTGTTGACTTTAGGACAGCTTTTGGACTAAGGTCCTCGTCAACACGAATTAGAGTAAAACAAACTATCCCCCAGTGAAATATTTACTTCCAGTAGTACTGACTCCAGTTTTCATTGAATATTTTTTCCAGTCACAATTAAATTAGCCAATGTTTAAACTAAATCAAAAAGCTACTTTTGGCCAAATGTTCAAAAATGCATGCTTTTGTACATAAACATGCTTATCTTCTGCCATCATGTCTATGCCAGAAGAAATATTATAAAACAAACAAAATGTTTGTATAGATTTTGCAGCTACTCTGGTTTGATGCATGCATTTTATTTGGCATTGTGTCTCTCACTTCCAAAAAATCAGTCGGTCCCTAATATTGTCATATTTGGCTGTTCCCTTTATTCCTGTCTCCTTTACTATCTGTTGTAGTATTTGTGGGGACTAATGATAAGTCTAAGTCCCAAAACTCAGATATTGCATGTCCAAGCATTCAACAGATTTCAGAGCTGGGAAGTTGATAGACCCTCTTCTTCAAATGAGCTCAATTTGCATTTGTTCCTAAAGCAACATCTCTACCCTAAACCTGGGTATAAGCATCATTAGGTGGCAAGATTAGAGAACATATTTTTAGAAAGGAGGAGAATATTTTTAAAATGTCAAAGTGAAGTTTTTGTAAACATTTTTCGCAGTGGTATTGCTATTTATTAAGATAGCAGTTAAATGGATAGTAGTGCTAGTTCTTAAAATTATGTATGGTACATCAGCAAGACAGAATCTATATAGCTGAAAACTAAATGCCCCCTTCCCCCCAAAAAAAGACTTCTAATCATAAAATAGTGTGTGAATGAAAGAAAATGCACAACCTTGCAAGCAAGCACATTCTAAGAAATTAAAATCAAAGTCAGAGTTTGTTAGTAAAGGTAATATTCTCTCGTTTATGCATTTAAGCTCTAATTTTTTTGCTGTTGGCACTCACTCAAGAGATGTGGTTTTGAGTTTGGAAGTGACCATGGAAAAAGCAATTCTATACAATAGTGCTGTTTTATGTCTTATGTGGACCAACTGGTACAGTAGCCACCTATAGGAGGGAACACTGGCAAATAAAACAGCTGATTTCCATGTGTCTGTATTTTATGGCCACAAGACATGTATTTTACGATAAACTTAAAAACCAACAAATGGTCTGGTAGCACTTTATAGACTAACAAAACATGGAGATGATATCATGAGCTTTTGTGGGCACAGCCCACTTCTTCAGATGACCAGAGTTTTTGGTACATTTGTACAACAACCAGCCCCCTGCCCACCCTGTGGCAGCATGTCGCAGAGCCCTGGTTAACAGACTCAGATTTGCTGGACTAGCACCACAGGGCTAAATAAACAGTGTAGACATTCCTACTCGGCTTGGAGTGTGGGTTCTAAGACCCTCCCCCTTAGGGCCAGTCCTAATTAATTGGCAGCCCCAGGCAATCACTCGGCTTACATGTAGGTTTGCCAGAGGGTTTTTCACACACACACACACACACACACACACACACACACACACACACACACACACACACACACACAGCTTTGTCAGCAGCCCCTTGATAACGGCAGCTCTGGGCGACCGCCCAACTTGCCCACCCCTAAGATCGGTTCTGCTCTCCCTCATCACTGGGGTTTTAGAGACTGAGCTTCAGTTAAAGGGGAATGTTTACATTGCTTTAGCCTTCTAATGCTAGCCCTGCAAGCCCAGGACTGTTGACTCAGGCTCTGAGACTTGCCACTTTTGTTGGTTTTTTTGTAGTGTAGCTGTGCCCTTAGCTATTATAATGGAAGATACTATTCCAGTATCATGTCAAACATTAAACATTAAGGGGTATCAAGTTCTTTATTTTGTTAAATTAAACAGCGTTAAAACACTAACTACAATATCGGAGTCTAGTTGTTTTACCTGTAGTACTAGGCACAAAGAGACAGCATAGGACTGCCCCATTGGTTTATAAAATACAAGCTTTCCTTACATGTCCACCAACGCCATCAATTGCATGCCATTGATCACTGAAGGTGGATTACCAATTGCACAAAGCTGTCTAAAAAAAAGACCATCAAAGATTGAGAACCTCACGCCCACCAGAAAGCTTTTGCAGTATGTCATAAATAATATCAACACCACACTGGGTACACCACCACCAGTGACGTACATTTTCAAAATGATGTTTCCAAATTCAACTGTTTTCTGGGGAAGTGATAACACCAGGAGAGTACATACACTTCAGTAGAAGATGGATCAGAGACTAAATAATGAAAATTAGTTTGGGCCTATGTCTTATGGAGTGCCCCATTTAGCCTCTAACATGCCATGCACCCAGATATACAGGACACGGAGGGTGCATCTAGACTGGCAAGATTTTGCACAAAAGTGTAGAGAGCTCCTTCCGGCGCAAAAGCCTCTTCTGCAAAAGTGGTGGCTCATTATGTATGCAAATGATGCTCAGCAATATTACATGCTTAGCCTCATTTGCATATTTCTTGCACAAGAAGCTGCAAGTGTAGACATAGCCTTTGTGTTTAAGGAAATAGCTATTTAGTCAGTAGGCATTTGCTCAGTGGAAGTGTATATGCCCCATTCCAGGGGAAAATACAAGATGTATTTTGTGCATCACAATCTTTGTCCTATCTGTAGATCTTATCTTTTATCTGGGTCAGTGGTGGTTTCTTACAAAGGAATGCAGCAGCAGAGTCTTATTGGCAACATGGAACTAAATCCTGTACTGAAATACATGATGTACAACCCTGTGTATTCCCAGGATAGTCTTAAAGAGCAGTTCCTCATTTAAAATGCATCACTGGTCCTCAGTTCAGTGTATATATTCCATTAGAAAGGCATAACGTTCTCAGGATTTCCATATTTCAAAGCACTGGCCATGATCCTACTTTATAGCACAGCATTTAGAGAGAACTCCTTGTTTTTTGTGGATGGATAAATATGTACCCTCTGGTTAGGTCTATACCACAGAGAAGATCTAAGCTGCCACTGCTGATCTTCCAGGGTTCAAATTAGCAGGTCTAGAGAAGACATCATGACAATTAGAACTGAGAGGGGCACTTCAGGAAATGGCAGTCGTTCTGCTTCCATGAGAAATATGGGAAGTTGAAGGGAGAGTGTTCTCCCTTCAACTTCCAGCAGGGTGGACACCACCAAAGTTGGAGTTAAGCTACTTTGACTTCAGCTATCCAATTAGTGTCCTGTAGTGTAGACATACTCTATGATGCCATTTCTTTCTGTATGAAATCATTGCATTATAGTTTATTATTCTTGTTCATCAAACTCAAATCCATTCACATTTTTCTTGAATCAGTGCATACAAAGGCCTATAAATAAAATGCTGCTTTTCAAACTATAGTTTCCCATTTTATAACTTTCCTTTGTTTATTTTTCTAGCATTCCTCCGAGTTATGGTCCTGGCTGACAATTTAAGGAGTTGGTTCATATTCTAACATTTCACACTGCAAATATATTTATAGAGTTTGTGCCACTGAAATGCCATGAAGTATCCTTTCTATTCATCAAGTCTCTGAGGTACCTCATTAATCAATGTTGAATGTAATAAATCACCCCTTGTAACACCATCTGTAAAAAACTTTTCCACTAAGCTGCTTCAGAATAACAAAAAACAAACACAATTTGTCTCTTTAACGCCCCTTCTGTTTTAATTACCAAACCTGTATGTCTGACTGAGATCAGATTTTCTAAAACAGTTGATTCTTCTCAGTGCAATGAATTTCTCCCTTTCAGATAAAGGTTCAGTGCAAGGAATTGATTGTTGTTTTGGTACAAAATGGGAACACAAAACAGAAAGGGTCTTTACATTTCCTTCCTTGACTACTGCAGTTTTTCAAGTGCATTTTTTTTTTTAAACAGAGCTGATTTTCAAACCTGGAGACCACCAACCTGCTTCTTCCAAAGGATTTGTTCAGCATTATTTAATGCTTTCCTTTGAAAGAATTTACACAGAACTTATCTGCCCCCTGAGTTTCACAAAAAGACTAAAGGCAATAAAATATAACTACAGGGTATATGCAAAATGGTTATTTATGAATAGTCTGAAGTGAAAACACTGTGTACTACAGAGCAATTTGATTGACTACCAGATTTAATGGTACAAATAAACTGACTGGGACCAGAAAATTCCCCTGTGAGCCCTCTGTCATGGTTCAGCACTATAGCCTGTAGAGGTGGGGAAAAGTGAATGTTTGCTGAAATACCATCTGTCCCTTCCTGGGATCTTGTGGTGGGCCTCAGAATTTGCTGGGTCTGCTTTGTTCCATGGAAAATGAGAATAAGCTCTGCAAGAAAACTATGAAATCCTTGTGGATGATTCTTCCTTTGGGCTTCCTCTTGCTGGCATAGGATGCATTGTCAACAACAAAAAAAGAAGAATAGCTAGCGGCTAGTGTACTGCTCTAAACCAATGGTTCTCAAAGTAGGGTCTGTGGACCACTAGTGTCTTGCAGGTGGGACCTGGGCTTGGCCCCACTCCCCTCCCAGTGGAGGAGCCCCAAGCCTTGTAGATCAGATCTGGATCGTGTGGGAAGGAAGCGTCTGCGTGCACTACTGCTCCTCCTCCCTGTGTCTTGAGAAACAGCAGTGCAGGAAACTGCTTCCACGGAGGGTTTTCCCACTGCTCCCATTGGCCAGAATCCCAGCCAATGGGAGTAGGGGAAGCTGGTGCCTGGGAACAGCAGGGTGCACAGAGTCAGGTAAGCACCCCCCCCCCCCATTTCCCTTATTCCCAGACCCTTACGCACATCCCCCTCACACACATCCCCCCTGCACAGACCCCACCCCCAGACTCCTGCACTCTTCCTCCTGGCCAGACCTCACACCACCACCCATTCCTCCATCCATTTGGTCATCGTGGGTGATTGGCTGATGGTACATGGAAAGGTTTGTATTGAGTGGGGAGGGCCACAGGTAAAAAAAATTGAGAACCACTGCTCTAAAGTTTAGTCTAACCTATTCCAGGGCCCAGGATGACATAGAATTGGCCACAGGAGTGACAGTTGCAAATGGCTTCTTTGAACCACTTCTCTATTTTGCCCAAAATGAAAATTAATCAGATAGACTAGTCTTTATGAGTAGATAATCCATAGGGCTATGAACATTCTATACCACTTGCTACTTTAAAGACAGCTGGACTTGCATATGCATTTATACCAAGAACACTTAAGAAAAATGAATCATAGAATCAGAGCTGGAAGATACCTCAGAAGGTCACCAAGTCCAGCCCCCTGCGCTAGGCAGGACCAATCCCAACTAAATCAACCCGGCCAGGGCTGTCAAGCCAAGACTTAAACACCTCTAGGGATGGAGACTCCACTACTTCCCTAGGTAACCCATTCCAGCGCTTCCCCACCCTCCTAGGAAAATAGTTTTTCTGAATATCCAACCTGGACCTCTCCCACCACAACTTGAGACCATTGCTCCTTGTTCTGCCATCTGTCACTACTGAGAACAGCCTCTCTCCATCCTCTTTGGAATCTCCCTTCAGGAAGTTGAAGGCTGCTATCAAATCCCCCCTCACTCTTCTCTTCTGCAGAAGAAACAGACCCAAGTCCCACAGCCTCTCCTCATAAGTCATATGCTCCACCCCCCTAATCATTTTGGTACCTATATAGCTCTGTGTAATAGTGTAGGCTGTGCAATTAGGAAGAAACAGTATCAAAATTGCAGAGAGAATTTTCTGAAGTTTAGTAATGGCAACCCCCCTCTCACCAAAACAAAACACCATCCTTGTGAGAGGAACACACGGAATTCACAATCCGGGGGAAAGGGACATTAAGGCAGCTGTAAGCCACTGTTGTGGCTTCCCAGTCCCGAGTTATTCTGGAGACCAGTGTTTCTCAAAGTTGGCTGTGGGCCTGCTTTGGGAATGCCTCTAGTGGGCTTGTGCCACTTTGTTTTCCTAGTGGGTCCATAGCCACGGAGCCTCATGGTGCCTTTTAGCTCTGGTTCACTGTTTCCAGCCAGTAGAAATGTGAGAGGCAACTTGTCTGGATAAACATGCTCCTCCCATAGTTACCCAAATTTTCCTGTTTTTCTCCGGCTGTTGACTTATCATATGTTTAGCCCATATACTCTGAGAAAGGAGTGTATTTTTATATTGTCAATACAGTGTCTAACACAATGGAATCCTAATCACTGGTGGGGTCTTTATGCTCTATTCACTCAGGCAAAATCATACCAATAATACAGGGCCCAATTCAGACAATTGTTACAGGAAGTAGAGTTCCACATACTTCCACCAGGTAGGAATTTGACCCACTAACTTTTTTTTTTTGGGGGGGGGGGGGGGGGGAGGAGAAGGGGAAAAAAAAGAAAAAAAAAGCTTCCCCCCTTTCACTTGCTCTTCTCCCCAGCCAAAGAAAAGATACTTGCCTTTTCATCTTGATGTTATTGTGGTATTAAGTATCTTGGCTTGTTTACTCTTAGATTTTTCTCTGGCTATATTTTGTATGTCCACTTCTTCAAAAAAGCCCCACAAACAAAACCCTGCAGTGATTCCATTGCAAATGAAAATGTGTTCTTTATCTGTAAAAAAGAAGTACACAAACAGTAGTTTCGTGTAGAGTAGTCAAATCCAGAGCAGTCAATTAAAGACCACTTCTATATTGATTTTAGGATTCTTTGACTACTTAATTGCCCAGATCTTGTAATGTTACCAGAAAAGAAAAATTACCGTGACAAGTTTTCCTCGTGTTTGAAAAATGGCCTTTTGTTTGAGTAAATTCTTTTCTGCAGAAAAGGACAAGGCTGGTACCTCCCTGTTAAATAGCTTTGGAATCCTGTTCTACTAAAAGGGTACCTTTTTCAGGCTTTTTGGTTGAAGGAAATTTATTCAGATGGTCTCAGGGGAGGACTTTGGCAGTATATCAATAGGTCTCTTTTATAAGGAGACCTTTACTCACTGAGCTGTAATTTGGCCTTAGTCTGTTTCAGATTGTAAGTTAAAATACACACAAAATGGCTGTATTGAAAGGCCTCCATGCTTCAGCTCTGATTGTTAGTCTCCAAAGGAATTTATTAGCCCAATAAATAAAACAGCTGGTCCAACAATACCACCTTTGTTCAGAGTTTTCTATTTTGATATAACATGGCGGAGATAAATAGCCACCTCTGAAAGATTGATATTAGAATATCCCTTTTAAAACTCGTGGTGCATATTTAAAGCTACATAATTGTGATGAACCCTTGTACTCTGCAAACAGAACACCATGTGCATTTGGAATAAATGGCACACTGTATACAATACGGATCCTGTCCTTATGGAAAAGCAAACATAACACATACAAGTTTACCAAATCAGGGAATATTGAACAGCCATCCATTGTACATGTTGCCTTAAGGAGATGAAATCTCTATGAAGTTTAAAAAAGTTCAAGTTGTTGCAACTGTGCCCAAGTGTTCAGTTATACATTTTCATGTGCATATGTGCTTACAGTCACTAAGACAGCTTGTGCAGTAGTTGCAAGTGCAACTGTTCATGCACTTCCTTGAAAACAAGCCTCCTATATTCAGTTGTACAAATACCATGTTTCTATCGAGTGGTACTATACTTTGCCCACTTATATTTTTAAATGATAATTACAGTTTGATAGCAATACTTCAGAAAACAGATCTGCTTTGGAAAGAAAGAAACCATCTTCTCTTCTCCCAAACATTTACTCATCTCCAGAACTCTCAGCTGCAGAATAAGCCTTTTTGATTTTTCTGAAAGTGTCGTTAATTTTTTTTTAAAATAAGTTTTCATTTCCGGGGTTCGAGGTGGGCCTAGAACATGAACTGACAAAACACAGCAGGAACCCCCCCGCCAAACACCACATTCACAGTATTTGTTGCATGACCTGAAGCTGGAAATGCCAGAAGCCGTATAAGAAAGCATGTTCTTTTAAGATTCTGAACCCAAGTACGCAGCACCAAGAAGCTGGCTGCTGGCTTTGTCATGGAGATCAGCACAAAAGGAAAATCATTAAGGGGAAGAGGGCCCCCAAATCCATATCTTTAACCCTCATTTCATTCACAGATAGATTCAGAAATTCACACAGTCTCTGTTTCCTTGCTTTGTCAAAGAAAGGACAAAAAGACCCAAGCTGGTTTAGCAGCAAGCTTCTAACTATGCAAGTAATAAGTACATGGAAAATTTCATGTTCCAACAGAACAGCATGGAAAATATTTCAACAGATCAGCAATTTATGCTTAAGAAAACCTAAATCAAAACAGTTCTGTTGTCTGTAAATAATCAACTCTGTTTTGAAGGATCATCATCATTTTTCAGTGCATTAGAACCCAAATGTGCCCAAGGCATAACTTCAGACAGATGAATTTGCCCCTAGAAACCTGAAGTATTTAGACAATTTTAGACCCTCTAAATAGTTAATAAAAACCTGTTTTGCTTCAATTGATATTTGGTAGTTACTGGGACAAAGTTATTTTTCTCTGCAACCACCAACTATGGCCAATATTTTAACAAATACTAAATAATAATTAATAAAGTATTTTCATAAGCAGTGGAAGTCAGAGTAAAAGCAGGAACAATTAGATAAGTACTTACTATAAAGCTCCTGCAGGATATATGTGATGTCCATGTAAATTAACTTCAGAAATAGAACAAAACACAAAAATCTTAACTGTACAGATTTACTTTAGATAATTTTCCCCAGTAAAAACAGTTATTCTTCTTTAAAATTATTTTGGTAAATTACAAACTTCACTTTTTACAGGACAACATATATCCATATCAACATTATCGTAGGATAGCCTGAAAGCAATATCAGGCCACCGAATGTGAAATGGGAGTTTTCAGAAGCACAAAAGTACTACATAATTCAAAATGAATGCACGTTATTTTTACAACTCAGATTTTCTCTCTAGGGTTTGTAAGAAAGCCTCATAATAATGTTTATGCAATGACCTTAGCCTGCTTTTGATTCATGTTTTTCTTACCTAATGTTGCTGATATGATTCTTTATTAGTTAATTAAATGTATCTTTCTATAATTGCATTTACTTTTAAAGTTGTCTTTAAAGTGCTACCAGACTAATTTGTTGATTAAATTTTTCCTGTTACAGACTAACTCGGCTACCCCTCTGAAGCTTTTTTACAAAAATTAAGACTCCTGACAATTTCTATTTATTTTGATTTTAGCACATTTCTCCTGTGTCCAAGGCAAGATGATCATGACTAAGTTACAGTGGCTGCTGTAGGCCTGATTTTGTCATCAGAAGTCCCTGCTCTATTACAGTTAATAGATTAGGCCTGTTATCTCTTCTGAGTAGTTCTATTAGTTTTAACAAATAGTGTCAACAGAATGTGGCCTATCTTGTTACTGGGGGGGGGGGGGGGGGGTGTAGTAGGGCATTCTTACCTGGAATACAGATTAGGTTGCAGCCATGCCTCAGTTTCACTCACATGGTCCTTTCTGATTCCGGCTAAGTACATACAGTCCCCTGACCAAACCAAAAGAATTGCCTTCTGAGGTAAAAACCTAGAGTCTAGTAAACTATTCCAGGCTGAGTCCTTCCCCTGGACTGCAAATGTGTAGATTTGGGGTGGGGGGGGCGGGGAAAGACAGGGAGAGAAGAGGGAAATAATTCCTCCTATGCTTTTTAAAAAGTGTTTCAGCTTGAGACCTCTTCAGAAAAAGCAATTTGCCTAGAGAATGCCTCAGCCCCATGGCACTGCCACTGTGCCAGATCAGACAGCCCTTCCCCTGTGCTATCCCAGTTGTCAGCCTTCACCTGAACCCCAGCCCTTCATCCACAAACAGATCTTTATCCTTTAACTTCTACTACAGCCCTCTAGTAGAAACCCATAAGTATCTCCATATTTCCCTTACTTAAGCCTCTACTCTAAGCCACTGTGGAGAGACATCCAGAAACACACCATCTCTTCTTCTTACATAGCAGGAGAGTGCACTTGCACCTGACCCCTCTAGGCCAGACAAATGTCAGCTTCTCCCCTGACAGGATTACAATTTAAAACAGATGTGCTGACCCTCAGGTCTGTCCTTTAACAGATAGCTCCCCTACTCACAGTGTTGTCCCCTGGACATTTACTGTTTATCTGTGAATATCCCCTAGTTTTCACCATCATGTGTGATCTCAGAGTTGGCATTGAAGGATGCCAGGAACTTGTGAGAGTTTCAAGACTCCCAGACTGCCTGCCCATATTAAAGATTTAAAAATGTGTTTCTGATGCTTCTCATCTCCCTCTCAGACAACAGTACCATCTGACTATCACCTTTGTTTTTGAGGTACTATTAAGCTCACAGATTTTCTTTTCATTGCCCTAAATTTTATGCAATGCAATACATTCTCAAAGAGAAACAATACAGTTAATCTTTAAATGGCAACTATTTCAGTGGAAGAAGTGTATTAGGTTGTAGCCCTTATTGGGGAGAAAGACTAACAATCATAAGACTTGCCCATGCAAGTCCTGCCAAAACATACTATTGACATTACTAATAATGCTGATCAAAAGGCTCCAGTTTCCCCAAGAATGGTAAATATCTGTGTACAAGGTTCATTATTTGTTCAGCATTAAGAATAAATAATCAGCCTCATTAAAACAATCTTATGTAATCATCCCACCCACAAGGTTCATAGAAATCTGAACTTGTCTGGGATTACAGAAAAGATCCTCATTTACTATCAATAGAGCATCTGTTGGCTTATGGTAGCTCAGTATCTGGCTCCAGGTATTAAAAATGACTAGCGTAGTAAGATCCTCACTCAAGCCCCTTGCCCTGGGATACCTCCTAGTCCACAAATCAGCCAGAGACCCCCTCTAGTACACTCACCCATGTCTTTTTATTGCCAGTTTCCCACCATCTTCTATTTACAGAGATGTAGATTGCAACAAACTCAGCCAACCTCTTCTACTACCTTGGGCACACCTTGGCTCCTCCCTCCTGGCTCCTTTCCACTGCCCTATATAGATAGCCCTCTGGCTAATGAGGCCCACAGCTGCTTCTAATAGCCCTTCAGGCCTGGGCTTGCTCAGCTGTTTGGCATCAGCCTTTTCAACCAGGCTATAGTGGCAAAGCTCTAGCTTAGCCAGCAGTCGGTCACACTAGACATTTACAGTTGATCATAGGTTTGTTTTTTCATAAGTTCAGGTGCTCTGCTTCCATTCTTGGAGCTGAAGAAGAGCTTTGTGTTGTTCAAAAGCTTGTACTGGGCCCTCCAAAAAATTAGTCCCATAAAAGATAGTCCCTTACCTACCCTCTCTATAGAAATCCATACATATTTATGTGGGGTCACCCTCTCCATTAATGTACGTGTGTGAGGTTCATAGCCCAGGGATGAATTTTTGGCCCAATTAGCTTCAACAGGTCCAGGACTCCAGCCTAAGGCTCTGCCAATATCTGCACAGGTGACCTGGACTCAGATCTGTCAGTCCCCAGATTCTGAAGTGAAGGATGGTGACCCTCAAAATGTGGGACACAGGAAGGCCAGGCCTTGAAATTTACCTGCCACAAACATCTAGACCAGAATACAATCATGCCGATGTTTATAGTCGATCACACAAATAGGGTCTGAGCATGGGCCAAGCAAATGCATTTCCAAACTGCATGTAACCATTACAGAAAATAAAGGAAAATCAATTCTTATTGAAGTTTTTGTCTAGGTGTACTTATTACCTCTTTTAAGAACTGGGCATGACCTACTGCCTGAGAGCAGTGTGATCTATGGAGAATGAGGAGGGTGCTTGGCTTGCAAGGGGTGGGAGCCACAGGTCTAGGGGACACAAGGAATAAGGCCTGAAGAAAAGCACCAGAGAAGACAAGGAGGCACAGGAAGAAAAGAGCAGATTTGTGAGCTGGATCAGGGCTCCAGCCTAGAGTGGGAGAGTCATAAGCCTGAAATGCCTGGAGAAGGTGAGTTGTAGCTAAGGAAGGGATTTGAAGTGGGGAATGACGTGTTTGGAGCAACCAGCCAGAAACAAGAAGCTTTTACAACAGGATTTTGTATGGTCTGATGGGAATCAGATGACAAATGAGAAAGCGATTTAGAAGAACCTTATAGGCACTCGGGAGAAACTCTCAGAGCCTGAACACAGGGGTGCTTTTTGGTTCTGTTATCATTGCTACCCAAAAACTCTCCTCCTTTAGTACAGCAGCAGAGTAGTGAAAGCATTTAGGCAGCACAGTAGAAGTGGATCTTTAGAAAGGATTTTGAATACAACAGATAGCCTCAGGAACTGGGTTTGGGAGAAGCATGAAAGTAGGCATGGAGACAGAAGCAAGAATGAGGACAGGAAAGATGCTGGCATCAAAGAGGCATGGTGGGGACACAAGAAGATAAGCTTGAGCTATGGTAGGGAGTCTGGGAGTAGACGTTAGACACTTGCCTGCAATCCTCTGACCTTTGCATTTTTCCAGGACCAAGCCTAATTTTATAAATAAATGGGACAGTTACTGTCTTTCTTACTGCAGATAAAAACTCACCTTCAATCTAGAGAAGGTGGCTGCCTTTTACCATACACAAATAGCTCTACAGATTTAAGCCTTTAAAATAAACAAAAACAAGTCAAACCATTTCCATTAACGGATGTCTATTTTGTTCCTCTAACCATACTGTGACATTAAAAACTGTCCCAGTGCAGTCTTCACCTCCCCAAACTACTCAGGGGGTGTATGCTTCGTTTTCTTTGAACTGTATGATGGATGGAAGAAAAAAAATCCTGTGCTAAGGCAATGTTTCTAGAGGCTTTACAACATGATCCAAAGTCACTCATCTTGATTACCAGCAGACTGTCCAAAGCCTCTCCATTATTTTTTCTGCTCATTTAATACACATTGAAGAGTCTAACACTAATTTCTGTTTCGGAATATTTCCCTTGCTTGAATAGCAAATCCCACTTTTCTCTAGGAGTTAGAGCAGAGTTGAGAAAATCAGGTACCGGGTCTGGATCCAGCCCAACAAGCATTTCTCTGAGGCCCAGCTGATTAGCAGAGCATGCACACTTACAGCAGGAACCATATATTCAGCTGTCCTTCAGCCCCACCTTGCTCTGTCTTACCTCCTGGGAGTGACTAGGCTGCATGTCTACACTATGGGACAAATTCAAAATAAGAGACACAACTTCAGCTATGCTAATTACATAGCTGAAGTCAAAGTACTTCAACTTGAATTTTGGTGCTGTCTACACTGCAGGAAGAACACACTTCCTTCAACTTCCCTTACTAACTGTGAAAGTAGGGTTACTGGCATTGACTGGAGTACCTCTCTCACTTCGAATTAGCTGTCTTCACTAAACTGCTAGTTCAAACCCTGGAATATCAACAGAGGCAGCTTCGGACTTCCTCTGTAGTGTAAATGTACCCAGGATTCTTATGTGAGCTGTGCAGAGTGTATGGGTGTGTGTCTGGGGTGTGTGTTTGTGTGAGTGCTGAAGTCAGGGCGTTTCCCTGCTCCTGCACATATCTCTGCAGAGCAGAGTCAGGGAGGAGACACACAGCAGAGCTGCTCCAATCTGAAATATGGATGGTAAGTGACTCAGAGGAGTGCCTGTTTTAAGATTTTTCTCTTTCACATTCCCCCCTCCCCCCCACACTATCTCTGCAGAGCAGGGGAGGTAGGAGATAACACAGCAGGACAGCTTTCCTTGTCTTAAAGAGCCAGTGAATGGCTTCTCAGAAACTTATCCTGTAGCAGCCAGCTCACACTCTCTGGCTACATCTACACTGGCGTGATCTTGTGCAAAAACTCTTTAGCGCAAGAGTTCTTCTGCAAAAACCTCTTCCAGAAGAGAGCATCTACACTGGCATGTGCTTTGTGCAAGAGATATGCTTTTGCACAAGAGCATCCATGCCTGTGTACATGCTTTCTTGCGCAAGAAAGCTCTAATGGCCATTTTAACCATAGGGCTTTCTTGCGCAAGAAATTCATATTGCCTGTCTACACTGGCCTCTTGCGCAAGAACAGTTGTGCAAAAGAGCTTATTCCTGAGCAGGAGCGTCAGAATTCTGACACAAGAAGCCCTGATTTTATATACATTAGAACATCAGTTTACTTGCGCAAGAACACGTGGCCAGTATAGACAGGCAGCTAGTTTTTGTGCAAGAGTGGCCACTTCTGCGTGAGATCATGCCAGTGTAGACACAGCCTTTCTGTATCACTGGCACGTACCCAGTCTGTGCCACACACACACAATCTGTGTGTCAAAGTCTGTCACAGAGTGTCTGTCTCTCTCTCTCTCTCTCTGTATCCCTCAGCCCCATAGTTACTGTGGGACCTAGAGCTGGCCTGTGACCATATATCAAGATTCACAAAGTGAGCCCTCTTGTTAAAATTATCGCCCAAGCCTGGGTTTGAGGATAATGATTCTTTTTTTTTTTTCCTCCAAAGCATCTTTGCAAGACACTTAATACAAAACAATAGACTAAAGCACTGAGCTATTATTTTATACTAACTCAAGTCTTTAAACATGATTTTAAAGGATAATTCATTGGTACTAGATGAAATTATGTATGAGTAATCCAGTCACCTTTATTAAATTGACAGTGGTCATTTTTTGCTGCGTATTTCTTTTTTGAAATAGTAGGATTCCATATTTGTTTCAATACAACTTGGGACCTGCAAGTCACTGTTTTAATCTCTCCAGCTCAAGTTGCAGTTTGTCTCTGTCATCCTTGTGCTCTGTCGTACTTCATATTTTGCTGTTGTGATCAAAGATTTAAGACAGTTGAATATACACCTTTTTTCTGGAGTGTTCATGAAAATAGGAGATTCAGCATTAAACAGCATCTCCCAAATTTATTGTTTTCTTTCTCCACATTGTCATATCTGAGCAACTCAGTCAATGGATTTTATCCTTATGACACCCTGTGGGAAGTAGGAGTTTTCTTTACAGATTTCACAGGTTTATGCTTCGCATTTAAACACTTTCCAGAGAGACAGGGTAGAGCATATTGAGAAGCTTAAAAAAGTGATGTTATATTTATATTTAGAAACATTTATGTTTGGTCAGTTATATCTACAAACATGGAACAGAACATTTAAAATGTAATCAGACAAATATTTATATACAAATTATATTTTACCATTTTGAGAATAAATGCAGAAAGTAAATTAAAAACTTAGTCACAAAGCCTATGTCTACACTACAGGGTTTTTACACGAAACCAGCCATTTTTGCGCAGAAAACAGCAGAGCGTCCACACCTCAAGCGCGTTTTTGCGCAAGAAAATCTACAGTCAAACGACAGAACAGAGGGCTTTTTGTGGTGTAGGTATATCTCCTTCTACGAGGCATAACTCCTTTTTGCACAAGAGTTCTTGCACAAAAAGGTTTGTGTGGATGCTGAACAGGGGTTTCTTACACAAAACGAGACTATCACAAAAAGCACAGGTGCTCTGATGGTCATTCTGTTAATGGCAATCAGAACTTTCTCGTGCAAGAGCGTCCATGCAGCGTGGATGCTCTTGTGCAAAAGCACATTGCTTTTGCGATGTGCTTTTGAGGTGTGGATGCGCTTCTGCGCAAGAAGTTTTTGCAGAAGATCTCTTCCGCAAAAAGCTTCTTGTGCAAAAACCCTGCAGTGTAGACAAAGCCTTAGGGTATGTCTACACAACAGGGCTAAACTTGAAATAAGCTATGCAACCTGAGCTACTCTAATTGCGCAGTTCAAGTCAAAATAGCTTAGTTTGAATTTGGGCACATCTACAAAACACTTATTTCAAAATAGAGAACGCTTCCTCCGACTTTCCTTACTCCTCATACAGTAAGGTTTACAGAAGTCAGAGTAAGAAGTCCATTATTTAGAATTTATTTTGAAATAATGGGCTTGCTGTGTAGATGTGCAGTATGTTATTTCAGAATAAGACAATTTTTCAAAATAATGCTGCTGTTTAGATGTACCCTTATAGACTCAAGCTATAAAACTGGCTACAAGTTTGCTTATTAGAAGAAGAGTTACTAAATTGCATGTAAATAATAAAGTATTCTTCTCCTCTCGTGGAAGAGCTACATTATAAACATGTCCATCAAATTAAAAAGTCATTTATTCCTACTTGCTACTGAGCAATTTGCTAATCAACTGAAAGCAACAGATAAAACCAAAATTCATAGAATTTATTTGCAACAACTCATTCTTGTGTGAAACCAAACTGTCTTGTACAGCTGTCCTGTGGCCTGACTGTGTAATAGCAGCACATACATGAGTTTAAAAATAAATTACATCTAAATCCTTTATGAAAGAGTGACAATAAGAAAGGTATTTGCTAGGTATCTGGGATTTTAGTGTCATAGCTAATCACACAACCTAAAGTCTGAATTATCCCCGCTAGCATAGATCCTTGCAGTGGAGAGCAAACTGAGCACAGATTGCATTCCAAATTCAATGCAGTGTTTCATTGAAATGAATAGTAATGAAGCTCATTCCAGTTTGTGGCGCTTATTAAATTCCACTTGCCCAGTCCCATACATTTATAGTGATTAGAAAAACAAATTTTACACCATCTGAATGAACAGTTTTTAGATTCCAGTTAAAAGGAACTGAGCTAAGGGGAAAATAAATTTGTCAATTCACAGGGCAAATAACCAAACATTGCAGAATGACTGATGTTATTCTTTTGATTGAGGCAGTTCTGAAGGCTTACATTGTTGCTCAGCATCTTTTAGTTACTTAGCCCAGAAACAGAGACTGATATTCTAAAGTCGTATTACATACAACCAAATCTGACAGGAAGCTTTTTCATCCTAACAGTTCACTCCACACTTAGTAGTCAAGTGGCTTTCTTCAAATCACACAGAATATGTTAGCAGCTGCAAACACTACAGGAAGATTGGAGTTCTTGTATGCTCCTCACTGACAGCCAGTTTTTCCATGTCTGTCATTCCCAACTGGGAGTCCTATGTGCTTATTGCACATGCTGGTGTATTTAGTCCTTTTACCCTCCTGAAGCTGAGCCAGTTCTCAATATGAAGGGTGACTAATGTCAGCAAATTAAAGGGAGGGGAATATTTTCCAGAAGGTGGCAATAACATTGGTAGGTGCGTTAAAGTGCTCAATCATCAGAATGAACTAAGTTTTAGTAGAGGATCTAAGGGAAGCAACACATAGCTCTGTCAGTGAATCTGAACTCAGTTAAGCAACAGGGATGACCAAAGTCATTCTCGTGTCAGACCTTTCGGCTGGCTAGACCAGAACAAAAATCAACTGCATATTCAATGGAGGCCTTCTTGCAGCTGTCAGCTAAAATGATACACAGTAGGGAAGGCACCTGCAGCACCTTGTAACAGCAAAGACTTTATCATAGCACTCATTCAGGGCATGTCTACACTGCAGAGAAGATCGACTTTCTAGGAGGTCGATCTTGTAGTGTGTAATTTAGTGGTAGTGTGTAATTTAGTGGGTCTCATGTAGACCCCCAAAATGAATGCTGAGAGCAGCCCCTGCTGGCATCCTGTACTCCTCATTCTGTGAGCTCCCATAAGTCTCCCACAGCATAGACACTGCGGCTGCTCAGCTTAAGGTACACAAAATGCGTAGCTGGATTTGGCTTATCTGGATGGTATACCTTAAACCCACCTGCCTGGCCTATGTGGGTATGTCTACACCGCATTCCTCTTTCGAGCAAAATTGCAAATGAAGTGCAGATCTGAATTTCCTGCACTTCATTTGCATAATGGCATCTGGGCGCTTTCAAAATACCCTATTTTGAAAGAAAAATGCAGTCTAGATGGGGTTATTTTGAGAGAAAAAACCCTTTTTTCAAAATAACCCTTACTCTTTTTTTTTAAAAAGATGTTTATGGGTTATTTAAAAAAAAAAAGACCCACCGCAGTCTAGATGGGGTTATTTTGAAAAGGTTTTTTTCTAATACTTCTTAAAAAAATATGAGGTTTAAGGGTTGTTTTGAAAAAAATGTTTTTTCCCCCTCCAAATAGCCCCATCTAGACTGTGTTTTTTCTTTCGAAATAGGGTATTTTTGAAAAGCGCCCGGATGCCATTATGCAAATGAAGTGCGGGAAATTCAAATATGCACTTCATTTGCAATTTCGCTCCGCTACATTTGCATTCCTCTCAAAAGAGGAATGCAATGTAGACATACCCTGCTAGACCAGGCCTTAGTGTTTGTGGTTTGTACCATCCTCTTTTGGGCTATTATTCACATTGCCATAGTAAAATGGATACACCAGGTGCCCCAACAGCAATTCTGGGCCTCAGGGCAGAACAGTCAATGGGTCTCCTGTTGCCCCCCTCTGCTTAGAAAACCCCCAAGCATCACCCCACCAGAAGAGTCCTGGGTCAGCCCAGCCCTGTCCCACACCTGCGTGGATAAGTCCCAGGGTAGTGGCATGGTACCTTCCCTGGGCCCAATTTGCCTCCTGGGGAAAAGTAGCAGCAGCATCTATTCACTCTGTCCCAGCATTTCAAAAATCACGTTTGAATCCCCCAGAACATGTAGAACTACTACAGCAGTGGCCAGGTCCCCCAGGCCATTTTAGATTTCCTGGGCCCCTGAGCAATTGCTTCCTCCCCCACCCCCATTGGCTAGCTGGGGAAACAGAGTCTTGGTACAAGTCCTCAAGGGGCTAGGAGTTGTACAAGTATATAACAGACAGTCCCAGACTCAGAGAGCTTAAGCAATAGTAATCATCATACTACATTCCTCTCATTTTTCTTACCTGTGTGTAGTGGGAAGAGAGCCATTAGTCATAAGCCCCTTGCATTAAAGGCCTGGTTGGAAGCAGGCCTTGCTCGCAAAGTCAGGAAAGAACAGGGTGTATATTTCTGCAGTATCCATTCTAAGTAGTGCTAACACATTCTGCAAGGATAACAGGAAAACACAGACTCCCCCTAAAATAAGACCATGACGACAATATGCAATAAAAATGTTTTAACCAAGCCACCATGTAACAAGGTAATAACTAACCAAGTCAGGGGGCAGTACTAAATTTTTATACCCTGATACTAACAAGTTCTCTCAGAGGGAGTCTCTTTGTATGGATCAGGTAGGAACAGAAAAGTCCTGCCGTTCCCTGAGCTGGTCCATTTTTATGGACATACATGTATTAGTATTCTGGGAAAGACAGTAGGATACTAGTACCATGATTCACTGACAATAGATGTGGCTGGGTGTCTTCGTTCTTTAAGGATAGGTCTACACAGCAACATTATTTCAAAATAAAGTCCACGCCTACGCAGCTGGCAGATATTTCAACGTAATGTCAAAATTCTGTCACGCTAGAGGACTTCTTACTCTGACTCACAGCCCTCATTTTAGGAGTAAGAGAAGTTGGAGAGAGTGCTCTGTTTTGAAATTAGTGCTGTATAGAAAGCACCAAAACTTGAAATAGGCGATTTTGAAATAAGCTACACAATTGACGTAGCTCAATTTTGAGTTTGGGCATGTCTGCACAGCAGGGCTTAATGGAGCTTCAGGTCATTAGGTGGTTTGCTCAAAGTCTATGACACACACACACACACACTTTCATTTATGCGTTTGCACTGAATTGGTTGTCATGCAATGGTAGGTATAGCTTTCTTGCTAAGGGCATACATTGTATAAGAAGTGATCTTTGTTCTGGATGAGGCACCATAAAAATACAGGCCAATGCATTTATTAGCTATTGCCTGGTGTAAGGCTTCATGTTTGCATGTGTTTTGACATAAAAAGTGAGATTCAAAAGACTAGGACGCTTTGAGATGTTCATATAATTCTTATGATCTAGATACTGATGCCTGAAGTGAAAAAATATTGCAGCCTTTAGACTGTAGTGCTGTTCCAGGATACCGGCAGTATCCCAAAATAGCATATCTTTAAATGCTCCCACTATTTACCAAAATAGCAGGCATGCTATTCTGGCGTCCTTGCAACCCTCGTTCCACAAAGGTTAAGGGATTTGTTGGAATAGTGCCTTATTTTGAAGTTTGGCATGGTTTACACAGTGCCAAATTTCAAAATAGATTCGGAATAAGCTTATTTTGAAATTTGGCACTGTGTAAACAGCGCCAAGTTTCAAAATAAGCTTATTCCGAATCTAAGTAGAAAGAGCTACGCAATTTGCATAGCGCAAATTGCGTAACTTATTCCAACAATAGAGTGTGGTGTAGGTGCACCCTTAATGTCACAGAAGCTTTGAGCAAAGTGACTTTACAGAGCAGTACGAAGGCCTCAGAGGTTAAGAAAGCTCTAGGGTTCAGGGAGACTTGTACAAATCTGAAGCTAGAACTTCTGCAGAAAAGAAGTTATAGTTTTATCTACTGGTATCAGAGCAAAATCGAAACTAGAACATGGTATGTTAGCATTTTGAAATCCTGAGTGATCAAATTAATTATTTAATGCAGTAAGTATGTCTATACAGCAGGGATAAAGCTGAAATAAGCTACACAACTTAAGCTACGCAATTGACATAGCTCAAGTTGAAATAGCTTATTTCAGCCAAAAACTGAAATAAGCTATTTATCTAGCAGGAAGTCTGAGAGAGCACTCGTCCTCCTACTTCCCTTACTCATAAAATGAGGGTTACAGGAGTCGGAGTAAGAAGTCCTCCAGCTCGACAATATGCCAAAATAACTGCTTGCATTGTAGATGTGGACTGTTCTTTTGGAATAATGTCAGTTATCCTATACATAGTAGCCCAATGTCTGTTAGTCTGTAATGCTGAAATGCTGTCTGTTCCCTCGGGGCGGCCTGTGCTGCATGGGGAGTGTGGGGTCCAAACGGCCGTTTGATCTCCCATGGCAGCCTGGCTGAGCGGCGCAGAACTCAGCTGAGCACCACAGCCGGAGAGGAAGGAGGGTGGGGTGGTGATATGCGGCGTGACAGCAGCTCTAGGCCCCGCCCCCTGGCTGTTACCGTTACCTCCCCGCCCCCCTTTGACTCCCGCCGTGGTGCTCAGCTAACTTTTGAGCTGCTCAGCCAGGCTGCCGCATGGAAGCAAGTGGCATAAGCAACCATTTGGGCTCTGCGCTCCTCATGCAGCACGGGGCGTGCGGAGCCCAGAAAGCCATTTGGGTGCTGCAGTTCCCCGGGTGAGAGGCAGAAGGGGGAGGAGAAGAGAGAGAGAGAGAGAGAGAGAGAGACTGGAGGCTCAGGAGAGTAGACCAACATGGAGGAGAGACCTGAAAATCCCATCTTATGACAGGCTAATTGATTAGCTCTGAAATAAAACTGCTGTGTAGATGCACCCTAGTAGTTTATCCACCACTTAGGGGCAGTGGGCCTGAAGAGTTCCCTGTAAGATTGTCTTTTTTACCAATAGAAAAAAAAGGCACTCATTGAGCTTGTGACACATGCTACATACAAATGTATACGGTTGGTATTGAATGTTAAATTATAATTGTAAATTCTAATCCATGGCCTGTGATCTTCATTGATTAGGAAAGATATGCAGAAGATATTAGCATTATGACTCTTTTTACATAATCAGAAATTAACACCCAGAATAAACTGAGAAAGTTTAATTTACTATTTTATCTGGCAAGATTAAATAAAACAAACCAGGTTTTAAATCGGTTCAATTTGCAATAGCTCAGAGAGAAAGAATGAGATGTTCTTGTGAAGATGGGGCAATAAAAGAACAGCAGGTATAATGGTGTTGAGAATGAAACTTCTGGTTTGCCAACTTTAAAAAAAAAAACAATTTTAAAGAATTTAGGAGTAAAACATAATTTTATTCCAGTAATTCAAAAACTAGACTGAATTCTGCTCTTATAGTCTTATAATACAAAATAGTTTGGCCCACCACAGCAAAGTTTCAGAATGGAAATTAAGAACATGATTCTACCAACCTTTCTTTATGTGAATGATCTCTTTTCTTATGAGGATTACTCACATATCAACGATCTGTAGGACCAGATTCTAACAGAAAAACGGCAGAATATTAAGACCTCTATTTCTGTATAATTTCACACCCCGATTTGATCTGTTCTCTCAGTTTAAATTAGGCATGGCTATTCAACAGCCAAGTTGTCCATCATGGTTTATGTCCTCTCTCTTCCCCCAGATACCTCCTCCTATTTGGGGGGCCATTTCCAACAGTGACACTTATAGCTTGGCTACCTAGAGCACTAAATGCCCTTATGGCATCTAGGAATAGGCAGAGTGAAGTTGTGCTTTAGCCAATACTCCAACCCTGCTTTGCCAGGGCACACCCTGAGATGGGTGTGGATGGGCAGAAGCATTACCTAGAGTCATTGGGCTACTTTTACACCACATTGGACTGTCAAGTGCCTAGATCCCCCAACTTTACTTCTTTGTACTCCAGGAGACTGTGGCACAATGGAAAAAAAAATGAAGCCAGAAGTAACTTAAGATGCAGATACAAAACCATTGTCAGCAAGGTCAGTCAGGCCCCAAGCAGGACAAACTGCTCGCATGAAAGTGAAACTTCATGGGACAGTAAAGTCCTCTGATTTGAAGGCACCAGTAGTCTGCATTCATTGGGTCTGACATTTACACATATTACCACTATAGAAATTCTTTTGAAATAAGGTAGAACAAATTGTTCTTATGTTCTCTCTGATCTGAGCATGTAAAGAGGAAGATCACTTGACATCTACACCATTTCTTTACAAGCTGCTGTAGCTGAGACATTTTTAGATGAAATCTGAACTTGAGTATCTTCAGCTTCAGACTCGTGTCCATTTCAAAGAAGATATACTGCAAGGAATAAACATTCTTATTTTAAGCAAAATTAGAAACCAATTACTCTCTGGGTAGGGGATAGATCACAACAAAGTACTCTCTATGCACTGCAACAATGATATTTACTATATTTAAAAAACTCAATGTTTTAGTGACTCATTGCATGTGATTTGTAGTTTTCTTTTTATATTTACCTCTTATGAAATCTGACTATAACATGGCATACTTTGGAGAGTGAACAAATAGAAAGTAAATGCTGTCTAGATTCTAATTTCTTTATTGAAAGCATATTCCCTATATGAGTCAAGTTATTTTTACCAATGATTGCATGCAGTGGGTGCTTTTACCTTTCTTTTTCGAAGTGTCATTAAGAAAGTTCACATACTTTGGGCAGCAATAATTCAGGATACTATAAAGGATATCAAAAAAAGGGTGCAGTAAAACTAAATTTATTTTTCATTCACATATTGCTAACATTCAATAACCATGGTCTACTTGTATCCAAAGCTATTCAAACAGAGCTTAACAATTCCTAGTATAACTTGGAGACAACACATTTTAAGATGATTTATGTCCTACCCAGGTCAGAAGTAACTGAGTCAGAGATGAGTCAGACAAAGTAGCTACAGGCAATCCCAGTCATATGTATACTGTAGGTACTCCACAAATGATGCATTTTCACTGTTTCTATGACTATTGCCATCAGCACAACTTCAGAACTGTTGATGCCACCACATCAGTCCTGGAGGTCAAGGTTTATATTTAGTGTCCAAGAATGTCCAGGAATACCAATTATAACATATCATCTAAGTGAGTGGTCTTCTTAACAAAACCCTCAGTGTGTGTATTGTAAGAGTACCCACAGACCTCCATGTGTGGATATAGCCTTTCCCTACCCTATTATCAGATACAGACTTTTATGGATTCATTCATAGTAGCAGATGTTTTGTCTAGTGTGACGTTAGGATTGATTACACTTCAATTTCATGTGGAACAGGTATATGGTACACAAACACTGAGACTGTTGTGACTATAATAAAGGGGTGAAGAGCTAGGAACCTGATTTGTGCCTCCAGCTTTCAAATGCATAGGCCTATTCACCTCATTTTCTAGTCATATTAAAGAAATTGTTCACACACTCAGCATGCACTTACACTTTGTCTGCAAGTAAGACATCTTCTATAGTTTGAAGAATGTTTAGCCAGAAATCCCAAGCATAACATACCTAGCATGGAAATATTGTTGCAAACGATATTCCAGTTTTGTCAGTAATTTGGGTATAATAATATAGAAAACTAGGCTTATACACCATGTGTACCATCTGGATATTCTTTGCGTCTGTTAAAAGAATCTGATGGCTGTAGGGAATTGATAATAGGATCAGAAGGGTCTGGAAGTTAAGAATCCTTTCGGTTTCTTGGGTAGGAGCATTAAAATGTTATATCAGGCACAGCAAGAACCAAATTGAGAAAATTATTTTCCCGTGAGACTTCCAGACCCAAGTCCAAATGCTATAAAAATGCAAATGGGTCCCACTTTTGAGGCCATCCCATTAATAATATGCCTCTGCCCAGAAATTCACACACGATAAAGGGGATCACAAAGATGAGCATGAGGTTAAAGCCTGTACTCTTGGGGCTACAAGTCTAGAATTTCCAGAATTTTTTCATCTTCTCTAAACTCCAATTAAATAGTGGGATTAGTCAATTGCTCTTATCACTCCATTCTGCCATCAACTTAGATATGCCTGGTGCATAGGAAGGCTGCAATAACCTACTGGCAATCAAATTCTTGTGGACAATTAAGATGCCACATTATAGTGAAAAGGTGGGACATTATACACCAACAAGGAAAAGCCTGCTGATTTCCACAATGTACATGTTATTCCTGGTCACAACATAATTGTGGGGGTTAATCTAATTCCCTGAAGCCATTGATTTGCTACTAATTGCTAGTTTTCTATGAATACATGTATTTTAAAACTCATTAACTGGAAGTATAGTATGCCAAAAAAAGGGCATATGAAATGTCATTATAAAAAGGATTCATCAAGATCTTACAGTTGAACCAAAAGTCTGCATGTTTCTGAATGTCTTGGGTTCATATTAGTCATAGGCTAATTATAAGATGTAGCCTAGTGTATTTCATCTCCCAGTTATTACTAACACCAATGTGCTAGAGCAATTCTTTCCCATTAGGAGAACAGAGATCTCCTTCCTTCCCCCTAGCACGGGAATTTTCCTTTGTTTCCTCCAAAAAAAGGGTTATTTTCCTTAAAATAAAAAATCAGTTCCATTTAAGGAGGGGTGGAGAGTGGTTCTATCTGCCTGGCAGTGAACCACCAGACTCTAAATTGAGCCCAATAGGGAGAGATTCTCCTCCTCCATCCCCTTCTGCATATTTGTCAATTTACACCAATTCTAGCTTGGATCTGAGAGAGCAGACTTTAGATTCTCAAACTACTGGGTGTTCATGGATGTTTGGTTTTACTGCAGGTCGTACATAGAAGCTTGGTTTTATCCAGACTGAACGATTTGCCAGTAAGCAGCGTCTCACACTCCAGACAGGTAAAGTGTTTCTTGTGCCAGGTCAGCCCTTCAACTTGCTGGTAGTCCTCTGAGAATATTATCTGTGGATGGAAAACAGATAATCCTGTTAATTCCTCTGTATGAGGGAAAACTATGGCAATAGTCACCCTTCCAATTGCCAAATTGGAGCACAAAAAACCAAATGAACATGCTTACTGGTCGACATTAGATACAAAGGATGTTTTAGGAGATTGCATAAACAGTGAGTATGAGATTATTCTTGTTTGTTAAACCAAGTCCATAGACCACAATTATTTACAGCTTCATAAAAGAAGAACTAAAAATCCCATCGATTTTAGAGGCAAATAAAGGGGAAATTTAGCTTTGTTACGCTAATATAAATCCAGTATATCCACACCAAGCAAAATGAAGTACCTCTAGATTCATGATAGTGGAGTTAGAAAATGACTGTCCCCCAAAGAGTATGGATGAACACAAAATGAGTTACTCATTTGTGACAAACATAACAGCCATCATACTTGATGTCAGACTAAAGGTCCATCTAGCCCAGTATTCTGTTTCTTGACAATGGCCAGTGCCAGATGCCTCAGAGAATGAACAGGACAAGTTATCAAGTGATCCATCCTCTCACCTATTCATAACATCTGTTTTTCAGAAGCTGGGGTCACCACCTCTACCCATCCTGGCTAATTGCCATTGATGATCCTATCTAGCACTTTAACCCTATTTTAGTCTTGGCCTTCACAAATCATCTGGCAAGTAGTTCCACAGGTTGACTGTCTGTGAGAAACAGTACTTCCTTTTGTTTGCTTTAAACCTGCTATCAATTTTATTTGGTGACCTGTAGAGTTCTTGTGTTATGGAAAGGAGAAAAATTCCTATATTCACTTTCTCCACCTTGCCTAGATTTTAGACGTCTTTCATATCCCCCCCTTAGTGGTCTCTTTTTCTAATAGGGAGCAATGTCAGTGCTTTATCATGCTTCAGTGCATGACTATTTCCCTACAATACTGTAATTCTATAATGCAAATACTGTTAGCTTCAACATCTTAAGTTGTTTTTAAACAAACACGCACAATTTGGATCAGAAAAATCTCTCAAAGTTTTGCACCATTTGTATATGTTGATAAGAAAGTCCTATGAAGGTAAAATATGAAATTGTTCTCAACTACATTTCAATGAGACCATTATCCAGGACATTTTAACAAAGACCACGTTCAATAGCCACAATAGCCAGTAGATATTCTATGACCAAGCTTCTTAATGGTTAAATTGCCCTAAATTAGGATCTTAGACTTGAACCACTTCAAATTTGAGACTCAATCTCTGGATCAGAGTCTGGGTCTATCCAGTGACTTTGGTTCTAGTCCAGATCCCAAAACCAAAGGAGAAATATAGCCTCTTTTCTGGTTTTAAAATGAGCAAAGTCTCACAAGATTGGTTGCCCTTCTGAGGAGATTTTGGCAGGAAATAGTGGAAAGTTGCAAGATTGTGCCTTTGTTGGCAAGAAATACAATACAGCCAGAACAACATTTTCTCCACTGTAAATTCCATACCTGAAACCCAGCCCTATGCCACGAACCTCATCTTAAATCTAATCCTGATTCAGTTGCTGGCCTATGAGAAGCTCTGAAAAATTAAGGTATTTAAACCACAACTGCCAGTTTCAACAAAAGCAACAGCATATGAATCTCATTAAGATTCCAGTTCATAATCCTTACTATCATCTGCATGGAGACTTCATTCTTCTAGTAGCCCTGTACTGCACATCCCCAACTCACGAGCCACGTTTATTGTCCTTGACGTTTCTAGAGCTAGTAGGAAGCATCAGAGAACAAATTCTCTACCTTCCACATGTATTTGAGCCTCAAAAGTCACCTAGGAAGATCAGATCCACACAGCCTCAGAAGTGCATGTATGCATGAACACACACCCCTTCCCCTCCCCCCCTCCACACACAAAAAGCATCCATGTGCCGGGAGGAAGAATCCCACCAATAAGCAGGATGCAGCTAGAAGAGAATTTCCTGAGTATATAGAGATGGAGGAACATAGAAGTGGAACAGGCCCTCCCTATCTCTTTGCATAGGATCCCACACAGCTTGTCTGCATGGGAGACTAGCAGAATCATAGTAGGGAACCGGCCCTACCTCATCACAAGCTGCACAGCGCGGCCTTATGCTCTCGCAATAATGGCGTCCACACCAAACTGCGCCGTTCTTCCAGAAGTAGATCAGGTCAACCAGAGGTTCAGAGCACTTGTAGCACACAAAACAGGCTGGGTGCCACAGGCGATTGTAGCCTGCTCGGTCCACATACACCACAGGGTAGTCCGCAGGCACCACCTCTTTGCAGATCTCGCAGCACTAGAATAGAGAATAGAGGACTGTGTGGGGATAGCAGAGAGGAAGACTGCCAAGCTAGTTCGTATCTTCTACCGGACAAGAATACTTTCTGCAATTCACGTGGCAATCAAACCCACAGAAAAAAGCGTGAGGCACGCTCATGATTAGAAATTGTGCATATTTTAGTGGCTTTTTTAAACAAGGAATTCTTGATTTATGGCATTTTGGATCTTAAATTCTAGTATCAAACAGATAACCGCAATGGTGGACTAATACAGTAATCCACATAGCCTGAAAGAGTTAGTCTTGTCTCCCACACAGAGGGCATCTCAATATTCCAGGGGAAGCAATATTTAGACAGGAATGCTGCTAATTATTCAATAATATACCAAGAGGAATGCTTTCTGGTCTCAGACTTAGTCAGATAAGCAGCTTATGTCCTGAAGCAGGATTAAAATCTATCAGTGACTTAACAGCAGAACATGTAGGAATTTTTATAAAAAAGTGTTCAATATATATATTGCTTGCTCTGCATCATTTGGGCTTAAACTGTCCCCTTATCCTCATAGTAGGTGGAAGAACTGAGCAGAGGTCCATTTTTACTGCAGTACATTTCTACATGGGCCAAATGTCGGAAAAAACCCTTTTCTGGAACATCCCTTCCCTGTAAAATGAGGTTTACAGGGGTGCCAAAAAAGCACATCTGCTCTTCTGAAAAAAAGCTTCAGAAGAGCAGACACGTTCCCTGGATGCGGCAGAATTTCAGGGATCTCTCTGTAGTGTAGACATATCAGAAGTGAAATTAGAAACCAGTCTCAAGGATCTTAAGCATGCAGTAGGGATCTTAATGGTTAACCAATAAGCCTCTCCTTTAATGGAGGAGGCTTACCAGTTACAGTTAAGCAGTGGCATCTAGAGCAGCCCCTGCCCACTGCCAGCCCAGCTGAAGCACCCTCATCCATGGCAGGCCAAGCCCAGGTGAGAGACACACAGACAGAGAGAAAGGGGAGGTGCTCCAGCCTGTTTAAATGTTATGTTTAACCAGTTCACCTATTAACAGGATTTTACATCCCTGTCGGACAGTGTTGAGAAGCTGACCCATGGAAAGCATTACAGACTTGATACCCCACAATCAGAAACAAGGGCCAGTGCTTCAGCTGGGGTAAGTGGGCACAGCTCCTCTGAAGTCAATGGAGTGACATGAATTTTCCACTGACTAAAGATCTGATCCTGTAACTGGCTGATGAGAATGAGTTGATTAATGTAACAGTTACACAGGCTGCAAGGTATCATTGCAATGATCTAATCTGATCGCCACGTAACAGGGCCATAGGACTTGTCTGAATGAATTCCTGCTTGAACTCCAGCAGGTCTTCTAGAAAAAGACATGCAATCTCTATTTAAAGCTTTCCCATGAGGGAGAATCTGCCACGGCCCTTGATCTGCTGCTCAAATAATAGTCACCATCACAGTTAGTGATTTGCACCTTGTTTCTAGTCTCAATTAGTCCTCCTCCAATTTCTAGCCAGGGGGAGGGGTTATATGTCAGCTAGACTGAAGAGCCTTCTTATCAAAGTTTCTGTTCCTCATGTAGGTACCTATAGACTCAAGTCGATTCTTGATCTTCTCCTTTAAAGTTCAATACAGCCTACAATCTTTGCTCTTAAGGGGTTAATGTAACACTTGGCCTTCGTGAAACAGATTATGCTTGTTTCCAATGTACCAATTTGAATGGCTCTATCCAGAGCTCAATTAAAAAAAAAAAAAAAAAAGGATTTTTGGGGCTACAGCCCAGGGCCCTGGACTAAGTAGGGGGGAGCCCCCACAAAATGATCTCTGGGCTGCCAGAAGTCCAGACCTTTTTAAGAGGCTCCCTTCGCCTGGGCAGCAGGCACTAAATCCCTGTGTTCTGGCTCTAACTGGTGTGCGTGTATGTGTGCAGCGACATGGTTCTGCACACTGCCTGGGCTGGAGCAGTGTTGCCTTGTGCACCGGGGAAGGTTCTGTCCTACAGGGCAGCACAGCCCACTCTAAGCCATCTGCTTCCCTCCTCTCTCCCCCCCCCCCCCGAGAGGAGCTGCCCCCTGGGAAGCTCCCCATACACAAGCCCACTGGCCAATCCTGCATCATATCTACCTCCTGGACCTCACCCCCAACCCTGAACCCTACTCTAGCAACCCTACTGCCCAGAACGTCACTCTTCAACCCCAGCCCCCTCCCTCACTCCCAATCACTTGATGCCAGCCTGCAGCCCCCTCCTGCACCTCAAACATTTCCACCCCACCGCAGAACCCCCGCCCCAGCTGGAGCTATCACTCCCTCCTGCACCCATTTTTGTGCCTCAAACCAGAGCACCCTCCTGCTCTGAACCCCTCAGTTTAGAGCTAGTGGGCCCCAAAACAATCTAATAGCCCCAGGCCCGAAAGTTAATCTGGTCCTGCCTATATCAGTGACTTGTCCTCTTCATTATTTCTCCCAATCTATAAAGCTGACCAGTTTTGATTTTACATTTACATGACCTGCTTTAACACTGAACAAAACAAAACAAAAAATTCAGCAGTTCTTAACTAGTGTAATTTTATGCAGACGTTGAAAGTTTAAAAGCATAGTTCTCTGTTCACATAGTGGTTTTAAAACAGGTGACATTCCATGGACTTGTCGTTTTACTCTTCATTTACACCATGCAAGAGAATCAGGGCAGATCTACACTTACCCAGAGATCGATGCTCCAGAGTGATTTTTCCAAGGTTTGATTTAGCGAGTCTAGTAAGGACCCACTAAATTAATCCCTGACAGTGCTCCCATTGACCCAGGTATTAATGAGTTTGCAAGGAATAACAGGAAGTTGACAGGAGAAACTCATGTCAACTTCCCGCAAGGGGGATGCCACAGAAATTTGATTAAGTACGTTGACTCCAGCTATGACAGACAGAACTCCAGCTACAAGACTAAGTCATTTTTTTCTCCTCAGCATAGACCTGGCCTAGGTTCCACATGTCCACACAGGATGGGAAGTGAAAGCAAGCTGCAGGTACTTGGAGATCAGAGAGCTCAAATTACAATTAAGGCTAGGTTTTTTTTTTTTTTAAATAGGTCACAATAGGAAATCCTATAACCATTTTTAAAATATATTTAAAGTCTGTTTTCTACAGCTCCAAAGCATACTTTGTGGCTGACAGGTTGCCTTTGATGTTCCTATTTTACAATTTTGGATGGACAGAGTCTGCCTTATAGCTGCTGAGTCTGCACTTGATCAGCATTTTAGTTTCTCAGCCATCAAATGAAGTGCTTTTTAAGTGGCAGCTGGAATTTCTTCCAGCACAGCCTTTGGCTGCAAGGCAATTTTCTACCAGCAGTCTTTGAAGCACTGGTTAAAGTTTCATCAAAACAAGATGTACTGCTTAAGCAACTTAGGTTTCACACGTGTTGTGATTTAAATTGCTCTGCCTGATTAATTGTTTCACCAAGTAAATTTCCAACTGTTTCTCAGAGTTTAATGCTACAAGAGTTGTGAGTAATCAGACATTAGGAAATCTCGATTCGAGCTACCTCCAATGCCTATTTACGGCAAACAACAATTTTGTTCTCAATATTCCAGGGGAAGCAGTACTTGGACAGGAATAAGAAAAAAATATTAAGTTGTGTAACATTTGACTTTACTTCCAAAGACCTAGAGAAACCAAATGCAGGCACAATCAGAAGATGGGGAGGGGAGCACTGTGCCAAGAATACCTCCACCAAACCAAGCAGAGTATTGGAGCAATAATCATCTCTCTTCTGAAGATTCATCCTTCCCCAACTTCATTCCTGACAGAAGGGAGCCCACCAGATTTCATCAGGGCTCAAGTACAGAAAATACTATTTCCAGATGAGCACATTCCTTGACTGCCTAGACGAGTCTTCTCTTTTATAGCAGAACTCTCTGCTGTATGGTCATTGCCCTTCATATGTTTTTTCCACCATCAAACGTTTCCAGCATGTGGGCTTGCAACAACACGCTGCTGCTGCTTTCCTTAGTTAGAGCTGCAAGAAAGGGCTTGAACCCAAACAGCATTGAAGTTTGATTCCCCTCTATTACAACTGCACCTTCCCTTCGTACCGGAGAGGATCCCGTTGTTCATTTTGACAAGGAGGATCAACCCGTGTTACAAGCCGTCTTAAGGAACACTTTCTTGTTCCAACGTTCAGATTAAGGAGTGAACCATTCCGGGCTTCAGTTTGAGACAGGCTTCTGAAGGGTCACATTTCACAAGGGCATGAACAATGAAGTCCTAAACTATAGAAAAGGTGGTGGAAATGTAACAAAATCCAAGCTCTACAATTTCTTTCCTCCAGGGGGTTGTATAAACCCGTGGTCACCAACCAATAGATCACGATCTACTGGTAGATCTCAGGGGCTCTAAGAGTAGCTCTTGAGCCCTCTGAACTGCACACCTGCGCAGTACATTTACATTAGATTTCCTCATGTAATGTAGGCGGGGCTTCAAGGAAGGGGCGGGGCAGTAGATCTTCACCTGTTCTGAGACTTAAAAAGTGATCTTGGGTATAAAAAGGTTGGAGACCACTGGTATAAACTGTACCCCTCCCCAGCTTCAGCGGACGTGGATTTACTCGGTTTCACATTCTAACAATAGAAAAAAATCTCAAAGCGGAACCACATCCCAACCCCAGGATGTTCTGCTGTTGTGCAATATCTACAAATTACTGTGGAGCTGAATGACGTTAACTGCCCCTTTACAGCTTTAAAGGCGCTTGTATGGGCAACACTCCTGGGAACATGCCCATTGTGTTGCAGAGTTCAAATATTGTGCTCTGCCCCATCTTAGGCAGGGAGAAAGATGTTAGAAACATGAGGCCACATAAATAAGGCCTGACTTGAACACACACACACACACACACACACACACACACACACACACACACACACACACACACACACACACACACACGGTGGTTACATTTCTCAATGCCTTTAATCCTGAAGGGTCCTAACACACCAATAGATAGTGAGACAGTCATCCATCTCCGGAGTAGCAAACATGTTTTGCATCAGCCAGACTGTGTATAAAAAGGAAACTGAAGCATAACTTCTGCACTCGAAAGTGACAGGGAGAATCATCATTTAGTTTGTTTTTGTGTTCGTTATTTTGCACAAGTACAGAGAGTCTAAGTTTGATGTTCTAGCCAAAATACAAACACCAACCACCACCACCACCACCACCGATGGGTTGTTTAAATGTCAGGGCATGGTTTTAGAGACCATTTGGCCATTGGAAACTTCCCTGGGACCATCTGTATCTAGATCCCTCCACACATATGGATGCAGATATAGATACAAAGTTTGTAGCCACAAGAAGCAAGCTGCGGATATCCACATTGCATCTGCAGATGCAGATACCTATGGATATCCACCAATTTGCAGGGTTCTAGATACAAAATTTGTATCCATATCCTCATCCAGAGCTGCAGAAATGAGCTGTAGATATCTGTGGATTTGCAGGGCTCTATCTAGGTCTGTCTGGGGTCACTGGCTCTGTCCCAGCTCAGGGAGGAGCAGGCTATCTAGTGAATTCACCACCGTATTCAGCAGCAACCTACAACTTGCTTACTGCCCCATAGGAGGCGGCCTCTAAGAACTGACCCAACCCAACTCTGCTGGTTTTTTTTTTTTTTTTAATATCCAACTGACTCAAACCGCAATATTAAATGAGTAAACTCTCTCACTGGGTTCAAGCTCATGTTTCTTGCCAACACAAACACGTGTGTGTCTGTTCCATCTTATGGCCGTTATTCAGTCTTCACTAACCATCAAAAAGCATTGTACAGTAATATTCCTGCTTATTATTCCTTGTGGTAAATGGCACTCGCACATTTTAGGAGTGATCATAATAAGGCATTCTTGCCTTACAGCTCCATTTCTCTGGGGAGGAGTGAATATTTCATTTGCTGACTACCACCTGGGGTAACTGAATGCTACCCCCTCCGAACTGAATGGTTTCCAACCTGACCTCTCAAAAGAGCCAGTCATGCTCAAATCTCACTTACAAGGGAAGTTTCCACAGTCAAAGCTGTTTTAATAAAAAAAAAGAAGGTCTGTGCTTCCACTGAATATTTAATAGATGTCTGCTGGCCTCTGAGTATTTGGAACTGTGGCTAATTTTGATTGACTGCTTAGCTCTCTGGTTCGTTTAATTCCAGCATGCTGGCTGCAGTACTGGAACATTTCTGGAGACTGGGTGGGTCAGAAATATTCTGATTTCTGCCTGACAGAAAACTAGTTTGGCTAACAGGAGGGAAGGAGCGCAGTCCCATGATAGTTATGGAACCCCTCCCTCATAGGGAGAAAAAAAGGGCAGCCAGAATGGTTTGAGATCAGCTCCCTTTCTTAGGGAGAAAATTACACTGATCTAATAAGTTTTGCTTTCTACAGTTGGATTCCAATAGAAAACAGCTGCCTGAGTGTGCAACACCAGTGTCAAGGTTAGTATTCGCCACTTGATACATGCAATTAACATGAAAGGAACTTGTCACAGGGAACTCAAATAGCCACAGACACACAAACTGGAACGGCCCCATGTAGAGCGACTGTTGTCACAACACAAAGCTAGGAGCCAGTCTGGCACAAGGTTTTTGTCCTCTACTTCTACGTGATTCTTTGACAGCAAAATGAGTTTGTGTTAGACCAGGGTGCCACTCTGCTGCTGAAATTCATGCAAACCTTCCCACTGGGATAGAACTGAGTCCATACCCTCTTAGTTGGAGCTGTAATAGAAGACAAGCAAAATGCTGTAGAACTCAGTGTTGGGAAAATCCAACAGTATACCCTAGCATTTCACATTTTGCAACCCTGCTAAGTTCCAAGATGGGCCTCCTCCCTCACCCTCGGCACTTGTATCCTTTAGTGGCTGGAAATTGCGACCTCACGATCCTCTATTATGGGAGCCCAGCAGGCCCACTGATGGGGGGAGGGAGTGGCATGGGAGGGTGGAAGGGGGTAACTACCCTCTTTGCCACAAGGGCCAACAATTCAAAAGTGCCCAGGGCTCTGGTGCTACAGTCTGGGGAAGGGGCAGTATGACAGTCCTGGTAGTGCTTAGGGCTGGCTGACTTGGCCCTCCACTGCCTCCCTCCCCACCACATCCCATGCCCAGGGGTCCAAGGAAGCTGTCTTGCTCCCCTGGTGTTCAGACACTGGCAAATATACTTTACTCTCTGGATAATGCCAAGATTAAACACTCTCCATTCTGAGGTCAGCTTCAGATGGCATGAAGATGGCTCACTACATTTGACTGAAGCCTCCTTGCAAAAGCAGTGGTAAGGAGGAGAGAAGAGGTGAGATCCCACAGACCAAACATAAGTCAGTCCATGCCATGAAGATGTTGCCATATTTAGGCTTATTGTTTAGGAGAAGATTGCTGTAAATTTACAGCATTTTAAATATCTGGCCTGCCTCTTCAAGGAATAAAATACCAATATACATCTTAGTCTGGACAAATGGAAAGATCTGAATTACAGCCCAGTGCATAGCTGCCTCCTTTTCTGGAGTTGAAGATTGATCGGGGAATTGTGCACGATTTAATGGGAACCTGGCATAAAGACAAATTTCTGCTGGGGTACTACAAGCAAATGGGGGAACCCCTGGTAAAACCACAAGCTTGCTTTGCAATTCCCAGCCAAGGTTCCATGTAAGCTGCATGGTAGCACGGCCCTACAGCTGCTTAATGAGCTCTGCCCAGCCAGGGTCTTAGTGCTCCAGGCAGGGAGCTGCCTGGCTAGGAGAGGGGTACAGTAAAACTCCAATAGTCTGGCATCCAATAGTCCGGCACTCCTGCTAGTCCGGCATCAAAATGGCAAGAGCCTAGTGAGGGAGCTTCGGCAAAAAATGAGTCACAAGGTAACAGCGGCAGCAGCTGAACTGAGCAAAAAGGCTTAAAAAACTAACATTACAGTATGTACAATAAAAAAGGGTTAAGAACATTTTATATACAGTATATAATGTATACTATATATCTATATAGTATAAATAAAAAACCAGCTTATAGTACCTCCTGATAGTCCGGCATATCTGATAATCTGGCACCACCTAGGTCCCATAGGTTCCGGATTATCGGAAGTCTTCTGTATTTCTTCCTCAGCTACAGCAGCAGCTCCCTGAGGAGCTGGTAGGGAGGGGACATGCAGCTTAGAGGGAACATTGTTCCCAACTCTTAAGGCCCAACTCTTACCTGTGTGACTAGCGTAATGTCACTGGAGTATGAGAAGCTTAGTGGAATCAAAGTGCAGCTTTATGGCTTCGTTGCACAGCCTCCTCCCATGCTACTTTTAGAGGCAAGAAAAATACAGAGCATACCTAGTACTTAGTGTGACTGTCTGTGAAACTAAGGGGACAGGGAGTTGGTGTGGACAGGAAGAGGGAGCACTCTAGGATACGTGCAAACAAGGCACTGACAGAGGCTCAGGAAACAAGTAAACATCACCATGCAACTCTCAGGAAGCAGCGCCTTAAGTACATCACTTAGGATTGGTGTTGCAGGAATCTCAGCCTTGATCTCTATCTGGCCTTATCCTACTTTCCTTGCTGATTTACACGTGTATGACGTGGATGTAAAATGCTACCAGTTTTCACAGCAAGGCTAGAGAATCAAACCCATTGCCTGTGTTTCTTCAACAGGATTACTTCCTGGGCAGTTCTAGGAAAGCCAATATAAACATTTAACACACTAACATATTCAGCTTCCTGATGTCCTATCGCCTCATACCATTTCAGCTCTGTTAATTGCAACAATCAAATCATACTAAAATAGGTGCTCCTGTTAGACTGGGAAATGTGCAGTTACTCTTTGGTATAGCAAAGTGCTGCCTTGCAGTTCAGCTACATTATATGTTAATTACAAGAGCTATGTTTGTGCTGATTTGGAGACAATTTCAGTTTTCAGCAGGAATCTACAGAAAAAAAGTTCTAAGAAGAATATCAGTGTTATGTATTTGCTTGGAATGACAAACTTCCAGTCTAAAGCCCTCTGTGCCAAGAGGATTTTTATAAAGGAATTTAATGGAAGCCTTCCTTTTTTGGATGGTATATTTTTTGGTTTGCGATTCTTCACCCAGGTTGAAGTTTTGCTGCAATATTCAAAAATCCCTGCTGTATTCCCAGACTCTAAAGACTAGTTACATAACCACTGGACATGGATAAAAAGTGAAAGTTAATAAGGAGGTTTACACTTGATATGGAATGAAAAGTGACTGCACTTGACATGTTACCATCTCAGTATAATAATTACAAGACAATAATCGTCTTAAAAGTCACACATTAGTTTTTCAGTTTTAAAATCAATCACTGAAATGATCTTGGCAAGTATTAGCACAAAATAAGTTTCCAGCTCAATGAATACACTTTATGACAGTATTTCCTGGAATGGTCACACTGACCACCTAAGACACCTTTTCAACTTTGTTGCATTAGATTTATATTCTCCAAGGATAAAAGACTAGTAAAGAATCTGGATCCTTTTGGAAAAGCATTTCAGTCCCAGCTGTGCACATATATAACATGATGTATTCCAGATGTACTAAAATCAAACTTCTGAAATATTAACTAAAAATAACTGCTCCTGTAACTTCAGCACAGAGAACCTCCATTACATGTTCAAAGTGTTACATTCAGGTAAAACACTACCTGCTATTACTGAAGTTGTTTTTATTTGTGTTGAAGACCTAATTGAGTTATTCAGTAATTTATAGGCATAGTAAAATAAAGCCACTAACTGTGTGTGCGCCTTGTTTTCTCATGCCCAACTTGAGACAGCTTGTATCTGATTTTTAGAAGTGCTGAGAACCCATAACTCCCACTGAACACAGTGGGAGCTGCTGTTAATGAAAACCAGGCTGCTTTTTCCATGTGCTTAAATTTAGGTAGTCAGCTTCTGACTTTGGATAATAGGATTTTAAGACACAAATCAATAGTGGGTGAACTCTACTTTGAATGAGAGCAGAGTTGGTCTAACATCGAATGCATCTGTAAGTTGTTCAGGCAATGAGAACACGTCACCATGCAACACTACCAGCCCCCACAACATCATCATGGTTTTCAAGCACTTACATATTCCACTCCTGTTGATGCATCACTCAGGGCTCCATTGGTTGCAACAGATGGCTTACTTGTAGCTGCATTTGTGTTTTGCTGCTTCCCTTCCTCTTTAGCACTGCCACCTTGGCCAGGAAGTGCAACTTCACCAACTCCAAGAGCATCGCTTTTATATTTCTTTACAAAATCTTCCATAAGCTTTAGTTCACTGTCAGCCAGGCCACGACAGTGGAAAGAGTCCTGGTCGTAGATGGGGAGCTGCCTCATCAGCTGCCTGCGACGATAGTATGCCCCTTCCGTGCCGGCTACTGGTTGCATATCCTTTGGAATTAGCTCCATGTACTGTATAGCCTGATGGAAGGAGAAGGAAGAGATCAACATTCTCAAAGTGGTTCCTACACAGAAATACTAACTGTGTGCTTCATAGTTTTAGAGAAAAAAATGGATGAACATGTTCAGAAGAAAATAAGAGGTAGGCTGAACTTCTGGAAGCTAAGTTCTGAGGTTTCAAAGGCAGAGCTGGTCAAAAGTTTAAATAAAATTTGGATAAGAGGCAGGAAAATAACGAAATGTTGGATTTTGTTCTTTTCATTTTTTCCCCTAACTAGCTGCATAAATACTTAGAGCAGTGGTTCTCAAACTTTTTGGCCCATGGCCCACCCCACTCAATGCAGACCACCAGACAACCACCCATGATGACAAAACGAGTCCTGGAGGGGTCTGGCTGGGAGGTTGGGTGCAGGAGTGGGCTGAGGGTGGTGGGTGGGAGGTAGGATACAGGTGGGAGGAGGTTGCAGGATCTGGGCATGAGGGATGCTTACCTGGCTCCATGGCCCCCGTTGCTCCCAGGTGCTGTCCATCATCCTCCCCTGCCCCCATCGATTTTGACCAATGAGCGCAGCAGGGAAAGCCTCCAGGTGAGCCGTTCGCTCTGCTGCTCTTTCCCCAGTTGGGGGAAGGTGACCGACAGCACACAGAGCTGCTTTCTTCCCCCACAAGCTGGATCCGGCCTGTGAGGCTTAGTCCCCCTCCCCCGCACCACACAGTAGGTAGCCAGTGCTGCTACTCTCACTTCATGATGGTGGGGGAGGAAGGGGCAAGCCCCAAGCCTGCAGCCTACCTGTAAGACCATCATGGACCACACTGAGCACCACTGACTTAGAAATCAGCCAACCTGATATTTTCATCTCCGCTTGGACATCTTCATTGTGACCAGGAATGGAAATACTATCTTTAACACATTATATGTAGCTCTTATGGAACATGTTCCATTGATAGGAGTCACAGCACTTTACACAATTATTATAATTCCCATTTGTAAAATATCAAATTACCCAACACCACCAGGCTGGCCAGTGGTAGTACTAGTTCTTCAATCCAGGTCTTCTGGGCAGCACTCTGGTGAACTAGCTTTTAGGCCACATTCTTGTACGCATCCCAATACACCTGACTCAAAGTCATCTAAGTACTAGAAGGTGAGGGGAAGTTAGCTTGTCCAACTGATAGATCTGGATAAACCTGTATAATTATATGAACCTATGCAGCTTCTATTTTAAATGGACTTCCTTTTGAAGCGCGATCCTAGCATAAAAAATAAAATTAAAAATCCACAGACGTTCTCGTCTACCTAAACCATTCTAACCAACATGGTTTAGTTGCCAAGAGATTTTTCCCCGCCCCCAAAAAGCTGTTTATCCAATACAAGCATATCTGGTAACAAAAGAGTTCTGAGCTGAGAGTCAGTCCCTTAATCTTTAGCTTCAGATCCCTTCTAATTGCTTAGTTCTAAACAGACCAGTTGCTACACCCCTGTGCACGGTCACAACAGTTTTGAATACTGACCCTGCTAGTGAGTAGTGCATTAGAAGCCCATCCTCGTAAAATGAGGTTTTCCTAGTTCGAACTAAGCGCTCCGCTAGTTCGAATTAAGTTCGAACTAGCGGAGCGCTAGTGTAGCACCTATGAAAGTTAGTTCGAACTAACATCCGTTAGTTCGAACTAACTCTGTAGTGTAGACATACCCTATTTTTGAAAGCCTCCGACAGTGCAGAAACCAACTACCTGTCTATGGTTGTCATCCAACTCCAGATAACTTAGTTGGGAGTTGAATCAGGACCTTATTTAACAGTGTTCACTAAAGGCACCATAAATCTGAAGTACAACAAAATTCCAAGTTCCATGACCTGGTCCCTTTAATTCAAACAGCTTGTTAAAGCATTGAGAGGAGACAAAACCACCCTAAATGAAAAGGCAGTTTTCTACCCCCACCATGCTAGGTTTTCATCAAGAGGTTTTCATCCTTTGCAGCCAATGTCTACCTTCAGAGAAAGGCCTTTTAGAGTTAGAGAGATAGTAAATACTAACAAGCAAATGAATTCCTTGAGGTTATTGAATCTGTGTATTCTCATCTTGTGGAAAGCTGGCAGGTCTAGTATTTTTTCAGTAATGGTTTCTTTTCACTTGAGCATAAGAGCTCCTAAATGTTCTAGGGTAAAATATTCCTGTAGGAGGCACTTTCAGGTAAAAGGCTACAAGAAGAACAGAGTATGTCAGGGGACTTGACTCTTATTGCTGAGCAATCGTACAAAGCAGCTGCCAACAGTCAGGTGGCTACCAGCCATTATAAACCAGGAGTCAGAAGCAAGTCTATAGCATTGTACAACCCAAAACTGCAGCTTATAAGCCTCAAGAATGGCAAACAGCACTTGGGTGAGATGTTAATGAGTTTTGGTTAGCTTAAGTAAGATGTTACAAATAAAACTACTCCAAGCTCTACACTGGCAGATGATCATTTTATACGCTATATAAAGGGAAAATCCAGAGACTATCCATGCCTGCTGATGCAGGGCAGGAGGGCACAGTGAAAGTAGCTGGCTTCAGCAGTGTTATGGAGCATGCTCCGTCTGTGTGCGAGGACATTCAGTAGAAGACCAACAAAATCTGGGGAAAGAGGAGGAGGAACATGACCAATATGTCACCTCTAGATTACTCAAATGCTTATTGGCATATAGGGTTACTACTGACCCTAGAGCTTTCAATTGGATGGTCACCAACGCTACTGATTTTTTTGTAGGTGGATGGTGGTCAGCTTCTCAATACTGCATAACTGTGGGGAGAGAATTCGGAAGATGGTAATTAAGAAACAGCTCTCTGAATAAGGTTAATCTGATGAAGATCCCCTGGGTAGCTAGTTGGCTATGAATTCATAGCTTTTTTGGGACCAGTCTTGTCCCATGCTGAATTAACATTTATAGGAGGATGTTTTCTGTACACTGAAATGATTTCTGGCATAGCTCTTAAAAGAAAGGGAGTTTCCCTCTGGAGGCCTTTTTTCCTGCTTTAGTGTGAAGGGCTAAGAGGCAGCCAGTTGGCTGCCTTTTGTTCATTTTTAATACCACAATCCAGCTGCATTAGATTTGCTTCTTATTTTGTCAGCATTTACAAGTGGACAGTAATGGGATGAGAAACTATTAACTGTTTAGCATATGTCTTAAGTAGGCAGAGAAGTTTACATACAGAGCAGCAAACATTAAACAGCTAATAAGTAGTTAAACCACCTTAATGCAAATGTTCCTAGCTACCTTTAGCAAAAAAGAGGATCTTTCAGAAAAATCATGAAATTTCCATGTGATTTCAGAGCTCAGCTAGAAAAAGGATATCGCCATCGAGTAATGGGAGAAATCCTGGCCCCACAGAAGTCCGTCATTGGTTAAAATGCCCATTCAGTTCTCCAAGTACCAGTTTTTCACCTCATTTTTTGACAGTGTAAACAGATGTGGTTGCAAGCAATGGTATTTCAAACTATCCATTCAGAAGGTAAATAGTGTGTCTTTTTTGGTCGCTCCTGATAATTTACAATCCCAGCAGAAAAGCATCTCAGACCACTGTGGGTACTAAACTCAAGATCATGTTAAGCCTTCTTTAAAAACAGTTGATCCTTAATGAAGAAAGGTTTCCATAGAAGACCACACAAGGAAAAACAACATTGGCCCAGTCTTTAGGTATGTGTGTCAAATCTAAAGCAAGCTACAGAAAGGTGGCAACTACTTAAACCACAAATATTGTATCACAGACATAGCCTTCACAAAATTAAATGTGAAAATATACTGCCATAAGAATTTATTGAGTGGGAAAAGAACCAAGGCAGTTTATCCAAGCATATTAAAGATTCAGAATAGGAGCTCAAAATCTGCTGGCCTTGTTCAGCTGCAGTACAAAAGACAAAAAAAAACAAAAAACAAAACACTACACTAGTACACCTTAATGAAAGAATGTAATAAGAATTCAGCTAGACTAATGCACTTCTATAGAAGAGCCCTGAGAGCAATATAAATGTCAATACACCTATTTGAGGCATCTTATTCCAATGCCAGATGTTATATTGCATTATTTAAAAAAACAAACACAAACAAAAAAGTTAGCAAAGAAAATGGACGCAAAATTCACAAGCCTTTGTAAGCCACAAAAAAGGTGTGTTGGTCATCTCGGCAGGGTCAAATACAGCAAGCTTTCCCCCTTCCAGATGAAAGATGCCTATGTGACTGCAGAATAGGTCAGAGAAGTCCAACCTGTCACTGAAGACTGGATTCAGTGGCAATAAGAGTGACTTATTTTGCTCTTTAGTTACTATTATGTATAGACAAATGCTTCATGATGTTGCTTCCACTTCGATCATTTGAATCTAGAACTCCACCCCTATTTTCTTCAGATATTTCACAAGCGGTTTTCTTCATTTTCCACTGGAATTTTAGATACCCACTTCATTACTTACAGACCCAGCTATTTGCAAACAAGTGCTGAACTTTCTGTTCTTGAGCCAGCCACTTCAGGACAACAATATTAAAAAAAAATCCCCAGTTTTCCACTGTGTGTTCAGAAGGGGAAGTCATTACTGCTGGTTAATTATAGGTTTTTCTACAGCAAGGCAGCCTTTTCTCAAGCTTGGCACAAATTTTTCATGTTCAGAATTTCTTATGAAAATTACATGCTTATCAAAGTTATGTTCAAAGTTAATGAACATGTGTTTACTGAACATTTGATAAGTCAAAATCATGTTGGAAATTAAGTTAAAGATTTTAGAATTCCCCCCCTTCAAAGTGGATCCTTTCTCATATGAACACCTTATCCTGTCCCATCTGTAAGAATCTAATTTCAGCTCTTTAGTTAATCTGAAGATCAGTGTTTGGCAACTCGCCTAACCACTATGAAGCTCTCCAAAATGTTTTCTGAACAGTATTCTTACACTGTATTGGTATAGACACATGAATACTAGTAGGAATGTGGTAGATTCATAACCACAGAGTATTGCTATGAATTTAAAAAGTTAAGATTTAAACAATGAATAATCTTAAATTCCATGAACAGAAAATAACCTTCCCTACTGCAGTCTAGTCCAAGCAGCACTATTCAATCGTCAGCATTCGTCATGGGGAAAACTGGATTGCTGTTAAATCTGAACTAGGCAGTGTGCTTAATAAATCATGTTACTTTGGAGAACTGCCATTATTGTTCTCTGGATCCCCCAGCAAGTTTCCTATCTCCCCGGGGAACTGTGAAAGACAAACATTGGCTAAACAAACATTCCAGCTTTATTTTTTTTTAAAAAGAATACATGCCACCAGTAGTAGCTCTCTGATTAAATAGCCAGACAGTCAAATAAGATGTAATGTTGGCTCCCTATTACACAGTGCTGTGTCTTTAATTAAAAAATATTGTCATGATTCTTGTGAACAATAATTTGTTCCCCTTTCCTCCCCCCCTCAAAAAACTAGGGAAGACATTTAGTTAAATTCTATGTATGCTTTCCTGATTTGATCAATCCTACAATTTTACCTTATTCCTAAACCCTCCTATGGAGCAGAGAGAAGAACATTTTGGGAGCATCTAAAAAAATCATTCTAGTTTAAATTAGAAGAGGAAGCTGCCCATGGAAGGGTGTGGAGTTCTAGGATGTTTAATACCAGAGCACATAGCTCAAATTGCTTTGAGGTCTCAAATTCCCCTAAAAGTCCTTCTATCAGCTAATATACTTCCAAATATTTTAAAAATGTCTTCATTGGTATATTATGCCATTATGGGAACAAAATCCAAATAGTGCCATGGAAAAGAATGTGAAGTGATTAAAGCCAACAAAACACTCCAACTCCATTCTGAAATAGACCCTCTTTCTAGTTAAAACTCATAAAAAAAGAGAGAAGTTTATATTAGTGTTAAATAGCTGACTTGCTCTAGACTGTTTAGCTGTAAGAAAGATCTCTTCAATGTGATGCAATAGGGGTCATTTCAATGGTTTTATCATCTAGAGTCCAGTTGCATTTATTACATGCCAATGGAGTTCCTAGTTACGGATTCATGAAAGTTAAGGAAAAAAAGTTTGCCCAGCCACCAAGTCTCTTGCAGTTTGGACTGTGGTACCTGTGTCCAGATATTTTCCTTCATATTCCCTTTTAAGAAGGAAGGGGATAAAAGAAAACAGCACTTGCTAACATGACATTATGCAAAACTGTAGAGTTCAGCAATAATTGGTTCTCAGAGAAAACAGATATTTAAATAAACTTCATAATTTTCCAATGGTTACATTTGCTCTCTCTCTATATATATATAAATAAAATGACCAGGACATGTATGTATGGATAGATGGAGGGTACTGTGCTTCATAAGACATGGAGGTAATGTTTAGGGTTTTTTTTTATATCCTACCATACATTTCAGTTCCACATGGATAAAGTCCATGTGTATTTTTAGTAGCTTGAAATCTGTGCTCAGTTCCTTAAGAACTGAAGTACACACAAGACATTAATAAGCAGCAATGATCGGTATACTACTGAATGCAGACTGACCAGTCACTAAGTTATGTCCCTTATATGTCCTGAATTTGTTAAACCCTCCATTTCAACTCACCCCCATGTGAATATGGATTTCAATTCATATTACACACCCTGAGAGTGTTACTTAGCAGTAAAATAGTATCCTTAATAGCTTAGGGCAAACATTAAAATTTTAGTGTTTCCCACAAGCAAGCTGTACAGCAAGTTGTTTAAAAATGGGAGGTGGTCACAGGGATTCGGTAGTCTAGACAGGGTAAGGTACATTCTTCCGAAACTGCCAGGCCTGGCCCTGCCCACACAATGCCTACGGTAGGTGTACTGGAGACAGTGCTGCTGCCCCCTGCACCTGCCCTCTGTGCTCTGGGGCCAGGGCAGGTGCATGCTTGCCCAGTCTCCTCTCCCCCTCTCCACAGGAGGAGCCCGCCTGCTGCACCGTGCCCTGCCTCCTCCCTGTGGTGGGGGCGGGGCCTCACCAGAGGGGGCAGGGCTGTAGATTGGGCTGGGGGCCTGCCTCCCAGTCCTAGCTGCACCAACCGCCCACAGAGATTGTGTCATTCCACTCGATTCAATAGCAAAACTCCCATCTACTATACATGACAGTTTGTCTGTCCATCCAAGAACTCCTACAATGGCAAGAGCTAGGACTACCAAATTTGATAGACTGCTGGGTCTTACAGCTTAAAGCAAGGTGAGGGGCTGGTTGTGCTAGGAAAATGGTATGTTCTTGAAATGGGATTACTCCTCAAAGCCATACAGACGTGAAAGGGGCTGACTGGGGTGCATCCCCCCCATTCTGCGGAGCCAGAGCCCCAAGCCTCACAACCCCCAGGTGCCCTTTAGGGAGGGAGGGCGGGCAAGGGGACTGATGCTCCTCTCTGCTCCAGGAACACGATGCAGTTTCCCCTTGCTCCCCAACACAGGCAAACAGCCAGCATTTTGCTGCATTCCTCACTCTGGTTGGGGAACGCAGGAGCCAGATGAACTTGGACCTGCCCCAACCAGGGGACATGCACGCCTACCCCACCTATGCCCACAGGCGCTGCAGTGGATAGGCACGTCTCACCTGGCCCCAAGCTGCAACAAACGAGAGGGCCAGAGTCCTCTCTCCCTGGTACAGCCTGCATACTGAACCCCTCATTCCCAGCCCCACCCCACAGCAATGATTCAAATGAATCAGACATAAAAAAGTTAAGGATGTGAGCAATACCAGGTAAGTTTTCTAGTTGCTCTAATCAATGTGTACATCTACACAGCAATTAAAAATATCTGCAACTGGGCTGGGTCAGCGAACTCCAGTTATAGGGCTACAATATTGCTGTGAAGACATTTGGGCTCAGTCTGGACTGTAGATTATTAGAGCCCCCTCCCCCTCATGGTGTCCCAGAGCTAAGGGTCTAGCCTAGGCCCCAAACTTTTACACTGTCATATATGAGGGGAGGGATAGCTCAGTGATTTGAGCATCGGCCTGCTAAACCCAGGTTTGTGAACTCAATCCTTGAGGAGGCCATTTAGGGATTTGGGGCAAAAATTTGTCAGGGATGGCACTTGGTGCTGCTGTGAAGGCAGGGGACTGGACTCAATGACCTTTCAAGGTCCCTTCCAGTTCTAAGAGATAGGCAATCTCCATTAATTAAAGTTATATAACCCCACAACTCCAGCCCATGGGTCACATTCAGCCTATTTAAGCCAGCCATAGCTGTGTTGGGAGTCTTATTCCAGTGTAGACTCAAGTAATGAGGCCAGGGTTTGGCTTTTTCCACCTGGAGTTACGGAAATTTTTGCATTCCAAACAATTGTTAGTCCATTGTAAATCCTAGTCTCTGTAGCTGCTTTTGAGCTGACTGAATTTATGGAGGATCCTCATTCCTTTCAAGTGACAATGAACTTTTTTAAAACATGCATATTAAGTCAGTCCCCCTACCTGTAACATTAGAAGGTCATCTAGAGCCTTTGTAGGATATTTGCCAACATACGTGATGCCTCCAAACCCAACTCCCTAACTTGTCCCTCAGACCACCTTGTGCTCACTACCTCAATTTCCATGCATCACTTGCTTCTGGAGAGACTGCAAGTCCCAGCAGAATTGAGAGGCCTCGTTTCTCACTATTCCAAGCCAGCTGGAAATAGGAGAGACTAGAATTCTATGAAAAATCATGTTTTCACAAGCATTCTGGAAAGATTTCTGGATGCAAGATACTGAGAACAAGGGAAGGCGGGGAAAGCTTTTTGGCAGAGAACTGGCGTTTGATCATTCTGGGAGAGCTCATTTCAATTGGAAAGGGATGATTGCGTATCTAGTCATTTGCAGAGGGGTAAGGACAACAGTGGCTACAGAAGCAAAGTGTTGAACAGATGCAAGTCACTTATGGCCATGAGCATGGGTTGGCAGTAATGAGTGCTAGTCATTACACAAGCAAGAGGGCTGCATTCAATAGGATTATTCACGTGAGTAAGCAAATGAGGAATTTATTCTGTGCAAGGGTTTATTATGGCCTTGGACCTGAATCTGTAGACTTCTGGGCAGGGATCAGATCTTTTCCCACCTGAATATTGCTTACTGTTCTGTTGGAACTATGGGTGTGTTTAGACTACAGGGTTGTGTTGACAAAAAGTCCATTTTTGTCGACAAAACTATACCTGCGTCTACACTGCCGCTGAGTTGTCAACGTAACGTTGACAGAACTCAGCAGTTTTGTCGATGGCGGTAAACCCCGTTCAATGAGAAATAATGCCTTTTGTCAATGGAGATCTGTCGACAGAAGGCATTATTGCATCTGAACTGTCCTTTGCGTCTACACTGTCATGTTGACAAAGCGGCTTGCTTTGTCAACAGAACTGGATGTAGTCTAGATGCTCTTTGTCTACAGAAGCTTTGTTGACAGTATCTGTCGACAAAACTTTTGTCCACTAAAGCCTATAGTCTAGACGTACCCTATAAGTAAACATCTTCCCCAATTTTGAAGTCATGCTTAAGGGATGGTATTAACTGGTCTCCATCTGCATATTTATACAGTGGCACAAATATGAAACTTGCATGCATCATTCTTATTAGCCAGTTAACCAAGGGAACATCAACACAGCAACATTATTTTGAAATAACTTAGTCCATGTCTACACAGTAGGCAGTTGTCAAAATACTGTCAAGCTAGAGGACTGCTTTCTCCGACTCCTGTAACCCTCATTGTAGGGAAGTCCGAGGAAGAGTGCTCTGTTTCAAAGTGAGTGCTGTGTAGACACTCCCAATTTCAAAATAAGCTATGCAATTGACATGGAATAAGCTATGCAAATTGAGCTGAGTTAAGCCCTGCTTTGTAGACACCATAAGATACTGACCTAAAAACAAGCTACAAAAGCTATTAAATTTAAACTACAAAGTAAACATTTTACAATGGCTGCTGTAGTTTGTGTCTGCAGAAATAACAGAAGAAAATCCAGAAGCCTACTGAGAATTAAAAAGGAAGTAATACTTCATCCTAGAGAGACGTAGAACCCGCATGTGATTTAGATTAGAAAATGAGCACTGATTGTGCTTCTGGTTAAATGGAGACATATTGCACCTCAAACTAAGCCCACACTGTTTATGGCCTTAGAGTCAAGAAAAAAAATACATGGCTCCTTTAAAAGGAGATTGTCTCAATAGCAAATCTGAAATAACCATTCAATAAAAATGGAGACTCATACAGGAAATTTGCAAAAACAGCATCAGATGTAGATGCTGTGTGGGTCCTGTCAGCATTAATATTATGGTTTTGATTTGAAAGATGGAGTGAAGTACAGTTTACTTTCAGCTAAACTTTACTCAGAGCCCTGAAATGTGTCACAATTACCAACTTCAGTTAAGAATGCCAAAATTTAAGTAGGTCTTGCATTTAGACTTGCAGGAGAGAGAGTCAGACCAATACAGCAAGTACCCATGGGATATCCGCATTGGTATTGTTTAGGCTTTGGAACAAACTGCAACATTCCATCTTCCTTATGACCATCCTGAAGAAAGCTGAGAAACTCTGCTTTATGCATTTTATGTTTTCATCTTAAAAATACTTGCGTAGGCTGCAAGTTTGGTATAACCAATTATCCAGTAATTTGTTTAAATTGGGCATTAGCTATATTAATGTGATGGCCTTTCCCTTTGTAAGATACATTAATGTTTCTCCTAGAAATGTAAGTGAATCTAACCCCCCATATAGCTCCTCTCCAAAAAACCCACAAACCTACCACAAGCCATCTTATTGTTGCAGCCTGTAACTACTGAAGTTATTTCTGCAGTTGTGTGGTTTTCATAATATACCAACAATTGTATGATCTTTAACTTCAAAAGAAGCCACTGCTTTTAATGGCAACATTTCCAAAGGGGACTTTGGTAGGCAATGGAGAGCAGATTGCTCCTTTGGTGAATCCTTACCAGCTTCTGGGTCAGTCCTGGTGGAGCCCACTCGTAAGTTATTGTGTCAAATGTTGGATCTTTCCGAGACACAATGGGATTGGTGATGATCATACGGTTCCTTTTGTAGATGCGAACGCCGTCCCCACCTTTCACCCGGGCAGTAAGTGTAGAATACTTGGAGTCAGACAACAAGCGGCCAATTTTCCGATCATCTTCTGCATCAGAGCTCAGACCGTGATCCTCCTGGCTACATTTGCATGACTTGCATATCTTCCTGTGGCAGACAAATGAGATCATCCTTTTGATATAAGCAGAACCTTGATCGGCATGTGCTCTTTTTGAAGGCTCAGCACTGAACTTTAATATTTAACCTTTAAAGTTACTAAATGGGATCATGACATAAGACAAAAGGGCTTTGTGAGGCCAACTATATTTGGGAAGGTAGCATGATATGGCCCAAAGGAATTTACAGGGGTATGAAATATAAAAACTGTCAATGCCAGACTGTTGTCCCTGACAAAGGAGGGTGCAGCAGCACACATTAACCAACTTTGCTGTGTTGCAGCGGATTAGCAGGCAGCCAGTTCTGATGAATTTATAAAGGATGCTCAAAGACCTGATTAGTTTCATGGTAGTACAACATGCAGTTTTCAATAGCAAAGCATTGGCCTCCATTATTGGGGCTTATACTTTATTGCAAGGGTTTTTGGTAGTCAAGCTATAAATTCATATTCTTTTTCTTGGCAATCAAATTCCATAGTTTTGAAAGCAAAAGGCTAAATTAATTTTTTGTATAACTGAGTTCAGTGGAATTTGACAGTAATGATTAACTTGATAATTCTTTAGAATTAGTGAGTGATTTAGAAGTTATACAATACTGAACTTTGAAGGTTGAGATTTTCATGCTGCATAGGTGGGGAAGTCAGGAATTCACAGTTGTATGTGACATTACATATTACATGCTGGAAATCTGTAGTAGTACAGGCAGTCCCCGGGTTATGTACAAGATAGGGACTGTAGGTTTGTTCTTAAGTTGAATCTGTATGTAAGTCGGAACTGGCGTCCAGATTCAGACACTGCTGAAACTGACCGCCAGTTCTGACTTACATACAGAATCAACTTAAGAACCCCAGGCGTCCCCAAGTCAGCTGCTGCTGAAACTGATCAGCAGCTGATTCCAGGAAGCCCGGGGCAGAGCAACTCTGCCTCGGGCTTCCTGTAGTCAGCGCTAGTCAGTTTCAGCAGAAGCTGACTTGGGGACACCTGGGGCAGAGCAGCTGGGGTGCTACTGGACCAACCCAGCAGCACCCCAGCTGCTCTGCCCCAGACGTCCTGATTCAGCCGCTGCTGAAACTGACCAGCAGCGGCTGAATCAGGACCTGGGGCAGAGCAGCTGGGGTGCTGCCCGGTTGGTCCAGTAGTGCCCACGGGCACTGCAGGACCAATCGGCAGCGCCCCAGCTGCTCTGCCCCAGAGTCCAAAACAAAAGCCTGGTCTGCTGGAGGGGGGGAGCACACTAGCTGCGCCCCCTCCCCCCCCAGCAGACCAGGGACACTGGGAGCAGAGCCGCAGCGGCAGCGGGGTGCCGCGCCTCTGAGGCTTTGCTCTGGCAAAGCCTCAGAGGCAGGGACCCTGCCACGGCTGCGGCTTCAGTCTGGGTGCCTGTGGTCTGCTGGGGGCCGTCCCCAGCAGACCACAGGCACCGGGTCTCAAGGGGCAGCAGCAGCGGTTCCCGCGGTTCTGAGGCTTTGCTCTGGCAAAGCCTCAGAAGCGCGGGAACCCGCCCGGTGCCCCTGGTCTGCTGGAGACGGTCTCCAGCAGACCAGGGGCACCGGAGCAGCTTACGAACGGGGCTCTCTCGCCCCGACTTCCGGGGCGAGAAAGCTCCGTTCGTAAGTGCGGATCCGACATAAGTCGGATCCGCGTAAGTCGGGGACTGCCTGTACACAGATTTCATATGTATTGTACATATGAAACTGCAGTACTTAACTACATAACATACTGAAAACACAATGCAACTAAACATTCATGCTTGTAACAGTTGTTAGATTCTCAAATCATAATTCTTGTTTATATGCTGGTGTAACCCTTCTGACCCTTCTTACACTGGACAGAAGTTACCTTCTAATTTTTAATCTGTTTCTTTTTGGTTTGCAACTGTTCAATACTTTGGTATTATTCCTCATCTTATCCTGAATAGGAGTTAACATCTATGCTAACAAGTGTGTTACTGGTAGAATTCTTGGGTAGATTTTGCCTAAAGTTTAAAAAAACACACACACACACACACACACACACACACACACACACACACACACACACACACAGAGGAAGTGGGATATCTAGAAACACAAAAAAGAGATTTCTGATACTAGCCATCCTGTTGAGAACTCCAGTTTGGTCAAAAATAGGTGTAGGATAACTATTGCTAAGGTAGACCTGTTCATGTGTGCAAATTAACGGCCTGTGAAACCAAAGCTTTTGAATTTTCACTTTTGCCAGCCACGTTTGTCACTTTTGTCCTTGACAGCAGGGAGGCTGTGAGTGGAATATTTACTATGGACATTTGGCATTATCCTCCTGGCTTGTGTCTGATTTGAAAACGAGCAAGTACAGACAGCATGGGTTTCCTTTAAAAAGCATGTTTCGAGTAATTGTAAACAGGCTTCTTAGCCTGTGAACACACATAGGATTACAGTATATAAGCCCATATGCAATGCATCAGGTGGCTAAAGTCTGAAAGAGTATAATTACTTTGGCACTAAGTCCCATTCCTGCTGTGTCATTGAATAGCATCAAGTACATGTCTGCTGTTTTGCAACAGGCTGATGCCAAAAGGAAAAAATGTTGGCTCTTTTGGCTGGGCTCCCCCAAGGTAGAATGCAACAAGAATTCTTCAACAGTAGCACAATGAGCCACCCTCCTTCAGTATCAGTCCCCCAAAAGTTATGTCAAAGCATACATCAATATTCAGTTTCATTTACCAAAATTCTGAGAATTATGCAGACTGCAGTAAGTGATACTCTAGGATTCACACCCTGTTCAAATCCCTGCCCAAATTTTATTGCACAGTGCAATTTTTAAAAATATTTAGTACAAAAAACGGCGAAAGAGTGGCTCACACTCTTTGCATTTGAGCTTGCACTTACATTGTGCATTCTAGAGATTGACTTGTTCAAACATGGAATCTCAACAATCCTTAGCGCCTTGGCTCAGCATTACCTCATGTATAGGAGACAATTGGGTTTGGAAATTGCCTAGCTCACTGGTGGATTATATTAAATGGTACAGCTGCAGTTACATCAAGGGCACACGGAGCAGGTAGACAGAACTGCTAGAGTGACAACAAATACTCCCCACTACAATCACAATAGTTGGGAGGCATTTAAATAGGAGAGCTCCCCTCCTTTCCAGCCTGTAAAAAAAAACCTGCTGATTAGTCATTGGAATTTTATTTTTGCATGTGTTTCACTCAGTTTGGACTGCCACAGGATCTGAGCTTGTCACCCTTGCAGGATCAACTTGCACTTTTTTCCCCCCCACAGTCTGTGCATGCTCCTGTCTCCAACATGCACTAGTTGAGTTGGTTGAAAAATAGAAATGTGTTTTGCAACAGGCTGAAAAAACACCCCAGCAGTCTAGACAGATATTTTGAGGTTTACAGGACCTTTCGAAAAGGTTTATTTTTTCCCCCGGAAGAGCCACATCTAGACTGCCGTTTTTTCTGAAAAAGCTCAGTTTTGAAAAAAGCAGCGGCCATGTTTATGCTAATGAAGTGTGGGATATTTAAATCCCCGCTTCATTAGCAATTTCGATGTACAGGCAGTCCGAGTTACGCGGATCCGACTTATGTCGGATCCACAGTTACGAACGGGGCCCTCTCCCTGGTCTCCAGCAGACCAGGGAGAGGAAGCAAAGCGGTGGAACACGCGAGCAGCGGACAGCCCAGACGAGTCTGGGCTGTCTGCTGCCCTCGGGCTCCGCGGCTTTGCTCTGCTTTGCTCCCAGTCCCCCTGGTCTGCAGACCAGGGAGTCGGGGAGCAAAGCAGAGCAAAGCCGCAGAGCCCGAGGGCAGCAGGACAGCCACGGCGCGTCTGGGCTGTCCCCGTGCTCCGCAGCTTTGTTCCGGACGCCTGTGGTACAGCAGCTGGGGCGCTGCCGGTTGGTCCCGTAGCGCCGCTCTGGGCGCTACTGGACCAACCCGGCAGCACCCCAGCTGCTCTGCCCCAGGCGTCCCCAAGTCAGCCGCTGCTGAAACTGACCAGTGGCTGACTACAGGAAGCCCCTGCCCCGGGCTTCCTGGAATCAGCCGCTGATCAGTTTCAGCAGCAGCTGACTTGGGGATGCCTGGGGTTCTTAAGTTGAATCTGTATGTAAGTCGGAACTGGTGTCCAGATTCAGCCGCTGTTGAAACTGATCAGTTTCAGCAGCGGCTGAATCTGGACGCCAGTTCCGACTTACATACAGATTCAACTTAAGAACAAACCTTCAGTCCCTATCTTGTACGTAACCCGGGGACTGCCTGTACTTAAATCTACACCTCTCTGTAGACAGAAAGGTGTAGTCTAGACACAGCCTAGGTGAATACATTATTGGGTCAAAAATAATCCTTACGTCTCAGTATGTCACCTGCAACATGTTGGCAGAGTTTAGTGCAGTTGAGTGATCCTGATCCAAACCTAGACAGCTAAAAGTCTATTTTCCTTGGTTGTGCAAGTCTCTAGCCAGCTAGTGTTTTCTTACAGATTTTATATTATAGCCTATTCTATTAACAGCAGGCAATCCCATCAGAGCAGTTATAGTTTCTTGGCTCCAAAGAAACCATTATGTAAGTGAAGCTGAACGTGTGTTTTTATTTGTACAAGATGATGTATCGTTAGTTGGATTTTGGCATCTATGTAGCCTTCATCCAAATATCACCTTAAAAAGGGTTCTAGGTACAGCCACATCTGCACTACTATAAAACCCCCCACTACTATAAAAAGTGCCTACTAAAGAGAAGAATTATTGCCTCACACTTAGGTAATCATTTAAATGAAAAAAAGCCACCACAAAAAAAACCACACCCCCTTCTGTAGCTGCTCTGGAGAACTACCTGGGGACAAAGTGAGACATTTAATCCTCTCAGTCATGAACCCCCATAAAAAACTTACAGCATTCTCTGAAGTGATTTATATGGACCAGCTGGTCATGACTTCACAGGGGTATTTGCCATTTGGAGATAGCTAAGTCATAGGGATGTCCCGATTATACCCTCTCCCCATACCCATCAGGAACTGTAGCCAGCAGCAGCAGAGCCTAGACATGATGAACAAGTATGGATATTTCTCAGAAAATACTTGCCATGACTAACACTCTTCCCCATTTCAAGCTGCTCCCATGAGGGGGAATATTTCATATGAATGTTGTGACCCTAAGTTTCCCTTATGTGCTGCATAGTGAGCTAGGGTGTGTGTGGTGTGGTGTGGTGGGATTTAGATCTTTACAGAGACTCAGATGGGACTGACTCCTTGCTGTATGGGGCCTGGCCATGTGGTACCTAGCAACTAGTGACCGGAGGGGCCGCCCTCTGCAGGAAGCCAGGTAACTTTGATCAGCTGGAGAACAAAGTGATAATGTTTGCCCAGAACAAGAACAAATTGTAAAGGAAGACTAATCCCAAGAGGCTTTGTGGGGCTGTTGGAAGGAGGAGAGCCTTCTGGGGTGGAACTACAAAGGGGTTGGAGGGCAGCTCTGGGATGGATTTTGCAGTAACAGTCCATTCTCCACTTTAACCCGAGAGGTCTAGAACACAGCCTAACCACCCCTTCTGGTTTTAGAATGCTGGCCAAGTCACTCCAGAGCCAAGCAGTCAGGGGTTCATTATTCCCTTAGGAAAAATGTGTACAACCAAAGGGTCCAGTTCAGGTTCACTCACTGAAGGGAGCTGATGGCTCCAAAGTTCAGGCCCAAGGGACTTACCCAATGAGAATGTGACCCAATGAGAATGTGACCCTAAAAGGGTCAGTGTACTAAAGGGGTCCTCCTAGGAACTGTTGCAGAGCTGTTTGAGGGCATGGATTTGTGGATCCGAGATACTCCCTTTGCCTTTGTTTCCAGCAGAAGAGGGTGGGGCTTGGAGACATTTTGACTAGTATTGAATAAAGTTAGAACAGCGTAAAGAATGACTGCAGTTCTTCATCGTAGGCTTGTATGTCAAAAGGTGTCTGGATAGAATCAATGGTAGCTCAACACACTGGGCCACTGACAATGTTCCCTCTAAGTTTTTCCATCTATGTGCAGAATAAATGGTGTTATATGCACCAAGACATGTGCATATGTGCACCACCAAACATGTTGCTGGCTATAGTCAGCTGTAAGCACTCTGCCAATCATCTGGGCAGCACCTGAATCTCTCCTGGGCAGCTGCAGGGAGACTGGCCACTGATAGTTTGCACAAAGTCTGGCTAGAGAGACAAGTCCACTCCTGAATATATATTTTTTTAATTCTGAATTTGTATCCTTTCAATTGTTACTTTCATTAGCTGCACTGTGGCAGATTTAGGAGGATTTGGGGGGAAAAAAGGACATGATTGTTATCCTGTGGTCACTTCAGCACCCTTCTGAGAATGGTTGAGTGGCACAAAGCAAAGTTGGAGCAAATGTCATGAACACAACATACCAGACTGGTGTTTGAGGAACACACTAACTATTATAAATTGTAAGCACACAGGGATAAACACTTGACATTATAAGCCTAGCTACTATGCCTGAGAACTTCCAAGAGTTGAAGAACCCAGAGAAGCAAACGAAGGGGAAGTCTAGCAGTATTTAACTGTGAAGTGTTTATATCATTTGGCTTATGTTTCAGACCCTCTTACTGGTAGTATTGATTCTGGTCTAAGAAAGGACAAGAGGAGGATGGTTTTAAGCTTGGTTTTCCCCCTGCCTTGATCCTAGAACTACAGAGTTCTATAGGATGCCAGAATAGAAGGGATATTATCTGCTAGTTTGTATCTTCTGGGTCATTCTTCATTCGCTAAAAGCCAATCCCTACTTCTGGAGAGGGTTCTAGTGAAGCAATTTTTTGCTAAAAATCCCTTTCCCTCTCCACTATGCCACCAACACACCTTGGAGGCAGTTCGCAAATATGGGGGCTTCCCCTAGAACCCATAATGAGCCTATTAATACTAGTGTTATAATAATTCTCCAATCTTAGTACAGTGGGCACTAGGACAATTTGGGTGAGAGACAGTCCCGCCCAGACCGGGGGGGGGGGGGGGGGGGGGAGGGGGGGGAAGAAGAGAAGAAGAGAGAAAGACAGACCGACCAACCTAAAAGGTGGAGGAGGATGACATACACCTTGCTGGTAGGGTGAACAGGACATCAGTCTCCAAGTATCATGTTAAGTCCGCAATTTTTATTTATTTCTTTAATTTTTGGATGGGGTTGGAGGAGAAGATCAGCTAACCAGAAAGAGGGAGAGAAGAGAAGAGGAGAACAGGTCAAGGGTTACCTCTACACTGTGCAGTTAACCTGGCTGATTGGCACCCAAGTCTGAGCACTTGGGTTTGCTTATACAGAAGTAGACTTTCAAAGCACAAGACCTTATCATGGTGTCCTCACTGTTTTTGTTCTTACACACGTGTGTCTGGGGGAATTTTCCATGGTTCTTTATGCTTAGATACTCAAAGGATTCTTCTCTAGTCAGTTGTGTCAATTGTGGAGGATCATACCTGTGTCTCAGGAAGACTTGGAGGATGAACACTCAAGTGATCTTGTCTATCTTCACTGCAAAGTGGGCAGGTTCCCGTCTGAGCTTGAAACCACACAGCTTTAACCCATAACCCCAGATGTACATGCTAACACAGGTTCAAAGCAAAGAAGAGGCACACGCTGAAGGGTTACCACAAAAGTCATATGTAGGTGCATGAGCTAAGGCTACAGTGTCAATGTATCATAAGACCAGAAGGCCTTTGCACACGATCTACCCCCCCCCCCCCACCACTGTCTTCCCCAGCTCTGAGTATGCACAGACTGCAGTTCCATTTCTCCTCCAACATAATCATTTATCAGTTTGCACTTATGCTGAGAGCCAGTGAAGTTCGATTATAGGGAAAACCCACAAGGGAGACATTTATAGGAGAACCCTCCAGCAGAAGATAAATTACCTCCAAGAATGTGGCTCAAAGCCTGTACACATCCCTCGGCATCTTAGGCAAGGCACACCTCTTCCTGATTGCTGCTGGCTTACAGACATCTGGAAGAGAAAAAAGTTTTGAGTGTGTGTGTATATATATATATCTTGGCCCCGAGTCCTTTCATTGTGTGTTGCTTCTTAAGCATGTTGACTCCTTTACAACTATGCCTTTTGTGGTTTGAGGGATCCACATCAATAAATCATTGGGTAACTGACTACACACAGTTCAGCAAGACAGCTGAAAATGTTCTGGCTTTGAATGTAGATGAAAAGGGAAGGAGAACGCTGATGGACTATCAGGGTGCTAGCTCCCAATAATTCTACCATCCATTATAAAACCACTGAAATAAAACCTCTAGGGGCTAATAAGTTAGTCCCACCAATCAGTACAATTGGAAACTTCTTATCAAAGCTAAATTTCAGACCCCTTTCCTTCTAGCCCATTCATTTAATAGACATGCGCTGCATTTTAGCCACAATCTAAACAGATGTTTTGAGACTGTGGTTAGGAGTATGTTTTATATTTAATTTTAGCTCAGGATATTGAATTACCACTTATATTTTCCATTTAGGAGGTTGCTTGAGATGCATCTATTAATGTGAGAAGAAATGATCTCCTATGGTGTCTTGCTGAGAGGTGATCAATGAACTAAGTCTCAAACTTACAACAACTTGGTATGTACATTGTATACATACCAACTCCAGACTATTGAGTAAGAATGACTGAACTCTTCAGTGTTTTTATATTAATCTAAGGGGGGGGGCCTCTTCAATCTAGCAGAGAAAGGCGTAGTGTGAGCTAATGGTGGAGTTGATCTTGACAGTCAGACTAGAAAGACGACCTCTTTTAAAAAAGGTAATTAACCACTGGAACAGTTTGCCAAGGGTCATGGTGGAGTCTCCATCACTGAATTTTAAAAAGGGGAGATTGGATAGGTTTTGCAAGACACCTGCTGTAGGAATAATTAGGGGCAGTTCTATGAACTGTGCTACTCAAGAGCTCAGATTAGATGATCACAGTGCTCCTTTCTGGCTTTTGAGTCTATGAATCTGAGTTTCATGGGCTGCAAATACAAAGAGAAGGGTTGGAACGTTATCAAACTTGTAAATAAAGTTTGATACTTATCAGCGTCTTGTAACTTGAACAATCCAATTCACAATTCCCCTCCTCTGCCTTCCTCTATCTATTTTTGGATCTGGACTTCTAATACTCCCATCATTTGACTAAGTGGGTTGTGCCCATGAAAGCTATACCATGTACATGTTGTTAGTCTTTAAGATGCTGCTAGACTATTGCTTGTTTAAGTTTTTCCAGTTACGGACTAACTCAGCTACCTCTGAAGCTTAAGTTTATATATTTAAAAAAAACACACACCCACCCACCCACGTGCCGACAGTGTATGTACATTGGATAAATGTCTCAGATGCTTCAAAGAATCAATGCACACAACATTGATCTGAGGAAGTGGGTCTGGCCCACGAAAGCTCATCATCTAATAAACCATCTTGTTAGTCTTTAAAGTGCTACATTGTCCTGCATTTTGCTTCAACTACCCCAGACTAACACGGCTACATTTCTATCACTATTCTGCACACAACACAGATAGACATTATCAAAAATATAAAAAAAAGGTATTGTCTCAATGACTTATTACCCGCATACTGCTTCAAAGACGTTTTCACACCAGACTTGAAAGAGAAACCGCTGAACTGTCATTCATGCTTAAATTTGACACTTTAGCATCTGTTAAGACTCCCCCCCCGCATAATTACCTTACCTATTACAAAGATAGCTTCACCAATTATCACCTCTAATATCATTAGCTCACAGACATTTACCTCCTTTCTGCCCCCCCCCCCCCTCCTCCCTCGGTTCTGAAATTTGATTTGTCCTTTTTATATGCATTCACTTTTTTGATTGTATCCCTTTGGTATATATGGTCATGCCTATTTTCTTCCACAATTTGATCTGAGGAAGTGGGTCTGGCCCATGAAAGCTCATCACCCAATAAGCCATCTTATCTTGTTAGTTCTGTCTTTTGTTTTGGCTTTTGCCATGAGAGAAACTGCCAGGAAGAAGGGACTGAGTGAGAGGCATTATTTACATATGCACAATTAACACATAGGTGGGAAATTTATAAGGACACAGAGATACCAGCACAATTTAAAAAACCCACGAATCAATGATCAGCCGTTAAAAAGCTAGACTGCCCACTTAAACAGAGACCAGATTTTAAGGGAAATCCCCCCCCCCCCAGCACCTCATGGGGGGCTCTCCCCCTCCATTTGCTGCCTCCTCACCCCACCATGTAGAGGCTGCACCATTGTAGTTGTTCAGAGAAACTGCAAAGAAGAAACCACACACTCTTCACCATGCTCCTCCTACAAGTCTAAATCGGTGGCTTTTAATGTATTGAAGTTACAACAGCTTGCCTTTCATTTGGTATTATAGTCAGGCAGAACATCCTCTCAAAGCAAGAGAGATGAATAGGAGCTAAGGGTCATTACTTTATGGGACTATTCTCAGGTCATGCAAGTTTAAGGGTTTCCCTGGGAAGCTATTCCTGATTATCTGCATATGTAGACACTTATTCCAGAATCAGAATGCTTTATTCTGAATTAGTTTATACCAATTTATCTTAGTTCACCTTGCAACCCCCTCCAAAAAGCCTCCTTTTTGGGTCAGGACATCTGCAATCACAACACTAAAATTTAAGAAAATAAATGAAAATTGTACAATTTTCAAAGTCCTATGACATGAAATAGACCCAAAAAGGACCATGAATTTGGCAGATCCTTATATACATTGGGGTAACATACTACAGTTAACATTTTATTGATAAACAGTGTATCCAAACCCTTATCCCCAACCTCTACATTAGCAGAATCCCTTCTTTATCCCTGATGGGTATGTATACACTGCAATTAAACCCATAACTGGCCTATGCCCAGTAATGATTTGCAAACCCCAAGTCCTGGAGTTGTTTAATTGCAGTGTAGCTATTCAGGCTCAACCTGAACTCTAGGACCCTATGAAGCAAGAGTACCCCATAATTTCAGTTCCAGCTGCAACCCAAACTCCACACCACAATTTAACAATCCAGCCACGAGTCAGTTTGCAGAGAGCAGCCAGGGGTGTCTAACTGCAGTGTAAACATGCCCTTCAGCACAAGGCACAGAGGGTACAAAGCAATTTAGATAAGGATATTTGGATAACAGAGCAGAGACCCCCACACAGGATGCAAGGAAGGACAGTGACAAGCCTTGAGGCACAGGGGAGGCCACCTTGCTGCAGAGTGGCTTCTGTCCTCAAATTACCTGAACAAAATCCATGGCTCCCATGCTATTCAGATAGCTGGGAGCGGGCTTCCTTGTTCACCCTACAGAGACTCAAATGTATTTGAGAGTATGGCACGTCTCCATCTGTCATGTTATGTTTGCAGATGGTTTCCATGGAGAAGGGGAAACATGGTGGGGAAATAGATAAATGCCCAAGTGAGGAAGATAAATGCCCAAGTGAGGAAGAGAAAAAAAAATATCTGATTACACTTTATGCTATTCATTCAAGATAGATGGCAGACTACGTTTATAACGTGTACACACGGCAGATTAGATGCGACTTTCTGAATTTAGAGAATGTGAAATGTCTGACAAGAACCAAGACTGAAGTAAGTTTCAAGGGGAAAAACCCACTATGGAGAAGTGATTGTGGCATCCTGAATTTCAGCCTGTCGTTATCGCTAGACCTTAATTGGGCTAAAGACTCAGACTGAGAGAATTCAAGTTATCCCCCCCTCCCCACACAAAATTTTGCCAACTAATAGGATTTGAAAAAAGTCAAGTCAAGCCCTACCCCAGACTCCCAATTAAAAAAAAGTTATAATCAAGACTGATCAAAATATGATTTACTCTTAGACTTTGTAGTCTTCCCTCACTCCATGTGAGAATTCCGATGTTGCCAACTCATTAAGTTTAGAGTAAAGAATTTGGGCTTCGTGGGATTTTCCACTCGAGGACACAATGGAGATCAGGGACCCACTGCCATAGGATTGGCCTCTATCCCAAAAAGCTCATGCTGCCATGCTTTGCAGTAGAGGGAGGTTGTGACATGGGAACTGGGTTTAAGTTAATCTCATAAAAGATCTAAGCATCCTTTGGAAGGTAGTCATATTTAGCCTCTGTGAGCAACATAGGATTTAGATTACAGGTTCGACTTCCCTGGTCTGGCACCCTCAGGACCTGAGCAGTCCTAAAGCAGGGAGCTGGTTAGACCAGGGAAAGTCAATGCTCCCCTCCTGGCCCTGCTTCCGAACTCCTCTCCGAGCTCTAGGGATCCCAAGGCTGGGGCTCTCTGCCTAGCCACCGGCAGCCACACCTGGCCATCCAAAGGGGAGGTGGGAGGATGGTGATCCCCAGCCCTGCCCAGCCACCACTGGCTCTGACTACTCCCTCCCCTGCAGGACTCGCAGCTGCCTCCTGTGCTTCACCTCTGGCACTTTTTGGTCCAGCACCATCCATGGTCCAGCACAGCCCCAGCTTTGAGAGGTTCAACTGGTAGTGACTTTCACTTGTGTTAATGCCTCATTAGAAATACCCCAACATATCAAGTCTCTTGTAAGTGCCAGTGCTGTCTGGCTTTCTGGAGAGAGGCGTACTAAATCAAGTTCTGACCTTTCTGGAGTTTAGGCAGACTGGGTTTTTCTTCTTCCAGACAGACAAAGCATCACACATGGCTCTCCATATTAACAATATCCTTTGTTCTTAAAGAGACAGCTCCCATTGGTAGCTCAACATCCATTATTCCCTTCTAAATTGTTAAAACTACTTCAGGATCCATTTATACACAAATACGCAAGCCATTAAAAGAGCACAAAGGCTGCAAAGATGAAGCGGTCTCCCCTGCACACAGCCTCAGAGAGATCACAGGAGACAGGCTCCCTGCTCAGTTCAATTGCAATTCTGGCCTGGGCACCTGCAGAGGAAGCCCTGTTCCACCCCACGCTGCAGCATCCCTATTGTGCAAAGAATCTTCAGGGAAGATAAAGGATCTATTAAGTCTCCACTGGGCCTTGTACAAGTTGTAATCCCCTCCGCCCACAGGCATAACTTGGGAATGTTAAGGCAGGTTTTCATGGGAATGGGAGAATCCCATATCTGAAACAAAAGCCTCACCTTGCCAAATTTAAAGTCTCTTCTCCAGAACATAATTCAGCTTTTCATAGAAATGGACAAATTTAAAAATAAAAACCTAAAGACAAAACTCCATCATCTTTCCTTTCCTAGTTGTATTCTTGGAAGCCACTGAACTGCTTTGATCTAAGAGGCAAATTTGTCCAAGACAGAACATAAGGAAAAATCGAGCCCAAATGTTTAAAGCCACTCAGAACAGGGTCTTATTACATATAGTGTTGAACAATCTTAATAGGCAGTACTAGCTGCCTTCCCTAACACAATATATATTTTCACTGCCAAATAATTTGGGCTTAACCCCTCCCTTCCAAATCTTAGAACTACTGAAACTGATGCAGAAGAAACTGAACTATATTTCCCCTCCATTCCTGCTATGAAACTTCTGAGTCAATGGTTGGAAAGGGCAGGGACATTAAACAGAAGAACTGAATGTAGCACTCATCTCTGGTAGTCTCATGCACCTTCCATTAACTTGCAAAGAAACCATCTGGGGAGTATCCCCCATCCCTGCTCATCCATGCAACAGCCAAAGCTTTGCACATCATGTAACTGCTGTGGCACATACAGCAGTCCATAGATTGCTTCTGGAGAATGGTCTCTCCCAAGATGGAATGTTGCAGATAGTGAGTTTTACTTGTCTTTGACATCTTGTTACTATTTACTCAGTTTGGACAGATCAACTATATTCAGATGCAGGAAATTTACATAATGGGTATTGAACCTCCTCTCAGTCACTGATCCCACACCATACTCCCTTTATGGTGTGAATGTCTTTGCATGCCTTGGTGACAAGATGCAGGACAATGTAGCACTTTAAAGACTAACAAGATGGTTTATTAGATGATGAGCTTTCGTGGGCCAGACCCACTTCCTCAGATCACTTCCTCTTGGTGACAAGACTGACAGGGAGAGCCCTGCAAATACACAAGTGTGGATATGGATAGCTGTTGCTCATTTTCACAGACACGGATGTGGATACACATTTGATCTTTAGAATCCTAAACAATTTGTGGCTATCCGCTTTATGTCCAGGAGTATCAGCATTCATGGATATGGATATCCAGGGAACATTTTTTGCAGATGCAGATTGATACAAATTGCGCTTCCACCCAGGGCACTAGTTTGAATACTAGCTTTCGAGAGACCCACTATAGCTACGGCTACACTGTAGCCTTCTTGCAGAAAAGCTTATGCAAATGAAGTGCGGCATGGAATATTGCTGTGCTTTGTTTGCATAATTAATTAGCAGTCGCTTTTGCACAAGAGGCTTTTGCCCAAAAAAGGAGCTGTATAGACAGCTCCTTTTTGCACAAAAACCCCTTAGGCAAGAGCTGTTCTTCCTCTTTTATACACAGCTCCTTTTTGCGCAAACACAGCTAATTATGCAAATGAAGCACAGCTATATGCCACACCCCACTTCATCTGCATAAGCATATCCTCAAGAAGGCCACACTGTAGCCTGTCAGCTTCAAAGCTGTAGAATTTTAAGAGCAGTTTAAGTAGACCAAAGATTTTTCTTTATTTCCATTAATAAAAGGCTACATATAAATTCCCAAAGTTGTTCAAGAATTTGTGGACTTTAGCAGCGCCCTGCACAGAAAAAGTTTGTTCCTGAAGCCATAAGAGTGAGCCATGGATATCCATATTTACAATCACTGATGTGGATACCAAAGTATATGAAGCAGATACGCAAAGCTCCAGTTTTTAGGAGTTGCCTCAACACAGGAGGAATAAGATCTAGAGATTTTAGAACTCTTTTATAATAAAGTCCCAGTTATCATTAGTACTACCTGTAATTAGGCGTTAGAGTCTGCACTGAAGAGTATTTATCCTTGAGCAACTTAAAAAAAAAATTAAGGAGAGGGAGAAGAGGATGAGAGAAGCTGTTCTCAGTGGTGACAGAACAAGGAGCAATGGTTTCAAGTTGCAGTGGGGGAGACCTAGGCTAGATATTAGGAAAACCTGTTTCACTAGGAGGGTGGTGAAGCATTGGAATGGGTTACCTAGGGCAGTGGTGGAATCTCCATCCCTAGAGTTTAAGTCCCATCTTGACAAAGCCTTGGCTGGGATGATTTAGTTGGAATTGGTTCTGCTTTTAGACCAAGTGTTATAAATGATGTTTTAAAGGATTTAAGTAATCATCTTTGGCCCTTGTATGGGTCTAGGCTGCCAAGTTCAGATTCAATCTAGTTCTAGAATTCTAACACACTGAAGGTCAGATGTTTAAAGCAATGGTTTTGGTCTGGCCTCTACTTTAAGACTTGGCATTCTTACAAATGCTCTTGCCTGACTTGCCTCACCAGATATGGTCCCAGATACAAGCTTGCTGTCTTGTTCACATCCTGAAGGCACGTTAACTGGATAAAAACATCACTGCTGTATAAATGAAGCAAACTGGCTACAAACAAAGAACACAGCTGATCTGAGACTAAGTCTAGGCATCATAACTCATCATCCACCACAGTAAGGGGAAAAAATTGCTACAAATCTTTGAAGAGCAACAACCCTCAAGCCCTGATCTATACTAGGGAGTTATTTTGAAACAAGAGGAGTGTCCACACTATCAAGCCTGTTATTTCAAACTAAGGAGCTGGTTACTTTGAAATAGTAACTCCTGCTTTCCACAAGGAACACCACTTATTTTGAAACAACAGTGGTGTGGATGCTCTGCTACTATTTTGAACTAACAACTCCCTGAAGTCAAAGTAATTACTCTCCAGTGCTTCTGGGAGCTCTAACTCAAGATAGCATGGCCACATTAACAGAACTGGTCTCAGACTAATTTCAAGGCTTCCTGTAATGTGGACACTATTTCAATTCTGTTATTTTGGGAGTTTTCAAATTTAGTTATTTTGACAATTCCCTAGTGTAGACATGTCCTCAGTCCTGAGAATTTACACCGTATATCTGGAAGTGGTCACTGCTGCTTCTCTTCCCCTTCCCTTCACCCCCACTTCAAAAGCCATCCCTGCCCAAGAACTTTTTTGAAAGCAAGTGAGAACATTATCTGTTTTAGAACAGTGCATTAAAATACAAAAAACCCATTAAAATCCTCAGTCCTTATAGGTAAGGCTTACAACTAGAGTTTTAGGATAAAATAAAATCCATTTGGAAGAGTTACAATACGCAGACCACAGAAAATAATGTAGGGGAGAACATTGGTGGGAGGGACCTCACTTGGTTGCTTTCCTGTCAGCCAGTTAAAGATCTAAAATACAAGTACCCTTAAAAGATATTGGATTGATTGAGAGCAAGAGAGATTAGAAGTTCTCAGATACATTTGAGATTGAAACGGGTATTTCACTTGAGTTTTGTTCTGAGTGTGGATGGGACAGTAGGTGTATCTCCATATAAATACTGCGTTGGGGGCCTAATCCAAAGCTTATTAGAAGTCAGTCACTGTTGCCTTTAGGTGATTTGAATCTGGGATATAGATGCTTTATGGAATATCAATTTAGAAAAAGGACTTAGTTGACTTTATGCACCTTACCAGCTCCATATTATCCCTTTGTTAAAGCCTATTATAGTTTGTCACCCCTTTTCTGCACTATTTTATGGTGAAAGAGACTTGATTTACATAAGAGTTGGTCAAAGATGGAGACCCTTACAGCTGACCTGCCCCTTTTACTTTAGAGGGGCATAAAGATGCAGGGGTGTGCAAGGTTAAGGCTACAGTGTTCTGGAGACTCCAGAGATTGGCTGAAGGGGGGTTACAGATTACACCTGGGTTTGCACTCAGATTAACCATTCAGCAGTACTCTTAGTGTGCATTTTCTGACAATAGGCGAGGCTGCACAGTGGACCTGTTTGTCAATCAATTCCTCATATACAAGATTTTTGCCTGCCTTTGTTAACTTATCAGGATAAATGAGATTAAATAGGTTTCGACTTCTCACTTGCTTTCTAGGCAACACAGCCACTTTGCCAACCATCCTCCTTTGCAATGGAATCTCTGAACTCCCCTATCGTGCATGAGATTACACATATTTGATCCAGCTGAATAGATAACAGATCAGATTGAGTGTATTGGAGATTTAACGAACTCTTATCTTGAGCTGTCAATATAAACTAGCAGTGCACTTCTTGGATTAAGCAGTTCAGCCTTTCCACATGACCCATTTGCTTTGATTTAGAGATGTAAAACAGATGGTTCATTTCCTTACAGAAAACAAAGTCATTATTCTTAGACAAACGTAGAAACAAGTTATCAGTCAAACAGTGGAAAATGCCTCCTGTGGCTCCCCTTCCCCACTTGTTTAATTGCCAGAGCTAATTCCATGCCTCAGAGATAAGCAGCAACATGCTGCTAAACTTTCCTAGGGTACTTTAGTTTCATAACTTTTGACAGTAGGCCAGCACTGCTAGTCACGGTACTAGGCACATGAACCAGCACAAGGCCACCCTGGTGTAAAATTTAGGCCTAAAGCAGAATGGGGAAGGAGAAAAAAAATAGTGTCAGGAGGCTACTGTGCAGGACTGAGCAGACAAAAGACACTTTACAGTATCATTTGACAGTGTTTGCTTCTAGCACCATGACTGGAAAGGGAGATCAGGTCAACCAATGAGCTGCAGAGGCCTTCAGTAGCCACTTAGCACAGAAACCAAAGTTACCGTGCAGGCACAATCCTGTGCAGTGGCACTATCCCCTTTAGAGCATCAGGAGACATCACACATTAGGGAAGCCTAACACACCTCAAAAGTTTCCAAACTCAGGGGCAGAGTATGGTTCTACAGCACTACTTCAGCTGAGTGCGTGTTTTCCTCTACACAGCCAACCTCTTCCCCATCTCAGTTTGAATGGTCAGTGATTGAATATGGAAGCTCCTTCACAAGGACTGCATGGGTGTTCATTTCTTCCCAGAATGGGAGATTTTAGCCACTCTTCATTTGCACCCCTGTAAAGGGGCTGGCCATCACGAGAGCCTGTGTTTGTGTTAGGAGTTGCATCAGCAGCAGCACTTTCTGCCAAAGAAGTGGAGCTTCTTAGTCTGCTTCTGTAGCCAGACAGCCCCCCCCCCCATCTCAAACAATCTTGCTTGCCCTCTGAGATGTCTGTATACAGGGCAGAGAAAGAGCAGTAAAATCAGCAGAGTCTATGCTGGCTCATCTGATCCTGAGAAGCTGAAAAAACAGATATGTGGAGAGAAAGAGAAAGATTACCTTAATATATACAGGCAGTCCCCGGGTTACGTACAAGATAGGGACTGTGGGTTTGTTCTTAAGTTGAATTTGTATGTAAGTCGGAACTGGTACATATTGTAGGGGAAACTCTAGCCAAACATTTCTCCAGAGCTCAGTTTTATTCTCCCACGCCTCACTTCCCTCAGTCCTTTATTCTCAAGCTGAGGTGTCTGCTGAGAAAAGCCGCTCTGCGTCTCCCTGGTCTGCTTGGGGGGGGTGGGGGGGGGAGGCGCTAGCTTCGCGTCTCCCTGGTCTGCTGGGGGGAAGCAGCTAGTGCGGGGTTGCCTCACCCCATTTGTAAGTAGGGATCCGATGTAAGTCGGATCCATGTAACCCGGGGACTGCCTGTGTATATAAAAAAAATAAAGGTAATCAGCATAGCCATTAAGCTTTGATGCAAGATCAGGATATGCGAGTGTGCCCGGCTGGCACCCATGTTGATACGAACACACAGTCCCTGGGAGAGGAATTTCCCACTGAGAAAAGAATCCCCAGTAATTCCAATTTAGTTCTCACAAGTGTAAATTAAGTTTACAACTCCCTTGTAAGAACTAGTCTCACAAAAGACAGACTAGCCCCATTTGGCATGACAGATAAAGAAATACGTGATCCCATGAGTATAAAGGTGGTACAGCAGCACACTCTTTTGAGTGTCATTCTACCCTCTACCTGCTGGTCGGGTTAGGTGTTTGGCCTCCCGAGGTTCTATGGGGACGCCCACCTCGTATTTTCATCTTTCCTAGGAATTGAGGGACCAGCCCTGGCCTGACATGCTGGAGTCGAGAGGCACAGAAGGGGGTAAAAATTGTACCTGGATGTGGTCCTCTGTCTTAAGTGTACACAAAGAAAGAGTAAGCTGTTACTTGATACCATTATTTCTATTTTTCTATCTTTATCTTCTTTGTAACCATTTTTAAGATCTATATTTTGCTAGTAGTTAAGAAATAGAATAGCCATTGCAACCATATGATTTATAAGCTTCCTCAAATAAACCTGTAACTGTTTAAGTTTTAACCTGACTCCTTCAGTTGCTGTAATAGAACCAAGAACAATTTAAAAGAACTTCAGCCAGTCATTAGGGACAGATATAGGGAGAGCTTGGGCGTTTGGATTTGTGTCACACCCAGGTGGCACAATCCACTGGGGCACCTTTCAGTCTTTCCCCAAGGCTGCCCGCTGCAAAGGATTTACAAATTCTAGCAGCTGAAATCTAAGGTGTAATAAGCTCTTCCTATAAACTCAGGGCGTCTGAGAGCCTGTTGGCTGCCCTCTGCGACGGGACCCCGGTCCTAGCAGTAAAGTCAGACGTTAAACTATTTTTCGGGGCACCCTCCAGCCTCCTAGGCTGCCCACTGCAACGAGACTTTGTGTCTCAGCAGTTGAAGACTTGGGTGTAACACACACACACACACACACACACACTGCCCTGACCGTCGGCTGACAGCTTCTTTATGTATGTTTAAGGGTCTGGATTACAAACAAAACTCCCCACGTAAACGAAACCTTGCAGGGACTAGCAGCAAGCAAATGTAACAAGTGCTTGTGAACTTGGTATCAGATTCTGACTCTCCTTATGTACAAACATGCTTACACATAGCAGCTGTGAAAGACGAGGTACATTTAAATGCATAACCCTTTAAAAATAAGGTGTAGCTTGACCCTCAAGTCCAGCACCCTCAGGACCTGACCGGTTCTGAACTGGAGAATTTTCCAGACCATGGAAGTCAATATTATCTAGCAGCATTATCAACATCTTCACTGCTTACTGGGCTGAGGACATTTAGGGGTAAATTAGAGCTAAACACCACCACCACCGAACACTGAGAGCTAAGACTGGTGGTTAAAAAACCCCCACATACTATGGGACGACAGGAAAGTTGGTCACACCCATAAAAAGTGAACATCTGGCTAACTAAAATAGTTCCAGAAGACAGGTTTCCGGACCAGAGAGAAATTCAGCCTGATTAGCCTGTCCACAAACTTACCACATGTAACGTATTTAAGTAGTTTTTTTGGGGGGGTTCTTGTCTTCACTGCTTGTTATTTTTTAGTATTTAAAAAGGCATCCAGTGCCAAGGAAATTTAGATTCATAAAGTCAGAGGCAGAATGGGCTCAGTGTATTTTTCCATCCAAGAAAAACCACTTTGAGAAATAGCAATGATGGGCCAGATTCTGAACAGAGAGAAATCAGCATACCTCTAATGAAGTCATTATACCAGCTAGGGATGTACAATCCTGTTTAGTTAATTATGTTTTAATGGGTTAACCAATTAAGGAGGGGGCGGGGAGTCCACTGCGGGTAAGGGCCGCTCTGGCCAAAGCAGCCCTTGCCTGCAGTAGGCCCCTCAGGACGCAGGCAGATTCTGCCCGCAATGGGTGAGGTGCTGCACTAGCCCCTACCAGTTAATTGGTTAGCCATTCACCTCCCCAGTGTCAGCAGAGATCTGGGCCTTTTCAATTAGAGGCAAGTTTGACTATCCTTTGAAGGCAAAACTTTGCCTTAGTTTTCTATAGTGCTAGGCTATAGAGAAGTGACTGACAATAGTTTTCCCTCTATTACTACTTCTTTAGTTTGACATTGTAGTTGATGAAGGGGAGCGTTTAGGTGATAAGGTAAATTCTCCAGGAATAAATCTGCCTGGAGACGAAGCCTTTAAGTTCTATATATTCCACTCACTACAGGAATGATGATGGTTCAAGCCATCTTTCTGTTGCTCCAGGGATGGAATCTGTAGTTTAGTAAGACTGTCATAATTGAGCCCAAAGGAGTTCAACTAAACTCTGCAAGCACTTGAGTAAGGCATTGACAGGAGCATGGCTGGAAGACTCCTGGAAACAAAACTGCCATTGAGGTTAGTGAAAAGGAAAGCTAACACTAAATGTGCAAGGAAGGGTGCAAGAGCTACTTCCCCAAGTCATTGCATGTGCTCACTCTCCTTCAAATCTTTAAGACCTTCAAGTCTATATAATGCAGCACACCAAAGAGACAGGTTACGGGAAAAAACAGGTTCCTCACCTTGGGACAAGTGGGGAAGAATAAGACCGTGGGTATGGCTCCCAGAAACAGGCTAGAGTCAGAGACCTCCCAGGGCTGAACAGACATTCTGACAATAGCCACCACAGTCGCTTCAGAGAGCCCTTCCTCCAACATTATTGGAGGTAATGTCCAAGTAAACACCCAGGTACCTTCCAAACTTCACTCCAAATGGATTCAAAGCCTATTGTTAGTCAAGATCTTAGGGTATGAACAAATCCAATCTAAAGCTCTAATAAGGGCTCAAAAAGTACTGCTGGAAACAGCAGACAGCAAAACTAGTGCAAGGAGATGTTATCATGCAGCCTGTGATATATTGCACACTAGAAGGGGCTTACCTTGAGGTGCTGTTGTTCAACAGATCCTGTTATAGCCACAAGAAACAGTGGCATCGTGTGAAATAGACAATTGCAGGAACAAGTCTATTGATTACAAATTGTCACCATGATTTTAACACATTTAATGTTGAGGGCTTGGTGGTGCATTGATGCACCACTTCTGAGCAACATGAAATACAACAGCTCTATGGCACTAGGGGCACTGTGCCTCTGACATACCCCCTTTGACCAGGCTTGAGTCTTGCATTGAGCCTCTCCCTGCCCTCTGCAACCAGTTACCTCCTGAGCCAGTAGGGAGCCATGGCACCATCACTTCACTCTCTCATACAGTTTCCCCCTGCACCAGATGTGGGATCCAGTCATGTCTGACAGTGCATCAGAGGTGGTGGGTTATGGCCTTGTCAGGAAAATTCAGCTACTTTGCTATCAAGTCAAACAGCACATTGATCAGGAGCTTGGTGTTGTGTCTGTTGAAGCTATCAGACTCAGGTGCTCACCAGGTACTCCCAGGGAAGTAGCTGACCGACCTCCTGATGTAAAGCATTATCCTGCAAGTTGCTGGATACAACTGACTCAGACTGAGTTCAACAGGAGTGGAGGGAACTCTCAATGTTTCAGGGCTATACCCATGATCATCCTGATTCTTTCGCTATGCCAGGCTGGTGTCCAACATTTGCCATACAAAGGAACATTTTTAACACTGCTCAGAGCATTATATGCTCCTTCCCTACAATGAAGGCAGACATGCCAATAAGATGTTTGTGTTTCCCCACAGATGCTAATGATACATGCAGTTCAGCACCTTTTCAAACCTGATGCCTCACCAGGCATCTGATTTCATATTTAGGCACCAAAACCAGAGTGCTGATCATCCTCAACCTGCCATTGCCATCACATTCAGCAATGGAGATGGCCCAGTAGCCTCTTTTCAGTATTGATGAATCTTTAGACGTGCCTTGACTTGACTTATCAATAGTGTAAAGAATTAGACTAATAGCTTTGAAGATCAAGAATTTGTTGCTTGTGTTAAACAGACCCAATACGCAATATTAGACAAGGATTCATAAATGTATGGTACAGTCACGGAAAACATGGTTGAAGTCACACTGAATAGTCCAGCATTAGACTAAATTACTGAAAAGGCAAACTTTATTCCTGGTCAACTCCCCTGATAAGCTAGTAAAAGGAAGCAAAGCAAAGCACTTGAACTTGCTGAATCCAAGTATTTATATAAGCAAACACTCAGAAAAGTTTCATTTTACATCTCCAGTCACAGCTGGATAACACAGAAAGTGTGGATTGAATGTTTGATTTGTAAGCAAGACAAGTCTACACATTCACTGTCAAGTTTGTTTTCCTACATGCACTACAGTGTCCTAGTTGCAAACATGCCCTGTTTTAGCCATGGAATATGGAGGTAAAAAAGCATTTGCCTGAGAGAAGCACAAATAGGAAAAACAAAAACAATACATTCTATATTGTGATTGTACAAAAAACCAAGAACAAGAGAAGGCCAATAAACCCTAGTAAGTCAATCAGCTGTACTCCAGTGTGTAATTAACATAGCCAAGAGAGAGACTTGATTTAGGATGATGCAGACTATTCCCCACACTTCCTGCCTCAGACCAAGGAGCTGGCTGGTCATAGAGAAGGGAAGAGTCCTACATATTCCCCTTCCACTCTACCTATTGGAGAATTTGCAAGCAAAACTGCAAAAAGTAACAAGGGCAGGGCTTTGGTCTCTCCCAGTTATAGGTCCTTCCAAGCACTACTGAGATTTCCTTAAGAATTCGAGCCCCATTATCCATATCCAACAATCCTCCTCTTCCCCCACCCCCATTTCATTATTGTAGCTCTAGGAGCCCCAGTTATAGACTGGGATCCCCCTGTAGCAGGCATGGGCTAAGTATTATTTGGAGGCCTCGGTTCAAGAGTCATGAGTGAAAGTGAGATTAGTGACTCATTTGCTTTTGTGAAGGTAGTGGCCATAGAACCTGGAAGCACAGTTGAATTGCATTTGTCAACCAGAAATCATTTAATTTGAAGAACATGACAAGTCATTTGTGCAGGTTGGGAAGTGAAAGAAGGGAAGGCCCCTTACGTAGACAAACACCTCTAACTTGGGCCCAGATTAACCCTTGTGCAGATGCAGTTTTGGCACCCATTGGAGAAATTATCCTCATTTCACAGTTAGGGGGAAATCAAGACATGGAGGATGAGCACTGTGGCTGAGGCGGTGGTAGAAGCAGGAAGCAGAGCTAGGTCTGACTAACTGATCTTTTTGTACCACCTTAGCTCTTCCAGTACTGAGCACTGCTGAAGTGGTTAACACAATCAGGACTGAAGGGCCTTGGCCAAGATTAACAGCCAAACTCGAACATTTGCTTAAATATTGAGTTCCTTCTGGCAATTTTCTCCCTCACAGCCATGCATGCCAAAATAATCCATAGAATTAGAGGGGGATTGACTAGCCATTCCAGTTTGGTATCAGTCTGTACAGATACAGGTTGAATAGGTCTAGTCCTGCACCCTTGGGACCTGACGGGTGCTGAACCAGAGAATCTTTTGGACCACAAGAGGCCAATATTGTCTAGCAGCATTACTAACACTTCCACTGCTTACTGGGCTCTTAGACATTTAGGGGTACAGTAGAGTTAAATAATGGCACAGAGTACTGATAGCCAGGACTGTTATCTGTAAACAGCCTTTAGTGGGACCACAGGAAGCTTGGGATTAGTGACCATGAGAAGTAGACATCCAATTAACTAAAATCATGCTGGCCCATTGATGTTGCCAGACCACAGAGGTTTAACCACTCTATTCTGAGACAGGTGGCATCCACATGAAAGGAATCACAGCATCAGGCTTGTTCTAAAACATATGGTCAGGTTTGGCCCAGAGATGTTTGTGAAAGTAGTGGCCATAGAACCTGGAAACCCAGTTTAGTTAGATTTGTTTGCCAGAGATCAATTTAATTTGAACACACACACAAAATTCAGTTTGAAAGGGTCATAGAATACAAAGTGAATAGCATTATATGAACCCTGGACAGATGTTTAGCTTTTTTTTTTTTAAATTAAAAAAGAGCCATTTCTCTTGGCAACAGGTACTACTTTTCTCCTTCCAAATAGCTTTCAATGGCTCTAATCAACTGGAAACTCTTGTCTAGACTCAGCTTGTGATCTAAATTTGATCAAACTCTCCCACCCCCAGATTTTTTTTTTAAAGATAACATTTGGAATTGTTTTCAAGAGGCAGGGAAGGCCATTTCACCCCCTTTCCCTTCATTCTCTGAAGAGGGATGCAGAAAATAGGCATTTACCGATTTAATGAGATATGCATTCACATTTGGAAACCAAACGACTTTTTAAACAAAACTTCAAGAACAAGTTTGTCAGCCTTAACCCTCCTCACACATGTACATAGTACATATTTTCTAGTTTAAAGCAACGCCTGAAACATTGATCACAGGCCTATCCAGTTATGACTTTGTGATGTCATTGGACTGGACTATGACCAGACAAGTCATTGTTGCAACAACTGTTGCGTGCACCAAATCTTGCAAAAGTGGGCCAAGTGAGGAGTCTATAGAAAGATTATGGTTTGCTGATTCCATTTATACTGTTCATACGCATGCATTTTTGTACTTGAAGTTATGAGTATTGGCTATGTACCTGTATTTCAAGTGTTTGCTGCTGAGAGACAAGCTTCGCCAACCTATTGTAAAAGAACAATTAGTCAAGAACTTCTATTTCACTTGGAGTGACAAAGTACCTTGGTGATAGAAATGTAGCCGTGTTAGTCTGGTGTAGCTGAAACAAAAGACAGGACTATGTAGCACTTTAAAGACTAACAAGATGGTTTATTAGGCGATGAGCTTTCGTGAGCCAGACCCACTTCCTCAGATCAAGTAGTGGAAGAAAATTGGCCCAACCATATATACACCAAAGGATACAATTTTTAAAAAAGGAACATACATGAAAAGGACAAGTCAAATTTCAGAACAGAAGGTGGATGGGGGTGGGGGGGGGGGGGGGAGGTAAATGTCTGTAAGCTAATATTAGAGGTGATAATTGGGGAAGCTGTCTTAAAGTGTCAAATTAAGCATGAATGACAGTTCAGAGGATTCTCTTTCAAGTCTGGCCCACGAAAGCTCATCGCCTAATAAACCATCTTGTTAGTCTTTGAAGTGCTACATAGTCCTGTTTGTTTAAAGTACCTTGGGTGATGCCAATCAACATCTGATGAGCTCCTCTGTGAACCTTCTGCCCAATAGGTGAGCAATGGCTGCTGTCTCAAAGGGACCGAGTCATGCATGAACATGAACAGGTGACTTGTGGCAAACTATCTTGGGGCATATTTTTACAAAGCAAGAACAATGGGAGTTCCTCCACATGGCCACTGTTGTAAAAAGGGCCCTGAGGATTCCTCCATTTGTCTTCAACCCAGCTCAACATAGCAAAGATCCTCCAGAGGGGAGCTGATGACTGAAAGAACTGATGACCCATCCCAACAGCAGATGTATTCCGGAGGCTTTAGACAGCAAGTTATTTCATCTCTGCTATAAGGCTGCACCAAGAACTTTGCAGCTGGTGTGTGCAATTTGATCCCTTTAAACAATGATCACTCTCAAACCCTTTATGAATAAACTTTCCAAAGGACTGGCTGAAATCTGAATCCAACAGCTTGCTTTTTGGGTAAGGTCTGAGTTATAAAGTTGACCTAGGAATGCATCTGGTCCTTTTGGATCAGACAAACATGTTTTGATTTGGTGAGATTGGTTCTCATTACCTCTCACCTGTACAAGGAGTGATACTGGTGGTGGCACAGGAGAACTGGAGTGTCTAAGGAAATTGTTTGTTAGGACTTCTTGCTAGTCAGTGTGGTGACAAAGAGCTATTTGTGACCAGTTTGGCATGCTTTATAGTGGAGAACCCCCAGGGCTGGGCTGTCAGTAGCCTTGTCTTGAAGCAATTCACCCTGAAGTGACCTGCTCATCAGTACTCCCAGAACCCTTCTTTATGACAACTACCATTGAACTGGTATATTTTACCAATTGTCCCACACTATTTGCTGTATTTTGTCCCAGACCCAGCCTTATTCATATACTGGAGTTATGAGACATGGTAACCTTCCTTCTCTTCTAGTTTATATTAAGGGTTTAATACATACAGCTCAGACTGGAGTCCGGTTTTAGTTTTGGTGTAAGCAAGTACAACCCACGTACTGGGGCCTGCTTATAAACAGGGCTCAGTTTGGTCCCAGATTTCTGAGGAAATATGACTAACAGCAGACCAGCACTATACAAAAGAACTTGAGAACCCCCTCCTTGAAAGAAAAAAAAAAAAATCAAAATAACCTTATTTGTGCCCTAGCCTTCCAAATGGTTAGAGCACTTTTCACTGATAAAAGCTTTGTTTTTATCTGGAAGCCTGTGCAGAAGGATCTATCGGATTATTTGCATTACACATTATAGTAGTAGCCTAGACTAAAGGCTTCAACCAAAATAAGGGCCAAGATTGTGAGACACTGTAAAGACACATTTCCTCTTCTGGAGACCTTAATGACTAGGCAAAGGGGGAAAGGAAAAAGGCACAGGAGTGTACCTGCAAGATTCTCAGAAAGCACTCTCCCCTCACTTGAGTTTTCATACATGGACAAAAACCCATGGAAAATAGGGGAAGTTGATAGCTTTTAATGACATTAGGTACTAAGCATTGGAGAAAACTGAAAGCGAAGCAAGGACCATTTCTCCTCATGTTTTTATCTATGGCAAGCAGAATTAAGGAAGAGGTTTTTTTTTTTTTTTAGTGCATCAAAGTAAATGACCCATATAAGTCTAAGTGGGAAACAGGAGTTTTATATTAGAGACTTGAATTTTTAAAAAAGTGTAGCTGAAAACTGTCTAGTCTGAATCAGTTTAGCTTCAAAGTATACTTTTAAACAAACATACTACAGAACAGCTCTCAAAGCTTTGGGGGATTCAATATCACTGGAAGTTTACAAATCAACACTGGATTTTTGTTGAAAAAAAAATAAGCACTAGCCTCTAGTTCAAGCAAGGCTATTCAACCTGAAGCAGGAATTGTGAGGGAAATCCCGTGGCCTGTGTTAAGCAGAAGGTCAGATGATCACAACAGTACCTTTGGACTAAAATCCTATGACTTGACAAGCTCATAAAGCAGATCAGCGATAGAGCTAAACAGAACTCAGCTCTCCATCCTGTGCCTTTGGTCTTCCAGGACACACATCCTAGCTTAATAAAAATCTATTCTCAAATTCAGGCACATCTAGCATATATAAATGTACCAGGCAGAATAATGCTACAAGAATTAAGGAAACATCTGCTCTTAAATTAGAGTGCTTTTAAAAGCGTTACCTATAGGGACCCAGAAATATTTAGCTATTGAAATGCTTATCCTAGCCTTTCATCTCCATTTACCTAGTGGAGGCCTCTGCATTCTCAAAGCAAAAAGATTAAAAATTTAATCTCAACAGAAATGTGCAAATACCCTATTGCATATAGGGTAGCACCCAGGTAAACACTTCAAGGTATTTTTCAACACAGGCTCCAATTAAAAAGGTAATCTATATCACTGAAGTTGACTTCCAATGAGGTGATTTGAATTCACTGAATATAGATGAAGTTACTGCCTAATCCTTTCCTAAACAATCATAGAATCATAGAATCATAGGACTGGAAGGGACCTCGAGAGGTCATCGAGTCCAGCCCCCTGCCCTCAAGGCAGGATCAAGCTCCGTCTACACCATCCCTGACAGATGTCTATCTAACCTGTTCTTAAATATCTCCAGAGAGGGAGATTCCACCACCTCCGTTGGCAATTTATTCCAATATTTGACCACCCTGACAGTTAGGAATTTTTTCCTAATGTCCAATCTAAACCTCCCCTGCTGCACTTTAAGCCCATTACTCCTTGTCCTGTCCTCAGAAACCAAGAGGAACAAATTTTCTCCTTCCTCCTTGTGACACCCTTTTAGATATTTGAAAGCCGCTATCATGTCCCCCCTTAATCTTCTTTTTTCCAAACTAAACAAGCCCAGTTCATGAAGCCTGGCTTCATAGGTCATGTTCTCTAAACCTTTAATCATTCTTGTCGCTCTTCTCTGTACCCTTTCCAATTTCTCCACATCTTTCTTGAAATGTGGCGCCCAGAACTGGACACAGTACTCCAGCTGAGGCCTAACTAGTGCAGAGTAGAGCGGCAGAATGACTTCACGAGTTTTGCTTACAACACACCTGTTAATACAACCTAGAATCATATTTGCTTTTTTTGCAACAGCATCACACTGTTGACTCATATTCAACTTGTGGTCCACTATGACCCCTAGATCCCTTTCTGCCATGCTCCTTCCTAGACAGTCGCTTCCCATCTTGTATGTATGGAACTGATTGTTCCTTCCTAAGTGGAGCACTTTGCATTTCTCTCTATTAAACCTCATCCTGTTTACCTCCGACCATTTCTCTAACTTGCTAAGGTCATTCTGAATTATGTCCCTATCCTCCAAAGAAGTCGCAACCCCACCCAGTTTGGTATCATCTGCAAACTTAATAAGCGTACTCTCTATCCCAATATCTACATCATTGATGAAGATATTGAACAGTATGGGTCCCAAAACAGACCCTTGAGGAACTCCACTTGTTATCCCTTTCCAGCAGGATTTAGAACCGTTAATAACCACTCTCTGACTACGGTTATCCAGCCAATTATGCACCCACCTTATCGTGGCCCTATCTAAGTTATATTTGCCTAGTTTATCAATAAGAATATCATGCGAGACCGTATCAAATGCCTTACTAAAGTCTAGGTATATGACATCCACCGCTTCTCCCTTATCCACAAGGCTCGTTATCTTATCAAAGAAAGCTATCAGATTAGTTTGGCATGACTTGTTCTTCACAAACCCATGCTGGCTATTCCCTATCACTTTATTACCTTCCAAGTGTTTGCATATGATTTCCTTAATTACCTGCTCCATTATCTTCCCTGGGACAGACGTTAAACTGACCGGTCTATAGTTTCCTGGGTTGTTCTTATTCCCCTTTTTATAGATGGGCACAATATTTGCCCTTTTCCAGTCTTCTGGAATCTCCCCTGTCTGCCATGATTTTTCAAAGATCATAGCTAAAGGCTCAGATACCTCCTCTATCAGCTCCTTGAGTATCCTGGGATGCATTTCATCAGGACCTGGTGACTTGCTGACATCTAACTTTCCTAAGTGATTTTTAACTTGTTCTTTGTGTACAGGGTAAAACACTATTTTTAGGTTCACTGGTGCCCAGCAACTGTAAGATTAGTGTCCCGTTGGTACGTGTACTTTGTTGGGGCCCTTGATGACTTGACCACAAAATTCTTCTCTGCAGTGGTTTAGTAGTGGGGCTGACTAGGTCCAGTACAGCCCAAAGGACTCACATGGGAGAAGGCAGTAAATCCCTCCACAGGTTTAATATGCAGCAGGTAATAAAATCCCCAAACAGATTCCCTGACTTACTAACTAAAAAAAATGGTGCACTCACACTCCATGAATCAGCCTCAGGTTCAGAGATACTCAGTCTCTGCAGAGGGGCTGGTCTTCTGGAAGGAATCAGGCTGCTTCAATCCCAGAATTTCCCCTCACCGCGAAGGGGTGCAAGGCTCAAGGTGCAGACCACACAGCTGCACCAAAATTCAAACTATAACCTCCTAGCCCAGCATTCAGACACACAGCAGGCAGCAGCCCCAAACCAGCAGACAGAGCAGAGCTGACCATGCGGTGACTCCTCTCATCCAGGGAGCTGGAACGCCAACTCAGCCTGGCTGTGGAAGCCTCCCAGCAAACTCCACAAACTGGGAATCAGCAGTGGAGAAATAAAACCCAGCTGAGGGATCCTACCTTCAGGTCCCTAGAGGCCAGTTCTCACAGGGAACCCTGCATGCATGCCTGGGGCTTACTAGCTCCCACACAGCCAGTCCTCCCCTTGCTCTGGCTGGCTCCAGACTCTCTCCACAATGGCCCCTCCTGAACTCCCTGGGAGGGGGTGTATACCTCCAAAGAGGAGGAAGCAAATCTGAGGAGGCAGTGAGGGCAGAGAGAGGGCAGCGGCTACAACGAGGCATACTGAGTTTGCTCAGTTCAGGTGCGCATGCTCAGTGCACCCAAAGTAGCAAATCCTGAGAAGTTAGTGTTTCGGTCGCTGCAGGGGCATCTCACTCCCTATGGGTTGCAGGGCAGACTGATCCTGGTAGGGAAGGGGAGTCAAGGCAAACTCAGAGTGCCTCTCCCTGAGCTGCCACAGACAAAGCCCCGGGAATCTAAATAAGCTCCTTCGGGGTTACACTGGTAATGTTGCTGCATGATCGGAACAAGGATGACTGCCCCTATATTTCTTCACTGGAGTTGAGGGAGGGAAAAAGTCAAAGCAATGCCAACAGTGTGGGAGAGGGGAGGAGGAGTGGAAAAGATTACACCCAAGATGCAATGTGGAAGAGTACAGGAGAATTAGAATACCTAGTATATGGACAAACACTTTCTTCATTGCATTTAGCAGGCCTAGTGTAAATACTTCTGTTTTTCCCTTTGGTTTGTTATAGCCATTATTGACCCTTGTGATCCATCTAGATTTCTAGACAACTGTACACTGTATCCACATCCCTAGGGAAACTTAAAGAGTGAATAACATTCCTTTCAGTTTATTTGAAGCTATTCTTAAGTAAATCCCCAGAGAGAGAGAGAGAGAGAGAGAGAGAGAGAGAGAGAGAGAGAAACTATTGAGTCATTCAACCAAGGCCAGAGACTTCAGCACTCTTTTCTGCCAGAGCCCCTGTATTGGAGCACCAGCTATTAGAGAGGCTTCCAGGGGGAAAAAAAAAAAATTGTTAGGAGAACAAAGTTACCAAGTTATGACAGGTTTGCAGCTCTGCTCCTGTCACTCAGGGAAAACTTACATTTACCTGAAAGAATGAAAGTTCCACAGCTACTAAAAAAGGAAGCAAGTTTTATTTGTAGGAAAAAACTCCCATCCTCAGGATTCTTATCATTCCTCTTCTGTGTTTCATTTCCATTTTGGTGGAACAAACAACATTTCTTGAATTCCCATATAATGGTCATCACTCCCACCCACCTTCATATCCTGAAATCTTCAGGAGACACTCTAGGACAAAGTTCATAAATGCATTTGCTCTTGTTTATAGTTCAGATGTACAGATGACTATGACTGCAGAGGAAAGGAAACACATCTGCCTTTTTGCTGATTGTGTTTATGTGCAACAGTTACCAAAAGCAGCTGCCAAAACCCTGTGTATACAGACTGGATTAGACAGTGACTGGACTTTACAACTACGTTAAATGCCATTCTCTGAAACTAGTTCACTTTTGTTCAAAGTAAAGTACATCACATTCATGCATTTATTACTATAACTGAACAAGGAACTGGAAGGATTAGAATACAGTATACATAAATCTCTCAATGAATCCATGAGACCTGCCCTTAAGTCAATGAAAGTCAGGACATTGCTATAGCAGCTGGATCTGCTTCGGTAGGAGAAAATAAAGAATTGTGTTTCAGCTAGCAAGTCTTATTTCTACTCTAATTAGAGCTTGAAAGTTTACATTATGATTCTAGGATTCAGAAGGTATATAATCTGAATTTGTAAAGTGAAATGCATCAGATGTATCATTGGTGTTTCAGATGGGAAAGGGGTGATCCACTGTGGACAAGAACTTGCTCCAAAATTTCTCCTCAAGACAAGCAGCAATATTTTGGAACTGGTTTGTATCGGAACCTCAAAAGTGCCTTTTCACATCTTAATTCTGGGCATACACTGTGATAAGTGCATCCCAATGTAAGTCTCAATTTTAATGTTTATTTTCAAAATGAGATTAAGTACCAGAACTCAGGTCCCTCCCTCCCTTGAGACTTCCAGGTGATTTTTCTGGTAAACCACATCAGAATGCATGGGTGCTAGAGATATGAAAGTATAACTGTGTTGATTAATGTTCATGGTTATGTTCTGTATCAAAAGGCAGAAGCATGGGGTGGCAGCCAGTACATGCTAGAAGACTGTTTAAAATTTATCATATACCATGAACCGCATGTTAGATATGGAATTCAGTCAGCAACCACAGCTGAGGCCAGGGTGTCAGAAGATCTTATCTGAGGGTATGTCTACACTAGCCCCTTAGTTCGAACTAGGGAGGCTAATGTAGACATTCGAAGTTGCAAATGAAGCCTGGGATTTAAATATCCCGGGCTTCATTTGCATCTTCCTGGGTGCCACCATTTTTAAAAGTCCCTTAGCCCGAACTCCGTGCCCACAGCTATATGCGGCACGGAATAGGTAGTTTGAATTGGAGACCCTAATTCGAACTACCTATTCCGTGCTGCATGTAGCTGCGGGCACGGAGTTCGGACTAAGGGACTTTTAAAAATGGTAGCACCCAGGAAGATGCAAATGAAGTCCGGGATATTTAAATCCCAGGCTTCATTTGCAACTTCGAATGTCTACATTAGCCTCCCTAGTTCGAACTAAGGGGCTAGTGTAGACATACCCTTACTTAGGACTAACTAAATGGACATAACTTCAGAAGGGCTCAACACAATGAGTATTGTAAGTATGACTAGTCACAATGGAAGAGGTGCAGAACATTTCAAAATCTTGTTTGTGTCAGTGCCTAAATGGGACATGAGGCCTTGTGGGGGAAAAAAACCCACTCACCTGATTTGTTGGGGCCGCATATTTAATTGCAAACCTACAGTTATGCACTGCAATTATATAGGCACTACTTGCTATTTAAAATGGAGGGGAGTTCTTAAATTAGGAGATTGTAAGTGAGAAGCCTATGGTCATCTACTCCACAGATACTTTGGCAGATCTTGTGATAAACAGGGAAATTTTTTTAAGAGTATGTAGATTAATGCCATAACCTTACAATTTGTTATGCAAGTTAAAATTAATGGTTAATCTCAAGAGGAATAATCTGGGATTACTACCCATTAAAATCCATGTGGTACAGAGTAGGCAGGGAACCTTACACAGTGGATAAAAAAACCTGATACATCTGGCATTTACTATTAAGTGCCGTTTGTCTTAATGGTATTTAAAATTGCATTTCTTGGTGAGCATTGCTGGCCCATGCAGAAGTTTAAATTACATGATAAATGTACCAAAAGGATGTCCAGAATCTGATTTTCAGAAGTCCACGTTTGATTGCATGTGCATATTAGCAATTGAGCATATTGCAGCTGCATTTCACATTTGGTGAGAGCCATAAGATTCAGGGTTTTTTGTGTGCAAAGCTTAACATTTACATGCATAACACCATTTGTACATGGAAGTGTGTTAAGTGTTGTGTAAATTGGAGTCTCAACCCTACAGAGACTTATAATGCATAAAGCTAAGCATGGATATGAGTGACCAAAATTAAATCTGGGATTATTCAGGGATACAGAATTTATGTGAGTAAAATGTTTGAAGGTTGACACATCAGATACAGAAAGGGTACATTTTTGGCGGATTGTCAGGTTTTCTGTGTAGTTTGATACTAGTCCTGCGTTTGAAACTTTTAGAAAAACATTTTTTTAAGTCAGTCAAATTTTAGGCAGTGATAGCATTAAGGTAGACAATGCACCTTTGTGCATTATGATGGCTAAACAATTTTTTTTTAAATTACAGGAGCCCAGCCTTATTGATAAAGAGCACATACACCAGTTAGCATAACATACAACATGGAAAATTTCATCACAACTGTTTGAAGTTCAGCTGCTTATAAAAAGCTTTGCTAAATTGGGCCCTAGAATGCGAAGTGTTGTGCAACCTTATAGGTAGTAGGTATACATAAGCAGAACATTCCCTATCAGTTTGCACAATGGGTAGTAGGAATCTGGCCTGGAGTTATCCAATTCATGCTTTTGTTTATGGATTCACCTTATGTACAATTTTCCTTGGTTATTCTGCCTCAAACCTTTTGACAAACTCTTCTAAGAGGAAACTATAAGAAGCAGGTTTCTTCTCAAAGAAGAAGTTAAAACGTTTGAATCACTCAGTTTTGTTCAAAAAATTCCAGTGCTGAATATGCACCAATCCCATGTGTTCCCCTAGTATCAGGTAATCCAATTTTTACCATGAAAGTTGACAGACGTGACTGTTTGTAGGAAAGGGGGATAACATTTCAAGAAATATTGACACTCTGCTCGAGTTGATATATATTGACATGAATGAATATTAAAATAAAAATTGTGGGGGTAAAACCAAACATGTGTGCACCAAATATCAATTCCTCCTCCCCCTGCCCTGCAACTCATTTAGCCCTGTAACAAATAAATCTTGGGTGGTAGCAGTAACTGTTAAACTGAAGAGTCAAGAACTTAGCTCACATTGGCTCAATGTGTTTTGATTCACTTTGTATCTGGAATTGATATGCCTCTTGCATGGTATGTGAAAGCTCTCTGGTTTTACTATTTTGCAATTAAGCAAAATGTTTACTTCATTGCTTCTCCACTGGTTGAATGCAAGATGTAGCGCTTGGATGATAAGGTCTGTAATTTATATATATACACACACGCTATGTTCTGTATTCAAGTCAGTGGCAAGAACTCCCTATTGACTTAAATGGGGTTGTCCCATTAAACTCTTCATTGACTTTAGTGCATTGGGGTCTTGTGTCCAGATGCTGCTAATTAATGGAGCCTGCCTCAGACTAATTTCCATTCTTTCCCATAGTGAAGACAACTTCAAATCTGTAAAATTGGGTGCCCAGAAGTCAAACTTAGTAAATTTGAAATAACTCCTAGTGTAGATATGGCCGTGGAGAGGACTACTTTCAGGGCACACAGTTCATATTCTACTCCTGTGCTGTAGAGAATCTTGCTCTTGTGACTTTTGGAAGGTGCTCCTCCTCAACCATGCTAACATGCCCATTGCCAGGGCTCGACAATTTAGGTAATTACTCACCACATGCAAGTAGATGATAGCCCAGCATGGTGCCTCAGTGCCATCAGCACATGTGCAGCATGCTGAACCACGCAGCTTGGTGAGCCCTGCCCATTGCTCACCTGTGAATTCACTACCAAGTTCCTAATGGCAAGCACTATCATGCCAACTGCTCTGATGCTGGAAGTCTCAGCAGGGGTTAAAGTGGCAACTGAACAATCCTCTTCCCCAGGAGACAGTACTTCCCCAGGAGACAGTAGCTTCAGTTGCGTCTCAAACCATTAATGTGCAGCGTTGGGAAGTTCTACAGATATAGCAAAGATGCCATCTAGGGCTGTCAATCTTGCACCTTTCCTCAGCATTACATTGACTTAAAAAAAGTGACAAGTTGTCAGTTGATTTATCAGTACATGCCTTCCTTTGTCTTGGGATAAAGAGGGACTGTTGTGACTGTTTTACCATTTGCAGGGTCTATTGTATACAATATCTCAAGCTAATTTGTTACCAAGTCTTGGTCAAGGGCCAATATTCATGTTACTAACCTTAGGAAAAAGTTGCTTTTAAGGGCTGTATTAAACTACTCCAGTAAAGAGGGTTTGGATGCAAGATGTCAGGGAATGAATTGGTGCCATCTGGAACATTGGGAGTAGTAGCTGACATTGCACTTCAGACCTGTGGGAAGTTTACCCTAGAAACAATGCCTTTTTGTTTTGGCAATACATAAAGCACAGAGAAAGGCATTAATATCGAAGGAAGCTATTTCAGCAGAGCTGCCAAATTTCAACCTCTAGTGCCACAAAGATATAATGTAGCCTCTGCAAATATCAGCCTCTTCCAAGAGCACATAATTGGCAGTCAGAGTTCCTTTCCTCTAACAAGAGTGTGAATTCATGATAAAGAAAGGACAGGCTCTTAAAATAAGATGAAGAGACTTTTCCACTAGTTTGCAACTGGAGCTTCAAAAACTTAGTGTGAATTATCAACACAAAAGCAAGTGCGTGGGGGTGCATCTGTCCAAATTTGAACTAAATTATAGCACTAAAGTGTGTTTCATTCAAGTACTGCAGTTCAGTTAAGTGTGCCCCCTGAGTTTGCTTCCCACTGGAGGCAAAAAAGGGTTAAAATTAAGGCTGCCAGATCATTTCACAAAATAAATAAGATACTGAACAACCTCCCCTCCCCCCCCCCAAAAAAGAAAAAAGCTGCCTCCTGTTAAGTGCCCCAAGCTGAGCCTCGGGAAAAACAGACCTTTTAGATGTCTGGTACTTTCTGCATTTTTTTTAAACAGATGGAAGGCACAAATACCAGGCACCTGGCAACCTTAGTTAAAATACCATGAGCAACATATTATGGTCGTAATATACACCAATAATTCATAGTTCTGTAGCCTTTTCCATTCAAGGCTACTAAAGAGGCTCACAAATGTCACTGATTAAAATCTCAACCCCCCCCCCCCCCATCCCCTCCCTGTCTTCCAGCACCACTGTCCTTGTTTGACAGAAGTTAAAGCTTGCCTATGGACATAAGAGAAAGCTGTGGCTGAACACCTGACTCCAATTAGTCCAAGGATGGAAATAGATTCCATTCCCTATTCTCACAGTATTTACTGCTCAAAGGGAGGTAGGCACCATCAGGAAGAAAACTGACATGGAGAAAGCCTGTCGTTGAGTATGATAACCACTGTTTAACACCTAGGTGGAACTCTTGGGCCTGTGTAGGTGAGGTTATCACAAAAGACAAACAGCAAAATCTTGAATGGAAATCCAGGGCTTTTAGAAGAAATGCTTGGGAAAATGTATTTAAAGGTTCAAGGCAAAGTATATTCACATTTAGGTACTTGACATTAGCAACCTACATGGCTGAGTGACAGTAGTGCATGCATATCCTTAATTCCCACAGACTTTAAACAAAAGAGCTCCTGCACAGGACTACAGGGCTAGGTCCTTGGTATGCAAGAACAGTTATTGCTCAATCATTCTTGAGATTAAAGTGACTTGCAGCATTGTTCATCCATGCCTATCCTGATTCAGAGCCACTGGTGTCCCAAACCTCTGTCAGAAGCTGGGAGTGGGTCACTTGATTATCTGTTCTGTTCATTCCCCCTGGGGCACTTGGCAGTGGCCATTGCCAGAAACCAGGCTACTGGCAAGATGGACATTTAGTCCAAGGTGGCTGTTCTTATACTGTAGTCACGTTGGTCCCAGGATTAGAGATAAGGTGGGTGAGTTAATATATTTTATTGGGCCAACTTCTGTTGGTGAGAGACAAGCTGTCAAGCCACACTGAAGCCACCACACTTCTTCAGGTTTGGGAAAGGTCCTCAGCATGTCACTGCCAAATCCAAGATTGGGCAAAGTTTAGTGAGAGTGCTTAGCACCTCTAAGGCACCATTCAAGATGAAGTGAAGCCCTCACAAGGACAGGGCTTAACCTGAGCCAAAACATCTACAAAGCCATTTTTAGTCCTGCGGCCCAAGCCAGCTGACGTAGGCCAGCTTTTTTTAATATCCGTGTAGACATATACTGTGACTATGTGGAAAAAGCTTCAGAGGGGTAGCCAAGTTACAGACTATCCAGAAAAAACCTTAAGTAGTCTTATGTAGATATCATGAGTTTCTGTGGGCACAACCCACTTGTGGGTTGTGTTGAGCCCACAAAAGCTCATGATACTAACACATGTAGATGGTCTTTAAGGTGCTGCAAGACTATTTGTTGTTTAATTTTTCTTATGTGGAAGATACTACCATGGACTCAGTGCATGCCAGACAGTTATTACTCTTGGGTCTGATCCTGAATCCATTATAGTCAATTAGAGTAAGTCTCCACAGGAGGGCTAAAATGCCTAAATAAGCTACACAAGTTGAGCTATGTCAATAGCTTTTGGCATTGCCTACACAGCAGAAAGTCAGGAGTCTGAGGGAGAGCACTCTTCCTCTGTCACCCTCATTTTATGAGGAGTAAAGTCCTCCAGCTCAACATTGAAATAACTGCTTATAGTGTAAACGCAGACTATGTTATTTCAGAATAGTATCCGTTATTCCAAAGTAACATTGCTGCATAGATATAGCTTTAGAGTGAAGAGTGTTCATCTCAAAAGAAAGATCAGAAGCACAAACTGTGCTCATAGCTTCTCCTCATAGCTCTGCCAGCAATGTTCCCTCTAATATTTTCCATCCATGGGAGGAATAAGTTGTGTGCACCAAGGCATGTATGAATGTGCACCACCAGTAGAAACAAAAAGCCTAACTAGGCACTCTTAATCAGCTGGGTGGCATTTGAATCGGAGTGGCTGTATGAGTGTGCCACTCAGGGAGCACGGTCTGCCAGAAGACCTCATTCCAAATCCACACCACTCTAGGACTGTTTAAACAATGCAGGCCCAAGGCTAAAACAAACAATCATGACAAGTTTTAAAGTGTGGATATTTATCTAAAAAGGAGGAAGGCTCTAATCCTTTCAAGGTTTCTAGGCACCTAAATTGCACGGCTACCAACAGGAGTTTGGTACCTAAACACAGGGCTGATCTTAATCCAAGGCATGTGAACATCAGACCCTTATCTATTTGTAACCTAGGCAAAGGGACTTTAGAGAAAAAAAAGCTATGGCTTTACAGAGCTACTAGTTCTAGCTCGTTAATATTTTACAGTTATACTGTAGTCTAGAATATTTGAGCATAATTGTCATCTTTTTAATGAGCCAACATCAAATCAAATGGACTTGTTCTACAAATGAACACAATTTATATTGTTCAAAACTAGAGATCAATGAAGCGGACACAGGGTCATTTAAAAACCAATGAATAATCCTGGGGCACCTCACGGACTTAAAAAAACAGAACCATGAGCTTTCATGGGTAAGAGCCACTTCATCAGATGAGGCCCCTTTTGCTGTAGGGAACACCTATGTGACTCCCCTGTGGATCCCCAGAGAAATAAACGAGTCCTACAGATGCTCCCTTTACCTTGAGGAAAGGTGGTTGGCTAGGGAGGTACATCTACACCCATCCTACCTCAGTGTTCTTCCTGAAGTGAAGACAGCAGATTTAGTTCTGCTTATGGCTGGCAATACATAGAAATCACATTAGCTGAGGGTGCAGGCTGGATGCACTGCACCAAACATTGCCCTGCTTGTAGAATCATCTTGGCCACTGCAGCAAACTGTTTGACTGGCTCTGCTCCCCTATGCATTCCTGGGGACAGGAAGAGATTCCCTGATGTCAGGAAGGCTTTCTTCCCTACCTAACACATTTTCCTGGTCAGGTTGTCAGGGGTTGAGCAAGCCCGGGGGAACTTTCCTGTAGCTTTATGGGACTGTAGCAAGTATTAGTGTAAAGTGTAATATAGAACTGGAACCTGCTTCCATTGAAAGCAATAGGGCTTCGTCTACACTGGCAGCTTGTTGCTCAAAAAAAAGTCTTCCACAAGAGCGTGTCTACACTGGCATGTACTTTTGCACAAGAGATGTGCTTTTGTGCAAGAGCTTCTATGGCAGTGTGGATGCTCTCTTGCGCAAGAAAGCTCTGATGGCCATTTTTGCCATAGGGATTTCTTGTGCAAGAAATTGCTGCCAAGCGTCCACACGGCCCTCCTGTGCAAGAGAGGTTACACCTATTAGAAAAGAGTGTAGCTCTTGCGCAAGAAGCCCTCTTACCATGCTGTCCTTGTGTAAGAGCAGGCGGGCAGAGTGGATGCTCTGTGGGTTCTTGCACAAGAACAGCTGTACTTGTGCAAGAAGCTGCGAGTGTAGACATAGCCCAGGAGTTTTAGTAAAAGGAAGATCAAGTGCATGGAGATCAGATTTGGACTGTGCTGCTTTTGTTTGTATTGGGATATTACACTTCCACATACACCCCTACCCCCCCCCCACACTATCTGCTAAATAAGTCAAAAGTATCTCCCTATGGGCTTTTTAATCCACTCCCTCTTCCCTTTTTGTGAAGCGCTCCTATGATCAGGGTGACCCTTGCTCAATCGTGGGCAGCATCTTAGTTGGTCTGGTTCCAGGGGTGCATGAAAGAGGGGAAGGGAATTATCATTCCACTTGCGCCACTCCGAGGGCCTCATAAGTGCCACAGCCTGGATTTTCAAAGTTACATGTGGATTTTACACAAGGGTTACATTTCAGAGCCTACTAATTAAGGCCACACTTTCAGAAAGACATCTCTTTAACAGCTCATTTGCAATCCTTACTCAAGATCTCAGGACCCTATTCTTGTACTCACCTCTTTGGAATTTATGGCAAGCCATTAGACATGTCTGCTAGGCAGTGGATGGAGTCTCACTTCTAGAAAGTAGGTCATGTACAGTAATGAGTGTGATGTTACATGGGTATTCCCACCAATACCAGGGACAAGGGGTTCTCTTTCCTCAAGCCCACTCTGAGGATTCAATTCTTAGCTAGTTTAAAGACTCTTCCTTGAGAAGTTGCTAAGCATTGCGGCCCAGATTTTAGATGTATTTAAGCATTGCTGCACTCAGCATTACATGACAGACTCAGGAATCTAAATTTCATTTTCTAGAGGGATTTATGGTACTCCAGAGTCCAAATAGTCAAATTTGGATGAATTTAAACTCTTAAATCAGATGCCACAATGTTTTGCAATGACTTCATTATTATTATTATTTTTAGACCAGATTTTTGAACTGTGGCTTTTCAGGCAGCAGGTTTCCAATCCCCAAACTTGACGCTAATTCTAGTGGTCTCAACAGCATTTTTTAAGAAGTCAGGCATGAAGAGGGGGGAGGGCTTGAAGACTCTGCACTTCTGCCTAGAGTGGAGAGGAAAGAATAAAATACCAACAAGGTGTTGTGGTGGTGGTGATGAGAGGAAGGGTCTATAATTAGAATGAGATTAGCTGGAAGCGGACTGACAGAAGTAAAGAATTTACAGCCACAGTCAGGTGTGGTGAGAATGTCTTTGGAGTGGGGAAAGAGGCATCGCTTAAAATATTGACCTCGTTAGCTAAATAGTCCCAGAATAGCACCTCCAGAGACCTTCCCCTTCTTTCACTAAGTATCCTTTCATTCAAAAATAGGAGTTAGTCTTGGCACTTCAGACTTGCTCCTCACTTAACTTGCTATACAAAGTTCTCCAGTCATTCTTCCTGTAGGAGGAATTTTAAGAGGGCTGAACCATAGGGTGATCTATAGCGGGAACTGAAGTCTAGATAGAGCCCCAAAACACAAGCTCTTCATCCATGCATTCTGCAACTTGCCAAAGGTACATGACAATTTGTTTGGTCTCATTCAAGGCAGTCTAAGTCAAGATCAGGGAAAGCTAAAGTAACAGGTCACAGTTGACAGAACAGAACAGCATTAGTGCCTTAACAGTTTAGGTCTAAGTGAAAGAAAGGTGTGGGAGTGGGTATAACATCTAATCCCCCTGTACCAAATTCAGACTGTTACAAACTCTGATTCAGTACATAGAAATACTTGGAGACAAACCTCTGTAGGAACATGAATGTTTTCCTTCGCAGACTAATGGCTGCAGTGCTATTAGTCACTCAACTCCATTGGGATGACTATTGCTTTCATTAGGGTATGTACTATTCATGGCATGCAGATATCATGACCCCTGGGGACTACCATTTAAATAGGACAGATAGGTTTCTTGAATTATACATTACATGTAACCATCAATATCTACTGGAACTAAACAAAGAAGAAACATCTTGTGTTTTCCAAACACAACAAGCAATCCTGCAGTCATGTCACTAAGTGCCAAGAAATATATTAGTTCATGAGCTTTCGTGGGGAAACTGACTTCATCAGTTGAACTGGAGTGGAAGTTAGATAGATATGCTGTATTCTGTAACACCAAAAGAAGTTACCTGTCAATTATAGGACCTGTGTTAATGAAGCTAATTAAGGTTGGAAGTGTCCCATTCATTGCATGTGATGTGGAAATCAAGGCAGGGGAAAAAAAGCCTTTTTATTGTATTAAAAAGTTAAGATCTTTAGCCTTTTAGGCTTGAATAATCTCAGAGGGATAGCTGTGAGGGATTGCAACTTTAAAAATAATGAGTAGTCTTGCGGCACCTTAGGTCACATCTACACATAATGTCAAGCTGGAGGACTTCTTACTCCAACTCCTGTAACTCATTTTACAAGGAGTAAGGGAAGTCAGAGGACTAGTGCTCTCTTGGACTTCCTGCTGTGCAGACAACACCAAGAGCCAAAATAATCTATTTCGACTTAAGGTACACAATTGAGTCAGCTCAAGTTGCATAGCTTATTTCGGCTTTAGCCCTGCTGTGTAGACATGCCCTTAGAGACTAACAAAAATATATGTAGTATCATGAGCTTCTGTGGGCAAAACCTACTTCTTAAGATGAAATATATTTTGTTAGTCTCCACGGTGCCACAGCATTACTTGTTTTAAGTGGCTAGTGTTGAACTTGTAAGTGAACGCACCCATCTCCCTCTAATTGCAAGATAACATTCCTTTGTAGAAGAATGGATACTTGAAATCCATCCTCTAAGTTGTGCTGCCCAAAGTGGGCAAACTACTTAGGTATTTACACTAGGGATGTAAAATCCCATTTAAAAAGTTAACCAGGATCCCATGTATGGGGGGCACAGTCCCCCCCCTTCTTTAAAGAAAGAAAAAGAAAACATTTGCATCACCCGAAACAAAGCTTCAGCTTGGCTTTGAACAGTTTTTAATTTCCCTTTTCTGATCATATTGTTGGTTAATCGGGGGGGGGGGGGGGGGGGGGAGGGGGACAGCCCATGAACCCTTATTTTCCAGTTCCCATTCAAATGTTTCCAATAACCTATATATTTGTGTTGAATGCAAGATTCTCTCAAAACTAATCTAAACTACTTCTCCAAGCTGAATGCTTCCCCCCCCCCCCCAATGTTTTAATTTCCTCAGAGGAGTTCCATAATACACTGGGCAAAACATCAGCAATAATTAAACCCAACAGCAATTGAAAATAAAACACTTTTAGGAGCATGGAACAAGCCTTAATGAATTCCAGACTCACATTCACAGACTTGCTCAAACTGGCTGTGCGACATTGCCAGGCCAAATTAAATGTTGACAGTAGTTCACCCAGTGCCCAGGAAAAAAAGTGCCCTTCTCACAATTCAGGAAATTAAACAGCTGTCTACTGCAAAGATGTTCATGTGCCTCTAAACATCTTATATTATTCAGACAGATTGATGTAAGGTATTTATTATGCAACTGCATTTCCCTTTAAGTGCAAACTTGTTTCTGTTTTACTGTTGTGCTTGGTTCTGATTCAGCAGACAGTTTGTCAGAACAATGGTAGAAGATAAGCAATAATTTATCTCCTTCACTCCCTGCATGGAAGTTTTAGCCCCATGTTGACCATTAAATAGTAACTGTGGTGTCATGTTGACATGTCTTTGCACATCTCCATAATGCAGATGAGATACTCAGGCGATTCTTTTTGTACATTTAAAGGAAGTTCAAAATTACTGACACCATCTTACAGAAAGACAGATATGTGTCAAGCTTAATCTTTTGGAAAGTCACTAACAAGTTTCTGTATTCAGAGTAGAAAATATCCCCTCTGATCCATGGCTGTGCAGCATCAGATGCCTTCATATCACATATGAAGATCTTCTGGGAGAGAACAGATTAGTGTAGAGGTTGTGACTAGAGCCCTGCTCAGATACAGAATCTGTATCCACAAAAGAGAGCTATAGATGGCTGAATTGACATGTGCAGATTTGTGATCTCGGTACATAATTGACACCTCACACTGGGCAAGAAGGGGAAATAAGGAGTCCCCCTTGTTCTCCTGCACAGGTCATCCATATCACAGGGGTGGGCAATATGTGCTGGAGGGCCACCCCAAGATTTTGATAAATGGTCAAGGGCCACAGTTTTCTATGGAGGGCGTGTGGGATCTGGGACAGAAGTTGAGGGCAGAAGAGAGCTTGGGTAAGGGACTGGACTTCAGGAGAGAGTTTGGGCAAAGGAGGAAATTGTGATCTGGGGCAGGCATTAGGGTGCAGGGTCCAGGACAGGACATGGGTGTAGGACATGGATGTGAATGGTTAACCAGTAAGTATCCCCCGATAAGGGTGATGCTTACCAGTTATAGATAAGCAGGAGGGCTGCTTCAACTAGCAAGGCTGACAGTGGGCCCAGCCGGAGTAGTCCCTGCAGTGAGCCCGGCCCAATCCCCCCCTCCATATCCCATTTAAGTAGTTAATGGGTTAAACTGGATTTTACATCCCTAGCACTGCAGGAGGGGATTCTGGCATGGGGGAGAGATTTAGGAGGGGGTGTAGGGTCTGGGAGAGAGTTGTGACCTGGGGAAGGGGGTGCAGAGTGTTTGTGGTGACCTAGGGCAGGGAGATGACATGCAGGAAGGGGTGGGATGCCAGAGGCAGGCTCTGGCTGGGAGGTACTTACCTAGATGTCTCCTGGCTAGCAGCCCAGCAAGACCCTGAGGGAGGCTCCCTGCCTGCCACTGCCCGAGGCTCAAAGCATCCGCTATTCCATGTATCTTTCCGCTTCACACACAGTCCCTGCCCCCAGCACAATTTCTCAGCTCCCATTGGCCAGTTTGACCAGTTAGAGCTGAGATACTCTGCTGCGGGTATGATCAGTGCATGAAGCCTCCATTCCACCACATGCAGCACAGACAGCCTCATGGAGCAGCTAGTGGTTTTGTGAGGCACCCCACCATCTCATGAGAGAAGCATAGCTAGAGCAGATTGGGGCAGAAAGTATTTTCTGCCCCAAGAAAGGTTTCAAAACACCAACCTTTTTTGGTGCTAGCCACCCTGAGTACAAACATGCCAACCACCACACATACACTCACGGACAGTGTTCCCTGTAAATGTTTCCTTCTATATGTGGCATAAATTTTGTTGTGTGCATCACCACGTATGCAAATGTGTTCTACCAGTAGGAACACAGGCTGCAAGCAATCTGCTGGACAGCATTTGAATCCTTCCTGAGTGGCCACCCAAGCACTCAGCTTACAGGGAACACTACTCAAGGAGGGTATGTCTACACTACCACCCTAGTTCAAACTAGGGTGGTTAATGTAGTCATACAGAGTTGCAAATAAAGCCCAGGATTTGAATTTCCCGGGCTTCGTTTGCCTATAGCCGGGTGCCGCCATTTTTAAGTGTCCCCTAGTGCGGACTCCGTGCCACGCGGCTACATGCGGCACAGACTAGGTAGTTCGGACTAGGTTTCCTAGTCCGGACTACCGTTACTCCTCGGCCAGGGTGCATTCCAACCTGCCTAGCGAGGGAATGAAAGATGGGGAGTGGATGGCCACGAGAACAAACAGCAGAGATGGAAGGGGCGAGGAAGATGATGGGCAGGAGAAGTCACAGCACAGATCAGGGAGGTTCAGGGATGGACTGACTGTGAGGGTTCACAGAGGGCAATATGAGCAAGCTGACTCCTCAGGAACTTGGTGCAGGGGCCTGTCACACAGTATTAGCTCCCAAAGCTCAGCAGAGGACAGTAGTGTGCATGCATGGGGTCATTGAGCCAGAGGGAGCAAGTAGGGCAGTGAGAAAACAGGGCTATGGTCTCAATCTCAGGGGGAGGAAGGTGCAGGGAGACAGACTATACAGACTCTTTCTTGAGAAAGCCTAGAGAGACACAGGGATGTAACATTTTAAACAGGATTTTAACTGGTTGAACTATATGGTTAACCAGCCTGCCATGTGTCACGGCAGGGGCCATTAGCATAGCCCTCTGCCTGTAATGCAGTCATCCAGGCACTTGTTAACCAGTTACCTCAGAAAGCACTCAGTTAAGACAATACTAGCCAGGTAACCAATTACCCCTTTAGATCTCTAGTGGGAGATTGGGCCCCACACTTCCTAAAGCCAGCCCTATCTGTATGTGACTGACACATAGCTATCTCCATATAGAACAGATCAATGGCAGGGATTGTGCCTCTGAGGGACAATTTGAATAGTTTTGACGGGGCCCTGGCACCCAGGATTTTTGTTGAGCAGAGAAAAAAAAAGTACACCACACACCAATGTTTTGGTACATTGCGTCATTAAATATCACGTTAGTTAAGAGGGACTTTATTGTACTCCTCACCTATGTTTTTAAAACTATCTTCCTTAGTTTTTGTTCAGCAAAATCTTTCAGTGAAACGAGGCTTACAGGCTCTGACAAAGGGTTCTGGGGTCGGCTGATCCTAATCTAGACTACTGCATCGTGCTGACAATCAGCTGATTACATCAATATGGCCGCCACGCTGTGCCAGCCATATTGATGTAAATGAAGCGGCGATTATTTAAATCGCCGCTTCATTTTGCTATGTCTAGTAAACTCATCTACATGGCTCCAACGGAGCCATATAGTCTAGACACCCATTGATAGAAGTCACCATGTTCTAAAGATATTATAGGTTTTCACTTTAATAGTAGAAAAATAATTTGTTTTGATAGTTGTACAACTGATTTTCAGATGTAGGGCCTGCGGGAAAGCGGAGTGCAATGATGCTGTGGCCAGATGGGGGCTTGGCCCCAATTGGGGGTTTGTTGGCCAGGCTTCATTTTTAAATAGAATACTATGTCAAACACAAAAAGTTTCTTCATTGCCTTTATTTCTGAGAAGGGCAGAGAACCTGTTTTGAGTCAGAGGTCACTAACCCACAGAAGAGTCAGTTGGGGCCACACAAGTGAGATGCAAAAAACCCTCCTCCAACCCCCCCTCCCCCACCAAGCTTCACTAGTGTAGCCCCAACTGTGTTGGTGGGAGCAGGGGACATAGTACTGGGGACAGGTTTCTGCGGCTGGGGAAGGGAACAGGAGGGAAGTGGGGGCAGAGAGTCCCCTGCACAGCTTCTTCCCAGGATTCTCCCCTCCCCCCCCCCCCCCCCCGAGCCGGCCAAACCCCCCACCCATGGTACATCCAAAACCCCTTGCAGTACCACGCCTGCCCAGGGGGCCGGGCCAAAATACCTGCACTTGACTCACCTCTCCTGAGTCCTGCAGTCACAGTGCTGCAGGGAAGCCGCCGGCACCGCACTCCTCCTCCAGCGCTGACACCCCCTGCCACGTGCCCAGCACACTACAGAGCTGTGGGAGGGGAGCAGCCAGTGCACTTCCAGAATCCCCAGAAGTGGCGCGAAGCTGCAGGAAGGACTTCCGTCCACCCCGGGGAAGCTGGCACTACGCTGGAAGTAGGTAATGGGGCTTCTTGGGGGGGGGGGGGGAGAATGGAGGGCCCCGAACGCCTCACGATCCACTGGTTGAGGCCTTGTGATCAACCAGTCGATTGCGGCTTTAGGGGATGGGGCCCTCTTAGGCATGGGGCCACATTCAGGGGAATAGGTTCAATCAGCCTAAGGCTGGCCCTGTACACAGATGCCCCACTCCTAGCCAAGAGTGGGATTTCTGGTGAAGATGATCATTGGAGGTTCCATGGGGAACCCCCCCCCCCCCCCCCCCATGTCCTGCCATGGAAGAGGACCTGCCTCCAAAACCTGGTAGATCCCAGGGTGACTATAGTCATTAGAACAAAAGCCCTGAAATTCAGCGCCAGTGTGAGTCCACATGTGCTGTACCGAACCAGCTCCTGGGGGCACTATGATACTGGACTCCTGGGGGCACTATGATACTGGACTGTTGCCATTAAGCTGCTAAAGACACCCAGAATGTGTTATTGTGAGAATGAATGCATCCCTAGGTTTCTACAATCTCACTTTAAGGAAGTGGTTTCTCTTTCCCTTGTTATGCTGCCATGCTGGTGTATGAAATAAGGCCAAAGAACTCCCAGTTCCCAGGCAACAGGCACCTTGTATCTTTTCTCTGGAGACGGACCACTAAAATTCAGGAGCCACTGAACTGTTTGCCTGTTGTGACTCAAAAGGCTAGCATGGAAGAGGCCTGGGTCTTCACTTCCAGAAAAGGGGTGGAGCTTTCCTAGATAAAGTTACTGGAAACACCCCAGTCTTGAACACTCCTCCCTTCCCCAAGCATTTCTCAAGAGCCAACTGAGTCTTTAGTAGAGACTGGTGGTTGGAGCTCTGAGCCATATCCGTTTAGATAAGGACTAGCATTGGCCAACTGAAGTAGTTTTCTTGATACACATTTTCCTGTCCAAAAGCTTTATATAGTTCAACTTGTGTTAATAAAAATCCCTGAGGATTTTTATTATGTCCTTAGTGCATAGTTTTGTAACACACACACTTACTCTGTAGCATTCCTTTCCTCTGTGTCTGCTGTTTATGCATGGATCTAGAGTCCATGTAAGTCAATAGACCTCCTCTCCCCCCTTCATTTCAGTGTGCTTTGGATTAGGCCCAGAAAGGGACAAAAAAAGTCTCAGAATTAATCACTCAATTAATTTCTATAGTTCTCAGATGCATAGTGAAAACCACTCACAACCCTGATCACTTCAGCAGGATACTCATACTTTCCCTGAATCAGTACAGTACCCAAGAACACCAGCTGATAATTAAGCAGAAGTAGTTCTATTGGTGTTAGAGGTTACTAACATGTTTAAGATTAAGCATGCGCTCAGAATAGGGATGTGAATGTTTAATTGTTTAAATAGTAAGCCTTATGCTAAATGGGTGACGCTTACTGGTTATGGCGTACACCTGTGAGGGCAAGAGCAGCCCCTGCCTGCAAAGGTGTGGGGGACAATGACTGCTCCATCCCAGTGGTGGGCAGAGTGGCCACTGGAGCGATTCCCGCCTCTCCCTCCTTCCGCCCCCCCCCCCCCCCCCCCCGCAGCCACCGCCGCCGCCGCCTTCCCCTTTAACTGGTTAACCAGTTAACTGGATTTTACATCCCTCACTCAGCGCTTGAAGGATCAAGCTCTATATGTAAGCATGAATGCCACTTAGCCAACATTCCATCACAGCTCCTTTTGGGGTTGTACAGCTACATACTGCCCCTTCCACCAGGCAGAGTGTAATTGTCACACAGTGGTGCAAAAATATAGAACTGAAAAAAAATCCTCCCACTATCTGCAGCTCACAGGTATATAAAATCTCTCTCCTCCCACAACACAAGAATTCCCCCTTCCCAAATATATATTTGGAGCCTTGGAGAAAAGTGGAAAGCTCTTCATAGGCACATACAATGTGCTAAAATCAAGGAAATGACAATGTTCCTATTATACTCCAGTTCTGCCAAGGAAAGGAACAAGCCCAAACCCATTTTTATGCAGATTTCCAGTCTATTGAGGAGAGTGAATTCTAAATGACGCTCCCTCATTGTACAGCCTGGGGGGGAATAGTTCATAAAGAATCTCAACTTTCCAAAGATATCGCTCCCATCATGCATTTAGGCAGCAAGTGTTGTCAGACAAGTCTTCCACCGCTAGATAACTACCTCAAAGAGATTTGGAAAGAATCCTTAAACTGCATCCACTGGGGTTATTTCTCCATATCCTTAGCAGATAAATGACTCCATTGAATGGGGAACTGAATTCCTTCCAGACTCTGGCTTCTTTCCATCCTGTGCAGGTAAGTGATCTGCCCTCAAGCTAGGCGACTAAACTACTCACTTTTTATTTGTTGATCTGCACTTTTGTTAAGGAAGCACCAAGCTGGGAACCAGGCCAGCACTGGGGGAGTAAGTGTTCAATCCCAGGGGCTAGCAGCACCTTTGTCTGAGCTGCTGCGGTCAGTACTTTGAATGAGCATTTTGGCAGTGGCCAAAGAAGCTCCAACAGGCAAAGGGGACTGGGGTTTTGTTATTAGAGCACTACTAAAACAGGCTACCTACCAGTTTGTTAAGAAAGGTAGACTGTCCAGTTTATCAGCCTCTGTCAAGTTGGACTCAGTCACACGGTGGCAGAAAGTAAATCCTAGGAAGTGTCAGCAGATTAACTGTCTACTTTGGAAAACATTACAGTAGCCTCATCCCAGAGGCTAACACCTCCACTGGCACGAGCCCAGGAAAGATCAAGGTGACACCATATTCTCCCTGCACACAAGCTAACTGCAGAGACCCTGTTACCGGGTGTTCAGGAGTGAAAATAGACATTTCTGCAGTGAAGAAAAATAACTGCTCAGCCCTGAGTGGTCTCGATACACAGATAGCTCATGTCTGGAGTGGTAACCACCGATTATGCCACCTGACACGTGCTGTGGGGACCTGTCTCTAAAGTTTTCATTAGACAAAACTAGTTTGGAGGTTTTACTTGGCAACAGCCACAGAAGTGGGGGGGAGGAGACGCTAGCCGCTACTTAGCCTGCCAGGCAAGTGCTAGGTAGGAAGAATGCACCAAGCAGAAAGCACATTGCAACTCACCTTTTGAATGCCTGGGCTCAGATCCATGACACGCCTTGCCCGTGTATTCGCCCTTCTGGTGTTCAAGGGGTCAGCTCTCTCCACTCACGCCAGGCAGCAGCCGGTGAATGACTTGTGCTTGTAAATGGCCGTAGACTAGCGTGGTCGCAGTGAGCACCGCTGCACTTCAAACCTTGTGCAGAGCCTGCCTGAACCGTGCCCCTTTAATTGGAGGCTACAACTCCCTCTAAAATACTGTCAGCCAATCCGAGGCGGGGCTCCAACTTTTCCTTCCAATGCCGGAGTGAGACTTGATCCTCAGGTTCTTTCGCTCACTTTAACCCCTGAGCGAGGCGGGTAGCTGTGGGGTGGGGGGAGTAGACCCACCCAGTCCCAGCTGTTGAGAGTTTGCTGCACATCTGTCCCACGCAATCACAAGCAGGGAAACTGGAATCTGCATCACATCTTCCCCTTTCCTCTTTCCCTTTAAAGGAAGAAGTGGGGGAAAGCATTGATCTTGGAAAACCAACTCATTCAGAGCAAAAGGAAGGGTGGGGTGTTATGTAAGAGAAGCAAGGATATTTTTACTCCTTTAAAATGGGAAAATAAAAGCTGATCTGCCCTCTTCTCCCCCAATCTCTCACTGTCCCCCCCTCCCATCTCCACTTTACAATAATCAAGGTGTTGATTTAAACCATGCTATTATCTTTCAAGTCAACCTTACATTTTCTTGCGATGGGGTGTGTTTGGAGAAAAGGGGTAGGATTGTGAGCTCTGAGAGGGTTGTGGGGTGATATATGATTTGTTAAAACCACAGTACATGGGTGAGTCATTAAAACATTTTACAGTGAAAACAGGCATCCTCTCAATAATCCTATGCACATACACGCTTATTCTTATTCTTTTTTCTTTTTTGAACTGCCAGTGCTTTATATATTAGCACTGGGAAGTGCTGGAGAGGGGGATTTCATTAATCTTCAATCAGGTACAAGTGTGCCCAGTCAGTCTTTCAGAGTGGACATAAATCAAATAGGAAGGGCAAGAATCTAAAGAGATTATTCCCTTGTCATTGTTTTGGTGAGGGGAAAAACAGTGCAACAGAGTAGAATAAATATACATTAGCCCTTCATTTTAATATGGAACTGTTTGATCTCCCTTAAAAGTTCATTTCTACTCTTTTTTTCCTCAGAGATTTAAACACAAAATCCCTGTGTCGAGAAGAAAGTCTAAGTGGATCCTACAGGGCAACGTTTTCAGTTTCCTCCCTCCACCCTTTCCCTCTCCTATTTCCCACTTCCTAACTGGTGCCTGAATCCAAAAGCTGCTGAAAAACACAGAGAAAATGGGAAGTCCAGTCAAAACAGCAAGGAGCAGGATCCTGTTACTGTGTGTTCAGGAGTGAAAATAGACATTTTAGCATTGAAGAAAAACAACTGCTCAGCCCTGAGTGGTTTCCATATACATATAGCTCATATCTGGAGTGGCAACCACTGATTATGCCACCCGACACGTACTGTGGGGACCTGTCTCTCAAGTTTCCACTAGATAAATTTGAACATTTTTAAATTAATCCAGAATAGAAATTAAACGGGAGAAAATCTGGACATACCTAAAAACCCCACTGGTGGAGTTATTCTAAAGCCAGATCCCCTCCTCCTCCCGCCCCCACACACACCTCAAAGAGGCATTTTGAGACTAGAATGGCATAATGATATTTAAAAAAACCCAACAATAAGTAATCCTATAGCACTTTATAGACTAAGGTGCTACAGGACTATTTTTGTTAGTCTCTAAAGTGCTACAGGACTACTCGTTTTTTAAAGTTATGTAGATTAACACGGCTACATCTCTGAGATTGTTAAAAAAGGCAGTCTGGGAAATGGAAATAAGTTTACGAAGTCACTTTTCAAATCCATATGCATGTAGCTTCCCCTGAGGAACCAGGAAATGGCGGGGCACTTTTAATGTTTTAGGGCTAGATTGTGACTTTGCCACATGGAATGCGTGTGGGGCAGCCAGTGGCCGTGTCACTCCAAAAGCAGCACAATGAGCTACAGTTCCCTGCTTCTCTTGCTGTAGAGGATTTGAAGGGGGACCTGATGTGACGGTTCATAGAAGCAACCATGGTTGTGAGGCACCTCACTATCAGCTGCCCTTAATGTGAGGAAAGCTAATCTGTGCCTGCCAGCTTCCCGACTCTACTAGCCACAGACAACATGAGACTTTCTAGGCCTCACTGATCCTGCTGCTTCTCTGAAGCTTATTAAGAGGCAAATGCCAAGTATTGAGTCCTCCACACATTTCCCTGAACGGTCCAGTCCCCCTTCCCCTGCACACTTGGGCTTTGTCTACGCTCATGGCTTCTTGCGCAAGTAATATGCAAATGAGGCTAAGCGTGGAATATCGCCGAGCCTCATTTGCATACCTAATGAGCCACCATTTTTTTCAGAAGAGGCTCTTGCGCAAGGAGCATCTCCACTGCCCCTTCTTGCGCAAGAAAAACCCTCTTGCGCAACGCCATTACACCTATTACTTTTCAGGAATAACGGCATTGCGCAAGAGGGTTTTTCTTGCGCAAGAAGGGGCAGTGTAGACGCTCCTTGAGCAAGGGCCTCTTCTGAAAAAAATGGTGGCTCATTAGGTATGCAAATGAGGCTCAGCAATATTCCAGGCTTAGCCTCATTTGCATATTACTCCCGCAAGAAGCCGCTAGTGTAGACATAGCCTTGCAGTGTTCACAGAGTCGGTGTTGCTATGGAAGCAGGACAATCCAGCTTATTGGTTATATCTCCGACCACTGCTCTGCTTAGCACACAGCACTCAGATAGTGAAAACAAGTAAAAGTGTATTTAACAACATACAGAGATTCTAGGGATAGCAAGTAAAAGTATTGGAAACAACTGATTACTGGTTGGCGATGTTCTTCCATTCATGAGCCAAATCACCCTGTCAGTTTGCCTTCTCTGGTGACTGTCCAGAGTGTTTGTTTGCACTCCAGATAGATCGGAACAATTGTTGTCCTTATTAATAAAAAGGAAATCCCCCACTGGTTGTTTTTATCTTCATGCTCCTTTCATGTACTTTTCACAGTCACTTAATCAGCATCTGGCTCAGTGTGCAAATACGCTCACATTGTGAAACATACAACACACAATTGCCAGACAGGGAGTCTGTTACCCCTAGCCTGAAAGAAACCTGTCTGAGACACGTCTTCCAAGTTACCTGCTGTAAGAACATAATTTTCAGCGTACACTCACAGCCCCTTAAATGTCAGCAATATATACATGCCTCAGTGATTATGATGACCTCACATGTCACCCTTTAGTGAATTACTAGGCATATATTTGACCAGGTGGACCTCTGTAAAACTGTACTCACCCCCGGTGTCGTCTGTCAGTTGACACTGAGAGGTTCCTGGATCACACTTGGGCACTGTGGCTAGGCGCACACACATGGAAAAGCTGTCTAAGAGCATGGGGCTTTTCAGTCTTGCTGACAAAACCCATTACAAAATCCACTGACTACAAATGAAGTTAGACAAATGCAACCTTAAAATAAGAAAATTGCAACTTCCTAGCAGTGAGGTTAATCAAACACTGGGACAGTTTGCCAGGGGCAATGTTGAACTAGCCACCCCTTTGGAGTCTTTAAAGGGACATTAAATATTTTTCTAAAATTGTGGTGCTGAAATTCTTTCAGACGCACCCCCCCAATAACAGAATCTATCTGCAATCTCCCCACCCCTCCCGCCCCCATTACTGCATGGCCAAGGCTTTCTTGGTAGTGGAGCTTGGGAGTAGAACTGGGGATGGGGGAAGAGCTGGGACTGGACGTGAAGCTGGTCAGGGTGCAGAGAGGGTGAATGAAGGCAGAACCTAGCTGAGGCAGAGCCGTTAGCAGAGTGGTCCTGTGGATGGAGTCAGAGACGGCCTCGGGGTGGAGAGGGAATGAAGGAAGCGCTGGTCTGGTGGTGGGGGGATGGACACAACAGAGCAGGGCGGGAAATGGAATGGTGGCTTGGCCTGGAGCTGGTCTGAGGGTGAAGAGGGAGGGAGAGTGGAGCTGGGCGTGGAGACAGAGTCGAGCTGGGGGCTGAATAGGATCAGAGATGGTGCTGGTCAAGGGGAGAAGTGGGGCCAAAAGCATCGTGCTCCCTCCCTGCCCACCATGGGGACTGATCCTGCCCTCAGCAAGCGCCCCAACCCAATGTTCCTCCCCGCCCCTGAGGGGAGCCCGCCTTTCAGTTGGAGAACCACTCTTCTAAGTCCTGTTTGTGAGGGAAATTCAATTGCCTGTGTGCAGAGGGGTTCAGGCTAGATCAGTGGTCACTAACCAGTAGATTGGGACCTGCCAGTAGATCTTAGAGCCTCTGACAGGTGATCCTGACTGGTTTGGCCAGGAAGCTACCAAGCGCTGGCACTTCACTTGCCCCTCCACCCACTGTCATGCTGCTCCTGCCCTCTGCCTTGGAGCTGCTCCCCTGGGAGCCTCCTGTTTGCTGTGCAGGGTGTGGGAGGGAGAAGAGGGGGAGAGTTGATGTAAGGGTGTCCTTCTCCCCCCCCCCCACTCCTGTACTCCATCTCCACACAAAGAGAAGGGGATAGAGGGAGTTTGGCAATGCAAATCTCTGTCACTCTCTCAAACACACACTGTCCTTCACTGTCATCTCCCGACCCAACACACGGGTGGGCGGTTGTTGTTACTTCTTTTGCTGCTTGCAAAGTGTGGTCATTTTGGGGTTTGATGGAGCTGTGCCTTTCAGAATTTTCATTTCTCTCTCACACTTAAATTTAATTCATTGAATAGTGAGTTCTAAAATGCTGAACCTGTTGTGGTTCGAGTCATTATCCCTGTGGAAATTGCTGCTCCTGGAAGTGGCTGGCATGTCACTGAAGCCCCTGAGAGAGGCAGAGCAGGGGGTCTCCACATGCTGTCCTTGCCTGCAGACACCACTCTGTAGCTCCCATTGATCAGTAATGGGGAACCCTGGCCAGGAGAAGCTGTGGGCTTAGTGTCTGTGGATGACGGGCAGCACACGGCACCATGGAGCCACTGCTGTACATGCCAGCTGCTTTCAGGAGTGGTGCAGGGCCAAGGCAGGAGTAAGCCAGCCTTAACCCCACTGCTCCACCATCCGGAAACCATCTTAGTTAAATGGTGCCCAGCCAGAACCTGCTTCCTGAACCCCTGTCCCAGCCCTGATCCTCCTCCTGCATCCAACCTCCTGCCCCAGACAAGTCCCCCTGCGCCTAAACTCCTTCCCAGAACTTGCGTCCTGAAACCCTTCCTGGATCCCAATCCCCCACCCTGGGTTAAGCCCAGAGCACCTCCCACATGTCAAACCCCTTGGCCCAAGACCAGAGCCAGCACTTCAACCTCCTACCCCAGTCTGGTGAGAGTGAGCGAGGATGGAAGAGGAAGGGGGATGGAGAGAGCAGGATGAGACCTTGGACAAGGGGTGCAGTTGGGTTAGGGCCTCAAAGTAGGGGCGGGAAGGAGGTGGGGCAAGAGTATTTGGGTTTGAGGTAGATCTTACATTGCACTTACATTTAAAAAAGTGATCTTGAGGTTAAAAAGGTTGGAGACCACTGGGCTAGATGATAATGGTACCCCCTTCTGGCTGGAGCCTATGAGTCTGGGAATCATTCACTCTCTGCTTCATGGGCCTGGAGAGACCAGAAGGCTCTGCAATTCCCTTAATGTGCTAACAACACTCAGGCTACATCTATACAGCAGCAGCATTTTGGAATAACTGATGTCTACACAGGAAGCCATTATTTTGAAATACAAAGGCAGTCCCCGGGTTACATGGATCCGACTTACATCGCATCCCTACTTACAAATGGGGTGAGGCAACCCCGCACTAGCTGCTTCCCCCCAGCAGACCAGGGAGACGCGAAGCTAGCGCCCGCCCCCAGCAGACCAGGGAGACACGTAGCGGCTTTTCTCAGCAGACACCTCAGCTTGGCTATGTCTAGACTGCAGGCTTCTTTCGAAAGAGGCTCTTTCGAAAGCATCTTTCGAAAGAGCCTCTTTCGAAAGAGAGCGTCTAGACTGCAGGCTTCTTTCGAAAGAGGCTCTTTCGAAAGCATCTTTCGAAAGAGCCTCTTTCGAAAGAGAGCGTCTAGACTGCACGGAGAAATTTCGAAAAAGCGGCTTGCTTTTTCGAAAGAAAGCATCCAGTGAGTCTGGATGCTCTCTTTCGAAGAAGCCCTATTTACATTGAAGAACGCCTTCTTTCGAAAGAGGAACTTTCGAAAGAAGGCGTTCTTCCTCGTAAATTGAGGTTTACCGCCATCGAAAGAAAAGCTGCGTTCTTTCGAATTAATTTCGAAAGAACGCGGCTTGAGTCTGGACGCAGGGGAAGTTTTTTTGAAAAAAGGCTACTTTTTTCGAAAAAACCCCTGAGTCTGGACACAGCCCTTGAGAATAAAGGACTGAGGGAAGTGAGGTGTGGGAGAATAAAACTGAGCTCTGGAGAAATGTTTGGCTAGAGTTTCCCCTACAATATGTACCAGTTCCGACTTACATAAAAATTCAACTTAAAAACAAACCTACAGTCCCTATCTTGTACGTATCCCGGGGACTGCCTGTAATGTCGAGCTGGATGACTTCTTATTCTGACTCCTGTAACCCTCATTTCACGAGGGGTAAGGGAAGCCAAAGGAAAAGTGTTCTTCCTTCAACTTCCTGCTGTGTAGACAGCGCCAAAAGCAGAATTGGGCTATTTCGACTTCAGCTACACAACTGACATAGCTGAAGTTGCGTAGCGTCATTCAACTTTTGCCCTTCAGTGTAGACGTGCCCTCACATTTCTGCATGAAATGAGTGGCTATCATCCAACCTCATGCTTCAGGGTTCGTGCAGGTCATTTAGAGGGATCAGGGAGCAGTTTTATCTGCACTGCACTTGTGCACTTGGATACAAAGTCAAGAGTTTGCACAGGAAAGCAAGGAGCTGTTCTTACTTTCCTTTGCTCATGCACACTTGCACAGACACACTAGAAAACTTACCCAGCATTGCCCAGGTCCTTCAGGGCAGGAGGCTAGTGGGGTGTGGGGGATACAGGAGTCAGGGTAGGGGCCTGGGAAAGTGAGGGAAGCAGGGCAAGGCAGGAGGCTGGGTGCATGGAGCTGGGGGTGAGAGAGTGAGGGTTGGTGGATGAGGAGGAGCTCAGGGCAGGCAATCCCATCCGGTGGGGCTTTCTCCTCCCCCATCCCTTCTGGCCAACACAGGCTGTCAGTCTCCAGTTCCCCCAGCCACCAGGGGTCTTCTGTTTTCCCCAGCTGCCTCTGGCCACCAGGGACCTTCTGTTTTGCCCCCCCTGATGACCTCCCTCCTGGCTGGCATGCATCCTAGCACTGCATCCAAAGGTTGGGGGGGTGTAGTTGGGGCATGAGTGCTATTTACCAGGTGTATTGACAGGCAAAATGGCAGAGCCCCAGCTCTATTGGCCAGTGTCTCTGTGGTGCTGCTGTCCAATTGTCTCTGTGCACTGTAGCTCTCCTCTGTCAGCCTGCTGCCCCCAGTGGCAATTCTCAGTATCACGTCCCTCCAAACAGCCCCTCCCTTTCCATGTTATGGAAAACAATCCCATTCCTGGCACTTCCAGTTTTCTTGGCACAACCAACCCCTGATCTTGGTTTTAATTAGGAGAAGAGGAAGCTGCATACCAAATATGATTGTCCTAGCTCTTACCATTTAGGAGGACTTCCTGAACAAATGGACTCTCAGTCAGACATTCAGATTTCTAAAATACATACATGCATTCTCTCTCTCTCTCTCTCTCTATATATATATGTAGTGGTGTGGGGGATACAGGAATCAGGGTAGGGACCTGGGAAAGTGAGGGGGGCGGGGCAGGGAGAGAGAGAAAGAGAGAAAATAAACATATGAGGGTATGTCTACACTACAAAGTTAATTCGAACTAACAGACGTTAGTTTGAATTAACTTTGATAGGCGCTACACTAGCGCTCCGCTAGTTCGAACTTAATTCGAACTAGCGGAGTGCTTAATTCGAACCAGGTAAACCTCATTCTACAAGGACTAAGCCTAGTTCGAATTAACTAGTTCGAATTAAGGGGTGTGTAGCCACTTAATTTGAACTAGTGGGAGGCTAGCCCTCCCCAGCTTTCCCTGGTGGCCATTCTGGGCACCACTAGGGAAACTTGTCTGCCCCCCTCCCGGCCCCGGACCCGTTAAAGGGGCACGGGCTGGCTACGGTGCCCGTGCCAGGTGCAAGCCTGCCAGCACCCAGCCAGCAGACCCTGCACCTGGCACGGCTCGAGCCAGCCACCCGCTGTCACCCAGCCCTCCACCTCTTCCTGGGACCAGGCTGGCGGCTTCCGGGAGCCTGCCCAGGTCCACAAGAGGCGGGTGCCCGCCTTGTCTAGTGCAGACATCGTGGACCTCATCCACGACCTCCGCACTAGGCACAGGAAAGTGGCCATCTAGGGCAGGAGAGCTGCCAGCCTGGCCACCCAGGAGCAGGTGTGCATGAAAATCAAGGTGGTCCACTGAGACCCCCGATCCTGAGCCCTAAGCTTAGAATGGCCGTACTGGGTCAGACCAAAGGTCCATCTAGCCTAGTAGCCTGTCTGCCGACAGCAGCCAACCCTAGGGACCCTGGAGGGGATGGACCGAAGACAATGACCAAGCCATTTGTCTCGTGCCATCCATCTCCAGCCTTCCACAAAAAGAGGCCAGGGACACCATTTCTACCCCCTGGCTAATACCACTCCATGGACCCAACTCCATGACTTTATCTCACTTCTCTTTAAACTCTGTTCTAGTTCTAGCCTTCACAGCCTCCTGCAGCAAGGAGTTCCACAGGTTTACTATTTGCTTTGTGAAGAAGAACTTTCTGTTGTTAGTCTGAAGCCTGCTACCTATTCATTTCATTTGGTGTCCTCTAGTCCTTCTATTAGGGGAACTAATGAAGAACTTTTCTTTATGCACCCTCTCCACGCCACTCATGCTTTTATAGACCTCTATCATATCCCCCCTCAGTCTCCTCTTTTCAAAGCTGAAAAGTCCCAGTCTGTTTAGCCTCTCTTCATATGAGACCTGTTCCAAACCCCTGATCATTTTAGTTGCCTTCCCCTCTCCCACTCTCTCCCTTCCCCTCTCCCACCTCCTTTTCCCAGTCTCCCCGAGTTTTGTTCAATAAAGAGAGTTTCTATTTTTGACCACACATGTCCTTTATTTTGTACATCAGGAAGGGGGGCTAGTGAGGGGTAAGTGGAAGGAGGTGAGGGAGGAATGGGGTACAAGCCCCCGATGGGGAGGACTGGGCTGGCTCTGAGGTCTCCTCAGGGTGGAAGCTCTCCTGAAGCCCCTTGATTGACCCCCCCCCCCCCCCGGATGGCAGCCTGCGGAAAGTGCAGCCGGGCTGATGGCCGAGTGCTGTGATGTGCCGAGTGTGGGCACTCAGGGCACTCCAAGCCAGGACTGCTTTGCAAGTGGGGAACCCCTGAGAACTGTCTGTCCGAGATGGGGGTCGGGTCCCTTTAAGCACAGTGCTCGGCTAGCCTGAGACAGCAGCTGCATGCTTTAAGTCCTACTCTGATGCCCTGCCGGCACTGCTTCCAGCCATCCTTAACCTCCGTTCAGGGTCCACTCAGTGTGAACATGCTAGTTCGAATTAGCAAAACGCTAATTCGAACTAGTTTTTAAGTCTAGATGCGCTAATTCGAATTAGCTTAGTTAGTTCGAATTAGTGCTGTAGTGTAGACATACCCCTAGTCAGAAGCCATATAGCTAAAGTCCTCCGCTTTTATGGCACGATTGAACTACGTGCAACATGATCTCCGAACCAGGAAGTTAGTGTTAATTATAGTTAAGGAACATCCAGTATAAACTCTCAAACATTCTAGTGGTTTATAGATTTATATTTTACAAGACCAAAAGGGACCACCATGATTATCTAATCTGATTTGCTGTATAACCCAAACCATAGGACTTCCTAAAAATAATAATAGAGCAGTCATCTTGCTAGTTTACATACTGGTGTTATCTAAGACACTTGTCAAGTAAGTACAACAGCTGAAAGAAAAAAAATATAAAGATGGTTATTTAATTAATGTTTTTAATTTGCATATCAATAAAAAGGGCATATTGCGGGTATGTTTCAAATTATTTTCTTCTTACCACTGTGCTCTTTTTATGATTTATTTACTGTGTTTTCTATCTGTGGTTTTAAACCATAACCAGGATGCCTCTTCAGAAACCCAAAGTTTATTCCAATCGCTCACTATTAGCAGACAGGAAGAGACTTTTATTGCGGGGCAGATTGTCCCACATCAACCAGCTATGCAGTTGTTACACCTCTTCCTGCAGCATCTGCTGCTGCCCACTGTCAGGATTAGGGTGAGTGAGATGAACCCTGGGTCTGATCCAATCTGGAAATTTTTATGTTCCTAAATAAAACTCACTCTATAAGCAGCATTAAATAACCATGACTGGCAGCTGTTTGAAGATGAAATTTGCTCTTGATGTGAAACTGGCCAGCTGATCAGTGACACAGAAAGAGAAGTAATTTTGGTTAGCAATATAGGAAAAGAAAAGAAAATCAGTTCTGAGGAACATAGGACACAAACTGTGGCACGGGAAAGATTCCAAAGTAAGTTATCACTGCCTGCTTCTGAATAAGAAGTCTGGTGAGAGGTGATGAAGACACAAAATCTTTCTATGACTCAACACAGTTAAATCTTTGTAGCCATCATTTTCGGGAAATTGATGACAGTTGATGAAGGAGAATGATGCTCAATTATCAGAAGCAGAACAGCAAAAGATCCTGAGCTTCCTGTTGATTCACCAGCAGTTTTTATCAGAACAAAAGTATCCCCGCAGAGATGTCATCAGACTCCTGCTTCCTGAAGAGCATTCATAGGTCAACTGAACTACAAAGACAGGAGCCTGCTTTATGGAGGTAAAATCGCTGCCAACTGATAAATCAACAGTAAAAGGTTGAAATCAGTCATAACTTGTAATCAAACGGGATTCCTTTTTTTATTCTGACAAGATGCTGAAGATTTAAGTCAATTTCCGGTCTCCTTTAAGTACTTTTTTATTGGTTTGGAAGGGATGGGAGGTTTTTTTAAGCTCTGAAGTTAAAGGGATGGAAAAGATGTATTAAGTTATCTAATCCATTCTCCTAGAGCGGGGGGCATGGTAGGATTTTTTTTCTTTTAATAATTCTTATGGTTTAAAATGTTTCAGTCAACTTACACATTCTGGGGCTGATTTTGCACTTTCTTGTACAAATATTGTAGGGTATAACTTGGTTGACTTTAATATTCTTGATTTATACTCTTGGGCTACATCTACACTGGCAAGATTTTGGGCAAATACTTTTAACGCAAGAGTTTTTGTGTTAAAAGTATTTGCCCAAGAGAGCGTCTACACTGGCATGTGCTTTTGCGCAAGAGATGTGCTTTTGCGCAAAAGCATCCGTGCCAGGGTAGACGCTCTCTTGTGCAAGAAAGCTCCAATGGCCATTTTAGCCATCAGGCTTTCTTGCACAAGAATTTCATGTTGCCTGTCTACACTGGCCTCTTGCACAAGAACAGTTGCGCAAGAGGGCTTTTTCCTGAGTGGGAGCATCATAGTTCTTGCACGAGAAGCACTGATTTCACACATTAGAATGTCAGTGTTCTTGCGCAAGAACTCCCTGCCTGTGTAGACAGGCAGCATGTTTTTGCGCAAAAGTGGCCGCTTTTGCACAAAATCATGCCATTGTAGACACAGCCTTGCTGCTTGTAGCAGAGGAATTAGAAAATCCTGGTGGAAAAGAAAACAGGAATGGTGACAGTGTAGCATTCTTACCTGAGGAATTCAGACAATGTTTTCATTTCACCCCCTTTCAACTCTACACCTCACCTCACTAGCTACATAACTATAGCGCTTTGTCTCCACCTGGATTTCATTTTGAGATAGCTTTCTTGATTTAGCAATCTCAGTATAAACCACCTTTTTTTCCAGAACAGACATATCCAAATCAAGGAGATAGAATGAGAGAAAGGGATAGGGAGCTCTCAGGTGCACCCTGTGCTAGACTCAGCCCATCTTCTCAGGAGAAGGGATTAAGGTATGTATATAGTGCATACCTTACAGCAGCACAGCCAGCAGGAAAGAGGTCTCTTGCTGGCAAAATAAAAGCATCCACAATGAGTGGCAGTAGCTGTGTTGGCAGAAGAGCATTTCCCACCAACAAAGCACTGTCCACACTGGCCCTTTTTGCTGGTAAAACTTTTGTCAGTCAGAGGTGTGAAAAACGCACCTTGACTCAGGGGTGTATTTTTTCATACCCCGTGACTGACAAAAGTTTTACTGACTAAGTGCAGCGCAGATCCAGCCTATGTCCTGGGATCTTGCAACAGAAGACTGGTACCAAGAGCCAAGCTTGCTCCAATATAAATGACAGCCTGAGTCCAGGGGGCAGGCTAGAGAGAAGAAGGTAACAAAGAGACCCTCAGGAAGGTGTCCTGGCAGTGCAATACTATAGGGAGCTGGCTTGAAGGGCTGAAGCCATTCTGTTGCAAAAAGGCATCAGGAGAAGTGAGCAGAAAGACTCTCCTTGACTCCCAAGCAGAAAGGCTGGAGAGTGAAATCACATAGGAGAGAGCGGTACAGAAGATCCTGGCTCAGGAGAAATCATTGGGTTTATATGTGGAGATTATTTTAAACTGTTTCATTTGAAGAAACAAAATGCAACCCTGAAGAAAAGACATTGTTAGGAGTGTTGCTTGATAAACTAATGAGTAAGGCTATGTTTAAACTACAGAGTTTTGTCGGAAAAATGGCTGTTTTTCTGACAAAACTTGAGATACGTCCACACTGCAAGCACGTTCTTTCTACAGTCAATTGAAAGAACAGAGGGCTTTTTGCGTAATTGGTAATCCTCATTCTATGAGGAAGAAGCATTTTTGTGAAAGAGCTCTTTCGCAAAAAGGCATGTGTGGACAGGGAAGAAGAGGGAAGAGGAAAAAGCACAGGTGCCCTACTGGCCATTCTGTCCATAGCAATCATTGCTTACATATGAGATAGCATCCAGGCAGACTGGACGCTCTCTTTTGAAAAAGCGCATCGCTTTTTCAATGCACATTTGCAGTGTGGATACTCTCTTGTGCAAGAAGCCTGTAGTCTAGACATAGCCTGGGTAGATCCACTGACTCACAGAGATAACCTGATCATCCATGGGCAGGTGATATGCTACTGTAATCCCCGAATGTGCATGGATGTTTGCCTGCAGTGTAACAGAGCTCCCATCCGTTGTTTGCATTTTTGGAACATAAGAATGAGCATGTAACCCAGAGACAATAGAAATTTTCCTGTGCAAGGGCTATACAGATTCACAAAGGTTACACATGTACTTGCTACTCCTGGGGGAGTTCTGTATCACTCAGTACATGCATAATTAATGAGCCATGCATATATTTATTTTTTGTGTGCAGAAAACGCAGCTGCTGAAAAGTTGCTACAGTTCCACCTTTTGCCCACCAGGTGGAAGTGTGGCAATAGAACCCAGCAGCTGCTCCTAGCCAGATAATGAAGAGAAAGAGCCTGCAGAGCCTTCTTCACCACGCCTGTCAGGCCAGCTCAAGAGATGGGGCTATGGAAAGACAGAGAGCATGGGCTATATGAGCTGGGGCTCAAAAGGGCTGGTGGGGAAGGGCACCCCCCAGGAGGAGGCTGAATTGGGAATGCAGGCACAGGGTTACATGGTTACAGGGGAGTGGCTGAGTGGGGTCTTAGAAACACATGAGGACAGGGAGAGGAGGTTCAGGGCCACAAGAGGATGGGGGCCTGGGTAAATGAGTGGGTGTGGAGAAAATGAATGGGGTCAGTAAGGGTCTGCATGGTGGAAGCTTCCTAACAGTCCCTCTTTGTCCCCCCCACCAAAAAAAAAATCTGTTCCATACCTTTCCCACCCATACCCAGCAACCCTCCAAGTTCACATTCAGGCTCCTTCCCAGCAATTATTTTCCTCTCCTTAAGCTCCTCCATTACTCCTCACTCCCCCACGGCCTTCGCACTGCTTCTGGAGTGTGGGATATATGGTTCTGAATGAATTATTATTCAAGAGTTCTGTGTTAATATGCCTGGTAAGGAATGAATTTGTAAAAACCAACCAACCAAACAATCTATCAAACAAAAACAGTTTCTTATTTTGCTGTACGTATTTTGTATGTATTGTTACAGACATACAGGCTGACAGATATTTTGAAATAAGTGGCCAAAACTAATTGAAACCGGTGTGATTATATTGTGTTATTTTGACATATAAAATATACAGAATTCTGCAGAGTCTGAAAATATTTTGTGTAGAATTTTAATTTTTTTTTGCTGAACAATTTTAATTTTTTTGATGCAGAATTCCCTCAGGAGTATATTGCTCGAGTTGCAAATGTGACATTATAATATATTGGTGAGAATTCTTTTACTTTTTCAGTGATATTAATCTTCTGTACAACTTGTATAGTCCTTTGTTCCAGTAAAATAAAGTTTATGAGCTGCAAATCAAAGAGATGACACTGTGGTAAAAGGAGTTATTTCACACTGGCTCTGTTTTGAGCAAGTATTACTACATTCTTGGACAATTTTATTCATTTGTATGAACACAAAGGACTCACTGGAGTAGAAAGGGCCTCTCCCGGGCTGTTTTTGCTTTTACTCCCTGAACAAGGTATTGAGAATATGAAGAAATTCTGAATTTAGTTGATATGCTTTAGAGAATGCTCTAATCTCACAGACTCTGAATCAGAGTAAAGCAGCCAAATTAAAATGAGCTTGAAAAATGTCTGGAAGAAAAGAAAGTGATACAAGAAAAACAATTAAACAAGGCAGCTCCTCTCATATTGATTACCAGTTAAACAAAACCAACCCAAAGTACTTGTCAATATTCCCTGTATTTATCTGTGAAGAGATATATTACTGCAAGAAGAAGAAAAAAATACTGCAGCTGCTTCTCTAAGAAATATTTTGTGGCAGCATATTTTGACTTTTTCCCAATGCCCGCAATCTAATGAGTCATAGAGTTTATGGACAAAAATAGATCCAATAATTTGGATTAAAAAATAAAACTGTAATACATGTGGTTCTAGACATAGTAATTGTTTTGCAGATTTTCCTAATTTGGTTATTTTTGTATATGGGGAGTTTTCTTCCAGAGCCTTACACAAGTGAATAGCCTCTCTGAAGGGATCACTCACATGAACAAGCCTTTTTCCTTCCTAATCATAGATTATCTCCCTAGGTCTCAGGTAACTTTTATCTTTACACTCAAAATAGCCACCTGGCATCTATAATGAAAATGACCCCCCCCCCCCCATGTTAGCCAGACAGAAAATTGTGCCAGCTTCTGTGAACCTGGATACACACATTCTGCCCTTGAGACCTCCACACTAGATTACTACAATGGATTTTACCAGAGATAGATCGCACGCTTCAGTCGGTACACCTTCTGGGTAAGAGAAATCACCCTGGGCCAGGTCATCCTGCTTCTCTGTAGTCTGCACTAGCTACTGACCCACGTCTGGATCTGCTTCATGAGCATGGTTCTAATCCTGCAGAGGGCTGTCCTTACCCATTCCGGCTATGTCTAGACTGCAGGCTTCTTTCGGAAGAACCTTTTTTTGGAAGAGATCTTCCAAAAAAGCTTCTTCTAAAAGAGAGCATCCACACACAAAAGCGCATTGAAAAAGTGATCTGCTTTTTCGAAAGATAGCATCCACACTGAATGGATGCTATCTCGCATGTAAGCTGTGATTACTATGGATGGAGTGGTCACAAGGGCACCTGTGATTTTTCCTCTTTCCTCTTCTTGCAAAAGAACTCCCTCTTCCCCATCCACACATGCCTTTTTGCAAAAGAACTCTTTAAGAAAAAGGCTTCTTCCTTATAGAAAGAGGATTAGCAATGCCAGAAAGCCCCCTTTGTTCTTTTGATTTACTTTCAGAAGAACACGATTGCAGTGTGGACGTAACTCCGGTTTTGTCGGATACACACAGGTTTTGTCGGAAAAATCTGACAAAACTCTGTAGTGTAGACATACCCACACTGAATACGCAGCTGCGTAGGCACCCAAAAATTTGAGGCACCACTGGGTCTTAATGTCCACCCACCAGCCTCTTCCTATCCTTGGTCTGTGGCTTCACTTCCACCAGGGAGAATTTAGTTAGTGAAAAAGCCTTCCAGACCTATTAGCAGAACACTGAACCTATGAAAGAGCCATTTAAGGGTGGGATGGAGCCCAGGTACATACTGTCATTTTCTGAATTTACTATTAGTCTACAGGATCTTTGTTTAAAATTTGCTTTAAAATAGTTCGTTATTGCATTTCAGAATATTATAAAATCACATCTCTAAAAAAATCACATCCCCCATCAGATATAGATGCACCAATTTAATAGTATCACATAGGACCCCATAAATCCTAAGGATGGCCCTGATCCTGAAGTCTTCAACAAGCTCACAGACACCTCACAGACTGCCTTTCTCTCTGCAACACCTATGACTGGCTCCTGTGCTGTGTCTGATTGCCCCAAGGGGAAATTCTTAGTAGGCGGAAGCAGGATGGGCATTGTTCTACAGTGAAATTTTCTGTCCAATGAGATCAGGATGAGTCCAACTCTTCTCACCTTCTTAATGAATGGTAAAACTCATCTCTTTACTCGTGTGTTCATTCCTTCACCAGAGAGTGCTAGCAGTAGAATGGACTGCCACCAAAATAGCTCCTGACATTCAACTTTCCAGAATGGACCCTCTTCCAAAATAGGATAACATGAGAGAGGAAAAAAGCATCTTTTTTTGTAGATTGAAAGGTTGCTACCTTACATTTTATAGATGTTACTGAAATCCCAGGATGAGATGTACGTTAGAAATTCATGAATACAAAGATAACAATAATACTTTTTCAGAACTTCATAATTTACATAACTATAAGACAATGAGGGACAACCTTTACTAACTTCTGTTCCTAACCTCAGGTGCATTCATTTGGTTAACTCTGCATTTTCAAAAGTGTGCAACTTAGAAATCAATAGTTCTCTTGAGTGCCCCAAAATCAAAGCTGAAGACCAGTGAAAAATCTTGGAGGAATACATATTTGACCTAAAGAGTTCTACTCACAGACTGAATCCATAAATAAAAAACAGAGGAACTCACACAAAGGCCTCAAAATGACAGGAACTCATTAACTTACCCCCTGATACAAGCACAATATGAAGCACATCTCACTATAAGTTATTCATGGAGACAAGTCTAATTTTAATGAACATGTAAATTTTTCCTAGTGATTTTGTTGTTGCCACTTAGAGCAGATAACTTCAGGCACATTTTTACTGACTGTAGCATATGTAATTATACATATTGTTTGGAATTTTTCCTTTCTTAATAAAGAGGTTCAATTTCAATTAGCATTATTTGTATTCCAATTGTCCCAGTTATTCATGTGTATGGGTCTGTTGTTAGTTGACAGCTGGTGTCCTGTTTTTTTTTTTAATTAATGATGCACTGCGTAAGCACTAGCATTCATTTAAACTGTCATTTACTGTAACAATAAATATCAATCAAGATATCTAAAAGAAGAAGAATGTGCTATTGTTAGATGTAATAAGCAAATTCTGTGTTACCTTTGGCATTCTTACCTCTGCATGGACATGAAAAAAATGTTGTTTACGTTTTGATATTTCAGTAGGCATATACTCCAGGGCCTCACTAAAGCTGTCTATATTCACAGCTTGCACACAAGATCAGGAAAACAATTATGGATTTTAAAACAAGTATGTATATCCTAGGAGCTTAGCTTTAGCTCATAAAATAATCTTGAAAGTTTAAAACATGGGAGACTTAAAAATGAAAAGCATCTGGTTACTATAAAACTCATTTCTTTCCAGTGGCAGATAAGATTACAAATGTAACTGTTTTTCCTTTATTTGCTGACATGGGAATCAGAGTAAAACCTCAGTTTAAAAGGATGTCCAAATTTGCGATTTTACTCAAGTCTACACTAGAAACATTTGTTGACATAATATTGTTGCTTAGGGATGAGATTTTTTTAAAGTAACATTTTTATATTGGTGTTGACATAAAAATACTAGCAAAAAAGTGTATTTGCTCGGATAGCTTATTTCATCTGAGGAACAGGCAGGGGTGAAAGTAACTTACATTTCTTGAAGGCACTGATGTATCACAACCCTCCGCGGTGGGACCCCCAGAGCTGGAGGTTGGGTGAGGATTGTGATACAACAGTACCTGTAAGAAATGTAAGGGTGGGATGGAGTGTGGGGGACACAAGGCAGAGGGTTGGGGAGTGTCAGGGTTCGAACTAGGGATGCAAATGTAGGCGACCGAAATTGCTAATGAAGCGGGGATTTAAATATCCCGCGCTTCATTAGCATGATCTCGCCGGCGTGTTACTCCACTCAACAGCTGTTTCGAAAGTGAAAGTGCGCGCCGGGACATTTTAGTTTGAACCAAGGGGTTCATTTTTTGAGGCGTAACGTTAGTTCAAACTAAGGGGTTTGGTTCGAACTAACACATCCCGGCACACACTTTCACTTTTGAAACAACTGTCGAGCAGAGTAACGCGCCAGCGTGATCATGCTAATGAAGTGCGGGATATTTAAATCACCACTTCATTAGCAATTTCGGTCGCCTACATTTGTATCCCTAGTTCGAACTAGGGTGCAAATGTAGACATACCTTTAGAGAGTGAGGGGAAAGTGCACAGTTAGTCTGCCCCCTGCCCTGCCAAGCCAGAGTGAGAGGCCTGCAGCAGATTGTGCATTCCCCCCTCGCTCCCTGTTGGGAAAGGGAACAAAGGCAATCAGCACGCTGGTACGAATCTCGGAGGGAGCTCCCCCCTTTAAATGGAGCCCTGGTGTAAGAGAGCTCAGGCAGTCCTGGACCGGTGTGGGGGCACCCCCCTTTGAGCCTTGGTAAACTGCCTAGTGCTTAGTGTGGCAGCCTGCTGGAGAGCCCCGGGAGCCTGGCTGGGCATGTGCTACCCTCCCCCTGCAGCAGAGCACCCCAGCCTGCCAGCTCCTCCTTGCTGGAGCAGTGCAGTGAGGTATACTGGCTTACTTTCACGTCTTAAAACTGTCTAGAATAGTGAAACAGATTTCTGTGTCTACTTAGCTAGTTGCTATGTTCATCCCACTGGGGTGAGCTCAAAAAGCTCACTTATTGAGCAAAACCTCAGACAGAGCCAAGAACACCTTGCCATACATTTGTTCTAATTCAGAACTAATTTGAGCCTTTGCAAATATCTCCCCTTTTATTGTCTTTTAGGTGCAGATACAAGTTTGTTTGAAAGAAGCCAATAGAACTATAATATAAATTATAGATATTTGAGTACAGGAATTACAGATGTTTGAGTACAAGGAATACAGCACTGTCTCCCCCTTGAATAACTCTAAAGGAACACGCAACTAATGAGCAGTCTAAATGGTATGTAATTGTGTTCTCATTCTGCACAAGTTGATTGGTGTATTTACTCAGAAAAGCAATTTCACACACACAGTGGAGCTTCTCTAATCTGAAGCATGTCTGGTAAGTGACAAAGGAGTCACTTACCTGTCTTAAGAGGCAGTGCACTGTTTCCAAGAGTTCAATCTTGTTCTCTCTCTGTCTCCATCTGTACGCAGCAGGGGTGGAGGTGGGGAGATGACACAGCAGGACAGCTTTCCCTGTCTTAAAGAGACAGCGCATGGCTTCTCTCAGAAACTTACCCAGAAGCAGCCAGCCCACACCCTCTCAGTGTTAGTCACACCCAGCCACTCTATGCCACACAGTCACATACACACTGCCCCACACTCTTGTCTGTCTGTCACACACAGAGTGTGTCTCTGTCACACTCACTCTCTCTCTCTCTCTGTAGCCCTCAGCCCCGCCCTTCCCACCATAGGCCACACCCTCTCCTGGGGACCTGGTGTCAACTTGTGATCACATACCAAAATTCATGCAGTGACTCCCTGCAAAAATTATTGCCCACTCTTGGGTTGGAGGAAGAAGGGGCAGAGGTTAAAATAAATGTGAGTTCTGGTAGGTTCTGAGTGAATCTTACACGTGTGAGATTTTTGAGTGGGTTCTGAGGTAGACATGGGAGGAAGAGCAGGTCGAACACAGGGCAACAATGGAGAGCAAGGCAAAAGAAGCAGGGATTGAGAGTAGGAAATTGAAGGAGAGAGGTAGGAAATATTGGTGCAGAGGAAATAAGGTATTGTTCTAACCTTTTGGAACACTGTGAAAAATGAAGGAAATGAGTGTGAGAAGGTAACAAAATGCAGAACAAGTAGAGTGGGCACACTGTCATTAATGAGTTAAAATCCTCAGTATTGGCTCATTTGAAAGGATTGGAAATATCACTTTACAGATACATTTATTTGAAAATGTTTATGTTTTCCAGTGAAAACTTTCCATTTTTTCTATTTTGTTGTTGTTCAACCAGTTCTGTCTATAAAATTACAAACTGCTGTTTTGGTTGTTTTTGTTACAAACTGCCCCAAAAGCCAATTAAATAGCAAAAATATATTAAATTCGCTTTTTGGAACCCACCTTTAGCATACAAGAGCAGGAGAGAAAACTCAGATGGACATTGTGAATTCACATCACAATAGCTTGCCTTCTCATATTTATTCAGAGCTAGGTTTGTAAAGGTATTTAGGCACCTACAGCTGCATACAAGTGCCTGGCAGGATTTTCAAAAGCTCTACCTGCATTTGTAGGTTTCTAAATATCTTTTAGAATCTGGGTCTAAATTAAAGAGCAAATTAAGGACTGTGTTTCAGCCCAGATGTGTATCTGCAACGCTGAGTTTCCTTGCTTTTGTCATTTCAAATGCTTCATGTTCCTTTGACGTACTGAGGATTTTTGTTAGTGATTCAGTAGGTATGTGTCACCTACCCCTGAACCAAACTCTTTGCCAGAAATCTGCCATACAACCTCTGTGGTGTTACATGGCTATTCCATGTATTTATCTCTATTCCTCCATTAGTTTCACATTAATCTTGTTTATTATCTTGTTGTTACTTGTTGCCAGCTCATTCATCTAGCCGAGGCTCCCACTCAGAGGTTGTCTGCTAATTTGATTGAGAGTGCTGTAACACTTTGCCCCTGTCACTTGAAAATATGCCCTTCTCCTGGCTCAATGCTGTGCTGAGAAGCTCATAATCTGAATCCACCTCAGGGTGGATGGATGATTGGAGCACAGCCTTGTCCACAGAGTCGGTCTGGAAGGTGGGTGTATTTGAAAATAACACTTTATAACAAAAGCTTGAATGTTCTTAATCAAGCTATTAATCTACCGCAGTACTGAACACCAGGGTCTGATTTTTCTCAATAGACTCTTCCTACTCTCAAACTTGTTCCCAGGAGAGGTGAGAATCTTGAATGAAGGCAGAATTGAAGCATGCTTTAAAATTACTTTTGAAATGGAATTATTGCCTCAATCAATCTAAAATCAGGGAGGCTGTGAAATGGAGCATTGTAAATAGCACACTTATTTAACAGATACGTGATTCCCTCCATCCCGACGGTTGCATGCTGTATTATTTGTATAATTATTTCTCAGTAGCGTACGTCGATACCTGGGCTCTGATTGGCTGAGGGCCAATATTAGTCAGACAGCCAGAATTTCATGTATTTTCAGTAAAGTTAAAGTGATTTTATATTTTCTGCTTCTCTTCCTAAAGAACTCCTCATCCACATGGCCACAAGAACATAAGCCCATAGGACTGAAAGAACCCCCCTGGGTCATCAAGTCTAGTCAAGTCTACTGTGGCAACCACGTCCCATCAGCAAACCCGTATGAGGATCAGGGTGACAGTGGTCAGGCCTAGTGGTCAGAGTCAGAAACCAGTGCCAGGGGTCAGAACGGGAGAGAGAATCAGGAGTTGAGCTCAGGATTAAGCTGGAGTCAGGGTTGGATAGCAGAGAAAGCACCCATAGTGCAGCAGGAAAGCAAAATCCAGGCTAAGGAGCTGTGACTGGGCACTATTAGTAAGGACCCTGCTCATTGATGTTGATGAATAAGGCTGCAGGCTCAGCTATAAGTAATTAAACACTTTCTGTTGGGGGATTATGAGGATGTGGGTGGTAATCCCTGGGCTAACAATGTAACTGAGAGGATATAAATGGAAGGAACAGGAAGTAAGGGGCTCTCAGAGGATGAACCTTGGCTGAGGAAGGCTGCCAGGAAGCCTTTTCTTGCTTGCAAACCTTGCTGGAAGCCTTTTTATGCTGTAATAATGTGTAAGAAAAAGAACAAATATACACCTTGGTGAAAGGATAACAGCCAGTTGGGAGGGTCACAGTCTCTCAGAAGCTTTGTGGCTAGATCTTTTGGTGAACTAGAGCTCTGCTAGTCCCTGTGATGGGGTGTGTATACCCTGCACTAGAACAGGAAGTGTGAAAACTCTGTGGGTGGAGGAAGTCCTGCCCCTTCAACCAAACTGGGCATGCTCCAAGTGCTAGAGCAGCAAAAAAGGCAAGAGAGCAGCACGGTCTGGGCTGGCCAGCAAAGGGCAAGGTCTTCCAGCCAGAGTTCTGGAACTGCAATGGCCAGTGATCCAGACAGTGGGAACCAAAGTACCAGGAGTCTGCCACTACTCAGCCTCATCGGAACCCCCGGGAGAAGCCACTGCTGGGGAGTCGGGAGATCCAGCCGCTACATAGGATGATGCCCCAGCAGCACCAGTAGGAAGCAACTCAGGGAGGGCACAGGCCTGCCCTCTCCTGCCCATGTGCACTCAGCATGTTCTGGCTGGATTCCCTGCTGAGAGAGTGGTAGACCGATCTACCACTCACAGGACCCTAGATTCAGACCCAGTGGAACAGGGTCGACCTGGGTCCCCCTACCGGGACACTAGCCAAGAATCCTACAGACTCTGGCTGGTAGGCCATACTGTCCTACGCCAAGGGCTATTAACTGACTCTCTGTATTGACCCGAGACAGGGGCTGCTTACGGACTCTGGCTATTGGGCCATTCTGCCCTGTAAACAGGGCTGCTTATGGACTCTGGTCATTGGATTATTCTGCCCTGAAAGCAGGGTTGCTTATGGACTCAGTGTTACCCAGAGACAAGGGGATATTTATAGACTAGAGAGATGGCCGACAACCCTACGGCCAATCGGGTGGTGTCCTCACCCAGAATAGTCTTTACTTCTGTGACGGGGTGTGCAGACACTGCCACAGCCCCCTTTTCTACAGAGGTACAAACTTATTCCATTTAAAGGTGAAATAAAAAAAATTGCCTAAACCCCTGCAAACTAGAACCACAGGTATCTGCATAGCTCCATTGTTGAACGGTTTAAAGAAGTAATACAAATAACACCTAGGAGTTTTATAATGCTTTTTTCATCCCTGGATCTTCAAGTACTTTACATATGGGGAAATTGAGGCACAGAGTGGTGATGCAAGATGCCCATAGCCAACAGGAATGAAAACTTAAAATACTAGACTGGGTGTCAAGAGACTTATCTATCAGATCATATTTCTTTTGGCTATTAATAAAATAGGTCATGTATTTCCATTGGGACAGATCCTGAGGTGCTTTCTACTTACAGATTTCATTGAAGGCTAAAGACAAAGCAAGAACCATGAGGATCTCAGGAATTGTTCCTGATTTTGGTAGCTTAGGGTGTGTCTACACAGCAAAGTTATTTTGGAATAATGGCCGTTATTCCGAAATAACTATGCAAGCATCTACACAGACATTACGTTATTTTGAAATAATTTCTTAATAACGGATGGCTTATTCCAACTTCTGTAAACCTAATTTTATGAAGAATAACACCTATTCCGAAATACCTAGGTATTTCGGAATATGGGCTGAGTAGACACTCCACTTCTGCTATTTCGAAATTGCCCCTCACCAGAGCCATTCTTAGTTTTCCTCCTGGGACTCTAAATCAAGATAGCATGTCTACATTAGGGAAGCCTGCCTCAGACTAATTTTGAGGCTTCCCTGAAGTGTAGACATTCTATTTTGAAATAAGCTATTTTGGAATAACTATCCCAGAATAGCTTATTCCGAAATAACTGTGCAATGTAGATGTAGTTGGAAAATTTTGTAATGGGTCCCTGAGATCTGTCATATTTGTAATTGCAATCTTATGAGACTTCATCATAAGAGAACTAGGTGGGTTTTTTTGGCTATAATGAACATTGGATATTTTTCAGGGACAGTACTTCCTAGTGTGGTGTAATCCAGATGACAGCTTCCTGGACTTTGATGTATGTGTAGATAAAATCAGTAATCATTCATGTTCAGAAGTAGCAACAGTGAACAATTCTGAATCAAGAGACAAAAATGTTTCTTTCCCTCAACTGCGACTTGGAACATACCGTATTTGCTGAACAGAGCTCTGTGTGTCTGCATAACTCATTGCTGTGGAGAGAATCATCAGGATGATGTATTGAAATACAATCATCTCTATTATGGTATGTCATGCATGTTTTTAAAAGCTATTTTTAAAATGAATACCACTCTATAATGCTGATAAAGTAGAAGGCATTTACAATTTGCTACACTCTCTTCATGTTTTCTAAATCCACATTAGTTTGCTTTCGATTTGAATAAAATACATTTTTAAAAAGAGCTGACACTCAGAAATGTATTAATATCACATTCATAGTACAAAAACTTAATTATTTAACATGTACATCATTTTAAATGTTACACAAAGGCTACTGTTCTTTCCCCCATCAGTTCATACCTAAATATTTCATGTTAATTCTTTCATTGCTTACCACAGGATGAACAATAAAGCTTGTCTTATTGGTGGGTTTTTTTCTTGCTGGAGGGGACAACTTTTTAATTACAAGCATAAGGTTTCAAACAACCTAGGTTCAGATTCTAGGATGAATAACTCAGTTTTTCATTTTGGGAGAGAGATAAACTGAGTTCCATGTATTACCAGGTGGAGATGATCCAGGTGATACCTTAAAACCAAATTCCAATCTGCTCTGCACAGACATTAACACATAAAATTTAAACCTACAGTTACACAACCTAAAACTTGGGTTTTTGCGCACCAACAGCATTCTCACATACCAATCAAGGGTATAGATCGATATGTTGGGAACACAAATTTTTAAGAGTGCTTTCTGTGAACAAGCATCATTTGGTACACACAAATTTTGAGTTTCTGTGTATGAAAATGAGGTTCCCTGAAGGGAAGATCTATTTGCATTATTTAATGACCACTGTAATATTTAGCCCCCCCTAGACCCTATAGTGATTTTTTTAATAGTTGGGGTGTGCCTTTTGCCAAAATGTCCAAGTCTCATGTTGTGAATCAGTTGCCTGCTGCACACCACTCTATGTTGGATGCATTTCAAAGGTACAGCACATATTGTACTCTGTAAAACCATAGGAACATGGCTAAATATGCTAAGTACATGACAAACATCATTATTAGCTTTTCATTAGATTTACTCTTTGTAAAAGTGACCTAAACAAATGACAGTTGTGTCACTTTTAGGTGATATGACATAGAAGGGCAGAGCTCAGCATCATCTGAAAGAACTATACAGGCAGTCCCTGGGTTACGTACAAGATAGGGACTATAGGTTTGTTCTTAAGTTGAATTTGTATGTAAGTCGGAACTGGCTCCAGATTCAGCCGCTGCTGAAACTGATCAGCAGCTGACTACAGGAAGCCCTAGGCAGAGTTGCTCTGCCCCCGGCTTCCTGGAATCAGCCGCTGATCAGTTTCAACAGCGGCTGAATCTGGACTCCTGGGACAGAACAGCTGGGGCACTGCCGGGTAGGTCCCCGCAGGACCAACCCAGCAGCACCCCAGCTGCTCTACCCCAGGTGTCCTGCAACAAAAGCCTCGTCTGCTGGGGGGGGGGGGGCCGCACTAGCTGCACCCCCTCGCCCCCCAGCAGACCAGGGAGACCCAAGCAAAGCCGCGGAGGCAAAGGAGCAAAGCCGCATGGGCAGCGGGGTCCCACCGCCTGTGCGGCTTTGCTCGGGTCTCCCTGCTGTGCTGGGGGGGACTCCCCCCCAGCACAGCAGGGAGACAGGAGCAAAGCCGCAGAGGTGGGGGACCCCGCCGTCTGTGCGGCTTTGCTCTGGGGCAAAGGAGCAAAGCCGCACGGGCAGCGGGGTCCCGCCGCCTGTGCGGCTTTGCTCGGGTCTCCCTGCTGTGCTGGGGAGTCCCCCCCAGCACACCAGGGAGACCCGGAGCAGCTTTTCTTGCCCTGGAGGACATGGTGGCAGGACCGCTGCGCTCTGGGTGGTCCCGCCACCCGCGAGCTCTGGGGCGAGAAAAGCCCCGTTTGTAAGTGCGGATCCGACATAAGTCGGATCTGCGTAAGTCGGGGACTGCCTGTAATCTCCTTTAGGAAATGTATTCTGCTATGAAGGGAGCTATCCGGGGGAAAAGCTAGGGCTCCTGCCCAATATTCACTATCCTGCTTTGCTATATGATGATGTTTAGATTATTCACAGCTCTATTCCTATCCTCTCTATCGGGGTTTGTCTTAGTAAATTACAATTTTTGTTTACCCGTAAAATACTTTGACCATTAATTAGCCACACTGATGCATGAAGTTGGCTGTGTTTAGTTTATATGAGGTCTTTATGACATTGATATTAGTATGGAGTTTTTTGACTTTCTCTTTTAAGACAAAGACACCCACATCAATATGATTATCAGAAGATGTCACTCTCTGTGTTGGCTTTACCTTTTTGGCTGTTTTTGAAGTTCTGATATGTAAGTATTAATCTGGTCCAAACAGAGCCAATAGTTTTCTGCTAATAATTGTATGTCTTTTTATAGTCAGCTTTTTGTTGCATGTCCCAATTTGTGTAGCTCTGTTTTGTGTCTCTGTGTCTGTTCTCTAGGCTCTGCACTAGAGTACAGACTAATAAGTGAGAATTATTAAGGTTACTAATTGGAACTGGTAAAGACTAGCTGCTGTAGTAGCAATATCACTCAGTAGTAAGAGGCAGACACAAAACAGTGTGAAGCTGATAGCCAATGGTAAGGGATTGGGATGCACTACAAAACTAATTTGGTGAAGACCGATATCCAACAGATATTGGCTAGGGAATGTGTTTTAACCATTTTCCAACATATAAAGAAAAACAGACACGTTAATTACTTTGGGCCCAATTCTACAATGGCTGCTTATGCTGAACTCACTGCCAGCGTTCAGTGGAGTTGACCCATTGACTATAGTGGGACTCTGCATTACGATGTGCAAGTTAACATAAAGATTACAGATCCAGATCCTGGAATTTACCAAAATGTGTCTGAGACAGTAAAATAGTTTGATGTCATTTCCCATCAAAACGAATGGGAATTATTTTTTCTCAACAATGTAATGCAAAAAAAATCTTCGTGGTGTGTTACTCAATGAGCTGGGCTTGGACCCAATAATTCAACCCAAATTGTTGCCCAAAATTTCCTGATCTGAAGCTAAAAATATTGGTTTGCTTCCCCCCCCCCCCATTTCCTGACATTGGCCGATGGGAAACTGAAGTGCAAAAATACCAGCTGACACAGATGCATGTGCTGCCGGCATCACTTCAGCATTGGCAGAGAGATGGACTGGATGATCTAATAGGCTTTTTTTAATCTCTTACTTTTTATGTTTCCACGAACAGAAAATACCACTTGACTTAAGAGGGCTGCTCTCAAGGGAATTTGAGTGAAATTTTTTGGTTCCATGAAGTTTTCCCTATATGTCTTCTGATCTTTTTGAATGAGTCTCCAGACTGAACCTCCAGCTCTTGGGCTTATTCGTGCTTTTAAAGTGATGGCCCACACAAGGAACATGCTATTTTTGGAGCTCCACAGTACACGAGTACTGCCACATGCCTTAAAAGATGCAGCTGGTTGTCCACTTTGAGGCCCGCATCTGAAGAGGCCTCATCTCATCTTTGCCCATCTCATCCCCTATAGCATGAAAGGACTGCAATTATGTCTGCTCACTGGGCCAGGATCCATAAAGGCATTTAGGCTTCTAACATCCATTGATTAAATACCACTGAGGCTCTGGGCCTTCATGCTAGTCTCCATCTTGAAGTTCTGTGCAGAGACCAACCACAATCTAGCCCCTTTTGACTTTCACCTCACAACTCCTTAGATTAATCTTGAACTGGTAAAAGAAATCTAATGATTATTCCCTCAATTGAGGATACTCCTAATTTGTCAGAAAAGGCTGAGCAAAAACAGAACAAAACAGAAAAAAAATGCCAACAAAACAAAATAAACAAAAACCCCACCTCCAGACTGCTCACAGTTGAATGGACAGACCTTTTAAAATTGGTTGGTTCAAGGGGAATGGTCACTTTTTTTTTTAGCTGTCAGAAGCCTATAATATATGATACTTTATGCAGTTAGATAAAGACTGTGACATAAATATCCCTGAGAGAAACTATCAAAATTATTAATGGTGTTTTTCTAACCTCTTTAAATGAGGATATATTCACTTCCAACTGGAGTGCCAGTGTTGGCATACTTGAGGCGTTTTTTTCTTCTTACAAAGAGGTTTAATTGCGCTAGGTATAAATAGCATATCAGTAAACAAGACCTTTGGTTCTGTGAATCATGTCTAAAATATTTGCAAGCCCTCCACAATTGCTGTGCTGGTGAAGAATGCGCTCATTAGCCAGGTCCAGATGTACTCAGTGATCCACTGAGAATCTAATTCCTCCCGCTGATAAATCATTGGAATATTAATGCTGTTGTTTGCTGACAGCGAGCACAACAAGATTGAAGCAGCAGCTCTGTGAACCATGGAGTGTGTGTCCATGTTAGAGCTACACAGTTTCAGGAGGTTCCACCTGAGAAGGTTTTAGACAAAGGAATACAAGAAGTTACCATATTTATTTCATTCCTTTTCATTTGTGGCTTTTAAGTTTATGGAAAATGGGAGCTAATCGCAATTTAATTTTGGATTTGTGGTTGCTGTAGAGTGGGGGGGGGGTGAAGGTGGCAAGTACCCCAGAACCTAGTGTTCAAAGGGGCCTGGGGCTGCCAACCACTGATGCTATTGCAGCAGCAGCCAGAGTCCTGAGTCCTTTAAATCACCATCAAAGCACCCGCCATCATGCTGCAGAGGACCAGGTGTTGCACTCCAGGCACTGCGGGGGGTGGAGAGGGAGATGTAGTCTTGGCTATGGTAAAGGCCAGCTACCTGGGTCCCACCCCTTCCATCTGAGGCATAGAGCCATTTTCCCATACCTTGTCCCGGGACCTGATGAGTTTGTTGGCTCACCCGGTTACTAGCAAAAGTTCTCAGCTACAATTTATATGGCAAATAGACCTATTATTTGATCACACTTCACTCCTTTAAAAAGGCTGGCTTGCTCCTGAAAACTCTTGTTCAGGAATCCCTTTTATCATGGGACCCACTGTAGCCCTGGGAGTATGCTTGGACACAGGTGTATGTTTGAGTGGGCCCTGCAACAAGCTAGGCATATATAGATCTATACACATCTATTTATCTCATAATGAGAAGTGATGCAGAGTTAAAAGGTTTAGACACAGGGCTTGTCTGCACTACGGGGGAGAGATTGATCTAAGTTACTCAACTGCAGCTACCTGAATAGCTGAGCTGACGTCCACGCACTTAAATCTACTCATCACAGTGTCTTTGCAGTGGTATGTTGACAGGAGATGCTTTCCCATAGTCTCCCCTGTACCTCTTGTTGAGGTGAAGTACTGGAGTCAGAGGGAGAAGGATCTGTAGTAAATCTATTGTGCCTAATATAAATGTGAGCAATCAACCTCCACTGAATAAATTACTGCCCTGTCGGTCTGTCCCATAGTGTAGACTTGCCCATTTAAGGGTGTTCTGATCAGGGCATTTGTTTTGGGTCTAAATAAAGATGGTGTCTAGCTATACAGTCTGGGTCAGATCTAGGTTCATGTGCCCAGATTTGGGGCACTGAAATTCAGAGGGTTGGTTTGGATCATCTCTAGTTATCTTAACTCCTCTCAGAATTCATTGAGTAATAAATTAATGTGTTTTGTATTTATAGGACATCTGTCATTTAAGGATCTCAAAATGCACTTCTGGTCTGTATTAATCTGAGCAGGGCTGTGTTTAAGTAGGGAGTATTATAACTATTTTTTCAGAGGTTCATATGGAGTTTAAATGACTTGCCCATGACAATTCATTATAAAAAGATGGTAGAACTCATGAGGAATAGGAGGAATACCAGCTAATTTGAGTTAGGGCTTTAAATCGGAATCCCGTTTCACTGCCGCGTGTAGACGCGGGCAGTTACTTCGGGCTAGTCAATTTCTAAAATGGTGACCGGCCAGGAACATGCAAATCAAGCTCGGGATAGTTAAATCCCGGGCTTGATTTGCAATTTCGGTTGCCCTCATTAGCCTCCCTAGATCGATCTAGGGGGCTAGTGTAGATGTAACCTAAGAGTAAAAAAATTGTACTTGTCTAACTGTCTTGACCATCTCATTGCAATATCCTCTGCAATCTTAAATGAGATCCACTAGCCAATGTTTTTAAACCCTCCAACCCATGGCAATGATGTGCATTATAACAACAGTGGTAAATATATTTTACTAGAAGATTTACTCATCATTGCTTGAGCCCTTAACTTAATTAATTTTTGTATTTCGGAAAATGAACGAAAATGTCCATGCTTCATTTAAATCATTGCTCTGGGCTGGGGCTGTAGCTGAGGGGTTCAATATTCAGGCTGCCCTGGGGAGAGAGGACTATCCCAGCTCTGACCCAGAGCAGCAGCTTGGAGCCAGGTGAGAAGTGCCTCTCCATGGCAGCTGCAACTCCAAAGGCAAAGTAGGGGAAGGGATGCATGTCCCCTATCTGGGGTAGGTCCAGGTTCATCTGCCCTCTGCACTCCCTAGCCAGAGTGAGGAATGCAGCAAACTGTGACCTTTCCCCTTGGCTCCCTGACAAAAGGGATGTATGGGGACAGAGGGGAGCTTCAGCTCCCTTGCCCTTGCCCTTCCTAAAGGGCACCGGGGGGAGGAGGAGGAAGAATTGGGGCTGGGATAGTTCTGGATCTGGGGGATGCCCCCAGCCAGCCCTTCAACTGCCTGGTGATTCTGACTCTTTTCCGTTTGGCTTTATGAGAAACAATTCCATTCTGGGTACACCCCATTTTCCTGGCACAACCAAACCCTTACTTTGCTTTAAGTTCTGATAAGAGGAAGCTGCATATCAAATGTGGTGTTCCTAGCTCTTACTGTCAAGGAGGAGTTCTTGAACAAACAGAAAGACAGACAGATGGATGGACGGACAGACAGACACACTCTTTCATATATATAGTAGGTAAGACTTTCCAACTGTGTTTCAGAGCATTTCCACTACTACTCCTGATATTTCTAGTGCATTTGATGTGGGATTTAATTGATGTGAAATATGGCTGAGTTGCCTGTAAAGAATAGGTGCTTGGGGGTCATTTTATTCCATTTATTACTTGCACATCACTGTGCCATTGGTGACATGGGAGTTGTTCTGTAGTCTGACAGAATACAGCAGTATTTTGCTTGCAGTGGAAGCAAATAGGCATTGACCATGTTTTTGACTATACACCTTCACAGTGCTAGCATGGTCACATTCAAGAAACTGAACAGTGGCTTAAGACAAGGCTCTCAGACTAGAGATGTTTTCTGTATCTTCAGGGAGCCCCTGCAACCTGTTTTATTTTGAAATCTGAAAGTGGGAAACAAGTCAAGCAATGAACCTGTGAATTCCTACTGACTGTGCAGTCTGTACTGATCCTCTGCCCAATGATGCTCTACAAACTTTCACATCCAATTGGTTGAGGTAAATTAGCATCTCTTTGACAGCTAATGGACACAGATTACCACAGGACACAATACAAAGAAGTCACATATTGGGTAGTTTTATTTTGATAGTATTACTGCTAAGTAAACTCTGATAAGCTAGATGTGTAGAAGGTCCATATTCTGAAGTGACATCTTAAACATTTATTTTTCACAAGTTTGGTAAGTGAGGGTGGGGAAGAGCAACTACTGCTGAATCATACCCTGTGCTGTGTTGCTGACAGAAAGTCACAGGATAAGTTGTGACAAACTATGTGAAATAGTCGCACTGAACCTTAAATGCATGTGAACTTGGCCTTGGGTTTGAACTCTTATAATTTATCAATCTTGGATTGCATCTGCAAAAGTTTGGCGAACATACACTGTGTGGCTGTGTCTACATTGGCACCCCTTTTCGGAAAAGCGATGCTAATGTAGACTTCGGAATAGCAAAATCCACGGGGGATTTAAATATCCCCCGCGGCATTTGCATTTACATGGCTGCCGCTTTTTTCCGGCTTGGGGATAAGCCGGAGAAAAGCGCCAGTCTAGACGTGATTCTCCGGAAAATAAGCCCTTTTCCGGAGGATCTCTTATTCAAATAATCAATAATATGTTATTTGTTATTCCAAAGTACTCCACTGAAGGGCAGCCACATCTGGTGGGGGTAAAGCAGTTGTTGAAACTGGAAATTTTGGCTAAAGACATTACAACAAATCCTTACTGTCACAAAAACTGCTTTAGGATCCTTAGGACTTGATTTGCACACCCATTGTACACTATTACACATGCAAAAATGTGCACACATCAGTTCACATAGAATGAAATGCTCTCTAGACCATAAAAGTAATATCATGAGCCAGACATTATAATAACACAATTGAGTTAATCTCTGGTGTTAGCGCCCACTCTTCAGTGTATGTAAATCTACCTAATTCCATTGATTTTGGTGGACTTACGCTGATTTATATCAGGTAGCAATGAGGTCTATTTTTCAAAGTGAATATTAGATAGACCTAGTGTGGGCAGCATCATTCATATTCATCCTGCTTTGAGGTGACCACCTCTATGTTTGAAAGAGTCCATTCCACCCACATGGATCACTCATCTCTTGTCCTTTTTGCTGAGATTGCCAATGAGGATTGCAAATTGTGATAATTGGTGGTGTGGTCAAGTGTCCACTAGGAACCAGTTCATAGATTGCTATCCTTTTAGCTAAGCTATTACAACTCAGTATTGATGAACTTTTCTGTAAATCTGAGAAACTTGGGACCCAATTTGACAAGCTTCCTCATACTGAGAACAATCTTAGTGCATCCTGGCTAATTCTGAAATCAGCAGAGGTGCTTGTACATCCACCACAACATGCAGAAGAGGACCCTTGCTAATCATCACTAGGTCCTTCCCTCATTTCGCCTATTCAACAAAAAGTTCTTTTCCATTACAGTTTAAAAATGAAAACCACTTCCCACTTCAATGACTCTGACAGTGGCAGGCATGTAGGAGTACACTGTGCAGAGGTGTGCAGAAATTCCTTAGCTGGGCTGCCATTGATAGCTGAATTTAGATGTCTGAACCCACGCATGGTGCTTAGACAGTTTAGAAAGATCAGTGATTGAATATAAATATAAATCTGCACAAAGAAATGCTTAATTTGCGGATTAACTCTAATTCCAATGCTTCCCTGTGGATCTGGCTTGTAGAACTGGTTTATGACAAGACAGCTACTTGGAGATCTTTTAACGTGTGATGTGGAAGATTGAAATGCTTCCTAATAGGTTTCTGTATGTTTCCTTTATGTATATCTGATTTGTGTCCATTGATTCTTTCCCGCAGAGACTGTCCAGTTTGTCCAATATATATAGCAGTGGGGCACTGATGGCATTTGATGGCATAGATCAAATTACTGGATGTGCAGTCAAATGACCTTTTGATTTGGTGGCTGATGTTGTTGGCTCTAGTGATGAATTCGCCAGTAGAGATATGTGGGCAGAGTTGACATCGTTTTTGGTTGCAGGGCTGGGTTCCTGGAGACTTATAATGTGGTTGTGTGGTTTGGTTACCAGAAAGAATTCGTTCTTGCTTACAGACAACCCCCTAACCTGAAACAAATTCTTTCTGGTAACCATACCACACAACCATATCCCTTTCCTTTTTCTTCCCTCCCCTTCCCCTCTCTTATTTATTTTGGGTGTACACATCCTAAACTCATAACTCTGGTTATCTGAAGAAGTGGGCTGTGCCCACGAAAGCTCTTGATACCATCTACATGTTTTGTTAGTCTATAAAGTTCTACCAGACCATTTGTTGTTTTTTTCTTTACCTTGAGTAAGAAGACAAAATCTGGACCTAAACCAGGATCAGGAAAGGCTTGTAAAGTTACTAAGAAAATACTATAGGTTTAGCAAAACCTGTGTCAAGTAAGGCAGCATCTGCCACCTAGAGAGTCCTGGGAGAAATGCAAGGAAGTATATAAAATGGCTCAACTCATCCTTAGGCAAAGTTCTCTTCAATTGACATAACTTGGCTCTGTTCCCTTCCTATGCATAACTTCAAGTGATGTTTGTTGTTATTCAGCGGAGGTTAGTGATGAGAGCCACCATACAGACCTGTGATATGGGAGAATATTTTGCCTTTAAAATGTATAATCTCCTCTGTTCCATTAAAAATACACAAAAGAACACTTATCTTTTAATGCCTAAGGGAGGATAGGAGGTTAACATTGTAGGCAGAAAGCACTGGAATTAATCACAGGAAAATCTTTTGTTACTGGTTCCATTTCGTGAAGAAGCTATGATAAGTAGAATTTATCTCCATTTACGTATCTGGAGTTTAAAAAGTGTGTGTTGTTTGTCATTAAATAGAATAATTCCTCATGAAAGGAAAATGTTTGCCTAGAGATTGTGATCAAGGTCAGTAGGTTTTGATGACATAATCTTTTAATTGTACCATGTTTGATTTGATTTGTCTATTAATTCATAGGATGTGCGACATCACAGAGATTAAGTGCTATGCAGCTTCTAACTTCCCTCCAAGAGCTTTGACGTCAACACTATATCCAACTTCAGTGCTGTGTTCTGACCTTGTGTCCAGATTATATCTATCCAGTACACACAGTTTACCAACAGTTGCAATCGATTCACCATCACTGGAAATTTTAAAACCTAGACTGGACTTTATAAAGATCATATGGTCTAGTTCAAACCACAATTAATTCAGGGAAGTCTTATGACCTGTGTTATAATGGAGGTCAGATCAGATTATTTAAGTGATCTCTTTTGGTTTTAGATTCTATAAGGGTATGTCTACACTATAGCGCTAATTCGAACTAATGTATTAGTTAATTCGAAATAAGATAATTCGAAATAACGCATCTAGACCCAAAAACTAATTCGAATTAGTGTTTTGCTAATTCAAAATAGTGCGTCCACACTGATTGGACACTGGGTCGCATTTAAGGGCAGCTGAAACCGGTTCCGGCAGGGCATCAGGTCAGTAGTTGCTTGGTGTGGCTGCTGTCTCAGGCTATCTGAGGCTTGTGCTTAAAGGGACCCCTCTGGACAGCCAGTTCTCAGCTTTTCCGCTTGCTTGCCTACCTCACCGAGGGACAGCAAAGCGTTTTCCTCTCCACCTGCCTGTGTCGGTGGTTCCATTGGGGCGCCGCCGCAGTTGGCATCATGGAGCCAGAGCTCACCCTGGGCATGCTGTTTCAGTTTTTGGACTTGCTGCTGCAAGCCTTCCAGCAATGGCTGGAGGCTGCCTGGCACCATCTGGTGCATGTCAGCCTCCTGCCTCTCCCCCTGGCCTCCCTGGGGGCCGTGGAGGAGCCGCAGCAGAACCCGGACGCCAGCGTGCCCTGTCACATCTGGCATCTGGACACCAGCAGCAACCGGTGGGACCACATCATCCTGGAGCACTGGGGAGACTAACAGTGGACCCAGAACTTCAGGATGAAGAAGGACACCTTCCTGGAGCTCTGCGAGTGGCTCGCCCCTGCTCTGCAGAGACGAGACACTCCCATGAGGCCCGCCATCCCCCTCCAGAAGCGGGTGGCCATCGCCCTGTGGAAGCTCTCCATGCCAGACAGCTACCGATCCGTCGGGAACCAGTTCGGTGTGGGGAAATCCACCGTCGGAGCAGTGCTCATGTAGGTACAGCACTCAGCAGCCACTGGACTGGGGGAAAGGGTCGATCACCACCAGGGATACATGGACTGCGTGAGCCCCCAGGATGTGGTCCAGGGCCTCGTAATGAGGGCATGCCTCCGGGGCGGCCCCGGGCTGGGAGGCCCTGGAGAATGCCTGCCGCAGGTCCTTGATCTTGCAGTGGACCTGCTCCTGGGTCCACATGTGGCCTCTGGTGGCCAGGCTGGCAGCCATGCAGCTGTAGATGGCAGCGTTCCTGTGGCTAGGGCTGAGATCGTGGACGTTGGAGGCCTTCCCCAAACCTCAATGAGGTCCATGATCTCCGCACTAGACTAGGTGGGCGCCCACCTTTTGTGGCCCCTGGCAGGCTCCTGGGAGCCGCCAGCCTGGTCCTTGGAAGAGGCGGAGGGTTGGGTGGTAGCGGGTGGCTGGCTCATGCTGTGCCACTTGCAGGGTCTGCTGGCTGGGTGCTGGCAGGCTTGCAACTGGCACAAGCACTGTAGCCAGACCGTGCCCCTTTATGGGCTCTGGGGCCGGGAGGGGGGCAGAAGAGTTTCACTGGTTTGGCCCAGAGTGGCCACCAGGGCAACCTGGGAAGGGCTAGCCTCCAACTAGTTCGAATTAAGTGGCTACACAGCCCTTAATTCGAACTACTTAATTCGAATTAGGCATTACTACTCCTAGAATGAGGTTTACCTAGTTCGAATTAAGCACTCCGCTAGTTCAATTTAAATTCAAAATAGGTGTTTGCATGTGTAGCGCCTATCAAAGTTAATTCGAACTAACTGCTGTTAGTTCAAATTAACTTTGTAGTGTAGACATACCCTAAGGGATTAGGTACATACTTTGAATTACAATATTATCTTCTTACTTTTGGACATACCACTACCATAAGCACCTTCTTAAGGTATGTCTAGACTGCACTCTAAAATCGAAATAAGATACGCAAATTACCTATCTTATTTTGATTTTTTTTTAAATTGGCTATTTAGAAATGTGGCACATCTACATGGTGCCAAATTTTGAAATAAAGCACTATTTTGAGACGTTCCTTATTTCTCGTGGAATGTGGTTTACAGGCATATTGAAATAGTGCATCCGTTATTTTAAAAATTATTTCAAAATAGTGGATGCATTCCTTGGACAAGATACTTCTGCTATCCTGAAATAGCCTTGCGGTCTACACATACGCTTACTTTCTCTCCCTCTCCCTCTTCCTCTCCCCTCTCCCCTCAAACTTATAGTAAAAGGTTCATACCACCTGTAAATGCTTTATTACTTTATGGCTATGTCTAGACTGGCATGATTTTCTGCAAATGCTTTTAACAGAAAAGTTTTCCATTAAAAGCATTTGCAGAAAAGAGCATCTAGATTGGCACGGACGCTTTTCCGCAAAAAAGCCCCGATCGCCATTTTCGCGATTGGGACTTTTTTGTGCAAAACAAATCTGAGCTGTCTACACTGGCCCTTTTGCATAAAAGCTTTGTGCAAAAGGACTTTTGCCCGAACGGGAGCAGCATAGCATTTCCACATGAAGCACTGATTTCAGACAGTAGGAAGTCAGTGTTCTTGCGGAAATTCAAGCAGCCAGTGTAGACAGCTGGCAAGTTTTTCCACAAAAGCAGTTGCTTTTGCAGAAAAACTTGCCAGTCTAGACACAGCCTATGTGTATAGCTAAGTGTCAAGGAGGGTGTGAAGGGATGTGGGCATGAGATTGAAATACGTACCAATGCTTCACATGATTAGGAGAGTAGTAGAAATTTAGTTACCAGCTCTCTTTCGCCAAAGGCAGGTCAGATTTTTCAGTGAACTTCTCCATTCCACCATAAGAACAGTACTCTGACCTTAACCTCTGGACATACTACTCACTCACTTGAGATCACATTACTGCCATTCACTTGCATGTTAGCTAAGGTCTGTTCTACTGTCTGGAACAGAAGCTGACAAAGCTGCGGCACAGCATTATGTGACTGAACTGAGAAATGCACTTTTGTCTGCTGAAATGTCACCATCAGATTCATCTTAACTTCAGTGTAACTGGTTCACTTTTTCTCCCAGAGGCGCCATTCACACAACATGTGCCCGCTTCCCTGACTTCACTTCTAAATGCTGTTTTGGCTTTGCAGGAGCTTTAGATCTGAGGTTAGAATCTGATTCTGATTTAGTTTGTACGTCATTATTCGCTACCCTCTTGAACACAGTTGCTTTTTGTACCTTCTACTGTCTGGTTAAACTTCTGGTTGTACCTGAGATATGGCCCTAAAGTAGGGGTGGGCAATAATTTTTGGTGGGGGGCAACCCCAAATTTGGTCAGTGATCAAGGGCTGCACTCTTCCATGATATTAATGGAAGAGGTTCAAGGTCTGTGTTAGGGGTTGGGCACAGAAGGGATCTTAGGACAAGGGATTGGAATGCAGAAGAGAATATGGGATCTGGGAGGGAATTGGGTGAAGGGAGAGGGAGGTTGACAGGGGGCGGGAGACTGGGGTGCAAAAGAGGGTGCAGAGTCTGGAAGGGGGGTATGGGTGCAGGAGAAGATTCTGACCTGGAGGAGGGGTTCAAGAGGGAGTGCAGGGGCTGGGAGGGGGTTGTGACCTGGGGCAGGAGTGCAGGAGGGGGTGAAAAGATCTGGGTTCTGATCAGGGGTAGGAAATTGGAATGCAAGGCCAGGGAGAGGTTGTGACTTGGAGGAAGGGTATAGGAGGAGGTGCAGTGTCTGGGAGAGGGTTGTGACGTAGGGCAGGAGTGCAGGAGGAGGGGGAGAGTGATTGAGGTGCAGGGTCCTGTAGAGGTGCAAGAGGGGGACAGAGGGGTGAGTGGAGAAAGGGGTTGGGGTGCCAGAGTCAGGCTCTGGGTGGGAGACACATACCTGTGTGGCTCCTGGCCAGCAGCCTAGCAGGTTCCTCAGACAGGGTCCTGGCCTTACCCTGGCGTCAGGGACCATGTGCAGCTATTCATGTTGTGAGCTCAGAGGGAGAGGGGTATTTCATGTGCTGCCTGTCCTGTAAACAGGCAGCTCCTATTGGCCAGTGGGAGCTGCAAGATTATACTGGGAGCAGGGGCAGTGTGTGAAGCCTCTTTCCCGGGCTTACAGCATTCAGGGTATGTCTACACTACCCCGCTAGTTCGAACTAGGAGGGTAATGTAGGCATACCGCACTTGCAAATGAAGCCCGGGATTTGAATTTCCCGGGCTTCATTTGCATAAGCGGGGAGCCGCCATTTTTAAAACCCCGCTGGTTCGAACCCCGTGCAGCACGGCTACATGGGGCTCGAACTAGGTAGTTCGGACTAGGAACGAGGTGTACCGGTAGTTCAGAATAGGAATCCTAGTCTGAACTACCTAGTTCGAGCCCCGTGTAGCCGCGCTGCACGGGGTTCGAACCAGCGGGGTTTTAAAAATGGCGGCTCCCCGCTTATGCAAATGAAGCCCGGGAAATTCAAATCCCGGGCTTCATTTGCAAGTGCGGTATGCCTACAGTACCCTCCTAGTTCGAACTAGGAGGGTAGTGTAGACATACCCTCAGAGAGCTGCTCTGAGCAGAGTGCATGGGTGCGGCAGACAGAAAGTCTGGCTGAGCCTCCTGCAGGCTGGATTTGTGCCTTAGTGGGCCCGGATCCAGTCCACAGGTCATATTTTGCCCATTCTTGCACTAAAGCAACTCTATGAGCTGGATATCTGTGTGGAATTAATAGATTTCCGTAAGGCTCAGTACCACATGAAATTCTGATTACAAATTTTGCAGTACACACAATCAATATAGCCCCTAGTAAATGGCTTTAAACTGTTGAACTGATAGATCTCATCATAGAGGGTGTTTCCAGTGGGATCCAAAGTTATTCAATATTTTTATCAATAATTTGGAAAAAAATATAAAATAATTGATGGTAGAAGTTTGCTAGTGATACAAAAATTGGAGGAATGTTAAGGATGAGAATAGGTCAGTTAGGCTATTTTGGAAGAACTGACATTATTCCAAAATAACATAATCCGCGTCTATCCTACAAGCAGTTATTTTGACATAATATCAAAATAATGTTGAGCTGGAGGACTACTTACTCCAACTCCTGTGACCCTCATTTGATGAGGAGTAAGGGCAGTGGGAGAAAGAATGCTCTACCTCAGACTTTCTGCTGCGTAGACAGCGTCAAAAGCTGAAATAAGCTAGCTTGACTTAAGCGACACAATTGACGTAGCTCAAGTTGCATTGTTTATTCTGGCCTTATAGAATTCAGTCTGTATAATTTGGTAAACTGGTCTGTGGTGATTTGGGGAATCTATTCAGGCAGAGTTTATGAATTCTATTCGATAATGGGGACTTTTTGTGTGTGTCTGTGTCTGACTGTGGCTCTATTTTGAATGCCATGTTTATTAGCTTTTTCTGTTGTCCATTAACCTCGTTGTTAGACTGGAATGCCAAGGGATAGTGGTCCAAGGCATAGAAGCATCCTAGACAAAAGTCTGCCTCCTAACCCAGATGTTGATTTATCAGAGAAGATGTTGTCTCAGGAATGAAATCACCCTTTATAGGGCCTGTGCTCACCTGTTGAGACTGACCAGGAGGCCACATGGCAGAGAGGGTTATAAATGGGCAGGAGCTGCTCAAGTCTTGGTCTTTGGCTGTTTTCACCAGATCAAGCAGATGGGAGCTGTTACAGTCACCTGATGAGGTAAAGGAGCACTCTGCCTACCTGAAAACAGATGTATCTCACTGTTGTACTAGGAAAGGGTGAACTGGAGTCAGGGGCTTTGCTGTATTCTAAAGGAATTGTGCTCGCTTGTGCTCATGTCTTATGTGAAAAGTAATTGGGTTAGAAACCTTTTGGTGGGGAGATAGGGGTGGGGTGACAGACTTGTTGGGACCTTTGGCAGAGTGGGGTTCTGGCCCCACACTCCTGGAAGGGGCGGGGCTAAGGGCAGCCAGCCCTCACTACCACCCAAAGCATGCCACACCTCAGCCGTCTCCCCCCAAGAGCCCTCACAGCTTCCAGAACACACAGCGCAGCACACCATCGGCAATTTAAAAGGTCTGGGATTCTGGCAATTTGACATTATGTATATAACCTCATGAACTGTGGCCCAGTTTTTATGAATGGGCTTTGAATTAATTTGTTAGTAACCTTTTAATTACTTTTGGAGAATCTGTTACTGTAACTTTTTTTTTAATATATTGTAACTGAAACCCCATTTTAAACTTCGTACTGCCTTAACTCTGTTTAAAGTTAGGTGTGTGTATATGTAAAAATGTGAATGTGCTGTATGTGTAAAGGAATCAGTCCCTGAACAGCTTCTCTGGAGACCAACTGCCAGCACCAGCTTGATGGCTCAAGAACAAAGCAAGTGAGCCATGCAAAAGAATCCACCCAAGAACGAAAAAAACAAAAGCTCCATCAAGATAAGAAGATCAAAGTCCCAGCTGCTGTTAACCAATGACTCCTGGTCGTATAGTGTCCTGGGGCAGTGGGACAGCACAAGATCTATGGACTAAAACATATAAAAAGTTATATGCAAAACTATAGAATTGGGTCTCATCTTGTCAACATCGGAGCATTGGTCAGTACAGATAGAAGCCCGATTCCGCATTTCTCCTCCCCATCTCACTAACCTGGCCAGTGAGTTAAGGGGAGCAACAAAGTAATAACTAAGTAACGGCAAGACAGTGTGTGTGTGTGTATGAATACATTAATATAGTATATTATATGCATATAATACAATAATGATGTATTACTTATAAATGTGGCATTTTGCCTTATCCCCCTGCAGAAGAGCCCGTGCAATTCTTTAAAATACATCAAGGATGTGGGCTTCTGCCAGAATAGGGAGAGTGTCTTGCTAGACACTGTGTCAAGTATCAGAGGGGTAGCCGTGTTAGTCTGAATCTGCAGAAGCGATGAGGAGATGAATCTGCAGAAGCGATGCTCCTACACTTCAGTTAGTCTATAAGGTGCCACAGGACTCCTCATCGCTTTTGCTAGACACTGATAGTGTCATAGCCTCTATCCAGGCCATGTGTTGCAATGCAATGTCATATATCTGGGAATGAAAAATGTCTATCACATTTGTAGGATGGAAAATATCCTTGAAAGTGGTGACTCTGAAAAGGATCTAGTGGTCATGACAGACAATCAACTGAACATGATCTCCCAGTGCAATCTGGTGGCAAATACAGCTCATGCTATTTTTGGATGTATAAATGGGTGAATATCAAGTAGGAGTACATAGCTGGTTTTACCTCTGTATACAGCACTGATGAGACTATTACTGAAAGAACTATGTCAACATTAAAAAATAAGAAGCTTCAGGGGGTAGCCAAGTTAGTCTGTACAGGATAAACTAAAAAAATAAGAAATGGTCTGGTAGCACTTTATAGACTAAGAAAACATAGAGATGGTCTCATGAGCTTTCTTAGGCACAGCCCACTTCTTCAGATGACCAGGGTTTTGAGTTTAGGATGTGCAGACCCCAAATAAATAGGGGAGAAGGGAGAGGGGGGAAGGAGAAAAAGAAAAAAAGGAGAGGAGGTGGGAAACAAGGAACAAAAGGAATGAAAATATCAAAGGGAAAAAACAAGTAGGCAGAACTGGCACTCTTTAAACTCCTGAAGATTGGATAGTTAAAAAGAAGCAGATTTTTTTTCTTCTCCTTCTCCCCTATTTATTTTCGGTCTGCGCATCCTAAACTCAAAATTCCAGTCATCTGAAGAAGTAGGCTGTGCCCACGAAAGCTCATGATACCATCTATATGTTTTCTTAATCTATAAAGTGCTACCGGACCATTTGTTGTTGTATTAAAAAATAAGTTAAACTGGAAAGGGTCCAGTAAATCATATCAGTTCTAGAAAACCTGCCTTTCAGTGAAAAACAGAGGTATTTCTCCTCCCTGTGACTCACTTTCTCCTTTCTGTGCCCCAAAGCAGAGAGGAATATTTGGGCTACAATAATTTTTGTTTTAGAAATGTAATATCTTATTATGTTTTTAAACCGAATGGCTATGCCTAATTCTGTAGATTTCACTATGGGAGGCACCAAGGCTTACCCTTGCGATAAATCAACTCCAGATAATATGAATCATATCCAAAAGTCTCAAGCCTTCCCTTCTGCTCAGATCATCAGTGTGTCCCATTTGGCACATGAAAATATTAATGCAATCTGATATTAAATTGCATGAACCTTGCCTGTGTTTTCCTCTGTCCAGACTGCCAAAAAATAAATTGTCACTTCTTAACAAATTGCAACAATTATGCTTGCATTTCATTTCACTGCAGCTGTAATGATCAGCCTTTATTAATAATATCCCAAAAGCTTTCAGTGGGAGTAAGGCATATCTTTACAAATGAGGTCATTCTAAACTGTCATTTTTGTTAAATATGCTTCTTTGGCAAGGTTTGGCCCTGTGATTGTAGAGGGTTGTTGCTCTGAGAAAATGTCAGAAAATGTCTGAAAATGCTATCTCTGAGTCATTTTCAGGATCGTTTGGAAAAAAAAATATGAAAAGCCTGAGTAACTGATGCTGGAAATCTCTTCACAGTGTGGTTTGGCAGCACTGGCTATTTACCTTAAAACAATGTTTCTCAGCTTCTCCAGGCAACTATTCCTTTATACAAATAATAATAAAAAACAATCACCCCCCCCCTTTATAGTATGATACTGCACCTCATCTTCACAATGATATTATTATGCAATGATTATGGCATAGTTATTTTGTATTTTAGGCGAGATATCTCACATGACATATAATTGAAAAGGTTATGATTAGATAAATATGATTATCCTATTTGTATGCATGTATCATTTTTGTACCTGAATTTAGAAATATTGACTAGGTATCTATATTTCGAATGTGGTTACACCTTGAGAATGCCCACTAGGCTAAATGCTATTTTTGGCTGTGTCTAGACTACATGCCTCTGTCATCAGAGGCATGTAGATTAGACACATAGGCAAAGGCAAATGAAGCCGCGATTTAAATGATCGCAGCTTCATTTACATTTACATGGCTGCCACGCTGAGCCGACAAACAGCTGATCAGCGCGCTAGTCTGGACGCTCCCCTGCCGACATCAAAGCTCTTTGTCAGCAGCCCCGTTATTCCTCGTGGGATGATCAGCTGTTTGTCGGCTCAGCGCGGCAGCCATGTAAATTTAAATGAAGCCGCAATCATTTAAATCGCGGCTTCATTTGCCTTTGCCAAAACAACAAATCTACATGGCTCCGTCGATGGAGCCATGTAGTTTAGACGTACCCTTTGTGTCTCACTATGAAGGACCAATACATGTCAGTGAGGAAGAAACAATAGGCCTTAAGAGAAGCATTCTTCTACCTGTGGAGCCTTCCTGAGGATGCTGCAGACAGTCTTTCCAGTAGTGGCTTCTGTGACACTATAGGGACATGTTACCAGGTCACTGGTACTGAACTCCATCTTGGGATGTCGGATCCCACACTAGTGAGTGGCAAAAATACAAAGCTTTGAAATAAATGTTCAGCCATAAGCAAAAGCTAAATAACATGAGGGAATGACATCATCTTGTTTTTTCACTGACATCTCAGCCCTGAAGACTCCTGAAACATCTGAGAACAAAGATTGAACTGGGAGAAGTGCTGGACCCAGGCTAGCAGGTTTTTAGCCTGTGAGTTGCCTACCAGTGGATTCCAAGCGGCAAGCAAATGCAGATTGCCCCTTAAGAATTTACAGCCTGCTTGCATCATTGCTTAGGGTGAGGACTTGCTACTCATAACCAATCTATTTGGTATATTAAACTTACTTTGTGTTTTTTGTTTGTTAAGTAATCTGCTTTGATCTGATCGCTATCCCTTATAATCACTTAAAATCTATCTTTTGTAGTTAATGAATTTGTTTTTGCTTTATGATTTGTTTTCATTTTGTCTAATACCAGTGTGTAGGATTCATGATCTGCAGAGGAGGGGGAAAGAAGCTGTTGCATATTCCTCTCCTCATTGAGGGAAGTGGCAAATTTTATGAACCTATTGTGCTGGGGTGTGGTCACAGACGACCCCTCGGGGGTGCCTCCTGGGGTGCTGACACTGCCACTGTCACTCACCTTCCCGCTCTCTGGGGCTCCTCACTGCCCGGTCCTGCTGGCCAGCTCCACTGGTCTCCCCCACCCAAGGACCCGAGCTGAGGTTCCTGCCCCCACCGAGAAGCAGCACAGACACTAAACAACTTCAGGTCCAAGGAGAGTGCAGTTTAGGGCCCAACCTCCTGAGATAGCACTCCCCAGATGGGATCAAACCCCAATGAATTAGGTAAGCCCCCTTTAACAATGAAAGGGGGAATGTGCATGCTGGTTGCCCCCCAGGTAACAATTATTTACACTGGGATTGATAGAAAATAAAAATAATTTTATTAAGTGGAAGCAGTAGGATTTAAGTAGTAATAAGTGAGAACAGGCAGAACAAAGTAGGTTACAAATCAAAAGAAACAAAAACGCTTGGCTAATTCGCCACTGAAACCTCAGTACAAACTCTTCAAACTCACCCTAAAACCTCTTTTCCAGCTGCCACTCTAAACCAGGGCTCTCTTCCCCACTCTGGGGTCTCAGGCTCCTTCTCTCAGGTACAGCCCAGCCAAAAGACCAAGTCCTCTCCTTTCCTATTCTTTTTGTTAAGGAGTTGAGACCACTCCCTACCAACCACTACTCAGACTTAAGGACAAAAGATTGTTTAACAGTGTCTCATCAAGAAGTTGAGGGTAACAGCCTCCATGTCTCCCATTCTCCCATTTGAAACTCACAAATTATTGCCCACTCCATGAGTCTAATTTTACACACACAAATGATACATACAACAGAGTAAGGTAAACAGAACCAGCAGATCATGACATGAAGATTGATGGGTTACACGAAATAATTTGCTCAAAGCTCCTTTGAGTTATGTACATTCATGTCCAGGGGGAGAGGAGGAGAGGTCCGTCACACTTACACTGTACATTTCCCTATGCAGACAGTATAATTTTGGGTTTAAACTCCAGAGTGGGTTTGTGTCTTAAGAACTGGTAGGTGTTCTAGCCAAAGCCTTTCTTTTCAGGGACTGGTTAAAGAACAGTTGGGTGCATCCCTTCCTTTATGTATGCTAATGAAATTGCAGGCTGAAGCTTGGAGGAGTTGGCAGCTTGTCATAGTAATACAGTGTATAAGGGAGCCCAGGTTAGTGGGTCAGGGAGGCTCAGTGGTACCCCAGTTCCAGGTGACATTCCAGGAGAAACCCATTACCCACACACACCCTTCACATTTACTGTTAGAGTAGAGAAATCTATCAGTGCTAATAATGGAAAGTGTATATAATTTGTATTTTGAAAAGTTGATGGAAAATAATTGACACTGAAGGGTAAGGGAGAAAGTGCAGGAATGAGATTTTCTTTGCTCTCCATTTTAAATTCTCACTGTTTTGTGATGTCCCTTTTGTGCCCTTTAGTGACCAACCCCTGAGGGCTGGCATTCATCAATAGAGAAACACTGTTCTAACACATCCATTGGACATGAATGCAGAGTAAAGGATATTTGCACTTTTCAAATAAAGTATTGGCTGAAAGTTTTGCTGAGCGTTCATTGGATTTGACCCATCATTCTGCTGTTGTTGCTATGAAAAAATATCAAATACTAAACTTTTTTCTTTGAGTGTGAGATATGATTTACTTCTAGTTATTGACATAAAGTGGGAAGCATATGTGGAAGCATTGGTTTTTGCATTCATTACAGTAATGTAATGTTCTGCAGAGACACCATTCACAACTGTTAAGTGATAATGAGCAGTCATCATCTGATTTCATTATAAACATCAGCCCATGGCAGATAACTTATTTTACTTCTAAGCAATAACTCATGGTAGGAGCAGAGTTTTCAGGGACTTTTTAAAGCTTTTTAAAACTTTTATAGGCAGCCTAGTCCGAACTACCTAGTCCGTGCCGCGTGTAGCCGCGCGGCACGGAGTCTGCACTAGCAGACATTTAAAAATGGCGGCGCCCGGCAAGATGCAAATGAAGCCCAGGAAATTCAAATCCCGGGCTTCATTTGCAACTCCGGTTGCCTACATTACCACCCTAATTCAAACTAGGGCGGTAGTGTAGACATACCCTAATTTATTTATCAAAGTCTGAATGCTTCTTGAGGAATTGATAGTTAACTACCCTGGCCAAAGCATTTATTGGTCTAAAGAGTTTGGGAATCATGGATAGTAATATATCTCCTTTGGTATTTCAGGTAAGAATACTGCAAATACAAAGGTGATGTTATTTACCTGCCAAAGCAAGTTTATAAAGATTTGACTGGTGATCACTGTTCACAATTACCATCACCATGCATTGGAGTTATGCATTAAATTCCATAGTACGAACTGTAATTTCCTGAATCAATTTTTGGTGTGAACTATAATGTGCTATAGACTGTAAAATGTATGGGCTGGTGTAAACTAGAATAGCTCCATTAAAGCCAAGGAATCCATTCCAGTTTGTGTCAACTGAGTATCTACCCACAGGTAAGTTCCTCATTACTGTTTAAAATTATTTTTATAACAAATGGATCTTGTGAATACATTTCATAAATGTTCTCATCTTATTTTTTCCATTCCTCCAGTAAAATTCAAGATTGCACGCTGTTTCAAGAGAAGAGTCTCATTTTTAATATTTTATCAAACTTTTCTGGTGTCATCTGTAACTTTTCCTCATTGATTTTTTTGAACTGTTCCATTATAGATGTTGATTTTTTTTGTATTAAATAAATGGCAATTAATGAAGGATCTCTGCTTCTGTGATATTTCTTAGCTCAAAATCTGAATCAATAATCTCTTTGTAGGAAGAGGATAGATTATAATATTTTGAATGGCTGTCTTGAGAAAAAATGTTTGATTTTCTTTTAGGGATTCTGAATGCAAAGGAAGGGTTATTTATGTCAGATTTCTTTTTCTCACTCTACGCATGTCTGGAAGTGAAAGGACATATAAAAGGGTCCTGTAAATGAAATCCTGATCCTGCTAAAGTCAGCAGCAAAACATCTATTGATATAGGCAGCCAGATTCATCCTGATGAGATTTATTGAGCAGCTGCAATGGATTGCAGGAATTCTATTGGTTTTTTTCCTGTTGCAGAGTAACTCAGCTACCCCTCTGAAGCTAGTAAGATAACTGTGACAGTGACCCTTTAAATGTCCAAAGGCAATATTCCACATCCATTCTGCACTTACTTGTTCATCCCATTGTTGAACAGGGAAACTTAAAAAGTTAACTAAAGTGACTATACCACTGAAAGGTCTGGAAACACTCTATAGGAACTGTAAAAAGACCACAGAGCTATGCTTGGAAAAGACAGAGATCCAGAAAAATGATCAGATGTTCATCACTTGCTTAAATAACTGAAATTTTGAAAATATTTTCAGATTGTCCCAAGTACTAAGGAGGGGTATGTCTACACTACCCCGCTAGTTCGAACTAGCGGGGTAATGTATGCATACCGAACGTGCTAATGAAGCCCGGGATTTGAATTTCCCGGGCTTCATTAGCATAAAGCCGGCTCCGCCATTTTTAAAAGCCGGCTTGTTCGAATCCCGTGCCGCGCGGCAACACGCGGCACGGGCAAGATAGTTCGAACTACGTAGTTGTTCTGAACTATCTGTACGCCTCGTGGAATGAGGTGTACAGATAGTTCGGAACAACTACGTAGTTCGAACTATCTAGCCCGTGCCGTGTGTAGCCGCGCGGCAAGGGGTTCGAACAAGCCGGCTTTTAAAAATGGCGGAGCCGGCTTTATGCTAATGAAGCCCGGGAAATTCAAATCCCGGGCTTCATTAGCACGTTCGGTATGCATACATTACCCCGCTAGTTCGAACTAGCAGGGTAGTGTAGACATACCCGAGAATACTTGTTAGGTGAACGCTATGACACAATAATGCTTTTCTCTTAATAATCTATTCTTTGAAGAGCTTTCTTCCTCAAAACTTATTTTAAATTCCATAAAATATAATTCTATGAGCCAAATCCTTCAATCCTTTCAAAGTCAAATCTGCTGTTTTAGAAACCGTGAAAATTGCGACCGTGTAAGGACTGAAGGTTGTGGCCCAGGTGATGGAAAATCTGGACATTTGACTGAATACTGAAACCTGTCCCTGCATATTTCTAGTTCATTCTTTAGAGAAAAAAAATATCTGTCCTTTAAAAATAAGACAAATGTTCTCAGCTGTAATGTTCCAGCTAGAAACATGGACTGCTCCTTCTGATGTATGTATTGCTCATCAGAATTAAGAAATGTTCAGAGTTTCAGAAACCATTCTAAAGTTGTTTAGAAATATTATTAAATACAAGAAATTACTTGAATACAAAGATATGTTTGAGATGCTACTAATCTACACCTGTTGGGAAATCTAACCATATTGTTTTTACTTAATTTGGACTCTTGTACACCTGTCACCATTTGCATTATTCTGTAGTGTTACCATTAATGCTATACATCCACTCACCATATACATGATAAATACATGCAATGTGGCTATGGAAACAAGGACTTGGATAAAATGATTCTTGTGTTCGTACAGATTCAAACAATCACTTATGTCCGCGGTGGTGAACCCTAGGCCTGGTGGCTAGATGTGGCCCTTGGCTTGGCTGGATTTGGCCCCCAAGGCTCAGGCCCCCCCCCAGCATTGGAGAACTTACACTGATGCTCCAGCCCCATGCTGTCCCACCATGGGGCTGGAGCACACAAAATCTATTAGCTTGGGCCTGCCTTGGTTCTGGTGTGTGAGGGGAATGTGGAGAGTGTCTTTCTCCTTTTCAGTCAGGGGTATTTTTTTGGCTTCTCACTTGACTGATTTTTCTGTGGGTCAGTGGCCCTTGACCCCTGACTTATGTTGTTGATATTTTTTTTCTGTGCATTCAGTTTTGTTTTTGTTTTTAAAGAAAAACAAAAATGTTCAGCTCTTGTACATTGCTCCTAATGGGAGTCCACTAATTGCTGCAGGCATCTCAGGACCCAGGTTGAATACATCTTGCCCTGGTGACATAGACAGATATTGGATAGGCCACATACCATGAGTTAAGCCATTTTCCCCATTCATACACTCAGATACACAAGGGAAATCATGGGAAGAAAGTTATGGGCAAAGTTCAGTTGTTAACCTGCTGACATGTTGTTTCAGTCTGCAATACTCCAGATATATATGTTGGAGCATCTTACCTTTGTGCATTGTTATAAATTTAGGACCTGATCTTTCACGTACAGAATAGAATAACAACAGGAGCAGGGTTAACAATAACACACAAGTACAAGTTCAAGAGGCTAGTACAGTAACTTTGCAGCATTTTATACAACAACGTGGTATCACAATTAACTGAAAACAAGGTCTACTCCTAAAGAGTCAACAAACTATATGAAATGTCTTAACAGGTCAACAACTCATGCTCTTAATAATGAATTCCATGGTATCTTTCAAATTTTAAAAGCAAATAAAACTGAATCTATGTATTATACAACACAAGAAAATACCTGCCATTTTTTTACAGTTCTGTTGCTTCAGAGAATTTTAATGCAGGTCCTAAAATATTTACCTTTGGGTTTAATGAAACTGGGGATGTGACAGCCCAAAGTTAGTTTTGTGATGGGGAAAATAATAAATAGCTAAGCAACTTATTCCTAATGTCCTATGCATTGTACTATTAATGAAATAATGCTTTGCTTTCTTATGCTATCTCCATCCAGGGATATGAATCTGATTTACATACATCAGCATATTTGACCTCTCACATCAGGTAGCTATTGGCATCATCTTTTGGAAAATGAGGAAAACGAGGCACAGAAGTATTAAGTAACTGACTTAATCACAAGCTCTGTGGCAGAATCAGGAAGACAATATTGATCTTCCAGTGTGTTTGCCTGCAAGCCATTCTTTTTTTCTGTAATATTAGGTTATAATTAGTACTGTCTGGAAAACAAGAATTCCATTTCATGAAACATTTTGAGGATTTAATATTTTTTAGCTGGCATCAGAGCAAAACTAAGATTATTCATGGAAAAACATGAGAGATCCTCCTGAGAACAGCTCACTGGGTAGCCTACTCAGTGGAGATATGGGAGGCCTAGGTTCGAGTCCATGATGTGAAGCTTTCAGGTTAGAGCTGTTCCACTTGGTATAAATAATTACTCCACTTGGTATAAATAATTACTTGGTATAAATAATTACACTGGGGCCAGACAAAGCGATTGGCACACATCTGGAATGAGGGCGATCCAGGCTCAAGTTCTTTCTCTAAATCAGCCAGAGATTTAAACTGGGCTCTCCCACATAAATGCCCCAACCTTTGTTCTATTGGCTATTCTGAAGTGAATCCCTTGTTCTCCAGAATCTGCACCCTGGACCTGGTAGACCTGCCTGAAAATGCAATCAAAACTAATATGTTTACACAAAACTTTTCCATTTCAATTAATCTGCATTTTCCAAAGAAAAAGAGTGGAAAAATCCCCGACAATATCTAATTATAGAATGATCCAGCTGAGCTAGGTCACACCATGTTATTTCTGGGGCTTGGTGCTGAGGACAGTTACAAGCTGTCTGTAGTTAGGTTGGAGAGGTTGTCAGAAAAGAATTCCATTAGGAGATGATGGTTATGGTATTTGAGGGAGGAGAGAATAGGAATGAAGTACCAGGGGCTGATTTGTTAGAAAGTTGGCTTTTGAGCAAGAGCTATAGCTGTAGTAGAAATCTTTGTTCTCTCCTTGGATAAATGACCCACAGGGCCCATAAAGTCTTGTTCAAACTGAAGACTCAGCTTAGTTCTGCAGTGAGGCAGAACATATATACTGGTGTGAAGTTAGAAAAAGCCAATATAAATAATACACTGTCCACATGTGACCTGTCAGAGTGCTGAACAAGACTAGGTGATGTCAGACCACGGAGCTGAAAATGGAGAATGTGGGATTGCGGAAAGAGTCTTGAGCGACAAAAGTTCAGTACTGCAGCCAGGCGCACACCCAGACTTTCACATATTGCAAAGTTTGGTTCAGTCCATTCTGGAGAAAGAGGCTACTCATCATGTCAACCAATTATTAATGCATTCAGTTCTGGTGTGGGATTTCTATCCATTCTCTTTTCCTTGCATATGTGTAACTGTTAAAAGGAGCTGCACACAAGCATCAAAGGCAGAATCATCCCAATAAATACTGAAAAAGTGGAAGTCCATTCTGAGAAATCAGGCTTATAACATTGATTGTAAGATTCTCCTTGCCATTCAACAGGCCCATTGATACAGTTAAATAAATTTCTTTTATGCTCCAAAAGGCCGACCTCTAAGCAGACAGCTTTATGGTTGAAGATACTTCCTTGTGATATACCTCAGACTACAATATCAGGCTAAGTGTTACTGCATGAAAAACTCGTGGTTAGAAGTGTAAGGGATGGTCTGATAGGCTCCTGAGACTGAGGAATGTCAAAGGGGTTTCCTGTGAGAATAAATTTCAGATAGGAGACAGGTTTTATTGATGGCCGATGCAGGAAAATAAAGAGAAAGAGGCTGAAGATGACTTAAGTGTTTATTGAGGTAAAATATTATTTTAAAAGATGGCATCAATGTAGCTGGAGAGGGTGAAAGATTGGCTTGTAGTCAAAACTGTGGCTTAGACTCAGAATTTCTTGATTCGATTTCTCGTTTTACCACACATTTCTAATGTGACCTCTGGCAAGTCAGTTAATGTTTGAATCTCAGTGTTTCATCTCTAAAGTGCAGTGCAGGCCATAATATTTCTTTCCTTTCACCTTTCATAAGTCCTTTCTATTTAGACTGAAAGCTTTTCAGGGCAGTGTACTCCAGGGCTGCAGACAGAATTACTATGCTCACAGACCCGTGGAAGGGATATCTTGAGGGGAAGAGGTAGGTCTCAGGTTAGGGATGGGGACCGACCCCCAGCCAGACCTTCAGTGCTGCCTGTCCTTTGCTGCCCAGGCCTCTGTGGTGGCAATTTAAAGAGCTGGGGCAGAGGCCCCTTTCCCCATACCCCCATTGACAGCTCTGGGTGTCCCACACTATTGCTGGCCCAGCCAGCAATTAAATCATTGTGATTTGAAAGTGTCAGGAAGCCCCAGTTGGGCCTGGGCTCCCCCCCAGCTAACGTTGCTGCCACCACCCCACACTGCGCTGCTGTCGTAATTTTAAAGCAGCAGGGAACTCCCAGTTGTTTCTACCACAGAAGTGGCAGTGGCTCTGGGCCGTTGAAAGTCACCCAGCGCTCTGGACAATTGCTCCCTTTTCCCTCACACTTTCCCCTCTCCCTGTTAGCAGCCCTGGAGGACTCTGTCTACTAGAGGACTGTGGCAACTAGCAAAATGGGGTCCTGACTGGAGTGGGACCTTTTGATTATACTGAAATAATAATAATGAAGGCAATTGAGCTGACGAAGAGAAAACAGCACTTGAATAATTGCTGGTAGCCTGCCAGGCCTCCAAAGGTGCCATTTTGAGAAGGTAGGTGGGTGGCAGCCGTGTGCTCCGAGACGTGGCTTGCTTTTCATCCTGTTCCCTGAAGGCTAAGGGAGTGAGGGGAAAGTTCTTGCAATCCGTGCATGCCTCTCACAGTTGAGTGGTGAAGGGAGCTCACCAGCCAGGTGTGAGAAGCATGCACGGAATGCACGAACTATCCTCTTACTCCCTTAGCGACCGGGGAATGGGATGAAAAGCTAGCCTCATCCCAGAGGGCAGGGCTGCTACCCTCCCAAAATTCCATCATTGCAGTCCTCTGGTTCTCCAAACTGATCCCTCTGAAATTATCTGTTGGGTCTTCACTGCCTCTTCAAGAGAAATGTTCTGCTTTTTTCTCTCTTTAGTTTAGTTTGACCAGGGAAGCTGATTGAGATGACGTACTGGAGCTTCCGAATGGTCAACCTTTCTTTTCAGATTTCCTAGAGTGACGGAACATAGAGTGACAGAAGCAGTGAAATGTGAAGCCTAATGCATCCACTGGGAAAAAGTAAAAGGAAGTTTCTATTCCTGCCACTAAGCATCCGTAAATGTTAAAGGTACTCCTTGTAAAGAGCACTTGCCAGTTGCTGAGCAAATTTAGAGCTGGAAACATTTTTCAAAAACAAACTCTGAAAAGAGACTAGTGTTGGAACAATTTTATTAAAGATCTTTGAAATGCAAACAGATTTACTTTAGACTTTTTATATGTCACATGCAAAAGTAAAATCCTATTGCTTGGTTCCAGCCCCTTTTGGTGTTTGTGCTTTCTTTGGTCTTTAATTGCAAATTAACCATGATGGCTGTTTGCTTCTTTGTGTCATTTTCTGTTATCTTTTTCTTCTTTCCTTTTTTCACTTTCTTGATATGTGATTTTGCAGGTCATGACTGAGTCAGCCAATTAAATACTCTGCAAACAAAATTAGCTTTCCAGAACAGCAATAGAAATGCTAACACTACACACTTTAAAGGGAGTTAAAAAAACATTAACTGCAAAACTGTTCTTATCCTCTTTTAGGCATTTTGCTTTGAACTGTGAACTCTTCTGGCTTGCCTTTGAAAAGTTGTTATAGATGCAAGCAGTAGTTAAGCAGATAAGCAAAGCTATCATAAGTGATAATGTCTGACCTTATAAGCCAAATAGGGGTCAAATTTCAGCCCTGGTGTAGCACCATTGATTTCAGAGATGCTAAACCCAATTTATTAGTTTGTAAGGCCTACATCTTCAAAGGTATTTAGGTGGCTAAGTACAGTACTTAGATACTATGGTGATGAGTCCACCAGTAGAAATGCTTAGAGACAGACAGATTTTCACAGCTAAGTGATCCATGACTGTGTTTGGAATACCTGATTTGGCTCATCTTTCAGTAATGTTTTGTATTGAATTTAAATACCCTTGTGGATGTGGCCTTAAGTTATTTTCAGCAGGGCCCATCTTTTTGTTCTTTGTTTGTACAGTGCTTAGTATAATGGAGTCTATGGCCAGGGATGTGAGGCACTATTAGTCGTCTAGCAATGACATACTTACGAGCTATCCCATTGACTCTGAGAATAGCAGATCTCTTTACCAAGCCTTACTTTGGTTAGCTGTCTTTAAGCCTCCTCATGAGAGTACTGAGTAGCACCTTATAGCACTGCCCTTGCTCCTGTTGGTGTCAATGGCAAAATTCAGAGTGACTCCAGAGCAGTCCCTGACACAGTATGTGAGATATATTAGACCAGTCTAATCCTGCACCCAACATCTGCCCCATGGATTGTTCTTGTTCACAAGAGTAATGCAACATTATAAAGGGAGATATTTCCTGGGGTGATCTGATAGTGATCCACATGGTAAGGTTTTCCAAAAGATGATAATGACAAAAATATGGTGAAAAATACAATGGCAAAGATACAATGGCAGGGAGTGGCTCAGACATTACGGTGATGAGTGCAGAAGGCAAGGTAGAGTCAGACAGATTATTATAGTTATATTATCCAGGGATGTGTTTGGAATACTTGAATCTGGTTTCACCCATCCCTTTAGCAAAGCCCCGTATTACATTTAATCTAATTAATTCTGACAAAGACACCAAAAACCAAACAGGACATGAATAGAAACTTCACTGCCCAATCCTGAAAAGTACTGAGCAAAATCCATCTCTCTAGCTTACTTTCATGAATAAGGAACACACACAAAAATAAAGATTTTCAGGATTGGGCCCACAATTAAGTATTACATTGTTTATAGAGTCCCTCCTTTCCGCATGAGTGGCTCCCATTGACATAAATGGGGCATGTCAGTCCAGGGGCAGAATTTTATCGATATTTATTTTATTTGCTGAGATAAATCATCAAGGAAAACATTGTACGGGAGTTTAGATCCACTCCCAGGTATCTGAATGATTAAGTTGTCCTTTAGCGGCAAGACCAGCATCCCACAGTAAGGTGGCTATAGAAAGGAATAATAGCAAATAGGGAAAAAAACCTTTATGGACTGATGTTTTAATTGGATGACCCAATATGGCATGACAGGACTCAAAGAGTAATTCTTTATGATGGATGATTTTCCACAGAGAGGCTGAGTTGTTAGAAAACACTATGTGGGTTAGAACAAGGTGTTTCCTTTGTTGAATATGCACAAAGGCCAATAGCTGCTAACTACCAAGAACAATCTGAGATGAGAGAAATCTGGAGATATTGCTGGTTGAGAAATCCAGTTATTTAAGTATATATTTGTGATACATAAGAACAACAGCATGTGAACTGCTTTATAGTGATGTCATAATAGGACAGGTCCGGAGAGAAGGAAAAAGAATAGGGACTCTTAAACAGAGTGTAGATTGAATTTGGGATTAAAAATTGTTCTTGGAAATCAAATGAGTTGAAATGATGATCAGCTGACAGAAGCAACACATGCCCTGAGGGGGAAGGGCAACAGAGAGGAGGGGCAAAGTGAGGGCACCCACTTTCAGCAATTAAAATCTAGGGGACCACATGATCCCTCATGTCTCCCACAAACGTCACCTATGCCAGGTGAAGATCTGGTCCAGAGGTTTTCAAGCTAAGATATAAAAATCAGGTCTTAATCAATTATTTCTATTTATTATTTGCATTGTTTCAGCAACTAGGAGCCCCAATAACGTGCCAGAGGCTGTAGAGATAGGAAATACATACTGCTACCAACAATTTGGATCCTTTTGCATCTGTACTAATGGTGAGTTTCTTTAATCACACTGGAAGAATTTTTCCTGGTCTTTAGATGTATTCTTCCTTTTCCATTTTCTTTCCTATGCCCATTTTGCAGTTTTTCTGGTATTCCCTTTAATTAAAATATATATGCATAGTATATTCCCTTTTCCCAACTGCTGGACTGCAGACTGGCTTAACAATAAAGATAAAGGCATCAAAACCTCTTCAAACTTTCCTCTTTATGTAGGCACAAAGATCCCTAGAGACTGTGCTACTGCTTTCTCTCAGATCTCCTTTAATTCTCATTTATCTACTCAATTTTGGAATTGTGTATCATTTATTATCATCCACCAGGGGGCACTGTGGTAAAACATTTAATTTAAAACATCTGTTTAAATATTAACTGACTGCATATGTGTAAATGCTAAACTTAGGGGACCTTCAGGGTTAGGAAAATAGATTGGATTTATGGGAAGAGTATTGATCTGTAATGGAACTGAGTCAGTTTTAAATGATATTTTATACTGAGAATTTTTACCTATTACTGATGTTCTGAAAAGGACTCTTTAGGGCTAATTAAACCATATATTTTCAGATTATTTTAACTACCGGAGTTAATGAAGAACATAACTGAGGTGAATGAAGTACTTATTAATAAAACTGTACCAATTGTTCATATATTGGCCAACAAATGGGCCAACATTTTTATTAGAAATTCCTAATATTCTGGATGATATGGCTAGATTTGTGCAAACTAGCATATTTATGGTCATAAGGCACTGGCTGTGGAGTATGTATGGGTATGTCTACACTACAAAGTTAGTTCGAACTAACGGATGTTAGTTCAAACTAACTTTCATAGGCGCTACACTAGCGCTCCGTTAGTTCGAATTTAATTCAAACTAACAGAGCGCTTAGTTCGAACTAGGAAAACCTCATCTTACGAGGATTAAGCCTAGTTCGAACTAGCTAGTTCGAATTAAGGGGTGTGTAGCCCCTTAATTCGAACTAGTGGGAGGATAGCCCTCCCCAGGTTTCCCTGGTGGCCACTCTGGCCAACACCAGGGAAACTCTTCTGCCCCCTCCCGGCCCCGGACCCCTTAAAGGGGCACAGGCTGGCTACGGTGCCCGTGCCAGGTGCAAGCTTCCTATTCCGAACTACTGTTACTCCTCATGGAACGAGGTATACAGATAGTTCGGAATAGGAAGCCTAGTCCAAACTATCTAGTTTGTGCCGCGTGTAGCCGCAGGCTTGGAGTCCGCACTAGTGGACATTTAAAAATGGCGGCGCCTGGCAACATGCAAATGAAGCCCGGGAAATTCAAATCCCGGGCTTCATTTGCAAGTTCGTATGACTACATTAACCACCCTAGTTCGAACTAGGGTGGTAGTGTAGACATACCCAGACTTGTTGAGAGTCTCTGGGTTAGGTTAAAAGAGCTAAAAAATGAGAGTGATGTCATGCTAGGGATCTACTACAGAGCACCTACCCAGGCAGAAGAGGTGGTTGAGGCTTTTTTTAAACAACTAACAAAATCATCCAAAGCACAGGATTTAGTGGTGATGGAGGACTTCAGCTATCCAGACATATGTTGGAAAACTAACACTGCAGGGCACAGATTATCCAATAAATTCTTCGACTGCACTGGATACAATTTTTTATTTCAGATGGTTGAGAAAGCTACTGGGGGAAGTTGTTCTATTTTCCATCATAACAAATAGGGAGAAAATTTGAAAGTGGAAGGCAGCTTGGATAGAAGTGATTATGAAATCGTAGAGTTCATCATTCTAAGGATAGTAGAAGGGAGAACAGCAAAATAGAGACAATGGATTTCAGGAAGGCAGATTTTAGTAAACTCAGAGAGCTGGTAGATAAGGTCCCATGGGAAGCAAGACTGAAGAAAAACAACTGAAGAAAGTTGACAGTTTTTTGAAGGAACATTATTAAGAGCCCAGATGCAAACTATTCCACTATGTAGGAAAGATAGAAACATGGCAGGAGACAACCTTGGATCAACCAGGAGATCTTAAAATGATCTACAAATAAAAAAGGAGTCACATAAAAAGTTTAAACTAAATCAAATTACAAAGGATGAATATAAGCAAACACTTAAGTATGCAGGGGCATGATTAGAAAGGCAAAGGCACAAAAGGAGCTCAATCTAGCTAGAGACATAAAGGGTAACAAGAAGATGCTCTACAAACATATTAGAAGTAAGAGGAAGACCAGGGACAGAGTAGGCCCATTGCTCAGTGAAGAGGGAGAAACAATAACAGAAAACTTGGAAATGGCAGAGGTGCTTAATGACTTCTTCGTTATGATTTTCACCGAGAAGACTGATGGTGATGGAATGCCTAACAAAGTGAAAGCTAATGGAAATAGGGTACATTTAGAAGTTAAAATAAAAAAGAACAAGCTAAAAGTTACTTAGAAAAGTTTGATGTCTTCAAGTCATGAGGGCCTGATGAAATGCATCCTAGAATACTTGAGCTGATAGAGGAGGTATCTGAGCCTTTAGCTATCATCTTTGAAAAGTCATGGAAATCAGGAGAGATTCCAGAAGACTGGAAAAGGGCAAATATAGTGCCCATCTATAAAAAGGGAAATAAGAGCAACCAGGGAAACTACAGACCAGTCAGCTTAACAAGTTTTATGGATAAGGGAGAAGCAGTGGATGTGGTATATCTAGACTTCAGTAAACCATTTGATATGGTCTTGCATGACCTTCTTATCAATAAACTAGGGAAATACAACGTAGATGTGGCCACTATAAGGTGAGTGAATAGCTGGCTGGATAACTTCTCAGAGAGTAGTTATTAATGGTTCACATTCATGCTGGAAGGGCATAACAAGTGGGGTTTCACGGGTCTGTTTTGGAACCGGTTCTATTCAATATCTTTGTCGATGATTTAGATGATGGCATACAGAGTACGCTTATTAAGTCTGCAGATGATACTAAGCTGGGAGAGTTGCAAGTGTTTTAGAGGATAGGGTCATGATTCAAAATTATCTGGAAATATCTAGAAAAATGGTCTGAGGTAAATAGGATGATGTTTAATAAGGACAAATGCTAAGTACTCCACTTAGAAAGGAACAATCAGTTTCACTCTTAGGCTACGTCTAGACTGTTATTTCCTTGTAGAAAAGTTTTTCCGTTAAAAGCATTTGCGGGAAAGAGCGTCTAGATTGGGACGGATGCTTTTGCGCAAAAGCACTTTTTGCAGGAAAGCGTACGTGCCAAACTAGACGCGGTTTTGCGCAAGAAAGCCCCGATTGCCATTTTCGCTATCGGGGCTTTTTTGCACAAAACAGTCCTGAGCTGTCTACACTGGCCCTCTTGCACAAATACTCTTCCTCCCCCTGATTCATCGGGAACAATGCTGGCTGTTTCCCTCCATCAGGGATCAAGGGGAAACTGCATTCCTCACTCTGGCTGGGGAGCACAGGGGCAGATGAACCTGAACCTGGCTCCGGCCAGGGGACATGCACCCTCTCCCAGCTGGAGCTGCAGTGGCAATGGAGAGGCACTTTTTATATGGCCCCAAGCTGCTGCAGTTAGAGAGGGCTGGGATTGTCCTCTCTCCATAGGGCAGCCTGCATCCTGACCTCTCGTCCTCAGCCCCACCCCACTGCAATGATTTAAATGAAGCATGGACATTTTTGTTTTATTAAAAAAAAATTAATTGAGTTATGGACCCAAGCAACACTGGGTAAATCTTCTAGTATTGAATACATAGCATTGTGTTACATTTATGTAGTCTCTCGTATTCCATGTGATGCCTAAGGATCCTTCAGATGATATGTCCTGGCAACTACTCTGTGGCCATAACACAAAACAGCATCCCATGCATGGCAGTCAGCTACAAGCTACTTTTCATTTGATTTTAATTCAATTAAAAATAGTTTTAAAATGGCCAAAACGAAAACATTTTATTTAGAAAATGTTGAACTAAAACTTTTCATGCAGTCCAAAATGTCTTTTTTTAACTTTTCAATTCACAAACATTTAAAACAACAACCCATTTTTCATTCAAACTGAAAATCCATTAATTGCACTATTCTAAGTGAGAACGGAATTTGTCTTGTCTGTTGCCTCAATACATTATGACAGAAAAAGTCTTTCTAATTACATACTCCTTATTGAGAACATGGTTTGAGTCAAAGATGGATGAGCGTTTAGGGTGGTTAGGCCGGGTATGCACAATAGACACTGGCCCATTTCTGTTTTTGAAGCTGTAAGAACACAAGAGCACTAAATTCCCTTTGCTTGTGCACGGGTTGATTTAGTTGGGATTGGTCCTGCCTAGAGCAGGGGGCTGGACTTGATGACCTTCTGAGGTCTCTTCGGCTGTGTCTAGACTACATGCCTCTGTCGGCAGAGGCATGTAGATTAGACACATAGGCAAAGGCAAATGAAGCCGCGATTTAAATGATCGCGGCTTCATTTACATTTACATGGCTGCCACACTGAGCCGACAAACAGTTGATCAGCTGTTTGTCGGCTCGCGCGCTAGTCTGGACACTCCCCTGCCAACATCAAAGCCCTTTGTCGGGAGCGCCGTTATTCCTCGTGGAATGAGGTTTACCGGGGCTGCCGACAAAGGGCTTTGATGTCGACAGGGGGAACGTCCAGACTAGCGCGCGAGCCGACAAACAGCTGATCAGCTGTTTGTCAGCTCAGCGCGGCAGCCATGTAAATGTAAATGAAGCCGCGATCATTTAAATCGCGGCTTCATTTGCCTTTGCCAAAACAACAAATCTACATGGCTCTGTCGACAGAGCCAGGTAGTCTAGACGTACCCTTCCAGCTCTATGGTTCTATGATTCTATGACTTTATCTTAGGTTGTTTTGAGTGTTCATTCACTGGAAGAAGAAGGGCAAGGTTGCTATTGATTTTTATTAAATATTATAGGTAGCTTCCTCAGATTTGTCTAGTCATCCTCCACTTAGAATCTGGCCGGGTATTCTTAGGAGAGATTCTTACATTAAACACTATTCCCTTGGAGCTGGCTGGGATGGCAGTAGCAGGGTTGACATAGTCTTTTTTAATTTGAAATGAGTTGATGAAGACATGCCCACAGAGCCTGGGGATGGGGATGGTGGAGGTAGGGGGGGATGAGGAGTTGCAGTGCTTCTGACCGCTGACTGTCTGGTTCATGATTTCACCACTTTTCATTTTGTGTGAGCTTGACAAGGCTTTGAGAACACTTTGTTCCTCCAGCCTGTATATGGCAGGGCTGGGAAGATGCGAGTTCATCAAGATATAAAATGCACACAAGGGAGCATGGAAAACTGAAATAGAAAGGTTGCGCTAATAGCTTAGATGCAGTTGTTCAGAGCCACAAATACTGACTAGATAGAGACCTGCTGATAAAGGTTTTCTTTATTTCACTGCCTGTGTCTTTTCTTTCTCTTCCTCCTTGGACACCCCACAAAAAGCATTTAACGGGTAATAAAGTGGTGAAGTTGACAATCACCTAGTCTATTCCAAGCTTTGCCCCCTGATTAGTATGGAAATGTAAACCTGGCTAACACATTCTCAATCTTTAGGCAGCTTGTTCTCTGTGATAAGTGTGCAGCATTACAACCCTCAGTAAATTGAATAGTTCCCTACAATAGGAATACCTCTGTAACCCAATTCCCCTTCATCACCACTCGGTGTTTGAGGCTTATTTGGATGCATTTGGTTTAATAGCATTTTGGTATTTTCCCATAAGGTTTAGGGTCAGTCCTCTTTTCACCTCTTTCTAGAACTGGAGACACTGGAGCAGGTTTTGCATATCCCCTTGGTTCCTGTATGAATGAATCCCTTGCTATTCTTTTCTGACCACTCTGTCCTGTTTGAAAGTCCTGCCTTCCACTTCTGAGTCAGAACAGCATAAGACAGTGATGGGCAACCTAGGCTAGTGAGTGGGCCACATGAGAGGCCCTCCTTCATCTCAGCGGGCTGCAAGATTGTCACAACCAAGATGGTCTCCTGGGATAGGGTAGTTTTACTATTTGCATTTATGTACCTAGAATTAGCAATGTGAGCCAATTGATTACGAGAGCCCCCCTGCAACCAATCAAAGTGCTGCTATAGTTCAATGTTGTGTACAATGTTGTGTACAATCATGTGCCTTTGCTTTAGGTGTGTGTCCCTTTAGTAATACTGATAGGAAAAAATGCAGATGGAAACCAGCAGAATCTATCAACTCTGCATGGGCAACGGTAAACAAAATGTCTCACAGTCCACACACAGAACCCTGACGGGCCTCATGCAGCCCACAAGCCGCAGGCTGCCCACTGTTAGCATAAGAGGATACTTTGAATCTAGAGCCCTTTGGTTGTTGCTTGTTCCCTTGGACAAGTTGGAACTGGCAGCAAGAGGCAGGAGACCATAACGCTCTGGAGGAAAAGGGAGCAAAGTGGATAAGTGGAGACTCCTAGGGTCTCTGCCCTTCCATGCTGAGAAACCCTCTTTCCATATATTCTACCCAAGCCAGTTCCCAGAACCCCACAGAATGGTCTATTTAACTGATCCTCTGTTGAGGTAATGGTTTACAGAGGACAAATAATTCTGCTGTACAAGTGAGTTTAGGTTAGGAAACTTGCCATGTATTCACTGTTCCCTGCCCTCTCCTCCAGCCTTCAGCTTGGGCATAGTAGGGCCTGAGAGGGAGGGGGGTATAACTGTGTAACAGAATGTGCTGATCCAGGACTGGATTCAGTGCCCACCAGCACATATTAATTGGGACCTGACTGAAAGATTAGCATCCTCTGACAACTGCCTATTAATTAAGTAGAGGTACAGCTGAGGAATTAATTTGGGTGTAAGCATCCCCCCCCATCTGCATAAACAGGAGATCAGTACTGGGGGAAATTAGGGAGGCTGAAAGGAGGTCTGTCTGTCTCATGCCATGCCTATGAGTGAGAGAAGCTAGCTACTGCAGTTTCAGCAGCGTCCGACTTGGGGAAGTCTGGGGCAGAGCAGCTGGGGTGCTGCCGGTTGGTCCCGCAGCGCTGAGGGGCGCATCCCCCCCACTCCACCCTAGACTCCTTATAGCCCCCCCTTCTGATGGTCCGGCATATTTGATAATCCGGCACCCCCTGGGTCCTAAAGGTGCCAGATTATCAGAAGTTTACTGTATTCGGAAACATGTTGGAGAACTTGATATATGTGTGATTAACTTTGGGGATGGCTTGGAGGGAGTACTGAAAGACCATAAGAATCTTGAGTAGGAAGTGGGGGTGGGGAAATGAGGAAACTTATAAAGGTATCTGAAAATGAAAATAATGAACTAAGAAAAACACAACCAAACTTTTTAAAAACACTAACTTCTGTGCCTCACCCACATGTCAAACTGTATTCAAACCAGTGCATTTTAGAGTTGAAAACACCCAGTAAGTGATTCAGTCCTTCTCTTGTGATACTTTTGTATGAAGTACACTATTCAAATCCAATGGTACTAGGCTGCTTGAAATCAACTGAAGAATTTAGTCATTAATGTGACCTCCTCAGCTTAGCACAATGTCTGTTTTTCAACTGAAATTCTAAATGGATAACATGGAAAACTGGAGCAGCTGGCTTCCTTAACCAACCCATATTATTAACCAGTTTATTAATCATGTTCAGAATCCTCTAACATTTTTCAATTGTTTTTCATACTTCCAATGTAAGAGTCATATCCCTGGTACCAGAGCTGTGTATAGTACAAAATGTAAAAGATACCATGCATGGACTGAATTTAACATTTTGACAGTGTTCTCCCTCTTTCTTGTTTCAGAATGCTAGACTTTTCAGGAATTCTCTGCATGCAAATGCACCTTCAATTACTTTGCCTTTGCTACTGACGTATTTAAGGCAAAATTCATCTTCCATGTGCCCTTTTATATCTTGTAGATTATGAATCTCCACAGCGCATTAATTTGCAGTGTGGGTAAGGAAAGCAGTATATTCTTTGTGTTGTCAGTGCTGAGGTACCTCATTACCCTTTTGGGGATTTTGTTGTGTGATTTTCAGGGGAGCAATTTCCATTCTTGTTCATGTAGACTGCTCTAGCAGTAGTTTGAGAACATAAACTCTAAAACCTGAAAAAGTCCACTTCCCTGGTAAAAACATACAGTGCTGCTGTAATACTAATGATTTCACTTAGACAGTGGGGCTTCATTTGCTTTTGCTAAAATAATAGCAGTTACCAACTAAGCATGCTCAAAAGTACTTTTTCCAATTACTTATAGCTGTATGTGTAAACTGTGTACCCCTTCACTCACTAGCACAATCTAATCCAGGGCACATGTCAGGTTTCAGCTTTATTCCTTTGTGTTATTTTTGTGTTCCCAAGGAGCAAAATAAAATATGAAAAATCTTACAGTCAAGTTCTGTGCAAGTGTAAATTGATGCAGCACCTCTAGAGTCAACAGAGCTGTGCCATTTTTTTTCTAGGAACAATTGGCCACTGGTTATTTTAACTGCAAAAGTGTGTATGTGTGTGCTATATATAATTCTTCTATAACTAAAAATGATTGGAAAGATTTTATTTGCATTTTCATATGAAATTCAGCTGGCAGGTTGACTCCAAACATGAGAAGTCTATCCCTAAGCATAAATTTCTAAAAAATAGGGATGATAATGGAATTTTGGACAGCCTGCAAAATAAAAAATAATGAAAGAGAGGTACAGGGAGGCATAAAAGACTACGATGAAATATGGCCCCAAAGAAATCTATGGCAAAATGTCCATTTACTTCAATGGGGCCAGGTTTTTACCCTTGGTCTATAGTTCACCTCCAAGAAAAAAAGAGGGTTTTACTTCCTGATACAGGCATTATCTGAGCTCTTGAACTAGCAGAACATGACCTACATAAGAAATGATGCTAAAGATTTTGTTGAACATCTGAGGCTCCAGCTACCATTCTAATAATGCTTGAAATAAACCCTTCCTGCTATCCTTCTCTCCTTACCCCCTCCACTACCCGGCAGATGTAGCATTTGTTATTGCTGTTTAGAGGGAGCACGTTCAGATTATACAAATGCATGGGGAAAGGCTGCATGCATTAATAAATGTTTGAAAAATTCAAGGACAATTGCTTGCATTGGCTACCACAATGACGTCCTGATACTGAGAGGCCCTATTGGGATGAACTAGGATTAAAATCTATGCACTGATGCCTCTCCTACTGCACAATATAGAGGCAAACTGATATAAATACAGCATGGTGGGGTGGTGATAAAACTTAAGAGTGGTGCAGGAAACAACGGCCACCCTTCTATGAAGAGCAACAAATTGTCAAGCGTGCGTTATTGCAGACATTCTTTCAACTTGCTGAAAGAAAGAAAAAAGGAATAAAATACTGGGGTTAAGAATGCAGAGCAAAAATAGAGGAATTGGGGGGGGGGAGAGGCGGGGGGAGAAATGGAGAATACATCTGGAAAAAACAACAACCCTGTTGTGTGTTTCAAGTGGAGGGTTTTCTATCCATAGAACAAACAAACTTTGCTGAGCAGGAAAAGAAAGAGGGAATAAGAATCAATGTGCAGAGCATTGCAAGGCTGTGACTGTTGGAACACAGTAACCACTGCAGCAGAACATCTTATTTATGGAGATTAGGCTTTCTCTCCAGGGGAAAAATACTGAAGAGAGTTGTTCAAGAAACAGCCATCTTTGAATATCATAAGCTCACAGAAAAGAACTTCTTTTTCTCCATTCGGTGTCCCCATTGCATGTCAGAAGTGCCATAGCAGGGGAACGTACTAGAGGCCTAAGAACGAATTGTAAATGATTTTATGGTGCTGAGTGACAAAGACAACTTGAACAGGACCAATTTGGCAGTCTGTGGTTGGATTCCTGACACTGTCATTGCAGGCTGGAGAGAGACAAACATAAATGAAACTGCAAGCCAGTCAGAACATATGACAGAGAAGTATCTTCCCAATGAACCTATCACCCACTCAAAGATGCTTACAGTAGAATTTCAAGTTCAAAGGAGGAAGAGGCATGGAAAGAGACACTGAAATATATTAGTTTGTGCTTTTGTTCTATGGCATCTAATATTTTGCTTAGCCCATATTTCTGAAAAAGGAGGGATAGATTATTCTACACTTAATCCTTAGCCCTGAGGGTTCTGAGAAGTCAACCTTCTCTGACTGGGTAATTAAAGCTGGACTCTATGGCTACATCTAGACTGGCATGATTTTCCGCAAATGCTTTTAACGGAAAAGTTTTCCGTTAAAAGCATTTGCGGAAAAGAGCGTCTAGATTGGCACTCTTTTTGCAGAAGCAAAAAAGCACTTTTTGCAGAAAGGTGTTCGTGCCAATCTAGATGCGCTTTTCCGCAAAAAAGCCCCGATCGCCATTTTCGCGATCGGGGCTTTTTTGCGCAAAACAAATCTGAGCTGTCTACACTGGCCCTTTTGCGCAAAAGCTTTTGCCCGAACGGGAGCAGCATAGTATTTCTGCAAGAAGCACTGATTTCAGACAGTAGGAAGTCAGTGTTCTTGCGGAAATTTAAGCAGCCAGTGTAGACAGCTGGCAAGTTTTTCCGCAAAAGCATTTGCTTTTGCGGAAAAAAAGTGCTTTTTTGCTTCTGCATTTGCTTTTGCGGAAAAACTTGCCAGTCTAGACACAGCCTATGGGTATGTCTACACTGCATTCTTTTTTCGACAGAGGAATGGAAATGCAGACAAACGAAATTGCAAATGAAGCACAGATTTGAATTTTCTGTGCTTCATTTGCATAATTGCGTCCGGATGCTATTTTGAAATACCCTATTTCAAAATAAAAGTGCTGTGTGGATGCTTTTATTTCTAGAAAAGCCCTTCTTTCGAAATAACCCTTTTCCCTTATAAAATGAGGTTTAAGGGTTATTTCGAAAGATGGGTTTTTTCTTGATAACCACGTCCACACAGCGTTTTTTATTTCAAAATAGGGTATTTCGAAATAGCGGCCGGATGTGATTATGCAAATGAAGCACGGGAAATGCAAATCAGCACTTCATTTGCAATTTCGTTTCTCTGCATTTGCATTCCTCTCTTGAAAGAGGAATGCAGTGTAGACATTGTGAATACGTATGCCTGTAAAGAAAAAGGTAAAGGGATATTTTGGAAAACTGTAAGCAAAATGTGTTTATACTAGAATTAGACTGTTTCTGAAGGAGGAATATCTGTATTACTTCAGTTTTGATGTCATGTGTGTTCTGAAACTATGCTGGAAATACTGCTCTGGGGTGTACATTCAGAGCAGGATTTTTTTCCAAGTATTTACTGTTGCAGTCCTTCTGGGATGCCTTTCCTGGGGATATTATGGCACATCTTATGGATATCTAAAATCATGATTACTAAATTTCAAAGAAGCCTAAGGATACTTCTACACAGCAATGTTATTTTGGAATAACTGACTTTGTAATGAAATAACAAAGAGCACATCTACACTCATCATCATCATCAACAATCAAGCGTTCAGTATCCATTGGTGTTCAATGCCTCCCTCACTATTTCCTTCCATCTTTCCCTGTCCAGTGCAGAGTGGCTTAGTTTCTGTAGACTAGCTCCGCACCAATCTACTATATCATCTATCCATTCTCTGTGGGGTCTGCCTCTCCTGTTCGGTCCAACCATTATGCCGAATACCAGAGTCTTAACTTTTCACTCATCGTTCATTCTGCAGATATGCCCGAATAGCTGCAACTTTTGTTATATAACCTTCTGCACGAGGTTCTCTTTCAGCTGTATCTTCCTATATAATTCCTCGTTGGTATCCTTCTGCATCCATTCTATTCTCAGGATCTTTCTATAACAACTCCTCTCGAATGCCAATATCCTTCTTTTTGAATCTTTCTTTATCACCCATGTCTCACATCTGTACAACATGCTGCTAAATATACACGTTTTCAATACACTCAGTTTCATTTCTAAGCTAATTGCTTTACTTTTCCAGATCTTATCCATCACCTTCAAACTCACTCTTGCTTTTGCTATTCTAGTCGTTATTTCCTTCTAACAGTCTAGATCATACATCATGTTGCTCCCCAAATACATGAACTTCTCTATGTTTTCTAGTTCGATCCCATCTACATTGATCTTGCTTCCTATTTCCTTATCTCCAAATACCATTGTTTTTGTTTTATCAATATTCAGAATCAATCCATACTGCCTCCCTTCCTCATTTAGCAACTGCACCATTTTCGCTAACTTCTCTTCATCTTCGTCGACGGTAACTATATCATCCATGAACCTCAAGTTGTTAATTCTCATCCCGTGCACCGATATCCCTTCTACCTCTTCCTTGATCTTGTCCATCTTGATGAAGATACTCGGTGATATTGGCACTAAGATTGATAGCAGAAGGCATTTGACAGTATAGATCAGAAAGTATCTACACTGCAAGCCATTATTTCGAAATAATGACGAGCTGGAGGACTTCTTATGCCGAACCCTTAGTAATCCTCATTTTACGAGGAGTAAGGGAAGTCAAAGGAAAAGTGTTCTTCCTTTGAATTCCTGCTGTGTAGACTGCGCCAAAAGCTGCGTTAAGCTATTTCGATTTAAGCTACACAGTTGACATAGCTGAAGTTGAATAGCTTAATTTGACTTTAGCCCTGCTGTGTAGATGTACCCTAAGGGTGCTAGTCAGAACAAACCATATTGAAATTCATTAGATGCTGAATGTCTTAAAATCTGAGGCTGTGTCTACACTACAAGGAAAAGTTGGAAAAAGGTACGCAAATTCTGCTTTTCTTCCGACAGAGGCTTTTCCAGCATTTGGCCAAATGTGGGGAAAAAACCCTCTTTCGGAACATCCCTTCTTCCTTGTAGAACGAGGTTTATAGGGATGCCAAAAAAACCCACGTCTGCTTTTCTGAAGTTTTTTTGGAAAAGCAGACGTGTTCCTTGGATACCTCTGGTATCCCGGAAAAGCTCTATAATCTAGACGTACCCTGAATTCAAATATAGTTTGAACTTCCTTTACCTTTTATCTGCTTCTTTATTTAAAATATACCTGCTGCATTTGGCCCTGTGATTTGTGAACTCCTCTTGGGTCAATGGAAATGTTTGACACTTCCATCTGTTACTGCTCCCACATGAATTTGGTCTTGTCTGTTGGACTCAGGTTGGTTTGTATCCAGGGATATTTTTCATCTCCTGCCCCAAACTGACTTGTGCCATCCCCCAGAGGAGTTCCTTTAGTTTTAGGCTTTGGCTGTCTCTGGGTTACCTTGTATGACCAAGGATCTCAACTGTCAGCATATTATGAATTTTCACATGCACACTTCAATGATACATTGCTAGATGTTGCCTTAAAACCTGTCCCGGAGGTGCTGTCTAACTGCCTGTCAGATATTTGCAGCTGGATGAGCAGCAATTTTCTGCAGCTGTACACAGCAAAAGATGGAAGAAATTTTCATTGGCTTCATGGAAGCAATTAGTTGCACATGCCCATTGATTTTTGGACCCAAAAATGAGTCAGGTTTCTTCTCACACCCATATGAAATTTAGCTCATTAGCACTTTCATCCACAAGTAACTGCTGCTGCAGAAAAGGAACAATAGAGTAAGGCACACTGAGACTGGCTTCTTTTAATTCGCTCCTGGCTAAGTTTTCCTGACTCAGAATAACATAATTATGGAAAAGGGGTTGCTGAAAAAAATGCACAATCTGAATAGGCACAAGATTTGTCTATCCAACCATCTGTTCATCTAGTTATGGTAGTTATAAATATTCTTAGTTCTTGTACCAAAATCAAGCATGACATTTTCTTTCTTCTCTTTGCCCCATTAAATAACAGTGTTTCTCAATAGCTCAGACCAGATGATTTGGGATAAATCAACATAGCTCTGCTGTACTCAATTTATATCTGCAGAAGGATCTGATACATTGCTTAAATATTTTATTGTATAATAAAGTACTATCCCAAAATCAAGCATTGAACTTAAAAAATTGCAACTCAACTGAATACCATAATAAAAGGTGAACAGATGTGTCTGATGGTTTCTATCAGAGAGAGTAATTGTGTGCGATATTCATGTACCAGAGAAAGTATGTAACTTTAGTCTTCTCTTGACTCATCTCAGGAATGGGAAAAAAGTTAATTCAAAAGTTCAGGCAGCATCACTTGAGAAAGAAGGAGACATAAGAGACTGATGTTCTTCCATCATGATTAGAGCTACTAGTGAACACAAATTTGATGAAAGAAAAGCCCTGGAATATTTTCTTAGCAAAAATCTTCATAGATGTGCAAGAGATGTATTAATTAATACTCAGCTGAGAAATATTTTTCCAGCATTTTCAAAAAATTATTAAAAGTACACCAGTTTCTGAATTGCATTGCTGATTAATATCATTTCACAAAACCAATATTTTAGAAAAACTAACAGAAAAGAATTTAAGAACAACTTTGTATCTGGTATTTTCTGTTTAGGTAGTATATTTTGCAGCCTAGGAGACTGGATTCTTATGTCTATTACACCAATTTAAATCCTTAGATGCTTGAGTTTTTGCTAATTTGTTTTATATATATTCAAAGACTGAGCCTCAAACTGAAATCTGGGTGGAACAAATGGATGTGAAAATGTGTATCTGAATATGAAAGTAGTGGCTCAGATCCATGTCTGTATAGAAGTTATTCTACCTTCTTGATCTTGGAAAATGTTATCATATGTTACAAGTAAAACGAACGAAGTTCTGTTCATTTACATTGTATCGTAGAGCCTTATTCAAAACTATTGCATTATAGTGTATAGTACCTATTATAGCTAGCAATAAAGAAAAACTCATGAATATATATGGCCCCTGATACTGCAATGAGCGCCACAAAGACAGACTTCTGCGTCTACTTGGAGATCACTGAAGATTTGTTTTTGTTTCTCTCTCCCAAGTGTCTCTGTCACCATGGTGACCCATTCTTCCTGGGCAAGAACAATGCCATTCTTGTGTCAAGTTACCAGGGAGTGACTGTAGAGCAATGTGACAAGATAGGTTCCAAAGAGGCTGGAGAAAGGCTGTTCTAAGTAGTGACGGATGGCAGAACAAGGAGCAATGGTATCAAGTTACAGTGGAAGAGGTCTAGGTTGGATATTAGGAAAAACTATTTCACTAGGAAGGTGGGGAAGCACTGGAATGGGTACCCTAGGGAAGTGATGGAATCTCCATCCCTAGAGGTTTTTAAGTCTCAGTTTGACAAAGCTCTGCTTGGGTTGATTTAGTTGGGATTGGTCCTGCCTTGGTCAGGAGGCTGGACTTAATGACCTTTTGAGGTCTCTTCCAGCTCTATGTTTCTATGATTCTATGACAACACAACACAGAAAATGAGAAGACAAAAAAAAGTGCTTGGGCTAAATGAAATGGAAAGCAAAGGAATATGTGCACGCATTGTGAGCATTTAAGTAGTTTTGTTTCTAATTGGTTCCCAAGAGGAAATGTTTTGTCATTAGGGTCCTGCTCTTACAGTGACAGTAAGAAACTGACCTTGTCAGAAACACTCTGGCTGGCTTCAGTTCTTTCTGCACTAATTGTGAAATTGGGCAGTTTCTGTGAGCTCTCTCTCTAAGGCTAGGAATTTGGGAGTTGCTTCCACTAATTGGTGCATTGCCCATGTGCCATCAGTTGAGTTTCACAGGAGAAGTCTTAAAATGTTTTTAAGAGAGAAAAAATATACAATGGTTTAGGGACTTGAACTGTGTTTATTTTCTAAATTAAATTTCCTTTTCTCTCTCCTTGACAGCCCACAGAAACCTACCTAGCAAGACTTCCAGTCACTTACTTTGACATAAATGCAAAAGCTCTATTCTGCCTGAAGTGTAAAAAGGGATATACTAGAGTAGGTTGTAGGACACCATTAATGATGAGCAGTGAGAGGATGAACAGTTACTAGCTGGTTTCTGGTAAATATGTCTACACAGCAGCGTTATTTTGGAATAACTGAGGGTATGTCTACACTACCCTCCTAGTTCGAACTAGGAGGGTAATGTAGACATACCGCACTTGCAAATGAAGCCCGGGATTTGAATTTCCCGGGCTTCATTTGCATAAGCGGGGAGCCGCCATTTTTAAAATGAGGAGTAACATTAGTTCAGACTAAGGGCTTTAGTCCGAACTAACGCGTCCCGGCGCGCACTTCCTGGTTCGAATCAGCTGTGATTTGAACTAGCGCGCCGGCGAGATCATGTTAATGGAGCGCGGGATATTTAAATCCCCGCTTCATTAACTAGTTCGATTGTCTCCATTTGCATCCCTAGTTCGAACTAGGGATGCAGTGTAGACATACCCAAGGCTTCCTATTCTGAACTACCGGTACACCTCGGAATAGGAAGCCTAGTTCGGAATAGGAAGCCTAGTTCGAACTACCTAGTTCGAGCCCCGTGTAGCCGCGCTGCACGGGTTCGAACCAGCGGGGTTTTAAAAATGGCGGCTCCCCGCTTATGCAAATGAAGCCCGGGAAATTCAAATCCTGGGCTTCATTTGCAAGTGCGGTATGCCTACATTACCCTCCTAGTTCGAACTAGCGGGGTAGTGTAGACATACCCTGACATTATAAAGTAATAACAGTACTGGTCTACACTACAAGCCTTTATTTTGAAATAATGGTGAGCAAGAGGACTTCTTACTCCAACTCCTGTAACCCTTATTTTGTGAGGAGTAAGGGAAGTTGAAGGAAGAGTGTTCTTCCTTTGACTTCCTGCTGTGTAGACAGCACCAAAAACTGAATTAAGCTATTTCAACTTAAGCTAAGCAATCGACGTACTCAAGTTGCATAGCTTAATTCGACTTTTGCCCTGCTGTGTAGATGTGTCCTAAGAGTTTAATCTCACCTGAGCTTTCTCTTACACTTTATGCAGGTGATCAGGAAAATGGTTATTCATTGACTGCATTTGTGGGAGAAGAAGGAAGGACAGAATATGCAGAATGGATTTTGTTGTGGAGAGAGACTTCCAACCAAATGCAGCAGCATATTATTGGGATGGAACCCCAACAAGAGAATTAGTTAATTTTCTATTTGATTATATAAAGGCATTTTGGTTCCTTGTTATAAACATTATTCCTAGAGGAAAATACCTTGCTGAATACTTCTATAATTTTTCTGTTGAGTTATTCCACCAGTTTCTGTGTGTGTCAGTTACAAAATTATTTTCAAACTCCTCAAGATTCGGGGGTGGTTTGGCTTTTCTAAGGCTACATCTAGACTACATCCCTCTGTTGGCAGAGGGATGTAAGTGAAGCACTTCAAAAGTGCAAATGAAGTGGGGATTTAAATATCCCGTGCTTCATTTGCATAATCAGGTAATGGTGCTCTTTCAAAAAAGCGCCGTTTTGAAAGTAATAGATGTGGTTCTTTCAAAAACAGGGCTCTTTTTGGAAAGATCCTGTAAACCTCATTTGCACTTTCAAAGTGCTTCATTTACATCCCTCTTCCGACAGAGGGATGTAGTCTAGACATAGCCTAAGTGCAGGGGTTGTCTCTAAATTGCGTATTCAAGCTTGCTGCTTGAGATGATAAACAGTAAGGCTAACATAGGCCTACTCTGTTCATGATCTACTCAAGTGACCAGAAATTATAGAAAGACTGGCTATTACAAGATCCTTGAGGGGGGAATAACATTTCAAAACTATTCAAAAATTTCAGCAAGTGCTTAGAGCAGTTGCTTGCTTATTAAATGTTTCACATGTAGACCACTGTATTCCTTTCCTTTGCAATCTCTGCTGGGTGACAGTTGTTTTCAGGATAAATGTTAGCATCATGGCTTTGACCTAAAAAATGTTTAAACTCTGCCTGGTTCACCTTGCATTCTCCATGTCATACCATCAGAGCCATGATGGATCTCTGAATTTACTTAGTGTATCGGATTTTAACACTGATGCTTCCGTACTACAAGAAAATAAGTAGTTTTCAGTGCCCCAGGGTTATCCATTGTCCCTGCATTGTAACGTAGCATTCTGGTCTCAGAGGCCAGAAGCTGCTTTCTCAAAGAGGTGCTGAGAGCTCAACTGTGATGTCCTATCCCAGTCTGCAAGAGTGGGTTTCCTCCCCTGAGCACAAATTGATCTTTGGAACCCTATGCTGGATCTTTGATATGTTGTCATCCCACGGAGGTAAAATACAACTCTGAGTGGGGTGGAAGTCTTCACAGCATGTTAGACATTTTACACTGAAGAGTTCTGACCGTGGATAATCCAAAGGAGCTGTGTTGGTGGATTACGAAACCTTTCCAAACTTCAGGTTATGAAAAAAGAAATATTGAACACATGGTGTGTACTTGTGTTCAAAATGTAATTGCTCCATTCCCTAATTTAAACATGCCTCATTATTTATCTTGCTGAGAGAAGGAAAATGGCTATGAACAATGCAGTTGGTCATAATACTCATTAGATTAGTCATAACAATAATTACAGTAAATGTTTAAGATCTACTGATCAGCTATAGCACAAATTATCTATTATTCCCTGAAATACATTTTAATGTTTTGTAATACAATGCAAAAATTCAAAATATGATTGATAATTCTTCTAACTTCCATATTTTTAGTGCTTTTCAAAGCTTCTAAGAGTGAATGGAGATGACATTCTTCAGAATACAAGAATATAAACAAGTATTTTAAGTGACTAGATGTAGGATGATCCTAGATGTAGGATGATCATTTTTTCCCTGAATACAACATATTTTAATAACAAAATATGATTAGGGCAACAAAATGATTAGGGGTTTGGAATAGGTCCCATATAAAGAGAGATTAAAAAGATGAACTTTTCAGCTTAGAAAAGAGGAGACTAAGAGGAGATATGATAAAAGTCTATAAAATCATGAGTGGTGTGGAAAAAGTAAATAAGGAAAAGTTATTTACTTATTCCCACAATATAAGAATTAGGTGTCACAAAATGAATTTAATAGGCAGCAGGTTTAAAAGCTTTTTTGTACTCAGCTCAAAGTCAACCTGTGGAAGTCCATGCCAGAGGATGTGGTGAAGACTGAAACTTTAACAGGGTTCAAAAAAGAGCTAGATATATTCATGGAGGTTAGGTCCATCAATGGCTATTAGCCAGGATGGGAAGGAATGGTGTCCCTAGCCTCTGTTTCTTTGGAAGTGGGAGACAGGGTAGGGATCAGGTGAGGATTACCTGTTGTGATCCCTCCTTCTGGGACAACTGGTATTGGCCACTGTTGGCAGACAGGATACTGGGTTAGATGGACCTTTGGTCTGACCCAGTATGTCCATTCTTATGTTCTTGTGTCTAAGGGTACGTCTAGACTACATGCCTCTGTTGCCAGAGGCATGTAGATTAGGCTACCAGACATAGGAAAATGAAGCAGTGATTTAAATAATTGCCGCTTCATTTAAATTTACATGGCTGCCGCTCTGAGCTGACAAACAGCTGATCAGCTGTTTGTCGGCTCAGCGCGATAGTCTGGATGCGCAGGTGTCATCATCAAAGGTATTTGTTGACCACCCAGGTATGCATCCTGGGATGAGGTTTACCTGGGTGGTCTACAAATACCTTTGATGTCGACACCCATGCGTCCAGACTAACACGCTGAGCCGACAAACAGCTGATCAGCTGTTTGTCGGCTCAGCGCAGCAGCCATGTAAATTTAAATGAAGCGGCGATTATAAATAGACTTGTATGTTTGAGTCTATTTATCTGTCTTTCTTCCTAAATCGTCTCTCTTCCTGTCCACTTATATTATTCTGTCCTTTTATCCTCAGTCAGGGTGGCTGACAGCTTCTGCTCCTCTTCCACCCCTCCCCCCCATTCAGGAGGCACCCCCTCGACTAGTGGACGTATTTAGATTGAATTCCATTTCTTTCTCTTGAAGTAAAAAAAATCAGAGATTGTCATCTGGCTTCCAGTGGACTCCTGTGGTTTAGTTAGAACTTCAGAGAGCGATAGGACCTTGTAGTGGTCAATTGCGGAAGAACTTTGTACGTGATAGTTCAAGGGTGGTGAGGCTTGCATTCCTTCCCCCCTTTCCCTTTCCCCTATATCTGATGAGCCAGAAGCCAGTCTTTGGGAACATACGCCATTTAAGATAAGCATTGTTGCCAGCATAGCAAGAATGAGTATAAGATAAGCGGTGGATGTCATATACCTAGACTTTAGTAAGGTATTTGATACGGTCTCGCATGATATTCTTATTGATAAACTAGGCAAATATAACTTAGATAGGGCCACGATAAGGTGGGTGCATAATTGGCTGGATAACCGTAGTCAGAGAGGTGTTGTTAACGGTGCTAAATCCTGTGGAAAGGGATAACAAGTGGAGTTCCGCAAGGGTCTGTTTTGGGACCCATACTGTTCAATATCTTCATCAATGATGTAGATATTGGGATAGAGAGTACGCTTATTAAGTTTGCAGATGATACCAAACTGGGTGGGGTTGCAACTTCTTTGGAGGATAGGGACATAATTCAAAATGTCCTTAGCAAGTTAGAGAAATGGTCAGAGGTAAACAGGATGAGGTTTAATAAAGAGAAATGCAAAGTGCTCCACTTAGGAAGGAACAATCAGTTCCATACATACAAGATGGGAAGCGACTGTCTAGGAAGGAGCATGGCGGAAAGGGATCTAGGGGTCATAGTGGACCACAAGCTGAATATGAGTCAACAGTGTGATGCTGTTGCAAAAAAAGCAAATATGATTCTAGGTTGTATCAACAGGTGTGTTGTAAGCAAAACTCGTGAAGTCATTCTGCCGCTCTACTCTGCACTAGTTAGGCCTCAGCTGGAGTACTGTGTCCAGTTCTGGGCACCACATTTCAAGAAAGATGTGGAGAAATTGGAAAGGGTACAGAGAAGAGTGACAAGAATGATTAAAGGTTTTGAGAAAATGACCTATGAAGCCAGGCTTCATGAACTGGGCTTGTTTAGTTTGGAAAAAAGAAGATTAAGGGGGGACATGATAGCGGTTTTCAAATATCTAAAAGGGTGTCACAAGGAGGAAGGAGAAAATTTGTTCCTCTTGGTTACTGAGGACAGGACAAGGAGTAATGGGCTTAAAGTGCAGCAGGGGAGGTTTAGATTGGACATTAGGAAAAAATTCCTAACTGTCAGGGTGGTCAAATATTGGAATAAATTGCCAAGGGAGGTGGTGGAATCTCCCTCTCTGGAAATATTTAAGAACAGGTTAGATAGACATCTGTCAGGGATGGTGTAGACGGAGCTTGGTCCTGCCTTGAGGGAGGGAGGCTGGACTCGATGACCTCTCGAGGTCCCTTCCAGTCCTATTATTCTATGATCTATGATTCTATGATAAGGTTAAAGGACAAGAATGCATAAACAATTCTGTTTACCCTAATGTACTGATTACGTAAACAGGGCCAAAGGACAAGAAGATCCAGATCAGAACCAGATCGATAAGTAACAGCTAAGCTCTACATCAGCACTAATGAGTAAGCCCTGGAAATTTCCAAACTGCCAAACGGGGCAGGAAAACTGTATTTAAGGCTGCCTCAGAGCCTAGCAAATCGGACTTCGCCGATGGGCTTTGGGTACCAGCGCCTCGAAAACTGAGACAACCTCCCACTTCGTCCGCAGCCTACTTGGAGTCCCAGGCTTGCAGGAAGGGACATAAGATATGCCACTTTCTTTGTTATATTGTTCTTCTACTTATGGGGCACAGCTGTTAGCTGTCAAGAAATAAACTATTTGTGCTTGACAGATACCTGTGTGATGTCCTTTGTACTTTGGGAACCCAGTGTTGGACCTGAGACTTTACTCTTTCTGGCTACAGACCTTAAAGTTAAGGAGAGCCGACTGCAATTCATCCGGTTGTCAGGACTCCCCAAAATGGTCCTGTTCTTTCAGTGCTACATGATCACCTAGTTTTGGGCGAAATGTACAAGATACTGAGCACATTCATGTTTAGCCCCTTTCAAGAGGTGTTCAGCATGTCTAGGGTTGGGCTGCAGTTTTGTACTTTGTAATTGGCTTTAAAGAACTGCTCTAAAAAATGACTGGATTCTTGAAGTGCTCCATGTGGGGAGCAGGCAGAATATTGCAGAACATGGACACGGTCAGGCAAAGCATTATCTACATTGTGACCTCAATATGGCTCAATTCTGAGCTGGACAAGCAGTTCTATGGGTAAAAGTGGCAATCTTTCCATATTGGCCAAAGCTGGGAATGGCTAACACTTGACGATTACCTGTTCTGTTCATTCTCTCTGGGGCATCTGGCATTGGCTACTTTTGGAAGACAGGGTACTGGGCTAGATGGACTTTTGGTCTGACCCAGTATGCTGTTCTTACGTTCTTATCTCTTTGGGTCTTTTGGCTTATGCTGTCAGTAAAGGTGACAATTAGTGGTGAATGTGCAGCAATTTATCCATGTAAATATTTGTACAAGGCTAATTTAAGTGATTGGAAAGATTCCCATTGACCTCAGTGGGTTCTGGACAAAGTCCTTATTTTCAATAAGCTGCCAAATGGTGGCAACCTTCATTTACTACCGAGACCTATCTAAACCAGAGATAGAGATTGGATAGGTTCCATTGTCTGTAAAACAATAATTCTGTTTTGTGAAGAACACAGAAGTTTCAGAATTTGTTTTTATTCTGTACCAAAATGAATCAGAGTGCTTCTGAATTTTTTATGAAGAAAGCAGAGAGAAAGGGACCTTAGAATAGCGGATAGATCAGTGGTTAGAATACTTTGAGATAGTTTTTGACTCAAAATTACACCCTGAATTAGATAAAGTTTTCACCACTAAAGTTGTGGGAAAATCAGGGTTTCTACAAAAAGTTTTGTTTTTACTGAAGTTTCACTTTGTGATAAAAATATCAAAAAATGTCTGAGCTCTACCCCTGCTCCATGTCAAGTTTAAAATGTCAGTCCTTGTGCAACATGGCGATTGGCATCGTAGCTCAGTTTCATTACAGATAATTTGCTTATGTAGCTCAACATTTTTTAAAAACTCACATTTTCCCTCCTGTGAAGAACTTTGAAAGTAGAGTGTGATGGGGCGCCCTCGGCCCCATGCACTCCCACGGACAGCCCCGAGATCCAGGGGCAGGGAGCAGAGACTGACTTGCTCCCCCGACGGTGAGGCACATGCGCTCAAGTCCGCGCGCCGCATTTAAAAGGCGGCCAGACCAGCTGGTGGGGGGCTGAAGTGGACGGAAGCGGGAAGTTGGCACGAGAGTCCCAGCAAGCGTCCGGGGACGCACGGCGGGAGAACCCGCGACGGGAGCTACTGGGTGGCGACAGAGGTGCCCGAGAAGGCGGAGCAGGCCCAGGCCTCCCGGCAGGCAGCCGGAGCTGCGGGACAGCGTAGGAAGGGGCCAAAGCTGGCAGAGGCAGGCGGGGAGCACCGCGCGCGAGCGGCCTGAGGGGCCAGTTTGGCAGAGGCTGCTGGGAGATCGCCAGGAAGACAGGAGACCCCAGGGAACACGCGAGACCCGTGGCCGCGACGTCCGGAGACCCCCAACTCGGGAAGCACTCCTGACAGACTCGGAAGGGTCGTGAGTAATCCCACGGCGGGCGCTGAGCCCTCCCCACCCCCAGACAACTGGTGATCCTGCCCCAATCACAGGGACCTATAGGGCTTGCTGGGCGGTAGGTTGGTCTCTCCCCAGTACCTTGGCGTAGACCGATACCTAGCCCCCTTAACGGTACAAGCCCAGATCAAAGCTAGGGATCGGGGCCTCCGTGCTGTTAACGCGAGGACCCGCTACCACACGAACCTGGGGGGAGGGACGGGGGGGGGCGAGGGGAATTCATGACATAGAGCTTATGACCCTGCCAGGCTGGACATTCATATCCATAGAGGAAAATAAAATCTGAAAGTCTGTGCTGGAGAAATGATTTTCAGAGAGACTTCAGCAAGCAAGAGTCTTTATATAACACACATGCAGCCATTTCTACATTAGCACATGGAGCCATTTTTTTTCTTTACTACTAAAGACTGTTTGCTTCAAATACAAAATTGAATTTTAGATTTAAAAATGAATGGTTATTTGTGCCTTGATGTAAGAAATGCCAATGCAATTACAGAGATACTGTGGTAGGGGATCCTGCTAAAAAGAACAGACCTGTCTAATTTTTGCAACCATGAATTTGCTTTAAGAGATAACCAGGTTTCTGTCATCTTTAGAGTATTCTGTTTTCCCAGTATTTGCATAGATTTAATCTGATGAAGGCAGATCAATCAATTTTTCTTCGCCTTTGTAGTCATGTTAATTAGGTTGCTGTGGCAGCTTTGCTAGCGATATCGCTTACGTAGCTGGTGAGAATTCATTATAGGAAGTTCCCCCAGCACTTTTAAAAAGGTGAAGAACTTCGCTGACTCCTATCATTTATTTACTTTTTCTTTCCAGCACAGAAAGTTATTTCAAATGGCTTTAAAATGCAAATAGGCCAAACTACACTGGAAAAAGATGTAGTCTCAAATAATAAGGATCCTAGAGTTGCTATTTATAAGCATTATTTAATGTTTGCATTAAAGTAGTGCCAAGAAGCCCTAATCAAGATCAGAACCTTATATACCAAGGGTAGGAAAATTCCAGCCCACAGGCCGGATCTGGTCCACAGGATTAGTCCCTGGTGGGGCCCTACCTCCATGTCTACCTGTTCTTCCACAGGTACCAGAGGATCACAGCTCTGGTGGGATGTGAATTGCTGTTCACAGCCAATGCAAGCATTGGGAAGTGGCATCCCAGTCTACAACACTTCCCGCCACTCACATTGGCCGTGAACAGCAAATTGCAGCCAACCAGAGCTGCGCTCCTCCAATACCTGCTGAAGCGGAGGTAAATAGAGCACGATGGCCCCCCGGGAACTAACCCTGTGGGCTGCCATTTTTATTGCCCACCCCTGCCATAGACCAAGACACTGCACATGGAATCATAGAATCATAGAATATTAGGACTGGAAGGGACCTCGAGAGGTCATCGAGTCCAGTCCTCTACCCCCCATGGCAGGACCAAATACTGTCTAGACCATCCCTGATAGACATTTCTCTAACCTATTCTTAAATATCTCCAGAGATGGGGATTCCACAACCTCCCTGGGCAATTTATTCCAGTGTTTGACTACCCTGACAGTTAGGAACTTTTTCCTAAGGTTCAACCTAAACCTCCAATGTTGCAGTTTAAGCCCATTGCTTCTTGTTCTATCCTCAGAGGCCAAGATGAACAAGTTTTCTCCCTCCTCCTTATGACACCCTTTTAGATACCTGAAAATGGCTATCGTACCCCCCCCCCCCCCTTCTTCTCTTTTCTAAACTAAGCAAACCCAATTCTTTCAGCCTTCCTTCATCGGTCATGTTCTCTAGACCTTTAATCATTCTTGTTGCTCTTCTCTGGACCCTCTCCAATTTCTCCACATCTTTCTTGAAATGTGGTGCCCAGAACTGAACACAATACTCCAACTGAGGCCTTACCAGCACAGAGTAGAGCGGAAGAATGATTTCTTGTGTCTTGCTCACAACACATCTGTTAATGCATCCCAGAATCATGTTTGCTTTTTTTGCAACAGCATCACACTGCTGACTCATATTCAGCTTGTGGTCCACTATAACCCCTAGATCCCTTTCTGCAGTACTCCTTCCTAGACAGTCGCTTCCCATTCTGTATGTGTGAAACTGATTGTTCCTTCCTAAGTAGAGCACTTAGTGAGACACATAGTAAGACACAGTGCCAGACTCAAAGAGTTTACACGCTTAGCTAGACAAGCTAGGCAAATGGGGGCAGAGGAAATGGACAGAGAAGGGACATGGCAGTTGGCAGGTCAGTAGCCAAATTTGGGATAGAACCCACATTCCTAATTCCCAGTCCAGTGCTCTTTTATACAGTCATGGAATTTGAAGACAGAGGGGATCACTAGGTCATCTAGTCCAATGGCGGACAATCTGGCAAGGGCCGCATGAAGCCACTAGGGTTCCACCTGTGGCCCTCACATACCCTGTCTGCCCTCTCTTCCCCATGCACAGGGCTACAGTGCCCCAGAGTGAAAGAGGTGTAAGGGAAGGGGGAAGGGGGCAGAGAGCGGGTGCATGGTGCAGGTGGAACCCGAGTGTGCTGCCAGCCATATTTTGTCCACCACTAGATCATGAAGCCCACTGAGATGAATGAGGGCCACTCGTGCAGCCCTCTCACTAGTCTTGGTTGCCCATGGATGATGTAATCTACTCTCTGAGGGTATGTCTACACTACCCCGCTAGTTCGAACTAGCGGGGTAATGTAGGCATACCGCACTTGCAAATGAAGCCCGGGATTTGAATTTCCCGGGCTTCATTTGCATAAACTGGGTGCCGCCATTTTTAAATCCCTGCTCGTTCGAACCCCATGCTGCGCGGCTACACGCGGCACGAACTAGGTAGTTCGGACTAGGCTTCCTAGTCCGAACTACCGTTACTCCTCATTCCACGAGGAGTAACGGTAGTTCGGACTAGGAAGCCTAGTCCGAACTACCTAGTTCGTGCTGCGTGTAGCCGCACGGCACGGGGTTCGAACGAGCAGGGATTTAAAAATGGCGGCGCCCAGTTTATGCAAATGAAGCCCGGGAAATTCAAATCCCGGGCTTCATTTGCAAGTGCGGTATGCCTACATTACCCTCCTAGTTCGAACTAGGAGGGTAGTGTAGACATACCCTTATATATTACAGACCCCAATATCATCCACCCCAACTACACCATACTTCCTGTCTCATGGAGTTCATCTCTGTCCATATTATGAATGGCCCATTCTTTTTATTCATGTTTAGTTGCATTCCTCACACACAGAGTAACTTTCCAAAATTCAGAGTTAATACTTTAGACATTTTAAAATTAAAACCTCGGGACAAAACCCAGGTCTGCCATTCCTGGACCCAAGTCCATTGACACTAGGAGTGAGCCATTTGAAGTCAATGGAAAAATTCTTACTGATTTCAGCAGGGACCACGTCATCTTAGGCTTGGAATACATTGTGGAAAACAGACTACTAGGCACCCTCCACCACATGAGCTATAAGACAAGGGAAAAGCAAACGAATCAGTTTAAAGTGATCCTCTACGTAGCTTGATTGCTAGATTCACATAGCACTTCCCTGCAGACTACCCACATCACAGACATATTTTAACCAATTGACTCACTCAGAATTACAGCTAGGATTTTCAAAGGTACATGACATTCCTTACCATGTTTTACATGGTACAATTGATTCATAAGCTCAGCAGTTTCTAGAAAACAAAACCTCATCCCCCTATGATACAAGCATGCTAGCCATACATCTCTACTAAAGAATGACTGCTGGCAACATGCAATAAATGCAGCATCTATTTTTATTGAATAATATTATAAAAGCTCCTAAATCCATAATCTGTTTTGAATACAGCAACCAGTAAGTCATACAATTGTCCCATTATTTGTATCATTCAGCATTACTCATGCATCTTTATTTTAGTTTGGAATGCCCAGATGGTCTCTATGTATCTTAATAACATTGATTAATATTTGTATCTCTTTTACATGGAAGACATATAAATATATCTCACATTGTAATACTGCCATCTGGAAAAATACTGAACTAAGTGTATTTTAAATTCTCATAATTGTCAGGTTTTGTGTTTAGAAACCTATGAATGTTCCCCTCTCAGTGCTGCATATGGTGTTTTATGGGATGAGGACTGTATGCTAAGCAAGACTTAACTTATTAAATTCATTTCACCATAATCACATTATAGGTTTCCCCAGTCATTTACCCTCGTCCTTCATAGTTTCTGCTATTTGTAATTTGGAGCCAGGTGAGAAATACCCATCTCACAGTGCTGATTAGAACTCGTGCCAGATAGATTTCAAGGGTGGAACTTGTTTCTCATGGAAATTGACTTTCCGCATGCAAATCAATGTATTCTCCTACTCCATTATTTCTTCAGTAAAAACTCTGGAATCTCCTGTTGCATCCTGTAAGACTGCTCACATGGTCAGTTTATGAAAACCACACAGAATAATATTTGCTGCATTTAATTTGGAGTTCCTTCTTGCTTTACAGCTAGAACTATTGGGTTGATCATAAGAACATAAGAACGGACATACTGGGTCAGACCAATGGTCCATCTAGCCCAGTATCCTGTCTGCCAACAGTGGCCAATGCCAGATGTCTCAGAGGGAGGGAACACAACAGGTAATCCTCACTTCATCCCTCTCCTGTCACCCATTTCCAGACACATAGAGGGTAGGGACACTAAACTTATAGAATCATAGAACACTAGAACTGGAAGGGATCTTAATGGGTCATAGAGTCCAGTCCCCTGCCCTCACAGCAGGAAAAAATATTTGTATTTATTTCTTTATGTATTTCTTTATTTTTGCAGAGAACATGATTTATTGAGAAGTAGGTACAGGAATAACGCATTCTACCACATCAAGGGAAACAGGGTTTAGCTTTTGTACATGATTGGCCTTCTTTCCCCATTCCCAAAAGTTTCACCCTGCCAGATGGTTCCAAGGTTTTATTTTCAGCTACAACATAGGATCCAAGAGCACTTGACAGCAATCCTCAGTAATGCCTGCAAGGATATAAATTCTGACCTGAGATCCATTTATTTAGGGAGGCAAAGAAAACTATTCCTACAATTCCTATCCATCCTGGTTAATAGCCATTGATGGACCTAACTTACATGAATTCCCCAAAAGCCTTTTCCAAAGGGAGGCAGATCATTCCAGAAAACGGCAATATCCCTCTCTCTGTGACACATTCTGCATTTGAGCATGTTGGCAATGAAATTCAGAGCTCTTTACCTCCAGGTCATTCTTTTATATTTGGTCTGGGTCAGTCCTGATTTAATTTTTTCATCTTCTGCTGTATAGACTATGTAAAATATTAAATGGCTAATATTGGGATAGTTCCTAGAGGATATTTTCTACAATACGACTGTCAGCATCACAACCGGCACCAGTTAACTCATATTGGCAGTCTGAATACAGAAAACTAGAATTATATTGGCATAGAAACTGAACTGCTCCCTCACAATTAGTGCTTCAATTCCTTCAGGTAAAGGCTGATGCACAATGACAGTCTTAGAACAGAGGTTTGAACTGTTCATCTTCAATAGCCTCGTTTTATCTCCAAACACCATGTTCATTTTAAATTAAAAGAAAATACTTTCTTGCCCAGATCTTAACTTGCCAGCCCTAGAGCTCAGCGAATCACATTGAGTCAGCTGGAATTCCAATTGACAAAGATGTGCAATATTTAAAGTTGTTGGTTCCATAGCGTTCTGTGACCTCATTCAACTAATGAGAAGAAAAAGCCAGTGATCTTTTGGAACTACATCATATAGACACTTTTGTTTCCCTCTGGCTGGTGACCACTAACATATAATGGTATTCGAGTGCAGCTGTGTCAATGCAATTTCAGGATCTGCTTCAGTTTGATTACTGTTCTTTGGTGAAAGCAGGATGTAGCCTTGGGCATATCTTCTGTGAAATAGAGAAATCCTGTAGAACAGCTACCTTTCTGGAGCATATGCTGCCTGGTGCAAAGGGTCCCAGTGAGGGTGCTCCTAGCATAAGCATTGTGTTTTTTCTTCAGGAGATATTTTGCTGGGCAGGTCCCCATTGACATACAACATAATAGAAATGGTGACTATGAAATGTCCCTCCAAATCAGCTGTAGAAACCTGAAAAGATTGCCCAAGGATGTTTTCTCTCTTATTATTTTGTCATCTTCATTACGTTTCAATTTCATGTTTCACAGCAGCCTGAACACAGTTTCAGGAAAGCAGAGATTCAGAAACGGATGCAAACAGCAGTTAGTGTGGTCATATGCATAAGATCATATATTCCTATAGAGGCTGGCCATGACTACTAATAGTCTACTTTTTAATGATAAGATATTTTATGGTTTGTTTAAGTAGGTAGGGGCTTGTGTGTTTGATATTAGAGAACCCAAGTTCAGTCCCTGCATATTGTGCTCAACTTCTCATGTAAGAGGAAATAAATACATTTCCAATAAAAGAATTTTTAAAGTGCTGTTTTATGTAAAACTGTGTAGCTTCTCTTACAAGAATTAAAGTTAGGTTCCAAAAAGATAGACCCCCACAAGTCTTTGAATTTCTTTTTCATTTTTGATTTGTCCATTTTAGAACACATAATAAAATGAATTACAGATTAAAACAATTTTCATGTGTCTTCTTTTGTGTAGACGGCCTAAAACAACAAATAAATGCTTTTAATGTAATTCTTAGGGGTCATTTTTGTCAGTTACAAAAGCCACCATCATTGTTGGTACAAAAGAAAAAAAAAGAATTTCAACTACTTTCAGGTTCTTTCTCTAAATCTCCTTAATTTTTTTAAAAAATGATATATGTAGGGGATATTTCTCTCTTTAAACTGCAAAGTGAATTTGGAGATCAAATAAATATTCTGCACTAGACATCACATAACATCCATACTGGCATCATTTAGAGGTATGAATTGAAGGAAGGAATTTTGTTCTGAAAATATTTTTTGGAGTTTTAAGTTCGATGACAGAACAAGTTGTATATTTCCCAAGCTTCTTTACATACATTAGATGGTTTGCAAGCAAATTTGTGCATTCACAAAGGGGCATTTGTACTTTTGCATGCATACTTTTAAAACTTAAACCTTACTCTCTGTCCTTGTCACATAGCTGTACATTTGCTCAAAACACACACACACAAATATTCTGCTCAAAATGACATCATTAGGGAATGATCATCTCATTTTGGAGATTACCGTATAACAACACTATTAGCTTGCTTGAATGCCAGCCTTTTAATTTTCTGCTGGCTCAGTGGTACATTTTGCAAGATTATTTTATTAATCTTTTTTAGAGTTACTTCTTACCTCGGGCTTAATGAGCCTATTCAAGTCCATGATGAAAAATCATCCTCCACGTACAAGCAGTAAGTAATGTGAAACTGCTTGACTTTTAGAGGATTGCTTATTGAGAGAGAACTTCTCGAGCTTTGAGTATTGAATATCAAATATTGTTACTCAGTCCCTTCATTTCCAGTTGCTCTTCTTTGATATTTGACTCAGTCAGCAGTAATTGAGGTTTAAGGCTTCTCCTGGAGATAAATAGCCATTTGAGAAGACTTGATAACCCAAGGAATAGACAGGGGCAATCAAGCCCTCCAACCCCATCATAAATCACTAGGAAAATGCCTCATGTTGAAATTGCAATCACTGTTCTATAAGATGGAAAAATACACATGATATTATTATTTATGATTCAGTTTCAAAATACTATGTATTTAAGAGGAAAGAATGCCCTATCCATTAGCAAGTCAAATTTATTGAATAATCTTTTCCTGTGTTATTCAATATTTGTAGCAAATGTAGCTGATTTTCAAATGTTTGAGTCTTTAGAGTTTCTGGTTCATAACATCTACTTCAGTTAAATTGTTTCATCATCCCATTTCCCCCTGCACCACCACCACTCTAAGTATTTTTCACATAAACACATGCACAGAAAAGACTGCTTATTCTTTTTTTTCTGAGACAGCATTACATTTTCAAGTATAACAACAACAAATGATGATTTAACTGAATTTGCCTTTTTCCAATGACACCTACGCTTCTTTTTCTCTTATCTGTCAGTGTCTCATGTGCTTCTAAGGAACCAAAAGTGCTTTTATGAAATGTTTGAAGGTAAAATGAAATTTTATAGGAGCATACAAATTGGAGATTTCTAGTACATTTAAGAAAGTGAGATGCTAGCTGTGCCTCTGAAAAACAGCTCAAATGTGCACTATTGTATTATGAAGGAAAATGTGTTAAGGGTCATTACCTAGAAAATATTAAATATATTTCAGGTATTTACCAGGTACTGTACATCTATTCCTGTCTGCATTACTTTCCTTACCATGCAACTGTGCCAAGGTTAGGACATTATGTAGGCTATTTTCTGTGATGCAGCGTCTGCTACCGTGCGACACCAGCACCTATTATGGACAATGCTTTAACATTAGTTGTGAATGTAATTACTTTTGTGGCTTGCAGCCAACACTCAAGTGTCTCATTTTACCTTTGACCTAGATGGGAGTTCACATACGGAGAGTAATTTTCATTAACTTTAATGAGTTCAATATTTAAATCACAGTGCACTGTCGTAAGAGGAGACCCTAAAGGGAGGGTGATGTTTTGGTTCTTGAATACAAATATTGTACATGGAGTACATTTTTGGAGCTCATCTGCTTTCAACAAGAATGAAAGCTACATTTTTTAATGCTCTGCATTAAGGCAGTTTTAAAACATGGGTGTGGGGGAAGATATTCAGGAGCCCAAGTGGCACTTAAGATGAGGAAGGAAAGTTAATTGGGAATTAGATACCTAACTGCCATTTCAGACCTTGAAAATTTCCCCAAGTACTTAAACACAGGTCACTTATATCTGTACTTAGGCCTCTAAATAGATGGCCTCATTTTCAGGAATGCTGATTAACTGAGGTCCATGGGAGAACCAGGAGGCTCAGTATTTTTTAAAACAAAAGCTGTGGTAGGTGCTGAAATTTTATAACTGCTGTACAGATCTCTTGATAGAAAATGCAGCTTCCACAAAACTGAATTTTGCCATGAGAACATTTTTCCAATTTTTCTGTTTGGGAAACCTAAATAAAATATTTTGGTTTGGGTCAATTTGACAGTCTCTTGTGTCTACCTGAGCTGTTCCAGTGCCTCATACACATTGGAGTTTGGATAGTTTGTGCCTCCATTCTCATCTTTAGGCAGTAGTTGTTGGGTGGACTATATCTCATGTTACACCAGCTTCCGCTCAAACTGAACCACTGCAGTGCATCATGGGAGTCCCATAACCATGATGCATCATGGGAGTCCCTCCAGCCAGGGAATCCAGCCTGTGGAAGCGAATGGGGGCATAAGGCCCCTGAATTATAACTCCAGTTAGGCACTACAGTGGCTCAGGTAGATGCAATTCAATATTTTTTTGCCTCTTAATCCCTTCTGGCAGGCAAGACAGGGACCAACCATACCTTCCCTGAAATCTTCAGATAGTTATGAAGTGAGGAAATGAGGATAGTTATGAAGTGAGGCCACACAGAAGTAGAGCTAAGAAGGGGCAGGGACTTCCAATCTGAGCTTCCTCTTCTAGCTACCAATGCCATTGTGGCTTCATGCTGCAGAGGAATTGGGTCTGATATCATGGAAATCTAACAAAAGCCTGCATATTCCTGGCCAGCTGTTCTGCCTCAACCCAGACCAATTAGAACTATCCAAGAGACATGCAATTTAACAAAGGGAGGATTAGAGTTACAGTGGAAAAAGCGTGTCTGTATATCCCTTGGCTCTTTCCTTTGCACCTTTGCTCAGAGGCCTGGTCACAGCAAAAGAATGAGATCTTGTAAGGACTGAGGATCAAATCTAGACAACCCACTGTCTGACCATAAGCAAGACACTCAATAGCCAGGTCAACTCAGCCAGAAAATTAGGTAAAAGCAGAACGGAGTGCTGGAAATCACATGTTGTATCTGAACTACAGGTTAGATAAATGCATTTTTAAAGAAAAGCCACTTAACTGTATCAGGAAGGATTTCTGTATTTCAAAACATCCAGTTATGATCACATTACATAAAGTCCCACTAAAATAAATGGGGTTTGCCACATTTTCAGAGCTACACAAATACCCCATAATGTGGAACGTTGGGTTGTTCCTTAAGAACAAATGTTACCATACAGGGAGGCAACATGCTTTTGGTAGTTGCAGCACATGGGCTAGTTGCTATTCCCTTTTCTATCACTGAACTGCAGGGGGAAAAACACTTAATCTCATGGGGTACATCTACACAGCAACGTTATTTCAGAATAACTGTTATTTCGAAATAACAAAATATGCATCTACACAGCAAGCCATTATTTCAACTACTTAGATTAGTCCTGCAGTTAGGAAACATTCCTCCTTTCCTCTCTCGATGTGCCAAACTTTTTCTTTGTTTCAGCACGTCCCTCTGTTTCCTCTGAGTCCCTTAGCATCAGTGGTTTTTAAAACCAAGCATCAACACCTGACCTCTTTGTTTTCCTATTTAGAAATTTTCCATTCTCCAAATCCTGGTCTCCGGCAGAGAAAACTGGTTTCACCTAAAATGTGGCCATCCTGTTGTCCTAAGGTGTTCCCATTTGCATGGGAGTCTTTGAGGTGTAATAACCTCCCATTGTCTCTTGTTTGGGAGATACATAACACTGCCTGACAATACATGATAGATTCCACATACATGGAAGCATTCACTGGTGTAGCAGTTTCATAAAATCAGCCAGAATACATCAGTTGTACATCAATTCCTCATACTATAAACAGGCTTTTCATACTGGAGAAAACTGGAAGAACATCCTCCCCCTACAATTTATACCTGGCTCACAGGCACCCATGTTATTGATCTGTAACTACGGATTATTTCTGAGCACTGTAGTAATGGCTGTAGTCTGCTGTGTGTCCATGTCACTCCCCAGTGCTGTATTTGTGACTAGTAAATTGATACAACTCATGCAACCAATGTCCGTGACCCAATCATTCTCTCTCTGTCAAACCCTTCGTTGCAATGTCCAACTGCTTTATGGGTAAAATTAATAATAGTGACATCGTCAATGGGCTCTATGGAGTGGCTGGCTGTTTTACTGTTCTAGGAATCATCTGATTCAGGTTTTTTTTAAAGGAAAGAGCAACAGAAAAACAAATAATTCTGAAAGCAAAAATGAAACTAGGACATGGACTGTTACAACCCACGCTTGCCACAAAGGCATCCCTGATCACTGATCCCAGCACTCCACTTATACTATTCATATGCTTTCTTAATCTTGAATGTGTCCAACATTATTGTTATATCAGTGGCTAGGGAAGGGCATGATGCAGATACTGCGGGATCTGCAGTGTATTAGCCTTTGCCATCATTCTGTAGAGTTCCACAGGAGTTCAGAGCTTACTAGCTCTCTATCAGTAGGAACATGTAGGCTAATAAAATCATGACAGTGGGGCCATGGGCTAAACAAAAGCTGGCAAGAGCCATCCCTTACATGGTACATATTTGCCCTTTAATAAGATGCTCAGGTCAAATATACTCACTCAATATTTATTATTATTTAACATGCCTTGAAATTAGAACTGCAAGCTCTTTGATAAATGGATTGCAAAGTGTCTCATTTCACTTCCATATTTATAGCATCAAAGAAGTCACTGCAGCTTCTTACAGTAATAATCAATAACTCACAGCAGCCAAGACCCCAAACTTGAATCGGTTCCAAATCTTTCAGAGTTGCTCTCCACATGTCTTAACTGAAGCCATTTCAGTTACAGTTCCCATCACGTTATTGTAATTGATGTACCTGCAGGCCTGTGTGAGCACTTGGAGGGCATGATATGGACTTGAATGTTCTAATCCATCACTCTTTTGTCAGATTAGTGGACGAGACTTTGAGACCACAGCTACTGATAGTGACTTTTCTAATGACTAGTCGGTGTACACCTATACATTATAACATAGCAACTACAGAGTGTAAGATGGAGAGTTAATATCCCCAAGGGCACAAGCAAAGGGCACAACAGCAGTGAATTTCACCCAGCTGATGAAAGTCATAAATGAAGGCTGTGGAAGGAAGGATAATAGCCATACATTTTATGTATGGGTACATTTTATGTATGTAGGTGAAAACATTCACTGCTGTGGAGGAATCCTATTGAAAGCCTTCCATACAATATAAGCACATCACTGGAAAACCTTGCATAGGCCTTTCTCACTGGTGTGAATTTCACCCTGTGTATGTGTCCTTTCTCAAATGATTATATCATGCAGACTAAAACAATGATGCAAATGGATGTGCATTCAACTATATGATCAATGAGCTTCATTTTCTTGTGCTCCTATATCTGAACCATTCATGTATTTTCTTATTCCAGGGCAAGGTGTTCAGGGGCTACAAAGTAGGCAGTCTAGAAGATTTGTCAGAATAGTGGATGAAACTTTAAGATTTTTGCAGTCCAGGCCTATGGAGAATCAATTTAAGTGACGTAATGGGGAAAAGAGAATATAGATACCAACTGTATCTCTCTGTGTATTGCCATAAAGATCAGTGAATGAAATCAAAGGTTTGAAGGTGTGCTGCTTATCCCATGCTCCCATTAGGTGAGTTAGATTATAATAAAGAACATCTACAAAGCCTATTCTAAAGTAGCCCACTGAAGTCAGTGGGAATATTTCCACTAATTTTAGTGGCCTTTGGATCAGACCCAAAGGAGAGGAAAAGGGGCAGGAGTGAGGGAATTGTATGAAGGGATGTTGGATTTCTCATCTCAGATGCCTATGGGATCCAAAACTCAAAAATAATATTACTAGTAATAGTCATATATACAGTAGCCCAATGTCTGTGACCCTGTAACGCTGAAATGCTGGCTGTTCCCTCTGGGCAGCGCTGTTGCCTTCCCTGGCTGTTCCCTCTGGGCAGCGCTGTTGCCTCCCTGGCTGTTCCCTCTGGGTGGCGCTGTTGCCTGAGTCACGTCCTTTGCCTCCTGCCATGGCTCTTGGCTGACTTCTGCACCACTCAGCTGGGCTGCCGTGGGGGAGCCCAAACAGCTGCTTGCTCCGCTTGCTCCCCTGCGGTGGCCCGGCTGAGCAATGCAGAAGTCAGCCAAGTGCCACGGTGGGAGGGGAAGGGGGCGGGGTGGTGATGTGTGGCGTGACAGTGAGTCCACGCCCTGCCCCCCGGCTGTGAACGTCACCATCCCGCCCCCCTTCCCCTCCTGCCATGGCACTTGGCTGACTTCTGCACTGCTCAGCCAGGCCATCACGTGGGAGACCACACAGCCACTTGCTCCACTTGCTCCCCCGTGGCGGCCCGGCTGAGCGATGCAGAAGTCAGCCAAGTGCCACGATGGGAGGGGTAGGGGGCGGGGTGGTGACGTACACGGCCAGGGGGCGGGGGCCTGGCCGTGTACGTCACCGCCCTGCCCCCCTTCATGCCCCCCCCCTTCACCTCCTGTTGTGGCACTCGGCTGAGTTCTTCGCCACTCAGCCGGACCACCACAGGGGAGCCCAAACAGCCGCTTGCTCCTTTACAGTGGCCCGGCTGAGCGGCGCAGAAGTCAGCCAAGCGCCACGGTGGGAGGCAAAGGGGAGCGGGGTGGTGACGTGTGGCGTGACAGCGGCTCCAGGCCCCGCCCCCTGGCTGTGAATGTCACCACCATGCCTCCCACAGTGGGGCTCGGCTGACTTCTGTGCTGCTCAGCCGGGCCACCGTGTGGGAGCAAGTGGTGCAAGCGACTGTTTGGGCTCTGCACTCTCCATGCAGCACAGGGAGCATGGTGCCCAAACAGCTGTTTGGGTTCCACGGTCCCCCGAGTGAAAGGCAGGAGGGGGAGGAGAAGAGAAAGAGAAAGACAGAGAGAGAGGCAAGAGACGGAGGAGAGCTGAGAGAGGGGGAGGCAGTAGGAGGACGAGAGAGAGAGACATGAAGTGAGAGACTGGAGGCTCAGGAGAGAAGACCGACCTGGAGGAGAGACCTGAAAATCCCGTCTTATGACAGGTTAATTGGCTAGTAATGAGATAAAACCCTTATGATATTTATTATTGTTATTTATTGTTATGAGATACTGTTTGCATTTTCTTTTAAAATGATAGTGCAATAATCTACTTTAGTGATTGGAAGAAGCATGGACAATTACAAAAATATTAACAAAGGGAAGCTAGAAATTGTCCCATTCTCAGCTGAAATAACCATTTTTAGCCTTATTAGGTATTATATTATAAATATTACAGAACGCTGCTGCTGTGATCTCATTGTTTGCTGATGAATATTAAAGAACATTTTTTCAGCAGAGAAAAAGGGCTTGGAAGTTAACTATCATAATGTTCACATTATTACTGAGGGGAATTTTTAATTGATCAAATCTATACTGAACTATTCACTGAGAAAGAAGATAGAGCAAGGAGCAAGCTCTCATATTAGGAAGAGACTACAAAACTGAGCTAATGTAATCTAAAAATTACATTGAAATGAGAGAGAGGCTATGTCTAGACCGGGGTGGCCAACCTGTTACAGTGGTGGTGGATACAGTGCAAAGATTCGAGGGAAAAAAGTTGTTGAACGAAAAAAATAAACCCTTTTAAGGAGGCAATTTTGAAGGCAACCATTTTGAACTCTGCACAGGATGCCAGCTCTGTCTCTTCCAGACGGAAACACACTGCCCCTTTAAAAACTGTGAGCTGTGAGTGCGGGTGCAGGAGCCGTAATTTTTACTTTGAAGAATCGCATGTAGCTCATGAGCCATGGGTTGGCCACCCTGGTCTAACCTGTAGGTTTCTTTTAGAAGAAGTTTTTCCAGAAGAGATCGTCCAAAACACTTCTTCCGAAACAGAGCGTCCACACTGCCAAAGTGCATCAAAAAAGTGATCTGCTTTTTTGAAAGATAGCATCCACACTGACTGGACACTATCTCACATCTAAGCTGTGATTACTATGGATGGAGTGACCACCAGGGCACCTGTGCTTTTTCCTCTTTCCTCCTCTTCCGAAAGAATTCCCTCTTTCCCCACGCACACCTTTTTCCGAAAGAGCTCTTTCAGAAAAAGGCTTCTTCCTCATAGAAAGAGGTTTACCAATGTAAGAAAAACCCCTCTGTTCTTTCAATTTTTTTTCGAAAGAATGTGATTGCAGTGTGGATGTAAGTGAAGTTTTTTCAGAAAAACGTCCATTTTTCCAAAAAAAATCTGTAGTGTAGACGTACCCTGAGAAAAATAGAATGAGGCACATTTGGTTTTGAGAGTTGAATTTACTTAAAATAGCAAGAAGTAAACTCAGTTCTCAGTTGCACCATGGATAAGAAATGTGTGTATGGTGGGTGGGTCTAAGCCACATTTACCCCTCTCTTCATATAGGGGCTGCCTAGGTGCCATTCCAGCTGCCAGCACAACTTAAGTTGAACTTTTTGAACTGATCTCCATAAGTACCATTGCGCTGGCGAGGATCGCTAGGGATATGTCTACACTACAAAGCTACACTAGCGTTCCGTTAGTTCGAATTTAATTCGAACTAACGGAGCGCTTAATTCGAACTAGGTAATCCTCATTCCACAAGGATTAAGCCTAGTTCGAACTTACTAGTTCGAATTAAGGGCTGTGTAGACCCTTAATTCGAACTAGTGGGAGGCTAGCCATCCCCAGGTTTCCCTGGTGGCCACTCTGGCCAACACAAGGGAAACTCTACTGCCCCCCTCCTGGCCCCGGACCCCTTAAAGGGGCACGGGCTGGCTACGGTGCCCGTGCCAGGTGCAAGCCTGCCAGCACCCAGCTAGCAGACCCTGCACCTGGCACGGCTCGAGCCACCCACCCGATGCCCCCCAGCCCTCCCCCTCTTCCCGGGACCAGCCTGGCGGCTCCCGGGAGCTTGCCCAGGACTGCAAGAGGTGGGCACCCGCCTGGGCTAGTGCGGACATCATGGACCTCGTCCACGATCTCCGCACTAGGCACAGGAAGGTGGCCGGCTAGGGCAGGAGAGCTGCCAGCCTGGCCACCCAGGAGCAGGTGTGCATGAAAATCAATGTGGTCCATTGAGACCCCCGACCCTGAGCCCTGAGCTTACAGTAGCCGTCCTGGGTCAGACCAAAGGTCCATCTAGCCCAGTAGCCTGTCTGCCGACAGCGGCCAACCCTAGGGACCCTGGAAGGGATGGACCGAAGACAGTTACCAAGCCATTTGTCTCGTGCCATTCCTCTCCAGCCTTCCACAAACCTTGGGCAGGGACACCACTTCTACCCCCTGGCTAATACCACTCCATAGACCCAACCTCCATGACTTGATCTCACGTCCCTTTAAACTCTGTTCTAGTTGTAGCCTTCACAGCCTCCTGCAGCAAGGAGTTCCACAGGTTGACTCTTTGCTTTGTGAAGAACAACTTTCTGTTACTAGTTTGAAGCCTGTTACCCATTCCTTTCCTTTGGGGTCCTCTAGTCCTTCTTTATGGGAACTAATGAAGAACTTTTCTTGATGCACCACCTCCACCCAACTCCTGCTTTTAGAGACCTCTATCCTGTCCCCCCTCCATCTCCTCTTTTCTAAGCTGAAAAGTCCCAGTCTTTGTAGCCTCTCTTCATATGGGACCTGTTCCCAACCCCTGATCATTTTAGTTGCCCTCCCCTCTCCCAGCCTCTCTCTTCCCCTCTCCCACCTCCTTTTCCCAGTCTCCCCCAGTTTTGTTCAATAAAGACAGATTCCATTTTTGAACACAATTGTCCTTTATTTTGTACATCAAGAAAAGGGGCTAGGGAAGGGTAAGTGGAAGGAGGTGAAGGAGGAATGGGGTATGACCCCCGATGGGGAGGACTGGGCTGGCTCTGCGGGCTTCTGGGGGTGGAAGCTCTCCTGCAGCCCCCCAATTGCCCCCTCTCCTCAGATGGCAGCCTGCGGCAAGTGCAGCCAGTCTGATGGCCGAGTGCTGTGATGTGCCCAGTGTGGGTACTCCGGGCACTCCAAGCCAGGACTGCTTTGCAAGCAGGGCACCCCTTAGAACTGTCTGTCCGGGGTGGGGGTCGGGTCACTTTAAGCGCAGCCCTCGGCTAGCCTGAGACAGCATCTCCATGCTCTAAGTCCTCCTCTGATGCCCTGCCGGCACTGCTTCCGGCCATCCTTAAGCCTGGTTCAGCGTCCACTCTGTGTGGACATGCTAGTTCAAATTAGCAAAACGCTAATTCGAACTAGTTTTTTAGTCTGGATCCGTTAGTTCGAATTAGCTTAGTTCGAATTAACTAATTCGAACTAAGTTACTTCGAATTAACGTTGTAGTATAGACGTACCCTCCGATACTGTTCACTTCCCCCTGGCCTTGCTCCAAACCAACTGCCCTGTTCTCCTTTTAACAAAGCTACAGTATCAGTGGCTGCAGCTGGGAACCCCGGGCCCATTTGAATCACCTAGCCCTGGGACAACTGTCCTCTTTGCCTCTACCTGTCAGTGGGTCTGGGTTAAATGATTTGCCTGCAGTCACATAGAAATGCAATAACACTTCCAGAGTCTGCATCTCTGGAGCCCCAGTCCACTGCTTTGACCATAGAGCCTGTTCATTTTGGGAACTTAGCACAGGGAAGTTCATCCACTTCTAACCCTCTGTTGTTTCTTTGCGCATGCCTGGATGTAAATTCCTGCAGATCATTAAGAGAACATTTACTAAGAAACAAGCATTTCATTCATGTTTAAAGACCCACTGCACCATAGTTCTATAGAACTTGTCAACTAAACTATGCATCTGAGTAGTTATATGGGTGACAAATGGTCATTGCTTGTAATCGCATATTGAAGGACAAAACTTTTCTCAATTAATCTGCACAGTGTATTACAATAGCACCTGTAGGTCATTAGTGAAGTCACATCCTGAGAGAATGGGGGGAATCAAATGACAATGTAGGTGATACCTGACATTAACCAAATGCCAGAATTTCTGATGGAAGCATCAAAATTAATCTGAAAATGTTACACCAGTTTTAGTCATTTTCCTAAGAGATTGAAAATAGAAGAGGCAGTCTGATGACATTTTGATTATAATCTCAACTGGCAAAGACCTTTCAGAACTTCCCTTCTCTTCTCACACAATTAAAAACTGCTGTCACCTTGATCTTTATTGCATGTCTCCCGGTTCTGCCTGGTCTGTTACAGTCCTCATGTTATAGATCTTCCCTCAAGACAGGGTGTTGGAGCAAACTGATATTTTATATTTCAATATTGCTAAGAGGAGCAAATGGCTCTTTCATTTTATGTTTATGGTAGAGGATGAGAAAAATATAAAGGGATCAACTGAAAACAGTACTATGTAATTTATCAAGTCACCTGGGGAGCCGACAAAATACTGGGTCCCTGGGCAATGTATGTGTGGGGGCAGATCTGTGTTCCCTGAAGGGGCGGGGTCTTGTTTGGGAGGGGAGGGGCGGGGCCAGAACAATCAGCCCTCAGTATTGCCCGGACTGTGCTATCCCCCTCCAGCCTTCAGAGCTGCCAGGGTGTGCCATACAGCATTCTGGCAGTGATTTAAAAGGCCTGGGGGCACTGGCTTCCATCTTCACTGCAGTAACAGCAGCAGCAGCTGGAAGCCCCGGGCCCTTTCGAATAGCTGGCCTCGGAGCAACCAGGAGGCCTGCTGCTTCAGTGGTACTTGGACAAGCATAGCAGAGTGAGCCCAAGCCCCGATTTAATCTTGTGCCTCACTTTAAAACACTGGGGCCACTCAAGTGCTTAGAGTTAGGCACCTGCTTAAGTCACTTTTTGAATCAGGGTTTAAGTGCAGATGTTGGCTTGAGAAGTGTCGCTGGCTTTCTCTAGGCGTGGAACCTCTACTATTTCCATTTTGTCTACAATAAAAATAGGAGGGTATCTTTACACAACTCTATAATCAACAGTGAGTTTCAGAGCCTGGGACAACTGACTTGGGCTTGGGAGGTTAAAATTGGAGGGTACCTGTTCCAGCTCAGAATGGAAGCTGGACGCTGAGATATGGGGAGGGGGAGGTTTTCAGAGCCCAGGCTCCAGCTCCAGCAGGAAAATTCACACTGTAATTTTTAACTACATAGCACATGCCACTTGAGCCTCAGTCATTTGACCAAAGCTTTGCCTAGCTGCTCTGGGGTTTTTGGCTGTTTAGACTCATAGGGTATGTCTACACTGCCATCCTAGTTCGAACAAGGGTGGCTAATGTAGGGCTTCATTTGCATGTTCCCGAGCGCCGCCATTTTTAAATGACCGTAGTTCGAACTACCCGCTCTAAAGTTTTCTCTTAAACCACAATCAGACCGGCTGACAGTGGAGTGGGGGAGGATCAAAGGGAATGACTTCCTTGGAGCCCAGTGATTCAAAAGGGCCCAAGGCCCCTGGTTGCCATGGCTGCTCATGGTGGCCAGAGCTGCATGCTCTTTAAATCACCACTGCAGCCTTGGGAGGCACTTTCCTAGTGACACTGAAGGGCTGGCAGGGTGAAGAGTAGCCCCCAAGCACCACCCGTTCTGCCTGAAGCCATGCCCTTCTGGGAGTGTACAGACACCCCATCCCACCTTGCTCCGGGGCCTGGAAATTCTGTCAGCCCCACTGGCCAAAGTTTAGGCACCTTCACTGACCACACTGGTGGCAGTATGTGGGTCTACAGATCAGTGATGACAACCTCAACGGCAGCAGTATCAAAGGGTGTCTTGCAAAGTACTGCAAGAAAGACTAACGTTCCAACCACTGCCTTATTGTAGTGCTGCTCCTCCTGCTGCCCTGGCTGCATGCTTACCAGGAACAATGAAGTGAATTGCACAATGGCTAATTTTTCCCTCTGAAAAGTATGCTAAAAAGCATTGACTTTCACCATTGGTTGCAGAGCACCCTGCCTTAGTGGATTAGAAAGCACCATTTTATGGCAAAGGAAATTGGGGTATGTCTACACTACCACCCTAGTTCGAACTAGAGTAGTTAATGTAGGCATCCAAAGTTGCAAATGAAGCCTGGGATTTAAATATCTAGGGCTTCATTTGCATCTTGCCGGGTGCCGCCATTTTTAAATGCCCGTTAGTGCGGACTCTGTGCCCGTGGCTACACGCGGCATGGAGTAGGTAGTTCAGATTAGGCTCTCTATTCCGAACTACCGGTACACATCATTCCATGAGGAGTAACGGAAGTTCGGAATAAAGAGCCTAATCCGAACTACCTACTCCGTGCTGCGTGTAGCTGCGGGCACGGAGTCCGCACTAACGGGCATTTAAAAATGGCGGCGCCCGGCAAGATGCAAATGAAGCCCGGGATATTTAAATCCTGGGCTTCATTTGCAACTTCGGATGCCTACATTAACCACCCTAGTTCGAACTAGGGTGGTAGTGTAGACATACCCTTGTAGTGGACCTTAAAGTATCTGGCGCTTACTGTATACAACCATATTGATGAAATAGCGTAGTTGCAGGAGTGCTCTGGGAAGAGCTCTCTGAACCCAGGGCTTTAAGACATACATGAGATGAGAGGCTTATGGGAAAAACCCCCCAGGAAAATTGAAGACATTCTGGAGAGGAAAAGGTAAAATACATAGGCCTGGTCTACACTACACCAGTCAGGTCAGATTAAAGTACGCCATCCAGCTATGCAAAAGGCATAGTTGGATTTGGCTTTCCTTAAGCCATGCCATCACGATGTCTATAGTGTGGGAGGCCAATGGCAGCACACACTCCAGTTGGCTTCCTGTACTCCTCACAGAATGAGGAATACAGCATGCCAGCGGGGGCTGCTCTCAGCTCTCAGTAGAGCTAGTGGAGCTCTACACTAGACCCACTAAATCAAACACTAGAAGAGAGACTTCCAGAGGGTCAATCTTCTCTGTAGTGTAGACAAGCCCTTAAAGAGTGAAATCCAGGGTACAGTGATGTTAAGGGGAGTTGGAGTTGACTTGAGGGGGGCTGGGATTTCACCTCAAGTAAGTCTTAAAATGAATGACATTGAGAAGAAGCTTTTCCTCCCCTTTTCTCTTAAAAAATAAGTTCACTCACAACTGATAGTAGGCTGCTCTAGGTGGCATATCTCGTAGGTGCTAGGGATACCAGTGGGCTGGGAAGGCACCGAGTGGGAAAGCAGGAAAGGACATCCTGTGCTCTGTTAAGGAGTGGAGCTGTACATACCCTTCCTTCTGTGCTTCAAGCTCTTTGTGGCACAAAGTCCTGTGTTACTACTGCAAAGTGATTGCAGCTTGGCATTCAACTCTGCTTTGTGCTCAGTGCAGTTCTTACAGTATTAGGCACAACTGAGCTCAATGTGTTTTCATTCTTCAAACTATTCACAGCACAAGTCATGATTTCTTTGCTTCAGTCTTCACGGCTGAGAATGTTGGGGAGATTCCTGAATCTGCACCGTCCTTTGTGGGTGATGAATCTGAGGAACTGTCCCGGATTGAAGTGTCATTAGAGGAGGTTTTGGAACAAATAGAAAAACTTAATGTTAACAAATCTCCGGGACCGGATGGCATTCATCCAAGGGGTCTAAAAGAACTTAAATGGGAAATTGCTGAGCTATTATCTGTGGTTTGTAACCTATCCTTTAAATTGGCTTCCATACCTAATGACTGGAAGGTAGCCAACGTGACACCAATATTTAAAAAGGGCTCTAGAGGCGATCCTGGCAATTACAGACCGGTAAGTCTAACTTCAGTACCGGGAAAATTAGTCGAAACAATAGTAAAGAATAAAATTGTGAAGCATGTAGAAGAACATAATTTGTTGGACAAAAGTCAACATGGTTTCTGTAAAGGGAAATCCTGTCTTACTAATCTATTAGAGTTCTTTGAAGGGGTTAACAAACATGCGGGCAAGGGGGATCCAGTAGATATAGTATACTTGGATTTTCAGAAAGCCTTTGACAAGGTCCCTCACCAAAGGCTCTTGTGTAAATTACATGGCCATGGGATAAGAGGGATGGTCCTTTCTTGGATTGAGAACTGGCTAAAAGACAGGAAACAAAGGGTAGGAATAAATGATAAATTTTCAGATTGGAGAGGGGTAACTAGTGGTGTACCCCAAGGGTCAGTCCTGGGACCAATCCTTTTCAACTTATTCATAAATGATCTGGAGAAAGGGGTAAGCAGTGACGTAGTAAAGTTTGCAGATGATACCAAACTGCTTAGGATAGTCAAGACAGAAGCAGACTGTGAGGGACTCCAAGAAGATCTCACCAAACTGAGTGATTGGGCAACAAAATGGCAAATGAAATTTAATGTGGATAAGTGTAAAGTAATGCACATCGGGAAAAATAACCCCAACTATACGTACAGTATGATGGGGGCTAATTTGGCTACGACAAATCAGGAAAGAGATCTTGGAGTTATCGTGGACAGTTCTCTGAAAACTTCCACATAGTGTGCAGCGGCGGTCAAAAAGGCAAATAGGATGCTAGGAATTATTAAGAAAGGGATAGAAAATAAGACCCAGAACATCTTACTGCCCCTGTATAAAACTATGGTACGCCCACATCTTGAATACTGTGTACAGATGTGGTCTCCTCACCTCAAAAAAGATATTTTGGCCTTGGAAAGGGTTTAGATAAGGGCAACTAAAATGATTAGGGGTTTGGAACGGGTCCCATATGAGGAGAGGTTAAAGCGACTGGGACTTTTCAGTTTAGAAAAGAGGAGACTGAGGGGGGATATGATAGAGGTCTATAAAATCATGAGTGGTGTGGAGAGGGCTGATAAAGAAAAGTTATTTATTAGTTCCCATAATAGAAGAACTAGAGGACACCAAATGAAATTAATGGGTAGCAGGTTTAAAACTAATAAAAGGAAGTTCTTCTTCACACAGCGTGTTGTCAACCTGTGGAACTCCTTGCCAGAGGAGGCGGTGAAGGCTAGGACTATAATAGAGTTTAAAGAGAAGCTGGATAAATTCATGGAGTCCATAAAAGGCTATTAGCCAGGGGATAAAATGGTGTCCTTGGCCTCTGTTTGTCAGAGGCTGGAGAGGGATGGCAGGAGACAAATCGCTTGATCATTGTCTTCGGTCAACCCTCTCTGGGGTACCTGGTGCTGGCCACTGTTGGTAGACAGGATACTGGGCTAGATGGACCTTTGGTCTGACCCAGTACGGCCGTTCTTATGTTCTTATGTTCTAAGTCCTAAAGACCTGGAACAAAAATGGTTCCTCCCCCCCCTTTTTAAGTGCACTCTGTCTGCCCCTCCCCCCACTTTCTTTTAACTGGATAAACTTTTTGGTAGCATTATTTTAAATCCCCCTGCAGCCAGAAGTTCAGGTACCAATTGATGGCCTCTTATGTGAAACAAATGGTCCCTACTTCAACTGGAATGGACTGCCTCCTACAAATGCATTCTTGACTTCATTTTTTACCAGTTGCTCTTCATGCAGAGAGAAAATCAATTGTTTTCTCAATGTTGACTTCCAAAACTCATTATTGCTATGTCTGTACAAAGGATGCTTATTGCATCTAACTCTTTGCACAGCGAAAGACAATCACTTTGCTATGTACTGCGGGCCAAGAATGATTCTGGGCAGGATCTTTCTCCCCCACCCCAATTAATTTCAAAATGAACTGGACCTTTCAACACCTCACCTATATTCTGCCCACTAATTCATCTCCTTGAGACTTAACTTTACTATGCCAGTCTCCTAAGCAGCTTCTGATTGTCATTATTTCTTAGAAATCAACTTGCCACTTTCTCCCAAATCAGAATTTTCCATACCAGAAAACATCACCGAGCTGAAGTGGTATTAAGTCCTATATTAGTGGCTGTACCCCACAATCCTGCAGTGCTAGAAATGGGAACTTTATAATTTATAACTGGATTCTCAGCACCAAGCAACACTTGCTTCTACTGTGTAATGGGGTCCACCCATTTGTGGGTGCCCCTCTGTGCTGAGGGGAGTCGGGTAAGTTCTTTGCCTGGCTGTTTGATACTTTGTAGCTCCCTGGGTCACTTCCCCCTCTCCCTGATGCTGCCCTGTCTGGTCCTCACAAGGTTCTGAGGCTAGGATCTCACTAGACCTGTCCGTGGTGCTATCAATTCTTGTATCTAGTTTGTGGCCAGTCTTCAGCAACTGGACCTAGGCCTCACCTAGGTCTAGCATTCAGCTTACACTTGGAGCTGTCCGTAGTGCTGCTATTCTCCCAATCAGTATATAGAACTGCCTGGGTGGAGCTCCTGTGAGGAACTGTCAGGCCCTAGCCCTGTGGTCACCAACCAGGAGATCAGGATCTACTGGTAGATCTTGGAGCCTCTAACAGGTGATCCTGACTGGTTTGGCCAAGAGGCTATCAAATGCTGGCACTTCAGTTGCCCCTCCCCCTACTGCTGTGCATCTCCTGCCCTTTGCCTTGGAGCTCTCCCCTCAGGAGCCTCTGGCTTTCTGTGCAGGGCACGAGAGGGTGAGGTGCCAAGGTGCCCCCTCTCCCACACTGTATCCTATCTCCACAGAGCAGAGAGGGGGCACAATAGGACTTGGGAAGGAGTTTGCTGGCTGCTTTAGGGAGTGGGCCAGGGCCAGAGAAGGCTGAACCTGCCTTAGCCCCACTGCACAACCAACCAGGAGCCTCCTGAGGTAAACAGTGCCCATCTGGAGCCCACATCCTGAAACCCAACTGTGACGGGCCGTCATTTACCCGCATGGGGGACGGCTGGGGCCGCCTCACACAGGGAAACGGCGGCCGGTCCCAAGCCCTCCCCTCAGGTCTCAGCACAGGCTGGGGAAGCCGGCGAGGCCGCACGCAGCCGCTGCATCTGTGGTAGAACACCGGCGCGTTGCTGGAAGGGGAGGGGTCCCGGGCAGCGGCTGGCACGGCGGGCCGGTTTAAAAAGGCTCACCGCCAGCGAGGAGGGAGGCAGCCTCCTCGCAGGGAAGGAGGAGAGGCCCTGGACCCAGGACGGACCCCGAGCGACACCGAGGCCGGCAGTTGGCCCAGCCTCGGCCCCGGGATTCCCGGGACGGGCACTGCAGCTGGCGGTCAGTCAGCCCCTGCTCTGACGGCAACCTTCCCCCGCCTCGCCGGGCCTGGAGGGAGTGGCCGAGCCGGTAGCAAACCCAGCAGAGGGAGCGAACCCCGGAGATATCGCCGAGACGACCCAGGACCCGAACCGCTGAACCAGGGTAGGTGGCGGGGACTGGGGCAATGCTCCGGGGAAACATGGGAGGGGAGGAAGGAGCCTGGGGTGGAATGCTTGTGGCGGCTGTGGGTACACAGGTTACGGCCAGAGTGACCCTCGTCTACCGCGCCGGGGCGCGAGCAAGCCCCGATGCTTAGGGCCCCGGGCTGGGACCCGGAGAGAGGGTGGGGCCGGATCCCCCTCCGTCCCCCAAAAGAGCCTTTAGCTCTGAACAACTTTAACCTAGACACAGCATAGAACTAGGCCCCCCATGAGCAGGGGAGAGCTCGGACTGCGGGCTCAGGCCCCATCCCGCAGGGACGGGTGACAATTGCTGGGTCCGCTGACCCCCCCCTTCTTTCCGGGGAAGGGGGTTATTGCACCCAATTGCCCAGGCTCCAGAACAGGGGCCCGGGGCATGAGATAGATGGGAAGAGGGCGAAGGGGTCTGCTGAGCCCTCCTTTCTCGCTGGGAGGGGGTGATCGCACCCCTCACCCCTCACACCAACCCTAGACATGAAGCCATCCTGCATCCCAAGCCCCTACCCCAGCCCTGAGCACTCCTGCATCCAAACGCTCTCCCTGGGGATGTCTACACTACCCCGCTAGTTCGAACTAGCGGGGTAATGTAGGCATACCGCACTTGCAAATGAAGCCCGGGATTTGAATTTCCCGGGCTTCATTTGCATAAGCCGGCTGGCGCCATTTTTAAATGCCGGCTTGTTCGAACCCCGTGCCGCGCGGCTACACACGGCACGGGCTAGATAGTTCGAACTAGCAAGCCATTCCGAACTATCTGTACGCCTCGTGGAACGAGGTGGAACAAGGTGTACAGATAGTTCGGAATGGCTTGCTACTTTGAACTATCTAGCCCGTGCCGTGTGTAGCCGCGCGGCACGGGGTTCGAACAAGCCGGCATTTAAAAATGGCGCCAGCCGGCTTATGCAAATGAAGCCCGGGAAATTCAAATCCCGGGCTTCATTTGCAAGTGCGGTATGCCTACATTACCACCCTAGTTCGAACTAGGGTGGTAGTGTAGACATACCCCCAGAGCCTGCACCTAGAACCCCCTCTGACACCACAACTGCTTGCCCTAGGCTCAGCTCAGAGTCCCTCTTATACTCCAGATCCCTTAATCGAAGACCAGAGCCCGCACCCCAACCCTCTGCCCCTGCAGGATGGAGTGAGCAGGGGTGGGGCCTTGGAGAAGGGTCACGAAGGAGCCAGGACAAGGCTGTTTAGGTTTGAGGTAGATCTTGGATTGCACTTAAATTCAAAAAGTGATCTCGTGCTTAAAAAGGTTGGAGATCACTGCAGCCTAGCCCAACATCTTCTTTTATACTGGTCTGCTGGGCCCTATTGGCCTGCATGGAGACAGTCACTTTATCCTGCCTGGAGGACCTCTCTTCCGTTTCTCTCGCTGGGATGGGGTGTAGCAAGGCCTCCAGCCTCCTGTAAGGGGCATTGGGGCCTAGTCCACCCCATCACATACTAGCTCAAGTACCTCAGGGTATGTCTACACTGAAAAGTTAGTTCGAACTAACTTTCCTAGGCGCTACACTAGCACTCCACTAGTTCGAATTTGAATCGAACTAGCGGAGCGCTTAGTTCGAACTAGGTAAACCTCATTTTACGAGGATTAAGCCTAGTTCGAACTAGCTAGTTCGAATTAAGGGGTGTGTAGCCCCTTAATTCGAACTAGTGGGAGGCTAGCCCTCCCCAGGTTTCCCTGGTGGCCACTCTGGCCAACACCAGGGAAACTCTATGCCCCCCTCCCGGCCCCGGACCCCTTAAAGGGGCACGGGCTGGCTACGGTGCCCGTGCCAGGTGCAAGCCTGCCAGCACCCAGCCAGCAGACCCTGCACCTGGCACGGCACAGAGCCACCCACCCGATGTCCCCCAGCCCACCCCCTCTTCCCGGGACCAGGCTGGCGGCTCCCGGGAGCTTGCCCTGGACCGCAAGAGGCGGGCACATTCCTGGGCTAGTGCGGACATCGTGGACCTCGTCCATGATCTCCGCACTAGGCACAGGAAAGTGGCCGTCTAGGGCAGGAGAGCTGCCAGCCTGGCCACCCAGGAGCAGGTGTGCATGAAAATCAAGGGGGTCCACTGAGACCCCCGACCCTGAGCCCTTAGCTTACAATAGCCGTCCTGGGTCAGACCAAAGGTCCATCTAGCCCAGTAGCCTGTCTGCTGACAGCGGCCAACCCTAGGGACCCTGGAGGGGATGGACCGAAGACAGTGACCAAGCCATTTGTCTCGTGCCATCCCTCTCCAGCCTTCCACAAACTTTGGGCAGGGACACCACTCCTACCCCCTGGCTAAGACCACTCCATGGACCCAACCTCCATGACTTGATCTCACTTCCCTTTCAACTCTGTTCTAGTTGTAGCCTTCACAGCCTCCTGCAGCAAGGAGTTCCGCAGGTTAACTATTTGCTTTGTCAAGAAGAACAACTTTCTCTTACTAGTTTGAAGCCTGCTACCCATTCCTTTCCTTTGGTGTCCTCTAGTCCTTCTTTATGGGAACTCAGGAAGAACTTTTCTGAATGCACCGTCTCCACCCAAGCCCTGCTTTTAGAGACCTCTATCCTGTCCCTCCTCCGTCTCCTCTTTTCTAAGCTGAACAGTCCCAGTCTCTGTAGCCTTTCTTCATCTGGGACCTGTTCCCAACCCCTGATCATGTTAGTTGCCCTCCCTTCTCCCAGCCTTTCTCTTCCCCTCTCCCACCTCCTTTTCCCAGTCTCCCCCAGTTTTGTTCAATAAAGACAGAGTCAATGTTGGAAGAAACGTTATCTTTATTTTGTACATCAATAAGAAGGGGGGCTAGGGAAGGGTAAGTGGAAGGAGGTGAGGGAGGAATGGGGTACGAGCCCCCGATGGGGAGGACTGGGCTGGCTCTGCGGGCTTCTGGGGGTGGAAGCTCTCCTGCAGCCCCCCAATTACTCCCTCTCCCCAGATGGCAGCCTGCGGCAAGTGCAGCCGGGCTGATGGCCGAGTGGTGTGATGTGCCCAGTGTGGGTACTCCGGGCACTCCAAGCCAGAACTTCTTTGCAAGCGGGGCACCCCTTAGAACTGTGTGTCCGGGGTGGGGGTCGGGACCCTTTAAGCGCAGCCCTCGGCTAGCCTGAGACAGCATCTCCATGCTCTAAGTCCTCCTCTTATGCCCTGCTGGCACTGCTTCCGGCCATCCTTAAGCCCTGTTCAGGGTCCACTCAATGTGGACTTGCTAGTTCGAATTAGCAAAACGCTAATTCGAACTAGTTTTTAGTTCTAGACGTGTTAGTTCGAATTAGCTTAGTTCGAATTAACTAATTCAAACTAAGTTAGTTCGAACTAGCGCTGTAGTGTAGACGTACCCTCTGATAATAGAGTTTAATTAAAGTTACTTACAATTATATGTAAAGTGGGTTTTTTTTCAAAATCATTGCCTATAACTTTTTCCTCCTTTGCATCCTGTGCAATTAGAATCATGTTCAAAAGTTTAAAAGGGGTAGCCAAGTTAGTTTGTAACAGGAAAAACTGTTTTTGTTATTGTTAATTGAACAACACATAATCTAGTAGCACCTTAAAGACTAACAAAACATGTAGATGGTATCATGAGTGTCTGTGGGCTTGGGTCATCTGAAGAAGTGGGGTTTGCCCACAAAAGCTCATGATACCATCTACATGTTTTGTTAGTCTTTAAGGTGCTACTAGACTATTTGTTGTTTTTTAAATTAGAATCATGGTAACTAAAGCATTTGGTTCTAAAGGTGGAAGGATAAAAATATAGTCCCTATGGTTTTAAAAAACTCTTCCCATGAAAACATATCCAAGATTTCCTGAAACACACACAGTTCATAAGGAACACCTGATGTTGGTATTAAAGGTATTATTGACTCAATTCTCCACATAGTGTATCTGGGCCAAAGTGGGGACAGTGGGTGGGTGGGATAGAAGAAGTGTGTGTTATAGTCTTTCATAGACAGGAAGGGTAGAGTCTGGAGAGATTAGACCAGACCATAAATTAACACTGCTACACTGAAGTCCATGAAGGATCTGACCTGCAGTGACTTAGCCTCCACACCTCTCTTCTAACTCCATCACGGACTTTGTTGTCACAGTCAAGTCCGTACGGCATATATATTTATTGTGTCACTCTGCATCAAAGCCTTTTCTAAGCCACCAAAATGGGCCATTTCCACTTTGCAGAGCACCATGGCCATAAACATGCAATCTATTCAGGGTTTGTTTTTGTCTTTTGCACAAGACTATATAGTATTGTAGAAATTGGATTTTTATTAAGGATTGCTAATTGGGTGATTCTTTTGTTTGTGTTGATTAGTTAGCACCGTGGAGGGTATGTTTATTCATTACATATAGAACTTTAAAGTATTTGTGTTGTTAAATCGTTAAAAGGAAAATAAAAGGAGACTTGGTGTTTGGGAAATTACCTTGGGTAATAAATGAGAGCTGTCATTTGCTGGATAGCCACTGCACTTCTAATACACTGGACTTACCTATAACAAAATTAACATCAGGTGGTATTGATGGAGTCCATTTTTCTCCTTAATTTAAGGGACATGCCAGGCACACTAGCTACTGTTCCAATATACATGTCAGGCCTCCATCACTATTAACTCTACATCTTTAGAATGTTTTTGTAGGTGTGTTCAGAATGTTTTCCCTTGCGAAGATACCAGGAAGCAGAAGTTTATAAAAAGAGGCATCTTGAGGGGGCTAATCTGCAGACTCTGAAGAGAAATTCTTGCTTCTAAGGTAAGATATTGAAAATACCTCTGTACCCACAACTAGGGCACTGGCTTGGAAAATTTCAGCTCCCATTTGGGTGACAATATAAGTGTCTAGATTTCCAATAGACCTTAGCCTGGTGGGCAGTGTAGGATCTGAGATTTGCCCCCAACTCTAGGAGCTGAGTATTTGTAACATGACTTCAGGCCTTTTGAAAATCTGCATAGTGTAATATATATTCAATTGTTAAAGTAGATTCCACCAGGAGGGGACACTTTCACTGCAGCAGACAAAGAGAGGGAAAGCTGAAGGAGTGTGGAATACTTAAGCTACAGTGTAGAGGGACCAGAACATCTCCTGCTGCTCCTTACTTTATCCCCTGAAAACATATGTGGTGTATGTCAAAGCCCCTCCTAATCCCACACTTGGACTGGAAATGCAATATTCAACCAGATAGAAAAGGTACATCACGTTGTGCTCAGATGGAGTACGTCTACACTACAATGTTAATTCGAACTAACTTAGTTAATTCGAACTAAGCTAATTAGAACTAACGCATCCAGACTAAAAAACTAGTTTGAATTAGCGTTTTGCTAATTCGAACTAGCATGTCCACATTAAGTGGACCCTGAACCGGGGTTAAGGATGGCCAGAAGCAGTGCTGGCAGGGCATCAGAGGAGGACTTAGAGCGTGGAGATGCTGTCTCAGGCTAGCCCAGGGCTGTGCTTAAAGGGACCCGACCCCCACCCCGGACAGACAGTTCTCAGGGGTTCCCCGCTTGCAAAGCAGTCCTGGCTTGGATTGCATGGAGTACCCACACTGGGCACATCACAATACTCGGCCATCAGCCCGGCTGCACTTGCCGCAGGCTGCCATCTGGGGAGAGGGGGCAATTGGGGGGCTGCAGGAGAGCTTCCACCGCAGAAGCCTGCAGAGCCAGCCCAGTCCTCCCCATCAGGGGCTCGTGCCCCATTCCTCCCTCACCTCCTTCCACTTACCCTTCCCTAGCCCTCCTTCCTGATGTACAAAATAAAGAAAACGTGTGGTCAAAACTAGAAACTCTCTTTATTTAACAAAACTCGGGGAAACTGGGAAAAGGAGGTGGGAGAGGGGAAGAGAGAGGCTGGGAGAGGGGAGGGGGAAAACTGGGAGGAGGGAGCCATCTCCCCAGATGGCAGCCTGCAGCAAGTGCAGCCGGGCTGATGGCCGAGTGCTGTGATGTGCCCAGTGTGGGTAGTCCGGGCACTCCAAGCCAGGACTGCTTTGTAAGCGGGGCACCCCTGAGAACTGTCTGTCCGGGGTGGGGGTCGGGACCCTTTAAGCGCAGCCCTCGGCTAGCCTGAGACAGCATCTCCACGCTCTAAGTCCTCCTCTGATGTCCTGCCGGCACTGCTTCCGGCCATCCTTAAGCCCGGTTCAGGGTCTACTTAATGTGGACATGCTAGTTTGAATTAGCAAAACGCTAATTCGAACTAATTTTTAGTTCTAGACGCGTTAGTTCTAATTAGCTTAGTTCGAATTAACTAATTTGAACTAAGTTAGTTCGAATTAGCGCTGTAGTGTAGACGTACCCTGTGACTTGATCCCACTTACTCAGCTGTCATTAACTGGAATGACTCAGGGAAGCCACTCAAACATCGGAAGAAGCTGGCTAAGGTCAGGACACCAGCTTTACAAGGGAGTGGTGGGTATGGCAGTGACATCACAAAGGCCTGTTGTAGGACCTCATCCTATTGGGGCAAGGTGATGGGGAGATGGTGACCTCACTGAGAGACCCTGACATCAGCCAGGCAGAACTGATGTGCAAGGTAGGGCCAACCTCAGAGACACTTCTGTTATGGCTTTGTGGGAGGCCATCCCAAAGAGCTGGGGCTAGAATTGCTCTGAGACTGATACCCTCTGGTGGTGACTTCAGCCTTCCCTTTGAATGTGTGATAAGACCTCTCAGCCTCCCACTTTTCAGATTCCTGATGCTGAATGGCCTAGCTTAGGACTATTGACTGGGAGAAGTTTTCCCAATTTCCCTGCTATGACCCATGGCTGTCCCTTTCTTTGCAGGCTCTGCACAAGGCCTTTTCTGACCTCAGGCATGCCAGGCCAGGTAACTTGCTGGCAGTCTGCAGACACCCGACTTCAATACAACTTGGAAGTGGGCATGGTCAAGATGTAGCAGGGAGAAGTTTTACCTTAGTGCTAGGGAGAACTGGAAAGGAGAAATTGGAAAACCATTTTCCAATCTTTCTTCTTTGCTCTGACCAAGGATGGCCCACTGGGGAGCAGGCAATCAGGACAGTGATATGTTGGGCCCTTCCTCCTTCAGGAATAGGGAAAGGAGATGGAACTTCAAGTCAGAGCCCTGGCTGGCAGCGAGAGCCTCAAATCCCCTGCACTCTGACCAACCTCTCCCACTCCTGCCCTGAGTTCCAGGAGATGGTGCTTACCAAAGCACCACAGTCTATGACTCTTTCCTAGAGAACCAGGTGAGCCTGAAGGAAATCAGCTCTTCTCTCCTATTGGCACTGAGATTTGGGAGCAAGAGAAACTGTCCTCATAGTCACTTGTTTCCTCTGATCAAAGACTTTCAAGCCAGCAGGTTGCAAGAGATCTATCTTCATCCTGATGAACAGTACATGAATCAGGAGTTCAGAAAGGTTGAGAGCAGCCCAGACACTGAACATTGTCCTACTCTAGAGAAACAAAGACACATTGTGACAATCCCCTTCTCAAGCACCATTATCAATGAATCTTCTATTCCACTCTCACCAAAATGTCTCAGACCTATGGATGGGGGTGGGCTCATTTGCACAGCATGCACACTGGTCTATTGATCCTGACCCACCTCCTTCCCCAACAATGTGTCATTTTCGGCATCAGATCCAGAGTTTCCCAGGAAAGAGCCACGGCCATAAGGAGCAGCAGAGCCCCATTCTGATTCACCATCCTGCTCCCTGAATTTAACATAAGTGACCTCTGAGTCTAGCTTCCTGATGCCAGATGTAGGGAAGCTGGTTCTGATAGGCAATAGGACTTGCAGCTGCAGGGGCTGTGGGTTGGGAGTGTTCCCTGTGGGAAGGTAGAATCAGAACAGGAAACGAGATAGACTTGAGTCAAGTTCATCTTCTTGTGGTTCAATGGAGATCCTGGGACTTGAAGGGGACCTTGTTCCAACCCCTGCTCCAGCTAGGTATATGACTGGCCTTGGACCCCTTGTCCTCCTGGAGCAACTGGAGGTACGAGCCCTCATGGAGGGCCCTGCCCACATTCCATTGCTCCAGGATCCCGTGGGGACAGAAGGAGCTGAGGGTCTAGCTCTAGCTCTTCTCTCCCAGTGTCTCCAGAAAAGGGAAAAAAGTTTCCATGTCCAAGAGGGAAAGACTCCTGGACCAGGAGCGATGTGAGGAGAAGGGAGGGGGGGCTGACAGTAGAATGCTAATGGAGCCCCCCTCTCCTTCCCTTCCATTAGAACTCAGCACAGTTCCCCAAACTAGGGAACTTGGAAGCTTAACTGTGACCGTCCACCAGTGACCCAGCCAAGGACATTGGCCAGCTGACCATGGAGGGGATTTACCAGCTCTACAAACTGCTGCCGCACCAGAGGTAAGGAAACCTACCAGGGCAATGGGACCCAATAGAAAAGTGACACTGACAGAATCAGGCAACAGGATCCCTGAAGAAATGGTCCACCTCCCCTTCTGAGACTGTCTCCTCTTAGACAATGGGAGCTCTGTTGAAACTCGCCAGATCCTCAGAGACTGATCGCAGCTGGAGGATGAATCTGTCTCTCGCCTTCTCCCCCTAGTCCATTTAGAACCAATCTCCTTTCCAAGGCACCACAGTTGCTCCACCCAGATGTACTTGAGGGAGAAAGACTCCTGGCCCAGTGGTGATTGGGAGCTGACTGTAGAATGCTGATGGAGCCCCTCTCCTATCCTTCCATTAGAACTCAGCACAATTCCCCAAAGTAGGGAACTAGCAGCAGTGCAGCACAGAAGGAACTTGAAATGATCTGGAATGAAGTGGAAGGTATTGCCACTTTTCCTTCTATGCCATCACTCGCAGCAGCTCTATCTTTCAAGGTGGGCAACTGCAAAGTCAATGCCATCACCGGCAGCGGTGGAGAAGGAACGGTGGCACGGTGTGGTGTTGCCTCCCTCCATTCTGTGTCCATAGTCACGGTAGAGCTGAATTCCAGACTGAGAGCAAGCAACCTGTTCTGGCTAGAAACGGGATAGAGGGTGGAGGGGGCCTGCTTACTTACAGGTGGCACCACAGTAGGGACTGCACTGATGGAGCAGTAAGGGAGCAGCCAGCTCGCCTCGCTGCAGCTGTGCCCAACCATCAACCTTACACTCACAACCCCATCATTAGCCACAGGACATTCCTTCCCCCCCAAACACACTTAACCAGTGGTGTGTGGGCAGCCTGTGAACTAGGATCCATCCAGAAGCATGATGAGAAGGCAGAGATAGAAAATATGGGGAAATTAGTCCAATTTTTAAAAGTAGGAACAGCTGCAGGAGGACTTAAATATGGGACTGTCTCTTTAAAAATAAGACAGCTGCTCACCCTATCCATCTGGAACCTTTCTGTCCCAATCATTTTATCTCTCTTCTTTTTTTACCATCCATCCATTGGGTGCATGGGTTAAAGACCCATAATTCCTCCCATCGCTGCTACCATTAGAGGGCTTTCATCATGGGTCTGCATTTCTTCCTTCTTCGGAACCTTACTCTTCTATGGGCTGCTTTCCCCCCTCCTATGGGGGCAATGCCTCCTTAGATGCCCCCTCTTCTCACATGAAAAACAAGCCTTTTCTCTACCTACTCCTCTAGCAGGTGGAACTCTTTTGGACCTCCTTATGGCTCTCAGTTCCTGGTGAGTTTCTTTAACACATATACAGTAGCAGCATCTTTTCAAGTGCCCTTTTTCTAGAGGAAATAACATTGTTGTGGCTGGGCCTTTAAGCTCCTGGCCCTGGACCGTCTCTCCAGTTGTCAGAGCATAGAGCTTTTGTTATTCTCCTCCCACATGGGTCTAAATAGGTACTGCTGCTGCTCCACTATCTTCAATAAATACTCCCGCTGAGGGAAGTGGCCTCCCACTGTATTTTCTGGTTTTCTAGAGCTGGCCTTAATAGAGCCTGAATCTGCCCTTGCTGTTTGTCAGTCATCTTCAATGAGAGCCGCAACTCAGGCATCCCATCCAGAAAAGAAGGGTTCTGCACCAGGAAACTTCATAGTCACTGGCTTTAAGTATCCCTGTTAACACATTCCCTAAATCTCCTTTTCTGTTAGGGCAATGATGCTACAGTCTTATATCCCCACCACACTGGTTTATCTGCACCAGTCTCTCTTATCTTCATTAACCCCCATCTCGGGGTTTCCTATTATGCAAGTTCACTCACTCTACCCTTGTGTCAAGGTCCACTGTCACACCTGCATTCTGCACCTAATTGTTATGGGGCACAACCACCGCTAGTACCGCCCCTCCTGGTGGCTATGGGTATTAGCTTTTTCCAGGTGCTTCACCCTTCTCTGGTGGCGCACAGCCCACATTTCTGATTTCCCTGGGGATGCACAATGCCTGCTCTGCGTTAGCCCTTCCCACTCTATCTCTGACTTAAGGCCTCTTCCTGCCCTCCTCTTCATGCCCCTACCCCTTCCCCACCCTGTCTCTTCATGCCCTGTTCCACCTTTCCCTGAGCATGCCCTACCCCTGCTCCTTCTTCACCCCTGGTACCGCCTGTCCATCACTGAACAGCTGATCAGGGGCAAGTGGGAGGCACTGATCAGTGGGGCCTGCTGGTGGAAGAGAACTCAGTGGGGATGGGGGAGGGGCTGATCTGCAGGGCTCCATATGTGCTCTAATCTTTATTTAGCCCTGTGGCCCCTCACGCTCCAGGAATTGCAGCCTAAGGTTAATTGGCTTAACTTACCTCTTCAAGCCCTGTGTGGGATGGATACCCCATCATGGATGCTTAATTCATTTGTGCTCCGATTTGCAGTTCCTTCATGCAAATGGATGCGTCGATATCACCAGTGACAGAGAGTTAAGCTCGATTACAAAACTGCTAGCTTATTAACAATGGTATGGGAAAGAACTTCTATTGTCCTAAAGCAATCACTGAAAAATAATGCAAATATTTGGACATTACATTTTAATGAGACTCTGTTAGAAAGCAAATTCAATTTGTGTTTCCTCTTTTTGTAGCTGTATAGCTGGGGAAAGACAATGACTGTAGAAGAATATCTTTGCATTTAATGTGGATGAAGAAATTCATTTGGTTAAATATTAAATTATTTCACAAATATCTAGGCATACAGAAAATAAGAAGTAACAGGCTTAGAAAAACATTGTAAAATTTAACTTTATAGGGTTACTTTTTTATGGCATATGCAGTAGCTGCCACATAGAATAAATGTATGTTTTTCATTATATTTTTATTATGCATTTAAGGCACATTAAGGAGCAAACAACCATCAAAGAAAAGGAATAAGAAAAGTATTAGATTTAGCAAGTAATCACATCAGTTTTATGTATGGTTATATTTCATGAAAATGGCAAAAAATGCATGTCAGATGTCCTTTCAGACTCTTTAGTAAGCCATTCTTCCTTGGGAGAACAACATTAATAGATGTTTTGCTATGTTTGTCTGTTATTGCATAAACATTATCTTTTTTATTGTAGTTTCTTATGTGTGTGCCCATTCCAGTTCAAGCAATCCAATACAGCATCTGGAAAAATATATTACTTCTATATTGTCTCTCAAATGAAAGTTACTTTATGTTTTCTTTAAGGTTGGTAGGGTCAAATATTATGCATATGCAGTTTAAAGTGTCTTTTCATAATCCATAGATTAAATATATGTAGCTAGAGAAGGTATCCTATTTTATACTATTTTGATTTTCTGGCTGAAATACTTACTTAGCTATAATAATAATAATAATACCTAGCTTGTACATAGACATTTTTTGTAATTGTTCTCATAGCATTTCACAATTTGTTAATGTATTTGTCCTTGTGAGGCAGAGAAATACTATTTTTTACAGATGAGGTTGTTTCTTTTTATCAGCTGTTCCTTCTGGTTTGCAGCATATCTCTACTTCATCAATAGAAATTCATCCAATTTCCTCATTTACATTGTCTCTCTGTACCCTTCCAGGGCATCCCTCATTGATTTAGGTAGGGCTAGGATTTCACCAGTGGAGTTAAGTTTACACAAGCACACAGGAACAAATCCTCAGCTGGAGTAAAATCAGCCAGTAGAGCCTCATAAGTTTTCATTAGCTCATTTTATACCCACAGCATTTGGATGACCTATCTGAATTATCACTTACCCTGAAAATTCTCTCATGAAATTTTCAAAGTATCGTGGGCCAGAAATTCCACCGGAACAGCCTTCAGTAATATTGTGGTAATTTTGTCTCCAATCTCTGCTGGAAGTCAGAAGTGTAGTGGCACAGACAAAATGCCCCGTTTGTTGACCTAAATAATTATAGGATTCTGAAAGTCCCCAAGTGTTGTATGAGGGCCTTGTCAGGAGATCTGGGGGTACTTAAAGCAGAGAGTGCAAAACTTTTTTTCCCCTTACCTAATTGCTACAGTAAATTTAACAATGAGATTTGACATTCTCTGTGTAATAAATTAATTTTATGCTCAGACTCTGACTATTTTATATAGAACAAAATCATGGTAAACACTACTTTGTAGTCATATCAGTTTATACTTTCTGTTAGGACTCAATTAATTGCAAGATTAAAACAAAGAGTCATGATTAATTGCCATTTTAATTGCACTGTTGAATAATAATAGAATACCATTCATTTAAATATTTGTGGATGTCTTTTAAGTTTTCAAATAAATCGATTCCTACTACAAAGCAAAATACAAATGGTACCATGCTCACTTTATATATTATCTTCATTATAAATATTTGCCTTTGTGTGGGTGTATGTTAGGGAAGTGTCTGTGTGTTTAGGGGAGTGTATTTGTCAGTGTGTGTGTGTGTGTATTGGGGAAGCGCTGTCCCTTTAAGTAAAGGGCTCAGCAGCCTGAGTGCTTTTTCAGCAAGCTGCTGCTGTTGTTGGCAGCAACTCACTCCTGAGCCAGCAGCATCAGCAGAGAGGCTCCCCCATTTCCCTGACCCCAGCTCAGTGCCTGATGGGGTACACAGGTGTGGGGAAGAGGACACCCAGACATCAACTGCCTTGTCCCTGCTCTGTGCAATGGACAGAATACAGGCTCCTGGTGCAGGTCAGCTTGGCCAGAGGTGGCTCCATGGGGGGGTGTGGAGATGGGGAAGGAAGAGGGGGGAGCAGTAGTGGAGCAGGATGATGGAAGGAGGGGTTCCCCTTCCCCAGAGGCACATAGCATGGTCCCTCTGAGAACAGCATCTTGGATAGTGGCCTCCCTCACCCACCCCCCTAAGGCTAGCCCTGTCCAGCAGAGGGGATGGTGCAGGCAGAAGGGAGCCGGGCTCTTCCCCCCACCCTTGGAATGTGTTTTACTGGCTGTCCCAAATCACCCCGTTTCTTGTTCCCAGCCATCTTCTGCTTGCTGCTGCAGCCCATGCCACCCTCTTTGTCAGGCCGCTGTAGTGTCACGTCTCCAGGGGTGATTAACGCGTGTTAAAAAAGTGTTAATTTGGTTTGAGTTAATTGCCTGTGTTAACTGCAATTAATTGACAACCCTTCTTTATATACATGTCAAGATATTTATTCATTTGGACAAATGTCACCTCTCAAAGGCTAATTACTTTGCCTTATTAATGATTGAATTTTTATTTTTTGAAAGATTAACATGAGAAAATTTCCGAAGTGATGAATTATTATTTCAAAAGCATCCCTAGTTTAGGATCCTACTTACTTAGAAAAAAGGGATTTTGTGATTCTGCATTTGAGGCCAATTAATATTACAAAATAGTTCCATGTTATTTTTCAGAGGTAGACTAGTCATCTTTACCAAAACCCTTCAAGAAACTATACCATCATATACTATAAATTACTTCTAAGATAATTAGCTAGTACTGGTACTATAATGAAACTCTGAAGTGCCAACAAAGAAGAGGAACTTCTTGAACTAGGTGCTACATTTACACATTAATCAGTGGAAGTTTACATCTATAAGGGCAAGATAGATAAAAGTTGAGAGAAAGGAAGAAGTATTGTCCCCATTTCACAGATGAGATTTGAAGCACAGAGGACTGGCTTCTGCCACCCTTACTCACTGTGATTTATTACCTATTCCACACATAGTCCCAGCTCTGTCTGTGCATAGCCAGTTACAGGATTCAGCTCTTGAACATTTCACTTGCTGTGTCCTGGATAGTGTCTTGCTGCATAACTGTACAGCAGGCAGCACAATGGGGCCTGGAATCCTGGTTCACATCATGTGATCATGAAACAATTACAAATATCAAACACATCGGAAAAATCAAAGCCTGTTTGTGAACAATGTACAAAAGAAAAAAGGCCAACATTTACTATTTAAACCACTTGTAATGAATATATCAACTGATGCAAGGACGCAACTTGTTTTCTTTTTGGATTTATCTTTATTTTAAATAGAATGCTGCTAGAATGTTATAAGATTCATGACATGCGTGTAATTTTCTGCCTTGTAGTTATTTCTATTAAAGAACATCTTGAACCTATTGTATCCCTCTTGAATGTGACACCAAAATCAAAATCCATTTCTAGTTGCATAATAGTTTATTTAGGTAATAGCACAAAGAAGAATGACCAGCAATTGTTCAGTATGTGAAGACTTTCATTAAGATACAATAACATTTCTGGAAGTCATAGAAATATACTGCTTGAGAGTTAAAACAAAGATATGGATTTCTTCTGAACTTTAATGAACATCTAATGCAGACCAGGAAAGGAAAGAGAATGAATCAGAAAGATTTCAGAAATATTCATATATTACTATTAGTCATAAAACATTAACTCATATTACATTTACATTTTGTGAAATATTAGGCAAGTTCCCACTTGAATGAGTGAAACAACCAATAAATAACAATAGCCACTGGGGGAAAATGACATGTTTATACAGTGATAAAAGGACTACTTCACTTCAGTAACATTAATAAAATTCTGGGAGCAAGGAGAATTGAGTTTCACTGGTCTTTAAGAAAAAATGCGCTGGGCAAACAATATTTACTGTCTATAGCAGTGTTGACTTTCAGAATGAGTTATTTATTTTGCAGAAGAGTCTATTGAAAAGTAACAATGGGGTGATCTGATGTTCTCCTTGGGACTTTTGAATTGATGCACAATGGGAAGAGAATTCTCCTGGGACCTCTTTGGAGCGAGTCACTGGCAACAATGAAGAATTGTGTTTTCACTTTCAAATCAATACAAAGCTCTTATAGTTGCTGTTTACATTAACACAGTTTCATTTTACACAGCAGTCATGTACTCTTCAGGAGGTCTCAGCCCTCAAGTAAAGAAGGGAAAATAAGACAATTAACTTACATAGAAATAGAGTTAGTATTTATTTTTCTGTTCCAAAAAGACAGAGTGATATATGTGGTTATCTTTGTAGAGGAGCTAAAACATTTCCTGAATGGATAAGGCTAGTGTTTTAGAAGTTGATCTATATCATCCAATATTCAGAAGGGTTCGACACACTAATGCGATGGATTCTTTGTATTGCCACTGCCCATGGAGAAAATATGATCATCCCACTGCTTAGGTAAACATATATATTGGGTACAGAATAGATGTGTAAAGTGCATTGGAATTCCCAAGTTACTGAAACACATAAAGGATAAAATCCTGAGTATCCTTCTCTGAGCCATTCTGGTCTTGGTGGGGAAGGGTGGAACTAGTGGTTGGGAATCAATTCCCTCTGACATTCTGTCTGCACGGCCCAGGCTTTGTCTACACTATGGCTTTTGCCGGAAGAGGCAATGCAAATGAAGCACAGATTAGCATTTTCTCACACTTCATTTGCATAATCTCATCCAGTCCATTTTTGCGCAAGAGGTTTTTGTGCAAAAACAAGCAGTGTGGACATTTCCTTTTCACACAAGATTCTTATGCCTCCCAGGGAAGGGGATGTCCACACTGCTTGTTATTGCGCAAAAACCTCTTATGCAAAAACAGACCGGAAGAGAGTATGCAAATGAAGCGTGAGTAAATGTTAATTCGCGCTTCATTTGCATTGCCTCTTCCGGCAAAAGTCATACTGTAGACATAGCCCCAGAGTTTCTCCATGGTGAAAAGAGATAGAATGCTTATTGGTGCTCCACAAAGCACCCTGCTTTCAGGCATTAGGCAGGTAAGCAATAAAGGCCATACTGTAGCCACCCCCTCCGTCTACCTTCCTCCCTCACAGCTGCAGAGCTTTATTAAGCAGCTAGTGGAAAATTCTGTGTCCACACTTTGCCTGTCCACATGAGTCCCTTGAGTGCAAAGAGTCCCCTTCCCAACTGTTGCTGTGTAAAACAAGTCCAAATTTATCCCTGAAGGAAGGCATTAACTTGCTGAAGCTTTAAAATGCTCACCCTAGTTATATATTTTGCTATATTTTCAGTGCAGTGGGAGAAACACCGGGCAAAATTTTGTTCTCTCTTATATCTATGTAACTCATTGACTGGTTTATTGTATGCTTAAGGTTGATTCAAAGCACACTGTAGGCATTGGAACATCAGTGGACTTTGGATTAGGTTCTAAGTCAATATCTGAACTTTCTTGCTTTTTATTAGCTTGTTTTGGATCCATACCATTACTTTCCCACAATATTCTTTCTGTTTTTATATTTAATTTTCTTGATTAATTTAAACTAATTTGTAGTCAATTATAATACACTTCATATAATTAGAGTAAATGTGTAATCATGTCATTAGGACAGTTAATTGCACTATTTAATGATGTTATATAATTTTCCTTATTAAACCTAATGAATAAAATGAAACACACATGCACAGCAGACAATTGGAAGGACCAATTCTCAGTGGATAGCTTCCACAGCTTTTGGAAAAAGAGCAAAAAAAGCTTTTAGTCCATATTATTAACAGCCTGCAACTGGGTTGAAATGAACAGGCAACCAATAGTTTTAAGCAAGAGGTGTGTATAATGTATCTCAGATATGCTAATTTTGGCTTCATGCTTGCGATTGCTAAGAAATGGTGCCATTGATTAAGTAATTAAACTAGAGGGAAAAACTGTTACCTCCGTGAGACTTTCTGCCATACTTTACTGCTGATCAAATTTCTGAAGCTAAGTTCTAGATCTGTGAAACTCTGAAATACACTAGCGCACAGAGGCACAGCTATAGTAAGCCACAGAAGATAATTCTCTGCATGCTTGCTATCATAGAATTATACTGCAAACTCTTTCCGTAACCTTTGTAAGGTTAGCACATACCAAACAGCTGATTAATGATTTTGGTCTCCAGTCTTTCGAAGTACAGTTACCACACTAAGGCTACATCTAAACTGCACACCTCTTTCAATAGAGGCTTTGTCAACAGATACTGTTGACAAAGCCTCGTAGAAAAAGAGCATCTAGATTACATTATGTGAATCGAAAAATCGATCCGCTTTTTCGAAAACGAGCGTCCAGACTGCTGGACACTCTGTCGAAAAAAGAAGGCACCCGGAAGTGCTTCTGGTAAGGCATGGAGGCAGCCTTTATTTCCAGGTGCTGCTGCATGCCCTTTGCAGAGATGCATGCTTAAAGGGATCCCCCTAGACAGCCATTGCTTTGCTTCTGCTTTTGGCTTGCCTACCGAAGCTCTTCTCGGCGACCAGGTCCGTTGTGGCCTCCGAGGGAGCAGACCTCCTCGCGGAGCCCCTGCTCCACAATCCAGCCTTGTGCGTGCAGGTGGCGGAGTCTCCCTCGGTGCGCCGGAGGCTGATCCTGGCAGAAACCACCATGGTCGGGGACCTCCTGGACTACGACAGGGGGGACTGGGTGGATCCCCGAGCGCTCGCTCAACGCATGGGGCTCTCCACCCTTCGAACCCCCCTGCGCCTACTCCAGGAGGTGAAGGCGGCTTTGTCGCAGCCCGCTCGCGATCTCCTACAGAGAGCCCTGCGAGAGGGAACGCTCCGCCCCTCCCCTCCTGCAAAGCCTCCGTCCCTCTTTATTGGGCCCCTGTCCCGCGGGCCCCCCCGGCCTCCCCACCCTTGGACCCCCAGCCGGCTGCAAAATCTGCAGCCGGTCTGTTTCCGGACCGCGCCCAGGGAACAGCTGTACACGCTCGTGCTCCACGCTTTGCATTTCCCCACCCTCGTGTCCCGCCCCGATACAAAGTGGCGGGACTACCTCAGACCCATAGAGGGTGGGGAACCCCGATGGGCCAGCGTTTATTCGACCTTAATTCCGCGGCCCGTCGGGGACATCAGTTGGCGGCTCCTCCACGGAGCCGTGAGCACGGGCGTGTACTTGGCGCGGTTCACCCCTATCCCAGACACCTGCCCCTTTTGTGGCGTGAGGGAGAACCTGGCGCACGCCTACCTTGAATGCGCCAGGTTGCAGCCCCTATTCCGGCTCCTCCAGAACCTCTTATTGAGGTTCTGGCTGCACTTTTCCCCTCACCTTTTTATTTATGCACACCCAATCCGTGGCCCCACAAAGTCGCGAGACCTCCTCGTCAACCTCCTCCTGGCCTTGGCGAAAGTTGCCATCTACAACAGCAGGAGGAGGATGCTAGACGAGGGGGTTCTCTGCGACTGTGGGGCCTATTTCCGCTCCTCCCTCGTGTCACGAATCCGGGCAGAGTTCCTCTGGGCGGCGTCCACTGGCTCCATCGACAGCTTTGAGGAGCAGTGGGCGCTGTCCGGGGTTCTCTGCTCGGTGTCCCCATCCGGCTCCCTTATTTTGAACCTCTAGCCCGCACTTCTTGATCCTTTAGTCATTATTTGTCCCAAGAAATCAATTGAACATGGGTCCAGTGTCCCTCCCATAAGGTTGGGGAGGGGCTTTTAGAAGGTGGGCGGGCTTCGCCCGCCCACCATCCCATGATTTCAAATAGGCCTAGAGGGAAAGCAAAGCTGCTGCAGTGCTTGCTCTGGTTGCCCTGCTTCCTCGGACACCACAGCCGTTTATTTGCAGGGTTTTTTCTGCTTTTCACCGTGGTTTTGGCCATGGAGCCTGAGCTGCCCCTGTGCAGGCAATGACCTCACGCTGCCATGCAGCAGCTTCTGCTGCATCTGCATTACTCTGTCATGAATCTCCTGCCCTATATGGACCCGGACCACACCGAGGAGACCCTCCTCTGGGATGCAGGAGCTCTGTCCTTGCCCCCAAACTTTTCTGGGGACAGGCAGATTTGGAGGCACTAGACGAGTTCGGACTGGTGGGACCGCCTCGTCATGAAGCTCTGGGACGATGAATACTGGCTCCACAACTTCCAGATGGGCTGTGTGCCTGACTCATCCTTGCTCTGGAACACCAGAACATCCACCTGCGGCCCGCCATCCCCCTGCAGAAGTGGGTCACAATTGCCCTGTGGAAGCTGGCCACCCTCGACAGCTACTGTTCCATGTGACACCAGTTTGGCATGGGGAGGTCTACTGTTGGGGCTGTCTTGATGGAGGTAAGTCACTGTCTGGGGACAGACCTTGCTGAGTGGGGGGGAGGGTTGAGAAAGGGGGACTTCCAGGCAAGGGCAAGAGGGAGTGGGGGATGGAGTGGCACTCGGAGGCCGCTTCTTGGCCACCCCTGCACTGATGTGGGGGAGAGGGGCATCCTGACAAGGGGAGAGGTGGGTTGGGGGGGGGAAGGTTTCTCCTCCCAAGCACTTAGGTAACCTGTCTAATTCCCTGGTTTCTGTCTGTCTATTTGTCTCGTGCTGCAGGTGATGAGGGCTATCAATGTGGAGCTGCTGAAGAGGCTCGTCCATCTTGGGGACCTGGACAACATCCTTGCCGGGTTTGCTGACTTGACTTCCCAAACTGCGGAGGAGCCCTTGATGGGACACACAACGCAATCCGCGCACCGCCCCATCGAGCAGTCCAGTTTATAAACAGGAAGGGTTACTGTTCCATGGTGCTACAGGCCCTGGTCAACCACTGGGGACACTTTACAGACATTTGTGTTGGGAGGTTGGGGCGGGCACATGATGCTTACATATTCAGGAACACCTACCTGTACCACAGGTTGCAAGCAGGAACATTTTTCTCCCAACGGCACCTCGCACACAGGGATGTACAGATGCCGGTGTGCATAGGGTCTGACGTGACCTACCCCAGATGCCATGGCTCATGAAGCCCTGCACCGGCTGCCTGGATGTGAGCAAGGAGCTTTTCAACACGCATTTTAGTCAGGCTCGCATCCAGGTGGAATGAGCCTTCGGCCGTTTGAAAGGGAGGTTCCGTTGCCTCCTCACACGCCTGAAGATGGACAAATGCAACATCCCAGAGGTGGTGGCGGCATGTTGTACCCTCCATAACCTGGTGGAGAGGAAAGGGGAGGCCTTCCTGCTGGGGTTGGGGACAGGTACTGATAGTGAGGAGAGGCAATTTCAGCAGCCCCGGATGGCTGCCATCCGCCAGGCTGGTGTCCAAATCCGAGAGGCCCTGAGGGAGAGATTCTCAGAAGGAGCCCACTGACTCTCCCCAGGGCCTCCCCCATGGGAGGTTTGGTCTGGCCCACTCCACCTTCCCTCCACAACCCTCACTCTCTTCCCATTAAGAAGACATATAAGACCCACTTCTCTTTGTAAACAGAAATTTGCTTTATTAGAAACACTAGCAGTAAAGTAAATGTGTAAACTGTTCAACAAAACTTTCCCTTTTAACTGTTCATCTGTTTATAAGCAAAGTAAATCTGTCAGTCAAAGATAAAGATTTTGTTAAATAAACAAAATGTCCTTTAATTGGGGAGGTAGGGGACTGAAAACCTGGAGCAGGGAGGGGGCTCAAGAGGGCCGCTGCTTCCCTGATCGCGGGTCCTGCCACCTTCCTGCATCCTGGCATCACCACGGCCTTGGGATCAGGTGGAGCGAGAGCCAGTCCTGGCCTGGGTGGGGGGGAGGGCTCTGGAGCAGGAGGGGCTGGGGTGGAAGAGGGGGTTGAAGGGGCTGGAGGAGCGGGGGGGGGGGGCTGGAGGAGCAGTGCCCATGACAGGGGCAGGCAAGGCAAAGACCTCCTACATTGTGGCACAGATGTCAGTGCACTGCTGCACCAGCTCGTCCAGCAGCCTGGTGCGCCACTTGGCCTCTGCCTGCACCCTCTGCTGGAGGGTCCTGTTGAGGTCCTGCAAGGCCACTACGTGCTCCCTCAGCAGTTCCGTGTAGACACGCCAGCGCCTGTGGGTGCCACGGGTCCGGGATGGTGGTGGTGGGGGGGGGGGGTGGTGCTCCCCTCTTGGGTAGAGGGTCCGGTTGTGGAGTAAAGAAGAGGAGACAATGTCTGTGTGCACCCCTGCTGTCCCAAGGGCATGCCGTGGCTTCAGGGGCTCTCCTTTGGACAGGAGACTCAGGGGTGTTACATGTGACACCACATGTGAGTTGGGCAATAGCTTGAAAGCCTCACAGAGGCCCCACAGTGGCAGTGGGACTAGATGGCCCCCCCCACACTGCCAACCCGCCTGTGTGTGGTGACCCCTCAAAGCACTCACCTGATGTTCCCTCCCCGATGTCCCCGGATACCTGGGAGGCCTCTGGGGTCTGGGTCCCTGCTGCCTCCTCCTTCTGGTGCAGCTCTCCTGCCTGGTCTTCCTCCCTCAGGAGGGATTGGTCCACGATGTGGTGGGGTAACCCGGACTCCACCACACGCAGTGGAGTCTGGGCTTCCCCACCACCCTGGATCTGCTCCAACTCCTGGTAGTAAGGGCAGGTCTCGGGGGCTGCCCCAGAGCAGGAGCTCTGGTCCCAGGCCCTGGCATATCCCTGCCTCAGCTCCTTTACCTTGGCCCTGACTTGTGCCATGGTGTGGGGCCAATGCCCTTTGGTGGCCAGTCCCTGGACCAAGTGCTCGTAGATGTCCGTATTCCTGCGGTGTGTTTGCAGGGCCTGCAGGGCTTCTTCCTGGGACCAGAGCTCCAGCAGGTTTTGGATTTCTGGCCCTGACCAGGCTGGTGCCCACCTTTTGGTGCCCCTGGGTGGGTCCTCCTCTCTGTCCTGAGAAGGGCCAGGGGAACCTTGAGTTTGGGACATGGCTGTCACAGGTGCTCTGGCTAGCTGCCAGACAGCAAGGCCTGTCTGGGTGCCTGTGCCTTTAAGAGGCTGTGGCCAGGAACCACAGAGGTGCTGTACCTGTAAAGGCTAGACGGTCCACCAGAGCTTCTTCCTGGAGGCCTTTTTTGTCGACAGAACTGGCTCCCTGCATCCACACACACCTTTTGTTGACAGATCTCTGATGACAAAGGCGTTCTTCCTTGTAAAAGGAGGTTTACTGCTGTTGACAAAACTGCCACGTTCTGTCGACTTACTGTCGACAGAACATGGCAGTAGTGTAGATGCAGGTATAGTTTTGTCGACAAAAGGCCACTTTTGTGGACAAAACCCTGTAGTCTTCACATACCCTAATAGTCTTGTAAAACAGGAATTGCTCTATGTGATGAAGTGGGGATTTGGGAGATTTTATTCATTTTGTTATGTTGCATGTGAGTTCTACTGTCCTATAATAACCCTGTGAATGCCTCAGTTTCCTGGGGCATTGCACCAATACTTAGATGGTGATGGGAATTTCGGGTGTGATAGCCTCCTGCACATACATAATAGCTGATGCCCTTCATAACCTGAGCCCAGGAAAGGTGACACCTTTTGATCGGGAAACAGCACAAAGGCTGAAGGAGGACACTGACTGGGGAGCTGAGACCGGGTTACTGGTAGCGGGACAGTAGGGGGTTGGCTTGAGGTACAGGAAGGGAGCCAGGGCCCTAGATGTGAGGGCCCTCTCCCAAAGATGAGTTGTACTGACTCATTCTGGTTATGGTGCTGAGAAGTCTATTCTACGCTGTGTCCCTATTGACTAATAAGCCTGCTGTTCTACCTGCCGGTTGAGCATCACATCTGACTGCGTATGGGGGTGCAGGGCCCTGTGACTCCCCCAAACTTTGGAGACTTTCTAATTTAGTCAACAATTGTGGTGTAAAATGTTACCTTAAAAATATTCTCACTGGAGACCACCCAGGGTTACACTAGTATGGGTTTATTTCCACTAGGTAGAACTAAAGAGGAGAAAGCAGCTACCAAAGGTTTAAGCTAAAGAAAATAGAACTCTCTCTCTCTCACACACACACAGACAAGCAAGCAAGCACACACCCCTCCATTCACTCAGTCATTCACACCCATTCATTCCTGCTCTCAGTCACTCGCACACTTACACAGACATATGGGTTGCAGAAGGAGCCAAGGCATATGGATCCTGGAGGGTCTGTCTGCTCATCATGGCTGGGGAAACTGGTCAGGAGACAGAGACACTGGAGAGGAGCTTCTCAGGAGCAGGGGAAGGAAAAAGAGAGAGAGTCTCACATGTGCTCCTTCTCCTTATATTGTGTCTGAATGGCCCCTGTGACTCATTCACCTTGTCATCAGGGAGCATGCCCAGACTTCCCTTTATCCAGCAAGGAGCATGCCCAGACTGTGATGACCTACTGAAATGTGCTCCATTGTTCCAAGCCTTCTTCAAACACACTCACACTCTCTCCATTCACTCAGGGCAGAATGCAGCTTAGGGAAACTTACAAGCAAGGTGGCTGCATGTTACAAAAACTACAAAGTTGCAGTTTACAGTAAATTTGAGAATTACACAGATTGCAAAGACTGACAAGGATCACAATAAGTTGCAGTTTAAAACCTTAGACCTTACAGTTTGGTGTAGCTTCAGAAAATCCATGTATATAAATCTAGTGAGCTCAGGTGGAAGCTTTTTTATTCAACATAAAACTAGTGAGAGAAGTGGTGTAAAACTAGCATGAAAAATGTTTAGCAATCTGGTAAGCTGCTCTGAGGCCTTCTTTCTTAGCTAATTGGTTGGTATATAGGATAAGTTTAATAACTTGTATGAAAAATGGACCAGTAGAAGAGAAGGGCCCATTAAAAGAAATTAATGCTTTACCAACCAGGATAAAAATCGTATGTGACAACCAAGCAAAGATAAGATGTTGAGACGAAGAGAATGATCAATGTTCTCCACAGCATTAGAAAGGTCAAAAGAGGATGGAAAAGGAGCAAAGAACCTGAGATTTGAGTAGGAAGATACCAAAGATCAGTGGGCCTCATTGGGCCTTTTATGGTTACTGGTAGTATTCATGTAACAAGGCCTATAATTTGGATAGTCTGGAGGACAAACAAATTGTTTGGCCCAGGAGATCTCTGCCCTCATGTACCAAGGTCATTAAAAGGGCGTAGAATGATGGTCAGTGATCCATGCAGGCAAAAAAGAAGCCCTCTGATATTGTGGAACACAGAACACAGTGACCACCTGTTACGCTGACATTTCATTATAAAGCTACTCTGAAACTAAGATAATCTATGATCCTTCAGGGCCTGCTGCTTGATGTGGCATGCACTGAAGTCAGCAATCCAACTGGTAATTAAATGGTGGTTTTAAATTAATATTTGTTTTGCAATAGCACCTATAGGCCCTATTGTTCTAGGTATTGTGCAAGCACACAGCAAGAAAGTCCCTGCCTTGACGATATTACCGTCTAAATAAACAAGAGTATGTCTACACTACAACGTTAATTTGAACTAAGCTAATTCGAACTAACGGATCCAGACTAAAAAACTAGTTCGAATTAGAGTTTTGCTAATTCAAACTAGCATGTCCACATTAAGTGGACCCTGAAGCGGGCTTAAGGATGGCCGGAAGCAGTGCCGGCAGGGCATCAGAGGAGGACTTAGAGCATGGAGATGCTGTCTCAGGCTAGCCGAGGGCTGTGCTTAAAGGGTCCCGACCCCCACCCCGGACAGACAGTTCTCAGGGGTGCCCCGCTTACAAAGCAGTCCTGGCTTGGAGTGCCCGGACTACCCACACTGGGCACATCACAGCACTCGGTTATAAGCCCGGCTGCACTTGCCGCAGGCTGCCATCTGGGGAGAGGAGGCAATTGGGGGGCTGCAGGAGAGCTTCCACCCCCAGAAGCCCGCAGAGCCAGCCCAGTCCTCTCCATCGGGGGCTCATACCCCATTCCTCCCTAACCTCCTTCCACTTACCCTTCCCTAACCCCCCTTCCTGATGTACAAAATAAAGGTAACGTGTCTTCCAAAATGGAATCTGTCTTTATTGAACAAAACTGTGGGATACTGGGAAAAGGAGGTGGGTGAGGGGAAGAGAGAGGCTGGGAGAGGGGAGGGCAACTAAAATGATCAGGGGTTGGAAACAGGTCCCATATGAAGAGAGGCTAAAGAGACTGGGACTTTTCAGCTTAGAAAAGAGGAGACGGAAGGGGGACAGGATAGAGGTCTCTAAAAGCAGGAGTGGGGTGGAGAGGGTGCATACAGAAAAGTTCTTCATTAGTTCCCATAAAGAAGGACTAGAGGACCCCAAAGGAAAGGAATGGGTAACAGGCTTCAAACTAGTAACAGAAAGTTGTTCTTCACAAAGCAAAGAGTCAACCTGTGGAACTCCTTACTGCATGAGGCTGTGAAGGCTAGAACTAGAACAGAGTTTAAAGGGAAGTGAGATTAAGTGATGGAGGTTGGGTCCATGGAGTACTATTAGCCAGGGGGTAGGAGTGGTGTCCCTGCCCAAGGTTTGTGGAAGGCTGGAGAGGGATGGCACGAGACAAATGGCTTGGTCACTGTCTTCGGTACATCCCCTCCAGGATCCCTAGGGTTGGCCGCTGTCGGCATACAGGCTACTGGGCTAGATGGACCTTTGGTCTGACCCAGTACGGCCATTGTAAGCTCAGGGCTCAGGGTCGGGGGTCTCAGTGGACCCCCTTGATTCTCTTGCACACCTGCTCCTGGGTGGCCAGGCTGGCAGCTCTCCTGCCCTAGACAGCCACTTTCCTGTGCCTAGTGCGGAGATCGTGGACAAGGTCCACGATGTCTGTACTAGCCCAGGCGGGTGCCCGCCTCTTGCGGTCCCGGGCAAGCTCCCAGGAGCCACCAGCCTGGTCCCGGGAAGAGGGGGAGGGCTGGGGGGCATTGGGTAGCTGGCTGGAGCCGTGCCAGGTGCAGGGTCTGCTGGCTGGGTGCTGGCAGGCTTGCACCTGGCACGGGCACCATAGCCAGCCTGTGCCTCTTTAAGGGTCCAGGGCCGGGAGGGGGGCAGACGAGTTTCCCTGGTGTTAGCCAGAGTGGCCACCAGGGAAACCTGGGGAGGGCTAGCTTCCCACTAGTTCAAATTAAGGGGCTACACACCCCTTAATTAGAACTAGCTAGTTCGAACTAGGCTTAATCCTCATAAAATGAGGTTTTCCTAGTTTGAACTAAGCGCTCCGCTAGTTCGAATTAAGTTCGAACTAGCGTAGCGCTAGCGTAGCGCATATGAAAGTTAATTCGAACTAACGTCTGTTAGTTCGAATTAACTTTGTAGTGTAGACATACCCCAAGATCAACAAAGGCTGGGAGAAAAAGAGCATTATTACCTCTATTGTTCTTTGATGGGTCTTAGCCCTACCATTTCCAGATGGTGAACTAAGGCACAGAGGGAGTAAGTCAGTTGTTCAAGGAAATCTACGGCAGATCTGAAAAGTAAACCTGGATCTCCTGAGTCTAGGTCCAGTCCCTTAACCACAAGGGCATCCTTCCTGAAAAACTGAAGAAAATCCTGAATTTTTCAGACATATTAGTACATTAGACATTTAAACATCAAGAAATGCTAAGAGAATCTTTGCAATCATCTTCACCTTGCTGAGTCCTGCTTAAAGGAAGAATGTATGTAACAGTTCTCTTTGTTTGGTGTTTTCGTACATATAATGTATCGTATAATGTTTGTGAATGCTCAAATATTTTATAATTCTGTCATAACCAGCAAGAGCATGTCTTTTCTGGGGAGATGTTAACATTTCATTCTTTCTTCAAACCCTCTGCAATATGAAGTTTAGTTTAATTATAGTAATTTCCCAATGTGCATAAATGAGGACAGTGTAATGACTCTGGAAGCTGTTGAGGACATATTAATCAGACAGAGATGCTCGAGTCAGTAAGGGAATGAGTCAGTGAGGGGAGCTCAGGTAGTGGGAATACTTGTGAGTCAGATAAGTCAGAGGGTTGCAGTTGATTCACTATAGCTTGTTTTTGGTGTTAGTAAATCTAAGGGAGCGTGGGACATTTTGAGGGATGTTGTGCCACCACCTAGTCAAGTGCAACTTCATGTAGCTCCTCATCACATAGGGGATTACATACACTTCATCCTGAAGCAGTGTTTCTCAAAGTGGTCCACAAAACTACTTTAGAAAGCTGTTAACTGGTCACTCCAGTTTGTTTATTTACCAGCTCTGCGGCCACAGAGCCTTGCGGCTCCTATTGGTTCCGGGTTGATGTTTGCAGTCTTTAAGCAGGACTAAGCAAGGAGAGGATAATTTCAAAGATTTCTCTTAGCATTTCTTGATATTTAAATGTGTAGTGTACTAATACATTGGAAAAATTCAGGACTAGACTCAGGAGAATCAGGTTCACTTTTCAGATCTGCCATAGATTTCCTTGAACAACTGACTTACTCTCTCTGTGCCTTGGTTCCCCATCTGGAAATGGTAGGGCTAAGACCCATCAAGGAACAAGAGAGGCAATCTCTTTTTACCCAGCTGGGGGAAGCAGTGGCCTGGCCCACACTGCTTCCCGCAGCTTCCCTGGGCTGCAGAAGGAACCAGAGCCAATGGCACTGGTAGATAAACACACTGAAGGAGCCAGATAGCAGTTTTTCCAAAGTGGTTTCACAGCCCACTTTGAGAAACACGGTCTTAAAGGACGGTACAGCGTGGTGCTCCAGCCAGCTCCACTGGAGTAAAATGAGAGGGGATAAAAGCCAGGAGCCTGCATTTTCCTCAGCTGCTTTCCAGTGACTCACCTTGCTTGGAAGGAGCAGGCTTTCTTAATTTTAAAAACCACTGTTGTGTTTCGGCCCATAAGTAAGGGGTGGAGGCATCCTATATTGGTCTGCCATTGTATACTACTTCCAAGCTTCAGCTAGGGCAGGTAGGGTATGTCTAGACTACAACTCTCTATCGCCAGAGGGATGTAAATTAGACATACCGAAATTGCTAATGAAGCGGGGATTTAAATAGCCCACGCTTCATTAGAATAAAAATGGCCGCCGCTTTTTGCCTCATGCAATGAGATTTACAGGATCGGTCAGAAAAGGCTTTCCTTGTCAACCGATCCCCGTCTAGACTGCCACTTTTTGCTGGCAAATTGCCGCAGCGGCAAAAAGCATAGGCCATTTTTATTCAATGAAGCGTGGGATATTTATATCCCCGCTTCATTAGCAATTTTGGTATGTCTAATTTACATCCCTCTGGCGACAGAGGCATGTAGTCTAGACATACCCGTAGTTACTACTTAGTAGTGCTCTCACATGTAGTATACAAAAATGGCACTCCATTGACTATTCTGGTTTCCCTTCAGTGTTTAGGTACAATTCAGGGGGTGGAGATTCATATTTTAAACTGGTCCTGGCCGAGATTTTCCTTTGTCCTAATAACTGAGACCAATTTGGATGCTCTTGCTAATGTTTTCCAGTTTGGAATATGGATGAAATGCAGGCAGATCATTCTCGGTGAAAGGCCTTTGGCTCTCAAACTCGCATTACTTGGCTAGCACACTACATTCCACATTCTAATGACTTAAAAAACCAAACAACAGGTGCTTAAGAACAATTTGCACATTCTCTATCAGCTTCATGTGGCGTGAACACTCTAATTGACTATTTCTTTCTCCCTTTTTCCTCCCCCACCCATTCCCTATTTATTTTGGAACTGGAACTTTATTAATTCCATTCATCTGAAGAAGTGGGTTGTGTCCACGAAAGCTCATGATACCATCTACATGTTTTGTTAGTCTTTAAGGTGTGGCTGGCTATTCATTGTTTTTTAAATTTGGTCTGTCAGGGCTGCACTTGTGCACTTGAAATCAATGGAATTTAAGCACGTGCTCAAATATTTTCCTGAACTGGGGTTAGAGTGGCTAGGTTCTCAGAGCAGGATGTTTGAATTATTCAGGCTTTTTGCCTGAAATGGTTTATTTGAGAAGCGTCAGTTTCTAGTGTTCCTTTGGACAATTTATTTCCCCTTGAAGAGTTCCTTTGAGTTGATGTGTTTGATAGAATCAGGAATGTTTTATAATGCATTTTCTGAATGTAATTGATGTGCCTGGTCCTGGCGCCACGTTCAAAGGGAAAAAGTAAATGACAAACATAAAACCGACAATTCTTCTGACACAAATTCTGCTCTTGCTTACGCTCAGTGCAACTCCACTGAAAACATAATGATAAACATTTTGATGGCTTGACTTCCACTGTGAAACACCAGTCTTACAATCATATTGCTCCACTGAAATCAGTAGTTTCTCACTAGTATAGCAGGGAGTGAATTAGGGCACATTTTTGTAAATATATACTACAAAGCACTATGGTCAGCATTCTAAAGTTAGCATATACAGGTAGATCTATTTAAGATAATGGTATTTATGACTATGAGATTTTCCCTCTCTACTTAGATTAGGAGGCACCTGGGTTAGTTTTATGATAAGTGTATTTGGATTCCAGCTTTGTAGAACATCTTAAAGCAAACTTCCTGGTCAGTTTGTTTCAAACCTTAATGGTCAGCCCAGGTCAAGCAATAGTGACATGCTAAGGAATAAGAAATACATTGGAGTAGCTGAAGAGTCTCTCACTTGCACTTGCCATCTCAAAACATCTTCGAGATGTCATGGTACTTTAAGCATAGGCGTAATTTGACTTATAATTTTGGAGGTGCGGTGGGGTGGGGAGCGCACCATCCAGGACAATAGGATCTAGTATGTGTGGCAGATTCCATGCTTGCTTGAAGTTTGCAGTGTGCAAGTGTGCAGGGGAACACCTTCCCATCTCCCCCCAACCTATGCCCAGACCTTCACACTATTGAAAATAAATGTTTCAGAATGCCACAGAGAGGTAAATGTTAGATAAGATCCTTTTAATTATAATAATGGAGATTACCTATCTCCTAGAACTAGAAGGGACCTTGAAAGGTCATTGAATCTAGTCCCCTGCCTTCACAGCAGGACCAAGTACCATCCCTGATGAATTTTTGCCCCCAAATCTTTAAATGGCCTCTGCAAGGATTGAACTAACAACTGTGGGTTTAGCAGACCAATGCTCAAACCACTGAGCTATCCCTCCCCCAGATGGTTTAATTATTTGTAGGGGAAAATTCACATTTTGGATGAGCGATTGTTTTCTAAACCAAGTTAAAGGAGAAATAAAAAATAAAAATAAAATATGTAAGGACATAGTTTTTCTCTTCAGTCACAAACTTAACATGACCAAACTGCATTTGAAAAATTCACCTCTAGGACAAACACTAGAAAATATGTCACATTGCAGCCTAAAGTGTAATGTTATGGCTGTTAAAAGCCTGGTAAAATTGGATCCATTTACTAGATATATACTCGAAGGTTACACATAATATTGATCTAGAAACTATTTGATTTAAAACAAATCCATGTTAAACTTAATTTATGATGCAAAGGCCAGATCCTCAACTTGGCATAGATGGATTATTGGTATAGACATCAATGTAACGGCATTGTTTTATGGCAAGTTAGATTTTTGCCCAATATTTTTCATTCTGTATGAATGGAAACGTAATATATTTAAAAGAAAAACAGTAAACAGTTATCCAGAGATATTTGTTTAATTTACTGATGTCATTTGATTTATTTGTGTTAGCAGATGAGAATGCAAAAAGATGGGACTTCACATATTACTATCTAGCTGAACTCTTGTGCCACATTACAGTTCATGTATTATAGAGGTACTACATGATGGCCTCAGTCTTAAGCTACTGAAGTCCGTGGGAGTTCAACCCCTGATTTAAATAGACGTGTGAAATGTTTACATGCTGGCATATACTCCTGGCTTTGTGTGTTCAAGGATTTGTCATATGCGGAAGGATTGTAGGAAAAAGTCGACAGAGTTGATATTGTCATGATGGGTATAGGTTTAGAATTTGAACAAAATAGACTTTTATGATACAGGGCTATAGCAGGGAAGGTTTTTACTCACAGAGCAGTAAAATGTACAGATTATTGTTCAAGATCTGACCCTAGAAACTTTACTCAAGTTCTTACTTCTGTCAAAGTTAGGATATGCAATGCTATGCAAAGAATTTGGTAACGTATACACAGTCTCTGATGAGAAGACCATAACAGGAATGGGAAATGCTTCATGTCTAGTGGCGGTCCTTTGTGCATTGATCCTAGCACAGACTATAGGATTAAATTATTTAACCTTCTAAAAACTAAAAGCTTCTGTGAAGAATTAAAGACACACAGACTTGGCTGAAAAGTCTATTTTCCCCACAGAATCTTTATTAAATAGAGAAATTTTTACATATTCTTAGCATATTAGCTAAGCCTGAGTCAAATTTACAATCTAGATATAGACATAATCCTGGCGTTCTTGTTTAATCACTGCTCTGTCATTGAGCGTCTTCAAGGAGTTTCAGGGATTGGAATGAACTTGACCATGGGCAACAGGTGTCAGAGGCAGGAGAAGTGTAAGGGGGTCAGCACTCACCTCATGTGCGTGCCCCTATTTGGCCAAGGGGGGCTTCCTGCACTTTCTAGCTTTAAAAGTCTTGGGGCTACACGGCCCTTTGGCCAAGTCATACTCTTTGTGTGATCACAACTCCCTTCCAGGGTACATTTCTAACAGAAGCCCATCCTGGGCTACATCTACATTGGCACGATCTTGTGCAAATACTCTTTAATGCAAGAGTTCTTGCGTTAAAGTATTTGCGCAAGAGAGCGTCTACATTGGTATGTGCTTTTGCACAAGAGATGTGCTTTTGCGCAAGAGCATCCGTGCCAGTGCATCTCTTGTGCAAGAAAGCTCCAATGGCTATTTTAGTCATCGGGTTTTCTTGCGCAGGAAATTCATGTTGCCTGTCTACACTGGCCTTTTGCACAAGAACAGTTGCACAAGAGGGCTTATTCCTGAGTGGGAGCATCATAGTTCTTGCGCAAGAAACACTGATTTCACACATTAGAATGTCAGTGTTCTTGCGCAAGAACTCCCCACCAGTGTAGACAGGCAGTATGTTTTTGCGCAAAAGTGGCCGCTTTGGCGCAAGATCGCACCAATGTACACACAGCCCTGGTGTTCTCTGTAGAGTGTCTCAGTTTAGTCCATTCTCTTGTCTGTTTCCCCACTCTGTATGAGTGTGGTGCCTCCCTGGTTTCTCCTCCTGGAGACAATATTTTAACAGCTCCCCACTCTGAACTGTCCTTGGTTCTGTCTGCTTGACAGCCACCCCGACCTTCTTCCTTCCAGGTTTGAGCTGCAACTGAACTGCCTCTAGTCCTGAAGCTCCTTTTGATGTCCCTGCTGGCTCCTGATTGGCTGGTTCCTCCATAGCCACTCTAGCCTCCTGGAGGACTTTTCTATGGCCCTTATGGCCTTAGGGTCTAGCCCCATTACAGGAAGGCAGTGCTTTCCCAAACTGCCAGGCATGGCCCCATCCACATTACTCTCCCATCCCCCTCCATTTCAGTGCAGCTCCCTCCAGTCTACCAGGGTTCCCTGAGCTCCAGGTGCACCCACACTGAGGCTGGGGCCACCCATCCCCTCTATACTCACGGACTGGGAAAGTTAGGACTGTGTGCAACCTTCCCTCTCTGCGCTCTGGGGCCAGGGAGGCTGGGGTTATGTGCCACCTGGTTGGAGGGGTAGGGTGGGATGAGTTCCTGCTCCTACTATGCAGGGGCTTGGTTTCCACGGAGTGCCTCAGCTAGCAGTGGTGGGGCCTTGGGCAGAACTAGATGAACTATAGGTGACTGTCCATTCTGGCCTTTTTGAGTGCTGAAGGAAAGGAATTATAACAAGGGAAACAGCCCAAGTGAAGCACATTAAACTTTAATTTCAAAATCCTTGTCACTAGCTTGCAACTAGTGTATTCTACTCTTGCTCATTCTGCATATAGCACATCACAAATTGTTGATGAGTTACCGTGGCTTACATCAGACAAAATATAGCAGGAACAAGATCCAAGAAATGAGTCTGAGGAAATCTGAATAACAATACAAGTACATGGCACCCTTTAAGCTGTTAAGGACCCCCTCATTCCTTTGCTGCCACTATCCCCAGCAGTTCTAGTCCAAGATTTCTCAGAATCTCTCGGTGCCTTTTCTGCATGAAATGAGGAAAATAGTACTTCCTTTCTCCCAGCTTTTGTCTATCTGGTCTATTTTAAGGCCTTTAGAGCAAAGATCACTTCTTACTGTGGTATGTACAACAACTAGATGATAGGAACCAGCCAGCATGGATTTGTACAGAACAAATCATGTCAAGCCAATCTAATAGCATTTTTTGAGGCTACGTCTACACTGCACATTGTTGCGCAAGAAGATTGCTGCACCTCATTTGCATACCCAATGAGCCACCATTTTGCGGAAGGGGCTTTTGTGCAAAAAGGATCTGTCTCCACTGCTCCTTATTGTGCAAAAAAACCCTCTTGCACAGGAGCCTTTCTGCCGCTTATTTTCACAAAGAATGGCTCCTGCGCAAGAGCGGTTTTTTGCGCAAGAAGGAGCAGTATAGACAGCTCCTTCTTGCATAAACGCTCCTTCCACAAAATGGCGGCTCATTAGGTATACAAATGAGGCACAGCGAGATTCATCGCCGTGGCTCATTTGCATATCTTCTTGTGCAATGATGTGCAGTGTAGATGTAGCATGATAGGATAACAAGTCTTGGGGATAAGGGAGAAGCAGTGGATGTGGTAAAACCTAGGCTTTAGTAAGGCATTTGATATTGTCTCACATGCCTTAGATGCGGCTACTATAAGGTGGGTGCATAACTCACTGGATAACTGTTCTCAGAGAGTAGTTATTAATGGTTCACAGTAATGCTGTAAGGGCATAACAAGTGGGGTTCCGCAAGGGTCTGTTTTGGGACCGGTTCTGTCAATGATTTAGATGATGGCATAGAGAGTATGATTATTATGTTTGCATATGATAGCAAGCTGGGAAGGGTTTTTGCAACTGCTTTCGAGGATAATTCAAAACGATTTGGACAAACTGGAGAAATGGTCTGAGGTAAATAGGATGAAGTTTAATAAGGACAAATGCGAAGTACTCCATTTAGGAAGGAACAATCCATTTCACACATTTAGAAGGGGAAGTGACTGTCTAGGAAGGAGTACTGCAGAAAGGGATCTAGGGATAATAGTGGACCACAAGTTAAACATAAGTTTAACTGTGACACTGTTGCAAAAAAAAGCAGACATGATTCTGGGATGCAATAACAGGAATGTTGTGAGCAAGACATGAGAAATCATTCTTAAGCTCTACTATACACTGATTAGTCCTCAATTGGAGTATTGTGTCCAGTTCTGGGCACCACATTCCAAGAAAGATGGGGAGAAATTGGAGACGGTCCAGAGAAGAGCAACAAAAATGATTAAAGGTCAAGAAAACATGAGCTATAAGGCAGGCTGAAGGAATTGGGTTTATTTAGTTTGGAAAGGAGAAGACTAAGAGGGGACACGATAGCAGTTTTCAAGTATCTACAGGGATGTCACAGGGAGGAGGGGAGAAAATTGTTTTCCTTGGCCTCTGATGAAGCAATGGGTTTAATCTGGAGCAAGGGAGGTTTAGGTTGGACATTAGGAAAAACTTTCTAACTGCCAGAGTGGTTAAAACACTGGAATAAATTGCCTGTGGAGGTTGTGGAGATATTTAAGAGCAAGTGAGACAGACATCTATATAGACCATGGATTTCCAAAATGGGGGGCGTGCCCCCCTGGGGGTGGCATGAAGCAACCTAGCCTCCCCCCCCCATCAAGTTTTGCTGCTCCACTCAGTTCCTTTTTTTTTCTCAACAAGTTTTGCTGCTATTTTGGGGGGGGGTGTGAGACAGTTGTTCAAAAATCAAAAAGGGGGGCGTGATGCCGAAAAGTTTGGGAACCACTGATATAGACCAAGCTTAGTGCTGCCATGAGGGCAGGGGACTGAACTTGATTTCTCGAGGTCCCTTTCAGTTCTAGTATTTTATGAATTAGCACCAGTTGCTGATGTCAGCAGGGGTTTTTAGCATCATGTCAATATAATTATTTTGATTATTATAGATTGATTATTCCTACAATGTACATCTCACAGATCTCAATCCAATTCCTTTTCATAATACTGCTGTTACTGAAGGCAACCAAGTTGGCTATGTTATTCAAATCTGATTCAGAGAAGAGTTGGTGCTTGCGTGAAATTGCACATACCCATTTTCCTGTATTGTTTTGTCCTTTTCTGCTGTTCTATAATCATTAACCTTTATTTCACAGCGCTGAATACTAGAGTCAAATGGCATTTCTCTGATATTAATGTGGCAGATTCATTCCAATTGGGTTATTTTGATTGTCTCCCCAAGAAACTCTTTAATCATTTCACTGGAGTGACCTTTTCGAAGCCTGTCATTAGCTCTAAAACATGCTTTAACATTGTTCTAGACTTGCTAGTCATTGCAAGTCTTCATTTGACAAGATACGAGACAAAATGTGTTTACTATTGCTTAAATGCATTCTATTTTGTTACAATTTAATCATATTTCAGCAGCTCTCAATATGCTTGTCAAAACAGCATGGCAATTCTCACCTAGTCAGAAATGTCTAAGGATGTGACAACAATCCTTTGAAGACAGAGCTTTTCTCAACAGCAAAGAATTCAGTGTGATTTTTCTTCAACCATTTCAGTGGTCTTAAAGGGAGATCATATCTTTTTTGGAGATGCACCCACAAAGGGTAAGTAGTAATCTAAGGCTATGTCTACCCTGCCAGCTTTTGCTGGCAGAGAGTATGCAAATGAAGTTCTGATAAGCATTTTGTTGCACTTCATTTGCATAATCTATTCGAGACGTTTTTGTGCAAGGGATTTTTGCACAAAAACAAGCAGTATGGAAGTTTCTTTTTTGTGCAAAAACCCCTTATTGTGCAAGATCCTTAAGCCTTGCAAAAACCCATTGCACAAAAACGTCTCGAATAGATTATGCAAATGAAGCATGAGAAAATGCTAATCAGCACTTCATTTGCATACTCGGTACCTGCAAAAGCTGGCAGTGTAGACAAAGCCTAAAGGTACAAGGGTTTTGTCCATTGTCGCATGCTCATAGCACACTCTTTAACAGCATTTACTTTACAGTGCTGCCATATGCTGTGCTCAGAGGGTGTTTTTTCACAACTTTGAGCCAGAAAGTTACAGCACTATAAAGCGCCAGTCAGTGTGAATTAGGGCCCCAGCTCTGCTAGCTACTCCCCTCATGGAGGTGGCTTACATAGAGCTGGGAGACCTCTCTTCCAGTGCTCGTGCCATAGCCACACTTTCACTTTAAAGCACCACCATGGCAGCATTGCAGTGGCTATACTTTAAACTTAAATGTAGACAAAGCCTGATAATCTGCAGAGGGAACAAACTAGCCTGAAGTTAGGCTGTGACGGGAGAACGACAGAAGACCTAATTTTCAAATACTTTGTTTTAAAGAAAGAAAATGTTAAATTAATGTCATACAGCTTTTCCAAGAGGCTTTATGATTTTACATTACTAGTGTTATAATTATTAGGCCCCATTACCCTATTCTTGCCTTCTTACCCAGCTGTGTTGCTACATACACGGCATTGGCAGCTGGGTAATGAGCCATGATCAATGCTCATTGTGCTAAGCTATGCTTGTTTATTGTTACCTTGTCTCTTGCCTTGCAAAAGGTTTGTTTACTTGCTACCTCTGGTAAACTAGACAATAGGTTCTTTAGGTCAAGGATTGCCTTTTTAATAACTGTTTAGTACAATGGATCACTGCTAATTAGATTAGGTAGCACTGTAATAATAATATCAGTAATGTTCTGAGTACCTCCCAGAAGCAATTATACACATTTCCTGCCCCCAAAAGCTTGCAATCTTTATTCAATATAGCATGAGATGCAAGAGTCACAAACAAACAAAAAGAATGGCAGTGATACAGTCATATGTTATTCAATATGACATTGTACACACCTGGATTGTCCCATTGCATTAATTTTAGTTTGTGTTTCATTTAACTTACTTGTAGGCGACATGGCAAAAGCAAAATGGGTTTGACTGAGGTGAGGAAGGTGGCTTAACAGAAAAGTTTGGGAAGGGCATTTAATGTGCATAGGCTACCCTGGAGGATGGAAAAACAAACTTACACTGTTTACCAATGCTAAATATTAAAATTACATGTCCAATCCATATGTCATTCTTGGTCCAGATTCCTGTGCAGAAAAATGCAGCTACATCATTAATGCATATTATTTTTGAAGTTGTATAAGGAATCATAAAAACTACAGATGTAAATGACCGTATGAATGTCCAATCCATCTGCATATGCAGTTACCTTGATTGCATGCACAAACCTGGTAATTGCATACAAGTTATGCATCATTTTTTTCAATAACAGATCAATATATCTGGGTCTTTACATCTACATATATCTTGCATTCTCCAGTTTAGTTTGATTTTTATTGGTTTTTATGGACTTTAATTTTAAATGTGGTTGCAATGATGATCCCTTGTGTGGCCCCTGAGCAGTGTGAAGAAATATTCAAAAAGGTGGGTAGAAACTTTCAATAGGCAGCGTGATCTTCTAGGGAACAGGATACTGGAATGGTAGTCAGTATTATTCCTGGCTCTACCACTTTTGTGATTTTGGGGCAATTCATTCAATGTTTCTCTGCCTCAGGTCCCTTGTCTATAAAATGGGGATACTGATACTTATGTCCAATCTTTCACAGTGCTTTGAGTTACTGAGATGAAAAATCTGCCTATTAGCTTACAGTTGCACAGCAGCACAGAGGAGGAGAATGAGGTAGGATGAGGGAACAACAAAAAAGATGTGTAGCCACATGAGAGTACAATGAGATGGCAGAAATCGAAAGACCTGCTGCAGCCTCAGGACTGCAGAGATTGCAACAGCATGGCTCTGTATTATAGCTATCCCTTTACCTGGAAAAAAGCATTCTTAATTAGGATTCCTGTCAGCTAGTACTGATTTCTGGAGTGTGGCCTTTAGGGACTTAATTGGGGCTGTCCAGGAATGACTAAAAATGTCTGCATTGGAACCAAGTTGTAGAGACAAGCAAGGGTGGTTGGAAAATTGTAAAAGGGAATGTTAAGAAAAATGACAGTAAAAAATAGAGAAGTGACAAGATAACAGGTTGCATGGATCAGTGCAATGAGGTTGCATGGATCACTGCAATGAGGAAAGGATGTTATAACAATGTGGCAGCCATGCCTCAGTAAGAAAGAAATGGAAAGGTTGAAATAACTGTCAGAAGGGGAAGCATTGTCTGGCCCTGTCTGAAAATGAAATCTCTTGTAATCGCTTCTCCCACAATGCCTATGTAACCGCTGTCATTTGGAACATTAATAGGGACTGAACTAGGAATCTCCAGCATGAAGAGCACAAGCCTCTGCCCATGGAACTAAAAGGTTAAATCCTTTAAGTAGCAGCTGTAGCCAACTCATGCTTTGTGGAGCTGACGCAGAGGGGAGTGCAGAACTGAACAGTTAATTATGTCCATTTGACTCCTATCTTGCACATCTCATTGCACTCTCCCCTGCAGTCTGTCCCTTACTGTTTCATGGTTCCTTTATTCCACCTATCTACTTGTCCCTGGATTTGTCCCCATGTTGTTTTTGGTTTCCTTCTGTGTTTCAGTCCCTCCCTAGCCTGACTCTTTCTCTCCCTCATTCTGGTTTAACTTGTCTCCCTCAGGCCTGTCCCTTCCACCCAGAGTCCTACCTCTTCTATGGGTACAGAGCCGGGCCCTTCCACCCACTTTGCCCGGAGGCCCAGTAAGTCTCTGGAAAAAGGATAGCATTTTTTTTTCTGGTACAGACCAGCACCTGTGAAGCAAAGGGGAAGCAGGGATGACATTGTTTCTTTAAGCCATAGTGTTTCCCATGGTTACTCCTTCTCTTTGCAGAGTTACTTCCTTAGAGCTGTGTTTAAACTCAGAATCCAGCAGAAAGAAATTTCCTTTCAGCAAGTTTCTCTGTTAGTGGAAAGATAAATATAGTCTAATATAAAGCAAATAGTTGCAATGCTGCTGTAACCATGTTGGTCCCAGGATACTGGAAAGACAAGGCAACTGAGGGAATATTTTGTATTGGACCAGCTTCTATTAGTGAAAGAGAAGTTTCTGAGCTCTGTATCAACTTGAAACTTGTTTCTTTCAGGTCCCATAAAATATATTATCTTGCCCATCTTGACTTTCTAACTAAAATTGTGAAAAGTAATAGAGAGGTAGCCATGTTAGTCCTATCTTAGTAAAACAAAAGGAAAAAATATAGCACTTTAAAGACTAACAAGATAGCTTATTGGGGTGACGAGCTTTTTTCTTTTTCTCCCACGAAAGCTTATCACCTAATAAACTATCTTGTTATCTTTGAAGTGCTACATATTTTTTCCTTTTGTTTTAACTAAAACTGTGTGTGTTCATTATTCATGATAAATTCCCTTAGTCTCCTGTTTGAGGGTATGCAAGCAATGTGTTGCAATTTGAGCACTGCTGTTTTAACGGATCAGCATGGATTCGGCCTGAATTACCAAGCTCTGGCCCAAACAACAATTGTGTTTGATTTTATGCAATGGTTGTGCCCCTACTCACACTGTGTAACTTACTACATAAGAAGCCCCAGTGACTTTGGGATGCAATGTCTATATCAGAAGTGTAAAGCTAGCACAGCCTGACTGTTTGCATTTTAAAACTTTTACTGAATAAAATAAATTGTTGGATAAAATGTGCTGCTCACTGTTGCATAGGTATCAAACTTTTATGGAAGTTGGCTTTTTATTCTTGTGGCTTGAGTTTGGAACCATCATATGATTATGACAGGAAATTCCTCTGCCTAGTAGCACCGCTCTCATGAGTGCTGTAAAATGCAGTGCTCTGTACCATTGGTGTCAACACATTTTATGTGGTTACATTATATTGTCTGCATTGTTACTGACATTTGATCATTTCTTGTGTGTTCTAAAGCCACTGAAGTGTGATTTAGAAATCCAATAATACCAATGCAGTGAACAAACATGCTTATGTCCACTGGAGAGAAGTTACTCCATAAAATTATGACTTTAATTTTAAGGCTGACCTTTACTGTAATTCAGTTCAAATCCCCTTGGATTGTAAATGAAAAAAACTATCCACTGGAGAGTACATTAGATCTGCCAGAGTGGATGATTTGGGTACAGTGACACTTTCACTGTGATAATCCAATAACAGTAATGACATTTTTGACTGCTCTGTAATCACGTCAGTAAAAACTCATATAGAATGTTGCTTCTATTTCATGTTTCTATTCTGGTTTAATCAGAAGTGGAATGACCAAAAATTCTATTTGACCTATCACATGAACAGTGTCACCTGACTAGAGGAAAAAAATCAGTCTTCTGGTATTCCCCTTGCTAATATACAATGATAAAGCTCTGAACTCTTGGGAAGAAAAGCACTTCCCTTCCGTGCAAATATTCTTGTGAGGGGAAAAACATGTGACATGAGAGTCCAAGACATAAGGCAGCTCTGCAGTGGATCCCATCCTGAACTGGAATAGTTGCTACGACCCACCTGAGCCGTAATGAAGGGTTTGTCCAGATGGCGATATTGCTTTGGCCTTTAGAACCGGACCTCTGGCTGTGTAGCAGTTATTGGTGCAAAGGTCATAGATCCTGCACTGTCAAAGTGATAATGAACAGAGTAGGGAGAATTAGGTGCTGATTAGGCCTCGTCTGGAGTATTGTGTCCAGTTCTGGGCACCACATTTCAAGAAAGATGTGGAGAAATTGGAGAAGGTCCAGAAAAGGTACAGCCAAGCCAAAAGACCCACGACCCTGCTTTCCTATTATTTTTTTAAATAATTTAGGCCACTCCCTACCAGCCACTGCTCAGACTAAAGGACAAAAGAGATTGTTTAGCAGTTGCCCATCAAGACATTGAGGGTAACACTCTCCATGCCTCTCATTCACACATTTAAAACCCACAAATTATTCCTTACTTCATATGTCTAATTTTAAACACAAACATGATACATACATCAAAGTAAGATAAACAGAACCAGCAGATCATGAGACGAAGATTGATGGGTTACATGAGATGCTTAAAGCATCTTTGACATATGTATATTTATGTCCATAAATCCATTTCATAAAGCATGGGGGGGGGGGGGGGGGAGGGGAAAGTCCAACACAACAGGGGCCTGCCTCTTGCTCACAGCTTAACTTTACTTTATGTTAGCCATGTTTTGTCCATGTAGACCAGACCTGTACTACATGCGCTTTTGTTTTAGTCCCTCATATTACTACACTTGACCGCTAGTGATAGGACAAGAAGCAATGGGCTTAAATTGAAGCAATGAAGGTTTAGGTTAGACATGAGGAAAAACTTCCTAACTGTCAGGATCGTTAAACACTGGAATAAATTGCCCAGGGAGGCTGAGGTAGCTCCATCACTGGAGATATTTAAGAGCAGGTTAGATAGGCATCTATCAGGGATGACTGTAGATGGTGCTTGGTCCTGCCATGCGGACTGGGGACTGGACTTTGATGACCTCTTAAGGTCCCTTCCAGTTCTAGTATTCTATGATTCTACTATTGATACCCCAACAGGCCACAAAGAAGGCAATTAGGGAGTGCCTGCAGCAGTTACAATGCAATGTCCTCAACATACACTCTCTGTGGCTACATCTAGACTGGCATGATTTTCCGCAAATGCTTTTAACGGAAAAGTGTTCTGTGAAAAGCATTTTCAGAACAGAGTGTCTAGATTTGCACAGACGCTTTTCCGCAAAAGCACTTTTTGTGGAAAAGCGTCCGTGGCCAATCTAGACGCGCTTTTCCGCAAAAAAGCCCCGATCGCCATTTTCGTGATCGGGGCTTTTTTGCAGAAAACAAATCTCAGCTGTCTACACTGGCCCTTTTGCCCGAACAGGAGCAGCATAGTATTTCTGCAAAAAGCACTGATTTCTTACAGTAGGAACTCAGTGCTTTTGAGGAAATTCAAGCAGCCAGTGTAGACAGCTGGCAAGTTTTTCCGGAAAAGCGGGCTGATTTTCCGGAAAAACTGGCCAGTCTAGACACAGCCTCTCTGTTCAGCCAGCTAGTCATGAAAGAGAACTGCAATAGTTCTGCTGCATGAGTGGAATGGGACTGTCAAAGCAAGTAGGCTATAATCTGAAGTTCACCACTAGCAATCACTTAACTAACTTAAGCATTCAATATTACTTTTAAGTTTAATTGCAGCTATTAGTATCAATTTTGGTTACAGCTGGGACCATCATATGGCTCAAAACAATTGTGCTAAAAAGCAAGAATACTCATTGAAGTGGTTCATTTGCAGATGTACAATATATCCAGTAGGACCATGGATGTTCCAGAGGGTCCTGGTGGAGGGCAGGTAGCAGGGAGCCCAGTGGAACCGGGAGCCGAGCAGTGGGGCTTCCAGCAGCAGGGCTGCCCAGCAAGGCTGGGAACTTGGAAGTACAGCTTCCCAGCAGAGCTGGGGAGGCTGTGAGACTGGCACACAGCAGGATTGGCAGCAAGGAGGAAGCTGACCAGGAGGCCCATGGCTGGACCAAGGCTAGGGGGCCAATGGCAGAGGGGCCAGAAATGACCTCCCCTAGTCCAGCAAAATCCCTCATCTAAGACCAGACAGGTCTTAACAGTGCTGGACCTGTATAACATGGTACATAAAACTTCCCCAAAGTAATTCCCAGATAAGGTCTTTTAGTAAAAAATCTCACCAAATCTTGACTTAGAAATTGCCAGTAATGGCAACCTCACTGACCATTGATAAATTGTTCCAAAGGTTAATCTCATAATTAAAAAATACACTTTATTTCCAGTCTGTATTTGTCTAGCATCAGCATCCAGCCATTGCAATCATGTTATATATTCTCTGCTAGACTGAAGGGTCCATTATTAAATACTTGTTCCCCATCTAGCTGCTTATAGATTGTAATCAAGACACCTTTTAACCTTTTGTTTGTTCACCTAAATAGGGAAAGCTCTTGTTGCTGCTAAGAATAATGTTTTATTATCTTCCCTTGTGGAAAGGGTCAATACAATTTAATACAAAATTATAACCATTCTGGAAAATTTTATAAAACCATACTATAAACTTTAATAGAAAAAATCTATCAGCACTGTAATAGTCTACAGAATGATTTTACATGCCCCAAGAGAAGATTGAATTTTCTATTAAGTTCCATGGTTGAGATTTTTCCCAGTGTGGCAAGGGTCCCTCTTTCCCTGACCAGCATATGAGCTGGCAGATTTCTCCCTTTGTCAGGGGTTGGAGTTGGTTTCTGGGACAGGGAGACTAGTCACTCCTTCTGGGACTCCCTCCTCTGCTGTTTCAAGCACTATCACTACTAGCTCTTTATCACAAACTCCTCCCCTTCCATCCTCCCCAGCTGCTTCTAACTGGGCAGGCTTTTAAAGGCCTCCAGTAAGTGGAGTCAGCTAGCCACAGTCTGCCTGGGCCAGCTCCCTGACAGCTGCTTCTAATTGTCCTTCAGCCCTCCACCTCTAATTAGCAGGCCTTTTGCCTTTTGGGGGCTGTATTTTCCCCACTTGGTAGCAGCTCTCTGGCCTGATCTTGTCACACCAGTTATCTAAAGGATTTAAAAACATGTGCCCGCTAGGCTGATTTGAAAATTCACCTGATGGGTTAAAGTAACATCAGTAGAACCCCCCTTACATTTCTGTGGAATAATATTGATTTCACCCTTGTTAAATTCTACAGATTTTTTTTCCATAATGGATGGGTCTTTTTGAAAAGTTATTCATGATGACATAGCTAAGCTCCCAATTCAACAGGGTACTTAAAGAAGTGCCTAAATCAGGAGAGGGCAACCTCTTTTGGCTTGGGGGCCACTGACCCACAGAAAAATCATTCGGAGGCTGCACACAAGCAAGAAAAAACAAACAAACCCTCACTGACATGGCCACTGACTGAGAAGGGAGGAAGACACTCCTCACATTTCCTTCCCACACCATAGTCTAAGGGGGCCCAGGCTAGTAGATTTTGTATGTTCCTAGGCCACGGGAGGACAGTGAGAGCTTGGGGGAGCCCCAAGCCTTGGGAGCCAGATTCAGGCAAGCTGGGGGCTGCATCTGGTCCCTGGGCCTTAGGTTCTCCACCCAGCCTAAATGTAAGCACTTAAGTAGTCCCATTAGAGTGAAGCTCCAAGTTAGGCATGTACCATGTAGAATCAGAACCTACAGTGCTCTTCAGGTGTATTACTAGGATGTTATTTATTTGGGAGCCATCTGCTTAGCAACCAAATAATGAGCTATTAAAATGTAGTTGAGATACATTTGAGGAACATGAATCTGTCTAGGGAGGGAAGAAAATGTTGTTTTCTGTGCAAAAAGAGCAACCATGTACTTTCCATCTAAATTACGCTTATGTTAGTTTATGGGAACAGGCCACAATGAGAGACCACAAACACACACACAGGCCACAATGAGAGAGAACATAAAAAGATCCATGCCTAAATAGAGAAGATCCCAGCCTAAATAGAGAAGAGAGATGGGATATATTATTTACCTCCAGTATGAAGATGGGAAACTGAGGCAGAGAGAAACAGAGTAATTTGCCCAGGTTCACATGTGGCAGACCTGGGATTTGAACCAAAACTCTTGTGTGTTACTGCACTTAATTGCCAACCCATGCGTTGCTTCTACAACAGGAGCTGCTGACGGAAAGAAGCTTGGATTTATTTATATTAAGCATGGTTTGACTTAGAAAAAGTTGAATGTTATAGAATGAGCACATTCTTTAGGAGAGGATGTGCATCCCTGTAGTCTTGTCCTCTACAGGTTAGCCAATTCACCTTTATAATTATTTTATTCCATTTTGGCCAACCAGCCCTAAGGTCACCAGACTAATCTTTATATCACCAGCTCTGTAACCTTTAGTCTAGAAAATGACAGGCCAAACACTGCCAAGTTTGGCTTACTGAAAATTCAATAGCTGTAGTTTCTCAAACCCACTTGAGTGTGTTACTTGAGTCTATGGGTCTTTTGTGACTGTGTTTCACAGCCAACTATCCTTGAATATACTCCATTGCTATATACACTAACAGGCCAGGAAACAGTTTTTCTTTGCTGGTTATGTATGGAAATGATATTGTAGAAAGACATGAAGTGCCTAAAAGCATGAGGCTCTAAAAAGACATGAACAAACCTTTAGGCTGTTTTCTGTCACTGAGATACTAACATTTATTAAACGAAGGCATTAATAGCCAGACAGCTTTAGAGATAGGAGAAACTCTGCCAATCATATTAGTCTGCTGCTGTGAATTGATAAAAATGGATAGAAATAAGAGATGCTATAAGTCAACCAATAAGCCGGAATGGATGCTATTGCCAGCATTCAAACAACTAACCTCATCTTGTGTCCTCACATTAATCTGGTCTTTTATTAACCAAACCATTCACTCAGACTTATTTGCTAGCATATCATCTCTTGTGGCTCTCCAGGCCATATTCTGGAAAGTCTAAATGCAAAAGACAGCAGAAAACAGATCCCTAATTCCTCGGTTTCTATGACTATTTACTCTTTCCCTTTTGGATAAGGATCTTTCCTCAATAAATTGTGTTAACTAATTAGCGTAATATTTGTCAATTCAATGGAAACATAAATATAAAAATCCAGCATTTACTTCCTAATTCCATTATATTACCACTAATTACAGTAATATTGAGCATCGTCATCATTAACTAGTTAGCAATTAATTGAAAATGGATTACAAGCCAAAACTCTCTGGGGGCAGCCATGTTAGTCTGTAACTGAAAACACTTTAAAAATAACAAATGGTCCTGTAGCACCTTAGTGACTAACAAAAATATAGATATGAAGAAGAGGATTGTGCTCATCTATATTTTGTGTTAGTCTCTAAGGTGCTGCAGGACCATTCCTTACTTTTTAAGTTAATCCAAAGCTCATGTGCTGTTTTACTACAGCTATTTTGTCACATCATGTTTATTAGCTCTGATCCAGTAGCAATAGCCAGGTTAAACTTCACATCTAAGTGTGTTTTGAATCAATTGGTTATTTCTTATTTGTTGAGAGCATGAGGTTAATAAAAAATGATTTGCTTCTTCTTCCCATTGACGTCAGTGGGAGTGAAACGATTACCCTGCTTATGCCGCAGGGTCATTGACACTGTGTAAATACAATAAATAGATGGATCATTAATAATTGCAAAGGGAATAGGAATAGGCCCAGTGTGTGTGTGTGTGTGTGTGTGCGTGCATGCATGCCTGCCTACCTAGATACTAAGCACAACCAAAGTAACATTCAGAGATGAGTCTTCAGAGATCCTGGAAGTTCAGAGAAATGTTAACTGCCCCCATTAATCTTAATGAGAGATTAAGTGAAAGAGGTGTGAATTGCTTCAGTTATGCCTCCACTTAGGGAGGTGTGCACAGCTAGACCCACTAGGAGACTAGTGATGTGTGAATTACCCTGTTTACCTGAGTCTAGGACTACACAACCAGTTATGTTGGAATAATTTATGTTGCCCAGGGGTGTGAGTAAACCCCCCTATGGGCAACATAAATTACACTGATGTAAGAACTGCTGTGGACTGTGCTAGCTTAGCTAAGTCTTGAACCTGTGTCTACTGACTTGGGTTTGTGGGGCTTGCACTACAAGGCTAAAACTAGCGTTGACATACCTACTGGGCTGGAGGCTGGGTTCTGAAACCCTATGGTGGCAGGAGTGGCTCTCAGAGCCGAGGCTTTAGCTGCGTGATAATATCTATACTGCTAATTTTAGCCCTATGGAATGAACCTCAGTCAGTTGACCTGGGCACTGAGACATGCAGCAGGTGTTTTATTTCAGTGTAGTGTATACACCTGAAGGTTCACAATGCCTAGCAGTAAAGAAACAATTAAGGAATGAGTTTTGTAAGGGACATATTATGAAATCGAAACTCCATATGTCCAAACATCTAAACTGTGAAGTAGGCACCTAGAACAAAGAGGCTAGTCACTTAAATACTCTTTGCAGGTACTGTAGCTCAGTAATTAGATTTGCCAGTAGCTCTTTCTCCAGACAAACTCAATTCTATACATTTCATCCACAAGGGAAGAATGACCAAATGACACATTTTTTTTCATCCATAATGTTTAAAAACTCTGCTAGCCACTGAAAGCATTAATGTCCATACATAATAGCTGTTACAATGCTGACCTCTGGGCAGATTAGCAGATGTAGCAGAGTTCTTCATGGTCTTTCTTGACTTCTTTACTTTAATGTACTTCTGAGGAGCAATTGTATCACCTTTTATTGATAGGGAGGTAAAGAATATCTGGCTAGCAAAAATGGTCATGCTAGTTTGACCCCAGGAACAAGCCTTGCAGCCCGCAGAGCATTAAAGGGGTTACAGACCTCATGCCCATCTGCAGATTAAAAAAAACCCAACCCTATGGTAAACTGCAATGAGAGCTCCCTGCTTCAAAGTATTTTTTTTATTTAAAAGATTCCACTGTATCATATGGCAGACACTCACTGATCCTTTGTGTCCTTATCCTAGTTGCTATGCAGAACAGCTCCTCTAGCTAAAAGCTCCTGTCTGCTGCAGGAGCACAATTTGGGGGAATTAAAGTGCTGGACCAGCTTTAAATCTGTTTAGAATAATTGAACCTTAGAGTTGGAAGGGACTGCATGGGTCACGTAGTTCAACCCCCTGGCAAGATGCAGGATTTGCTGTGTCTAAGCTGTCCAAAGCAGATGGCTATCTCCCCTCTTTTTGAAAATACCCACTAAAGGAAATTCCATCATTCCCTAGCTCAGTGGCTTTCAAACTTTTTTTCTTGCGACTCACTTGAAGAAAATTGTTGATGCTCCTGACCCAACATAATTCTATCTTTTAACTAGCCTGCAGGTTCCGGGTTGGGGCCAGGGCTAAAGGGTTTGAGGTGCAGGAGGGAGCTCCGGGTTTGGGGGGCTTAGGGCTGGGGAAGCAGATTGGGGTGCAGGGTTACCTCCGGCAGTTCCCAGCCAGTGCCACAGTGTGGGGTTCAGGCAGGCTTCCTGCCTCTCCTGGCACCATGAACTGCACTGCAGTCTGAAAGTGGCCAGCAGCAATTCTGGCTCCTAGGCGGAGGCGTGCAAGCAGCTCTGTGCACTGCTCTCACCCGTAGCCACCGCCCCCCAGCTTCCTTTGGGGGGGGAGTATGGAGTTGGTGATCGGGATACGGGCAGTGCGCAGAGCCACGGGGCCTCCCTACCTAGGTCCCAGGCCCGCTCCTGGATGCTTCCAGGACACAGCATGGTTCACACTGCCAGGAAACCCTCCTTAGTACGCCCACTGGTCACTTGGTCACCCGACAGCAAGGTGATGCAATGCCTGACATCCTGTGACCCACTACTGGATCATGAGCTGTACTTTGAAAACCTTTTCCATAGGCAGGCTGTCTCATTGTCCTACTCTACATTTGCAGTGCTGTAGTTTAAACATTGCCTCCTGTCCTGCCCTCTGGCACAAGACAGAACAGTCCTTCTTTCTTAGAGCAGCCTTTAATGTATTTGAAGACCTCTATCTTATCCTCTCCTTGACCTCCTCTTTTCCAAACTAAACATGCTCAGTTCCCTCAGCCTTTGCTCACATGGCTTACATTCCATCTCTTGGATCACTTTTGTTGATTACCTCTGGTTCCTCTTCAGTTTCTCTACATCCTTTCTATAGAGTGATGACCAAAATTGGACATGATACTCTAGCTGAGGACTGAGTACTAAGTGGTACTAATTGCCTCCCATGACTTGCAATGCTATGTCTCTTTAAATTGAACCCCAAATTGCATTTGCTTTTTTTTTTTTGGTGAGGTATTAGATTAACAGAGCCAGAAGTTGCCTACTTTGAGATAGGCCAATCCTCATCTATAGACAACCCCCCAACTTGAAGCAAATACTTACAAGCAGCCACATACAACACCCCCGATACAGTCACCCAGGAACCTACTCCTGCAACAAATCCCATTGCCAATTCTGTGCACACATTTATACAAGCGACACCATCACAGGACCTAACCACATAAGCCACAACATCAGGGGCCCATACAACTACACATCCAATTACAGAGGGAGACTACTGAACTGGAATTGATGTACAAGTTTTACACTGTTAACCTTGGCTTGAATAAAGATAAGAACTGGTTAATGCACTACAAAGCCAACTTCTCCAAACTTCGAGATTCACATTTTCACATCAACAGCTGTGAATGGAAAATATCCAGCCTACTTAATTAGCTTCAATAACACATGTCCTACAATTTACAGATAACTGCTTTTGCTGTTATATATCTTGGGGCTCATCTAGACTATGCCAAAGTGCCAAAAGAGGATATGCAAATTCCATGGGAATCTTCTTCTGATCTCACTTTCAAAAGTGGAGTTTTCAAGAGTGAAAGTAGTTTGGATGTGGCTTTTTCGGCAAACCACCCCCCCAGCCCCCGTTTTTCAAAAAGCTGCATAAACCTTATTTTTTGAGGGAGAGCGGCTTTTTGAAAAATGGGGGGGGGGGGGGAAGGTTCGCCAAAAAAAACCTGCATCCAAACTACTTTCACTTTTGAAAACTCCACTTTTGAAAGTGAGATAGGAAGAAGATATGCAAATTCCCGCAGAATTTGCATATCCTCTTTTGGCACTTCAGTGTAGTCTAGATGAGCCCTTGGAGTCGATATTTTCCACTTCAATTTATCTGATGAAGTGGGTTTTGTCCATGAATGCTCATGATCTAATATATTTGTTAGTCTCTAAGGTGCCATTGGGAAGCCAATTAAACTCTATTTTAAGGAAAGCAAAGGTTTTACAAACATTTATTTGTAGCTGCTTTGCTTTCCATGCATTCAAAGTCCTTTGTCCCACTATATAAACTTAAAGGCTACATCTAGACTGGCCCCAAATTCCAGAAAAGGGATGCAAAGCAGGTAAGTCAGCATAGGGAAATCCGTGGGGGATTTAAATATCCCCCGTGGATTTAAATAAACATGTCCGCCGCTTTTTTTCCGGCTTGGGGAAAAGCCAGAAAAAAAGCGTCTAGACTGGCGCGATCCTCAGGAATAAAGCCCTTTTCCGGAGGATCTCTTATTCCTACTTTCAAGTACTTTCAAGTAGGAATAAGAGATCCTCCGAAAAAGGGCTTTATTCCGGAGGATCGCGCCAGTCTAGACGCTTTTTTTCCGGCTTTTCCCCCAGCCGGAAAAAAAGCGGCAGACATGTTTATTTAAATCCGCGGGGGATATTTAAATCCCCCGCGGATTTCCCTATGCTGACTTACCTGCTTTGCATCCCTTTTCCGGAATTTGGGGCCAGTCTAGACGTAGCCAAATTGTTCAGCACACATGCTTCCCTCTTACCTCTACATTAAATTTTTCAGCTGTCTTATCTGTCATGGAAGGAATTGCTGAACAGAATCAGCCACTTTAAAAATTTTATGAATTCATATAGCCAGCGACCTTTAATGAAAGTGACATTTAACAGAATAGATCAGCTACACAGACATTACATGACTGCTCACTCTGTTCCTTGATATCTCTCCTCGGAGTCCTTCTACGTGATTTTTCTCACTTTGCCTTCTGACTTTGTCTAATTTTTATCTAGGTTATGTCTTTTTCCTTTTACAAGAGGACTAAAAAGAGCAAGTCAAAGCACACACACCCCTCCCAAGACTGAGTAGCTCCTTTAAAGCATATTGCAATTTTCCCAGTTATCATCAGGATACAGTAGAACATGCTCACGGTTAGACTTTAAACCTGAAAGATGTGAAACAAATCAAGATAGCTATATCAGATGGCACCCTCTGTTGTTGCTTTCCATTCGCGGTAAACCTTTGCTCTGCTCATTGCAGTTTTCAATTACCATATCATCTGTGTTTTCTCTCTCTGTCTCTCTAACACGTACACGTACATGTACACACACACACACACACACACACACACACACACACACACACACACACACACACACACACAGAGTTTACCCTATTTAGGTGTAACTAAATTCAGGAGTTTTATTTTCCCCCAAAGCAAGAGCTAAATTACAATAAATTTCTTCCATCCTTGTGTACCTTAATCCCAGCTGCAGGAAGGAAGGGGGAATCATCCTTTTCTTTCAGATAAACTTGACAGCTACTGAAAATAAATGTAAATATGTGAAATTGTACCTGTGACCAAGGTTTACACTAGTTCTAACTTGTTGAGAAATATAAAAAAACCCACATATGTGGAAGGTACTAAAAAACAAATTCTAGTCCCCTTTACATAGCTCAAGTAAGCTGGCTTTGCAAAGGGCATCATGGAAAGCTGAACCTTCCCTCTAACCTGGATTTGGTTAGCCACTCTATAGCCAGTGCCATGTCTGTTCTACAGTAGAATTTGTGGGCCACACTATTTCCCTAGAAGGAGCTTTGGCCAAGGGATGTGTTAGTTTTGGACCAACAGAGAAGGAGATACCCACGGAGGTATCTGATAGAAGCACAGCTGTCTGCTGTGGAGATTTAGTCTAACTGAAAAACTGAAACTAACATGAAAGTTAGGCTTTGAAGTGGGAAATATTTGGGACAGGACGTCACATTCCTCCACTCTACTTTAAAAGTCTGTATATATATATATATTTCCTGCGGGTTGACAGAGTGACATCATCACATCACAGCATCCATAGGCTGGAGGGGCAGGCAAAGCCCAACTGGGGAAGGCAAGCCCAGCCAACTCTGTTCCGTGTGCACAAGGCCCTATCCCTGGAGCTAAGCCCCACCCACTGCCAGCCTGGCCCTCCCTGGCAGCTCGGGGCAGAACTGGGGCTGGCACATTGCAACTTTGTCCTTTTCTGGCTGCTGGAAGCAAAGCTGGGGCTGGCACGCTATGGACTCAGCCCTCCCTGGCTGCTGGGGCAGAGCTGGGACTGGCATATTGCAGCCTTGGCCTTTTCTGGCTGCTCGGGCAGAGCTGGGGCTGATGTGCCATGGCCTCAGCCTTCCCCAGCAGCTGGAGGAGTTCAGGTTGGGCCTCAACTGAGGTTGCAGGGAAGAGCTGGGGCTGGTGCAACCTGGGTCTGGCCCTCCCTGGTGGCTGGGGGAAGAGACGGGGTTGCCTACCCCAGAAAGAGGGGGGGTTGGCGAGCATATTGAGTGTGGTGCGTAGTCCCCTAATGTGTATATCTATATCTATATCTATATCTATATCTATATCTATATCTATATCTATATCTATATCTATACTCTTAAAGGGAAATGCTTACTCTTTGTCTTCTACGTTTTGTGAGTAAAATGCAGAATAAGGACAGAGGCTCTTCATTTCTTTTATGTTAATCCTAGAGATGCCTAAAAGCAAAGAGCAATGAACAGAAAGAGGGTCTCTGATAAAAGTGCCACATAAATGGGTGCGCTTCTCAGCATCTGCTCGAGGGAGAGCCAACAGAGATGCTACAGGTCAGTATTGTAATACTTGAGCAGACATTTGGTGCATGTCTACACTAGGAAATTATTTCGACTTTAACTTATACTCCCAAAATAACTATTTCAAAATAGCGTGTCCACACTACAGGGAAACTTCGAAATTAGTCTGAGGCAGACTCCATTAATGTGGACTTGTTACTTCAACGCAGAGCCCCAGGAAGCACTGGGGAGTAGTTACTTTGAATGACTGTGGGGAGCAGATATTTCAAAAGAGCAGCAGTGGAGCAGCCCCACTACAGGTATTTTGAAACAACTATTTTGAAATAAGCATTATTCCTCATGTAAAGCAGGAGTTGATATTTCAAAATAACCAGACCCTTATTTCAAAATAACGGGCTTGGTAGTGTGGATGCTCTGCTTGATATTTCAAAATAACTCCCTAGTGTAAACCAGGGTGCGCAGAGCAGTGTCCTCTTGTATAATAGAGACCTTGTTCTAGCCAATGTTAGTCATCCTTCATTTTAGTGACTACCTACTTTCCCCACACAATTCTTTAATTAATCAGAATCCAAGTTGCATTGTCTTCTTGAGTTAATAGCAAAATACATACGTAAAATGAAAGCCTATCTTTTAAGTGAAAGTAAATATTTTACACTTTGTACCAATCACAATGTTCTCATTAGCTTGACAAGATCTTTACTTTGAAATTTTCCCGTTAGCAGAATTAACCTACCCTGTGTTTAACCAACAATTGCTGCAACATCTCCTCAATCAAAGGAATTCATATTTTTCCCCTCAAAGTCTTGCTACTGTTTTGAGTTTCTAGGTCTCCTTTGTAGGAGATTTGTGCCTGACATGTTCCTTCTGCTCATAATGAGTTTTCACTCAAGCCAGTGATCAATAGCAGAAACCAGCGGGTCTGTCTCTATTGCTTGTTTTCTCTATCTTGAATCTGCCAAAATAGATTAGACTATTGCCAAGGTCACTCAATATATTGCGAGTGGATGAAAAGATAACTGGGAGACTCTTTATAGGACAGGAATGCAAAAAAGACAATACTAAAGCTAAACTGAGTGTCCCATAACAGATTAAATCTGCATCAAGGTCACAGAGGGTATTTTTAGTGAACCTTTTGACACACTTGAGTGTGCTACATATCTCCTATCAGCGGAGAGGACTATGCGTTATTTTTGAGGCAAAGCCTTGTGGCAATAGGCATCAGAGGCAGAATGTGGCTTGGGGCAAACAACATGGAGTTGATTTTGCCCCAAGAAAGAGAGTCAGTTGCAGGTCTCATTTAAATCAATGGGTACTGTGCACACATATCTGAGGGCAGAATGTTGCTGGAGAGTGACTAGGGCAGACACACGTGAATCAGAGCAAAAAATTCTACAGGCACCAGGGACAGAGAAATTTCTCACTTGGACTAGACCTCTCAGCTTGGGTCTGAACCTGACTGGAAGGAGCTCTCCAGGGTGCATCAAGTCCCAATCACCCCCAGTTTCCCAGCAGTATGATTTAAAGCGGAGTGGGGAACCTCAGACCTGAGGGCCAGATGTGGCCCCCAGCTTGCCTGCACCTGGCCCCTGAGGCTCGGGGCTCCCCTCCTCCCGTACTGGGGAGCCTGTGATGGTGCTCCAGCCCCACAAAATCTACTAGCCTAGGCCCCCCCAAGGCTCTGCTGTGTAGGAGGAGTGTCTTTCTCATTCTCAGTCAGGGGCTACATCATAATTTTTTTCCTTACTTGTGTGTGGCCCCCAACTGATTTTTTAGTGGCCCCGACCTAAAAATGGTTCCTCACCCCTGATTTAGAGAGAGAAAAAGTATGGCTCTTCGTGGGCACATCCAACCCACGTGAATCATCCTGGCAAACAGGCTAAGACCAATGATTTTAGCAAAAGCTCTGTTTTTCTCACTTTAAAGTTAGCATGTTTTTGCTCTCTCTTGGCTGGTCAGGGACCTCATGGACTCAGGATATGGCCAAACTCTTATAAGGGAAACTGTGGTACCTACTCTGGGCCCTCCCAGGGGCACATCTACTTTATAGTGTGTGCATGGGAACATGAAACCAGATCTCTGCATCAAAATTCAGCTAACTTAGGGATAACACACAAGGCCGTAATGGTTGGTTTTGCTGTATCTCTCAGCTACCCAGACATTAGCAGCCAAGACAGGGAATATTGTGGGGTCTTCTTGAGGAAATTCTCAGGATTCTTCTAACATGGAGGCCTTAATGCACAGTTTTCCAAACCACCCTTTCCTTCACAGACCCCTGGTGGATTTATATTTCCTACCCTTCAGTCTCTTCCCCATCCTTCCCTCCCTCCTACTTAATTTTTCTCTCTCCTCTTCTACTGTTTAATGTCTCTGTTCCCTTTCTTCCTTTCATAGTTCTGTGATTCCACTAACTCATCTTCTTGTGCCTTCACCTCACCAGGGAATATATGAAAACAAAACAAAGCAAAGCAAAATATGGAACTAACATGTTTGCCAGTTATCGTGATGAGTCCTTTGCTTGTATGTTTCAATCCTTTTATGGCAGGGCATATGAACAACACCCTAGCACCTGGGGGGTGATTGCAGCCTCTAGTCCCCTCCACAGAATAATAAAAGTAATAACAATTTATTATAAAGATGGACCAGAGCTGTACATTTCAGATCTGATCACTGCCAGGTACACAGAGTTAGTGTGCCATCCAAGATCCCCAAATTATGGCTTGTGTAGTGGTGCATTGGGCCTCCAGCCAAAGTATCCTTCAGTCCTACTTCTCTGAGGCACTGAGGTTCACAGGTAATCAGGAGCAAAATACACACAATTCAAAACCAGTGTCTTTCCACAAAACGTCAGTGGGGCTCTGCTCTTCAGTCAGGGCTAGGCTCCCAAATTGTCTATGCTTCCATTGATTGCCTCTCTTCAGGAGCTCATCATCCCTCTAGGTAGAGTGATCCAGCTGGTAAACAATTGCCTTCTCAAGGCTGCAACCAGTCTTTTCCACCATCAAGAGAAGCACAGTTCTGTCTTACTTCCTGATTATCCCCATCCTGTTCTCCAGGCCTGACACGGTCTACTGACATAGCAGGATGTGATCACCTGGCTCCTTAGGCTTTCACTGCCCTTTCATTGCCAGTAGAGAGCCTATCTGCCTTCTTAGCCCCCTCAGTGCTGGTGTATGGCCTCCATCACACCCTTGTTAAGAACATAAAAGTATAAGAACATAAGAACGGCCATCCTGGATCAGACCAAAGGGCCATCTAACCCAGTGTCCTGTCTTCCAACAGTGGCCAATGCCAGGTGCTCCAGAGGGAATGAACAGAACAAGTAATCATCATGTGATCCCTCTCCTGTCATCCATTTCCAGCATCTGACAAACGGAGGGTAGGCACACCATTCCTACTCATCCTGGCTAATAACTTATTAGTAATAAGTATTGATGGACCTTACCCTCATTAATTTATCTAGTTCTTTTTTGAACCCTGTTAAAATCCTGGTCTTCACAACACCCTTTGGCAAGGAGTTCCAGAGATTGACTGTGCACTGTGTGAAGAAAAACTTCCTTCTGTTTGTTTTGTTTCTTTAGCCAGTTTTAAGAGTGGGCACTACTGAGCTCAAGGGAAGATCTCCTACTGCTATGAATTTCATATCTGGATTTGGACTCAAGTCTTCCCAAAGTTTGATGTTTGAATCTGGTTTACATTGGACCAAATGTCTTAGTTTTGCTCATCAACAGTACAAACAACATTAAAGGGGAAAAAACCACCTGGCATAATTTTTTGGCCCAAAATGCATAGCAATAAAGCACTTTATAAAATGCATATTCAAGTAATTAGACCCACTGACTTCAATGGGATTGTTCATGTGCTTAAAGTAAAAAAGGTGCCTAAGTGCTTGGTAGGATTGGAGCCAGAGTGCCATTGAAACAGAGCTGAGAGTCAAAGTTGCACAGATGTTTAATGTGAGATACAGAGTTGCCATCAATTGTTACTGTTTTCAGGGTAAACTGTGGATGCTCAATACCTTGCAAAGTTAGACTTATATTATCAGTTATGTTAATAAGTGACAAAACATATATTAATTACTCAAAATGCAAAAGAACCTCCCCTCCCAGATAATAAACCAGGACTTTAAGTCTAGGAAATATCCAATGCAATCCTTCTTCATTTGCCCTAAAATCTTCAAAGGCCTGCAGGATTTAAAACCTGTTTAATTAATCTGACTGCATAGCTAGCAAATCATATTAGCTAAACAAGAAAGGAAATAAAAAGACTGCAGCTTCAAGTATGTAGGCAGTTATCTCATGCTGTTATCTTAGTTTCTAATTGAATTTTAAAGATCCTGATCATGATTCACTGAAAGAGGCCAGACCAAATCTCCAGCATGGATGAAAATTAAAGAAGCCTGAAATTCTACTTTTCCTTGGCTTTGAAGCATGCTGTGTCCTTCCTCATTGAGTGTTCTGTCTTCATCAGATTCAATCTGTGGAGCAGCACACAGGCAAGGTTGCAGGGGGTCATGGATTGGACCTTTGGCTCCCACTGAGAGGAGTCCTGAAGCATTTACCTGGGTCACAGACAACATTTGGCACAATCATAGTTGTCAATTTCAGTTAAAGTGAAAATGTTAAGATGATTCCTAGGAAAGGGCCTCCTTTCTCCTGCTGTAGTTTCACATCCGCCCTGAGGGGAGAATATTTTCTGAAATTGCCACCAACTGCACTGCAGCCCTGAATTAACTCCCATGCAAATCCGAATTGCACCAGCCACGCGCCTTTCCTAAACCCATCAACGCTTTGTTTGTTTGTATATAATGCGTGAGAGCTCAGTTCTATTGAGGTGAGGAGAATCCAGATCTCTTTCTGCTTGTGAATATGAAGGGCTAGATGGCCCTGTGGAGTCTGACTGCTTTGCACTGTGCTGCCTACAGAATCCGATCCTGAAGTCGGCTTAAACATTCAAGGCAGGATCATCTCCAGGTGCAAGTGATGCCTTTTGGGTGCAACACCCCCCAGCAAGTGGTTGTGCAAGGAAGAGGAAGATGGTGAGGATGGCTTTGCACGATGCTAAGCCTTGCCATGATTTTGGTCTCTACCCAACACAACTTAGGGTAAACATCAGCCTGATTCTAGTGACACCCCCAGAATCACAAACTCTGCTTCCTGCAGCACCGAGCAGCTCTTTAGAGCACTGACCTGTCATGTCAAAGGTCATATAATATTGTTCTCAAGGGTTACATAAGAGCTTCCTAAATTCAAATGGACCTTACCTCAATGCAGGACCAGTTTTCCTATTGCCATTTCAGATTAAATCTTCCATAGTTCCAGTGCAACTGAGGTGAGAATGTGACCTGCTTGTGCATGCCTGCGTCTCTATTCATTACTCATGTGTGTTCTGCAACAGCCCAGGGGAGGTCATCAGCAAGAGGGGTGGAATCTGCACCTGTGCATCTCAGCCAGGAGCCTCTGCCTGAGCTGGAAGACCCTGCTCCATTATTTGCAAGGCTGTTGTTGACACAGATATCTGTGATCTTGCCTCTAGCACTGGACAGTGGATCTCACTGAGTAAGTGGGTAGCAGGTACATCTCATCCTGGTTTTGCTTTTTTACCAACATGTTGCCTCTTTTTTCTTTACTTTTTAAAATTTGTGTATGCCATCAAAGCACAACAGACAGCCATCTCTTACCCCTTGTGGCAGGGCATCTGCCCCATGCTGACCTAAGAAGGGTTATATTCAGCCTTGGGAGACGGCTGGGGCTGTGGACCCACAGCTGAGGCCGATACAGCCAATTAGGGCCCAGGAAAAGGGAGCAGAAGGGACCTAGCTGCTAGGGAAGCTAGTGGCTTCTTGACACAGAGAAGGGCTGAGGAAAGGCAGGCAGGGATGGGGAGCTCTGGCCAGGCAAACTCTTAGGATGAAGCCTTGCTCACAAGGCCTGAGGCTAGCAGAGCTGCAGGGAGGCATCCAGGGTAGGCAAGAGTAGCAGGTCCCCACCCCTTGTCAGTGATGAGTGACCATGTCAGCCTGCAGTTTGCTCCGGTGGTAAGGGGCAAGATGAAGACTGGAAGTAGGGTCAAGAAGTGGGGCAAGGTAGGTATAGGGCAGTGTTTCTAAAACTGTGCTACGTGGAGCCACAGGGCTCCACAAGACATCTCCAGGGGCTCCGCAAGGTTGACAAACTTGAAAGCCTTCAAAAGCATAATTGAGAATCGCCTTGAACTGACGCAAGTAACACACACCTCTGGGGCTCCACATAATTTTTTACACATGTAAGGGGCTCCGGAGCCCCAAAAGTTTGAGAACTGCTGGTATAGGGTATTAAGGGTGTCCTGGGAGGGAGGAATCCAGACTGTGGGGCCACTGTGGAAGTACACTACTCAGAGGGGAGGATGCCATGGTTTGGAGGGATGTTGGTCCTATCACAAAGTGGTTGAGAATATCAGGTAACAGCAGGCATGACACCAGCCGGAAGGGTGTGCTCCAGGGCTGAAGAGCTAATTCCCAGAGTGACCAGCAGGAGGTGCTGTGGAAGTGACTTGCACTGTGTTACATGCGGTGGAGAATGTGGGCAGTCATGGTCCACCCCTGACGCAAGGGGAATTGAATGAGGACTGGATGTACTGTATCATGTAAAGACTGAGTAACACAAGGAGGGGATAATGGACTCAGGATACACAGGGATGTTCTTTGCAGAGGTCCCTGGTTCTCTCTCTGTTTGGATTCTAGTGTCAGTTCTCCAGCAGAAGGGGGCTGAAGAACTGTGGGGACAGAGGGATTCCCTGCTGCGAGGGACCCAGAAGACCAAAGAGGGACTCTGGGAGGCACAATGGACCCTGTATGAATGGCTGGGGCAGCTGGTGGAGGAACAGCGAGCCCTGTTAAAATTCCTAAGGGGGGAATTCAGCAGTCACCAAGAGTGTGGGGAGAAGTCCAGCGCTAGGGCCAGAAGGCCTGTGACAGAGAAGAGAATTTATTATACCTGCAGAAGATGTGGTACGGACCCATAAAAAGGAATTGTCCCTACTGGGACAGAGGCAGGGAGCCTCACCCAGAGCAGGGAAATGGGTAAGTTCCAGAGAGACTCCGCCTGGTAGGGCCACCAGGAGGTGGCTATGTTGGGCCCTGTGGCGGAGGAGAATGTACATATGCATGGCCAGGTGAAAGAAGAAGAGAATAAGTGAATGGCCCTGGAGGGGTATCTGCCACTAGTGCAGGCTAGGAAACCCTCCTACCCCCAGGGGTAGTGAGCTTACGTGGGGGTGTTAACCTTACAGGGTGATGCTCATTGGTAACTGGTTAACCTTTGGACCAACCAAGCTGGAGCAGCCCTCTGCCTGACATGGGTGAGGGGCCACTCCAGCCCAGCTGGGCTGGAGTGCCTCCCTGCCCATGGGATCTCAGCTGAGCGGTTAACTGGTTAAACATAATCGCTGCGTCTAGACTGGCATGATTTTACAGAAATACTTTTAATGGAAAAGTTTTTCCGTTAAAAGTATTTCCACAAAAGAGCATCTAGATTGGCAAGTATTTTTGCGCAATAGCATCCGTGCCCAGTATAGACGCGCTTTTGCACAAGAAAGTTCCAATGGCCATTTTAGCCATTGGGCTTTCTTGCGCAAAAAATTAAGGTGCCTGTCTACACTGGCCCTCTTGCGCAAGTATTCTTGTGCAAGAGGGCTTATCCCTGAGCGGGAGCATCAGAGTATTTGCACAGGAAGCACTGATTTTGTACAGTACAAAGTCTGCTCTTGCGCAAATTCAAGCGGCCAGTGTAGACAGCTGCCAAGTTTTTGCACAAAAGCGGCCGCTTTTGCAGAAAATCTTTCCAGTCTAGATGCACCCTACGTGTAACTGGTTAGAGAAGTAAAATCCAGGGTACTTTAAACTCATGAACATCTAATGCTGGCACTAATGTCTTGTCCCTGGGCTATGGCAAGGGGTCATGGCTTCAGAATGCCAGAGTCTCTCAGCTTTGGTTTTACACTTCCAACACTTCCATGGCTGGTTCAGCAATTTGGGCAGCAGCCTAGGAGACCTGAGTTCAAAATACTGCTCTACCACAAACTTCCTATATGACCTTGGAAAAATCACTTTAGCCTATCTGTGCCTCAGTTTCCTCTCTGTATCATGAATATGGATATGTCTACACAGCACCCTAAACTTGAAATAAGATATATAATTTGTGCTATGCAAATTGCATATCTTATTTTGACTCTATTTCAAACTCGCTTATTTTGAAAAATGGTATGTCTACACAGCACCAAATTTCAAAATAATGTGCTATTTCGGGTCATACGTTATCCTTTCTGCAATGAGGTTCACCGGGATGGCAAAATAGCATCCCTGCTAGTTCAAAAAATATTTTGAAATAACCAGTGGCTTGTGTTGAAGTGGGGATAGCTATTTCAGGATACCTCTGGTATCCCGAAATAGCCATGCAGTGTAGACGTATCCTAAGAACCCAGTCCAATAGAGCTGTGCACAGTTACACCAAGCCTGAAACTAGCTCATATTTCATAAGATTAAGGGCACACTAGATAAAATGAGCATGCTGAGGGAGAAATGAAGAACAACTCCTTTCCAGGACAGATGTGTGGTTAGCTGACAGACCCAGAGTGCACTCAAAATGTGTGCTGCTTCTCCCAAAGGCATTGAGGATAAACACATGAAATGTCATGAGGTGCTCACATACTAGCATAATGGGAGCCACAGAAATATCTAAGACAGATAAATATAAAGTGATGCACCTGGATATTTAGTAAACATCAAAGGTGCCTCCTTTTACATATAAAGCCATGCCTTTGTTTGCTATCAAACTTGACATCAGGTAGACATGATTTTTTATCCTCTTTACAAATTCCTCATGTTGTGCTACACAGCATCAAATCAGCTTATCATAGAATGCAGTGAAATGACACTGTACCACTCCACCTAAGTTAATATAGCATGGCAGAATGTTTTTATGCATTTATTTCACTTCCAGAAACCATAATTAATGTGAATAATGGAGAATCCAGCCTGAAATTCAGAGACAAAACTGCCAATGATCTATGTTTAATTCAATGATATTCTGTAAATATAGATCTCTATAATAAAATCATGAATGGTGTGGAGAAAGTAAATAAGAAACTGGCACCTGGGGTCACTCCATGAAATTAATAGTCAGCAAGTTAAAACAAATACAAGGAAATACTTTGCACAATCTACAGTCAACTTGTGGAGCTAGTTGCCAGGGGATGTTGGGATAGCTAAAATATAAATGTGTTCAAAAAAGATAAGTTCATGGAGGATAGGTCCATCAATGCCTCTTAGCCAGTATGGTCAGGGACACAACCCAATGGACAACAGTGAATGGATCACTCAATGGATCATCCCATTCTGTTCAGTCCCTCTGAAGTATCACACTAATTACTGTCAGAAGAGAGGATTCTCTGCCAGATACATCTTTGGTCAGACACAGTATGGCCAATCATGGAATCATAGAATCCTAGGGCTGAAAGAGGCCTCAGGAGGTCATCAAGTCCAATTCCCTGTCCAAAGCAGGACCAATCCTCACTAAATCATCCCAGCCAGAGCTTTGTCAAGCTGGGACTTAAAAACCTCTAGGGATGGAGATTCCACCACCACCCTAGATAACCCATTCCTGTGTTAGCCACCCTCCTAAAGGAATAGTTTTTCCTAATATCCAGCGTAGACCTCCCGCACTGTAGCTTGAGGCTATTGCTCCTTGTTCTGCCATCTGTCACTACTGAGTACTGCCTCTCTCCATCCTCTTTGGAACCTCCCTTCAGGAAGTTGAAGGCTGCTAGCAAATCCCCCCTTACTCTTCTCTTCTGCAGACTAAATAAGCCCAAATTGAGCCTCTCCTCGTAGGTCATGTGCTCCAGCCCCCTAATCATTTTGGTTGCTGTCTGCTGGACCCTCTCCAATGTGTCCACATCCTTTCTATAGCAGGGGGCCCAGAACTGGACACAGATGTGGCCTCAGCAGTGCCGAATAAAGGGGAATAATAACTTCTCTAGATCTGCTGGAAATGTTCTCCCTAATGCAACCTAACATGCCATTAGCCTTCTTGGCTACAAGGGCACACTGCTGACTCCTATCCAGCTTCTCATCCACTGTAATCCCCAGGTTCTTTTCTGCTGAACTGCTACTTAGCCAGTCGGTCCCCAGCCTGTAACATTGCTTGGGATTCTTCCGTCCCAAGTGCAGAACTCTGCACTTGTCCTTGTTGAACCTCATCGGATTTCTTTTGGCCCAATCCTCCAATTCATTTAGGTCACTCTAGACCCTACTCCTGCCCTCCAACATATCTACCTCTCCCCCTAGTTAGTGTTAGCCACAGACATGCTGAGGGTGCAATCTATCCCCTCATCCAAGAATATTTTGTACAATAAAGATGTTGTACAAAACCCGCCCTAGGACTAATCCTTGGGGCACTCCACTTGAAACTGACCACCAACCAGACATTGAGCTGTTGATCACTACCCATTGGGCCCAAGAATCTAGCCAGTTTTCTATCCACCTTACAGTCCATTTATCCAATCCATACTTCCTTAACTTGCTGGACAGAATATTGTGGGAGACAGTATCAAAAGCTTTGCTAAAGTAAAGGTATATGACATCCACCGACTTCCCCATGTCCACAAAGCCAGTTACCTCATCATAGAAGCTAATCGGATTGGTCAGACATGACTTGCCCTTGATGAATCCATGTTGACTATTACTGAACACTTTCCCCTCTTCCAAGTGCTTTAAAATGGATTCCTTGAGGATCCCCTCCATGATTTTTCTAGGGACTGAGGTAAGACTGACTGGTCTATAGTTCCCTGGATTGTCTTTCTTCCCTTTTTTGAAGATGGGCACTACATTTGCATTTTTCCAATCGTTGGGACCAACCCCAATCACCACAAGTTTTCAAAGATAATGGCCAAAGGCTCTTCAATTACATTTGTCAACTCCCTCAGTACCTTCGGAAGCATTAAATCCAGACCCATGGATTTGTGTATATCTAGCTTTTCTAAATAGTTCTTAACCTGTTTTTTCTCCACTGAGGGCTGCCTACCTCCTTCCCATACTGTGTTGCCTAGTGCAGTAGTCTGGGAGCTGACCTTGTCTGTGAAGACAGAGGCAAAAAAACCCAAACAAACCCCCAAACACCATTGAGTATTTCAGCTTTTCCCACATCATCTGTCACTAGGTTACCTCTCTCATCCAATATGAACTCTACACCCTCTCTGATCACCCCTTTTTGCTAACATGCCCAGAGAAACCTTTCTTGTTACACTTCACATCACTTGCTAGCTGCAATTCCAATTGTGCTTTCATCTTTCTGATTATTCCCGTGCATTCTCAAGCAATATATTTATACTTCTCCCTAGTCATCTGTCCAAGTTTCCACTTCTTATAAGCTTTCTTTTTGTGTTTAAGCTCGCCAAGGATTTCCGTGGTAAGCCAATCTGATCACCTACCATATTTGCTTTTCGTACTGCACATCGGGATGGTTTATTCCTGTACCTTCAGTAAGGCTTCCTTAAAATAATACCAGCTGTCCTGGACTCCTTTTCCCTTCATGTTAGCATCCCATGCCCCGAGGGAGTCAAAATCAGCTTTTCTGAAGTCCAGAGTGTGTATTTTGCTGCTCTCATTTTTGCTTTGGTCAGAATCCTGAAATCAACCATCTCATGATCACTGAGTACCAGGTTGCCGCCCACATCTACTTCCCCTACTAGTTCCTCCCTGTTTGTGAGCAGCAGGTCAAGCTGCACATGGTCCCTGGTTGGTTACCTCAGCACTTGTACCAGGAAGTTAACCACAAGATTCTCCAAAAAAATCCTGGATTGCTTGTGTACTGCAGTATTGGTCTCCTAGCAGATGTCAGGGTGATTAAAGTCCTCCATGAGAACCAGGGCCTATGATCTGAGAGCTTCTCTTAGTTATCTCAAGAAAGCCTCATCTACCCCATTCTCCCGATCGGATAGTCTATAGCAGTGGTGTGCAATCTGTGGGCTGTCCTCCTGGGGGTTGCAGCGCTTGTATCCGGCTGGCCACTTTTCCTGGCTTCTCGGCTCGGCATCCAACATTCACATGGCAGGGGCAGGGGGAGTGGTAGGAGAGTGGCCATGGACTGACAATTAAAGGGGCTGCTTCCTTTTTTTTCTTCACCAAATTTGGCGGCCCCCATGGGGGTCGTGAATGAAAAAAGGTTGCGCACCACTGGTCTATAGCAGATACCAACCACAACATCACCTCTGTTGCTCCTGCTGCTACGCTTAAACCAAAGGCTCTTGTAACGCGGGAGCCCGTCCTGGCCCCCGTCATCTCTGCTCCCCCTCACCACTTGTGCTACCCCACTTCCCTCCTTCCTGTGCTGCGTGCCTCTCCTTCAGTGTTCTGTGCCTCCTTCCTCCTCTGTTCTCCCCTCCTCCTCTGTTCTTTCCTCCTCCTCCGCTCTTTCCTCCTTCTCTGCTCCTTCCTCCTCCATTTGCTCTCCATCTCCCTCCTTCCTCCTCCTTGCTCTTCCGTCCTCCCCCCCTTGTCTTCCCCCGTTCCCCCTTTTAAAATCCCCCGCCGGCGTCCGGTCCTGGTGACGTAGGACGCCACGTCACCAGGCTCCTCCCCCGCCGTGCGTCCGGGTCCGGTGACGTCAGACTCCACGTCGCTGGGCTCCGCCCCCGCCGCACGTGGTCGTCCAGACGTCGCCCCGCCCCCGCCGCGCCGCCCATTATCCGGGCCGCGGCAGAGGAGCAGGCTCTGCAGTGCCGCCGTGCTCCCTGGGTGGCGCCCAGGAGAGCCAGCGCGATCGCGGGCTGAGTGCGGGGCGGGCCGCCGGGTGGGGTGTGGGGGCGGCACGACCCGTCACAGCTCTCAACAGGCTTTTCTCCCTCTATATACTGGAGTTCTGAGCAATCATATGTACAGCGCAACTCCTCCTTTTCTCCCCTTCTTGGTCTTCCTGAACAGTTTATACCCTTTCATGACATTCTTATGTCTTTTAATTACAGGCAATCTTTAATTCTTCTTGGTAGAAAAACTGGAAGATTTTTAGGGTGGTTGGCAAGAAAAGTTGCCAAATCCAATTAGCATGTGTACTATCCATTGAGTTTCTTTCAGCTATAACCACTAAATCCGTTAGGGACTAAATTAAAGCACAATGCCTTGTCCATCACTTAACACTGTCAGAAGGTTAGGTACAGCATATAGAATGAAATTATTTTGTTACTCAAAGTGGTGATTTGTCTTTGTGCTATATTCTTGGTGCTTTATTTGATGTTCTAAATGTATCTTCAGATGGGTGTCTGTGCTACAAAGAGAATAAATTTTGCACTAAATGAACCTTTGTCAATATTTAGACAGATATTACAGCACTGTTGGAAATTTACCTTGGAGGCTAATTCCCTTTTTCTAGATGAGATAAAGGACTTATCCCTCATGTGTGGTCAGACAAGGGAAAGTAGCAGACAGTCCACTTCCAGCAGTTTTTGAAAAGATTATTAACGTAAGAGGAGTCTGGAAAGGATTAATGCATCTTGTGCTAATCAGTGATTTCAAAAGTGAGAGTAACGGGAATGCTTGTCTCCAGATCATTACAGTTATTGGGTCTCCTCCCATGAAAGGTATTTGTGTAATGAGTAAATGGGAAACCACCAGAATGATTTATATAGTGCTCTGGTCCACGTCAGCTAAATGAGCAATTTGATCCTGGGGCTCATTTAGTGTGGTGAAAGCAAGACAAAGTAAAAAGGCAAACCTTCCCATAAAGCGGGGTGAAACGCGTCCACATTTGGAAATTTGAAAAAGAGACACCCCCCCCCCCAATCAATTTTTGTGAAAATGTTGTTTCTTTTTTCAACCAATTATATCTGACTACAATGCACTCATCTTATGCAGACAGCAGACACAATTATGAGATAAATAGAACATAGGGATCATAACCTTGACTTTCTGCCTTAGGAACAAAGATATCTGCCACATCAGCTAAAAGAGAACATCCTTTCCTGCCAGCAGTAGTTAGTAAGGTCTTTAACCTCACAGGAGGTGTATATTTCTCTAAGGGCTTACCTCTTGTTTACAGAGAGAGTTCATTTGTGGCAAGCCAGGAATGCACAGTGTGACAATTTGCCATGTACTAACTGACCATGTGGGACACTAAACAATCTGTAGTGAGCTTTGATGTGTGCTCTGTACATACAAGCTCTTACTCTTTCACATACACACAAAGATGGCACATCAAATATATACTCAGTGCTGCTCTTCAGAGCAATGGTCAGCTCAAGTCACTCTTCTCAAACTAGCTTAGTTTGAGTGAGAATAGTCACACTGCAGAACAACTCTAAAATTACAGTGATTAGCATCATTGTGTTACTGGATTAGCAGTTGGTGAGTTGAGCTAATGCAAGCTTGTAGCCCAAAGCCTGTGGCATTATTAGTCTGAGCATCAGCTGCACTCAACCCGCATCCTCTGCCCTTGAAAGCCAGATAGCTTGAGTTTAAAGAACTGTGTGATTTGTGCTAGGGATTTTTGTATGCGTATGAGAGTTGGGCTGGAGCAATGGTTAAGTTGTACCTTGAGCTAACACAGCAGTGAAGACTAGCTCTGAGACAGAGTGTGACTTGAGTGTTTGATCTTCAAGGGAATTCAAATCCAGCAATCCGATACTGATCTGTGTTGAATCCACTATGCACTACAGGAGAGAAAAAATACCCAGCAAGGGACTAATATGGAAGAAAGCTTTGTGAGTTTCCTCCATGTTGTTCTATTGGAAGGGTCATCCTCTCACACAATTCTGCCCTAAGTACAGTGGGTCTTCAAGAGTCTCCTAGGCTACGTCTACACTGGCCCCTTTTCCGGAAGGGGCATGTAAATTTCACCAGTCGTCGTAGGGAAATCCGCGGGGGATTTAAATATCCCCCGCGGCATTTAAATAAAAATGTCCGCCGCTTTTTTCCGGCTTTTAAAAAAGCCGGAAAAGAGCGTCTACACTGGCCCCGATCCTCCGGAAAAAGTGCCCTTTTCAAAGTAGGAATAAGACCCTCCGGAAAAGGGCACTTTTTCCGGAGGATCGGGGCCAGTGTAGACGCTCTTTTCCGGCTTTTTTAAAAGCCGGAAAAAAGCGGCGGACATTTTTATTTAAATGCCGCGGGGGATATTTAAATCCCCCGCGGATTTCCCTACGACGACTGGTGAAATTTACATGCCCCTTCCGGAAAAGGGGCCAGTGTAGACGTAGCCCTAGAGCCTTGCGCAGGAACCGAGGCATAGTCATTTCCTAGCAGTGCAGCTCTAATGCAGGCCTGACTCTGAGGTCTCCTCAGGTTACACTTGTCCAGGAGCTAGTTTTTGTTCTTTCCACCCCGCAATATTCCCAATCAGTTTATATATTGTCTCACTGGATTGATAACTGTGGGCCAATTTTAGCCTTGGCGTAAGCAGGTTCAACTCCATTCCATTCTCTTCTCTTCCCTCCTCACTCCTCACCTCTATCACCTCAATTTCAGGCTTAATGAAGTCCCTCTCTCCATTTACCCCAACATTGAGACTGTTCATACTGTGGGATACACTAAATGCTGATTGCAAATGTTTTTTGCCATAGCTGCCTAATAACTTTCCATCACTGGGCCATAAGCTTGAACAAAACCTTGAGCAGGCAAGAGAAGAAGCACATGCTTTTACCATGTGAGCCACAAGAACACCATTTTTAGCTGGTATGCTCTGTGTGAGATAGCCACCACAGGGGGATTCAGCTCACATGGTAGATCTTCACACCAGTCTCCTGGCATTGTGCTGGGTTTCTGTGTCATTGTTTGCACTCATATTTGCAATACACAGTGCTACTCAGTCATAGTTCAGATTTTGTTCTCAAGGCTGCTATATGTTACATAAAAGTAATGTCTGGGGCTTAATCCCAGTGGTGTAACGAGGACAGAAGGGGGGGTCAATTGCCCCCAGCTGCCAATTTAGTCCCCTTCGCTCCCCCTGTCATCCCTCAGCTCACCTGCTCCTCTTCCATCCGCTGCCAGCGGCTGGAGCCTCCTTGCCCCTCCGTCCACAAGCCGACCCTCCTCCATCTCCACCAGCAGGTTAGTATGTGCGGGGGCCCGGCCCCAAACTGGAGGAGGCGGGGGAAGATACGGTACAATCTCCCTCCCCTTTTCTCGAGGTTGGGCTCAGCCATGTGCGAGGTTCGGGGCCCCACTGTGTGGTGGCAGCAGAGGAGGGCACAAATATTGCTTTTGCCCCCAGGCTCATAACGCCCTCGCTCTTATTGTGTTACGTCACACTTCAGACTATACCCAGATTCCACCTGATCAGTAGTAAAGTTTACATTCAACAGAATTTAATCTGACATCAATATCTTTTTATCAACACTGGAAAAGTAGTCTAATACTCCATGGATTAAAATAGGGCTTCAAAAATGTAGATTGGAACACCTTCAGGGAAAGGAAAAATGTTCCATCCTCAAGAAGTATTTTACTTCAATGTGACTGAAGACTTCAAAGATTGCAAAACTTTAAAAATTTGCATCTGGAGTAGGTTTCATAAGGGGAAAGCAGAATTCATTAGTAATTTCAATTACTTCTTTTGATGATGATAGTGTTTACTTTTCCTGTGTTGAAGGCAATGCCTGGAACAGCCACTGTTTTGAGAGAGAGAAAAAAATCAATAGTTTAAAGAAAGAATCTTTTCTTCTGCGTTTGATCACTGTTTGGACACTGAGTACAATGATAGACTTGGTGGCATCATAGAAGATCTTGCTATAATACATTTTTTTAAATATATATTGTGACAAATCCAGGGCAGCTTGCTACAGTAGCTTGGTGGAGGGCAAATATACAGGAAACTAAGTGAATAGTTTTCTGTTCCCTGGGCAATTTGGCCAGGCACTGCTGCCAAGGCAGGCAGGCACCTGGGGCCAATTAAGAGCTGGCTTGAAGCAGTATGCTAATCAGGGCACCTACAGTCAATCAAGGTCTGCTGGGTACAGTTCAAAAGGCTTCTCCTCAGAAAGGGCAGGAGACAGGGCCAAGGACTGAGTGTGGAGAGGTAGACTGAGGGTATGTTTACACTACCCCGCTAGTTCGAACTAGAGGGGTAATGTAGGCATACCGCACTTGCAAATGAAGCCCGGGATTTGAATTTCCCGGGCTTCATTTGCATAAGCCGGGCGCCGCCATTTTTAAATCCCGGCTGGTTCGAACCCCGTGCCGCGCGGCTACACGCGGCACGAACTAGGTAGTTCGGACTAGGCTTCCTAGTTCGAACTACCGTTACTCCTCGTGGAATGAGGAGTAACGGTAATTCAAACTAGGAAGCCTAGTCCGAACTACCTAGTTCGTGCCGCGTGTAGCCACGCGGCACGGGGTTCGAACCAGCCGGGATTTAAAAATGGCGGCGCCCGGCTTATGCAAATGAAGCTCGGGAAATTCAAATCCCGGGCTTCATTTGCAAGTGAGGTATGTCTACATTACCCTCCTAGTTCGAATTAGGAGGGTAGTGTAGACATACCCTGAGAGAGCTAAGGCCTGGGAGTGTGATAGAGTGCTGTGGAAGAACAGGAAGGATTTCTCAGGTACTAGGGAGAAGGTAACTGGCTGGCATCATTTGGGGAGTGGCCCAGGGAAAGGCTGCATGACTGGGAGTGGAGGAAATGCTGCCAGTTGCCACTTCCTGAACATGGACCAGAACCCTGAGTATTGGGTGTGCCTGAGTTCCCCTCAATCCTTCCCATGCCACTACAGAGCCTGCCCCTGAGCAGAGGCACCAGGACTACAGAAGGGTTACACTTCAAACTATGGATTAGTTTATGATAAGACTGATTTAGTAGGCTGTGACCTTTGCCTCTAGTAAAGGGCCAGGGACTGTGTGGAGGGTCACATGGAGCTTCTGAGGCAAACACTAACAGCCAGAAAACCAGGAAGGTCAGAGCATGGCCTGAACTTTGCCACCATATCTAAAAACAGTTACTCTCTCACACTGAATTACAATTTGACTCTACATGTACATATAGTACCTGTTGGACAAGGATTGAGCAAAAAAGAGTGACAGAGCAAGAGGGCGAAGATAAATAGTTACTAAATAAATAAAAGGTCTTCCATACCTTATATTTTTTCGAAGAGAAAGTTAATCAGTTTGATTTTTTTTGATGACTAAGACCCAAATAGATTTACCATGTATACACAACAGACCTAATTCTGACTTGATTTAAGTGTGTGAATCGCCAATAATTTCAGTGGAGTTACATCTACTTGTGCTGTTGGTGAATTTGACACCAAAAATATACAGCACTAGTCCATGATGAGTTACTCACCTACAAAAATGGCTACTCACCTTGTTTACATTTATGAAGAGTCATGTACACATGCAAAGCAGAACCTGACTGAGCACTTGTCTGATTTGCATGTGAAAAGAGCACACAAAACCAATGCTCATCCAATTGTGCAGTGCAGAATTTGGACAGCAGGTTGGAACTGGCTGGAAATTGGCCACATAAATTGTTTCTCCCATAACAGGTATTGCAACTGCTACAGATTTACTGCCTAGAAGCTGTATTTTGCTATGTATTTGTAAGTTTAAATGTAAACTTTGAGTAAGTAACTTTGGAAACTTCACTTAACAGTTTAAAACTCAGCCATGGCAGTGCTTTAAACAGAGCATGGCCATGGCACAAATGCTGGGAGAGCTCTTCCAGCATGCTGTATAAACCACTTCTGTGAGGGGAGTAGCTAACCACTCTGGGAAAGTGGTTTCCAGTACTGTAGCCTGGTTCATACTGGTGCTTTACAGCTGTGCTCCGGGAGGGTGTTTTTTCACACCCCTGAGCCAGAAAGTTACAGAGCTGGGAAGTGCCAGTGTAGACTTGGTCATAACCCCTGTCTTCTACATGTTCCTGAATGTTTGCCCATTTATTACACCAAGGCTGTGTCCAGACTCAGGGTTTTTTTTCGAAAAAACTTCACCTGTGTCTAGACTGCAGCCGCGTTCTTTCGAAATTAAATCGAAAGAACGCGGCTTTTCTTTCGACGGCGGTAAACCTCATTGCACGAGGAAGAACGCCTTTTTCGACAGAGATCCGTTGAAAATAAGTGAGTGTGGACGCGGGGAGGCCATTTTTTCGAAAATAATAGCCTCCAGGAAGAAGCGCTGGTGGACAATCTGGGGCATGCCTTGCATGTTTCTGGTTCCTGTCTGCAGCCATTTCTTAAAGGGACAGGCACCCTCACAGCCACTTGTGGCAGCAAAGCAGCCAGAGCACACGGCTGGTTAAGTGCAGCATGTCCCATCCCCAAGACCCTCCTGGCCCTTCTAGAGACCCTTCTGGGGACCCAACCAGGGGCTCCAAACACCGGGCACCGTCATGGTCTGGGCCAGAGCCCAAGACCCTTCTCAAGCTCTGGGGAGAGGAAGAGGCCTTACAAGCCCTAAAAAGCAGGCATTGAAATGCGGACATTTATGGTCGCATGGCAGAGGCCCTGGCCCAGAAAGGACACTACCCCCGCACCCAGGACCAGGTGCGCTCCAAAGTTAAGGAGCTGCGCCAAGGATATGTGAAGGCCAGGGAAGATAGCTCCCATTCTGGGGCAACCCTCCACTCCTGCCCCTATTATACTGAGCTGGACCAGATCCTGGGTGGTGGTGAAGCATGCACACCACGGCATCTCGTGCAGTCAGGCTTGGCGGACCCTGTGGTGGACGCACCAGAGCAGGACCCAGAGCAGTCTGGAGACGGGGACATGGTGCCAGAGGAGGACAGTGAGGAGACGGCGACCCTCACCCTGGAGCCAGTCACACAGACCCCAGAGGCCTCCCAGGTGTCATCTGATGCCGGAGATGAAGCAGCAGGTGAGTGCAGTGAGGTTGTGTAACACCCGGGAGTGGGGGGGGGGGGGGTAGGTGGGTGCATAGTGGGTGATGCACAAAGGAAACCTGTAATGCTCAGGGTGATGCCCAGGTCACACACGGTGTTACCTTCAGAATGTCTGATTCCCCTGTCTCAAGGAGAGGGCATGCCCTTTTGGACAGCTGTTGCACACATGACTGATTGTGATAGAAATGTAGCCGTGTTACTCTGATCTGAGGAAGTGGGTCTAGGCCATGAAAGCTCATCCCCTAATAAACCATCCTGTTAGTATTTTAAGTGCTACATAGTCCAGTTTTTTATGACTGATTGTGTCTTCCTCTTTTCCTCCACAGCCGGACCAGCCATGCAAGAGGGCCGCAGCACCTCAGCCCCACCTCCATCTCGGGGACATGGGAGCCGCAGACACAGGCGTGTGTATGCGGACATCCTGAGGCAGCATGTGGAGGTCGTGCAGGAGCTCAACACCATCCTGTGAGAGAGGGCGGAGGCAGAGGATTGGTGGCATGACCAGCTGATGGAGGAGCTGGTCCAGCAGCACACGTCCCTGAGTGCCACTCTCAGGGAGGTCTGCGGCTTGCCTGCTCCTGTGCCTGGTCCTGCTCCTCCAGCACCCCATGACCCTGCCCCACCAAACCCCCCTTCCACAGCAGCATCACTTTCCCCCCTTGGACCTCCCTCTCCCCCAGCCCCCCCAGTTCCCCAGCCCCTCTCTCCCCCTGGCCTTCCTCTCCCCCAGGCCTCCCAGTCCCAAGAGCACCTACCCGCTGTTATCCAGCCAACCGACAGGCGCACCACCCGATCCCATGGCCATGGTGGACCCCAAACACGAGGCCCAAGCAGGAGACTGAGATCAGGCAAGCACCGTGCAACCTGATCCCCTTTCCCCCTCCAGGTTTCAAGTCCCCTTCCCCCCTCCAGGTTTCAAGCACCCCCATCACCCCAGTTAAATGACAAGGAATGTGTTAAACAAAATGTTTATTGTACATAGTTTGCCATGGAAGTATATTTTCTACATCAAAAATGAACAAAAGCTTTTTTATGTTTGCAACAGTTATACTATTTTCCAGTGAGTGATATTTAAAAAAATAAAACAGAACTTATTATTTTGAGACAAACGCTAGTGTTTATTATTTCTCCAAACAGAGTCAGGAGATGGGTTTGTGGAGGGAAGCTTCTATTGGGCCAGGGCCCAGTCCCCAGGCAGAAGCCTCTCAGTAGAGTCAGTGGCCTTCAATTGAGAATTGCTCCCGTAGGGCCTGTCATATGCAAACAGCAGACCTGTGAGCCTGGCGGATAGCAGCTGTCCGGGGCTGGGCAAAGTGCCTCTCCTGACCATCAGCACCTGTACCCCATCCTGGTAAGAAGGCCTCCCCTTTCCTCTCCACCAGGTTATGGAGAACACAACACGCGGCCACCACCTCAGGGATGTTGCTCTCCCCCATGTCTAGGTGTGTGAGCAAGCACCGGAATCTGCCTTTTAAACGTCCGAACGCACATTCCACCTGGTTGCGAGCCCGGTTAAGGTGAGCATTAAACTGCTCCTTGCTCTCATCCTTGTGGCCGGTGTAGGGCTTCATCAGCCACGGCATCAGGGGGTAGGCGGCATCAGCCACTATGCACACCGGCATGTGCACATCCCCAACCGCAAAGTCGTGATGCGGGAAAAATGTTCCTGCCTGAAGCCTCCGGTAGAGGTACGAGTTCCTGAAGATGCGGGCATCATGTGCCCGCCCTGACCACCCAACACAAATGTCAGAAAACTGGCCATGATGGTCGACCAGGGCCTGGAGGACCATAGAAAAGTAGCCCTTTCTTTTAATGAATTGGGCTGCTCGATGGGGCAGTGCACAGATTGGAATGTGTGTCCCATCAAGGGCTCCTCCACAATTTGGGAAGCCAAGGGCAGCAAAGCCGGCCATGACGCTGTCCAGATCTGCTACACAGATGAGCCTGTTGAGCAGCTCCAAATTGATGGCCCTCACCACCTGCAGAAAGAGACAGACAACAAAATGTTAGAAGGGGTGCCTTATCTCTTAGGAGGAGAACCCACCACCCACCTTCCCTCTCAAACACCCCATGAATCCCCTCCTCAGAACTCCCCCCCAACAATTCAGGGTGAGTGGAGGAGCTTCCTCCTACTCACACTCCACTTTGCCCTTCCTGACAGTCTCCCTTCTCCCCACCCCAAACTGTGACTGTCCCAAGACAATGACTTACCTCCATCAGGATGTATCCAACAGTAGACCTGCCCACTCCAAATTGGTGTCCCACGGAACGGTAGCTGTCGGGGGTTGCCAGTTTCCAGAGGGCAATGGCGACCCTCTTTTCCACAGGGATAGCGGGCCGCAGGTGGGTGTCTTGCCATTGCAGAGAAGGGGCGAGCCAGGTACACTGCTCCTGGAAAGTGGTCTTTCGCATCCGGAAGTTGCGTAGCCACTCTTGGTCATCCCAGAGCTGCATAACAAGCCGGTCCTACCAGTCAGAGCTGGTGTCAAGCCTCCAAACACGCCTGTCCACAAAGAAGTTTGGAGGCAAGGGCAGTGGGGCTGCATGATGGACGATCCCTTCGTACCTCTGGTCTGGGTCCAGATGGGGAAGTAGCCTCATGACTGTGTCATGCAGATGCAGCAACACTTGCAATATGATGGCGTGGGGCCATCGCCTGCCCAGGGGCAGCTCTGGCTCCATGCGGAAAAAACGGGTCTAAAACAGAAAAACCTCCAAACAAAAAACCTGCTGGGGTGTCCCAGGAAGCTGAGCACTCCAAACCAGCACTGCAATGTCTTGCTTCCCTCCTAGAGGGACAGCAAAGGCAGCTGCAGAAGCAGAGCAACGGGTGTTCAGGAGCGTCCCTTTAACCACGCATCTCTGCAAAGGGCAGGCAGCAGCACCCAGAAGGAAATGCTGCCTCTATGCCCTGGCAGAAGCGGTTCCGGGTGGCTTTTAATTTCGAAAGAGCGTCCAGCAGTCAAGACGCTCTTTTTCGAAAAAGCGGATCGATTTTCCGATCCGCGTATTGTAGTCTAGATGCGCTTTTTCGAAAGAGGCTTTTTCGAAAGATACTTTCGAAAAAGCCTCTTTTGAAAGAGGCTTGCAGTCTAGACATAGCCCAAATGTGGACTGCTCCCTTTTAAACTTTCTAAATATTTTCCTAAGGATTCTTTGTTTTCTCACCCTTCTGCAATATTGCAATAGGCCCTGAGCAGCAGTATGGTACTTGTAAATAAGCTCATTCTGCGGTCTCAGCCTCCAGATTCCAAATCTGCAGTTCTAGGGGTAGCTTGGTGTGGAACTGCCCTAAGCAATGGAGTAGTAAAGTCAACTAGGGATGGTTTTCATCTAATCTTTCCCCCAAAGCAAGGAACGCTGAGAAAAGTAGTTTAATACAGAAACCACTGCTTTTAGTTGTGCTTGACAGATAAAGTGGACAAACATTGACACATAGGCCTAGGTGACCGGGGTGCAGGAGAGGGTGAGAGGTCTGAGGGGGAGTCTGGGTGCCAAATTCTACCTTTTGTTGATAAAATTCTACCTTTTGTTGACAAAACACCCAATTCTGGTGACAAAAAACTTCTACCCCTGCCAGAGACTTTTGTCTTTTCCCTTCCCAATAAAGAGCCAGTGTGGACTCTTGTTTGTTTTGTCAAAAGAACTGGCTTCTGCCAGTATCCCACAGTCCCTGATGGTTGTGATCAGTTTTTTGTGATCTCTGCTGCCCTGCAGGCATACCCTCCTCCCCTTTCAATGCTCCAGGAAGAATCTGACAACTAAGTGAGCTGCTCTGTTTGGGGGACAAACAAAATCATTGGAATGCTCCCGTCCTGCCCTGCTAGAAACACAGCAGCAGGCTTTGTCATTACTCAGCACAGAGAGCTCACAGAGGTACTGCTGTGGAAGAACTGGGAGAGAATCCCAAGAAGCACAGGTATCAGCTCTCTCTTCCTGCAACACTGCACTGTGGGATGCTTACCCACAATGCTTTGCCCTATCTGTGGACAGGGGAGCTAGTCACATGGCCAGGGAATGTCAACAATGGGAGGCAGAAAAACCAGTTTGACCGATTTTTACTTTTGGTAATTTTTGCATGTCGACAGTATTTTTGACGCCACGGGTGCAGACTTAGACGGAGTGCAGACTTAGCCATAGGCTTACTAAAAATCAGCTCCTTTCCCACAGTCCAAGGAACTGGCATTAGAGTTGGCAGGGGGGAGAGTTTAAGGAGAAGTCAAAGGATTGGAGAAGTCAAAGGATCTTAACTGCCCTCTGCCTTTCCATAGCCCATTGAATCACAGACAACACACTTACGTGCCAGAAATAGATTCTCAAAGGGTATTAGTAAATGTTGCTCCACTGACTTCACTCAAACAATCTTTCATCTTTGTGGGAGAGGGAGGAGAAACACAAGCTCTTTTTGATAATTAACAAAAGACCTCCACTCCATTCTTTTTTTGTCCTGTTGCTTTAATGCTGGGCTGGGCGAGATACGGCCTGTGGGCCAGATCCAGCCTGCCAAGCATTTTAATCTGGCCTGCGGCCTGCCCCACCGGAACTTTTGGGCATGGAATAAGCTCCACACCACTCTAAGGGGCTGGCTCCTCCATGTGGCTTTCTGTGTCATGCTGAGAGACTGTACTGGTAGCAGAGGCAGCACATGAAGCCTCCCACTACTCGGCACATGGAGCAGGGAGCCAGAAGGAACAGCCAGCTGCTTTGAGTCTGGGGCTGAGGCAGGCAGGGAGCTTGAGGGTCCTGCTAGGTTGCTGGCCAAGAGCTGCCTAGATAAGTGCCTCCTGACAAGAGCCTGCCCCTGGCACTCCACCCCCTCCTGCACTCCAATCCCCTGCCCCAGGTCACCTGCCCCTCCTGCCCCAGGTGACAACTCTCTCCCAGGCTCTGCACCCCCTCTTACACCCTTCCCCCCAGCCACAATCCTCTCCTGCACCCATATCCCCTCCCGGACCCTGCACCTCAATTTCCTGTCCCAGGTCACAACCCCTGGTTCACTCAGACCCCATACCCTCTCCTGCCCCCCAGTCGCTTACCTTGAACACCCTTCTACACCCAGCCTATGTCACAGACCCTCCATCCCCTCCATAGAGAAGTGTAGCCCTTGACCAGTTACCACAAATATTGGAGAGCCCCCCCCCCATCATAAATGATTGCCCACCCCTGCTCTAATGGTACGTGTAAACAACCTGAAAGAGAAGATGTCAAGAATCACAGCTAAAAATTTCACAGGTGGCCTTTGTTTCTATAATAGGCCAAGCCACTTATTAAGGGATCCATGTAGCAGTTGATCAGAGGGATTCCTTTACCACCTGTGTCCACATCCTCCCCCACAGGAATGTCACACAGAGCTCAGTTTCATCAGTGTGACCCGGATGCCTGTGCAAATGTCAGAAAGCTCATCTTCTCCCTCCTTCCCTCCCCCCCCACTCCCCCAGAATAACATAAACTTGCAACATTCCTACAACAGGCAGGGCTATTCCACTTATGAAGGGGACAGAATGGGTAATATAGCAAAAATGCAACATTTTGATTTTTTATTCTGAATTGCTTGAAGATAAGTCACATTCAAAAACATTAGTTCTGCATTAGCCCAGAGATAACGACACACTGAAATGTAAGGAAATGCAGAGCGTATTTGAACAATACTGCCATTTTGCTCGTCCAGGGTCATTCCTGCTTCTCAATAGGACTACACAACCTTCAAAGCATGAAACTGCTCTTGAGTGGTCTCTCAGGCTTTGCAACACACAAGGCTGACACAAGCAACTGTGTCCAGCATTCTTTGGGTTTTGCTCTTTTGTTTCTTTTTAGAACTAGACTTTATGAACTCCGTCTGGGGATTAATTGACTGCGGCAAACACTGAATTTATTTCTGAATCATGAAAGCCAGCTGATTATGGCATTTAGAAGGGTTTGGGGAATGTTTGAACACTACTTCATTTACATGAGTTGAAAGTTCTGTCCTGGCTCTTTAGAGAAAGAAAAGTAAAGGCAAAACACAGTTCCTTTCCCCCTCTGAATATATTGATATTATAAGTTTTAGAAGCCATTCCCTCTTTTCTGATTCTCTCTTACTTTAATTTTCTTATCTTTTACCTATCACACTTTTGATTGACAGCATCTTTTCCAGGGTGACCGATTTAGTATAATCCCAACAATGGTGGGTCATTGTTCCGTTCTACTGATGTAGAAAATCGTACTTGTGGAGGTAGGCCAGCTCAGTATAAGGTACATGGCTGAATTCATACAGTTCTGAAGCTCAATTTGTTTTTTGTAGAATTGGCAACAAAAGGCTAATTATATGATTGCATCCTTCCTAAGACAATAATGGAACACGGGGAGGAAACTTGTCACTTTCATTCTTCTCTGTCATTTTCTGCTGTTTCCATGTGCTCTATGGCAGATCGATTTGAGAGGGACTGTTCTGCTCTTCCTGCAAAGGGCTCTTCTGAAGCACCATGGTTCAGCAGTGATTTCTGCTGAGCAGCCTTTTTTGTTTTTTTTTTATTAATCAGCATGGTGACCTGTTTCTGTTTCTATGACCAGTGGGATTTTTTACAAGGCTCAGCGATTACACTTGTGTTCAGCCCTGTCCACTTCCTCCTGACTTGGGACCAGCCACAGCATCAAGCTGCTGTAAGACCCATTACAATCCATGCATATTTTACTGATAACACTGGTGTCATATCTCCATATCTCTGTATTGTTTTATATGAGGGAACAACTTGATTGGGCCATGTTGGAGAAACATTCTAGCTAGGGAAAAGTACATACAAATTCAGAAATGAATGCATAAGAATTTACATACAAATATTCCTTCCTGAATAGCTGCACTGTCCAGGTGGGTCTTGCCTTCTAGCTTTGTTTAAGAAGACAGAGATAGGGAGCTGTTTTACATTTCACGATCCTTAGCACTAGGGAGAGGCAAACTGAAAAAGATACAATAGAAATCAGAAGCAAACATTTTTCACAATTCAGAAGAGGTAGATCAGTGGTTTCCCCCAATTTTTCCCCAACTTTCAATTTCTGTGTTATTTGCATGAATCACAATTGCCTTTTCTTTCACCCTGTTTGCTCAAGCCAGTTGTTGTTTCTCATTTTTTGGTGGATTGTGAGCTCTTTGGGTGTGTCTACACTACATGGCTCCGTCGACGGATGACAAAGGAAAATGAAGCGGTGATTTAAGGCTATGTCTAGACTGCAAGCCTCTTTCGAAAGATACTTTCAAAAGAGCCTCTTTCGAAAGATACTTTCAAAAGAGCCTCTTTCGAAAGAGAGCGTCTAGACTGCACGCTGAACTTTCGAAAAAGCGAATTGCTTTTTCGAAAGAAAGCATCCAGTGAGTCTGGATGCTCTCTTTTGAAGAAGCCCTATTTACATTGAAGAACGCCTTCTTTCAAAAGAGGAACTTTCGAAAGAAGGCGTTCTTCCTTGTGAAATGAGGTTTACCGCCATCGAAAGAAAAGCCGCATTCTTTCGATTTAATTTCGAAAGAACGCAGCTTGAGTCTGGACGCAGGGGAAGTTTTTTCGGAAAAAGGCTACTTTTCATGAAAAAAACCCTGAGTCTGGACACAGCCTAAATAATCTCCTCTTCATTTAAATCAAAATGGCCACCGCGCTGTGCCGATCAGCTGTTTGTCAGCACAGCGCGGCAGTCTAGACGGGGATCTGTCGACCCCAGAACTCTTTGTCGGCAGATCCTTTATGCCTCATGAAATGAGGCTTACAGGATCTGCCGACAAAGGGTTTTGGGGTCAGCAGATCCCCATCTAGACTGCTGAGCTGTGCTGACAAACAGCTGATCAGCACAGCGCGGTGGCCATTTTGATTTAAATAAAGCAGTGATTATTTAAAATGCCGCTTCATTTCCCTTTGTCGAGTAAACTAATCTACATGGCTCCGTTGATCAAGTGGCTTAATTATTAGGAAATAACACAAAGGCTAAGGTAATAAGTTCCAAGTGTGGCTGGTTAAAATTAGACGTCTCACTTTGTTATAATTCTGAAATTAAACTAGTAGGATACTAGTACTTGACCTATGACTCTCAGAGAAACAGTGATAGTATCACTAAGTGCCACATCTTGGCATATTTCAAAGGTCACTTAAAATGATCAAGACAGTTTTGTTAATGTTTATACATAACATATATTTATCTGCTCCTCTGACATGATTAGTGGCTTCTAGCATCTCTTACAAGTTAACTTCATACCACATCAGAACCAAAAACTGAAGATAGCCTGGCAGGATTTCTTAACTAGAGTGGGAGTGAGGGGAGGAAGAAATAAACTTTCCTCAGAATCAGAGTGCTCCAGAGAAAGTGTAGAACAACTTGATACTTGGATACCACCGTGATAATGGTAAGAAGGAAACCCAAAGTCCAATACACAGGGAATGAAATAGGCGTCTACACAGCATTTATTTCGAAATAGCAATTTCAAAATTGGCACTATTCCCTGTGGAATGAGGTTTACCAATATCGAAATAAGCTGCTTTTGCGGAAAAATTTGCCAGCTGTCTACACTGGCCTCTTGAATTTCCACAAGAACACTGACTTTCTACTGTCTGAAATCAGTGCTTCTTGCGGAAATACTATGCTGCTCCCATTCGGGCAAAAGTCCTTTTGCGCAAAAGCTTTTGTGCAAAAGGGCCAGTGTAGACAGCTCAGATTTGTTTTGCGCAAAAAAGCCCTGATTGCAAAAATGGCGATCGGGGCTTTTTTGCGGAAAAGCACATCTAGATTGGCACGGACGCTTTTCCGCAAAAAGTGCTTTTGTGGAAAAGCGTCCGTGCCAATCTAGACGCTCTTTTCCGCAAATGCTTTTAACGGAAAAGTTTTCTGTTAAAAGCATTTGCGGAAAATCATGCCAGTCTAGACGTAGCCAAACTGTTTTATGGAACGTTTTGATAAAGCTTCCAGTGAAAAATTCACACTCACACTCAATGATTTTTTTTTTTTTGACAAAAAATAAACCAAAAATCTCTAGTCTGAAAATTGGTGGGGAAGGGGCAAAGAACTGGCTGAATTTTTGGTTTCATATCTTTTTTCCCCCCAGTACAATTTTAAACACTTTCTAGGAATGTGAACGTGCTCTGTGGGGAAAACTTTCATTTAGTCAAAACCTACGTTTTTTAAAGTTTCAGCAAAATTTCTCACTGACCAAACTTTTTAATTCAGACAATTAAAAGCTGACCAGAACTCTCTCTAGAGAAGCTTTCAATTAATTTGTAACTTTTATAGCAAAATATTTGTTCTAAAACCAGAGGGAGATATCTAGCTTCGAAAAAATCTCTCCATAATAAAGCCAGTCTACAGTACTTGTCAAATACATATATGCTACTGTTTTCTGGTTGCTTGTTTCTACTTGTGTGTTGTGCGATGTTCTATATGAGCTCAGTATTGAGTACATTAATAAATGTTTAGATGAAGCCACTTCTGTTGGTTGCTCTCTAGGGTTAGGTTGTGCTTTTGTAGTGTACAGTTCAGATGGTGGGGAGATGCACTGCCCCCAGGGGAGCAGTTGTGCCTCAGTTATGCACTCTATTACCCAGTTGTACAGTGAAGGAAATAATTCTCTACATTCATTTAAAGAAACAAAATTCCCTCATACAGCCAGCCTCTTGGGTGGTATCCTTGATCAATCTATCCTGGCCTTGCCTGGCAACTTTCCATGATGACGCATCTGAGGATCAGCCTCTGTTCCAAGTAAACAATTGTCTGCCCTTTTATGGACATTATAAAGGCAGTTGAGACCCGTTCCATTCTATTCTTCTGTGCAGCTGCATAAGAGCAGGTGATAATGGAGCCCCTATTTCAATGCTGAGACAGTGCTGTATAGATGGGAGATCATGGTGTCTTTTTCAATGCAGATGCTGCAAGCAAGAAATTATTTAATCTATTTCTAGCTACCTGTAACTAGAAGTAAAAACAACAAATGATCTGTTAGCACTTTATAGACTAACAAAACATGTAGATGGTATCATGAGCTTTCGTGGGCACAGCCATGGAATGAGGTGTAACAGTTAATTTGAACTAAGGACTTAGTTCAAATTACTGTTTCACTGCCGTGTGTAGCTGTGGGCAGTTACTTCAGACTAGTGGAATTTCAAAATGGCGACTGGACAGGAACATGCAAATAAAGTCCAGGATATTTAAATCCTAGGCTTCATTTGCAACTTCAAATGCCTACATTAGCCTGCCTAGTTCGAACTAGGGGGCTAGTGTAGACATACTCTAACAGACTAATTCGGCTACCCCCTGAAACTCTGTAACTAGAGTGATATTTAACTGTCACACTAGGACTTCCTAGAAATTTTACAAAGCGTAACTTCAGGATCTAGATTTTTTAAGGGTGGCCATCTCAAAATGAGGTACCCAAAATTAGAGGACACTTTAGAAATGTGGGTTCTAATATCTCTGTCTACATCCTACAATCCATGAAGCAGTTTCATATCTGATATACTTACAGCAGTTCAGCCTGTTAAGTAATGCTGTCTTCCTGATATTGCTCAAATTATTGTCAATAACTTTCTTCTTTTTCCCTTAGAGGGCATAATTTCACATTCCTTTTTGAGACACATGCATATGGAATCAGAGATAAAACATTCAATACAATTCCATTGAAAGGAAACATCTTGGATGAATCTGGCCCTTAGGCTCAAAGATGTTAGATGGATGACCAGGTATTTTATGTTTATCTTCCTTTCAGTGCAGAAATGTTCCCTATTGTGCATTTTTTCTTGTGTTTTGGCTGATTGGTGTCTCAGAGTTCCAAGTTATAAGGTTTTTTTTGCCTTCTCAGGACATTTACTGGTCTTCAGTGTAAATATTCCATTAATTTCATGTTTGTGTAGCGTTATTTCTTCATAGCATTTTATATAGTTCTTTTTCATTTTTGCTATGTGTGCTATCCAATATATGTGTAACCCCCTTTTTCCTCCCCGGGTTACTGGGGAGCAGGTCACACTCACAGGTGTGCCTGGGCGCCTCATGTTTTAACCCAAAAGGAGATCCTGAGCACCCCAGTAATGATAGTGTTTAATTTGGGGAAAAAAAACTCTTTCCACCCCCCCTTGCTGTTCCCTGCTCGTATGAATCTGCAATGGCAGTGCCTCCATCTGGCTGGCCTTGTACACACATTGGGTACGTCTAAACTACATGCCTCCGTCGACGGAGGCATGTAGATTAGACAGATCGGCAGAGGGAAATGAAGCCGCGATTAAAATAATCGCAGCTTCATTTAAATTTAAATGGCTGCCCCGCTCTGCCGATCAGCTGTTTGTCGGCAGATCGGGGCAGTCTGGACGCGCCGCGCCGACAAAGAAGCCTTTCTTGATCGGCACAGGTATGCCTCGTGAAACCAGGTTTACCTGTGCCGATCAAGAAAGGCTTCTTTGTCGGCGCGGCGCGTCCAGACTGCCCCGATCTGCCGACAAACAGCTGATCGGCAGAGCGGGGCAGCCATTTAAATTTAAATGAAGCCGCGATTAAAATAATCGCGGCTTCATTTCCCTCTGCCGATCTGGCTAATCTACATGCCTCCGTCGATGGAGGCATGTAGTCTAGACACACCCTTACTGGTGTGCCTTGAGAGCCTCCAGGAATATACTTATTCCAACTATAATCTGGATCTAATTCCAACACAACTACAAATCATATACATCTAATAGAATACTTTAAAATAAACAATCTTTACTTAACATAAACAAACAGGGGTTAGCAGATTAGCAATGAATAGCATTAACAAAACACATAACACTAATTGAAGCTTATATAGCTAACATTTGTACTGACAACAGTGATCCCACCCCAGAGTGTGCACATCCCTGGACTCACAGTCCCAGACTCTTGCTTGTGTTGGCGCGCTGATGTTGCAGCTGTAGTGGAGATTCGGTCCAGGCTAGACAGCAGCTCTGTCCCAGGGAGCACTTTTTTTAAAAAGGCCCAAAAACTTACTGCCTCATGCTGTGCCTGTCGGAAGCAGCCTGCTAAATCCCAGTTCCAACAGGCATCTAGTCCCGGTCTGTAGCTGCACTCCAACAGTCCCTGGACTGGATCAATCTCCTTGGCAGCAGCCTGGCTCCCCCTTCAGTTCCAAACTCCAAGGCAGAGTCCCAGACTGCTAGGCTTCTTCTCTTCATGCACATGGAGAGAGAGTCATCTCCCACACATCTCTTCTTTCCTGTTTTTCATAAGGGCCCATGGGAATTGTAGTCTGGATTGCAGCACACAGGGTCTTTCCAGGGAAAAAACAGAGGCCCCTTTATTAAGTGGACTACATACGTAAAATAGTTGTGTTCTCTTTTCGTTATTTCTCAGACCTGCCAAATCTACTGACATCCTAATGGCAAAATAGAAGTTAAAAGAAATTTTATTGCTACGATCTATCTAATAATAGGATTGATCCAATCTTAGGCTTGGTTGCACCAGACAAGGCTAGTGGGACTAGTATCTCCCTTTTCTGAAGCAAGGATTCTCTGCATGGAAACTACAACAGTTCACTGGCCTTTTCTGCCATCTGCAGTACATGGCAAACTAGACATTAGTTTTCAGTCCAGTATCATCAATTTCAATTACGTTGCAGTCCAGTATCATTTCTTTCAAGATGGCTGTTTCTAGCTCTCTCTTTTATTGAAAATCGGTGATTTTTTTTGTTCACATTTCCCCACACATACTAGTCTGCTGTTTCCAACTGTGACACAGAGTTTGCAAACTCAGTCTGTAGTGATCTGTGGTTGAAAGTCATTGACTTGAGTGGAACATTCTATAAAGCATATCACCCTGAAAGCAAATTGAAAGAAAAATAAAAAGAGAAATTCATCTTCTATGTTTTACCAGCATCACCGGGTACCCCAGTGATGTTACTGTGTTCACCAGGGTGAACAAGTCTTCTCCGGTGGGGGGGGGGGGGGGGGGGGGGGGGGGAGGAGAGGGGGAGAATATATACATCACCTCTGTACTTCTGCTCCACATCTTCAAAGTTGGGGGGAGGGGTAATCTTTAAAAATGTAGGCCTGGAAGGGACCTCAAGCAGTCATTGAGTCCATTTCCCCCATCCCATTGTTGTTAGAGATGTTAGATAGTGTGTAATTGAATAGGCATGTAATCTCATCAATTTTTAACAGCTACACAACTATTTGATAGTCCCTAGGGGTAGGGTCAGCAGCCAGTGCACTCCCAACACCCTTCCAGTGGGGCAGGTGGCTTCACGGGTCCTTATTGACAGGGCTCACTGAACCGCGGCGAGCCCCGCTCACTAGCCATACTGGCCGGTGATCTGAGCATGTGCAGATCGCCAGAACCCAGCTCTTCCAGGTTGCAATCTACTCGCCACGGGCGAGTAGTCTGCATTATTTGTCGAGCCCTGCTTATTGGCACTGGCTATTGTCTCTTCCCCCTCCTCCCCCACCTCTTGCTGCCTGTGAGTGTGTTTAGTCTACATGATTAACCGATAAACTCAGGTTTATCGGTTAATCATGTAGTTATCTACACGTTGACATCCCTAGTTGATGAGGCAGGATTATGTGTACTTAAACCTTCCTTTCTTCATCCTTTTGTCCATTTAGTCTGTACATTCTCTGGGTCAGGGACTGTCTTACTGGGTGTTGATGCACCATGGGGCATTCCTCTCTTCTGAGGCCTTCTGTAATGACTGCTATAGAAGTACTGCAATAGGAAGAAGTATGCAACATTTAAACTTGAGGTGAATCTTGTAAGTGAAGAAGTCAAATATTCAATGTCTCAACAGAATAGCTGGAAATGGAAAGAAACATGTGGTTGAAAAAGAACCAGCTGAGAAACTTTGTTGTAGTAAAAGATTGTGGAGCTTGTTTTTGAATTACTTTGTGCACATTAAATACTTTAAGTGTTATCTCACTATGTAAAGAATCCAATCAGAAGGGACTGATTGGAAAGCCTTTTGACAATGATGATGGGTTATTTTTTTAATCAGGCGAGGCCAGATTACTGGAGAGGAACATAGTATCTGAGACAATGCTTCTGAGTCAATGTGTGTTATAACAATGCCAACACGTTCACAAAGTGTTCAAACAGTCTTCACTGATAGAATATTGATCTTGATTCTCTCAGATGCAATGGAATTCTGGAATGAGTGTCTATAAAACAAACTTGTGTTTAGCTCTATAAGATAGTATTCTACTTCTAATTACTTTTTACATAACACTTATTCTAGCAAACCTAAGGAAACAGTCTTTTCTCGTCTAAAAAAAATCTGTGCTTGCTTAAAAGATTCAAGCAAATGATCTTAGAAGAAATAAGACTGAAACATCAAAGGAAAACAAGGTAGGAGACAGTGGTGTGCACATTTTAATAGATAATTGTATGATTAGTTCTACAGAAAAACACAATGACCTTTATAGCTTACATTCTATTTCCCTAGCTGATCTCATCCCAACCTATAAAATTGTTTGAGGCTGAAATGTTCAAAGCTCTTTGAATATTTGGATTCCTTAATTTTAATGGGATCTTGGGGCTGGTGTAAAACATACCTCCATTGAAGACAATGGAGCGATGACTATTTACTCAAGCTGCATATCAGCCCTTAGGAGATACAGACACCCAGGTGGCTTAAACTCCAACCTTAGCGTGGTCCATATAGGGTTGTATTCTAAATGTTCTTTTAGGATTTTGGGGCATTATATTGACCTGAACTTGAGAGCTTTTGACCACTTTTTCTTCCTTCACACTAAATGGACTTCTTTTTCCCTTATTTCAGATAATTACAAACTTTTCTTTTCCATTGGAGAAAGAGGTTTGAAACTGATGGCAATAGCAGTGGATTGCAGCCCCATAATCAGAGAGGGGATGATGAAGTTCTCCCTTCCACCATACCATAGGTGGTCAGTGTCTGACCCCTTGTATAAGACCTTTCTTATTCTGTTTCAATGAATTCATATTTGGCCTTATTTAGGACTGTGGTCTCAGATCCATTCTAGATTCTGGTCTCCTGCATGGTACAATGCTGTGGGGTAAATGTTGTTGCCACTTGTGTGAAACAGTGTGTGAAATGTGGCTGTAAGTTCAAAGTTCACTAGTATAAAGCATGGCTATTTTCATTCCTGGAATCAAGAGTGTATGGACTTGGCTTAGTTGCTCTAGTGCCAACAAGTTAGCATGAAAGAAAAAAAAACACTGTACATAGTGGTATGATGTACAACTGTTACAGAGCTAAGGCCAGTAGGTCTGTGTCTATACCAGGAAACAAAGTTCATATTCTCCTTGGTTTCACTCCCTTCTTATGGGAGATGTGAAGCAACTCCACCAAAGGAGGCATTTTGGGTGGAATCCATAGTCTCATACATCCTTTCTGCCATATATGCTACATATGTTAGTTGGTATGGAGTCTCACCCTCACACCTACCCCCCTTTGGGATGGCTTGCACAACCACTATTAGTAGGCAGGGCCATTTTCCTGCATTCTCTTGGGATTGGCCAAGCTTTTTAAAGTGAGGAGGGGAAACACTCCTTAGGCACTCCCCTCACATCTCATAAATTAAGCTCTGACTCGCCTTTCCTGCTGATGACTTATCAATGAGAACCTGGATTACTATGCAGCTACCATTTCAAAAAATGTATAGGGGAAGGGTACCCTATCTTGTAACAGTGCAATGAAAGAGATAAACCAGGGGAAATGCATGGAGCAGAACCACAATGTCTTGTATCGTCCGTACAGTCCCTCCCCTTTTCAGTAGTGTATGCCTTTGCGATCCCTATGTTTATGTACCATGGAAGCTGGCTGCTGGACTACCCATATTTCAGCAAATATGTTCCACTCAGTGAGTGTAGCATGGGCATTTTTTGCACTGAATTTATTCTAGATGACATTCCCCTGGAATTCCATTGTCTTGTCTTTCTCCTTTTTGCTTCTTCCAAACTTTCCTCCACAATGCACATTGTGGATTAGATCTTACATAGGCAATCCTTCCACTGTTTTGCCATCACTGTAGTGTTATTCTGCCCAAACTTGATAAATGGCCTCATAAATAGGCCTGTATCAGGAATTCAATGATGGAAAAGTGTACCTGATATAGTTACAGTGAAAAAATAAAAGTCAGGAGAATCTTCAATAAGGACTCAGCTTCTAGTGATATTGGATGGATGCATTTACTTTTGTGTCTTACCCTCAGTGACTCAAGTTCTTTTCAATAGAAGGAAAGTGTATTGAGGAAAATGAGTATGTCTAAACTACAGAGCTTTTCTGGGATACTGGAGGTATCCTGGATAATCTCTGCCGCCATCCAAGGAACCCGTCTGCTTTTCCAAAAACTTTTTTGGAAAAGCAGACGCTTTTTTTGGTATCCCTGTAAACCTCATTTTACAAGGAAGAAGGGATGTTCCGAAAGAGGGTTCCCCCCCCAACATTTGGCCCCATGTAGATGGGCCAAGAGGAGAAGCAGAAAAAGATCAGCAAACTGCAGTTCACAATTTGCGTATCTTTTTCTGACTTTTCTTTGTAGCGCAGGCACAGCCTGATTCTTGACAGATTACATAAAACAAGACTTTGTGAACAGCAGCTTCATAAGAAACACATGCACATGTATTCCATACTGCAGGAATGTTAGTGAAATGTTCTTACATGACTGACTCTAAAAGATGGGTTTTTTCTCCCCTCCTCCCTTGTGCTTATGTTTCAGCTTGAATTTCATGTTCTCATTAATGAGGCTCAGATGTGCTAGAAAGCCAGGATGTAATATTTCAATTTTCTTAAGAGCCATAAAGAAGAGTATGGAAGGAAACATGGGAAGTGAAACTGTAAACATGAGATAAAAGAATCCTGTCATACAGCATTGCATCAAAGTGCTATTTATCTCACTATATAGAAAAAGCAGAGACTTTCAGATGAAGAGGAACCCTTAAAAAAAAAAAAAAAAAAAGATGTTAGGATGACTTTTATGGATCACTTAAGATGATCTATCAGAAATTAGAACCTCTTCAAATAGAATTATAATGTACTCCAGCACCCTTTTGTCATCACTAACACATTAGCTATTTGGTCTGTGGTTGTACAAACAGTTACCTTAAGTAATAATTATTTTGTTTTCTCATTTCTGAAGACATGGCTACTGGATTTACCTTTTGATACAAGATGCCACTGTAATTAACTACAGTTCTGCCAGCGTAAATTTGTGCACTGGGCCAAGGGAATAGCTGCTGGTTAGATATGACATATGTTGACACCCTGTTTCTCCAACTGAAATGAGCCTGAGATTTATGTAATATAATGACAGCAGGATATGTGCCTGAGTACTGGTTTGGCCCACTGCATATAGGGTATAAAGTTTATATTCTAGACTTTCCCCAAATATCAATGGTTTCCCCCCATAGAAAGCACTGAACCATCCCAACAGGAATAGTTATGCTTTATTATAATATGTACCTCTTGCATGAGTTCATTAGGGCAAACATGTTCTTTTAATTATAACTGTTGTGAAATACAGGAAAACATTTAATCTTATAGAATTCTGACTCATTTTTATATCTCTACATGGTCCATATTGTGTTGACTTAGCTCATCAAGCAAATATGTTACACTACTAGGAAGACGACAAGCATCAACATGGATTCTAGGATCCCCATCTTATGCTACATCTACATTATGAGTTTTGCTGGAAGAGGCAATGAAAGTGAAGCATGGATTAGCATTTTCTCGTGCTTCATTTGCATACTCTTGTCCGATCCATTTTTGCAGATGTTTCCTTTTTGCACAAAAACCCCTAGCGCAAAAACAGGTCGGAAGAGAGTATGCAAATGAAGCGTGAGAAAATGCTAATCAGCACTACATTTGCATTGCCTCTTCTGCAAAACTCGTAGTGTAGACGTAGCCTTAGACTGAAGCAGCTTTTTACGGACTAGTTCTATGGTGACCTGGTCTGTTCATTAACTTCAAACTACTAATTTTTGACATAGTCCCTGTTATTCTGTAGAACAAAAATTACAATAGTTTGATTAAAATGATAAAATCTTTGAAGACAAACTAATGTTATGGGGGGGGGGGGGAGACAAACAAACAGGATGCCTCTTTAGATCAAGTAGATATTAGGGACACCAAGAAGGACATAAAGTACAGCTCTCAGATAGCTGGTTATAAAAGTCTGTCACACGTTAATGCTTTTTACCACTCAGGCACTCAATCTGCCTCTGGCCTGTGGGAATACTTCATTTCTTTCTCTGTTCTACAGTGAAAGCCCATCTCATCTTTACAAGAGAAATTCTCGAGCTTCATTAAAAATGCATCATCATTCTCCTGGGTCCCAGTCATAGACATCAGTGGGGAAGTTCAAATATTTCTTTTTCTTAGTGTCATTTGTATCCTTTACTGCACCTGAAGAACGGTAAACTTGCTTTTCACCACTGCTTTATTTTTTTTCCATTTGAATCTTACCATTGTATGAGGATAGACATTGTACCTGACAAATATCAACACCATCTTTATCTTCAGCAGCACCTGAGAGCCAAATATCTCAGGGCTCTCAATGCTTGATTAGCCTCATATTTGTCCAACCCACAGTAAGTCTCCTATTGACCCCATTTGTAATGCTCCAAGACATCAAAAGAGCCTCTCTGTCTTAGTGAATCCTTTTATGTTTCCATCATATAGTGCACATACATGCAGAAAGTGGTGACGTGTTAATGCTACAAATCAAATCTATAGCATGGCTTAAAGGCTCATAACATTATCTAAAGTATTGGAACAGACAAGGCTAGTGTTATTACTTTTTAAATGTTTAGAAAACTTTTGCAGCTAATGCACACTTTGACAAATGATTGCAATAGGTCAAATGTAATACTAAAGGAATATTCTTCAGTGACACAGGATTCCAGCATTTCTAAATCAGAAAGTTCTCTGCTGCTTGGGTGACCACCAGCTTTATGCAAAGCAGGTGTAATACTGACAAAACCAAACCTGGCACCCCTGGAGCTTAGTGCATGAGCCTCTACTGCTTGAGCTACAAGCCAGCTGGCTATTAGCTAAGGCTGTAGAGCAGATTCATTATTCTCTCTGCATGTGGTCTAAGTGCCACTAGATGTGTGGTCAGTGCACCACACCCAGGAGGTATGTGGGTTACACAGACTTTTGCAAATTCTTTGAAAACTGATTGTGGCTCACAGGTTGCCTTGATTTAAAGGGATAACATTGAGCTTAGCCTCCAAACTTTGCCTTTCTTTTCTCTTATTGCAGGGCATAGTCTTATAATCCGTTTTTGTTTGGAAAACTCCCATTAAAGTCAATGGAAGAATTCTGTGTTTTTTCAACAATAGGTTGCAGAATCTACTTGGGTGTGGGTATGTACAACTGTATAGCTTCCCCCAAAATAACAGTACTATTTTCTCCTTAAATTAAGTCAGTAAGACAAGTTTGGCCCTCAGATGCTTCTGAGCAGTTTTCATGTAGCCAGATGGGAGCTTTTCACTTCTAATCAAAGGCAGAATTTGCTCAATGATTGACAATGCCAAGAGCAGTCATGACCAGCTCTACAATGACAGTCTATCTTCTTTACTCCTTTCATTGTAAGTGATGCAGAAACAATCTTTCTTTCAGGCTTCCAAGGAGTTCCTGCCAAATTATTAGTGAGAGTCTGTGACTTGCAGGATTAGGCCATAATCATTATAGGCAGCAAATTTGCCTTCATAGCACCTGAGCTCCATTCTAGTGGATGCTCAGGTGTCATTCCTAGCAATATAAGCAAAGAATGATTCACGAACATTTAAATGAATGGTAAACAAAAATCTCACTATCCCAATATTGAGATACAATGTGTTGCTGTCTTGCTGCAGAGTATAACAATGAGAAAACAGGGCATAATAACTCTCATTAACAGGTGGTGCTGTTGAATACTGGCTTCAAGCAGATTTTCAGTCTTTTGGCAGGGCTGCACTGTCCTCAAGACTTTGGAGAGGAGCTGGGAGAGGAGCAGGAGAGGGCACTCTAGTTTGGTCTTTGAATGGAGTTAACTCTTTAGGTAGAATTATTCCCTGGTAGCCTGTCACTGCTCGTGGGTGGAAATCATTCTGCATTTTGATTGAGCACCTTGTTTGAGGATTGGCATCTGTGTGTAAATAAAACTGAAAAGCACAACCAGGCTTCCTGCACTGATTTTTCCTCCACTAGAAATCACCTATCAAGGCCCAAGCTGTCTGCTCCCACTCAGCAAGGTGACAATGCTGTTTGAATAGGACACTGGTGTATAGGATTGCCAATTTTGATTCAACACATTCCTGGAGGTTTCATAATCTTTGATTAAAGAGTCATCTATTATTCCTAGAGACTTAGGACAACCCCAGAGGGTTGGCAACTCTACAGCTATAGGGGGGAAAAAGGGAAAATACTTGTATTTAGGCTGGGATTTTCAAAAAGCTCTAAGGAGTTAAGAGCTCAAATCCCTTTTGCATTCCCATAGAAGTTGGTTATCTAACTTCCTTGAGCTCCTTTGAACATTTCAGCATTGGTTAATAGGGCAAAATATACCAAATACCACAGTTGTACCCAGAGCTAAATATTTTGTTGAACATGGCATAGGTTAGCCTCTGTGCGGTACTTACGTATGATCTGTAGTTATAAATACCAGGCAGAAAGGATTTTATAAAATTCTAGTACATGTCTACTGAGAAAATCAGGGCTCAGAGAAATACAGCATTTTCTTACTCTGTAATCAAACAATGTTTCCCAGACTTCTTATTCCTGTAGTTAGCTCTACATTGAGAGCTCACATATCTGGAGAGTATATACATACTGTTACAGGTGTTTGTACAAAATCTAGAGACAGATTGAGCACAGGTAATAGTACTTGCTATAAAGTCTCTGATTGAAATTTAGGTCTTTATTCTACAAGCAGCTCTGTATATCAAAGACTGCAAATTCAGAGCTGCCTACGGGATTGGGGGCTTAATATTTTTTTGAAGGGACAACAGAATTGTCCATTAGGCAATTTCTATATCAACATTAGCTTTAATATGGAGAGCATCCATCTGGCTGTATGCAAAGTGCCTCCAACTACATTCTACTGACTGTTTATATGGCTCTTTGGTATTTTAAACACAAACCATTTTTTTCTATTGGTTTTATTTCTCTGCCAGGAAGATTGAAGTAAATACAGATTGAAAGCTTATTTTAAAAGCCTTTAAAGTTAGTGATGGCTAATAGAAGTGACATGCTTTCTGTTACTCAACTTATTTCAGTGGAGCCAAATATTACATACGTAATTATTTGAATGCCTACTTCTACTTTTAAAATATGTATGATGTCTTACAGCTGCAAATGCTGGTAGCTATAGACATAAATATTTTGAGGTCTTTGGCAATAGAGAAAAGAGCAGAGTGTCCAATTATTAATAACCCTCTGAAAGATACTGTGTGATTTAACTAAGTTTCTTTGCATGAATGGGTTAAAAAATCATTGCAGGGTGTCGTAACTTAATGTATTGAATTCAATATTATATTTTACCAGCATAGACCACTATCTAACTGTGTGTTTCATTTTAAATGTGAAAGAGCCACGTCTGCAAAGCAGCGTCAACAAATTGTTGTATAAAAACCAAGCATGTGCTCACTTGCCCAGGCACTTATGCATGTTCTTCATACCCAGAGTTAGACTGTAAATGCTTTATCCCCATGGGTGAGCAGTTCGTTGCGCAAGTAATCCTGCGAAGGACAATGGTTTTCATGAGGCACAGTCAGACACAAATCAAAGACCAAGTTTAAGCTTGCTCACTCAGCGCAGACCTTGTCTGATTCTTCTGTTTCCCTTATGAAAAGGTGACTTGCCCAAGTTGCCCTTTATAGGAAGATAGGTCTTGGCTTCATCTGTGCCACAGCCGACTCCCCTCGAGGTGGGGGAGGATCAAGTTATATGACTGGATCACATGACCCACCAATCATCTCTTCCAGAGGCCTGAGGGAGAAAGTTGCTATGAGTGGCAGAGAGCAAGAAGGCTCTTGTGAGAGCCTGAGGGGAAGATGACTCCTCTAGGAGGCATTGACACCAGGAGAGAACTCCATCTAGGTCAGGCTGGAAATGCCTGCATGGAGCGGTTGTCTCTTTACTGTGCATCAGCCCCTCTACACTGGTAACCAAGTAGCAGTGATGGAGTCATGGCTCCTCCCACTCTTCTATTCCCTACTTCCCGACTTTCCTCAGGGGCAGATATCAGATAAAGTGGCATGATCCTGCCCCAGGGCTGGTTACAGTCTGATAAGGTCCCTCTACCCAAGGCAAAGTCAAAGGCAGGCAGTGGCAGCTTAGTCCACAATGAAAAGTAGAAGCCCTATTTGTCGGCTTAGCACCCTCTGTCTCCCTTTTAGTCCCCTTGCAAAAGAGGTACAATATTTGATTCTCTCAATGCCCCTGGAAATTGGGCAATGAGTAGCTGAGTGCTGAGAAAACGTAAAGGGCACTGCAGAGATGAAAACTAATTTACTTCTGTCTCTCTAGAATAAAAACTTGTAATAATCAAGGAAACAAAACAGCATGACAAAAGAATGTTCCGACTGTGACAGCCCATGAGTATGTCATTCCGAATATGCTAATCCCTAACTAGAATGCTAAGGAGAGAAGCAGGGGAGAAGGCAGCAGCAAGGAACATGTGAAAGCTAGCTGGATTCTGGAATTGTTGCCTGTATGCCCTCCAGGGGGACAGCCACAAACAGGAGAACAACATGTTCCCGTGCTGATGATGTTTATTGGCTTTGACAAGGCATCTGATGGTGTCCATCAGCAGATGATATAGAGTAATCTAAGCATACTGTATGTGGGGCAAATGACAAAATAAGAAGTAATGTCAATGGAGGCTCTGAGAATAGGAACCTACACAGCGTAAGAACAGAAGCTGAGCTCAAATGATACACAGGAAATCCTGTGAGAGGAGGGATTTGTGCATTGCCACAAATGAAGCAGTGTATTACCACTGACAGATTAACATGCATATCATTAGTAGACATGTCGGTCTGCATTTCATGGGGGAAAAAGGAAAATTGCTAGTATACAAGACATGAGATAATGCTGTTGCAACTCCTAGGAGATAAGTGAAAGTGGGCCAAACACACATCCACAATGTCTGGAAGCAAGAAGTTAGGCAATAAACAAAACAAAGTGCGATGGAAGTGAACTGGTAAAACACAAGTGACTTCCTGACTGTTCCTTGCAATATATATATTTCAGAGTGCATTTGTCTGTGTGTCTGTTCAAGAACAACTCCTAAACTGCAAGAGCTAGGACCACCAAACTTCATATGCAGTTTCCTCTTACTGTAACTTAAATCACAGTCAGGGGTTGGTTGTGCCTGGAATGGGACATTTCCCATAACATGGAGGGGGGTCAGACAGCAGAGGGATGTGAAAGGGAGAGGCACAGATGGGAAGGATGTGATACTGAGCGTGGCCATTGGGGACAGCTGCAGCACCAAGCATGTCCAGCAGGCTGGGACAGAGCCATCTTGCCTGCCAGCAATCCGGTAAGGAGCCTTCCTGCTCCAAACGTGGAACCTGCACACCTCCTCCCCCTCAGCCATGGAGAACTTTCAGGCCATAGAAGGCTGTGGGAGGGGGACTGCTGAAGGGGAGAAGCCCCTTGACCTCACCCCCCAACCATCTGCAGGCTGAGGGGGCAATGGAAATGGGAAGCTATAGTGCATGCTCTGCTCCCCTGAGCCTTTCATTGTCCTTAAGAGCACTAGGGCTCTCAGACTGGAGGTGGGACAGTACTACAGTGTCCTGGAAAGTCTCATCAACATAGCTCTCTGCCTCCCTTAGCTCCTCCAGTTCAGCCACCCAGGCCTCCAAAGCCCAAACTCAATCTCTGAGGGTCAGGAGCTCCTTGCAATGGGTGCACACATACACCACCCATCCACAGGGCAGGTAATCATACAGGTTACATTCAATGCAATAAACAGGATAGCTCCCACTCTGCTGCTGGGCTTCTGTCTGCATTTTTCTAATGAATAAGTTTAAATTATAAACTGGGCTTCTTTTTAAATCTCAAATATAGATTATTATAAAAGTTACATTTAAAAAAGGTCAGAAGTAACTAGCACCCTCTAACCGCACCCTCTAATCTCCCCTCTCAAAACTCCCTCCTGTTTGCAAGCTCCCTGGTCATTTACCAGCAGGCTTTATAAGCTCTGGCCTCCCTGAAAGCTCCTCCCCCCCCAACTACAGCTTGACCAATGAGCAGCTAGTTTGAGACTTCAAACCCTAATCAAGGCTCATAGCTTCCAACTGGCAGCCAGAGCACACAGCCTTTCAAACAAAACAAACAAACACAGCTCAGCACTCTAAACTCCAAACACAGACAAATACAAGCCCAGAACCCACAAACACAAACATCCCCACACTCCAGACAGCCACTTACCACAAAGTGCTGTAAATCTCCTCCTCCTCCGTCACCAGGAGAGTCCCTCTCAAAATTCCCTCTTGTTTGCAACTGCCCTGGTCACTTAGTAGCAGGTTGTTTATAAGCTCTGTCCTCCCTGAAAGCTCCTCTCTCCAGCCAGAGCTCGACCAATGAGCAGCGAGTTTGAGATTTCAAACACTATTTAAGGTTCATTGCTTCACATTCAGAAAGACTAGAGATTCCAAGATGGCTAGATTCATTTTAATAGAGAATTCAGCTGACATCTTTAGTGTCAGCATAATTCTGAAATACTTAGAGCAGGTCCTCTGTTTAATATATGGGTGCCTGAAGTAACTTCAGATTCAAGAAAAAGTGAGCATAAAGCTGGCCTAGTATAATCTAATACAGAAGAATTAGATGGCTAGTGGATGATATAGAATCAAGGCAAGGCTAGAAATTGCTACAAACATTTGAACTAATTCAGGTCACTCAAACATGGGAATGATTCTATGATGAATATGTATGAACACTTACCTTTTGAAGTAAGTGTTTGGGAGAGGAAAAATAAATCTTGTATTTACTCAATAATCCAGTTTTCTCTCCCTATTATGTGGTTGCACATGAAAGGACAGAGAGTGTACTGATGGCTGATTTTATTATATATTAGAAGAACAAACTTTTGATTTCTCTCTACCATATTAACACTCAGCTCTGTCGTTTTATTTCTCCTACCAGAGCTGGGATAAACACACAACAGCAAAGCTGCATCAATAGGTTTACTGTGTGTTTGTTCTGCTGCACTTGACTCAAGTCATGGAATCTACCTTACACTCAGAAAGTGACAGTTTTATCGTACATCACCGATTAGCTAAAATTACAGTTGTGCTTGTTTTTATGCCACTTTCTAGAATGGTGTAAATAATTGCGCTCCAATGGCTTTAATGGAGCTATGCTGATATACATAAGCTGTTATCTGGATCTTTGGGGTTTTTTTCAGAAACTTATTTGTGATATGGTAGCATTCCAGGGCCCCTTTTGCTATACAAACTCACAGGAAGATGTTGTCCGGGTGGTGGTGGTGGTTTATTGGCCACCTCTGTCCATTGTCTGAAAAAAATAATTCAGACAACTGGTTTATTTCAAATAAACCACTTTACAATTATCAGAATATTTGTAATACAGTAGCATTTAAATTATCCAACTGAGATCAAGACCCTTTCATGCTAGGCACTCTACAAGCACAGTGAGAGATGGTTCCTATCTTGGAGAGTTTAAAATCAAAACCAAGAGTGGGAAATAAGTGGCCCGTGAACTGGACACGGTTCACCAAAATTAGCCCCTGATGGGTGGCCAGATGTTTTGTTTGCCTGAATGTCTGCATCTATGCCTGCTCTCAGGTCCCACTGTCCATGGTTCACCATTCCTTGTGTTATTTCACTAGTCTAATAACCACTTATTTGTGTGAATCCTTGAAAAATAAGGATTTGAACAGAATAGGAAGAATGACTCATTTGGCCTGACAGCAGAGAGGGTCTATCTTTCTTTTCTTTTTTGATTATCTGAACAACTAGTTGATCAACCCTCTTAGTCTAGAAATAGCTTTGAGCAGGTGTCATTTGACTTTACCCTAATCTAATTTTCTTTTTTCCAGGGAAAAATACTGGGCCTGTGCTCTGGCCTTTTTGTGCTACAAAAGGGCATGTTGCTTAGTTGAGAATTTACCCACGGTAGAAAAGTTCATAGCTGCTGTGAAGCCAGATCAGCCAGTGTCTTGTCATGAAATGTAAAGTAGGTAACATGAAATGGTGCCATGTTTCAAAAATTAAACCTACTTTCTCAGGAAAATTATTTACAGAGCTATTGCAGCTTGCATGTCCACACAGTATGACTTCCTGGGGTCTTCTCTAAACATTGCGTGTCTGCAACCTGTGCTCTTCCCTCCAAGTTACTTGGAGGTTGCTACAGCTTCTGTGCCAGGCGCTTCACCCAGCATGACAAGGGTGGGGTTGAGCATGCACCTCGCTTTGTCATGATCTAACCTTTACAGAATTTACTGACCCATGGTATATGGTTTCTTAAGGACTGGTGCTAGATGATCTAAATTAGATTAGATGATGTAGCAACTCCTCTAATTTAGACAAGGGACAGAACTGAACCTACTACAACTTGAAAATCATGGAGGGCTGATTAGCTCCATAATGACCCCTGTTCCAGCCTCCCTCTTGTGTCAAGAAAATCTTGATTCAGGACACTCTGACTCAAGAACACGATTCATTTTTTACAATCTATTTTGCTGGAGTGGCATTTGTAACCTAAGTAATCCTTTAGACTTAAGATATTCTGCTAAACTCCTGGTTCAGTTTAGCATAAAGAAAAAAAGTACCTAGTAAACTATAACATGGTTTCTAATGTTCCGCTCATTTGAATCAAACTAAGTGACATTTGATAGTGTCACAACTTCTATCTCTGGCTCAGTTTGTCTGCTTTATCCCTTATTCATCTGTCAATGTCTACAAGTTATTACTACTTCTGTCAAAGATGACATCTGACCCATCAAGCAGCAGCATTTTTCTCATTCCCAGTGATAACTTTATTTAGCGATATGACAGATTTTGACATCAGTCCCATTCTAGCAGACGAGAAAAAGGATCACCTGCTGACATGCTGGTGGGAGGTGTGTTTTCCTTTAGAACACTAAGCAAGATCATATGAACATTGTTGACAGAAAACATTCCATCTGGTTTTTTTTCATCCACAGTGGTATTCAAAATAAAATCTATCTTTTAAAGTTATAAAGAAAACGTCTGGTAGCTTACCTCTCCCTGCCATTTCATCTGCCACATGCAATTCCATTATTTTTGTGTCAGGACCAACACCAAATCAGTATGCTGACATGTTCAACAGGAAGTTCAGAGAGATGTTGTAGAGTTTGAAAACGCTATTAAAGTAACCTGATCAGTTTTTCAGAAGTTCCATCTACCATTGTGGCCATAGATTTTCATGTCTAAGATTGTGTGTTTGCCAGTATTCACTGAGGTAATAGGTAGAGGACCTCACTACATGCAACTACAATTTCTACTCAGTTTCTTAATCTGTATGAACATAAGTGCGCAAAGCTAGGTCTGCAATTTTGCAGTCCAATTCAAACATATGGGCCACTGTGTTTGTTTTAATTAATATACAGAGCAAAACTATAAGAGTGGTTACCCACTGTGACTGGCTTTGTCACAGGGATCCCCTGGAGACTGTTTAATATTTGAAACATGGCATCTTTTCATGTTACATAATTTACAATACATGACAAGATGCTGGCTGTTCTGGCATTACAACAGCTGTGAACTTTTCTACCTTGGGGAAATTCTCAATTCTCAACTAAAACACATGCCCTTCTGCAACACAAAGAGGCCAGAGCAGACAGAATCGGGGCCAGTATTTATTTCCACTAGAAAAGAAATAAGGTTAGGGTAAAATCAAATCATATCTGCTCAAAGCTATTTCTAGACTAGGGGGGGTTGATCAAATAGTTGTTCAGATAATGAAAAAAAGAAGAAAAAAAAGAAAGAAAGAAAAGACCTCTGTGCTATCAGGCCAAATGAGTCATTCTTCCTGGTCAGTTCCAGTCTTTATTTTTCAAGGGTTCACACAAATAAGTGGTTATTAAACTAATGGGGAAAGAAACACCTAAATCTACGACTTCTAGTTACTGCTGGCTCTTAGACCCTTCCTTTGTGGATACTATGGATATTCCAGCAACACTATTTCCATGGAACAGTAATGATATCTTATGACAGTATTTTTATAAATTATGTATTGTGATGAGCTAGGCAGAAACTTTAGAAATGGTGACACATTTATCTCAAGTAGTTAAAGATATTACTCAGCCTCATACAGCACAAAAGTAGCTTAGACTGGCTCCTTCTGACTTTCCTTTAGGGCTAAGACTCACAAGGAGTAGTAATACTGTGAACAATGGACTTAGGAAGAATTTACTGTGCTTTTCAGCTGCAGTGGCTGTGCTGATTGGGTCATATTCTTGCCCTGTAACGGGAGGTAGCATTCTCTTTATAGTGAGAAGTTGAGACCAAGTTTCATGATGATGCCTTATTCTAGCCTCCATATATAAGCTTATCTTAGAGAACTGCTTTAGAGAACTTAGCTTTGAGAACTGTCTTATTTACTGTAATGCAAAAGACCATGAAGCACAGCTCAAACAGTGAAATTCAAAGTGATTGGGGAAAATTAGCTTTAATCTGCTCTGGCACTGAGCAGATCCTGTACTGAAGCAGGAGGAAATAACCCCTTCTTGTCTTTAATCCATCCGCTTCTACCTCCAACCTCCCCGGAACATTCTCTAAACTGGGACCTGCTGCAGAGCTGTTTACACTGACTAGTCTCAGAGGGGTAGACATGTTAGTTTGTAACTTAAAAACACATAAAACGCGAGTGGTCCTGTAGCACCTTAGGGTATGTCTACACTGCCACCCTAGTTCGAACTAGGGTGGCTAATGTAGGCATTCGAAGTTGGAAATGAAGCCTGGGATTTAAATTTCCCGGGCTTCATTTGCATCTTGCTGGGCGCCGCCATTTTTAAATCCCCGTTAGTGTGGACTCTGTGCCCGCGGCTACACGCAGCACGGAGTAGGTAGTTCGAATTAGGCTCTCTAATTCGAACTACCGGTACACCTTGTTCCACGAGGAGTAACGGTAGTTCAGAATAGGAAGCCTAATCCGAACTACCTAGTTCGTGCTGCGTGTAGCCTTGGGCACGGAGTCCGAACTAGCAGACATTTAAAAATGGCGCCGCCTGGCAATATGCAAATGAAGCCCGGGAAATTCAAATCCCGGGCTTCATTTGCAACTCCGGTTGCCTACATTAACCACCCTAGTTCGAACTAGGGTGGTAGTGTAGACATACCCATACATAGTTGTCCAAACTCTTTTTAATACTGTATAAGTAAGTTTTTAGTTGTAGAAGACTTGTGGTGTTTTCTGGCTACGTGAGGTTTCACTGAAGACAGTGCTCCCTGGAGAAGTAGCTGCATGAACAGCACAATAACTTGTTCTCTGCCTTTGTCTCTGTGTGGAATGAATCATTAAAGCAGAGTTGCTTCCTTGGAACTGTATGCTGATGTCGGACTTCCTGAGAGAGAATGGCTCTGCATGCTATTTGGCCAATTCTGTAACAGACTGGGTGTGTAAGCAAATAATTTACACTTAGGCTAGCTCCAGACTTTGCACCCGTAACTTCTCCTTCAGTTGGAATCCAACCTGCAAGTCCCTAGATGGTTACAGAAAGGCAACACTGCTGTCAGATGATTGGGCAACAATATTAATGAATGATGCAAATTAATTGTTCACACCTCTGTGCTGGCTAATTGCAGAGCATGCAATTATGTAGCTCAGTATTTAGGTAATCTTTAAATTTAACTTATTCCCTTTAAACCTAAAGTAACCTTGCAGGAAACTTGTGAAGGAACAGGACAACTTGGAGTGTTTGCTACACAACAGCTTTCTATTCTATTCACACTTTAGCCTGTAGAACTAGCTTAAAGATACTTTATATAGTAATCATACAAGGAGCCTACAAGCCTGTATTCTGTGAGGCATGAGCTGAAGCAGCTAGCACAGGGGTGGGCAAGATACAGCCCATGGGCTGGATTTGGCCCACCAAATCTTTTAATCCAGCCCACAGCCTGCCCTGCCAGGACCCTTAGGCATGGAACAGCTCCATGCTGCTCAAAGGGGCTGGCTGCTCCATGTAGGTCTCTGCATCATACATGAGGGGCGGGGTCTGTATGCTGCCCCCACCCCCAGTGTAATCTTTTGGCTCCTTTTGGCCTGAAACCAGACAACGGGAATTGAGAGATTGTGTTGGAGTCGGGGGCAACATGCAAAGCTTTCCCCCCACCTGGCATGTGGAGCAGAGAGCCACATGGAACAACCAACCACTTCGAGCCTGGGGCTGCAGCAGGCAGAGATTTTGGCTGAGGGTGATGCTGGACTGTTGGCTGGGAGCCACCAAGGTAAGTGCTTCCCAATGCAGCTCCTCCCAGCACAATTACAGGTAGTGCATAGTTACACAGCATGTCTACTGAAGGGCTGCGTCTAGACTGGCATGATTTTCCGCAAATGCTTTTAACGGAAAAGTTTTTCCATTAAAAGCATTTGCAGAAAAAAGCATCTAGATTGGCATGATGCTTTTGCGCAAAAGCACTTTTTGTGGAAAAGCGTCCGTGCCAATCTAGACGCGCTTTTGCGCAAGAAAGCCCCGATCGCCATTTTTGCCATCGGGGCTATTTTGTGCAAAACAGTTTTTAGCTGTCTACACTGGCCCTCTTATGCAAATACATTTGCGCAAGAGGGCTTTTTTCCGAATGGGAGCAGCATAGCATTTGCGCAAGAACACTGACAATCTTACATTAGATCGTCAGTGTTCTTGCGCAAATTCAAGCAGCCAGTGTAGATAGCTGGCAAGTTTTTCTGCAAAAGCAGTTGCTTTTGCGGAAAAACTTGCCAGTCTAGACGCAGCCAAGTGGTTTGCACCAATGCTGATTTAGCTACCGCAGGGCATAAAATCCTAAGTGTAGCAAAAGCTTTAGATATAAAGTTGATAGGCACTATATGAACTCAGGCACTATATGAACACTATAGCTCAGTGATGGGCAACCTAGCCTAGTGAGCGGGCCACATGAGTGGCCTCCTTCATCTGAGTGGACCATAAGAGTGTTGTCGCCAAGATAGGTTAGTTTACTAACTCTGCTAGCATACTTAGAATTTGTGGGATGTCTTGATTGAACCACTTTGGATGCAGAGGAAGCACATGACTCTCAGTCAATAATGTGTGCAATCAGCATGCATCTCACTTTCCATGCCCTGGCTTTACATGTGTGTCACTTTTGAAATACCAATAGGAAAAAACTACATGCATGGCTATCAGTGGAATCTGGCAATGCTGCAGATGGGCAAAAATGAACAAAATGTCTTGTAGGCCATATATAGACCCTGATGGGCTGCATGTGGCCCTTGGGCTGTAGGTTACCCACTATTGCTATAGCTGATGGGCTACAGGTTTCAGCTCAAAGTGGCCTGGTCATTTAGAAGATATGGGTATCAAAATGCTATGATTCCCAGCTAGTTGCAATATTTGTTGTCTCAGGTGTGTCTTATTATTTCATCCATAAATGGGGAAAATCTTTTATTTAAAAAAAAAGTAAGCAAAAAGTGGTGACACATGCATTAGATTATATAACACAGTTTGATATGCTTAACTTAATTTAACACAGTGCACATGTCATGTTGCTTTAGAGAGTTAAAGAAATGGGCTGTATCTTTCCCTGAGGGCTCTACGTCCAGTACAACGTGACATGGATAACATTAGAAATCTAATGTGATGCAGTGACTAAGATTTAAAAGGGACCTTGCACTGCCTTTTTGGACAAGACAACTGCTACCAGCCTGTACATGACATGTTGGCTTCTTCCAATAGTGCTGTGAAAGCTGAGTAAGACTTAGTAGGATTGTTAGATGCTGCCCTATATTTAAAGAAACTTTTAGTATCGTGCCGCTTCTTTTGTTAGTTGCATTAACGGCTGCTCATGGGCTGGAACCAATTCTCCTGCAGGAAACCCCAGTGAAGGAGGCTTGCAGTGAACAAATCTCCATGAGGATTCCAATGAGGAGTTTTTCCCTATTAGGTGTAACCTGGGATCCACAAACAGTCCACCCCATTTATACAAAAATCCACTGTTGCATCTCTAGGCTCCAATATATCTTTGGTTCCTGGAAGAGCAGCAACATTAGAGCATACTACTAGGATCTATCATGGTTAAGGCTTCCCAAATGCTATTTGCAGGGGCAGGAAAGACAATTCAGCCCCAGTCTATTATCTCTTGCTAAGAACATCTATGGGGCTGGAAGGATCAGTCATATGATGCTGGATCCCCACCCCATTCAAAGAGGGCTCTACTCATTTTTAACCACTACCCCTTCTAAAGTTTCTAAACCCATGGAAGGCCCTATCACCAGCATTCTGGAAAACCAGGATGGTTCACCAGAAGAAACACACTCACCTACATTCACTTGGGAGAATTGTTTCCATATTCCCCACTGTCCTCCTACAGAGTTGATCGGTTCAATATTACCCTAATCTCCATGCTTTGACTTTCACAATTTTTCTAAGTTGGACCTTCTACAAAAACCAACAGTCTCCTTTGGAATGTAAGATCTTTAGGATTAAATTCTAACTACATGAACTTGGGCAAGTCAGTTAACTCCTTCGTTCCACAAAACACCTTGTTGCATGAGGGTTAAGGGATGTCTCAAAATAGCATGTTATTTTGCAATTTGGCACGTGTAGACACACCAGATTTCAAAATAAGCTATTTTGATATATATTCAAAATAAGATATGCAATTTGCACAACATGAACTGTTGTGGGTACAACACACTTCATCTGATGAGTGGAAATGATAAAATCTGAAGTATATATAACAGCAAAAACAGTTACCTGTAAATTGTAGGACCAGTGTTAATGATGATAATTGAGTCAGGCTGGATGTGTCCCATTCATAGGTTTTGATGTGTAAATGCAAATACAAAGGCAGGGAAAATTGCCTTTGTATTTCGTTAACCAGTTAATATTTTTATTCAATCCCAAGTGAATAGTGTTGAACTTGTAAATGAATTCCAATTCAGCAGTCTTCCTCTGTAACTGGGTGATAAAATTCCTTTATAGAAGAATGTTTACTTTTAAATCCATTACTGAATGTCCAAGGAGGTTAAAATGTTCTTTTACAGTTTTGCATGTTACCATTCCTGATGTCTGATTTGTGAGTATTTACCCTTTGTCACAGAGGCTGTCCACTTTGTCATGTATATTGATACATGACAAAGGGGCATTGGTGGCACTAAATTAGATATATCTTGTTTTTAAAGTTACAGCCTAGCACAGCTACTCCTCTGAGACTCAACATAGGCAAAATAAGTCTTAACTACTATAACAAAGTCCTGTGAGACATTTGAACAAAGAGTGCTATTTTGAGGGAAGATTTCTACTCAGTCTTGTACTTCTGTCTGCATATCAGGGTACTCGTCATGGAATAAAGATTATTCTTTGAGTATAGGACCCAAAGTGCGTGGATTGTGTTAGATAGCATTTTTCACAATCTGCATTGAAATGTGTATATAATCTTTATTTCTAAGATACCTAGTGTGATAAACAGATATAGAAAACCATATTTCAGCTTGGCAATATGCCAGGGCATGTCTTTTCATGTCTCTGTGCTTCAAGGGCAGTGAAATCAGTTTTGACAGTTGTTTAGGGCAACCAGGTGAGTAAATATTTTATTGCTAAACTTTTGGGTCAAAAGTAGCAAAGGTTAAAAGTGGAAATCAGTTAATGATCTTATAAACAAACATCTAACTGGGATTTTGGGTGGAACCTGCTATAGGCAGTTTTTTTCACATGAATTTACAAAACTTCATGTACAATCTAGTAAAACTTCTGCATTCTTGCCAGTCCCAAGCATTGGAAAGTCGTAAGTCAGTCTCCTGCCCCCTGCAAAAAAATCCTGATTGGCATAAATGATTTTTTTAATGTAAAAATACATTTGCTCTCTGATTTTTTTTTTTAAGCTTTAAGGCTGGTCAATATTTTTCCATAATCCCTTCATTTTGACAGAAAATAGGCTTTTTTGACTGAATGGATGTTTCTTGTAGCCTTCTTGTGTTGGCTCTGGGGTTTATGAAAATTGTGAATGGAAGGAGCATGGGAGCACAACATAACAGTTCTAGTCTTAGAATCTGTTTGGATAACACTTTGGTTTTTTTTCCCACAACCATCAGAATGAGAAACATTTTATTTTAAAAAGAAAGATTAATTTTTTAACAACCATTTTCCTTTCGGAACTGGGGCTCTTAAACGCAAGAACTGACCACAATGCATTTGGTTTTGAGGGTTTACTGGACTAGATGGACCGCCATTCTGATTTTAGCATGGAAAGTGATTTTTAGCATTCTAAACTTATACTAGAAAATCTTTTCCACATCATAAAATCACTTAGGGTATGTCTACACTACCCCGCTAGTTCGAACTAGTGGGGTAATGTAGGCATACCGCACTTGCAAATGAAGCCCGGGATTTGAATTTCCCGGGCTTCATTTGCATAAGCGGGGAGCCGCCATTTTTAAAACCCCGCTGGTTCGAACCCCGTGCAGCGCGGCTACACGGGGCTCGAACTAGGTAGTTCGGACTAGGGTGCCTATTCCGAACTACCGGTACACCTTGTTTCACGAGGAGTAACGGTAGTTCGGAATAGGAATCTAGTCCGAACTACCTAGTTCGAGCCCCATGTAGCCGCGCTGCACGGGGTTCGAACCAGCGGGGATTTAAAAATGGCGGCTCCCTGCTTATGCAAATGAAGCCCGGGAAATTCAAATCCCGGGCTTCATTTGCAAGTGCGGTATGCCTACATTACCCTCCTAGTTCGAACTAGGAGGGTAGTGTAGACATACCCCTAGTATTTTGGTATAACAAGGATAGGGACTGGAATGATGATGCTAGCTTTACATCGGGGCTTAGGGGAATTGGCAGAGCTGTGTGGGTGATGCTTTAAGGTGCATCGGCAGAACTACATGAAGATACCTACCCTATGCTTGCTGTCTTTAGATTTTGTCATCCATCCAAGCTATTAGCCTCATTTTCATGACCACAAACCTTTTTATTTTTCTGGGAATTTAAACTGGCTCAGAACAAAGAATTTTCCAAATCACCGTTTAAATATTTAATATCCTCCAATTCCAGATGAAATTACCTCCATGTGGTAAATATTTCCATTATGTTATCAAATCTCCCCAGTGCTCAGATACTGAAAAGTGCAGTTATCTTCTAAGCATTGCTTTGAGACACTGGGATGTCTTCTGTTGATAGAGCATTAGCCTGGCCAGCCACAGATTAATTGCTGATTAGTTTTTACACTGACTAACCTTCCTTTGTGGGGACTATTGGCTTTGTGGTTCTATAATTCTTAACACTTGCCCACTAAGAAGAGAAATTTAAGTTAAATCATTACCAGCCCTGTTTCCCTGGGAAACAATGTCTGATATTTAGAATGAATAATGGGATTGCCTCAGCCAGGACCTGATCTCGCTCTTTAGAGCTCTGCCTTCCCCACACAGAAGACAACATGGCGGGAAGTAATGGGGGGGCTGATGGGAAGACCACTTTCTTAGCGCTTCAGCAACTACTTCTGTGATGGGAGATCAACACCTTATGTGAACATGGGACAGTTGCAGCCAGGCCTGTCATTGGGGTTAGAGATACAAAAGAGCCCAGAGCTCCCAGTGGCCACTGCACTCATGCACTCTGGCCAGCACTAAGGTCTGCTGGGGGCAGGTGCACTGCTCTCTGGGATGTACAGAGGTCTGCTTAGCCCCAGCTCTGCCCCTTCTGCCCAACCCCTCCACTTGGCTCAGGGGCCCAGGCCGGCTTTCAGCCCCACTGGCTGCAGCCAGAGCAATCTGGCTGTACAGCTCCAACAGATGGTGAACATAATGCTACATGGGATCCTTAGAGCTGCTATGGCAACACAAGGCCTCCATTCATCCATATTTTTGGGCTGGAATTTCACTTTCTTTTGCAGGGAGTAAACTGCGACTCTTCTGAGGGGGAAAAAAAGGCAGAAAAAACATCATTTCCTGCTCTTTTCAAGGGGAAATTGCCCTGCAGGAGAATGATGTGGGTCTGGGTTATGATTACAGGATTTAGCCTGCTTCCTGCATTTATAATATGTGCTAGCAGTGCAATTAGAGGTTCAATTCTCTGAATCTGCTGCAGACTGCCTGTGAGACCTTGAAGAAGTCACTCTTGGCCATGATTCAGCAGGGGACTTAAACACAAGTCCAACTTTAAGTAGCCTAAGCAACTTCAAGCTGTGCCTGAGCCCCCTCTCTATAATAAGGAGATATTTTCATTTTCTTTGCCCTGTGTGCCTATATTAGCACACCGAGGATATGTCTGGACTAAACACTTCTTTCAAAAGAAGCTTTTTAGAAGGAGTCTTTTGAAAAAGCTTCTTTCAAAAGAGATCGTCTAGACAGCCACAACTTTTTTCAAAAAAGCGATCCGCTTTTTCGAAAGAGAGCGCCCAGGAAATCTGGATGCTCTTTTTCGAAAAAGCCCTGTTTGCAGTCAGGAATGCCTTTTTTCAAAAGAGCTCTTTCAAAAAAAGGCGTTCTTCCTCGTAAAATGAGGTTTACTGCTGTCAGAAAAAGCCGCCGCATTCTTTCTATTTAATTTCGGAAGAACGCGGCGGCAGTCTAGATGCAGGTGACTTTTTTAAAAAAAAGGCCATTTAAAAAAAAAAAAAAACCCTGGCGTCTAGCCATAGCCTGAGAGAGACTGTATTTGGACAGCATCTCGCACTGTAGGGCACTGACTTCAGCTGGGAACTCTTGTCGCCTCTTTTATTAGTGATACAAAGGTATAGTATAAGGAGAGACCCCAAATATTCTCAGAGACAAATATTCTGAGAGACAAAGTGTTAGCTGCCACTGGCATGAATTGAATGCAGTTCTCTCCATTTTTAGTAGTTTCTTAAAGCTCCATCTACTGAAATCATTATATTGCTTGATACTTTCAGCTGTCCATTTTTTAAAGTCAGTTTCTAAGTTCTTATGGTTGCAGAGGAAAGACTGACTGTGTGAGGTGAGTGCATCCTAGTGGCTCAAAAGCCAGAAAGTAGGCAGAGAACTCAGTTTAAAACTCCTTAAAAAAATCTTATGATATTTAAGCCAGTCTGATGATTTCTGTGGTCCTTACTCAGATTTCTGAAATTTTTGGATTAGCAGGACTGCTTTGCTTCAATCTCAGATGTGACATTTAGGGTTCTTTCTAGTTCATCCAGTAGTGTTGCAGTTCACTGAACTCCTATATTAAAACACAATAAAACATGTATGGGATTCTCTTCTCTCTTTAGTTTTAAATTCTTCATATGCTGGTAGAGTACATGGGTATTAAACTGTTTAACTTTAATTAAATAAGAGTTAGAAGAGAAGCCAGAGGCTTCGTGTCAAATTAAAACTATTGTCAGCATAAACATCTTCCCATAAATCAGATTTTCTTGTATACATAATAGTTGTTAATTGAAACCTCCTTGCAGGCAGCATAAGGGATGTGATGAAAAAGGCTTTCTTTCTCGACAGATCCCCCTCTAGACTGCCGCTTTTTGCCAACAAAGTGCTGAGTCCGCAAAATGTGGTGGCCATTTTTATGCAAATTAGGTGTGGGATATTTAAATCCCTGCCTCATTTGCAATGTCGACCTGCCTAATCTGCATCCCTCTGCTGACAGAGGGATGCAGTCTAGACATACCCTCAGTGTGAATCATGAGTCACTGTACTGAATAAAACTGAGTTCCATAGCTCCAAATGTGCTGGGAGGAGAGACTTGGGATCAGGGTTCCCATATGAAATGACTGAAACATAAGGCCCCATTTCCAATGGAGTTAGAGTTGCCAGGCAGCTGTTTTTGACTGGAATATCTGGTTGCAAAGGGACTCTGGTGGCTCAGACCAGACTGCTGAAAGTACTGGTTGGCAGCATGGTGGGACGAAGGCAAACTCTCTTTATCTCCTGGAAACGGCAGGCATGTCCAGTTCCTAGACGCAGAAGTGGCCATTGGGATGCTGTGTGGTGCCCTTCTCTTCCTCCCCCCGACACCAGTGCTGGCTCCGCATCTCCCATTGGCTGGGAACTTCAAAATCTGTGGGCCTGGGCAGTGCACAGAGCCCCCTAGTCCCTCTGCCTAGGAGCCAGACATGCCAGCTGCTTCCAGGAGCTGCCTGAGGTAAGCACAACCCAGCTGGAACCTGTGGCCTGAACCCCTTCCTGCACCCCAACCTCTTGCCCCAGGTTGGAAACCCCTCCTGGAGCCTACATCACTACTCAGCCCCCTTTCCCAGCTCTGAGCCACCTCCTGTACCTGAACACCTTATTCCTGGCCTCACCCTGGAGCCTTCATCCCCAGCAAGAGCCCTCGCCCACTCTCCACATCCAACCTCCTGGCCAGTCTGGTGAAAGTCAGTGAAGGTGAGAGAGAGCAAACAATGGAGGGGAGGAGGGTGTCTCAGAGAAGGGGCAGGGCTGGGGTGCAGCATTGGGGAGGGGGCAGGGCAAGCGTTTTCGGTTTTGTGTGATTAGAAAGTTGGCAGCCCCTACTGTAATCCTTACATAGGACCCGGTTGTGGATGGCTTAGACTTTTTCTGATATCACTTCTTTACAAAAATTTACTGTACAAAATAATCTGCTTGCAGTAGTGTGCATGCTTTTTATTACATGACTGACATTTAAAATTTAATAAAATCTCCCACCTAACACTACACCTTAAACTTCTGTTAGGAGAGTACAGTGAATGCTTTGTAATCCATCACTCATGGGGAATGAGGGTTGCTGGTTAACTGAATATCCCGGATAACAAAGCTTATTGTTCTGCCCCCATCTACCAGCAGATCTGGTTTAGCAGCTTGAGACAGGCTGAGTGGTAAGGAGGCACCTGCTGTCAGAAGCGCCTCAATGATCAGTTGGACAGGTGAGAGTCTGGTGCATACACCACTTGAAGATGTGGCAGTATTGTGGCTGGGAGCAATGTCGGTTAACAAAATTTTCCAGTGCACAGAGTGCTGGATAACAAATCTTTCACTGTATATGGATCCTTGGATTTAATGATTTAATTATGGCTCAGATCATAAAACCTGAATCCCTTTTTCCTGACTTAGTTTGGAATATAGCCCAAGATAACTCATCTCATGAGAACATCTTATTTCACCTTTTGGGGACCAAAATCTCATGAGGACAACTCTTGAGACTTCAGTTCAGTCAAATCTGAATTTTTGTTCCATCTCTAGTTAGGGACTTTCACAGATTTCTACACTAGGAAACTATTTCAAAATTAGTAAATTTGACTTAACTTCCTATTTAACGAATTCAAACTAGTGTGTCCACACTATGGGGAAGCCTCAAAATTAGTCCAAAGCCGGCTCTATTAATGTGGATATGCTACTTCAGACTTGGAGCCCCAGGAAGCACTGGGGAGTAATTAGTTTGAATTATTCTGGGGAAAAGCGCAAAAGCACATTGGAAAAGTGATGGGCTTTTGCGAATAAGAGAGCATCCAGATTTCATGGATGCTCTCTCGAAAGTAAGCACTGATTGGTATGCACAGAATGGCCACCAGGGCACCTGTGCTTTTTCCTCTTTCCTCTTTTTGTGCAACCCCTCCCCCCTTCCCTGTTCACGCATGCCTTTTTGCAAAAGAATTCTTTCACAAAAATGCTTCTTCCTCATAGAAAGAGGAGTACCAATTGCACAAAAACTCCTCTGTTCTTTTAATTCTCTTGTGCAAAACTGTGCTTGAGATATAGACGCTCCACGAGTTTTTGCGGAAAAATGGCCATTTTTCCACAAAAAACTCTATAGTGTAGACATAGCCTAAATGACTTCTAAGAGCCCAGTAAGCAGTGGAAGTGTTGGTAATCCTGCTAGAAAATACTGACCTCCCGTGATTCTGCAAATTCTCTGGTACAGCACTGGTCGGGTCCTGAGGATGCCAGACTAGAGAAGTTCATTCTGTACATATCTTTCTCTGGAAGTATGCAATAGAGCTACTGTTCCTTGTTCTTTATAAGGGCTCATGTCTCCATATTTACACTTAAGAGCCTTGTATGACAACAAGAACAATAAATCTTTCACTTTTTCATAATTTACTGACATGTTTGATAGTAGAAACACTTCTCCATTCAAACTACATAAGACTTGACATTTACATTAAGCACCTTGACTCTAGTGTTGATCAAGCAGAGAGTTATCTGTCTGTTTCACTGTTAGAAAATTCGCTATTCCCTGATGCCTTCAAATTCAAAACTCTCTCTCCATGCTTTAATTCAGTGGTTCTCAACCTTTCCAGACTACAGAACCCCTTTCAGAAATCTGATTCATCTATGTACCACCAGCTTTCATTTCATTTAAAAACTCATTGCATACTAAATCAGATACAAAAATTTTAAAAAAATGTTTCAGCAAACTGTTTCTGAAAAATTGCTGATGTTCTCATTTTTTCTCCATATAATTACAAAATAAATCATTTGGAGTATAAATTCGGTACTTACATTGAAGTGTATAGTTTATAGCACAATCTAAACAAGTAATTGTATGTAATTTTAGCTTGCATTGACTTTGCTAGAGCTTATCGACAAATATCTAAATGAGTTGATGTATCCCCTGGACAACTTGAGTACCCCCAGGGGTACATGTACCCCTGTTGGAGACCCACTGCTTTATTTGATTCTGAAGAATAACCTCAATTTTGTGGTGCCAGATTATGGAACCCTTACTCATATCAGTGATTAATCTCATTTAACCAGAAAAGTAATCCCATTAGTGTCAGTGCTCCCCACAGTGAACAAAGCCTCCATTGTCTGGCCTATTGATCCTATAACAAAGAAAAACGTGTGGTCGGATATTCAGCATGTGTAACTCCCAAATTTAGCCAACATTCAAGTTCAAGGAAACCTAACCTGTAATTTACTGAATCAATTAATATTTGGGATTGTTTTGCTCCTTGCAGTCAATAACATGAGAAGAAACCAGTCTTGTTCTTTATTTTTTCTAATGGAAATGAAGCACTAGTGCACTTCAGAACTCTTGAAATTCTGAGAATGATGGCTGAAAAATACTTCAGTTTTCTGAATTTAGAAATTAGGACCAGGTCACAGCATCCCACCTCTGCCTTGTATGCATATTGCCGAAGGGCAAAAGAATCACTGGTGTGCACAATTAAACGCAATAATTGTTTCTGCAGTGATTCAATTACACAGTGGGCATTGCCTTGCTATAAGCCAAAGTAAACAGCTAACACATTTCTGACTCCCCATCAGAGATTTGTCTCTGACTCCCCATCTTACAGAAATGGCAAATGGAAGCTTTTTGTCCATCTTGAATAAGTAGTAGAGAGAGACAGAAGTAATTCTTTGATGGAAATAATGTGAATGGTGCATATGCACCATGTGGCCCAGAGGGAAGTAAATTCGTCCCCATACCTGATTGTGGAGAGTGCCTCGGTCTGAAGAGTGGTGTCTCCAGATGCTGCTCCCTCATCCATGAGTCCTTCAGAGACTCAGTTTCACTGTGTGGCATCCACAGAATATGTTTTTCGGGGATGGGAGAGAGGAGGAGGTGGCCTATCAGAGGTGGGGAGGAGCTGGGGAACAGGCTCTTTGGAGACATCATCTCTAAGACATGATTTCTCCACTAGTAAAAGTTGCTGAGCAAGTGACTAGGCTTTGAGCAGTATTGCTGTCCACACTGAGCTTTGGAGGTGGGAGCAGCGACAACGGGAGGAGCAGGAGGGAGCAGGATTCCATCAAGCTGCTTGGAGAGGCTGCCTTTCCTGACAGATATTTGCATTGGATAGGCTCAGGCTCAATAGGCAGGGTTCCCATCTCTTCTAGTCCATGTCTGCAGCATCACCTTTTGGGGGGACCTTTGTAGTGCTATGCACAAGGACTACAACTATTAAAAGGCCCTAGCTAAACTCCCCCCACTCACCATTTTAATGGGTGGTATTTGATTTGAAAAGGTGGTTATTTGATTAAATGTCTTAAAACTCAACCTGCTTTTATGGTGGGTTGAACTAGGGAATTTCTGTGGAATCAGTCTGTGGCTCTGACTAAAGATGTAGAATATGTTTTATGCAGTAAGACATGCCCCTCATCCAATGAGGTTTGGACAGATTTCTGTACCATTTGAGATTTGCCCATCACCGCCCATCTCCATTTAGGAATCACACACAGAATGAACACTGCACCCAAAACAACAAATAGCCTTTATACTGGCCCTTTAAATTTGTCCTGTGCTGAAAAAAGGGAACGCACAGGGCCATTCTTACCCATATGCAGAATACGCAACTGCATAGGACACTTGAAAATTTGGGGCACCACTGGGTCCTAATGTTCACCCTCTGCCTTTACCTACCCTGTTCTGGGACTGCTGCAGCCTGATGAGTTTTCCTCCAGAGATGAGCTAGTTCATTTAAAAGTGAAATAGCCTTCTAGTAGAACTATTAGCAGAACAAGGAACCTGTGAAAGTCATTCAAATGGTAATGAAGCCAATTAACAAGCTCAAACTGTCAGTTTCCGCATTCACTGTGTTAGTCTAGCCTAAGTTTGAAATGTGCTTAAAAACTATTAGTGTGTTGCTGAAGATTATAAAATAATTTATTTAAAAATCCTTTCCCTCTCCCCCCACCCTGGCTGTCATTTGGCATAGAGGCACCAATTTAATAGTAGCGTGTAGGGCACCTTAGATCATAAGAATGGCTTGGGAATGCATATAAATACATATTTTAGACACTTTATAGTATTCAGTGAAATCCAGTGTGTTGGCTGGAAGGAATTTTAAAGGGGAAGGCTTACAATCCATGTGCAGAAATACAGAGCAAAACTGCAGATGCCCACTTTTTAACATTTTTGTTTTTTTCAGTCATTATCAAATAAAATCAGACTCTAGAGACGTTTCCCCAGTTTTGTTTTGTGCATTACATTTTAAAGACAGCTGGCAATAGTGAAAGCTAAATCATATTTAAGAAAGTCATCAACCAACATTGTTACAATTGTGTACAATTTGTAGGTTTTCATTAATGAGCATGAGTATTGCAGAAAGAAAATTTTCCCCACAGGACCTAAGTGAGCTAGAATTTTGAACTGGAAAGCAAAATGTAAGTTGTAATTTTTTGTGTGTTTTATATTAAATAACTTTGCATGGCTATTTCTTTTTCTAGAACATATCTTTCAGTATAGAAAAGGAATATAGAAAATTACCATTATGGAAATACCTTCAGGCAGGGCCAACTTTAGGAAGTGCGAGGCCCAATTGGTTGAGCAAAAAAAACCAAAAAACCACCCCACCACACAGACAAACAACTCACAGCCCCTTTAAATACCCAGCTACAGGGCAGAGTCCTGCCTTCCAGCCAAACCCATGGGACGACTCACCCTCCCTTGGCACACAGAAGCCGCCACGCTCCTCCTCCAGGGCCGACGCCCCCTCCCGCAGTGCACCCGGCACACTTCTGGGTTTAGGCCAAGGGCCCTTTTAAGCGCAGAGCAAATTGGTGTAAAGTCGTCCCTGCCTTCAGGGATCTGACCAAATGTGTTTCAGTTTGAATGAGTCCTTTTAAGACATGTATGTTACTCCTCTGTGTATGCCTTAAAAAAAAACTGCTTCCACAGTTTTGAGGACTCAACACTTCTCCATTTTGAGAGTTATGTAAGATTTATGGGGCTTTTTTTTTAAAGATACTATAAATCAGAGGCATTGAGCACTTTCTTTTATTTAAATGAGCTGCTGTGCTAACCTTTGAAGGCCTTCAGAGGGAAAGCCTTAGTCTGTAACAGGAAAAACTTAAAAATCAGCAAACAGTCTAGCTGCACCTTAAAGACTAACAAAACATGCAGATAGTATCATGAGCTTTCATGGGCACAACTCACTTCTTCAGCTGACAGGAGTATTAGAAGTCCATATCCAAGAATAAACAAGGGGGTGGGGAGAGAGGAGGAAAATAAGAGAAAAAAGGAAAGGAGGTAAAAAAAGAGAGACAGACAGTAGATGGTTCAAATAGTTATGAGAGGCTGATAAGAACAATTAGCACCTCCATTGGTTGGTTGGTTGGTTGGTTAAGTCATTAGGATGTGGAAGGTAGTGTGGAAGCCAACCAATGTTCCTGTTCATACCATTTGCATAAGATTTAAATTTGTTGTTTTTAAGTTTTTCCTTTGAAGACCTGACTCTTAAAAAGTGTATGATTTTACATCTAAGCATAATTGTGCCTGCAATTAAATGTGGAGAAAAATGCCAGCATTTTATTGCCCTACTGAATACATTTTGAAGTCAATGGAAAGAATTTGATTCATATTGATGGACAGAATACCTGCAGTTGTTTTAATATGTCTGCACATCGGATAGCTAGAGGTGCATGTGCTAGCATGTGCACACCAAACCGAAGGTATAAAACTATTCATACAATTTTTAGTGGGTGAAGAATTACATGAGGAAAGATGAAGGGTAGGTGGAGACCACTCTGGAAATCAGGCTTTTGGAATTTGATGCGAGTCTTTGAAAAAGTTGGGGACTAACTCTGGCTAAAAGAAGGGTGAAAGTATAGAAGGAGTAATATCTAAAAATTCAAGCACAAGATGGCTGCAAAATGTTAATAGCTGATTATTACTATTCATGATTTAGCTGATATCTTAATCTAAGTTTCTAGTGGAGCTATGTCCTGTTCATTCTATAATACAAAGATAACCGCAACAAAGACTTATGTGGCAGTAGCCATATTGAGTCATTCTGGAGAAACTTTCATTGCTGCTTCCTGTTTTGTTTCTGGTCTGTGAAGAAAATTTTACTTTCCACTGCTGCTCTACTGCAAATTCCATCAATGAAGAATTATTTTTTAATACCAAGGAAAAGAAATTGCTGAAAACATGCATGACTGGATTCAAACAAGAAAACTATATACATTTCATAATTATGCGGAGAACTACTCCAAGGAGTGACATTTTTGTCTTTTGTAGGATGAGCCTTAAAAGAAGACACAGGGTCTTTTTAGGGGAAAAGGCTTATTGCGAATATGAAATAGAGGAAACATGGGGATTATATCACCCTAAATCACCTGTATTCTGCTGCCGCGAGGCTGTCTAGACAAAAGGAAAAATGTTTGGGGTAAAGCCATGAACTATTGCTGCTAATCTTACTTCATCTCACTTGTTTTTGTTCATCCCCCACCATGTTTCAGATTGACAGTTTGGGGCAGATACAGGACAGCAAAATGAAGTTTTAGTGAGTGGCTAGACAAGATGGCACTGTGATGCCACTCTGAACTCTCTGTTCCAATATTCCATTAGGAGAGATGTCATGGCATTTATATTTAATACACACTCGGTGAACTGTTCTGGCAATAGTGAACTGAATCTGGTGGAGGAAATTAGACCACTGACAGCTACATGCCAAGTATCCAGTATAAATGCATCTCTGTCAGGGAGAGTAAGGCAACTTTGTCACCCTTTCATCAGATGTAATTGAATGCCTACAGAGGTGGTAATTACAAATACCATCCAAACTGCACAGACTCATTTGTCTTTGTTTATCATCAGAGCAAGTGTATTGATCATTCCTAAAGCATTAAATCTCTCTGGAGAGGAACAGGAAGACCAGATTAATAAGGCCTGACATGAATGGCAGGCTTGGAAGTGGCAAATGAAATTCTTTTACTAGTCACTTAACCTGGTGGTGTAATACTGGAATAAAGCATCTCTAAGACATGCTTATTACCAAGCTCTTGCCTCAGCCTTTGCAGCTGTCAGCATCATGCCATTTGCGTGAACTTTCTATATCTCTTGTGATCTGGAGTACTCTACAGATAACAAGCTTGATTTCAATGGAGTTACGCTAGTGAATCAGACCTGGGTAGTATTGCAGACTCGGACTAATTTATAGTCTTGTGATCTGATCCAAAGGCTACTGAAGCCAATGTGCTTTCAATCCGGCCTTTGGTTATCCTGTTGTAAATAAAGAAGAACTCCAAGGAAATCAAGGGAGAGGTTCCTGGTTTCTAGTGGTGTAAATGAGAGCAGAATATGGTGTTTGGGAACTGTTTTGCCTCTATTTCATGCACACCTATCAGCTGCATGTCTGTGTATGCTCAAGCTGCAAAATGCATGATTACACTGTAGATCGTTCTATACAGTCTTCAACTTCTACACTCATTTACTCATGATGTGGTTTTGCAGGATGCATCATTAGTAGTTTAATTTCCATGTTATCTACATACTGGGAACACTTCTGGGCCTTTCCTTATATTCTTTATTTTCACTATTGATAGGGAAGTGCCCAAAAATATCCACATTGGATCCATTTCAGTCCATATCAAATTCTGTTGACTTCTGGGATCCGTGGCGATGCAAGGCAAGGGAAGGAGGAGGCACGGTGGTTCCCATGTCTCCCCACCCCTTGCCTCTGTCAACACTCTGTCCTTGTTCCAGCCCTTCCTGCCCACCTCTTCCCAGCACTCCCCAGAGTGGTATGGCTGGGGAGTGGTACTGTTCAGGCTGGAGCCACCCAGCCTGTGCTTTCCCAGCCACTACTGCTGCTGAGGGGTGAGGAGAGGAGTATCAGTGTGGACTTCCACCTCTGACATGGACTCTTGCCACTGGTCCTCCTGCCAGCTGTTGGTCAGCCCCTCCTGCCTTGGGGGTGTGCGTGCACAAGTGCACATGCCCACATGTTGCCTGTGTCTCGGATGTTACAGCAAGGAAAAGTCACTTCTCGGTTCGAGTGAATGAATACCAAAAGAGAAGTATTAATGTACAGTGTCTGAAAAAGCACACATCTGGCTTAGTTCATATAACCATCCAAACCTTTAGGTATCAGAAGCATAGCCAAAATTGCTTAGGACTTGATCTCATCTGAACAGGTGGCTGTATAGATTTATTCATATAAATAGTCCCAACAAAATAGACGATTCGACCGTTTGCTTCTTTGAATTGTGTCTGGGATGTACATGAAGCCAATGGGACTATTCATATGAATAATGTTTCCCTCTTGCTATCCAACACATTTCCTGATTGCAAATTCTCGTAACCTTTCCAGTGTTTTCCTTGCTTGGCTTTCACTCATAATATGAATTTTGGCACAATATCGCCAGTCCCCTCTACAAAATTATGAAGTATAGATCTCTTTTTATACAATTTTGCAGAATATTTTTTAGAGCTAGAATTGTTTGGATTTGAGTTACCATGAACTATAGATCCAGCCTTGTGCATAGAACAGTTGGTGATATAGCATACCTATTTTCCTATGACAAAGGATCACTTAATTTTCAGGACATCAGTAATATCTGTAAATATGCTTTTAAGATTTTTCTCTTGTATTTACCACTTCTATGAAAACTAAGGGGCAGAATTCCAGCGGACCATTGTTAATCCATAGATGCACTTTACACTAGCATAACTGGTGCTTGGTGAGAGTGTAGCACTTTTCAAAATCTGACCCTATAATTTTAACAGCTGTGAGGGTGATGGACATTTGCAGTTTGATAAATCCTGAAATTCATCCTCTGCCCCCATCTTACCATCATGTTGCAGATGAAGACAGACCTAATCAAATGTACCTTTTTCATCTCCTATGAACTCAGCTCATCGAGATGTTTCGAATACTCTAGGCCCTGATTCTTTAAGACTAGGGAAGTCAAGGCTCCCCTCCTGGTTATCAACCCAGCCTCCCTGCTGACTCCACTTCCCCCAGCCCTGTGAGGGCTATGGTCCCCGCCATATTGGGCACACCAGGCCCTGCTGGTTCAGTAAGAGCTGCACTCACAGGTGGGCTAGCACTCCTTGCCACTAGCCCCAGCTGGGGCTGTGTTCTCCACCATGCCAACCCTCTGCCAGCAGGTCTGTGCTCCCCACCACCAGAGCAGCCCTTGAATCTGGCCAACCTGGTCACTCTGATCTAGTAATATCGGTGGTCCTGCTGGACCACAGATGTTGCCGGACTGGAGAGTCCTGAATTTTAGAAGTTTAACCTGTACTAAAATAGTTCTTACCTTGCAGGATTTCCTGCCAATAATTGAGAAAATAAATCATTAATAGAATCTTTAAATAAAGCTTCAATCTTGATAGAGAAAAAAAATGTTCTTTTCAAAGTGAAAACATTCTAGGCTTCATACCAGGTGTCAGGTGAGATGCTTAAGTTTCCACAAAAGTGAGGGGAATAGCCAAAATTGGCTTTATATTGGAAAGGAAGATTCAGTTTTAACAATGGCATAGTTTTCGAACCTCTATAATAAGAGAGAAACTTTAATCACTTAGTTGTAGCATTAAATTAGATTTTCAGGCATGCCAATTAATAGAACCTTGTTTTCTAAAGATATAATCTTTCCTGTTTTGAAAGCTTGACAGATCTAATGCTTTAAAATTATTGAAGCTGACACACCTCCTAAAGAAGACTGTTTAATCTGTCAGATTCTTCTCTTCTTTATGCTGTCTATTATGTAGTAACTTAACTGATTGGGAGGGGAGTATAGCTTTTTCCTTCACTTCACCATTTAAAAAAATACTTTTTTTATTTGTGATGGAATTCATCCTTAGAAAGAGACGAGCTAATTACAAATGTCCAATATTCTAAACGATGAAAGGTATGCTGGAATGAAGAGCCATTGTCAAAACCAACTGTGGATGGGATTTACTTTTCACAACAGGCATTTTGAAAGAGATGATGCCTTTGCATGAAACAGCCTCTGAGATTGTGCTGACCCTTGACTTTGCAGATGGTTCATCATTCCAACTCTTGTCCAGCTTAACCTGCTGCCCAGAGGCTACATGGGGCCCATTAGGGTAATCTGTAGGTGGGCTGTGAGACAGTTTGTTTATATTGAGCATCTGTGGCATGGTGCACACTCAGTGTAAACAAACTGTCCCTCAGCTCACCAGTGGATTATGCTGATGGGTAGCAGGTTGCCCACCACTGCCTTAGGGTGAGCGTCAGGCACTAACTACCTCTTCGTGGGAAGAAATTCCCCCCCGCTGGCCAGTTATCCCATAATTTTCTTCTTCGGAGTTTCTTGTGCCTTCCTTTCCAGCATTGGTATTGGCCATTGCTGGGGACAGAGGACTGGACCGGATGGGCTACTTGTCTTATCCCATGTGGCTTTTCCTGTGGGAGCTAGATTTTAACTTAAGCCATAGCAAAGCGGGTGCACAATTAGCACAAATGTTCTTGTTAAATCACAGGGTAAACTCAGAATCAGTGAGGCCAAGAGAAGCTGTTATTGATTTTCCTAAATCCATGCCATGCTGGGTGCTCTATTTTAGGGGTTTGATTCTTTCTTATGCCAAACTCCTATGTAGGGGAGTGAAATGGGAATATTCAATGCCAAGGTAGCCTTCATGGGAACTACATCTGCTCCGTAAGTAAACTAATATATGTCTCTGAGTCAAGGTTCTTAATAGACCTGCATTAGTAGAGGATAGGCATGAAATTCTGCCCCCACCAACTCCTTACACTGGACATTCCCTTTAGCTACTTCTGTGCCTACATTGACTGGGGACAAGGACTAAGCAGGCATAGAAGCCAGATTCAACACCTCTAGCCAGAAAGGTGTTCCCTTCTGAACTGGACATTTTCTTGCTGCTCAATTGCAACTGGTTTCTGGTTGCTTTGCTTCTATTCAGTGGTGCAAAAAGCCAAGTGTGAGTAGAGAATCTTGTCGTATATCTATTATACTCTTGTCTTTTATATTCATTTTTGCTCTCTCTTCAGTGTTGGAGCAGAAAGATATAGAGGGTTCATCAAGGGTGAGGAGTGGGTGGGGACAGTGTTCCCTTACACTATGCCTGTCCTCTACTGCTGCAAGTCTAAGAAGAACCTTGCCTCAGTGACATATGTTAGTTGCTAAGCAGCAGATGTAGCTACCATCAAGGCTAGCCTGCCACTGAATATCAAGTCTCTAAAATAGAGCATCCAGCATGGAATGGATCTAGGAAAATCAGTAACAGCTTCTTTTAGCTTTGATGATTCAGGATTTAGATTCATTTTAATGGGATCTAAAGAGAACTGGGCCTGTTTAGAGAGAGTGATGGTGCATCATTACAACTTTAACTATCCCCACTGGTTGACTTCTTCAGAAATCAAACAAACACCATCACTGTGTTATGTATTGTAACTTTGTCTCCATGGTTAAAGAAATAATGTGCTACTTTGTACATATGTATTTCCTGCTGAAAATGGGGAAACATTATGATGGGCATAATTAATAATATGAAAAAAATAAAATTCTGGCTGAAACATGCATATAGTTTAGTGGTAATGGTTAGGATTGGAGGGGTTTGTTATGAGGAAAGGAGCCATGTAATATTTCTAGTGCCCTAAGCCATGCAGTGCTCAATTTACTTTTTTTGTGCTTTTACCTAGGCATAGGAGTGCTATAAATCATGTCAGGTTTTCGGAAGTACTGAAACACTAGCTTGCTGTAATATTCTGTAAAGAGGACACTTTGAAGAAGCATAAAAAAATGTGCTGCTTTAGGCAAAAACAAACAACCAAACCAAACCAAACCAAACAAAAAACCCCACACATAGGAGGCTTTTTTTTTTTTTTGGAAAAACCCAAGGCTAAGAGGAAGCAGCAAATTATGAGAAACCTGTAAGGTTGTGCGTTTGGTACACTTTAACTTATAAATTTGACCTCCTGTTTTTATATCAGTATGTTTCCCAGAGATACCTGCATTCAAATCTGGATCTCATCACAACTGAAGTTTGGTTTTCTGTCTAGTTCCCAGAGGGTTAATCCATATTGTCTAATCAACGTGGCAGTCTTTTCGCAGGAGAGGGCCAAAGATAGAACAACAGGGAAGTTGTAGACTAATATGCTTTGGCAATGTTGCACAGTGAAGTTCAAACAGCTTTTGTCCTCACTTCACACTAAGTACAGTGAGCACTTTTAGGCTGTGTCTACACTGGCACCCTTTTCCGTAAAAGGGATGCTAATGAGACACTTCAGAATTGCAAATTCCGCGGGGGATTTAAATATCCCCCGCGATATTTGCATGAACATTGCTGCCACTTTTTTCCGGCTCAGGTTTGTGTTGGAGAAAAGCGCCAGTCTAGACGGGATCTTGCGGAAAATAAGCCCTTTTCCACAAGATCCCTTATTCCTACTTGAAAGTAGGAATAAGGGATCTTGCAGAAAAGGGTTTATTTTCTGCAAGATCCTGTCTAGACTGGCGCTTATCTCCGGCAAAACCCCGAGCCGGAAAAAAGCGGCAGCCATGTTCATGCAAATGCCGCGGGGGATATTTAAATCCCCACGGCATTTGCAATTCCGACTGGTCTCATTAGCATCCCTTTTCCGGAAAGGGGTGCCAATGTAGACACAGCCTTAGGGTATTTCTACACTGCACTGCTACCCCAGGTCTACACATGATGTCTGTTATTTCGAAAAATATTTGAAATAACGGGCACGCTATTTTGCCATCCTGATAAACCTCACTGCACAAGGGATAAGGGATGGCTTGAAATAGTGTATTATTTTGAAATTTGATGCTATGTTATTTCAAATTTGCATAGCGCAAATTGCATATCTTATTTCGAATTTAGGGTGCCGTATATAGATGCATCTTCAGTCTCTTCTCTAACCACTAAAATTCATGAAAAGATTCCATGAATTGAAACATAAATCCAAACTGAAGGGACCATATGTGACTCCTTGTTTATAGCAGGGTAATTCATAGGCAAATATATCCTGAAAAAATGAAATGCTTACATTTTGTGCAAAGAAAATTAAAATGTTTCCACAATGACACTGTGTAGGGAAGATTTCATACCAATTTTTCATTACTTTTAATATTCAAATATGTATACATTATACTTCCACTTGTTCTGTGTCTCAGCAAGCTGGAGATACTATAGGAAAAACCTCAAATTCATTTTTGTTTTAAGTTCGAGGCTTGAGATAATTATTCTCTTATCTGAGGTGATTCACCTATTGCAAGTTTATAACTTCCTTGAACTGAATGAAAGCAGGAAATATTAATATTCATGCCTTTCTTGGTCAATGATTTAAAGTCATGGGTGAGTGTTTTTTAAATATCAGATAATGCAAAGTTGTTTTTATTCTTTGTACAGATCATTATAACAGTGCATTTATTCCTTCATTACAAAGAAGTACAGTGGATATTCTAGGAAGAGAATAATACAAATTAAGTTATGGCATTTTAATAAAGCTGCTGAAAATAAATAAATAGTTTTGCCCAAAATTATTTGGTTTGGGAATTTTTATTTTTGACAAATTTGGTTTTGTGTGGGAATCAGAAACTTCCCAAAGAAAACTTTTACATTTAAAAAGCAGCCTTCTATGAAAGAAGATAGAAAACTTTTTGATAGAAAACTCGTGATTAATTCTGATTTAGATGATGGCATAGAGAGTATGCTTCTGAAGTTTGCAGATGATGCCAAGTGGGGAGTGGTTGAAAGCACTTTGGAAGATAGGGTCATAGTTCAAAATGATCTGGAGAAATGGTCTGCAGTAAATAGGATCAATTTCAGTAAAGACAAATGCAAAGTACTCCACTTAGGAGGGAACAATCAGTTTAACACATACAAAAATGGGAAGTGACTTTATAGGAAGAAGTACTTCAGAAAGGGATTGAGGGGTCATAGTGGATCACAAATAAAATATAGAATCATAGAATCCTAGAACTGGAAGGAACCTTGAGAGATGATCAAGTCCAGTCCCCTGCCCTCACGGCAGGATCAAGAATTATCTAGATCATCCAACTGGCTCTTAAATATCTCCAGAGATGGAGATTCCACAGCATCCCTAAGCAATTTATGCCAGTGTTTAACCACCCTGAGAGTTAGGAAGTTTTTCCTAATATCCAACTTAAACCTCCCTTGTTGCAGTTTAAGCCCATTGCTTCTTGTTCTATCATTAAAGGCCAAGGAGAACAATTTTTCTCTCTCCTCATTGATACTTGAAAACCGCTATCATGTCCCCTCTCAGTCTTCTCTTTTCCAAACTAAACAAGCCCAGTTCTTTCAGTCTTCCCTCATAGCTCATGTTTTCTAGACCTTTAATCTTTCTTGTTGCTCTTCTCTGGACCTTCTCCAATTTCTCCCCAGCAACATTCCTGTTAATGCATCCCAGAATCATGTTTGCTTTTTTTACAACAGCATCACACTGTTGACTCATATTTAGCTTGTGGTCAACTATGACCCCTAAATCCCTTTCAAGAAGTCCTGTTGAAGTTTGTTAGTACCTTGCTTGCATGATACAACAAACAGTCCTACTTCCTAGATAGTCGCTTCCTATTCTGTATGCATGAAATAGATTGTTACTTCCTAAGTGGAGTACTTTGCATTTGTCCTTATTAAACTTCATCCTGAGACCATTTCTCCAGTTTGTACAGATCATTTTGAATTATGACCCTATCCTCCATACGAGTCAACAATGTGATGCTGTTGTAAAAAAACAAATTCTACATCAGGGTAGCACTAATGGGACATCATACTAATAAAGTAGTATGTGTAAGTACTCAAAAAACTGTGCAAACAGACAAACCAAGGCTTAATTTGCAATGGTTTACTTGTTCTGTCTGCATGTATAATGGCAGGTAGATAGATCTCATAGTAAATTACTCAAGCTATAAAATATAACTTAAATGTAAGGGTTAAAATGCATTTTAGGGTAACTTTAAAAATATATTTGCCAATTACTTTCATTTCAGAGATTTCATTGTGGAATGTAAAATTTAGCTGTCATTTCTCACAACTGTTTGCTAGATATGTGGTGAATACATTGGAGATGAATAATGCCATAAATTGGCAATGAAATTGCACTCAGTTGCTTTGGTTTTATCAATTTCCACATGATGATTGATTTACATTATAAAATGTAACACCTTCAATAACAGTAAAATATGCTTCTGATAATGTTATGGAATAGAATCTATTCAAAGTGTTTTTTGTGTGTTTTTTTCTTTAGCCTTTTGAAAAGCTATCTATTGTGGAAAATAATAAAAAGGTAGTGCAAATCTGAAAAAAGGGTTATCTAATTGGAGATAGAAGAGAATGTCAACTCTTACATTAAGGTTCAGGAACATATAGCTTCTGCATTGGATACCAGTATTTCTACATGTGGTGGTGTATGCACACCCCATCCTGTAAGGTAGTGACAGGTCTGCAAGCAAGAGGGGCAAAGAAGGAAAATTGTCTCAGTCCCTGACAATTCAAAGGGGCCCAGAGCTCCTGGTTGCTGCTGCTACTAGTGTGGAGGTGGCTAGAGCCCTGGATCCTTTAAATCTCCATCAGAGTGTTGGTCAGTTCTGAGAGCCAGAGGAAGGGAGGGCTTGCTGCATTCTGGGTGATGCAGACGGCTGATTTCCCTCAGCTCTACCCCATCCACCTGTGGCCCTGCTTCTTCTCTGAGCACAGAACTGGGGCCTTCCCACCTTGCTGAGGGCCCTGCAGAGGCTGTTGGCTCCTCTGGATAATGGGTGTATGTGGACATCATGGTTAAGTCTTTTGGGTGCTCTCAGATCTCACAACCCCCAATATCCAAAGTTTAGGGTGAAGGCAATAGGGTGTCGACAGAGAGATGTAGATTAGACACATCGAAATTGCTAATGAAACAGGTATTTAAATATCCTGTGCTTCATTGGCATAAACATGGCCTCCGTTTTTTTTCAAAACGGAGATTTTTCAAAAAAAAACCAGCAGTGTATATGTGGATCTGTTGAAAATAAACCGTTTTTCAACAGATCCCGTAAACCTCATTTTTTGAGTAATACAGGATCTGTCAAAAAAGTGTTTATTTTTGACAGATCTGTGTCTAGACTACTGGGTTTTTTTTCGAAAAAACTCTGTTTCAAAAAAAGTGATGGCCATGTTTATGCTAATGAATCATGGGATATTTAAATCCCTGCTTCAATAGCAATTTTGATGTGTAGCCCTAGTGTCTGGGGGCAAGAGGGCCCATCTGCCCAAGTCAACTAGGGTAAGTCCTCTTTGGTACAGGGCAGCACAGCCTAACAGCCAGGGTCAATATAATGGTCATTCAATGCAGGGCAGTATGGCCTAAAACCCAGGTTCAATATAGCAGCCCTTCAGCACAGAGCAGCATGGGCTAATGATGAATACCAAAGGAGTCACCTCCAGGATGACTGGCAGCCTGGGTAGAAGGGCCTGAGCCCACTCATCTCTACCAGGCCCCAATCCAGGGCCATTGCAGTTGCAGAGAAATCTGCGACTGGCTCAGTGTGGAATCCCACCAAAACACCCTGACTCTCATGGGTGGGAGTCCACTCCCTCACCCGCCCTGGGTCACTTCCTACCAGACTTTCTGATGTCAACATCTGTGAAAACTCAGGGTCTCCAGGTTCCTCACCATGCAGCTGCATCGGCCCTGGAGGCTTTTTTTGGTCTTCAGGTCTCCAGCTTTTGCTGGCACGAGCTGTGACTGCTTCTCAGCTGGAAATTCCACCTCAAGTCCTTCCGCTCTGACCTCCAGCCCAGTCTGAGTCGAGTTGCTTCCTTTTATACTGGCCCAGCATGTCAAGCATTCCCGGTTCTGCTGGTTGTGGTGGGACTCCCTGCACCCACCGGGTGGTGCTAACACCTTCGGTTCTAGTGCAGGATATGCACTCCCCATCAATTCATGTTTGTAAGATGTTAAACTAATCTAGCCCTCGACAGAAACTGCAAATAAGAATGATCATGTGAGTAAAGAACAGCTGCTTGATTCTTCTCATACTCTGGTGAAAACCAGGAGTAAATCTACTAGAATCAATTAAATTATAGTAGTATGAAAGGAAGAAAATAAATCCTTAAACCTGGGAGTTAGCCCTCATCTTGGCACTACTGAACTCCTGAATCCTGGCATAAGTAGCTTGTATTCTTCTCCCCCTGCCTCAGATTTTAAGATATGGGAATTGAGCCTAGATGTTTAAGATGAAATAGCATATCCCCTTATAATATATTCATGGAGGGTGAAATTCAACTGTGCAGGGCAGCTCTCTAATCTGTATGTGGCCAACACAAGGGGCCCCAAATCCAAGTTGAGTCCTTTGGCTACTACCATGTTGTAAACATTTATTTCTACAACCACTACTTCATGGCCTATGTTCAATTTAATTACTACTGAAACTCACAAAATAGGACATACATGATGCATGAACTATGTGTGAAGGTAACAGAATCTGGCACTCAGGCAGAGGAGGAAAAGGCTTATTTCCAACAGTATCCACAAAGCAATGAGATCAACAATTGCTCCTTGTAGCAAAACAAATCTGTTGCAATGAAATAACAGTTTTCTTAAGTTTGCATCATTAGTTTCAATGTAATCTACAAAAAAAAGTAGTTAACATGGTGGCCATAAATAATGGCTTTAATCACTTTAAAAATACCACAGGTCTCATGCTGCAATTTTCTAGAATAACCTAGATGCACTCCTTTACCTTTACTTTTTTCTAATTAAATTGGCATGTTCACAAGGGGACTATAATTGCTTTCGTTTACTAGGAAATGTAGCTTTATGTGACCTGTTCCATTATTATACTTACTAAGCATACTTACCATATTTTGCCCTGTGTGGGGTGCATAAGACACCAAGGTGAAAAGTTAAGCAGCTGTCCTCAACCAAACCTTTAACTTCCCTGATTATATATCTGCATCTTGTTCTGTTCAGTTGAAGGAGTTCAAGCCCTCAATTATGAACATCAGGCAGCTAGAGTAGCATACCATGATGGGGTCACAAAAGAGAATTTTGGGGAGTTGAAGGTAGACACATTGAAAACATATAAATGCAACATCATGTGGGTCATTGATCTACGTTACTCCATCTGCCACTTTGTGAAGGAGCTGAGGAGTCTGAAATGCTTTAAAACATAGAGTTTATGGTATGTCAGGTTAGATAAAGCTACTTCACTCCTTCACACTGTCATGGACTGTTGTTTATTTAAATAGGTAACCTAAGAACTAATAGCACTTTACAAGAAAAATAGTAGCTGTGAACTGACAAAGGAGAAACATTACAGAAGAAAAATAAAATGAAAATACAATAAAATGCCAATGTAAACTGACAGCTTCAATGAAGACAGTGGATCTACCCAATGGTACAGAACCCAATGGAATTACATTGCCATCTAGCAGCTGAAGTTCTTGCTCAAAAAGTACAGTTGTGTAGTGATTTGTGGATAGTCTTCTAGATAGTACTTTGATGAGGGGGCCCTTTTCCTATTAAGATACACAATAAGCATACTCCAGTCAATAGATTTAGAAGGAAATCCGGTGACGTTTCAGGAAGGAAATTACTTCAGCTTGACTCAAGGACTCAGAAATGCAAACTGGGCCCAGGCTGTTTGCATATAAAATGCTAGAGTTTCAGCATATCGCAGTGGCCACTCAGAGCATTTAATAAAGATCTCCTTTATATAACCCTGCATGCTGCATCACTTCTTGCTAAAAAAGCTAGTCAGAAGTTTCCCCTTCAATTTTTCTGATAAAAAATTTGAGTTTTTTGACAAAAATGATTCTGCTTTCCTCAGACTTTTAGAGAAATCCAAACCTTTTTTTTTAAACATTTTCAGCAGTTTTTCTGAATTTGAGATTCTTGGCATTTTGGGGTGGGCGGGGAGGCTTTGGAAATGTATTTCTATTGGGCAATAAAAGTTTTCAGGTACTGATTTTCCACTTCTTCTCTCTTCCTTTCCCCCCATATTACCTTTGTATGCTTGTGCACAAACTTCATTAAACTTTTCAGTAAGGAATGACGTGGTGCACCTAAGTTGTTATACATGTCTTTGGGCATTATTTTATAATATGTATACAGTACCTAAGCATTTGATTTTTAGAATCTCAGCTTTGTGGAATTTGTTAGTCAACTCCCAGACTTCGCTTCCAAACCTATGGACTGCAATATGTTGCTGGGACACAACTACTGGTGCATCAAAGACAGTAATGAAATTCCATGTGGCTGATGAGCAGCTGAAACTGTCAGTGAAGTCAATGGAGTGATGACAGTTTAGTCTGGCTAAGGATCTGCCCCTAGATATATAGTACACTCACTATAGCCAGTTTAAGCAGATTCATTTTGGTTTGCCTCTATACACTCTTCCTCTGCCCCTGCAATGGCATGCCCTTCTGTTTTTATATTCTTCCCATCCAGGTAATGAAGTGCCTGCTGCCAATGCATCTCTGTAACATTTCTTAGATACATAACCCTAGTTACTCAATGACATTGTCACTGTGCAAAGTTTAAAAATGATTCATTTTCACCTCTGTGGATATGTACGCTCAAATTTATTCTTGCAATTTTACCAACACAGATGCACATTTGCCCTTTGGGGGATTATGTTGCCTTGTTAGTAGAGCTGGATACTACGTTAGGGGCATTTAACTCTCTGCCTGTCACTCTCAGTACTCTCTTAACCAATCAAATGACAATTTACCTGCCAATTGTACTTTAAATTAAACCATTCTATGAATGCTAATCCGAAATACAGCAGTAAGTTTTATGCTATTGTAAACCAATTACCAGATACTTTTTCCCTTCTCAGGAGAGTCCCATTGAAACAATAATTAGAAGTTTTTCATGTTTAAACTACTCCAGTTTTTTTCCCCCTTTGACTTTGGTCTGTGCATTGGACCCAAGATGAATGAGTCTTTACAGCATTATGCGCCAAATCCTCAGATGGTACAAATAGTTATAGTGATTAAATATTGGACCTATGTGTAGTTACACCAACAGATATGCCCCTGCTTGTTCAAGTTACTATTCTCTGTGTACACATTAGAAAAGTAACAAATGTAAATTGTGGGCAAGGAATAATGCAAAAATGCACATGAGAATACAGAAAACAGAGCTGTGTGAAAACCATATACAACATGCATTCAGGTAGGAAGTATAAAATGATAATGAGAATTTCTTTGCTATGAGAAGATTGAGCATAACACAAGTGCTGACTAATTCTCACCAACAAAAGTTGATCTATTGAAAGATATTACCTCATGCATCTTGTCTCTCTAATATCCTAGGATTGATGTGGCTACAACACTGCCTACAATCTTTATCCACACATGCAGGATGTCTTCGCTCATCCAGATCTTTCCTGTACAATGTATTTTATTTGTTGAAATTAGCAAAGAAGTTGTTATGCCCACTTAGTGATCCAAGATGAATTAAAGATAATATGTTTGTTTGTAAGTAGCAGTAATGGGATGTAGGCAGGCAAATGTCCTTTGTGGGCACAGTTCTTCTTTTGTTGTTGTGCAAAGGTTATGTAAATAGTATTTAAATATTTTATGAACGTGATGGTTAAACAATGTTAAACATTGAAAATCTTTTAAAACAGAAATTCACATCACTTTGCATGTCAGTTAAGTGTCTCTGAATCACCTTAGTTAGTCCATGACGCTATCATTGGGCAAAGTGTACAAATAAATGTTTTATATTTTCCAAGTCCAGGGAATCAGAGCCAATTATACTATGCAAGTTAGTAGTGGAAGTGCATAACAGAATTCCAATAAGTACTTCATGCTTGTTCTGCTCCTGGAAAAAAGCTATGTCTTATTAAAGTTGTCCATGGCTGTATTTGTACATGGCACAGCTGCTCATCTTGGGCTTCAGAAATAAAAACCTACAGCTCTAACACAAATGGCCTGCTAGCTACATAATTTACTGGAATTAATTATCAATAATCGTATTCTTGGTCAAAAGCTTCAGAGGGGTAGCCAAGTTAGGAACAGGAAAAACTTAAAAAACAACAAATAATCTAGTAGCACCTTAAAGACTAACAACACATGTAGCTAGTATCATGAGCTTTCGTGGGCACAACCCACTTCTTCAAATGACAGGTATTCATGGTATTGCTTAAAGGCCAATCAAGAATAGCACTGTACAACAGGTCTGCCGTGAAGAGCTTACACTGTTAATAGACAAAGTAGGAGAAAGGGATATAAGACAAACAGAGGGATATAAGACTATCAGAAAGAGGCAACAAGAAGGGGGGGGAGAGAAGAGGGTGCTTCAAAGCAGTAGCGCCGTGTGAAGCTTGCGGCCAGACCTCGTGCTTCACATGGCGCTGCCGCTTTGAAATACCCCATGCAGCCCGGGGCCAGCTGAGGTGTCCCCTGGCTGCACAAGGCATTTCAAAGCAGCAGAGCTGTGTGGAGCCTCAGGTCAACTGGGAAATCCCCCACTGATCCTGGGCTCCACTGGGTGCTACTGCTTTGAAATGCTGCGAGGAGCCTGACGCTGGGGTCCCCACAGTGTTTCAAAGCAGCAGTGCCACATGGAGCCCGGGGTCAGCGGAGGAGTCCCTAGCTGACTCCTGGCTCCTCACGGCCCTGCCGCTTTGAAACGCTGTGAGGAGCACAGGGTCAGCGGGGGACTGCCCCACTGGCTCAATGCTCCCCTCAGCGCTTTTGCCTTTGAAGTGTAGTAACAATCCTAGGGCTGTCGCCTCACTTCAAAGGCAGAGGCACCCTATCGACTAATTGAATGGTCGATGCAATTTGATTATTCAATTAATCAAAATTTAACATCCCTTAATGTCACTTAATTCTGTGATTGTTATTGTTGGGCTTTATCATAGAATCCCGGAACTGGAAGGGACCTCGAGAGTTCATCACTTCCAGTCCCCTGCTCTCCTGGCAGGACCAAGCACCATAGATCATCCCTGACATGGGTCTGTCTAACCCCTCCCATGACACCCTTTTAGATACCTGAAACAGCTATCATATTTCCTCTCAAGTCTTCTCTTTTCCAAACTAAATAAGCCCAATTCCTTAAGCTTTCTGTCATAGCTCATGTTTTCTAGATTTTTAATCATTCTTCAAAAGCGGCGAGGAGTCCTGTGGCACCTTATAGACTAACTGAAGTGTAGGAGCATAAGCTTTCGTGGGCAAAGACCCACTTCGTCAGATGCAGCTTATGCTCCTACACTTCAGTTAGTCTATAAGGTGCCACAGGACTCCTCGCCGCTTTTGCAGATTCAGACTAACACGGCTACCCCTCTGATACTTAATCATTCTTGTTGCTCTTCTCTGCACCTTTTGCAATTTCTCCACATCTTTCTTGAAATGTTGTGACTAGAACTGGACACAATACTCCAATTTAAGCCTAATCAGTGCAGAGTAGAGTGGAAGAATGTCTTCTTGTGTCCTGCTCACATCACTCCTGTTAATGCATCCCAGAATCATGTTTGCTTTTTTTTTTTTTTTTAAATAACAGTGTCACACTGTTGACTCATATTTAGTTTGTGGTCCACTATGACCCCTTGATCTCTTTCTGTAGTACTCTTTCCTAGACAGTCACCTCCCATTCTGTATGTGTGAAATGGATTCCACGAGGAGTAACGGTAGTTTGAATTAGAGAGCCTAATTCGAACTACCTACTCCATGCTGCGTGTAGCCGTGGGCACAGAGTCCGCACTAAGGGGGATTTTAAAATGGCGGCACCCGGCAAGATGCAAATGAAGCCCAGGATATTTAAATCCCGGGCTTCATTTGTAACTTTGAATGCCTACATTAGCCACCCTAGTTCGAACTAGGGAGGCTGATGTAGTCATTCGAACTTGCAAATGAACCCTGGGATTTAAATATCCCGGGCTTCATTTGCATGTTCCTGGGTGCTGCCATTTTTAAATGCCTGGTAGCTTGAACTACCTGCCCGCAGCTACACGCGGCACAGGCTAGGTAGTTCGAATTAACACTCTTTATTCAAACTACCATTACTACTCCCTGCAAGGATTAAACTGTGAAAAAACACGACATTCAAAAGAAGGAGAATTGATAAGGGGTATAGTTAGTAGAAGGAGCAAAAAAATGATGGGGGACAAAAGCTCGTCTTGTGACAAGAATCTTCATTCTCCTCTTCTCTTCCTCACAAGTGACTGAATCTCCAGGTAGGATGATGGTTCAAGACAAGTGACTTAATACTCTAGATCATTAGATAGTTGTGGAGTTTTCTGGTTAATTGTTCCCTAGTTACTAATAACAAAGTGGTGTCATCAATAGCATCCATCCTAAACTAATGTGAATACATTTCCCTTTGCAGCTTTGGGCATAAGCAGCAAGAATAATTTTGCCCTACTATTGCTAAACCAATTCAGTGAAAAGAGCTTAAGTAGCTCTTGAATTGCTGTATATAAATAACGTATGTCCTCAGCACCATTAACATGCCTGACACTCAATAGACAAGCAAAATACACTATCCCTGGTCTAAAAATCAATCTAGTAAATTGAAAGAGGGATGTTGATAGCCATTACTATAAATTGGCAGTTATGAAATGCAGACAGTAGACAAGGAAAGCTAGAGATACCAAGCAAAAAAATCTATGGTTACCAGGGTGAAGGAATGTTAGAAGGAATTTTTATAAAAATATCGTGAGCAAAAGAAATCCCAGCCATCGCATAGATCTCTCACTATAAAGGGAAGGTGAAATTGTCAATGATATGGCAAAGGCTGAAGTGTTCAATAGGTATTTTTGTATTTAGAAAGAAGCTAGATGAGGCTTTCACATCTTACAGTAATTTTGGAGTGGGGGAGTGTCTAAGACAGTGAGAGGCTCTGCCCAGTCTCCATCCCATCTTTCCCACTTACACCTCCCAGAGGCCTCTGTCCTTCCCGTGCTGCTACCTACCTTTTGTTGGTGCCCAGTAATAGAGTGGCTTACGTCCACTTATTCCCTTGTCAGCCGCAGTCACCTAATGGTACATATTGACAGATGGGGATGAAGATGCATATATTTTCTTTGATATCTAGGGACCAAAACTCAGAACCATAACTAACAAATAAAGAATGTTGTATTCATTTTATTAACATCAGCTGTGTGCTCGGTACTTTACAAAGCAGTCTCCTCAGCTGAGTGCGGAGGAAAGATACTCATGGTAATAAGACAACCTAGCAGCCATCATGCTCCAAATAGTCATTAGAGTGGGGAGAAATCATTTTGTTTTTATCACAGTTTAATCCTTACTTAAATTTACCGATCAATGCTAGTAATATCAGACTCTCAGGATAATATGAAAATATTGTAGGGTAGGTAGTATGGGAGCTCAGATACTGTCATGAATAGATCTTGAAAGATAATTCTATGTAGGACACAGTATTATTGAACTCACTACAATATCATATTTTTGGTTTTCCCTCTTCAAGTTAACACTGTCTGTGTCTCTGGTTATGGATCATTGTGATATTACGTGATAGTCTAATATTAATGTTACACTGTGTTGAAATATAAAACTTTAACAAGAATGAAGTATCAGCCTAAGATGACAATGAGTTAATGCAGCCATAAGTCAGTCAAAGAGGAAAAATCCTTTATTTGCCACAACCAACTATAAGAGCTTTTTATAGGGTGGCAATTTGTTTGTGACTGTGTATAGGTCAAAACCAACTAATAGGTTTTGCTTCCACAGTCTCTTCTTTTGAGGCATTTTCAGGCCAATTTATTTGATTCTGTTCATTGCATTCTTTTAATTTTTTGTTTTACTTTGAACAGCCAAAGACACTGCTAACAAGCTACAGGAAAAGGGAACAAGAGCAAATTAGAAGTATGATTAGTAAGTGATTGCTTTTCCTATTCATACAGTCAATGCACACAGATATTACATTCCAGGGCATGGTGGAGATATTATAGGTGGGACTAGCAGCACTGCTTTTTATTAAGCTGTGCAGTGCTTCCCTTGATAAGATCCTGTTCGCATACAGAGATCCCACAAGGCACTGTTCCGTGCCACGTATACATCACAATCAATTGTATTCCCAAAAGAGACAATGTAAAAATGGCAATGTGAGCATTCTGTGTTAATTGTCTCTCTCGAAGCTGCAAATGACCTTCACTTCCCAGTAAAGATGCACCTTCTGCAGACACCATTTGCACCTGGGCAATGAGCTACATTCAACTGTTGACTTGCAAACAGGACTGGTTGCAGAAATGAACATCAGAGGCTGTGAATGTCAAGCAGCAGCACCAATTGTACAGAGCAGTGAGTTCTTTATAACATATTTAGTTGATTTGCATCCAAGCACATGCTCACAGAAATAATAATAATAATAAAAAATATTCTTTTTACTATTTGTAAATTAGGCATCAACTGCATGCTTTGTATTTTATGACACAAAAGTCAAAGAGCATGGCAGCAGGTAGAAGCAGAGGAAGGCAGTGCCTTCCCAAACTGCCTGCCTGGCCCTGTCCACACTCCGCACCTAATCTCCCCAGTCTCCTGGAGTAACCTGGGCTTCATCCCTGCACTGCAAGCCCAGTGGCTGGAGAGAAGGGGCTCATCTACACTGGCCCCTTTTCCGGAAGGGGCATGTTAATTTTTGAGATCGCAATAGGGAAATCCGTGGGGGATTTAAATATCCCCCGCGGCATTTAAATAAAAATGTCCGCCGCTTTTTTCCGGCTTTTAGAAAAGCCGGAAAAGAGCGTCTACACTGGCCCCGATCCTCCGGAAAAAAAGCCCTTTTCTGGAGGATCTTATTCCTTCCTATGAAGTAGGAATAAGATCCTCCAGAAAAGGGCGCTTTTTCCGGAGGATCGGGACCAGTGTAGACACTTTTCCGGCTTTTCTAAAAGCCGGAAAAAAGCGGCGGACATTTTTATTTAAATGCCGCGGGAGGATATTTAAATCCCCTGCGGATTTCCCTATTACGATCTCAAAAATTACCATGCCCCTTCCGGAAAAGGGGCCAGTGTAGACATAGCCAAGGTGTCTAGCCGCCTTCCTACTAGTCCTCCAGGAGGGCTAAGTCCACATGCTACCTGCCCTCCCCATTCTGGGAGACTGGAGATGCTGAGGCTGGAGGGTTGGCCATGCTCAGTGGGGAAGTTGGGACTGCCTGTGCTGGGGGTGGCTGCCCCTTCAGGGGGGGGGGGGGCTTGGCTCCCACGTGGGGCCATGGGCAGCAGAAGTGGTATCTCAGGTGGCAGGGGAAGGACCCAGCCCTTAGTTCACCCTCTGCCCCTGCCATAGGGGTTTAAATCTTGGCCCCTCTGAAATCAGTGGGAGTTTTTCCTCTAGTTTGAAAGGAATAAGGATTTTACCCATGTTCCCTATATGGAGGAGCTTATGGTTTATATAGACAGACAACAACACACATCAACACTGAGTTCAAAAGAGAATTCTTCAATTGTCGTTCTCAGTGTTTAATAGAATGATCCAGATGCTGTTTTGTTAGTGTTGTTTAGACCTGCACTCCTAGCACAAAGCTCCCCCGAAGGTGAGAGAACGGAGTAAAGGAGTATGCCTCACAGTATAAGGGATCTTGGTGTTGTAAGGGCTCTGCAGAGTCCTGTTTTCCCCTTGGGAAATATGAGCATCCTAGCCCAAGCCTTATGCCAATCAGTCCAATGCCAGGGAAATGCAAATGTGAGTTAAAGCAACCTTTGTGTCCCACTCTGACCCAAGTTGCTGAAGATGCTTTTCGGCCACTCTCTAGTTTCAGGGGTTCACAGGTAAGATTTCCTTCAAAGTGATGTGCATGCTGGACAGTGAAACTAATTTTACTCCTATTTCTGAATTTTACCAAAAAACATTTGTGCTATATTTAGATTGTAAGGCCGCTGGAAAAGGGACCGTGCTTTTATTGTGATTGTCTAGTTGCAGCATAGTAGGTCTGCAGCCGTTACGTACCACTGCAGTACAAGTAAGGATAAAATTGAACTGGTGAATATGAACCCCTAGGAGGTAGACACCTATGCTCCATACTGCCCTCAGAAAGAGAAGCAATAAAGAAATGGGCAATTTCCCTTCAAAACAAATGATATGCAGATTGCCATGAAATGTCTAAGCCCAATAATGCAGCTTTGCTTTGCGTGTGGCAGTAAGCAATCTAAATAAGCATCTTTTGATGTAACCCAGGGTGAATGCAGCCTGTTTTATTTGCTGCTTGAAACAAAACCAAACAACCAACCATTGCATACACAAAAGCCTGCATTCTAAAGTGACGGATTCTATTACTTGTTAGATAATCAGAGTAGAATGCCAAACATTTTTGGTAGATACAAAATCTTAAGCATAATCCCCTGCCTGGGGAGGTGTTCAAATTGCAAATGCATTACTTCATAAAATAAACATACATGCAGTCAGCATCATGATGGCTGTTCATATTGCATCTGATATCAGTGCTTAATGGGGTGGTGTACAAAAGCTAACTCCTTAGCTGAAAAGAGGCAGGTTGCAATGCCAAATGTTATAATATAAACACCACCCGAGTAACAAAGACTAAGGGGAGAGAAGATCTGTATCACTCTTGGTAGGAAACATTGAAAGATAATAAGCTGAGATGTTGCAGGAGGTTGTCAGTCCTAGGATTCATTGCTGGCTGAATGAAGACTGTTTGCTTTTTAGACTTGGAGTGCCTAGATGTAATCACCAGATCAAATCCACTCAGCCCTATTGAATGAATAACTCTGGACAATGTCCATTGTTTCTCAAAGGCATACAAGGAGTCAGTGGATGCGGCCCAGAGGAATGTTGCCTTTGCTTCAATTTAAATAGCTTTTTAACATGTATAATGTATATTTTAATATGGTGCTATTATTGCCTATAAATTACATGTGTGTGTGTAACACCAACAGGCAGAACCAAACCTGGGACCTCAGGGTGTGAACCTCTAACAGTAGAGCTAAAAGACATCTAGCTATAAGCTAAGGCTGTATAGTATACTCTTTCTTCCTCTCCTTAAGTGATCTAAGTGCCACTACATGGGACAGTGCACCAGAGCCTGTAGGGCTTTGTCTTTACCGCGAGTTCTTCTGGCAGAAAATATGCTGAGGGACTCATTAGCATAAGGCACAATCTCATGAGCATATCTTCCATCGTTTCTTTTTGAGCAAGGGGCTTTTGCACAAAAAGAAGCATTATGGATGGGTTTTTTTTCCCTCAAAACCCCCATTTTGTGCAAGATTCTTATGCCTAATAAGAGTGTGACGTATTCTAATGAGTCCCTCATTAGCATATTTTCTGCCAGAAGAACTCACAGTGAGGACGAGGTGTGTGGGTTACACATGCAAGAGTGATAAGTAACTGTTTCTTCTCCTGGGGAAGGGCTGACTGTTCTCAAATCTCTGGTTTCTCCTAGGCTGTGTCTACATTGGCCCCTATTCCGTAATAGGAATGCAAATGTAGCACTTTGGAATAGGCAAATCCACTGGATTTAAATATCCCCCGCGGCATTTGCATTAACATGGCTGCTGCTTTTTTCCGGCTTGTAGATAAGCCGGAGAAAAGCGCCAGTCTGGACGCGATCCTCCGGAAAATAAGCTCTTTTCCGGAGGATCTCTTATTCCTCTTGAAAGTAGGAATAAGAGATCCTTCGGAAAAGAGCTTATTTTCCGGAGGATCGTGTCCAGACTGGCGCTTTTCTCTGGCTTATCTACAAGCTGGAAAAAAGCGGCAGCCACGTTAATAATGCAAATGCCGCGGGGGATATTTAAATCCCCCACAGATTTGCCTATTCCAAAGTGCTACATTTGCATCCCTATTATGGAATAGGGGCCAATGTAGACACAGCCCTATAGAGTATGTCTATATTACAGCGTTATTTTGAAATATCTCATTTCCCTGCAACCCCTAGGAGGGTCAGCACAGGTGGTCTCCATGAGTCCTTGCGTGCAGACACTGCTCCTGCAGCTCCCATTGATCAGTAATGGAGAACTGTGGCTGGCTATAGACGGCCGCATTCCTCGATCTAGTGCAGAAATCATGGACATTGGCGGCATCTCCCCAAACCTTGATCAGGAACATGATCTCCACACTGGACCAGGAAGGCGCCTGCCTTCTCCAGCTCCTGGCAGGCTCCTGGGAGCTGACAGACTGGTCCTGGGGAGTGGTGGATGGCTGGCTGCCAGTGGCTTGCTGGCTCATGCTGTGGGTAGGGGCAGCAACAGAGTGGCTCTGGGCTGGCAGGCCTGGTGCTGGCCACAAAAGACTATGGCCAAACTCTATCAAGACTATGGCCAAACTTTAAGGGCTCTGGGAGGGGAGAGAGGAGAGGAGTTTTCCTGTTTGTGCCCAGAGTGGCCACCAGAACACCCTGGGAAGGGCTGGAGTCCCCCTATTTCGAAATAGCCCCTATTCCCTGTCTATACAGCACCTATTTCGAAATCGCTATTTTGAAATAGGCACTAGTCTTCGTAGAATGAGGTTTACCGATTTCAAAATAAGCCCTCTGCTATTTCAAAATAATTTTGAAATAGTGGTTGGCTTGTGTAGACGCTAGGAAAGTTATTTCGAAATAACGGCTGTGTAGACATATATTCTCCCTGCGTCTTCTCCATGCTTTTTATTTATCCCTTATTTCATAACTCAGTTTACCCAGTTACCCCATTTGTGTGCCTTTCAAAGTCCCTAATTAAAACCTTCTCATGCATATAACACAACTAACCCGAATTAATACATTTTTGCCTGAACTGCTAAAACTTCCTTTTTCTGTCTAGTTCTGTCATCTTCACTCTCTGCTATCAACCCTGCTAGTTTCTTCAGTTCTTTGTTCTATTTGGTATGCTTCTGTGGCCTCGGTTTTTGTGCTTTTTTAAAAAACTTGTTAGCTTCTCTTGTAACGGTGAAGCAGGGGATAGATGGTGCTACTGATTGTCACGTTGCTATTTGCATATGCTGAAGGTTTTACAGATAAGGTTCACAAAAGGTTTATCTAATCCTGGAGCTGTCTCAGCTAAGTTCTGAAATGCTGCATCAGAGATACAGCCAAAAAGCAAATATTTCTTTATTTTATAATATATAATTTCTAACATTATTTGCATTCTAACAAATTCTGTTAGTTAAATTTATATCAATATTCTAATTGCCCTTTGTGGTCATCTACACAGTAGTACTATACTATTACTTAGGATTAATAGCAACAGTAAAGCAACCTAAATTGGGTACATTCAATCTAGATACTTACGTTAATGATAATCTCACAGCTTCTAGCTGGAGTTGTAATATCTGTACTGGACAAAACAAGATTGATAGAGGATATCTCATCATGGAAGCCAATTATAATACAAGTAAAAGCTGTAAATAAAGTATTAAAAACTATTTCCTGGATTTTCATCACTTTGTAGGTCAGTGTGAAAGACGTTGCTAATTTTTGCAATGCTGGTTTCAAATATGTAAGTTTAGATCAAGTAAATTATTTGCATAATGTATTCCTAGTTAAACCTACTTTCAAGTTGCAAAGTCAAGCACTCAAATGTAACAAAATGCCATAACTAAGGTTGCCCAGGCAATGCTAATTTGCTCCCTTGCACATTATGATAGTCTTTAAACAGATAACACTATTTTTTTCAATTCTATTCTCCCTACTATGGACCTAGCATCCCAGTTGCTCCCTGCACCACAGTCCCAAGTTGGAGTCTCTCCTCCAAGGTCCTTTAACTAGCCATCCAACTGGCAATCTCCACACCCTGCTCCTCATGAATACTTATTATCAGATCTTACATGGAATTTAAGTGATGTAAAGGCCTTATGTTCATAATATACACAGGAGTGAATTTTACTTACTATTGCTTGATGTCTTGCATTGGCTAGTATTTCGTAATAGTGTGATGCAAATTGACACCCCTAATACTAACACTAGCTATGTAAATAAAGTATCATGAAATGTTGACTTTTCTAGTTTAATTAGTAATTATTTAATTACCAATAGTCAGATAGTTGGTTTATATCTCCCTTTTTTGAGTGATAGTCTTCTTTAACAAAAAAATTGCCAAATAGTACAGCACTAGAAGATATTCTTTATTCAAACACAAGTTATTAGACTCAATGCTGAGGTAATTGTGTGAAAGTCTATGGTCTGTATTATGCAGGAGTTCAGAGTAAAAGAGGTAAAGGTCTTTTGAAAGGTTGTTAAGTAATGGTTAATTTACTAGTCGAGGAGTTGATGGAATTTCCAACAATTGCTCGACTAGTTGATAGGCACTTCTGTTTTCCTCCCTTGAAATGTACAAGAACCCCTGCTGGGTCTCTTGTACATTTCAAAGGAGGAATGCAGAACTCCGTGTGCAGCCTGGGGCCGGCAGGAACTCCCTCTGACTCCGGGCTGTGTGCCAGCTTTGAAATGTACAAGAATCCCCAGTGGGGGTTCTTGTACATTTTAAGGGAGAAATATGGAAGTGCCTATCGACTAGTCTTCCACGAACCCCAGGCTCTATGCCATGCTGCTGATTTGAAATGCCACGTGGAGCCGAGGTCAGCTGGGGACTCCCCAGCTGATACTGGGCTCTGTGTGGCATTTCAGTGGAACCCGGGATCAGCTGGGGACTGATCCCAGGTTCCGCGGAAATGTCACGCTGGAGCCTGGGATCAGCTGTGGAGTCCCTAGCTGATCCTGGGCTCAGCTGTGTAGTGCTGCCCCTTTGAAGTATTATAGAGAACTTTCTGGGTGTCTGGCTGGTGAGTCTTGCCCACATGCTCAGGGTTTAGCTGATCGCCATATCTGGCATCGGGAAGGAATTTTCCTCCAGGGTAGATTGGCAGAGACCCTGGAGGTTTTTCGCTTTCCTCTGTAGCATGGGGTACAGATCACAGCTGGAGGATCTCTGCATCTTGGGGTCTTCAAAGTATTTGAAGGCTTCAATATCTGAGATATAGGTGAGAGGATTATTCTAGGAGAGGTGGGAGAGATTCTGTGGCCTGCACTGTGCAGGGGGTCAGACTAGATGATCATAATGGTCCCTTCTGACCTTAAAGTCTATGAGTCTTCCCCCGCTTTGCTGCCTCTCTCTGATAGAGGCAGCAAGGGGAGGGGGGGAATTGACTAGTTGACTGACTATCCAACTAGTCCTTAACATCCTAGTTCTTTCTGGCCTTAGAATTGCTCAATCTATGAAAACACTTCACCTCCAATTTAGGGCTGGAAATTTCAAAGGGACCAATGAGAGTTAAGCATCCACTCAAGTGTATTTGTTGCTTGACATTGAATAGCAATTGTTTGCCTATAGCAGTGTTTCTCAAAGTGGTCTGTGGACCCACTGTGAGAAAGCTGGTACTGAGCCACTCCAATTTGTTTACTTACCAACTCCACAGCCACAGAGCTTTGCCGCTCCCATAGGCTGCAGTTCACTGTTTATACCCAAGAAAGCCATGGGAAGCACCGTGATTAGGGCTGCTGCTTCCCGTGGCACCCTTGGCTGCAAACAGTGAACCACAGACAATGGGAACCATGTCCCAGTAAACAAACCGAAGTGGCCTTGTGGCAGCTTTATCAAAGTAGGTCTGCAGACCACTTTGAGAAGCACTGGCCCATACGCTTCTCTGAAGATTCTAGACTAAAAAAAGATTCTTTAAAATAACCATATTCATGCATATTGCACCTTTTTTCTCTCCAAGTATGTCACCAACATTTATATATTAGACTGTATAGTTAGTTTTGTAAGACAATAGGCCCCTGATCCTATGAGGTGCTGAGTAGTTCCAGAGCAGTGCTGAATAGCCTGAACTCTCACTGAAGAATAGTTCCCAAACTTTAATATATAAGTATGTGAGGGTATGTCTACACTACCCCCCTAGTTCGAACTAGGGACGTAATGTATGCATACCGAACTTGCTAATGAAGCCCGGGATTTGAATTTCCCGGGCTTCATTAGCATAAAGTCGGCGCCGCCATTTTTAAAAGCCGGCTAGTGCAAACCCCGTGCCGCGCGGCTACACGCGGCACGGACTAGATAGTTCGGATTAGGCTTTATGCTAATGAAAATGGCGGCGCCGGCTTTATGCTAATGAAGCCCGGGAAGCCTAATCCGAACTATCTAGTCCGTGCCGCGTGTAGCTGCGCGGCACTGGGTTCGCACTAGCCGGCTTTTAAAAATGGCGGCGCCGGCTTTATGCTAATGAAGCCCGGGAAATTCAAATCCCGGGCTTCATTAGCAAGTTCGGTATGCATACATTACCCCCCTAGTTCAAACTAGGGGGGTAGTGTAGACATACCCTGAGAGACACTTGCTAATGCCAAAAACCTTTCCTTTCCTAGTAACTTCCAAGAACCTAGAACAAAACAAGTCATAACATTGATTTCTGTGTTCTACTTAGTGTCCCATGTATACAACAAACAGAAGCTACTACTTTGCTCAAGATCATGCAATACTTAGAGGAGAAATCCTCAAATTAGAGAACTCACTGAACTAGACACCACTATTGTGTGTTCACTGTTAATCTGTCCCTCAGGGTATGTCTACACTACCCTCCTAATTCTAACTAGGAGGGTAATGTAGGCATACCGCACTTGCAAATTAAGCCCAGGATTTGAATTTCCCGGGCTTCATTTGCATAAGCCGGGCGCCGCCATTTTTAAATCCCGGCTAGTTCGAACCCCGTGCCGTGTGGCTACACGCGGCACAGAGTAGCTAGTTCAGATTAGGCTTCCTAATCCGAACTAACTGTACTCCTTATGGAGACAGCAAGGGCGGGGAGAGTGGGTAGTCGATACTTCAGTTGACTACTGATAAGCTTATGCTTATCAGGTAGTCGACTACAGGTTGAAATTCTCTTAACCAGGATTCTATGGTCTGGCAACATCCATGGTCCAGCATGAATGTTGCAGGACCAGAGAGCCCCAGTGGAGGGGGCCAGTGGCATGGATACCTGTCGGGCTGGCAGGCGAGTGGGCTGCCCACAACTAGCTGATGGTGGGGCCATCCAGCGCAAGGCAGTTTGGCTGCCAGCGGTGTTGGGAGACTCAGCGCAAGGCTGCCAGGTAGGGCTGGGGCCTACAGTGGCTCGGTGGGGCAGGGAGCTGTTGCATGCAGCTTCCTGGTGGATCCCAGAACCCCAGGATGCAGCTGCCCTGTGGGATCCAGAGCCCCAATGTGGCATGTGCACAGCTTTCCTGTGGGTCCTGGAGCCATGGAAGTAATGATTGCCCAATGGGGTTGGTAGGGCAGTGTGGCCAGCAGGAGGTGGGAGCCATCTGGGAAACCAGCAGGTGGGCCAAGGAGGCTGGTGGCAGGGGTCCAGAAATGACCTCCTCTGGTCTGGAAAAATCCCTCATCCAAGACTGGTCAGGTCCCAAGAGTTCCAAACCAGGGAGGTTCATCCTGTACTCACTAACATCCCCAGGCCTTTCTTCAAAAGTGTCTGTAAATAGTGGTTTCAAATAAAATAGTTGAAACAGGGTTACATGCTGCTGAAATATTCTGCTTGACATCCATGCAGATGATCATGAAAACCCTAACTCACATACACACTGAAATCAATGAGATTACTTGATTGTGCAAGGCCTATGTCCATGGGGGAGGTTATGAAAATATAACCCCTTCTTTTGTGGGAACAAATGGCTACTTTTCTGCTTAAGTTTTCTTTCTTTGTGGGGTTGGGCTGGGAGGAAAATACAAAGGCCAGCTATCGTGCGTGGCAACTAATCAACTAGTTCAATGGCTTTCATAAATCATAAAATAAAAGGCAGCACCAATGGTTAAAAGTCAAGAGAGAGAAGGTTTGCGTTTAATTAGTAAAAGTATTGACATCAAGCTGACCTACCCCCCAAAAATAGAGGTCACCACAGTGTAGAATGTAAGTCATATGAGGCCTTCACCTACATTATTTTGTTTGATTAAAACCCAAATCTGTGATATTATTTACAGTTCACTGCTGAGAAATCAATTTCCAAGATGCATTTCAATTAAGACAGGTTAACACTTAATCTCAGGCACTAAACCCATAATGTGTAATTTCAGAGTACTAATCATTGTAATGCTAATGGCCATTTGACATCTGTTCAATGAAACTGGGCAATCCTTTCTGGTGTCAATTTTCTCCATCATCTTTTTTTTCTAGCTTACAAAGAGCAGTGCTTCTGACCTCAGTACAATGAGACTTGGACAACAATAATGGAGTTTATTTTAGTTAATTCTTCATCAGACTGCTTACAATATTTCTGATAAAATTTGCCATGGGTATAACTAACTCCTTATACATGGCAAGAGAAGAGACTTTTTTTTATTAGGTGCTTCTGTTCTTGCTAGGGATTTGGGGTCTGTTCTGGCTCTATCATTGACCTGCTTTGTGACCCTGTATGTAAAATGTTATGAACATTTTGAGTTACGGCCAAGTGTTTGGTACGTAACCTGTTCGTAACTTGGGGACTGGCTGTATGTTGAGAACCACTCCACTAGCTCAATTGCCCTTCATGGTTCTTCATTTGCAAGTGCTGTGCTATCAGACATGAATATGGATATCAACATGAAATGTGATGAAGAGCCATTTACTTTCTTCTGATTTTGTTTCCCAGTGTTTAGGAATGGCCTACCCAGTGGGAGCCAACCCCCTTGAAGATGATATAGTTATGCTTGGGGCTCTCAGTTGAGAGGCATTTCAGTGAGAAGACTTTCAGAGGTGCTGGCTGAAGTGAAAGAACTGCAGATGTTCAGCTCCTCTGCACACCAGGGCCTCAACGAGTAAAGGTCAAGTTCCTAAAAATCAGCCTGCATCAACGAGTGTCGAATTTAAGCACAGAGAAATTGAGACGCCTGTAAATCATTGGTCACATTGAAAATGTTGGGTTCTAAGACAACAGTACAGTGTTGCCTATTCTGGTACTTACTTACACTTTATGAAACTTGATTCATTTTTCACCTTGGATAAGAAATTAACTGCTTTTTTGTCATTTTATAACTGGCCCTGGGGATTCCTGTTTTAAGGATAGATGCTTCTTTATTTTTGCAGTAGGATACCACATTGTCTTAAGAGATAACAAGCCAAGATAAAGAGCTATTATTGAATTTCGATGTCAGACTTCTCAAATACTTCTGTGCAAAGAGTAAATTAAACCTGTTCACTTCCATGGCCTTCTCCCTTCTTCCCTTGAGGTCACTATTACACAGGAATACAAAATACTTCTTTTTATTTGTCTCGTGTATATTCCCTACTCCTGAATATAGCTGTATGAAAGTTTTGCTAAAAAAACTTTGGCTCAGATTTGCCAAACATTTCAAAACTTTGGAGCAAACCTCTAGAGTATGACTTGGACAAGCTTGAATTGAATTTCAGGCAATCATGCATCAGCAGAGATTAAGTTTGAGTTTAACATTTGTTTCAAACTGAATCTCAAAATAGTGCAATACTACAAAACAACAGCTGCAAATTCATGTTTGAAAGGTTTGCCAAATGCGTGTAAAACAAATTACTGAGTTTTGCATAGATGTAGTCCTAATTCCCCATCTCTCCTTTGTAGCCCAGTGGGCCAGCTTACCTCTATTATATTCTTTGCATTATATCCTGCCTTATATTCTGCAGTAATTCGAGGAATCTACAGGCTTGAGGTAAGACATTGGCTTTAGTAGTTAGCATACTTGAGGCCTATGAATTTTGGCATAGGTATATGTATAAGTTTTGTGGAACTGGAAATAGAATGTAATAGAGAGTTTTGTCCATAATGATATCAGTCAACCATAGAACATGAACTATACCAGCTTTTGGAATGTTTTCAATGAAACATCCAACCACATAGGTGCCAAGGCAATGAATTGGCATATACCACAGCTAGTTTCCCAAATAACAAACAACTTTCTTACTAATATCAGTCAAAAATATATTGACTTAGTTGCAGAGCTGAACCTGATTTGCCCTAAACTCAGGTACCCAATAGAATATTGCCTTATGAGTTATTACTGATCCTCCTTGTTCATCTACTTACTTAGTCACTTCCTGGGTTTGTAAACATGTGTAGGGTTGTTCACTCCCTCCATATCCTCTAGAAAGATTACTGATTGAACTGTAATTACCTCAGGGAAGAGATCCTGGCTCTGCCCTAAAATTTCTCTTAGCTCTGATGATCAAATAAGCTCATAAATCCCTAAATAGTCTTTATCAAGTTGATGCATGCCTGTATATTCCATTTCTGTTTGGTAGTGGGAAGTTATATTTCATTCGTAATTCAGAAGGAAGAAAATATCTGTACAGTACAGAGATAACAAATTTTGAATTCTGTATAATAATTTTGCTAATTTTTTGATCAAGTGAATCATATTTTATTGATGACATGAGGCTTTCAAAGAACTTTCTCTCAGAGTTGCCATTTTATAAGTGATGCAAATACCAAAATCACTGATGTTTAGTCAGTTTTCAACCAGCATGACACACTGATGGCAAACATGGTGGATAAAGTAATATCTTTTGTTGCTGAGAGAGACAAGCTTACATGGAGCTCTTCTTCTAATCTGGGAAACTTACTCAGAGTGTCACTTCTAAATGCAACATGTATAACATTGTTTAGCATCATACATAATTAACACATATTTCAACGGTGAAGTGGCTAGTCAGGGAAAAAAGGAAGAGGGAATGAAAAAATAGCTGGGGAAAGGGGGTTGTTAGTAGTATATACATTGTTGTAATAAGCCATATATCCAGTGTATGGTTTTTTGTTGTGAATATAAACTCCCAGGCTCATCAGGCTTATATTTATAACTTTGCCTTTTCTCCTCCTCCTCTTCCTTTCTTCTCTGTGACTTAAGGGACATTAACAGGTATCTCTATCCAACCAAAGTTCATTCAAGAAAAGATAATTTGTCTTTTTAATATCCCAGGACCAACATGGCTACAACATTGCATACCCGCATGGGCAGTCAATGTGAATGGATGATTTGATACTTGATTATTGACTCATTGATGGGGTTTTAGGCATATTATTTTAAATTGAAATACTTATCTAGGAAAGCAGTTGTGTGTGCTTAACCCTAAGTACATGAGCAGTCCAGGAAACCAATGAGAATATTCACATGCTTAATTCTGGGTATGAGCCTAAAGCTTTGCTAGATATGAGGCCTCAGGACTCTTGGGGCATGTCTATACAGCAGGATGAAAGCTGAAATAAGCTACTTAACTTCAGCTACATCAATTGTGAAGCTTAAGTCAAAATAGCTTATTTTGGTTTTTGGAGATGTCTACACATTAGGAAGTCCAAGAATGAACACTCTTCCTCCAATTTCCCTTATTCCTCATAAAATGAGGACTATAGGAGTTGGATTAAGAAGTCCTCTAGCTCAACATTATTTTGCCATTATGTCAAAATAACTGCTTGTAGTGTAGACGTGGGACATGTTATTTTTTGAATAACTGCTGTGTAGACGTATCCTACGTTGCAAAATCTCACTCACATTAGTTCTCCTTACTCAAACCAATCTAAATCCGTAGGAATATATGCATTGATAATGCTTCAGCACTGTGGTTTTATCTAGTCTAAGGAACCCTTTATACTGTAATTTGAGAATTAATTTCTAATTATACCATATAAGAAGGCAAAGTCTGAAGAGAGTTCAACTGCTTTTTCCAGAATAAAAGAAGTATTGTATCGCATTAAGAAAACACTCAAATGGTAAAGGATCAAGTAGTGTTTGACTCTCTCATTCTGTATAATAGTCATTTTCTGTTGTCTTGCAAAGCTATAGCTTTGATGTGCAGCGCATAAAAATTATGCACTACCAGCACGGTTCCTCTTTAGTTATTTTCCGAATGATTTGATTTCCTCAATAACATTATAACTATATGGAAGGCTAACAAGTTGTAATTAATGTACTCAGACATTTTCTTTTGTGACATTGTAGAACGTGAGTGACAGCAGGAAGGGGAAGAAGCAGTGTAAAATTGGATGCTTTCGGAGATTATCTTAAACATTTAAAAAAACCTTGACAATTTCTTGGCTCTATTACATTGAAAAGAAAGAATGAGAACCATTTCATATACAAAACTATGTTTTCACTTTAGCTCTCTTGTGTGCCAGTGAGGAGGCTTGTGAAGGGAAATTAACTTTAAAAAATAAACTATTAAGAAAAATTATTAACCAAATATTGTCACTATACATATAGTAAAGAGTGTGCATACATTTCTACAGTGTTAGTGTACATCTGGACTGCAAGCTTCTTTCAGAAGAAGCTTTTTCGGAAGAGATCTTCTGTAAAAAACTTCTGAAAGAGAGCACCCACACTGACAAAAGCAAATAAAAAAAAGATCTGCTTTTTCGAAAGATAGCATCCACACTGAATGGATTCTATCTCTCATTTCAGCTGTGAATACTATGGATCAAGTGGCCACCAAGGGACCTGTGCTTTTTCCTGGAGAGCTCTTCTTTTGAAAAAAACTCCTTCTTCCGCATCCACACACACCTTTTTCCGAAAGCGCTCTTTCAGAAAAGGTGTTTTTCCTCATAGTATGAGGTTTACCAGTGTCAGAAAAACCCCTGTGTTCTTTCAATTTTCTTTCGAGAGAATGCAATAGCAATGTGGACGTAAGTGAAGTTTTTTTTCAGAAAAAACAGCTGTTTTTCTGAAAAAATCCTGCAGTCTAGGTGCACCCTTAGGCTACGTCTACACTGGCCCCTTTTCCGGAAGGGGCATGTAAATTTCACCAGTCGTCGTAGGGAAATCCGCGGGGGATTTAAATATCCCCCGCGGCATTTAAATAAAAATGTCCGCCGCTTTTTTCCGGCTTTTAAAAAAGCCGGAAAAGAGCGTCTAGACTGGCCCCAATCCTCCGGAAAAAGCGCCCTTTTCCGGAGGGTCTTATTCCTACTTCGAAGGGGCCAGTGTAGACGTAGCCTTATAGAACAGAGTTTACTAGCAACAACTCTGATTCAGTTACATGCCGGTCCCTGAGTTTATAATTGTGTTTTCCGTGCAAATAGTAATGGTAACAAACGACTAAATGATTTAAATGTACTTGGTCCTGCCAGAGGGTTAGAGAGTACATGTGTTCACAGAAATGTAGACTGCTGAGATAAGACCAAGCATCTCTAGACCATCCCTGACAGGTGTTTGACCTGTTCTCAAAAATCTTTAATGGTAGGAGTTCTGTTGCCTCCCTTGAAAGCCTAGTTCAGTGCTTAAAAATTCTTGCCAATAGCCTGCAATGGTAGATTCAGGACGTGGCAAATACATACTGGCCTAATTTTGCACTTCCTGAAGTCAGTGGCAAAATCCCCACTCACTTTAAGGAGAACAGGAAGTAGAGATCAAAGCAAGTATCAAATGTATATTTACTTCATGTCCCCTGGCACATTTTGTTGCTGATATGAGTTAAGTTATTCTGGTTAACTTTAAATTAAGGCTTTTATAATGCAAGTTCGTTTGCAGGGGATTTTGGAGTGCACAGATCCTCCTACCGTTCTCACTCCACTATGAAAGTGAGCTATAAATTGCCCCTTTCAGTCCCTTTGCATGGGAGGAGATAGTGAATAATATTATGAGAAACAGTAGCAGCCTGGGAAAGAATTGGGCCTGTCCCTCCATACCTAGAGGACCATGCAGCATTTGCAGTGCTGTGTCAATGGGTACAAGGCTGATGGTGAATGTGCTCTGCACAGCATCCCTAAGGGCATTTTGGTTGCTCCCGGCTTCCATTTGGGTGGCACATTTCAGGGTATGTCTATGCAGCACTTGTGGTTAGCCCAGGCTCAGGCTGGAGCTCTGGGAGCCTCTCCCTTGAATATCTGCCATGCACCATTGCAATCTGACCACACTCTAGGAAAGGAGAACCTGGGGTGTCTTCCCTGGTTGTTCTTACAGGTTGGCAGGCAATGGGACCAAGCCTTTCTTCTGCTACAACTTAAGCACATCTTCTCTGGTCCATTAAGTATGTACAGGAGGGTTAGCTCCCCCCTTCCCCAGATTCTTTAGTTACAACTCCCTCTGGGGAAAGTGTCTAAGGAAATAAAGACCTAAACTTCACCCTTTCCAGTGCAATCTCATGTGTTCCGAGGCCCTTCCTGTATATTTCTTAGATAATGAAATTTCCATTTGCACTGGCATGTTGTTACCCAGGATTCTCAGTCTTGAGATTAGCATTAGTAGTTAAAATTGAAGTGAAGCACTTAAAACAGTGCTCTGGTCAATTATTTTCCCCAGACAGTTTAAGTGGTACTTTGAATGCCAATATTTACTGGTTATGGGCTAAAAGATACATATCCGTGGTCCTTTCTGATTTACCAAAATGATGGCAATGCTGATACCTCAGCGTTTCACAATTTGCGTTTCTTTTTCCGATAGATTTTTGTAGTCTAAACACAGCCTAGGTTGGGGAAGCCAGCCAGTAAATCCCTCTTGTGGTTCTGTCTTCAGCTTTCCCAAGATTCACCTACAGATTTTTTCAAGTACTTCTAACATGCCCATTTCACAACTGACTCAGGACATGTCATCACTACCCACCAGATCAACAGGCAGAAATTGATCCAGCAGAGGTCGATTTCTCATGTCTACTATAGACATGATAAATCAGTCACTAAGTGCACTCCCATTGACTCTATTACTCCACCAGAATGAGAAGAGTAAAGGGAGTCAACAGGAGAGCATCAGCTATGAACTTATTGCTGTGAAGGTACGGCAGATCTAAGTATGTTGACTTTAGCTATGTTATTCATGTAGCTGCAGCTGTATAACTAAGAGTGACAGCCCACTGTAGACAAGGCTTCAGGCAGCTCTGATTCTCTGGGCCTCTCTCTCTCTCTGATTCTCCCTGATTCTTTATAACTAAGGTGGTGCTGTGCCTCTAAACTGCCACAAGTTAAGAGCACCCGTTTTGGCACAAAGGATCTGAACCTGTTTCTTTGACAAGACCCAGTCTCGGTTACAGGTGTTCTCCAGCCCCAGCATGGTAGGAAAAATTCTTGCCCAAGTTTCTGCTACTGGTACTTGAAAGCCAAGTATTATCACCAGCGAGATGCTTACTTTGTACGGGAGATAACTTTATGGTATAGAACACAGACCCGACCTGGAAGAAGCCACTTTTGCTCTCTCAATGGACCACATTTCAGTGCGACACACAGGTGGGTTCATAGTCATGATAGAACAAGGTTCATAGATGTTAAAAAGAGAGGAGGTAAGCATCTAGGGCCAGATCCTGATCCCAGCTGTGCTGGTGTAAATCTAGTGTAATTCACATGGAGTCACTAAGCCAATGCAACTCTGGAAAAGATGGCTCAGATATTTAAGGATGAAGTGTATGGTTACTGACCACACCTGTTATCACATGTTCACTGTGATGTCTGTATCTGCGAGTGGCACTGACAGCAATACAGGTTTTACTCGAGTAAGGACTAGAAGGTTTGACTAGCCAACTTTCAAGAAGAGCTGCCCAGCACTCCTGTGCCTGTGTATTTTCCTTTCCCATCTACAGTGGCCCTGAGAGCCTCAGAACTGTCAGTTTTTATTCCAACTTTAACACATGGAATTTTCTTTGTGATTGATGTAAAATGTTTCCCTGTGAAAACTGGTACTCAGCCACTGCAGTATGGTGTTTAAGACCCCTTTGAAATGTAACTAACCTTTAAACAGAAGTGAAAGCAATGTTGCCAGTTCTCATGGGATAATTATTTTCCTTAAAGCCCCAGCTCCTGAAGTCAAGTGATAAGTGAGGATTTCGGTTGTCATTCTTAAAGAAAAATGAAGTTTCCTGGCTCTTGTGGCTGTGGAAAACTTAAAATTTGACCCCAGTGCACCTAAAAGGTTCAGCTCCAAGTGGGAGCTGAGCCCTCACACTGGAATCCTGCCTGCCCTCCTCCTGCTCACATGTGTCTATTTGGGCTGGGATCCCTCTTCCAGTGTAATTGAAAGCAAAACCCACCAGCCCCATCCCATTGTCTGCAGACATGCATCAGCTTGGCTGGCTCCCTGACCAGAGTAGTTCACATCATGGCAGAAGCAGCCAACATGGCTTCCTGGACCAAGAGGCACCCTTACTATGTGGCTGGGATTGTGCATGCCACCCCACTGCCCCCAGAATGGCAGCTACATGAGCCTGAATAAATAACTTTCAAAATATTTCACCCTCCAGACTGGTGAAGCGCTTTGGCCACAGATGGCCCCCAGGCCAGGAGTCTGATACCCTAGTTTTAGTCAATTATTTGTAGTGAACTTCCAGCTTTCGAGCCCCAGGCAGGTTTGATATAAACCCACAGGGCTTCGCCATAACAAGATGTTTCCAAAAGGATCTATTCCAGGCTTGATAAACAAAAGAGGGGCATAAAGTAACCTAGATTTTTCTACAGTTACTTCCATTATTGTATTCGAGAGTTAGTAACAAAGTAAGAATACACATTACAGTTTTAAATCTAACCAGTGCCTCTTAAGTGACTTGACACAATGTTAGAACATGTCAGTATTAGAGCTGGGAGATCAAATATTTAATTTTCCATCTTTACATGGGAATTAGAATTTATTATCTGACAGGAGTACTGAATCTAAATTATTATCTGCAAAAGAAAAAAAAATGCAGAAAATACCAAGTGTTTCCAGATGCCCAAGTTGCTTCAGGAATCCACAGTTAATGTTGCTCCCTCTCCCTCCTCTGTAAAATATGAAATGGAACCCCTGAGAAGGTTAGACGATTCTAAAAATCTCTATAACAAAGGAGGACTACACTGCAGTTTATCTTGTACTACTTCTAATGATACCACTTTTGTCACCTTGAGTTTTGTTGCTTTTTCTTTTGCCATTGGACAGCTTAAAGTAGCCTAAAAAGCAGCATGCATAATTTTGTCATTGTCAGGGGGTTCACACCCCAGTGTGCCTCAGAGCCCCCTGACTGTCCTCATATAGCCCCTCAGGGCAAGTTAGTCTGTACAGGTTGCTCATCATCAGCAACAATGTCATATATAGCTGGCCCTTTAAGCAAGGCCAAGTCCACAAAGCAGTTTATAACCATTGTAGCAGGGCACATCCCAGGTAGGGAGACCTGGGCCCACCCTACTCCACCAGGTCCCAGCCCAGGGCCCTGTGAGTGACTTGGTACCAGGTCACTCCCTTGGCAGCCATCCAGCCAAAACACACTAAGGTTCTCAGGCCAGGAGGGGCAACTCCCGCTCCTGCCCTGGGCTACTTCCTACCTGGATCCCCAGGGTTTTCTTCCCTGGACTTGCCCGGCTGGCTGCAATCTCCAGGCTAGCATCCCCTCGACAGGCAGTCTCCAGTTAGCACCAACTTGCCTCCGCCTTCCTCCAGCCTCTCCTGGGGGTCCCTGGCAACCACTGAGGGAGAGCTCCCATCCCTCTACTTCAGCTGTCTCCCTCCAAATCACTCCTGCTTCCCCTGCAGTCAGCCCTCCTCTCACCTCCCTAAGCAACCTGTGCTTCTCTATTTATACAGGCCAGCTGGGCTCTCACTCCCCTAATGGGTTCAGCTGGTTTCCACAAGCCAACTGGGCTGCCCTAGATAGTTGCCAGCTGGGCTCTCACTGGCCCAAAACCGCTCCAGCTGGCCTCTTTCTGTCTAGCCCCGGCTCCGGGCCTGAGTCCTGGTCTTAAAGGGCCAGTGCAGGGCAGGTGCCCTGTCACAGTCATCATATGTTCTAGCAGCTACATCTATCACTCTTTCTTGAGAGGTTTTACCTCCAATATATTTGTTTAAAGATCACATTTTAAAACTCAATCAAAATAAGGTTTAAATAATGTGTGTATATCAGCAAGGATTCAAGTCCTGTAACTGAACCCATATTCCCTAAAGAACTGTTTATGAGCTGTGTTATTTTAACCCATGGGTAAAGGTAAAACCAAATGTTTGGCAATATTTCTATTTTGCACCCTTAGGACATAAAGATTAAGGGGCTCTTTATGCTAGCAATTTTAGGTCAACACTGCTGCATCTTGAACAGCTGTATTTCCTAATACCTGTTTCTAAATGTGGAGTTTCCACATCAGTCATGGGAGATTTACAGTTTGGTTGGAGGAGAGAAGTTTCAGGTGGAATAAACACCTACCAGTTATCCTTTTGATGGCTCTGATCCAGCATCCAAAACGACAGCATAAAATCATGTGTCTTCAGATCAAAATGCAATCATGAAAGATAGTCATTTGATCAGCTGTTCTGCAACTCTGTATCTGTGCACAGCCCCACAAGCCATATGAATGCTTTATTTAGCAGAACTAAATACATTTATTTATTCTAAGCAAGGCAATTTCTTTGGGCCAAATGCACTTGCCTTATTTATGCCAGGAGTGTTCCTTGGATGCAAGAAGTTTAATGAAACGGCTGTTTTGTATTATTATGGCTAGGAGAAGTAGTGACATTGTGCCAGTCATTTGCAGAAGGCTTTAAAGAAGGATGCAAATGTAGGAGTGGAGATCACAGCCTAAAGCTGCCATAGCACAGCCAAGGATAACAAACGGAATGTAGGGTGAGAGGAGATACATATCCTTCTCTCTGGCCTTCACAAATACAATCTCAGCCCACCAAAAGGTTTCCTCCAGCCCTGGAGGGTGCTCAACTTCCTGCTCTGCTCCAGACTGCACTCCACACCTTCCCACTAGTCTCCACCTTGCCCTACCTCTTTTCCGCTACCTCACTCAAGCGCACCCTGTCCTGGCTGATCACTGGGTCTCCTGCATACTGTGAAACAGAAATTGTGGGGAGAAGAAGGGCGGGAGCTGACTGCCAATGGGTGCTAAACACCCACTAAATTTTTTCCCATAAGTGCTCCATTGCTAGCCCACGGATGTGTCCATATCACCCACCTCTTTGCATCCTTTTATGGCTTCCCCATCTCTAGTGCCTCAAATGTAAACTGCTTGTCTTTGCTTTCAATGCCCCTATCATCATCCTTTGTCCTTATCACCCTTCATTTTCTATTGAGGTGTTAAGTCTCACCTACAATCAGCCCATGGCGCCATCCTGCATCACCCATTTGCAAATTTCCAACAAGCACTTTTGCCCATGCCGTATTGTCCCCTCATACTTGTGAGGAGCTCCTTGTAAACATCCACAATGTGACTTTACTGTCCATCTTTAGAACCTTTCTCTAAGCTCTTTTTCCCCATGAAATGGATACAGCTCCTGGCTTACCTGGATCCAGACCCTGAGGCTCAGGGGTCCCCTCCCACCATTGGGGAGCCCCTGCTGGTGTTCCAGCACCCCCAATCAACCCATCATGGGGCTGAAGCACACAAAATCTACTAGCCTGGGCCCTCCCTCAGGCTTTGATGTGCAAGGGGAATGTGGGAAGTGTCTTTCTCCTTCTCAATCCGGGGCCAAGTTAGTGAGGGTTTGTTTTGTATTTATTATTAATTATTATTATTATTATTATTATTATTATGCTTCTCACTTGTGTGTCCCCCCGACTTATTTTCTCTGTGGATCAGCGGTCCCTTCCCTCAAAAAATGTTCCCCAGACCTGACTTAGATTGTAAGCTCTTTGGGGGCAGAAATTATCTTTGTATTTAGCTTGCACAGTGCCTAGAACAATGATTCATGGCTCCTAGGTGCTATGCTAATACATATAGTTAATGATGGAGATGAGATTTGGTACATGCACGGTTTTGGTACTTCCTGCTCCCTGTGAGGTCTGTAGCAATCCCCTGTTTTTCAATGAAAGATGGATCAGGTCCCTAATTATTTAAATACAATATTTCCAATATATACAAGTTTAAGTGTAAAGGAGGAAAATAATGAGAAGATGTTAATGGAAGACTAACCAAAAGGAAACTTGAAGATGGGATACAGAAAATGGGATATGGCCTAAGTATTGATCAGCCATAAGAAAGGATTTAGTGAAGGCCTAGATCTTGATAATAAGTTTACATTTAGTGCTTGACCAGGTAGAAACTGGCATGATCAAACCCAAACTGAAATATTTAATAATATTAAGACCTGAAAACTTATACCAGCTGAAACACACAAACAATTAACATATTTTGAACTGAACTTGGAAGGGTTCAACTAGCTTTACTACTGAGACCATTCCACAGGTATTTTAAAAAATAAGTACATGGATATTGGATTTTTTGTTTATTCTCAATGAGCCAGGGATGTTCATTGTGATCAGAATAACCAAGTTAGATTCCAGGGGGACATAATACAGCTTATATAGCAATTTATACCATGAAATAATGCTCGAACAAAACCTTTTAGTCTGGGTAATATATCCATTTTCTTTTATCTTTCTTGGGTATTTCATTTGTTATTCTGCTATGAAATATGAATTCCATGTTAAATACCTTTCTCTTTATCTGTATCTAGATAGTCTTCCCCATTCCCTGAGTGAAATGTTGCACCTGTGATCTCATTTATGTGCAGCAGTGTGATGGGGTGGACAAAGCCCGACCTCCCTGCTGGAGGCCTTTCAGCACCCTGGCCAGCAGCAGGAGCAGTGGAGAGATCCTCTGAGCATGGTAGAGGGGCAGCCTTCACTGCAGCCAATCAGGGAATGGCAGGCTGCTATATAAGGAGCTGCTAGCTATGGCAGGCAATTCCTTTCTAGAGCTCAACCCAGGCAGACCTCTGGGCTGACTGAGGAACACCAGGACCGCAGACAGCTCCAAGTGGTAGCTGGGCCCTCAGAACTGAGCAGAGCTAGATCCTGTAGCTAAAAGCTAGCCAGCAGCAACTCTGTGGAACCCTAGACAAGGGGAATTCAGCAACAAGGCCCCAGAGAAGGGCTGGATGAAACAGCATCCCGGGGAAGTGGCCCAGGGACATTATCATGAGTACTGACCTTGAAACTTGGCAGGTAACTGCTTCATATAGGGTCCCTGGGCCAAGACCCAGAGGATTAGACAGGCCTGGGCCCCCCATAACTCCCCACAAACCACACCCAAACCTTGGCCAAGAACTGGACTTTGACTCACCCGCAGACAGACAAGTTAAATACTGCAAGACCCCTTCAGCCACCAAGGGGCGCTCGCACACAGGACTGAAACTGTTACAAGCAGACATTTTGTTTAGTTTTCATCTACTTCAGTGCTTGTGTCTTTTAAAAAGCAGAATCACAATAGTAGTGGTTTCACTTTGCTTTTTTTCAGTACCTGATTTAAAAGAAGGTATATTACTTGGTATTTATTCATTACTAAGTAAACATTCAACATACTTAGCAGAAAGCATCCTGTCTTTGGTACAGGCAATGCCATGGTAAATGTCACAGGGTAACTGTTGGGCATTAAATGTTTATCTAATTTTCAGGACATTATTTGTAATGTAGCTATCATCATCTTGTCCAGGTAATGATTAATGAGAGTAGAGGCCAAAATAATAGCACATAAAGACTGCAGTATGAAGTAAGAGAGGTGAACTTCAGTGTGATGCTGCTGTAGCTCCTTTATTAACTTTGGTTAGCAAAAGGTAGAGTATTTTAAGAAAGAAAAAATAAAATAAAAGATTATTGTAGTTCAATTGTTGTAGCTATCTGACACACAGGTTTTCAGGAGCTACATTCTGAGTTGCAGAAATTTTGTCTCCCTGAAAACAAACTATATGGAATATATCTTTATATGCTCAGAACCCTGTATGATGAAAATATTGATTTCTGCTACATATCATAAGTCCCTGGTCCAGCACCTTTGGGGCCTGATCAAGCCCAATCCAGGACATTTGTTGGACCAGGGAAGATTAATCAGGGATGCCATTTCAGATTTTGGGTGGAGGGGAGGTGATCTGTGCATCCGTGATGGGGAGGGGAAGAGTGAGAGCATGGGGAGGCAGACTGAGGACAGCAGGTTCAGCAGTGTTACTGAGCATGCTAAGTATAAACCAAGCACCAAATTGGGGAAGGGAGAACCAATTCCTTCCACCCTGCCCCACATCATCGCTATCCCAGGGCTACTAAAGCATTGGAAAAGTCTGCTTTTTTGGCAGACAACTTAGCAGTTAGCAGGAGCATTATATCTAATTCCTATATAAAAGAAAGAAAATTAAACATTAGGCCTACTCAGTTCTAACACTAACATATTCTGACATCTTGCAGCAAATCACTTAAGGGACACTAGTTAACCTTAAAATGTGCATGTATATTCTTACTTTGTTACTAACTCTGGAGAAAGAGAGAGACCCTGTCAGGACTCCTGGGCTCTCTCCTAGCTCTGGAAGGGGAGTGGAGTCTAGTGGGTCACAGCAGGGGGCAGATACATTTCAGTTCTATAGAAGAATGGCCATACTGGGTCAGACCAAAGGTCCTTCTAGCATAGTATCCCGTCTTCTGACAGTGGCCAATGCCAGGTGCATTAGGAGGAATAAACAGAAGAGGCAATCATCAAATGATCCATCCCGTCGCCCATTCCCAGCTTCTGGCAAACAGAAGCTAGGGACACCATCCCTGCCCATTCTGGCTAATAGCCATTGATGGAGCTATCCTCCTTGAACTTATTTTGTTTTTAGCAGAATCCTGTTATAGTTTGGGCCTTTTCACTATCCCCTGGCAAAGAATTCCACAAGTTGACCATGAAAAAATAATTTATTTTGTTTGTTTTACATCTGCTGCCTATAATATTCAATTGGGTCAGCTCCTTGTGTTATGTTACTGATGAAATGAATAACATTTCCTTATTCTATTTTTCCACACCTTAATGACTTTCTAAACCTCTAACATATCCCCCCACCCTTTAGTCATTTATTTTCCAAGCTGAAAAGTCCCAGTCTTGTTAATCTCTCCTCATATGAAAGCTGTTCCTTACCCAATCATTTCTGTTGCCCTTCTGTACCTTTTCTAAATCCAATATAACTTTTTTAGACAGGGTGATCAAATCTGCATGTAGTATTCAAGATGTGGGCATACAATGATTTTCTATAGCGGCAGTATGGTATTTTGTTTTATTACCTATTGCTTTTCCTAATGATTCTAATATTTTATTAGCTTTTTCGTTTTTCCACTGCACATTGAGTAGATATTTTCAAGGAACTATCCACAAGAATTCCAAGATCTTTATCTTGAATGGTAGCAGCTATTTTCGACCTCATCATTTTTGTATCTATAGTTAGGCTTATATTTTCACCTTGTGCATTTCTTTGCACTTATCAACACTGACTTCCATCTGCCTTTGTGTTGCCCAGTCACCCAGTTTTGAGAGATCCCTTTGTAAGTCTTCGCAGTCAGCTTTGCATTAGTCATTGTTTATCCCTTTTTCAAGAACATTTATGAGAAGTTAAACAAAAGTGATCCAAATACAGATCCTTGCAGCACAACCCTCCTCCCTCCCCCACACATCTTTTAAGTGGAGTACCTGGCAATGTTTTCATGATAATCTAATGATCCTTAAATTACCAGAATAACCTGTGTTTTGTTATTCTTAATCACCCTGCTCTCCCTCTTTTTATAAGGAACTCCCTGCCCCAAAGGCAGAGCTGCAAGTAGCCTGCATTGTTGCATTTAAGAGGCGTCTCTGGAGTCAGGGCATGGGCTTTAAGTAGACCTCAAGCATGAAATCCAGGGGTTCAAACCTGGGGGGGAGGCTACTGCCCTTAGCCCTCCCTAAGTGGCAACCTTGAGATCAATGCTGGCCTCTCTGCTGCAGCTGGCTGTGTGGCTCTGCTCTGGCAGCAGCAGAAGGGCCAGTATTGATTGAGTAGGGACTGAGACGCAATGTTTGGGTGTGGGGGAGGGAGGAGAAAGGCAAGGTGTCCGTGGAGCCACACAGCCAGGGGAAATAATCCCATCTCTGCAGTAGTGCACAGAGTCCTACAGCTGTAGGGCTACACTTCTGACTCCCAAAGCTTGCTGTGGGTCTGTGCGCCAGCCATGGAGTCCCACATCCATCCTGCTTCTTCCCCCACAGCTTGCTCCACCCATTCCTGCTGCTCTGGGATATAAAATATATCGGAAGGATAGAGCAGGCTAGGTGGGTGGCGAAGTGGCACTGTATGTGAAAGATAATGTAGAATCAAATGAAATAAAAATCTTAAATGAATCAACATGTTCAATAGAATCGCTATGGATAGAAATTCCATGCTCCAATAATAAGAAATTAGCAGTAGGGATATATTACCGACCACCTGACCAGGATAGCGATACTGACATTGAAATGCTGAGGGAGATTAGAGAGGCTACCAAAATAAAAAACTCTATAATAATGGGGGATTTTAATTATCCCCACATTGACTGGAAAATTTCTCAATGGCTTAAATGACTGCTTCTTGGAGGAGCTGGTACAGGAACCCACAAGGGGAGAGGCAATTCTCGATTTAGTCCTAAGTGGAGCGCAGGATCAGGTCCAGAAGATAACTGTTACAGGACCGCTTGGGAATAGTGACCATGATATAATAACATTTAACATTCCTGTGATGGGAAGAACTCCTCAGCAGTCCAGAACTCTGGCATTTAATTTCAAAAAGGGGAATTACACAAAAAGGAGGTTAGTTAAACAGAAATTAAAAGGCACAGTGACTAGAGCCAAATCCCTGAAAGCTGCATGGAAACTTTTTAAAGACACCATAATAGAGGCCCAACTTACATGTATACCCCAAATTAAAAAACATAGCAAGAGACCTAAAAAAGAGTCACCGTGGCTTAACCACCATGTAAAAGAAGCTGTGAGGGACAAAAAGGCATCTTTTAAGAAGTGGAAGTCCAATCCTAGTGAGATAAATAGAAAGGAATATAAACACTGTCAAATCAAGTGTAAAAATGTAATAAGAAAAGCAAAAAAAGATTTGAGGAACAACTAGCCAAAAACTCAAAAAGAAATAACAAAATGTTTTTTAAGTACATTAGAAGCAGGAAGACTGCTAAAAAAACTGTGGGCCCCCAACACAATCGAGATATAAAAGGAGCAATTAAAGATGATAAAACCATTGTGGAGAAACTAAATGATTTCTTTGCTTCAGTCTTCACGGCTGAGGATGTTAGGGAGATTCCCAAATCTGCACCGTCCTTTGTGGGTGATGAATCTGAGGAACTGTCCCGGATTGAAGTGTCATTAGAGGAGGTTTTGGAACAAATAGAAAAACTTAATGTCAACAAATCTCCGGGACCGGATGGCATTCATCCAAGTGTTCTAAAAGAACTCAAAGAGGAAATTGCTGAACTGTTTATCTGTGGTTTGTAACCTATCCTTTAAATCGGCTTCTGTACCTAATGACTGGAAGGTAGCCAACGTGACACCAATATTTAAAAAGGGCTCTAGAGGCGATCCTGGCAATTACAGACCGGTAAGTCTAACTTCAGTACCGGGCAAATTAGTTGAAACAATAGTAAAGAATAAAATTGTGAGGCTTGTAGAAGAACATAATTTGTTGGACAAAAGTCAACATGGTTTCTGTAAAGGGAAATCATGTCTTACTAATCTATTAGAGTTCTTTGAAGGGGTTAACAAACATGCAGACAAGGGGGATCCAGTAGATATAGTATACTTAGGTTTTCAGAAAGCCTTTGACAAGGTCCCTCACCAAAGGCTCTTGTGTAAATGAAATTGTCATGGGATAAGAGGGAAGGTCCCTTCATGGATTGAGAACTGATTAAAAGATAGGAAACAAAGGGTAGGAATAAATGGTAAATTTTCAGAATGGAGAGGGGTAACTAGTGATGACCCCCAAAAGTCAGTCCTGGGACCAATCCTATTCAACTTATTCATAAATGATCTGGAGAAAGGGGTAAGCAGGGAGGTGGTAAAATTTGTGGATGATACCAAACTGTTTAGGATAGTCAAGACAGAAGCAGACTGTGAGGGACTCCAAAAAAATCTCACCAAACTGAGTAATGGGGCAACAAAATGGCAAATGAAATGTAATGTGGATAAGTGTAAAGTAATGCACATTGGGAAAAATAACCCCAACTATACGTACAGTATGATGAGGGCTAATTTGGCTCTGACAAATCAGGAAAGAGATCTTGGCGTAATCATGGATAGTTCTCTGAAAACTTCCACACAGTGTGCAGTGGCGGTCAAAAAGGCAAATAGGATGCTAGGAATTATTAAGAAAGGGATAGAAAATAAGACACAGAATATCTTACTGCCCCTGTATAAAACTATGGTACGCCCACATCTTGAATACTGTGTACAGATGTGGTCTCCTCACCTCAAAAAAGATATTTTGGCCTTGGAAAGGGTTCAGAAAAGGGCATTTAAAATGATTAGAGTTTTGGAACAGGTCCAATATAAAGAGAGATTAAAACAACTGGGACTTTTCAGTTTAGAAAAGAGGAGACTGAGGGGGGATATGATAGAGGTCTATAAAATCATGAGTGGTGTGGAGAGGGCAGATAAAGAAACGTTATTTATTAGTTCCCATAATAGAAGAACTAGAGGACACCAAATGAAATTAATGGGTAGCAGGTTTAAAACTAATAAAATAAAGTTCTTCTTCACACAGCGTGTAGTCAACCTGTGGAACTCCTCGCCAGAGGAGGCTGTGAGGGCTAGGACTATAACAGAGTTTAAAGAAAAGCTAGATAATTTCATGGAGGTTAGGTCCATAAAAGGCTATTAGCCAGGGGATAGAAATGGTGTCCCTGGCCTCTGTTTGTCAGAGGCTGGAGAAGGATGGCAGGAGACAAATCGCTTGATCATTGTCTTCGGTCCACCCCCTACGGGGCACCTGGTGCTGGCCACTGTTGGCAGACAGGCTACTGGGCTAGATGGACCTTTGGTCTGACCCAGTACGGCCGTTCGTATGTTCTCTCTCTCTCCCTGGGCTTGAATGCTGCAAATAAGCTATTTGTGGTGCTCTGGGAGGGTAGAGGACGAGGGTAGAGGAGCACAGGCCCTGGCTTTCTCCTGTGATTGCTTCTGCACAGAGGCACCCATGTGGATACCAAAGCACAGATGATGTCGAATGAGGAAGTCCAGATGATACAAGTCCAATCTGCAGTGCATTATAAAAAAACCAACAACCTCAGTGTGAGATATCAGTCCAAAAAATGAGGATATCAGATACAGCTTAATACATACTAAGCTGAAGCTAACCTTGTCATTCAGTCTCACAAAAGCTTTTTATCAAAATCTAAGCTTATTACTGGCAATTCAGTGTGCTCTCATAAATGGCTATGGTCATATTCACTTTATAAGGGAAAAAACATCTGTCTTCACTTGAAACATTCTAATGCACATTCATGTCAGAATTGTTCTTTAAGGGTACATTTCCCCTCTGGCCTCTACTTGTGTGCATCAGAACAATGGCTAGCAGGTATTCACTCTTACCTCTCTGTATGTTCACATGCAAAGTTCTGAATGCAGCTTTTGTCTTTGTCACCTTATATTTAAGTAAACACTGCATCCTGGGTGGAGAGCTTCACCTCTAGACACAGTGGACCCGATCAACTGGTGAAGGATGATGTTAATAAAGATGTGCCCATTTATGCCAGTTGAGGATCTATCCCACTGTCACCAAGCCCTCCTTAATATATTCAATATCTTCTAAACTGATTTTAACAGAGTTTTTATTAGGCATATAGTAGTATACAAGTCATTCTCACTTTCCTTCACACAGGGACTATTCAGTGAGAGAGTTCTCCAAATTCCAGGGTTCATCACTGAATTGTATTTCAGAGGGGTTTCCCTATGTTCCCCCCACCATTCCTTTGTCCAATCATATTTCAAAAATCCCAAATGATGGAGCTTCACCTTCTCCTCCTTCTTAGGCAGTCTATTCCACAATATCTGTTTGCTAGGCCTTGCAATTAAGTTCCCACTTCAAGTTACTTAAGTGTCCTCACTTTATACAATTTCCTCTCCAATAGTCAACAGTGGCAATATATATTTAAATCTTAATGTGTTGTCTTCTATTTAATGCATACATATCCAAGATGTGATCAAAGCAGTCATCCTCCTTTGATTGTATATTGTATAACTGCCAAAAGGTTCAAATGTAATTAGAATGAAATGCTCAATGAGCATAACACGGGCTTTCCAGAGAGAAACTGGCACATGAATGCTGTTTTGAAAGATGGATAAGCACTATAATTTTAATATATTGCATTCGTATTTGTTAATTTGACAAGTTAAGCATTTTATTTTAACGTTTTGGAGTGCTTACTACCATGCAGAGTCATTTCACACGAGCATACGGATCAGTAACTCAGTTGAGTGGGTTTAAACTAAACAGAACAAAAATTAATTTCTAAGACAGTTTAGTTTTAAATATTGTAATAAATTAGTGAATATGTATTGTGCCACCTCCCTCTACTGGATTGAATCATAATCACCCAAATGCATCATAGGCCTGTTACTACAAAAAAAGAGGGAAAAATTTGCTTTAGTTCAAGTTGTTGGGGCCACTTAATTTGGAGGGATGAAGTTTTAAGTAGTCAGAGTAGGCTGAATTGTAACAGTTATAAAATTCAAGGTGGGTAAGGACTTTTTAAACAATTGATAAACTAAATACAATTTTTTCAAACCAATCATTTAATTTAGATATTAAGGGTGTGTCTAGACTACAGGGTTTTGTTGACAAAAGTGGACTTTTGTTGACAAAACTATACCTGCATCTACACTACTGCCGTGTTCTGTCGACAGTAAGTAGATGGCAGTAAGTTTTGTCGATGGCAGTAAACCTTGTTTTATGAGGAATAACACCTTTGTCAATAGAGTTCTGTCGACAAAAGGTAAGTGTGGACACGGGGAAGAATTTATGTCGACAATAAAGGCCTCCAGGAAGAAGCCCTGGTCTGAGGAGGAGGCTCTTCAGCTCCCACAGTCCAGGCGCAGGAACGTGGACATCTATGCCAGAATGGCTGATGGCCTGGAAATGAAAGGCCACCACCCCTGCACCATAGCCCAGGTCAGAGCCAAGGTCAAGGGGCTGCAGCAGGGGTACGTCAGGGCCCGTGAGCGCAGCTCCTGCTCTGGGGAAACGGCACACTATTGTGCCTACTGTGAGGACCTGGACCGGATCCTGGGGGCAGGGGAACCCCTGCCTCCCGAGAGGGTTGTAGAGTCTGGCTTGCAGACCCCTGTGCAGAGTGGCCGCAACTTCAGGGTGAGAGCCCAGCAGAGGACCAGCAGCTCCAAGAGGAGGAGGAGGAAGAAGACAGCACCAGGAGCACAGTGACCCTGGCCCACGAGCCAGAAGCCCGCACTCAGGAGGCCTCCCAGACAACTTCGGACAGTGGGGAGGCAACATCAGGTGAGTGCTGTGAGGGTCCAACACACACAGGGAAGGGCAGGCGGGAGCAAAGTGGATGGTGCAGTGCTATGACATGTCATGCTGATCATAGCCTTGGGTGCGGGGGTAGAGGGGAGGGAAGGCACACACATGGCTGACCTCAGAGAGGGCCATCCTACCCCTGCACCTGCATGGCTGCGAGGCACCACCTGCTCCTGCAGGCAGCGATGCCAGATGCAAGCATGGGTTGGGGACCCTGGGATTGCCACACAGCTTCAGGCCTCTCAGCAACCTGTGGGAACCCCAACTGTGGCCTGACACTTGTCTGTGCTGCTTGGCCATGGGGTGTATGTGAGGGGGGGCAGGATGGTGGCCTGCACACCTTCTGGGCTCCAGGGAGGCCATGACTGCTGGCCAGACCACACCATGCCTTACTGAGATGCACATGAGCATCCTCTGATCCTAGGACAGGTACTGACTGCTGAGAAGAAGGAGGGCAGGCCCTCTCAGGGAAAGTGTGGGCATGCATGACTGACAACTTTTCCCTCTTGTCCTCCACAGCCAGACCAGCTGACCAGCAGTGGAGTGCCACACCTGCCCCACCACCCAGACGGCTGCAGGGAACCCGTTGTCACTGGTGCATGTACTTGGAGTTTGTCCAGCAGTGCACTGAGATTTAGACTGCTATCAGGGAAGCCATGGCCTTCCCCAGTCCTGTGCCTGGTCCTGGTCCTGCTCCTCCTGTTCAGCCTCCCCCCACCCCCAGCCCCTGCCCCTGCCCCCTCTCCTCCACAGCCCCTGCCATCCCAGACCCAGGTACAGCCGCACCTCCTGCCCAGACCCCTACTGTCCCAGCCCGCGTGCGCAGCCATCTGCGAGAAGGCCTCTGCAGTGAAAGTGCCAGGGGCTCTTCATCAAGGCAGCACCCTCAGCCCTGAGCCTCCCTCCCTGCTTCCAGGCTGACATTCCCCCTTCTCACCTGTGAGGGTCACCGAAGAGAAGCACTTTGCTTTGTTTACAAACACTTTATTTTTATGAACAAAAGAGTATTTTATTTTTTCAAAATACCAACAGTGAAATAAACTGTAAACATTTTTTCACCAACACCTGTCTCTGTTGTCAGTGTGTGATGAATGCGTACAATGTGTGAATGTGGGGCCAGAAGGGGTTTTGGAGAGGAAGGCACCAGGGGCATGGGGCAATCCCACAATTGGAAGGCCCTGGGGAAAATCATCAGCCTCTTTGGGAGAATTGCTCCCTCAGGGCTTCTCAAATGCGCAACCCCAGCTGGTGGGCTTGCCGGATGACAGCTGTCCTAGGCTGCTCAAAGTGCCTCCTCTCCACATCAGCCCGGGTCCCCCACACAGGGAGGAAGGCCTCCCCTTTCCTCTCCACTAGGTTGAGCAGCATGCAGCAACCACATCGTGGATGTTTGTTCCCCCATGTCCAGCCGAGTGAGCAGTCATCTAAATCTGCCCTTCAGACGGCCAAAGGTGCACTCCGTCTGGAAGCGAGCCTGATTCAGGTGAGAGTTTAAGAGTTCCCTGCTCGCATCTATGGGTCCAGTGAATGGCTTCATGAGCCAGGGCATAAGGGGTTACGCCGTGTCGGCCATGATGCACGGCCACGACTGCATAGTTCCTCTCCGGAAATAATGCCTCCAATAAGATTGGCTATACTGACTAACGAGAAAATTCTTATTGGAGCTTAAACTGATTGGTCTTGATTCCTGCTAGTATTCAATAATGCCTCCTCGTGGAATGAGGAGTAACGGTAGTTCGAACTAGGAAGCCTAGTTCGAACTACCTAGTTCATGCCGCGTGTAGTCGCGCAGCACGGGGTTCGAACGAGCGGGGATTTAAAAATGGCGGCGTCCCGCTTATGCAAATGAAGCCCGGGAAATTCAAATCCCAGGCTTAATTTGCAATTGCGGTATGCCTACATTACCCCGCTAGTTCGAACTAGCGGGGTAGTGTAGACATACCCTCTGATTGCTTTGTTTGATAGGATAACTAGTCTTGTGGATAAAGGAGAAGTGGTGGATGTAGTATACGTAGACTTTAGTAAGGCGTTTGATACGGTCTTGCATGATATTCTTATCAATAAACTAGGCAAATACAACTTAGATGGGGCTACTATAAGGTGAGTACATAACTGGCTGGATAACCGTACTCAGTGAGTAGTTATTAATGGTTCACAATCCTGCTGGAAAGGTATAACAAGACAAGTGGGATTCCGCAGGGGTCTGTTTTGGGACCGGCTTTCTTCAATATCTTTATCAACAATTTAGATATTTGCATAGAAAGTATGATTATTAAGTTTGCAGATTATACCAAACTAGGAGGGGTTGCGACTAATCTGGAGGATAGGGTCATAATTCAAAATGATCTGGACACATTGGAGAAATGGTCTGAGGTAAATAGGATGAAGTTTAATAAAGACAAATGCAAAGTGCTCCACTTAGGAAGGAAAAATCAGTTTCACGTATACAGAATGGGAAGCGACTGTCTAGGAAGGAGTACGGCAGAAAGGGATCTAGGGGTTATAGTGGACCAAAAGTTGAATATGAGTCAGCAGTGTGATGCAGTTGCAAAAAAAGCAAACATGATTCTGGGATGCATTAACAGGTGTGTTGTGAGCAAAACACGAGAAGTCATTCTTCCGCTCTACTCTGCGCTGGTTAGGCCTCAGTTGGAGGATTGTGTCCAGTTCTGGGCACCGCATTTCAAGAAGGATGTGGAGAAATTGGAGAGGGTCTAGAGAAGAACAACAAGAATGATTAAAGGTCTAGAGAACATGACCTATGAAGGAAGGCTGAAAGAACTGGGTTTGTTTAGTTTAGAAAAGAGAAGATTGAAGGGGGACATGAAACCAGTTTGCAGGTATCTAAAAGGGTGTCATAAGGAGGAGGGAGAAAACTTGTTCATCTTGGCCTCTAGGGATAGAACAAGAAGCAATGGGCTTAAACTGCCGCATTGGAGGTTTAGGTTGAACATTAGGAAAAAGTTCCTGTCAGGCTGGTCAAACACTGGAATAAATTGCCTAGGGAGGTTGTGGAATCTCCATCTCTGGAGATATTTAAGAGTAGGTTAGATAAATGTCTATCAGGGTTGGTCTAGACAGTTTTTGGTCCTGCCATGAGGGCAGGGGACTGGACTCAATGACCTCTTGAGGTCCCTTCTAGTCCTAGTATTCTATGATTCTAAGTCAGTGGGACTATTGCTAGAGTAAAGTACAATTTAGAGTCCTTTCCAATATAGTCCTAATTTTGCAGCTCCTATGCTGATAAAATTCTCATAAAAATCAATAGAAACTATATATTTTTATTTCAAAATGCTCCCTTACTTGATACACCACATAAGCAGTAAAAGTGATAGGTATTGTTCAGCTGCAGCCCTTTGATATGCAGTAATGTTAACGTTAATTTTATATCCTTAAAAAAACCTCTTTGATAATGTCTATTAAAACACTTAATTGCAAGGTGCTTTCTCTTTTCTGAACACAGTGTTCTCTTTCTGACACTGCAGCATTTGTAACTTTGACAGCCCATCCAAGAACGAGAGACAATCAAATGGTAGAAAAGGGTAAATAGAAGCAGGAGTGAAATCATTCAAAATCTTGAGTTTGGGAGGTGTAAGTTAACTTTTATTTATTAGAGGATTCGTAGGACTTAGAAAGGCAATTGACTTTCTGTAATTTAGAGTTAGTACTTGAAAGCATCAAGCTATTTTTATTGATTGCAGGTTGTTGTTCGCACTGGAGGGTATTATAGCACAATGTGGGGAGGGGTCTTTACCACTATTTAAAAAAGGAGGAGTATAATGGATTCAGGTCTCATCACCATGGTTCCTCCTACTGGTTTCTTCAGGCATTAGCTCTTCTTCAGTATTGGAACACTTTCTGCTGGCTAGCGTCTCCCTCTCAGTTATCTGTCGTCTTCTGGACCACAGTGCTCTTTCCTCACGGTACTGCCCTGTGGAAGTGTCTCTTCACTCTGGGCTCCTTCCCTCCCAGGAAACCCTAAATACCTATACCCACCTTGCCTCAGTGACCCACTGCCAGTTGTCATCTAGCCCCCGCCTCAGGGGCAAAATGCAGTATGAAATGGTCACTCATCATTAGCAAGGGGGTGTGGACCTGCTGCTTTCTCCTGCCCTTGCTGCCCCCTGGCAGCCTTATTATCCCTCAGCTTCTTGTATCAGTCTTGCAGCCTAGGGGTATGACTAGACTGCACCCCTCTGCTGACAGAGGGATGCAGATTAGGCAGATCGAAATTGCTAATGAAGCGGGGATTTAAATATGTCGCGCTTCATTAGCATAAAAACGGCCGCTGCTTTTTATCGGCACAGAGCTTTGTCAGAGAAAAGCGGCACTCTAGAGGCTGATCTTTCACTAAAGAAAGCCTATCCTATAGATCCCTTATGCCTCATAAAATGAGGTATACATTAATAATTCATTAGCAATTTCGACCTGCCTAATCTGCATCTCTCTGCCGGCAGAGGGGTGCAGTGTAGACATACCCTAGGAGTTGGGTCAGGCCCAAGCTTCCCATCTCTGCCTGCCTTTCCCCAGTCCTGCTCTGTCTCAGCTGCCCTCTCTAGCTTATCCAGAAGCCAGGTCCTTCCTGCTCCATAGCTAGAGCAAGAGTATGTTCCTCCTCTCCAGGAACCCCTATTTATACTGTCCCAAATGGGCCCTAATTGGCTGCTACCTGCCTCAGCTGCATGCTCCTCAGACCTGGTCCTCTCCCAGGGATGAGTTTAATCCTGGTTTCCCCTGGAGTGGGGTGACTGCCCCACTAAATAGAAACTTGGAACTGCATAACGGATAGTTAAGTGCCCCACACTCATTGATTTCAATGGGAGTTTAGCACCTTAGCTGTTCTTTTTGCCTTTGAAAATGCCCCCTTACCCACGTGTTTATATTTGCCCTTTCCCTACCTCTGCCCTGTTCTCTAAGGGTACGTCTAAACTACATGGCTCCGTCGACAGAGCCATGTAGATTTGTTGTTTTGGCAAAGTCAAATGAAGCCGCGATTTAAATGATCGTGGCTTCATTTAAATTTACGTGGCTGCCGCGCTGAGCCGACAAAGAGCTGATCAGCTGTTTGTCCACTCAGCGCGCTAGTCTGGACGCTCTCCTGCCGACATCAAAGCCCTTTGTCGGCAGCCCCGGTAAACCTCATCCCATGAGGAATAACTGGGCTGCTGACAAAGGGCTTTGATGTCGGCAGGGGAGCGTCCAGACTAGCGCGCTGAGCGGACAAACAGCGGATCAGCTGTTTGTCGGCTCAGTGCGGCAGCCATGTAAATTTAAATGAAGCCGCGATCATTTAAATCGCGGCTTCATTTGACTTTGCCTATGTGTCTAATCTACATGCCTCTGACGACAGAGGCATGTAGTCTAGACACAGCCTAAGATCAGTCTCACAAACCTGGTGAGGCTTCTTGCCCAGATTTTTAGCAGACAAGAAGAACTGACTGAGGAGATAGGGTCAAGTGGATAGGTTATTAGCCTATCATTTGTGAGTGCTGTGTTCAAATTCCTGCTCTGCCAGAGAGTTCCTGTGTGCCCATGGGAAGTCTCTGTGTCTCAATTCCCCCAGAGCAGAGGGAGGATAACAGCACTTGTCTATCTCAGAGGTGGGTTGTGAAGATAAATGCATTGAAGATTCGGAGGTGCACAGATATCACAGATGTGGGGGACAAGAGAACACCGAAGATAAAACAACTTGAGTTAGACTCATTACCTACTTAAAATTAATCATGTACTTAGCTACTGTGCTGCATCAGGGCCCGAACACTCAGCAGCTTTCAAAATCAGCTAAGTATATCTTGGATTATAAACTTAATGGAAAATAATATTTTAGGAACATACTGCCTTTTGCGGTGTCATTGGCTGTTATAATTAAAGGTTCCTCCTAGGACATTACTGTAAATAATGGATGTCATTCTAATGATTTATTTTGATAAAAATATATCATAAGGTTTTGGATTTTTTTAAAATGAATGTAAGAGAATCTGTTGTAGAGAGAGAACACCCATCATAGGTTCTTTGCAGCCCATTGTAACCCCCCTGATTAGTTGATGTGTTCTAATGATGTCTTATAAATTGAAGACACGAACACACCATTATATTTATATTTTTCACGACATCTTACAAACTGCACTCCTCCATAGCCCTTCTGGCTAATTACAAGATGAAAAATAAAAATACTGCACTATGTAATAATATAGTGCTTCCCCAAAGCTAGCAATATATATTCAGTATGCAAACACGGCTAATTGGATGTGAGCGTGTGAAATTTTCTATGCTGCTATTTGTTTATGGTCCACCACTATTCTTTAGCAAGAATTCCAGTCATATCAGGAAGAGTGAATCTCACTCCTATATCATATATTAGACTTAACAAACACGTACAGGCATTCATAAGTAATAAAGCAAAAGATAATTCACAATGTAAAGAATCCCAGGAATGTATAGGCAATAAATGCCAGTTTCTTTAAAGGTGTTCATAATCCAAAATATTGACCAGATGCTATGCAATTTTCAGATTTGCAGGTCTATTCTTGAACATACAAATGGTTTGTGCACACAACTTGGGTGACTACTAGACTCCCTGAGATGTGAGAGCAAAATAGACCAGGGATGTTTAGATATGTACAATGAATGTTTACTCCAACTGTCAGGCTCTGACAGTTCTGTGAACATGTGTAGGAATGCAAAATGGAGGCAGAAGCTCAAAATGGAGGCACAAATTCATCTAGCTGCTTAATCTCATATTTAACTTTGACCATATGATTAGTCCACTTTCAGGTGTGTGTGCGTGTGTGTGCATGTGTGTGTGGTGGTGGTGGTGGGGGGGGCTGGCTTCCTTTCCTCTGCAAAAAGCAGATGGGGACAACTCCAGGATTTGGAAGGAACTCATTTTAAAGCAAAACACCCCCACTGATGCAGGTTCATGATAAAACTGGATTTATTTCACAAAATTGAAATCAAACTAAAAAAAATAGAGCCTTCATATGACGGATTTTTTGGTTTTCATTCTTATTACTGCAGAAAGCTTCAGCTGATGGGCCTTCACACACCCAGTTCATTATGCAAGAGATATTGATGATGTTTACCCTCTGCCAGTTTAGTACAGCTTAGCAGTATTACTGTCTTTCAGTGTTAAAATTAACAGAGTTACAGAGCTCAGAATCACAGAAAGGATATGTCTACCCTGCACACTTAGGGGCTACGTCTACACTGGCCCCTTTTCCGGAAGGGGCATGGTAATTTCAGCGATCGCAATAGGGAAATCCGCAGGAGATTTAAATATCCCCCGCGGCATTTAAATAAAAATGTCCGCCGCTTTTTTCCGGCTTTTAGAAAAGCCGGAAAAGAGCGTCTACACTGGCCCCGATCCTCCGGAAAAAGCGCCCTTTTCCGGGGGATCTTATTCCTACTTTGAAGTAGGAACTCAGCAGTTTTGTCGACGCTGGTAAACCTCATTTTACGAGGCATAACGCCTTCTGTTGACAGAGTTTCTGTCGACAAAAGGTGTTATTGCATGTAAACTGTCCTTTGCGTCCACACTACCATGTCGACAAAGCAGCTTGCTTTGTCGACAGAACTCAATGTAGTGTAGACGCTCTTTGTCGACAGAAGTTTTGTCGACAGTATCTGTCGACAAAAATTCTGTCGACAAAAGCCTGTAGTCTAGACGTACCCTTATTTCGGAATAAGCTATTTTGGAAGATATATTTTGAAATAGCTTATTTCAAAATAGAGCATCCACACTACAGGGAAGCCTCAAAATTTGTCCAAGGCAGGTTCTGCTAATGTGTATGCACTATCTTGATTTAGAGCCCCAGGAAGCACTGGAGGGAAATTACTCAGAATGGCCCTGGAGAAGATCTATTTTGAAATAGCAGCAGTGGAGTGTCCATACTGCAGTTATTTTCAAATAGCTATTTTGGAAGAGGAGTTATTCCTCGTGGAATGAGGTTTACAGAAGTCAGAATAAGCCACCCATTATTTCCACTTAGGAGGGAACTCCACTTAGGAAGGAACAATAAGTTTCATACATACAGAATGAGAATCGACGGTCTAAGAAGGAGTACGGTAGAAAGGGATCTAAGGGTTATAGTGGACCACAAGCTGAATGTGAGTCAGCAGTGTAATGCTGTTGCCAAAAAAGCAAACATGATTCTAGGATGCATTAACAGGTGTGTTGTGAGCAAGACATGAGAAGTCATTCTTCTGCTCTACTCTGCACTGGTTAGGCCTCAATTGGAGTATTATGTTCAGTTCTGGGCACCACATTTCAAGAAAGATGTGGAAAAATTGGAAAGGGTCCAGAGAAGAGCAACAAGAATGATTAAAGGTCTAGAAAACATGACCTACGAGGGAAGGCTGAAGGAATTGGGTTTGTTTAGTTTAGAAAAGAAAAGATTGAGGGGGGACATGAAACCAGTTTGCAGGTATCTAAAAGGGTGTCATAAGGAGGAGGGAGAAAACTTGTTCATCTTGGCCTCTGAGGATAGAACAAGAAGCAATGGGCTTAAACTGCAGCAAGGGAGGTTTAGGTTGGACATTAGGAAAAAGTTCCTAACTGTCAGGGTAGCCAAACACTGGAATAAATTGCCCAAGGAGGTTGTGGAATCTCCATCTCTGGAGATATTTAAGAGTAGGTTAGATAAATGTCTGTCAGCGATGGTCTAGACAGTATTTGGTCCTGCCATGAGGGCAGGGCACTGGACTCGATGACCTCTCGAGGTCCCTTCTAGTCCTAGTATTCTATGATTCTATTCAATATTATTTCAAAATAACAGAATTGTTGTGTAGACGCTCGCATTGTTATTTCATAATAACACCAGTTATTCCAAAATTACGGTGCAGTGTAGATACAACCGAACAATTCTAATTGGAGTTAAGGTGGAACAATAGTATAGATTTTTGCCTTCAGGACAGACAAATTCTCAATGGGGCTGCCTCTATGAATAAGGGTGTTCAAAAGTTTTCCATCAAAGCCATTTTTCAATGAGAAAGTGGGTTTTTGACAAAGTGAAGATGTTCATAGAAATGTGACCTTTCATTTTTCAAAAAAGCTGAAATTTTTTCAGATACATTTTGACGCTTTTAGGTGACTTTCACCTGATAATGTTTTGATTTTTTTATACAACAAAAATCAAAATTTGCCATAAGCCTCACTGTAACGGGATATATAAAACCTGCACCAGCATGAAGGGGAGCTGTTTTGGACTGGAGCACTGCTACCCCTTCTCACCCGCAAACTGTGCCAGGACTGGAAGAGGAGATGAATGGAGGGGAGTAATCTTGGAAGCGAATAAGTTGCTATGCTTACCTAAGAATGGATGGATGGCAGGGGGAGAGATCACCTGGTCATCACCTGTTCGGTTCACTCCCTCTGGAGCACCTGGCATTGGCCACTGTCTGCAGACAGGATACTGGGCTGGAAGGATCTTCGGTCTGACCCAGTATGGCCATTCTAATGTTCTTAAGAACATATGGCCGTCCTTATGTTCTTAAGAATATTAGAATGGCCATACTGGGTCAGACCAAAGATCCTTCCAGCCCAGTATCCTGTCTTCCAATAGTGGCCAATGCCAGATGCCCCAGAGGGAGTGAACAGAACAGGTAATCATCAAGTGATCCCTCTACTGTCATCCATTTCCAGTCCCTGACAAACAGAAGCTAGGGACACCATTCCTACCCATTCTGGCTAATAAGTATTGATGGACTTAATCTCCATGAATTTATCTAGTTCTATTTTGAACTCTGTTAAAGTCCCAGTCTTCACAACACCCTCTGGCAAGGAGTTCCACAGGTTGATTGTGTGCTGCATGAAGAAAAACTTCATTTTGTTTGTTTTAAATCTGCTACCTATTAATTTGATTTGGTGCCCCTTAGTTCTTATGATATGGGAACAACTAAATAGCTTTTCCTTATTCACTTTCTCCATACCTATCATGATTTTATAGACCTCTATCATATCCTCCTCAGTGTCTTCTTTTCGAAACTGAAAAATCCCAGACTTTTTAATTTCTCTTCATATGACACATGTTCCAAACCCCTAATAATTTGTGTTGCCCTTTTCTGAACCTTTTCCAGCGCCAATATATATATATTTGGTTACCACATCTGTATGCAGTATTCAAGATGTGGGCGTACCATTGATTTATATAGAGGCAATAAATTATTCTGTCTTATTCTATGTCCCTTTTTTAATGATGCCTAACATTCTATTTTCTTTTTTGACTGCTGCTGAACACTGAGAGGATGTTTTCAGAGAACAATCCACAAGGACTCCAAGATCTCTCTCTTGAGTGGTTATAGCTAAATTAGTCCCCATCATTTTGTATGTATAGTTGGGATTATTTTTTCCAATGTTCATTACTTTGCATTTATGAACATTAAAATTAATTTGCCATTTTGTCCCCCAATGACCTAGTTTTGTATGATCCTTTTGACGGTCTTCACAGTCTGTTTTGTTCTTAACTATTGTGAGCAGTTTAATATAATCTGCAAATTTTGCCACCTCGCTGTTTACCCCTTTCTCCGGATTATTTATATATAGGTTAAATAAGATTATAAATAGGTTATGTTCTTATGTAAATAGGGGCAATCTCAGAAGCGAATAAGTTGCTGTGTGTCCCAGCTTCTGCAGAGACTGACAACAAATAGAATGCCTGTTTTTGTGGAAAGAGGGCATAGATGCTCTAAGAATGGAATAAGAGTGATTCTTGTACTGGAGATGTAATGATGGAAATGTAGCCATGTTAGTCTGGTGTAGCTGAAACAAAATACAGGACTATGTAGCACTTGACACTCTACGCGTGGGTCTCAACAAAGACTCTGGCTATCTTACCCATTACAAAGATAGCCTCCCCAATTATCACCTCTAATACCATTAGCTCACAGACATTTACCTTCCCCCCCCCTCACATCCCCCTTCTGTTCTGAAATGTGATTTGTCCTTTTCATATGTGTTCATTTTTTTTAATTGTATCCTTTGGTATATATGGTTGTGACTATTTTCTTCCACTATTTGATCTGAGGAAGTGGGTCTGGCCCACGAAAGCTCATCATCTAATAAACCATCTTGTTAGTCTTTAAAGTGCTACATAGTCCTGTATTTTGTTGGCGATGTAATGACTGCTAAAGGGGATTGTGATATAGGTTAAACCTCTCTTGTCTGGCACCCTCGGGACCTGATTGGTGCTGATGCTGAATGAGATAATTTGTTGAACTCCAGGAGGTCAATATTGTCTAGCAGCATTACCAACACTTCCACTGTTTAGTGGGCTCTTAGAAGACACTTAGGGATAATTAGAGCTAATTAACAGCACAGAACCCTGAGACCCAGGACCGGTGGCTGTAAACAAATTTTATGTGACTGCATGAACCCAGACCACACCTATAATAAATGGACATCTGGCTAACTAAAATCATGTCAGTCCACAAAAGTTGCTGGACCTGAGAGTGCTAGACTAGAGAGATTCAACTTGTACTTCCAAAGCCCTTGAGTTAGAGAGACCAATATCCTGAGAGAAACTGCCTATAGATTTTTCTTTTTCTTTTCCTTCATACTTCTATTTAATCCCATTGGTGCCTGAAGCCTGTTTGGTTTTGGCTTCACCTTGTGGCCTGATTGGGTAAGGAAACAGCCAGGAGGTTTCAGCTGGAGGATTGAGCACCAACCTGAGAGAGAGACATGCCCATGGCACCTGTTAGGGTAATTGGACCCATGTTTTTGTTCTCCCCGCATCACTCTCTAAAGAACACTTAGGAAGGAAAGGAAGAGAGAACAGTGATATATATACACCTGTTTCTGAAAGCTCTGAAAAGAAAGACCATCCTGTGGGACACACAGGACCCCAGGATGTAAACCAAGGGAAAGTCCAGCTGAATAGATTTATTCTGGTGCTCCTTTGATGAGTTCTGTTGGAATTATCCTGAGGCAGTCACTTTCTGAACCAATCATTGGTAACATAAGGTACAACTAGCAACAAAGAAGTGAGCAGCCTGGCAGGGTTTTATGAATTCATCCAGAAAATAAAAGATGGGTCATTTGCACCATCTGCTGTGTAAGTATCAGTCAAAAGGAAGACAGCTGAAACCTGAGGCCATCAATACTGAAATGCAATTTAGAGGTGAAACAGCCAAGTAAACAAAGTGGTTGGGTGGCCAAGAGGCTGTGACTACTAGCAAGAGAAATGAGCAGAAACAACTATTTGTGTTTTTCAATTTGCTTCTCAGTTGTGTCTCTTCTTCAGCTTTTTAGCACTGCTCAGATGTGGACATGTTGTAAAAGGATCCCGGACCCACTGGATAGGTGCTAACCATTGAGGCAAAATGAAAGCAATAATCTCAAGGTTACATAGTGTTTTCCACCCATAGCTTTCAGAATCCCTTATATCTAGTTAAACAAGTACTTAAACAAAGCAGACATCAATTGTCAATTATGTGTTAAGTGGTGAAGTGTCTGTTAGCATCAGGAAGTGATCATGGATGTGATCCACTGATGTTGCCCCTGGGGGATTAGAGCAGAGGCAGTAAAGGTACATGACAATTGCATATTTGTACCTAGCACCATTGCTAGGAACAAATGCCTAGCATTATGTCCTGTCTCTCACCCATAAGGCCTTTTATAATGACCTTCCTCTGATGGGCTAAGAGTGGAAGCGGGGGGAGGAGGGGGGAGGAGAGGGAGAGCGAGAGCGGTGTGTGGGTGTGGGTGTGTGTAACCTTCATGTACTGTTCCTTTGGTATAGGTATTTGTGTTCCGGACTTGAAATTTAGAATAGGGGTTCTTAACAGAATATCATAGCCTGCCTCAGAAATTTTTACCCTACATTGGGTATGGTAACTTGTAGCCATTTGTCCACTAAAGACATCAGGCCAGATCCTGTTACCCTTACTCACTTTGATTTGTCTTATTAAATGGGACTACTTTCAGCAATAGATTGTGCCCCTGCTCTGTTTCAAGTGGAAGTCAATAGAAGTGACCTTTGGATCAGGCTCAGTGTGGTAGGTTCACACACCTTACATTCCGATGTATGCACTATTACCGCAGGGGAAAACTGGCATCTCCAAACAATGTACAGAAAAAAATCTTGTTGAAACTGGAATGCCAAGATGTGTGTAAGTCAGAGAGAAAGGAATTGTAACAGTCAATGTAAAAGGAGCTAATGCCTGGAGGGTCAGGCACGTCAAGGAAGCTAGAGGTGATGATGGGAGACAGGGCCCTTTGCTCCCCTTTGGAGATTCAAATAGAATAAAAAATGGAAGTGAACCTGAAGCCAGTGGACGTGCTTCTGTGGTTACAACGGTATGAAAATCAAACTTCCGAGAGGAAGAATTGAAAGAGAGGAATGTGTGGGACTAGCAAAACTTTCTTGTGTGTTAGTATCTGTTTCTGAAAGAAAACACACATGACCAAAATGCTGTAGGCCATGTCATTGTTATTCTCCTCCATACCATTCTCTCTAGCTTCCAGGCCAGGCACAGCTCATGAGCAGAATATACTCTACAAGTGAAGGGGGCAGAGGAGAGAAAAGGGAGAGACAGAGGAGACCAATAAAGGAAGAAGCAAAGAAACACCAGCTGTTCTACTATCTTCCTCAAAAATTGATTGGATTATAGCTAACTCCCTCAGAGAACATGAATAATCAAATTATCACCCACACTGGGCAAAAGTAACTTAAATATCACACAGCTACTGCCATACTGAAGCCCCCCCCCCCCCCCCCCCCGCTCCACCTCCCCGCCCCAGGGGTCAGGGCAGGGGGTTGAGATAAGACAGTACCTGTAAGAAATGTAAGTATGGGATGGAGTGGGAGGGGGTCAGGGTCGGGGGGAGTTGAGGTCAAGGGGCTGAGGTATGACGGGGCTCACAGCAGGATTTGACCAAGTGAGAGGTGCAAGAATCCTGGCAGGAGGTTGTGTTGTGGGGTACTGAGGATGGGAGGGGTTCAGGAGTCAAGACTCAGGGTAGTGGTGTGGGGGGGTGCAGGAGTCAGGGCATAGATTGGGTTGTGGTGGGTGCCCACGGTGGGCAGTGCAGGAGTTAAGGCAGGGATGGGAGGCTCAGGACAGGGGTGTGAAGGAGCACGAGTCAGGGCAGGAGGTTGATGGGAGGTGTGGATCAGGGCAGGGGCTTGGAGCAGTGCGGGGTGGTCTTGAGGCTGTGAATGTGGTCACCGTACTGGCCAGCCGCTGGATCCCCAGGGTGACGGGGACTGCACTTGCCTGGCCACCAGATTCCTGGGGTGACTGGGACCATGCTGTCCAGCTGCTGGATCCCTGGGGTTGTCTGGGGCAGCAGAGACCATGCAGCCCAGTGTGCCCCAAGCTGTCCAGTGTCTTATTGGAGTGCCACACTGGGGCGTACTGACTTACTTTGTTACACATTAAGAATGCAAAATAGTGATTGCTGTTATTCATTTATTGGTGTAACAATAGTATCTAGGAGCCCCAGTGATAGGCCAGGATTGCACAGTGCTAAGTTCTATACAACACAGGACAATTCTGTGTCCTTCCCCCCCTTCCTTTATCCATTTCTTGCTGTCTTAAAGGTATATTGTGCCTAAGCCTTGATGCAGGGGAATAAGAGGGGGGAAAGGATTCTTCCTGTACATGCATCCTTGAACAGTGCATAAGGACAACCTGGATCATAGCAGCTAACACTCAGGGGTGTCTTCCACTTCAAGAGCAACTGGACAGGAAGTAGGTGGAGAGGCCTGGAGATGAGTGTCGCGTGAATCACAGGTCAGATGATGCATACCCAAGAGGAGAAGGACAGAACCAGGTGGACAGTTTTAGCAAATAAAGGATATTTATTTATGACAGTGATGAATTTATAGTATTTATTCTAAGATTTTTAATAGAACGTGTTAATAATGAATTTACAGTATTTATTATATTTATTCTACAATTTCTAGTTAAACGTGTCAGAGATATAACGATGGGCATGGCAAGGGGAATAGTCTCTATTCTAACAATATCCAGCTACACTAATTAAATAAGAGTGATAACTACAAACTCTATGTACTACCCAAAACAACTACAACACTAAGCTTATACAACAAAGAAAATCAAATCATACATACCAACTTACACAGCACACGGAACATTTCACAGATATTGGTTCGGTTCCGAAGGCCTTGGTTACGCCCGAGAGTCGGGGGAGGTGGCTGGGTGGTTGATCAGGCCGGCAGCACTTTGAAGTATACGTGAAGGCACACGCACGGTGGTACGTGTGTTGCAAAGACCTCCTAGAGCGAACTGTGCGATGGGTATTTATCCCCAAATCTGCACATTGCTTTCTCGCGCGTGCATATTACCATATATGGCCCAATGGTCACCAAGTTGGGGGTCTGTGTCCCACGGGTAGGGCCGAAACTGAGCAGGTTTCACGAGACTAGGTAAGCCCCGCAGTTCTCACGCCAAGGTGACGGGTGGGAGAGTCTGAGGCTATTTTCCCCTTTTCACACCTTCCCTTTTTCTAAAGGCAATGGTATGCAGGAAGGGTGCAGCCGGTTTCTCCCAAGGAGTACTGCAGCCCACTATAGCAAGAGCGGCCTGGCCAAATTTTTTTACTGGGGGAGCAGTTTTTTTCTAACGAAGAGGTGCATTGTTGGATTCCTGAACAATCACCCAAGTGCTGGCTGGTGAAGCATGCCACAACTCTAGCAAATTATTCCTTCCACAATAAAGCAAGGGGGTGTCAGGAGGCATTGTTTCACTGCAACATAATCCTGGAGGTGATGCATAGACATACTGCCCCTACTGTAGGAAGTGCAACTAGCTAAAGTCAGCCCTGGGTAAGCTAGTTACAATATGAATGGTCTTCCTTTGTGTACACTTACCTAGAACATGCTGGGCACTACCATTATACACATAATAATTCATGGTAATTTTCTGAGTCAGTCAAGAAAATAAGACATATAGATTCAACATAAATATCTGGCTCTTTTAAAATTCCTCATCTTTCTGAGTGACTTCCACTGAAGTCCTGTGAAGGAAAGAGGGAATTTTAAAGAACCAGAACTCCAAGCATCCTATATCTCTAGCACAAGGTTTGAATTACGCAAACATTCATACCTTTTGTTTCCAAATAATTACATCCTACACTGACAGAATGATCTCTGATTGAAAAAAACTAGCAGGACAAACAATAACTGAGGGACAGTGTAATATTTTAGCAGGTCAGTGAACCATTTAAAACAGGTATTGACTTCTGCGTTGCCAGAAATGGCTATAGGCACTAAAATAACTAAGCTGTGAGATTGGATGATTAATGGTGAGTGCTGCTGCAGGCTTAATTTGAAACCTGGCATCCAGAATATTTTTTATTAATATTCAGTAATTGCTAACTACTCCCTTCTTCTGTGGGTTGGTTGTGAAGCACTGTGAGGCAGTATTTGAGATGAAAAATGATGTGTCAGCAAAATATACAAGGGAGCCATTTTGAGCACGGGGGGAAAAGCGGGAGGGAAGGCAAGAAGCTATGCGCGCTGGGCCTCAGCTACTTTTTCATCCCATTCCCGGGATGCTGAGGGAGTGAGGGGAAAGTGCTTGCATTCTGTGCATTCCTTTCATACCTGGCTGGTGAAGGGAGCTCACCACCCAGGTGTGAGAGGCATGCACAGAATGCAAATACTTTCCCCTCATGCCCTTAGCATCCGGGGAATGGGATGAAAATCTAGCCACGTCCCGGAGCGCACGGTTGCTGCTCCCCCTAAGCGCTCAAAATGGCACCCTTGAAAACATACAACTAACTTAGGTGTGTTTGTAAATCCAAGTTGGCACCTATTTGCATATTTAGGCACCTAAATACCTGTGGAAAGCTGGTCCCAGCACTAGACATGGTCAAAGTAGCACATGGCTGATTAAAATCTTTTTCTAGGTTTTTAAGTTTGAAAATCCAAAATCAAGAAAAGTTCTTTATCTGAGCCCAGTCCTATTCTAAGCCTTAAAGTTGAGCAGGTGTGTATGTTAAAGAGGGAGGGGATGTCTCATAGATGCCTTTAAACCCATAATTCACTGGTTTACACAGTTCTTTTTACACCTCAATCTGCTCAGTGAAGGAGATTAAATGCTGCTTATTTTTCAAGTCAACAACTACACTTGTCTGAGAGACATGGACTAATGAGGCCATCACTTTGCTCCCAATTCCCACCGTCACCCTGGTAAGGTTTTGCTGATTAACCTCAGCACTAGACAGCAGATGCACTCTTGTAGTTAAGTGAAATAACATGAAAGGGTCACTTTACTGCCCTCACGCAGATTACATGATCAAGCCTGTTTGAATGAGTGGGAGGTTTTGGTTTTGCTTATTATTTTTATATTAGTCCTGGTCTACACTTGCAGTGGTGGGTAGAATTTTGCTTAGCTACACGCCACAGGAAAATCAAGCTCGGTCCACACTATGGTGAGTAGCTGCATTTGGCAGCAAAAAGCTTGAGCATGGGGGAGGCAGTGAAGAAAGACTCTTACAATGCTGAGGTAGCAGGATACTACGCTGCTAAAAATAGCAGCATAGATTTGGAGGTGTTGGTCGCTCGTGCTGCACTCAGGTTTATAAAATTCAGTGTGCAGTAGGGATGGATGAAAAGAACCAGCCAGAACTATCAGCCCAAGCCAAAAACTCTTGAATTTTGGAACTATTTGACCAACTCTTCTAAAGGGAAGTTAACTGATTTAGTTTTCTACTGTAATTTTTCAATTGCTTAGTCTTCATGCATTTAAAATGATTCGTATTCTCCTAGATTATGAATAAACTCTTTGAATCTTAACTTTTTTATTCCTTCCTTTACATAAACACTCCAGTTTGTCATTTTTGAGCTACTCAGGAGTGTGTCTACACAGCAAAGTTATTTCAAAATGAAGGCTGCTATTCCAAAATAACTTTGCGAGCATCTACAGAGCCCAACTGCTATTTCAAAACAATTTTAAAATAGTGGATAGCTTATTTTGAGTTCTGTAAACCTCATTCTACAAGGAATAGCGGCTGTATAGACAGGTAATGGGGCTATTTTGAAATCGGGGGCCTCTATCCCTTCCCAGGGTGCCATGCTGGCCACTCTGTCCACACATAGGAAAACTCTACCCCCCCACCCGCTACTCTGGAGCCTTTAAAGCTGCAGACTCTGCAGACAGGGTGTGTGGTTTACAGAAGGCCTGACAGTCCTGAGCCACTCTGCAGCTGCCCCGACTGCATTTAGGCCTTGAAAAGAGCTAGTTTGATGCTGCCACCCAGCCCTCCACTGCTCCCCAGGAGCATTCAAACAGCTCCCAGGAGCCTTCCAGGGGCCACAAAAGATGTATGACTTCCTGGTCTGATGTGGGGATCCTGGACCTTATTGAGATTTGAGGGGGATGAGATGAACCTCCAGAATCTCTTCACCAGATGCAGAAATGCAGACATCTATGGCGGGATGGCAGACAGGCTGGTGACTAAAGGCCACATCCGCAGCTAAGAATCGGTGCAGATGAAGGTTAAGGAGCTCCGCCAGGCTTATGCCAGGGCCAAGGAGGGCAGTTCCCAGTCCTGGGCAGAGCCCCAAAGCTGTCCTTATTTCAAGTACCTGGACTGCATCCTGAGGGGCGGGGCAATCTCTACCCCACCCCTAGTTATAGACTGTGGGGGGGAGGGGGAGAGATGATGGAGATGAGGAGAAGGAGGATCAGGACCCAGATGAGACCAGCCACAGCATGCAGCTGACCCAGGAGCCCTGAAGCTTCCCTGGGGATGTGTCCCAGACGTCGTCTGAGGCTGGGGAAGGTACATCACGTGAGCGCCATCACTTTCCCTTCATACAGGGGATGGAGGGGATGGCCAGGTAGGGGGAGGGGCGGGGAAGTTGGGTGCTCCACGCTTGGCCCTTGCTGGCCACAGATTATGCAGCAATCTGTGCATGTGGGAGCATGTGCCATGCCGCTCCTGGGCACGTGGCCCCAGAAGGCTTCCACAGAGGACCCTTGGGCTACTGGGCACAGGGTGTGTGGAGAGGTCTGCCATGCTCCTGACCCCGGGGTGAGACACCCTTCCTCCACAAGCCATCTCTAGAAGGAGGCAGGGGACATCAACACACACAAATACACACACATACACACACACTAAACAGTCCCGAACACGGGCATGCCCACAGTCTTGTGTCAACCCCCACTTCCGGGGACATCTGGGGCCACTATCCAGAGCGCACATGGCTGGCTCCAAGCACGTTCCACAGATAGTTCGGAATAGGAAGCCTAGTCCGAACTATCTAGTTCGTGCCGTGTGTAGCCGTGGGCACAGAGTCCGCACTAGCGGACATTTAAAAATGGCGGCGCCCGGCAACATGCAAATGAAGCCCGGGAAATTCAAATCCCGGGCTTCATTTGCAAGTTCGTATGACTACATTAACCACCCTAGTTCGAACTAGTGGGTTAGTGTAGACATACCTCCTGTGAGATGATGTGCACTCCCTTATGCAGAGCATGCTGCCCCCTCCCACTCCAGCCTCTGCTCTATCTCTTGCTGTTTGTTGCTCCTCCTCCCACTCCCCCTTCCCCTCCCACTTTTCCCTCCCCACCCCTCTGAGGATGCCAAGACCCTGGTACCCATGGCAATGGGATCCACAGAGCCTGGCACCACTCCCAACCCAAGCCCTGAGTCATTCCTCTCCCTTCCTCTCCCTTCCAGCTCATTCTTCAAGGTTTTCAACACCCCCCTTCTTTTACCCTGTCTCCTCCCCTCTCCTAGGGTTTTTCCCCAGTCCCTCCCAATTTTCTTTAACCCCATAGTTATGTACAATACAGAGGGTTTCATTTTTCAAAACGAAAGTGTCCTTATTTTTTCATCAGGAAAGGGGGGAAAAAGGGAAGGAAGGGGTACGTGGAGGGATGGCAGTGAGGGGTGAAGCAGAAGCCCCCAGCAGGACAGACCAGGGACCTCTCAGATGCTCACGGCCCCTGATGGGCCTGGCGGATGGCAGCCATGCGCAGCTCATAGGCCCTGACTAAGCAGTCTGCTGCCACCCCTCACCTGGCAGGAAGGCCTCCCCCTTCCGTTTGCATACATTGTGCAGAACACAGCATGCACCCACCACATGTGGGATGTTGTGCTCCCCGAGGTTCAGGCAGATGAGGAAGAATCTAAAATGCACCTTCAAGTGGCCGAAGGCACCCTCAACCACCATGCAGACCCTGCTCAGGCTGGCATTAAATGCCTGTCATGAGGGTTGAGATAGCTGGCTGGTGTATGGCTTCATGAGCCATGGCTACAGGGGATAGGCCATATCCCCGACCGGGCAGAAAGGCATGTCCACGTCCCTGACCCTAATGTTGAGGTCGGGGAAGAAAGTTCTGGTGTGCAGCTTCTGGAACATGCTCGAGTTCCTGAAGACATGTATGTCATGCACCTTCTCCCACTACCCAACATATATGTTCATGAACTGACCCCGGTGGTCAGCCACGGCTTGCAGGACCACTGAAAAGTATCCCTTGCAGTGTATGTAGCTTGGTGCCGGTGGACTGGGGCATGGATAGGGATGTGGGTCCCGTCAATAGCCCTCCCCCACAGTTGGGGAAGCCCAGGGCACCAAGTCTCTTGACAGTGTCCACATCTGCCAGGTGGATGACTCTGCGCAGCAGGATCCTGTTCATGGCCCTAAGCACCTGCAGAAGGAGACAAACAAACTGAGAATCACGGGGGGCCCGGGTGACTGTGAGTTCCCTCTTCCCCCCTCATAATATCCCTCCCCCAATTCACCAGGAGCAGCCCCCTGAAATCACACCCAACCCTGGCAGGGCTTTGTGAGTTCAGGACAGAACAAACTCTTCTGGGGAAGGGTCTTGCACCACCCCCACCCTTCTCCACCTTCCCCTTTCTCTAGAGAAGCCAATTCTGTCCTTCTACCCCCCTCCTGGAACAATAGCCTGAGAATGCCATACCTGCATGAGCAGGGCCCTGACGGTTAATCTCCCCACACTGAACTGGTTCCCCACGGATCGGTAGCTGTTCAGCATGGAAAGTTTCCAGAGGACGATGGAGGGGAATGACTTCTGGAGGGGAATGGCGGGCCTCGTGTGTATATTCCGTCAACTCAGGGCAGGGGTGAGCCACTCACACAGCTCGAGGAAAGTGCCCTTCTTCATTCTTCATTCTGGTCTCCCCCGTGCTCCAGAATGATACGGGCTCACCAGTCTGCACTGTGTCCAGATGCGTTGGGGCACAGTGTCCAGGCCATGGCGGGCAGCCTCCAGGTGCTGGAGCAACTCCCCCACATATCTGAGGAGGGTCTGCCACAAGAGCTGGGGGTTGGGTGTCTGCAGAGGCTGGGAGGCAGTCTGCAGAAAGTGCTGCATGACTTGCAGCAAAAGCTGCGAGAGCTGAAGACTTCCTGGAGGTAGCTCTGGCTCCATAGTGGACAGTGCTATGATGCCCTGAATCAGGGCAACCAGAGCAAGAAGAGAAAATGCTTTGCTGTCCCTCAGGGTATGTCTACACTACAGCGCTAATTCGAACTAAGCTAATTCAAACTAACGCATCCAGACTTAAAAACTAGTTCGAATTAGTGTTTTGCTAATTCGAACTAGCATGTTCACACTGAGTGGACCCTGAACCGAGGTTAAGGCTGGCCGGAAGCAGTGCCGGCAGGGCATCAGGTTAGGACTTAGAGCGTGGAGCTGCTGTCTCAGGCTAGCCGAGGGCTATGCTTAAAGGGACCCGACCCCCACCCCGGATAGATAGTTCTCAGGGGTTCCCCATTTGCAAAGCAGTCCTGGCTTGGAGTGTTCTGAGTGCCCACACTGGGCACATTACAGCACTCGGCCATCAGCTCGGCTGCACTTGCCGCAGGCTGCCATCCGGACGGGGGGTCAATCGAGGGGCTTCAGGAGAGCTTCCACCCCGAGGAGCCCGCAGAGCCAGCCCAGTCCTCCCCATCAGGGGCTCGTACCCCATTCCTCCCTCACCTCCTTCCACTTACCCCTCCCTAGCCCCCTTTCCTGATGTACAAAATAAAGGACACGTGTGCAAAAATAGAAACTCTCTTTATTTCACAAAACTGGGGAGGGGGAAATAAAACTGTGGGGAGACGGGGGAGAGAAGGCGGGAAAGGGCAGGAGAGAGTGTGGGAGAGGGGAGGGGAAAACTGGGATGAGGCAGCTGGAAGGGGGAGGCAAGGGAAAGGAGGCGGAGGGGAAACTCAGGGATTGGGGTGGGGGTCTCGCCGGGCCAACCGCCTCCCAGCACGGCGAGGGAGGGGGCCTCGGCGTCCCCGGGGGGATGGGGTGGAGGGTGCGGAGGTTGAAGTGGGGGGTGTGGACATTGAGGAAGAGGGTGTGGGGGTTGAGGAGGAAGAGGTGGGAGGGGGGGCAGGAGTGGAAGGAGGGACAGAAGTTGGGGGGGCAGCAGGCGCAGGACCAGCACGGGGCACCATGCTCTGCAGCAGCAGGGCCTGCAGGTTTGAGTTCAGCCCTCGGACCTCAGCCAGCTGCTCCTGGCAGAGCTGGAAGTCTGCCCGCATCCAGGCCTCCACTGAGCAGTGCAGGGCTCGCAAGGACCCCAGGTGCTGATTCCAGTACTCCTGCTCCGTGGCGGTGGTCCGAAGCAGGTCGCGGGTGCGGGATCATGTCCCGGGCGGGGTGGTGCGCCCTGCATGAGCAGCTGGTGCAGCTGTAGAGAAAGAAGAGAAGTGGTCAGTTCTCCCTGGGGACGCAGCGGATGATGACCAGCCTCCTCCCCGCCCCGCGACGTGAGGGCGACCATGCCCTGCACCGTCAGAGCCGCTGTGCTTGTACAGAGGCCATGGTCAGGATGTCTGGTTCTCCCCGAGACTGGGAGCTGCCCCAAGACCACACCCATGTCCCTGTGCCGTGTATAGTGTGGCCGGGGCATGATGTCCCCTGCCTCCGTGTAGAGGGGACATGTGAAGGGAAAACATCCTGCTGGGTCCCGCCCCGGGGTCGGGAGCATGTCAGGTCTCTTCACACATGCATGTGCCTATTGGGCCATGGCCCCTGGGTGTCATGCAGCTGGAGCCACCTGCCCAAGGGTGGCATGGCACGCGCTCACACGTGCACAGGTGTCTGCATGATCCGTGGAAGGCATGGCCCACGCACGTGGTCTCTTGTCTCCCTCCCGCCTCCCCCCCTGAACTACTTAATTCGAACTACTTACCTGGTACGGTCTCCCTGGATGACCCTGCCGACTCTGGTGTTGGAACTGCTTGCGATGGCCCCTCCGGTGTGCCTGGGTCAGGGCCCTCCAGTCCTGGCTCGCTGTCCTCCGGGCTGGCATGGACCGCCCTGCCCCCCAAGAGTCAGTCGAGGGCGGGAAAGTAGGGACAGGTGGCAGCCCCTGCTGTGGCACCGCCCCTGGTGGCTCTGGCATACGCCTGCCGCAGCTGCTTTACTTTCAGGCGCACCTGCTCCTGGGTGCGCCTGTGTCCCTTTCGGGCCATGGTAGCCACTATGCAGCCGTAGACAGCTGCGTTCCTCCTCCTAGTGCGGAGATCATGGACATTGGGGGCCTGCCCCCAAACCTCAATGAGATCCATGACCTCCGCACTAGTCCAGGAGGGTGCGCGCTGTCTACGGCCCCTGGTTGGCCCCTGGGTGCTGGGGGACTGGGCAGGGGACGGCTCACTGGCACTGGCTCCCTGGCTCATCCTGGGGCCACTGGTTCGGGGCACAGACTGCTGGCAGGGCTGGCTGTGTCAAGTGCCTTCTGGCCACAGTCTACCCCTTTAAGGGCTCGGGGTTGGGGGAGAGGAGAGGAGTTTTCCTGGTTGTGCCCAGAGTGGCCACCAGGGGAACCTGGGAAGGGCTAGCCTCCCACTAGTTTGAATTAAGTGGCTACACAGCCCTTAATTCGAACTAGTTAATTCGAACTAGGCGTTAGTCCTCGTAGAATGAGGTTTACCTAGTTCGAATTAAGCGCTCCGCTAGTTCGAATTAAGTTCGATCGAGCGGATCGCGTGTGTAGCGCCTATCAAAGTTAATTTGAACTAACGGCTGTTAGTTTGAATTAACTTTGTAGTGTAGACATACCCTCAGAGAGGTAGACAAGCAAGCAGGAAAACCTGAGAAACAGCTGTCCAGAGGGATCCCTTTAATAACGAGCCTCGGATAGCTTCAAGCAACCACACAAAGCAACTACTGACCTGATGCCCTGCCTGAACTGGTTCCGGGTGTCCTTAAATGTGATTCAGCATCCAATCAGTGTGGACGCTCTATTTAGAAATAGCTAAGTGCTATTTTGAAACACATTTTGTGTGTAGCCGTGCTATTCTGAAATAAACTATTCTGGAAAATCTCTTCTGGAATAGCTTATTCTGAAATAATGCTGCTGTGCAGACATAGCCAAAGAGAGCTATGTTACTAGTACTGGATTTTTATGTAAAGATCAATGAAACATGTACTTTGATAAAGTCATATCAAATATGGATTTTATGAACAGAAGGGAAAGGAGGAGACAAATGTGATTCCCTACCAGTTGGTCAGACTGTTGTTAATGCACAACTGACTTAAAATATCTCAGTTTGAAGTTGAATAAGGGACTAGATTTTTTTAAAGTAATTCATAGTGAATTCTTGATTGAAAACCAGTGTGTATTCCACGGGCTACTTTCAGATAACATTCATTTTCTTTCTTTTTTTCCATTAAAAAGTTTGAAACTTTTGAAAAGTTCCAGATTGCTTTTAAATAAAACAAATAGCAACCCAAAAGAAGAGCTTTACTCTGGAAAAGATATGCCAAAGATTCCAGGAAGTGTACTAGCATTATTCACATTGATGTGTATGTGGAAGGTGCTTTGGCTCTGTGGTGTTGGGCAGCAGCAAAAAAATCATTAGATTAAAAAAAAGAAAGCAAGGGTTTTTTTCTGTTCTTGGAGCTGAAGTTGAACATTTTTCATGGTTTCTTTTTCAGATTTTTAGAGCTTTTTTTCCTTTCATGTCCCCTTTCCCTCCACCCCTTTTAATTTGTCTTTCCATTTTGCCACGGGGAATGAGAAGGAAGGGGAGAGAAAGGCAGTGGTGGGAGGGAACAACCTGAAAACTAAAAATTGAAGCATTTTCTTCTTTATTTTCAAAGCCCGCAAAATTAGGGGGGGAGGGAGATGTTTGACCTTCTTTTTTTAATTAAAAAATCTAAAAAATCTCTGTGAAGATAGACTTTTCAAAAATGACTTTTTTTTTAGCTGAAAAAAAATGGTGGACAAAAATGATCACAGCTAGAGTTATAAAACAGTGCTTGGGATAAGAACTAGTGATTGGAGTCAGAGACAGGAACAGAAATTAATACTTGGAATTTATTTGGCAAATAGCTACATTTTGGACAGAGGTACTCAACTTTTTTCATACTCTGACCTCTCCATCTGGGGTGCAACAGAAACAATAAGCTTCATGACTCTTCTCTGCCTCAGGGGTGCTGGAACAATTTTTATAGTAGGAATGCTAAACCAAAAATTGTAAACCTTGTATGTAATGGAAATCAATTCAAGCCAGGGGGTGTGGCAGCACCCCCATCACCTCTAATTCTAGGCCCTATGCTACTCCTATATTTCCATAAATAAATGGAAGGCTTATTTTGACTACAGGTTGAACCTCTCTAGTCTGGCACTCATTGGTCTAGTAATATCCATGGTCTGGCATGATTTTAGTTGGCCTGATGTCCACTTATCATAGGTGTGGCCACGTTTCCCATGGTTCCATAAAATTTGTTTACAGCCACCAGCCCTGGGTTGTCAGTGTACCGTGCTATTATTTAGCTCTAATTCACCCTAAGACTATGTCTAGACTACATGCCTCTGTCGTCAGAGGCATGTAGATTAGACACATAGGCTGTGTCCAGACTCAGGGTTTTTTTCGGGAAAAGTAGCCTTTTTCCGAAAAAACTTCACCTGCGTCTAGACTGCAGCCGCGTTCTTTCGAAATTAAATCGAAAGAACGCGGCTTTTCTTTCTACGGCGGTAAACCTCATTTCACGAGGAAGAACGCCTTCTTTCGAAAGTGCTTCTTTCGAAAGAAGGCGTTCTTGAATGTAAATAGGGCTTCTTCGAAAGAGAGCATCCAGACTCACTGGGTGCTTTCTTTCGAAAAAGCGGCTTGCTCTTTCAAAAGTTCCGCGTGCAGTCTAGACGCTCTCTTTTGAAAGAGGCTCTTTCGAAAGTATTTTTCGAAAGAGCCTCTTTCGAAAGAGGCTTGCAGTCTAGACATAGCCATAGGCAAAGGTAAATGAAGCCACGATTTAAATGATCACGGCTTCATTTAAATTTACATGGCTGCCGCGCTGAGTGGACAAACAGCTGATCAGCTGTTTGTCGGCTCAGCGCGCTAGTCTGGACGCTCCCCTGCCGACATCAAAGCCCTTTGTCGGCAGCCCCGTTATTCCTCGTGGGACGAGGTTTACCGGGGCTGCCGACAAAGGGCTTTGATGTCGGCAGGGGAGTGTCCAGACTAGCGCGCTGAGCAGACAAACAGCTGATCAGCTGTTTGTCGGCTCAGCGCGGCAGCAATGTAAATTTAAATAAAGCCGCGATCATTTAAATCGCGGCTTCATTTGACTTTGCCAAAACAACAAATCTACATGGCTCCGTCGACGGAGCCATGTTGTTTAGACGTACCCTCTATGTCTTCTAAGTGCCCAGGGAGCAGTGGTAGTGTTGATAATGCTGCTAGACAATACTGATCTTCCATGGTTCAGCAAATTCTCTGGTTCGGCACTAGTCAGGTTCTGAGGGTGCCGGATTACAGATGTTCAATCTGAACCTGATATCATTTGAATGTTGAAGCTTTCACCCAAGATCAGCCTTCCTATGAGTTTTCTCACCCCAAGAAGGCTCATACATGCCTAATCTTAAGTTTGGCTACTTTTCTGTATCTAAAGAATCTTGGGAGTCGCAGATCATGCTAGCAGTATGAGAACTGTCATGCCTTCAAGCCGGAGAAACCGAGAGAAGAAATAATACCTTGTTGTGTTGATCTTTGCTTCAGTCTCTCATCCATCAGTGGTTGTCACTGCTAAAGCCAGTATGAAGGTGTCCTCACACAGGAAAAAAAAAATTATAAATATAATGAAAATCAGCAAGGGTCTATTTTTCCTACAGGAAAAAAAAGGAATTGAATTTCTCAGGCATGTGGCAGGAGGTTGTTGATTACAAATAAAACAATGTTATAGAAGTGGCCGTGTAAAACAGAGCTGTGCTCAGAAAATGTCTCTCTGATGATATCTCACTTGTAAAACGCAATCTAGTTTTATGTATTTTGCCTATAATTTCATTTTTCTCCTTGCTCATCTTGTCCCTAGCATTGCTGTCTTAGGTCATACAGATGAACTTCCTTTGGCACGTGCACCACATGAAGATATCAAAAAATTGGAACTTTCCTAAAGAGCATGCAAAGCAAGAAACAACTGATGGAATAATGGGTAGCTTTCTCCTCATTTGTACATGTCACTGTATGTTGACAAAGATCAATAGTTTCTTTTTAAGATGGTACACTAGGGAACTGAGCACTGCAGGGTATGAATAGCTGCTAGATTGTATAAGTGTGTCTGACATCAAGCTGTATTGAAATCAATGAAACAACTCCTGGTCTTACTTATTGTGATGGGTAACACACCAAGATAGAACTATATGACAATCACCGTTTAGTCCATCAGAGAACTGGATGTGCAGAAAAATTATATTTTAAAAATGAGGGTTTTACATGATTTAGGGTATTTATTGTAATGTTCAGCTCTTGCTCATTTCTCTATCTCCAAATTTATCTTTCTTAGCATCTATTCAGCTATTGTAATGATTCTGGGTACTTTGATTGCATTATTATATGCAGAAAGAGGCCTGCAATTTCAGAAATAGAGCCCCTTACAGCACGGGATTGTCTGGAGTAATAGCTGTTAAGAAAGTCTAGAGGTGAGTAGCGAAATAACAATTGACTAGTTAAAAGATTTAATTCATAGTATGAGAAAATGGGCTAGAGAATCTTCTTCAAGCCTGAAGCAGCCTGTTCAGACGATTACAAAACACCTATTACTCAGTAAGGATTGAAACATGATATTTCATAAGAATAAATTCTCATTGGATAAAAACCCAGTATTAGAAAACCTTTTCTAGAATCTGACAGAGGTAGTTGGCAATTAGAAATGAGTTCTTTAATGGACGCCATTAAAAAAAATCACACTATAAATTCCCCAAAAGTGATTAGCATTGGAACACATACATGTTTATTTCTCAATGTGATCATGTACTAAAAAAAATTAAGAAAATATATTTATCTCCTAGTGAGTTTTCTTTCGACAATACCAGGGCTTTAAATATGTGACATAGTTATATGCCATTTTGCATTTGCAGTTTGGGTCTATGCAATTATTGCAAAACTTTTCCGGATGTCTTTAATGAGGAAAAAAATTCCCATTGAAATAACAGGCAAAGCATACTAGTTTAGAAATGGGCCTAAACCTAAACTCTGTATTCAAACACTCTTAACCTATAGAAAAGCCTCAGGGCTGCTCTAAATTATGTCTTGCAGGCTGTTGTCATACCCTTCTTCTGACCTGCCCCTCTTCTTTATATGCCAAGACCATGGACGTGTCTATACTCACTGTTCCGGAGACTGATGTTCTGGCATTCGATTTAGTGGGTCTAGTATAGACCTATAAATCAAATGCTCAGGGCAGCTCCAGTAGGCACCTGTACCACTCAGTCACGAGGAGTAATGAAAGCTGATAGGAGCATTTGCTCCGATTGGTTTCCCATTGTGTGGATTCTGCCAAGTTTGGCTTAAGGTAAGCTGAGTCCAGCTACATATTCTATGTATCTGGAATTGTGTACCTTAATCCAACCCTCCACATAGAGTGTAGACCTGGCCCACCTGTATGTCCCCTGTGCTGGAACTGTGAGGGAAGTTAACTGTCTTCCCCTTGCAAAAGGAATCTCCAAACAGAGACACACATCCATTTTCCTGCCCCTGGGCAGAGCAGGACCTGGGAGTTGAGAGCACACTGTCTAAAATGGGATGGGTATATTTGGCTCCATTTTGGAAACTGATTATCATTTGGAACAACTGCTATAATTTTTTTCTGTCCAGGGACCCAAGCCTAGAGCATTGTTTTTAGAAATTAGCACATCTTCAGTCTTGTTAGTAGATCAGTTATGAAAACTCAGATTCATTACATGGAGCCTGGGTCAGCAAAAATGACTGCAAACCCCCAAAGGGTTTAAAAAGTAAAAAGTGTATCTCAAAACCTGGTGAGGCTCCATCAGTGCTTAGGGTGACAAGCACTTTAATTTCAGTATTTATTTTACTTGATAGGTGGAACCTATGCTTTCTTCAAAAGTTATAGCTCTGGGAAGTTAATAATCATAGGGATAGTCATTGTAATCAGGCATGTGTGGACATGAGTGGATATGATTGTCCATACGTTTGCTGTAAAAGAAAAAACCCTGTTGCTTCTTTGTCATTTTCCCCAAATTCCCATAAAAGATGGTTTAGTATAAACTTCTGTTCATTTATTCCTCAATTATTTATATATCAAATATGCAGGACTATGAGAGGAAGGATGGTCTTCTGGAAAAAGAAATGGATAGGACTCTGAGAAACTCAAGGTTCGATTCTGGATTCTGCCACAGATTGTCATTTAATCTGTGCTGTTCTTCCCCATCTACAAAATGGGGATAATCATTCTTTGTCCTCTCATTTTGTTTGTCTTGTCTATTTAAATAGTGAGCTCTTCTAGAAAAGGACTGTCTGTTATTGTGCTTGTACAGTGCCTAGCACAATTAACCCTCTAGTCAATAAAGCAAATAATTATACTAACAATATATACCTTTTCCAAAAATCTGTCCTCTTTATTTGTCCTTTTTATGTGATCTCATATACCTGGCTCACTTCCATATCCTAGTCTTCCTTTTCATCTTGCAATGGAGAGCAGAATTTAGGTGATTTCAATGACAATCAGGCACTGAGATGTCTAAACAACCTTAACAGCATTCACAAAAAATTGTGGGGACAAATTTTTGCCCTTTTGAAATTAAAGAAACTATGAGCAATTCTTTGAGGGTTAACAGTGCATCTGAAATCCCATCTGAGCAGACTCCTTTGCTAGAAGGAGATAAACTAGTTTGACATTCATTTTTGATAGTCCTTAAATCTCCAGTTAAAACTTCACTTTTATTATACAAACCTTTATTTCTTCCAGACATTGTATGACTTATTTCACTCAAAAATCTGCATTTTAATTAGATGTTCTAAGGATATCAAACTCCTAAAACCTTCAGCAGTTCAAGAAAATTAGGGACCAAAATATGGCTGTTGAAAGCCCACTAACTTCAGAGGAGTAACACCAGCAGGGAATTTGGCCCAAGCTGTTCTCATTAAAGAACCTCTTATTTATGGCTGCTCTGGGAATCTGAGCTCTTCAAGTACCTGCTGCTTGTTTATTGCCTGAAGACCTGATCTTTCCACTGATCTGAGAAGACATGATTATACTTCTAAAGAGCGTGGCTTCTCAAAACAGGTGCTTTTGGAGTAATGTGATAGGGTATACCTCAGGCTGGACAAAACAGAGGTTAACGATCTGCTCTAAGCTTAATCACTTCTGCCCTAACACACCTGCAAGACATGCAAAAGCTGGGAGGGAGATCTTAAAAGTGCAGTTTATTTGTTGGGGGGGGAGTAGGGAAAAGAACCACCCTCTCCTGGAGAGAGGGAGGAGGGAAGATTTGGGCTTTCTAGACAACAGCTGAGGTATGGGAGGGACAGATCCTGAAATACCCTGAGAGGGAGGCATTCCTGTCTATCTCTCTTACTAATTAAGTCTGTGTTCATTTTCCTGCCTTTCTGTTCATGGAAAACCCCTAAAGGGAGAGACTTTTTGAAGTGTCCTGGGCAGAAGGTTGAGTTGTAGGAAGAGACAAGCCACTACAGAGGTAGAGTAGCAATGAGCAGGAGATCCCAGTGCAGAGAGGCCTACTACTTTGCACCCAAACATGAGGGCCATGTCTAGACTGGCATATCCGCAAATGCTTTTAACGGAAAAGTTTTCCGTTAAAAGCATTTGCAGAAAAGAGCATCTAGATTGGCATGGACGCTTTTCTGCAAAAAGCGCTTTTGCGGAAAAGCGTCCATGCCAATCTAGATGTGTTTTTGCGCAAAACAAATCTGAGCTGTCTACACTGGCCCTTTTGCGCAAAAGGACTTTTACCCGACAGGGAGCAGCATAGTATTTCCACAAGAAGCACTGATTTCAGGCAGTCGGAAGTCAGTGTTCTTGCGGAAATTCAAGCGGCCAGTATAGACAGCTGGCAAGTTTTTCCACAAAAGCAGCTGCTTTTGCAGAAAAACTTGCCAGTCTAGACGCAGCCGAGAAGTTGCTGACCCCCCTTACAAGTCATCACCTCATTGATTTGAATTTTCTAAGTTTATACTGTATTCTGCATGTTACACCAGTTTTGTGTCAGTCACTGAATATGAAGTAACCTGACACAAATCAGTATATTGACAGGAAATGTGAAAATTTAAGCTGCCTAGAGGTGGGGGGGAAGGAAGCTGAATTTATGTAATATTTTTCCAGCTCTATCTTGCTACTTGCAGAAAGGTGTGGGTTGAGCTTTCAGTAACTTAGTCATACCCCTGGCACCTTTCAGCGCTCTAGAATGTAACTTGGACTGCACAACTGTGCTGATGGCCAAGGGACTTCTCCTGGTGCCCTTCCCCAGGCTACGCACAGATTAAGCCCAGCTGCAGAGGACTAAGAGGATTCTGCATGCCTGTTAGTCCCAGCTGAATGGATGAGGCATGGATGTGAAATGTACTCCTCAATATACCAGTCAGTGAAGCTGAGCAGAAACTTTCTGCTCCTCCTCTGCCCTTCTCATGGGGCATCATAACCACACACAGAGCTTGTGACAATGCAACCCTCTGGCCAGGAATGAACAGAGTATAGTTCCCAAGCTCTGCTGAAGGATAATCCCAATTGTAACACTGCTTCTCTTTTTGGCCTTAGATAATCAGCTCAGAGATGCTGAGCACTCCCAGCTAGCATTGACTAGAGTTGTAGGTGCTCACTACTACTGAGTATCAGGCCTCATTACTTCTGGTGTCTCATCCCCATTTGAAGAAAGCAAGATGATGATCCATCCCTACCAAACCACTGGGTTCTCAGGATAAGATGTTTAGTATGCTCTTTGAAGATTAACAGGGCTTTGATATAGTAAGTGCTAAATGCTACTGCCCACATACACAAGAAGCTACTAGGTGTGCAGCACAGAGGACATAACTTCAATGTCTTTGCATTATAGAACATGCATCTACACTGTTTATATTTGAGGAGCTGTGGCTGAATGTGCAACTTGAACTTTTTTCCTGAGAACCTGGTGTCACAAATAAATTAATCATAAAATGGATTTTAAACCCACATTCAAGGGGACCATTTCTGAGGTTCTTTGACATAACGGATGTTGCACAAGCACAGAGCTTAAGATAACACATTTGTGGGGATAAATTGTGGTTTAAACCATAGCCCATGCTAGGCATCAGCGTGGTGGTGCAGGAGAAGGAAATCTCAGAGACCATGTCCTTTGGAAACAAACACAGACAGAAAAGGTGTAGTATACCCTTCCCCGGACACTTGCCCCAGTGCAGATGGGGGTCAGGTAGGTCCAGCTCCCTTAGAGTTTCTGTTACCACCTATGACACAGGAGTTCTTGATCTTCCTACAGCAGGGGTCTGATTGAACTGTCATTGAAATCAGTGCAACAACGCTCATTGACTCTAAGGCCATGTCTACACTAGGAAAGTATTTCAAAATTAATATATTTGACTTAACTCTCGATTTAACAAATTCAAACAAGAGTGCTCACACTATGGGGAAGCCTCAAAATTAGTCGTAGGCCAGCTCCATTAATGTGGACATACTACCTTGGACTTAGAGCCCCAGGATTCACTGGGGAGTAATTATTTTGAAATAGCGGCACTAGAGCATCCACACTACTGTTATTTCAAAATAACTATTTTGGAATTAGCATTACTCTTGAAGAAAAGCAACAGATTTTTAATTTTGCAGCCCATTATTTTGAAATAACAAGCTTGGTAAAATGGATGTGCTGCTTATAAATTTGACCTTGGGAGAGTTATTTTGAAATAAAGTCCTAGTGCAAACCAGGATAGGACTAGGCCTATGGATGAAATCCTCTCTGATCCCATTCAGGTCAATGGATGTCCTTCTATTTTCATCAGAAACTTCTGATTTCACCTCAGAAGTTTAAGGACCAGGATCATATCTACCTTCTCGAAGGCTCAAAAGGTGAAAGTCTCCTCTTGCTGTTTTCTTCCACTGCTTGTTTAGGTGCCAGATGCTATTAGTAGCTACTCTTCTTGAATCTGCAAGCACCAGTCAGAAGCTAGCCTCATATTCTCTGAGGGTATGTCTACACTACAGAGTTTTTTTTGGGAAAAACAGCCATTTTTCGTAAAAAACTTCAATTACATCACACTGCAATCACGTTCTTTCGGAAAAAAAATCAAAAGAACAGAGCGGTTTTTCCGACATTGGTAAACCTCTTTCTATAAGGAAGAAGCCTTTTTCCTAAAGAGCTCTTTCAGAAAAAGGTGTGTGTGGATGGAGAAGGAGTTCTTTCGAAAGAAGAGGAAAAAAGAAAAAGCACAGGTGCCCTGGTGGCCACATTGTCCATAGTAATCACAGCTTACATATAAGATAGTGTCCATTCAGCATGGATACTATCTTTCAAAAAAGCAGATCACTTTGATGCACTTTGGCAGTGTGGACGCTTTCTTTAGGAAGAAGTTTTTTCGGAAGATCTCGTCTGGAAAAGCTTCTTCCGAAAGAAGCCGGCAGTCTAGACGTAGCCTGAGATGAGGGGTATGGAGAGACTGAGACATTTAATAAAGTAATTAAGACACATCCAGGTTTCATTGTAAAATCCTACTGCATCAACCTTGTTCTGCTCCCAGGATTGCACTACTAAGTATGCAAACATTCTGAGAAATTATCAGATAAAGCTTTCCTTTCCACTGTACTACTTTAAAAGATGTCAACTCATTCTCCACACTGCACAGTACATACTTTTTATTATCACCATGAGGCCTTCATTTTAAATCTTAAGACTGAGTTGTCAATGAAATTTGAGGTATGATGAGAAAAAAAGCTACAAATGCCAGGCTTACCACTGACTATAATTGAGTTACAGCTCCTTTGTATAAGTCATCTACAGTCCATCTGTATAAGTGCCGTGCTAAGTCCTGAACACAAAATGTCATTTCTTTCCTGGTGGCTCATTTCTAATTCCAGGTCCCTTCTCTACCTCTGAGTTGTGCATATGGTGAGTAAGCTTCTTCTCCTGTGTCATTATTTAATTGTCTGAACCTGGTCCCAAATGTCTGCATACTTGCCAGATAATACCCCATATTTAAATCTTGATAAATGAATACTAATATAGGTAGAAAAGCAGTAGCTGTGGTTAGAATATATGGCAGGATTCAAAGGAAAATGCTATCTAGTGGCTAGAATACTGGACTGGGGCTCATTTTATTTCAGTCTCTTCCATTGACTTTGTGAGCGATGTTGGACAAGTCACTTTTGTCTTTGTTTCCCCAGAGGTAAAATTTGTATAATGATACTGATCTCCTTTGTAAAGTGCCTTGAGATGTATGGGTGAAATGAGTTGTAGAAGAGCTAGGTATTAAAAAAACCACAGCATGTTTAAATCCTGTTTGTAGCTGATTCTTGGGTTTGTGGCAGGATCAACTCAATTCCAGGGATCGCTTCTTCAGATGATATAAATAGTCCTAGTTTCATGCCTACATTTCTTTGTGAATCTCATAATAGAGAACATTTCTTATAATTTGCTACAGGCACTACGTTTTCCACTATTTATGCCCTACATTTTCTATTGTAGGCATATTGCAAGGTATATTTTTATATCCCTAAGTATTGCTAATTTCTGAAATATATCAATTGGTGCTCAAATTATTTTATGAAATTGTTCCTATATTTATTGCATAAGGACAGATAATTTCTGATTATGGATCAGCAGCTTTTGCTGTATTCAGATTTCATATGTACACTCATCACTAGAAATACATGATCAATAAAAGCTATCAGTGGTAGATGCTCCAAAAATTAAAATTCATTTAGCAAAATTAAAATGGCCAGTGAAAAAAGCAACTAGGGTGTGCAACAGTTTTTTTTCCCTTCAGAGCAGTGAAATGGAGATACTGTTACAAGACTCTGGAATATACCTTACCAAGATGCAGCTTAGAATACTGAATTAGTTCCTCCATTGAGGTTAAAGATATTAGGTCAAATTCTGCTCCCATGGAAGTCAATGGGAATTTTTACAATCACTACAGCTGAACCTGAATTTGGTCAATTTCGTCATGCCTGCATGTATATTTTTTATGACATTAAAGTCCTTTTCCATTTTACCCAATTACCGGTACTGCTATCCAAGTTGGTAATAGGGTAATTTTCATCACATAAAATGTCCTCAAAGACACATCTCATCAGAAAATTGTGGCACATCTATACTACTGCATAGATAATAGGGCTGAAGTGACCTCCTGTGTCAGCTATTCTGTCCATCTGAATCACAGTGGGATTGTTTCAGTGCTTTCTTAAGCATCACTAATGTAGCTGATTCTTAAGCCTCACATTGAATATCTTTAGTGACATCAAATTCTCAACCTTTGTTGGCTGCTAATTCCTTGGCATTCTCTAATTGTCAGCATGCTTCTTAGCTGTATTTATTCTTTAATTATTTTGTAGCAGAAAAAATGAGTTCATGCTGTTATTAATAGGAACACCATGATATTTATCCTCTTTAGCAATAAATAATACTGCAAAGTCCTCAACCCTATTAATTTTTGACTGTAGATAATATTAAATTATGCAGGTAGTAGAAACTAAAATGATTACATTTAAATTCATTACAAACCCCATCAACAATCTTAACACTAACTTAATTTTTGCTATAACGGTGGCATTCACAATTCTGCTGAATTTCAGTTTACTCACTTCCAGAAATCCAATTTAGGATTAACATGAGACAGACAACTAATGTGAAAATTACTTTGAAATTTTTGGGTCTTTGAATGTTATCTCATAGCAATTAAGCAAGAGATTTCACTGCAGGCTTAAAAAATCCATACATCTCAGAGAAAAGAGGCAAGCAGATGATTATTAAAGCACAATTTTACTTAAGTGTCAGGTTGAACTAGGTATCTTGCTTCATTGCAAGCCATATTGTAACATTAATAAATTGCATAATGTTTGATGGATATGTTACTGTGTCCAGCAAACAAAATAATTAACAGTAGTGTCCTCTCCTTTTTACTCATTGCAGTCCCATTATTTTTGGTTAGTTACAGCAATGATTTTGTTTTTTTAATCTCTTCAAATGTGATGAGCAGAACTATTGATCTGACCTGGAAAAATGAAACACAATACTTACGATGGGGGAAAAAAGATCCAGAAACATGAACATTCTATAGGAGGATGAAGTCTGGAAAGTAGCAATCGCAAGAAAGACCGAGGGGTTCCTAGTGGACAGCAAAAGAGACATGAAGCTAACTTAGTGTAGCTTCATCAACTGTGGACTTGTGTTGAAATAGGAAGACGATAGAGGCAAATTGCACTGCATGGAGGGGAGTAAATCCTATTATATGTGACCAGAAAATGTCTATACTGGATACCTTTCTCTCTGTTTCATGTAAGTACCTTTCCAGCCAGGCAGAAAAACTAGACAACACATGAAGCTGTGGAAGAGGCACTACTCTAAGTCCCATGTTCTTCTCCGACTTTGGCAGTTCCATCAGGAAAAGTAATGGAGGGAAACCTGTCGTTTATCTGCATTATCAGAACCCTAAAGCGGTCTGGCAGTTATTGGCAGCATGGCTGTTGACCCTTCTGTGTTGTGCTGGCTGGTAGAGAGCTGCAAAGGAGAGACCAAACAGGTACTTCCTCACAGCTGGGCAGGCTCCATAGAGCTTAGACTTGTTCTCTGGAGATGCTCTGCACTCCACACTGCTGTCATTTCTGGCTATGTAGGTTTGGATTAATATTGAGAATCCATTTTACCTAAGGTGGTTGTGTGTGTGTGTGTGTGGTTTTTTTTATTAATGCACTTCTTTCTTGACTTTTTGGAAAGAAAGGAAACATGTGAGCCAATGTGATATTGAGCAGCATGAGTCTGACCCTGAAAAATGGTGGGTCTCTTTGCCCTAATTCTGTAAGAAATGCCTAAGAAATGTTCTGCTAGAGTATGACGAGACTGCTTGGCACATTACAAGACAGATCCCTTTTCCAGAGCAGAGAACCTAGTCTCTCTGGGTATGTCTACACTACCCCGCTAGTTCGAACTAGCGGGGTAGTGTAGACATACCCTCTCATTACAGCTTTGGAAGGGACATGCCTAGAATAGTGCAGTTCTTTCTGAAGTCCTTATGCAGCTGGAAAGATGTAGACAACCTAGAAGAAATTCATAGATGAATCAAGGAACAATTAAGTGGCCAGGGGAAAAAGCTTTCCTAAGATTATTAAAAAAAAAACCAAGAATGTAAACTGTCTAGACTCTAGATGATGATTAAAGGAAAAAATATGAAGGGAATAATTCCACTTCTGTAACCTGCCCCCCAAATTACAAAAGAACTAACCCTTATAGCAAAATAGATCACAGCACTTTGTAGTAATAGCCTCTGATGGGAGCTATTGGGAGCTCAGACCACAGGGTTTTAAAAAGTCTGAATTAAACTGTTGTAACTGAGGGAGAATTTGGCTCAATGTGTTAGTAAAGCGCTTTACTCCAGGAGTTAAAAAGTTTCTACAGGACTATTGAAAACAAATAAGATGGCCTGGATGCTAGTATAGGTCTGTGGTCAATCTTGTGCAAGTCACTTAGGCTAGATTATGAAACATTGGTGAAGCTATTTGAGTACTTACTCACCTGAACAGTCCCATATCTTCTCAATATATCAATTTCCCTATCTTCAAATAGGGTAATAACACTTAACTACCATACACAGAATTTACAAGTGAGAGAACCATAGAATAGTTCTATAACCAACCTCCTTCTTCTCCAGAAGGCCTGATCCAAATGTCATTCAAATCAATGCAAAGATACCTAAAAACTTGGCCTGTAATGTTTGTGAGCTATTCAGAGGTCTACTAATTTGATGAGCCCCCTCCATTCTGTTGTGAAACTAAGAATGCTAGGTATGTAATTCATAGTAAATTGTTGAAGTCACTGTTGGAAGAAGAATTGGATTTTCTTGTTTTCAGATAAGTGCTCAGTAATGCAGCTAATGGCAGAGCCTTATTAGCTTAGCCCAGCATCTGGCTCTTTTGAAATTAGATTTCTCAATGCTACTCAGAGAACTTGAGATGAATGGCCAGGAGATGAATGGCCAGGATCTGCTATCAGTTACATATTCATTGCATTCAATGTAAAATGAGCACAGGATCTGGCCCATAGATGCAGGAGGATATTCTTCCCTCAGTTATTGTGTGCAGCTCTGTTACTTTAAAGGGGTTTCATGGGTGTAATTATGTTTGATTTGAGCCATATCAATATACTGGGGCTCTGTCTACATTGGCAAGATTTCGCACAAATGCGAAAAGTCTACACTGGTGGGGAGTTCTTGCGCAAGAATACTGATGTTCTACTGTAAGAAATCAGTGCTTCTTGCACAAGAACTATGATGCTCCTGCGCAGGAACAAGCAACATGAATTTCTTGCGCAAGAAAGCCCGATGGCTAAAATGGCCATCGGAGCTTTCTTGTGCAAGAGAGCATCCACACTGGTACGGATGCTTTTGCGCAAAAGCACATGCCAGTGTAGACGCTCTGTTGTGCAAATACTTTTAACGCAAAAACTCTTGCGTTAAAAGGATTTGCCCAAAATCTTGCCAATGTAGACATAGCCAGGATAGGAGGAGTGCTCGTCAGCACCAGTTGACTAACGGTTGGAATATAAATAGCTAAGCAAGGGTGTTGGCAGGGGGCCAGAAGAACCAATGGGATACTGTGCTGAAATTTGAATTGAATATAGATACCTTGCCTTCTCTCTTTGTATAAAACTTCTAAGTTAAGGGCTGGAGGGAGCAGACGCAGTGATTAGAATTACCATAAAAAATATTGGACGTGGGAGTGAACTGGGACCTGAAATATGGATCAGCATGGATTATGAGTAGAGGGAAAATGTGTATTTAGTCATGATGCTATTATTTTTCTTTATTTTGATGTTTGGTAAAATTTCTCTGTGTAAAATCCATGTGCTGTCCCTCCCAGCCCATTCACTATTTAAGCTGTGCCCAGAGATATTATTTTTTTCTCTGTTTTAATATGCTCTTTTCTTATTGCTTTGTGACACCTAGCAACCAAATATGATTGATCGAGTATATCTTTTTGTTTTTTAATAAAAATTATCTTTTTTAAGGTGATGATTTGATTCTGTGTCCTGGAAGGAAACAGAAGTCTCTGTCTGGGTATGCATGTCTAAGACTGAGAGGTGACCTACCAGAGACCGCAGTTTGTTTTTTCTTTTTTCCAAGCTCTCTTGTGGTAAAAGAGCTTGCGGATGCCCCTCTGGGAGAAGACCAAGTGCTTCCTCCCTGGTTTCAAGAAGAAAGGGGTCTCTTTTGTTTCACTTGGTGGTGGCAGCTACCTCCCAAGGCCAGGGAATCTGTGGCTTTGGGGATATTTTAAGCAGAAGCCTATAGATGTAAGGTATTTTTAAAGGTCTCTTTCAGGCCCCCACTTTTTGCATTCAGAATGCCAGAGTGAGGAACAGCCCTGACAGGGTATTTGGCTGGAATACAAAGAAGAGCTCACAGTTGGTATAAATTGTCATTGTACTAGTCCATTGCCTCAGTGGATCTACATCTATTAACAGTAGCTGAGGTTGTACATTTTCAGGTTAGAAACACATGTGGAGAATCACCCCTAATTTTTAAAAAAATGTTTTTTGTCTACAGAAAGTAACATGAAATATGTTTTTAGCTTGCTTATCTGAAAACAGGAATCAGTACTTTCTATTTAAGACAACACTTCAAGATGAAGGAAAATGCAGTTGCCACTGCCTGTCTGAAATGACTCTTGCTTACAAAACTTCTAATTTAAATTAGCACAGATAAACAATTATGCTTTGGTTAGGCATTCTAGTCCTACAAAGATTGACACTGTTACAAAACCTCAAGGTAGATACTAATAGAATCAAGTGATAAAGGTCTATATGCATTGACATTTATCTGATATGAACTTCCAAACACTTTTATCTGACACCATTCCTTTTTCAATGATCACACTCACATTAATCATTCCAGCACTAGAAGAGGGAGACTGGTTCATAGTCCTCGACCTTCAGGATGCTTACTTCCCAAGTCACCATACACCCATGTCACAGATGATTTCTCTGCTTTACAGTCACCTCCAAGCATTCCCAATCTCTAGAATTCATAGGAGCTCGTCTGGATTCCCAAAAGCATAGGCATGTCTTCCAGATCAGCATTTCTAGGTGATAAAGAATCTTATTTCGGTCATGCTGTCCAGCCCCGCTGTTCCAGTACTTACCCACCTGAAGCTTATGGGTTACTTGGCCACTATGACATACATGGTCCAGCACGCACATGTTCACTTTTGTTGCCTCTAGCATTGGCTCTTCTCAGTATACACCCCATTCAAACACCATGCATGTAAGCAGATTTCAATTCCCCTAAAGTTCCTTGCTTCATTACGTTGGTGGACCAATCCTGAAAACCTCCTCACGGGTGTCAAATTCCACCAGATACAGCCCTTCATCCAGATTACCACAGACGCTTCTCTCCTTGGAGGGAGTGTACACCTACAGCATCACTTCACTCAGGGCAGATGGTCTGATCACGAATCTCATCACCATATCAACCTGTTGGAATTCTGTGCTATGCGCAATGTATGAAGGCATTTTCTCTTGGACATTTGTAGCTGTACAATTCACATCCTTACTGACAATGTTACTAGAATGTTTTACATGAACCTTCAAGTCAGTGCTCAGTCTCGACCCTCAGTGAGGAGGCCATCCACTTATGAAACTGGTGCAGCCACAACAGCATCCGCCTAGTAGCGTCATACCTTCCTGGGGCCAAGAATACAACTGTGGATATCCTCAACTGGCACTATGCAATAGACCACAAGTGGGAATTTCTCCCATGTCTTCTTCACACTGTGTTTCTGAGATGGGGTTTCCCTTTCATAGACCTGTTCTCATCACACCATAATACCAATTGCCCTCATCTATTTTGAAGAAGCTGGTTCTATGCAAAAACATAGATAAATCCAGCCTTTGGTGCTGTTAACTATTCCAGAATGGGCATGGGACCAGGATCATTGGGTGACACCTTCCTCATTACATGGGATGCTCACTTTTACATGCCTTTCCCCCAATTCCTCTTATTCTAAGGGTTCTCTGAAAAATCAAGTCAGACGGTGCCCTTGTCATTCTGATAGCCCCTTCTTAGTCCAGACAGACTTGGTTCTCCTATCTCTGTCAGATGTTTCTTCAGCCTCCTTACCCTCTTCCGAATTGCGAAGACCACCTCTCACAGAACAGAGGCACCTTTCTCCATCCTCAGTGGCAAATGCTATACCTTATGGCTTGGCTCTTCTCTGGTTCTCTGAAGCTGATAGATTCTGCTCAGACCAAGTACTATGGAGCAGTATGTCCTTTAGATGCCAGACCATGCAACATACTTACCCTTGTGCGAATGGAATCATTTTGCAGCCTGGTATTCCAACAATCAGATTGACTCATCTTCCATGCCTCTTCATACAATCCTCGATTACATCCTACATCTGAAACAATAAGGGCTGTCCATTTCCTCCCTCAGGGTCACTTGAACTAATAAGGTGATGTGTTGTTATAGTCACTATAATAAAATATATGGTTATGGGAAATACTTTAGATACATTTTTTATGAATAATTCAACCAGTTATTTGGTCCTTACTACCATAAATGGACTTTGCTTAATTCTTTCTTTTAGTCCTAATTTTGGGAAGGTCAAGCAGTGGATTTGCTATCTTTCTGTCACCTATGTGTTGTTTTTAGCTTTCTGGTGGTCTTTACTCCAGCAGAGTGAGCTTGATTTGGCTATTGTTTTTGATTGCACTTCAGTATTTTCATCATTAGTGTGCCATTCATTTTTTCCCAGCTCTTGAACCCACCAATAGAGCACGTCTGCTGTATTTCACATAAGCTTTAGCCTACGTGGCATGCATGAGGTAAATCTCATCCATCTTCCTCCAAGGGAAAGATGTTCCACTGGACCAAACACAACAGCTGCAGTACTGAACATGCATGGCCAACAGCAAGCCTACTGAGGGGCTAACTAACAGGAGCTTTCTATATGAACACAACAAGGCATTTGCTCAAAACAACAAATCTCACAGTACCAGATTGGCTTAATATAGAGCCAACATATTTCCATCTGTTCTATTTCTATCAGCTTAATTTCAGAATAAAACACTTCTTATCTAAACCTATGATAGCTGTGCCCTCATCTATTTTGAAAAGCTGCTTCTATACCCAAACATAGATAAATCCAGCCTTTTGTACTGTTAACTATTGATACGTGAACTTTGCTCAGATCTGATTGGGATCAAAGTGGTGATTTTTAGTGTAAGAAAACTTTTTCTTTGGCTCTTAGGCTGTGTCCAGACTCGGGGTTTTTTCGGGAAAAGTAGCCTTTTTCCGAAAAAACTTCACCTGCGTCTAGACTGCAGCCGCGTTCTTTCAAAATTAAATCGAAAGAACGTGGCTTTTCTTTCAACGGCGGTAAACCTCATTTCACGAGGAAGAACGCCTTCTTTAGAAAGTGCTTCTTTCGAAAGAAGGCGTTCTTGAATGTAAATAGGGCTTCTTCAAAAGAGAGCATCCAGACTCACTGGGTGCTTTCTTTCGAAAAAGCGGCTTGCTCTTTCGAAAGTTCCGTGTGCAGTCTAGACGCTCTCTTTCGAAAGAGGCTCTTTCGAAAGAGGCTTGCAGTCTAGACATAGCCTTAGTGGCTTGCTTCAGCAAGTGATAATAATCCAGAATCACTTCCTGATAAGGCAGAAATGCTACTTTTAATCGGTACAACTTGCTATGTGAATTGGAGTATGTTGTTTATGTCAAGCTTACTGTAGCATTCTCTGGCCTTAGCGATCTCTGGGAGTTATGGCATGGTTGACTTTGGCATTCAATGGCCAGTGGACAGCACTGTTTGACAATTCTTGTTTGACCTTACTCATATAGCATTGTATTTATGCAGCATGGCCCCATTTTATGAGGTGATATGTCACAAAAGTAACACAATGTGACATTCAAAATGCAAAATGATGCTCTGGGAATGTGACATAACTTGTTTAACATAAATGTGTGATTGTATCTAATCATGTCATCCAGAGACATTTTTTCCAGTCTAGCAACTAATGTAATTTAACAGACTGGAAAACACCATGGTAAGCAAAAGCATTATTGCCTTCTTTGGCTTGAAAGTGGGGAGAATTATGGGACAAAACACAGTTTTTTCATTCTGTTCAGGGAATGTGAACGTTATAAACTGATTGGAGAGAGAATAAAAAACAAAATGTGCACGTGGGAGGCTAAAGTATTCTTATTACTCTGTTTAAAAGAGACTACTGTCACTTTCTGCTATTGTGCTCCTGTTCTCATCTATGGCACAGGACTCATTAAATCCTGAATGAGTTCTATCAGTTTTGCAGCCTGAGCTCAGAAGATGGTCTGCTGGTTCCTTACTTTTTCTTTCATGAAAAGATCTCTTGGATAATGTTTACTCTGTCTCGAACTCCATGAATAGTGTGCCAAACAGTGGGTCTGGCCCACGAAAGCTAATAAACCATCTTTTTAGTCTTTAAAGTGCTACATAGTTCTGTCTTTTGTTTAAAAATATCAACAGGCAGTTCACAGAACTGTCTTTTTTTCTTTTGGATTCTGACTCTCATGAGGAGGCTAGGTACTCTCTATATCATTTTTTAATGAAATTTGATATAATAATAACAAATGCATAGTATACGATAAAAGTTTGTTTTTCTTTGTTTTTAATGTAACATGCCACCAATTAAATAATAGTTCAAAATAGTCATTAAAGCAGAATTTTAATTTCTATTTCATACTACATTTACTTCTTTCATGTATGTGGGCTGCTAGTCAAGGAGAAGTAAGTTTGGTTTTGTGAATACATACAAGTTTGGATATGTAAACAGTCCATATTGTTGAAGCAATTTTAAGACCCCTAACCTGCAAACATTTATATATCATAGTACTAGGACTGGAAGGGACCTCGAAAGGTCATCGAATCCAGTCCCCTGCCCTCATGGCAGAACCCAGTACTGTCTAGATCAGTGTTTCCCAGTTTAATTTGGTCACAGACCCTTTTAATCTTAAAAGAATTTCAAGGAAACCCTAGGAATGCCAGGGTAAAATTTGTCAAGCAATAAAAAAAAAAGCCCCGATGGAATTGGTCAAGCAAAAAAAAAAAAAAAAATGCAAAATAGACGCTGTCTCTTTAAAGGGGTTGGGAGAGTACTGTGTTCTCAGGAACCCTTACTTTCACTTCGTGGAACCCCAGGGTTCCGCGGAGCACCAATTGGGAAACACTGGTCTAGACCATCCCTGATAGACATTTATCTAACCTACTCTTAAATACCTCCAGAGATGGAGATTCCACAACCTCCCTAGATAATCTATAATTTAACCACCCTGACAGTTAGGAACTTTTTTCTAATGTCCAACCTAAACCTCCCTTGCTGCAGTTTAAGTCCATTGCTTCAATTTTTCTCCCTCCTCCTTGTGACACCCTTTTAGATACCTGAAAACCGCTATCATGTCCCCTCTCAATCTTCTCTTTTCCAAATTAAACAAGCCCAATTCTATCAGTCTTTTTTCATAGGTCATGTTCTCTAGACCTTTAATCATTTTTGTTGCTCTTCTTAAATACATTCAATATAGACACATTAACCCTATGATTCTGTAATTTTTCATAAACATTTCTATTTTTAAAAAATCTCACTTTTTAACCAGTTTGAGCATCTGGCATTGGCCACTGTTGGAAGACAGGATACTGTGTTAGATGGACCTTTGGTCTGACCCAGTATGGCCATTCTTATGTTCTTATTCCAGTGTTCCCTCTAATTTTTTTCATCCATATGTGGAATACATTTTGTTTTGTGCACTGAGGTATGTGTGGATGTACACCACCAGTAAAAACACATGCTGTTGACTGTGTGTGCTTTGCTAATCAGCCACACAGCTTTTGAATCTCTCCTGGATATTCATCCAAGTGTTCATCTTACAGGGAATATTGGTGAATATTCCCATTGACTTCAAAGTTAAGAAGGTACCTAAATATTTTGTTGGGTTGGTACTATTAGGTAAAGGCACTCTATGGGTGTTTACATTGCAAAGTTACTTCAGAATAATGGCCATTATGACAAAATAACTATTCAAGCATCTACACAGTAATTCTGTTATTTCAAAATAATTTTGAAATAACAGATGGTTTATTCCGACATCTGTGAACCTCATTCTATAAAGAATAACACCTATTCTGACATAGCTATTTTGAAATAAGGTATGTGTAGACTCTCCACTTCTACTATTTCAAAACAGCCCCTCACCAGGGCCATTCTAAGTTATTCGTCCTAGAGCTACATCTAAACTACACCCCTCTGTTGGCAGAGGGATGTAAATTAGACATTTCAAAAGTGCAAATGAAGCAGGGATATAAATATCCCATGCTTCATTTGCATAATTGCATCATGGTGCTGTTTCGAACAAGTGCCATTTCAAAACTGAAACTGCGGTTTAGATGCAGTTTTTTCAACAACGGGGCACTTTTTTGAAAGATCCTGTACTCATTTTTTGAGGAGTACAGGATCAATTTTTGAGGAATACAGGATCTTTTGAAAAAGCATCCTGTTGTCGAAAAAACCAAATCTAAACCCCGGTTTCAGTTTTGAAATAGTGCTAGTTCGAAACAGCGCAATGATGCAACTATGCAAATGAAGTGCGGGATATTTAAATTCCTGCTTCATTTGCACTTTCAAAACATCTAGTTTATATCCCTCTGCTGACAGAGGGGTGTAGTTTAGACACAGCCTTAATCGAGATAGCACATCTACCTTAGGGAAGTCTGCCTCGGACTAATTTTGAGGCTTCCCTGCAGTGTAGACATTCAAATTCAAAATAAGGTATTTTGGAGTAACTATTCTGGAATAGCTTATTTTGAAATAACTGTTCAGTGTATACATAGCCTATATGCTAATACAGGCATGAATTTATTATCTTCACAATATCTGCATGAGTATAGCAGGTCTGGTCTACACTACATCAGAAGGTTGACATAAGATACTCAACTCCAGCTATGTAAGTTGCGTACCTGGAGTCGACATATCTTACATTGCATTTCCACACCATCCACACAATGTGAGGCTGACAGGAGCAAATGCTCCTATTGATTTCAGTTACTCCTCATGAGGAACAGGTGTACTGGCATCAACAAGGGCACCCTCTGAGTTCAATTTACAGAAGATCAACCGTAGCAGCATCAATCTTCTGCATAGTGCTCTAAGATAGCCCAGATTTCACTGGTAGAGAAATTGAGGCATGGAACTTTTAGTAAGATCACAACACATCTTCCAATAGTAAAGATGCATCTTCAGGCTGTCACTCAGCAAGTCAGAGGCAGAATCATAAATCCAAAGTTCCTACTCCCCAGGCTTGTGTTTGTCACTAGTTTAAAAGCTATTCTAGTTTAAAAATAAATAAACTAGAACCCACAGTGTTTTGTTTTATTGTGGGGTCAATGTGTGAATGCTGAAGAGGTTTTATTAAAGTTATTTTTATTAGAAAATGATGCAGGCAACCAAAAGCACAAAAAATTGAACACTTCTCCAGAGCCTATTCTGATCTTCTGGCAGTGAACTTTCCAGCCTAGGCTATGACGCTTTCCCTGCTCTGTGCAAGCTCTGACTGTGTCAAACAAGGAAGCTTCTGGCCACACTTCGGTGAGTGGGACTTGTTCTCTGCTCTAGTATGTGGAGTTAGAGGAAGATGCTTCATGGGACTCCACCTGCTGCCTGAAGTTGCAATGGGAAGCATTTTCATCTCCTCCCTGTATTTTTTGTGTTACTTTCCTTCAGTCTCTCGCTGCACTTTTGGGTGTCATTCATTTCTCCACGGGCTCCTGGAGTCCCTCTGAAAACTGATTTGCTATATTTCTCTCTCAGCTGTGGGATGGACACAAAGTCACTGAGATTTCCTTCTCTCCACCCCTGTTGTCCTCAGTATTAACCTTGTATAGCCTTAACTGCTGCTTCTCATCCTTGGTAACCATTTTTCACCGACGAGGCCAAAAGAACGTCCTTCAAAGGGCTTAATTTCTGTTTTTGTTTTTCATTGTGTTGCTTTTATCTGAGACTAATAAAATGAGAGGGATTTTTTTAACCCGCTATCTTTGTTTAAATTGATTTATCCATACTGGGAAGACACAAACATCACCAGTAAATTATATTAGATGCCTGATTCTAGCCTCAACCTAATAGTTACATTGAAGAAGCACATTGTGTCAGGATGGAAATATAAATTGTGCCATGTGAGAAACAAATCAGGCAAGTTCCAACAGAATCATGAGCTATGATGACTCATCTAGTCCACTCCCAGCTGAGCACAGGCTGGAAGGATCCTTCTGTGTGGCTTTTAGGTGGTGTGACAGGGTGCTTGCCCTGCACTGTCCCTTTAAGGGAAAACCTCAGCCTGGAGCAAGGGCTTGGAGTAAAGTCCCAGCTGAGACAGGTCTCATCAATTAGGGCCCAGCTGGGGACTATTTAATGATGGGCTCCTGGAGGGAGAGGGAAAGAACTGGCTGATGCTCTGGGAGGAGAGCAGTAAGAGCCTGGCTCCTGGGGGAGAAGGAGGCTCCCAGGAGCTAGGGCAGCACTGGTGAGGCAGGGCCAGAAGCAAGACCTGAGGCACAAACAACTTCCCCCAGAAGGGAGGCTCTGACGGGACACCATGATCAAGAGAAAGAGGGGAGACACCACCTAGAGAAAGGCACCTAGCGGGGCAGAAAGAACTAATTCCCAGGACAGCCGGCTGGCGGCGCCATGGCGGTGAGTCGGCTGCCTCACAGGAGGGTAGAATGTCTTCATCCTTAGTTAAACTGCATTGCCATTCAATAGTAAAGCAGAACTACAAAGAAACATGGAGGTGGAGTGGGAGAGGGGAGATGATCAGAGAATAAAAGGTACAGATTGCTGTTTGCTTATCTGAACTGCTTTGAACTGAAAATAAGGAAGAATATCCTACATCATTTTTTTTCGTGAGATTTCTAACTCTTTTTCTGAGGCAGAAACTAGTTTAGAAGCAGATGTTGTGCTACTTTCATACTTCCACTTTTCCCCCAAAAAACTAAAAAGTGAGAAGGAATTTGTAATTTTAAAAAAATTATAAACAATTTAAGGTTGGGTTTGGTCCCTTTTGAGCCAGGTCACTCATACCTGATGGTGAAGAACAAAGATGAAGAAATCTTAGATGTATCTGTCTTGAGGAGGAATTAATTCAAATTCAGCAATTTGGTGAGTTTTGTCATCATCCAGGTTGTCCTTTCAGAAATACACCAACCAAGATATTTATCTTCTCCTGTAAATGAAGAAGTAGCCCTCTCTGCCTATTAAAGTGCATCCTCTTTTAATGTGCCTATCACCATAATAGCTTTGTGATATACATTAAGGGTATGGCTAGACAGCAGGTGGTTTTCAGGATACTGGAGGTATCTCGAAAAAACTCTACCACGTCCAGGGAACGCGTTTACTCTTCTGCTTTTTTTGCAGAAAAGCAAACACACTCTTTCAGAAGCCCCTGTAATCCTCGTTCTACGAGGAAGAAGGGGGCTTTCGAAAGCAGGTTGTTTTCTGACATTTGGCCCAGTTTAGACAGGCCAAATGCTGGAAAAGCCTCTTCCGACAAAAGAATTGGAAAAAGTGACTTTTTCCTACAAAAACTTGTAGTCTAACCATACCCACAATGAAAACACATAATTTCTATTTGTCTGAAAGTTCAGGTTGAACCTCTCTAGTCTGACATCCTTAGGACCTGACCAGTGCCAAACCAGAGAATTTCCTCAATCACAGGAGGTCAATATTCTCTAGGGCTGTGTCTACACTGGGCCACTTATTCCGGAAAATCAGCCACTTTTCTGGAATAAGCTGCGAGCTGTCTACACTGGTCCTTGAATTTCCAGAAAAGCAACGACGTTGAACTGTACAAAATCAGCCGCTATTCCGGAAAAACTATTTTGCTCCCGCTCGGGCATAAGTCCTTATTCCAGAACACTGTTCTGGAAAAGGGCCAGTGTAGACAGCCTAGTAGTCTTTTCCAGAAAAAAGCCCTGATCGCGGAAATGACGATCGGGGCTCTTTTCCGGAAAAGCGCGTCTACATTGGCCACGGACGCTTTTCCGGAAAAAGGGCTTTTCCGGAAAAGCAGCCTGCCAGTGTAGACGCTCTTTTTCCGGAAATACTTATAACGAAAACTATTCTGTTTTAAGCATTTCCGGAAATTCATGCCAGTGTAGACACAGCCTAGCAGTATTACCAACTCTGCCACTGCTCACTGGGCTCTTTGAAGACGTTTAGGTGTATGTAAATTTGAGCTAAATAACAGCATAGGACACTGAGAGCAAGGACTGGTGGCTTTAAATAAACTTTATGGGATTGTGGGAAACTTGGCGACACCCATGATAAGTGAATATCTGGACAGCTAAAATCATGTTGTGGGACCAGAGAGTATGGGACTAGAAAGGCTCAACCTATGCTCTTTTTCTTTCCATCATTATGCTGGTTTCTCCATTTTTGTTGTTGGTTTTGTTATTGTGGTGATTATTGGTGGTTATGGTTGTGGTGGTGATTGTTGAAATCTTGCTTAGTACTACTATTGCTATTCCTATTTATTTGTACTATAGTAGCCCCTAGCATGGACTGTGCCAGATTCCATACAAGCACTAAATTAAAAGATGATCCTTACACCAAAACAAGTAGATAATATTAGTCATGATAGGCAGTAGTCCTCAGCACACAAGTCCCCAACATTGTCAGGTGTGTGGTAGGCGTCATGGAAAAGGGAAATCACAATATTTTACTATGATTTCATTGAGTGTTGTTGTTACCATGGAAGCTGTTACCATGCTCAAAGATATTGATCCTTTATTGTCAAATAAATGTAGAAGTACAGGTTGAATCTCGTTGGTCCTGCACCCTCAGGACCTGATCGGTCCTGGATGAGGGATTTTGCTGGACCAGGGTGATTTTGGACCCCTGCCACCAGCCCCCCCCAGGCCTAACTGCTGGCCTCCCAGCCAGCTCTCACCTCCTGCTAGCCCCTCTGCCCTGCCGACCCTGATGAGCAGCCATTGCTGCCATGGCTCCGGGACCTACTGAGCAGCCATGTGCACTGTGCTAGAGCTCTGGGACCCACTGAGCAGTCATGTTCATTGTACTGGAGCTCCAGGAGTCTCTGGGCAGCTACACCCACAGTTCCCTGCCCCACCTAGCCCCACTGGGCAGCCATGTGTTGGGTCTCTCAATACTGCTGGGCAACCCCGCTGCCACGCACTGAGCGGCCTTGCCATCAGCTTGCTGAGGGCAGCCCACTGTCCTGCTGGCCCCACAGGGATCCTCGCCGCTGGTCCTCCAGGGAAACTCTCTGGTCCTGCATCATGAGTGCTGGACCATGGATGTTGCAGGACCAGAGAATCCCTGTTAAGAGAATTTCAGCCTGTAGTTAGATTTTGTTCCATTAAGAAAACCCTGCTCTTGACAATGAGATTTTTACGCTGGCATGACGTTACAAAGAGCCATAAAATCTACACTCCTTACCAAACAGAGGGGAAAGCCACTATTGGAGCAATACTTTAAAGATAAGAATCAGAGCATCGAAACACAGTTTGCGTGTGTTCTCCAACAGATTGAGTTGCCATTTCCTGGGGCACAGCCGCTCAAATAAATCTGATTTTGGTAAGCTCAACGGGTCCACACTGTGGTCTGCCATGTAGCATGTCCATTACATTTCATGGCATGTTGGAGCATACTGCCCAAGCTGTGATATGATCACAGTTTATGCCTTGTTAGGCCAAATGGGTTTGTCAATATTTTCAATGATTGGTCATGAACACAGCTGAAGGCTTTGTGTTGACTGAGCAAACAAATAGCTACCTTCCCTGGCTTATTCAAATGAATAGCCAGTAACAGGGGTGGATGAGAGTGTTGCGTGGCCCCGGGCAGCACTGCGGGGCCCCATGCAGCACAACTAAGTGGGTCCCCCTTTGACACGGCGCATGCGCGGGGCTTCTGCAAGCGCGAGGCCCAGGGCAGCCGCCCCGCTCGCCCTGCTCCAAATCCTCCGCTGGCCAGTAATTCTACACATCTAGGCTACGTCTACACTGGCACCCTTTTCCGGAAATGCTTAAAATGGAACAGTTTTCCGTTATAAGTATTTATGGAAAAAGCACGTCTACATTGGCAGGATGCTTTTCCGGAAAAGCAATTTTTCCAGAAAAGTGTCTGTAGCCAATGTAGACGTGCTTTTCTGGAAAAAAGCCCCGATTGTCATTTTCGTGATCGGAGCTTTTTTGCAGAAAAGGCTACTGTGCTGTCTACACTGGCCCTTTTCTGGAATAGTTTTTCCGGAAAAGGATTTTTGCCCGAACGGGAGCAGCATAGTTTTTCCGGAAAAACACTGACAATTTTACAGTAGATCGTCATTGCTTTTCCGGAAAAGCAAGCAGCCAGTGTAGACAGCTGGCAAGTTATTCCGGAAAAGCGGCTTCTTTTCCAGAATAAGTGGCCCAGTGTAGACACAGCCATAGAGAATAGCTACACTGGAGGTTTAGACTAGGTAGGCTTCTTCTCCCTGGGGACTGTACTGATGGACCATATGTTAAAAGTGTTTTTAGCTGGAATGATTTAATAGCAGATTTACTGACAGGGACTTTTTCAAGAGAACCATATGTTTCTGAAATTTCTATGCTCAATAATAACCAGGGCTGATGCTTCATTACCAACTATACTAGCTTGCCTCAGAAAGTTACCAACTCAACAAATCCGCTGCAAAACTGAATGTTACGTTTAGAACAACACAGTGCCCCTTAGTGGTCACTTATTGCCTACTTGTCTTTGCTTGATGGTGTCTCAGTTGATATGCCATATAACCAGCAGAAGTACAGAATCAGATGGTTAATTAGTCATCACACGCTGGCTTCTTGAAGTCCAGACAAGTCAAACCATGAATTGCAGACTTCATGCAGGGAACAAATGTAATTATAGTCAACATTTTATCAGTTGTTTGTCAACCAAGGTTCTGTCATTATTGCTTGGACGGGGTAGCTCTGTAATTGCTGAACAGATGTATGGACCAGCTGCTAACTGTGCACAGATGTCATCACCTTAAACCAACGATAAAGAGGTCAAACCAATTATGGAAGTGTCAGGCTGCTCAAATTTAATTTGAAGGTACACTGAACCATTGCATTTGTTAGATTGCATATACAAAACATTTTTATTAATTATTCACAGGCTCTGCCTCAATGCACCTTAACTTTAGAAAATATCTCCTTTGTTTAGTTTTTGAATATATTACTAGACTATGTTTTAAAATAAAAGACATGCTCACATGGACAAATGCACAAAGGCATGCAAACACAAGCACACTCTGAAATATTGTGTAGTGGCCAATCCTTCAGCTAGTGTAAATTGGTGTCATTCTGTCGTGGTCAAAGGTGCTGTGACAATTTGCATTTGCTAAAGTTCTGGGCCCATATTTCTATATTGTCTCCTCAATCCTAAATCCTAGATGCCTATTCTGATCCCTAAACCACTTGCTGTAAAGAGTGACTTATTAGCTAAAGAGAAGCGGATCATTTGATGGCGACAGTTATAACAAATTGACACTAGGCTTGTCAGCACACAGCAAAGTAGTGTGTTGTTCATTCACACACCGGCTTTCTGTACACCAGCTAGTCACATAGTCAAGCCATCAGTGGTAAAGAAGGTTCAGGGATACAGATAATGAGACAGCCCAAATGGAGGTGTCAGGCCACCCAAGCTTTAAAAAGTATTGGGAATGGGGCATAGCAGAAACTGTAAGAGGAAGATTGGGAGTGAGTAAGAGGTACAATGGATATAAAAACTGAAAAGGTACCGGGGGAAATATAAGATAAAAGGTGGAGCTAATTCAGGATGGAGAGTAAGTCAAAGAGGTTGATAAAATACATTCTAATCTGAATTAAAAGTTAATTTGTTAATATGCTGTTGGGGGTTATTTTTGAGGATTTTCCAGGTCTTGAATGTTTTTCTGAAGTGGTTTTACATGAAAGTAAGTTAAGTAAGCGTGTTTTCCCTCATCATATTAACAAACTTATTGAATATATATTTCCTTTATAGTTTCTTTTGGCCCTTTACATTGCTTTTCATGAACTGGGGTTTTCTTATCTGTTTCTGGTTATTTTCCATAACAATCCAGAGCTTAATCACAGTTCATGGACAAGCATAATAAAAATTACTGCATAAACTAAAATATAGCCGGGGATTTGACATTATATTTTCAGACTAAAATTTGATTGTACCTATAAACATTTAGATTTCGTATAATCCAAAGACATCTTATAAAAAGATATTCAGAAAATGTCCCTTTTCTGATGCCATCTGTCAAAAGTCAGTCCAATTTTCATTTCTAAGTTCTGTAATTACACTCTTAAAACTGAAATCTTTGCAGCCCCTTAGCTACAATGGCACTACTGAGCATCTATAAAACAATACATTTCCCTATATTGTGTCAATATTAATGATAACCCAATGTTTTCACCTGGCTGTCTTTTGTGAGCACCATGAGTAAGCTCTGTTGAAGTTTGCATTTTAAATGTAAATACAACAGAGGCCATGATATTTTACTGCCAGCATAAAAGTATATGATTTACTTGTTTATATGAATTAATAAGTATTGCAGACAATAACTCCTGCCAAGCGACACATTACCTTGATGTCTATTCTGATTCTGAACTAGCAATTGCAAGCTACATTTATTCAGCATAGGCCATGTCTACATTAGAAGATAAAAGTGATTTATTAGGGTTGACTTTTTAGCACCCCAGTTTTGTAAAGTTGAAGATGCATGTCCTCACTATGAGCAAGATTCCTTGTAATTCGAAGTTGCGCCTCCCCAGCAAGGTGAATACCCATCAACTTTGAGAGTGATGCTGAAAGAGAGGAATTACTTGTGAAAAAAATCTGTCCTAGGGAAAGTAGAGGAAAAGTAACTATTTAATGAATTTATGCCATCGTGTCTTTTCATTTTTTGAAATAATTCAAAATCTTGTTGTTTATCCACCTGTAAAATATACATTAGAAGAACATTATGAAATTTCTGTAACCCATTCATGTACTAATAAGATTTTGTTTCATTTCTATTTGATATATAACATTGCAAAGAAAAATAAAGGAGGATGAAGATTCTTAATGGGAAGGCAAAAAGGCATGTGTGGACAGACAACAGGGGTTTCTTGTGCAAGAAACCCCTATCGGAAAAAGTATAGGTGCTCTGATGGCCATTCTGTGAATGTCCATCAGAGCTTTCTTGCGCAAGAGTGTCCACAGCAGTGTGGACAATCTCTTACGCAAAAGCACGTAGCAGTATGGGTGCACTCTTGTGCGGAAGATCTCTTCTGCAAAAAGTTCTTGCAGAAAAGGCCTGCAATATAGACGTAGCCTTGTTGAGGAGAGCTGGTTGAAAAGATGTCATGCACTTTTTATTAAATCCATTTTGTTTGTTTTTCCAAATTTAAAATTTCAACCAATTGCCCCCCAAATGGGGCAAACATTGCAAATGTATCAATGCAAAATTTCCCATTTCTTCTTCCAATGTTCAAATTCCAAAATATTGTCAAGATTTGAAATTTCAATGGGCTGTATTGCTGGATCTCATCTTGGGTTGTTCAGTTCAGGAATAGTCACTCTACTATTTACATTTTCCATGGGGGAAAAACAGAATCCAACATTTTTTCTTAAAGAGACATCCAGAAGCTTATGGTGTGAAGCCTTTTTCCATTTTTTCTTGATTTTATGTAATATGAGCCACACGGTGTGTGACAGTTGCTTACAGTCTAAGTGAAACAAATGATTTCTAGGCAACAGAATAATGAAAAAAATCACTTTTGGTTGTTATGACCGTCTATTATTCTCTTCTGGATTAAATAAGACTCCCTGCATGAGTTAAAGTAACATATAACTTGTCTATCTTGTACTTGTACTTTAATACCACAGACCAAGGTGAGTGACGTTTCCCTTTTAATAGTATTTCAAATAAAATGTAGTCAGTCAAAAGATGTCAGTGTGTAACCTGACAAACAGATGTAGCAGAACATTCCCAGCACAATTCATAGCAAATAGTAATATCATACAGGGATCATTACAGTGCCCAGAGGATCTGTGCCACTAGAATTAAAATAAACAATGCTCAGACTATATAATTATTACTATGCTGAGATAGTGCCTTTGGAAGCCAGTCTTTATTTTTTTATATACAGTAGCACCTTAAAGCCCTAACCAGCATCAGGAGCCCAGTGCAGTATGTGCTGTATACAGTCCCTGCCCCATAAAGATCTTACAGTCTGAAGAGGCGAGGCAAGGCAAGGGTGGTGAAGAGGCACAGGGGTAGCCATGTCAGTCTGTATCTGCAAAAACAATGAGGAATCCTGTGGCACCTTAAACACTAACAAATATATTGGGCTTCAGCTTTCAAGAATAGAAACCACTTTGTCAGATGCAGGGTGGTGAGAGGACATACTAGTATCCCTACTTTACAGAGAAGCACATGAAATGAGGCATGGAGAGATGAAAGCCCCAATCCAGTGAAGCACTTACCCATGTGGTTAACTTCATATATGTGAGAAGTCCAACTGACCTCAATGTGATTACTCGTGCTTAAAATTAAGTACATGCTTAGGTATTTTGAGTTTCCCAAGGTCTCATGCAAATTCTCTACTGGAATCAGGAATACAGACTGGATTTATTGAGTCTCCATCCCTATCTTAATGGTAAGATCACCTCTTCTATCAGGATTTTGGTGCCGTTATGCTAAGTGTTGTATAGATGTAGAGTGAAACAGTTGCTGCACTGATCAGCTCAAAATCCTAACTTAAGAAGGTCACAACCAGGTTGGTTGAGGGTGGGGCTTGAACCCTTGACTGCCAAGGTGGGTACCTTATCCACTGCATGACTGGAGAAGCCCCCCAACCTCCCTACATTTTGGGCTTCTTCCAGTTTGGGTTGGAAGAAGCGGGGGAGGGAGAAAGGAAACAGGATAACAAGAATGTGTTATTCTAGACCATCAAAGATGCATGATTTTGTAACATAATTAAACTAGGTGCTGCCCTACCATGATTAATAATATAATAAAACCCTTAAAACGTCTGTCCAGATCTTGCTGCTATCATTAATTGAGTGCAGGTACTCACAGTATCAATTTCTCTTTCAAGAGGATATAAATCAGAACTTGAGTGTACCTCGAGGGCGTGTGTCTGACTTGAAGGAAAGGGAACAGCGCTTCACTGGTCTACAAGTCAGAATTTTCTGCAAAAAGGGGGATATAGGTAGCTTGGTGAGTCTGTCTTATCCCCAGGAATGGAAGGGTGGATGGGCTGAAAAAGGGCAAGAGTGGCATAAGAAGCCCTTTTTTCCATGGAGTAGGGGAGGCATTTTATCAGGGCAGGTAACTATCCACCATCTGGACACAAAATGGGATGGTACAGTTCCTGCAACTGTTTCACCTTTTGGTGTCAGTGATTAGTTGGGGACTGAAGTTGGCCAATAAAAGGGCATGTTTCCGGTGCAACTCCATAGTAGTAGTACATGTTATCAGTCACCAAATTTCTATTACACAGAGGGTTATGGGGTTAGAAAGAGCGTACATGCTACAACGTTTAAGCCTTAGCATCTGGTTTGCTTCTAAGCACCTGTCCAAGGTTTATAATGGCAAAGCAGATGCCTTGATTCATTTTCAGTTTGACAGATTTTGGGTGCTTGCATCAGGAGCCAGCAAGGAACTGGAGCAGATCTGTTAGTGCCAAGGAGCTGTGGTGTATGATGGGGATGCAGAGATCAGTGGATCTGGGCACATGTATGAGGGAGGTTTTAATGATTTTTCAGTTTCAGGATCTGGAAAGCTGATGTGGCCCATTACAGAGAAGTATGTGCTGTGGTACTTGGTGTCATTGACAACTCTGAAACTGACATCCTTATCAAATTTGGTTAGCATACGGGGCAACTGAGTTATTTTGAGCAGGTGGGGTTCTCTTGTCAGGTGCAAACATGTTGTTGGATGGTACAACAGGGGGGAGTAGGAGAAGTTCAGGTAACGGACTATATTAGGCAAGAGGCAGCAAAGCAATCCCAGAAGGGGCAGGGCCTTGAGCAGAAGGGGTCTGGGCTGGGACAGCCAGTCCTCAGTGCTGCTTGGACAGCATCCCCCTCCCCTCTGCTGGCCTTCAGGGGCTACTGAGGCAGCAGTGGCTAGGAGCACTGTGCCCTTTAGAATTGCTGGGTCTATAGTCCAGGGGCCCACCAATCTTGTCTGCTCCCCTGAGCATAGGTAGGGGAGGAATCAGCCCTTCTCTTACAGGCTGAAAATGGACTGCAGAATGATGGCTAGAGTGGTATCCATAGAACCTATTGCAGTTGATGAGGAGGTGGTGGTGGTATGGAAGGATCCATGTAGGAACAGATCAGCCCCAGAACTATTTAACGTGGGTAGTCTCCACTTTGAATTTTCCATTTGTATGTGTCAACAATTCATTCAACGTATGTACATACGTATGTACGTGTGTGTGTAGATGCTCTTCATCTATTACATTTTTAGCGTCAAATTCTGCTTGTGACGTATAAGAGGTGATGACCTAATTCTTTAATACAGAGAAATCATAGGACTGATGTGCCTTTTTGTTGTTTTTTGTAAACTCTTAGTGAGGATTACTAGGTGCCATGATCTGTGTGTGCTGAATGACACCATGAAGAAGTAAATGCACTAAAGCCACTGTGCCATTTTATTATTTTAGGTTTCCTTGTCATTTTCAAAAGGAAGTCAATTCTGAGTACCTGTAAATTTCATTCCATTAGAGGGCCCTTTCAATATGAGCTTCACTGTTGCACTCCCTTAAACATTTCAGTATAATGAGGCCACTGTCTATGAATCAGTAGATCTCCAGTACAGAGGAGGAAGGATATTAACTTTGAAGCAAAAGCTAATAATGGGATTCAGTAAATGGAGAGAAAATACTCAGGGAATTTATGGAACACTTAATTGAAGTCTTCCCATAATTTAAAATTTGTGAAATATACTCAGCACCTGTTACTGTATAAATGTTTTGCTGTTATATTGCACCTTTTGGCTTAAGAAAAACATTTATTTAAAAGGAAAGTTGCATAATGTGCTGACATCAAAGCTCACTCAGACTGTAATATCCCTCCAGTCAAGGGCCAAGGTCAGTGGGTCTAAAACATGTTCAGTCACCATTCTCTGGATGGTGTGGTTGGAAAGTATGCATTTTCAAAGCATCATATGCCAGCTGTATTTTCAGATGTATAGTTTTATACTGGTCACTTTTTAACTGGCTTCTTCCATCCATTTTCATAGCTGAAATCTATGTATTTTCAAGAAGGGAAGAAAGATCCTTTTAGAGACCCTATGATTTTTCTCACTAAAGGCTTGAATGTCTTCCTGATAATGTCTGAGCCCCTGTATTTCTAGCTTAGAGAATGTGTTACTCTCTTTAAAATATATGGTTGCTATAACAACCAATCTAATGTGTTCCTGACTTACTATTCAGTACGGCATATGGGCTTGATCTAGCAAAGAGTTTTTCATAACTCACACACATATCATTACATATACAAACAGGGAATAAATCAGATTAGAGTCACAGCATTGCTCTCCCATCTTCATCAGAAAAATGCTGCTTCTGCAAGAGCAGGACCAAATTGAGACTGGATCTTTTTAGATGCTTCTACTTGGGTAAGAATCTAAAGAAAAAGCCACATTTGGAAATGCTAGAACCTGTCTGGTTTTGCATATAACTTAAAGCCTTGAAAATGTAATAAAGATTTTGAGATACCTGAAGGAAAATGATTACAAATGCTTTTCCTGATAATAGTTATAGCAAAACATGTTCCTGGAAAGTCTCCATTATTGATGATGTTTTGTTATCAAATAAAAGGAGGGATTTCCAAATGTGTACTTAGCTGTCACTTGTATCTTTCAAAAATCTGCCTATGAGAACACATTAATTCCAATGTTTTATGGAGTCTTGACAACTGAATGAATTTCAAGACATCTATGTTTTCATAATGTGAATTAATAGTAATTTTCACGCACACATACACACTTTTATAAAGAAAAACATTGATTTTAGTGGTCTGTTATATACTGGGTTAAATTCCAAATTTTTCAGAAATCTGAACAGCCAAGCACTTGTCCTTTATTATTGTCCTATTTAAAACTTTTAATCATACATCCAGGAAACAAAAAAACCCTCATCATACGACCATGAGTAATCAATAGTTACAGAAACAATTCACAGACAACCTATAGACCAAACCATATGGGTAAACATTATTAGGCAAACATCTGTGGTGAGTAAATACTTCAACTGAAAAGCTTCAGAGGGATAGCTGAGTTTATAACTGGAAAAAACAATGAATAGTCTAATAGCACCTCTTAAAGACTAACAAAACATATAGATGGTTTCATGAGCTTTTGTGGGCAAAACCTCCATGTTTTGTTGAAGTGGGTTTTGCCCATGAAAGCTCATGATACCATCTACATGTTTTGTTAGTTTGTATGGTGCTACTAGACTATTCGTTGTTTAAATTTTTACTTAAGTTGATGTCAGGTTGGTGTTTTGATGAGGTCCATGTGAAAAATATGTCAAAATCTAGAATAAATATTATCAAATATTAATTTGGACAGCTCTGTCCATGATACCCTTGGCCAGCAGGGAGGAGATTGTTCAAAATTGTCTCATTTCAAGTTGACTGCTCAGCTTCCCAGTCTTTTAACATTGAGCCTAACCATGTCTTTACTTGACTAAGATTTACCTTGGATCAAACCCATGACAACAGTGCACACAGTACAGGGGGGTTGGAGGAAGATGATACAAAGAAGGCTTAAAGTCACCATTGCTCATCCATAGTCCTCCTGCAGTTTTGTGAAGTGCCAGCCCCTGTTCTGAGTTTGAGCAGGTTTTGAGGCACTCTAAATTACCCTGACTGCAGCATGACCAGAAACTGCAGCCAAGGACAATGTTCCATTTTCTCCACTAAAAGATAGTAGGAAACAGAGTCTGGCATATGAGAGTTTTCACTGGCTTTGTGCCTCCTGGTGATCACCTCTACATGAAGTAAACTTACTGGGTTTGATTAAGCCAGTTTACATTAGCATACTTTGTTGTATGGTTCATAGGCTTCAATGGAGGTTTTGCTTGAGTAAGTTATTGAAAAAAGGTTGTGCCCATTACTTACACCATAGTTGTTAAGTATACTCTGTAAGCCACATCATAAAACACGTTGTCCTGTAAGTTCACTTTTGTTTTAAAACAAATTAATTGCAAGGTCATTATTAGGTTATGATTGGCCTGGAAAAATTTTAGAAAAATGTGCAGTTACTTTTCAATTGCCAAAATGTTGTTCCTTAAGACTTATTTGGATGGAAATTAATTTGCCCTGTGAACATATGGAACATTTGTATTGACCAAAATCATTCTGTTCTAATAGAATGGTTATGATCATTACATTTTGCTCTTTAATGAAGCACTGACCTTTTGCTAAATCAATAGTTGTCAATATTTCCCACATTAGTTGTGTGCACCTTATGGCAACATTATTTCCTAGTAATTTGTTAATTCAGGTACTGGCAGCATTCCTGATAATCTCAGAGTAGAATCACTTGATACAATTTAACCTTAAATCCTTTGCAGATATAAAAAAGTAAGTTACAAAGCGAATCTTCTGTTTCAGAGATTTCATCTTTGTTAACAATATTAAATTCAAATATAAACTAAATTAACTAACATGCCATTAGGAATTTTAAAGAAAATCATAATGTGTTTTGGATGGTGTTCTTTTGCTTGACTAAATACCAGAATGTTTTTAATCTTTATCTTTTATCTCATGCAATATTTCACTCTGGCATTCACTGGTGAGGATGAAGCTATGGAGATATCCCTCCCTCAGTGCTATGACAGAATTCATGTTTTATGCCTGAACCCATAATTAGCAGTCTTTCACATGGCGACATTTCTGTATCATAATGTGCATCTATCTTTCAAATGAATCCACTTACAATAACAACATTGTTTGTAATACGCCATGGCTTATCTATAGCTTTACAGACAGTAACTATTAAATGCTTGCAATACCCTTGAGAGGAATGATTGTCTTAGGGTAAAACCAAGCAATTAGGACTCCGGTGTTCGGGGGTTTGCTCGCAAATCTGCCCCAGACTTCCTCTGTGACTTTGGAAAAGTCTAGTCAGATCTCTTGGTTTCAGTGCCACACCTGTGAAATGGGGGAAATAATATTTCCTTTGCGTATTAATATAGTCAGGACAGTGATTCAATCTTATTATCTATGGTACAGGTTGAACTTCTCTAGTCTGGCACTCGCTGGTTCGGCAACATCCATGGTCCAGCATGATTTTCGTTAGTTGGGTGTCCATTTTTCATGGTGTGGCTAAGTTTGCAACAGTCCCATACACTTTTTTTAGAGTCACCAGTCCTGGCTCTCAGTATTCTATGCTGTTGTTTAGCTCAAATTTACCCCTAAATATCTTCTAAGAGCCCAGTAAGCAGTGGAAATGTTGGTAATGCTACTAGACAATATTGACCTCCCATGATTCAACAAATTCTCTAGTTCAGCACTGGTCAGATCCCAAGGGTGCCTGACTACAGATATTTAACGTGTGATTTACATAACCAGTGTTGGTCAAGGCTTCTGTGTGTTACTATCACATATAGAAAAAGAAACCAAAACAGGAGGCAGATAAGTAATTGGTTAATGGAATACTGCCTTCATTTATAGATGGGGAAATCAAGGCAAGATTGTGGTGACACCAATTAATCTGTGCCAGAGTCAGAATTAAAAAGTAGGTATTTCTCGCTCCCTTTCTATGCTGCATCCACTCAGCAGGGAATGTTCTCTCTATATGTTTCAAAGCTTATTATTTAAAAAAAAAAACAATTTCAAACACCAAAAGAGGAAGCTCTTAAACAGCAACTTTTCAGGCCGTGTTTGGATAACACACTGGAGAAATGAGTTTGCACCTGAGACTAGATACAGTACAAATGAGTATCTCCTTAATATGTGAAATTTTCAGAAATAAAGATGTCATTATAAAGAACACCCACTGAAAATGATTACTGTGACAGAAGAGTCATTTGAAAGCATTCCACACTTTTCAGCACAACTCATGTCCTTACAGATTTACTTGTTTGTTCATGCACACATTCAGAGTTAAGCTGTCAAAATTGTCAAACTGTGAAAGTCATGCAGCGGTAAACCTTTTTAATGCTTGACGAAGCGTGCAATCAGAATTATACAATATGACTCCATTCTTTCTTAGAATATGTAAATAAATGCATAAAGAATGACTTTACGTTCAATTCACTTGTTCCTAATAATTTGTTTGTATGAAAGATGATAAAGTGTAATGATTGTTAAATTCCTAAATGAAACTAATCCCTAGTATGCTATAAATATGGAGAGCTTTTGAATCTAAGGCTCAAAATGTAAATATGTGGCCATGCTTGAAATTGGAAAGATATCATCCATAAAGGGTTATATTGAGTCTTTAAGTTCTGCCCTGAGTTAGAATGGCAGGAGGCCCTCATTCAGCAAAACTTTAAGCTTCTGCTTAAATTTAAGCAAGGCCAGGGCCACAAAGGTACTTAAGACACTTAAGTGAGGGGCTTAGATGCCTACATCTCAGTTTTGGCTGTGGTGAAGTACACAACTCCTGCAGAAACTTTGAGGCCTACCCTCACTGAATGCCTATGTTTTCAGGGTAAAAATTCCCTAGGTGCCTGTTTCTTCTCCTGAGCATGCAATACTTCCAGACACTTATTTCCTGTAGAAGCCCCAGAATGAGGCAGTTTTGTGTAGAACAAGATTGGTGCCTAATTTACACTCTCAAGAAGGACCTAAGTTACCAGACTCCACGGTCCCATTCATAGATCACTAAGCATGATCCATGCAGTCTGGATTTAGGCCCTTACTTCCATGAGGACAAGGCTCAGCCTCCTCTTGTCAGCACCTCCAGTTGTCTAGCTTAGGCAGCTCCCACCTAATGTGCTTTTTCTTTTTTATGGATCACATCCTCTGGTACCGCTCCATTTATCAGACAAAGCAGTGAAGTGCCTGACTCAGGCTTTGTGATGTTCCTGTGATTTCCTAGGCATTGTGATGCTCAGCATTGCAACACCTATGACTCTCTGTGGAATTATGCCCAGGTATTTAAGTCCCACAGTGGCATCTGAATGATAAAATTCCATAAAGTAAGTAATGTACTTCTCTGAACAGGAATGGCTTTATACTTGTACTTAAAGTGAAGCACATTGTGACAGGGCATCAGGCTCTGTGCTGGACAAGCACTCTGACCCCTGCACTCACCAGGAGGAGATGGAGGAACTCTATGGCCAGCGACTGGCCCCACCATGGTGGTGCGGGCTTTGCTCGCGCACCGCTCCGGATGCGGGCATGGGGCCGACGGGGGCCACATGGTGCCTTTAAGTGCTGGCTCCTCTGTGGGTGTGCAGCGTCAGAGAATGGGCGATGCACCATGCTCAAAAGGGGGCGCGGAATGTCCGCAGGAGGAGAGGGAGCACCAGTAGGAGGACGCCCAGGACTGGTATCCTGGGGGGCGAGAGAGAAAGCCTGAGCTGAGGGCCGAGGCCTAGAGAGGGAAGGAAGTGACCCAGGATGGGGTGATGTGGAGCCAATGGGCCAGGTTGGTGAGTTACGGGGTGCTGCCCCACCAACAGGCAGGGGAGTGGCTCCCCTTGTCCTTAGGGTCCTGGGTTGGGACCGGGAGTGGGCCCAGGTCCCCCTTCCCTTCGTCAGCAGATGAGTTGGCACTGTGAACTGTGTTTTGCTTCTAGAAGAATAACAAATTTTCTCTATCACGAGCATCCATATATATATCAGTTGTGCAGAATGGTTCTTTGTTAAATAAGTGGCCAAGGCAGGGCATAGTTCTAGCATAGTGATCCTACTTGGTCTGCTTATTATCCTTCTGTACTATGTTCACTTGGCTGGGGAGGCAATTACCAACAGTTTCTTCTCATTGTTAATTATTATTGTTAGTCCCATAATTCACTCAAGACAAGCAGAGAAAGTACAAAAGCATTCTTGATGTTTTGCTGTGCAACAGCACATGTGGAATTTGGCAGGACCTAATTAAAAACTGATGTGTTCTTTCTAAACTTTCTTGGCCCAGAGGTAGGATACTCAATTTTCTTCCAACTTCAGTTAAAGACATATCTTTGTGCAACATATTGTTAGTACGTATCACATTCAAGGTGGAATAAAGGAATTCTATTGAGGCATCGATCCATCTCCTTAAGATATTTGGAAAACTGCAAAGAATAAAATTGAGAAAGTTGAACCATTGCTTTGGCTTTTTAAGGGGTTTTAGGATGAGGGTGGATGGGCAATTAATGATGTCAACCACATCTTTTCACACATGTTCCAAAAAAGGAAAAAAATATCTGTTCAACCTTAACTATGCAGTGTTGTTGTAATTGTGTTGGTTCATGAATATTAGAGGTAAAAAAGCACTCAGGTCATATCTTTTATTGGACCAGCATCTGTTGAAGAGAAAGACAAGCTTTTGAGCTTATATGTAGTTCTTCCTCAGGTCAGGTCAATTCTGATAAAGAGTTCTGTATATGCTTTAAAGGTTGTCTTTTTATCAACAGAAGTTGGTCCAATAAAAGGGATTACTTCATCCACTTTGTCAACTTTAATGACTCATTTATCCAGTGTTTCTTGGATCAACTACTTAGCACCTGTGGTAGAGATTTAAGTCTTCCCGTTCCATAGACTTGACTAAATGTAAGTTTCAGTTTGGCTGAAAGTTTACCCCACCTCTACCATCTGAAATAGAAGATTAATGCCTCTAATTGTCATATATGGAGTCATCTTGTATACTGCGTGAATTATATCTCCATTTATAAAATAAAATGGTTAAAGTTGATTTATTGGCTGCAACCTAAGAAGCAATCAACAGGGCTATGTCTATAATGTGAATTGTTATGCAAGAAGATATGCAAATGAGGTGTGGGAATACTTAATGAGCCACCATTTTGCAGAAGGGGCTTTTGTGCAAGAAGGATCTGTCTACACTGCTCCTTCTTGTGCAAAAAACCCCCCCTTTGTGCAGGAGCCTCTCTGCCGCTTATTTTCAGGAAGAACGGCTCCTTTGCAAGAGGGTTTTTTTGCGCAAGAAGGAGCAGTGTAGACAGCTCCTTCTTGCGCAAAACCCCTTTCTGCAAAATGGCGGCTCATTAGATATGCAAATGAACTATGGCAATATTCATCCCCGTGCCTCATTTGCATATCTTCTTGTGCAACAATGTGCAGTATAGACATAGCCCAGGAAACAGAAAATGCTGGCTGTGAGCATATAGCCCAAAAATTAAGTAAAAAGGGCACTAATATATATAAAAAATGCTTATATAATAACTGGTGTCTCAGTAGTTAAAAGTACAGTTATGTAAAAATTTACACTGTAAAGAGATTGGAGCAAATATATATATTCAGTTTCCCCAAAGGATGTTTTGGTTTGGGAGTCTGTGGCAAGGTTTACACCACCATAAGCTATTGGAGTTAATAGGAGTTGATCTTATGTATCTGGAGGCAGAATTTGGCCTTCACAGGTATAAATTTAGTGACAGCAACCTGGAGGTATTGCTGAGAAAAAACACCTGGGGGAATGTGAATTAATACAACTAGTCAATGTAGCTTAATAAAAGGTAAATCTTGTCTGACACAATCTGGACTTGTTTTGGGGGAAGGGGATAAAATGAGAGAGCTGTTTGAGCGAGGGTTTTTCATTTCATTGGAAACTTGCTGCCTGGCTCCTACAAAGCTTATATTTGCACTATGTATTAAGCAGAAAAGAAAAATATATATTGTGATTTTTTTCCCCCCTCTAGAAAGTTATGTCTCGACAGATTCATTTCATTCCAACATCTTAAGCTGTATTGAGTGCAAAGTCCTATGCTGCACAGACAGGAAAGAAGTAGTCTTCTTTTTTTAATGCTGCTTCTTCACAATTCAGTCTAGACACATGGGAACTGATTTTCATTCTAATGCAAAAGTAGATCAATATACCAATGAAAAGCATTGTGCTGCTGGAACATTAAAAAATCCTTTCTAGCATAAACTCATCACTGATTAGAGATAAGCCTCACAGACAGCCTGAATATGAATGATCCTACATTTCAAGGAGTTGTAGTAAGGGCCCCTCTTGCACTTTTTGGACTCTGCTCTTCTCTCCTTGGGGAGAAAGACCTAAGGCAAAGCAACCCTATGGCTATGTCGACACTTGCGGCTTCTTGCGCGAGTCATATGCAAATGAGGCTAAGCGTGGAATATTGCCGAGCCTCATTTGCATACCTAATGAGCCACAATTTTTTTTCAGAAGAGCCTCTTGCACAAGAAGGAGAGTCCACACTGCCACTTCTTGTGCAAGAAAAACCCTCTTGCGCAATGCTATTACACCTATTACTTTTCAGGAAGAACGGCATTGCGCAAGAGGGTTTTTCTTGCGTAAGAAGGGGCAGTGTAGATGCTCCTTGTGCAAGAGCCTCTTCTGAAAAAATGGTGTCCCATTAGGTATGCAAATGAGGTTTGGCAATATTCCACGCTTAGCCTCATTTGCATATTACTCGCGCAAGAAGCCGCGAGTGTAGACATAGCCTATTTGTTGTGTCAGGTCAATCAGCCTTCCCCTCCTCAGAAGCAGGTTTGCCTAGTAGTCCCTCCTGGGGTGGAGGGGGGGGCAGGGTAGCCTAGCCTCACCTGGGCTATGTCTACATTGGCTGCTTCTTGCACAAGAACATCTTGCACAAGAGTTCTTGTGCAAGAAGTCTTGCTCAAGAAAACGTCCACACTGCCATGTGTGTGCTTTGCTTTTGCGCAAGAGCTCCCATGGCAGTGTGGACGCTCTCTTGTGCAAGAAAGCTCTGATGGCCATTTTAGCCATAGGGCTTTCGTGCAGAAGAAATCACTGCTGAGTGTCCACACTGCCCTCTTGCGCAAGAGTGCCTGTGCAAAAGGGCTTACGCCTGATAAAAAAGAGCGCAATTCTTGCGCAAGGAGCCCTCTCTTACCACGCCGTATTGTAAATTTCCTTGCGCAAGAGCAGGCGGGCAGTGTGGATGCTCTGCAGATTCTTGCGCAAGAACGGCCATACTTGCACAAGAAGCCACGAGTGTAGACATACTGTTTTTCACTCTGAGTGAGCTGAGCCAGCCCACGCCCTGCTTTGCTTTGCTTTGCTTTCCTTCTCTCCTCTATTTCTCTCCCCCTACATCTTGGGTCTCCAGAAGGCATGAAGTAGAATCAGCTAGCCCTAAATGATCCAAGGTAGCCCTGTTTCACCTGATCCCTAATCTGCTTGAGACAATTCCTTGTCAGCTGCTCCTTATTGGCCCACTCCTCATTAACAAGGGAGCTGGCTTTTTCTCCCCCTCTTAGGGCTGCCTTTCTCCCACTCCAATGCAGCCCTCTGACCTGACTTTCTCACAGGCTGTGTCTAGACTGGCAAGCTTTTCTGCAAAATCATCTGCTTTTGCGGAAAAACTTGCCAGCTGTCTACACTGGCCGCTTGAATTTCCGCAAAAGCACTGACGATCTCATGTAAGATTGTCAGTGTTTTTGCGGAAATACTATGCTGCTCCCGTTTGGGCAAAAGTCTTTTTCCGAAAGACTTTTGTGCAAAAGGGCCAGTGTAGACAGCAGAGAGTTGTTTTCTGCAAAAAAGCCCTGATTGTGAAAATGGCGATTGGGGCTTTTTTGCGGAAAAGCGCGTCTAGATTGGCCACGGACGCTTTTCTGCAAAAAGTACTTTTGTGGAAAAGCGTCCTGCCAATCTAGATGCTCTTCTCTGAAAATGCTTTAATGGAAAAGTTTTCCGTTAAAAGCATTTCCGGAAAAAAATGCCAGTGTAGACATAGCCACAGAGTATTCAAACTCAGTTCAGTATCCGCTTTCCACAAATGATCCCTTCCCTTTATAATGGATTGTAGCCAACACCTTAAATTTGGAGTATTACAAATCTAAATCTGGGCACAAATATTAGACCAGATCTCTCCTCCATGTTATTTCAACAAATGCATTCCCTTGCTGGCAATTTAGAAGGAAAAAACTGTTGGATGTAATGGGCTGTGTACATCACACAGGCCCTGAAAGGGTTAGTGTAGACCTGAGTGGACAGTTAGGGTAGCTGGCAGCAGCTGAAAGGTGAACCAGTCTTAATTAAAGATGGGTTTCAGTTGGCAGAAGAGCTGATGATTGAGAGAGAGTTTGATACAAAAGGTGATTGCAGAGGGAGGAAAGGGCTATTCAGCTGATAGTCACTTTCAGGGACTAGCTGGTGGAGGAGAGCTCAAGGAGGAAACCTGGGGGAAAATTAATCTTGAGATACTCTCCTGAGTGGTAAAGTCTGGCAAGAAACCAGGCGAAGCTGAGAGCAGGCAGACTCAGTGCAGCAGGCTCTGGTACAATAGGGCATGATGTGGATAGAGTGCTAGGAGAAGATGTTCAGTTGAAAAACAGAGTGAGAGGATAGCTGGGAGAGAGAGGAGTTACATTTATGCTTTTAGTTTTGAATTGTGCTGGCAGGGGGCATTTTTAGATGTGAACCCAGTCAATCCTGGCTTAAAAGAAGGATGGACCCAGAGGGGCTGTAGGGTAAAAGCCTGGTAAACAGCTAGGCTACATCTTCATTGCAGGCTTCTTGTGCAAGAGCTGTTTTGCAGAAGAATTCTTGTGCAAAAGGTCTTCCACAAGAGCGTGTCCCCACTGCCATGTGCTTTTGTGCAAGAGCATCCATGGCAGCGTGGATGCTCTCTTGCACTAGAAAGCTCTGATGGCCATTTTAGCCATAGGGGTTTCTTGCGCAAGAAATACATGTTGCCTGTCTACAGTGACTTCTTCTGGAAGAGCTCTTGCGCAAGAGGGCTTATTCCTCGTGGGAGAGGGCTTATTCCTCGTGGGGAAAGGAATAACTCTTCTGGAAGAAGCCCTGTTTTCTGATGCTGTACTGTAAATTTACTTGCGCAAGAACATGCGTGCAGTGTAGACGCTCTACAAGTTTCTGCGCAAGAACAGCTGTTCTTGTGCAAAAAGCCTGCAGTATAAATGTAGTCCTATAGTAAAAAGCCTATGGAAGCAGTAGGAGTAGGTTGGGATACACAAGGCCACTGACTCAATCTGCAGGTGCTAGCCTAGGATCTAAGAAGTTGGATAAATGATTGTATTGTTGTAGCTGAGCTCTGTGTGGCTTGAAGGCTTGTCTCTCCCCAATGTTCCCTCACCTTCCTTGTTTCTCTAATAAGCCAAAAAATAGAATTAAAATGTGAAGTCCTTTCCTTGTTTTGCATTCTACAAATTGGCATTAATCACTTTCCATTACACAGTTTGACCAATCATGGCCATTAGCACTGTTTGCATTCTAACAATATTCATTCCTGTAAACGCTGGTATTCTCACGCTCCAAGCTATATTAGGTGGGTTTTCCTCTGAAGCTATAGGAACAGAGCACACCATCTCACATTCTCCTAGAAAAGCCCAGATTCTGTTGTGTGGGACTCAGGCTGGTCCTTTTCCCAGCTTGGAAATAAGGCTTTATTATGTCACTGTCAGATTTACCCAGCAAGGCACAGTTTCTTAACTCAATTAAGGTGATTTTTTTTGGTTTTGTTTTGGAAAATAAAATGAAATTAGCATGCTTTAAGTGACTATTTTTCAAAAACTAGTGTTACTTTTATGAAGTTAATTTAAATTTTGATTTCTTATAGAGGTATTAAAATTTGTTTAACTTATTTTAGTATCTTTTTTATATTTTTGTCAAGTGTATTTTCTTCATCCTTACAAACTTATATTATTCACTATCTTTTAACAAAAAATACTTTAGTTAATTTGGCTTCCAATAACATTCTCATTTTCAAACTTTAAGCATTGATTTAGCTATGCCAAAGCAGAACGCTGCTCCAAATTTCTCCATTTTATTCCCTCTTCTGTAAGGTTTGTTGAGAAGCAATCCTATTCCAGGTTCCTCCTCTGTTTCTGGTTCATATTGGTTCAGACTTTTTCAATATTCACTCAGTTATGTCAATTTTGAGGATTATACTTGATTTGGTGGTGATTCAGTCTCTTTTCTGTATGGTTTTATAAGAAGCAATTCCATTCCAGACACATCCCATTTTCCTGGCACAACCGAACTCTTATCTTGCTTTAAGTTATGATAAGAGGAAGATGTGTACCAAATTTGGTGGTCCTAGCTCTTACCATTTAAGAGGAATTATTGAACAGATTGACTCTTTAAAATATATAGCCAATTTTAAAACAGTTTGTAAGTAGTTGTGACCCTTCCCTCCCCCCACAAGAGCAGCAGAGAAGCAGTTGGAAAAATTGAGATGGGGCAAAGGTCTAATCCATGCTCATTTATCCTCATCTCGTTTAGGTGGTTAGGCTGCAGTACCATGCAGCATTCTGTGGGTATGTCTGCAGAGGAGATGATTTACAGTGATGGTGCCATACTGATATGGTAGGAGTATTCATAACAATAATTGGAATTAATGCACCAAATCTGAGTTTGATTAGTATTCTGCTGTATTTCACCCCAGAGGAGTCTACCTTTCAGTGGCTGGCACTTTGCCCCGCATATAGAATGGTTTGAAAGCCTGTAGGAAGAATGTTGATATGTTTATACCTATGTAGCTATTAATATATTATTCACTTTTAATAGTATTATCCTACCTGTTCCTTTATCTGCTTAAGTGGCTTGTGTCATGCCACCTATAAGATGCAAACTCATGAACAGCACAATGGCACTGCTGGTTATCCAACTGAGAACACAATCATACTGTTCTTGATGGACACTAATGATGCTACTTAGTGCTTTATCCCCCATCACTGAATGAACACTTCCAAAAACTCAATAAATAAGTATTTGAACACCTTTCCACCTATAAGTTATATATGCTCTTACTACTTTAATCAGCCTTTTGTGTTACTTGGGTGTCTGCTTGCACATTCTAGCAAAGTAGAAGCAAAGAGCAGCAAAGAGAATCAATTTTTTACCACTAAAGAAGCATATAGCTGAAAGAAGCTTCAGTCTAGAGGGTGGGAAGACAAGTATTTCTTTCAGTAGAATTCCATTAGAAAATGTATCATACATTTTTAACAGAGCCTAGCTGAATTGTTAGAGGAGGTTATTCAGAACACTAAAGTCCAAACAGTGGCAAGAATATAACTGATAAATGTATGCAGGATATTTTACACATTATCTGTCACTGTACTGATATGCCTTACCTGCTTTTCCATTAGATAGAACTTGACTCTCCTGAAATGAATAATTAAAGAATTATTAACTTCTTTCCACTTCTGTGTGGGAAATCAATGACAACTCTGGAAACACACTTAGTTCCTCCTCCTAAATCTGCTCTGAGTTCTGATTACTCAAAGGCAAAAGTCTTGCTGATTTCAGAAGGAAGAGCATTGACCCCCATAAAATGAACAGGGAGACAGGGACATTTGGGAGCTTTTCATAGGTTAAAAACAAGCTACGGGTCCAACTCAAGTGCCTGTTCTTCACTGTTTTTTACCTCAGGATCGCTCACAGAGGTCAGTTAACCCAGGTAAAAAAAATATACCTTGTTTTAGCTGTGAAGATAAGGCCTCAGTCCTCATTTTATCCTCCATATCGGGAGGAACCATTGGCCTACACATGGCACAAGGCATAATCAGACTAAACAATTAGTTAGGCCACCAAGCAGTTCAAGGGTGCTCATACTTCAAGGACTCAAGTCTGATGAATCCTCTGTTCTTTTTGCAGTGACATTTAAAAATTGTTCACTTTTTTTATTACTCACCTGCTATAAATCAAGTGACATACAGAATATTAAGGAAACAACTGACATTTCTTGGGCCAGTGCCTATAATTAAAACCTTTGCTGAACTATTTTCAGCGGGTTTGGGTCAGATAAAAATAAATCCAAAACTTTCCTTCCACTTGACCCAAACATGGATTAAATATCTTTAGCAGATCCTTTCCTCTCATTTTTACATGTCCTTGGAATTTCAGATGGGAATAATGGAGAGTGGAACTGAGAGTCTTTTGACAGCATTGGAGAGGTCAAGTCCTGCCTTAAATCATCATGGAGAGTGAACTTTCCTAGAGGAAGGACTCTCCATGACAAGAGTAGCTGAGAGTAGAGACAGTACAGGGAGGCTGGAGCTGCAGCTTCTAGAGCTGCACACGGTCTGTGGATAAAAAGTCAGCTCCATTCTCCAGGCTTGTCAATCCAGCAACACCTTTCACCAACACTAATACAGTTAAATTAAAAAATGGGGAAAAGCCTCAAGTTGTTAATGTTATTTTGCATTATTAATATTTTATTTTGTTATTATTCATCTTGTGGAATTATGCCCCCATACTTTCATGGAAATATGTCCTGCATATTCCTATTCAAAAACTCAAATATGCTTTATGCAAAATGGAACAAGTAACCTATCAATGGAGGGCCTGTTTATTAATTCTGGGTCTTCTAGTGAAAGCTATTAGTGATACTTAAGACTGGTGATCTGTAAATTGTTTTGTTTTTCCTGTGAGCCCAAACTGTGGCTCGTCTTACATACGTGACCATGCCATCTGGTGCTAGAATCCATCTTGAATTTTGTACTTTTCCAAAAGTGGGGAGCGGGTTAAACAAAGGATTCCCACCCTCAGGAAGTTCTATTGAGGGGATTGGGAGCAATCAGTGATGGTCTTCAGCTGGCTTTTGAAACTGCCTCCCCACACTAAGAGAAGAGCTCTGAAAACAAAGAACGCTAATGAGCAGAGAAGCTGTTAGATTCAGGCCAGAGAAATATGATTTGTAACAATTTCTCTTAGTATTTTAGACTTAGCTGGCATGCTTTGTTTATTTTAGATTAGTAATTTGTTTGATCTGTCTGCTTTCACTTGCAATCGTAAATCCTACTTTTTATACTTAATAAAAACTCTTGTTTATTATCAAACCCAGTGTAAATAATTGCTACCAGGAGCGGGCAAGGGGAGCAACAGCTGTGCATATCTCTCATTTACAAAGAGTGAATTTATGAACTTTTTCTGTGTCAAACTTTTATACAGAATAAGATGGATTTAATTGGGGTTTTGGTCCTATTTGAGGCTATGCTCCTAGGTGATAAGTTCCTGTAGCTGAGCTGTTAGCATCTGTGTTACTCAGCAGAGATGAAAGTACAAGCCTTTATGTGGGGACGGGTGTGTGCAAAGGGTGTGAATGCACCCCCCATAGTCCTCCAAGTAAGCAAGAGGCTGGCCTGGCGCATTGCCCCAGCCTCTTTCCCCTGTGCTCCAACCGGATGTGGAAGGCTGGGGCTGATTATCTCCCACAATAGGAGCGGGGGAGGGCCTGGGTCACGGGCGTGGGGAAGCCATCAGTTCCTCCCATGGCTCTCACTTTCCCACAGAAATTCCTGCATATGGGCCTGAAGTAACTTAAGTTTCTTACTGGTACAGCTGTATCACAGCCTCCCTTCCCACCTCTACTCCTACACATTTAACTTCATAGATATCTTTGCAAGGCTTTGATACAGAAAGCTTGTCTACACTGCCACTTACAGCATGACATTTTCCTTGCTCAGGGGTGTAGAAAAACACCCCACCCCTCCTGAATGATGCAAGTGTCAGCACTGGAAAGCAGCAATGATGATAAAGCCATGACAGAGGGTTGTCACGGTAGCTACTTTAGTGTGGAACAACTGATGAAGATGAGAGTGGAAAATATCAATTTGCTGTTCTTCAGTCTCTTAGGGTATGTCTACACTACCTTCCTAGTTCGAACTAGAAGGGTAATGTAGGCATACCGCACTTGCAAATGAAGCCCGGGATTCGAATTTCCCGGGCTTCATTTGCATAAGCGGGGAGCCGCCATTTTTAAATCCCCGCTGGTTCGAACCCCATGTAGCGCGGCTACACGGGGCTGGAACTACGTAGTTCGGACTAGGATTCCTATTCCGAACTACCGGTACACCTCGGTACACTACCGGTACACCTTGCACACACCTCGAGGTGTACCGGTAGTTCGGAGTAGGAACCTAGTCCGAACTACCTAGTTCGAGCCCCGTGTAGCCGCGCTACACGGAGTTCGAACCAGCGGGGATTTAAAAATGGCGGCTCCCCGCTTATGCAAATGATGCCCGGGAAATTCAAATCCCGGGCTTCATTTGCAAGTGCGGTATGCCTACATTACCCCGCTAGTTCGAACTAGCGGGGTAGTGTAGACATACCCTTAGTGCCCCTGTTTCACTACTGCAGAGTTGGGATAATTATGCTTCTATAGATCTTGAGTTTTATAGCTAATCTGATATCACAACATCCCCAGAAAGGTGGCAGTTGGGCCTGAAAGGTGGCAGTTGCTGGTATGTGGGTGTCTGAGTCTTCTGACCATCCTTTCGCAATGGACATGAAAAATAAAATGTCAGATAATTTAAAAAATGATTGTTAGCTAACAAGTGTTTAGAATACTAACTAGGCGTTAATTGAATGAACTGGAACAATGGGAAACCCTGTTGTGTCCATACTCTTTCACAAATCTGGAAATCTTTCAGGTTCAAAACAGGGGACAAACTTCTTTTCTGTCACTTTTACACTTTTGGTCACGTCTTCATTTCCAAAGTTTAGCTAGGAGTAGAAATCTCACCATAATTATGCTCTAAAAGAGGCTGGAGTTTCAGGACTTGGCCTACACTTATGAAAATTTCACATAAAAAATGCAGATAAACACACTAGGACTTCCATGTTCCCTACAAATAACAGTTGCTTATAACTGCAAAAGTATTTGAATAGCATGTGAACACATAAAACCTGAGAGTTACATGCTTAGAGGTGACAGACTATTTTCAGTCTCGATTATATACTGTCTATGTATGGACTGAGACATTGATTGACAGATCTCATTTTCTATGATGCCGTTGGTGAGCAATTAAGCCAGTCCTCGCTCAACAAATCCAAACACCTAAAAATCTGCCATCCGTGGGTGTTGCGCATTCTTTTCAAATCCTATGCTTTTCTTGTAATGTCTGGATACATTCAATCTCAAAATGCCTGAGAGCCTGTACAATAATTTGTTGCCCTAATAATCTGTCCTGAACTATGATCTCCAGATCATCAGGAGGTCTGCTGCATGACTTCACATTGGCTTTTAAGATATCTTTATAACACTTATACTGATCACCAATAGAGCACTTTCCATGAACAAGCTGTAGAAGACCATCTTTGGTATCCATGTGTCATCCATCCTCATAACAATTTTGCTATATTGGTCATGTTTGTTCATAAGGATTGCTTCCACGCCCATAGCACCACACAGCTTATGGATCTCCATGTTAGGAATTTTGTCCCATCAATTCACATGGGCAATCTTCCTGAGCAGTGCATAAGGACATAATTGAGTCTGAAAATATGGAGGTGATATGCGACTCCAAACCATACAGCGGGATGTCCAGGGCAACTGCCTGATAAATTGCTACCTTAGTATGATATTTAACACAATAAGCACTTGGTCAATCTTCCAAAGGCAGCACTGGCTTTGGCTAGTTGAGCAGACACATCATCAATGTTTATGCTGGAGGACAGTATGCTTCTAATGTAACAAAACTTATCAACAGCCTTAAGGACAGTATGAGGAACAGTGATCACTGGAGTGCTGGGCTCGTTCCAAACAGGCTGAGACAGAGTCTCTGTTTTCTTGAGGAACACAGTGAGTCCAAAACAGCAAGGAGAAGCAGCAAAATGATGAAAAGCTCCTGTACATCCTCGACTGAGCGAGCCAACAATGCACAACCATCAGCAAATGGGAGGTCATGGATAGTTGTAGTGAACGCTTTGGTGCGAGCCTGAAGTCTTTGGAGGTTGAAAATGCTACTGTCCATACAGAGCTGAATAGATATACCCAATTCACTATCCTTGAGAGCAAGTAACAGCATCATTGAAAAGGAGGTGCTGAACAGAAGAGGAGCAAGGATACATCCTTACATGGTACTGATATTTCAAAAAGATTATATCATACAAATGGGTGGGTAGTCCTACAAGTGGTTCCATTGATTTCTGTACAAGTACTCATGTGACTAAGTCCTAACTGGTTTGAGTAGGGAATGTACAATGTAGCTTTGAGTGTGAACAAGTATCAGCATGCAAACATACACTTATTCCAGCCAAGTGTATATTTGAATTTTGCACACATGGGGTAAAATCCTGGACCCACTATAGTTAATACTGATTTGTTCCTTGCCTCAAAGGATCTAAGACATCACCCATGGAATCTAGATAAAAATCTGAGTATTTACTCAAGTATTTCTATTCCAACAGGAAATTACCTTCATTTTCAGTCCTGGAAGGAACATCTTAACATTCAAGTGCTATCCCCAACTGAACCAAACATGTCAACTTTTCAAGGGTCTTCCTCTTCCATGTTTAGGGCAAGAGTATGTGAAGTGTAAGCATATTTTCCTTCATTCATTAAATTTGAACAGAAAATCAATACAAGTGAAACATTTTTGAGAGTGCTTAGTGATTCATTTAACTCCATGAAGGCAAAAATCTGCTAGTTGTTTGAGACCATTTAGTGAATTCAATTACCTGTCACCTGTCTTCTCTTAATGCAATAGTTATAAAATATTTTATTATAATGTCTGGTACAGAAGCTGAAGAGTAGACATGACAGAAATTCACAACTTAATCAGGCATAAGTCATATACTGTACAAACTTGGCATAGTAAAGATCTTTCTCCGAGTTAATTAGGTTATCATGGACTAGAGTTAGATGATTGAATGCATAGAGTAGTCTTGAGTCTTTGCTGCATAAAAAATTATCCATGCTCTCCAAAATAATGAAACTGAGGAAATCATTCCTGCAAACTGGTAATGAAATGAGCTGCTGTAATGAATAGTATTGGAGTTAAATCCACATCCTTAAAGAACACTAGATTTAGGGGAGTCAAGTATAACTTTTGTTAAGGAATTTGTATATGGGAGTGAGGATGTGAAGTATATATGAGTTTTAACTTAAAAAAATCTCTATGCTAAGTTTCATATGCACACACACAGAACATTATAGTTTATGTATAGTCATCTGAAGGCTCATTTTCCCCCTGGCTTTTTCTTTATCTTTGTACTGCTCTAAGTATAGAATTATGAGCTAACCTGTTCCAGAATTTAAGTATACAATTGGTACTCAGTACCAAGTATGATCCTGATAATAAACTTATCAGGTGATTTGTTTGACAACAGATAACCAATAATCCTTCAAACCCCCACAAAAAAGCTTGCTATGCTCAAGATCAATTACTCACTTTGGCAGTTCAAATACCCATGCTTTGAGGAATGTTTCCAAGCCACAGTGGTACCTAGCTAAAGAAAACAAAATCACAGTGTTAAAGACAAGGATTAAAACAACAAACACAGCTGCATCACCAAGAGACTGTTATAAATGTCTTTGAACATGTGTTGGTGCTTTGGCCTGTTTACATAAAGATGACCCCTTGGGGGTGACTCCTGGGGTACTGACACGGCCACTGCCACTTTCCGGAATAACTTGCCAGCTGTCTACACTGGCCGCTTGCTTTTCCGGAAAAGCAATGACAATCTACTGTAAAATTGTCAGTGTTTTTCCTGAAAAACTATGCTGCTCCCGTTCGGGCAAAAGTCCTTTTCCGGAAAAACTGTTCCGGAAAAGGGCCAGTGTAGACAGCACTGACGATTGGGGCTTTTTTTCCAGAAAAGCGCGTGTACATTGGCCATGGATGCTTTTCCAGAAAAAGTGCTTAACCACTTCAGGTCCAAGGAGAGTGCAGTTTAGGGCCCCACCTCCTGAGATAGCACTCCCCAGATGGGATCAAATCCCAAAGTATTAGTTAACCCACTTTTAACAGTGAAAGGGGGAATGTGCACACTGCTTGCCCCCTAGGTAACAATTATTTACATTGAGTTTGATAGAAAATAAAAATGATTTCTTAAGTGGAAGCAATAGGATTTAAGTAGTTATAAGTGAGAACAGGCAGAGCAAAAAAGATTACAAATCAAAAGAAACAAAAACACTTGGCTAATTCTACACTGAAACCTCAGTACAAACTTACTCAAACGCACCCTAAAACCTCTCTTCCATCTACCACTCCAAACCAGGGTGGTCTCTGCCCCTCTTGGGTCTTCAGCTCCTTTCCTTCAGGTGCAGCCCAGCCAAAAGACCAAGGCCTCTGCTTTCCTATTCTTTTTGTTAAAGAATTGAGGCCACTCCTTACCAACCACTGCTCAGATTTAGGGACAAAAGAGATTGTTTAACAGTTGTTCATCAAGACCTTGAAGGTAACACCCTCCATGTCTCTCATTCACACATTTGAAACCCACAAAGTATTCCCCACTCACTGTATACGTTTATTTTACACACAAAAATGATACATACATCAAAGTAAGATAAATAGAACCAGCGGATCAGGACATGAAGACTGATGGGTTACACAAAATAATTTGCTCAAAGCACCTTTGATTTATGTATATTCATGTCCATAAGTCCATTTCATAAAGCATAGGGAAGGGGAGCAGTCTGTCACAGAATATTGACATGGTCCACACCATGGAAAAAAGAGAATGGCATGTATGATAAAAAGGCAGGGGTTGAATGTGAGTGGGAATGACAAACCCAGGCATTTCAGAACTTGAGAAGGTGGGGGGGGGGGAGGGCTTTTCCTTATTCTCTTCTGATACAAATGCAAAAGCTGGTGAAGTCTGACATCATTGGACTTTCACCTCACAGATCTTGTAGTTTAGGTTCATTTTAGGCATTTGTGTAGCATCTAAAGAAAAGTGAGGAGCTGGATCATCCTATGGTTAGGGTGGTAGGATTCAAGAAACTCAAATTCCATTTCCTGCTTCACCACAGATTTTCTGTGATGTTGGATATAGCTAATCTCTCTCTCCTAATTTCCCCTCTGTCAGCAGGAGTGTTCTGAATTTAAATGCCTTAAAAATGGCTAGATGTTCAGATATTGTGGTAATGGGGGGAAAAGTGGCATGATATTTCAAAGTTACTAGGTGACCTTAACCCCCAGTGATGTAAGAGTTATCACTTAGCAGCTTTGAAAATGTTTCAACTGCTGTTGATTGGGTTTTAAAGGGAGAAATGTAATTCAAATGAAATAGAGGGGAAAAAACAAAAGAGAAATCTTCAGCCTTTATGGTGGTGTAACTAGTTCACAGAGCGGCATGCAGAGTAGCACTCAAAACAACAAATATGCTTACTTAACAGTGAACACATTCATGAGTCTTTTAATCAACTACAGATAATTGAAGTATAGGGATATTTTACAATAAGAGATCCAATAATCTTTGTACTACACATTTTTTTCCAGGAAGTTTCTTAGATGTTTCCAATTTTTATAGTAATTGTATGGTTTATTTGCTTCCACTTCTGAGGTTAAAAAAGACTTGTGAATTCAAAATATTGGTCTCAGCTCATTTCAGATTGGTAGAACTGGCTCCTTTGGTGTACTGAAGGATCTGTGAGTGCTTCTGTTTTAGAGACATTTAAATGCAAATTTCAGTGTAGCCTCTAAGTCAAGCAAACTGCAAATGTATATACATGATACCTACTGTATAGTTAACTGACCAATCTGCTAGTACTAAATCATCCTTAGAATTACTAAAGAGTATAGATGATAATTTTCTAACTCAAAAAATATTGCAGCCAACATAGGGCAATTCTCTCTGTGACCTAGCCCCCACAGATAAAGTAGAACAATCATGGTAGTAAAAATTAATGGAAGCTTATGTGCAAGAAATTAGGGCTTGAATCATACACCTAATGTGAAAATAGAATAGAGCTCAAACCAATAATGTATACATCATGCTTTAAGGAGTCAATTTCACTAAGGGAAAACAGTTGTAAGCCAAATCAGCTGGGAAGAAGAATTTAATAAGAAAAATGTGATTGATGATAGGAAATTATTAAAAAAACAAAAAAAACCAACAACAACAAAAATCAATTTCCCATGTCAGCCACTTCATTATCTTGCCTGGGATTGATGCAAGGCTGTTAGACCTATAATTATCCAGGTCATCTCTTTTACCAAGTATATCTGCTAGTTTCTTAAACTAATAGTTGTCTTCACTTTCCCTCCAAAACTGGTTAATTATTTGATCACAGTTGGCTTTGTTCTTCGACAGTAGCATTTGGGGCTTCTAGTCGAGTGATGTTAAACAAAGGAGGGTAATACAATTAACTTCAATCAATACAGGTTTATGGAAAATAGATCCTATCAAAATACTTTGATTTTTTAAAAATGAGATTACAAGTTTGGTTGATAAAAGAAATTAATGTTGAAATAATGTTCTTAGTCTTCTGAAAGGCATTTAACCTGGATGGAATCTTGAATAGGTACAAAGATTCTGTCCTTTCTATATAGCACTGGTGTGACTGCTGCTAGATTACTGTGTCTAGTTCTGGAACCCACAATTAAGGAAAGATGCTGATTAAATTGAAGACAGTCCAAAGAAGAGCCACAAAATTATTAAAAAAATTAAAAACATACCTTAGAATGATAGACTAAAAGCATGTTGTCTACTTAGCTAAACAAAGAAGTTTAAGGGTGACTTAAAGTCTGTTAGTATCTACCTGGGGATTAAATATTTATTGATGGGCTCTTCAGTCTACCATATTAAGATGATTCAATGACTGGAAGTTGGAGCTAGATAAATTTAGACTGAAAATAGAGGTGTACATTTCAAACAGTGAGGGTAATCAGACATCAGAACAACTTAACTATGGTCATAGTGGATTTTCCACACAGATAATTTTAAAATTATGATTAGATGTTTACTCTAAAAGTGATCTGCTCTGGGAATTATTTGGGGGATGTTCTATGTTATAACTATCAGACTAGGTGAACACAGTGATCCCCATCTGGCCTTGCACTTGATGAATTGTTTCTATGACCACGTGTTTGGTTTTATTGGCTAGAGTTTGGAATAGTTTTCAAGCTGTCATTTTGGAACTTCTTGTTTGGAAAAAAAAAAGCGATGTTTTTCATACCATAAATAAATAAATGTAAAACAATTTCCCAAATCTTGATTGTTTCTGGTCAGAATAATAATGACTGGCTGATACTGTAGTCAGAGGTACCAAATGCATATATGCATGTTAGAGGGTCAAAAGTCTTGGTCTCTATTTTATATTAAAAAAATCAAAATCCACTAGCGGGATTGAGATCGATTAGGCTAATACATAATGTCACAATTGGCACACCTATTGGGAATCTCAACAGATGCCAATGACTGAATGGGCATAGACAATGAACTTCTTTCTGCCCTGGGAGTATTTCCTTCAGCTCATTGGTCAGTCTGAGTTAATAAGCTTCAGTTCCAGTTCTCTCAGATTTAGCATTTGGCATGAGCCTGAGTTTCCCTTCAGAGAAAGCAAGCAAGCAAATACATAACAATAAGAAATACCCATTTAAGAGGGAAATAAAACATTTGTACTCTACCTCCGCACATCAGCTGACCACCGTAATGACTTTTCTATAGTGGTCAAGATATCCAGCACTTTTTTGTTGTTTCTTTCTATTAATCAGTATTTCTTTATTTTTATACTTGGTGACACAACCTTAACACACTTTATTATGTGTGCAATATACAATAGGTAACCAGTGAAAATACTGATTTGTAATCCTGTAGAATACTGGGGAAGCAGTCAAACTAATTCCAAATTAATTAACTTTGTGATTGTCATAAACCATTTTTTAAGATATTTCTTCTAACTGACAAAGAAAATCCATCTGGGAAATGTTTATATATTCACAGAAGCATCTAGGAAAAATCTTGATTATGAACACAATTTAATATTCACTGTACCTGTAGGAGGATTTCATAAACATCAACTACCAAAACACCTTTGTGAGATTTATACAGTAAAAAAAATCTATGATAATAGCCTTGATTTCAGAGCTGGGCTCCAACTTTTGCCCACAGTTTTACACTTAGATGAGAACTTTGTAGCATGTAAGATACCTGTTTACTTGACCATACTCTAGATTTTTAAGCTGTTTGAGGCAGGGACTGCCTTTCTGTTCCGCATTTGGTGTCCTAGGCTATGATTAGATACTTAGGCATTAGGTCAATAATAATAAGTCATGTAACAAAGTAAAATGCTCAAGTATTATACAAATTCCCCTTCAATTATTTGCTCTTGTAAGATTGTACCATAAAAGTAGTGAGAGTAACACTACAGCATAATTTAGGATGAGAAAGTGAAAGACTAATATATCCAATTGAAATTAGATGGCTTCTTAATACAATGCAGTGTCAACAGTTGGAGAACTAGCTCTGGAAGTGATGAAGTGAGTATTTCAACCTGGGTCAGCTTCTGGACCTGCAGTGAATTGTCAGATAGGACCTGAGTGTATCTGAGGAGAATCTAGTATGCTGGGGCTCAAGGCACAGGGTTTGATGTGCTAGGGTGGGTGGTCAGAGAAGGGGGAGGGAAGTTGCAGGAGTCAATTCAGGGGACCCAGGGGAAGGGGAGCTTTCTAGAGCTAACCATGGCTGCAAGGGTGTCACTGACCTGGACGGAGCTCCCACCAGTGGGCCGGGGCCATGCTCTGGCTGACAGCTCCTCTGGGGGAGGGGGGGGGGAGATGAGGGGGAGCTAGAGCCACACTCCTCAGCTGGCAGTTCCTCATGGAAAAGCAAGATCTTATTCAGGTATCCCTGTTGGAATCAACCATCTAACTTCTTGGTCCTCCATGAATCATTTCAGGCCAATAGCCTCATCTGCAGTCATAACTCATAAACTGCCCTCTACCCTTGGAGAAGGTTCTTTGGATTCTTCTATTAGCTTCCTCTGGTTTTCTTCCTGTGAGGAACAAGCTCTCTTCCTGCAGTCCGCCTAACTCCTGCTGTTCTCTATCTGGGCACTCTCTTCATCCTGAGTTATCTTCTCCTTAGAGGCTCCCTCCACCTAAGAGTACCTTTTGTTACTGAACTCAGTCTGCCTTTTTATAAGCTGCAAGAGCTCTTCTACCAATTGGCAGTTACTATATATTGGCTTTAAATGGAAACAATCAGGTACAATGGGTATAACCAGTTATTCCTAGATGGGACTTCAGAGGGTTGTTCATGGGGAAATTAGGCCCAGGCTCCCCTTTCAATGCTAATTGCCCCATGACACACAATGTCTGCAAATGGACCATGAATGGTTACGTTTGAGCACGAGGCTGAATACTGTGCTTTTTTCAGTAAACATGTTTCTGGAGTAGCTCCTTTTTAGTTTTTTATTTACAAGGATATCTTTCTTGTTCCCACTTTAGCTGGACTTCAGCTGCCATGCATTTATACTCAACTTTGCAGATGTTTTTGCAAACTGCCCTGTTACTTCTTGAAATGCCTCAAAACATGGGATTTATCTGCAAAGCGCAAGTTTCCTTCAACACCCTCCCCTATCTTGTGAAGAAATTATGACCTGTAATTATCCATTGAACTGGTGAGGAACTGGGATTTCCACTCTATAACAAATAATAATTTCATTTTTCTTCTAAATCAAAACCAGAATAAAAAATCAAATTTTCTACAAAATTAAAAATGTATACAAACCATTGATGAGAGACCAGTGAAATTTTTCATAGGGCTGAATTATTTCATTTTTATAATGAAACATTTTATCAAACAATGAAAATTTTCATTTTTAACTTATCACATCAATTTATTTCATTTTTAATTTTATTATGTTAAAATGTTGATTATATCTACATTATTGTAGACATTAAGCTTCATATTTCATATCACATAAAACACAAGAAAAAAATAATTTAAATTATAAATTTAAAATGAAATGGTTTTACCTGGTCAAAAAATGAAATTAGCTTGACACTTTTGAAACAAAATATTTCTTCATTAGAGAACTCAAACAAGGCAGTCCATATGATTTGTTTAGACTTCTTCCAATGGAAAACATTTGTCAAAATCAAAATCCTCCTGCAAAATGTTTTGATGTAAATGAAACTGCTCTTTAGGACAGAAAACTATTCCATTAAATTGTTTTCAACACACGCTAAGTATTATTGAGCTGGTGCTGAGCTTCATGCAAGGTGTGGAGAAGAAAGAAAGTGCACCTCCCTTCTCTTGGGACTGCTAGGGGCCGATTCAAAACCTAGTTGCAACCTACCCCTACATCATACATACATCCAGGTCCAACCTGACTTCTTTCTGGAGGTCCTGACTCAGGGGTTTTTTCGAAAAAAGTAGCCTTTTTTCGAAAAAACCTCACCTGCGTCTAGACTGCAGCCGCGGCTTTTCTTTCGATGGCGGTAAACCTCAATTTACGAGGAAGAACGCCTTCTTTCGAAAGTTCCTCTTTCGAAAGAAGGCGTTCTTGAATGTAAATAGGGCTTCTTTGAAAGAGAGCATCCAGACTCACTGGATGCTTTCTTTCGAAAAAGCAAGCCGCTTTTTCGAAAGTTCAACGTGCAGTCTAGACGCTCTCTTTCGAAAGAGGCTCTTTCGAAAGTATCTTTCGAAAGAGCCTCTTTCGAAAGAGGCTTGCGGTCTAGACATAGCCTTAGACTAGTGAGTTCATACAAGTACCCGAGGGCAGTGTTTCACCCAGTGATGTTTCCAGGAGAGAATAGCTTTTTTTTTTCTGGTAGGAGGAAGAAGGGGATTCTAATAGGTTAATAGGGGAATGGAGACCTTGACAGTATGTCTTCACTCAATACCCATGACTCTGGTCCATAGGGCTTTAACAGTGGATTGTAGATATTTGGACTTGAGCCCAAAACCTGAGATTCCTGAAAGGGTCTCAGAGCATGAGGTCCAGCCCAATTCTGAATGTCTGCACTGCTCTTTTTAGCCTGGCAGCCTGATGCTCATGCGTTGACTCAGGCTCTGAGACTTGTGGTCATGAAGCTTTTTTTTTTTTAATTACAGACATATCCTGAAAGATAGAAGATGCATAGGAGATGAAGGGGAAGAAGGTTTGAAGCCTTCTTCGTTCTGGTGCTTTACCCCAGGGCCTTCCAAATATTTGCCAGCAATTGCAGCTGACCTCAAAGTACTGGTACACCCAAGCTTTGATCACCCTGCTGCAACCTCAGTAAACATTGCAAAAGCAGGGATCTTCTCTGGCTTTGTGCTAGCAATGAGGCTTATTCTTACCCTTTATTTAGGACTGTCCTAGAGCAGAGCAGAATAAGAGGTACTGGGAGGGACAACTCTGCCAGACGAATAACAAGAAGCACGAAGATATTTGATTGTCCTAGACCTCAATTTCACAAAACAGCTCCCTGCATTCTTTGCTTTATCCTATGTGAGGAATGTCACTCTGGAAAATTAGTTTGAAGCTAAGGTTCTTTTATAGGGCATAAAATGAAGACTCAGTTGGCTATCTATCATACACCAGCTCTATTTAACCTTTGAAAGGGATTTTTATTAGTCACAAATAAAAGCTAGCCTAAAAGTCTGGCATAACTTTTCTTTCTCCTTATTTAATGCCCTTTGGGTATGAAGAGACAATGCTGGTTCAGGCAGAACTAATAGAGACCCTCCAGGGATAGGGCATCAATTCTCTGACATTGAGGTAGACATCTCATAATCCTCCGAAGTTTGGATTCCATGAAGGAAAATAAGCAGTACCTAATTTGACTTCGATGTTTGCTGCTAGCGATACAGAGCTGCCATTATTGCTTTATCTCCATTCTCCTGAGAAAAAGCTCCACTCACACTAGGAATCGGCTCTGTTCTTTTCTCTGCTACAGAGAGAACATCTGTCAGTAATCCTTCACAGAGAGTTTTAAACCAGCTTCCTTCTTGTGTTTGTCTTACCCAAGCGTCTTTGCTTTCTAAATAACCAGATATCATCCACTTTGCTGCCAATAGACTATTATAACAAGCCAATGTTGACTTCAAGTATTTTCCATCAGTAACCTGAGGGTATATAGCAGGGGTCAAATCTGAGCTTGATGTTTCCATTATCCCCCTCTCTCTGCCTTCTCCTTTCTATAGCATTCCAGCCTAAGCTATTGTTTCCATTTTAACACTCTTACCATTGCTGCAACTTGTACTGTACTCTTTACAGAAAGTTAGCACTTATATGGGTAGCAGTGTAAATGCTTTTTGCTCTTATATGCCAGAACCATCACACAACACTGACGCCAAAGCTAGGTAGCCTTTGATCTTTTTGGTTAACAAATTGTTTCATTTTTAGTGTTCCCTGATATATTAACATTGGCAGTTCTATTAGCAGAATAAAAATTGAAATTCTGGCTGGCAGAGACTCTTTTAAGTTATGGGCCTGATATAGGAATTAGTGGGTTAAATTCTCTGGCCTGTGTTGTGCAAGAAATCAGACGACAGGATCCTGAGGTTTCCTTTGGTCCTGAAAATCCATGAAATAAGTTTCTATTCTCAGAATTCATTAGATTTTTTTTATGTCTTATTTGGACAACTAATCCAGAAGTTCTGCCACTTACTGCCATTTACCACTTCTTGTCTTTCCTGAACTTTCACACAGGTATTCCCCAAAAGGGATTTTTATTTGGTTATATTAATTTATTTTAGCATAGATATTCCAAATCATATTCTGGCACATACCCAATGTGCAATCCAAAATGCACTGTTTGATCAATAATGAACTCTGGCTGCACTATACACACATCACAGGACTCTTTTTTTCACTGTCTTTCTAGCCTAGCTGAAACCATTAGCATGTGCTGTCCTTACTTTGCTTTTTGTATTTAATAATTATGATGTAGCATTAGTTACCCCAGAGGGACAGCAAACCAAATGGAAAGGCTTTTTGCTGCACTCCATTTCCATGTAATGGCTTCATCCTAATTGTGGATATTTTTGCCTGACAACCAGTTTACATCACTTGAAATTGGGACTTGTGCTATGTAACATTGTGTTAGTTATAGCCTGATGTGACAAGTTTTAACAAACATTATAATTCCTAATTGATTAACTACAAGACCATGGTATGTCATATATTCAGGGTGACAATTCAGAATCATAATTTGCTGTGTCCTTTTCTGAACATTTACCTGATCCAGCAGATCCTCAGGTGGCTATCTGTATTCTCATATACGTCTACTGATAATTGACAGCCAGTATATTTCTGACATTTATCTATAAACTCCTGAACTCCTCAGCTTCCATAAAGATCTCTTAATAATGTGAACAGCTGAGATTGCACATGTCAGAACATGCCGATCACTGCTGTGATGACTTTACTTTTGCACCTCGACTTGTTTTCCAAGCTGTTCTTTCCTAAATATATGCTGCAACTATCTTTTGTCAGTATTTGACCCACACAGTCATTATTAAGACTTCTCTTTTAAACCAAAGTGATTTCTTATAGTAGTTACATATGAGGAGAAAAGAAAACAAGATCTAGAAGTAACCTTGCTGGTTTTAAGATGTGCCATGTCTTTGCATTTAATAGTATCTGGGGCTTTCTCTACAAGTCTGTCCAAACACTAGCACCTGTACTACTTTCCCCTGCTTTACACTCGATAGTCAAGGTCCTATATGTCTCAGCCACAATAAAAACAACAACAACTTGTTAATGCTACTTAACTGGCCACAGCCAAAGCTGCTGAATTATATGGGGCATTCCATACCCTTGTAAGAAGTGATCATGGTATTTCTTTAGAGCCTCAGCCTTCCCTTTTCAATGACTGATTGGTTTTTCAGTTTCCCACCCACTACATCTTATTAAAGGCAACTACAAATACATAAAGTGCTGAAGACTAATATTACTGTTGCATGCAAATAATTGCTTTAGTTTCGGTAGAAGTGCCGTGATAGATAGAAATGGGAGGAAGCAAGCTGTGTGAGAGAAGGTGTCCAAAGAATAACATTTTATTGAGTGTGTTCCATTCTATACAAATCTCACCTATCCTAAACAGCATCCTAACTAGCAGTGAAGAATTAAATCACTAAGCCATTATGTTGTCTGTATCCATGCGGGTGGGGGGAGAGGTGGGGGTGGAGGGTGTCTCTATTTAAACTCGTATTTCCTTTCTAAAACTAATTTTGAAATTACAGGTTCACACCAAAATCTTTTGCAGAATATCCAATTTGCTTTCCCAGCCTCACAAAAGAAAGTTATGCAGATGATATGTTGTTTAGCAGCACTGTACATCTATAATCTGCACTTTGACTGTAATAAGTATGCAACCTGAGCCAATTTTATCAGATGTTAGTTTGAGAGAGGAAATCTTGATGCATTTGTTTTACTGCATAGTTTATGCAGCCTTCCCGTGACACATTTGTGACTATGTGATCCTTCTTTCCATGGGGAGACAAGTAAGTGGATGTGAAGAAGATACAGTAGACACCTTCCAAAGTGAAGTAAATTTGTGGAGCATTTAAAATCCAGAAGGATAATTTATAATTGAATTTAGAAGAAAGACCCCCATTCCCAGAAGAAAGCATTTGCTGCTTGTTTCATTTCCACTAAAGAGGGAGTGTCTATCCCTACAGCAGCTCCAGTAGATGTTGCAACAAGAATCATAGGGTTAGAGGAGAATGCCAGGGCCATTTAATGTAATCCCCTTCTAAGATGCAGGATTCATTGTGTCTATACCATGGGCAGACAGTTTTCAGCCTCCTTTGGAAATCCTCCAGTGAAGGAGCTTCCACAACTTCCCTAGGCAATCTGATTATTGTCCCGATGTTTTTACAGTTAGGAAGTTTTTCCTGAGATTTCATCTAAATCTGTTATGCTGTAGTTTGAATCCATTGTTGTCCTGCCCTTTGGCATGAGAGAACAACTTCTCTCCATTTTTTATGACAGCCCCTCCATTAATTGCCTCTTCAAAACTTAAACATACCCAGTTCTTTCAGCCTTTGGTCATATAGCGTGCATTCCATCACTTTCATCATCTTTGTCACTCTCCTCTGGATCCTTTCCAGTGTCTCTACCTACTTTCTATACACAGGGTAAATTGTCAATTGTCCTGAGCAGAAAGACTAGACACCATTTGTGACAGTGATGTCAGGTCCATCTGGTCAGGAAAGCTGGCAACCCACGTGTCTAACATTGGGCACAGTACTCCAGCTGAGGCACCAAGTAGACAGGTACTATCACATCCTGTGATTTGCATACTAGGCTTCTGTTAATGCCCACCCAAAATTGCTTTTATTTATTTATTTATTTATTTGCAACAGCATGACATTGCTAATTCAAGTTGATGTTCTGATCCATTACAACTTGAAGATCCTTCCCAATCGTACTGCTGTACATGCAGGTCATTAATAAAGATGTCCCAGCACACCAGTCCCAGAACAGATTCCAGTGGACTCCCCCCTTGACACCTCCCTCAAATCCAACATAATTACTTTAAAAGCTACTTTTTGCAATTGCTTAACCGATTATGTATCCATTTAAAGGTACATCTTCCAACATCGCATTTCTTCAGCTTACCTATCAAAATGTCATGTGGCACTGTGCAAAAAAAATTAAATATAGGTTTATTATAAACTGAATCAATGCATCACCAGCCAATCTGGCCATGTTCCATTCCTTGGGAGTACAACCCTAAATCAGCCTTCTCCGAGTCCCCTCATGAAAAGGCAACAGCTAATATTGTGGGCCACTGTAATTTCTCCCCAGATATGCTTTTAGCTTCTAGTGTTCCTGCAACCTGGCTTTTTCCAGTAGAAACTAGCATTAACTAAGAGTGAATGTTGCCTGTGATATGTAGGGGGTTCTGATTACCAAAGAAGAGGTTATTATTACCCCAAATCTGGGTAGAAGGTGATAAAGACAACAGCGAGGATTGCATTTCAGCAGAGACAGGGTAAAGGGAAGTACACTTTCTGGAAATATGTTAGAGGTATTGATAGACAAATGGTTAGGCACAGTAAGAGAAGCGATAAAGGGTGATTCCAAGGTTTCTGACCCTGGGGACAAATTTGGAATCTGAGTTGGGAAGAGTGAGAAAGGAATCGAGCTCTTACACAGTGCTTTTTAATCCACAAAACTTCAGGCTTTAAACCTATGGTCAGAAGGATGCATTTTTGGAATATAGCTTTTTATCAAGTCCACAAATATTGTAAAATCTTTTCCTTCGGAAATCAGTTGCTGAGATAAACATACTTGACATTCATTAGCTTTTCTCATCTCAGGATCTCAAAGTGCTCCACTACATTATCTAATTGTCTCACACTGCCCTTGGTACTTATATGAGCAGATCTACACATGCTATATGAGTTGTTACTTTATTACTTCATCTGGGGAAGTCTGGTGATGTGGCCTATATTCTCAGGATTGGAGTATTCCTGAGTAAAGGTCAAAGAATATTCTTGTGGAAAACAAGTGATTGTTTTAAGTCGGGGGCTTACTGACCTATTAAATGAGAACGTGGCTTACATGAACAAACCTCTTCTGTGTTTTCTTCAGTGAGGAATAAAAAAATTCCTCTTTTTTTTTTCAGGATGTTCTGAAGAACAACTAGTAGTTCTTTCCTCTTATTTGAATTTACTTGATTATAGATTACAAGAGCTGTATAAGGAAAATTCAGTGTTTTGCACCAAAGAATGTGTTTAGAAATTCTATTTTCTGTGAAAATGCAATGCTATTAGCAGTGTAGCGTAGAGATGTGGATGAACAAATGTGGAGACAGACGGATCAGAGAATAGAGCCAGTCACTAGAAGAGAGACACTAACTAAAAGTGACAGCCCCACGCCCACCCACATCCATTCTCATACAATTTGCTGAAGAGAGAAAGTGAGAGCAAACACAGAAAGATAATGTATCAAATAATAGCCTGTATCAAAGACCAAAGCTCTATACCATCAAATGTGCATCACTGGAAACATAAAGGTCCTGATCTTTGCTGTTGTCAAATTGTGTATCTCCACTGAAACCAATGCAACCAGGCCTGCCAATGGAGGGTGAGGCAAAGGGTATAATTGCCCCAGGGCTCTGGCTGCTACTGCTCCTACTGTGTGGCAATGGTGGTGCCCATAGCTCCAAGCCATTTACATCACTGCTGGAGCGGCTCACTGTATGCTCTAGGGAGCTGGTGCAGGGGGCACAGCAATCTGGGAGGCACTGAAGGACAGATGCCCTTACCTCTCCCCCTCTTCCGCCCAAGGCTTTGCCCATTCCAAGAGCACAGAACTGCCCTCTCTCCTTGCCCAGGGGTCTGGTGTGACCGAATGCAACTATGCTGATTCACACTGGCTGAGGATCTGCCCCACAACGTGCAGTAGTATAGCAGCATATTCCTACTGATACTTCCCTGAAATGACAGTTGATAGAGATCTACACACACGAATGCACTCTTTAAATGAAAGGATTATAAATTCACATTTCCCAATACATTCCATCAACACGAATGAGTTACCTGGTGACATCCAATAGTAGCTATGAATCCTGCATATAATACATTGTCCTTGTCTGTTCGCATATCTCTGTGTTGTATCATTTGCCCTGACAATATTTCTGTTAGCTGTGGGGCATGTTTCTGTGGCTATTGTGGTAGCAGAGGACCAAACATCTCATTGTTTTCCATTACCCAAATGAAGGGCCAAGGCAACTTATTCATTATTGGTTGTAAGGCTGGGCATTTGTTCTTTGGTAGGTAAGGTCATCATAATCATCTCCCATGTCTCACACCTCAGACTCTATCACTGACCACATTTACCATAACAAAGGTGTTAGGACTTGCTGTGAAGATGCCTGAGAAGTGAAAGTAAGTACTGCTGCCGAGGAAAAGTCATGAGGAGAAATAGCACGAGTAACAGTTGCCAGGCGCTAAGTATCTTCTCTCCCCTCAGAAAAAGGCCTTCAGCCTGCTCATTAGCAATTCCTCCATTTATGACCATTTTCCTCTCACTGAAAAGGTGTGCATACAATGTATATAACATCTCTGATGCTGAGGCTCATGCTTAAAGGGGCTCCCTTCCACAGTCATGTCTCAGGCTCTTCACCTTTGCCTACCTCCTCGAGGGACAGCAAACTCATCTCCCTGCATGCTCTGGTTGCCCTTATGGACACCACAGCAGTTCAGCCATGGAGCTGGACCTGCAAAGCACTTGCCAGCTCTTAGACTTCATGCTGCACCTCTTGGTGCAGTTACTGCAGGCTTCCTATGTGGCACTGCAGGAACAGGACCTGCAGCTCACTGTGGGGCACCTCCTCATCTCTTTCAATATGCTGTTCATGCAGCACAACTCCTGCCACCCTCCCTGTCACACCATGCACCACCATTTCTGGCAATGGGAAACCAGTTCCAACTGGTGGGACCAGATTGTCATGGAGCAGTACTATGACCAGCAGTGGCTCTAGTACTTCTACATGCAAAAGGACACCTTCCTGAAGCTGGGCAAGTGGCTCGTCCCTGCCTTCTGGTGACAGAACACCCACATGACACCTGCCATTACCCTCCAGAAGCAGGTTGCCATGGCACTTTGGAAGCTTGCCATGCCGGACAGCTACCGCTTTGTGGGGAACCAGTCCGGCATGGGGAGATCGACAGTTGGGGCTGTGCTCATGGATGTATGACTCTCTTGCCATTGTCCCTGGAGGGTGGTGAATTTCTGGAATGGGATTCCCTGGTGGTGTGTGTGGAAGACTCTCCCTCCCTGGGAGGTTGTTCCATCCCAGCTTCACAAAGCCCTACCGGAGATGGGGCAAATTGGGGTTGGTCCTGATGTCGGGGAAGCAGCTCGGGCTCAGGAATTCCTTAGGGCCCTGGAAACCCTGTGATTCTCACAGCCTGCCAGCAGTTTACCCAGACAAGCTACAGGATGTCCACCACTGACTTACAGAGAGAGGTTAATGAATCTCCTCTACAGCCTTAACTAAAGAGCATGTGGCTTTTAGCTAATGTATTAGATGCTCATGCACAAAGCTCTAGGTTGGATCCTAACATTTAGGATCTGTCACTGTACCATTTAATATCCATCAAGAGACAAGGGTGGTTGATGTAATATCTTTTATTGGACAAATGTCTGCCATCATAGGACAAAAAAGATGATGTGTGTTGGTGGTGTGGGAAGGAAAGTTAGTGGGATGCAAATTATTGTAATAAGCCATAAAAATCACAGTCGTCGTTATAACCATGATTTTTAGCATCTATCAAGGTCTGAATTTAAGCTCCCAGCCTTGTTATCCGAAGGTGCTGTACAGGTTTTCTCTGAGGATGAGGACTGAGAGGTCAGATATGGAGTGATTGTTTTGTAATAACTGTTTCCATGCAGGTTATATGGTAGTTTTTAATGTTTCTGGGTGAGTTCAACTTTCCAAATCTTCTGGCATCTTTTTCTTAAAGATTTATTGATCTTCCCATAGAGAGTCATATAACAATCAGTGGTATGTTCTTCGCTATGTGGGTGAACAGATATTTTTTGTGTACAGTGTCTCATGATTTGTCTCTTGAAAACAAGTATCCTATTTTAAATTACTTGCGTATAAAACAGTAAAAAATTGGGGTTTTTTTGCTAAACATTGATATTCAAGTGGATAATGGTTTTGGAGAGTCTTGCAAATTGACTCTAAAGCGGATATACTTTTCGTATACACTTCCATTAGTCTGATATCTGAAAAGCTTTCAAAACATTGTTGGATCTCTTTGCTTGTTACCAAAGTTCATTTGGTTATTTTTCTTTTACTAGCGGTATTTTGATATCACCACTGTAAGGGCACATATACGTAGCGTTCTGCGTGTCTTAATACATGCCCTTTATTTCGAAATACATTTGAAATAACGAGCTTCTTATTCCAGCACCCTGTAAACCTCGATGAATGAGGATTAAGGAAGATGCTGGAAAAGCGATTTATTTTGAAATTAGCACTGTATAGACAATGTCAAATTTTTTAAATAAACTATTTCAAAATAAGCTACACAATTTGCATAGCTCAAATTGCGTAACTTATTTCAAGGTATGCATTACTGTATAGACGTACCTTAAGAGATTACAAAAAATCAACTCAAGAGAAACCCCCCTTTTATGGGGGGGCAGTATGTACAGGAAACAGAATTCTTCATGGCCAGTAAGATTAAGGAATGCAGGGCCACTCAGAATGAGGAATGAACTCCCATTGGAACTCTAAGGACTATCCCACATCTCTGTACCTTCTTCTCCTGGTGCAAGGCATGCTTCTTCAGCCTGCCTTCTCCAATATCATCACCTAAGAGAATGCGCATTACAAACAAAACGGAGCTCTCCCGCAACAAAACACTCCAGTGCACACACAATCCTCCCCTGGGGAAGCAATGACAGCAAGATTAAACTACACAGACATGTGCTTGAATACTATGTTGATGTGGGCATTATATGAGCCTTAATAGCATAAAATAGTATTTGAAGTGTTGAGAGGATAATTTAAAAAATCCACAAAATAGAATTAAAAAAATCTAGAATAAAAAATAGATTTGCTTGACTATGTTTGTATTCTTTGTCTGTGAATATCCTGTACAGGTTTACTGGCAGGACTTGATACATTTTGAGTGAATATTAGAGAATATTTACATAATGCAGATACTGAACATGTAAACACAAATATGCAGGCCAGAAAAATAAACCTAAGAATTATGCTCAGTAATAAAAACAACATTGTGTGACCTGTGGTAGGTATCCAATCAAAACTAATTGACAGAGCTTACTTTTCAATTTAAATATCAAATATTTATAATCTACTTGCAAACAATCAACAGAGGTGGAATGAAAAAATCCCTGGTCTGTGAATACATTTGAATAACAAATTCAAGAATATTGTAAGTTGTTGTGGATAGAGAAATAGAAAAATCCCAAACCATTAATGGCTAAATCCCTCCGTCTTGATTTGATTTGTTCTATTATTTAAGAAAAACTCCCCAAACATAGAAATATAACAAATATTAAAGAGATCAGCTCCAAAATCATCGAATTTATTTACTGGACCTTATTTTAACAAGAGTTGCCTGATCCAGAAAATATATTTGCTTACGAAAAAAATCATGGCTGTAACCAATTTAAAATTATATCTGTCCCCCTGTGGTTCTTACAATATTTTCCCCACTCAAAAAGTTATGGGTTCTCACATTCTGATGCTTTTATCTCCTGTTTTTGAGTGCAAGCAATCTATGAATATTGCCAACAATCCTGTGAAGTTTGTGGGAGTTTATCGGAATTATGTTTCCCTAACACTTCTGAGAGCAAGATTTTTGTAAATCTCAATGGACTACATTCTCCCATGTATGAAACCAACAGGGCACATTATTCATGTGCTAGGTAAAGCTGGCCAAGCAGGCAAAAATTTTGGCCTGCGAGGCTTAACAGAAAATCCTTAATTAGAGTTACCAAAGGCTTCCAACTAATTAGGCCCAGAGAAGCATATAAAACAAGAGCAACTGTTTTTATACTGGATTGATTTGGGCAAGTCACTTAATCTGTCTTTGCCTTAGGCTCCCATCTGTAAAACTGGGATGCTTCCTTTCTTCTATCATTTGCCTGTCCTATCTATTTAGATTACAAGTTTTTGAAGCCAGGGCCTATCTCTCAGTATATGTGTAAAGGGTGCTTACACACAAAAGGCTGTGTCTAGACTGGAAAGTATCCTGGCCCTTCTGCTACCATCTGAGGCCCTACCCTTTCCTGGGTGGCTGGTGAAAAATTATTGTCCACCCCTAATTTACAGTGTAGTAGAAAGAGCCTGAAACATAGGCCTAATGTAAAGTCTGAGGCCTGAAAGTGAGCAAGAGTTATACTATGAGTAACAGGCAGTCTCTGCCAAAAGCAGATGTTTGCTAGCAAGTCAGTGTCCAGGGCATGAACTCAGCAGGAGGACTGCTAGCACTGCTTAAACACATGGAACATGTAAGTACATTCCACTAGGTAGGTTGGGGTGTCCTTGTACTCTCCATATGATAAAATAGTTTGACAAAAGTGATGAATAGTGATATTAAGTCTGAAACACAGGAGCGGCCCTAGACGAGCTGCCAGCAACTGGCGCCCTAGGTGAAACATACAATCAGCACGCAATCGGTGCCCCCGCCTCCAAAGCCCTCAACGGCCATTTTTCTTGGCGCCCTAGGTGACTGTCTAGGTTGCCTGTATTGACAAGCCACCACTGCTGAAACATCAGGTGTGAAAGCACAGTGACAGGTGGTGAATAAGAATGCACTGGAGGAAAGTACAAGGGGAGATAACATATGTCATTAACGTGTCAGATGATACATGAGGTGTGTATCACAGATTGTCTCAGTCTGTAAGTGTTGGGGTACCTTTACTTAACTGTTTCTCCAGCCTAGGGGAAGCTAGGACCGTGTTTCATTTACAACAAGCCTGGCTTGGATGCCTTTGTACCTTACCTGATTCTGTAGCCCTCTGGGGGCTCTCTTTGGGCACATCTATATTTAGCACAGGAATAAGATTCTGAAAATCAATCTTCTAGCATTCGATTTAGCAGGTCTAGTATAGACCTGTAAATTGAACGCTAAGGGCAGCCCCCCACCAGTGTCTGATACTCCTCCTTCTGCAACGAATAAGGGAAGCTGATGGGAGCATTTGCTCCCATTGGCCTTCTGCTATGTGGATGCTACCATGGCTTGGCTAAAGCTGGAGTTGTGCACTTTAAGCTGACCTGCCTGGTCTAATGTACACCAGGCCTTAAAGTCTACTATGCTCGCTATCTGCATAGAGCTAGTATAGAAGATAGAGCATACCCACACAACCAAATGGCTATCATCATTGGACAGAGCAATATATCTGTCAGGAAACCACATCAGTGCCTTCTGATATCCACATACACCAGCTGAGGATCTGTCCCCTGGTAGTTATATGAATAACAGACTACATGGAGAGATTATCTGTGTTAATAGCTCTTCTTTTACACCAAAGTTTTTTTCTGCCTCCTATTTAAAAGAATAAATCAAACTAGTTTTCTTGTTTTGTAATTGTTTACAACCTAGGCATGGAATAACTTTTTGGAAGAGTTCTTAACTTCAAATTTGTCTCCTCAATAAAATCTGTTTGAAATATTTGGAGTACATTTAAAATCAAAATTGCATCTGTTATCCAGATAAAACATAAGAACTAGAGGTCACCCAGCACAAAAGGAAGTGTTTTTCACACAAAGCACAGTCAACCCATGGAACTCCTTACTAGAGGATATGTTGAAGGCCAAGACTGTAACAGGGTTCAAAAAAGATCTAGATAAATTAATGGCGGATAGGTTCATCGATGGCTGTTAGCCAGAATGGGCAAGAATAATGAGTGTCCCTAGCATCTGTTTGCCAGGAGCTGTGAATAGGCAAGAGGGTATGATCACTTGATTATCTGTTCTCTTCATTTCTTCTGGGGCACCTGGGATTGTTCATTGTCAGAAGACAGAATACTGGGCTAGATGGACCTTTGATCTGGCCTGGCATGGCTATTCTTATGTTCTTATATACTGTAAGAATATGCTTTTCATCTCTTACCAGACAAGAAAATTCTCATTCTTCTTTTGTCTAATACAGTCCACCGCCAGTAGGATAAATGTCAGCCTTTATTTGCTACCAAGTACGCTATACTTTCCACTTGGATGACTCCATAGCAGCAATATGTTAATCCTGAGATAGCCACCATCTTGCAGGCTCATAGACAGAATGGAAGTGAAAACAGAATCATGGAGCTGAGAAAAGCCCACAGAAGCCAAGAAACTAGAAAATATGGCTGTTATTTTGCTGTTTATCAGTCCCCGTGTGCCTAAGTATCATGTGGAATCTTAGAACATTAGGTGATCTATAAGCAATCTGGAGGGTTTTCTTTCTGCTGTAAAATACCTCATCAGAGTGGAAATGGCTAGGTGTGGAGAACCAGTTTATTATGCTTAGAGAGCAGCCTTCTCTGCTTTTTAAAATGATCTTAATGAGCACAAATGTTTAAAACAGTCAAATAACATTTGGTTCATTAAACCTGGATATGCTGTGAATAGATGGAACCATTATGCCTCTGCAGACAATATGGTAGAGATGCCAGATTAATAAGTGCCTTGATGTTAAATTGTGTTTCTTCAGCCAAAGCCCCAGAATCCATTGAGCCAGACACATCTCCTGGCCTGATCCCCAACTAGGATCCTTTTCTATTGTTTTTAAAAAGCATGTTAGTGGCAATAATAACGTATATAGCAACTTCTGTTTGAGATTCTCAGTGCATTTTATTCATACATTGTGAACAGAGCTTTTGCAGCATTCCTGTTAGGCTGGTCAAATACTGTCCTCTCAATTTTACATGTGAAAGCAAAGGAGGCAGCAAGATTGTTACATTGGGGCTTGATTCTGCTCTCACTTATACTAGTGTAAATGATCAGCAGGCAAGGACAACATATGGAAACCCCCCCTGATCTGCCTTTCTCAGGGGCTGCAAGGACATGCCAGCCACTTCCAGGAGCAGCAGTTACCATAGGGATAATGACTCAGCCATGACAGGTTAGGTGTTTTAGAACTCACTACTCAATGAATTAAATTCAAGTGTAAGAGAGAAATGAAAATGATGAAATGCACAGACCAGTCAAAATCCAAAACTAACACACTTTGCAAGCAGTAACAGAAGTAACAACACGTACATGTGGAGCTGGGAGATGAGTGACGGATAGTGTGTGTTTGTGAGAGACTAAGAGAGAGACACGGTGTGTGAGAGTGATGAAGATTTGCATTGCCAAACTCCCTCCTACTCCCCTTCTCTGTGTGGAGATAGGATACAGAAGTGGTGGGGGGAGGGACACCCTGACATCACCACTCCCCTCTTCTTCCTCCCAAACCTTGCACAGGAAGCAGAAGGTTCCCAGGGGGACAACTCCAAGGCAGAGGGCAAGAGCAGCATGACACTGTGGGGATGGGCAACTGAAGTGCCAGTACTTGATAGCTTCCTGGCCAAACCAGTCAGGATCACCTGTCAGAGGCTTCAAGATCTACCAGTAGATCCCGATCTACTGGTTGGTGACCATTGCATTAGTGGAAGACATAAGATAAGTTCCCGAGCTTTCCCTCCAGAAGATGACTCTAATTTAAGGAGAGGATGATGCTGTGACTTTCTGTGAAATAGTTCTGTGATTGCTTACCAGACACTTCCTTCTGTCCTTCGAGCCTGGTGGGGAGACCTGCACATCCTCTCTAGGGGTATGTCTATTCTACCACCCTAGTTCAAACTAGGGTGGTAGTGTAGACATACCCTAGAGAACTCAAGAAGAGAAATTCTGTGGTGACCTATTTGGGGTTGCGGTAGAGAATATTCACTTCTCCCTCTTGAAAGTCCTATGGAGAACTCTTCATTTCTCCTCCCCCATCAGCCAGTGTCCTGGAGACTGGAAGTATACAGAACATTCAGCCAGCTGTAGGTCAACGAGCAGCTGGCCAGTATTTCTATTGTTGCTTCTAACTCGTAACAGCAGATAGGGGAGGGAATGAACAAATGAATACTCGGATAGCACAAAGACTTTTCAAAATATTAGCCCCCATTCATAGCTTTAAGTATGGTCAATATTTGTGCTTCTTTGGGAGATGAATTATTGGATTTGCCATTTCTCCAAATTTGGCCATCACAATAACCTAACAATGTTAGTGATACATCCGCTTGCTACAAGCTTTTGGGAACAAATACCCCACTAAATGTCTTGATTAGAGAGCCATTCCCCCAAACTATCAATACTATACTATGACAATTGCAGTGTAATTACTAAATGGGTTGCAAAGAGATTACCCAGTGCCTATTCTCTGAATAAAAGATGTCAGACTAAGAGTTCTATATTTTCTATGCTACAGAATCAACTTGTCTTCAGTGCTTCAGATGGAGCATTAATTGTGCCACTGGAGGGCGCTGTGGCCCCAAAAACCAGAAAACTATTTTGTATTGATACAACAATCGAATTAGCAGGATTTATAGAGCTTTAATCTTATTTAGAATGTAGATTACTCTACTTCATTTAAAATAGGGGGAGGAATGAGGCAATTTACATGTGTTTGTACATTTAGCATGAATTATGCAAAGATAAGAACATCTCACTGAAGCTTTTGAACATTCTACCTGAGTCCCATTCATAAATTTATTGCAACACTACCAGTCATGGTTAAAAAATTAGAAGCTCAACATGGACCGGTGTACAATTCAAGATAATGTGGAATACATTTTCCTTCCCCTCACAAGCACATAAAGTTTCTTTATTTTTCTCTTCCACCTGCTGCTTTCAAACAAATATTAGCTCATAATGAAATGACACCAGCCATTCATTTGATTGTGTTCAAGCTTCTTGCTTTACATTTTAGTCATAGAATGCAGAAACCACTCTCATTTTTGTATTTGTAAGTTCTGTGGGACAGAGAACATCTTTTTCTTGTATTTGTACAGCTCCTAGCACAAAAGGGGTCCCAGCCCATGACTGGAGTGCTTACATGTTGCAGCCATGCACATAACCTCTGAGCACCACCATAATGCCCATCTGCCATTGCTAAAACACTCTGCAAGTGTCCAAGAATTTTATCTTACAGCAGGATTGAATTTGACCTGTGAACTGGAATCCAGTAATATCAGTCCTTGGCAGCCTCTTTGGGGGTGTTTCAAGTGTAGTTTCTCAGTTGTAGCAATGAGAGTATGGGGGAAGGGTTTAATCAGGGAACTGGTTACAATTCCCACACAATGAGGCCTGCTGCACCTAGTTTCAGAGCAGCTGAATCATAGAATCATAATGTTGCAAGGGACCTCAGGAGATTATCGAGTCCAACCCCCTGCAAAAAGCAGGACTAATACCAAATCCCAGTCTCATGGTGTGTCTAGACTACAGGGTTTTTTCAAAAAAGTGGCCTTTTTTTCTAAAAAACTTCACCTGTGTCTAGACTGCCACCGCATTCTTTCAAAATTAAATTGAAAGAACGCGGCAGTTTTTTCAACCACGGTAAACCTCATTTTATGAGAGAACGCCTTTTTTTGAAAGTGCTCTTTCAAAAAAAAGGGGTTCTTGAATGCAAATAGGGCTTTTTCGGAAGAGAGACTCCAGACTGCCTTGGTATTCTCTTTCAAAAAAGTAGTTCGCTTTGAAAGAAGTGGTTGCAGTCTAGACGCTCTCTTTCAAAAGAGGCTTTTTCGAAAGCTTCTTTCGAAAGAGGATTTTTTGAAAGATTCTTTCAAAAAAGCTTCTTTCGAAAGAGGCTTATAGTCTAGACATTACCTCAGACGGCTCTAAAAAACACCACGTGGCAATAGCCACCAAAGGTCATTGGCCATCTTAGAACTATGATTTTGCGACATTTGCTTCTCCTCTCTTTGCACTCCAATTCACTCACTATGGGTGCATCTAACTCTGCACCATTATTTCGGAATAACTAAAGTTATTCCAAAATAACAATGCGAGCATCTACACAGCAATTCTGTTATTTTGAAATAATATTGAAATAATGGGCAACTTATTCTGACTTCCTCCTCTTCTGAAATAGCTGTTTCATAATCGCTATAGTGTGGATACTCCACTGCTGCTATTTTGAAATAGCTCCTTAGCAGAACCATTCTAAGTAATTTTTCCCCAGTGTTTCCTGGGGCTCTAAATTGAGATTTCTTATTTCTAATTAGAGTGTCCACATTACAGGGAAGCCTCAAAATTAGTCCAAGGCAGGATCCCTTAATGTGGATGTGCTATTTCAAAATATATGTTATGGAATAGCTTATTCCAAAATAAGCATGAAATGTAGACATACCCTATGATGGGTCCCTAACCCACTTTTCCATGTTGGGTGAATCTAGGGAGATATGACCATTCTTTGCTGCTTTTGTGATCCCTGAGCAGTTCACAAGGAGCAATCTTGAAACACTGGCTGTTAATTTTCTTAACCATGATTTATCATTCTTCCACTTTAACTTGGAAGCTCAACAGGCTTTTTATGGAAAAAAGTCCCACTAGCAATAAGTACATGTTTGATATTGTTAGAGGACTAGCCTGTGCCAATTGTAGTATGGCAACTTGTGATGAGTAAGATGCTTTTCTAATGACTTGACTCTGATTTCTTTTAGCTCTGTCTACACTATGAAGTTATTTTGAAATAACCCACCTGTAACAGGGCAGGGCCTCACCACGATGGCGCCTCCTGCCAGTAGCTCAGGGAATTAGCCTTTTGGTGCTGGAACGCCCCCTTCTGGCTGGTTCCTCACCCACTGTTACTTGTTGTTCTCCACCACTCTGGGTCAGGGCCCATGTCTCTCTCAGACCGTGGCACCCTCCTACCTAGGTACTGCCCTACCGCAGTGCCCCCACACTCTGGAGTCCGTCCCCCCCCCCCGGACACCTCCAATTAGGGATTCCAGGTGTCCGGTATTCAACAGGACAGTCCGGTTTTTGGGCCTTGTGTCTGGTAAAAAAGGCAGACGGAAACTTGGCGGGGGTGGGAGGAGTGGCTGGAAGGCAGGACAATCAGCACTGGGACCCTCTGGTTGTGTCTGAGATAGGAGTGATGTCTTGGGGCGGAGAAGAAGCCCTGTCCATGCTCCTGAGCACTGTGGAACTGTAGCCAGACTCACTTGTGCTTTGCTGGGACCGTGCACGGGACAGTCAGCGCCCTGGGATCTGCATGTGCCCTGGTCAGTCCTGCTCCCCGCTGTCTGATTCTCTCCTGCTCCCCCGCTCTGACCCGGCCAGCCCTGCTCCTCCCGACCCCCTCCTGGCCAGCCCTGCTTCCTGCCGGCTAGTTCTCTTCCTCCTGATCTCCCCAGGCCAGTCTCGCTGCCCCCGACACTCCACCCTGATCTCCCCCGGCCAGCCCATGACCAGCCCTGCTTCCTGCTGGTCACCCCCCCCATCTCTCTCTGCCAGCCCCGCTGCCCCCGATTCCCTTCCCCACCAGCCCTGCTTCCTCTCACCCCCCTCCTCCCAGCCAGCCCCTTTCCCCTCCCACCAGTCCCGCTGCCCCGACACCCCACCCCAATCTCCCCCGGCCAATCGCGCTACCCCCGACCCGTCCGACCAGCCCTGCTTCCCCTGACCCCCTCACCGACCAGCCCTGCTTCCTGCTGGCCGCCCCCCATCTCTCCCAGCCAGCCCCACTGCCTCCAATTCCTTTCTCCCTGCCAGCCCCACTCCTCTCCTGGCTGGTCCCTTCTCCCCGCTATCAAGTGTGTCTGGTATTTTTTCTGAAGCTACCTGTTAACCCGATCTTCAATCCCCATATGCCTGCCTTGCCACAGTGAACCACTGAGGGTATGTCTACACTACCCTCCTAGTTCGAACTAGGAGGGTAATGTAGGCATACCGCACTTGCAAATGAAGCCCAGGATTTGAATTTCCTGGGCTTCATTTGCATAAGCGGGGAGCCGCCATTTTTAAAACCCCGCTGGTTCGAACCCCGTGCAGCGCGGCTACACGGGGCTCGAACTAGGTAGTTCGAACTAGGATTCCTATTCCTATTCCACAAGGTGTACCGGTAGTTCAGAATAGGAATCCTAGTTATTACCTGTTCTGTTCATTCTCTCTGAGGGTATGTCTACACTACAAAGTTAGTTCGAACTAACTTTCCTAGGCGCTACACTAGCGCTCCGTTAGTTCGAACTTAATTCGAACTAACGGAGCGCTTAGTTCGAACTAGGTAAACCTCATTTTACAAGGACTAACGCCTAGTTCGAACTAGCTAGTTCGAACTAAGGGCTGTGTAGCCCTTTAGTTCGAACTAGTGGGAGGCTAGCCCTCCCCAGGTTTCCCTGGTGGCCACTCTGGCTAACACCAGGGAAACTCTATGCCCCCCTCCCGGCCCCGGATCCCTTAAAGGGGCACGGGCTGGCTACGGTGCCCGTGCCAGGTGCAAGCCTGCCAGCACCCGGCTAGCAGACCCTGCACCTGGCACGGCACAGAGCCACCCACCCGATGCCCCCCAGCCCATCCCCTCTTGCCGGGACCAGGCTGGCGGCTCCCGGGAGCTTGCCCTGGACCGCAAGAGGCGGGCACCTTCCTGGGCTAGTGCGGACATCGTGGACCTCGTCCACGATCTCCGCACTAGGCACAGGAAAGTGGCCGGCTAGGGCAGGAGAGCTGCCAGCCTGGCCACCCAGGAGCAGGTGTGCATGAAAATCAAGGGGGTCCACTGAGACCCCCGACCCTGAGCCCTGAGCTTACAATGGCCGTCCTGGGTCAGACCAAAGGTCCATCTAGCCCAGTAGCCTGTCTGCCGACAGCAGCCAACCCTAGGAACCCTGGAGGGGATGGACCGAAGACAGTGACCAAGCCATTTGTCTCGTGCCATCCCTCTCCAGCTTTCCACAAACTTTGGGCAGGGACACCACTCCTACCCCCTGGCTAAGACCACTCCATGGACCCAACCTCCATGACTTGATCTCACTTCCCTTTAAACTCTGTTCTAGTTGTAGCCTTCAGAGCCTCCTGCAGCAAGGAGTTCCGCAGGTTAACTATTTGCTTTGTCAAGAACAACAACTTTCTCTTACTAGTTTGAAGCCTGCTACCCATTCCTTTCCTTTGGTGTCCTCTAGTCCTTCTTTATGGGAACTCAGGAAGAACTTTTCTGAATGCACCCTCTCCACCCAACCCCTGCTTTTAGAGACCTCTATCCTGTCCCCCCTCCGTCTCCTCTTTTCTAAGCTGAACAGTCCCAGTCTCTGTAGCCTTTCTTCATCTGGGACCTGTTCCCAACCCCTGATCATGTTAGTTGTCCTCCCCTCTCCCACCTCCTTTTCCCAGTCTCCCCCAGTTTTGTTCAATAAAGACAGAGTCAATGTTGGAAGAAACGTTATCTTTATTTTGTACATCAATAAGAAGGGGGGCTAGGGAAGGGTAAGTGGAAGGAGGTGAGGGAGGAATGGGGTACGAGCCCCCGATGGGGACGACTGGGCTGGCTCTGCGGGCTTCTGGGGGTGGAAGCTCTCCTGCAGCCCCCCAATTGCCCCCTCTCCCCAGATGGCAGCCTGCGGCAAGTGCAGCCGGGCTGATGGCCGAGTGGTGTGATGTGCCCAGTGTGGGTACTCCGGGCACTCCAAGCCAGAACTTTTTTGCAAGCGGGGCACCCCTTAGAACTGTGTGTCTGGGGTGGGGGTCGGGACCCTTTAAGCGCAGCCCTCGGCTAGCCTGAGACAGCATCTCCATGCTCTAAGTCCTCCTTTTATGCCCTGCCGGCACTGCTTCTGGCCATCCTTAAGCCCTGTTCATAGTCCACTCAATGTGGACTTGCTAGTTCGAATTAGCAAAACGCTAATTCGAACTAGTTTTTAGTTCTAGACGCGTTAGTTCGAATTAGCTTAGTTCGAATTAACTAATTCGAACTAAGTTAGTTCGAACTAGCGCTGTAGTGTAGTCGTACCCAGAGGTACCTGGCATCAGCCACTGTTAAAAGACAGGATATTGGGCTAGCTGGATCTTTGGTCTGACCCTGCATGAGAGGATAAGTTTTTGTCCTAGATTCCTATTAAATATCTAGATAAGTCATCTTGGGATGGTTGTCTGTGATCATATATTGAGAGACTGGCTGTTACAGTTGTTCTTGCTTTGAAAAACAAAGTCAGAAAAGGCATTATGAGGGTCACTGGTGAGGTGACAAAGTCAGAAATTCCAATCTCTCATTTTGGATGAGATCATAATTCATGTGCACCTTAAATTTTGACCTCATTAAATAATAAAGCAATAAATTGTTAGAAAAACTGATATAGCTAGGAGATTTACTGACTGCTCTTCCAGGAGATGTGGGCTTTGTCACAGCTCAGTCTAAAAAAGGCTTCTGTGAACTATTTAAAAAGCTATTTGTAAAAAAAATAAATGGCAGGTTTCCATCAACCATCTCTGGCCAATAATAAATTACTTTTGGCTTCCATGTGAATGAGTAAAGACATCGTACAAGACAGTGGGGTAATTGATAAATACTGTTCCACACATATACATATTTAAGAACAGGTTAGATAGACATCTATCAGGGATGGTCTAGATGGTGCTTGGTCCTGCCATGAGGGCAGGGGACTAGACTCGATGACCTCTCAAAGTCCCTTACAGTTCTAGTATTCTATGTTTCATAGTTATGGTCCTACCAAATTCGCAACCATGAAAAATGTGTAACAGATCATGAAATCTGGCCTCTCCCATGAAATTGATCTTTTGTGTGCTTTTACCCTACACTATATAGATTTCATAGGGGAAACTAGTTTTTCTCTAATTAAGGGTCCTGACTTAAAGGGAGTTACAGGGAGGCCACAAAGTCATTTAGAGAGATCACTGTATTACTGCAGCAGCAGCAGCAGCAGCAGCACAGAAGTAAGGGATAGCAGTACCTCTAACACCCCCCCCCCCCCCCCGCACCACCACACACACACTTACAACACTGAAATTTCAGGTTTAAATAGCTGAAATCATGAGCTTTATGATTATTTTAAATCCTGTGAATGTGAAAACGACCAAAATGGACCATGAATTTGGTAGGGTCCTACTTATTAGGCAGATATCATCCTTTTTTAAACCATACATTATCAGCTACCATGTATGATAAAATAAATTATTCTGAGCTTCCTAATACTCTTGATTAGCCACAATAGAAGACTGATTTTATTGTCCATATTTTTAACTAGAAGACTTATCCAGAGGGTTGGCAGTGTGGAAGGACTCAAGGGAGGAGTTGGTGCCTGATGGAGTCAAGGCAGGGGGTGGTGGGCAGAATTCAAGTGGGGGGGGCTCAAAACAAGGGATGGAAGCAGCCACCGCTGGTTCCCCATGGTTGGCCTGAAATGGCGGGAGTGCATTGCCTGCTGGCAGCATTGATCCCTGCAGCTGACCCAGGACAGCGAGGGATGCACTGGCCACCCAGCAGATGGTGTTGCTCTCTGGAGTTGTCTCAGAGCGGAGTGGGATGTGCTGGCTAGTCCACCAGTGGCATTGCTCCCCAGGGCCAGCATAGGGCTTTTAGGGCGGTGTGATCGTGCTTCTTTGCTGGCCCCCCGTGGTCATTCTGGTGTAAGAATCGAATAGCAAATAACCCATTGATATGTAGGTAAGATTCTGAACCATGGTCTCTGGTTCAACTTTTCTGCATAGACCCACGCTGCCCACCCTGGGCAGAAGCAAAAGGCATAGCCAACAGACAACGGGCCCTAGAAAAACATCCTCACCTGTGTATCATGAATGGAAGAAGCCATAACTGAACACAGTTATCATGAGTTTCACACACACAAACAATGCTAAAACCCTAAAAGGAGGCCTTCATAGTCTGCCAGCCAGCATGGGAAAGAAACAACAGCTGCCTTCCCAAGGCCAACCACAGTTTCAGGGAAAGTTTTAACACGTCACTATGGGTGTGTCTAGACTACAGGGTTTTGTCAACAAGGGTGTGTCTAAACTACATGGCTCCGTCGATGGAGCCATGTAGATTAGGCTGATCGGCAGAGGGAAATGAAGCCGCGATTTAAATAATCGCAGCTTCATTTAAATTTAAATGGCTGCCACGCTGAGCCGACAAACAGCTGATCAGATGTTTGTCGGCTCAGCGCGCTAGTCTGGACGCTCCAGCGCTGACCTGAAAGCCTTTTATTGACCTCCTCAGTATGCCCCGTAGGATGAGGTTTACCGGGGAGGTCGATAAAGGGCTTTCATGTTGACAGGGGAGCGTCCAGACTGCCCCAATCTGTTGACAAACAGCTGATCGGCAGAGTGTGGCAGCCATTTAAATTTAAATAAAGCCGCGATTATTTATATTCAGCTTCATTTCCCTTTGCTGAACAAACAAATCTACATGGCTCCGTCGATGGAGCCATGTAGTCTAGATGTACCCCAAAAGTGGACTTTTGTTGACAAAACTATACCTGCGTCTACACTACCACTGAGTTCTGTTGACATAACGTCAACAGAACTTGGCAGTCTTGTCGACGGAGGTAAACCTCATTCTACGAGGAATAACACCTTTTGTCGACAGAGTTTTGTCGACAGAAGGCGTTATTGCATCTACGCTGTCCATTGCATCTACACTCTCATGTCGACAAAGCGGATTGCTTTGTCAACAGAACTGGATGTTGTCTAGATGCTCTTTGTCGACAGAAGCTTTGTTGACAGTATCTGTCGACATAGCCTTTGTTGACAAAAGCCTGTAGTCTAGACGTACCCCAAGAGATGACACCCTCCTTCCCTAACTGTCCTTGCTCGCAGATACACCAGAATGATGTTGTAACAATTACTTTGCTGTATACCTGATATTGTCTTTTTGCTTTATGCCCCAAGATAAACCCCTATGAACCGCACCCCACACCTGTCGGGAAAGCACCATCACCACTCCTATGGATCCCATTTGGAATGTAGCATATGCATTGCAAGGCAATTCTCGGGGGGCAGGAGGGGAGCAATACTTGTGTTTTAGCAAATATTTTAACCTGAGCTATGGGCGGAGCTACTATGTAATGTTTTAGACTATTGGCTTACTGTGCCCATATGTCTTGCTGCCAGAACCTATCTAAGGGCTTGGGAACTCCCACCCCATCGCTTCTCTCTGCCCAGTGGCTCCCTATATAATCTATTGTAATCAGTTGCTTAGCAGTGCTTAATAAGCTTAAGTGGCTAGGTGACACTCCACCATTGCTGTGTGTAATAAAACCTCCTGCTTGAATCTACACGGTGTCTACATTTTTGGTTTCCAACATTGGATCCTGCTAACACAGCCTTCCCTTTCCATTTGATGAAAAACAATTACATGCACATCCCATTGTTCTCGCACAATCAAACACTGACCTTGCTGTAAGTTACGATAAGAGGATATCGTCTGCATACCAAATTTGGTGGTTCTATCTCTTACCGTTTAGGAGTTCTCAAATAGACAGACAGATGGATGGATGGACAGACAGACAGACACACAAACTCAGTCAGATGTATGGTAGTTGATGCTTCTTGTAGTGGGCCCTTGGGAGGCCATAGTGCTTTGGATAGTGCTTTGCTGAGGCACCAAATTATTTCAGTATGATGCTGTTTTATATGCTTATGCATTTGGGAACAGAGAATGTGAAGGATAAAGAGACTTTGTTAGTAATTTAGGGCAAATCATGGCTTTGTTATGAGCCCAGTGTGTGGACCTCTGGGAAGGAGTTCTGCTCCAATAACAGAATTGGAAGCACACTATGACTTAGGGTCACAATTTGTGTCCAGTTTCTCTCACCACCTTCTAAAGGGAGAGGACTTTATCCCCAGCCAGCCCTATTCCTGACACAGAATAAGTTTCCTTAACACTCCAGTCCAGCTGCAGTGGCCAGCTCATTCTGTGGTAATGTAACACTGAGGGTATGTCTAGACTACATGCCTCTGTCGGCAGAGGCATTTAATCTAGACGTACCCTGACAGACCCTGGTTGTTGGCGCGTGGGATCAAACCTGGGTTTTCTGAAACTGAATGTATAAGCCCTGACTGCATGACCTAAATGTCACATGACCCTAAGTTATGGCTATATCTTTCTCTCTATAGCGTCAGTGCAACTAGATGGGACAAAACACGACACCAGAAAGTGTCCTTCAGTGCACATTCTCACCCACTCCCTCTCCATGAACTGTCTACTCCTCCCGATGAACAGCCGAAACAGAGGATTAAGAGGGTGCCTTTATCAATGTTCCCTTTAATATTTTCCACTCATGGGCAGATTTTTTTTCCAGCCATGTGCGGAATAGAATTTTATGTGTACCAAAGCATGTGAAATGCGCATCACCAATAAAAACAAAAGATCTAGCTCTGGGTGCTCTGCTAATCAGCAGGGCAACATGTAAATCTCTCCAGAATGGTAGCACAAGTGCACAGCATACAGGGAACATTGACTTTTGATCGGTGTGTGGGATGGTCCTGTTTTTGTCCCCTAGAATAGAAATTTGCATCATTAGGTATTGACTGGAATATGTATATATATAATTTCCTATCAATTATTATTGCAATGATTCTTTTTGCTCAAGAATCAATGAGCACACAACCAAAGTACTAGGACAGCCTGGATTCTTGAGCAAAGAGTAGAATGTTTTGTGGGAATCAGATATCAGGTATATTACTGCTTACTAATATGGAATCAGTAAAATTCCATATTACTGATTCAATAAGGAATATGGCTTTGATTAATATAGTACCTGCTGTAAGGCTTGATCACTTTCATTTATATATTCATACAGGAAGTATATATCCTCCAAAGAAGCAGTCAGACACAACTAGGGAAATCTACATCTTTAAAGTGTTATTTTTCTGTAATGCCTGAGAGAACATATGCTAAATTGCATGAACTCTGGGCCATACAACTGCCTGTCAAATATCAGGGATTCACAGCTGGAAACTAAACACCTATGATGGGGTGCTGCTCAAATAGCACTAATGTAAGTGAGAAGAGACAATGGTGACATAATCCTGAAATGCATTTGCATTGGATTGTCTATACATAGGTTTTCCTTCTCTGAGGATCTGGTGCTTCTTATGAAGACCATCAGGAAACTTACACATTTTTCTGTGCCCCTCATGCTTCTATTCTCATTCAATATTCTGCATTTCAATCAGTCCCGCAACAACAAAGGTGCAATGACAGAATGATTCAGTGGTGATGCATAGAATGTGTATAAGCATCCAGAAGTTGGCACAGCCTACAAATGTCCTTTTCAATGAACCATACCAAAACATAACCTTGTATCAGTCATGCACGCTCTTAGAATTTCTTTTTAAATTCATCTGTGCCCGTTTCATCATTCAGAAGAGTCACTGTTGATAATTCCCAATCTCTTATTGACTCAGGAGTAAAAGGGCCTGAATAATTCCCATTAAAATCAATGGATCAAGAATTTAAAGATAAGTTTTTTTCATTAGTGTAAATCAGAAGTAACTATACCAGGGTGGTTATACTAGCATAAATGATAGAACTGGGCCTCTGTACTGGGAACATGACAATGAAAACAGCCTTTAAAAATAAGTCTCAGCAGTTAGGAGTAATGTTATCTGATGCGCACGAGTATTTTTCCACTTCTGTTAATTTGGTCCTTAATTTTCTTCACCAGATTGAAATATTGGAGGTTAAATAAAGAATCACAGGTATCCTACAATATATATATAATTTATTAATATGGACAAATTCCGCAGAAACAGTTTTTTGCACTGCATCTTTTAAACCAATGGACTTCCTAAAATACAATGACATTCTGCTTCTGAGAATGAAGTGTAAAATAAATTTTAAAAACATCTGTACAAATGCAAGTGCTGAACTTAATTTACAAATGCAAACAAGTTGCCAACATAGTTATCTAATTTGTTGACATGGAGATCGCAGGCAAGATTCTTATTTAGTTCCATATATCTACATTTGTTTGCTGTCTCATCAGAACTGTAATCCAGCTACCTCAATATCAAGAAAATTGCTCCATGTTCTTCTCAGTTCTTAGATCCAGTTTGAAGTTTGTGTGTGTTAAGCTCCATCACTGACAGTTTCTGCAGCCTAAATTTGTTGTCCTTCAAAGCACCCTGCAAAGACAAGTTGTTTTTCCAAGCATATGGGGAAAGCAGAGTTAGGGTTGGTAGAGTAAACTTGGTCATTGTGTTGATTTCAGTATTGAATAATTTGGGTTAGCAAATTAAGTGTGTCTTTATTTATGTGTTTATTATTATCATCCAATTTAAGAAAAGTGTGTACAGTTGTGATATTTTAACTGAAGTCTAGATAAATTGATTCTTGGCTTCAGGTAAGAGAGCATAGCTTTGCTCATCTTTTCCATGACCTGATCAAGAGGTCCTGCGCTGATCTGGAGCCCAGAGCCAGAGCAGGTTTCTCCTCCTGAGATGTGTTTTATTTGTTTGTTTGTTTCTTTATTTAATTAAATTGATTTTTACATGTTGATATAATGTTGAAATGAGCACACTCAGTCCTGTAGGAGTACTTTGCCTCACTATTAGGCATTTGGGACAATATAAATCTTCTTCAGTTGAATCTCCTCTCACATCGACAGTTAACGCCCTTCCCCACACCAATCTCTTTCAAAGTGCCATTTGGCCAAGCCACAGAAATGAGCAGGAATGGTGTTTTATTCTTCTTTTGCTTGCTTCTAATGTGTGTCATGTAGCAGAAATATAAGTATTTGTTTTTCATGCTCTTCAAAGGTATTCATTTCCTTATAGCTTGAGCAAAGGGTTGGGCTCACTCTTTGCTATTTTCCTTTCTCATCACATTTCTCTTTAGATAAAAACACCTTAAAAGCATTTTCCAAATTAAATGTCAAATAAAAAATTGACTCATTGACTATTGAAGTATAAAGCCAATCACTAACATCATTGTGCATCCAGAGAAGTACTCTCACAGTGAAAGGTAGTCATTCACTGTGGAGAAGTCTAAAATTATTTTCTTTTTATAAAGGAAGCACAATTTGAATGATATTCCAATGTTATATTACCTTGACCTCTGGCAAAGCTATGATTTACGATAAAATGCTGCGTCACATCTTCCGAATGCAGAGCGAGTCTTCACTTTGATAAATGTATGACAATAAATGTTTAAAAATTAGGAAATATCTGTTTTTACTAAAATCTGTATGAGAAATCATCTTTACTAAATAGTGCTCTATCTGGCAATCACATCAAAAGTAGTGTGCATTGGAGTCCTTCACCTTTTTTAGAAGACCTCTTGTTTTGTCAAATCTCAGAAGTTGTTGCTTAAATCATGTTTCACTCTATTGCCATGGAGTAAGTAGGCAAACAATTTAATATCTTTGGTATATCAATGCACTTTCAACCTTTTTTTTACCTATGATATATGTATCTCATCAGCCTCTAAAGGAATCAACTCAATTTCTTACTTGCATTGAAAGACATTCCAAAGTTTTCATGATATTAATTCCCAACTCATCTGATAAAGTAGGTCTTATCCACAAAAACTCATGTTTCTATGGATTTCTTTAGTCTCTTAGGCTATGTCTAGACTGCAAGCCTCTTTCGAAAGAGGATCTTTCGAAAGATACTTTCGAAAGAGCCTCTTTCGAAAGAGAGCGTCTAGACTGCACGCGGAACTTTCGAAAGAGCAAGCCGCTTTTTCGAAAGAAAGCACCCAGTGAGTCTGGATGCTCTCTTTCGAAGAAGCCCTATTTACATTCAAGAATGCCTTCTTTCGAAAGAAGCACTTTCGAAAGAAGGCGTTCTTCCTCGTGAAATGAGGTTTACCGCCATCGAAAGAAAAGCCGCGTTCTTTCGATTTAATTTCGAAAGAACGCGGCTGCAGTCTAGACGCAGGTGAAGTTTTTTTGAAAAAAGGCTACTTTTTTCGAAAAAACCCTTGAGTCTGGACACAGCCTTAGGTGTCACAGGACTATTCATTGTTAATAAAGTTGATTTTTGGAAGAAATGAACTCACCAGTAGCCTCATGCAATGAAATCATTAATAGCTTTCCATTTACTCTGATGACCTTTGGATTAGATCCTAATGCATTCCAATCTGCTGGCCTCAATTTGGTATTTAATATATAGGGAGCAGGGAAAATAATCTGATCATTGTAATGTATTGTCCTATATTATATTAATAAATCTCTATCCTTTGCATTGAGACCCAGTATTTTATATTACATATAAGACAGTAATATTCATAATTGTCTTCAGCATTTGTAATATAGTAGTGTCCAGCCTAATGTCCAGCATTAACTTTCATTCTTTCAAATATTACAGCAATTTTTTAAAACACCCCAATCTAATATCAAGTCTGCAAACATTTAAATGACCAAATAAATCTCAGGCAAACCTTCACGCTTTCATTCTTTTCATTATCTAGTTCAGTTTCTCATAAATTTCCTGAACTAATCCACTCAGTTCTAGACAAAGGTCATTGCACAGGAACTATTCAGGGTCATTTTAATTTAATTGAAAGCGTTTGACATAGCTTTGGTATCTGAACTCAAACACCATAGACTTAATGCTGTGGGAGCCCAAACCAGTCTTGATGCTGTTTCTTTTGTCCTCCTCCCCTCCCCCATCATTTTAAAGTAGATTAATTCTAGAGTTTCCCTGGTTGAAGTTTTCCTTCTATCTATTTTTAATGACCCCCTAACCCCCCCCGAGTTCTGTGTTAGGTTTTGCACTTTCCATGGTTTCTGTTAATGTCACAAGGCATCTTTGCAATTTAACATGAATGCATCCAAATAGCATTTTGTCTGTATTTGCCACCAAGTGTGTTTTTTATAAATCTCCTATACACTTCAAATGCCATATATGATCAACTGGCTTAATAATAATCTCTCTGTGTCTCAGTCTTCGTATACCTGTAACTACAGTACAGTAACAACAAAAGAAATTAGAAACAACTAATAGCCGGCAGCCCTATTGAGTAGTTATCTCAACTTTATGGATTTCCTGTCAAGTATGTGATCTCATTGTTGCAGAAAAGTCACCAAACCACCCAAAGAAGCACTTTGTTTAAAAGTACCTTTGGATCTAGCATTATTTCTTTCTAGAGAAAGATCTCTGAAAATAATGACCCCCTCAGGAGAAATTTGCAGCCCCAAATCAGACATCTACTTCCACTTTGTTACCTCTACAGAATACCACGTAGTAAATCTCGATATGACTTCCATTCCTGCAATTTTTTTTCAGCCAAATGCATTTGTCTGAAGTGAGGTCATGGATTTAATCCAGCATGAAATATTATGGTTACCCTGAGTCAACAAGGACAATCTAAAGAAAAGCCATCTGTCAAAGAACTGGAGTTCAACATCTCATGAATATTATTCAGAAGTCATACAAAAGAGTCCCCAACCATGCTAAAATATATGTGTGAAAAGAGAAAAGGAGGATATAATTAAAAATTTCTGGTCATTTAAATAGTCCCTGGCTTAATATCCAGAGACTTCCATTCATTTCAGTTTGAGTTATGGATGCCCAGCCCCTTTGAAAGTGAAACCCTTATTTTGTCTGTATCCTTTCAGCTCCTGATTCAGGAATGATGTCAATGGGACATCTATTTCTACCAGCTACTGAGCTCCTATTTTCTTGTGTGGCATTTAAAGCACTCATCATCTCTCAGGCTGTGTCTAGACTACATGCCTCTGTCGGCAGAGGCATGTAGATTAGACACATAGGCAAAGGCAAATGAAGCCGCGATTTAAATGATCGTGGCTTCATTTAAATTTACGTGGCTGCTGCGCGGAGCCGACAAACAGCTGATCAGCTGTTTGTCCACTCAGCGTGCTAGTCTGGACGCTTCCCTGCCGACATCAAAGCCCTTTGTCGGCAGCCCCGGTAAACCTCATCCCATGAGGAATAACGGGGCTGCCGACAAAGGGCTTTGATGTCGGCAGGGGAGCGTCCAGACTAGCGCGCTGAGCAGACAAACAGCTGATGAGCTGTTTGTTGGCTCAGCATGGCAGCCATGTAAATTTAAATGAAGCTGCGATCATTTAAATCGCGGCTTCATTTGACTTTGCCAAACAAACAAATCTACATGGCTCTCTCGACGGAGCCATATAGTTTAGACGTACCCTCATAGACCTGGTCTATACTAGACCAGGCAGGTTGGCTTAATGTATGCCATATATTAAGCCAAGCTGCCGCCATGTCTACACTGCTGAAGGTTGACAGGAACACACATTTGATTTAGGATCTACACTAGATCCACTAAATCGAATGCTAGAAGATTGACCTCCACAGGGTTGATCTTTGTAGTGTAAACATACCCCTGATGTGCTGAACAACACCTTGCAGTGCCAGGCCCTAGGTCTTCTAGATAAGCTCTTATTATTCAGAAATATCCTCAAATACTGCATCTCTACACTGGGGCATTTATACAATTTCCTCTGGAGCATCCCCATTTAGAAGACTTCTTCTTTATTTGAGTCTCTCAGAGGTGTCTCAGCTCCTAATGACAGTATATCATTAACAAAGGTATTAGTTCAGGAGATGTATTAGTTCAGGTACTGGATCTACTATTCATGTGGCAAAACCACAGTAATAGGTAAGGCTTTGACAAAATAAACCGATTTTGACCCTGCTTTCCCATTAAATGCTTAGTAAATTTAATCTAATCTCTGCACAATGTTTTGTATTTCAAATAGAGCATTTATTGGGTTGCGACTTATTTTTTAATGAAATTTTGCATAGTGTAAGGAATATATTTTAACAGTTCATCTCTCTTCGTAATCCTAAATAAATAATAATATACTCATGATAACTTAATTTTTTTAAAGTGACTTTCATCCTTAAGAATCCCAAATGGCTTCAAAAACACCCAATCAACATTACTCTCCTGCTACTGAAGAGCTGCTGCATTCAGGATGAAATATGGCAAATATTCAGTACTGCTCTTCACCACTATTCAGCACTTTAGGGCGGGGAGTGATTAATTTCTTTTCTGGTGGGGAATTTTATAGAGGGAGAGTGAAAATTTGTAAGTGTTCCCCATAAAACTGGTTTTTGGAGAATGGCTTGAGAGCTGTGATTTGAGGGGCATTGTATTTTGCTCAGGATTGTCCTTAGGCATAGGCAGAATAGGCAGTTGCATAGGGCACCAGTATTTCTGGGGCACCACTCTGCCGGGACGGTTGGGAAGCAATGGAACAGTGCGAAAAGCTGGCACTCCCCTGCTCCCTCTGAAAGAGAAAGCGCCAGCTAGCCAGCTGCTAAAAGAAGCAGCAGACTTGTTTCCTGTTCCTCCCAGGCGATGCAGAGGCATAGGGAGGTGGGCGCAGAGGAAGTGCTCTAGGGGGTGCTGGACAGGAGTGACTCCACATGGCCCACAGAGGAGAGGGAAGCACTTCCCCTCCCCACAGGAGCCGGCGCGTGCTGCCTGAACAGCTTGGGCTGTGGCACCCGGCAACTTAATTCCGGGGCCGTTCTGTGCGGTGTGGGGAGGTCAGGAGACCTGGGTCTACGCAGCTCCGACTGTGCAGGCAGCGCACTCTGCCCTGGATCCCCCTCGCCCTTCCCCCCACTCACAGGACTGCATCGTGGAGGAAAGTTGCCGGGGTGCAACAGCCCCTGCTGCTCAAGCAGCGCACACGCCATCTGTTTGGGGATGGGGAGTGCAGTTGCACACTTCCCAGAGGTGCAGCAGGATTGCCAGGTACTGGTCCCCTGCCCAGACCCCTCACAAGTACCCTGTCCCCTGCCCCCACCAACACTGTCACCAGCACCCAGCACCACCCTGTCCCCATGCCTAGAACCTTGCCACCCACCATAGCACCCAGCACCACCCTGTCCCTGGACCCAGCATCCACCCACCACAGCACCCAGTGCACCACCTTGTCCCTGGACCCAGCACCCTGCCACCCACCACAGCACCCAGTGCACCACCCTGTCCCTGGACCCAGCACCCTGCCACCCACCACAGCACCCAGTGCACCACCCTGTCCCTGGACCCAGCACCCTGCCACCCACCACAGCACCCAGTGCACCACCCTGTCCCTGGACCCAGCACCCTGCCACCCACCACAGCACCCAGTGCACCACCCTGTCCCTGGCTCCACCACTCTGCCAGCTGTGCCAGCATCCTTGGGACCGCATTAGTGAGGCTTGTTTTTTTTTTTGGCATCTCACTTGTGTGGCCCCAACTGACTTTTCTGTGGGTCAGAGACCCTTGACTCAAAACAGGTTCCCTGCCCCTCTCATATATAAAGACAATGCTAAAACCTTTTGAGTTTAACATAATATTTTATCTAAAAATGAAGCCTGGCCAACATGCTCCCAGTTGGGACCAAATCCCCATCTCACTGCAACATCATAACACTCTTGCACCACCTGACCCCAAATCATAGAATCATAGAATCATAGGACTGGAAGGGACCTCGAGAGGTCATCGAGTCCAGCCCCCCGCCCTCAAGGCAGGACCAAGCTCCACCTACACCATCCCTGACAGATGTCTATCTAACCTGTTCTTAAATATCTCCAGAGAGGGAGATTCCACCACCTCCCTTGGCAACTTATTCCAATATTTGACCACCCTGACAGTTAGGAATTTTTTCCTAATGTCCAATCTAAACCTCCCCTGCTGCACTTTAAGCCCATTACTCCTTGTCCTGTCCTCAGAAACCAAGAGGAACAAATTTTCTCCTTCCTCCTTGTGACACCCTTTTAGATATTTGAAAACCGCTATCATGTCCCCCCTTAATCTTCTTTTTTCCAAACTAAACAAGCCCAGTTCATGAAGCCTGGCTTCATAGGTCATGTTCTCTAGACCTTTAATCATTCTTGTTGCTCTTCTCTGTACCCTTTCCAATTTCTGAGCGTATCCTACCTGACCCCTGTCCTGAGCCTCTTACATCCCCAAATTCCTGCATCCCCACATCCTCAGTCTTCTGCCACAACATTCCTGCACCATCCACACATGGCAAATCTGTGTCCTGAGCACATCATACTCACAACCTCCTTGCCCTGAGTCCCTCACATATCCAGCCCAAACTCCTGCACCCTCACAAATCTGTGACTTGCTCAGTACTCCAACCTTCTGCCTGAGCCCAACACTCCCCAGCCTGGAGCCCCCTCCCTGAGCCAACATCCCCTTCTCCTGCATCCAAATTCCCTCCCAGAGCTTGCTTTTCTCATCCCTTCCCACACCCAAATCCCTCATTCCCACCCCAGAGCCCACACCTCCTCTCTCAACCAGTGAGAGCGTATAATGGCTGGAGATAGCAAGTGATGCAGAGGAGGGGAACAGAGAAGATGGGGCCTCAAAGAGGTGGGGTCTTTTTTTTTTTTTTTTTGCTGAACAAACCTAGGGGTTCCTTGAAATTCTGAAAAGCTGAGAAGGGTTCCATGGCCAAATAAAACTGGGAAACACTACAATGGAGCATGTAGGGCTGGGTCCTAGAGAGAGCCGAATGTGCTGCCTGCAGCACAGTCTGAGGGAGGGGATTGGCTGCTGGGGTCTCTGGGAAGGGAAGGGGGTAGGGGTGGAAGAGGAAGTCAGACAGAGGCACCAGTTTAATAATCCCACCTAGGGCACCATAAATCCTAAGGATGGCCCTGGTTTTGCTTTCTTTCCCTTAGGGTTATTTATCTGTTAGGTTTAGTATACTAATGATACATCATCCTTGCTATTGCACAACAAGATAGCTTAGGTGGGGTCTGTAAAAGGACCACGCTGCCTCAAGAGGTTGTTTACTACCACCACCCTATTTATTATAACACTCCTTGTGTCTATAATCCTGACATAGTCTCGTGCCTTGACAAGAAAATCCCAGCCTCCCTATGCTTTTGAAGGGGCCCCGAATTTCCCATCTCACATACCCAGCTGCGTGACTTGCTTTGCTCCGGATGACGGAGTAGGGGCGTTCGGGCCCTCGCTCTCTCTGAACCCTGGCCCAGGGCCCTAAGGCAGGGATTGCCTATCCCTGCTCAGCAGTTGGGGTATTGCCCCTAAACCCATCCGCTCACGAGCTCCACGACCCTGCCCTGAGCCGCTTCCTACTCCGTCTCTCTGGGGGCAGGTCCATTCTGGCTCCCCCTGCTCACCGTTCATCTGTTCGAGCATCTCTCGGTCTCCCTCCCCCTCCTGGCTGGTGAGACTCCTTTTTAAATCCCCCTCCAGCGGGGCTCCTGGTGTCATTGCCCCTGCAACTCAGGGTCGCCCCCCTGGTGACATCATCCGCCTGCGCCTCCGAGTTGCCGGTGACGTCATCCGCTCGTGCCCCCGAGTTGCCCCGTATGGTGTCACCGCTGGCCACTCTAGCCCCACCTCCTGGGGCGTTCCCTGCCGATGCTCTGTGCTCCCCACGTCCTTCGGGGCCGGGCGGGGGGGGGGCCGTTGCTTGGTCCCATGTCCCTGTGATGGGCCTGCTCTCCCCCCAGGGTCCCACACGCCCCTCGCCCTGATCCTTCCGAGTGCGGGGCAGGAGCGCCTCGTCACAGGGTCATTTCTAGACTACTCACAATTTACCTGTAACTTCTATTGTGTTATCTGTGTCTTATGAAAGATCTATTGCCTTCTGGCATAATTGGCATAGATCCTCAGCTGGTGCAAATTGTCACTCTTCCATTGAAGATTTCAGTGGGGCTATCTGACAACTACCACTAGTTGAGAATTTGCTCTATAGACCTAATTCAAATCCCACTTTCTCAATGGGAGTCTTTCACTTGATTTTACTGGGTTTTGAATCAGTCCTGTGTATTTTTCAAAAAAGCCCTTTAACATATACTTTATAATTTCCTTTCCAATTTTGCATAGTAAGAAAAGAGTTTATGTTCAACAAAAGCCCTCTGTTTTGTAAACTGTTTACTTTTTCTGCATGATTGATTCAGTATGCTCAAAATGGAATGTTCAGGGTTTCAAAATTTACTAAATTTACTACTATGCATGAGGAATAAATGAATCAAACAGGACAGGCAGGCTAATTATAATGGAAAGAGCCTCTATTTATTTCCAAGAATCTTGCTAATCAGCCATAATGGGAAAGGAAATAGGGAGAAATTACATGGCAGTTAAGTGAGTTTTTGGTAAAATATGTATTTTTAAAAATTAGTTTAAATGTCTTTAAATCATGATAATGTAATTTAATTTAATCCATTAACAATATGTAACTTGATGTTCTTTCCCATTATGTTTTCAACAAAGGAAGTAATAAAACATATAGTGACAAGTAGATAGTGTTACCATTGCAGACTTACTTTACAAAGATAATGACAGTATTTATTTGTTAGCTCCAGTTTGCTTTGATATTTGATTATTTTTAATACACTAACTAAAGTAAGACGGGGGAAGAAACTACACGCAATGTTATATTGAAGTCTAATCTAATTAGGCTACATTCTATATCATGAATTACAAGGAGGTCGGATGTAGTGTAAATCAAAGCAGAATTTGGCTTAACAGTGATATATGACTATGGCGATTTTTCCTTTGTCTCCTTTCTAGACTACTGTGGTGAAACACATTAATTTTGTGATCAACATAAATTATCAGTTAAATAGGGTATATTTCAAAAGTAATTTGGGACAGAAAATCCTTATTTCATAGATATATTTATTGTATTTATTATATAGATATATAAATACTAATATTCCATAGCATACTCTGCATTCATGGCTTTAAAACTGTAAGACTCATAGGGTATGTCTACACTACCCTCCTAGTTTGAACTAGTGGGGTAATGTAGGCATACCGCACTTGCAAATGAAGCCCGGGATTTGAATTTCCCGGGCTTCATTTGCATAAGCGGGGAGCCGCCATTTTTAAATCCCTACTGGTTCGAACCCCGTGTAGCGTGGCTACACGGGGCTCGAACTAGGTAGTTTGGACTAGGTTCCTATTCCGAGGTGTACCGGTAGTTCGGAGTAGGAACCTAGTCCGAACTACCTAGTTCGAGCCCCGTGTAGCCGCGCTACACGGGGTTTGAACCAGCGGGGATTTAAAAATGGCGGCTCCCCGCTTATGCAAATGAAGCCCGGGAAATTCAAATCCCGGGCTTCATTTGCAAGTGCGGTATGCCTACATTACCCCGCTAGTTCGAACTAGTGGGGTAGTGTAGACATATCCATATGTACTGGAATGACTTGGGCTTGGGCAAATTATTTGTCAGGCGGCTCAGGGAAACCACATTGGTCCCTCCCATTTTGGAGGAATATAACCCCCATTTGCAAAATAGGTGTACAAATTCAATAGAGAGTTAGATCCTGGGCTTGGCTATGGCCAAGAGCACTTTGTTTCATCTACATCTAGTGACAGTCTAGATTTTCTCTATGATGCACACCTGGCTGCAATTACCTATTTCTTTGCTTCAAGACCAGCATTCTGTAATATGGTCTGCCTTATGACTGTTCAGAAGCTGGAACTAATGCAGAATGCTGTGGTCCATTTCTTTAAATGGCATTGCACACCAGGGCACTGGATGGGCAGCTATTCTGAGCGTATTTTTCTAAACACGAAGACAAAATAGATTCTTGTGGGACTTGGAATGATGGGCTTGTCATCTGCAATTGGAAAAGTGAGGCCTTCCACAACCCACAAACATCACCCAAGGCAATGAGTGCACTTAGAAAAGCCCCTGGTTTAAAATTCAAGATATTGCAATGAAATATGGGGCACAGAGCTTGAAAGAGGAAGATGGCACTAAATAGAGGCCTGCTCTGAGTTATGCCATTGCGAATGATCTCCCAGGGACTGTTCTATCAACCAGATTTCACCAGAGTATAGTACAATCTGTCCCATAGTCCCCCAAATCCTTATGTGGGAGGACAGCAAAGAGCACATGGTGTGCATCTGGCAAGACTGGCTTCATACCAGCAGGGGGTTCCCTACATCACAGCTATCCTTTTAGAGAAATATCTGCTTGTTCGTAGTGCTTGAGCAGCATAAATCAGCTCACAGAGCCAAGGATCCAAATCATTTCCCCCCGGAGATGTTTAGCAAGTGTTCCATTAGTCTTCATAGCTATTTCCATTGGATTGCTTTTCTGTAGTTACTTTTCCTAGAGTTTGTGTGTGTGTTTCCTCTGGGTCTCTTTCAAGCTGCTCACAAAACCAAATTATATATTTTTCTTCACAAGAGAGCTGTAATTAAAGAAATGTTCTTAACCCATCCCCAAGAAGGATTTTTTAAAAAATGGAATAAAAAATGCACATTTATTTCTCCCTCACTTTTTTCCAGTAGTAGTTTGTATTAAAAATAACAAAAGTGAGGAGTGGAAAGGTAGAGAACTTATGCCAGTAATATTAGCAAAGCTGTTTTGTTAGAATTTGTTTTGCACTGTAAAGCTGATTATCCATGGGTCTTGAATATGCTGAATCACAGGTATTGTAGAACATCATTTAACACATTTTATCCCATTCAGACTACCTGCAGGTGAATTATATGAATACCTCTGACAATTTTATTACTCTGCCCATTTCTGTGTATGGCCAAGGTCTCAGTGGAATTATTGCTATTATTCTATGAAACGGCACAGTTTGCAATGCCAAGTCCCATCCCAGAAAATCAACCAACTCGCTCTGCAGTGATACTGACTAAAATGTTTCATTACCTTGGCACTGAAAGCAATAAGCACAGCTTATGAGAGCTCTAAACAGCAAAACCATTCTTTTTTGTATATATGCTAGATGCTGATTTTGGCAAAGATTTCCAAATCATCCAGACTCCATTTCAGAGTCAAGCTCTCAGTCTAAACACAAAGTACAGCAACACTGGCTCTTTGTTTAGAAACTGTTTTAGGGGCTTTATGTTTATCAGGATATATGGAGTTTATTGATTAGAAAAATGTGTTAAAATCAAACTTTGATCCTCTTAAGCTGCTTAGAGATAACAAGCATCTTATGAATTAGAAATTAAATCTAACAATACTTATCCAAGCTGTCTTGGAAAATGATTATTAGGGCTGGAATTATGGGGAATCAGAATGAAAAGATGACATAAAAAGGGCAGAACTGATTTGTATTCCAAATCGGCCTAACCTTGGTTGAATAAGGCATTACTTTGAAAGAATAATGTGGGAAAAGTCTGATTTGAGGTCAGCAAAAGGGTTAGAAGTATTTGGTCACAGAAATAGAATATTAAAACAGATAAAAACAAAGAATTCGGTTTTTTTGTGGGTTTTTTTTTTTTTTGGTCATAGTGCCTGACACTGGAAACCTAGAAGTGGTCCATCACCTGAGGCTATGTCTAGACTGCAGTGTTAAATTGGAAAAAGATATGCAACTTGCGTTATGTAAATTACCTGTCTTTTTCTGATTGATTTTTGAAAGAAGCATTTCTGAAATTTGGCGTGTCTACATGGCGCCAATTTTTTTTAAAAGTGCTCTTTCAACACATTCCTTATGCCTTGTAGAATGAGATTTACAGGGATGGTGAAAGAGCATGTCCGCTTTTTTGAAAATGTTTTCAAAAAAGCAGACATGTTCCTTGGATGCAGCATCATAGCCTGAGACACAGGTGGATTTGCTGCTGTGGCATGGGATATGTACAAATGTATTGTGGTCATCATTGTGCATGCTCCATCTATAGGATACTGGAGATGTTACACTCCTATCCAGTCTACAAACACAAGTTCCAGAAACCTTAAGGAGTAGAAATGTTACCATATGCCTTGGGTCACTATTCTCACAGCTTAAATGATAAATAGTGAACAGTTAAAGGAAACAGTCTGTGAGCAACCAATGGGCTGAAATCTTTGGTAGAAACTATTTGACTAATCCGTATGATACACAGAATAAAACAACAGACTTCAGGATTGCTTGGAAAATGACTCACTATCCCAATCCAGAAAATAAATTTGTAAAAAATATTAATAAAAGATAAGAAGATAGTAACACTAATGAGCAAAACCTGGTGTTTGTCTAGTGCATGTCTTCACCACAGGCAGAGTGCCACAATCTCGGTTTCTCTGACCCAAAGATTTTGTCTCTCCCTGCTTTCTGGTGCTGATTGAAAATGCTATGGAAGGAATTTTTTTCTGGCTGTTTTTTGATCTGTTCTCTGTTATCAGGCCCTAGCTTTGGTGGTTTGAAATTTACCTTAAACAATTGCAGTCTCAGTTATACCATCTTTCAAAAATTCTGGAAATTGCATTTGGGCCCAATGTGCAACCAAAGGATTGATAGTGGTAGAATATGCAAACCACTGGGAAATTTAGCCCATGATATTTTAAAAAGGTCTATGAAAACTAGGATAGCTCTATAATTAAAAATCTGGAAAAAAAATTATTTCACCACTGCAACCAAATCATTAACTTGTATTTGAGTTGGTGGTTTTGAATGTGGCTCTTAAGGTATTAATTTCCTAGCTTCCTCACTAGTCACTTTTTTGCTGTAAAGTTATTCCTAGAAAAAAATCTCTTTTATAAGCATTGCCTCACAGACTCAAAAAACAAAACGTGTTGCTGACCAGGGTCCTGAAAAAGATAAGTATAAGAAAGGATTGTGTGTTTGTATTATAGTCACAGCAAGCCATATTTTTAAAGTGACCAAAGCATATTTTCTAATCATACATATTTAAATATCTGTGATCTTGGTGCCTAAAAATAAGATTTTCATTTAGAATTCAAATGGACATCCTACTAATCTGGCTTGAAAAGCATAAGCCCCTTTGCAGCTGTGGTGCTTTGTTTTAGAAAGAGCAAGCAAAGTCAAATCCTAAAAATACATGTCCAAAATAGAGCATGCAGGGCCACTTTTGATAATTTGTCCATAATGCTTATCAGGTATTAACTGCATCGATTACTAGTACTACGAATATTATAGTAGTTCCTACAATGCACTAGCTACTGCCCACATTCCCAGGACAATTCAAGTAATGGGTTAGAAATATGCAGCTGAACAATGTTTGATCTAATCATTGTCCGCGTCTCTTTAAAAAATAAATAAAAACAAGATTCTGATACTTGATCCATGCTTTGATCACAGTGTACCACTCAGGAGCCAGACTAACGTCCAGCTTGATAATTCCCACAGCACAGTGGAGCTACCAGCTGTCATAAATTCCTCCTGTCTCCTGCAACCAAATCTCCTAATAGCTACTGTTGGGGAGTCACTGGGCAAGGCAGAGCATATACATGCCAATTTTCAATTAGCGTATGGGATTTAGGGTGCTGTTGTAAGCTGATGTAAATTAGAGATGTTCTTAGATTGCTCAGGCTTGTATCAAGGCCAGTGCCACGAAGAATCTAGTGACTGAAACTGGGTTCCTGACTGCTTCTCAGGCTAAGTGAGTTCTGGCATAGGACTAAATCAGGCCTTGAGTTTTTACAGTGCTGAAGATACAGTACGTCGTCTAGAGCTAAGAGTAGAAAAATAAATGATTCTCAGCTCCACAGAATGTTCTGATGTTAAAGAATGTTATTGGTTATGCTTATCCAGACATTTTTCCAGAGCACCTGTGCTTACAATGAATCTTTTCTGTCAATTTAATAAATACTTTTAATTGCAGACGCATTCATGACAAAGATGTCAAAAGAAACCTTACTTTATTTTTCATTTAGTTCTCAGGCAAAAACAAACTGTCCGTTTACAGTCTTCCACAGAAGCCTTCAGAAAAGCATAGATTTGACAGTGGTAATGGAAGGTTCCCTGCATTACCTCACAGAGTACATTTGCTCTGTTATAAAAGGGCCTTTTCTAGTAGTGAGACTCACCACTGTCATTCCCTCTCTGTTCCCTCTGCTAATGTTGCTAAAAATATAATAGCTGTTAGGACCCAGCGTGGTAGTGGTTTTGTAATATGGAAAGCTTATCCACTAGGGACTGGACTGAGAGCACTAATTCAATTCACGTACACCATCAAAAGAGCCATCGGATGGTAATGGCTTTCAAATCACTATTGACCTGGGCTTTGCATTGTAATTACTTTCCATTTATCAATAGCTCTTTGTCAGACAGGGACACCCTTTCAACTACAATGCCAGAATGTGTTCTAAGACAAGTAATGAACTGCAAACAGAGGTGAGTTTGAGCTAGGCTGACACAAACTCAATCATAACAGACATTTGAATTCAGAGATGTTATTATATAATTTCTGTCATTCAGACTCCTAGCACATTTTTTGGTAAATTAATGTATGCTGCATACCAAAAGCTAAACTTATATTAAACAGAGGCAATATATAACTGCTACTAAGCAGATCTCTCCTGTCTGCAGGGGACTTGGACATGAGTTGCCTTCCAGATCTAGTCCTCTGATTCTATGTTTTTTTATCTTACATGTTCATTTTTTTTAATGAACTATATGGTTACTTCATTTGGATCCTTGGTATCTTTTCCCCTTCAGTTTCCATTACATTCAAGCAATACAAACCATCCTGAAATGCTGAGAAGTGGTTACACTGAATTATGTTAATGATGTATTATCAAGAAGCCATCCTATTTTTTTTTTCAAAATTGGTGAAATTTAAATTTTCCAGAAAGATCAGACAAAAAATTGAAACCAAATCCCAAATGTGTTTTTCTTTCTTTTTTCTGACCAGCATTTCTATTATTAATCATTATTATATATTTATCATGAACAGATCATTTACAGAACTATGAGCTATGTTCTCTGCTTGGACAAACTGTGAGGTTTTAGAAGGGAAATATCTGCTTAGCATCAGCATCAAAAATAAAACTTTCCTTTTGACGTAGTTTAGCTCTTTGCTCTTGTGGAAGATACTAGACGGTCTGCTTTCAGTGAATATTAATGAAGTAAATTATCTCAGAAAATATCCTACTGTGTTCTAACTACAGGAGCCAACATGCCTCATTAGACTGCTGTTGATTAGAAATGTTAAAGTGGCTTTGTCTTTCTTTTAATTCTAATTGAAATAAATGTGACAAGCTATATTTAAAAAAAGAAAAATCACAACTGGTAAATCTTAAATCTTTTTAAGTTAGAAGAAAAGTACCACTTCCTTGTAAATAACTGATTTGGGTTCAGTTTTGCCAGCCTTCCATCAGATAGAATGTGAAGTGTGAATAGCGCCATTCGTTTTAATGAAACTGTTCATGGAGCATGTTACCACTCAGGATATGTCTAGACTACATGGCTCCATCAATGGAGCCATGTAGATTTGTTTGTTCGGCAAAGGGAAATGAAGCCGCGATTTAAATAATCGCGGCTTCATTTAAATTTAAATGGCTGCCCTGCTCTGCCGATCAGCTGTTTGTCGGCTCAGCATGGCAGCCATTTAAATTTAAACGAAGCCGCGATTATTTAAATCACGGCTTCATTTCCCTTTGCTGATCAGCCTAATCTACATGGCTCCATGAATGGAGCCATGTAGTTTAGACACACCCTCAGTGTGAATAAGGTTTGGCAGAGTCAGGGACCTTGCATAGCCTTCTTTTTTGTTGTTGCAGAATTTCACAGCAGACTAAACCTTTCTTATGAAATTCTCAGCTTTGGGGTAAATCCTAAGGATTCTATTTAAAAGGAGTAAGTGGCACACGCTTAATCAAAGCTGCTACTAAGACAGAAAAAAAGGACAGGGATTGACTTGGCAAACTCTCTGCATGCAGACAGGCCCATTGTATCAGCTGGTATTACTCATATGGCTAAAGACTTCGTCCATGAGTAAGGCAAGCAGGTTGGATCTCCAAGTGATTGTCAGGACATGAATGCTTTAGTCCTGTGAATCTGGGTGATTCTAAAGCTGGGACTGTGATTTGTACAAAAATAGATGAGTCCTAGGTCTCCAAGAAAAGCCAAAGAAAAACAATCATCCAACAATATCTGTAGCCCCAAACAGTCTGGGTCAGAGTCTGTCCTGGAGTCAAAGAATCACAGAAATGTATATCTGTGTGTTCTAAATGTCATGTATTAGTTCAACTTTGACAGATATTTGTCTAACTCTGCTTAGTGTAGGAGATGCTGAGGGGAGATGATTCCTGCTCTGAGGATATAGATCTTCAGCCAGCCTATAGAGGCCTATTCTTTAAGAATGTGACTGTATTCTTATCATTTAGTTGTTTATAGGGGTATAAAAATGAAGAATTAAAAGCACAGTCCACCTGTGTATGGGTCTTCTCTCACTGTGACAGTGTGAGGTCATGACCTCACACAGCCCAAACTAGTCACATTGAAATAAGGTAATTTGGGGCTACTAGAAAGGTGATCCAAACTATCACATCCAGATAAAGGGAAGAGCTGAGCAGATGTAAAGAAAACTTAGGTTGACAGCTTTCTGTCAGGCAATGACTCGCTTATTAACAGATGGGGCTGTGAAATCCTCATTTCTTTATTGTTTTGTCATTATGCTCCCCACTTCTCAATGTTTATCTGTGTGTTCTCTGTCTCTTTCTTTGATTGTTTCTATTAGCAATATAATTAATTTGACTGGATGCAAAACAATTAATTTTACTGGGTGGTGAGATATCATTGATCAGATAAACGTGTTGCAAAATGTTGGGATTGGCTAGTTAAATTTCTGTAAAAAGATAAGTTAAGATTGAGCTGAAAATATTACTATATAAATTGGGGCAAACAGGAAATAAGTTGAATAAAAGGGAAAAGAGAAAAAGGAAACTTGATTCATGGTTTTGTAAATTAACCTTTATAAGCCTCAAATTGTTTGCACCACCAGACTTTGCGTATTGCTATTCTGTTTACCTAAGAAGGGTCAGGGAAGTGAGAGGGTATGTATAAGCCCTCTAACATGCTCCTTCTTTCCGAAAGCCAGCAGAACTCCAATACTTTTAAATGTTTTTCTCAAGTATCTCCAAACTATTCTACTGGTGTAGAAGGCACTATAACCCCTACCAGTCTCGACACCACCAAAGGGGGCGGGATGCATGGTCAGTCAGTGGCAGAGAAGTGACAGCCAGCATTCCCCTATGTCAGAGAAATTCTTTGCTGTTGAATTTGGGGCTGGCCTTTTTGTGTATTACAAAGATGCCATAACTATGACTGATAGTCTGTCCACCCCTGTTGAAGCCAACAGAGATTTGCTTGAAAGGTGTATAATGGAAATGAGAAGATAACTTTAACTTAAGTAATCTGACTAGTGTGGCTGTAATAAACTTGTTGTTCACCCAGGTTATTTACTTTACAGATGTATGTCATAATCACTAGCTGGGTCTCATATAAACTAAATATTTTTATGCTACTATCATGAAGCCATTGCTTAAATGTAAGTACATCTCTGCACCGTTGACACACAATTAATATGTTTTTGTTGCTGCTGCTGCTGCTGTTCTTGTTCTGAAGTCTATACAGCATTTTATGCTAGACATGTTAACTGTAAAATAGTGCATCGCAAACACTGCAGCATAACCATGAAAAGATGGCATTCCTTTTTGACTGCTCATGAAGACAAAAACATATATTGAAGAAAATTACAAAATGAATTCTAGGCCAGTCCTGCACACAGATTCTATGCCAGTGTAATTATGATGTTTAGGGGTATGATTTTTACCAACATGGCTATAGCAGCACAATAACATAGTGTGGTTGCTGTTATACCTTATATAAAAAGAGTTTATTCCTTTCTTGCATGGAAATGTGTATGCTAGTATAAAGCATCTTGATTAGAATGTAAATATGACTACATGGGGTGGGTGAGGGGAGGCTGTACTGATATAGCTATGCCATTATAGTCAACTTTCAAGAATAGACAAGGCTCTGATGAAATTAGCGTACAAAATAGAGGCAAAACTCACAGACAGTAATGGTTCCATTTCAATAACAACCATTTTCTTCACAGAGTATTTACAATTTGCCTTACTCTGTCAATTCCAGGAGTCTTTTAAATCCCAGTCTCCTTTCAAGCCAGGCCATTTTGTTAAAACAACTTATTCAGGCATTAAGAAAGACACAATCTTGTTTTAGCAACCAGTGGTGAAAGCTCAATGTAATAACATAGTACTGGCCCTAGCAGTCACCAGATGCACAACATATTAGAGCCGATTATAATGTTCTCTGAATCAGAGGCACACAGGGGAACTGGAGTGTTAAAAATTATTTAATCACAAGTTCTTTTGAGATTAATAGACTAGGCAAGGAATAGCATTTATGGTAGATTATATCTTTTGTTGTGTGGGGGATCTAGGCAGATTAAATACAGCATTCCTTGTGGTTACTTTTATTCTCAAGACATAGATTTGAGCCAGAAAGACTCTTAATGCCTTAATAGAAAAGCATAATATGTTTTAGGAAAGCTTTAGCCATCAATGGAGAAGCAGGAAGTCAAGCAGGCTTGGTCCCCCCCCCCCCCCCCCGTTAAATACATTGAATTAAGTTAAAGTAGCTCCTCACACTTACAAACCACAAGTGAAAGGATGATAAAAGCACAAGGACCAAAGTCAGGAAGACTGTGCCCTAGGGCTCATTCTTATGTTGTGCTGAAAACCCTAGTCCAACCCTGAAAAGCACCTAAGTGCATGCTTAGCTTCAAGCATGAGTAATTCCAGCAAATTCAGTGCCAGAGCCCTCTGCTGGGGGTATTACAGGACTACTGTCCCCCAGGGGAGCACTGGACGCCATTCTACCTCAGAGGAGATGCATCTGTTGTTTATGAGGTGCAGCCTGCTCTATCTTACCTGCTGATCTTGCTCTGCAAGCTGATGTGGAAGGAGATATAGCTGGAGTCTTGCTCATAACCTATAAAGATGATGCTTGCTTATGTTACATGGGAATGTGTTGAAATATTACTAGCCCAAAAATCTGTTCTAAAAATAGATTTCACAATAGTCAAGGGTGGTCTACTCAATTTGACTGAAGTAAAGTGGGACAACCCAAGAGCGGATTAGAGAGATAAGTGAAGATATACCGCCAGGTCAGAAGAACACAAGAATGGCCATACTTGGTTAGACCAAAGGTCTAACTAGCTCAGTATCTTGTCATCCAAGACTTGACATTACCAGGTTTCCCAGAGAGAATGAACACAACAGGCAATCATCGAGTGATCCAGTCTATGGTGCCCATTCCAAGCTTCTAGCAAGTTGCAAACATGGTTTGGTCCCACCTGGTTTTTGTAAGTATTTTAGATAAATAGCTACTGTTTAGGAAAACATATTGACAGTTACTGTTATGGTATTTATGCAAATGGTAAATAAGATGATGATGTCAAATAGTCAATAAGAAAGTAGAAAATATTTAATTATAATGAAACCATGGGCTTAATGTTTCTTAATTAAGGTGAATTATTATATTTGATTAAAAAGCATAGCATATTAATGTTAGCGGAGGTTTACCCATTTCACATCAAGGCACTGAGAGAGACAGAATGACCAGTTCGCCTCATTTAGGGACTGATCACCTCTATATAACCAATATAACCACTTACTGTATCACTACTCACATCATTTCACTGAGGAATGTGAGTAGTGATCCAGTATGTGGTTATATTGCAATGCCTGTTTGCTTAATTCACTATTAGATATTATAAAGTCTTTAATTTTGTCACTTGAGTTAGTCACAGTCCTCCACTAAATTAAATTATCTGTAACCACCCTGGAGGCTTGAACCTTAAAGAATTCATTTTGGCTCATTTTATTGTTGTAACCATTTAATTGAGAACACATCAATCAAAAGTTGCATGCTTCTCCCCAGCCCCATTAGCACAGACATGGCAGTTCTGCCTGTTTATTAGCAATGCCCTGCCTGCTGTCCTTCATGAGGTTTCACTACACCCCTGGGAAGTAAATAAATATTATTATCCTCATTTTGAGGACAGTGAAACTGAAGCACTTAAAGCCACTTTTTTTAAGTCAGCAGAATTTTGGGGTATCTCCATTTTGGTGAACCTGATGGCGGCTGTTGAGGCTGCTTTTCAGATGTGCTCAGTGGCTTCAGCTGAAGCCAATGGTTCCCACAATGTTCAATAACACTGGAAATCAAACTCAAGGTGTGTCAAAATGGACACCCAAAACAAGAAGCTGCTTTTCTACACGTCGGTATAGATGTGTACAGTCCACAGCAAGGCTGTGGTGCAACCAGGCATAGAATCCACATATTCGTCAGCCTTTCCCCATACTGTAATGATTCAGCCACAATAAGTCTTTTAAACTTGATTTATTACCCACATTAAGATCTTACTAGAGGCTTTCTGCACAAACAGACTCAGTTCTTGCCTCTAGAGAACATATAGAGGCCCACTAAAATTTGTTCCAAAGATGACAGTCATTATGAAGAAGGACGAGCCTATGTATAAAGCTCTACCCTATAATTTAGGAGACTTGAATTCAACTCCTGGCTCTTCCACTTCCTTTATCTGTAAAGGGGATGATACTATTTCTCTTGTCTATTCTATCAATTTGGAATGCAAGCTCTTTGAGGCAGCGACTGTCTTACTATGTGTACGTACCGCTTTGTCAATCTTTCTGGACACTACCATGATGCAAAAAATAAGATGCAATTATGATAAAGAGAGGGAATGAATAATTTAACTCTTTGTTTACATCTTAATATTAACCCCACTTTAAAACTGGCTCATTTCAACAAAGTAGAAACACATACCCACCCCTTTGTCTCCACTTGAGTATTAATTTTTTGAGATTCAGGAGACTCTTGATAAAGGCTGCATGCTACTGAATCCTAGGAGGATGTCTGATGTGCTGAAAAATGATTTTGGGCAGCAAGCAGAGATGTGAGTCTCAGTTATTGTGCTGCTACTACCTTAGTGTTCTCTCTTTGGCCCTGATTAATTGAGATAAAAGAAGTGTTCTGAGAAATGGTCCCATGCATTCAGTGACTGCCTTATTGAATCTCTCAATACGTTTTCCCTCATTTCAAATCCTATGTTCAGGCTTTAGCAGGAGCCCCTCGAGGCAACGTGAAGAGTGCATGCATCTGCGTAGCCAGAATGAGGTTGTTTGTAACTCCAAAGCAAAATGGGCCAGGTGTGAGTCTAAAGGGTACATCACATGTTTCCTACCCAAGGGCTCTACAGGGATTTGCTTGCAAGAGTTTTAAACCAGGAAAAATGACTCATTTTAGCCCTGAGAGATAGGCATTTCCATCATCAAAACATGCTATGTAAATGTTTCCTTTTTCCATCATTTCTTCCTTCCAACTGCTGTGCTCCCTTTTATTTTGATGCTTGCAGGTACTGTCCTGCAGGGACTGAAAACAAATTTTAGAGCTCCCTCACTGTAATAGGATCAGCCCTCTTGGAAATAGCTGTCATTTAACGAGACACGGCACAACAATAAGGCAACATCTCCTACCTAATAAGTAACTATTTATGTGCAACTGGCTGGGATTCAGATTCTCAACATCAGTAATCGAAACGATGGCATGTGGCAAGCGCTAAATGGGTATGCCAAATGTGTTACAATGGCAAGCCAAAATGCTTATGCAATTAGTGCCTCCTTGGCTAATGGCCACAGCCAGCAGATGTCTTGTCTGAATCCTCCATACATTTGGAGGAGCAGCGCATACAGAAAAAGAAAGAACAGATTTTCCTAAATAAGAAGAAAGTGCACTTCAGAAACGTTACAACATTCCACATACAGAGAGCCAAATCTTCAGCTGGCATAAATTAGTGTTCGCTATTGAAGTCAATGAAACTAGAGAGATTTACAGCAGCTGAGGATGTTACCTATCCTGTGCAGTGCTTTTTGCAGGCCTTAAAGCACTTTACAAGTATTAATTGATTCAGCTTCACAATATTCTTGTAAGGATTGATAGATACATATGGGCATGCAGCAGGGAAATGTCTGGCCCAAGGTCACAGAGCCAATCGATAGCTGGGATAGAACCCAGTAACTCTGAATCTCTTGGGTTACATTAGATTACATTGGTTACAGAGGGCATGACCTTTAAGGGAAATGCTACAGTGCATCTCATTGCTTTTGTGACCTTTGCTAGCAGTTTTGCACATATACACTTTCTGAATTGTTTGCTCAACAACCAATATCCACTATAGCTGTACCCATCTGTAATACTGTCATAAATGCATACATTCTCAACACGTATTATTGATTATTATTGGAGCCGGACATTTGCTTTCAAAAGAGAAGAAGCCAAATGTGCTAAATGTATTGATGACTTTGTCCTATAATCTGTTTGACATATTGCTGGAAAATTGGTGTTGTACATATTCTGTTGCTTTTGCTGCTGAATTCCAAAATCAACCAGCCGTGGGTATTTGAGGGTCAATATTAAGTAATGGAAAATGAATAAATGCAGCAGGCATAAGTAGCGCTGTGGTAGTATGAGTACAGCAGAGAGAAGGATGTATGAAATATACTATTGCTTGTAATGGAGCCAATGGACTGTTTTTAGGACCTGTTCCTATTTAAAGTCAACTGGAGTTTTGTCCTTGTCTTGAATAACAGCAGTTGAAGGGAGTGTAGAAAAAGAGGAAGAAGAGAGGAAGTCTGTACATTTCAAGTGTTTCTAAATTGGGAGTTCACTGCATTTTGTAACATTTTACATTGTCCCAGCAATGTCACTGAAAAAGATGTAGGCCACTTCTGTTTGATACTCTGGCTGGATGCATAATGTGAATATGCTGCACTGTGTGGCATATTTAAATAATTCATTGGGTGGTCTTTGTATATTTTCTATGCCATCTTACACCAAGGGTTTGAGATTGTTCTGAGAACTACTGGAATAGAGCAGTCATCTGTTCAAAGCACCGGATGAAATGAACAGAACTTGTTTTCATAAAGCAACTTCAGGGTTTAAGACAGGGATGGGCAAGACAGCCTCCATGGGCTGGATCTGATCTGCCAAACTGGTTGATCTGACTCACATCCACCCTGCCATTCCCTCGCCTCCAGGCCAATTGAGACCTGGGTACGGGGGAGCGTGTGAAGTCTCCTTCCCCCACCAGCAGCACATGGAACCAGAGAGAACTGCCAGACAGCTGGTGTGGGTGGGGCCAGCCTGGCAAGGTGAGCGGTAAAGACTTCATGTGAACTCCCACCCCCAGGCCAATCAGGGTCTGTGGGCAGGGGAGCTTGAGAAGTCTCCTGTCCCTGTCCCTTCCAGGGCACCAAGGGCCACTTCAGAATTTTGAGAAGTGGCCCCTCTTTAAAATTTTTTGCCCACACATAGTTTAAGACATCTTGCAGCTGTTTTTACAATAATATATTGTAGTGATTCTACAGGCAAATAGTCACCATTATTGTCAACCAGTAGCCATAGACTGAAGCACTGGATTTAGGACAGTGAAAAGTATTTGCCAGGAAGCTTGGAGCCATCAGAAATCACATTAGGTTCAGATTCTTTTCAATTCATGAATATCACCAAAACACATGGCAGGCTTAAAAACCTGAGCTGATATTCGTACAGGTCTCCCAATCTCACATGCATATCATTCCAACTAGCACCAGCCCTAATCAGAGACCAATCTTCCAGCTGGCCATGAGAACCTACGTTATTATTCAGATTGTCTGGTGACATTAGGAAGAGGAAGACAAGATCTTTTTGTTGGGTTGATGATCTGTCTTCTTTATGTTCTATGCTTTTAGGGCTGGATGGCGCCCTAAGTCACCACCTACTGAGCTCCTCTTGCCTTTTATCCATCTTTCCAACATGAACTTCAGAATGTCTATTCAGCAAGAGCTACTGATTCATCAACCCATTAATGTCCATCCGGGGGGGCCAGTAAATCCCAAAACAGCCCATAGAGCTCAAGTAACATCCATTGTTTTTTCTTGGTTCAAGCAGTAGTGTCTGATATATCTTCAGCACATTTAGCCATGTATGGATTGATGTGGATTCACAGAAGGTGGGTTTTCTTGAGTGACTCCCACTCTTCATGCAATGTATGTGCTTGGAGGTTATTAACCATGACTCAAATACATATAAACCCATATTTTCTTTAAATAGCAATGCATGTTTCCAAAGTTAAGAGTTTTTTGCATAGTTTTTTTAAACACATAGCAATGCAGCTAACTTGAAAGCCCTGCCTGAGGTCAGAACGCTTATTTTATATGCGGTAGACAATTTGGAAAGGATTAGCATGCCTCTGTAAAGCTCATATTTGCCTGTCATTTGTATTTGGCATTTAGCACAGACCATTATTAAAGGCAGGTTAACAAAAGAAGGCAGCGAATGGTTTTGCCATTTGTGTTTTGTCTTATTACTAGAATTTTAATGAGGACCGAGGAATATTAGAGGAAAATCCAACACATCTCATGCAACCCAGAATGTTGTGGCTTCTAGATGTGACAGAATATGTGCAATTTGTTCTGGTGGAAAAGGGAAGGCACAGGTTTTAGAGCCTATGCACAATCAAAGACTTGAAACCTAAGAATGACTATAAATATCAGGCCAAACTGGTGAAACCAGAGACTAAGGCACAAGCTACAGGAAATCAGCATAGCTCTATTGACGTCAATGGGACTACAGGAAGTTTATTTGCACTAACTGAGGAGTGACTTCAAAAAACACTCATCTGTCCTGCAGCTGCAGGTGTTCAGCATCTGGTCCTTGAGTCTTTCCCCTTGTTTAAAAGTCACTACAACACCTACCAATTTGTTTGAATGTATAATCAAGTCTTTTAATGAAGCACTTGGATCTTAATGAAAAATTATATGCCAAATAATAATTAGAAGCTGAGGGTCAAGACCCCTCTCCTCACCTAAGCTTTTCAAACTTAAAAAAGTAAACAAATATAATTTAGTTAACATTTTGGGAGTAAATTCAGGACATTCAAGGTGGCTCTTATTTTAACCGACTTGCTTGACTATGCCTGTAAATTATTTTCTGCAGACTATTTGCAACAAAAAGTCCATAATTAATCACATGCCCATAAAAATGCATGTGACAGCTAAGAGCCATGCATTCTGCCAAGTTTACCCTTCACTGCTGGCAGAGTTAGAACAGTGCCATTTAAAAAATAAAGTCTCTGATAATGCAGCTACTGAATGTATAAGTGCATTAGCTTGCATGTGTCAATTGACCTTTGAGCACCCCACACAATCTTTGGACTCCATACATTTATCTTCCTATTTGGATGCATTGCTATAATTTTGTGTGTGCCATCACCCATAGTGACACACAAATAAACATGCTCCTGAATGTCACAAGCAATCTTTCCAAGGCCTACTAGAAATATGATCCCTAGAATTTTACCAAACGATGTGTCTCTCCTGAAGAAGTCCAGGAAAAATTATAGAAGTGTATTTTTAGAGCAACAAATGATATGTTTAAAATGTTTCCTCTCATTGTATTGTTGTACCTAGGGATGAGGGAATAACATACATTCATCTTCAGAATCACATGTCAGAAAGTTATTTTTTTTATTTTCCCATGTGCAAAAATATTTATTATGCCTCTCTATCAAAGAATTGCCATCCTTTGAAGAACACAAATAGCTAGCTTCTGTACTATAATGGCAACATGAAATTGTTTCTGTAACCCATGTAGACGCAATGACAATGGATATTATTCACTGTCAATTGGGTTCCAGAAAGTACTCTATTAAATTGCCTTCTGAGACTCAGTAATGGGGTTAATTATTTAGGAACCTTCATTTACAATATAGCTCAGTGTTTTAGCCCAGCAATCTAAAACTCCTGGTGAAAAGACATAGAGATCTAGCAAGCCACATGAAAATATTTTTAAAGTAGATACTGCATAAATGTATGAAAAATGTGTGGCTAGCAAAGGAGGAATTCAACCTGCTGCAATGCATGAACAAAATCTTATGTAAGTAATAGCATTCTTCCTTTCCCTTTGATATGCAAGCTCCTGAGTCCCAAGCTTGTTTTAATCTCTGCTAGTTAAAAAAGTTAATATACATTTAGATTGATGTCATTCATTTTGTTTATTGTCAACATCAGTTTGTGGTTGCAATATGTGCAGGGGAATGCCAGCTCCCAAACTGACGTGAGCCAAATGTAAATGAAGCTCAGGCGTTCCCAGGTGTAACTGAGTTCAGGTGCTGTAAAACCTGGGCAACTGTAACTGATCACTGATTGTTGACAAATGGAATTATTACCAAAAATATAGGTTTTAAATGCCAGCCATGAAATGGATGCTAGGTACTGGCTGCTACTTAATTCAGCAGTGTCCCTCGGTAACTAAGAGCAGTTGCTGTGTATGTATCATTAGGTAGTCCAGGGTGGAGTGTAAAACATTAATACTTGATCTGTGGAAGTCTGAAACTTTAGTGGACCTCTCTTTAAAAAAAAGTAACACCTTAGTTGGCTCCAACTCACAAAATGACTCGTGATATTGGCTATTTGGTTCCACTCTTTTAATTCTTCATGAGCTAAGCGATAGGCACTGCAGCAGTTCTCATTGATTGCTTTCTAGAACTTTGGATGACTGATGAATGCATTAATGGCCCACTCTCCCCACAAGGGAGCGGGGACCCGCTAAAGTTGAAGAACAATTAAACAAGTGGAGAGGAAAAACAGGCAGCCCCTTTTGGTAAACGTTTATTTCCATTTGATGCCTACCCTCCACTGGCTTCACATTTTTCTTTCAGTGCTGAATGTTTGGCTGACTTTTATACTCAGTGACTTTCACCACATTACCTTGTTGTTCTCACACACCTATAGCTTTCCCCTACGCATTACAAAAGTGCCATCTTGGTGGAGCCTTATTTCCTTTAGGATTAGATAATAAAGACATATTTTTCCTTTATCTTCCATTTCAAGTCATTTAAATTTTATTAGATACTAGAACATCCCAGGTGAAAATGTCACATGTTGGCCTATGCAATTATATGGTCTTAAGATGTTATAGATGCACATGTCACTCACACTTTGAGAGGAGCTGAATGCTGGTCAGACCATCGAATTGGGAGAAGCATCATGTCCCCCTACACTTCTCACCAAAACATCCCGGACAATGCCTCAAATCACCAAAGAAGACCCCAGCAAACAAGTGAAGTTAGGACAGACACTGGAAACTGTTTTAGTTGAGGTCCCAGAGCACTGCACAGACATTGAGGCATCCTGGCAGAATCAGAGATATCACATACAATATAGCATCCAAGGTTCTTGGTTTTGTAAGGTGGAAACTCCAGGACTGATTTGATGAGAATGACCCTTAGATGGGCCAGCTCCTGCAAACTCTGCACATCACGTACCAATCCTACATCCTGGATGAGAAATTGGCAATGAAGAAAAGCATGTAACAGAAGGTTAAACAAACTCTACAAACCTGATTAAGGCTATTGAAGAACCGCTGTTGGGAGCAAAAAGCTGTAGAACTGCAAAAAGCAACTGACAAGCATGACATGAGGGCTTCCTAAAAATGTCTTCATGCTTAGTATGGTCCAAAATCCAGTGGTACAGCTTTTTCCCTCTCAGAAGAAGGTAACTGGCTGCTTATGGACAAAGGAAATATTCTCTCTTGCTGGGCAGAGCACCTTGATTGTCTCCTGAACTGTCAATCAACTACATCTGATGGAGCCACTGATTCACTTAAGTGTTCTGTCCTATGCATGGATCTTTCTTTAAATGGGACTACTAAAGCCATCTAGCAGCTGTCCATGGATAACTCTCCAAGCACCAATGGCACTTCACCTAAAGTGTGCAAATGTAGAGGTGCCCATGTGGTCAGCCTGTTCAAAAGAGAAATCAAACCAAAAAGTTTCTGAACATGTTAAGAAGACGACATATATAAAATTACAAAACTCAGAGCATGGGATAGAATTTTACTCTAAGAACATTTCTGAAGATTCCATTGAATTCCTAAAGTTTTGAAGCCATCCATTATTTGGTTATAGTTGTCTGTTTTCCCATGGCTCTTGATTCCTTTTCACTTTTTTCAGTTCCTAGGTTTATACTGAAAATCCATAGTCCATAATATCAGACCATTTCAGTCCATCTTTCTGCTCAGAATAGACTACTGCTTTCTAGAATACATTGTGGAATGCTGTCCAGTATTATGTTAAAAATCCTAAGCAATTAGTGCTTCTGCCACCTCCCTTGGGAAATGATACCACAATCTAATACATCTCACTGTCAGGAAAGCTTTCCCGATAGTCAGCCTCTAATTTTTCTCTTTTCTTATTCAATTACTATTCTCCACCTACATCCCTGTGGGCCACACTAAGTAATTATTCTCTTTTCTTGGTGTTAACTCCTTTGAAATATCAGTCTCACTTTATATTAAAGTTTGTTTCCATTAAGGTTATCTTTATAAAGGGTTAAAATGATTACTAGAAGTCTTAACAACTTTACAGATATAAGTAGTATGTGCTGTCAGTGGTGATAAACACATCAGAACGATGATTATGAATGATGTTTGAATCTGTGACAATGTATTAAACATTTATTAAAACATCTAATAAGCATTTACTATTCCGTTACAGGCTGTTTATGAATGAAACCTTAATATAACCTGTGATGGAAATATCTACAGTCTCTTATCATGCACCCATTTATTAAGTGCTTAGCCAAGCTGTACATACTTAGATCTTTAATCATTCCTCATCAGGTGGACATTCTTTCCTAAATCAGTCTCTCTAGCTCGTTTATCATTTTGGTTGCTTTCCTCTAAATTCCTTCCAACATCCACATTTTTTCTAGTGATGTGATGCACAGAATAGAACAAAATATGTGGTCACACATATATCCTTTATGCAATTCTCTCCATACAACATCTTTGAGAAAGAATCAAGGGCACAATATATGTGTTACCATTTCAATTCAAGAGACACCCTCATTTATGTTTTTCTTCTACATCCTGATTTTGAGACTCTTCAATTTGGAAATATTGATAGAACTCATTTTAAGTAGTATAAAAACAAATTTACACTTGTCAACAGATATGAAGTGATTTTGTTACAAATGTTTAAAAAATTAATTTACTGGACTTTCTTCTGTTTTATACTTTTCTATACATCACACTAAGACCTAACTGGAATTTTTTACACATCTTCCTTTTTCCTGAATTATAAGGACCAAGCATTCCTCACTTCAGTATTAACTTTTTTTTTACATTTATAAGATGACTTGCAACTGAGTTTTGTTTGTCAGATACAAAAGAACTACTATTACAGATAGTAATTCACATTTATTACAGCAACCTTTATCTTTTGTCTGAAAGGGTTCCAAAGAATTTTGAAAGCATTACCTTCAACTGTACTCTATATTTGTCTATACAAAATATATAATTCGGTGGGCCAAAGTTATGAGTCATTTATGCAGATCCTTCCTAAAGGATGCCATTCAAATGTGTATTCCACATCATCAATATATTGTATCCATCACATTCCACTGCCATGTTTGTTAGAGAAATTGTTTATTTTAAGAATGGGTTTAGTGTATTTTTAAAAATTGTTATTGGGTCTTAAAATGAAACAACCTCCAAAACTCTATTGTGCTGTAGTGTATACTAAAGTGTCATCACTTTAAAATTTAGAATTCAGATCCCTGTGCTGCGTCTCACTGGGAAGCTGGACATTTCCTTTTATAATCATAATTTGGACCATCAAAATACACACACGTGGCTTTGTTTGCATGTGTAATACAGGCTTCCCAAACTCAGGCAAATAAAACATGCTACACCTCACTTTCATGAGCATTGCATTTAACTCATAGTTCCACAATGTATCACGAGTCAGCAGTTTATCACTAGGAAAACACCTTCACATTTTTTGGGGGTGAGGAGAATATACAAATAACAATAATTTGTGTGTGTTCACAATATCCAACAACCAATATGGAAAGGCAGTATACTCAGCCATGGTAGATCTATTTTTCTTGATCAATTCTCTGCATGAGTTAAAACATTTAATTAAAACTGCATGTCACTAATACATATTTATTTCTTTTTCAGAGTATCATACATTAATTCTGAGGATCACCAGAAAGCTTGAACAAGACTTTCAATAAATAATTGAAAACTGCACAGCTTACATATTCCTGATTAACGAAGAATAAAGTATAAGGTAAGGCATGAACGGACATTAAGCACTGAAAAGCACTGAGGACCAGATTGACTTGCCTTTCTATGTAAAGAATAGAGAAGTCATGTCCATCTTGTAAATAACTGAGATATATTCAGATCATGTTTTGGCAATAATTAGAAACCACTGCACCCATTATATCTCATGGTGCTTTCTGAACTATGAGTTTCGGATTAAATCACATAAATCAGATACTTCGTAGGCTCATTAACATTTTATGATACATATATAAAATCATTCCTGTTGGTGAGATGGGTATTATGAATTTGTTTTCTTGCTGCTGCCACAGGCAGTGAGATGTTGTAACACTAATAGATTACTTCATTAACTTCCAAGTTGGAAAGGGCTTATTTTAAACAATATATTGGTGATCTCTGCTAGGGTGTTCTTTCTTCCCGAAGCAAAAGTAGGAATTGAAACCTACGTCTCCAATTGTCTCCTATCTATTGATCTATTGAATAAAGCTACTATTGTGAAGCTACAGGAAATTCATTCAAAATAGTAGAGTACAGCAAACAAAATCAGCTAAGACAGAGAGAATATTCTGAATTTTGGCTCTAATTTTGGAGAAACTTTTGAAGCTTCTTATTTTATCTGATCTGAGTAAGGGTTTGTTATTTCCCAGAGATTACCTGTTCTCTTTTAATCTCAGGGAATTCCATAAAATCTAGCTGCATGTCAGCAATCTGAAAAATCTTTCATTACTCATACTGACTCGGATGTTTCAGCTACATTTTAAAATGTTCTCATAACCTTACAAGAAGTACTACAGTATTTCTCAACTAACTCCATTGATATCTTAGTTCAGGAGACTGGAATAGATCAACAATTTGCCTTTGCTTTGTTTTGCTTGACATCTAAAGATCATGTTTGAACTGGGTTACTTTTCTTGAATAATATTAATGTATAGATCATTTAAAAAACAACAAAAACAAAAAACCCTTGCCTTTCAGGATTGCCTCACACAGAAAATATCATCAAATTCTATTGATTTTATGAATGAAGGCTCCACATTTCTGTAGGGCAGGTTTACTTTTCCATGTACAGGACTGAAATTGAGCCAGATCCTAAGGAAAAGCCATTGCAGATATAATAGAATATATTGTGCACTTTAAGGACCTACCTCTGCCATCCTGTAATGCCTCTTTTGAAGGATTAATGCCATGGATTCTTCACATGAGCACTGTACTATTTAGGACTTGTCTTCACTTTGTGGAAAATCAATGTGCCACAGTTGATCTTCCCAAGTTCAATTTTTGGGTCTAGTAAAGACCCACTAAATCAAACTCAGAGAGTGCCCCCATCGGCACTGGTACTCCTGCTCCTTGAGAGGAGTAAAAGAAGCCAATGTGACTGTTTGCTCCCGTTGACCTACCACTGTGGAGACTGCATAGAAAATTGAATTAAGGTATGTTGACTTCATCTATGTAATTAATGTAACTGGAGTTGTGTATCTTAATTTGACCGTCCTCTGCAGTGTACACACGGCCTTCGTGTTGGCACAAGCTGCTGAATTAGGCCATAAAAAAAAAAAAGCTTGGTGCAATAGGGCTCAGGGTTGGGTATCTCGCCGGACCAACCTGACTTTCATGATAACCTGCTCCTGGGTTCTCATGTGGCCTTTGGTGGCCTGGCTGGCAGCTATCCTGCCATAGACGGCCACGCTCCTCCATCTAGTGTGGAGATCATGGATGGGGGGGCACCTCCCCCAAACCTGAATAAGGTCCATGGTTTCCACCCTCGACTAGGAAGGCACCTGCCTTCTTCTGCTCCTGTTAGGCTCCTGGGAGCTGGCAGACTGCTCCTGGGGAGCGGTGGAGGGCTGGCTGCCAGTGGCTTGCTGGCTCATGTTTTGGGGCCACTGGGTCAGGGGCCCTGGTGAGCACTGCTGGCTCTGGGCTGGCAGGCTTGGAGCTGACACAGGCACTGTGGCCAGGTTCTACCCCTTTAATTGCTCCGGGGCTGGAGGAGAGGAGAGTAAGTTTTCCTGGTTGTGCCTAGAGTGGCCACCAGGGCTCCCTAGGAAGGGCTGGAGGCCCCCTATTTCGAATTAAGTGTCTATACAGCACTTAATTCGAAATAGCTATTTTGAATTTGGTGTTACTCCTCGTAGAATGAGGTTTACCAAATTCGAATTAAGCGCGCCGCTATTTCGAATTAATTTCGAAATAGCGGTTTGCATGTATAGACGCTATTAAAGTTAATTCGAAATAACAGCTGTTATTTCAAGTTAACTTTGCAGTGTAGACATACCCCTGGTCTGAGCTTTAGGCAGTTTCCTTACTTCACACCATGCTGAAAGAGCTTGTTAGGTACATACCGTTCTGTGATGGGGCAGGTATAATACACCTTAAAAACAGTCAGATCTATTGTAGGATAACAACAGTGGCTCCACTGGAGTATTATGCAGCCCCTTCCCTGGATCTGAGGTGGTGACACTAGTGCAAGTGAAAGGGAGAAGCATGGAGTTTTCTCTGTGGCACTTAGTAGGGCTGAGTTGCAGAAGAAACCCTGCCCATGGTCTCTGAGCATAGCCAGATGGCTGAGTGTGAAGCAGAGCTATGCAAAATACTTGCTTTGAAACTCAAGCCTGCTCTGGTTAATGTGCCCAAACTCATCAGAAGTAGACAAACACTAGGGCTATGTCTAGACTGCAGGCGTCTTTCGAAAGAGGCTCTTTCGAAAGCATCTTTCGAAAGAGCCTCTTTCGAAAGATCGCGTCTAGACTGCAGGCGGATCTTTCGAAAGAGCAATCCGCTTTTTCGAAAGAGAGCACCCAGCGAGTCTGGACGCTCTCTTTTGAAGAAGCCCTATTTACATTGAAGAACGCCTTCTTTCCAAAGAGGAACTTTAGAAAGAAGGCGTTCTTCCTCGTGAAACGAGGTTTACCGCCATCGAAAGAAAAGCCGCGTTCTTTCGAAATAATTTCAAAAGAACGCGGCTTGAGTCTGGACGCAGGGGAAGTTTTTTTGGGAAAAGGCTACTTTTCCCGAAAAAAACCCTGAGTCTGGACACGGCCTAGGTGAGAGTTGTAATCCCAGGCAATCCCATCCTGTGCATTCAGCAACCTTCCAAGGCCTCGGATAGTGATGTACTCCAGCATAAAACCTGAATAAAATATACCTAGTCTTCTACTCTCCACTCCACTTGAAGAACTCCTCATGAGAGGACCTCCTGAAAGGTATTCTCTTGCAGATTCAACCGCAGAAAGTCTTTTGCTTTGGTTGTAATCCAAAATGGCCATTTTTTCCAACAAAACCTGAGTTACATCCACACTGCAATCACGTTTTTCCAAAAGTAAATCGAAAGAACAGAGGGATTTTTCCAGTGTTGGTAATCCTCTTTCTACAAGGAAGAAGCCTTTTCCCAAAAGAGCTCTTTCGGAAAAAGGTGTGTGCATGGATGCTCTTTTTTAGAAAATCTCTTCCGAAAAAAGGTTCTTCCAAAAGAAGCCTGGAGTCTAGACATAGCCTGAGTCAAAACACTGGAGAGTTTGTATAGTTTTGGCCTAATCATTAACAATTGGTACTAATACATTTAGCATGTCCTTTTTGTTTTGCTATTGTTACCCCCTCCCCTATTTAACAGCTAATTTCACGTAACCTTTTAAATAAATGGTACATAGGCATGAGCACTAACAGCTCTGTTCTTCCAAATCCCCCTGCCAAGCTCTTCTAAACTCTGTTAGCAGCTCAACAGTTTGATTCACTTCCTCCTACAGGCTGTCTGTGTATAGGTTATGGATCCGATGATTTATTTTTCAACCAGTTATCTTTCACTATGTCCCATGCAGCTCTGCTTCAGGGTATTACTGGAAAAAAAACCCACTAGCTCAGCAAGACTCAAAAAGGGATTAAGCACACGAATTAGAATAGCCTCTGAATTTATATTAGCTAGGATGAACATTATAAAGTCTATTGAACCTCAGGCTGCAAGACATCAATTGGAGCCCAGCTGAGGTCAGGAAGATAACTAGTATTCCCTCCTTGAAAAATATGGTAATATGCATTGTGATTTATTTTCCCTTCCTTTGAAACTGCTTTTATAAATCACTGGTGAGCAAAAGCTACTGGACTAGACAGACAGCTGTTTTCTTCTATTGTGGTTTCTCTGGACTTCCTTTAGGATTTTAATTACTAAACTAGTATTACCCCATCAATGATTATTTGAATTTTTGCCTCGTTTTCTCCATTAACCATTTTTCCAAAAATATATTCATCTTTAATTTGGGAATCATTCTTCTGTGATGCAGTATGCCACAAGGGTTGAGTCTATCAATAGTCCTGTTGAATACATGCTCTGTAAAAATAGGATCTGTAATGAGGGGGAAAGAATAATAGAATCATAGACGGTTAGGGTTGGAAGAGACCAACCCCCTGCCCAAAGCAGGACCAGCCCCAACTAAATCATTCCTGCCAGGGCTCTGTCAAACCAGGACTTAAAAATCTGTAGGGATGGAGATTCCACCGCCTTCTTAAGTAACCCATTTTAGTGCTTTACCACCCGCCTAGTAAAATAGTTTTCCTTAATATCCAACCTAGGCCTCCCATGCTGCAACTTGAGATAATTGCTTCTTGCTCTGTCAAGTATCAGCACTAAGACTAGCTTAGCTCCATCTTTTTGAAATCCCCATCCCCACCTTCAGGTAATTGAAGGCTGATATCCAGGGGAGCCAACAGCCGTCTTGGGCTCTTGGGCAAGGTGTGGGAGAGCCTGCTTCCTTGCTCATAGAAGGGAGTGTCTTGGGTGGAAGGGGTGAGGCTGGCAGTAGCCAGCCCTCCATGCTACCCAGAATGAAGCTCACTCCCCACAGCCCTCAGAGCTGCATGGAGAGTGTGGTGCCACACTCCAGCAGTGATTTAAAGGGCCCACGTGTCTGGTCACCTTTTGAATCACCAGGCCCTGGGGCAACTGTCCTCTTCCCCTACCACCTATTGATGGTCCTGCTGCTATCAAATTTGCCCTCGTTCTTCTCTTCTGCAGACTAAATAAGCCCAGTTCTCTTAGCCTCTCCTTATAAGTCATGCACCACAACTCCCTAATAATTTTTGTTGCCCTCTGCTGGGCTTTCTCCAGTTTGTACATATCCGGTCCATGGTGAGGTGGCCACTATTGGATGCAATACTCCAGATGCAGCTTCACTAGTGCTGAATAGAGAGGAGTAATCACTTCCCTCAGTCTTCTGACAGTGCTCCTATTAATGCAGCCCACTATGCTGTGAGTTTTCTTGGTAACAAGAGCACACTGTTGACTCATATTAAGCTTCTCATGCACTGTAATCCTTGAGTGCATTTTCTGCAGAACTGCTGCTTAGCTAGTCAGTCCCCAGCCTGTAGCAGTGCTTAGGATTCTTCCATCCTAAGTCCAGGACTATGTACTTGTTCTTGTTGAACTTCATCAGATTTCTTTTGGGCCAATCCTCCAACTTCTCTAGGCCACTCTAGATCCTATCCCTCTGCTCCATCATATTGACCTCTCCCCTCATTTTAATGTCATCTGCAAACTTGCTGAGGATGAAATCCATCCCATCATCCAGATCATTAATGAAGATGTTGAATGTAACCAGCCCCACAACCAACCCCTGGTGCACTGCACTTGATGCTGCCTGCCATTTAGATGCAGAGCCATTGATCATTACCCATTGAGCCCAATGATCTAGCCAGTTTTCTTTCCACCTTCCAGTCTATTCATCCCAACTATGTTCTTTATCTTACTGGCAAGAATACTCTGAGAGATTCATAGGCAATCAGTAATGTAGGTAAAGTAAGGCACAGCCTTCCCAAAACTGCTGACTTGCCTGACTGCCTAAGACTGGGGACGCTGTCGGGGAAGGTTGGGACTGTGGTGTGGAAGCTCGGCTTTTCCCAGCCACTGGGAAAAGCTGGGGTGCAGAAGCCTGGTTTCCCCCCCAGTTGCTGGGAAAGGCTGGGGCCATGATGCAGGAGCCCGGTTCCCCCTGGCCATCCAGGAGGACTTGGATGGGGCTGCAGAATGGCAGCCCTGGCTCTCCACATGGCCAGGAAGGATTGGGTTGGCAGTGGGCGGGGCTTGGCTCCAGGGGCGGACCTTGGGTGGAAGGGGCAGGATTTGCCTTCCCCAGCTGGGCCTTCACCTGCTGCCCCTGAAGAGACTGTATCAAAAGCTTTGCTAAAGTCAAGGTATACTGCGTCAAGTACTGTTTACATAGTCACAGAACCGTTTATACCATCATAGAAGGCAATCAGGTTGGTCAGTCATGACTTATCCTTCATGAATCCATGCTGACTTTCCCTGATCCACCTTCCTCTCCTCCAGTTGTTTTAAAATGTATTTCTTGGAGGCCCACTCCATGATTTTTCCAGTGACTGAGGTGAAGCTGACTGGTCCATAATTCCCTTGGTTTTTCTTCTTCCCTTTTTTAAAGATGGCTACTACATTTGTCTATTTCCAATCATAAGAAAATAAGAACAGCCACACTGGGTCAGACCAGTGCATATGGGACTTCCCCTGATTGCCATGAGTTTTCAATGAGAATGGCCAATGGCTATGCAATCACATCAGTCAACTCTCTTAACATGCCCAGATGCATTAGATCTGACCCATGGACATGGGCATGCCCAGCTTTTCTAAACAGTCCTTAACTTATTCTTTGAGCACTGAGGGCTCCTCACCTCCTCCCCATACTGCGCTGCCCAGTGCAGCAGTCTGGGAGCTGACCTTGTCTGTGGTGATGGAAGAAAAAAAAAAGCCCAGATTTATTCAGCATTTTCTACATCACCTGTTATGTTGCCTCCCCCATTCAGTAAGGGTCCCACACTTTCCCTGATCACAGACTAGACAACCCAAGACCAGATACACACAACAGACAAGATTTTTGATGGGGAGAGGACATACTTGTCAGGGATCAGCAGTGCAGATTTATCCTGCAGAACTAGCAGAAACCAATGAATGAAAGAAACTGGGCTGGTATTTGCACTTTGTATATGCAGGGCTGGATTTTCAGATGCATTATGTATTGACCTAACTGCTGCCATTGAAACTAATGGACGTTTTACTATTGATTTCAATGGATTCAGAAGTAGGCGAAAGGTGAATGCTTTAGAAAATAGTGTCCATAGTGAACATTTCTTGTACTATTGACAGATTCTCAAAGGTGCTTGGCATCCACAACTGAGCTGTCTATGGGAACAGCTGGATTCAAAGCTTTTTTTGAAAATTTGATTTTATGAGTATACTTTCATGGTTCAGTCTTGCAAGAAAGCCCCCAGTATCTGTGACTAAGGCCACTTCATTACACTCAAAATGTTATGGTTGTCAGGTTCAAGCAGACATGTATTAATTGAGCAATTTATCCTGACCTTGATGGAAACTATCACTACCAATCTAATACATATATTTTATCATAATCTTTCAAGACCAGGATTACAAATGAATTGCATTTATCTGCTTTTGACTGTTTTTCCATGGTAGGGCTTTTAAAATTTTGCACGTTTTCTTTCCTATTTGCACAGATGCATATATCATACTGAGAACAATGCTACACCTAATTTACTTCAGCAAATGAGATCAATTAAAAATAACTCAACAAAAATGATACTGAATCTTCAATTACTTCAAGAAGATGAAGAGCCAGACATACAGTAATTGACTTGTTCATCTTCTTGTCCTCTAAAACTCTCACATTAAACAAATTTTTAACCTCAGATTTTTTTCATTAACTGGTTGCTAGAGGTATTTGCTGTGGATTATTTCCATTTTGTGAAGGGTATCCCAAGATGTGTTATGATTTTTCTTCTTTAGTTGAGTAACTTAAACTTTGCAAGCAGGAGTCCCTTTCTCTGTTCACATATTTTACAAAAGTGATCAATTAATTTAGTATGTGAATAACAGAAAGGGTTTTCTAAAAGGGTTACGAGAGTATTATGGGCATTTATAATTTCCAGAATATTTGTTCATTCTTATAGTCATGTTGACTTCAATATGAGCTGCTGGATGAATAGAACTGAAAATTAGCTCACCTATTAGGTATCTATGCCTTAGTTCCTTTGGGAATGCAGATTTTAAAATTCCTCTTTTATTTTGTTTCAAACACTGAAGGAGTCTGATTATCTTCATTGCCAACATTCAAGAGTTTTGCAGGATCAGGACTCCAAAGTTTAGAGGTCAGTCCAAAATGTACCTGAATTCCATGGCTATGTCAAATTGTCTGTGAATTGTCATAAGTCTTGTAATGATCTTTTGGTGCTAGGATGTCCAAGATTGATTAGAATTAAGGAATACAGAGTAAACTATAAAATATTTGGGCATAAAAGTTTAACCAAAATGTTTCAAATTTCTCCATTTGAATAATGAGTGAAGATTATTAGTGTGTGAGTGTGGGGGTGGGAGGGAGGGAGTAAACACATTGTTCTATACAACCTGATATGACCTATCCTTTTAACCAACACTTGCATAAGAATATTGTGCCTTTATAGCTGTATCTGCTGCATTTTAACACCTCCTTTCTGACACTAGCATCCTATGGATCCGATGAAGATACTACGCTAAAGAACAATCTACTATATATTTTATTAAGAACTCCTTCTAAATGGTAAGAGCTAGGACGATGAAATTCGGTTTACATATTTCTCTTATCATAACTGAAAGCAACATAAGGGTTTGGTTGTGCCAGGAAAATGGGATCTGACTGGAATTGGATTGCTTCTCATAAAACCATACAGAAAATAGCCAGAATCACCCAATCAAATACAGTCCTCAAAATTGACATAATTGAGTGAATGCTGAAAGAGACTGAACCAAGATGAGTCAGAAAAATAGGAATAGAATTGCTTCTCAATAATCCTTACAGACAATGGAGAAATTTGGAGTAGCACTCTGGTTTGGCACAGCTACGTCAATGCTTAAGGTTTGAAAACTAGAAGACAAAGTTATTGGAAACAAGATTGACTATAGACCTCTTTTGTTAAATCACAGAGAATGATAAGAGTTTATAGGGATGAAAAAAATATATACTTGATGGAATTCCCATTAATAAAAGTAAATGGACAAATTTTAACAATTTGTTTTTTTTAATAAATTCTTAATAAAAATTAACTTCATAAAAATAACACTGTATTTTTAAAAATACCACCATATCAACAAAGCCTGTACAATTTCCTTTTATTAAAAGAAAATTAATTGAGTTAAGGGCCTGAGCAATGGCAGGTACATCTGCTAGACTTTTAAATATAGATTAAATAGTTTCATTGTAGTTATCTATGGGTATGTCTACACTACAGGACTAATTCAAACTAACTTAATTCGAATAAGTTAATTCGAACTAAGCTAATTCGAACTAGTGCATCTAGATCTAAAAACTAATTCGAATTAGCATTTTGCTAATTTGAAATAGTATGTCCACACTGAGTGGACCCTGAACCGAAGTTAAGGTTGGGTTGGCCGGAACCAGTGCCAGCAGGGCATCAGGTTAGGACTTAGAGTGTGGCGCTGCTGTCTCAGGCTAGCCGAGGGCTGTGCTTAAAGGGACCCGACTCCCACCCTGGACAGACAGTTCTCAGGGTTTGCCGCTTGCTTGTCTACCGCAATGAGGGACAACTAAGCAGTCCTGTCTTGGAGTGCCCTGAGTACACTCAGCACATCACAGCACTTGGCCATCAGCCTGGCTGCACTTGCCGCAGGCTGCCATCCGGGTGGGTCAATCGGGGGGCTGCAGGAGAGGTTCCAACCCAAGGAGCCCGCAAAGCCACCCCAATCCTCCCCATCGGGGGCTCGTACCCCATTCCTCCCTCACCTCCTTCCACTTACTCCTCTATAGCCCCCTTCCTGATGTAAAAAATAAAGGACGTGTGTGTTCAAAAATAGAAACTCTCTTTATTTAACAAAACTGGGGGTGGGAGGAGGGGATTAATCTCTGGGGAGACTGGGAAAAGGAGGTGGGAGAGGGGAAGAGAGAGGGTGGGAGAGGGGAGGGGGAAACCTGGGAGGAGGGAGCTGGAAGGGGGAAGCCAGGGGAAGAAGGCAGAGGGGAAGTATCAAACTATGGTACGCCATAGCTTCAGTACTGTGTACAGATGTGATCTCCTCACCCCAGAAAAGATATTTTGGCCATGGAAAGGGTTCCGAAAAGGGCAACTAAAATGATTAGGGATTTGGAACAGGTCCCATATGAAGAGAGGCTAAAGAGACTGGGACTTTTCAGCTTAGAAAAGAAGAGACTGAGGGGGGATATGATAGAGGTCTATAAAATCATGAGTGGTGTGGAGAGGGTGCATAAAGAAAAGTTCTTCATGAGTTCCCATAGTATAAGGACTAGAGGACACCAAGGCTATGCCTAGACTGCAGGCTTCTTTCGAAAGAGGCTCTTTCGAAAGCATCTTTCGAAAGAGCCTCTTTCGAAAGATCGCGTCTAGACTGCAGGCGGATCTTTCGAAAGAGCAATCTGCTTTTTCGAAAGAGAGCACCCAGCGAGTCTGGATGCTCTCTTTCGAGGAAGCCCTATTTACATTGAAGAATGCCTTCTTTCGAAAGAAGGCGTTCTTCCTCGTGAAACGAGGTTTACCGCCATCGAAAGAAAAGCCGCGTTCTTTTGAAATTATTTCGAAAGAACGCGGCTTGAGTCTGGACGCAGGGGAAGTTTTTTCGGGAAAAGGCTACTTTTCCCGAAAAAACCCCTGAGTCTGGACACAGCCCAAATGAAATGAATGGGTAGCAGGCTTCAAACTAATAACAGAAAGTTCTTCTTCACAAAGCAAATAATCAACTTGTGGAACTCCTTGCCACAGGAGGCTGTGAAGGCTAGAACTATAACAGAGTTTAAAGAGAAGTTAGATACAGTCATGGAGGTTGGGTCCATGGAGTGGTATTAGCCAGGGGGTAGAAATGGTGTCCCTCGCTTCAGTTTGTGGAAGGCTGGAAATGGATTGCAGAAGACAAATGGCTTGGTCATTGTCTTCGGTCCATCTCCTCCAGGGTACCTAGTGTGGGCCACTGTCGGTAGACAGGCTACTGGGCTAGATGGACCTTTGGTCTGACCCAGTACGGCCATTCTTATGTTCTAAGTTCAGGGCTCAGGGTCGGGGGTCTCACTGGACTAACCTGATTTTCATGCAACCCTGCTCCTGGGTTTGCATGTGGCCTTTGGTGGCCTGGCTGGAAGCTATCCTGCCCTAGACTGCCACTTTCCTGTGCCTAGTGCTGAGGTCGTGGACGTTGGAGACCTGTCCCCAAACCTGGATGAGGTCCACGATCTCTGCACTAGACCAAGCAGGCGCCCGCCTCTTGCGGCCCCGGGCAGGCTCCTGGGAGCCACCAGCCTGGTCCCGGGAACAGGCAGAGGGCTGGGTGGCATCGGGTGGCTGGCTCGTACCGTGCCAGGTGCAGGGTCTGCTGACTGGGTGCTGGCAGGCTTGCACCTGGCACGGGCACCGTAGCCAGACTGTGGCCCTTTAAGGGCTCCGGTGCCGGGAGGGGGGCAAACAAGTTTCCCTGGTTGTGCCCAGAGTGGCCACCAGGGCAAGCTGGGAAGGGCTAGCCTCCCACTAGTTCAAGTTAAGTGGCTACACAGCCCTTAATTCGTACTACTTAATTCAAACTAGGTGTTAGTCCTCGTAGAATGAGGTTTACCTAGTTCGAATTAAGCGCTCCGCTAGTTCGAATTAAGTTTGAACTAGCGGTTTACCTGTGTAGCGCCTATGAAACTAGCGGCTGTTAGTTCGAATTAACTTTGTAGTGTAGACATACCCTTTCAGACTAAAGGAAGCATGGGTGCACTGTACATTATGCCTCGTTTTTTTACATCTGTCTCATTGGCAGTGTAATATTTCAATAAAGAAAAGAAAAGCAACAAAAACTATTCAAAGAAGCAGTATGGAACAGTCAAGGGAAATATCTACCTTTTGCACTTATCTAAATCTCTAAAATGGGAACCTGCCAAACTCCCTCTGCTAAGTTCATTTTCACCAATGAAATTAGCAACCCTCATGTCACTAATTAGAAGGATTTTACAGAGAATGCACATTTCTAATTAGAGCTGTATTACACATGCTACTAATTCACAGTCAAACTCCTTTTGATGAATAGTGAACAGCTGTTGCTGATAACGCTATGATATTGATCTTCTTCCTTTTAATTTCAAGAGACATCCTCAAATGGGTTCCTGAAGGGTCTCTATATTAAGATAGAAGAATTAGGTCAGCTTCCTGGAAGATCCTTGAGCTGTGAATTATTTGGGCATTTTATCCTGAAAAACAAAACTTATGAGAAGGACAAAAGCAAATTACATTTACACAGAGGACAGTGGTTTGAGCACAGGATTGGGACTCAGACACAGCTACTGATTTAATGGGAGTAACTAAGGGCACATCTTCACTCGCCACACCAGAGGATCGATGTTCTGGCGTTAAATTTAGCGGGTCTTGTATAAACCCATAAATCGAATGCTGAGGGCAGCTCTGGCCAGCATCTGTACTCCTCACAGTCACCCGGACTAAGGGAAGCTGATGAGAGCATTTGGTTCTGCCAGCCTCCTGCAGTGGGGATGGTGCCAAGCTCAGCTTAAGGTAAGGTGACTGCAGCTACATATTACACATAACTGGAGTTGTGAACCTTAAGACAACCTTCCAGGTCTAGTGTAGATCTGGTCTTAGAGAAAGTATCTTTGCATCAGATTCTGAATACCTTCAGTTATGCAGATCAAACATCTAACTCCATGATCTGGACTAGTTAGTGTTAGGTTTGTCTACAGAGGGATATTAAGGAGAATTAATACAAATTCACTAATGATGTGAATTTGAAGTGGATTAGTTAAACTGCATTAAACCCCTTTTGTGGCACCCTCATTCAGAATTCAAGAGGCCTTAATTCAGTTTAGTTTAATTCACTTCCAACGTGAATTAAATGCTGCAGGCAATGTTCAGTTCATGTGAGTTGTCATAGCTCCAATGACTTGAAGAAAATCTGTTCTCAGTTATTCAACCTCAGGAATGTCATCAAAATATCCCTTAAAGGGCCCATCCTGTGAGATTTTGAGTAGATTTTTTTTTTCTCATGAAAGATTGGTTTAAAGTTTTGTTTCTGTAAACATCTTAGTGTACTGTTTTCTATGGAACCACAAGATGTAAATCTTTTGTGTGTTTGTATGTAATTTGCTATTAAAACTAAAAGACATTTTCCATCAAAAAGACATATTAATGAAAAACATCCAAACAGCTACAGTGTTCAAAGCATCCTGGGCTTTAATTTCATTGCCTCTTTGTTCCCACGTTTTACATGTATACTTTGTTTGTCCTTATGGAAATTGTGGCACAACTTAATTGATGAATAGCTATAAAGGCTTTTGAAGTCTGTAGATGAAAGGCACTATAAAAGTGCAACATTCTATAATTGTTTATTCAGATGAACATATTGTGGTCGTCTAGTTCTTTTACTAAATTCATGTCTTTTTGTTCAGTTCTGAAGACACATTTCAATCTTTGCATAACAAGAAAAAAAAAGAAAAGGCTTTTATATTTCATGGGGGGATGGCACACTAATTAGAGATGAACCTTCATCATAAATCAGTAGTATTTCTAGCAGAATATTGGTGAGACTTCCCCCTCACTGCAGTCAGTGTAATTTTGAGGCCATTGTATATATCTGATTTCTTTGATCAAACAATTAGAGATTATCATTTTGATCCATGAAACTTCCAAAGTCCATATTGCATAAAACACTTGAATTTATATTCACAAGTCCTACGCTGGATTTAAAAAGCTTCATATGAAAGATGTCTTGCCTCAGAGAAAAAAGAATGTAGGTCTTGATATGTAAGTACATGAGTTTGTTTTGGGACTTTGATTAGGATAACCATCCATTCCAATTTACCAGGGTTGCCCTATATTTAAGCTGCCTCCCAGGCATCCTGACTCTTTTTTTAAAAAGGGGCAAAATGTCCCATATTGACATGCCCCCTGCTGGTCCTTGAGTTCCCTGGTCAGTGCAGCAGCAGCAGCCTCCTATTTGTGGCTGGTGGTAAAGCACGTGGTGAGTGGAGCCAGGCAGAGCGCTCAGGGAGAAACCAAGTAGGAGAGTCTTCCCTCTCTGTACACCCTAAAGAAGGGGGAGAAGTCTGCCAGCTTTTCAAGAACATGGAATTGAAGCCCTTACTGCTGGCACCCCCCCAAGCACTCCCACCCCTGGGTGCAGCCCTGTTCCCAGGCAGCCTTCCCCATGGGGCTGAAGCCTTTTGCCACTGTGGAGCTGAAGCCCTATTCTCAGGCATCCCCCACCCACTGTGGGGCTCAACCCAGTTTTCAGACAGTCCCCAGTCACTGCAGGGATGAAGCCTTTTCCCTGCCGCAGGGCTCTAGCCTGGTTCCTGGGTAGCCCTCACCCGCCACAGGTCTCAGCACTTTTCTGAGGCTGCCATCCTCCCCACCCCATGGCAATCAGCCACCTTCGAGGGTGCTCCCCCTTGGCAGCAATAAGCCCCATTCCCGGGCAGCCCACCTTCACAAGGCTGAAGCCCCATTCCTCGGTAGCCTTGGCCATGGAGCTCAGCCCCATTCCAGGGCAGCCCTCGCTGTGGGGGTGAAGCCCCATTTCTGGGCGTCACCTGCTGCAGGGCTCGGCCCTTGCCCCATCCCATTTCTTCCTCTTCCTCTCCACTGTGGGGGCTGAAGCCCTGAGTGCCTGCACCCGCCTTTAGGCTAAAGCCCCTAGCTCTGGAAGCTCCCCCGCCTTGGTGTCCCATATTGGGTATAGAGAAATATGGTCATCCTAACTTTGATTCCTGCAGATTGTCTTTTTAACACTGTTGAATATCTGTCATTGTTTCCTAGGAGGTATCCAGATCACACAGAAAAGTTATTTTTCTGTCTCATAGGGTATGTCTAGACTACATGGCTCCGTCACCGGAGCCATGTAAACTAGCTTACCAGGCATAGACAAAGAAGCGGGGATTTAAATAATCCCCGCTTCATTCAAATAAACATGGCTGACGATCAGCTGATCCAGCACAGCGCGGCAGTCTAGACGTGGATCTGTCGGCTGGGAAAGCCTTTGCCAACTGATCTCTTATGTCTCGTGAAATAAGGTTTACAGCCTCGGTCACCAAAGGCTTCCCCAGCCGACAGATCCGCGTTTAGACTGCCACGCTGTGCCAGATCAGCTGATCGTCAGCGCAGCGTGGTGGCCATGTTTATTTTAATGAAGCAGTGATTATTTAAATCCCTGCTTCTTTGCCTATGCCGGGTAAACTAGTTTACATGGCTCCATTGACGGAGCCATGTAGTCTAGACATACACCCATTTTTGGTCTCTCATAAGTAAAGTGAGATGGTGGCTTTGTCTTCAATTCTAAAAAAGGTATATTTTTTACCTCTGGGTAATTCATGCACATAAGCTATGCCAAGGCAAGAATACTGTGTGGACCTGTCACACAGTACTATTCATATTAGTACTATTAATTCACCAATGTTTATCATCTTTACTTCTGGGAGAGAGAAAATATCTGGTCTTCATTGTGTTCATGATTCAACATAACTCATGTATGTTATTTAATGCAACATAATAAAATGAACCTTTTTTAGAAATGAAGACCATGCCATCATCTCATTTACACTGTAGGAGACATGACTGCTACCTTGAAATAAAGATGCATATTTTTAATCAGTCTAAATAAGGCAGGTGCCTCTGTTTTACCATGAAACACATCGGCTGTGTCTAGACTGGCATGATTTCGAGCAAATACTTTTAACGGAAAAGTTTTTCCAGTAAAAGTATTTGCGCAAGAAAGCGTGTACACTGGCACGGATGCTTTTGCACAAAAGACATCTTTTGCGCAAAAGCATCTGTGCCAGTGTAGATGCTCTCTTGCGCAAGAAAGCTCCGATGGCCATTTTAGCCATTGGGCTTTCTTGTGCAAGAAATGAACTTGCCTGTCTACACTGGCCCTCTTGCGCAAGAACACTTGCGCAAGAGGGCTTATCCCTGAGCGGGAGCATCAAAATATTTGTGCAAGAAGCACTGATTTTGTACAGTACAAAGTCAGTGTTCTTGCGCAAATACTCGCGGCCAGTGTAGACAGGAAGCCACTTTTGCGCAAAATCTTGCCATTCTAGATACACCCATCCACTCCTCATGAAAAATGGAGAGATGGTCTTGTGGTTCAGAACACTGGAATGAGGAACAGTTCCTACTTCTGCTATAAACTTACTATTTGTTTTTTTGGAAACTCACTCCATCTCTCTGTGCCTAGGTTTCGAATCTGTCAAACGGGGTAATTATATTTACTTTTCCCTACCCTTTCTTTATTGTGGCAGTAAATATCTCTTTGTTTCTGCACACTGGCTATTACAACTGAACACTGCTCTAAGGGTTGCTCTAGACACTGGTGCTATTTCGGGATACATTCTGAATAACAGGCTTGCTATTCCCATGTCCCAGTAAACCTTGTTCCATGAGGAGTAAGGGACTTGTCAGAATAACTGTCTATTGTGAAATTTGGCGCTGTGTAGACAGCACCACATTTTAAAATAAAATATCTCAAAATAAGCTACGCAGTTTGTGTAGCACAAATTGCATAGCTTATTTCGAGCTACACAGTGCTGTATAGAAGTACCCTAGGTATTGCTGTAAATGAAATAATAAATACAAATGAAATAATAAATACAAATAAGCAACTGCAATCAGAACTTTGTTTTACATACCTTAAATATTATAATAGTTATAAAGCAAATATTGCCACATTGGACACCAAAATCAAACAGCTCTAATAGGACAAGCAGTCCATTTGTACATCTTAAAAGATATCTTTATATATTTCTGGAATGATCATCTCCCACTCCCCCCCTTATTAAACTCAAACAATACAGAAAGCAGTATCTGTGTTCTGAGAAAGCAAACAGTGACTTTTCATGTTTGAGTAGCTGCAATTGACATATCGTGTCTTGAACTTAATCAAATGCCAATCTTTGTGAAAGCCAGAAATTTTGAAGTGAAACATCATTTGCACATCAGTCAAAACGTTTTCCCCTACCTAATATGCTCCTCTGAAAATGTGAATAGTAACACAGCACTTATGTAGTACTTTTCATGCTTAGATTGATCCTCCCCACATCACCTATATTAGGTAGATAATGCATTAGTATAGTATTCAATAAATATTTATATTGTGGTCACATAAAAACATATCTACACAGGATTGGATCTATGGAGTTACTACCTCCCAGTCCTCTATGCCAAACACTATTTAAAGGAGGCATGAACAAATTTTATCCTCATTTTTGTCCATTTCCCCATATCTTCATCTGGTGCTAAATGGCATAACTACAGAGAATTCAAGGGAGTCATGACCATTTACCCTAGTGGAGGGTATCTCTGATATTTTTCTACAGTTTCCATGTTACAAAACAGAGTTGAGAGATTTTGATTAATTGTGCTTTTATTTGTAATCTCTGATTAATAGTGAAATTATCATTTTTGCATATTGTAATCCTGCCTAAGATTTAACACATTACATAAAAATAACATGGTGAAAGATTATAATAGGGTCAGAGTGATATTTTTATATGTGAAATATGTGATTTTTATATGTGAAATGTCAGGCATTTTTAATGGTATTTGAAATAGTGTGATCCTGTGGGATAGTCCATTGGCAAGTGTAATAAAATCATTTTTATCATTAGAAGTGTAAAAAATAAGACTTTTTGTACAAATATATATGGTCTCCAGAGCTAAGAAAATACTACAACATGTTACCTCTGGTAACTGTGGATATATTATATTTATGAGACAAATGATGAAGTAGAAAAGTGCCCCTGTGGTCATTTTAGAGAAGTGGTAGCAAAGGAATTAATTTAAATATTTGAGGATATCAAGCAAAAATTAGTTTTTCGTGAATGCTGTGGCTTAGCCAATAGAAAAGCATGCACATTGGAGTGTCTTTGTTGTTGTCTGTTGTTGAAATAAATATACCTGTTTTATGTGTTTGTATTACAAAAACAAAGTCAAAGAAAGGTACAGACAAGCTTTATTCTCATTATTAAGAGTTCCATTGTACCCAAAGTGAGTTGTTGACCACAATGTTTGTCCTAGAACATTAGGCATTCTTTTAGGTATCCTAGGAACAGGTGATGGAATGCACTGAAGATAAGTGGGAAGATTTGAACTTGATTTAAATAATAAGGAAAGCAAAGTTCTCAAGTGCTCATGATAGTCTGTGTTTCTGAGAAGATGCACTGCAATATTTTTACTAATTGTTGTTTCCAAGTGCTAAAGGTTTTATAACCAGGTATATTATATTGCCGTAGAAAGGCAATGAAGATATATGAATAATTGGGGAGAGGTCTTCATCCACCAACATGGAAAGGTGTCTCTAAGCCAAATGGAGATGACAGAAAACATCACTGTTGACTGTTTCTCTAGTTTTACCTCTCTTCTCACTGCAATGGAGATATTTGGCCTAGAACCTTCTCTAGCCTTTCTTACTGGTTTCTTACAGTTTTTTTAAAATATACATATCTTTAATGCTCTTTCATTTATCTTTGCATCCACAACCTTTAAATGTATTTCCTTCTACCACTGTATATGGTTGGGAGCTCCCCAGGGCCTGAGGGATCATTCCTTGTTCACCTAAGAGTACCACTGAATACTACAGGGCTATGTCTACACTGGCAGCTTCTTGCACAAGAATGGCTGTTGCATAAAAACTTGACTGCTGTCTACACTGCACGCATGTTGCACAAGTAAATTTACAGTATAGCATTGTAAAACAGGGCTTCTTCCAGAAGAATCATTCCTCTCCCCATGAGGAATAAGCACTCTTGTGTAAGAGGTCTTCCACAAGAGGGCAGTGTAGACAGGTAACATGAATTTCTTGCGCAAGATGCTCCTATGATTAAAATGGCCATCAGAGATTTCTTGCGCAAGAGAGCATCCACACTGCCATGGATGCTCTTGCACAAAAGCACATCTCTTTTTTTTGCACAAGAACTCTTCCGCAAAAGAGTTCTTGTGCAAGAAGCCGCCAGCGTAGATGTAGCCCAGGAGTTTTTGATCTGTAATTGACAGACCTCAATGGGTTCAGTGCTTCATCAGTTCACTCAGATTTTTACCAGTGTATTCAACTGCCTCTAAACTCTATGGCTATGTCTACACTGCCGGCTTTTGCAGGCAGAAAGTATGCTAATGAAGCACTCATTAGCAACTTCTCATGCTTCATTTGCATAATCTCTGCCCCAGGCTTTTTGCACAAGAGGTTTTTGCACAGAACCTAGCAGTGTAGACTGATCCATTTTGCGCAAAAAACAAAACCCTTCTGCACAAGATATGTATATGCTTTTTTTGAGGCATAAGGATCTTATACAAAAGAGGGTTTTTGCGCAAAATGGATCCATCTACACTGCTAGTTTTTACACAAAAACCTCTTGTGCAAAAAGCCTGGGGCAGAGATTATGCAAATGAAGCATGAGAAGTTGCTAATGAGTGCTTCATTAGCATACTCTCTGCCTGCAAAAGCCGGCAGTGTAGACGTAGCCTCTATGTTTGGGCAATAGTAAGGACATGATTATAGCCATGACCACACACTGAAATCCAACATTTCATTGATTGGTTTAAAAAATCTTTGAATTATTTTGTGTTTATTCAAACTGTTCCAAGCAGATGCACCTGCCCAAGAACCACTTTTGTTTTAAACATCTATGAGTGCAATTATATAGCAACATTCTTTTTTTAATGTTTTATTTTTTTAATAACTAGTGTTATTTCAAAATAACTTGGTCCCCATCTACACAGCTGGCAGTTATTTCGAAGTAATGTTGAAATACTGTTAAGTTGCAGGACTTCTTACTCCGATTCCTGTAACTTTCATTGTATGAGGAGTATGGGAAGTTGGAGGAAAAGTGCTCTATTTCAAAATAAGTGTTGTGCAAACACTCCCAATTTCGAAATAAGCTATTTTGAAATAAGCTACGCCATTGACGTAGCTCAAATGGCGTAGCTTATTTCACGTTAAGCCCTCCTGTGTCGATGTACCCTATGTGAACCACTACTCATACAGGGCAAAATCATTAAAGGTCTAACGAGTCATCCTGTACTCTGGGTTTTCTCCATTTTACTTATAATCATGGAAGCGTACTTACATTTTTAAGATATCCTCAAATTTCAGACATTTAATATTTTCTGATTCTAAATTGCTGCTTTGTTCCTGAAGCTGGGATTCTTCAGAATTAAATTCCAGATTGAAAATGCTTTCATAATTATTTTACAAGAAGTGGTCAGTGAACATCCGGAAGGATTTTCTTTGAGAATTTCCAACGTTCCAGACTGCCTTCAGATTCTGATCTCTCCCTGGAAATGATGCATCTATTTTTGAGAAATCACTCATACCCCAAACCTTACTTTTCTGCGCTGTTTGCTATGGCCAAGAAAATCAATGTAATTCTTGGAACACTAGTGTCAAAAATCACTGTAAAAACAAGTTTGTAACTTGGATGTATTCTGTTTACCAAACTAGATTTCTTTGGGTAAACTATGGACAAGTAATATGTGTACTAACTTGGGGTCTTGTCCTTGCTATAATAATATTAAAGTTGAGTGCTTCAAACAAGCCAGTCAAAAGAATGAAACCTTGTTTGTTGAGATAATGTTCAAAATGTGTATTAAATATTACATTTAAAAAACTTTGTACTAAGTGGTTTTATTTATAAATTATTTCACAGAGAAGAACACACATCATCTTTTGGCTAGAAATCATTAAAAGTAACAACATATTCTGTTCTCACAAGCATAGAGGGACTTTGGGACTGTAACATCTATCTGACATCTCAATTGATCCTGAATTCCTGTTTAAACATATGGGGCTCGTCTACACTGGCCCCTTTTCCGGAAGGGGCATGTTAATTTCAGCTATCGTAGTAGGGAAATCCGCGGGGGATTTAAATATCCCCCGCGGCATTTAAATAAAAATGTCCGCCGCTTTTTTCCGGCTTTTAGAAAAGCCGGAAAAGAGTGTCTACACTGGCCCCGATCCTCCGGAAAAAGCGCCCTTTTCCGGAGGCTCTTATTCCTTCAAAGTAGGAATAAGAGCCTCCGGAAAAGGGCGCTTTTTCCGGAGGATCGGGGCCAGTGTAGACGCTCTTTTCCGGCTTTTCTAAAAGCCGGAAAAAAGCGGCGGACATTTTTATTTAAATGCCGCGGGGGATAATTAAATCCCCCACAGATTTCCCTACTACGATAGCTGAAATTAACATGCCCCTTCCGGAAAAGGGGCCAGTGTAGACGTAGCCATGATGTTGACAATTTGTGATTTAATAGTTATAAAGCTTTAATCTTTTAAATCTCAATGTTTATTATCATTAAATAATTATCTGACCACCATCCTCATACATTTCAGTAACTGTGAACATATAATTCTATTCAACTCATTTATAAATGATCTAGAGAAAGGGTGTGTCTACACTGCCACCCTAGTTCAAGCTAGGGTGGCTAATGTAGGCATTTGAAGTTGCAAATGAAGCCCGGGATTTAAATATCCTGGGCTTCATTTGCATCTTGCTGGGTGCCGCCATTTTTAAATCCCCCTTAGTGTGGACTCCGTGCTCGCGGCTACACGTGGCACGGAGTAGGTAGTTCAAATTAGGCACTCTAATTCGAACTACCGGTACACCTACATTAGCCACTCTAGTTCAAACTAGGGGGCTAGTGTAGACATACCCTAAGAGATTATGGGGATGGACCAATCTGCCTTGAACTGATTTAATTTTTTTCTAAACTCAGGTATACTTTTGGTCTTCACAATATGTCCTGACACTGAGCACTACAGTTTGGCTGCATTGCATACAAGATTACTTCCTTATGTTTATTTTCAGCTTACTGCCTATTATAATCATTAGGTAGCCCCTGGTACTTGTGTTATATGAAGGAGTACATAGCACTGCCTTATTCACTTTCTCCACATCATTGATTCTATAGACTTCTATCATACCCTGCATTAGTCATCTTTTTTTCAAGCTGAAGAGTCCCAGATGTTTTAATCTTTTTTCATACAGAAACTGTTTAATATCCCTAATCATTTTTGTTGCCCTGGGGCAACTAAAACTGCAAACAACATCCAAGATGTGGGAGTATCATGAATATTTTAGCAGCATTATGATATTTTCTGTCTTATTTTCAGTCCCTTTCATGATGGTTCCTAATATTCTGTTAGCTGTTAGACTGCCCCCGAACACTGAGCAGATATGTTTTATGCAATTGTCCATAATGATCGCAACAAGATCTTTCTTAAGTGAACAGGTAATTTAGACCCCATCATTTTATAGATATATTTGGATTATGTTTTCTAGGGCATTATTTTGTATTTATAATGATTACATAATGATTACAAATGATTTCGTCTGCCATTTTGCTACCCAGTTATCCAGGTTTGAAACTCTTCTTGGTTTTCTTTGGACTTAGCCATCTTGAGTAATTTTGTATTGCCTGCAAATCTGTCACCTAACCATTTACCCCTTTAATCAGAGAATACAAGAACTGGAGGGAACCTCAAGAGCTCAACAAGTTCAGTCCCCTGTACTTAAAATAGGACCATTCACCATCTATATCATCGCTGACAGGTGTCTGTATAATCTGCTCTTAAATGTCTCCACTGATGGAGATTCCACAGCTTCCCTCGGCGATTTATTCCAGTGTTTAATCATCCTGACAAAGTTTTTGCTCCATTATCTTTCCTGGCACAGAAGTTAAGGCGACTGGTCTGTAGTTTACTGGGATGTCCTTATTTCCCTTTTTATAGATGAGCACTATATATGCCCTTTTTTATTCTTCCGGAATCTCTCCTGTCTGCCATGACTTTTCAGATGATAGCCAATGGCTCAGATACTTCCTCAATCAGCTACTTGAGTATTCTAGGATACATTTCATCAAGCTATGGTGACTTGAAGACATTTAACTTTTCTGAGTAATTTTGACTTGTTCTTTTCCTATTTTAGCTTCTGCACCTACTTCCTTTTCTTCATCATTCACTATGTTAGGGTATGTCTACGCTACCCCGCTAGTTCGAACTAGCGGGGGTAATGTAGTCATCTGCAGTTGCAAATGAAGCCTGGGATTTTAATTTCCCTGGCTTCATTTGCATGAAGCCGGTCGGCGCCATTTTTAAATGCCGGCTAGTTCGAACCCCGTGCCGCGCGGCTACACGTGGCACGGACTAGCTAGTTCGGATTAGGCTTCTAATCCGAACTAGCTATACATCTCGTTCCACGAGGCGTACAGCTAGTTCGGATTAGAAGCCTAATCCGAACTAGCTAGTCCGTGCCGCGTGTAGCCACACGGCACAGGGTCCAAACTAGCCGGCATTTAAAAATGGCGCCGGCTGGCTTCATGCAAATGATGCCCGGGAAATTCAAATCCCGGGCTTCATTTGCAACTGCGGATGACTACATTACCCCCGCTAGTTCGAACTAGCGGGGTAGTGTAGACATACCCTTAGAGTGCATCTACATAGCAGGGCTTAACTCAAAACAAGCTACGTAAATTGAGCTACGTCAATTGCATAGATTATTTGGAAATTGGGAGTGTCTACATAGTACTTATTTTGAAATAGAGCACTCTTCCTCTGACTTCTCTTACTCCTCGTACAATTAGGATTACAGGAGTTAGAGTAAGAAGTCCTTCAGCTTGACAGTATTTCAACATTACTTCGAAATAGCTGCCTATTGCGTAGATGCGGATTAAGTTATTTCAAAATAACACTTGTTATTTTAAAATAATGTTGCTGTGTAGATGTACCCTTAGACTCCCAATCACCACCAACCTTCCGGGTGAAAACCAGCACAAAGAAGTCTATAGGTACCTCTGCGATTTCCACATTTTCTGTTATTGCATTCCCCTTTTCATTGAGTAATGGGCCTACCCTTTCCTTAGTCTTCCTCTTCCTTATAATATACTATCTGGAGTTACCCGGTGTTGCTCGGGGCAGGAGGTGGGGTCCTGCCGGGGGTGCCCTGTGTGAGGGGTGGATGGGAGAGGGTAAGCACCAGATCTAGGGTGGGTGGAGTGGCCCAGCTCTCACCCGGGGCTGCAGGTGCTGTGGGAGGCAATGACTCTACCACCCACCCCGAAACTTTCAGCCTGCTATCTGCTGCACAATGGGGCTGTGCCGGGGACTCCCCTCCCCCATGGGCCACGCCAAGCAGGTGCCAGGCTCCTCACCACGCAACCAGGAAGCTGCACCAGACCGCAGGCCGCTCCCAGCACTGCCGCCGCCTCCCCACTGGGCTCACCCCACTGCGCCCGCAACTGCCCCTTAGCAGCAGCTGCGAGCTCCAGCCCACAGCTCGGCAACCCTCGGCTGCCAACAGAGGGGAGGGACCCGGGACGAGTGACATCATGGGTGGGAGGGAGGAGGGGGCTCCCTCACCCCGGATGCACCTGCGCAGTGGAATGGCCTGGTAGAGGCAGGTGGGGCAGCTGCTGCTCAGAGCGCCGTCCCTCCCCTCATGCCTCCGCCGCCGGCCTTAGTGAGTGACTATCTCTGCCCCTTCCCCTGGGAAGCCACTTCTCCCCACACTGCCAAAAATACCTTAAAACCTTCTCCTGGAGGAAACGTTACCCCATGCAAAGTTTGGTTGTAGCAGCTCTTATAGTGCCCAAGTTATGAGCGCACAAACATTCTCATTTATATATTAGATTTGTAGAATATTTTCTTGTTACTCTTTATGTCTCTAGCTAGATTGAGCTCATTTTGTGCCTCTGCCTTTTTAATTTGCCCCTACATACATAACATTGTATTATTTGTTTATATTTGTTTTCTATGTCATTTATGACTGTTGTGAACATGTCTCAGTACAGATATTTGGATTACCCTGCTATTTACATCTCTCCACTGGGAAAACCAACGGAACCCTTCTGCCAGTAGCAACTGACAGCAAGTAGGGCTGGGTTCAGTATCTAGGGGGTTCTTTCAATAATATAGCCAAGTGGCTCTAGTCCCCACCCAGTATACATTCTTTCAGATCCTCCTTACACTAACATTTAGTCCTGCTTTTTGTTTCTTATCTTTAGTCCCTTGGGACTTCAGTGGAAAGGCAATTTGAACTGTTTGTACTGTGAGAACTGACTTGTTATTGAGGTTTTTGGGATCTATGGAATAGCATAGTCCAGCACTGGACAAAAAACATTCTTTGTCTGTCATCTTGTTCCTCTGGCATTAGCTGATTAGGATCCTTTCATGTTGTGCCAAATTAAGATAATGTCCCAGTATAGTATCAGCCAGGCCAACCCAGTCCTACAAGGTGCTGTGAGCATCCTGAGACACCCTTACCACGCACAACTCCCTGAACTGACAGATGAAGGTTAAAGCCTGAAAAATGAATTCATAATATTTCTTGAGGATTTTGAGTTCTATGTGTTCATTGAAATGAAAGATGTTTCCACTGTACATCTCACAAAACTTCTGCAGATGTTGCCCACAATAAAATAAAGCACTAGCACAGATAAGAACTACAATTAAAAGGCAGAGACACTCATGCCAGTCCAAACAGGGATCCAGGTGGCTCTTACTACATTTAAAAGGCAGAGCTGCAGTGGTCTGGGTCCCACGACTGCAAGCCAGGGCCTTCCGCTGCCTGCACACCTAGTTCCTACTATATTTAAACTGCAGAGCCGCAGCAGCCCCTTATCAACTAATCATGTATTCTATACAAATTGTATCGAGTACATGATTAGTCATTTACTCAATACTTAACAACCTTAATGTATAATGTAGTTGGAAATTCTTGGACCACGGCAACCGTATGAACCCCCATTAAGGTCAACAGGAAGCCGCATACATACAGGGATCCATCTACATAGAAAAAGATACAAGAGTGGTGGGAATAACATCACTTATAAAATGATTCCTTTAAGTTGCCCGTCCATATTTCCTCCATCAAGCAAAGCACTTAACGTTTAAATACATGAGCAATCTTGTTGACTTCAGTGGGGCTACTCACATTGCTTCAATAAGAATTAACTTCCCTGGGACTATTTATGTGCTTAAAATTGAGCATGTGCTTAAGTGTGTCTCTGAGTCTGAGCACAGTTCAGTTTGGAACCATATTCACTCTCAGATTGCAAGGCCAGTCTCTTGGAAGAGAAATCTGCAGAAAATACATTTTGGAATTCAGTGGAGCTGAACAGCTAACCCTTGAATGGCTGTGTACTCCAAAGGAGTCAATCAGTTGTTGACTAAAGTGACCTGATCTTATTTCTGAATTTAATTTGTTGTACTCAATATAAACATAAATAACAATTTTTAAAAAAACCTAACATATATTTATCTAGGCAGAGCTGTATGTTCATGGATAGATACATGCAACCACTAATATCCAGCAAGGGTGAATACTTCTATGTTCTGAGTCCATACAAATCCCAGAGATATTAATGAAATTTGAAGTCATTCGACATCTCTTGGGAAGTTCTCAGATCCTTGCAGGGTTAGGCAATTATAGCTTTTATTTGCTTTCTGGAACACTATTATACCTTTCAGACAATGACTATTCATAAAGAATGTTAAATACATCTATTTTAGCCTATATCAACTGAGCATTAGTTCTCTATTTAAATTAATATGACAGGTTCTTTGAAAAAAAAATGCTTTGCCTTCAGAGATACATTTTAAGAAAATTAGGACTTTTTTTAAGCACATGTTTTCACCTTATCTATATTTCCTCAACCAGAGCTCTTGGGAGAAAATATTGGGAACATTTGGAAATAAAATGCTTCAAATATACTGGTACTAATTTACTCTGGCAACACATGCAATGTGCTCTTTTTTAAACCTGAAGTTTATGCATTATTAAGAATGTATCAGCAAGATCATATATACTGCTAATGGATACAGTCAGATGACAAACAGTGAATCAACAGGGAATTACCTTTTCCCTCCTATGGAGCTAGAGCATGTCTTTCAATTGCCTCTGAAAATTTCTGATAGATTTTTGCCAGGACAACATGGTCTTTCCTGATATTTGAAATAAACATAGGTTTAGCACAGTATCAAGGTACAGTAAATTATCAATATGACCATCTTAGTTTGTTGTTAATTTATATAGCTCCAGGTAAAAAACAGTCTCTATGCTGCTGGAAATTCTTTATAAATATGTTGAATGCCTCTTTAGGGATTGCCTGTGTGAAAGATGGTGCTGCTGGCTGGAATGACAACATGTAAAGGTCACCCTTGAATTATGGAGTCTGCTTCCAGGGCAGAACAGAATATGGGGAGATTGCTGCTAGAAAGTCCAGCTGGAAGGGAATTGTGATGGTAGTTTCTGCTCAGGTAGGAGGCCTACAGCTAGCCATCACCACCTAAAAGTGGGTGGCATTGGACAGAGAGGGTGTGTCTACACAGCACAGTTATTTCAGAATAACGACTGTCATTCCAAAATAACTATGCAAGTGTCAACACAGCAATTCCATTATTTTGCAATAATTTTGAAATAACGGATATCTTATTCTAATTCTGCAAACTTCATTCAACAAAGAATAATGCCTATTCTGAAATAGCTATTTTGAAATAGCTCCACTTCTGCTATTTCGAAATAACTCCTCAGCAGGGCTATTGTAAGTTATTCCTCCTGGGGCGCTAAATCGAGATAGCATGTCTACATTAGGGAAGCCTGCCTGGGACTAATTTTGAGGTTTCCCTACAATGTAGATGTGCTATTTTGAAATAAGCTATTTTGCTTATTAGTTTTAAACCTGCTACCCATTAATTTCACTTGGTGTCCTCTAGTCCTTATGTTATGGGAACTAATGAATAACTTTTCTTTATTTACCCTCTCCACACCACTCATGATTTTATATACCTCTATCATATCCCCCCTCAGTCTCCTCTTTTCCAAACTGAAAAGTCCCAGTCACTTTAGCCTCTCCACATATGGGATCTGTTCCAAACCCCTGATCATTTTAGTTGCCTTTTTCTGAACCCTTTCCAAGGCCAAAATATCTTTTTTGAGGTGAGGAGACCACATCTGTACACAATTAAGACAAAGTATCCCTACATTTATAGACTAAAACAAACAACTAATATTCACAATGCACAGACCTTCTCACATATGTGGTGACATGTTTGTTTCCTCTCCTAGTTTCTGGTACCTTAGACAAAACATTCTAATTCAGTGTTTTGTCAAACCATCTGATCTTGTACTACATGGGGCTGTTTCTGTACTAACTGGGATATATTTACATAAATATCTAATGCCTAATACTCTGGTAACAACTTTGCCAAGTTCATGTATTGGACAATGAATTTGTAAGCATCTGCTTTAATACACGACCTGACTTGAATGGATGCAGGAAGGGGTTAATTCTCCACAGGAGTACAGGGGCTGAAGCTAGTCCTGCCTCCACAACCCCTGCAAGCAGCATAAAGGCTACAGTGGAAGGCCTTCCAGATGGTGATGTCCTGATCTTGAGTCTGTGGCAAAAAAAGGATTTAAGGGATAGATTTGGCAGAACCCACTGAAGAACTTTAGTGTCCACAGATTATAAAGGAAGTTTGGAGATGACTTTGTTTTCTGACTGTCTGTAAAGTCAAACCCCTTTAATACTGTTCACAAGGATGTAACCTTATACAATATTTTTGTATTTTGCTTAATAAACCGATTGTATTTGTTTTCACTTAAAATTTCCTTTATTTCATAGTAAGTGCCAACTACAAACCGAGAAAGAACAAATGTACTGTCTCAAGGGAGAGCTCAGAGTTTGTGCCATCTTTCTAGGAAGCTGCATCTGAACACAAGATGGCATATCCCTCTCCAACTAATGGTGATTATCTCTAATCAATGGTGCAGAGAACAAATAATCACAGATCCAAGCCACCTTTCAGCCTCATTTGCCAGAGTTCAGCTGCTCTAAGCAAAGACCTATAATTGGATCTGCACAGATACAAAGCCTGCACATGTATCTGACACCAGGGCTGAAGATTTAACTTTGGACTGAATTGTAGAAACAAGAAGTTCTTTAGATGATGTGACCTGAGAAAGTCACAGAGTGGTCTTCTTAATACAGAGCCATTATTCTGCAGCAGGGTTATTTGTTGGCTATTACAGAGCTGTAAAGATTAAAGAGGTTCACATTCATTACAAATATAGAAAAAATGTGAATTCTTTTTGTGTGTGTGTGTTCTTTTGCATTTCTTATTCAAAGGTACTGAGATGACAAAAATGATTTAGCTAATGAGTTCCAGCCATTACATTGATTTAAACAGAATACTCAAAGCCCTACTATATCCACTGCATTTCCTCCAGCCTATTTACAAATAACACACACTGTATAAACTTGAAATATATATCTCCTGCATTGGCAATACTGTGGCGTAATGCTTTGATAATGAAGATCCTAATGCTTACCTCCATTGGTTCAGGCAGAAGGGGGCAGAAATTGGGTGGACAATGAGACAAGGAATGCAGGAGATGGGGATTCTTTAACTGTATATACCCCAACTTCCTCTACTCCATAAGGATAAAGAATCAATGGGATAAAATTGGGGCCAGAAACAAACCAATCCTAATGGATATCCAGATGTAGGTTAGTGTTGTTCCTGGCAACTTTAGCACCAATTCCACACCAGTTGGCGAGGGGCCTATTGGTCCATTTTCCCCATTCTGGTGATAGCATGCCAATAGCACCTATTAAAGGAAGCTATATATCTAGCAAAAGGAGGGATGCTTCCCTTTTTAGGATTAGTCATTCCTTTCCCTGTGGATTGGTAGAATGTGTAGCATGTACAGTCATATCTCCTTTGATCCACTGAACACACTCTGCCTGATGAAGGAAGTTGGGAACCTTCTAAGGAACCCTGTAAGGCCTACATTGCAAAGAGTTACTGTGCCTGAACAGAGTTGTCAACAATCCGCATAGCTGATATGATGCAGATGAGGCTTAGTGGTCAACATAGGCCAGGAGACACAGTTCAAGTGTACATCATTGAGAGCCATGTTCAGACATGGTAAAACACTGATGTTTCGACCTGGCTACTGAGGTGTTTTCAGAGCTCTCAGTACCCATTCTATGGGTTTTACTATTGGAGGGTATGATATGGACATATATTTCTGAGCATTTGTTTTGTTAATGACAGCACTTGAATAGTAATTTTAAAGAGATAATATAAAAAAAACCACGCCATCTTAAATTAAGAGGGGAATTTTTCAAGGTTTGCCTCTCCACACCTAAACCTTTAACCTGGGACCCAATTTAGAATTAATAAATCATCACTGCTGGTTCATTTTCACTCTTTCCAGCAGATTAGCTGCTTGTCTGAACACCTGAAATAGGAATGAAGAGATCCTGAAGAGATTAAGGAACTCTCTGATTACTTCATCTGTTTTAGTCTACAACAGCATTATGAGAAGTTACTCCCCTGACCGTAATGTTATGTTTGGTCCATAGGTGTAGAAGTTCCATTTTCATGCTCCTTGGGTCAGAGGAAGCCTGTTGCTCTTGCCTTCTTTCTAAGTATAGTGTGGAGAAAAGATAGTGTTGGCTTAAATTATTTAAACAAGGCATCTTTGAATTACAAATTCCATCTAAACTCCTGCGACAAGAGAAATGTCTTGCAAAATGACAAAATATAGATAATTCTTGCAAATTCTGAAATATTGAATAGAAGTTTTATGTAATTTGGGCCTTAAGAGCACTATTTCACCCTATCTGTTGACAAAGACAGAAATTATTACATTCTGCTTAGAGCAAAATATGAATTTTCTTGAAGGCTATTGGTGATTTTTGCCTGGAGAAATTAAAAAAAAAAATCTTTCGCACTGTTTGACAATAATGCGAAAGATTCCAGGAGACACTACAGAATGTGATAATTCTCCAGCAAAATGAATATTTTCATATGTATAGCAGCTTTACTATGTTATTATATGATAAACATGTTTTTTCCCACCGGTGTAGTGTCTCTAGCATGATTTAGCTGCATAGTTTTCCCCATTAGTTCAGTTGTAGTCTCAGACATCTCTGAGAAACAACTAGGAGGGAGGGATTTGAACTGTGGAATTAACACAGGTTGGGGAGATAGGAACTCCTGAGTTACATTCCCAGGTATGAAAATGATTAATCCTGTAGACAGGGGCAAGTCACTTAACTTGTTCATGTACTGGGTTTCCCCATTTGTGGAAGTGGGATTATAATGTTGGTTAACTTCCCTCACACTGAGGTTGTGATGTTTGCAGATTTTGAAAATGAAAATTGTGAATTATTAATCCATTATTAAAATTTTGTAAGCTGCCTCAAATATTTCAAATAGAGAGGTTTGGTAAAAAAAACCTAAATAAAATAAATAAAAATAAATAGTGGTCAATATTGATGAGATTAAAATATCTGTGGATCTAGAATTCAGTGTGGAACTTAACCCTTACCCAGCCTTTATTTCAGGGGATGTTTGGATCAGAACTAAATGGCTGTGTCTAGACTGGCAAGTTTTTCCCGAAAATCAGCCGCTTTTTTGGAAAAACTTTTTCCGAAAGACTTTTGCGCAAAAGGGCCAGTGTAGACAGCACAGTACTGTTTTCCACAAAAAGCCCCGATGGCGAAAATGGTGATCGGGGCTTTTTTGCGGAAAAGCGTGTCTAGATTGGCCATGGACACTTTTCCGCAAAAAGTGCTTTTGCAGAAAAGCATCTTGCCAATCTACACGTGTTTTTCCGAAAATGCTTTTAACGGAAAACTTTTCCGTTAAAAGCATTTTCAGAAAATCATGCCAGTGTAGACGTAGCCAATGAATATTTTGGCTTGATTCAGTGAAGTAGTTTAGTATGCACCTAATTATATGCATATAAATAGTCTCCTGGGCTATAGAGACTATCCAGATACCTAAAGTACCTTCCTTTAGGGGCTTTTGGGATTTAATTCTGTGTGTGAAAGTATAACTTGATTACCAGTCATTTGCTTGGTCTTGATAGTCCTCTGTCTTTTGACAGCCTCTGAAAAACCACCTGTGTTTAAGAATACCATATTTATTGTTTTTAAAAAAGTTGCTGTTGCTTTTGACTTCACAGAGGGTCAGATTCTGCTCTCTTCACTCACAGTACATTGTAAAGTATCAGAGGGGTAGCCATGTTAGTCTGGATCTGCAAAAGCGACAAGGAGTCCTCTGGCACCTTATAGACTAACAGATGTATTGGAGCATAAGCTTTCATGGGCAGGGGCGGTGTAACAGGGCAGCTGCCCTGTACTGGCCCTTTAAGAGCCAAACCCTGGCCTGGAGCAGGCCCGGGGAGTTCAGCCCAGCTGGGCGGCATTGGCCAATTAAGGCCCAGCTGGGAGCTATAAAGGGGAAGGGCTGCTTCAACACAGGCAGTGTGAGCTGGCTGCTGAGGGAGCAGGATGCTCTCTGGAGCTAGGGCAGGGCTAGAGGGCCAGGCTGGGCCAGGGCGCTCGGGCAGACAAGACAGCCAGCTGGCCAGCCTGCTAGCCCTGCGTCAAGGCCTAGCTGGAGAGACACCAGACCCCCGGAAGGGGGGCTCAGAGCGAGTGACTTGGGCACTGCCGGAGGGCAGTGTGGCGAAGAGACATACGTGATCGGAAGGGGTCCAGAGGGGAAACGCCCGTGAGCGGAGGCCTGGCCAGACGGAATGGACTGATTCTGGGGATAGACGACGGACCCCCGCTATGGTGGTGGGTGACCCCCTCGTGCCCCCTGACAGGCGGATATAGGGCAGGGCGAATGGGGTGGCCGCCTAGGGCCCCGCGCTTCAAAAAGCCCCGCGCATGCGCTTGGCAAAGGGGGGGAGGAGCCCGCATACTTACGCTGCCCGGGGCCCCACAAAACTGTCATCTGCCCCTGTTCATGGGCAAAGACCCACTTTGTCAGATGCATTTAGTGGAAATTTCCAGAGGCAGGTATAAATATGCAGGCTAGAGATAACGAGGTAAATTCATCATAGGTAAGTACATTGTAAATTACTCTTTTGGTAGTCCAGTTAAAATCACCTCACAAACCCACCTAACATACAAATGAAGCTATAATTGCAATTAGTTGTTAGGGCTAATATTGTTGTGCAATAACTCATGCTCAGGTGTTGTGACTAACATAGCGTATCTATGTGAATAATTGTCCAATATTTCAAACCCTGGTGCATCTTATTAGTGAATTAAAATGTCATTCATGCAGTAAATTATTCCTTGCAAATCTTGGTTTATTGTCAACATTTTTATTTGTTGAAGTATGTAGTACTAAAAAGAAACAAATATGGAAAACGGTGTTCTCCCTGAAGGCATATTGTAACTTGCATTTGGCATATATAGGAATTACACATCAAAGAGAAAATAGATAAAGTAACTAAGCATTCCCATCTATATTTTATATTTCTTATAGTATTTCGCTTCCTTAGTTCCATTTAAGTCAACTCATTTACTGCACATGCCACAGGTAAAACACTTCTATGTCAGAATAAGCATTGCTATTCTTCGGCCAATGGCACCGATTGCTAGTATACATCTGCTAGGTCTATTCATCAGTGCCAGTCAAAATCCTACGGTGCACAAACATCATTTTGAGAACTGTTGTTAGCGTAATAATAGACAAAGATACATTACCCCAATGAGGGTATAAAGCTATTGATCTGGGCATAATGCAGACATAGGGATGAAATCCTGGCCCAACCAACTTCATTGTGAGTTTTTCCATTTACTTCAGTGGACCAGGATATCACCCCCAACTTTTTCATACAATCAGAATCTGACTTCATGTGTGGTTTTGTGGCTATAGATTTTAATGGGCGTTTCACTTGCTCTTCTTCCAGCCAGCCTTTGTTTTCCCCTTTGTCTTTTTGACACCTTTGATATTTCCTATTTTGCTGTCCATTCTGTTTGCATGAAAATTTCTCACACTTCAGATGCCCCCATCTCTCTTGTACTTAACAACTATTTTTTCCCAGGAATCATCTCTTCATCTCTTCTCTCCCCTCCCTGAACTGTTATCCGAGGATTCTGTTTTTTCTTGTCTATCTCAAGGCTTGATCCTGAAAAGAAATATTTTCAGGAGAGCATAGGCCTCATAGAGTGCATCTACACTGCAGGGCTTAACTCGAAATAAGCTACACAAATTGCGCTACGTCAGTTACGTAGCTTATCTTGAAATAGCTTATTTCTAAATACAGAGCATCTACTCAGCACCTATTTCAAAACAGAGTATTCCTCCGACTTCCCTTATTCCTCATACAATGAGGGTTACAGGAGTTGGAGTAAGAAATCCTCTAACTTGACAGGATATCGAAATAACTGCCTGCTGTGTAGATGCAGACTAAGTAATTTCTGAATAACACTAGTTATTTTGAAATAGTGTTTCAGTGTAGACATATCCTAGGAATTTGGGACCCAACATGAACACAAAGGTCCACCCACAAGGAACCTGTTGCAGGTCTCAGATCTGCAGTGACTTCCAAACACAAGGCAAGTGAATGGAAAGACAGACCCAGCCAAACAGTGTGAGGGCCCAAGGCAGCATGGCCAAGCCAGGTGGGCGGGGCTGGGAACTGCCTCGCTCACCTTGCCTAAGGGCCAGGCTTGTGGAAAGACTCCCACTACACCATCTGCTTTTAAAGCACCGTGTAATTTTATGATTGCATAAAGATTTTATATTAGCAGCAATATTCAAGGAAAGAATTTGGCCTTATTTCATATTTTCCACATACATCAAATATATTAGTTCAAGGAAGTTGGAGGTAAATGATATACATTTGAATAATTCTTATTTCAGGATACATTGCCTCTTGTATTAGCTGTAGTTTCTGCACGTGTAAGTTTACAAACATATAAACTCTCAACATTTGCACTTTGCTTCACTTCATTCCATGGGCTTTTACTTAAATTTATGGGTCCAGCTCTCTATCAGAATGAAGTTCTTTTTGTTAATATTTGGATAGTACCTTGGTCTAGCCTGAAAAAGAGAAATGTGAGGAGAGCTGCATTTATAATTTTACAATTATTTATTTTAGTTAGATGTGTGCAAGTCACCAGGGCCAGATGAAATGCATCCTAGAATACTCAAGTAGCTTATAGAGGAAGTATCTGATTCTTCAGCTATCATCTTTGAAAAATCATGGAAGCTGGGAGAGATTCCAGAAGACTGGAAAAGGGCAAATATAGTGCCCATCTATAAAAAGGGAAATAAGAACAACCCAGGAAACTACAGACCAGTCAGTTTAACTTCTGTGCCAGAGAAGATAATGGAGAAAGCTATTAAGGAATTCATCTGCAAACATTTGGAAGAAAATAAAGTGATAGGTAACAGCCAGCATGGATTTGTAAAGAACAAATCATGTCAAACCAATCTGATAGCTTTTTTTGACAGGATAACAAATCATGTGGATAAAGGAAAAGTGGTGGACATCGCATACTTAGACTTTAGAAAGGCATTTGACACTGTCAAAGGAAATACAACTTAGATGGGACTACTATAAGGTGGGTGCATAACTGGTTGGATAACCATTCTCAGAGAGCAGTTATTAATGGATCACAATCATGCTTGAAGGGCATAACAAGTGGGGTTCCGCAGGGGTCCGTTTTGGGACCAGTTCTCTTCAATATCTTCATTAGTGATCTAGATGATGGTAGAGAGAGTATGATTATTAAATTTGCAGATGATACCAACTCTGTTCCTCAGGGACAATGGTATGGTCCTACCGTAAAGATTCAGTCCATCTGTACAGTAGACTAAGCTATCTCAGGGACATCAGAGTGAACTGTCACTGAGACTAAGGACTCCAAATCTTGCCATCTTCAACGTGCATAGTGCACTTTTTCTTTTTGCTTCTCAAATATAAACACAGAACAATGTGGACAGTAAAAAACAACACAGATCAACCTCTTTCCCAAGCCTATCCAAACAAAATGGTGTATTGTACACATAACCATCTGTGAAAGGACTCATTAGTCTAGTCCTCTAATTACTGACCCCATCGGGCCTTGCAGGGCTACCTTCCTGGCTGCTTCTGTGATGCTGCTCCAGTCAGCTGGGGCAGTAGGCAGGAAAGGGGGACTCGGATCTGTCCTCTCTCTGAGTCCCGATCCAGGACCTTAAGGTAGAGAGTCAGCCATGCCTCTCCCTCTTACCTGATTGACAGGGTGTAGCCCCTTCACTCACCAGTCCGCAGACTTACCTCCCTAGCCCTGCCCTGGACCACTTCCTCTCCCTTTTGGCTTACCAGGCTCCACGTCCGCTGGGCATTCCCTCCCAGCACTCTGCATGCGCCATACCCTTTCATCCGCAGTCTCTCGCACCCTGGACCTTTCCTCTCCTAGTCTCTCTTCAGCTCCTTCTTCCTTCCTCTGTCTATTGTCCTCCTCTCCTCCCACATCTTTGTCACCTCCCTGTGTCTTCTCTAGCCTCCCTTTTATCCCCTTGGCCTCTGCCCTGGTCCGCCCTTTGGCATCCCCGCTGACATCACCCCACCCACGACTCACAGGGGACATATTGTGTCTCCCGGCAATGCCTCCCCGGCCAGCCCCTAGTGTGTCGGCTCTGCCAGCTTGAGCAACGTGCGGTTGCCCGGCAACACCGGGGGGAGGGGGTCAGCCCCTTGTGCGGTACTGCTGCAACATGAACCGGGCCTTGCCGCCCAGGGCTCCTCAGCGCCGTTTGGTGGGACCTGTGTTGAGCCATTCTGCTGCCCCGTCTCGGCCACACGGGGCGACGGTGTCTGCCCGGCATCACTCTGCTGCCTGTCCCCCGTGAGGGGGGAAGGGCTGCAAGTGCGGGGGCTCTGCCTCCCTGTCACACCATCCCTCTATGGAAAATATGAAAGAGAGAATGAACCGCGTGTGACAAATGCTAATCCCAATGCATCATGCAACACTGGTACCATGATATGAGAGTAGTTTAAGAACTTTGGTGGAATAGAATAGAACTTTCAAGACTGGAGGGACATGGATCTAGACAAAATTTTCTCAGATTCACAAACAGCAAAAATAACTGATATTCAGATAAAAAATATGTAGGACTACTGTGTCAATGTAAATTGACATAACTATATTGGAATAAATAGATCTATGCTGATCTACCTCACCACATTTTGTTCCCTCCAGACAAACAAGCACCCAACCTGGCTAAAATTCCATGCACTGAATCAGTGAAGGAAATACAAAGTTCCTCAGTGTGACAAATTTTACATTGTCTCTTCACCCTCCCAGCTTGCCATTCATCTATGTTTTGGACAATCTTTCTTATTGTTACTTTTTCTTCACCTAGTTTACAAGAAAATGGAAACTGAGATATTTTAATCCACCTGGCTTTCTGATCAAATGTGATGATAGATTCCAGAGGGGGTATCTCCATTTTGTGAATGGAGCCAAAGAGGTAGGTAGGTGTGTGTGTGTGTGTGTGTGTGTGTGTGTGATTATAGCAGCTGTGCCCCTTAAGAATGTCAGTTCTGACATTGTGTTCCAAAGAACAATATAATTCAAATTGAATGTGTATTTTGACTACAGAGCTATATTTAATACTGCTTCCCACAGAAGAGAATTTGCATTTGTATTTTTCTTTTTTTCTGTGTTATAGGTGACAACATCCAGTATCTGAGAGAGATCTGTAAGGAGGATGTAGAGATGAGGAATTTTTCCTATTTATTTTTAATGAGCTCTATATGAATAATGCAGTTTGGAATTTAAGATCAGAAAGAGACTTCTTGCTTTTACATAGAAGATTTGTAATGCTGCCATAAAATAATATACGTATCTTTTCTCATTCTGAAACATTTTGTTCTGTTAATTGGGAGGTACATTTGTATCACTCTTTTCTCTTTGAATTAGGACAAAGAACTTAACATCTTTCTCTTCCTCTGAAATTCTGGGATTTGGATTTCAACAGTAGAAAGGAAAAAATCTTTCATGCTATCAGGTAAAAGAAAGACTAATGATGCCCTCTCAGTTACTCTGAAATGTTTTCGAGTCTATTCTACAAATATGAGAACTAAGGGCCTGATTCTTACCAAATATAAATGGGTGCGTGTAGTCAAAGGAGTTTGTGCTCATTTACAGCAGCTGAGACTATTGCTTCTACTCCCTACTCTGAACTGCTATTATTTTTCATTTTATGTTCTTAAAGGTGGCTAATACCTGTATAAAAAAGTGATATGAATAAATCATCATAATAGAAGCCTGTCTTTAATATACCGCCCGTGGAGCTTATGCTTTTAAAAATGAGACAGCAATGTAATTGTCTTGGTTTCTCAAGATAACAGAATTCAAAGGATGTTAATATTATTTGTGCCATGGGAGAGGATCAAAACCAAAATTGTTGTCCTAGGAGAAATTCAATTCCAGATTTTAACTGTACAGCTGTTACCTAGCTACATAACAGACCAAATAAAAACCCAGGATATGAATACCTTTGAACATTGGGGAAGTTCAGGAAAGAAATCCTGGCTGCACTGAAGTCAAAGGAAATATGCCTATTGATTTCAATGGGTTAAGGATTTCACTCCAGATCTTGATCCCATGCAAAAGTATGGAAACGCATTTACTCCCGTGCTTTTTGCAAATCATTATCTGACAATTGAAGGCTCCAGCAAAAGTTCTGCACACCCTCAGTTCAATAAGGATTGTTATGTATTGAAATTAAAGGGCTCATTTTCAAGTCAGATTTTGCTTAACTGAGGCAGCATGCGTGCAAAATTGTGCACTTCCATACCAACCTCCATTTTTCAAATGCAAATACACAGGCATAGTATAAAAATCCCTTACGTGCATTTGCCCTTTAAACAGTGGTCATGAAGGAAATTAAATTTGCACTGCAACAAGTGAATGGCCTTTCGGGGCTCAAATTCAAACTCTTAGATGTTCATTCAAACTACAGGATGAGGTTTAATAAAGAGAAATGCAAAGTGCTCCACTTAGGAAGGAACAATCAGTTCCATACATACAAGATGGGAAGCGACTGTCTAGGAAGGAGCATGGCGGAAAGGGATCTAGGGGTCATAGTGGACCACAAGTTGAATATGAGTCAACAGTGTGATGCTGTTGCAAAAAAAGCAAATATGATTCTAGGTTGTATCAACAGGTGTGTTGTAAGCAAAACTCGTGAAGTCATTCTGCCGCTCTACTCTGCACTAGTTAGGCCTCAGCTGGAGTACTGTGTCCAGTTCTGGGCACCACATTTCAAGAAAGATGTGGAGAAATTGGAAAGGGTACAGAGAAGAGCGACAAGAATGATTAAAGGTTTAGAGAACATGACCTATGAAGCCAGGGTTCATGAACTGGGCTTTTTTAGTTTGGAAAAAAGAAGATTAAGGGGGGACATGATAGCGGTTTTCAAATATCTAAAAGGGTGTCACAAGGAGGAAGGCGAAAATTTGTTCCTCTTGGTTTCTGAGGACAAGACAAGGAGTAATGGGCTTAAAGTGCAGCAGGAGAGGCTTAGATTGGACATTAGGAAAAAATTCCTAACTGTCAGGGTGGTCAAATATTGGAATAAATTGCCAAGGGAGGTGGTGGAATCTCCCTCTCTGGAGATATTTAAGAACAGGTTAGATAGACATCTGTCAGGGATGGTGTAGACGGAGCTTGATCCTGCCTTGAGGGCGGGGGGCTGGACTCGATGACCTCTCGAGGTCCCTTCCAGTCCTATTATTCTATGATAAGAGACAAATTACTTAATGAAAGGATAAATGGGGTTACTTTTCTTCAGGAGCCATGATTGTGTGCACATGCCAATGAAAGGCATAATTATGTGCATGTGCAAAACATAAGGCCATACATTTTTTTTGGTAGTCTATCATGTCCAACGATGACATCTTGAGCTTGCACAGGCTCATCAGTTGTGGACTCGCATGTGGCTGAGGAGTCCAAGCCTGTAACGGCATGGGTGTTCACAGTGGGGGCAAAGGAATTGTCCTGGCTTTGTCGGTGTGGCTGCTACTGTTGCTTTTCTCCTCTCATGAGCATAAATCAGGCGTATGCGTAGCTGCTCTTCAAAGTTGTCATAGGCATGTTGTATGAGAGCACGCCAGCCTGTTCGGTCTTCTTCATGCTTCTCTAGCTACTTTGGCTTTAATCCAGCATAAGCAATGTTGGCCGTTACGCAGTCCATAAAACAATACCTCTAATTGTCCAGCAAAATTATCTGTGGTAAAATTGATCTCATCAGGTATCATTGTCTCTTTGAGCAGGGTTAGGGGGAGCATTATAAACATAGACATTATCCTTTCTGTTTTATTTGTCCTTAGATTGATCAATCAGATGAGATAGAAAATAGCTTCTAATAGCCTGTCCTCAAATGTATTGTGACGGTAAGTTGTTTATTATTAATGGGCTTTCTATGTCAACAGCAGATCATTTCATTTTCTCTTCATTGTTCATGGTTCCTGTCACTGGTATCTTTTGTCTTCATAGGGACATTTTTTGAATTTTTAAATAAAGAGGTTGTTTTTTGCCATTATTGCAGGGATCATTTAGAACTCCAATTAAGCTAGCTGCTTGTACATGTAAATAATGGCAATTTCTTCTCAGCCTCAGCAATATCTATAATAATAAATGGACTTTGTTGCATAGATCTATATGCATCTGTCACACTAGTATGTCCTTTGTATATGTTAAGTAAGGAGTATAATTCTCTGCCATTATTCCTTGTTGCATACTGTACACACTTGTCCCATGAAAAGCCAGAAATGCAATTGAGGTCAGGGAGAATTCTGTGCAGTGAATAATGATATTTATGGTATTTCTTATGCTACTATTGTTGTTTGCTTAATTCCATTTTATCATCTAACTTTTCCATGGAATGACTTTGTCCATCCCATAAAAGAAGAGCAAGAGAGTAAAGTGGAGTAAAGAGAAAGCAAGACCTACCAGCAAAAAACCCAAAGCAAAACCCATTAACTGCAGTTTGCCATTCTCCGCCAACGGAAGTGGCAGGAAATGGCACGGATTGGGACACATCTTCCCATGGTTCTCATTGGCTCGGAATGGTGATGCCTGGCCAACAGGAGCTGCAAGGGACTGTACCTGTGGACTCACAAGTAAATAAAGACTCTGCCAGGCCGCCAGGTGCTAACCCTGGCGAAATGCATGCAGCTTGTGGGTCACTTATCGCCCACCCCTGTACTAAAGCAGTCTGCACAGACTCTAATTTAACATCATTGAGACAACAATTTTATCCTGTGCATGGGCACAGGAACATCCATTGATCTATCTGTTTGCAGCCCCAAGATATGTACTCTGCTTTTTTATGCAATTCTTGCATTCATTTGACTTATTTCAGAAGCAGCGTGAAAGCATACTGTTGTCTTTCATATTCCGTATGTATAGAAATTTCTGAAAACTCAATCCACTTAAAATACATATTTAAATATTCATTACCTTAAATCAAATATTGGAAACTTGCTGAATTAGCAAAATAATTCACTACTGAATTTAAAATAATTATCTGTCTAGGATTCTAGAGCATCTTTCCTCTGCCATCAGGCTTATAGAAAAAATAATAGGCAAGCTAAATGTTTGGTTTACTATGAAACCCGAGTGACATTGATGGAGTATGAACCCAAGCAAACCAAAATCCATACTGATATCTTTGGATATGACCACACTTACTCACATTGCTTTTGAAGCCCATCAGATTTCTTGGGTAACAGAATATGATACAACATCTTTGTGTAAACCAACAGTGTTTGTCTTTGTCTGAAGGGTCTTTTTGCCCTCTATTGAATGGCATATTGATACAGTAGCTTGCTACATATAACTAAAGGAGTCGCCCTTAAGATCAGTGCTCGGGATTTGTACTTTTGGTACAAGACACAAAGCCCTCTACAGTCAATGACAGTCTCCCTATTGATACTAACAGGCTTTGGATCAAGCCCTTTGTGTTGAAGGTATGATCCTTGCCTTCAGCCATCAATGTGTGGACAGTGTTACATTCATCAGAACCCTTATTTTTGAAACCTCTGAGTTTCTCATACTTCTAATAGTCCATTGCCAAACACTGGTCCTGATTGCTTCCACTAGATCATGTCAACATGAATTTTAATGCCACTCTTAGCCAAATGCAATATTATACTTCAATGTATTTGGGAAGCTAAACTGGCCATTTGCAATGTTATATTAGTTAGCTATTTTGATTAATCCTAAACTATGAACAAAAACTAAAATGTTTAGATGGTCAAGGCTGAGAATTTCAGAGATGCCTAAGGGATCTGGGTGTCCCATTCTTCTAAAAATGAACAGAATTATGTGTCCAGACCCTCTGAATGACTCTGGACATCTCAGGGAATAACCACTATAACATATTGTCTTAATTAAACGTGGTATTACGTGTATTCACGTATCCAATTCCCTTAAGTTAAATAGAATGTCACATGTAAATAAATATTATTGCAAAAAGGTTGCAGATCTAGGTTCTAAATCCCACAAGGGTGAGCAGATGCATAAAGGCATTATAATAAACTACTTTTGAATTAATCCATGCACATTCACTCTATTCCTTTCCACTACCCTACCTTCCCTTTCCCCGCTATCTGAAAATATACCATCAAGAAAAGCAACTCATTTTCATGTACACCAGGGAAACATTACAATTATTGTAAAAATGGTAAATGAAGTAGGACAGATACAAATTAGGGAGGATTATTTGTATCCTCTCAGCAACCCTTGCAAAGCAAAGTAATAGCCTTGAAGTCATTATGTGGGGGAGAAATGGGTATACAATAAATACTTGCAACTTGACAGTGACTCTGCTGCACCCTGTAAATTATTAGTTTCAGCCTTTCTGCATCCTCTCTTACTAACTGGTATAGTATGAACAAAAACAATTATTATTCTTTCATGAGTGAGCCAAATTTTCTGCAAAGAATAAGCCGTTTTTCCATCCATAGCACTTGGTGGCTATGACATTCAATACCAGTTACTAGAGCTTTGTATAACTTTGGATGACTAGATATATTATTTCATTGGAATAGCTATTTCATTTGCCATCCATCTTTATTCATGGTCTGGGTAGCAAAACCATATCCTCTTACATTTGTGTTATGTTCTGATGTAACCAATTTTGCTCATTATACTAATGCTTCAGACAACTCTGGTGCATGTGTTTCTCTGTTTAATAGCAATAGTGCTAACAAGACGGATAAACATGTTCTCTGGAAATAATGTAGCTGAAGTAGGTATATCCATCAGTAGCAATATTATTGCTATTTATAATTCCTATCATGCCACCAATGAGCAAGACACTTTGCAGACATGTCTGTAAACAAGGCCCCTGACTTGAAGAGCTTGCAGTGTAAATCTAAGATTTTTCAAGCTCATTACAGCTTTTTGAACATTGCAGATTATAAAGAAAAATGTAGGAAGTATAATGAAGTTGGAACACTGTATGGTGTTATGTTAATTTCAGAAAAGAATCAGCATGGCAGAATTGTTTCTTCTTGGAATTCCTGTTAGTTTTATCTCACTATCTCTAGAGTTGTAACAGAGTCCTTTTCAATGAATCTCATAGATATGTGCATAAGTATTCCATAAGATGGGTCAAGATTTAGCCATTGGTGTGAGTTTGTGAGATTTTTTTCATTCCCTGAACACTTGTGTTAAAGGTACCTAAAAGCCCATTGCCTGCTCCATTGATTTGCTAGCATTGATACACATGCACCTTCTGATTCTGTTAATATGAACTTTCTCTTTCAATTACTACTGGAGTCCTGGTGGCTGCTGGAGATGTCATCTGACTATATCTTATAATTAAAAATCACACCGCATAAGACTAAGCATGTTAAGCCCAGTATCCTGACCAAATTCCAGCTGGCTAATTACACTCCGCCTGCTTGATTCTTTTCCTGCAGTTTCTTTAGAAGGCATTATTATTATTCACCCCTTATCCCAAATTGCCATGTGTTTTCACTGTGTGTGGCTATCCACTCTTAAACAACTGCTGTGCTCCACATCTGCAGTAGCTGTATTTCTTGACTGGAGGAAAAGATCTCTTGATATTTTCTACACTGACAATTTTCTTAGCAATGCTTAATATCCCACATTGTTAATATTTCCTGGGAGATGCCTCCCAACCACAATGAAGTGTTTTGAAGCTTTGTTAATAAATGTTAATCACATTGAGATCCTCAAATGAAAGGCACTAATGATAGGGAAAGCATATTTCTTACTGAGCTAAATACAGGGACTCAGCATCAGTTATTGGGTCATGTCCTAGATACTTTGATGGGAGGCTTGGTTGAGGGTAGGATTCTGAGAAAGAATGCTTTTCACCCGCTTGGCTGAAGCAGCTACTCTGACCTCAAAACATTATGTGAGGGGCAATAAGCCCCAAAGATCTGTGCCGATACTAGTGTCCGCAGTCCCCATTCTATACCCCTCCCTCCTCATCCATGTTCTGCTAAAAAAGAAATCCTTTACAGGATTGAACCAAAAGGAGTGGGGGAGAGGGCTAGTTGCCCCAGGGCCCATAAGTTCTAAGAGACACAGGGCTCACGGCTGCTGCTATTGTGGCAGCTGCCGCAGGCAGAAACTAGGCCCTTTAAATCACCACCTGAGTACCACGCTGAGTGTTCCATGTGGCTTTGAGGGCAGGAGAGGGCACACCATGTTCTGGGCAGTACAGAGGGCTGGCTGCCCCCGCCCATGCCTATTGACCAAGGCCCAGCTTTTCTATGAGTGTGGAACCATGCCCCTTTGCCATGGGGCATACACAGGCTGTCAGCTTCCCTGAGTTGGTGGACTCCTTACCCCCTTTCATGGATACTAGATGCTTCTACAGCCATGGAAGTAAAAGCCAAATTTGTTCCATTTTCATTAGTTAGACTCCAAATAAACCTTTTGTTGAGATCTATTAAGCCCCACCCCCTCCTTAGAAAAGTGTTAGATAAGATAAAAAAAGGCCACAAATATTCGGTCTCTTCCAGTAGATTTGTGACTACAGGACTATTCTTCAAGTAGAAAGGGAGGTTCACATCACTAAAAGGAGAGGAACGCATATATTTTCGTTCATGATAAGTCCAAGACAATTGTAGTTCAATGGTTAAATGAGGTTTTCAACAAAATAAAGTGAATAAATTATATGACCAGACAATTCATCAGTAACACAATGATTTGGAAATAAAAATCTCATTTGAACTTTAAAAATGAGTAAATCATTAAAAGGTCAATTAAAGTCACTTCCTGTTCTCAGCACTAAATCACTTAACAGATAAATATGTGGGATGCTTTGCAGTGTTCTCGATTGTATTCATTCAAAATCAAGAGTCAGGCATAAGAAATTAATGAGATTGGCTTAAAAATCATTAGATTTTTCTTAAAGAACAAATTTTGGTTTCTTTTATTTGCCTTCTGTTTTCAGGACCTCTAAGGGGCTCTCCAGTGATGTTTTCAAGTTTTTCTGTGCAATCATAATAGGTTTATTTTGAAAATAGGTACATTTCTGTCTAAGATACTCACTATGGATACAGTCTGGATCGATGGACCAATTGTGTCCTTTTAATTCTCCAGTTTGAAGTGTTTTTATCTCACTTTGCTGTGAGAACCATCCCTTGTTTGCTACATAAAGCCTCCAACACATAAATCATGCCCATCTCTACTATATGAATTCTATAGCCAGCCACTTTACATTACAGGGCAATACCAGCAAACTCCGAGTGCCAGGTGTTCCCCCAGAAGTGTGCATCTTTTACTGCACTGCACCCTCTTAGGTAATAGAAGTTATATAAAGTCTGTGATAAATCATTGTAAAATTATATGTACAACTCTTGTTATCCCAAATGAAGTTTCTGGAACACTTCAAACATACCCCTTAACATAAAACACCACCACAAATTCATTAACTACAGAAAAATTGATTTTTTAAAGTGGCAACTAGTAATGATGAGTATGTCAGAATTGGTTATAAAGAAATAAAAGGTAAAACACAACTAACACCAAACTTCACTTGGTGAACCTTTTTCAGTCAGAGTCCCCTCCAAGTCCAATTCTGCTTCCTTGTTCCACCGGTGTTAATGATGTCAGGGATAGAGAGCAAATGGAAGATTATTTGGAGCATATGCCATTATAGCTTATAACCCTTTTTCTTACACAAAAATCATCTCCCTGAGATGTTTAGGAGTCATAGAGTGGTATGGACAGGAACTTTAAACTGCTTCTTTAGGCTACGTCTAGACTACATGCCTCTGGCGACAGAGGCATGTAGATTAGGCTACCAGGCATAGGAAAACGAAGCGGCGATTTAAATAATCGCCGCTTCATTTAAATTTACATGGCTGCCGCGCTGAGCCGATCAGCTGTTTGTCGGCTCAGCACAGTAGTCTGGACGCATGGGTGTCAACATCAAAGGCATTTGTTGACCACCCAGGTATGCCTCCTGGAATGAGGTTTACCTGGGTGGTCGACAAATGCCTTTGATGTCGACACCCGCGCGTCCAGACTACTGTGCTGAGCCGACAAACAGCTGATCGGCTCACCGCGGCAGCCATGTAAATTTAAATGAAGCGTCGATTATTTAAATCGCCGCTTCATTTTCCTGTGCCTGGTAGCCTAATCTACATGCCTCTGGCGACAGCGGCATGTAGTCTAGACGTAGCTGTCAAAATGTAGATTTTCTGCCCATATTATTTTGCCAGCCAAAAGAATGGCCACTTAATCAGGTAATTGTCCCTTTGATACTATTGAAACCTGGCTGAGGCATTGGCTAACCCTTTGTATCTGGGGAACTTCTCTGTGGCTGCTGACCGAAAAGTGTTGGAACATGTCCTGGGTAATAGCATACAGTGTAAGCTTATATTTTTATATGTCGTGTTGCTATGTGTCTTTTACCAGGACAATAATGATGTGAAAATGATGCCTTACATAGTATGCTCTGTACAAAATTTAACATAGTCTTGTAAAAGAGGTGAATATGGGTTGCAGGCTGTCTCACTCACCTTGCCTCTAGAAGTTGGGGCCTTAACAAAACCACCAAAATGTTGCAAGATTCAAGAGCTGGCAATACTGGTTTTCTGCTCCTCTCATGGCTTGTTTGTAACAACAGAGGAAACCTTGTGCAGTAGTTTTGTTTCACTTGTGATAACAGTTGCTTAGAGATCAGCTCAGGATGTGGATTTCATGTGGTTGGGCTCTTTGGGCTTTAACAGACAGATCTGCCTTTGTATGATTGATATATATGTATGTAATTAATGACAGGTTCTTTTATTAAAACTGTTACAATTTACTTACCAATTAAATGCAATGAAGCCAATGAAGACACATTTGTATAAAAATGGAGTAACTTATTAGTGAGTCAAACCACATAAAATGAGTTTAGATGGCCTATCTATCATTAATTAAACCATGGAGACTTCTAACTCTCCACTGACATCTGTTCTTGTCATTGATGTAACATTAATGCCTCATGTGTTACCAGTATTTTTCTCTTTCTTTTGCACTCCAACTTTATGTAATTTCAACAGTTGTTTTCTCATACATGTAATACCATTTTCTTGCACTGCAATCTCGCTGTGTTTTTCACAGCTATTTCATTTGCAAAATGTCAACAGCAAATACCAGCCTCTTATAATATGCTTATTTATGAGTAGAACCATTTAATTGTTTTTAAAAAAACAAACAGATTCTGAACCCTCACTACCCAGAGATGTTTTGTGCCAGCCACTATTTGCTTTGGATTTCAGCCTTTCCAACATCAATTTGAACAAAAAAAAAAAAGAATTTAAACAAGAGTAAACTAAAATACAGGTTCTAACCTCCTAAATCTCAAATATTTTTATTTCTTTGTAAATCCTTGTGATGGGGCAGACCAGGCCCTGAGCCCAAAAAGGGCCAGAGAGAAGTCCTCCAAGGAGGCTAGAATGTCTGCAGGAGGAAGTGGCCAATCAGGGGCCAGAAAGGCCCTATAAAAGGAGCTGTAGGACCAGAGCTGGCTCAGTGCCACTGAAGATCTTAAGGAAAGAAGACCATGGGTTACTGGCTGGCTAAGCAGCACCACGGAGAGCTCCAGGTGGGGCACTGTTTGTTAACTGTGATAGAGCCTTGAGGTAAGGGGAAGGATACTGTCACCTGGAGGTATCACTCTTCATTGGAGTGAGAAATAGACTGAGAGAACATACAGAGGGCACCAATATGGGTCCCTGATGAACATATACCTCAGAAGGGGTTGTGATTCACAGAGAGTATGACTCAGCTAGAGTGTTATGTAGCTACGAGGGTCAAAGAACAGTGCAAGTACGTGAACTCAGCCAGATGGGAAAGCTTCCAGAAGGTGAGTACCACCCTGCTACAATCCTTCAAGTGATATCAAACATTTTTACACAAGAGGTAAGAATTGTCAGTAACTTTAGCCATTTATAGTCAGTTTAATTATAATAGAAGAGTCTCTATTATTTTATAGGTAGGTGATTAATCTGTGACAAAGATTAAAGATTGCATCTCAGCAGGCAGTCCTATTTTATGTTCTGTCATTTCACTGATTACAAATGCACACAAATTATATAAACAGAAGGAATGATTTTACTTTTATGCTAATTTTGACTTGCCCACCTGCACATTACCCAGTGCTGGATTTAATTGCTGAAAGGCGGATCATGGCAGGTTATGGGATATAAATTTCTGTAATTTTTGCAGTCCCCTCCAACTTAACATTTTACTTGTATTTTGTTATGCAAATACACATTGGAGTTCTACAGGCTAATTAACAACATAGAGAAGGGATTAAACAAAAGCCTGGATACCACTATAGATCTATGTCCATTATTTTAATCTAACTCTTTGAAACTCTAAATCTTACTCTTTGGGGAAGTTTGGATTTCAATGTAGTCTTCAGACTTTCAGCTTATAGAGTTTACTCCTTTAAGGAAACAGAAATTCAGACTTGGATTTCAGATTGTTCTAATCGATCTCTATTAATATAATATACGTGGTTGGAATATAGGGAGAATGTAGTCTGCTGACCAAAACTACAGAATTAGGACTTCTCACTCTGTCAAGTATTGTTGCCTTTGACTACACCATGATTCATCTGTCCTATAAGTCCCTGTGACAGTAGTTCCACAATGGTAACAGCTATGGAAACTGTAGACTTGAGAAGACCAATTGCGCTGTCTGTTATATTGTTTAATTTTACCCAAAACAGGGTAAGGTGACACTGTGTGAAAAACCTCAGATCTGCTTCCAACCTAGTAAAGTCAATGGGAGTTTTGGTGCTGAATTCAGTAGGGCCAGGATTTTATTCCTAGAGTACAAAGGGCCATGTGAGAACTTGGTGGGTGTGACTATGGCCAGGGTTTGACAACATAATGATATCTGGGGAACAAAGATGCTGTGAGTTAATATTTGTTAATTTTTGTGATGTTTTAAATCAAGATTGGATGTCTTTTCAAAGACATGGTCTAGCTCAAACACAGGAGTTGCATATAACATTCTATGACTTGTGTTATGGAGGAGATCAGATGAAATTATCACAGTGGTACCTTGCAGCATTAAAAACAATTATTTTGGTGTTTGTAAAGCATCTTGAGATAAAAAGCTTAGTATCAGCCTCAGAAGAATAAATAATAGTTTTCAATTACATTGAACTTTTTGTGTTAATCATTTAATTTTTGTAATCATTACAACATATGTAAATGTTAATTATCCCTAAATTCCAGCCAACATAAATGAATTGCTAAAAGACTCTAAAACTTTGAAATTTTATATTAATACTAATATCCATGTTTGTCCTCTATCATAAACTCATCCAAGTGTCTGAGCAGATTTAAATGCCATTCTGATTTTTTTCTGTTTCGTCCTTTTTCTGTGTGCTTTAAACAAGTAATTTTTGTAAGTAATCTGTAATCTAGCAAAAAGAAAAAAAAAAGCTTATAGCATAGGACAGTTCAACCATTTGCTGGGCATCTGTGAAATAAATGAAAATGCCTCCTACCTGTTCGTTAAAATACAGGTTGAACCTCTCTAGTTCAGCATCCTCAGGCTCTGACTGGTGCTGAACCACAGAATTTGCTGAATCATGGGAGGTCAATATTGTCTAGCAGCATTACCAGCACTTTCACTGCTTCCTGGGATCTTAGAAGACATTTAGGGGTAAATTAGAGCTAAATAACAGTACAGAACACTGAGTGCCAGGAATGATGGCTATAAACAACCTTTATGGGACTACGGGAAACTTGGCCACACCCATGGTAAGTGGGCATCCAGCTAACTGATATCATTCCAGACCCTGGTTGTTGCAAGGCCAGAGAGTGAGAGACTAGAAAGGTTCAACCTGTGTTACAGTTACCCTTTGCTTGTATTTAACTGGGCATGTTTCCTCTACCATATTTACTATTTTGTTTTAGGCTTGCAATTAGCAAATGGGAAAAATATTTAACTTATGTGATCTATATTCTATTTTTTTTCTATTTATATTTTTATTCCCCAAAGAAGTTTTACTCTTATTTCATTGCTTTGGTGTTTTTCTAGCTGACTTTGTTTTAATAAATTGTGATTGATTTGTTTCTCCCTTTAAGATATATCCTCAAGAGCTAAGCCTTTTGTGTTTTATGTATAATACAATGATTTGTTTACTGTAATATCAAGGGTGAGTAGAAACTAAATTGATTTCCAAAAAGGAAGTGCTTTAATGGGGACAAGACACTTCGTTCCACCATTCTGTGATTAGGGTTTTTTTAGATAGTGCTAAAATATGTTATCAAGAGGGCTTAAAACCTTTCTAAAATAGTTTCCAATGTTCAGTTTTTTGCACATTATTTTGCACCCCGAAAACTGTGCTGTGAATGACATGCCCCACAATTCTAATCACAATTCATGACCAACTTCCAGATTACAACAATAAATTATGTAGTTGGACTGAATTTAACCTTCTATTTAACAAATTTGCCTCAGATTTTTGACTTCAGTAACTGTTTTTGAGAGGGTGGTTTCCTCAACATTAGCTAATGCTCACAGTTCTCCTGTGAGATAGGAAACTATTAGAGTTGACTGAAGAAATAGAATTTCCAATCCATGGGAAATGTTTTGACACTTGTTTTGTCACATTTTAGGATGAAAAATCAAAATATCAAAACTTTTATGGAACAAAAATTTCCAACCCTCACCCTTTACTCCTCCCCACCAAAAAAACAGATTCAAAAACATTCTTTGGACATTTTAGATGGAAATCAAATTATGAAAATTTCCAAATCAAAATATTTCCTCTCGGTTTGTCAGCTTCCATGACACACTTCATAAACTCAACCACAAGGATACTACTGTGAATCATGGGAATTTTAATCCATTTAGGGAGCTGGGACAATATGGGTAAATGGGGACAAGTGGAACTAAAAACTACAACTCAAAATCAGATGTGGAGATTAAATTCAACCTAGGTGTTAATTAAATATTTCATTGCAGTTCAATAAACTAAGTCAAAATGTTTCACTTTTATTTTCCTGACAGAAAATTCCTCTTAAAGTCAATCTTTTCTTTTGAAATATTTTGATTTTGACATTTTTGGATAAGAAAATATTTTGTTTGTGTTTTCCACCAGCCCTTATTGAATTCTATCCAATTTCAAAACAACAGATAAAATGCTTCAGGTCTTGACTCCCATTTCATGGAATTAACCCAAGACAGCAATCTCTCAATGTATGCACATGCTTCTATTTGTTCTTTTATGTGAATTATAGTTGTTTTATGTTCTAACAATTTGTAGGCTCCAGATTATCGCTTAGGAGCTGATATATTTCTTGTTCTTCCATATTAATAAATCTCCCAAATTTATAGGTTCATTTCCTCTCCCAACATATTGTATATAGTTCAATAGAGGATTTGCTGCCTAATAAGATGTTTCTCTTAGAGCTTATTTCTTTGGATTGAATTTTTCTGCATTGATTTTTCAAACAGATCTTTTCCTCAGGATACAGCACAGAATGATGTTCTTATTTTATCATTCTAGGCAAAAGTGTAAATATTTCTTCCTTCACAAAATCTCATAATTTTCTGTTGAGTCTGTAATTTTTTTGGCTTTAGTTTTATTAGCTTCTATTTATTTTCAGCTTACAGGGTTTTTATGACTTTTTTTCCCGCTACAGTTACTGTGCCCTCCAATTTTATGAAATAAAATAATAAATTGTAACTGTAAGATACTGTGTATTTTCAATCTCTCCTGGTCATTTTTGTTAGAGTTTCAGTGTTCCCTGTAAATTGTGCACTTGTGTGCCAATCAGGAGAGTTTCAAATACCACCCAGTGGATAAGCGGAGTGATCACATAAGAACGGCCATACTGGTTCAGACCAATGGTCCATCTATCCCAGTATCCTGTCTGCTGACAGTGGCCAATTCCAGATACCCCAGAGGGAGGGAACACAATAGGTAATCATGTGATCTCTTTCCTTCCACCCATTTCCAGACAGGCTAGAAACACAATTAATACCAATCCTGGATAATATTCATTGATGGACCTAACTGCCATGAATCTATCTAGCTCTTTTGTGAACTCTGTTTAAGCCCCAGCCTTCACCACATCCTCTGGCAAGGAGTTCCAGAGGTGGACTGTGTGCTGAGTGAAGAAAAACTTCTTTTTGTTTATTTTTAAATCTGCTGCCTATTTATTGCATTTGGTGACTGACTTATTGTGGGAATAAGTAAATAACTTTAACTTATTCACTTTTTTCTACACCAGTCATGATTTTATAGACCTCTATCATATTCCCCAGTCTCCTCTTTTCTAACCTGATAAATACAAGTCTTTTTAATCTCTCTTCATATGGGACCAGTTCCAACCCCCTAATAATTTTGTTGCCTTTTTCTGAACCTTTTCCAATGCCACTATATCTTTTTTTGAGATGGGATGGCCACATCTGTACACAGTATTCAATGTGGGCATACCATGCTTTTATATAGAGACAATAAGATATTCTCTGTTTTATTCTCTATCCCTTTTTAAATGATTCTTAACATTCTATTTGATTTTTTGATTGCCACTGCACACTGAATGGATGTTTTCAGAGCTCTATCCACTACAACTCCAAGATTTCTCTTTTGCGTAGCTGTAGCCACATTACTCCCCATCATAATGTATGTATAATTGGGATTATTTTTTCCAATGTGCAATACTTTACATTTCTCAAAATTAAATTTCATTTGCCATTTTGTTGCCCAATCACTTATTTTGGTGAGATCTTTTTGAAACTCTTCAAAGTCTGCTTTGGTCTTAACTTTCTTGAGAAGTTTGGTATCATCTGCAAATTTTGCCACCTCGCTGTTTACCCCTTTCTCTAGATCATTTATAAATAAATTGAATGGAATTGGTCACAGGACAGACCAATGGGGGACCCCACTAGTTACTTCTCTCCACTCTGAAAACTTATCATTTATTCCCACCCCTTGTTTCCTGTCTTTTAACTATTATCAATCCATGAAAGGATCTTCTCTCATCCCATGACAACTTATTGTACTTAAGAGCCTTTGCAAAATGCTTTCTGGAAATGAGTCTTGTGGATAAGGGAGAAGCAGTGGATGCAGTATACCTAGACTTAAGTAAGGCATTTGATATGGTCTTGCATGATATTGTTATCAATAAAGTAGGCAAATACAACTTAGATGGTGCTACTATAAGGTGGGTATATAACTGGCTGGATAACCATACTCAGAGAAGTTATTAATGGTTCACAATCCTGCTGGAAAGGTATAACAAGTGGGGTTCCGCTGGAGTCTGTTTTGGGACCGGATCTCTTCAATATCTTCATCAACTATTTACATATTGGCATAGAAAGTACACATATTAAGTTTGCAGATGATACCAAGCTGGGAGGGGTTGCGACTGCTCTGGAGGATAGGGTCATAATTCAAAATGATCTGGACAAATTGGAGAAATGGTCTGAGGTAAAAAGGATGAAGTTTAATAAAGACAAATGTAAAGTGCTCCACTTAGGAAGGAACAATCATTTTCACACATACACAATGGGAAGCGACTGTCTAAGAAGAAGTATGGCAGAAAGGGATCTAGGGGTTATAGTGGACCATAAACGTAATGTGAGTCAGTAGTGTGATGCTGTTGCAAAAAAAGCAAACATGATTCTGGGATGCATTAACAGGTGTGTTGTGAGCAAGACACTAAGTCATTCTTCTGCTCTACTCTGCACTAGTTAGGCCTCAGTTGGAGTATTGTGTCCAGTTCTGGGCACCGCATTTCAAGAAGGATGTGGAGAAACTGAAGGAGGTCCAGAGAAGAGCAACAAGAATGATTAAAGCTCTAGAAAACATGACCCATGAGGCAAGGTTGAAGGTATTGGGCTTCTTTGTTTAGAAAAGAGACTGAGGGAACATGATAGTGGTTTTCAGGTATCTAAAAGGGCGTCAGAGGGAGGAGGGGGAAAATTGTACTTCTTGACCTCTGATGATAGGACAAGAAGCAATGGGTTTAAACTGCAGCAAGGGAGATGTAGGATGGACATTAGGAAAAACTTCTTAAGTGTCAGGGTGGTTAAACACTGGAATAAATTGCCTAGGGAGGTTGTGGTATATCCATCTCTAGAGATATTTAAGAGCAGGTTAGACAGACATCAATCAGTAATGATATGGACTGTGTTTGGTTCTGCCATAAGGGCAGGGAACTGGACTTGATCTCCCAAGGTTCCTTCTAATTCTAGTATTATATGATTCTATGATCCTTTTTGAGGCAACACAGTAGATCACAAACTATCCCACAAAATGATTTTGCTGTTTGTGTTTTGGGTTTGCACTGATTTTCACTTCTTGATGGGAACTAGAATGAGTCTTATGATGTGTTTACACTGCAACAAAACATCCATAGCTAACCAGAGTCCACTGGCTGGGGTTCACAAAGGTTGGGCTTTGAGCTCTGGGATTATATTTCTAGTTAATTTTGAACTTGAAACCAGCAGCCCTCAGCTATTTTAGATACTAAAATAGGGGAAAAGGAAATCCATGAGAAGTTTGGCTGAGTTCAGATACACAGAAAAAACACTGGTCTGTAGACACAGGCAGAAATGGCCATTAGTTACATTGTGAACATCCCAGGATCGTACAAGGAGCTATTGCAAATAAAGCTTGTAGCAAGTTGGACAATGGAATGTGACAGTTAATAATTACCAGCCAAAAAAGCACTCAGTGTAATATATTTAATATTATTTGCAATGTCTTCAAAATTTTCAAATCAGACATTTTGAGTAAGGCTGTGAATGTCACGGACATCAAGGAAGTCATGGAGTCCTTGAATTTCCAAGACCTACATGAATTCTTCAGCCTGCCAGTGTGTATGACTTCAGGGCCAGTCCCGCTGCCGCCTCCTCAGCAGCAGCAATCCCAAGGCTGTCCCTGACCTGCTGTGGTAGTTCTGCACCATCCTACCCAGTGAGCTCTCCATAGCCCCTGCTCATGAATACCAGTGGATGCCCTGGTGCTCTGCTCCCCAAGCACCAGCATGTGCTCTGGTCTCCACCCCCCTCATCCTCCCACAGCTCCAGCAGGCACCCCAGAGGCCCCCAGCACCAGCGGTGTTCCTAGTGTTCCCCAGAACACCCAAGAGAAAATCAGAGCTATATAGTACAAGTCATGGACAGGTCACGGGTCTGTGATTATTTGTTTATTGCCCATGACCCATCCATGACTTACTAAAATACCCATGACTAAATCTTAGCATTAATTATGAGTCCAATTCAAAGTACAGTAAAGTTAATGGGAGTCTCTCTATTGAGTTCAGTGTGCCTTGGGTCAGGCCATATATGGAATAGGCATGTGCAGTGTCAAAAAAATCTGCAAGTCATTCAAATCAATCTAGAATTCTTGTTTTCAGCACTTAGCCATTCTATAGGTAACGATCTGATGCAGAAACACGGAAGACCTTGCATTGCATAACCTTGCCTGCACTTTAAATATTGAGCAAGTTACTCCCAAATGGCTTTGACATGTGTACAGTATGACAAGCAGACGCTAAATTTCAGCCTTTCCAGAAAGGTAATTCTATAAGGAAATTGGATGTCATAGCAATTGTGTGACTCAGCTGGGTGACAGCCATCTCACCACAATCAATATGAAAAGAAGAAAAATCAAATATTAATAAAAGATGCTTGTGTCTTGCCCAGGTTCTGTATTTCTTGTAAATGCTTTTTTGTAGTCTCTGCTGGGGTCTGAGCTCAGTAACACTGAACTCAAAGTGACATTTCACATTTCAATTACATCCTGAGATGTCCTTCCCCTTTCTCTCACTCATTGCTAGGGCACAGAAGCAACAAAATCAGATACAGCATAAGACTGGAGTTTGGGGTTCACTGAGAAGCTGATGGATTGTTGTTATTTCTCCAAAGCAAAAAAAAAATTGTCTCTCTCTTCACAAAGCTACCATGAAGTACTGTGCTTTGCTACAGCATTTATTTATATGTACAAGGTCAGCCCCTAACAACTTTATAAGCATAAACCAAACACCAATCTTTGTTAACAACAGGCATTTTAGGGTGTATAATTGTAAGGGACTGTCCATGGGATCTCTAGCTACTGCTTAACAAGTCATCCTAACCCTGGCTAGGGCTAGATTAACCTCCTTTCAAACACAGCCTCTTCTGTAAACTCTACATAAGCACTGCTTACAATAGCAGGTGCTGCTGACTTGTACCAATCCACTGGAGTCAGGGATTCTCCCCCTCCTGGCAGTGTAGATTAAGCAGCAGTCCAAGGGATGCTGTGAATTAGTTCACCCCTACTCCAGCATAGTAGCAATCAGGGTTTTTGGTAAGAAACTAAGAGGCATATCTATTCCCCCCCTCCCCCCATAATCAATTCTGATGGTTGAGTTCTACATTGTCAGTTACTCTAGGATCTGCTTAATTGGCATAAGTCAGCCTTTTACAGTAGAAACAGAAGTTTCTCTCCTGACAAAACACTATGAAAATGCTGCACAATAAGACCCGTTAGGTTTACACACAATACCCCCAAGTCCTGATTGAATGGCAAGTGCCCCTATCCCATTACCTTTTAGATGTCCTATGGATCTCAATTGGATTACTCTTGGGAGAAAGGGTTCACCACAGTAAACAAACAGTGCACATGTACTTGTACATCATATAATACAGCAATGGGGGGTACAAGATGTACAATGGCAGACAAACACAGAGGTATGTAGAAGAGTTTGTACAACTGCCTTCATTATCAGATTGCCTTACTTCAATCCAAAGTCTACTTCTAAACGCCTATTAAAAGAAAAGGTTATTCTCCCTTTCCCCAGCAAAACTCTCCTTGGGCATTTCAATCAAATCATTTACATCAGACCAGTTAATGTGGGTCTCACAAAACTTGTCAGAAACATCCAGCAGTGGAAGCAGAAAATTGGTGAGTTAGGTTTTCTATTTGTTTAGCTATGGTTTAAGAGGACATTCTGGCTGACAATTTTTAAACATACTAATGTATCTTTTTGAGTGTTTTATTCATCAGAGATCTTGTAGAAGGGACTACAAATGTCTTAGGGAACAACACTAAATCATGATACAGCTTTTTGTTCCCTTTAAAACCACCTGGCAAAAGAGACCATTTCATAGATTATATGATATAGTTACCTGTGAGCACATATTGACTGGTGTTATGAAACAAAAAAATGTCCTGGGTGATTGTTCTTATTGCAAGTTTCTTTCTTGGTATGAAACACTTTAAAATATCCAACTTTATTTGCTTATTTCAACCCTCAGGGCAGAGGTGAATGTGCTATTTTATTACTCTTTTCTCTGCACTTATATTTGGTTTATCAGAGCAAGTCCAGATCAAATACTGAGATTCTCTACTGTGGTCTCTCTCTCCCTATGCCTTGCTTAAAACTCCAGCACCACTTCTGACAGCTATAAATTACTTTTTTTTTGTTTTGCTTCTGTGTGTAAAAACAGCCCTCTCTGAGACTGAAGTCAGGTACACATTAATTTCACTACCAGCAAGAAGGAGACAGAGTATCTACTAGTTATTCCACTCCATTTCTGTTTCAAAAAGATGCAAGTTCCCATCAATTTATGGGGTGAAATTCCAGTTCATGTCAATTGTTAAGGATGTTATAGAGGATCCTAATTAGCCAAATGTACTAGATCTCTTCTAAGAAATGGTCTCTTGCACTACATCAGGCAATTCAATGGTAAGAGCCAAGATGTTTGTCTGGGTATTTCTCTGGTTAATCTCTATATATATTATCCAAAACAAAGCCATGCTTAAAAAAAATTAAGGTGGCAAAGTGAACATTCCAAAAGTTGGGAAATGTCAGAATGAAGGTTGCCTCTGCAACTCCATGGGAGATGAGACATGCGTTTTATCAGAGGGTTTCACAGAGATTTGTTGACAACAGAGTAACAGTGAAACTCAGAAGTCCTGGTGTCTGTTCCAGGCTTCAGAGTGGGTAGAGGGATGTTCTAATACAGTGGTCACCAACCAGTAGATCAGGATCTACAGGTAGATCTTGGAACCTCTGACAGATGATCCTGACTGGTTTGGCTGGGAGGCTATTAAGAACCAGAACTTCAGCTGCCCCTCCTCGCGCTGCCCTGCTAGTCCTACTCAGAGCTGCCCCTGGGAGCCTCCTGCTTGTTGTGCAAGGTGGGGGAGACAGTCAATGGGGTGCTTATGTCACTCTGTCCTCCTCTTCTGTACCCCATCTTCACAGAATGAGGAGGGTGGGGCCTCGGCGAAACGGTGGAGTAGGGGCAGGACCTTGGAGAAGGCGTGAAGCAGGGGTATTTGAGTTTGAGTTAGGTCGTGGACTGATTTAATTCAAAAAGTGATCTTCTGCTTAAAAAGATTGGAGATCCCTGCTCTAATAGGCATAAACTCTTCTGTTCGTTTCCCCTGAGCTTGGCCCATACTGCCTCAGCCCCTCCAATCTGTCGCCGTTTTAGTCCTGTTTCTTTTCTATCCCAGTCTCCTTGTTCCAAACTCATTCTCCTTGCCTACACACTTTCAGACTTCACTCCTCCCTCTTCTCATGCATTCCCAGGATGCTTACCCAGTCAGTCCAAGTGTCCTCTAAACCAGCTGTCCAAATCCTGGTAAAAGAGGCAGTCCTGAAAATCTACTCCTGGATTAATATAATTTCCTCTAATCCAATCAATTAAAGCTGCTTTTTCTAATAAATCTTGGGCTATATTTTGCTCTAAATAAAATGCATGTAAACCCACTTAATTCACAGGTATTGCACAATTTATCCACAAATGTGTTTAGCCCCAAATGTTTATGGAGAATTTTGATGTAGGCAACTTCTCTCTGTTCCACATACAGTAAATATGAGCTCCTCCCCTGCTCAGATCATTCTTTTTCTTCTCCCTTCTGAATTTAAATTTGTTCATGTTTCAGACCATTATTTAAAAGAATGTCCTTCAGGAATTTACACTTTTGCTGGCTGTCAGAATTAAGTGTCTCTTCCGTAGTTATATTATAATGTAATTAATTAGAGAGTCTAATTAATTTTCTTTGTAGAAACATCATAAGGACACATTATGAGGATACTTAGATATTTATCTTTACCTCTTTTTTCCTAAGAGAAAAATCATTTCATATCATTTACAGAACCCTTAGTATTACATCCTATATTAGCATCTCTGATGTTCTCATCCATAATAACCAACACCATTCCAGTCAAAGACGACTAGAGATGAAGAGATATTTATAAAAATGGAGTAGATTAAGCTGCTTTTCTCAGCTACAGTCAATCTTCATCTAAATCAGTGGTGGGCAATAACCAGCCCTTCGGCTGGATGTGGCTCACCAGGGATAGCCCCTGGAGGATTGCCATCACTGTATTTACCTGTGTCTCCACAGATATGAGTGCTTGCAGCTCACGTTGGCTGTGGAACGCCATTTCCAGCCAATGGGAGCTGAGGGAAACAGCGCGGACAGGTCACTGCTTCCCACAGCTCCCATTAGCCAGGAATGGCAATCTGCGTTTTATGGGAGCTGGAAGTGCCTATATCTGTGGAGAGGCAGGTAAAGAAAGAAATAACGTCAAACGCTACCCTAGTGCACTGCCTCCATCTGACTGTCCACCCCGATCCAGATGTTTCATCATCTTCTGAGCTACCCTGCTCATATTGCAAGGGCATCTTGTTCCCAGTAAATTAACTGGATAATATCACCAGAACACAGAATCATAGATTCCAAAGCTTGAGAGGATCATTGTGATCATCTAGTCTGACTTCCTGTATAACATATGCCAGAGACCTTTCCAAAAATAACTCGTAGAGCAGAACAGCACCCACTCATGATTTTAATTTTCCACTACAACCTTGATAAATTATTCCAGTGATTGATTATGCTCATTGGCCTCCATTTTTAACAATCTGAACACTCCTAGCTTCTTACAGACTAATAAAACATGTAGATGGTATCATGAGTTTTCATGAGCACAACCCACTTCTTCAGATGAATGGAATATAAGAGGTCCAAGTTCCAAATAAATAGCAGAGATGGGGATGGGGAGGGAAAGGAAAGGAGAGAAGGGGAAAAAAAAGAGAGAAGAATAGTCAGAGTTTCCATGCTAAATGAAGCTGATAGAGAGTGTTCTATGTGTTCTTAAGTACCTGGTGTTTGGCCTTTTATGACATTAGAATGTGGAATGCATCAGGTAATCCAGTTGGCTTGTACTAATATGGTGATTTTGAGATCCATTAATGAGTGTCCAGGCAAGTTAAAATGTTCCCCAACAGGTTTCTATGTGTTACCATTTTCCTTCTATGGGAAGGAGACTCTCAAAGAATTCCATAGAGATTTTAACAATTTCTACCCCACTATCAACCTTAGCCTGGACCAATCCACACAAGAGATCCACTTCCTTGACACTACAGTACAGTTACAATGTCTGACATATTTCCACCACCTCATACCGGAAACCTTCCAACCATTACACGTATATACATCCCTCTAGCTTTCATCTAAGACACATTTCCCAATCAATTGTTTACAGTCAGGCCCTAAGATACAGCTGGATTCGCTCCAACACCACAGACAGAGACAATCACCTACAGGACCTATATAAAGCATTCTTAAAACTAAAATACCCACTGAAGAAGTAAAAAAACAGATTGACAGAGACAGATGAGTACCCAGACATCCTCTTCTTCAAGGCAGGCCCAACAAAGAAAACAACAGGACACCACTTATCATCACCTACAGCCCCCAACTTAAATCCCTTCAGCTCATTATCAGCAATCTACAACCTATCCTGGAAAATGACCCCTCATTCTCACAGGCCTTTGGGGACAGGCCAATCGTTGCCTACAGACAACCCCCTAACCTCAAACAAATTATTTCCAGTAACCACACAGCACACCTCCATCCTACTCATCCAGGAACCTACCTTGTAACAATATGGCTTTCTATAGCCATATTGGAAGGCCTGTAGCCATAATGGAAGGCATAAAGTCACATACACTCTGTCTAAATTGCATTAAAATAGTGTCATACCAGGTTGTTAACAAGGAGATCCTGTCCTTATGGCACCCACTGTCACCTGATAAAGAAATCGATATCAGGATGGGTAGAGAAAACTTCGCTTAACAGCATTTCATCTGGCAAGAAAGTGTTTATCAATAGCTTCAGAGGGGGAGCTGAGTTAGTCTGTACAGGATAAACTCAAAACAACAAATATTTTGGTAGCACTTTAAAGACTAACAAAACATGTAGATGGTATCATGAGCTTTTGTGGGCACAGCCCTCTTCTTCAGATGACTATGTTTATCAATAGTTGAGGTTGTGGAATCCTCATTCTATGATTGTTGTCCTCACTTTCCTATTGTTTCCTGTATGATTTCTGTTTGGTTTGTAACTGTTTCTGTCTACTTAATTTTGCTAGGTGCAAATCAACTAAGGTGATGGCATGCGATTGGTTAGGTAATTCTGTTACAGTATGTTATGATTGGTTAGTAAATTATACTAAAATAATTGGTTAAAGTATAGCTAAGCAGGACTCAAGTTTCATTATACAAACTGGGGTCCAAGAAGGAGACCAGGAGGAAAAGGGAAAGAGGAAGGAAAATAAGAAAGGAACAGCAAGAAGGAGGGAAGACTTGAAAGAAGTCACCTCCAAGACACAGCCTAAGACCAGACTGCCAGAACTCCTCTGCATGACATGATGTGCAGCAGCTAGGATCCTGAGAGACTGACCTTGCCTGGCCAATAGGGGAAGTCTGCCTGTCTTTAACAGGCTTGGTGAGCATAGCACTATGTTTAGCATGTATAGTCTGCTTGCATGGTAACTGTCAATAAATAGAGAATAAGAATATTACTATGTAAGATATTTTTCAGTGGCAAAAGTTCCTGCAGACCTTCAGGAAGTTATGCCCTGAGCCCTTGGAATTGGGTAAAGATGTGTGTCCCTAAAGTGTGGAAGGGATAAGGAAAATTGTGTGGATATCAACCCTGGTGCCAGCTCTCTCCACACATCTATACAAAAGACATCATCAGAGGACCTAAACACAAAAACCACCACATCAAAGGCTTATATAACTGTACATCCAACAATGTGATCTATGCCAGTGTTTCTCAATCTTTTTTTTAATAAAGTATCCCTTAAAAAAAATAATTATAAGTACCCCCATTACCTACAGTTTTCAGACATGCAATTTTTTTTCTACCATTGCAACACATTTGTTTAAAAAACTTAATGATAGCCAGGCGAGCAATTACATTTTTGGGTGTAAAAAGTACAAAAATAATAAAGCTCTGTAAAGCTTAAAACAAATTCAGTGTTCTTCAAATTTCAGTTGCGTTGATGTAGCCCCGAGATTTCTCTCGAGTACCCCTAAGGGTACATGTACCACTGGTAGATAAACACTGATCTATGCCATCAAATGCCAGGTATGTCCCTCTGCCATGTAGGATTAATGGACACAAGAAAGGATTAATGGACACAAATCAGATATTCAAAAGGGTAACACACAGAAACCTGTGGGGAACATTTTAATGCCCAGGCACTCATTAATGGATCTCAAAACTCACTGTATTATTGCAATCCAATTTCAAAAACCAGATTGAAATTTACAGAGCTTAATTTCATTTACAAGTTTGATACCTACACTAGAGGTTTAAGCAAAGACCTTAACTGGATTACCTGCTACATTCCAAATCCTAATTACATAAGAGGCCAAACACCAGGTACTTAAAAACACTTAGAACCCTCTCTATCAGCTTCATTTAGCATGGAAACTCTGACTATTATTTTTCCTTTTTTTTTCCTTTCCTTTCCCTCTCCCTCCCCTTCCCCATTCTCTGCTATTTATTTGGAACGTGGACCCCTTAAACTCCATTCATCTGAAGAAGTGGGTTGTGCCCACAAAAGCTCATGATACTATCTACATTTTTTGTTAGTCCCTAAAGTGCCGCAAGACTATTTGTTATGTTTAAAAGCTTTTTTCAGTTGCAGACTAACACAGCTACCCGTCTGAAATTTCCTAGCTTCAACTTTCACCCACTGGATCATCTTACGTCTTTCCCGGATAGATTCAAGGGACCATTATTAAACATTTATTCTCCATGTAGGTATTTGTACACTGTAATCGAGTTACCACTTTACCTTCTTTTTGTCAAACTAAAGAGCTTGGGCTCCTGCAGTATACCACTATAGGGCAGATTTACAAATTCTTTAATAATTCCCATGGCTCTTCTGTGAACTCTTTGCATGTCGTTCTTGAATTGCAAGCATCAGGACTGGACACAATATTCTAGTCACAGTCAACCTAGTGCCAATAACAGTGGTGAAATAACCTCTCTAACCCTGACTGCGATTTCCTCTGTTTAAGTATCTGAGGATCGCATTAGCCTCAGCATAATGGTCACAGCCATTTTGGTCACAACATAAAACTTTGTGCTCATGTTCAGCTGATTATCTCTCCTGACCCCAAATATTTTTTTCAGAATCACTTCTTTTCAGGATGGCATCCCCAGTCATATAAGTATAGTCTCTATTCTTTGTTCCTAGAGGTATACATTTATATTATCCATATTAAAACCCATTCAATCTCAAATTGTGGTTTTAGATCCATTCCATTTTCAATTTGAAAATAGGTAATTTGCACAGGATTCCTAAGGGTCTCATTATTATCTTTCCTTTACATTTGAGATACACACTTTACTATTGACAATTATATGGATTTCACTGAACTAAATTTGTAAGTTCCTTCTATTGCAGTCAGAACATACCCGAGTTGCCATTTTTCACTTCCATCAGGCCATAAATAAAGGTCATCTTTATTTTAAGATCTCTTGACATTCATTAAATCCTTTTGTGAACCTGCTGAGTATTTATTGAACTACCTACAGCATCTGCCTTTGAAACGTGCAGTGTAGATGTCACCACTACCAGAGCAATCAAGGGAATGTGTGCCAACATTCAGATAAGAGCAATCTATTCTTGGAAATATGGGGTAGAGGTTTATGATAGATTTAGGACTTAATCTTATTCTAGATTTCATGAATGCTGTGAACAAAGATATTGATAAAAACAGTGTATAAATAATATATGGGCTATTAGATTAGAATAAATTAATTGTTTAGAATCTCAAGTAAAAATCTGAATGAAAGTAAATCAGATATTTCAATGTACAGTAATAATTTTTAAAATAGTGCTTGTAGGAAAATGACATTTTCTTATTAAACAGATTTGCATCTTATGCATATTTCTAGTTTTTTCTGCTTATATTACTGTCAAATAGTCTTGGTGAACTAGATCTTTTTCGTGTTTCATCACCAACAGAACTGATAGCTGCATTCCCAAAGTGAAACCTTTATTTCTCATTATTATGCACAAACAAGAAAAAAAACACATCTTGTTTTTTAGATCCCAGGTTATGTGAATAGATTTGTTAATTATACACAAGCCATCCGTCTACAGTACATATTTGATCTGAAAGCCACCAAGAAATGTTAATCAGCTTTTCAGGCTGGTTTAATCTTGTTTGTTTGGAGGTTTTGTTTGTTTGTTTACTTTCCATGTCTTGCATCAGCAGGCTCCATTAATATCTCCCAATAAGCCATAGGTTATTATCTTCTTTTCTCACACATTGATGAAACTAGGTAGTGCAAGTACCATAAGAATTTATTTTCAAATTTTTACCTACATTTGTGATCATCCAATTCCAACTGTTCTGCCAAGCATGCAAGCTCTAGTATGGTACTCCCAACACCAACAGCACAATTAAGTCTTAAAAATCATCCAGACAAGCACTGAGCAAACAGCACTAGTTTTATTTAAACTTCATAAAGTCTTCTACCTATTTTGTAGCTTGCAGTTCAAAGTTTAACTGATCTTAATAAAATAATTCTTGGATTATAATCTAGACAATGTAATAAAATTATAGGAAGGTAAAATAAGGAGTAATGATGGCATGGATTTTTTTAACCAGTGAAAGCCGATTGTTCTATGAGAGGACCATTGTACCATGTACCGTAAAAAATCCCAGAGGGCTAGCCGTGTTCTTATGTATCTTTAAAAACAATGAATCATCCTATGGCACTTAAGTTTCTAAGGTGCAACAGGACCACTCATTGTTCATAATGTATAGTTTATTATATAGAGAAAAGAGTCATTGTCACTGAAGGATTAGCAGATGCTAATCTATAGGTGTACAAAGGAGACTAAAAATACAAAATAAATAAACGCAGTCTTGTCCTGACAAGTGCACTCCACTTACAAGATGATGAAGATGTACCCTGTGCCATGTAGGGACAAAGGTGACCACTTTTTTATGGACTCTGGAAGAAACATAGATAAGGCTGATTGGCAGATGTGTATATGGGAACTGACACACAGAATGAATTTGTTGTGAAATTTTTATGTGTCAGATGTGTGAGCTTTTAAAAAGGCATAAAATGAATCAATCTAGCTAAATTTTTAAATGACTCATTCCTACAAATCAGTGCAGCAGTCAATGATAGCTTTAGGCCAATATTTAGAAAAGTCTCTCTTACACTCCGAGGCACAAAGGCACATGAATTAAGGTTACACATGAAAGTGCACCTCAGCCTTTTCTCTAGGTTCCAGAGTCTACTTAATGACATCCTGCTGCTTTGGGATACTCCTATTAGAATATGTGTGTGCAATTTAGGGTGAAATCTGAGGTGACACCTCCTGGATACTTCATTTAGGAGCCATATTGTTAAATTAACAGCTATTAACCTCTCATTTTTCATAATGCCCCAGTTAAGGTTGTGGAGGCAAAAGACTTGTGTCAATTCATTTTTAAGGGGGGGTTGCTTCAATTTCTTTGCTTACCCCTTCCTCTTCTTGGAACTGAAGAAAAAAAAGATAAGGCGGGCAAGGTAAGATCTTTTGTTGTACTATTTTCTGTTGTTGAAAGAGGCAAGTTTTGATCTTACTCAGAACTCTTTCTCGGGTCTGGAAAAGATACTCCAAGAGTCATAGCTAAATGCAAGATAAAACAGATTGGTAAGCATAAAGAGGTAACACTTGTTGCAAAATATCTTTTGAAGTGAAGTGGGTAGTTAACATGTCTGGAGGAGAAAGAGGGAATAGTGGGCTTCAGTTTGATGTAATGAGCCATAAATCTACTGGCTTTATTGAGATTTTCAGTTTCTAGCAAAATTATGAGTTTAAGTTTCTTTGTTTATCTTTGGAAGGTACGGTGCAGGTTTCTTTTGAAACACACCAATACAAAGTGGCCGTAATAACATAAGCAAAATCTTCAGACTTATCACCACTCTACAATGTTCAGGACCACTCATAACACAGCTTTCAAGACCCATGGAACCTACATATGCCTACCACAATGGCTATACCTCATCCAGTGCACATGCACATGAGTATGACCACAATGCAACGGAACACCCAAGGCTGGCTTGTGTCATCCACAAACTTGCCGAGGATGCAATCCATGATGTTATCTGGATCATTAATGGAGTTGTTGAATACATCCAGCCCATGACTGACCCTGGTATCTTCTGCTTGATACCAGCTGCCAACTAGACATCAAGCCGTTGATCACTACCCACTGAGCCAAACAATCTAGCCAGCTTTTTATCCACCTTATAGTCCATTCATCTAAGCCATACTTCCTTAACTTGCTGGCAAGAATACTGTAGGAGATAGAGATGTAGTATCAAAAGCTTTGCTAAAGTCAAGGTATAGCATATCTATCACTTTTCCCATATCCAAAGTCAGTTATCTCATCATAGAAGTCAATTAGGTTGGTTAGGCATGACTTACCCTTGGTGAATCCATGTTGACTGTTCTTGATCATCTTTCTCTCCTCCAAATGTTTCAAAGGAGTTCCTTGAATACCCCTCCATGACTTTTCCAGGGACTGAGGTGAGGCTGACCAGTCCAAAATTCTCCAGGTTTTCTTTCTTCCCTTTTTTAATGATGGGCGTTACATCTACCATTTTCCAATCATCAGAGACTTCCCTTGATCACCATGAGTTTTCAAAGATAATGGCCAATGATTCTGCAATCATATCAGCCAATTCTCTCAGCACCTTTGTACATATTACATATGTCCTCATGGACTTGTGAGTGTCCATCTTTTCTACATAGTCTTTACCTGTTTTTTCATCACAGTGGGTTGCTCACTTCCTCTCCATATTGTGCTGCTTAGATCAGCAGTCTGAGAGCTGACTGAAGATTGAGGCAAAAAAACAGCCTTAAGTATTTCAGCTTTTTCCACATCATCTGTCCCTGGGGGTACGTCTAGACTACAGGCCTTTGTAGACAGAAGTTTTGTCGACAGATACTGTCGACAAAACTTCTGTCGACAAAGAGCGTCTACACTACATTCAGTTCTGTCGACAAAGCAAGCTGCTTTGTCGACATGGTAGTGTAGACACAAAGGACAGTTTACATGCAATAACACCTTCTGTCGATAGAAACTGTCGACAGAAGGCATTATGCCTCGTAAAATGAGATTTACCAGCATTGACAAAACTGCTGAGTTCTGTCGACGTTATGTCGACAGAACTCAGCGGTAGTGTAGACGCAGGTATAGTTTTGTTGATAAAAGTCCACTTTTGTCGACAAAACCCTGTAGTCTAGACACACCCTGGGTTACCTTCATTGTTCAATAAGGGCCCCACACTTTCCTTGACCACCTTCTTCTTGTTAACATACCTATAGAAACTGTTCCTGTTATCCTTCAGATCCCTTTCTAGCTGCAACTCCAGTTGAACTTTGGCCTTCCTGATTACACCCCTGCATCCTCAAGCAATACTCCTCCTTAGTTATCTGTCCAAGTTTCTACTTCTTGTAAACTTCCTTTTTGTATTTAAACTCACTGAAGCTTTTTCTCTTACACCAGGCTGGTAGCCTGCTATATTTGTTATTCTTTCTGCATTTAGGATAGTTTATTTCTGCACCCTCAATAACACTTCTTTAAAATTTTCTTTACTCCTCATATTAGCCTCCCTAGGGATCCTGCCATCAGTTCCCTGAGGGAATCAAAGTCTGCTTTTCTGTAATCCAGGATCCATATTCTGCTGCTCTCCTTTCTTCCTTCTGTCAGGATTCTGAACTCAGCCATCTCATAGTTCCTGGTACCAGGTTGCCTCCTGCTTCTACTTCCCTTACTAATTCTTCCCACTCATAGGTTAATTTTCAATGTAGACATATTTGGCTTCTTAGTCCTTGTCCTCAAAACCTTTACAACACCTTCAAAAGATGAGTCTGGCAGCTTTGATTCATAATTTTGGTAGACCCTGAATATCATGGACTCAATCGGTATGTCTACACTGCATTGGCTATTTCGGAATACCAGAAGTATCCCAAAATAGCAACCCCAAGTCTACACAAGAAGCCCATTATTTTGAAATAATGGGCATGCTATTTTGCCATGCTGGTCAATCTGGTTGCATTAGGGTTAAGGGATGTCTCAAAATAGTGCATTATTTCAAAATTTGGCACTGTGTAAAAGTGCCAATTTTCAAAATAAGCTTTTTTCAAAATAGATTATTTCAAGATTAGAGTGCTGTGTAGACGCACCCAATCAAGACACTGACTGTATGGCTCCTTATAACAATATGTGACCAACTACCCTCTTTTGTCCTATGACTGCTGAAATATTGACTGACTATTCCACCTTGAATGGTCTCTTGCAATGTATGTTAACTCATTATGCTCAACAAACTGTTTCAAATAGTATTTAGCTGTGACATGCTATGTACCTTTCTTAGACCTGCAGAAGAGCTTGGTGTAAGCTCACAGCTTTTCTCTTTCACCAACAGAAATTGGTCCAATAAAAGATATTACCTCACTTGTCTTGTCTCTCTAATATCCTACAGCCAGGACTACACTGCAAATTAAAACAGAGCCAAAAATAATATCTTGCTTTTTATTTAGGCTTCAAAGGAGGTGCTGGAGCTTTCTAGATTTTATTAGAAAATAACAAATTTGCCTCTTCCTTTCTTTATCAGATAGGCATATTAAATAAATTCAATTGGGTCTCTTTTAAAGTACTAAAACTGAGCAATTGCTAGCGAGATTTTGCTTTCTTTTTTAATATTTTCACTCTTGTTTTTCTCCACAATATCTTTTATGGAACAGGATAACTGCAATAACACATTAAAATGAAAACAGGGGGATGCTATTATCTGTGAAGAAAACGCTGAAACGAGATTTTACCTTTTAACATAGAAATGCACATCGTAGTAGGTCACTCACTAATCTAGCTTCCTTATATTAAAGAGTCTCTATTTTTTTCACCTTTCAGAGGTGATATAGGAGATGAGACATTACATTTACATATTTAAAATAATAATAGCTACAACAGATGAGAATAAAACAGTAATGGTTGTGTAAAGGTGTGAGGGCAGGATGAGGAAATAAATATTCTGGACCAAAGAATATTGTCAGAAACATTTTGACAGCAGACAACCTATATTGTTTTCCAAAAGCCAAAGCAAGATGGGCAATTCTATGCAAATCTGTTTCTGTAAAGCTCATGCAATCATGGAAGAAAAGCTTATCTATAATCAGCAGATCAGCATTCATACTATTACTTCTTATTGTGAACCACATAGAAAGAAAGATTTTTAAGGTTTATGAACTTATCTCCATACACTCTGAGGATGTTTCCTTGCCATTAAATGAGAAAATTGTAGTATACCTCCTTCATTAAAGCTATGCATAAGCTGCATTCAGTTATGGCATTTGTTTATGCATCCTTAACTGTTGTCAAAATCTGAAGTGGAGTAGGCGTGTGATATGGGTGTGGGTGTGTGCAAAAGATCACCTGAAAGTAAATGTTTTTTGCCTGTACAGACAAGATTGGATTTGTGGGAAGGGAAAATGTTAGGGTTCATAGAAGCTGCTAGATTTGTGTCACTGAAAATTGTGATATTGGATGTTTAATTGCATAACAATGAAGGCATGGACAATGAAAATAAAAGGTTTCCCCCTTGATAGCATGTCTAAGGTGGTCAAACAGGATGGCTTGTGTAGAAGTACCTTCATGGTAGGAAAATACCAGGTACTAAAAGGCTCTTCAATTTAGCAGAGAAAGGCATATCAAGAACAAGTAGCAGGGAGTTAAAAATTTAGATAAATTCAGATTAGAAATAAGGGTATGTCTACACTACAAAGTTAATTCGAACTAACTAACTATAACAGAGTTTAAAGAGAAGTTAGATAAATTCATGGAGGCTGGGTCCATGGAGTGGTTAATTCGAACTAACAGATGTTAGTTCGAATTAACTTTGATAGGCGCTACACATGCAAACCGCTAGTTCGAACTTAATTCGAACTAGCAGAGCGCTTAATTCGAACTAAGTAAACCTCATTCTACGAGGACTAACGCCTAGTTCGAATTAAGTAGTTCGAATTAAGGGCTGTGTAGCCACTTAATTCAAACTAGTGGGAGGCTAGCCCTCCCCAGCTTTCTCTGGTGGCCACTCTGGGCACCACCAGGGAAACTCTTCTGCCCGCCTCCCGGCCCCGGAGCCCTTAAAGGAGCACAGTCTGGCTACGGTGCCCGTGCCAGATGCAAGCCTGCCAGCAGCCAGCCAGCAGACCCTGCACCTGGCACGGCACGAACCAGCCACCCGCTGCCACCCAGCCCTCCGCCTCTTCCCGGGACCAGGCTGGCGGCTCCCAGGAGCCTGCCTGGGGCCGCAAGAGGTGGGTGCCCTCCTGGTCTAGTGCGGAGATCGTGGACCTCATCCACGACCTCCACACTAGGCACAGGAAAGTGGACATCTAGGGCAGGATAGCTGCCAGCCTAGCCACCCAGGAGCAGGTTTGCATGAAAATCAAGGTGGTCCAATGGGACCCCCAGTCCTGAGCTTAGAACATAAGAATGGCCGTACTGGGTCAGACCAAAGGTCCATCTAGCCCAGTAGCCTGTCTGCTGACAGCGGCCAACACCAGCTACCCCGGAGGGGATGGACCGAAGACAATGACCAAGCCATTTGTCTCGTGCCATCCATCTCCAGCCTTCCAAAACAGAGGCCAGGGACACCATTTCTATCCCCTTGCTAATACCACTCCATGGACCCAGCCTCCGTGAATTTATCTAACTTCTCTTTAAACTCTGTTATAGTTCTAGTCTTCACAGCCTCCTGCAGCAACGAGTTCCACAGGTTGACTACTTGCTTTGTGAAGAAGAACTTTCTGTTATTAGTTTGAAGCCTGCTACCCATTCATTTCATTTGGTGTCCTCTAGTCCTTCTGTTATGGGAACTAATGAAGAACTTTTTTTTATGCACCCTCTCCACACCACTCATGCTTTTATAGACCTCTATCATATCCCCCCTCAGTCTCCTCTTTTCTAAGCTGAGAAGTCCCACTCTCTTTAGCCTCTCTTCATATGGGACCTGTTCCAAACCCCTGATCATTTTAGTTGCCCTCCTGTCTCCCACCCTCTCTCTTCCCCTCTCCCACCTCCTTTTCCCAGTCTCCCCGAGTTTTGTTCAATAAAGAGAGTTTCTATTTTTGAACACACATGCCCTTTATTTTGTACATCAGGAAGGGGGGGGAGCTAGGGAGGAGTAAAAGGAAGGAGGTGAGGGAGGAAGGGGGTACGAGCCCCCGATGGGGAGGGCTGGGGTGTCTCTGCAGGCTCCTCAGTGTGGAAGCTCTCCTGCAGCCCCCTGATTGATCCTGCCGGATGGCAGCCTGCGGCAAGTGCAGCCGGGCTGATGGCCGAGTGCTGTGATGTGCCGAGTGTGGGCATTCAGGGCACTCCAAGTCAGGACTGCTTTGCTGTCCCTCATTGAGTTAGACAAGCGAGCGGGGAACCCCTGAGAACTGTCTGTCCGGGGTGGAGGTCGGGTCCCTTTAAGCATACCCCCGGCTAACCTGAGTCAGCAGCTCCACGCTCCAAGTCCTAATCTGATGCCCTGCCGGCACTGCTTCCGGCCAGCCTTAATCTCGGTTCAGGGTCCACTCAATGTGGACATGCTAGTTCGAATTAGCAAAATGCTAATTCGAACTAGTTTTTAGGTCTAGATGCACTAGTTCGAATTAGCTTAGTTCGAATTAACTAATTCGAATTAAGTTAGTTCGAATTGGTGCTGTAGTGTAGACATACCCTAAGGCACATGTTTTTATACTGAAGGTGAGTCACCACTAGAACAAGCTACCAAGAAAAAGTGGTGGACTCTCCATCTTTTGATGGCTACAGATCAAGACTAGATGCCTTTCTGGTAGTAATGGGCTAAATCCAGGCTGGCATTTTAATGTTCTGTGATATGAAAAAGGCCAGATTATATAATCTATTGGTCCCTTCCCTCCCTTTGGTGAAACAAAGAAAATCCGTAATATGAGGAACTTGATCTGGCTTTGTGATTAATCCTTGGTATTCATGTCTGCCAAAAAGTGCTGGGTTTTTGGATGGCTTTTGTGATGAAGTAGTTGGTTTGAAGTATTGCTAATTAGAACCAATGACAAATAGACACAAGAAAAAATCCTATACTGTGTGAAGTCCTATCCTAGGTGAACTGTACTAAAGGGCATGGAATAAGTGCACTGGTCTCGGGCATCATGTTACTGACCTTACTCATTGTGTACCCACCCTCCCTCCAACCCAAACTTGTCCCTGGATTCCCTATTCACTCCATGACTATTAAACTTGTGACTCAAACTTGCTTTCAAACATTTGCTTAATAATCTCTGACAGATAGTTTGGTGGGAGGCTAGTTTCTCTTTTTTCACACTGGGCCACATTTATATATCTTACCATACCAATGGATTGTGCTGAACTGAAGTGTAAACACATAATTTTTAAACCAAACAGGCAATTACAGAAACACAATACTTTTATGAATTCCATGAGCCTCCAAAACAAAACTGTTTTGCATAAAAATGCCTCTGGCCAGCACTAATTTATGCTTGAATTCTAAGCTGCCTTTTTCCACCTTCTATTTTATGTAGGTGTTAGGCTACCTCTCAGCAGAAGGGTATCTGTGGGAGAAGTGATTGACACACGGTCTGGAGTTTCTAAGTATAATTTGTCACAGAGGTAGTCAAAGAGTATCTAGGACAATTCTCGGATTTGGGAATTCTCTAAGGATTCTCGGCCCCACACCAATGCCCTTTTCCCTGGGAACATCTTTGCCTCAGGAATTAACTCCACTAAGAGACCAAATGTGACAGGGTGGACTAGGCATTGAGGCCCGGTGCTGGATGCCTTACAGCCTTAGTACACCTTGCCCCAGAAAAGGGAAGTGTAAAAGGTCCTTCAAGCTGCCTAGAGTGGTTGTGTGTGACCCAGCCGATCAGAAGGGGCTTCAGGGAGCACCAGTCAGGGTGCAGGAGGCTAATATAAAAAGAGCTGGAGGGCCAAAAGGAGTTCAGATCTCAAACAGAGCTATATTGATAGAGACGGTGGGATACAAGAAGAAGCTCCAGTCTGTCTACTGGGATTCAGTCAGGACAAGACTCTGAGCAACGGTGAAGAGTCTTGGGTGTTTGGAGAAGTGGATTTGAAGGTATGGAGTGGAAGGCTGCTATCCATAGGGTCCCTGATCTGTGATCTGCAGTACTGGATGGGTCTGGAAGTCTCCTCCCCCCCCCCCCCCAGTAGTCACTGGGGATGTGGCTTGGACTTTTGATGCATCCCAACAGGGGAACTGAAGTCTTTTAGTGGCCCAGCAGCTGACATAAGGCCTGGAGAGAGTAACGTTATAGCTTTTTGGGAACGAGCCCTGGGCTACTGTTCTGTACCAGAGTAGGGACTGAGAAATGGTTTGAACCAACATATTGTGATAGGCCCTGCTGTACTTACTGAAAAGTGACCTCAGGGATAGGGCTGCAGATAATAAGATAAGACAGAGGGCAGTGAGAGAGGTCACTATTGGAGTCATATCCCAGAAGCTGGTCAAACTCTGACATGGGTTACATGAATAGCACTCCCAATGAAGAATTGTGGGAGCTACATTTGTTTCTCGGGGCATATGATTTATTTAACATGAGGAGAAAATGTATTAAAATGTCTGGATAATAAAGATGTATATCTATCTGAATTGTTCTAAGTATATTCACTGCATAAGTGGGCTCAAAATCAGCTAGTGCTTCATTACCTTTTCCACATGAACTTGTCCTCCTTTGACACACTTTATTCTTTTTATTCTGAATGACTTCTAACAGCTTCCTCTTGAGCTCTTTCCAAGCTAGAGGACTTTGTAGCCTATGACTAGCTTAATTAAAGTGAATGCAGTAAATGTGAGATCTGATTGGAGGAAAAGAAAGAAAAGTAATAGTGATAATAGAATAATAGAATACCAGGACTGGAAGGGACCTCGAGAGATCATTGAGTCCAGTCCCCTACCCCCATGGCATGACCAAATACTGTCTAGACCATCCCTGATAGACATTTATCTAACCTACTCTTAAATATCTCCAGAGATAGGGATTCCACAACCTCCCTGGGCAATTTATTCCAGTGTTTAATTACCCTGACAGTTAGGAACTTTTTCCTAATGTCCAATCTAAACCTCCCTTGCTGCAGTTTAAACCCATTGCTTCTTGTTCTATCCTCAGAGGCCAAGATGAACAAGTTTTCTCCCTCCTCCTTATGACACCCTTTTAGATACCTGAAAACGGCTATCATGTCACCCCTCAATCTTCTCTTTTCTAAACTAAACAAACCCAATTCTTTCAGCCTTCCTTCAGAGATCATGTTCTCTAGACCTTTAATCATTCTTGTTGCTCTTGTCTGGACCCTCTCCAATGTCTCCACATCTTTCTTGAAATGTGGTGCCCAGAACTGGACACAACACTACAACTGAGGCCTAACCAACGCAGAGTAGAGCGGAAGAATGACTTCTCGTGTCTTGCTCACAAAACACCTATTAATGCATCCCAGAATCATGTTTGGTTTTTTTGCAACAGCATCACACTACTGACTCACATTCCGTTTGTGGTCCACTATAACCCCTAGATCCCTTTCTGCCATACTTCTTCCTAGACAGTCTCTTCCCATTCTGTATGTGTGAAAATGATTGTTCCTTCCTAAGTGGAGCACTTTGCATTTGTCTTTATTAAACTTCATCCTGTTTACCTCAGACCATTTCTCCAATTTGTCCAGATCATTTTGAATTATGACCCTATCCTCCAGAGCAATCGCAACCCCTCCCAGCTTGGTATCATCTGCAAACTTAATAAGCGTGCTTCCTATGCCAATATTTAAATCGTTGATGAAGATATTGAAGAGAGCCGATCCCAAAACAGACCCCTGCGGAACCCCACTTGTTATACCTTTCCAGAAGGATTGTGAACCATTAATAACTACGGTCTAAGTATGGTTATCCAGCAAGTTATGCACCCATCTTATAGTAGCCCAATCTAAGTTGTATTTGCCTAGTTTATTGATAAGAATAACATGGAGACCGTATTAAATGCCTTACTAAAGTCTAGGTATACCACATCCAGTGCTTCTCCCTTATCCACAAGACTCGTTATCCTATTAAAGAAAGCTTTCAGATTGGTTTGACATGTTTTATTCTTTACAAATCCATGCTGGCTGTTCCCTATCACCTTGCCACCTTCCAAGTGTTTACAGATGATTTTCTTAATTACTTGCTCCATTATCTTCCCTGGCACAGAAGTTAAATTAACTGGTCTGTAGTTTCCTGGGTTGTTCTTATTTCCCTTTTTATAAATGGGCACTATATTTGCCTTTTTCCAGTCTTCTGGAATCTCTCTCATCTCCCATGATTTTCCAAAGATGATAGCTAGAGGCTCAGCTACATCCTCTATCAGCTCCTTGAGGATGGAGAATGAGGGCAGCAAAAAGTTAATTTACAAAGTGTTGGTTATTTTTGCATGAGCTAAAAAGAAATAAATATACATTTCAGGTGGATTCCCCTAAATCTTCAGAGTCTCCAACCTAGTGCCAGCCACATTTGGTGTGTCATTTACATGACACTAAGCACACCTCTTGGATATGAAACATAGATGGAAGCTGAAAAGGAATGTGAGCATGTAATCAGCGAATGAAGTATTCACAAGGAATATTTATCTGAGAGCAGCAAGCTCAATTTACCAGATAATTTGTTTTCCCCACATCTATACTGTGATATAATAAACTTAGTATTTTTTTCTGAAATATCTGGTAGTTATTATGTTAACAGTATGCATGACTATAAATATTTCAATAAAGTGGCAAAAAAAGATTCTGATGACCTTAAATTGGTAGTCTGTCAGGTATAAAAAATACTCATCTGCTTCTCCTAATGTTGCTGGAGATGGTTTTGTTTATTGTTAATACTTCATTACCTTCTTAACATTTAACACAAATAGACCAGCAAGTGCTGGGTGTAATCAAAATTTCAGAGGAATCATAAAGTCTTTAAATAGTCAGTAATTATAGGAGAATTTCAAAAGATTTTTCCAACGAATAAAACAGTTACCTGTGGTATTTAGTGTATTAAAAGTCAGTAGGAGGTAAATTCCTAAAACCTGTCTCTTCAGATTAAGTCAAGGAAACTTGGCTTAGAATAGTTGGAATAGTGTGGGTTTTGCAAGAACTGGGAGAGGTGTTTTTCCTCAAATCATATAACAATGTCATTCTCACCAGTTATCACACATCAATTGGTTGTCTTTTACCAATGCTACATTACAAAGTTTGTTTTCATGTACTATCACATTCTCATTAGCACGCCATACTTATGCAGTAATTATATATTAACCACACACTTTGTTTCTTGGATACTTAATTACTTTCTCTGGTTCTCCTTCTGACATTTCTAGTAATGAAATGTTTAATTTTTTTCATGTTCCTTGCATCCATTGTTTTGAGTTGTTGGGTTGGGTTGGCTGAACATGTCATTAAAATGTTCTTACCACCATTCCTTTTGTTTTGATTTCATTGTTAGCTATCTTCCATCTTTCACTTTTATCTCTATGGCTCTGGAACCATGATGATAGTCCCTGAGGGTATTTCTACACTACCCCACTAGTTCGAACTAGCGGGGTAATGTAGGCATACCGCACTTGCAAATGAAGCCCGGGATTTGAATTTCCCGGGCTTCATTTGCATAAACTGGGCGCCGCCATTTTTAAATCCCTGCTCGTTCGAACCCCGTGCCGCGCGGCTACACGCGGCACGGACTAGGTAGTTCAGACTAGGCTTCCTAGTCCGAACTACCGTTACTCCTCGTGGAATGAGGAGTAATGGTAGTTCGGACTAGGAAGCCTAGTCCGAACTACCTAGTCCGTGCTGCGTGTAGCCGCACGGCATGGGGTTCGAATGAGCAGGGATTTAAAAATGGCGGCGCCCAGTTTATGCAAATGAAGCCTGGGAAATTCAAATCCCAGGCTTCATTTGCAAGTGCGGTATGCCTACATTACCCTCCTAGTTCGAACTAGGAGGGTAGTGTAGACATACCCTTACATATGTAAAACACTTTCTTAGAATCATGTCCCACTGATGCTTCTTAGATTTCTCTTGGCTTTTCATTGAGCCATTCTGGGACACTGGTTTGTAGGTAGTTAGTCTTAATGGTCATATCTGGAGTCTGACCTAGTGGTCAGAGTCCAAATGCCAAAGCCCAAGGTCAAAGTGTAATCAGAGCTAGGACCAAGGAATGGAACCATAGTCAGAATCCAAATGCTAGAGTCAAGGGTGAAGACAGAGTTGGAGCCAGGAAATAGAGCTGAGGGTCAGAACTGGATTACCTGAAGTCAGATGTGGCAGAAGCAGAGCTAATTCCAAATCAGGAGCAAACCTGGGATTAGGACTGGAATAAAGGTGGGTCAAGCACAACTTCAGGTTCTCATTCTTGGCTTCTCTGAATGCCCTACATGCTTCCATTACAGCGTCCTTTTTTCTTGTCATCTCTGATGTGTTTGCCTCATCATTATGGCTTTTATTTCTCCGATCAGTTTCTACTCCTCTGCCCTTCATTCAAGTGAAGTTATAGCAGCTTCTCAGCAGTTTAAGGTTAGCCCATTGTTTCTCTGTCATCATTCATTACTTGCTGCCCTTGAAGTCTAAGGGCTGCATTTTAAATATAACCCTCTATGGCAATTATTGGACACTTTCCGAGGTGTTTTATGTACTGGGAAGTAAACTTCCACAAGGCTAGAATCAGACATGATGTTAAGAAGTGCCAGGCTAGTAATTTCAAGAAGGATGCAATGTGACAAAACTCAAAGATAAATTGTAGAAGGAGCCCATGGTTTTCAAACAAGTTGTTTTGAAACAATTCAGATATTTACATATTTTAAATATAGAAATGGGAAACTACAGTATGTGGGTGTAGAGCAATTGAAATGAAACCCTTTCAAATGAAAATAAAGAAACAAAGGACCTCCGCTAAATAAAATGCCTACACTGAACGTTTTTCATCATGTGATAGGAATTAGAATCTTATGGTAATTTAACACTGAATGAAATGGGCATTGGGGTCAAGGCTAATATTTAAAAGCATAGAGCACCCACTTTAAAAAAAGGCTTTTGAATGGTTTAATGTGAGCTCTTGAAATGCATGGATGAATAGTAAATGTACCATTCAACCTGCTTCCCAGATGGATCAGATTACTGCATCCCTCAGAAAATGTGGTTTATATGTGGAGTTGAGAACCAAGAATAACTTTCCATGGAGTCTACCCAGCACCTTAGCAATATCTATGAATTGAGCCTTTGGTAGTACTTAGCAAAGAAAACCAAGAAAGACAAATCATGAGAACCTGACTCAGGTTTTACTTAGCCTATTTTAGGAACACTACTGTTGACTGGGCCTAATGTAGTGTAGCTGTTAGGATGCAGGCTGTAATCCAGGGTCTGAGACCAATCCCCCTTCTCTGGGATTCAGAGCCCAATCACCACTGTTAACTCTGCAATATTTAGCCCCACAGCTTGAGCAGCGTGATCTATATCAGCCAGCTTCTGCAGTGCTGGGGATCTTTTTTTCATGTGTAATGTATCTATTAACTCTATGCAGAAGGCAGATGCTTTTATAGTTAATGGAGTACAGCCAACAATACTTGTTTAAGCCAGTTTTTATCTGTACTTTAAATTTATAGTTAAGCCTCTTGTTTCCGTCTCTGTAACTTAAAGGGAAAATGTTTTCTCTGCACAGCTATCTAGGTTTTACAAAAGTTTGTGTTTCCCTTTCAAGGCAATCTTTTCAAACCAAATTTCCAGATTTATATGTAAATGCACTATAGATCAATTAAAAGATAAATCTGACTTTTATGTGAGAATAATCTCAGCAACAATGCAATTTAAATCTTGGTATCATATCTAATGATCACCACATAATTAATTAGGTGGAAGATGGACAATCCCTGTTTTTTGGAGCTTTTACTTTCTAGTAATTTCCTGGTTTTTAGTCTGTGTTTTTTGTCTGCCCTGTTTGTAAATTTTAAATATTTTTACTAAAGCATTTGAATAGATGACATGTTAAAAACATAGGCAAGAAAATGATCTATTCTTCTAAAATATCCAGACCAAAGATGATATGTATTTGAAAAAAACCCTAATATCAGCATGATATCTTTGTGTATTATATAATAAAGGCTAGATTAAAAGAACATTGAGATTGCAAAGTCAAGCACTCAGTGTGCTCATGCAAGCATTTAAATCGCCCATACACTGATGGTAGAGGAGAAGGGAAACAAAATATCAGATCTTGCAATTAACTATGTGGAGAACTCTTAAAGGAGTTCACCTGCATAGAGTAAAATTACAGGAAGTAAGTCAGTATTGTTTTTAAGTGTGATGAAACATTTAGTTATTCAATATCCTGGGCACCTTATTGAAGGAAAGGAGTTACAATTTTATAATTATTTATTATTTATGATTAATTTTTACATTTTAAATGATAGATTTGGAGATTTGTTTTTCATTTTGCTACACAGCTGTTCTGTTGATTTGATTTCACTGACCCAACATGAGAGGAGGGGAAAAAATGTTAAAGAGAAATGAAACTACGTCTATATCTATATGTATTGTGTGAGTATCTACTGATCTGACTATTAAATTACTCATAAGAGTTTAGCAGTCATTTTACTGCAGCAGAAAAGGTGTTTTTGTGGCTACAGCATTGAGTTGGAACTCAAGATATCTGGCTTTAGTTTTCAGTTCTGACACAGATTTTCCATTTGATTAGCGCATAATACTTAACTTTTTCATGCTTCATTTCCCCATTGCTAAAATGGGGGTGATAATGTCATTGAGAGATGCTATGAGGATACATTCATCAGTTGTAGTGAGGCACTCAGATACTCTGGTGAAAGGAAGCTAGATTGAAATGGGAATCTGAAAGAAGCCTGTCATACATGAGGGTAGATTATAAAGTGCTAATTCCATGGATTATAAAGCCAGAAGGGATCGTTATGAACTCATTTAACTTAATAATCAATCTATAACTGAAGCATTGTAGAGGAGAAATGCTGAATTGGGGAATGGTTGTTGACTATCATTCACAGTTAGTTAAAACAACTAGAGGTTCTGTGACACTTCTGGGTATGTCTAAGGGACAAGGTCAAATTAAGTCATGCAACTTCAGCTATGTTAATTGCGTAGCTGAAGTCGAAATAGCTTACCTCAACTTTTGGTGCTGTCCTCACTGCACAAAGTCGAGAGGAGAACACTCTTCCTTTGACTTCCCTTACTCCTCGGGGAAGCAGGACTGCCAACACTGACTGGAGTGCCCCTCTCAGTTCAAATTAGTTGTTTTAACTAGACCTGCTAATTCAAACTATGGAAGACTGGCAGTGGCAGCTGCAATCTTCTCTGTAATGTAGACATACCCTAAGGCTGTGTCTACACTGGCACCCTTTTCCGTAAAAGGGATGCTAATGAGACACTTAGGAATTGCAAATTCCGTGGGGGATTTAAATATCCTCTGCGGCATTTGCATGAACATGGCTGCCGCTTTTTTCCAGCTCAGGGTTTTGCCGGAGAAAAGCGCCAGTCTAGATGGGATCTTGCAGAAAATAAGCCCTTTTCCGGAAGATCTCTTATTCCTACTTGAATAAGGGATCCTCCTGGAAAGAGCTTATTTTCCGTAAGATCCCGTCTAGACTGGCGCTTTTCTCCGGCAAAACCCCGAGCCGGAAAAAAGTGGCAGCCACGTTCATGCAAATGCCACGGGGGTGTCAGCCGACGGTCAGGGCAGTCTGTGTGTGTGTGTGTGTGTGTGTGTGTGTGTGTGTGTGTGTGTGTGTGTGTGTTTTCAAGAAAAGGTTTAACGTCCGTGTCTTTACTGCTAGGACCGGGGTCCTATCACAGAGGGTGGCCAGCAGGCCAACAGACTCCCCTTTTATATAGGAAGAGCTTATTACACCTTAGATTTTAGCTGCTAGAACACAAAGTTCCTTCGCAGCAGGCAGCCTAGGGAAGGCTAAAAGGTGCCCCAACGGACCAGTCACCTGGGAGTGACACAGATCCAAACGCCCAAGTTCTTCCTATGACTGTCCCTTTATGACCGGCTGAAGTTCTTTTAAATTGTGCTTGGTTCTATTACAGCAACTGAAGGAGTCAGGTTAAAACTTAAACAGTTACAGGTTTATTAAAAGGCTTATAAAAGCATATGGTTACAATGGCTATTGCTCTCTTTCTTAACTGTTAGGAAATACAGATTTTAAAAATAGTTACAAAGAAAATAAAGATAGAAAATAGAAATAATGGTACCAAGTGACAGCTTAATCTTTAAAGAGCTCTAAGTCTATGTGTACACTTAAGACAAAGGACCACATCCTGGTACAATTTTTACCCCTTTCTGTGTCTCTCGACTCCAGCGTGTCAGGCCAGGGACGGTCTCTCAATTCCTAGGAAAGACGAATACGAGGTGGGCGTCCCCTCTGGAACCTTGGTAGATCAAACACCTAACCCGACCAGCAGATAGATGGTAGATTGACACTCAGAGTAAATGTGCTGCTGGACCCATCTTTATACCACTGGGGGCCCGTATCCTCTTTCTTATCTTAAGATGCCAAATTATACTGGTCCGTTTTGTGGCGCCAGTTCTTACAAGCAAGTTTCAAGTTAATTTACACTTGCAAGAGAGATAACTAAATTGTGAGTACTAGACATTTTTTTTACTGGGCGAGAGATTCCTCCCCCCGCGGATGGCTGTGTGTTCGTATCAATATGGGTTAAGTCAAGGGCACTCCCTGGCAGCCTCTTGGTCAGCAATTAGCATATCTCTGTATACAGCCATTCATGGTCACAGCAGCCTGGGCCTTCTGTTCTGTGTGCCCTGAATGCTCCAGGCAAGCAAAAATGGATGTTACGGGGGGATTCCTGTCTGGCTACAGGGGGATATTTAAATTCCCCGCGGAATTTGCAATTCCAAAGTGTCTCATTAGCATTCCTTTTATGGAAAAGGGTGCCAGTGTAGACACAGCCTTAGGGTATGTCTACACTACAAAGTTAATTCGAACTAACAGACGTTAGTTCAAATTAACTTTGATAGGCGCTACACAGGCAAACCGCTAGTTCGAACTTAATTCGAACTAGCGGAGCGCTTAATTCGAATCAGATAAACCTCATTCTACGAGGACTAACACCTAGTTTGAATTAAGTAGTTCGAATTAAGGGCTGTGTAGCCACTTAATTCGAACTAGTGGGAGGCTAGCCCTCTCCAGCTTTCCCCCGTGGCCACTCTGGGAACCACCAGGGAAACTCTTCTGCCCCCCTCCCGGCCCCGGACCCCTTAAAGGGGCACGGGCTGGCTACGGTGCCCGTGCCAGGTGCAAGCCTGCCAGCACCCAGCCAGCAGACCCTGCACCTGGCATGGCACGAACCAGCCACCCACTGCCACCCAGCCCTCCGCCTCTTCCCGGGACCAGGCTGGCAGCTCCCAGGAGCCTGCCCAGGTCTGCAAGAGGTGGGCACCCACCTGGTCTAGTGCGAAGATCGTGGACCTCATCCACGACCTCCGCACTAGGCACAGGAAAGTGGCCGTCTAGGGCAGGATAGCTGCCAGCCTGGCCACCCAGGAGCAGGTTTGCATGAAAATCAGGGTGGTCCAGTGAGACCCCCGACCCTGAGCCCTGAGCTTAGAATGGCCGTACTGGGTCATACCAAATGTCTGCCAACAGCGGCCAACACTAGGGACCCTGGAGGGGATGGACCAAAGACAATGACCAAGCCATTTGTCTCGTGCCATCCTTCTCCAGCCTTCCACTAACAGAGGCCAGGGACATCATTTCTACCCCCTGGCTAATACTCCTCCATGGACCCAACCTCCATCACTTTATCTCACTTCTCTTTAAACTCTGTTATAGTTCTAGCCTTCACAGCCTCCTGTAGCAACGAGTTCCACAGGTTGACTATTTGCTTTGTGAAGAAGAACTTTCTGTTATTAGTTTGAAGCCTGCTACCCATTCATTTCATTTGGTGTCCTCTAGTCCTTCTATTATGGGAACTAATGAAGAACTTTTCTGTATGCACCCTCTCCACACCACTCATGCTTTTATAGACCTCTATCATATCCCCCCTCAGTCTCCTCTTTTCTAAGCTGAGAAGTCCCAGTCTCTTTAGCCTCTCTTCATATGGGACCTGTTCCAAACCCCTGATCATTTTAATTGCCTTCCCCTCTCCCACCACCTTTTCCCAGTCTCCCCGAGTTTTGTTCAATAAAGAGAGTTTCTATTTTTGAACACACATGTCCTTTATTTTGTACATCAGGAAGGGGGGGAGCTAGAGAGGGGTAAAAGGAAGGAGGTGAGGGAGGAATGGGGTACGAGCCCTCGATGGGGAGGACTGGGGTGTCTCTGCAGGCTCCTCAGTGTGGAAGCTCTCCTGCAGCCCCCTGATTGACCCTGCCGGATGGCAGCCTGCGGCAAGTGCAGCCGGGCTGATGGCCGAGTGCTGTGATGTGCCGAGTGTGGGCACTCAGGGCACTCCAAGCCAGGACTGCTTTGCTGTCCCTCATCGAGGCAGACAAGCAAGCGGGGAACCCTGAGAACTGTCTGTTCGGGGTGGGGGTCGGGTCCCTTTAAGTACAGCCCTCGGCTAGCCTGAGACAGCAGCTCCACGCTCTAAGTCCTAACCTGATGCCCTGCCGGCACTGCTTCCGGCCATCCTTAACCTCGGTTCAGGGTCCACTCAATGTGGACATGCTAGTTCGAATTAGCAAAATGCTAATTCGAAATATTTTTTAGATGTAAATGCACTAGTTCGAATTAGCTTAGTTCGAATTAACTAATTCAAATTTAGTTAGTTCGAATTAGTGCTGTAGTGTAGACATACCCTTAGGGTGTGTCTAGACTACTGAGTTTTGTCGACAAAAGTGGACTTTTATCGACAAAGCTATACCTGCGTATATACATAACGTCGATATACAAAACTATACCTTCGTATATACATAACGTCGACAGAACTCAGCAGTTTTGTCGACGCTGGTAAACCTCATTTTACGAGGCATAACACCTTCTGTCGACAGAGTTCTGTCGACAGAAGGTGTTATTGCCTGTAGGGTTGCGTCTAGACTACAGGGTTTTGTCGACAAAGCAGCTTGCTTTGTCGACAGAACTGAATGTGTCTAGATGCTCTATGTCGACAGAAGTTTTGTCGACAGTATCTGTCGACAAAAATTCCATCGACAAAACCTTGTAGTCTAGACGTACCCTTAGGCTACGTCTACACTGGCCCCTTTTCCGAAAGGGGCATGCTAATTTTAAACTTCAGAATAGGGAAATGCCACAAGTCTGGACTAACTGCCCGCAGCTACACGCGGCAGTTAAACGGTAATTTGAACTCCAGAAGGAGTAACAGATAACCTAATTCCAGGAGGAGTAACAGGTAATTCCAGCTAAGGACTTAGTTCAAATTACCGTTTAACTGCTGTGTGTAGCCACGGACAGTTCAGACTAGTGGCATTTAAAAATGGCGACCGGACGGGAACATGCAAATAAAGCCCGGGATATTGAAATCCTGGGCTTCATTTGCAAGTTTGAATGCCTACATTAGCCTCCGTAGTTCGAACTAGGGGGCTAGTATAGACATACCCTTAGTCTGTAAGGGCCTGTCTACACTAGGAAATTATTTCAAAATAATAACTCTTGAAATAACTATTTTGAAATAGCATGTCCACACTACAGGAAAACCTCAAAATTAGTCTGAGGCAGGCTCCCTTAATGTGGATACATTCCCTTGACTTAGATTCCCCAGAAGCACTGGGGAGTAATTACTAACATGACTACCCCTTTGAGACTTTTCAAAGTTAGTTATTCTCCTGCTGCATGAATCCTGAAGGATTCACATGTGGATGTTTTGCTTCTCCTTAAGCAGAGAGGAAGGAGGCACAGAGATGGGTTAAAATATATTCCATGGTTTTGAAATTGCTGGATCAACAACTGTAGATATTGAAATATTCTAACTGATGTGGGTGGCCTAACAGCTATTGAATCAGGCTGTGTTCTTGATCATTTAAGACTCCAGTAAATCAATGTCAGATCTGCATTGAGGAAATGACCATCCTCCGGCTGTTACAAAGGAGATCCAGTTTAAATTGACTGTGCACATAACAAAGTTATGGAGTACAATTTTCAGTTTGGATGCAAGTGCCCATTCACAGCTAACACCATCAGGCTTTCTTCCCATATTGACTCCTCACTGCCACCAGGCTCCATTACATTCCCAATCATCTAAAAAGAAGAAGAAAACACAGGCTAACTCATATCTAGTGGAGCTGCTGAAATGTATGGTGGTGTTCAGGATGAGCTCATTGCCTTAATCTGGGCTGAATGTGTCTGATTTTATAAAAGGACACATTTTTCAAGCTGACTGATGTACACCATTATGGAATCAGACATAACATGTTTGTGTTTTGAGTGCAATTTGAATATGACTAACAATTCTTTGCTGCACTACACAATGGAGCATATTAGCTGAAAAGACACAAGTGTTCCATCTTACGTCCGTATTTGCATATTTCCTGCCCTTGCTATTGTTTATTCCATAGAATATCTAGGCAATATTGGGACAAGGGAGGTACAGTTATTTATTTATTTATATATATATGGCAACTGGGAGGTTTTAAATAGTGATCATTGTACTTTTGTGGCATTGCAACACCACTCATATAATTATAAGTCTATTAATCCTCTAACAGCTTTTTATGTAACTTTTGACAGAAGAGACTAAGGGTACGTCTAGTCGACAGAAGTTTTGTCGACAGATACTGTCGACAAAGCTTCTGTTGACAAAGAGCGTCTAGGACTACATCCAGTTCTGTCATCAAAGCAAGCCGCTTTGTCTACATGACAGTGTTGATGCAAAAGACGGTGTAGATGCAATAACACCTTCTGTTGACAGAACTCTGTTGACAAAAGTTGTTATTCCTCGTAGAATGAGGTTTACAGCCATCGACATCAACGTTCTGTTGACAGAACTCAACAGCAGTGTAGACGCAGGTATAGTTTTGTCGACAAAAGTCCATTTTTGTCGATAAAACCCTGTAGTCTAGACACACCCTAAGACATAGTCTGGAGAGTCCAGAACCTGGGGAGCTCTGACTCTGGGAAGTGTTTCAGAATTCCGAAGGCCCAAATATTCTAGAATCTCTTCCTGAAAATATGGGTCACAAGAGAAAGTCAAGTTCCCTGTACTAGCGTTTACAGTGGTAAAGAGACCAAAAGAGAGAGGGGGAATATACAAGTGACCTGGCAAACAAATTTATTTGAATAAAGAGGAAGCACAGAAATAGACCTGGGTAGAGAAAGAAATGGGAAACATGCTTCATTCTCTCTCTGAAAGGCAGAGTGACTTATATTCTTCGGCACCAATACCCTCACAGGGATGCCTGACCCTTAGGGAGCAAAACATTTTTGAAGTTGAATGATACCTGGGAACTTGTGTCCAAGAAATTACTTAAAATCTGAGAAAGGACAAAGAGCAGAAGAGGAAGGAAAGATTCCAGACAAGAGACCCTATTCTTGCTTCTCTATTCTCTGTTCATAGCTCTTTGTTACAATTCTCTGTCACATGTGGCTTAACCTACTGACATGAATTTTCTCCCTGAGCATCTTCTAAGCTGACCTTGAGGTTTGACTTTAGCAGGAGGTCAGTACACTGCTCATCTTGGGAATGAAGACTGGAGTGGAAATGTAATGTGACCAGGAGCAGTGCTGAGCATAGAACTGAGTGTGGTGGTGAACAGGAAGCAAGCAGCCTAAAGGCAGGCCTACACTACGGGAACAAGTCAATCTGAGGTAGTAGAAGGAATTGTTTTGTTTGTTTATCTTAGAGGGGACAAAGAGAAATTAAAGACAATATTCATATTCAATTCCTCAGTGCAGAATGCTAAGAGTAATTATGATAAAGTCAATGCTAATAACAATCCTTCCTTTTTTCATTGATACCTTACATTTTCATAAGTACCTTACATTTACCTTCCAATCTGAATAATGGAGTCATTCCATGGACATTTTTCTTCCAGTATGAAGAAGAAACACACTTTGAACTTTGCTGTGGATATGAATGAGGGAACCATACTAGCTCTTCTTCACTTCTAATGTTTATTCTTTTTGTCAGTGAGTCCTACTGACTGAAGCAGTATGTTGTTCACCAGAACTTGAGAAATTAGTTGCATTGACGACGAGGAGTCCTGTGGTACCTTATAGACTAACTGAAGACTAACACGGCTACCCCTCTGATAGTTGCATTGAGTGACCTAAGGATGTGGAATGTATAAAAAGTGAGGTTAAGACATGGCTGAATCATTTTACACTTGGGTAAATGACCACACAAAATACAAGTGCAAGTTGACTGTTTGGTCTTATGATTTCACTACAAACATATATCATCATGTACCATTCCTCACCACATGTTGTAAAACCCCACTTGTGTACCATAGGATGAGTGGGTTGTCTCACATTGATTTTCCCCTTCTGTTTGTTGCTTGTCACTTGGATTATAAATGGTTTGGGACATTTACAAAGTCTCAAATGTAGTTTTTTTCCCAAGATGTTAGCTTTTGTCTTTCAATCTCTTTCAATCCCAGTTGATCAAACACAATCATGCAGGAGGATGGTAATGGTTAGGAAGTGAATAAAGGGGCCAGCTTTCTAATAAATTCTTAATATGATTCTTCACATTAAGGAGATGCAGTAATAGCTGCCTGTATAGTTTTAAAGCAAATTATGACACTTCACACTTCCTGTTTGTGAAAGAACACTTTGTTCCTGAAAGAAGCCCAATCACTGAAATTAGATTTTCGGTCTACCCCATACTTTGCATAGCGGAAACCATTAGCTGCATTTTTTTTAAAGCAATCAATTCCAATAGCACTGCATTATGTAGAATGCATACTTCTATTTAACTTCTCACTGGGAACTTATTAGCCACTGTTGAAAATAAATGCAAAACTCTAATGATGAGAGAGACCTCTGACACCTAATATATCCAGCATCTGTATTACCACAGAGGCAGCAGTCTGGAATATAATTATTATGCATGTAACTTTGCAATTTTCTTGAATAGGAGGGCTTATCACTGTGTTGCCTAGTACTCATCTCCCTGTTTTAGGATTTTCCGTGTGGTCCATGACTATGATACCTAATCAGAGATGGTGAATAAAGGTAAAAATTAATTATACCATTATTATTTTGTATAAAGCAAATAAATAATGTAAAGTAATCTAGATCTATGTTCTTTCATGTTTGTCCAAATTTAGAGCTAGAGCTAAGCATTTGATGCTTCACAAGCCCATTGTGAGTGTGAATTTTGATTGCATCTTGGCTGTTAAGTAGAATTCCATCTTCTTAGCATCCACCCATAGCCACATTGCCACTGAGAAGTCAGATGTACAGGATATTCAGGGTCACATTTGGAAGTGATTCTAAGAAAATCTTGTGAGAGCATAAGGTGCTTTTAGTTGCCACTATGCTCAGGATATACATTATAGCAGCTTTGATTTTTGTCTAGATTTCATGGGCCAAATTAAGAGGCAATTTCAATCCTCTTGCACTCTATTTCACAGTAATGCAGACTCCTTGGGTATGTCTACACTACAAAGTTAATTAACTTTGATAGGCGCTACGCTAGCGCTCCGCTAGTTAGAACTTAATTCGAACTAGCGGAGCGCTTAGTTCAAACTAGGTAAACCTCATTCTACGAGGACTAAGCCTAGTTCGAACTTACTAGTTCGAATTAAGGGGTATGTAGCCCCTTAATTCGAACTAGTGGGAGGCTAGCACTCCCCAGCTTTCCCTGGTGGCCACTCTGGCCAACACCAGGGAAACTCTACTGCCCCCCCTCCCAGCCCCGGACCCCTTAAAGGGGCACGGGCTGGCTACGGTGCCCGTGCCAGGTGCAAGCCTGTCAGCACCCAGCTAGCAGACCCTGCACCTGGCACGGCTTGAGCCAGCCACCCGATGCCCCCCAGCCCTCCCCCTCTTCCCGGGATCAGGCTGGTGGCTCCCGGGAACTTGACCGGGACTGCAAGAGGCGGGCAACCGCCTGGTCTAGTGCGGACATCATGGACCTCGTCCACAACCTTCGCACTAGGCACAGGAAAGTGGCCATCTAGGGCAGGAGAGCTGCCAGCCTGGCCACCCAGGAGCAGGTGTGCATGAAAATCAAGGTGGTCCATTGAGACCCCCGACCCTCAGCCCTGAGCTTACAATGGCCGTACTGGGTCAGACCAAAGGTCTATCTAGCCCAGTAACCTGTCTGCCGACAGCGGCCAACTCTAGGGATCCTGGAGGGGATGGACCAAAGACAGTGACCAAGCCATTTGTCTCATGCCATCCCTCTCCAGCCTTCCACAAACTTTGGGCAGGGACACCACTGGATAATACCACTCCATGGACCCAACCTCCATCACTTTATCTCACTTCTCTTTAAACTCTGTTCTAGTTCTAGCCTTCACAGCCTCCTGCAGCAAGGAGTTCCACAGGTTGACTATTTGCTTTGTGAAGAAGAACTTTCTGTTACTAGTTTGAAGCTTGCTACCCATTCCTTTCCTTTGGTGTCCTCTAGTCCTTCTTTATGGGAACTAATGAAGAACTTTTCTTGATGCACCCTCTCCACCCCACTCATGCTTTTATAGACCTCTATCCTATCCCCCCTCAGTCTCCTCTTTTCTAAACTGAAAAGTCCCTGTCTCTTTAGCCTCTCTTCATATGGGACCTGTTCCAAACCCCTCATCATTTTAGTTGCCTTCCCCTCTCCCACCCTCTCTCTTCCTCTCTCCCATCTCCTTTTCCCAGTCTCCCCCAGTTTTGTTCAATAAAGAGAGATTCTATTTTTGACCACACATTTTCTTTATTTTGTACATCAGGAAGGGGGGCTAGGGAAGGGTAAGTGGAAGGAGGTGAGGGAGGAAGGGGGTACGAGCCCCCGATGGGGAGGACTGGGCTGGCTCTGCGGGCTTCTGGGGGTGGAAGCTCTCCTGCAGCCCCCCAATTACCCCTCTCCCCAGATGGCAGCCTGCAGCAAGTGCAGCCAGTCTAATGGCCAAGTGCTGTAATGTGCCCAGTGTGGGCACTCAGGGCACTCCAAGCCAGGACTGCCTTGCAAGCAGGGCACCCCTGAGAACTGTCTGTCCGGGGTGGGGGTCAGGTCCCTTTAAGCACAGCCCTCGGCTAGCCTGAGACAGCAGCTCCATGCTCTAAGTCCTCATCTGATGCCCTGCCGGCACTGCTTCTAGCCATCCTTAACCCCGGTTCAGGGTCCACTTAATGTGGACATGCTAGTTCGAATTAGCAAAACGCTAATTCGAGCTAGTTTTTTAGTCTGGATCCGTTAGTTCGAATTAGCGCTGTAGTGTAGACATACCCCTTTAGAGCTAGATACACCCACTCCACTAGTAAGTGAACACCAGCAGACTCCTGTTATCTGTGGGTAGACTTGAACCTGGGACCTCTGTGCATAAGCCTCTACCTGTGTGTATGAGTAAAGAGTCAGCTTACTATTAACTAAGGCTGTAGCGCAGATACATGCTCTCTCTTTAAATGGTCTCATTGCCACTAGAAGGGACAGTACAGCACACTCAGACGGTGTGTGATTTCCACATACACTTCTGTGATTTATACAATCAGAAAGCAGAAGAATGTCTAGGTACATTTGCTGCTCTGCCACACACACACATTCTTCTAGGACCACTTTTTGTGTATTTTTGCTGCCATGAAAAGAAGGGTATCCTGGGGGCAGTGTGATAGGCTGGGATTCGGGAGACTGAAGTTGAAGTGTTTTCTTGCCTCACATAGGTATATGAGACTAAATATGTTGCCTGTTGGTTACGTTCTCAGATTCTATGGTAACAGGGGGTATGTCTACACTACCCCCTTGTTTGAACTAGGGGGGTAATGTAGTCATACGGAGTTGCAAATGAAGCCCGGGATTTGAATTTCCCGGGCTTCATTTGCATGAAGCCGGCCGGCGCCATTTTTAAATGCTGGCTAGGTCAGACTCCGTGCCGCCCGGCTACACTCAGCACGGAGTCCGAACTAGCCGGCATTTAAAAATGGCGCCGGCCGGCTTCATGCAAATGAAGCCCGGGAAATTCAAATCCCGGGCTTCATTTGCAACTCCGTATGACTACATTACACCCCATAGTTCGAACTAGGGGGGTAGTGTAGACATACCCAGGGTGAATAGAAATATCTAAAACAGATTCTGGTTTCTCAGCCCATAGGAAGTTATAGCAATTTAGATTACACTGAAGTGGATGTAATAAGTCTAGGGGTGCTTAACAAGCACAAGACACTCTAAGCAAGTATAATGGCTCTAAATTGCACATCAATTTGGTCCATCGTGTCTAGCACTAGAAAACCAGTGTATTACCCACTTATACCATTGCATAACCTACTATATACTTGAGAAAGTTTGTCTGTGAGTGAGTGAGTGAGTGAGTGAGTGAGTGAGTGAGTGAGTGAGTCTGTGTAGCTGTTGCTTCAAGAACTCCTCCTAAAGGGTAAGAGCTAAGACCACCAAATCTGGTATCCAGTTTCCTCTTATCATAACTTAAAGCAGCATAAAGGTTGTGCCAGGAAAATGGGCTGTGCCTGAAATGGGATTGCTTCTCATCAGAATCACCAGGCAGGTGAGAGAGGCTCCCCACTCTGTCCGTCCAGGATTGCCCCAACCCCAAGCCTCCCACCCCCAGACACCCTGTAGGGAATGCTGCGGGGGCTGTCGGTTTCCTACCCCCACTTCATCAAGGAGTTAGGGAGAAGTGCACAGTTTGCTCCATTCCTCAATCTGGCTGGGGAGTGCAAGGGGCAGATGAACCTGGACCTGCCTCAGTCAGAGGATATGCTCCCTCCTCTCACTGTGCCCACTAGAATTGCAGCAGCGATGGTGAGGTGCTTATCATTTGGCCCCAAGCTGCTGTGGTTAGCGAGAGCTAGAGTAGTCGTTTCTCCCTGGGGCATCCTGCATACTGAAGCCCTCTTCCCCAGTCCCTCCCCACAGCAATGATTTAAATGGGAAAAAAATGAGTTAAGTCCCAAGCAGTGCCAGGTAAATCTTCTAGTTACTTTATATAACAAACACTGAACATGTAGATAGAGCTTTGCAGAGTTGTTCTGTATTTGCTTTCTAGATTCAGCCTAATCTGTTAACGTCACACACAGTTACTTGGATCATAGCCAATAGATTGCCTTCATGTTTTTGGCTGTGTAATATATTTGCACTGTAATGAAATTATATTGAAAATCTAAGAGAAATCCATATCTCATCATGGCCTAATCACATAAGCTATTTTTCCTTCTGATTAACACTGCTGTAGGCAAACTAAAGTTTTTATTATCTTTCAACTTCCTATGTGCTGTGGATGTGTCTCAGAATCTAAATTCTGCTGCACAAAAACACATAGAACTCTATCCTAGTTGTCAGTGAGAGGGATTTTTACCAAAGTGTGGAGAACCTTAGATGCACAAGAGAACAATTTATCACAAAGCTCATTGGCAGTATTATAGACAAGTCTGAAAAAAACTCTCGTAAGTCACGTCTCTGCATCAAGAAGATATCCCCCCTTTCTGTTCTTTCTCAGATTCTAGGCAACACATGCTTGCTGTCTCCTGCAGAGGGCAGTACCATGTGCCCACTCCCTCATATTTCCCTTTGAGAAAGCAAGCATATCTCTTTGAGATAGCAAGAACTCCAAAAGAAAAATCCCTATAAAAGTTGCTCATCGAAACATGGCAAGCTGAGGTAGGAGAGGGAGAGGAGTTCCTTTTTTAAATACTAGGTCCATGTTTGGACATTTCCATTAATTATATACAAGACTAAGGGGAACATTTCACAAGTGACTGAGGCATGTGCCCTACTTAGGCACTTCTGTAATTTGGGTCTTAAAAGCCTAACTCCCAAAGGTGCTTTTGTAAATCCCCCCCATATTTACATCTTTAGGCATCTTTAGGCACCTAAATACCTCTGTACATCTGTCCTTAGGAACTTGTCATGTGATTTAGGGTTCTAAATTTGTGCTCTTTTGAAAATGGAAGATAGGCTCCTAAGCCTCTTGAGTGCTGTTGGCAATTCTATCATAAATTCCTAGGTCAGTGTGCATCTACTTGTGATAACCAGTTAGGGCTGTGATGAGGCCCTGCACATGATCTGAAAGGGCAATTATTCTCCCTGATTGAACATGCAGGCTGGTCCAGGCTTAATTAATAATGAGTCTGAGCTGGGAAAGTAGCTAGGTGATTGTTTTAAACACAGGAAGTTGAAGGTGAAAGAGGACTGCAGGAAGAGGAGGAAGACATCTGTGGTCTCTTGCTAGGATTAGAAGCAATGTGGAGAGAAAGACTAGAGGGAAAATCAGCCCTGAGACTCATTCGCAACTAGGGTATGCTAGCAGCTACAGGGCTAGAGTAAGGGGGGTAAGCCCTGATAAAAGGGCCAAATCTGAGCCTCCAGGAAGGAACTGAGCTAAGGAAAAACAGGAGGGAAAAAGGTGAAGAATGAGGAGGGAAGAAATTTGGGTTTACAATTGTACATCTGTACTTCTAGTTTGGCTCTGTGAATTTTGGTCCTGAGAGCCAGGTGAACCTAGAGAGAGGTTGTTGGTGAGAAGGCCTGAAGCTATGGTATTAAGGTACCCAGGGAGGCTGTAGCAGAGAGATCAAAGCACCAACCTGGACTCCAGGTTATGGAGCCCTTAGAATGTAACCTGCAGTAATAGGGAAGGCCTGGATTCCCTACCAGCTACTGGTAGTGTGAGTATGGAGAAGGGAGTGAGGGGATGGTTTACAGAAATCTTGAGAAAAGAGTGCAAGATAAGATCCAAAGTTAGCTAAAGACCTCTTTGTAAGGACCTTTTGGACTTTCAGTTGTCCCCTCCAGAAAGAGTAGAGTTCAAGGATGTCTAGGCCAGTGTCATTAGAGAGACAACCTGAAGGCTAATGTGACTACTGGTCTGGGACTCCAGAGATGAACCAGTTTGATATGCCATAAGACTATGAGTCTGTTCTTCCACAAGTGCTTAAATATTCTTTGCTATTTGAGAAATCAACAGAGCAAAAAAAAAAATACACATGTGTAAATTAAAAATAAAGATCAAACTAGAGGCCACAAAGGAAGTGCTTCATTCTCAGGAGAATAGAGAAGAAAATAGAAACTCATTAAGGACATTTCTTAATTTAGACTTGCTAAGGGACTTCTCCTACATATGTTTGGATTTGGTGACTATTTACTATAGAGTAGTATTAGACTAGAGTAGACTATTTAAAAAAGAGTATCTGCCTAGTTGCTATAGCAACTTCTTCATGATATAAGATATTCCCTGCCTCTAAGATACAAACTGTTTCTCAAAGGAACACAGCTGTGTTAAAATTATTTTTTTTAAGTTTAAGGGCTAAAAATATTTAATGGTACTAACTTCAACTCAATTAGATTTCAGAGTGTTTCTTTTTCTTTATTTTCACCTTGTGAGAAGCCTCCTTTTTTGGAAGAGTTGAATGCTCCTGTGAAAAAGCAGAAAAAAAGCCTCTGTACAAGTATGGGAATCATACAAGCATGGACAAAATTAGCAATAGTCACATAAAGTGTTCAGTGGTAACATCAAATCATGTTGATGCTGTGAATCCCAGTGTAAGAGATCTCAGGAAATCAAGATGCAACAGATTTCTTTGACTCTTTGGGGGATTCCACTGAATCAATGTGGCCTCTGACTTAGGAATTCTACTTTTCTACTGTGTCCCTAGCAAAGAGAGGGGAAGATTATGATGGTACAAAGCACCATTAGGCTATGTCTATGCTGCACAGTTATTTCGGAATAAGCTATAATAAGATACATGCTTTCTGTATCTAGTCACAGACTTTGAAATCATTTCTCCAGGGTGGTATTTTACAGCAGGTGCTAAATTAAATATTTATTCACAATGAATTATGTATCTAATATTAGTAGAACTCTCACCATGAGTCTGTAAGACGAGTGAAATCTGAGAAATATATATTAAGGATACTAAATTGTCTCTTTGATAACCACACAAATCTCTGCAGAGTAGGCTTTAACAAAGGAAAGCAAACCTCCATGTTGTACCTTGGATAATGGACATCCCATTTCTCCTTTGGACAGTTAGACAAATCCTTAGTTAGTTAAAACTGGTAGTATGTTCCTGAAGAACTGAGCTAATGAGGGTGGTCAGGTGAATGCAGCAAGTTGATTGCAATCGACTGGTTTATTGCAGAGGCTCTGACACTCGATTCCTTCTTGATCCCACATCTCCCCACTCCCCGCTTTGTTTTCCAGTTGCAGACAGTGTTTGCATTAACAAAGTGTCAGCTGAAGTCAGAGTACAGGCTGCATGCTGCCGGTAGCCCCAGGCTGATATGCTGGATGCCTTCTCAGTAGCTGGGGCCCTTGTCTTTTCTTTCAAAGGTGCTTAAATGGACAGGGAGGCATTGAGAAGGGTGTAGGCTGGGCTCACTGCTTTGCATTGCTCATAGGTTTCCTCCTCTGATCCTCTGGTTCCTCCCTCTGGTTAGCAGCCTTCAAGGTGTGAAACGTGCCCCCATTCATGAGCTAACTTTGGCACATGTACGCCAGACACTGCGCAATAAACCTGTATGTGGATAAAAATAAACAAACTATTTATTCAAATAGATAAATCACAGATTAAAAGATGAAATAGCAAAGGAAAACAAGCTCACACAATGTATACAATATACATAAAGCTACAATGTCAGAGTTTACACTTCCATTTTAGAAAAATTCTCTTTTCTAATTCAAATTGCTTATTACCTTTGAACAATTCCCCAGTGCAACCTCTGTCACACAGGGGATCCAGGGCTCACAGTCAGGAGTTCTGGAAGTTCTGGATGAAGACTTCAGTGTTTATTTTTCTCTGGGCACAGTGACTCTTGGCTATTGAGGGTAAAGTAATTCTAGCTGAGATGAATTGATGGACGACATTAACCCTAATTGTCTGTCATTTGTTTTAGTTTTTCTAGAACTGTACAATGCTAGGTACTTGGAGCTAGCCTCTTCTGATGGCAGAAGCAGCCTCTCCCTGCCTGGTTATTTCATTGCCCTGCACAACAGTTACAATTCTCTGCATGTATGTGTACACACAATGTATATGTACATCTCATAATTGACCATCCAGTCCAGAGCATTACAATCTTTATTAAATAACTTATGGGACATTTTCATATACAATATATACAGCCAGTTGATTCAACAGCTATGGGGTTCATCTTTTTTTACTTTTTAGAAGTGCTTGGACTCTGACACCCCTCCTCATTCACTCTCTGTGTCATTCCCGTAGGGATCAAGAGAGAAGTCACTTCCTATGCATTTACATTCATCTCTTGGCTTCAAATGCTCCATGCAGCTGGTGGGGAGAGATTGCAGCAGTTTTTCCAGCGCCTAGGAGTAGTGAACTGCATAGTAGACCTGCACCTTGACCGCCACTTAGAAAAGGGTTTCACTCCATCCCTACCCCAGTCTCCACTCATCCTGAGACCAATTGCTTGGGAGTGAATTGTGACACTAATGAATGAAACACTCTGCTTTATTATGATGCCAGTGAGTCTTGAGGCTGGGAGGTGATTTGAGAGAGCTTTTTTTCTGTCATCTATAATGCTGCTAATGAGCTTTGTGATAAATTGTTCTCTCGTGCAGGTAAGGTTCTCTATACTTTGGCAAAAATCCCTCCTGATGTCGTACCTTCAGCTCTGATGCCTGCACTCTGCACTTTTTTCTCTCAATTGTTATGTTGCTATTGGTCTTTGGTCTCTGTGTGCCCCTTCCTGCTCCAATCCCTGAGACAGCTCATCTGACCTGCCTCACTCTTCCTGTCCATCATGTCTCTCCCTGCCTTTCTGACCCTGCTGCGTTCCCTTCTTTCCCCTCTTTACCTGCAGGCTTTCAGTTTCTCTTCTGACTTAACCCACGCCATCCTCTCTTACTCCAACAATCCCAACCTCTCCTACAGTAGGCCTCAGAGCCTACACCCCACCTCTTCAAAATGAGATAAACGCTAAAACTAAACAATTAATTAAATGCAGCTAATTAGCCAGGTGTAGGTATGTGTGACACATCCCTGGATCTTAAGGGTCATTTTGCTTGTTTCTTGTATCTTTTTCCACCACTCTGTGTGTTGTTTGTCTCTCTTTGTGACAGAGATTTTGTCTTTTATGTTTGTATAGTACTTACCCCATTGGGATTCTGATCCTGTCTGAGACCTTTGGATGTGATGTTACTGTTATTAAAATACAGGTTTGCTCATAGCTAGTCTGCTATGTAAGTAATCTTGACAACAAGGAGTTCATTTCTTGGGTTTCACAGTCTCAAACTATATTTTTCACTGCTGCTTTATGGCTGCTCCAGAATGGAGAATCCAGCTAAGTTCAGTCTGGGGGGGAAGCTGATCTGAGTTATTCTGAGGCAGGAGTCTAAACATGGCCCAGAAACGGTAGAATAAAAGGGAGCATACAGTGACTTTCAACGAGCTGCAATGGAACAGGCTCACAGACTGAAATGAAGTTTTGTCTAGTTCATGTGCCCAGTAAAGTTGAGGGCAAGATTTCCTATTTACCTCAGTGAAGCTTGAAAAAGGGTCACGATCCATCAAAATATAAAATATTCTTCTCTTCTTCAACTGTAACAAAGTTTGTACAATGGAAAATTCAGATTCAGCAGAGGAGTTCACCAGCAGTATGAGTATGGCAGTACAGTATGGTACGGCGTACCCAGGGGAGCAGAGATAACCACGTCAGATGCCTGGGAAAGCTGTGGAGGGGCTTTGTTCCATGCTCCCAGAATGGGAGGGACCTTGGCCATAAGGGGTGTAGCTGGGACAGTCAGCCTCCAGTGCTGCATGGCATATGCCATGCCACCCTCCCCACCCCTTAGTGCCACTAGGAGCACAACACATGGCACTCCAGAGGTGATTTAAAGGTTCCAGGGGGTAACATCCATCATTGCTGCCTCAGTAGTCGTGGCAGCAGCCAAGAGCTCTGGGATCCTTAGAATTGCCAGGCCCTGGGCAGCTGCCTTCCTTGAACACCCTCCCCCCCTCCCCCATCAGTGGGTCTGACTGTACCAACAAGACATTTATAGCCAGTATGTCGTATTGGAAATGCACAGGAGAAGCAGAATGTGGGGCTGCTGAACAGCACCAAACTGGCAGTTCCTCCAGTGCAGCTGTACCACCCCCAGCCTTGCCATGTGGCTGCATTGCCTGGATCTGTAGAGCATTCCCACCAGAGGCTCAGGGCTCTCCCAGGAATTGCAGCAGGGAAAGCAGCAGAATGCCTGCAGCTCCTCCAGTGGGACTGTACCACCCCCAGCCCTTTCCTCGGGCGGGGCTTCTGTGCAGACCCCTGACAGATGCAGCTGCATGGAAGGGCTGGGGGTGGTAGAGCCACGGCAGAGGAGCTGCAGGCCTGGGGCTGCCCAGCAACCTGATGTCTGCTCCTTTCACTGCTGCAGTTCCAAAGTCTCTGGTGCAGTGGGAGGAAGGAGAAGATCACTCTCCCAGGTAATGTGGGATGGATCATGGGAGTGGGATTGAGGGAGGGCCCTGGGTTTGGGACAAAGAGGGCAAGAGTCATGTGGAGAATCGTGTCTCCCTTTAGCTGGCTTTCCCCCCCCATACCAGTAAGAAATGGATTCTACTAATAGATGACACTGGCTTTCATATACCTGATGTCCTATTGTAGAACAGCTCCCTTTCACTCACTTAGTTGCATCAAGAGTAATATTACTGTAACATCTGTAAAACCAACATCTGATGTTTAGTTTTGACAAGCATGGAGTGCCTCTTGAAAACATCTCAGCACTGTCCACTCCCATTGACTTCAGCAGGAGATGTCCAGTTATCACATTCTAGGAGGCATTCTATCAACACCTTGTTGGAGAAGGTTATTAATCAATTCCATTTCTAACTGAAGCACAAGACAGGCACTTGAATTTCAAGGTGCTGAAAATCCTGAGGCTAATCTATTTGGTTTTCCTGCAGCTTAATGAAGACCTAATCCAACATCCACTGAAATCAATGGAAATACGTCAGTGGGCTTCAGATCAGGCCTTCTAATCACCACGGATGCTTTTATGTAAGAAAACATATCTGAGAAAACCCACTTCAACCATTTATTTTAACAAGAGGAAGGTAGATGTGGAAAATCATGTCAGCTAGTCTATTATTCATTTTTGTGGGATTTCTTTTATACTTTGAAAAGAAATGGCTAAGAAATTTCTAAATGTTATTGGATGTTAGTTGTGAATAATTTCTCTTGTGTATATATTAAAGGTTTTTATATCATGTATATAGCCTATCTATAACAGCAAATGCTAAAAATAACTATTTAAAACATAATTACTCTTTTGAAGAGATAATTTGGAACTTAAATCAACTCATACACCAAATAGCTCAATGCAGATAGCAGTTGATTTTCTTCACTTTTATTTGATGTCAGTGAAAACTAACAAAGCTTCCTGGGAATTAGGAACACACCATACCCGCAGTAAAAACATATTTTCAATTATAGCACACCCATTGATCAAAACTCAGCAATCTGTATCACAGAACATATTCAGAGTTCTTTCTAAAAATGAATTAATTGTCTAAGTTTAATGTATCAGTATTATAATGTACTTACTTTGCCAATGAACTTCTCAGGTAATGCTAAATGCTAACTTATGTCAGGAAACCAATATTTTAAAAATAAGCTTTTGAAAGTTATATCTCTTATATTAAAAGTTGTCAATAAAACCACCTAAGTGACTTGGGGCCTGAATCCAATTTCAGAAGTGATTTAGGCACTGCATGGAACTGATGTCATTGCAGAATTCTGTTGTCAATGTTAAGCAGATATGCCAAGGGCTGAATGGGGAAAAGACACTGAACCACATCATCCAACCTGATAGGACTGTAAACCTTGGTGGACAGTATATGGGAGCTGGCGTATCTGCTTTGCACGAGGGAAGTTTTGTGGATAAAAATGTTAATTTACTCTAGAGTTGCCAGAAGGAACACATTTCATAAGCACTAAATCACAGGCTTGGGGAGAGAATCAGGAGGCAATTATTTGACATCTTACGCACCTAAAGGAGTATAAGAAAATTATCCATTCTTATGTTTGTCATTGTTTCTCAAAGTGAAGGAACTGTGCTAGTTTTGACAGCACAGAAGGCTATAGCATCATGGCATCCTCTCTTCCGAGTGAAATGAAGGAAGGATGGTAACATAAATGAAGATGTTTTCATAATTCTGCTCATATGTTGTGTCAAATTCATTCACAGTGTAATTGAATTTAACGGGAAGAACTTGGCCTAATGCCAATAACTTTCTACTTTCCCAAATAAATATTCCACTAGTGCATTGCAGCTACTTCTATGATTAGCACCCCACTGTTTGCAGTTCTGTACATATACAATGTTTGTAGTTCTGTACATATACAGTCCTTGCCCTGGGAAGCTTATAGTCTAAGGCAAAAATTTTTGCACATATTGCAACTCTTGAGGAGTAAAGATAAGTATTTGCATATCCTTTGTAGGTTCAGGGCCCACATACAGACAAAGAGTATGAGAAGAGAATTTTCCTCCTTTTTTTATATTTAATCCATAAGATTCCCAAAACATCAAATATTTGGTTTCAGCTGGCAAGATATATTCTTCTTTACAGGAAAAGTGTGCATGCCATTTGTTTTGTGTTTTCCCTAAAGTAGCAATTGAGGTTTACAGCCCCTTGTGGGCCTCCTGAAAAAAAGTCTAGTGAGCTGTGACTTCTTAATGTTGCTATAGTAACCGATCAGAAGTTAATGAGGTTTTTGCTCTATATTTCAACACAGATCCAGGAAACCTAACAACCAGTTAAATTACTTTTAATAAACATCTTACACAATGTACCCCTGAATGTAGGACAGATTTTTCAAAGCCAAGTTGGGTAAGCTTGTTGCTATTAGTACAGTAAATATACACTGCTTAGAACTAATGTCTGATCTGTCCCTTGAAGTGGCACAGCCTTTCTTATTCTACTAATGGTGATTTATTTGATTAACTACAGCAGTGCATTATCACTGGAATTTTGGCAGGGTGTGTATCTCTCTGAAGAAGCAGGGCATTTACAAAAGAAAATGTAACTCTAGAGATGCATAGAGTGGATCACATAAGCCTGCTACAAATGCATATCAACGTTTTAGCTTAAGCTTTGTAAGTTATTGCCTACTGCCTGAGTGCATTTGAATCTCAAATCTGCATTTTTATTTGAACCACAAAGCTTCTATGAAGGTGCATGAATCATTGTCCCCTGTTGGATTTTGCTTCAAAGGGCGCACTACATATTCAGAGATTTCTATATTTATTTATTTGTTTGTTTATGGCACCATTCATTACATTTCTTGGGGAAATCTTTTTGCTAATGCTTAGTGCATTGCCAAAATTATCATACACTAGTTCGATGTAGTAAGCAGTGCATCCATATCACCAAGCCTGTTATTTTGGAATAACAGGCCATGGAATTTAAACACTGTACTCCTGCTTTTTGTGAGGAATTATGTTAATTCTGAACATGTAATTTCAAAATAACGTTAGTGTGGATGGTCTGCTGCCACTAATTTGAACTAATTGGCCTCCGGGAGGCCTCTTGCAGCTCCCCAGAATGCTTCCTAGGGCTTTGAGTCCAAAGCAGCATGTCCACATTAATGGAGCTTGCCTCAGACTAATTTCGATACTTCACCTTAGTGAGGACAAGCAAGTTCAAATTTGTTCAATTGGAAGTTCTTAAGTGAAATTTCCAAATAATTTCCTAGTATAGATATGAATACAGTGTTTTATTTTATTATAAGTAGATGTACAACAGACAGGTGATAGAGTGGAATTTGTAAGTACCCTCTGCTAATCTTTTCCATTAAAACAGATCATTCTGTTTCCATTAGCAGACTTTTTGGTCCAAAATGCACAAACTAAAAATTTATGTGCAAGTATAAAAGTTAATATTTTCATTTATAACAGATCTGCAACATTCTTCAGTTGCATCACTCTCTTAGCAGGAGAGAGCATAAGGCCACTGACCCTGTTCCTGCTGATTCCTTTACATAGGTTCAGCTCTTCGGTGTCCATCTGGTAATAAGACAGTCTATTATGGCTCTTAAGGGCAGAGATATCTTGCAATTAATGGGGAATATATCTGTAAAACTGATGAATTCCATTTGAAATTATGAACCCCAGTGTGAAGACCAAACTCCCCTGGGAATGTGTAGCCTTTTTACCTTCTCTATGCTGTGTTTGTCTCTATGTTGGGTTGTATGCAGTGTGGTTGTAGTTGTGTCAGTCCCATGATATTAAAGGCACAATGTGGATTAGGTAACAACTTATATTGGACCAACTTCTGTTGGTGAGAGAGGGAGAGAAGCCTTTGCACTTACATAAAGCTATTCCAAAAGCTGATAGCAAAAGAATAACAACAGAGTATACCTGACTCTTAAGTACACCATCTTTGGAAGTCTCTTCAGTCTAGACAAAAGACTGGTCCAGTCTCAGAAAAGCTAGCTTACCGGGTGCGAGGAGGTCAGGTCTGCTTGGCAACAAAACTACCTGGCAGGGGGTTGTGGGAAAACTGGCCAGGGTGTCACCTGACATGGTGCTGAAGGTTTTAAAAAGGCAGTCTAGTCTACTTGGGCCATGGCCATTTTCTCCAGGGTGTGATGGAGAGACCACTTACCATGAAACATGCCTGTGGCAGTGGATACCCTGCCTTTTTGCCTTCCTGGACATAGACTGTCCCCAGGTGTCAGTGAGGAAACTGAGATAGGCACATTCATTCAGTGTTTGTTGTTGTGTTTGATCCTGTGTTTTATGGGATGAAGAATAAACAGGTATAAAGAAGTTATTCAGGGCAATGCGTGTGTGTGTGTGTGTGTGTGTGTGCGAGCAGGATGGGGCTGTTGGCTTCACAACAGTAGCATGCTGCTGATAGAAACATTGTAAGCCAGAATTTTCACACCTATATAAGGTGGAGTTCCAGGAGAAGGGTATGTTTAAGTGCTGGAAAATCTGAAGGGTTAGTACTATGACCAGAGGGGCTAAGCAGGTGGACAGTGTGTTGCAGCACTCAGAGAGGGGTGCCAGATGCAAAGCCTGGATCTACAGTGAATGCCTGGGAATCCCAAGACTGAGGAAGGGGCTGGACTCCATCCAGACTCCATCAGCTTAAAAAGCCCTGAGATACAGAGCAACAGAGTCTGAGATACCCTTTGCATCAGTCCTAGCGAACCAAGCCAGGTGCGGGTGCTCGCTGTGATGTGTGACAGGTCTGTGCATGCTATTCAACATTGTAGGGCTACGTCTACACTGGTCCCTTTTTCGGAAGGGGCATGCTAATTTTGAAAGTGGGAATAGGGAAATCCGCGGGGGATTTAAATATCCCCCGCGGATTTAAATAAACATGTCCGCCGCTTTTTTTCCGGCTTGGGGAAAAGCCGGAAAAAAAGCGTCTAGACTGGCCCGATCCTCCGGAATAAAGCCCTATTCCGGAGGATCTCTTATTCCGGAGGATCTCTTATTCGAAGTAGGAATAAGAGATCCTTCGGAATAGGGCTTTATTCCGGAGGATCGGGCCAGTCTAGACGTTTTTTTTCCGGCTTTTCCCCAAGCCGGAAAAAAAGCGGCGGACATGTTTATTTAAATCCGCGGGGGATATTTAAATCCCCCGCGGATTTCCCTATTCCCACTTTCAAAATTAGCATGCCCCTTCCGAAAAAGGGACCAGTGTAGACGTAGCCTTGATGTTTATTGTGTTGGTAGTAAAATCTGCTTATGTCAAACACAAGTTTTTGAGCTCAGTACAGGGAGGAATTCTCTGGCCTGTGTAATACGGGAGTTCAGACTAGGAGATTTACTGGACTCTTCTGGCATTAAAATCTGTAAATCTATGAAACTCATGGGAGTTTTATCCTGAACTGTTGCAGTGAGTCAGCCTAGCTCTGATAAGTTCATGGGAGATATGTCAATTTTACAGCTACTGAGTCTGTGGCCCAGCATGTATAGCCTCAGTTCAGAGCAGGGTAAGAACTCTACATGCTTGCATGTATAATCTATTAAATATTGTCACCACTTTTGCATTGTTACAATGTAGTGCGCCAGCAGCCCACGTTGGTCAGTTCTAACAAAGGTTTCTAGCATAGACTGTGGATATCCTAGCCAGAGAAAAGCATTAATTTCCCAAACCACCTTCCCTGAACACCCAATGCTCCACCAGAGTCATGCAGTCCCTCTCCCCTGAGCCTACTGTTGCAGTGTCAGAGGTTTGAGCAGGCTGGCTTCTGCACTGCCTGTCCTCCCAGCATTGGGGCTGCTGCATCAACTGCTGGAGAGGAGCTTCCTGATGAGAGATCTATCCTCTTGGTTCCCCACTCCAGTGCTCTAGGACCAGGGAAGGTGGGGGCCTTTCAGCCTGTCCACTCTCCAGCTTCCCGTTGGCACTCCAGTCCACTGCACCCGCACTGCCTGTTGGCTCTCCAGAGCGCTAGGGCAGGCTGGGACGATGCTACCTCATGGCAGAGGGCAAGGACCAGTGGCCATATTGTGGGGAGAGGAGGTTGGGAAGGGGCCAGCAAGCAGCAACCACAGTGTGTGGGAGTCTGGACTTTTGTGGGCATAGAAAGTGTGAGTCTTCAGCCAAAGGAAGTAGAGTTGGAGGGGAGGGGGGACATGTTGCCTCCCCAAGCCATGTGGTGACCATTGTTTCTGGATTTCAACATTTAATCAGCACTAAAAAAACTCAGCTCTAATGAGTGGAGCCATGCATGTGATAAGTATTGTGATGTGTAAAGCATCTTCTGGGGATTACTTGGTATTCCCCAACTAGTTAGTCACAAACGCTTTGGAGAGAGAGAGAGATATGTCCATCCCCGCCCTCATCTACTACTTGTCGATATTATTGTCATTCCAGGGACAGTATTAATGCATTTTCACCCCTGTGTCCATGAATCATAACTACCCGCTGTCTGAGAAAATAAAAAAGTATTACTAGTTCACTTAACAAGACCTACAGTAAGATTTTGACATATGGAAGTTGCTCTTACCCTTTAATATGCATCAAATGAGAGCAGCAAAGAAGATAAAATATAAAACTATATTAATGAGGTATTGGAAGCCACTGCTGCTGCTCACATGAAGAATCAGAGAATATCTAAAATACATAATTTAATTATTTTAGTAATTTTCTGCAGAACTCTATCCTAAAAGATTGCTGTCTCTTTGTGAATATCTCTCCTGTTCACTCTTTGCTTAGTTTCAGTGGTGCTTGTATGCCGATGTCAGGCTGACAAAGTCACTTTGATTTAGGACTCATTGACGGCACCATGAAAAGTCCCATTTACAGATGTGGATCTTTAATGTGATATCCATTTCCCAAATCAGCTCTTCAAATTCTTTATCACTTGAACACTTTGATCACATTTGGATGCATTGCTATTGAAGGCTAATGGCTCTTGAACACTGAGTACAAAGACAAAGTTCCAAACTTGTAACAATTCAGTTTTATTGCCAATGCAGCTGATACCAATGGCAGAGAGTTATAGAGGTGTCTCACTGTTGCTTTTGAAAAGCTCAGTTGCCAACCAGGAACTTTCCAAGGATGACCCATGCTGAGATTTTTTGTGTTGTTAGAGCTGTGCTGGTCCCGGGACATTAGAGAAACAAGGTGGCTGCGTCTAGATTGGCATGATTTTCCGGAAATGCTTTTAACGGAAAAGTTTTCTGTTAAAAGCATTTTCGGAACAGAGCGTCTAGATTGGCACGGACGCTTTTCCGCAAAAGCACTTTTTGCGGAAAAGCGTCCATGCCAATCTAGACGTGCTTTTCCACAGAAAAGCTCCGATCTTCATTTTCGCGATTGAGGCTTTTTTGCGGAAAACAAATCTGAGCTGTCTACATTGGCCCTTTTGCGCAAAAGCTTTGCACAAAAGGGACTTTTGCCTGAACGGAAGCAGAATAGTATTTCCGCAAGAAGCACTGGTTTCTTACAGTCGGAAGTCAGTGCTTTTGCGGAAATTCAAGCGGCCAGTATAGACAGCTGGCAAGTTTTTCCGGAAAAGCGGCTGATTTTCCGGAAAAACTGGCCAGTCTAGACACAGCCAGTGAGTGAAGTATAGGTTGAACCTTTCTAATCCAAAACTCTTAGACCCTCACTGGTGCTGAACCAGAGAATTTGCCATACCATGGGAGATCAGTATTGGCTAGCAACATTACCAACACTTCCATTCTGCTTGCTGTGCTCTTAGAAGACATATAGGGATAAATTAGAGCTAAATAACAGCACAAACCCCTGAGAGCCAAGACTGGTGGCTGTAAACAAACTATATGGGACAGCAGGAAACATGGCCACACCCATGATAAGCGGACATCCAACTAACTAAAATCATGCTGGATCTTGGATGTTGCCAGACCAGAGGGTGCCTGACTAGAGAGGTTCAGCCTATATTGTCCTGCAAACCTGAAAAGCCAATCTTAAAGACGCTTGATAGCTAGCACACACATAACTCACCACTACAGCCACTAACCTTCTTGTACTTCCTCAATTGTTTCTTGTTTCTCTGAACCTGTTCTCCCACTAAGATTCATGAGCTTCAGCTGCCTCCTGATCTTTACAAATGTGTCCTCTCTCTACATTTCTGAGGCTTCTCCAATCTCTTCACCATGGACATATTGTTCGTGAGATGAGGAAACCTTCCCAAAAGCCGGTAAACCCAACAGGTACAATTAAAATAACTCTCCTATCATCTTTATGATGCAATCTCCTGCACTCCCAAGCCACATTTTGAAGGAGTTTTCCCAAGGATCTTGGGGGGGGGGGAATGCTTTCTTCATCCAACAGATTTTCTGATCAGCTGAATGTGATAGCCAAATCCATTCTTTTCCATGCACATTCATGCTTGTGTGAATGGTTTCATTACATCTAAGCCAGTTTTTCGAAGTGTTTACAAAATTCATCTGATTTCAGTATGCCTGGACCGAACATGCTTCCATGTGATTAGCATGGAACATGATTAGCTCATTGGCTCTCATCCAGAAAAACCCTTGGCAACAGATAGTAAAAAAGATGTTTTATAAATGCAATATCAATTCAAAAGGAGACTTAAGAAAACATCAAAGCGGTAAAGAGAATGTAAAGCCTTATACAACATGTGAGGCAAGTTACAGAAAATAAAAATAATGTAAGCTCTGTTCATTTTGAAGAAGGTAGGGGAAATAAAATAGAAACCTGTGAAGATTAAGTTTATAGTAATGGAGAGTGGGGGATAGGAAAGATGTGTCTTTAAGGGCTTTGCAAGTAAAAAAAAAAAGACATTGAATTTTTTGCACTCTTTATAATCATCAATAGTTTTCTATAATATTTTAGTATGAACGTAAAATGAAGCTGTCAGGAAAAGGAGCAAACGTTTTCTTTTAAGTTACACACTAGCTTTTTAAATACAATATGTATTTTTCCTAATTTAAACTGCTAATTTGATTTTTCATTCAGGTGGGGTAAAGAAATACCAGCAGATCATCATATTTATAGTCCACAACAATATGTTTTACAGAAGACAAAGCTCTGACCTCTATTGTTCTGTCATTTAATTCACAATTATAATATAATTCTCATTTATAGAATGTAACACATTTGTAGTTTTATGTCATATTCAAGATGTTTACTGGTAATGCAACTTTGTAAGATCTAAGATGCAAAAAATGTCTTCATTTTGTGATCTACATGATTGATGAAATTATTTATTTAGAATATACCAAACACCAACACTCACTGAGAGCAAAGCACAGCCACACAGCAAAAAATCTGACAAAAATCCATTATTTGTGCTACAGGAAGGAATTACTAAGTGCCTGTCATAACGTTCATAAATGTTGTACAAAATAAAAATAACACAACTAAAACAGAATAAGCATGAAAAGAAAATTTTAATATCAATTCATTCACTGCCTTGTGGATTCAGTTAAAATCCTTTGAGATATATGCCAGGACAATATGTGTTACCATCGACAGGACAAAGCCATAGGTTTGTTGTTACAGATGAGTTAACGCCTATCTTTTTTTTTTAATGATCATCACTATCTTGGTTTAAGAAAAGGAGAGCTGAATGTGTATCATTTGTTATCTTGTCTTTTGACTTAAATTAGAGTCTCAAAATACATTTTCTATGAAGTAACCTTAGGGATTTCAAAACCGAATGAATTATTACCAGCACAGTATGAGCTTGGAGGCACCATATTTGCTTCAAACCTGGCAAAAGCTACTCCAAGTCCCTGAGGCTTGCTAGTCTGCCTTCCTAATGAAGAAAAGAATGATCTTAAACACAGATGGTTCTGCGTGAGCCTGCTATCCTACTCAAACTTACAACAATTACAGGCTGGCGAGTACATTTAGCCAAGATCTCTAGAGTCCATAACTACAGCCTCAATAGCTTTGATGGATAGATTAGATGTTAAATACCCACTCTAAATTGGCAGCTACACTAGCCTTCCATTTAGTAAATTGAACTGAAATTTTCTTAAAGCTTACTTTGGTTTATATTCACCTCGTGCTCCTTTAATCACTTTTAGAGAACCGAGAAGTGAAGAACAGGAATGGAAACATAACTTCAAATAGTCTCTTAGGTCAGAAAACAAAGATGAAGAGAAAAAAAAGTTGAAAAAAAACCCACTCCCTGACCCCAACACAGTAGAATGTTTGAGCAGTAAAAACCACTTGGGGCCTCACTATATGAGATCAAATCACATAACTGCACTGGAGTCAAGCGCAATCTTGTGGCAAAAGTCATGGCTCTTTGGTCCCCCTACGATTGTGTAAATATCTAGAAGATACTCCTCATTCTTTTGGTATTGTGGTAGCATGAACAGTAGATTTCTATTTGCCAATAGAGAAGGTAATATTGGGAGATGGTGTAAAGGTCCTTGCCTGTTGTCTGCCACTGCTAGAGAGATTTACAGCATATTTGACCGCACACAACTAAAGCCCTAGTACAACCCATTCTTCAAAACACCCGGCCTTGATAAAGCTCCCCTTTAAAATGTGTGCCATTACGGACCATTGATGAGTCAGAGAACACGAAGTAATTCTCAGACTGACTGATAGGACTCCCAAGGCTGTTCTCAGCCTGGCTTCTCAAATTCCTTAGGTATCTTGTGTGGTTGGGCTGTGATTGTGACCTTGACCTGAATGTTGCTACTGTTTTTTAGATAGGTGGTTCTGCTGGCCATTGCAGTTGCCCTGCCGCCTTAACAGTATTGTCTTCATCATTATTAAAAGATGCCACATCACTCCTGATGGTTCGACTTAGTCTTGAAGTGGAGCATCTACTGTTCTTATGGAAAAATGTCACCTTCAGAGGTGTCATTCTAGATTTTGTTGTGTGAGAGGTGACCTGTGCATGCCATGATGGTGGGGGGCGGGGGGAGTGAGAGCATGAGGGGGGCAGACTGAGGACAGAGGCTTCAGCAGTGTTACTGAGCATACTCAATACAAACCAAGCACCAAATGTGGGGGCAACCTCATCCGTCCTCACACACACATCACCATCTCTATCCAGGGGCTGCTAAGGCATTGGAAAACTCTACTTTTTTGGCAGACAACTTAGCAGTTAGCTGACAGAAACATTGTATCTAATTCCTATATAAAAGAAAGAAAATTAAATAAATAGTAGACCCACTCAGCTGAAACACTAACATATCCTGACATCTTGTGGCAAGCCACTTAAGCGACACTGGTTAGCCTTAGCATTTTAATGTATATTCTTACTTTACTACTAACTCTGTGGAGAGAGACAGACCCTGTCAGGACTCCTAGGCTCTATTCTTGCTTTGGAAGGGGAGTGGGATCTAGTGGGTTATGGAAAGGGAGCAGATACATTTCAGCTCTATGTAAGAACATCAGAATGGCCATACTGGCTCAATTGAGAGCAATGGTCTTTCTGGTCCTGTATTCTTTCTTCCAACAATGCCAGCTGCTTCAGAAGGAATAAACAGAAGATGCAGTCATGATCTATCCCCTGTCACCCATTCTCATCTCCTGGCAAAAGGAAGTTACAGACACCATCCCTGCCCATTCTGGCTAGAACTATTGCTGGATCTATCCTCATTGAAATTATTTTGTTCTTATTGGAACCCTGTTACAGTTTGGGCCTTTCCACCATCTCCTGGCAAAGAGTTCCACAAGTAGACTGTGAAAAATTATTTTGTTTGTTTTTAAATCTTCAGCCTATAAATTTAATTGGGTCAGCTTCTTATGTTATGTTAGTGAAGGAATAAATCACATTTCCTTATTCAATTATTTCCACACCTTTCATGATTTTCTAGACATCTAACATATCCCGTCACCCTTTTGTCATTTCTTTTCCAAACTGGAAAGTCCTAGTCTAGTTAATCTGTCCTCAAATGGAAGCTGCTCCCCTTGCCACTGATCATTTCTGTTGCCCTTTCTGTACCTTTTCCAAATACAGGAGGTATTCAAGATGTGGACATACAATGACTTTATATAGCGTCAATATGGTATTTTGTCTTATTATATATTCCTTTCCTAAGGTTTCCCAATATTCTGTTAGCTTTTTAGTTTTTAGACTGCCACTGCATATTGAACATCAGTTTTCAGGGAACTATCCACAATGATTCCATCATTTTTGTATCTATAGTTTGGATGATATTTTTCTGTGTGAATTACTTTGCACTTATCAACACTGAATTCCATCTGCCCTTGTGCTGCTCAGTCACTCAGTTTTGTGAGAGCCCTTTGTAACTCTTTGCAGTCAATTTTGGATTAGTCCTGTTCACCCCTTCTTCAAGAACATTTATAAATTTAACAGCAGTGATCCAAATGCAAATCCCAGCAGCACAACAATCATTCCTACTCTTTCTCCCCCTATCTTTTAAGTGGAGTGCCCGGCAATGTTTTCATGATGATCTAATGATCATTCATTTTCTTGAATGCTCAGCCTTTGTTATAAAAAGAGGGAAGCAGGGTGATTAAGAATAACAAAACTCCCTGCCCCAAAGGCAAAGCTGCAAGCAGCTCAAACTCAGTTGCATTTAAGACCTGCCTCTGGAGTTGGGACATAGGCTTTACGCAGATCTCGAGTATGAAATCCAGGGGTTCAAACTTTGGGGGAGCTACTGCCCCCTATATATGGGACTCTTGGTCACTTTCCAAACCATAGAGATCTAACCATACAAAGAATTCCCAGGTTGAGAGTAGCATGTCTTGAATAGAACAATGGGATTCCGTATAATCATTCTCTTTGAACAATCTTTCCATTAAGTTCAGGGGATTCTGGATTGGGCCTGAAGTGAATGCAATTCCTTTTCAATATGATTTGCTTTTCTCAGATTTGTAGAGCAAGTGTTTCTTGCTTTGATAATTAAGATAACCTTTTGTTGAAAGATCTAGCCACTGTACCACTGGGCACTGCTGCTGTGAGACTAATTTCAATCTGAAACCACTCAATGAAATACATTGAGATGAGTTTTAAAGAAATCCAGTCATACATGAGTGTCTCATAATGTATGCAATAGGGATGTTAATGTGTCCCTGTGTACATGTTACATGTTTCCCCCGCCCTGCTGCCTCTGTATAAGAGGCAGCAGGCAGAGGGGCCAGACAGGAATCACCTGCCTCTCCCCCACACCACTGCTTCTTACAAAGGCAGCAATGTGGAGGGGCAACAGGAGCCAGTATATACGGGAAGCCGTCTTTCAAGCCGACTCCTCCCTCTCCCACATACTGGCTTCCACGGAGATACCTATCTCCCCATGCTGCTGCCACTGTATCAGAGACAGCAGCTGGGGAGGGGGCAGGTGGGAGCCAATGTGCACCTCCACCCCCCACCTGTGAATATGTAACTGCTGAAATTTTCAGCAGTTATATGTTTACAAAAATAAATGTATTTTAACATCCCTAATATGCAATGTTGTTGTATTTGTGTCAGTCCCAGGGTACTAGAGAAAAGGTGGGTTGAAATCATCTTTTATTGGACCAACTTGTATTGGTGAAAAAGACAAACATTCATGCTTACATAGAACAGATCCCATTCAGCCAATTTTCAGAGGTGAAATGTGTTCAGATAAATTCAGTTTTGGTTTTTACAGCTCTGGCATCTGAGTTGTACCATGTTTTCAGTGAAACAATCATACAGTAGATGGAGAGAATCGGAGAGAAAATGGCATTACTGATTTTCACATAATGCGGCCACTCCATGTAAAAGTCTTGAGTACTGTCCATTCTTTCAGGAATGAAGAACTCAGAATAAAATGCTATATCTCTCCAAAGAGAGTTAAATTCCACAATCAGGAACAAGCACCAAGTCTCTTTCTTCTCAAGTATTCAGCCATACAACTTTGCAGAAGGCTATAATGCTTCATGATGATCATATCTGTTTGCAGTTTCCAGATCATGTCATTGTAAAGCAAGGAGGCCTGTGTGTTCTACTATAGAGTAATCAGAACAATAAAATCCAGCTACTTAGAAGAGTTGTAGCTATTTTGCCAGATATCTTCCCACAGGAATTTGATGGCAGCTCATAACTTCTCTTCACAGTGCAAAATGTAGACGCAGAAGCAGCTAACAAAACATTTGGGATTTGATTCTTTGACCATACCAGTTTCAGACTGATAACCCCATTGGTAGCAGTGAAGTTACTCTTGATTTACACTAGCATAGGTAATGAAACAAGCAGGCTTTTGGCCTTATGAAATTATCTGTAAATGATACCTGCTTCATGTGCATGCCAAAAAAATCCCACATGTATTTGAGGCATTTTGTCTTAAATTGTTGTCATGCAGTTTTGCTTCCAAACATGTTTTGCAATTCACTCCAGAAGCAGTTGCATTTCAGTCCTGGAGGAAATGATTCTGATATACTAGGCCAATTCCTGAGGCTCATACAGAGGCTGTAGAATTCCTTAAATGTTGCACAGAAGAGCAGAAGCAATGGACTCCTTACACAGCTCTGCAGGGATGGACTGTAATTTTAAAGGGGCGGTGAAACCATGTGCGACTAGGCAGCACCATCTGCTGTGCTGCATGGGGAGGGGGAACTGCTGTACTAGGTTGGAGGAACATGGCAGTGGCAGGAATAATGCAAACCTAAGACTACTTTAGCAACAAAAAGGCTTCATTATTTCTCTGTAGTCAAGGGAATGGATTCTGGCTTCCCTGCTGCATGGCTTCTTTCCTTCAGCTGTACACTAAGGACATAATATGGCAGACTGGAAACAATCTGGGATCTATCTGAATTAAGCTTCCATACAGTAGTTTTCATACTGAATTAAGCTTCCATAGCAGTGTTTTTCTAACTATAGGTCGTGACCCAGTACTGGTCTGTGGAATGTCAGGCACTGGGTTTCATTTCTACAGAGTGATCAGGTGATCAGTGGAGGTGCTAAGGCAGGCTACTGCCTGTCCTGGCACCACAGAATGTGAACAGCCCAGAATTAGCCTGCAAAAGCCCCACTTCCAAGGTGGGTGGGGGAGAGCACACGCTGTCCCTGCCCTGAACACTAGCTTTGTATTCCCATTGGCTGGGAACCTGCTGCTGGCTACTTCTGGGGTGCAGCATTGTCTGCAGTGCCAGGAGAAGCAGGAAACCTGCCTTAGCACCCTTGCTGCACCACTGACTGGGAGCTCTTCAAGGTTATCCCCTCCTGCCACAGCTCTGACATCCCCAAAGAAGGAGCCCTCTCATAACACTCCAAAGCTCTCATCCTCAGTCCCACTCTGGAGCCCACACTCTAATCAAATTATGTTGGGTCGCAGGCATCAACAATTTTCTTCAACTGGATCATGAGAAAAAAAGTTTGAAAACCACTGCAATAGAAGACATAATTATTTTATTATGGAAAAGGAGACACTTTTTGTCTGGATCATAAAAGAGTAATTTAATCAAAGCTTTCAAAAGAGTACTAAGTTACATTCACAGTTCTGAGCTCCCTCAACTTTCACACTTACATACAAACTACAGTGTGAGTGCATGCTAGCCAGGAGTTATGCATGTCCCTATCTATCTATGCATCCATCCAGAGGAGGAAGCCTTGCTTTGTGTGCACAGAATTCAGCTGCACACTTTTAAAAATGTGTCCCAAATTTCCATTTCATTTGTTGGCTTGCAGAATGTCACAACCTAATTTAATCCTGGGTCTGCTAATTAGTTAAATGTCTGAGGGCACATAGTGCCCTTTTATGTCAGCTGCTGATTGTTGTGGTTATGAATATTAATACCACATCATACAATCAATTGATTTTTATAACACCTTTGCCATGCATCAAGACATTTCCGAGAATTGGAAGCTACCCTCTTCATTTAGAACTGAAATGTCCATTCCTAATGAGAATTGTGCCCGCCATTAACAGTGTCAGCAATACTACAAAGATGAGGGAGGCTAGTGTACACAATTGATTTCTGTTCTCTTCTGTCACCAACTTTCTGCCTTAGCATCACATTAAAAAGGAAAATGAAAAGTGGCTGCAAAGTCCCCTTCTAGGCTCTTCCATCTCCACACACAATAGAGATCAAATGTCTTTATCACCAATGGGTCAGTGCTCTGTAGGGTTGGTCTTGTGTGGGGATAGCAGAGCACTTTGTTGCGCAGCTCCTGACTAGCTCATCAACCCCCTTATTTTGTAAGTGGAAATATGCTTGGTTATCACTGCCTCTTAGACCTGCTATCCCTTTCCAAAATGGGGCCAGGTGCATAGTATTTTGTGGAGGCAAACATATCGAGTTTAATGCTCTTTTAGCATCTGTCTACAGTACAGCAGGGAGTGTGCTTCTCATCATTGGCAAACTTGATGCCAACCCCCAGATACACACCTACATGGTTAGATCTGAGATGCTATGCATCAGCCACACTGTTATTTTTAGCAGATTAGTTTGAGCAGAGCTAGTATGTCTATCTACACTGGGAAGCATGCTCCCAGATGCTGGTTAGACATACTTTTTTGACTGGGTTCCAGTAAGCTTCACATTTTAGTCATTCATGTACAAGGCTATTTTCTGGTAGGATTGAGATGCTCAAATTACAATAAAAGGGAAAATCATTCAATACCTTAGTTTGTGTGTGTGTGTGTGTGTGTGAGAGAGAGAGAGAGAGAGAGAGAGAGAGAGAGAGAATAAGCAGAAACAATCGAGATTTTTAAAGCCACCTGAGGGATTTAGATGCACAATGTCAATATGCAAGTCTCAGTTAACCACTGCAGCTCTATCACACACATAACATAAAGTTCTGTTATTATAGACCTGCACACCTTTTGTCAGTGATCACATTCAAATTCAGGATTGCCATGGTCCTTGGTCTGCTTTTCAAAGGTTCTTAAAGAACAGCTCAGAGTATTGTAGTCATTTTGCCACCAACAGCTTCCTGACTTTTTTTTCTTGTGCACATTTAATATTCCCCATAAAGAACCTGCTTGTTTGCACATGCAGAGTTTCCCCAATCCCAGTTTAATATTTCCTTTGCCCATGTTTACCACTCAGTGTTTCTGAGTGTTTCAACATCTTTCTATTCTTCCTTTCCGTAAATATTTCACACATTTCATTTTCCACCATGAGTTTATTTTAAAACACCTCCTTTACAACTTGCAAATGCATGAAGTCTTGAGGCTGTGTTGTGAGAACATCTTCATTCTAGTTTTTTTTCCATTTTAAATGTTCCTTCTTTTGTTCATTGTTTGGCTGGAGCCTATTCCAGATAACATTCTTAGAGAACCAGTTCATAGTACTCATGGAAGATAGCCCTCTGGACTTCTGCTTGAACCAAAGCCATAGCAATGAAAAGGCAGAGGAATACACATCTAAACTCCCCTGGACAAGGGTAATATGATTAAGGAAGCACCCCTAACCTTATCTGCATCATCTCCATTAGCATACAGAATGGAGAACTGTACTTTCAAAGCAAGAACTGCACTGAACTGTGAGATAGAGAAAGCAGCAAAGCACTGCCTGGTGGGAAATCTCTGCTCTGGATGCTAATGAACCCACATCTGTTCACACCAACATAACTAATTATCAGACCAATTTTAGTAACAAATCCTCTATTGGTAGTCAAAATACTCAAACTGTCTAATTGCCTTCCCAGAAGGAACACCATCCATAGCAATGAATGATCAGTTTCTATTGTCTAGCCCAAACAAAATAACTTTAGAATTCTCCTTTGACCATTCTGCTTACCCATAAACAAATCTAGTGCCCTCTCCAACCAGTGTTGTTTTCCTACAAAAAACTCCTACCCATGCTCAAGTAGAGTGTTCTGATGCCTGGATCTAAATTCTGCATCGGTTCATCTCCTCTTTGATAGTCCTAGGGGCTCTGCTCTACTCTACCTGTTTGGAGCCCCAGCTACCATCACCATTTGAGAGCCCTGATCACTTCAAGCTTCATGGAATAGTGAGATCTCTCTCTCTCTCTCTCTCTCTCTCTCTCTTTACTTATATTTTCCTGACCCTGCCTTTTGTGACCTTTTACAGTGTGCTAACCGTAACATTTGTTACCAGATTTAAGTTAGATTTAACATTGTAACTGTGTTGTTTGGTTGGTTTCCCCTTGTAGGGTTACTACATAGAAATAAATGACTCTCATTGTTAAGCTGGTTGTTTTTCTCTCTGGGCACATCTGCACTGCAGGGCAAAAGCTGAATTAAGCGACGCAACTTCAGCAATGTCAATTGCATAGCTGAAGTCAAAATAGCTTAATTCGACTTTTGGTGCTGTCTACACAGCAGGAAGTCGAGGAAGAACACTCTTCCTTTGACTTCCCTTCCTCCTCATGAAATGAAGGTTACAGGAGTCAGACTAAGAAGTACTCCAGCTCAAAATTATTTCAAAATAATGCCTGGCTGTGTAGATGCACTTATGTTATTTTGAAATAACATCAGTTATCAATATATAGTAGCCTATATATAATGTGTGTCTGTGACTCTGTAACGCTGTAGCATTACGTGTTGCCTCTGGGGGGTGGTGTTGCCTCCCGCCGTGGTGCTCGGCTGACTTCTGTGCCACTCAGCTGGGCCACCACGGGGGAGCCCAAATGGCCGCTTGCTCCACTTGCTTCCCTGCAATGGCCCGGCTGAGCGGCACAGAAGTTGGCTGAGTGCCATGGCGGGAGGTGAAGGGGGGCGGGGGTGGTGACCTGTGGCATGGCAGTGGCTCCAGGCCCTGCCTCCTGGCCATGAACAGACTCTGGCCGGGGGGAGGGTGGGGAAATGAGGGGGAGGTGCAGGACAACTGGGAGGCTGCAGGATCAGTGCTGGGGTAAAGGGAAACGGTGCTGGGGGGCAGCTGGAGCTCATAGGCAGCCGCTCAGCCGGGCTGCCACGTGGGAGCAAGCGGTGCAAACAGCCGTTTGGGCTCCGCACTCCCCGTGCAGGAAGAGGAGGAGAAGAGAAAGAGAGATTGAGAGGCAGGAGGAGGAGAAGAGAAAGAGAGACAGAGAGAGAGGCAGGAGATGGAGGAAAGCTTGGGGGAGGGAGGCAGTAGGAAGAGGGGAGAGAGAAAGAGAGATGGAGCAAGAGACTGGAGGCTCAGGAGAGAAGACTGAGATAGGAAGGGAATAGAACGTGGAGGAGAGACCTGAAAATCCCATTTTATGATGGGCTAATTGGCTAGTTCTGAAATAATGCTTCTGTGTAGACATACCTTCTTTTCCTCTCAGGCTCTCTCTCCCACCCTCCTTTGGGGATATTGTTTTGGTTCCCCATTCATTCTGCAACAATGCTTCGTGTACGTAAGCTAAAGATCCCTTTATTGCTCAAAAATCCTGGGGGGGGGGGGGGTTGCTCATCAAGTGGGTTACTAGCATGTGATGGGGTGGACAGAGCCCAACCTCCCCACTGGAGGCCTTTCAGCACCCTGGCCAGCAGCAGGAGCAGTGGAGAGGTCCAGCGAGCAGGGTAGAATGGCGGCCTGCGCTGCAGCCAATCAGGGTATGGAAGGCTGCTATTTAAGGAACTGCTAGTGAAGGCCAGACAGTTCCATCCTGGAGCTCAACCCAGGCAGATCTCTGGGCTGATTGGGAACACCAGTACCTGGGACTGCTCTGAGTGGGAGCTGGGCCCTTGTATCTAAGCAGAGCTAGAGCCTTTAGTGAAAGGCTAGCCAGCAGTGACTCTGAGGAATCCCAGACAATGGGAATTCTGCACCTAGGCCCTAGAGAAGGGCTGGAAGAAACATCATCCTGGAGAAGTGGCCCAGGAACATGACCAGAATTATGGACTTTGAAACCTGGCAGGTAACTGCGACATATAGGGTCCCTGGGCCAGGACCCTGAAGAGTGGGCGGGCCTGGGTCCCCCCCAACCCCCTGCAAACTATACCCAAGTGAGGGAGTAAAAAGGAGGTCTGCACCTCGGCCACAGATTGGAATGTGCGTTGCTCACAAACAGGTAAGGTAATTATTGCAAGACCCCTTTCAACCAGTAAGGGGCACTCACAGACAGCACTGAGCCTGTTACACAGCAGAACAGTTGTGGAATGAACATAGAAATAAGGGGCTGCTGAACATGGTAGCACATGAGTGTGGCAGCTTGAAGTGTTGTTTAACCCAGCCCACTGAGTCCAAGAGCATGTGAGGCTCATAGCTTGGCATTGCTGTGCAACCCAACCTACTGAGTCTAGGGACCTATAAGGGGTCATCTTGTGAGTGCTGATAAACTGGTCCTCTCAGACATGTTCGGTGGTTGTGAGAGTGTGTGGGTTCATCTGATTCTATGGCAGGAAGAACCCAGCTATGGGGAACCTAGATCTTAAAGAAGAGCTCCATTGGGAAAGAACTGGCAGAAGGGAGAAGTAAAGCTCCATATGGCAACACAACTAAGACAAGCAGCACAGTGAGGCCTGGTCTATGCTAGACCAGAAAGGTCAGCTTAAGGTGCACAAAATGCATCACTGGAGTCGGCTTACCTTAAGGTGAGTCATGGCAGCATCCACACAGCAGGAGGCCAATGGGAGCAAATGCTCCCATTGGCTTCTATACTCCTCATAGAAGGAGGAGTACTGGACACCGGCGGGGGTTGCCCTCAGCATTCGATTTATGGGTCTATACTAGATCTGCTAAATTGAACACTAGAAGATTGACCTCCAGAATGTTGATCTTCTGGTAAGTGTAGATGTGCTCTGATAGAATTATCAGCCCAACCCCCTAAATAATAACCCTAATAAATAAGCATACACCAAAGTAATGGGCAAATCTGGTAAAATCACACAAACCTCTATGCCTCCAAACACTGTCAAAACTGAGTGTGACACAGGCCAAAGAATTTTCAGTGGAATAATATAATAAAAATGATTAATGGATGTTGTTGTTTTAAATTCCATTGACAGCAAGAACCCGTTAATTTTTCTTTGTCTCTTTCTGGGTCATTCCACTTTTACCTTAGCAAATGAGAAATATTCAAGTAGTGGCAAGGCAGATGTCAGTGGGGATCAGACTTCAACTTGGATAATTACATCCTGCCCACCTACATTCCCTTGTTACTTCAATTCAGTATTTAGCAGTCAGCACTGGATTCTGCTGTTGCCTCAGTGAAATATGTAGGGCCAGATTTTCAGAGGCAGCCTCTGATCCTGGGTCAGCATTTTTTGCACTTGCAAATAATTGCATGGAAAGATAATTTGGATATTCTCCGCTTTTGTGGCTTTATGACATTATTTTTTTCTTCTTTTCTTACAGTCTCCATGCTTTGAGTGACGGGATTACAAGAGAATCTCAGTGTCCATTTAAAAAACAAAAGTGGGGTTTTGGATTTTTTTAAATGGCCCAAGCAAGTGTACCATTTATAGAGGGCAGGAGAGGGGAAAGGGGGGAAGCTAAGCTGTGTGTACCAGGATGCTGCTTGCTCTTCTTCTCTCAAGGGGAACTTATACAACTTTTGTGCATTCCTTACTCCTGGCTCGTGAGAGGAAGGGGCAGAGGAGTAAGTGATATAAGCTGTGTATTTTTCTCTCACTCCCTGATAGTGAGGGGAAGGGAGAAGAAGAGCAAGCAGCATTCTGGTACATGTGATCATTGCCCTCCCTGATCTCCTGAAATGGCACCTTAGGCCCAAGTGCTCTGAAAGGGCTTAGAAACCAGAAGGCAAATGTAAAGAACCCCCAGTGTTTTGTTTTTGTTTGTAAATGTTCCTATGGGTGTACAACTACAGCACAATTGTTTGCATATTTGAGTTTGGTTAGCATTGCCAATATTACTTTACTTCTGGAATGGAGATCAGAGATGTTGAAGAGGTTGCCATCCATCTGACCTTGGATGGCAATTCCCTGTGACAGACAGTTTTGGATTAATGTTTTCATAGTTGCTAACAAAATGGAGAAAGGAGAGGGAGCAGTGAACAGCCTTGTTGTGTACCAGTTCAGATGACAAAGACCTCAGAGGTAGATCCATTGCACAGAATAGGGGCAATTATCTGGTGTTGGAGTAGTCTTACTATGGTGATATATTTCTAGGAATTAACAAAGTCCTTAGTAGGGCACCCCCTTCTGACTGGCATCTCCCCATCATTGCTTTGTTGTGTACCAGTTCAGATGACAAAGACCTCAGAGGTAGATCCATTGCACAGAATAGGGGCAATTATCTGGTCTTGGAGTAGTCTTACTATGGTGATATATTTCTAGGAATTAACAAAGTCCTTAGTAGGGCACCCCCTTCTGACTGGCATCTCCCCATCATTGCTTGGCACGCTGGTAGCTTTCTTTCTGATAGCTTTCTTTGATAGGATAACAAGCCTTCTGGATAAGGGAGAAGCAGTAGATGTGGTATACCTAGACTTTAAGGCATTTGATACAGTCTCACATGAACTTCTTATCAATAAACTAAGCAAATACAACTTAGATGGGGCTATTATAAAGTAGATGCACAACTGGCTAGATAACCATTCTCAGAGAGTAGTTATTAATGATTCACAATCATGCTGGAAGGGCATAACAAGAGAAGTTCTGCAGGGGTCTGTTTTGGGACCTGTTCTGTTCAATATCTTCACCAATGGTTTAGCTGATGGCATAGAAAGTATGCTTATTAAGTTTGCAGATACCACTAAGCTGGGATGGGATGCAAATGCTTTAGAGGATAGGATCATAATTCAAAATGATCTGGACAAATTACAGAAATAGTCTGAGGTAAACAGGATGAAGTTTAAGGACAAATGTGAAGTATTCCACTTAGAAAGGAACAATCAGTTTCACACATGCAGAATGGGATGCAACTATCTAGGAAGGAATACTTCAGAAAGGGATCTAGCAGTCATAGTGGACCACAAGCAAAATATGAGTTAACAGTGTGATAGTGTCACAAAAAGAGCTAATATGATTTTGGGATGGATTGACAGGAGTGTTGTGTGCAAGACACAAGAAGTCATTGTTCCGCTCTACTTTGCACTGATTAGGCCTCAGTTGGAGTATTGTGTCCAGATCTGGACACCACATTTCAAGGAAGATGTGGAGAAATTGGAGGGGGTCCTAAGAAGAGCAACAAGAATAATTAAATGTCTATGGAACATAACCTATGAAGAAACACTGAAAGAATTGGGCTTCTTTAATTTAGAAAGGAGAAGACTGAGAGGGGACATGATAGCAGTTTCCATGTATTTAAAAGGGTATGACAAAGAGGAGGGAGAAAAATTGTTCTACTTGGCCTCTGATGACAGAACAAGAAACAATGGGCTTAAAATTGCGGCAAGGGAGGTTTGGGTTGGACATTAGGTAAAACTGCCTAACTGGAAGGGTGGTTAAACATAGGAATAAATTGCCGAGGGATGTTGTGGAATCTCTATCACTGGAGATATTTAAGAGCAGGTTGGATAGACATCTATCAGGGATGATCTAGATGGTGCTTGGTCCTGCCATGAAGGCAGAGGACTGGTCTTGATGACCTCTTGATTCTATGATTTTATGGTTCAGACCCCATAGCCCTTCCAGTCCATGGTGCCCTTTCCTCATGGTACCAGTCTGTGGCAGTGCCCCTGCACTCTGGGTCTTCTCCTCCCAGAGGACCCCAATCCTTTGTACCCACTTTGTCTCTGTAGCCCACTATAGTCACCATTTGCCCCTGCCTCAGGGAAAATTGCAGTCTGACATGGCTACTCATCATGGGCAATAGTGTGCTGCCTTCTCCTGCCCTGGCTGCCTCCCTCTAGTAACCCTCAGGCCCCTGCAACCTGGGAGTTGTCAGGCCAGAGCTCTCCAGTTCTGCCTGCTTTCTCTAACTCTGCTCTGTCTCAGGTACCCTCTGTAGCTTACCCAAGCATCTAGGTCCTTCCTACTCCATAGCTGGAACAAGAGTGTATGCTCCTATCTGCCCTTGCAGCCTTTTATGAAGCCCAGACTGGCCTTACTTGGCTGGCTGCTTCTTGCCCCGATTGCCCAGAGTTGCACAAGCCTTTTCTGGCTTTCCCGTAACCCTCTTCCTGCTGAAGTGGGCTACCACACAACTATAGCTATGAATACTTCACCCTTAACCGCTTCTCAGCAGCTACGCTGTGCTGTCTTTCCAAGAATAAAACTTCTGTGTATGAGAGAGGAAGCATACTGGAATGCTTGCTTACAAAAGGATTTATTAGAATTATACAAGCAACAATTCCTGAACAAAAGGGAGGATTTAGACCTCCTACCAACTTACCCTTTCCCCTCTGACACATGATCAGATACAATAACATCATAACACGTAAGAAAATACTTATCACATAGGATATGTCTACACTAGCCCCCTAGTTCGATCTAGGGAGGCTAATGAGGGCGACCAAAATTGCAAATGCAGTGTGGGATTTAAATATCCCGTGCTTCATTAGCATGTTCCCGGTCGGTCGCCATTTTAGAAATTGACTAGCCTGAAGTAACTGCCCGCGTCTACACGTGGCAGTGAAACGTGATTTCGAATTAAAGCCCTAACTCGAATTAGCTGGTAAACCTCATTGCAGGAGGAATAACAGCTAATTCAAGTTAGGGCTTTAATTCGGAATCCTGTTTCACTGCCGCGTGTAGACGCGGGCAGTTACTTAGGGCTAGTCAATTTCTAAAATGGCGACCGGCTGAGAACATGCTAATGAAGCGCGGAATATTTAAATCCCGCGCTTCATTTGCAATTTCAGTCGCCCTCATTAGTCTCCCTAGATTGAACTAGGGGGCTAGTGTAGACATACCCTAAGACAAAAGTACTGTGTTATCTACTGTACTGGTCGAAGTATTGTCTTCACTTATTATAACAGTACTTTACAACTACTCAACTCCCTTCAGTCTTCATATGTGTAGACAGCAAATTATTTTTCTGCATACCTTTTGAAATAATTGACCCACCTTAGTCTTGCTTTGCTTTTCATTTTGCACATAGAATTGCCATGAGCACATTATTATAGGCTGTTTCTGAACACCCAGAGCCTGTACAGAAATATTGACGATCGCCATAGCTTTGGCTTGAAGCCCAGTTCTTTTCTCAGTTGAGTGAGCTATGATTTCTTTTATTCATTTTTAGTGTCAACAGGCATTGTCCTTAGAAAGATGACTGGACTTGGAAGTTGCAGCTCAGGAATGCAAAACACCTTATTCGTCCACAATACATGGTTTTGCCACCTGCTGATTTCTCCTGGACTTTAACTCAAAGTGAAAAAGTCATTCCTTGTCAGAAATGATTCTATTGATGTAGTATTCTTGCCCTTTCCCAGGAACAGACTATATCATATTGCATGTGCGGGTTTGCATAGAGAAGGATTTTTCCAATATCTATGCTGAGATCATCAAGCTCCTTCAGTTAGAAGGGCACATTGAAGCTTTTATCTACAGGTTGAACTTCTCTAGTCTGGCACTCTCTTGTCCAGCAACATCCATGGTCCGGCATGATTTCAGTTAGTCAGATGTCCACTTATCAAGGGTGTGGACAAGTTTTCTGCAGCCCCATAAAGTTTGTTTACAACCACCAGTCTTGATTCTCAGAATTCTGTGCTGTTATTTAGCTCTAATGTATCTCTATATGTCTTTAAAGAGCCAAGTTAGCAGTGGAAGTGTTGGTAATGCTGCTAAACAATATTGACCTCTCATAGTTCAGCAAATTCTCTAGTTCGGCATGGTCAGGCCCTGACGATGCCAGATTAGAGAGGTTCAACCTGAAGTAAGTTTTAAATAAAACAAGCTAAAAGTCATTTCAGTTGCTAATCTGCTGCTGAGTCCCCCTGTCAGATTTTGTAGTATGACAAAAACTTTTTCTATATCTTATATTTTCCACACCTAATGATGTGTGAATGACCCAGACAAACAATGGTGTATGAAATGTATGAATATAAACTGCATATATTTCATTATATCTTTATTCTATCCTTCCATATAACACTTACCTTCTTAGACTGGAAGCTTCTTGAGGAGGAGATTAGGTTCGCCTATGTGTTTATACAGACACTAGCAAAAGATGCCTTTGATTTTGAAAGGGAACTATAGACTCTATCATATTACAAATATGCGTGATTATTTATAATATAATAGAAACTGACTATAACATGGGAAATATTCAATGTGTTGTAAAATTACAATGTACATTTACTTCACTTTACCCCTTTCCAGTTCTTAGATGTCACTTGACTTATAATAATAGTAAGAAAACAATATTCAGGCAGAAATGTCACTTTTAAATTGATAGTATGGTTTTAAATAGTAAACAATAATTTCTGAGCAGTGCTTTCACTTGCACTTGTGTTAATCAAATTAAGTATAATGGTTGTGCAATGTTCAGATTTACATTGGCAGGTCAGAATAGTATTTGAACCAATAACAGTCAGGCAAAAAATCCAGTGTTCTGAATTCTCCATTCCGATTTGAAAATAAATGGTCAGAGAAAATATTAGGATTCTAATTATTAGGCCTTTTAAAATTCCTCCTGTCCTGCAGAAAGGGAGTGTCTTATTTTCAGTGCCTTTTCAATGGAATTGGCCTTTCAGGGACAGATAAATTTTCAAGGACCAGGTCTATACTAACAGTAAATGGAACTTTACTGATTTACACCAGCTAGTTTCCTTAGCAGGATTGTGCAGCGCTGATTTGACTAAAGAGAAAGGATGGAGAATGAAATCTATATAACAATCCAGCAAAGCAAATGTTAACCGAGAAGTAATAAATCTTATCTATTATTTCCCCATGAAGATGTGCTGCTGTGTTTTAATTTAATTCTATTTATTCAGATAATAACTTTCAAACATTTCTACCCCTAAAGTTCTCCGAACTTGATTTTGTTCCACATCACATGTGCCGAAAACCAGAATGAATATGTGTAATAAATGAAAGGCAACATTTTAGCCTAAGCAAAGTGATGGGTCTCTCTTCTAAAATAAGCGTCTTATGTGAGCATTTTACCAAAATCCTTGACACTGCAAAATGCTTAGAAACCATTTGTGTGAGTGTAGCCGTTTAATCTGAATTCACAATGGATGCAAATGTATGTACTGGGGAGATTCAATGGTAGACTTACTTGAAAAATGAATTTGCCATGTAAAGATGTGCTGAGTTGTATAACAGCAAACTTGCATAAGGGTGAGAGCAGGGATATTCACTCGCCCCTAAAACTTAAATACAACTTTATAAGAAAGAAAGCTGGTAATCACTCTAGGAAAAAGGTCTTTTATTAAATGTAATTTGTATGCTGCTCATTGATGCTCAGCATGCTAAGATGAGATCCTTTAGGGAAATGTCCCATACCTTTATGTTTATGTGTAATAAGGAAAGAATAGGGAATTGCTAAAGAGTGCATACCATTAGTGAGTATAGTTAGCATAAGTAATAGCACTGCAGGACAAATACAGAAGTGATGTCAGTGTAACCACAACCAAGTAGATTCAAATCTGGGACTGCTAGAGCTTAATGTAGGAGCCACTACAGCATATGCTAAACAGCCAGCTGCTTCTTAGCTTAGGCTGTAGAGCTCTCTTGCTGTTATCTCTTGCTGTAAGTGGTCTAAGTGCCTCTACATGGGACAGTGAACCACACCAGGGCTACGTCTACACTGGCATGATTTTCCGGAAATGCTTTTAATGGAAAAGTTTTCTGTTAAAAGCATTTTCGGAAAAGCGCGTCTAGATTGGCAGGATGCTTTTCCGCAAAAGCACTTTTTGTGGAAAAGCGTCCATGGCCAATCTAGACGCGCTTTTCCGCAAAAAAGCACCGATCGCCATTTTTGCGATCGGGGCTTTTTTGCGGAAAATAGTACTGTGCTGTCTACACTGGCCCTTTTGCGCAAAAGTTTTTCGGAAAAAGACTTTTGCCCGAACGGGAGCAGCATAGTATTTCCGGAAAAGCACTGACGATCTTACATAAGATCGTCAGTGCTTTTCTGGAAATTCAAACGGCCAGTGTAGACAGCTGGCAAGTTTTTCCGGAAAAGCTGCTGATTTTCCGGAAAAACTTGCCAGTCTAGACACAGCCCAGGTGTGTGGGTTATATCATAGGGCGCAAAAGCAATATGATCCATGATCAAAAGTAATGAAATAAATCAAGTTCACAATAGAGATTTTTTTTTTTTGTTTTTTCATATTCTAAATTGTTTCCAGTATATTTGGCATGGAGCAAGGAACCCCGCAATGTTTGTTTTCTCGGTAAGAACAATGTTGTCTTATATACATGTGTTTGCATCAGTTTCTTGCGACATGAGCAGTGTAGCAGTTCCTGGCAGAGATGTATTGGGAAATGAGAAGGTACAAAGATCTTCTTACTGCACCTATGAGCCAACCACCATCACAAACTTCATACCTATGTGATTGGTTATGTTACTGTGCTAGACTTGCTAACATTTCTATCCACACACACAAGGGCAGCAGAGAGGAGAAAGAATAAAGAGTTCTGGGCAGTGGAGTTGCCGGTGACAGAGGGACACGTACATTACATGCTCTTAATACTATAGCTCACGTCACAGCTGGGGTCCCTGGCAAACAAAATGCCCCCTTCCACTCCCAATTCTGCAAAATAGTTCTACACTGGGTCAGTTCCTTAACAGCATTAGTTAGATTGTAACAAGAAACAGAGTTCGCACCAAACCACCTGATATGTAGAGTGTTAGAATATACTAAGCAGAGAGTAGAGTCTGTGTGACATTGCAGTTATAGTTTCTTAAGAAGTTGCTTCAGCTGAATCTGTTGTTACATTGTGGTTTCTATGCTTCTTTTTCTCTCTGCAGTACTCAGCTTTCCTGACCCCAACTGTATGTAAGTGTCTATGTTTTTAATTAGGGATTCATGCTACCTTTGTAATAAACAGTAATTGGCAAGGAGGATTTCAAGGACCTTGTGTACATCTGAACAGTAAACAATCTGAGCCCTTACTTGCACTACAAGTGGGAAAGAAAGTCTTCAGGAACTAGGAGTACTCTGAACTACTAAACTAACAGCAGACAGGTGACCTGGCAGGCAATATTTGGAAAAATGAACATCTTTGACAATGCCATGGAGGTCTGGTTTGTACAGAAAGGCTGGAAAAGTATTGGAAATGAATGAGATTTCAGCCCAGAAAAAAAATATAGGAGCCTTACTGAGAGCAGTAAGAGGAAGAACATACAGATTATTATGCAATCTGATCACCACAGAGAGGCCATCCAGCAAAACCGTTAAAGAGAGTGCAAATTGTTCAAGAGCACTTGTGATCCAGTCCCCTGATGGTAGGAGAAAAGTTCAGGTTTCGTAAGTGGAATCAGCTTGAAGGTGAATCTGTTTCCTCCTTTACAACAGAGTTAAAAAGATGATCAGAACACTGTGCTTTTAAGAATGGGTTTAACGAGGCCCTAAGAGACAGAACTGTATGTGGCTTGCTTTAATGAAAGTATTCAGAGGAGGCTCTCCACTGGGGAAAATCTTTCCTTTAAACACATAGTAGAAATTGAAGCAATGATGGAAACTACAACAAGGGATGCAATCGAATTGCATACCGGCATTAAACAGAAGTAGGAACAGATAAACTGTCCATAACCCAAGCTAGAGATGGTTAATTCAGCAAATAGACACCTTATCAGTGCTCAAAAGGGTTCCATACCCTTGTGATTGTCAATTTAAACAGGCATATTTCAGAAGCTATAATAAACAAAGCATATCCAAGTGGTTTGCTGTGCTCAGGAAGATGCCAAATCAGAGCATAGACAAAGAACATCAACACAGAATCTTTAGAAAAAGGCAGTCATGGCCCAGACTGTGAGAGTACAGTAGCAATCTGTTTGATGCGAGGGGTGATGGAAAAAGCAAACAAAATGGAATTGGACATAGGACCCACAAAGTCTGTTATCTCATGTTTGGAAAATGAAAACTTCTGAAAATCCCAAATGGAGAAAGACAGTGATGCTACTAAAAATTTATAAGCGAGAAAAAGAGAATGTCAATTGGAATAGTGCAAGTGAATGTGAAGCATAAAAATAAGTTGTGCTTATTAACCTGATAAGTTATTGAGAAAGGGGGACTGGCCTATGGAGCCCTCAATAGTTATATAAGATTCCTCTGGACTGGAAATCTATAAGGATGCTGCAGTCACTTTCTGAAGACTCCACTAAAACAGCCGAAAAAGCTGGAGGGACTACTAAATTAGGCATCAGGAGTATTCAAAGAGGGCACAGGATCTGTGAAGGCCATGAAGGTTAACATTATCCTAGCTGAGAATTTACAGTCTGTTTCACAACACTTGACTTGTCCATTATAATATCTACTCAAAGGTAGACACTGAACTGGAAAATCTGGAAAGAGAGGGCATACTTTCTAAAATGGCCTGGGGAACGTCTATCATTCCAACTCTAAAAAATATGTCTAGTGAGGTTGCGCAAAGATTTTAAAATCACCATAAATCTTGTGTTGGAAGTTGAAAAATATTGCTTGCCTTGAATTGAAGACATGTTTGCTATGTAGAAGGGGGAGGGCAAAAATTCAGCAAAATTGATTTGTCACAGGCCCTACAGATGGGAGTAGAGGAAGAATTTGTAAGGCATACCTCATAATCAACACACAGAAGGGGAACATTTGGTATTACTTCAGCTCCTGCTGTTTGGCAACAGGGAATGGACCAAGTTTTGCAAAGTACCCTGAGCATACAGTGTTATTTGGATGATATTGTAACCAATAGAAATGACAAACAACTGGAAACCCTGAAAAGGGAATTAAAGTATCTAAGACAGGGATGGGGAACCTTAAACTCAGGGGCCAGATTCAGCCCCTGGCTTCTCTGGATCCGGCCCCTGATGCTCAGGGTCCCCCTCCCCCCCCCCCCGCCGCCACTCCACGGTGGGGCTGGAGCCCACAAAATCACCTTGTGTGTGGTCCCCAACTGATTTTTTCTGTGGATTAGTGGGTCCCAACCCAAAAAAGTTTCTCCACCCCAATCTATGAGAATATACGTTATGAACTAATCACATAAAACATAAGTTTTTTTTCAAGGATTTGGTAGCTTTGTGTGGGCATCTTATTGATGTAAAAGGCTTACATTACTCTCAGGACAAGAACAAAGCAGTCCAGGAAGCTCCGCTGCCAAAGGATGTGCCACAATTTAGTAGCTGATACAATCCTAGCAACGATCTATGACCAATTTAGACATAGCACTTGTATTGCATTCACTGAACTGTTTCTTGCAATCTGGTCAAAAGTGACTATGGTCACATCAGTGTCAAAAAGCTTTCCTGGAAGGAAAATAATTGGGCACATCAATCAGTATACTGACACAATTTGTCTCATCTTTGACTATCAAATTAGCATGAGATGCTTCCTCACAAGGGCAGTTATATGAAATACAATGCTAGATGGTGGTGACAGATCCATAATGTGTGCCTTTAGATCTCTGAATAGCATAACGTCACTATGCACAAATACACAAGGGACTTATAAATCTTGTATGGAGTAAGAGGAAATTCAACCAGTATCTATGTGGGAGAAAATTTATCCTTGTCACAAACCACCAATCATAGAATCATACAGTCATTGAACACTAGAACAGGAAGGGACCTCAAGAGATCATCAAATCCAGTCCCGTGCCCTCACTGCAGGACCCAGTTCCGTCTATCCCAGATAGATGTCTATCCAACCTGCTCTTAAATATCTCCAGAGATGGAGATACCACAACCTCCTTAGGCAACTTATTCTAGTGTTTAACCACCCTGGGTATGTCTAGACTACACCGCTAATTCGAACTAATTTAGCTAATTCGAACTAATGCATCCAGACTAAAAAACTAGTTCGAATTAGCGTTTTGCTAATTTGAACTAGCATGTCCACATTAAGTGGACCCTTAGCCGGGGTTAAGGATGGCCGGAAGCAGTGCCGGCAGGGCATAAGATGAGGACTTAGAGCGTGGAGCTGCTGTCTCAGGCTAGCCGAAGGCTGTGCTTAAAGGGACGCGACCCCCACCCCGGACAGACAGTCCTGGCTTGGATTGCCCGGCGTGCCCACACTGGGCACATCACAACACTCGGCCATCAGACCGGCTGCACTTGCCGCAGGCTGCCATCTGGGGAGAGGGGGCAATTGGGGGGCTGCAGGAGAGGTTCCACCCCCAGAAGCCCGCAGAGCCAGCCCAGTCCTCCCCATCGGGAGCTCGTACCCCATTCCTCCCTCACCTCCTTCCACTTACTTCTCCCTAGCCCCCCTTCCTGATGTACAAAATAAAGAACAATTGTGTTCATAAATAGAATCTCTCTTTATTGAACAAAACTGCGGGAGACTGGGAAAAGGAGGTGGGAGAGGGGAGGGCAACTAAAATGATCAGGGGTTTGGAACAGGTCCCATATGAAGAGAGGCTAAAGAGACTGGGACTTTTCAGCTTACAAAAGAGGAGACGGAGGGGGGATATGATAGAGGTCTATAAAAGCATGAGGGGGGTAGAGAGGGTGCATACAGAAAAGTTCTTCATTAGTTCCCATAATAGAAGGACTAGAGGACACCAAAGGAAAGGAATGGGTAGCAGGCTACAAACTAGTAACAGAAAGTTCTTCTTCACAAAGCAAAGAGTCAACCTGTGAAACTCCTTGCTGCAGGAGGCTGTGAAGGCTAGAACTAGAACAGAGTTTAAAGAGAAGTGAGATAAAGTGATGGAGGTTTGGTCCATGGAGTGGTATTAGCCAGGGGGTAGGAGTGGTGTCCCTGCCCAAAGTTTGTGGAAGGCTGGAGAGGGATGGCATAAGACAAATGGCTTGGTCACTGTCTTCGGTCCATCCCCTCCAGGGTCCCTAGGGTTGGCCGCTGTCGGCAGACAGGCTACTGGGCTAGATGGTCCTTTGGTCTGACCAAGTATAGCCATTGTAAGCTCAGGGCTCAGGGTCGGGGGTCTCAGTGGACCACCTTGATTTTCATGCACACCTGCTCCTGGGTGGCCAGGCTGGCAGCTCTCCTGCCCTAGACAGCTGCTTTTCTGTGTCTAGTGCGGAGGTCGTGGACGAGGTCCACGATGTCCGCACTAGACCAGGCGGGTGCCCGCCTCTTGCGGTCCCGGGCAAGCTCCCGGGAGCCGCCAGCCTGGTCCCGGGAAGAGGGGGAGGGCTGGGGGGTATCGGGTGGCTGGCTCGAGCCGTGCCAGGTGCAGGGTCTGCTAGCTGGGTGCTGGCAGGCTTGCACCTGGCATGGGCACCGTAGCCAGCCCGTGCCCCTTTAAGGGGTCCGGGGCCAGGAGGGGGGCAGTAGAGTTTCCCTGGTGTTGGCCAGAGTGGCCACCAGGGAAAGCTGGGGAGGGCTAGCCTCCCACTAGTTCGAATTAAGGGGCTACACACCCCTTAATTCAAACTAGTAAGTTCGAACTAGGCTTAGTCCTCGTAGAATGAGGTTTACTTAGTTCGAATTAAGCGCTCCGCTAGTTCGAATTAAGTTCGAACTAGCAGAGCGCTTGTGTAGCGCCTATCAAAGTTAATTCAAACTAACGTCCGTTAGTTCGTATTAACTGTGTAGTGTAGACATACCCTCTGACAGTTAGGAAGTTTTTCCTAATGTCCAACCTAAAGCCTCCCTTGATGCAGTTTAAGCCCATTGCTTCTTCTGTCAATTTTTTCTTACCTCCTCCTTGTTACCCCCTTTTAGATATTAGAAAACTGCTATCATGTCTCCTCTCAGTCTTCTCTTTACTAAACTAAATAAGCCAAATTCTTTTAGTCTACCATCATAGTTCATATTTCCTAGACCTTTAATAATCTTTGTTGCTTTTCTCTGGACCTTCTCCAATTTCTTCACATCATTCTTGAAATGTGGTGCCCAGAACTGGACACAATACTCCAGCTGAGGCCTAATCAGTACAGAGTACAGCGGAAGAATGTCTTCTCGTGTCTTGCTCACAACACTCTTGATAATGCAGCTCAGAATCATGTTTGCTTTTTTGCAACAGTGTCACACTGTTGACTCATATATAGATTATGGTCCACTATGACCCCTAGATCTCCTTCTGCAGTACTTAGACAGTCACTTCTCATTCTGTATGTGTGAAACTGATTGTTCCTTCCTAAGTGGAGTACTTTACATTTGTCCTTATTAAATTCATCCTGTGTACCTCAGACCATTTCTCTTATTTTCTCCTGATCATTTGTCCAGATCATTTTGAATTATGACCCTATCCTCCAAAGCAGTTACAACCCCTCCCATCTTGGTATCATCTGCAAAATCTATGGCATCATCTAAACCACTGATAAAGATATTGAACAGAACCAGTCCCAAAACAGACCTCTGTGGAGTCCCACTTGTTATGCCCTTCCAGCATGACTGTGAACCATTAATAACTACTCTTTGTGAAAGCTTTTGATACAGTCTTCCACAATATTCTTCCCAGCAAGTTAAGGGAATATGGATTGAATAAATAGACTGTAAGATGGATAGAAAGCTGGCTAGACTGCCAGGCCCAACAGGTAGTGATCAACTGCTTGATGTCAGATTGGTGGTCAGTTTCTAGCGAAGTGCCCCAAGGATCAATTCTAGGACCGATTTTGTTCAACATTAATGACCTGGATGAAGGGATGGATTGTGCCCTCATTAAGTTTGCAGATGACACTAAGCTAGGGGGAGAGGTAGATATGCTGAAGGGCAGGGATGGGTCCAGAGTGACCTAGACAGATTAGAGGATTGGGCCAAAAGAAATCTGATGAGGTTCAACAAGTACAAGTGCAGAGTCCTGCACTTGGGACGGAAGAATCCCAAGCATTGTTACAAGCATTCCAAGAGGAGTAACGGTAGTTCGGACTAGGAAGCCTAGTCTGAACTACCCTGTCCGTGCCGCGTGTAGCCGCGCGGCACGGGGTTCGAACGAGCCGGGATTTTAAAATGGCGGCACCCAGTTTATGCAAATGAAGCCCGGGAAATTCAAATCCCGGGCTTCATTTGCAAGTGCGGTATGCCTACATTACCCTCCTAGTTCAAACTAGGTAGTGAGGGGGGATTTGATAGCAGCCTTCAACTTCCTGAAGGGAGGTTCCAAAGGATGGAGAAAGGCTGTTCACAGTAGTGACAGATGGCAGAACAAGGAGCAATGGTCTCAAGTCACAGTGCAGGAGGTCTCGGTTGGATATTAGGAAAAACTATTTCACTAGGAAGGTGGTGAAGTACTGGAATGGGTTACCTAGGGAGATGGTGGATTCTCCATCCCTAGAGTTTTTAAGTCTTGGCTTGACAAAGCCCTGGCTGGGTTGATTTAGTTGAGATTGGTCCTGCCTTGGGCAGGGGGGCTGGACTTGATGACCTCCTGAGATGTCTTCCAGTTCCATGATTCTATGATTCTATGATCCAATCAGTTATGCACCCACCTTATAGTAGCCCCATCTAGGTTGTAGCTCCCTAGTTTATTGAAAAGAAGGTTGTATGAGACTGTATCAAATGCTTTATTAAAGTCTAGGTATACCATATCCACCGCTTCGCCCTTATCCGCAAGATTTGTTATCCGACCAAAGAAAGTTATCAGATTGGTTTGACAGGATTTGGTTTTTTACAAATCCATGTTGGCTGGTACCTATCTCTGTATTATCTTCCTGCTGTTTGCAGATGAATTCCTTAATTATTTGCTCTATTATCTTCCCTGGCATAGAAGTTAAACTGACTGGTCTATAGTTTCCCTTGTTGCATTCCTTCATTTGAGGAAAGACGTTTCTGTGATAACAGCAGCACATATGCAAGGCTAGTGACTCTCCTTACCTGGTTATTTCTATAAAATTGAATTTCAAATAACAAAAAGACACACACAAATGTGGGTGAGTTCTCCCTCCTTCCCTTGCTGGTCGAAGGGTGACCTGTAATAGAGACAGAAGCTATTGATTTTGTCAACTTGTTTCAAATTGAATGTGTTCCAGTGACATATAGTTTGATGGAACGAGAAAACGAGAGAGATCCCTCACTAGCTCTGACTGATGAAGTCACTTGGAAGGGCTGGAAATTGTTGCACTTCCTCAGACCTGCTGGGGAACAAACCTGGACAAAGGGTGGGCTGGGGCAGTATTGCTTTTGGGGATATTTATTGGCACAGATTCTTAAGAGTACTCACACACACATTACATTCATGCTGGCAGTTTGGAGGCAAGCTGCAAGTGCAGTGCAGATTACTTTTGATTTCACTGGTGGCTGAGTGCTGGTCAGGCATCAGCTTCCCGGAGACGCAATCATGATGTTCCTGGGGAGGTCCCTTTGGATCTGCAGGAGACTTTACTTCCCATGGGCCTGTCCCAGGTTTCTGCTGTGATGTTACATCTTGTCCAAGAGAGAGAAAGAGATGTTCTGTCTGCTTCTCAGTTAATTTATCTGCGTGCAGGGTCTTTGTCTGCTTTAAAAGGTCAAGGATCCTAAACTGCGTTTTTGGTTGGGTATTTCTCATTCACACCTCACAAACATTCCACAGGTTACATACATATTCATAAGCAATATGGTTGCTAAGCAAAGTGACGCCTCATGGCTTTGAGTACAAGAAATTGCATTGTACTAAAAATAACATACCAAAGGCATGATAAAAAGCTTCACAAATTATAACTAAGAAAGCCAAGGTCAGGGAAGAAAGGAAAAGCATAGGAGTATGTCTGGTCAGCTAGATACCAGTGAAGAGGAGGGAGGTGGGGTCGTCTCCGACTAGTTATAGAAATATACCAATAGCCCTAATCTGGCCACCTTTTAAGGTGAGTTTACTACTCATAAAACAAGTTTCATGTGCTGAATTTGTGTTTATACACAATAAATTGTTCACAAGTCTTAGAACTGCTCCATGTATGTCATTTAGGGGTAATAAAAATGAACGCATTCACCAGATCTTATGGTGGCCAGACATTGGCAAGCAAATACAGCAGATTTCTTAGGAATGTTCAGAATGAAAATAAGTACCTCACATGCTGAAAGCAATACCATTACACCCCTGGGAATGACCACCAACTCCATGGCCATGTCTCCATATTGATTTTGCAGGACCATTTTGGGGAATGATCCACCTAGCAGTGATGGATGACAGCATGAAAACTACCCAAGATGGTAGAAAAAACTATGAATTGCAAGAACTGGATGTCAGAGCAGCAACATAGACTCATAGGCTCATAGACTTTAAGGTCAGAAGGGACCATTATGATCATATAATCTGACCCCCTGCACAATGCAGGCCACAGAATCTCACCCACCCATTCCTGGAATAATCCTCTCAAATAGTTTAAGGACCCCAAGATTCAGAGAATCCTCCAGCAAGTGATCCGTGCCCCATGTTACAGAGGAAGGCGAAAAACCTCCAGGGCCTCTGCCAATCTACCCTGGAGGAAAATTCCTTCCCGACCCCAAATATGGTGATCAGCTGAACCCTGAGCATGTGGGCAAGACTCACCAGCCAAACACCCAGGAAAAGTTCTCTATAGTAACTCCTATCATCCCTCCATTGGCCTATTTACCACTAATAGTGAAAGGTCAATTAGTTACCAAGATCATGTTATCTCATCAAACCATCCCCTTCATAAACCTATCTAGCTTAATCTTGAAGCCAGATAGGTCTTTTGCCCCCACTACTTCTCTTGGAAGGCTGTTCCAGAACTTCACTCCTCTAACGGTTAGAAACCATCTAATTTCAAGTCTAAACTTCTTAATTGCCAGCTTATATCCATTTGTTCTTGTGTCTACATTGGTATTGAGCTTAAATAATTCCTCTCCTTCCCTGGTATTTATCCCTCTAATATATTTAAAGAAAGCAATCATGTCTCCCCTCAGCCTTCTTTTGGTTAAGGTAAACAAGCCAAGCTCCTTGAGTCTCTTTTCATAAGACAGGTTTTCCATTCCTCAGATCATCCTAGTGGTCCTTCTTTGTACCTGTTCCAGGTTGAATTCATCCTTCTTAAACATGGGAGACCAGAACTGCTCACAGTATTCCAAGTGAGGTCTCACCAATGCCTTGTATAACGGCACTAACACCACCTTATCCCTACTGGAAATACCTCGCCTAATGCATCCCAAGACCGTATTAGCCTTTTTCATGGCCATGTCACAATGGCGGCTCAACTAGGACTCCGAGGTCCTTCTCCTCTTCCATTACGTCCAACTGATGTGTCCCCAGCTTATAACTAAAATTCTTGTTATTAATCCCTAAATGCATAACCTTACACTTTTTACTATTAAATTTCATCCTTTTACTATCACTCCAATTTACAAGATCATCTAGATCTTCCTGTATGATATCCCGATCCTTTTCTGAATTGGCAATACCTCCCAACTTTGTGTCATCCGCAAACTTTATTAGGACACTCCCACTTTTGGTGTCAAGGCCAGTAATAAAAAGATTAAATAAGATTGGTCCCAAAACTGATCCCTGAGGAACTCCGCTAGTAACCTTCCTCCAACTTGACAGTTCACCTTTCAATATGACCCGCTGTAGTCTCCCCTTTAACCAGTTGCTTATCCACCTCTCAATTTTCATATTGATCTCCATCTTTTCCAATTTAACCAATAATTCCTCATGTGGTACTGTATCAAATGCCTTACTAAAATCAAGATAGATTAGATCCACTGCATTTCCTTTATCTAAAAAATCTGTTATGTTCTCAAAAAAGGAGATCAGTTTGGTTTGGCACGATCTACCTTTTGTAAAACCACGTTGTAATTTGTCCCAATTACCATTAACCTCAATGTCCCTAACTACTTTCTCCTTCAACATTTTTTCTAAGATATTTCATACTACAGATGTCAAACTAACAGGCCGATAGTTACCCGGGTCACTTTTTTTCCCTTTTTTAAATATAGGAACTATATTAACAATTCTCCAGTCAAATGGTACAACCCCTGAGTTTAGAGATTTATTAAAAAAATTTTGCTAATGGACTTGCAATTTCATGTGCCAGTTCCTTTAATATTCTTGGATGAAGATTATCTGGGCCACCAGATTCACTCCCATTAAGATGTTCGAGTTTTGCTTTTACCTCAGATATGGTAATATCTACCTCCACATCCTTAGTCCCATTTGTTATGTTACCATTATCCCTAAGCTCTTCATTAGCCTCATTAAAGACTGAAGCAAAGTATTTGTTTAGATATTGGGCCATGCCTAGATTATCTTTAACCTCCACTCCATCCTCAGTGATTAGCGGTCCCACTTCTTCTTTTTTTTTTTTTTTCCCTATTTATATGGCTATAATACCTTTTACTATTGGTTTTAATTCCCTTTGAAAGGTCCAACTCTACATGACTTTTAGCCTTTCTCACTTTGTCCCTACATGCTCTAACCTCAATAAGGTAGCTTTCTTTGCTGGTCCCTCCCATCTTCCACTCCTTATATGCTTTCTGCTTTTTCTTAATCAACTCTCTGAGATGCTTACTCATCCAGCTTGGTCTAAAACAGCTGCCTATACATTTTTTCCCCTTTCTTGGGATACAAGCTTCTGATAGCTTCTGCAACTTTAACTTAAAATAATCCCAAGCCTCCACTGCCTTTAGATCCATAAATTCTTTAGTCCAATCCACTTCCCTAATTTCCTTAATTTATTAAAGTTAGCCCTTTTGAAATCAAAAACCCTAGTCTCATATTTATTTTTATTTATCTTTCCATTTAGTTTGAACTGAATTAGCTCGTGATCGCTAGAGCCAAGATTGTCCCCTACAACCATTTCTTCTATGAGGTCCTCACTACTCACCAAAACCAAATCTAAAATGGCATTCCCCCTTGTTGGCTCAGCAACTACTTGATGAAGGAATTCATCAGCTTTCACATCTAAGAAAATATGAGCCCTATTATTATTACTAGCACTTGTTCTCCAGTCTATATCTGGAAAGTTGAAATCTCCCATGATTACACAGTTTCCATTAGTATTTACTTCATTAAAACATTAAAGAGGTCTCTATCCTTAACCAAATTAGATTCCGGTGGTCTATAGCACACCGCAAGCACTATCCCAAGGGAGGATCTGATAGTTTTCTTCCCCAATGTGATTTTTGCCCAGTCAGTCTCTGTCTTCTCCATTCCATCACTTTTTATTTCTTTACAATCTACCTCATCATTGATATACAATGCTACTCCACCACCTTTACCTTTATTTCTGTCTTTCCTAAACAGCACATACCCTTCAATACATGTACTCCAATCATGCCTAGTATTTCACCATGTTTCTGTTATTCCTATAATATCTGGTTTCACTTCCTGAACCAATTGCTCTAGTTCCTCCATTTTGTTACCTAGGCTCCTCGCATTGGTGTACAAACATCTTAATTTTTGCTGTTTGGCCTCACTCACATTCTTTACCCAATTTGACACAGACATTGTACCTCCAATATGACCCATTAGACCAATATCCACTCCACCCTTCCCCCTTATGTCCATTCTCCTACCCCCAGCTAGAACCTTTCTTTCTTCATTTTCCTACCTCTCAATGCTAAAATCCGGTGTAGAGATTACCTGGACATCTCCCAACCATCTCCCCCAAATTCCTAGTTTAAAGCTCTCTTAATCAGTTGTGCCAGCCTCCATCCTAGAAGTCTATTTCCCTCCCTACTTAGATGAAGTTCATCCCGAGAGAACAGTCCTCTGTCCGTGAATGCCTCCCAGTGACCATACATCCCAAAGCCCTGCTTATAGCACCACTGCCTGAGGCATCTATTGAGCATCATAATCCTGGCACACCTTAGTTGCCCTTCTCTAGAAACAGGCAGAAGCCCACTAAAGATCACCTGAGCCTTGATTTCCTTAAGCGTCTTCCCTAGCCTAGCATAGTCTCCTTTGATTCGTTCCAGCAAGAATCTAGCCGTATCATTTGTTCCTACATGAAGGATGATCAATGGATTCTTTCCCGGTCCCTTTAGGATCATCTTCAACCTCAGTTCCACATCCCATATCTTAGCACCTGGCAGACAGCACACCCTTCTATTCTCTGGATCAGCTCTGATTACAGGCCTATCTATTCTTCTCAATAAGGAGTCCCCAATCACATAGATCTGCCTTTTCCTGGTGACAGTGCGATTCTTTGGTCTATCTCTTGCTTCCTCTGGCTGCAAGTCCTTTCCATTCCTGTTTTCCCTTGTAATCCTCTTCAACCCATCTTGCATCCTCTTGGTGCTCATTATTGGTGTTGTCTCCATTGACTCTTGCCCTTTATCTATGGGACTAACCACTCTTCTCTTCTTTCTTACCCTTTCATCTTCATTGTACACCTGATGTACCCCTTCTTCATTCTCCAACTCCGCATACCTGTTCTTGAGCTCTATTTCTCCTTCACTGACCCATCTTTTCCTCTGCCTGGTTCTCTTAGGCACATGCTTCCACTATCCATTTTCTTCACCCAGCAGTCCCCCGTCTGAGGCCCTTGATTCTGCTTCCATCTGCATATCTAAGCTTTCTCCTTCAGCCACCTCATGCCTTTGCTCCATCATCTGCTCAAACCCCCTTCTAAACTCGACCAGAGTTTCCACCTGCATCTCCATTCCTCGGATCTTTTCTTCCATCAGCTCTATCAAGCAGCATTTCATGCAAACAAAATTCCTTTCAGATGACCCCTCCAGAATCATGTACATCCCGCAGCTGCTACATCCAATCATCCTCCTTGTGTCCTCTACTGCTTGGGTCATGGCCATTACTGCCTCTGTGTTTTATCAGCCTTCTCACCTAAAATTCTGCTAGTCCAGCGAACACAAAACAAACCAAAACACCCCCTCTATGACAAAAACAAACCTCAAACGAGTCCCACAATCCAAACTCCCCATACAAACTCCCACTCAAACTCCCCTGTTTACAGATCTGTTTGCTGACTCCTGTGCTGCTGCAGCTATTTTGGACCTCTGTTTAGGTGAAAAGAGTTTTAGTGTTTCATGAAAAATGGCATGAGACTTTTCACCTTGGCACCATATCGCTCAGCCAGAAATGGCCTGGTGATAACTTTGTAAAAACATTTAATCAAGCCCTGAGATCCATGACAGATGGGAAGAGGCCATTTGAGCTATAGTTATTGCACTTCTTGTTAATATATTAACATGAGGAACATTCTACAGTGAATCAAATGTCTGCACAATGCTATTTATGGGCCTAAATCTCAAGTCACACTTGTATTGGTTAGTGTCAGATTTACATCTATAAATCAGAAGTCATCAAATCCATCAAGTTATAGTGAGAGGGACCATGAACCCTTTCCCCAAGTTAGAGTGCAATAATTACAAACTAAGGAATTAATGCGGACTTGTTATGTAAGACAAAAGTCATCACCAGAGAACAAAGCAAACAACAAATCCAGAAAAGCTTGATGACAAGCTGACTGTACAACACAGAGAACTCAGAAGGCAATATGAACTGAGTGACAGTCTGGTGCAATTGTTATATCCATTAGTATTTTTTTCATCACTTCTAAGCAAGACTTAGCTAATGTTTAATATAAAAGTACTCAGTTCCTGGAAGGCCAAACTAGGTGCTACAATCAGCAAGTGTCTCTGTTATATTGTCCCAATATTAATCTTTGTCTAGTAAAAACGAACTCTTGGAACATATGTGGACAGTCAATGGAGTTATATCAGTGTGAAACTGAACCAAAGTCCGTTGGAATCAATGAAATACTGATATTCATTGAAGTGACACTGAATGAGGATTTAAGTGTGAAAAGAATGGGTTCCAGACACAGCCTATTTTCATATGAAAATAAAGGTGAACATAACTCAATTTGCTTAGCTTATTTTGTGGTAAGCCCTGCAGTGTAGATGTACCCAGAGTAAGAAGTTCTCCAGCTCACCACTATTTCAAAATAATGGCTTGCAGTGTAGACACGGTCTTTGTTATTTTGGAGTAACACCAGTTATTCCGAAATAACACTGCTGTGTAGACAGAGCCAAAATGTGTACCACATCTTGGTAGATATATCTTCTCCCATTGGTATCCTGGATGTCCTCCCACAGGCTATGTCTATATTAGCAGGTTATTTTGAAATAAGTTATTTCAAAATAATAACTCCCCAAATAACTATTTTGAAATAAGCTCATTCCTCTTCACAAGCAGGAGTTATTTTTTCAAAATAACTATGTTAGTAGTGTGGATGCTCGCTTTGTTATTTTGAAATAAGGGGAGTTATTTTGAAGTAACTCCCCAGTGTAGACATGCCCTCACTGATGATCAGATAACATCCTTGTGCCAACTAAACAAAGGGAGAAGAGAGAAAGAAAAGATTGTGAGACTGTCAGCTCTTCTGGGACCAGCAGGTTCTAGGAACTACTGCTCAGGTTTGCCAACAGGGGCTGCCACTACTGCTGCTGCAGCAGTGGTGGGGGCCAGAGCCCTAGGCCCTTTAAACTGCTGCTGGAGCACTGCACCATGTACTCTGTGTGGCTTTGAGGGCTGGGGAGGGAGAGGCACTCACTTTAGGTAGTACGGAGAGTTAGCTGCCCATGGTCCCACCCCTTCTGTCTGAAGTTACACCCCTTCCAGAAACACAGAGCCGTCCCCTCACCCCTCAGCCTATAGAGGCTGTCAGTGCCCCACCACTGCTTGCCTAAGCATTTTGGTAGATGGACACTTTCAATCAATAGTACAAAATTAAACAACATGTTTTTCAAAATTCCACTCAGAAAATACGTTCCTTACCTTGATTGTTCCATTTTAACTTTCCATAAACTGTTAAATGTTTAATGAAACTTAAAACTGTTTATAATCAGGCTCCTTGACATTGTCACTGAATGGATTACTTTGGTGTCTGGAGGTTTGTTTGTATGTTTTTATGGTTTATTTAAGAATAAATGCACCTGCAGAAAACCACTTACTCCCATTTCTAAATATTACAGATGCAATTCTGGTAATGTACTTAGCTCAGTAACATATGGTTGCTTGAGAGAGAAGCTTAATACAGCTCGGTAAAAGAAGTGAATTTTTGATTCAGCAGATAATCCCAGGAGTGAGCTGTAATGTCTCTCCTAATGGACAAGTAAACAACTCTGCAGAAATTAAAATAATTCATGGTATTAATATTTCAAGGGACATAGGTTGAACAGTAAACATCAGTAATGTTTATGAAAAAGAGACCTATTTAGATCCAAAGGGTATTAAGTGTGTCATTTTAAGAATTGGTAGGGCTACTTATTTTAGGTAGCTGACAAGACTAGCTCAGTCGAAGAAGTTCTTTGCTACTGCATGGCAGCAACAAACGTAATTACCATCTGCTTTGTATTCCCACTAGAAAGCAAAAAGGCTTCTCTTTCTTTTTTTTTTCCAGAGTCAGTTACGTGCCATAGAGTTGTTCGTTGCCTTGATTCAGAAATCTGTATTGCCATCACTAGAAAATAGGTTGATATATATTCCTGTTGCCTTCACCAATTGAAATGTTACTTAGGGAGATTTTTCCTCTACTTTAAAGGACATGTTTTGCTGCCCTTACTGTGGGTTTTGCCAGTTTTTGTTGATTATGTGAAAACCACACAGTTACGGAAGCAGGGGTGCTTGACCAGACTGGGAACTAATACTTCAAAATGTGGATGGCTAAATATTGTACACATTTTACATGGTGGTTGTATAGATGGTATTGGAGAGAGACTATGGATAAATCTGACAGATGTCAGTGCCATTTTATTTACACGCGGTACATGTGTAAACAGGCTGGTTATAATGGTGACGTCTATTTTCCTACCTTCTATCGTGGGTCCATTTTAGAGAATAATGGGAGAAGAATAGGCATTGTGAGCCAGTAAGCTGAGGTGTTTAGGAGGATGTAGATAGGTAGCCAATCTTTGTGATTGTAGACCCCCTAAGTGAACTGGGGCAATTGTATGTTTTACCAATCTTTAATTGCTCCTCTCCATCTCCCTTCAGGTTTAAAAATGAATGACAAAAACAAGAAAAAATCTCCAATAGATCTGAATTCTTAATTCATTGCAGCTCACTAGTTATTGGAAAGTGACTTGGCTTCTGGGACTCCTTTTTTCAATATCCTCTGCCATTCTTCCCTCTTAGTCACTTTTGCTCTTCAGTAGTTGCTAGTGGAAGAGTGCAGTGGTCTGCATTGAATCAAAGGCAATGACCCTCAATTCCATGGCTTTAACATGATGATGCAAGTTTGGTGCCTGTAGACCGAGGACCAAATTTAGGGATAGGTGACCCAGGCTTGGGGGCATTGGACCCAAGGTTTTGTTTTTGTTAGTAACAAAGGGAAATAGGAACGTCCAAAGTAAAATATTTCAGGCATTTTATATGTGGATTTAATTTTCACTAACCTCCTAGAATGTTCTGGACCTTTGTAGATTCTTGTAGAACCTTCCAGACTTCCTGAGAATTAGATTTTCCTTGAACCTCTGAGAATATTGTCAGCTTTGCCATCAATGTAAGTGGCAGGACATCACCTATCAGTGAGTGAGATATAAGAATGGAGCGAAAAGAAGTGAGATTACAGCTGAGATATTGTGAACCATGTTTTATTGTGCAATTGTGAAAGTGTATTTTTATACAACAGGGATAAATCATGCTTGCAAATTGTGCATCCAAGTCATAAAATGGACTACATATGTAATAAAAATTCAAAAGTTTAACAAATGGAGGGGGCACTGAAAATGCTCCTTTCCTTGAGCACCATATGGAATACAACATTCATTGCTGTTACATTGCAAGTTTAATTAGTGTCCACTGAGGGCATGTCTACACAGCAGGGCAAAAATCAAATTAAACTTTGCAACTTGAGCTACATCAATTGCGTAGCTTAAGTCAAAATAGCTTAATTCGGCTTTTGGAGCTGTCTATACAGCAGGAAGTCAAAGGAAGAATACTCTTCTTTCAACTTCCCTTTCTCCTCGTAAAATGAGAGTTACAGGAGGCAGAGTAAGAAGTCCTCCAGCAAGTAGAAATAAGAGATCCTCCGGAAAAGGGCTTTATTCAGGAGGATCGCGCCAGTCTAGATGCTCTTTTCCGGCTTTTCCCTAAGCCATGTTTATTTAAATCCCGCGGGGGATATTTAAATACCCCGCAGATTTCTCTATTCTGACTTTCCTGCTTTGCATGCCTCTTCTGGAGAAGGGGCCAGTCTAGACGTAGCCCTTAAGTAAATGTGCACCAGAACTCCCTGTATAAGAGCAACATGCTGATCTATTAATGCTGCAAATATTAAGGGCCAGATCCTGATATCCTTCCTCATGCTTAATAGTAACTTACTCTACCAGTGTTCTCAGTTACTTCAAATAGGGCCATTGATAGAGTAAGATATTGAATGAAAATATAGAGCTAAAGTAAATTCCTTAAACTTCAGTAATTAAAAAGCAGATGGTCACATCCTTTAAAAAATAATGAGTGTACTGGTTCTTTAAATTCCAAGCAAGAATAGCCTTAAACCAAAACAACAAATCAAACAAAAGTGAGGTAATGTATAAGGAAAATGAAAAAGTCACATTAAGACTTTATGAGCTCTATCTGCATACTCATGCTCTAGCTACAGGCTAGGGTGCCTAGATCTGAAAGCATTGCAAAGTACAAAGCCATCAGCACAGCAATGACTTGTTCTCCCATAAAATATAAAAAGGTCTACTGAGGAAGTGTCTAGAAGAATGATAGTCCCAAATTTGCTCGCCTCTCTAATTCAGCAAGAAAGGCGGGTGGGGAGTGGGAAGAGGAGAACATGTTCTTTGTAGTTTTCTCTAACTGGTCTGACTGATGGGCGGATATTATTTCAAGTGGAAAGACATTCAGATGTGGTCCCTTAAATTATGCATCCAAATACTATATTTGGGCACTTAAGTGTGTCATTGTGCATGTCAAAAAAGGAGCTATGGATTTCCTATTAATGTGCCCACATTTGAAAATTGGGCTTTTATGCTCTGATATCAATTATAGTTGTTGTGTTATAAAAAACCCCACCTACAACATTATCTAGTTAGAGGCAGTATGAACAGCTTATTGGGAAAGGTACTACCTTACAGCATTCACTGTTATTAGTTTCACACATTGATGGATAGTGCTCACTTAAAGCAAAGCCCATTTTGCCAAATCTATTTCTTCTAATATTACTCTGAGTATAACTATTAAATATGCGGATGAAGGTAAAGGATTGGATTATGTTTATAGCTGCCTATGTATGCTGATGAGTCTATTAATGATATAATTTCACCTTCATGTAATGCCTTCACTATTTAATTTGAATTTTTTTTTACAGTGAATAAACCAATCAATATGGAACTCAACCCTTTGGACAATAAATACCCATAGATGTGAAAGCTGTTTGCTGCTGTTGATAACTGAAGCATGTACTGTAGCTGGAACCGAACATAGTTCTGAAGTGTACAAGTGCTTCTGAAGAGAGTTCTATGTACACATAACCACATAACCATAGGTGCTTGTACCACATAACCATAGGTGCTCATTTGCATTATAACTGTGCAATTGAGATTTTCCTTCAACATGACAATTAGGCATTGTTGTCTCCAAGATGTATTGTCTTTGTTCCCATTCTCTTTATTGATGCATGTGAAGCAGATTCTGTAAATCAGAGCTACTCAGCTTTGGAAGCCTGCAGGCCACAATGATACAGCACATGCGGAAGGCTACAACTTAAGTGTGGTTGCATATACATGCATATATATATGCAAATACATGCAAATAGCTTCTTTCACACTGAGGGGCATGAATACAAAGTACTTCCCACACTCCGGGCGTACCTATCAGCACATGCTCCCGTCGGCTTCCCTTATTCCTCACAGATCGAGGAGTACCAGATGCTGGTGGAAGCTGCCCTCACTGTTGATCTTCTCTGCAGTGTAGACAAGCCCTTACTGCAAAGGATATGCATTTGGAGCACGATAGGGCCTGGTCTACACTAGACCAGGCAGGTCATCTGAAGGTATGCCATCCACCTGGATTTGGCTTACCTTAAGCCGAGTCACTGTAGTGTGTACATAGCAGGAGGCTAATGGGAGCACATGCTCCTGTTGCCTTCCCTTACTCCTCACAGAATGAGGAGTACAGAGTGCTAGTGGGGGCTGTCCTCAGCATTTGATTTGGGGGTCTTCACTAGACCCGCTAAATCAAATGCTAGAAGATCAACTTCTGAAGGGTCGATCTTCTCTGTAGTATACCCAAGTCCTAAGAGTGTGCACACAGGAAGTTAGTCTGCAGTAACTAGTGTGCTGCAAATTCACACCATAACTTTCTATGAACTTACTTGCCCATGTGACCAAGCCCTAATATTGTAAAAGGTTAAGTTTAGTGCTGTCCTTTTTGAGGACGAAAAATAAAGTTTATCCGTGTGTGATTAGGATATGTCTGAGGCCGTGTGTGAAATCTGAATCCCATGGAAGTGAATGACAACTTTGTCAGTGGGGTTAGGATTTTGTACTTGTGCTTTTGATGCACGAGGAAGGCATTATTTTAGAGAATACAATTTGGTATGCTAGCAAATTAATCCCAATCAGATTTCCATATTCATACATGGTTTCTGTCTATAAAGAGCAACCATGTTTTCTTGTTATAGTCTGAGTGTCTTTTTTTTTAGAAGAAAGGAAATCAATAAACAAGGAAGAACAAAGATAGTCTCAATGAAAGAGCACATTGTGTGCTTCTCATGTAACAATTTATCTATTGTGCTTAACAAAATGGCAAGTGCATCTGAAGGCACCTTAAGAATTTAAAAGTGTAGAACAGCAGCAAAATCATAACAATTACACACACACGCATGCACACACTCACTACAAATATCAGGTACGATTTCTTATTTTTAATACAGCTCTCATTTTCAAATGTTTTCATTTTCTATAATGCAGAAATTTATTTCCAGCATTTCAAAAGTGTCAAAGACTCTAACATATCCATTCTGTTTCAAGTCCCTTCATCTCCCCATAATCTTCTCGTGAATTTTTTGTTTGCTTTTGTTTTTTCTTTGGTTGTTTTTTGTGATCTTCCACTCTCTAACCCCAAGATAAACATTTAGGGTGCATCTAGACTGGCAAGATTTTGCGCAAAAATCAGCCACTTTTGCACAAAAACTTGCCAGCTGTCTACACCAGCCGCTTCATTTTGTGCAAGAGCACTGACGTTCTATTGTCTGAAATCTGTGCTTCTTGCACAAATGCTTTGATGCTCCCATTCAGGAAAAAGCCCTCTTGCGGAAATGATTTTGCCCAGCAGCAGCACTCCCAACCGCCCAACCACTGAGGCGGCGGCTCCGCCACTGGGACCAGCTCCTTCAGCGCCACATGCAGGCCGTTGAGCACGTCGAGGCAGACATCACTCGGTGCATGGAGGCAACTCTGCAGTGGCGCAAGGAGGCCTGGGGCTCCTTCCAGGCCCAGAGCGCCCGCATGGTGGATTCCATTGCAACCCTCACCGCCCACATTGGCCATGCCATCCATTATGGCATGGCCTTGCCCAATGCACCCACCATCCCTCCCCTAGCACTGCCCCTGCCCCCTCCTGCAATGGCCCCTCCTGCTCCTGCCCCTGTCCATCCTGCTCCTGCCCCTGGTCCTGTCCCTTCTGCTCCTGCCCCTGTCCCTCCTGCCCTCCTCGCCGTGCAGCCTGCCCTGACGTGGCCTGCCTCCCATGTGCAGGTCCGCCCCCGCAGGAACGATCACAGGGGCCTCCCCTCCCAGGAGTAGCTCCTCCCCCTCCCAATTAAAAGTCTCCTTTTCTCCCAGTTGAAGGTCTCCTCCTCCTCCCAGTTCAAGGTCTCCCCTCTCCCCATTGTAAATAATAAAAGACAACTTTCTGTGTCCAAGAAAAAACTGTGTTTGGTGTTTATTGGGAGGTAAGGGGAGGGGAGAAGGGTAGCGGATGGGAAGGAGTTGTAAAGGGAGACCAACGTGACCCTACTATGGGGTCTGGGAGAACATGTCCATCAGGGCCTCCCGGATGCGCACCCCATCCTGGTGCACCTGGCGGATGGCAGCTGTGTGGAGCTGTTCGTAGGCCTGGCCCTCGACTGCCATCGATGCGGGGAGGAAGGCCTCCCCACTCCGCTCCACAAGATTGTGGAGCACGCAGCACGCAGCCACTACCTCCGTGGCATTCTGCTCACCCATCTCAAGACCGGTGAGCAAACACCAGAAGCGGGCTTTCAAGCGGCCAAAGGCACACTCCACTTGATTGTGGGCCCGGTTGAGGTGGTTGTTGAACCGGGCCCGGTTCTGGTCCATCCACCCCATGTAGGGCCACATTAGCCAGGGCAGCAGGGGGTAGGCCGCATCCCCGATGACACAGATAGACATAGGCACATCCCTGACAGTAAACTCCTGCCGGGGGAAGTAGGTGCCCGCCTCCAGTCTGTGAAACAGGCCAGAGTTTCATAGTATGTGGGAGTTGTGTGCCCTGCCATACCATCCCGCATAAATGTCCAGGAAGAGGCCCCGGTGGTCCATGAGGGCCTGGAGTACGATCGAGCAGTACCCCTTCCTGTTCATAAAATGGGCTGCTCGATGCTCCGGGGCCCAGACGGGGATGTGGGTTGCATCCAGGGCTCCCCTGCAGTTGGGGAACCTGAGGGCAGCGAAGCTGGCCACAGTAGCATCCACGTTGATGGCATGGACGACCTGCAGAAGGGTGCAGAGAAACACAGGGGAACACATCACATAAAGCAGGGTGAGTGTGTGCTCCCTTGGACCCCCCCCCCCGTGATGCCCTCTGTGATCACACACACACACCAGGGCCCCCTCGCCTCACACGCTCCCCCCCCCCACCAGCAGGCCTATGCAAGGGAGGGACAGCCCAAACCGCTGGGTGACCCAGCCTGGAGTCTTGGCTGCCCCTGGGCATGGAGTGTAGCACCATCCCCCCTTCCCACTACCCTGGGACTTACCTCCATCACGATGACACTGATGGTGGATCTGCCCACCCCGAACTGGTGTGCCACCGATCAGTAGCTGTCCGGGGTGGCCATGCTCCCAGACTGCGATGGTGATCCTCTTGTCGATGGGGATGGGTGCCCGCAGCCGGGTGGTGGTTCTCTGGAGTGCAGGCACACAGCTCCAGGAACATCCGCTTTCGCATGCGAAAGTTCCGGAGCCATTGCTAGTTGTCCCATTGCCCTAGGACCAGCTGGTCCCACCAGTCCTTACTGGTGTCCAGTCTCCACAGTGGCCTCTCCACCCTGGGGTGAGGATGCCACAAGGACGCCATGGCCTCCTTGGTGAGGGAGTCCAGAGCAATTTGTGCCTCCAGGTCCTGGAACAGGAGGGCACCAGCCCGGAGCACCAGCTGCAGGCACTCCAAAATGGCCAGAAGGGGCCAGAGCAGGCACATGGCCACCCCTGGCTCCATGGCAGAAAAAACAAGGGAGATGGAAAAAAAACAGGCAAAGGCATTAAGGGTGTGTCTAGACTACATGCCTCCGTCGACGGAGGCATGTAGATTAGCCAGATCGGAAGAGGGAAATGAAGCCGCGATTAAAATAATCGCGGCTTCATTTAAATTTAAATGGCTGCCCCGATCTGCCGATCAGCTGTTTGTCGGCAGATCGGGGCAGTCTGGACGCGACGCGCCGACAAAGAAGCCTTTCTTCATCGGCACAGGTATGCCTCGTGAAACCAGGTTTACCTGTGTCGATCAAGAAAGGCTTCTTTGTCGGCGCATCGCGTCCAGACTGCCCCATCTGCCGACAAACAGCTGATCGGCAGATCGGGGCAGCCATTTAAATTTAAATGAAGCCGCGATTATTTTAATCGCGGCTTCATTTCCCTCTTCCGATCTGGCTAATCTACATGCCTCCGTCGACGGAGGCATGTAGTCTAGACACACCCTATGTGACAAAAGGCAGTGGTGACCAAAAAGGCAGAGGGCAACCACCAAAACTGCTATGGCTGTCAGTCCCTGCAAGAGGTCCTATAGCTCGCAGCAGGAGAGAAACGGCTGTCCAGGGAGATCCCTTTAAGCACGTGTCTCAAAGGAGCTCCAGCCCCCGCCCCCAGAAAGGGCTGGTGCCCTTTTGCCCTCTTCAAAATGGTTCTGGGCTTCTGCTTTTGCGCAAAAGCGTATTGTTATAACAATAACTCTGGGACCAATCTAGATGCGCTTTTGTGCAAATACTTTTAACGGAAAAACTTTTCCTTTAAAAGTATTTTCACAAAATCATGCCAGTCTAGACGCAGCCTTAGATTTTTTTTATCATTGTTTTTGTTGCTATTATTTTTATATTTATTATGTGTCTTCCTTTCCAAAGATAATGTTTTCTCTTTTAAGGAATGAAATTATGTGACTGCTATCTGTAGAGATTGATAGTTGGAGCAAAATGATATCTATGCATGTCTTTGTCTGGAGTTTTGATGTTGTCCTCTTGTTATGGAAATGCCATATTTTAGACATAACTTTCAAAATAATACAAATATCTCCTTACCTAGATACTTTGTTACTTTGACATGAATGTGTCTTGTGATTGGCCAGTGAAAATGAAACGTATGACCAACATTTCTAAAATGATAACAAAAGAATGTTTCATTGCATTCATATTTTAGTCCAATATGCATAGTCTTAGAGTAATCAAAACAGCAAGTTAAGAATTGTTCATGAAATGAAGAGTCCCATAATGGGTATTTAGAAACAGCCTAGATTCTGCAGTAAGTGGAGTGCTCTTAAGATTGTGTTTTGTATGTCTTAGTGAGACTATTTTTCTTGACTGAATTCCAGACTGTTAACATTATATTAATCAAAATATAGTCTATTGTCTTCATACTAGAAATCTATAACAATCATTATTCTTTTCTTAATAATTCTGTTTAGCATCAACTGAATTTTCTCTAGAACTGGAGGAATAATATTGGCTTAATTTTGGTTTCTAAAATGAAACAGGAGAGGTAATTCAAATACTATGTGAATTTCTCTTTTATAGCACAAGGTTGGTTTTTTTAAGGAATTAATAATAAAAGGAATGTATCTTGTGGTTAGAAAAGAGTATAGCAAATTAAGATACCTGGACTCTATTCCCTGTTCTAATGACTCACTATGTGACCTTGGGGGTGTCATGCCAACACCATGCCTCAGTTTACCTATTTATAAGGGTGTTTCAAAGTCTTACTAATGACTATCTATTAAGCAATTTGAGATCCTTAGCTGAAATATGGTATAAAAGCACAATGCATCTTGATAAATATTACTAAAAGAGGTCACCATTATAAATCAACATTTAACCAGTTACAACATGTTGTTGTTTTTATTTTTATTTTTATTTTTATTTTTATTTTTACTTTTATTTTTATTTTTATGATGTTCCAAATTTAGTATTTCATATATAGGCTTTTAAGTAAATGCAAAGAAATCCATTGATATCAATGGACGTTGGTTCAGGCACATGTTCCTGTAAATGAAAGTAGGGAAGGAAGAGATCAGAATGAAAGGCAGTTACAAAGAACAAATGACCCTTTTACAGATTTGTTCTTATCATCACTAAGAGACGTGAGAATGAAAGAGTGAACATATGACTTCAATGATTGCAACTGATGCTAATTGTCCATAAGACAGACAACTAAATGGCAACTGTTTTTGTATTACAGAGATAACCATTGTGATAACATGGCTAAGGTTGAGTTAAGCTCTATACCTTAACACATGTGAATGTCAGATTTCTCTGACATTCAGTCTTGCCTCTGAATTTCCTGGCTTTATAATGCTTGGATTTGAGATAACTATAATTTATCCTTGTTATGTATACTAGCTTACTGTTAAGTACACTCAACCTTTACTCTATTTTAGCTTAGTTTTTATCTATCTATCTATCTATCTATCTATCTATCTATCTATCTATCTATCTATCTATCTATCTATCTATCTATCCACACACACACACAATTTTAAAAGATTTAGTCTGTAACTTATCCAATCTGTATCAAACTATTTATATATATATAGTTTGATACAGATTGGATAAGTCACAGCCAAAGTCATAAAGGTTATCACATAATTATGGAACTAAGAAAATGATGCACATATAAGTTTGAAATCATTAGTAAATTTCCTATACATGCACAGTAGGTGTTCTTCATTTAAAAAAATACACTGAGAGTGCATAAGACTGATAAACCTTTCAAAGAAGTTTAGTAATAGGCAGTTGACATTTGTCACCTGCAATTCATTTTGAACACAGTGGATTAGTCTGATAACATTTACCATTTCAAACACATGTTCTAATCTGCTGATGCTTGTTCACTTTATCTATGTGGTTATTCAGTTTCCATTTTTTCAGTTCCAGGTTAATTTCAAATATCTATTCCCTTTGGTAGGTTTGAGTAACCAAGGGAATCTACTGTACATTTTATCTTCAGAATGGAAGTTTTCATTTCAGCTCAGATACAAATAACATGGAACGGATATCAATTTTTGAGCTGATTTGCAAACACTTCAAACACTGCATCACAGGAGTTGAATCATGAAGATGGAAGTTTTGGAAATTACATAAAGTTACTTTACAGGAAATAATTACATTGCCATCATAGACACTATGGAACTCCAGGAATCATTGTAATTATATAGTCCATTGCTGCACATCAAAGGCTGTTAGATAGGGGTAAATTTTAATATGCTGCTGACAAATATGTATTTGTTGATCCTTTCTTTTTAAAGCAAGCAATGATTTATCTTTCCTCAAAATTAACAGCCTTATCAAAGTTACACACAAGTTGAATTACTTTGGGCCCATTTCTAAAGTCTTTACTTAGTCATTAGCTAGTAGAAATAGCATTGAAAATCACTGAACTCAAATCTGCTTTCAGTTACCCTACAACGCCACGGAAATCCAGTTTAACATTGGTGTGGTTGAGACCAGAATTTGGCAATGGCAGTGTAATATCCTCTGAAATTACATTAAATGAATATATAAGGGATTGGGATCAGGGGCTTTATGACTGACTATGTGTTATCTTATCCACATTATATTAAACACAGAGAAATGACGAACATTTATTTTTCAAGTATTTCAAAAGGGTGTATTGTTTCTGCAACTGAAAAACAAATCACTGGGGATTTTCCCTACTATGGTCTCTGAATAGATATCTTTTTATATTAATATTCTGAACATTACACAAATGAAATTGGTGCCAATTATATGCATAAAACTGGTACCTTGAATAATTTTGATACTTAATTAACATTTTTTCAGATTAATTAAAGTGTTGTTTGAGTATTGATTCCTAATAATTGCTTACCACATATTGCCATAGTTTTGTCCCACAGGTTTAGAAGAGGAACATATCCATGAAACAAATGGAAACCACTGAAGTCACTAGTGGGAATTGAGTTATCTTGTATTCATAATATGATTGAAGATGTTCTGTCCATGCCCATGATTAATTTATATTAGATTATGACTATTAGGATTCTGTGCTTTGGGTTTTCATTTCAGGCAATCAGTGTAAGTATAGATCATGAGCAAAAATATTCATAACATCCTTCATTTGGGTTGAAAATACAAGTCTTGGAGGTCTCATGAATTTTTTAAAAGCCTTCTATAGATGTCTAAATCAGTCTAATCTAATAAGAACAGAAGGAAAGGTCTTAAGCCTGTTGTATTCAGGAATATTATTTATTCACTGTCACTATCAATTTAAGCAATTTAACAGTGTAAGTATAAACATGTAGGCTGTGTCTACACTGCACCCCTTTTCCGGAAAAGGGATGCAGATGAGACAAGTCGGAATTGCAAATGAAGCAGGGGATTTAAATATCCCCCGCTTCATTTGTATAAACATGGTTGCCGCTTTTTTCCAGCTTGGGGCTTTGCCGGAGAAAAGCGCCAGTCTAGACGGGATCTTTCGGAAAATAAAGCCTTTTCCGAAAGATCCCTTATTCCTGATTTTAAGAGGAATAAGGGATCTTTTGGAAAAGGCTTTATTTTCCGAAAGATCCCATCTAGACTGGCGCTTTTCTCTGGCAAAGCCCCGAGCCGGAAAAAAGCGGCAGCCATGTTTATACAAATGAAGCGGGGGATATTTAAATCCCCTGCTTCATTTGCAACTCCCACTTGTCTCATCTGCATCCCTTTTCCAGAAAAGGGGTGCAGTGTAGACACAGCCATAGAATATGTCTACACTGCATGGCTATTTCAAGATACCAGAGATAGCTCAAAATAACTATTTTGTGTCTACACAAGCCACCCATTATTTTGAAATATTTTTCAAAATAATGGGCACACTATTTTGCCATCCTGGTAAACCTCATTGCATGAGGGATAAGGGATGGCTCGAAATAGTGCTTTATTTAAAAATTTGACACTGTATAAATGCGCACCTTTCAAAATAAGCTATTTCAAAATAGATTTAAATAAGATAAACAATTTGCATAGCACAAATTGTGTATCTTATTTTGAGTATAGGGTGCTGTGTAGACACACCCACAGCGTATGTGCATTCAGAGGTATGACTGAATTCAGGTAACATACTCTGCCTGCAATCAACAATAGTTGCTACAGGGAAATGTGCTTTAATCCACTCTGGGGTATGTAAAGTGTGTCAAAGTATGTTACAAGTAATGATTTTAAGTATCAGTGGTTCAGCAAATAGAAAATATGTTATTGGGCAATATAATTTTAATCTGATCCTTAGCTCAATTATGGGAATTCTGCAAATACCATCTCTCAAGTTTGATTTACAAAACATAAAGACAGTTGCTGAGGTTACCGGAAGGGAAAGATCAGGCCCGCTGGTGGGGAGGGGGGGACAAAAGGGGCAATTGCTGAGGGGCCTAGCAATTCAAAAGGGCCCAGGGCTCCTGGCCACCACTTACTGTAGCAGCAACAATGGCCAGAAACTCAGTCCCTTTAAATTGCCATTGGAGCACCAGGCAGAGTGCTCCAGGTGGCTCTGAGGGCTGACTGTCTCCAGCCCCACCATTTCCACCCAAGGCCTTGCCCCTTCCATCCAAGATTCCACCTCTTCCTAGGATCCAGAGATACCCCACCCCATGTTGTCCAGGGCCTCGGCAATCCTGTCAGCCCCCCTAAGGAAGATAAAGGGTAGGTATATTCAAGGAAATTGTACTTTTAATTCCTCTCCATCAAAACATACAGACATGTACGTACATTTGAAGGTATGAAATGCCAACAAAAATCTATATATACTACTCCAATTAGGTAACTAAGACCTAGCCAGTGATCCGATTCATTCTTTTCTGTACATTTTAGGTTTTTAGAGCACATATAATCTTATGGTTTCTGAAAACCTAAATAAAACAAGGATTTTCAAAGGGAACTAAAGGAATTAGGCACCCAAATCCCATTCTTGTGACTTATGTACTTTTTGCACAGTATTTAGAACAGTAGAGTCCTCTTTCATAACTGGGGCTCTCCTGAGGACTACAGTAATATAAATAATAATAAGGATGTTATCATAATTATGATGTCAATCATCATTATCACCCCAGCATAAGTCAACATTTCAGTTCCATTTCCTGAATTAATTATGCTTTTATGTGTCATGTATATTTTCTTTTCTAGCACATTCTTATTAGCATGCATATTTTTTCTAAGATAAAATGAGGGTATGCTATCAATAGCAAATAATATATTTTTGAATAAAAATATGAAATTCTAAATGTGCATATTAATATGAGATATGAACTAAATGACTTTTGTTACCTTTTCTCTTTACAGCTCTATGTTACTCAGCAAGTTATCCATAAAAGAAAATACTAGTGAGAAAAATAATTTGTTAATTATACTAAAGCAAAATTCAAAGGTTACCTTTGCTGAGTGTGTGGGGCAGTGCACAACATAGCTACTTATTCAAAGCACAGCACAGAAGGAGTTGCAGATTTTTGCTTTAGTGAAACTATATTTATTTCCGGTAAATATGTTTTCAGGCTATTAGTCAAGACGTTTCTATGGTAACTGATATAATTTCATTTAACTGATGGATTGCAGAAACTCCAAGGAAATTTGAGATCACTGGGTTTCATCTGACATGAGATCTGACAGACTGTTACACTAGAGTTAAGTTGTTCCTGTTAAATCAGTAGCAGAAAATAAGCAGTATATTTTTAAAATATACCCATATAAGAACATAAGGAAAGCCACACTGGGTCAGACCAATGGTCCAACTAGCCCAGCATCCTGTCCTCCAAGAATGGCTGGTATTAGCTGCTTCAGAATGAATGAAAAGAACACCGCAATTAGCAAGTAACTCATTCTTTGTCATCCAATCTCAGCTTTTAGCAGTCAGAGATTTAGGGACACTGAGAACATGGGGTTATATTCCTGATCATCTTGCCTTACAACCACTGATGGAACTTTTCTCCATGAATTATCTAATTTTTTTTTACAACTGGTTATATTTTTGGTCTTCATAACATGCCCTGGCAACATGTTTCACAGGTTAACAGAGCAATGTGTGAAGAAGTAGTTCTTTATGTTTCTTTTAAACCTGCTGCCCATTAAATTCATTAGCCATTTTGGTTCCAGATTATTAGAGAGATTAGTTATCCTCGTGATATGTGAAGGAGTAAATGATACTGCCCCAATCATTTTTCCTATATCATTCATGATTTTATAGACCTCTATTATCAGGGCTTGCCGAACTGTGGCAAGTCCCGCTCACCAGCCGTTCTGTCCAGTGATCTTCCCATGCGCAGATCGTTCTGCGCATGCGCAGATCGCCCGAACCCAGCTCTTCCGGGTTACAATCTACTCGCCCATGGCGAGTATTTGTTGAGCCCTGTCTATTATATCCAACCTTGGTTATCTCTTTTCTGATCTGAACAGTCCCCATCTTTTTTAGTCTCTCCTGAAAAGGATGCTTTTCCATATGCTTACTCATTTTTGCTGCTTTTTTTTCTGTATTTTGTCCAATACTTATATATATGTATTTGAGATAGTGTGACTAGACCTTCATGCAGAATTCAAAGTGCAGGGATAATATAGATCATTTTATATCATAAATATTATACCATTTCATTGTGACATTTTCTGCCATAATTTCTATCCCTTCCCTAAAGATTCCTAAGATACTGCTAGGTTTTTTGAGTTTCACTAAATATTAAACAGATGCTTTCAGAGAATTATACACATTAACTTCAATATCCCTTTTTTGGATGATAATAGTAAATTTAGATGCCATTATTTGTATGTATACTTGAATTAGGTTTTCCACTGTGCATTTATTCACATTTATCATTGAAATTCTGCTATGATTTTGTTGCCCAGTCACCTGATTCGCTGAAATTCTTTTGTAATTCTTTTCAGTCAGCTTTGAACTTTGAGTAATTTTACATCCTCTATAAATTTTGCCACCTCATTGTTTATTTCTTTTTCCAGATCATAGAATCATAGAACAGTAGAATTTCACGGCACCTTGATAGGTCATCAAGTCCAGTCATCTGCACTCATGGCACAATCAAACGCCATCTAGACCAGGGGTGGAAAACCCTTTTTGCGTTGGGGGTCACTGACCCACAAAAAAATCAATTAGGGGCTGCACGCAAGTGAGAAGCAAAAAAAAAAAAAAATCCTCATTCATGTGGCACCCAACTGGGAAGAAGAAACACACTCCCCACATTTCCCTTGCACACCAGAGCCTAGGAGGGCCCAGCCTAGTAGATTTTGTGTGCTCCAGCCCAGTGATGGGGCAGCAGGAGGGCTGGAGTGCCAGCACTGGCTCTCCAATGCAAGAGAGGGCCCCAAACCTTGGGGGCTGGATCCATGCAAGCCAGGGGCCGCATCCGGTCCCTGGGCCTCAGGTTCCCTGTACCTGATCTAGACCATCCCTAACAGGTGTTTGTCTAGCCTGCTCTTAAAAAATCTCCAATGATTCCATAACTTTCCTTAGCAATTTATCCCTATTTTTTACCACCCTGAGAGGAATTCTTTTCCTAGGGTTTGTGTACTCTGCACCATAGCTCGAAATAAGATACGCAATTTGAGCTATGCAAATTGCATATCTTATTTTCATCTTATATTGAAATACCTTATTTTGTAATTTAGCTCTCTCTACACAGCACCAAATTTCAAAATAACCCACTATTCTGAAATGTCCCTTACTCTTCATGGAACGAGGTTTACAGGAATGTCAGAATAGTGAGCCTGTAATATTTCAAAATAACAGGCTTGCTGAGAAGATGCAGGATAGCTATTTTGGGATATTCCAGTATCCTGAAATTGTGTTGCAGTATAGACATAGCCCTAATGTCCAACCTAAACCTACCTTGCTTCAATTTAAGCCCATTGCTTTCTTTCCTATCATCAGAGGTTAATATTCATTTATGAATATGTTGAACAGTGTTGGTCCCTATGCAAATTTTTGGGGTATGATGCTATTTATTTCTCTCTACTGAGAAAAATGACCATTTCTTCCTACTCTTAGTTTCCTATCTTTTAATCAGTTCCTGATCCATGAGAGAACCTTCGCTTTTATCCCATGATTACTTAGTTTGCTTAAAGGTCTTTGGTAAGGAAACTGGTCAAAGGCTTTCTGAAAGTCCAAGTACACTGCATCCACTGGATCACCCTTGACGATATGTTTTCTTGATGCCCTCTGAGAAACCTAATAGATGGGTGAGACATGTTTTCCCTTTTCAAACTCTGTCTTGACTCTTCCCCAACATATTTTGTTTATCTACGTGCCTGATAATTCTGTTCTTTACTGAATTTCAAACAATTTTCCTGGTACTGAAACAAGGCGTATTGACTTGTAATATTATGAGAGAAGTTATAATTTGAGCTGGGTATAAGAACTGTGATCAGGTTCTTCTTTGATTGCTGATGTCATGTGATGTAATATTTGAGATACTACAGAAAGCTGTGATTCACCAAGAATTCAGCAATCCTTAGATAATTCCAAATCCTCCCCACAATTCCCCTGTAAATGTATTTGTTCTTTATGATTAATTATTCTTCAGAGAAATATTAGAGCTTTGGTTATAAATAAACATTGTCAGTTGTGTGACTCCCAGACCATGTCTACACTAGGAAAGTATTTCAAAATTATTAAATTTGCCTTAATAACTCTCAATTTAACAAATTCGAACTAGCATGTCCACCCTATGGAGAAGTGTCAAAATTGGTCTGAGGCAGGCTCTGTTATCATGGATGTGGAATCCCTCAGACTTAGGGCCCCAGGAAGCACTGGGGAGTAATTAGTTCAAATGACTCTGGGGAGTAATTGTTTCAAAATAGCGGCACCAGAGCATCCACACTACCATTATTTTTAAATAACTTTTTTGGAATTAGTGTTACTCCTGATGAAAAGCAGGAGTACAGATTTCGAATTCAATAACCTGTTGTTTCAAAATAATGTGCTTGGTAGTGTGGACACTCTGCCATTGAGGGCTCTATTTTGTGCTCTCACTCAGGGCTTACCTAGACTATGTGGAACAGTCGAAAGAGGAATGTTCCTGTGGAATTTTCATATCTTCTTCCGATTGCACTTTAGAAAGCAGAGCTTTCGAAAGTGAAAGTAGTTTAGACTCGGCTTTTTTGGTAAAACCCCCCTTTGTCGAAAAGCCGTGTAAACCTCAAAAAATGCTGTAAAACTTAAAACAAAAATTCAGTTTTCTCCACATTTTAGTTATTTTGATGTACCCCCAGACTTTTCTTGAGTACTCCTAAGGGTATTTGTACCAAATGAGGTTTACGCAGCTTTTCAACAGAAGAGGTGCGGGGGCGTTTGCCGAAAAAGCCGTGTCTAAACTACTTTCATTTTCGAAAACTCTGCATTCGACTCTTTTGACTGTTCCGTGTAGTCTACATAAGCCCTGAATGGGAGCACAAAAGGAACCTTCTCTTTCTTACATCCCTGAGGAGGAGTCATGAAAATGCTGGTTCTTGATAAACTGAAGTTCAGAGATCAGAGCAAACTAGCTTTATCATGGTATGTCTACACTACCACCCTCGTTCGAACTAGGGTGGTTAATGTAGGCAACCGAAGTTGCAAATGAAGCCCGGGATTTGAATTTCCTGGGCTTCATTTGCATATTGCCGGGCGCCGCCATTTTTAAATGTCAGCTAGTTTGGACTCCGTGCCCGCGGCTACACGCGGCACGGACTAGGTAGTTCGGATTAGGCTTCCTATTCCGAACTACCGGTATACCTCATTCCACGAACTAGCGGACATTTAAAAATGGTGGCGCCCGGCAACTTCGGTTGCCTACATTAACTACCCTAGTTCGAACTAGGGTGGTAGTGTAGACATACCCTCAGATAGCCCTAGACTCCCCCAGGAAGATACAGAGGGACACGCTCATGGGTTCAGATGTAATGACTGGAGATAGTAAGCTCTTCTAACTCACAAAGTCATAATCATGCCCTTACTATTTATAATTTTCAAACTGTAGCTATTGCTTTTAAATGTATGCTCATCAGACAACACAGCCTTGCTGAATTCAAACAGAAAGCATTGAACTGGAAAATAAATGAAGCTGCTGTAAGAAATATCACTGTCAAGAGATTTAAAAAAATCCCTCCATGCTGGTGTGGTGTAAACAACTAATTAAGCATTTTAAATTTAAAAATAGCTTGTCAATGGGTGTTATATTTATCTACATGATTCTTTTGTAAGGAGCAGAGTTCAAGGCTGGAGAGAAATCTTAGTTAGTTTAATTATGTTATTGAATGCCGTCTAGTGCAGGGATTTTAGGCAAACAATCTACTCATGAGCAGCTGTATACACTTCCTTTAATTGAAATATTGTTACTGTCCTTTCCATTTAACCTTATCTAAGTAAAAATGTCTCCAACTTCTTTTAGTTTTCAGATGCGATACCACTACTAGTATTGGTTTTTGAAAAGTTTATCATTCAATGAAGACTTTTTTCTATGGTTTCATTTTTTTTAACTTTTTTATAGATATCAGCTATTCATCTCAGGAATTAATGTCGTTGATAAACTATTTTTTCCTCTGTCTTCTTTAGTCCCAGAAAGTAATAATTGGATCTTTATTATAATTATTAAGAGGCAAGAGTTTCTTGGTGCTATAAATGAGGAAGGCATGCCACTTAACTAGATGTACAGCAGGTGAATCCCTTGTAATCTGTTAGCATGCATGTCGTGAGTTAAGGATAGGCAAAGCTTGGAGTCCTGATCTGCAAATATGGTCTCATCCCCTTGTGCCACTCCACTAGTCTAGCCACTGGTGAATCATCCCTCTGCAGGAGCAAAATGCAGGACAATGTAGCACTTTAAAGACTAACAAGATGGTTTATTAGATGTTGAGCTTTCGTGGGCCAGACCCACGAAAGCTCATCATCTAATAAACCATCTTGTTAGTCTTTAAAGTGCTACATTGTCCTGCATTTTGCTTCAGCTACCCCAGACTAACACAGCTACATTTCTATCACCCTCTGCAGGGAAATCCTCAGATGGCATAGAACTAACATGGCAGCTCCTATTCTACATCCTCTTTAACCTTTCCCATAGGAGGTACATCCAGGAGTAAGTAGAATGGGCAGAGGAAAGGGGCAATTCCTTGTCTTCGTTACACCATGGGAGATCAATTCCATCCCTTAAACAGGCTAGAAGCAACTCAGTCTGTCTACATTATTTAAACAGAACTACTTTGGAGAGTGAGGGCTGCACACTCGGATCCATAGGTATATCTGCACTACTAAAAACAAAAAAATCCAATGACATGTCGGTGGTAGGCCTGCATCAGATGACTTGGGACCTCTGACTTGGTGTCATGGGATTTTTACTGCAGTGTAGATGTACAATAATAAATTGTTATGAGTAAGTAGGGAGTTCAGGAATGGCATGATACTGAAATCCTTCTGAAGGTCAAACTCTGCTTTCATTTATAGGAATTATTCCAGATTTTAACTGTGGCAATCAGGGCTGTCCTTGGTCAAATGCAGAATATGCAGTTGCGTAGGGCATCCAAAAATTTGGGGGCACCACTGGGTCTTAATGTGCACCCATCCACCTCTTCCTATCCCTTTCCATGGCTTCACTTCCTCTGGAGAGGATCTAGTTAACTTCAAAGTGAAAAAGCCTGCCAGAGCTATTAACAGAACATTGAACCCGTGAAAGAGCCGTTCAAGTGGTAATGAAGCCATTAAATAGGCATGTGCAAATCCTCGGTATATTCTGTCAGTTTTGGAATTTACTGTATTAGTTTAATAGATTTTAGTTAAAAAATTGGTTTTAGTGCATTGCTAAAGAGTATAAAATCATATCTCTAAAAAATCAACATTCTCTCTGCTCTGGGCTGCCATTGGGCATAGGGATACTGGCTTAACTGTACCTCATAAGGTCCAATAAATTCTAAGGATAGCCCTGGTAGCAACTGAAAACAGAATTTGTCTGTGCCAGTGTAGAAAATGATTTTTAACAAAATTTTGCATCAGCCATCCACTTCATAATTGATTGCATTAAATTGATAAAATACTTAACAAGCAGCCAGCTCTGGGGACTAATACAGTATTCTTAAGGATCAGATATTTCTGTTGTAGGTGTAAATACATCGGATTGAATAAAACTGATTTTCTTTTCTTGAGAGAATCAATACTCCACAGCAGGAAAAAAAGACATCTATTCCTGACTATGGCTCTATAAACAATATTTCACTATTCCCATTATCATAACAACTCGTTTTATCTCCTTTGTCAATATTTGTCTCTATTATGCCATGTGTTATCTCTGAATCTCTTCTCTTGGAAATAGGAGAAAAAACACATTATCAATGGACTACCTGCTGATTTATAAATGGTTTGAGGCCCAAATAAATTGTTATTTAGCATTTAGGTGAAAGAATAGGAGGGTTTGTATTAATTACACACTGGAAACTGTCAGCTGTTTTTTATTGTTTGCAATAAAGTGATCCTATCTTCTGGCTGTGAAGTTTGGAAAAAGAAGCCTGTAAATTAAGACACAGTTGATATGACTATGAAGATCAATCTTTTTCTGTACCTCAATCAGACACAGTAGATTGCTGACTAAATATGGTTTTCATATACAGCCTTGTCTTTCATAGGAAAAAAGATGTGTTCTGAATTCAAGTTGCATAATGAGATAATTAAAACAAGGTACAATTCTACTAGTGAAGACAGGGCTCTCTGTCGGTTTCAAATGAGTTATCAGGCACGGATATGTGAAAACTACAATTGCCTTAGGATTTTACCTCATTTTAGTAACCATGTTTTGGCTAACTTGAGTTAAGAATCCATTTCCCTAATGATGACACATCCTAAATTGCTAAAATTTACAGCCATTATTTTTGGTAACATATTCTCTCTCCTTTAAGCCAAAAACGAGTGGCTGTAGAATTTTTAGAGCCAAATGATGTTACTGAGGGCTGCAAGAGACAAGCTAACCTGCTATAAACCAGATTTAAACCAAAGCGGTCATAAATACGGTCCCCGAGTTACAAACACGATCCACACTTACAAACAGCGCGGTCACCATGTAATTCAACGGGATCCAAGTTACGAACACTTTGAGTTACGGCCAAGTATTTGGTCCATAACTCGTTCATAACTCGGGGACTGGCTGTAGTATATCCATTTCCTGTCACTCATTTCCACCTTCTGTCAAACAGATGCTAGGGATACCAGCCCTGCCCATCTTGGCTAATAGCCATTCTTGGCCCCATCTTCCATACATTTATCTAGTTCTTTTTTGAATGCTGTTTTTGGCCTTCATAACATGGGAAAGAGTTCCACAGGCTGACAGTGTGTTATGTTTTAAACCTGATGCCTCATTTTGTGACCTCCTAGTTCTTGTCTTCTGAGAAAGAGTAAATAGAACTTCCTTATCTATTTTCTTGATACCAATCATGATTTTATAAACCTCTATCATATCCTCCCCACTCATCTCTTTTTCAAGCTGAATGTTACCAGTCTTATTAATCTCTCCTCATATGGAAAGTGTTCCATACACCACCACCCCCTTCGTGAACCTTTCCCAATTCCAATATATCTTTCTGAGATGGGGTGACCACATCTGCATGCAGTATGGGTGGACCATGGATTTATATAGAAGCAATAAGATATTTTCTGTCTCATTATCTATCCCCTTCTTAATGATTCCCAATATTCTGTTCACTTTTTGGACTGCTGCTGCACACTGAGTGGATGTTTTTAGAGACCTATCTACAATGATTCCAAGATGTCTTTCTTGAGTGATAAAAACTAATTGAGACCCCAAATTTTCATATTTATGGTTGGAATTATGTTTTCCATGGTGTATTACATTGTATTTATCAACATAAAATTTCATCTGCCATTTTGTTGCCCAGTCACCCAGTTTTAAGAGATCATTTTGTATCTCTTCATTCATTCATTTCATTCATCTGCAAATTTTGTCACCTTACTGTTTACCTCTTGTTCCAGATCTCTTGGGAATATGTTGAATAGGATTGGTCTCGGAACAGACTCTTGGCAGCACCACTGTTTACCTCTCTCAATTCTTTTAACCATTTACCAATCCATAAGAGAACCTTCCTTCTTATTACATGGCAGCTAACATTGCCTTTTATGTGAGACATTCAGAAAATCCAATACACTGGATACTCTTTGTCCACATGGGTGTTGACCCTCTCAAAGAATTTTAGTAGAATGGTTGAGGCATGACTTCCCTTCCCAAAAAGTTGATTCTTCCCCCAACAAATTGATGTCTGACAATACTATTTTTACTACAGTTTCATCCAGTACTGAAGTCTGGTTTACTGGCCTGTAATTGGTGGGATCACTTCTGGGACCCTTTCTAAAACCTGACATTACCTTGGCTATCTTCCAGTCATTTTGTACAGAAGCAGATTTAAGTGAATACAATCTGGTCTTGGAGACTTAATACTGTTTATCTATTTGTTTCAAAACCTCCTCTGATGACTCATTCTGAGGATAGTTCCTCAGGTTTGTTTCCTAAAAAAAAATGGCCCATGTTTCAGAATCTCCCTTACATCCTTAACAATGAAGACTGATGGGAAGAATTCATTTAGTTTCTCCGCAATGGCTTTATCAACCTTGAGTGCTCCTTTAGCCACTTGATCATCCTGTATCCCCACTGGTTGTTTAGCAGTGCTTCTGATGTATTATTATTATTAGTAGTAGTATTATTAATAATAATAATAATAATAATCTCCTAGTTCTTGAGGTTTTGGCTGGCTGTTCTTCATATTATTATTTTTCCCTTTTGAATTATATTTTTACACTTCATTTACCAGAATTTATGTTCCTTTCTATTTTCCTTACTAGGATTTAAGTTCCATATTCTAAATAATGCCCTTTTGCCTCTCCTTGCTTCTTTTACTTAAATGTATACCCCAAATTGAGAAACAGAAAAAGAAAACCAAAGAAGTGCCACTGTGGCTAAATTAAAGTTGAGCCTCTATAATGGCATCTTTGAAAAGTTACCGTAGAGCTTGCAGGGATTTCACTTTTGTCACTGAACTCTATAATTTCTGTTTAAGTAGCCTCCTCATTTTTGTGTAGTTCCCCTTTCTGAAAATGAATGCTACAGTGTTGGGCTGCTGAGGTGTTTTTCCTGCCAAAGGGATGTTAAATTTAATTATACTATGGTTGCTACAGGTTGCACTTCTATAAACCAGAAATGTCTGGCCCAGCAACATCTGTGGTCTGGAAAGGACTATGGGCATTCCAGGATCAGAGAGTCCCAGGGTGCAGTCTGTGTAGAAGCGGAGGGAGTCCTGGAGTCTGGAGAAATGCATCAGAGAAGGAAATTCAGTACATGACTCAACTGGGTTGTGGGTTCCATGAGCCAGTGCGAGGCTCAGCTGGGCTAGGGAAGGGCAACTCAGCTGGTTTGTGGGGGGGAGCCAGGAAGTCTGGGGAGGGGGGAGGGAACAATGCAGGGAGTGGCTCAGAAGCATTGGAGCCAGAAATGTCCTTTCCTGGTTCCACAAAATACCTCATCCGGGACCAGTCAGGTTTCTAGGGTGCCAGACCAGGGAGGTCCAACCTGTATTACCAAGTGGTCCAGCTATACTCACCTCTTGTACCAGATCCGGTTAGCCACTTAAGACAAAATCAAGAATTGCCACTCCTTTTGTGGGTTTAAAGACTAGCTGCTCCAAGAAACAGTCATTTAAGTATCAATAGTGATAGAAATGTAGCCGTGTTAGTCTGGTGTAGCTGAAACAAAATACAGGACTATGTAGCACTTTGAAGACTAACAAGATGGTTTATTAGATGATGAGCTTTCATGGGCCAGACCCACTTCCTCAGATCAAATAGTGGAAGAAAATAGTCACAACCATATATACCAAAGGATACAATTAAAAAAAAGTGAACACATATGAAAAGGACAAATCACATTTCAGAACAGAAGGGGAATACAGGGTGGGGGGGAGGAAGGTAAATGTCTGTGAGTTAATGATATTAGAGGTGGGGAAAGGTAAATGTCTGTGAGCTAATGGTATTAGAGGTGATAATTGGGGAAGCTATCTTTGTTCAATGCCCACAAAACAGATATTAGACAGGATCACAAAGAAAAATCAGTTTCTTGCCATTTCAACCAGAAAGGACACAGTCTCAACGACCTAATTACCTGCATCCTACTCCAGAAGATTTTCAAATCTGCACTTGAAAGGGAATCCTCTGAACTGTCATTCATGCTAAAATTCGACACTCTTCAAGGGGGGGCTCAACAAAGACACCAAGTACCATATCCCATTACAAAGATAGCTTCCCCAATTATCAACTCTAATACCATTAGCTCACAGACATGTACCTTTCCCCACCTCTAATATCATTAACTCACAGACATTTACCTTCCTCCCCCCCACCCTGCATTCTCCTTCTGTTCTGAAATGTGATTTGTCCTTTTCATATGTGTTCACTTTTTTTAAAATTGTATCCTTTGGTATATATGGTTGTGACTATTTTCTTCCACTATTTGATCTGAGGAAGTGGGTCTGGCCCACGAAAGCTCATCATCTAATAAACCAACTTGTTAGTCTTTAAAGTGCTACATAGTCCTGTATTTTATTTAAGTATAAAGAAATTTTAATTCTACATCTCATCCTGAGGTGAAATCCCCTTTTATAATTGAGCTTTTTTACTTTTAATGGACTCTCTAATCTCCCTGAGTATTTCACAATACTATCCCCATCCTGGTCAGATGGCCAATAATACATCCCTACTGCTATGTTCTTATTATTAGAGAATGGAGTTATTATCCATATAAATTCTATGGTACAGTTTGGTTCATTTAAGAGTTTTACCTCATTTGATTCTATATTTTCTTTCACACGTAGTGCCACTCCCCATCATCATGACTTGTTCCATCCTTCCGATAGATTTTATATCCTGTTATTACTGCGTCCCATTGATTATCCTCATTCCACCAAGTTTCTGTGATGCCTATTATATCAATATCCTCATTCAATTCAAAGAACTCTAGTTCACTCATTTTATTTTTTAGACTTCTAACAATGGTATATAAGCACTTAAAAATGTGTCACTATTTAACAGTCTGACATTACATGATCTATTTGAATGGTTCTCATTTTCATTTGACTTTCTGATCAGATCCTGTTTCCTTTGACTTTCTAATATTCTCCATTGTACTAAAGTCCTTTAAAGATAACTAACTAACTAACTAACTAACTAACTAACTAACTAACTAACATAAAACTATCATACCATGAAGTCACCATGGAATATTGCAAACAGACTAATTCATTGCTGTGATGTTTTCAGATTTCAATCACATGAATTTTAGGAGCTTTTGTCCATGTTTCTTGCTATGCCATAATACATTCTTGCTGGCTATGTCAAATAGTTTGTATAGTTTTGTAACTAGTTTGAAAAAATCTAGAAGAACATCCAACAAGTCTTCTTACAATAACTAATCAGAGGTGCACAGTATAAAACTACATAACTTGTATTTAACAGGAATTGGGTAGTATCTCTTTAGACAGTTTGGGACCCCTTTAGTGATCCTCTCAGGTTCTGGTTATTTCTTCAGTAAGGGACAAACAGAGTAGCTGTGTATATATGTAGCTAGACTTGTACATTTGTATATAGTTAGAAGACATGGTTATTTTATGTTGTTTCTTCATATTCTTACTGTTGGATAAAGAACATAAACAATACCTCCAATACCACCAATATGCTAATTAATGCAAGCCAGCTATATACATTTAATACAGAATTACCTTTGGTGAGGTGTTCAAGTAATTGTTGACAGTTTCACCTTTGAAAAGAACAAAAAAATGCATCCCCTTGATTATCATCTTTTCATAGACTCATAAATTATATACTTTGCATTAATGCAGCTACAATGGCTTTGCAGGATGCGTTCTGATCTGAAAATAATCAGTTGCTGATACTGGAGAGGAACATGCCTGCCACCAACAACAAATCAATGGATCAGGCTCCATTTTTTCTTGGTGTTGCACCAATAAATCCATTGTAGGAATGAATTTGGGCTCTATTGTTAATTATTACAACAAAAACGAAAGGTGGAGATGTTAATTCTTCATGCTAAGTAGGAAAAAAATACACAAATAGATTCAAATGTGTATCTCTGTAGATGTGGCTAGAATTGATGGAAAACAATGTACAGTCTGTTCCTCTGTGCCTTATTAACTACTAGCAGTGCATGTACAAAAATACAAAGTTTACACAATGTACTGACAAGATATGACAGATGAGCAATGTGCATTAGATATGATTTGCTGCAAAGCTGCATGACTTACATGAATTTTTAAACGCAGTGGGAAAATACTACCTGGGTATGCTACACAAGTGTATAGTAAGAATCACGGAAAAGTCTCTTTTTGCCTTACAATGCATGTTGTTAGTAATAATCAGTGATATAGTGTGCCAAATGTATGCAAGACATGTTGATGAAGAAGACGACATATTTCTTGCTTTAAAAAGCTTGCAGACAAAGGTCCTGATTCAGCTAGGTCTTAAGCACATTCCTGATCAGAATCATGTGAGAAATCCCACTGAAGTCAAATAATTAGCTAGCTGTACAAAGATAATGGCCTCAAATACCACAATGAAAACTGGGTGAATAATAGAAATCAAATATCAGTTCAAGAACATGTAATGCAAGTTCAGAGGGAGATTCAAAGACAGAGCAAAATCTCCCATTTGTAGTCCTCTGCCCATCACCAAATCTTGGGCAGCTCAACACAGGCATAGACCCAACCCCTAATATAATGGTGTGGGATACATAGCCCCCAAACTTTCCCTCCCAGATAATCCCCACTTCCACCCTCCTCATTATTGTTGCTAGTACCATAATATATCACATGTAGTGAAATGCAAGATTGGTTCATAAGAACAGCCATACTGGGTCAGACCAAAAATACATCTAGCCCAGTATCCTGTCTGTTGACAGTGGCCAATACTAGATGCCCCAGAGGGAGGAAACACAACAGGTAATCATCAGGTGATCCCTCTCCTGTCATCCATTTCCAGACAAACAGAGGCTAGGAATACCATTCCTACCCATCCTGGCTGATAGATTCATGGAGGTTAGGTCCATCAATGGCTATCTAGCTCTTTTTTGAGCCCTGTGAAAGTCCTAGTGTTCACTACATTCTTTGGCAAGGAGTTCCACAGGTTGACTGTGGGCTGAATGGAGAAAAACTTCCTTTGCCTTTTTTTTTAAACCTGTTGCCTATTAATTACATTTGGTGACACCTAATTCTTATATTGTAGGAATAAGTAAATAACTTTTCCTTATTCATTTTTTCTATGCCAGTCATGATTTCATAGACCTCTATCACATCCCCTCTTAGTTCAAGTGTCTACAAAGTTGACCTGGTATTTGGTTGATAAGCCAGAGGTAGATACTTCTTTCACTTGGGATCCTCAACCTTGTGCATTCTCCTGAACTTAGGTGGCTAAGCCAGGTCAGATCCTCATGAGTCTGCTGTCTCCCTAAAACTCGGAGGGTATGTCTACACTACCCCGCTAGTTCGAACTAGCGGGATAATGTATGCATACCGCACTTGCTAATGAAGCCCGGGATTTGAATTTCCCGGGCTTCATTAGCATAAGCGGGGAGCCGCCATTTTTAAATCCCCGCTGCTTCGAACCCCGTGCAGCGCGGCTACACGGGGCTCGAACTAGGTAGTTCGGACTAGGGTGCCTATTCCGAACTACCGGTAGTTCGGAATAGGCACCCTAGTCCGAACTACCTAGTTCGAGCCCCGTGTAGCCGCGCTGCACGGGGTTCGAACCAGCGGGGATTTAAAAATGGCGGCTCCCCGCTTATGCTAATGAAGCCCGGGAAATTCAAATCCCGGGCTTCATTAGCAAGTGCGGTATGCATACATTACCCTCCTAGTTCGAACTAGGAGGGTAGTGTAGACATACCCGGAGTGTCTCTGTCTTGTACTCACTCTCAATATCTTTCCAATGCTCCTTCATCTTCCCCTAAAATAGGATTTTCTGCTGTGACTTTTCCCAATGAATAGTCCCCTGGGATACATGGTTTTTCTGTCTCCCTCACTTATCAGTGCCAGGTGGCTCCTGAATTGCTGTACATAGCAGAGCTAACCAAACTACAAGGGCACTGTGGAAATTATTGTGAGGTAAAGAATTGGGGGGTTGAATCTTGGATGGTGTCTTTGGCCAGGGAAGGAGGAGATAGAGAGATGCTTGAGAGGGGCGTATAAGGGGATAGGAAATAGCAAGCCTAGGTGGGAGGCAAGAAAGTCTGGGAACCTAGTGAGGAGAGGAAGAGGCAGAATGTGTGTGTGTGTGGGGGCGGGGGGAGACAGAGAGAATCAGCCTCATTGAGAGAACAGCAGGAGAAAGAGGAAACTATGCATACAATAAGAGTCAGAAAGGAAGTGTAGAGGTCAAATGAGAGTGTTTGAGCTGGGTAAGAAGGCCATTGTAAAGATAGCTGTGTAATCTGGGAAGCCACATTGTATCGGTGTGAATGGATCAAGTGATGGAAAAGAAGGAGCTGGCATGTGTGAGGAGATTCTGGTGGAATCGTCATGTGTTTGCCCATTCGCTTGGTCGTGAAGGGAAGGCTCATGTGTGAAAGAGATATTGTGGACCTGAGACAGAGCAGAGTGTGAGTGTGTACCCCGGTGTCTGGACGGTACCTCCGGTTCTCCGCCGGACTTTTAGGCGTTTTACCTTTTATTTGGCGCCGTTATAGTCCCCCAGCCACGGGGTGGGGGAAAGGGGGGCCCGGGCCCGCCCTCACTCACGGGCCCCAGCCCAGGGCCCTAAGAACACGGAACTCTCTTGCTCCGGTCCAGCTGACGGGGCTCCTGCCGTAACTCGTCAGCCCACCAGCCCAGGTGGGCTCTGCCCTGGGCTGCTTCCTTTCCCCACCCCCGGCGTCCTCCGCTCGGGGGGTTTACCTGGTGCCTGGCCGACAGACTGCCGACCCTGTCGCAACCTCCGCCACGGGAGGGCTGCGGGACTGTGGTCCGGGTGTGGACTGTGCCCGCGCCCTGGGGGTGTCGCCCGACTCTTCCTCCCTATCAGGTCTGCCTGCCACTCCTCCTAGCCTGCTCCCCCCACGCCATGGCAGCGACGCTCTTCCTTTAAGCATCCCACCGGAGATGTGCCTTCGTACGTCCAGGTTTGGGGCGGTTGGCCGCCGGCAGGGCTTGTCAGGGCAGGGGAACTCCTCCCACACTAGCCCCTCCCCCCCGCCGCACCACGGCCGCGGGCCAGCGGGGCTGCCGGCGTTTCCGGCCCCGGCGCGGCTTGTGTGCAAGCTGTGCAATCTCGAGTCGTCCCCCCCCCCCCGGATAGCGAGCATCGCCTGTTCGGCGTGGCTCATGGGGCGGGGAGGGGACGCCCCGCCACAGAGTGATGTGGTGGAAGGAAGAAGAGTGTGTGAGAGAGCTTTTGGTGGTGAGAGTGGGTGGTTAGAGACTGATGTCTGGAATAGAGAGAAGTCATGAATGGAGAGAGACCAGAAATTTGGAAGGAAAGAAAGAGAACAATTACTATACACTGTAGAAGTGTGATACAGAGGGAAAATGGAAATGAGAATAAATGAAAGAGAGACAAAGTGAAGTCGAATTTTTTTTCCATAATAGAAAGGGTAGATGCAAAATCTCAAAATTTACAGTCAAATATGCAAAGGAAACACAAATATGTTTGTGCCCTTTTTTGCCTCTTTATGGTGTATCAACAGGATCTGAATTCATTTCCCCTCACTTCTGTTTTGCTCAGCAAATATCAAGAGTGTCAAGACTTGACCTTTTTGTTTTTGCAGAAGGATTCCTTGAGGAATGGGAGACTAGAGTGAGAATTTTTTCGGCCTACAATTACCAAGACGGGAGTGTTGAATATTTAACAGGGAGCTCTTCTCCCATTGCAGTTAAATGGGTATTAACAAAACCAACATTCATGCCAGGAAAACTCAATAGCATGAATATTTGAGGAAAGAAAACACAAAAGGACTGCGAACATGGCCGAAGCAAGTTGTTTAAAAATGTCAAAGTGAAAATTTGCAAAAGCATTCGGAGTGATTTCTCCAGCTCTAATTAAATAAAACTGTTTTTGCTGTCTCTTAGTTTCTCAACTGTTTACCCACATTCCCCACCTTCTACACAAAATAGACAAACAGAGAAGATCCTAAAATGTGCCCTGATTTGTGATGAACTGCATGCAGTCATATGTCCATGCATATACAAAAAGTTGGTGCAAAACAGCTTTGTTTCTGTTGCAAACTCTTTTTAGTCAGTAATACTCAAGTTTCTCTGAAAGTGATAGCACAATAAAGCAGGTTAAAGAGGTTGCCTCTGAAACTATTGTATGTGATTAGCCATTAAAGCATGAATACTTCACCATGCTTTTATAAGATCAGCAATGGCATAAGGTAGCATATAATTCAAAAATACATCCAGTAATTTAAAGAATTCAGTGATCCTTCCTTCCTGATTGTGAACAGTAATCTTTATTCAGTGCAACGGATGTTTCATTTTTGTCAACATAGTCACATTTCTACTGATATTCACTCTTCATTCTTAGTTCAATTGCCCCCTTTTTTTTGCTTTACTGGGTAGAAAGAGGAAAAGCTCTAAAACTTTTATGTAAGGTTCTCATTGAAAAAATATCTGATTTACCCCTTCTATGCCTTACTGCATGATTGTTTCTGATATACATTGAAATCTTGACTTAATGACTCCAATGGATATTTCCAAATCCAAATCAGGTTTTGTTGTCACTGACATTACAGGCAGTCCCCGACTTACGTAGATCCGACTTACGTCGGATCCCTAGATACGAACGGGGTGAGGCAACTCCCGCACATGCGCAGCAGCATTCCCAGGGCTCGCTCACCTGGGTCCTAGGATCCTCCTCCTCCTCGGGCCGGCTCCGACTGGGGTCCCGCAGAGCTGCCGGGCAGAGGAAAAGTGCCTCCCCACGCCCGCTGCTCCCCCCACCCCCCTGCCAGCAACAGGCTGCCCCCTCCCCTGAGCAACAGGCTGCCGAACAGACAAAAGCAGCCTCTCTGCCCCTCCTCCCCTCTATACATGCCGGGCTCCCGGAGCGCAGCAGCGTCCCCGGGGCTCGCTCACCTGGGTCCTAGAATCCACCTCCTCCTCCTCTTCGGCCGGCTCCAACTGGCCTCTGCCTGCAGCAGCTGGCCACAGGGACAGGGATCCCACAGAGCTGCCGGGCAGAGGAAAAGTGCCTCCCCACGCCCGCTGCCCCCCCCCCCCGCGGCCTCGCATCCTGCACGCCTCCCCCCTCCCCCCTACCAGCAACAGGCTGCCCCCTCCCCTGAGCAACAGGCTGCCGAACAGCAGACAAAAGCAGCCTCTCCGCCCCTCCTCCCCCTATACATGCTGGGCTCCCTGGGCAAACAAAGACTCCACCAAAACAAACAAAGTGCTGGCCTCATTGTGTTAGCAAAAAAAGGACCCTCCTCCTAGAACCCTGGGTGGTATGTGGAAATAAAGCTATTAGCTCAAAGCATGGTGCAGAGCTGTTTGGTATTTGATGAGTTACTCCTTTAGTCCTGAGTTTGTCACAGGGACAGAAATAGATGTGAAATCTTCTGAACAGGGGAACAGACAGCAAAACAAACATTAGAGGGGAGTTAACCTTTCCCTATGCTATCCAAAACTAAAAAAAATGTTTGGCTAGAGTTTCCCCTACAATATGTACCAGTTCCGACTTACATACAAATTCAACTTAAGAACAAACCTACAGTCCCTATCTTGTACGTAACCCGGGGACTGCCTGTACTTGGGATGTTTTCCTGATTTAAGTTAATTCCAAAGGCATTTTAAAAAAAAATGAAAATAAAAAGCAGCATTTAGAGACTTTCCAAAGTGCTGCTGCATTTAATATTATAATCATGTTACGGAGAATAAAGTGGCACAAACACTTTGTCCAATTACCTTCAGAGTACTGACTGCATGCATGTAGACATCTATATTTGCAACTCGAGTTATACTTAAAGAACTGTCCAAACAATCAGCTAGGGAAACAGCAAAAAATTTCCTTCATCCCATAACACCATTCTACTCAGAAAGAAGAAGAAATTTTATGGACAGAATGCCAGTATAATTTAACAAAAGGATTATTGCTCTTCCGGCCTAATAAGATGTCAGTTGATATCAGTTGGCTGCCAATTTCCACAAGATAATATACAGAATACTTCTGGGATCATTGTCTTTCAGCTTTCCTAGCCATTCTCCTCAGTAATGACTGAAGACCTTTCAGCAGATACCTTTGCATATGAACCATTCATTTTCTCAACAAAGAAGACATTTTTACTTTGACCCTATAGGATATACTTTATTCTCATTTTACACTCTGTTTGGGAACACAGAACTTTTATTGTTGGGAAGGGTTATCATTTTGCTACTTCGAATTTTATTGCTGATATAAGATGAACAAAGTAGGTTCATCTCAAAGGCTATGTCTAGACTGCAAGCCTCTTTCGAAAGAGGCTCTTCCGAAAGATACTTTCGAAAGAGCCTCTTTCAAAAGAGAGCGTCTAGACTGCACGTTGAACTTTCGAAAAAGTGGCTTGCTTTTTCGAAAGAAAGCATCCAGTGAGTCTGGATGCTCTCTTTCGAAGAAGCCCTATTTACATTGAAGAACGCCTTCTTTCGAAAGAGGAACTTTCGAAAGAAGGCGTTCTTCCTCGTGAAATGAGGTATACCACCATCGAAAGAAAAGCCGCGTTCTTTCGATTTAATTTCGAAAGAACGCGGCTTGAGTCTGGACACAGGGGAAGTTTTTTCGGAAAAAGGCTACTTTTCCCGAAAAAACCCCTGAGTCTGGACACAGCCAAAGGGACTGGCATGTCAATGATTTTGTCACTTGTCCTGTCAAATCTAAAATGGAAACATATTTTAATTCTGTTTCCCTCCATTCTTGTCCTAACCCACTGCATATTCTCCATTACCTTTTCCAGCCCAGTTTTAAAGGATTAGAACTATAGGACTCCCACAATGTCCCTCGAAATATGAGAATGCTCCCACCTATAGGTCTGCGGTTCCTATATTGTTATTTGTATTTCCACAGGAACCCCAGTCATGATCCCCTTTGCTAGGAACTGTAAAGCCAATAGCAACCAAAATACTAATCAGCTTCTCATTATGGTTTTCCTTGGTTTCTCTGTCAATATTCCAAATCATTTTCTTTATGCAATCCCTCCTTTTCCATCTGGATTCCCCACCTTAGAATCTCCCTCCTCTGAGGCTCTCTAGTTAAGAATATAGAACAGGCAGGAAATTGCAACCCCATGATGTTTGTTCACAATCCACTTCCTGATGATGCACTACCTCAAAGTAAATAGAGAAGAAGGTGGCAGGAGCCAAGAGATGGGGGAAGGGGAAGGATACCTGAGGATGGGGGAAGGAGCAGGGACTAGAGGATGCAGATGAACAGAGAAAGAGAAAGACAGGAGACAGTGTAGAGGAGTTAGATAGGCATGGTGGGAGGTTAACACTCAGGATGGAGTTTGGTGGATAGGAGCAGAGCAGCAGAAAGGCACATGGGTAAGGGAAGGATACATGTAGGGGGAGTGGCAGAAACATGGGATGGGCAAGGAATAGAAACAATACAGGAAGAAATAGGAGAGGGTCAGTGAGGGAAGGGAAGAGGAACTGGGATGGAGAGGATGATAGACAAATGGGACTGGCACCAGAATGGGTCAGATAGGAGGACAAAGGGGAGGACTAGATGGAGGTAGATAAGAAGAGAGTAGGAGAAAGCCACACTGATTCTGTAGTGGCAAAAAGGTCCATAACTACTAGAGGACACATCTCTCCAAAACCTAATCTTGAACTCTGGAGCTAAGGACTGTCTCAGAATTCAAGGGCACATGGAGGCAGAATTAAGTTTGCACAGGTAATTTTAATTCTGGCATTTCCTAACTTTAGGCTACTTGGCTTTGCAAATGTAATCTTCTTTTAATGTAGTACATGGACTGTAGTACACAGATTAGTTATAATCTTCAAATTAACATTCAAGAATTACCAGACTCTCTACAGACTCATTTGTACATGCAAGTCTGAATACTGAGGTTCGTGTTACTACCTCCTCTTTCCACTTGTATAAATAGAACACAGCTACATGGTATCATCAGTTTGTTCTATTGTACTAGGCTAAACTATTATATCTGTGGCCTTCAATTTTGTTTTCAGTTCCAAGATAACTTTTAGCAGAAACTCTCTTTAGAATTGTTTTCCCCATCTGTGTAGTTTTTATCTCCGCTTGCCAGATAGCAGCTATTCATCAGTTTCACTTACCTCATCGTTCTGTTGCAAGCATTCTTTAATAGTGGATTTACTTTCTAGCTCTCATCTGGCCGTGTTGCAAGTATAGTGTCCTTTTTGATGTCTACTGTGCAGGTATGCCAAAGCACCAGCTGTGAGAATTGTTGCCTTTAGATCTGTTGACAAAGAACTGTGTATTTCTTGGCATCTCTAACTTGTAGGACTTAGCATTTGCCTGCATCTGCATTTCATACTTTGTGTTATTGAGAGGAAGGGAGGGAGCATGTTAGGATATTGACAATTCTCACAAATGAAATGCACTTTTTTCATCTGTCTGTGAAATTCTCGTTGCGTCCAAATATTATGCAACAGAGGAATTTTAAAAGACTGTATTAATTACAATTGTCAGCAAAAGTCTGAAAATGGACCAGAAAAATAACAACTAAATGCAGACATAAAAGAATCATACAATTTAAAGCTGTCTTCTGTTAATGGAGCAATGCAAGCTGCACTAATGCAGGGGAGAATCTAGCCCAATGGTTTTAAAGCCAGCTTAATTGGTTAGATAAATATTTACACAAGCAGAGAGGGAATTGTTGGTACCTATCAGTCATGATAGTACCTTTCAATGCCACCCTTGTGACCTGAAGCCACTGAATGGATTGTCCCCAAGGGAAAGAGAGCAGAGCTTGAGGTGACTACACTCAGGTGGGCCCTAACTCAATATCAGCCTCTTGGGTTGCTTGCTGACTGGAACAAGATAAAGAAGACTTCAAGCTGCTCTAACTAGCACCTGGCAACAGAGCCAGTGGAGCACTAACAAGGCGGCCTACAGGAACAGGAGGGGAGGGGCAAAGGGATTTAAAATGGTAACAGAAGCCAGATCCCCGATCCATTTCAATTGTTGTCAGAGCCACATGTGCCATGGTTTGGGCTCCACACAACTGGGAGACCGAAGTTGAGACCGTCCCCTCCATCTTACCCAGGGCCTGGCTAAGGTAGCCTATGCCAGAGGCATAGAGTGGGTGGGCAAGAATGGCAAGTGGGGGGAGTGGGACAGGAAGGATGGAATGGTGAGGCCCAACCCCACTCCACAGTCGGAGCAGAGAGGGTAAGCTCCCAGGATGGGCCTTGATGCAAAGCGGGTGGGCCATGGCCCACAGTCCCACCCATAGCTATGCCCATGACCTATAATAATTTTTGCCTTCTCCTTCCATTTAGGTATCCTCACCTTCCCACCACTGTTGGAGATGAGGCACATGCATTCTTATTTAATTAGCACTGATGTTAAGCTCCCATATCTGTTCTTTCTTTCTTTCTTTCTTTCTTTCTTTCTTTCTTTCTTTCTTTCTTTCTTTCTTTCTTTCTTTCTTTCTTTCTTTCTTTCTTTCTTTCTTTCTTTCTTTCTTTCTTTCTTTCTTTCTTTCTTCAGCATCCAAGGTTGTAAGTTGTAGCCCATGAAAGCTTATGCTCTAATACCCTAATACATTTATTAGTCTTTAAAGTGTCACCAGACTCCTTCTTGTTTTTGTATAACATCTGTTGACTAGAGGAATGTTTGTATAGCCTAATCCTCTTGTTTCCTTATCCACAAGTATTGCTTGAGAATCTCAATAGTTCATAATTAGTCTACCTATAGGCTTACTAGCTTAATTCGCCCCTTCTTATGTTTTGTGTTCAGTTATCCATGGCACAATGTTAGTTGTTTAAGCAAGGAGCTGAACATGTGCCAATCACACTGGTAATTCCAGGTACCAATTTTTGATCTCTCCCTTTGTGGCAACAATTTGAGTTACTGACTCACCTAATCTTTTGCTTTAGTCAGTAGGACAAATCCTCTCTCCAAAGGAAAGCTTTGGCTGACTCTCAGAATAATACAGGTTATCGCTGTGTGCGGAATTTGGCTCAGTATACAAAGCAGTTCCATTTGAAGCCACATGAGGTCTTTTAGGCAGGGGTCTTAAGAAGGACTGGAATGATGGTAGAGGTAATAGACTTCTAAATCCATGAGCTGAATGGCTTGAAAGACCGTGACATTATCTGAAATGGAAAATTTGTCAGGGATCCTGGTTTTAGAAAATTGCCACAAATTGTTGACATTAGAAATTAATCATGAAACTCTTCAGCATTTTAGAGAGAGGAACCTTGTCCGTAACCTTTTACTTTTGTTTCTGGTGGAGCCATTGATACCCATTTTAAAGTCCAGAATCACAGACCACCAACTATCCTGACTGAAGTCAGGAGGGATATTTTATTTTAAAAGGAGACCTGTTTATATGCCAGGTCTGTTTATATACCACTCTGTCAAAATCCAATTGTAGGTGACCTCCACTTCATTTTAGGAGGAAACTAACTCAGGGTATGTCAACACTACAGAGGTTTTTTTTTTTTTAAATGGTCATTTTTTCTGAAAAAACTTCAATTACGTCCATACTGCAATCATGTTCTTTTGAAAGAAAATCGAAAGATCAGAGGGTTTTTTCCAACATTGGTAAACCTCTTTCTACAAGGAAGAAGCCTTTTTCCAAAAGAGCTCTTTCAGAAAAAAGTGTGTGTGGACGGGGAAGAGGGAGTTCTTTCAAAAGAAGAGGATAGAGGAAAAAGCACAGGTGCCGGAGTAGCCATTCTGTCCATCGTAATCACAGCTTAAATGTGAGATAACATCCATTAAGTGTGGACGCTACCTTTCAAAAAAGCAGATCGCTTTTTGATGCATTTTTGCTGTGTAGACGCTCTCTTTTTGAAGAGGTCTTTTTGGAAGATCTCTTCCAGAAAAGATTTTTTTCAAAGAAGCCTGCAGTGTAAACATACTGTCAGATTTCTAACCTATATGCAAGTAAAGATAATAAAATTTTCTTCTTGCGTAACCACTTTAGGGTAGATTTGAACAGGGCTCTCTGGAGTTTAGTATACAAGCCTCTACAACCTGAGGCACAAAGCCAGCTTGCCCTTAATTTAGGCTGTAGAGCTCCCTTGTTCTTAGCTCTTGCTGTAAGTGGTCTAAGTACCACTGCATAGGACAGTAAACCACACTAGGCTATGTCTACACTTCAGGCTTCTTGCACAAGAAGCTTTTTGTGAAAGAGATCTTTCGCAAAAACTTCTTGCACAAGAGCATGTCCATACTTCAAAAGCACATTGCAAAAGTGATGTTCTTTTGTGCAAGAGAGTGTGCACACTGCATGGATGCTCTTGCAGAAGAAAGCTCTGATTGCCATTAACAGAATGGCTATCAGAGCACCTATGCTGTTTTTGCGCAAGAAACCCCTGTTTGCCATCCACACGCAAGAGCTCTTGTACAAAAAAGGTTTATTCCTCATAGAAAGAGGAATAACTCTTGTGCAAAAAACCCTCTCTTCTTTCAATGTACTGTAAATTTTCTTGTTAAAAAACGCACTTGTAATCTGGACGTTCTGCAAGTTTTTGCGCAAAAACTCTGCAGTGTAGACATAACCTAGGCATGTGGGTTACATACTTCCCCTAGCTCAGGCAGCATGCCCCAAGCTTCAGAGACCCATCTAAAATCCTGGACAAGTTCCCATTTGAACTGCTACCAGGGGGACCTCTGGAGCTTAGTGTAATAGCCTCTACAATGTGAGCCAAAAAGCCAGCCGATGCTCATCAGGCTGTAGAGCTCCTTTGTGTTTATCTCTCATTGTAAGTGGTCTAAGTGCCACAACATGGGACAGTGAACCACACTAGGTGTGTGGGTTATGTTTGGAAAGTTTATTATGGGTTGGTCTCAATTCTCATCAGTCCTTCATTCTATAAACTGAACACTTATGAAAGCAGAACACATCTTCATCCTCAAGTATGATGAGATCCACTGATAGTAAAGTGTTCCAGATGTCCTCTTTGTTCATTGCTACAGTTTATTGAACATAGTGGCCTATGCCAGGTGCCCCAGAAGGAATGAACAGAATAGGTGATCCCTTCCCTGTCGCCCATTCATAGCTTCAGACAAATAGAGGCTAGGAACACATTCCTAGCCAACCTGGCTGATAGTCATTGAGGGACCTACCCTCCATGAATTTATATAGTTCTTTTTTGGACCCTGTTAAAGTCCTGGTCTTCTCAGAAGTTCATTGCTATGCCTACCATTCATGCATGCTGTAAAAAACATGTTTCCATGGTTTTCAATGGTCTCCTTAGTTAGATAGTTAGTGTACCCATATTTCCTCTCTGTAACAGGTTAGGGCAATGGGTAGATTAGACTCCATAACTAGAATTCAGAGGTGCTCCAGTAACAGTACAACTATTAATTAATTAATAATAATGTGAAATGTTCCTATATTTCAGATTAATGAGAGTTATGGCTTGAAAATTCTTAAGCAATTTGCTTGGTTAATCTTTCAAATGTTGGTATATGACATGCAGCTATTGTGAAAGATTTCTGTAATTATCTGAGCAACAGAGTTCTTGGCTTCAGGCCACAGCTGAGCTCAGTATCCAGGGGGGTGAATCTGCAAGCAGAATCTGTTTTGTGGTACCAGCCCTCAGTATGAGGCTAAATTATGTTCAGCTAAATGGCCCAAAGGGCCAGCAGAAATTGGGTTTATCATGACAGTTTCTGGTCACATCCTCTTGAATGCCTTATGACAAGAGCTGCAGGCATGGTAATATAAAAACTGGCTATGTCTTTTGCGTACAGTTCACGGGGGAGGTTCTCAGCTGGGGAGATCCAGACACTTTGCTGCAGCAGCAGCACAAGACTGGATGAGGGATCAGCACTGAGGTCCTTGTCTCCAACAAAAGCTGTCTCCTTGGGCTCAGGCCATGATGCCTCACACTTTCCCTTCTGTTTTTCCCTTTCTTTTCACACTTATAGGAATCTGTGATTATATCAAGCCATTTCCTCTACTTCAGGGATGAAACGGTAATTTTAAATATGTCCTTAGAGATTAATTAAAACAGGTTTGTACACATGACAGCTCAACTCAAGGCACAGTGGCCTAGTTATTAGAACACTAGGCTTTGTATTCCTGAATTAGCCTGCTTCGTCACCCCAGGGAACTCATTTCAGTAATCCTTGCCTCAGTTTCCATATCTTTAAAAGCAGCCTTTAACTTCCTGAAGGGAGGTTCCAAGAGAGGCTGTTCTCAGTAGTGATGGCTTGCAGAACAAGGAGCAATGGTCTCAAATAACAGTGAGGGAGGTCTAGGTTGGATATTAGGAAAGACTGGGAGGGTGGTGAGGCACTGGGTTACCTAGGGAGGTGGTGGAATCTCCATCCCTAGAGGTTTTTAAGTCCTGGCTTGACAAAGCCCTGGCTGGGATGATTTAGTTGGGACTGATCCTGCTTTGGGCAGGGGGCTGGACTCGATGACCTCCTGAGGTCTCTTCCAGCCCTAGGATTCTATGATTCTAAAATGGAGGTAATAAATAGACTTCCTTTGTCAAATTGCTTTGAGATCTGCTGATGAAAACCATTATATAAGAGCTAAGTACACCTATTTATTAATGTCATATGTTCCTGCTGTACATGTCAGAGTGCAGCGATGAAGGTAACATCAATGACAATCAGATTTGTATGTTGCACAATCAATTAATTTGTTTATATATAATAGTCTTGTAGCACTTAGGGTATGTCTACACCGCTGGGGAGGGGACCGGTAAAAGATATGCAAGTTGAGAAGTGCAATTTACGTATCTTTTTCCAATTCTTTTTTCAGAAAAGTCTTTTCCAACATTTAGTCTGTCTACACTGGGCCAAACATCAGGAAAAAAAACCTTTTTCGGAACATCTCTTCTTCCTTGTAAAACGAGATATACAGGGATGCCGATATAAAATGTGTCTGCTTTTCAGATTTATTTTTTCGGAAAAGCAGACACGATCCTTGTACGCTGCAGAGTTTTTCCCAACTCTGCCGTCATTTAGGCAGACATAGCCTAATAAATTAAACCAAACTCCTCCAGTCACATCACTCCAAATACTCATTCACAGGAGTTCTTACAAGGGAACACTTAACAACTGCTTGTAACTAATACTAATATTTTAACATTAGGGCCAAACACAAGGCTTCCTGTCAATGACCGTACATCACTCTATGCCTTTAATACATTGGTTTATTGTGCTTGTGCCTGGCAAATTTCACAAACCATCTTGTACAGGGTCAGTTAGTTCTTTTTTAACTACATGTAGGGCACCACTTGAGCTAGAAATGATATATTTGTGTTTAGTTCTTGTTATGATGAGCATTCAAGGAGAATCTCCTGCTTACACTTGTTTGTAGTTCTTTTATTTTCAGTGCAACCTTCCTGGAGCATAAAGATTGTGCATCAGAATTATGACACCTGCTCTGTCTATGAATTGTCATGCACTGTAAGTCAGTACTTTGTCCTTTCCTGCTTTCCTGCACATTATTATTATTATTATTATTATTATTATTATTATTATTATTATTATTTTATTAAAAAATTGTATAGTCCTTTATTAAAGATTAGGCATGAAGGGGAATAAAAGAAGAATGTCTTCTGAAGGATAAACTGTAATTTTAATGAGAAGAAATTGCATGGTGGAAAGGTGTGAAATTCTATAAATCAGGGATTATCAAATAGTTTCATAAAGTGGCCTGCATCTAAAAAGGGAGATTGTGCTGTGGATCAACTCTTCTTCCATTTCCTATCACATAAGTTTCTGCTGACCCTTCATAATCTAACTGAACTCAGTGGAAAAAATCTATAGCTATGAAATTGATATTGCAAAGTTCCAATGCCAGTGAATATAGTTATGTGTATGAGGGCCTTGAGAGACCTAGTGGGAAAAGCTCTCTACTCCCTCTACAGGGAAAAAGAGCAAATGCCAGTTCTGATCACCTTTATTTACATGAATTATAGTGCTGTTTTCCCATAATTCTACCTACTGAGTTTTGTTGTTTTAGCTGGGATTTGCTTGTTTTGATGTGTATATGAGATAAATTACTATTGTTAATGTATCCATAAAAGAAATGGGAATAATGCTAGTCTGTCTTGGTTGAAGGATCACACTGACTATGATTAATGGACTGGACTATGATTGGGTAGTGTAGCTCAGGGAGCAAAATGGCAGGAGGGTTTTCTTCCAAGGAGCAGGATCTCTCTCCAAAAGTCCTAATCAGTTCTACATTCCCTCCAAGGGATTTTTGTACCCTTTGTAGAATAGATCAGGCAGATAGCTGCAGAACTACAGAGATTCTTTACCAGGTGTTTGGCTGGTGGGTTTTGCCAAAATATTCATACTGACCCCACGTTTGGGGTTAGGAGGGAATTTTCAATGGGTCAATCTTGGAATTTCTTCAATAGAGACAGAATAGCTATTTTGAGATACTTCTGGTATCCCGAAATAGCTCCACAGTGTAGACGTACAGTTAAACGTAGGTTCGTGTGGAAGAAGATGCTTTAATTTAGGGTCCAAATCTTTACAGGGCTGATTTCCAGTTACATGAGCAGTCTTAAAACTGGCATTTCCTAACACTGGGTTTGTTGATTTTTACAGTCTTAATGTTCTTTTAATGTAGTTTTATATGCAATGTGTATAGTATACTATTTTAGCTATGTGTGTAGCTAAGAGCAATTTGTGGTCAAATACAGTGTTCATGGCTGCAGTGCCTGAAGGGAATCAGAGACAGGAGGATGGGGCGGGTGAGGGGGTGACATGGGGGCAGGGCATGGGAAGACCTGGGGAGCACAGATTCGGGGGGCCAAGGGAGGGACAGGTGGAGTATGGCAGGCAGGGACTTACCACCAGCCCCACTGCTCGCACCATCTCCCACTCCTCTTTCTCCCTGGGCTTGATGTGCTATGACAGGCTGCCCCCAGGGTTCAGCAGCACAGGGTCCCAGTCCACAAACCATCTGCTCCAGTGGGCACAGGTCTGCTTGGCACCACTGCCTCCACCAGCTCCCTGCTGCACCTTCTGGCCACCTGCTGGGTAACTTGCGCCGAGCCCTGCCACTTGCATTTTTCTCAAGCTTCATGGCCCACTTTGGTGTGTTGGGGGGAGGGGGTGAAGAAGTCTTCCAGTGTATTGATGTGTATTCTCCAAAGTTCTCTGTAACAGCTGACATGATGGACAACTCTCCTTTTATAATAGTATAGATAGACATGCATATAACGGAGTTAAACAAACAGGGTAACAAAACAACTCCCCTTGGTAGAGGTGTAATAGCAAAGTCCTTTCAAGAGGACTACATGTACATGTAAGGTTAAGTCACATGTTCAAGAATGCAGTATCAAGTTTATAATCAGAATGGTTCTCTCAATAGTAAGTGCTGCACAGGACTCACTATAGGCATGTCGACACTAGGAGATTATTTTGAAATAACTTAGTTCAAAATAATAACTCCTGAAATAACTATTTCAAAGTAGCGTGCCACATTACAGGGAAGCCTCGAAATTAGTCCAAGTCAGGCTCCCTTAATGTGGATGCGCTACGTCGACTTAGAACCCCAGGAAGTACTGGGGAATAATTACTTTGAATGACTCTGGGGAGTATTTATTTTGAAATAGCAGCAGTGGAGTCCACACTACCACTATTTCAAAATAACTATTTCGAAATAAGCGTTATTCCTTGTGGAAAGCAGGAGTTATTAGTGTAAAATAACAAGCAGAGCATCCATACTACCACGCCCGTTATTTCAAAATAACTACCTATTGTAGGCCAGGATTATTTGTACTGCTTTCTAGAAACTGGCATACAAAATTCAGACACTAGAGGGCAAATCGGTGTGTGATCTTTTCTTATCATAAGCAAACACTTCAGTGTTTTGTTCAGGGAAAAGCATCAACATCCCTGAACAGTCTCATTGTTTTTATGTCTTTATTCAAAGACATACCAGACTGGGAGTTAGGAATACAAAATACTTTTATTGTTAATGGAATATGCAAATAAATCAGAAGCCTCTGGGAAAATAGAGACCCTTTCTATGTCACACAAAGTTATTCCCAAATTCTGACTTTCTTCTTAATTCTGCTTTACTGGCTACTTGAAACTCTCAAAAATTAGTTTTTAAACTCCTCTCTCTCTCTCTCTCTCTCTCTCTCTCTCTCTCTGTACACAAATGCTATAATATAATTTACACTCTATTATTTCTTCAATGATGGATGGAGAATAGCTAATATGGAAGACTGTATATGATGCTTACAATTCTAGGACTTATAGTCTAGCCTATTAACTTTCACTTATTTGTTTTGGTGCATTTGAGCCTCAAAGAAGGAAGACCCTGCCCAGAAGAGTTTACAATCTTAAGGTATGATCCTTTATTTGGGGGCTATTATTCCTAACCCTTATAGAGGTAACTGTGCTGAGTTAGCTCATAAAATAACTGTGTCTGAGGGCTATGCCAAGCGTCTTTGTCTACTTCCACGAACACACTGCTATTTTTAGCTACTAGTTCAGCAGGGCTAGTGCAGGCACTTCTATGCAAGCTGGGAATCACACATATGATATCAATTGTATACATCCCCTCAGAGCCTGATAGTGTAATCCCCTCCCCATACGCTTTTGCTTACCCTCATATTTCCATTGAAAACTTTGGGACTAAGCAGGTAAGAAAAGGCTTCTTATGGGAGTAAGGCCCTAAATGTATCCAGAAGGTGGTATATTATTAACCATGATGGATACTGAGACTCAGCACCCGTCACCTAGCATGCTGATCCTGCTGAATTTTTGAGAACAGGAAGAGTGCCTTTCTTGTTGCAGTTTGTTCATTAAAATTCTGCATAATGCTCTTTATAGCTGTACATTCCCACAGGGTAGAAAGGTAGGTCTTTTCAAACACAGCCCTCAGCTAAAAGAAACACCTACTATATTCTGCCCCTTAAAACGAGGCATACATTTTGCTGTCCTCAGGAATGTTAAATCATTTGGCAAACTTGAAGTACTGCTGATTACTGCATTTTCCCCTCCTGTAACATATATTTTAGGTTTACCGAAGTTCTTTCCATTTTCTCTTCTGTTACTTCCCAGAAAGCCATAAAGCATAAGTTATGGACACTTTGTAAATTCTCCAATACTTTTTTTTATATCTGTTGAGAATCTTTCTAGTCTTGAAAACAATCGGTTATTAGAATGTGACAGCTAAAGTTCCCTAATGACTCTTGGTGATTTACCATGTTGTTCCTAAAAGAAAATTGAGATATACAATCCTGATACACATGTAGGGCATCCATTTACACAAATATGAATATATAAAACTTTCTTTTTATAAAGTCAGAGTCACATTAAATAAAATGTAGTGTCTAGTGAATGGGCAAGGCTAGCACAAGTGAAGGAAAAAATACATTCACCTAAAATATAGGATGATACATGAAAGAAGTTAGAATAGGGAAATACAAAGTGTTTTTAAGGTCTAAGCACATAATTTAGCCATTAATGTTTGTAATGTGCTGGGTGCTGCCTGGAGGAAGGAGACAAGGGTGTGGCTCTGGAATCACCAAGTGGAAGTTCTCAGAGGCATTGTGACTTCACAGGATCAACAAACAGAGTGTGCCTTATCCCAGTGCAAAGAATTGTGTAGCACATCAACCTACTACTTTTCACTAGGGGTAGGTGGGGAAAGTCAACAGGCCATGGTTAGGATCTAATAGACACAAATGAGGAAGCCAATTCCAGGGCAAGGTTCCACACAAGGTTGCAACATCTGCTTGAGAAAATGGACCACTCAGACCAATTTCACATTTAATTCTCAGTTAATGTCATAATTCTACATCAATCCTTCTTAAGTGCTCTGGTTAAGAGTATGTACTTTTTTCCCCTTCATACCAGGAGCACCAGGAAAAGTCAGATTAAGCCCAGAATAGCTCAGACTCTCAACAAAAATAATTTTCACCCATTACAGAAAGGATACCACCTTTGGCCCTGGACTGCACCATAGTTTCAGTTTGAAATAACCCCCTTTAAGTTTAATTTATAAGTGGAGTGTCCACACTACAAAACCCAATATTTTGAAGTAAGGGACCACTTATTTTGAAATCTGTACTCCCGCTTTCCTTGGGGAATAATGCTAATTTCAAAAAGCTATTTAAAAAATCATTAGTGTTGATGCTCCAGTGCCACTATTTCAAAATAACTATTCCCAAGAGTAATTTGAACTAATTACTTCCAAGTGCTTCTAAGTCAAGATAGCATGTTCACATTAAGGAAGCCTGCCTCAGACTAATTTTGTGGCTTCCCCATAGTGGAGATAACTCCTGATTTTTACAAATCAAAATTGTGTAAGTCAAATTTAGCTATTTTGAAATAGTTTCCTAATGTAGACATGTCCCAGGAGAGCTCCACAGCAGGGCTGTGTCTAGACTACATGCCTCTGTCGGCAGAGGCATGTAGATTAGACACATAGGCAAAGGGAAATGAAGCCGCGATTTAAATGATCGCGGCTTCATTTACATTTACATGGCTGCCGCGCTGAGCCGACAAACAGCTGATCAACTGTTTGTCGGCTCGCGCGCTAGTCTGGACGTTCCCCCTGTCGACATCAAAGCCCTTTGACGGCAGCCCCGTTATTCCTCGTGGAATGAGGTTTACCGGGGCTGCCAACAAAGGGCTTTGATGTCGACAGGGGGAATGTCCAGACTAGCACGCGAGCCAACAAACAGCTGATCAGCTGTTTGTCAGCTCAGCACGGCAGCCATGTAAATGTAAATGAAGCTGCGATCATTTAAATCGCGGCTTCATTTCCCTTTTCCAAAACAACAAATCTACATGGCTCCGTCGACGGAGCCATGTAGTCTAGACGTACCCCAGGTGTGTAACTTCACAGCAACACCACACAACCTATTGCCTAGAGTGAAGAATAATTCTATATCACATTGAAACTACAGTTTGCGATTCAGAGGGAAAATTTTAATTATCTAAATTGAAATTTTGACCAGGACTCTCAGATTAACACCTTTGCCAGTTTTAAGAAAAGTGGCACTGAATATTTAATGTAAAATTCTGTGATGTGTGTTGCTAAGTGTGGCACTAACAGGGTGCCATAGCCAGCATCACATGATCTCCTGACTCTATGTGTAGGAATTAGTTTGTGACAGATACATTTATAAGATTTAGTAGGTTGTCCTTTCTGAATCAAAGATTCCTTAGAAAGACTGCTACCTAAGTAATAAGCCAGCCCAACCCAAACAGAATCACACACAAGGTGGTATGGGTGCAAGCAAATCACAATAATGAATTCAATTACAAATGAATAATATATATATGCTTCAGTTCTAAAGATCCTATTTAAGAAGACCTTAATTGAAGCAGAATTGTTGATTTCTGCTCTGAAAATGTTGAGGAAAAGGGAAATCCCCTTAGAAACTGGGAGATTCTTTGTCTGAGTTGTACTCTTTGCAACTCTCCACCATGTATGGGAAGTTTATGGGCATAGTGTGATAGGCTGTTGAAATGGCTGGAAGATCTACTATTATATGGATAAATAGGACAAGGACCCCAGCTAATGATATAACCTCTAGATGCCCTGTATTTCTTTGAGCTTTGAAGTGTTATGAGTAGCATATGGTCTGTCATTATTAAATCCCTGTAAGGCACAGTTCTGTATCTAATGATTTGTGTTTCTGTCCCAAGTGCAGGAGTAGTAGTGCTTGCAATTCTTCTAAGCAGCAGTTCAGCAAAAAAGGTCCTCGGGGTTACAGTGGATGAGAAGCTGGATATGAGTCAACAGTGTGTCCTTGTAGCCAAGAAGGCTCATCACATATTGGGGTGCATTTGTAAGAACATTGCCCGCTGATCTAGGGTTTTGATTATTCCCCTTTATTCAGCACTAGTGAGGTCACATCTGGAGTATTGCATCCAGTTGTGAGCCTCCAATTACAGAAATGATGCAGACACTTTAGAGAGAGTCCAGCAGAAGGCAAAAAAATGATTGGGAGGCTGGAGCACATGACTTATGAGGAGACGCTGAGGGATTTGGGCCTACATAGTCTACAGAAGAGAAGAGTGAGGGGGGTTTTATAGCCTCTTTCCATCCTCTTTGGCAGCTCCCTTCAGGGAGTAGAAGGTTGGTATTTTCAGCGGTGATAGATGACTGAATGAGAAGCAATGGTCTCAAGTTGCAGTGGGGGAGGTTTAGGTTGGATATTAGGAAAAACTATTTCATTAGGAGCATGGTGAAGCACTGGAATGGGTTACTGAGGGAGGTGGTAGACTCTCTATCCTGAGAAGTTTTTAAGTCCTGGTTTGATAAAGCTCTGGCTGGGAAGATTTAGTTGGGGTTGATCCTGCTTTGGGCAGGAGGATGGACTTCATGAACTCACGAGGTCTCTTCCAACCCCTATGATTCTATGATTGTATAGTTTGAAGAGTATTGTAATCTCTGTCCATACTCTTGGCTTGTGTCAGAAGTGGACATGAGAAAGTCCCATATGTTTTGACCATTTGTAGATGTTGCTGCTCTGACACCTATGCTCACAGCTCATTGCCACTCTTACGTTATTTGAGCTACACACCCATGACCTTTGTAACTTCCAGCTTGTCTGCCTACAAGTGAAGAGAAGGGGGAATTGAGAGGGTCCGTATGATAAGCAATGAGCTGGATCCTGTGGCTTTGACTCATCAGAACATAGGCTGCAAATTGCCTTCAAATAGAATAATACAGATACTGTATTATTAAAGGGTTACCTCTTTTCAAATTATAATTCTGAATTATTTTTATTTTCTTTTGTCTTTGTTTTTAAAATGATCTTTGTGAACGTAGCAGTCTTGAAGGCTGGATATATTGTATAACAGGTGCTGCAACAGTGACCCTCTTGCCAAACTGTAACAAAAGAGATTTTTCAGTAGCATCTGCTTGCTTAGCAGTTCCGATAGTTCTGTGTGCAGTGTCAGAGTGGCTCCTGTTCCCGTGATTAAGCCACAGGGTGTGCTGCTGCCTATGCTGATTTACATTTTTGGAGGGCATCATTTGTCTGGGTTTAAGGAAAAGCTTCTCTGTTTTAGTTATTTGAGGTTTAAAATGTTTTAATTATTGAGAGATTCTCTTGTATAGAGTAGATGCAGGGTTTCTCTCCTATAATATATTATTTACTATACCCTGAAGATATGAACCTTAGTCCTGGAGAGTTCTGGACTCTCATCTACTCCTCCAGACAGCTGATGTGGGGTGTCTATGTGACTGCCAGCCTGTCCGATTGGGGTACGCTTCCAAGCTATTCATTAACATAACAGAAAAGGAATTGTATATGCTAGAAGCATATGCCCTTAAAAATACAACTGATTGAATAACATAAGCCTTAGTTCTTTGCTAGCCTTTGAAAATACTTTCATGTTCATGCGCTTCCCTATTTGTTCATTCATGTAATTGGAAGATGCACCCTTCCCTTTCCCACGAAGCTATTGAAACATATTCTGAGGAGGAAGGAATGCTGCTAAAACAGCACTTAGAATGTCAGGGTATATTTCACAAGATAAGCTGGTATGAAAACAAACATGGAAGAAAGCACATTTTTAAGCAAATACTTTCTCCCTTTAATATTTTTGTCTACAGGTTTGGCCAAAGAGAATTAAGTATTGTTAAGTCAAGACAATTCTACACTACAAAGGAATTAAATCCAGTGAGTATGCTTTACAGGAAGCCCCCACACTTACGACCTAATTGGTTCCTAGAGAACCGTCGTAAGTCGGGCCATTGTTATGAATGAGGGTTCCATTTCTGGCCCACTTTTCCTCCTGGGAGTTGTAGTCTCCTGGAGCAAACGGCTCCCAGAGTGGGCTAGGGGCTGTGCTGGGCTGTAGGCGGCCCCGCAGCTCCGGGAGGTGGGAGGACATCACCCAGAGCTGGCCAGGGGCTGTGCTGGGTAGTAGGTGACTCCACGGCTCCCAGAGCAGGGCAGCTGTAAATGCAGAGGGTTGTAGGTCGGGAGGTCATAAGTCAGGGTCACCTGTATTTGAATAAATCTTGGCAAGGACAGTAACCATGATAAAACCAAGAGCCTATTCCTTTAAAGTGATTTTGCTAAGAATATCTCCTCATGAAAAGGAAAAACATTCCGTCACATTGCAGTTTCTGGGTAGTTTTGTAGGCAGATACATATGCATAGTATAGAACCAAAGACAACACAATTGAAAGTTAATGCTCTTCAGCATCTAGGTACCTTAGTAAATTGGTTTGTTTTATTGGGTGAAACTTTTTTTTTCATCATCAATTACTGGTAGTCACTGAACTAAAAACAGTCAGATAACACATAAGTACAATAGACTAGTGGGAGAAGAGGGTGGGAGAGCAGTTTGGGAGAGACTAAAAGGAGGACTATTGGTATCTATAGATTCCAGTTAGGAGGTGTGATTGTGATACATACAAATATACTAGAGATAGCTTTGAGTTAGCTAGATCAAAGGAAGTGTGTTTCTGTTTGGTGTTGCAAGCATACATCCTCATTGCAGTGTGGACATATCTTTTGTATATAAAGATGGGCCGTGATCTCCTTATGCACATATACTCATGTACACAATTGTGCACTCCTTACACAGGCCAATATTGCACTGATATCAATGATCAATGTATGTGTGGTATGGAGCCTACCACATTCATAGAATACATACAGCCTGAAAGTGTAAATTTGGACATAGTATGATCATTAAATGCATCTTTCTTTCTGGGACTGAGAATGTTGGCTCCCCACTGGACGCCTGATACAAGTTTCATTGAAGTCAGCGGAAACTTTCCATGGGGTCCTCAGCCATGGAGGACAGCTTTGAGAAGTACCTGCAAAGAAGAACTTGCAAATCCCACCTGGGCTGTGTCTCTTAACCTTTAATTTTAAAGTGCTCTGAATTAGGTGTTTCTCTTTTAACATTGGCTAAGCTCTACATATGTTCAGCTAAAGCTTTTGAAGTACTTTAAAATGGTGGTGGGATGTTTTTCTGGGGAAATTCATCCTTCTATAAAGGGACAACATACAATTTATGTACCATTTCTGCCCTATTCTCAATAGCTCCATGCTGACCATCTGCACAGGGATGAATTTCACATATACAGAATCGCTCAAAACATTTGAAACAGTTGAACAAGTTCTGTCACAAAAATCAAGTCATGTAGCATCCACCTATAGAGAGACAGAGAAAAGCAGGTACAGAGGAGAGAACATAGAACAGGTGCTGAGTAATTTAAAAAATCAGTCAAAAGATGACTCAGATACACAACAACATTGTTTATTAAAGGGTAGAAAACTGATATTTTATATATCTGACGGTATTGTGAGAAATTCCTCTGAACGTGTTCTGGATCTGACACCATGAATGTTCCTTGCTACTCTGCAATAGGTTGACACAGACTCACATCCTTAATTATGTATCTATCCTGAATGGACTCCTATTTCCGAGCACTGCCTATAAAAATAAGTCAGAGCTTCCTCCACACTATTTCTTAGATTAAAACATACAGTTCTAAGCTTTCTTTCATTTGAACACCTTGTCTCTTTTTCTAGAATTCCATAGAAATAGCACATTAGTGAAGCCAAGAAGTTCAACATTCATCTGGTTATGATTTCCTGATCAAGCAAAGATAAGGCGCAATAACATGTGACTTCCATATCCGGTGTTATATGAAAATCAAAGTACATGTAATCACACTCCTAAATGATTCACTGATCTGCATGGCAAAGGCAGTGCAACAAATTCTTAGATGAATTAAGAAAACCGCAAAGATTTAAAATTAACGTCTTCAAAATGTCTATCTACTTCATGCATATTATACCTATAGGCTGTGTCTACACTGGCATGAATTTCCGGAACTGCTTAAAACAGAATACTAATCCGTTTTCAGTTTTTCCGGAAAAGGAGCGTCTACATTGGCAGGCTGCTTTTCTGGAAAAGCCCTTTTTCCAGAAAAGCATCTGTGGCCAATGTAGATGCGCTTTTCCGGAAAAGAACCCCGATCGCCATTTTCGCGATTGGGGCTTTTTTCCAGAAAAGACTACTGGGCTGTCTACACTGGCCCTTTTCTGGAACAATGTTCCGGAATAAGGACTTATGCCCGAGCGAGAGCAGAATAGTTTTTCCGGAATAGCAGCTGATTTTGTACAGTAGAGCATTGTTGCTTTTCCGGAAATTCAAGGGCTAGTGTAGACAGCTCGCAGCTTATTCCGGAAAAGCGGCTGATTTTCCGGAATAAGTGGCCCAGTGTAGACACAGCCATAGAGTACATTTTAGACCTTAGATCTGTGGATTCATTTGTTTATTTAGAATGCTTTGTTTTATTACCTACTATGCTTTGGACCATTGCAATGTTGTTTTAGTCATACACAGTGAGATGGTAAAAAGACGAAGACATCATGAAAACTATTATAGTACTATTTTGCTGTCTGTCAATGTATTATTATACCTATTAGCCTGGACTACACAGACATGTCTGACCTTTTCTTTTCATGAGTGTACATTTTGTCATTTAAAATTATATCTATTGAAGAAATGCCACATCCAGGATCACTTTAAAAAAAAGAAAAATTCCAAATGCCTGTTATTTTCTGAGGGCCTGTCTGTATTCTCACTACTATTGTTTATTGTATGTAGTACAAGAGGTTTCAGCAGCCACAATCAGCACTAAAGCTCCTTTGTGAAGGATGGTGCTCTATAAATATTCAGTAAGTAGCAAATATACCTGCTGTTGCTTTAGGTCCTTAACTTTTTTTTTTAATATGTAAGAAAAATGTGCATGCTTTATTGAAATGATTATACTTTTCAAAAATGCAGTGTTATTGAAGTTAATTTTAGGAATTTTTTTTAAAACGAGAATTCCATCAAGTATATTTTTCTTCATCCTTATAAACTCTTATAATTCATGAAGTTTTAACAAAAAAGGGCTCTAGTTAATGTGGTCTCCAATAATATTGTTTTCTAGTTTTCAAACCTCAATACATTAAGGATTGTTAAGGTGCTTAGATGCTATATTTAGGATCAGTTAAGTTCCTCAAGTAGAAAAGATTATTGGTTAATCTTACACTGATAGTTTCATCCTAACACTACAGTTGCCTGGTCTACACTCAGAACAATGAGACTGAATTATACTTTTGGGTGAGGCATAGCTGGCCCACTGTCTTTCCACTCAGAGAAATGTAAGACAATCCATTTATAAGAAATTCACTGAAACATATACATTCAGTGAGACAGAAAACCTGGAAAGAAAAAACAGAAAATATTATACAAGTAGTTGATGTGTGTTTAGAATCCCATGGTGATAAATATATTGTAAAAATTACAGCTAAATTCCATCTCTATTGTTTCTTTTTATTCTGAATTTTATCCAAATTGGTTTTAGTGTTATTTATGAACAATTAACCTGAAATTATATCATTGTATAAACAACAAGGAGTCCGGTGGAACCTTATAGACTAAGCTTTTGGAGCATAAGCTTTTGTGGGCAAAGACCCACTTCGTGAGATGCATGTAGTGGAAATTTCCAGAGGCAGGTATAAATATGCAGGCCAGAATAAGGCTAGAGATAACAAGGTTAATTCAGTCAAAGAGGGCGAGGCCCACTTCTAGCAGCTGATGTGGAGGTGTAAACACCAAGGCTGTGTCTACACTGGCATGAATTTCCGGAACTGCTTAAAACGGAATACTATTCCGTTTTCAGTTTTTCCGGAAAAGGGGCGTCTACATTGGCAGGCTGCTTTTCCGGAAAAGCCCTTTTTCCGGAAAAGCGTCTGTGGCCAATGTAGACGCGCTTTTCCGGAAAAGACTACTGGGCTGTCTACACTGGCCCTTTTCTGGAACAGTGTTCCGGAATAAGGACTTATGCCCAAGCGGGAGCAGAATAGTTTTTCCGGAATAGCAGCTGATTTTGTACAGTAGAGCATCGTTGCTTTTCCGGAAATTCAAGGGCCAGTGTAGACAGCTCGCAGCTTATTCCGGAAAAGCAGCTGATTTTCCGGAATAAGTGGCCCAGTGTAGACACAGCCCAAGAGAGGAGAAACTGCTTTTGTACTTGGCTAGTCATTCACAGTCTTTGTTTAATCCTAAACTGATGGTGTCAAATTTGCAAATGAACTGTATCTCAGCAGTTTATCTTTGAAGTCTGGTCTGAACTTCAAACAGAAATGGAGCTAAGTTAACAAAGCTGCCTTGTCTGTCTGAGGCCTACATCTTGGGTTGAAGTTTAATCCAAACCTTAAGCTATAACGTACATTCATTATAACTAACTAACTTATTACCTAGAAAATTACAAGACTTTAGTTAGATCACCAAATGTGGTGATCCTAGCTCTGACCATTTAGGAGGAGTTCTTGGACAAACAGACTCATGGATGGATGGACATAAAGACATAGCTTCTAAAATATATAGCAGATAATAGTTAAACACATACACACACACACACCTGAATTTTGTGGCTGCCCTAGACTTCAGTTTGCCAGCCAAGCTGCTTCTTTTGGGAATATCATTCTAGAGCTGATCCATAGTACAAGCTTCACTTTAAGACGAAATATATTAACTGGGCCTTGTGACCTTTTCTTTATTTTGGTCTAAGGTCTTGTACTAGGGTCAGCTCCATGTTGCCAAATACAATTTCTAATATTTTTGTAAGAGAAAAGATCTATGTTAGGGATTTTACATGGATGAGCTCAGAGTCAGGCAGCAAGGTAAAACATTGAGCTAACAGCAAATGCTCACCTGGAAACTGCTGTTGTCTCCTCTCATAGTCTTGCTCAGGAAAGACCTCCATCTGAGGTTCAGGAAACATAAAATCTATATGGTCAGGAGCCTCAAGCATCTCCCTTTAGGGCTTTAGAACTTTGCTTGGAGGTGAGGAAAGGGGTATTTAGACAGACATACATAAGCAACATAGTCTGGAACTCTAGAATATACCTTGGTGCTCATTTCATCATCAAATGTAACTAAAGAACACAAAGCATGCTGAAGAAATTCATTCTCATATACTAGAAATTAAAGGTGGCTGTCTTCAGTGGACCCGAGCAGCTCTCCTATGTGTGTGCCAACAGTTTTGAAATGCAATAAGATTATAAAGTCATAACATAACTGTGACAAGACGATAACAAAGATGCGCCTTTCCCCTGCAAATGGCATTACCTATCAGCAGCCAGTTTCATTTCTATTTTGCTCATAATCCCACTTCATTTGTTCACACTTAACTAGATCCATGTCACATTTGCTACTGTGTGCTTAGTACATTATCAAGTAAGTGTTTTACAAAGCTAGCACTGACCCTAGGTTACTCAGGTGCTCTAGCTAAGGGCAGTGCCCCAGGCATACACCATGACTACAAAAAGTGCATCCATTGTGAGATCACTTGTAGTTTTAAAGATTCTTAACTCTCTCACAAGTAAAAAAAAAAAAGAATGAGGAAAGTATCTTATTCCCTTTAACAACTATGGATCAGATCATGTCCTTCTATAGTAACATTCACTTAATGAAATGAAAACCTCATGAAGTTTTGACCTCAGAGTTACCTCAAAAATTGTTCCATTGGAGGGGGAAGAGGACAAAAGAGGTTTTGCTGCTTCCCTTCTATGGAATAAGCAGCAGATCTGTCTTGCCAAGAATGGAGATTCCTTAAGTTCTACACTAATCATGGGCGTTTACTGGAGTTACCTGGTTTCCCCTCGGAGGCCCAGTGAAGTTGCACTGGCTTTGGAAGTCTCTGCTTGCCATATAGGGCACCAAGGATCCAGAAGTGTTTACCCTCACGGATCTCAAGTACAAAGAAAATACAGTCTGGGACTTCATTACCTCTTTGGCGAGCTTTGTAGCGGATGCCATGGCTAACAACATACGTAAAATCTCTGTCCTCTGGATCCTGCCCATCCCACATTCCATGTGTGAAACTATGGAAGTACAGAATATAATGCATGACGACAAGGACAAAGAGGATTTATCACACAGGCTCTTGGCCACACTACTTTTTCCTTCATAGGACAGTTGAAAAACTGGCAGCGGAAGTGAAACAAGCGGCAAAAGGTAGGGGAGAGTGCAGGGGGATGGTATCACTCTCTAAAAGAGAACCAAGAAGCCAAGCAAAGATTTTGGAGGCTTGTTTACGTGAAGTAAGAGTGACTGAGGATTTTAAGGTACAGACCTAGAACTCAGCTTTCCAAGTAATTGGTTGCTAGAGATGTAGGAAGGTCAATCTATTAGGGGATTCTGTTCCATGAAAGAAGAGGGTCAGGGAAAGGGAAAATGGGGAAGTTTGGACTCTTGCCCATACCCAATCTATTTCACTACTATCAGAAATGCTGACTCAACCTTCATTGTTTACATGTGTGTAATCAACCTTGCAGGCTAGGTCCAATTAAAGTGTTATTTTGGTAACTAATAGTTAAGCTGTAGGGATGGCATTACCCAGGATCTATTCTGAACCAATGAGAGGACACAGTGTCTGAGTGGACCAGGAATGGGTACTCTTATAGCAGATCAGTGTAAAAGGTACTCGAGGTTGGAAAACAGCTGTCTCCAGCATGTAAATTATTCCCCATTTCACTGCATATGTATTATAGTCAGCCAGTCATGAATTACACAGCAGGGTAACACCAGCAAATGCCCAGACCTAATCTTCCCACCAGAAGCTTGTATGTCATACTGTCCAAGCTCTTATAAAGTCTGTCATTCCATTAATAGAAAATATGTGCAAACCCTCTAATCCCAAATGAAGTCTCCCAAACACTTCAATCCAAGCACACAGGTTTAGTTAAGACAATATTACAAATGTTTTAATAAATATATATATACCAATGGTATTACGGGCTACATCAGTCAGTCTGGATTTCTTCCCAGTCCAATGCTGCTCCTTTTGTTTTTCAAGTGTTTGTTGGTAGAGAGAAAGGGTGATATGAGTTAGGGGCATTTGCTGTCTCCTCTCTTAGGCAGCTTGAGGCTTCTGACCATAAGGAATGTATGTTAACATTTAGACTTTGTCTCCTGAGCTTCGGCTGGAGATGTTTTGTGAGGAAGCCTATTTGCTCATTCTCTCACTCTGGACAGAGAGTGGCCACTTAATCAGGTGATGGTCCATTTGATTTCAATGACACAATACCATGGCTGAGTGGGTAGCGTGGGAGCTGGCGAGGAATCAGAGTGAGGAACAGCAAGGAGAGTGAAGGGACAGGTGATTTTTCTAAGGACATTGAACCTTTTGCTATCACTAATCACTCAGATTCACCAGAGTCAAGGAGAATACCCATTGTATTTGTATAAGTATTGCTCCTTGCTAAGGAGTTCACAATCTGGCCATTTGTGTGCCAGCTGTGGGCTTGAGGAAGGAGGGATCATTTCTTGTAGAAAGAGAGACACAGCACGAGGGACTATCAATTGGGCACAATGACCAATTTTCTATCTAGGAGCAGGGGAAAGAGGTGTGTGATCAGGGCAGTGCTGTGAGTATTACAGCTTAGTTTGTTCTCAACCTATTACCATCTGCCAAGATGGGCAGTTCAGTCCAGTCCTGTTCTCATTTCACCTAAATATTAACATTTCAGTGTTTACCGCTAATGGAGGCAGGCTCACTGCCCTTTTTAACAAGGTGTTGATGCTGGCGTTTGGCCTTACAGAATGAGCCAGAGAGAGAGGATTTATTTCCCAGCGCACTCTGCTGGCTAGATAAATACATTCATCTTACTCATTTTCCAGGTGGCAATAAAATCACATAGTGAATATTAATGGTTGTGATTTTATCCCTGTGTTGTTTCAAACTAAAGTGGCAAATGATTCTTTAGTTTCAGTCATCTGGAATTTTTCTTTTATAAATATGGATCATTTTCTCCCACTAAGGAATCTCTGTTACTCAGAGGAGTGCTTTTTTAAGGGTAGAGGGAGTGATGAAGAATGACTATTGAATGTGTTGGCATCTCCACTAACAAACTATTGCCCCACTTTAATAAGACAAGCCTGTCAGCAACACAGTACTGTGTTATCTTCCAACTCATCTGATGATTTAGTGTCAATGTAAGGCTGTGCATTTATGGTCAAGTCCCAGGTTCCTAATACTAGAAGAGTCTGGAAGAAGAGTGATACAGAAGTTTCAGAATATGATCCTAAAGCAAGTGCTTTAAGTTTATCCAGAATTGCATCATTACGGACTACTCAGCTATAAAATTAGTATGTATATTGTCTTCTGTGTCTTGAACATTTCACCTTCTAAGCCCTGTCCCTGAAATGAAAACTCAGCAGCCACTTTGGTGTCAGACTGTTGCTTTCTCAATACAGATATACTTACCCACTTAATATGATGTTCTGGGTAATTTTTGTGAGTGGGTGAGTGTGCTAGAGCCCTGGATAAAAAAGCACCTTCTTTTTGCTAAGTCAGTGATGGATCATAGTTTTAGATCCATAAATAGCAGGTTTGAATCCCTGCAGCCAAAGGTCATGGTTTAATACTTTATCTTTTCCTTCCTTTCTTTCTAGCTATTGTTCTCTTAGGCTTCTCTGTGCACAAATATTTTCACTTGAGGAAAAAATATGATATAAGTTTATCATGGGTAGACCAGAAAATGAATGTCAGAGAAACCTTTACCAAGTTTTAGATGAGACTCTACCTGTTCTTCGATTTCAGTGGATTTGATTTTGTGGCTCAAACAATGGCTTGTTTTGCATTTTCAGATTAGAACATCCTGAAATCTTCAAGAAAAAGTTACACAAAAAACCCAAACCAAACCCAGTATGAGTTGCACACTGAAGCCAACATGATGTAGCTCTAGCTAGAAGCTCTCTGGAGGTAGCATTTTTAGCACTGTTGTGGGTGGAAGTAAAGAATTCTGCACCTCAGGCTCTGAATGAAAGCCTTTGAGGGGGGGAACAGCTATGATGAGCTCCAGCTGACGATGCATCTGCCCTTGATCTAACAAAGGTACAATATAATTACAGGTTATGGGGGTGGTAGGACAGAAAGAGGGGACAAGGCGGAAGCTGCAGTATCCCCCAAATGAACCAGCCCTTTAGGATTCCCTTTCACTGAAAACCTGCTCATTAAGTTACTACTTTCCCTGCAATGTTTTACAGGCTGAGTCAAGCTGTTGAACATGTGTTAGTCAAAGGAAGAAAAGAGAAACCCTTTAGGGTATATGTGGGTAGTCCTTAATGAAATATGAATTTATGCATCATAGTCACATATGGAATGTGTAAAAACTTCTTCTTTTGCCCATGGAGAAATGATTCATTATTAGTCTGAACTTCCTCACAATCCTCCTCTCTTAAAATGTCAAAAGGAACAAAAGCTATTACTAATAGAGTAAAGGAAGAAATGTAGAAAACTGGATATAATCCAAATAAAATAATTCATTTATCCTAAATTGGGAATACAAGGTTAATGGGAACACATTCTGGTTTTATACCATGTTGTCTAATTCCTTTCTGATCAAATGAAATTCTTGATTTTAGCAATTCATTCTGTTGAAATGATGTTTTAATTTAAGGAATATTCACGTTTGTCATGAGAGCACAATGCCAACTAGAAAATGACAGTGACTATATTTTTCTAGTTGTGCGTTAAAAAAATATTTCCTAGGGAAAAAAACAACTTACTGAAATTAAAAAATCCCAGTTTACTTGCCCCAGTTTCTTGCTCAGTGGTGGAATTAATTGTATACATAATTTGTCTTTAAATATTTACTTACAGTGTGAGTAACGTGGACAGTTGGTGATCGTCAATGAGCAAATGGTTTTTCTCAGCAGCCTAATGATCTGTGTAAAATGTATTTGAGTAGCATTAGTTATTTTCCTGAACCCATTAGCCACTATGAAAATCTTTAGTTCATCTAATCTTAGGACTCCATTAATCATCAAGTGTCATCAGATCCATCATATGGATTATGTTAGATGCAAGTCCTTATATTACAGGAAAGTTTAAAGAAAACTGTACCTCTCATTGGCCCTGATTCGGAAAAACATTTAATAACTTGCTTAAATTCCTCCCTATTCAGCACAGTACTTAAATGCATGCTTAAAATTAAACACGTTTAAGTCCCATTGTCTTCAGTTGGATTTCAGTGCTGTTGTGAATGCATATTTTATTATTCTTCTTCACAAATATTGTTGGATGGTATAATCGGACAAGTCCTGACTCCGTTGTGTCAGTAGAAGCTTTGCTATTGATGTCAATAGGGTCAGGATTCACCCCCTCTGTTTTGACTTCTTTAAATAATAGTCTCATAATATAGCACTACGTGTAAAGTCTATCAACATGTAATCCCATGTATCTGAATGGGGCCACCAGTGGAATAAAATACTATTCAACATGCAAAAGAGTATGCAGCTTTCCCTGTTTTCTACATTCAAACACCATTGTTAAATAGTTGGGTCAGATTCTGAGTATCAAAATCAGCAGTTTTGTAATATTGATATCATACATCATCGAATAACACTTACTATAAGATTACAAGTAAAATATTTCATTCCAGTTAAAGTCCAATTTTTTAAAAGTGAACAAATTGATCACATGGAGTCACTGTTTTGACAGGAATTTGAAACAGATTTTTCATGTTCACATTTAATATGTCTTAATTTTACTCAAAAACTAGAAAACTAATTATTCCTATGTAAAGAAAGGCTGACCACTAAGTGTCTCCATGATACCATTCATATTTTAATAGAGATTTAGGTGATAACTCAAGGTTTCTTACTGTTTTAAGGAGTAACAAATATATTTTAGACTATGTAAATTTAGAAGCCAAAGTTGACCAGTCTTATGTTGATAGGAAACACCCTCAGGTTTAATCATCCATAACTATTTAACAATTACTGATTTTCAGATGTAATAGCATTAAATACAATATATGTACTAAAATCTTGAAAACTTCTGGACAATTAAAATGCCACATGTATACGATCATAAAGGCACTGGGTAAGTTCTGACATTGCTGGCGCAAGTGTTCATGAAACTACAATGGAATTCATTCCTTAGAACAGAGGTGGGGAACCTTTTTTGGGTTGGGGCCATTGACCCACAGAAAAATCAGTTGGGGGATGCCCACAACAATAAAAACCACCCCTCACTGGCATGGGATCCCCATGCTTGGGGGAATGCCAAGTCTGACTGGCTGGATCCAGGCAAGTCAGGGGACTGCAGCTGGTCCCTGGACCTTAGGTCCTCTACCCCTGTCTTAAAGCACAACTGGACTGCTTCTTGTCTGTCTACAGGGGCATCTTCAGAGTAGATGGTTGTGGATCCCTAATCCTTGGGGTGATTTATTCAGACCTGATTTGAGTAGAGACACCTGAGGACAACTCTAGCCAGACTTGTTTGATGTAATGTCCTAGGAGCCAGAGCCAAGTGCTATAGTTTAGAGTGTTACTGCACCCACAGCCACATCCCTCATCCATATGTTGGGGGTTGCAAAACAATGTCCACACTATGCAATGTGAGATGAATCCCCGAGGGAAATGATGGTCTAACAGTACCAGCAGAAAGTTAGCAGATCATCATGGCAAAATAGCTTTGAACTTCCTAAAGAATCCAGCCATGACCACAGAAATAAACTAATGTGGAGGTATTTGAACACTAATCTTTGGCTGTTACCTTTCTGGGAGAAACCCAGAAAAAATGACTTGTTCATCCATGTATTTTTGCTACTTTATGGCAAAGAATTTTTTTCAAAAATATTAAGAATAGTCATTGTACTGGCTATAATAAAGACTTGCCTAATGTGTGTGTGTGTGTGCATGTGTGTTTATTATTATTATTTTCCATTGCTTATAGCTTTGAAAACTTTGACCATTTTGGCTGCTAAATTCTGTGTTAGCTGTCTGCCTCAGACTGCAGATTTCTGGAAATTTTCTGCAAAATTGGGTCAGTCTTTTGTAAAAATTAAAGGGTGGGATAAGTACATTTCTTTTACCCATGTTTAATTGGGAAATTAAAACTCAATTGGAAGGATTTAGGGACACACTAGTATCAGGGTGTTTTTGTTGTTTCTTAAGGAAAACACCTACATTTGGCTGATTCATAAGCCCTTCACAAAAATGCTCATTTCGGCACATGTTCAGTAGAAACTTTGTAAAGTTGGACAGCTAAATTCTCTAAATAGTATGTCATGCTGAGCAGAGTCCAGCCTACTTCTGAGGAAGCTGAGTGGGACTTTCCTGGCAATTGCTTCTCCAGAAGGCTGAGGGCCACTGTGGTATCAGGAACAGGAAATGTGATCACATAAAATTATGAGGTTTTGTATCTGAGAAATTGTTTTGTGGATATTACCCAGACCTAGGCATCATTATCTGCTTAACTAGCCATTCAGCAGTGAGAGGGAGGTAGCTATAACCAAGAAATTCACATTTCATCCCAGAGATGGTGAGTATCTCACATGCACAAGTAGCTGTTGAGCTATGTCTTGGCAGGAGTAATTCTCAAAGGCGGGGGAGGGCAGGGTATAAAAATATGAGACTGTGACCTCTGTATCATCCATCTCTTTTCCTACCATCTCCCTGCTCCTAGCATCAATGAATATCTGAAGAACACTGAACTGGGGGAGGAGAATACAGGCTGAAAAAGGAAACCTAGCCTGTGAACTGTTGCATCTAATGGTGAGAAAGATTTTTCTGTTAAAAACACAAGCTAATGCTTAAAATGAATTAATCTTTTTAGTTCTTTTGTAACCAATCCTGACTTTTCATGTGATTGCAAGTCTAGATACATAAATCTAGCTTTCTGCAGTTAATAAACATTTATCTTATTTCGATATTATTTTGAAATAGCTTACACAGGGCCAAATTTTGAAATATTTTTTTTAATCTTAACCTTAACCCGCTATTCTGAAATGTCCCTTACTCTTTGTGGAATAAGACATGCAATTTGTGTAGCTCAAATTGCATATCTTATTTTGAGCTACAGTGCAGCGTGGACGCACCACCCTCCCCTCCCCAGGAGAATAATGAGGAGTGAAAGATGCACATTTCTGGGGAACAAGATTGGTCTTAAGAATTTGTGGGTGTCACAATGTAGCTCATGAGTGACTGGGAAAGCAGTCAAGTATTTAGTTGGGAGTGCATCTACATTTTGAAGGCTATGTGAGCAGACCTGAACTGACTATTCTGGAAGTAAAGCAGTGTTAATGGCACCACAGGCTAGCGTGTTCAGAGACCACCACTGTCCAGACTGAATACCTTGAGGCCTGTTGGGTGTTCAATAGGGGTGAAGCTTGATAACATATGTGACAGATATGAGTGATAAGGCAATGTATAAATGTATGTCTTTGCACCCTGGGGACTAACCTAAGCACCAGTCTCCATCACTGAAAATTAAGCTCAAGAATGTGAATCAGATTTTTCGTTAAGGTTTGTTAGGGAATAATTGTTTTTGCTGGTCTGTGATTGGCTCTTGCTGCTTTACTATATGGTTTTAATTAACATAAATGTAATGCAACATTATTTCAAGATAATGGTTTCTGGCTGCAAATAGCGAGGACAGGCTAATATGTTCTCACAGCAGAAGAGTTTGACCCTGTAACAATGTTCATTAGAATAACTCTATTTCTGCCTCATAAAATGTTTGATGAAGATTTAATTACTTGTTCTAAGGAATATTTGCCCCGCATGTTGCCTCATATTTATGCTACTATACAAGAACTACATTCAGCTAGGATTAGGGAACAGACCTAAGCCCCATCCGTGTCAAAGGCCTGGTCTACACTAGGAAGGATCTTAGTCCAAAATTAGCTCCCCTGTGTTGATTTTGTAAGCGTTGAGTCCACACTGCCAAGCCCGTTATTCTGAAATAAGGGGCCATGGCATTCAAACTCTGTAGTCCTGCTTTTCATGAGGAATAAAGCTATTCCCAAACTTGTAAATCTGAAATAACATTGGTGTGGATGCTCCGGTGCCACTAATTAGAACTAATTGGCCTTTGGGAGGCCTCCCACAGATCCCCAGAGTGCTTCCTGGAGCTCTTAGTCTGACGTAGTGGGTCCACATTAATAGAGCCTGCTTCAGACTACATTCAATTCTTCCCTATAGTGAAGACACGGAACTTCGAATTTATAAAATTGGGTGCTCAGAAGTCAAACTTAGGCCAGGTGTACACTAGGCGATTATTTTGAATGTATTAAGTGAGCAAGGTTCCATATAAGCAAGACAAAGGCCTTATTTCTCTTAACCAAGCTTTAATGGGAATCACACAAAGAAAAATCTGTATAATTATGAAAACTACTCCTCAGGTTTGCATCTTTATATCGATGCGTAAGCCTGTTTTTGTGAAATGCACTTGGCTACTCTGGCCTTAAGCATAGGATGAACTTATCCACACAACTGTCTTTCCTATCAGTTAAAGGATGATTTAAATAAAACCAACATGAGGCAAAATCCTAGAGGCGACTGTAATATTGTCTTCCCAACATAAATTTGCAAAGATAGAATTGTAGTGCTGGAAAGGACTTCAAGAGGTTATATCCTGCTGCGACAGACAAGTACTTAGTTACCCTCTGAAGCTTCTGAGTTAGTCTGTACAGGATAAACTTAAAAAACAACAAATGGTCTGGTAGCACTTTATAGACTAACAAAATATGTAGATGGTATCATGAGCTTTCGTGGATCATCTGAAGAAGTGAGCTGTGCCTACAAAAGCTCATGATACCATCTACATGTTTTGTTAGTCTATAAAGTGCTACCTGACCATTTGTTGTTTTTTAAGCACTTCTTAGGCATTTTCAAGAGTGTAGCTGGCTCTAGCATGTTGTTAAAAAATTCCACACCCTTTTTCGGACACCTATTCCAGTATTTAGCACTTTTAGATTAGATACTAGGAAACACTTTCTAACTATCAAATCTCCCTTGATTCAGATTAAGCTAATTGCTACTTCGCATAGTCATTGAGAACAATTGATCATTGTCTTCTTTAAAACAGTCTTTGACATAGTTGGAAAAAAGAATACTGGGGGAGGAGAGAAAAACTATAAATAGTTTTCAAGACTGTTCACAGCTCAGGTTTTAAACTGATTATAATTAAAGGTGGATTTTTTAAAGTCATGTATTAGTTTTATTGCTCTGCTCTGGAATCTCCTAGTTTTCCCTCATATTGGGTGCCACCTTATAAAGATATTGCACTTGCCTATTAGAGTAGAGCAGAAAACTTACCTGTCATATATTACATAGGATGTTCCTCTTAATGCAAGAAGATCAGTCTTTTCTGCAATGTCATAGGAACGTGAAAATGTTCATATTAGATCTGCCCAATTATCTATTTAACCCACACTCCAGTCTTCTGGACAGAGGATTGATCAGAACAGGGAAATTATTAAGTGCTCCATTCTCCTGTTTCCAGAACTTGAAGGTTATGATCCTAACCTTCTTTGACCTAATCTCCATGAATATAACTATCAGTGACTAATTATTCTCTGGGATAACCAAAAGTATACAACTGGGTTTAAATGTCACCTGGCAATGAGTTCCACAGGTTGGTTGTGGGTTGGGCAAGGACATACTTCTGTTTGAGTTCACTGTGGGGGGTTCCTGGTTTTTGTGTTACTTACCTACAGTATATCCACTGAAGGTCTATGAAATCATGAATGATTTCTTTTCCTACTGGGACGGGCCCAATATTTTTATTCTCTTCTCATATAGAAGCTGTTCCAAAGCTTTAATCTTTTTTGTTGTTCTCATTACCTTTGCAATGTCTAATATTTTTTTGAGATGAGGAGACCAGACCTGCACACAGTATTTAAGATGGGGGCATACCATAGATTTATACAGTGACATTATACTATATAATGTCTTATTAGCAATCCTAGTAGTTCCTAAGATTCTGTTAGCTTTTTTGACTGCCACTACTCATGGAGTGATGGCGGATAACTCTCTAAAAACAAGTATCAGAAGGATAGCCGTGTTAGTCTGAATCTGCAAAAGCCACAGGACTTCTTGTGGTTTTTTTCTAAAAACAGCCACTCTATTTTTCTTAATGGTGGCAGCTAGCCTAGACCCCCATCATGTTGTAACTAAAGTTGGGATTACGTTTTCCAACATGCACACATTTGCATTTATCAACATTGACGTTCAACTGTCATTTTGGTGCCCATTCACCCATTGCAGATCTCCGGGGGACACCTTTATTCACTGCTGTCCTTCTGACCATCTGTTCCCTATCGTTTAACCAGGTACTAATCCATTAAAGGATCTTTCCTCTTATCCCATGATTGTATAGTTTGACAAAGTCCCTTTTTGCAGGCTTGTAAGCAAAGTCTTTCTAAAAAATCCAAGTACATCACATCCACTGGAACACTGAAATGAAAACACTTTTTTTTAACCTCTTCAAATGCTAATGGATTGGTGAGGCCATGTTAAGTCCTCCTTAACAAATTCTATTAATCTATATGCATGTTTCTGATAATTCTGTTAATTGATATTGCTTCAGCCAATTTGCCTGACATTGAAGGTAAACAAACTGGCCAACAATTTCCAGGATTGCTTCTGTAGCCTTTTTTTTTCTACATTGACATAACATTAACTATTCTCCCATCATCTAGTACAGAAGCTAACTGGTTACATACCAGTTAGTTCTGAAGGAACTCAAATTTACTACTGTCTGGTGAATACCATCTGTCCTAGTGATATAAGTGTTTAATTCATTAATTTGTTCCACACCATATTGCTTCTCAACTTCAATTTGTGTTCAATAATAATTCCCTCTTCCTTTTCTGCAGTACTTTTGCTTTCCCAATTGATCATGTGATTGTTTTGTCTTTATTGAATTTCGGTGTATTGGTTTCAGACCAGCTGTCCAACTCACCAAGGCCATTTTGATTTTTAAACCTGTCTTCCAAAGTGCTTGTCACTCCACCCATCTTGGTATTATTCAGTGGGGTCATGGCTTCACTAAAGACCTGGATTATGAGGTGGCGAGTATGTTGATAAAATTTGTGAATATGTCTTCCAACTTTGACAATGTTTCCACTGAAATGAAAACACAACGATCAGATGAACGTGTGTGTATGTATGCATGCTTTTAAGCCAAAAATGGACATCATGCCATAATTTTTATTTTCACAAAAAAAGAGCAAAGATCTTGCTTTGGCGCCACTGAACTTGAATTCTCATTCTCCAGTCAGCACTCACACGCCCTTGAAGGAACTGAGCCTCTACAACATGCACTAATGGGTGCTCTGCTGCATTGCTTAGGTTCTGGCCCATATTTTGTAACTGATGGGATAGCCCTCCTGTGTATCTGGAACAGAAGAAAATCCCCTAGGCTACGTCTACACTGGCCCCTTTTCCGGAAGGGGCATGTTAATTTCACCTATCATAGTAGGGAAATCCGCGGGGGATTTAAATATCCCCCGCGGCATTTAAATAAAAATGTCCGCCGCTTTTTTCCGGCTTTTAAAGTAGGAATAAGAGCCTCCGGAAAAGGGTGCTTTTTCCGGAGGATCGGGGCCAGTGTAGACGCTCTTTTCCGGCTTTTTTAAAAGCCGGAAAAAAGCGGCGGACATTTTTATTTAAATGCCGCGGGGGATATTTAAATCCCCCGCGCATTTTCCTACTACGATAGGTGAAATTAACATGCCCCTTCCGGAAAAGGGGCCAGTGTAGACGAGCCCCTACTGTGTGTTGAAAGTGGTTGCCCTATATTTGAAGGGTTGGACCCATGTATTTGCAAACAGAATTTGATTCTCACCTCACACCAATGTAAATGAGAAGTAACTGCTTAAATAAAAACCAGTGCAATATTTCAAAACTAGTTTGAGAAGGAGGATCTTAGTGTATTTTTATAGCAGCTTAGAACCCAGTCCTGGCTGAGGAAAAGGCACATAATTTTTTATTAGGAGAGAATGTGTGTAGGGGGGACTATAGAGACAGGGAAAAAGAATGTCTAAGGGTACGTCTAGACTACATGCCTCTGTCAGCAGAGGCATGTAGATTACGCTACCCGACATAGTAAAATGAAGCGGTGATTTAAATAATCGCTGCTTCATTTAAATTTACATGGCTGCCGCGCTGAGCCGACAAACAGCTGATTAGCTGTTTGTCGGCTCAGCGCGATAGTCTGGACGCGCGGGTGCCGACATCAAAGGTATTTGTCGACCACCCAGGTAAGCCTCCTGGGATGAGGTTTGCCTGGGTGGTCGACAAATACCTTTGATGTCGCCACCCGCGCGTCCAGACTATCGCGCTGAGCCGACAAACAGCTGATCAGCTGTTTGTCGGCTCAGCGTGGCAGCCATGTAAATTTAAATGAAGCGGCGATTATTTAAATCGCCGCTTCATTTTACTATGTCGGGTAGCCTAATCTACATGCTTCTGGCGACAGAGGCATGTAGTCTAGACGTACCCTAAGTGAGATGCAAACACAATTAATGTAATATTTAATCCAAATTTTCTAACCTGCAATAATGACAATGATGTAGATATTGATTTTTTCTTAATTTTGAACACTCTTCATTAATTGCAAGGAGTTTATTAGCTACAGAATTTCTAAGGGTGCATCTACACAGCACCTTAACATCTAAATAAGCTATGCAATTTGCATAGCACAAATTGCATAGCTTATTTAGAGGTAATTTCAAAATAGCTTATTTTGAAATTTGACGCTGTCTACACAGCACCACATTTCAAAATAAGGCGCTATTCCAAAGCATCCTTTAACTTTCAATGAGCTTTACAGGGACGTTGGAATAGTGAGCCCATTATATTTCAATATAATGGGCTTGCTCTTAAGACATGGAATAGCTGCTGTGGGATACTGGAGGTATCCCAAAATAGCTCTGCTATGCAGACATAGCCTAAAGTAGTTACCAATGAGGCAGGAAGGAAGATAGTAAATGCCCCACCCACTCAAAGGAAATAAAACATCATTGCAACTGATGAGTTGGTCTGATCAGTGCTTGTGTTGCCTGTTATTAAAAGCTTGGGCATGATTCAAACAGGCATATAGACTGGCTTAGAGCTATTTTACTCTTTCAAGCATAGGTTTTATGACAATTTCTGAAAGAAGTTTTTTTCAGCCGAGTGGCTTTTAGGCATTTTTAATGTACTTTACTAAACAATCTATAAACTTTCTGTTAAATTAGATTTCACATGCAATAAATATAAATATAGCATTCCTTCAGAAGTTTGCTGTGTTTTGGTTCACTGCAGTCTGCTTCACATTTTTTTGAAGCCTTTGCTAATCTTAAAGTATCACTGTGATGCAATGTAACATTTTTGGTGCTTTTATAATTTTAAAATTGGGAACAGGTGCTATATTTGATTTCACACAGAATAAAATCCTTGCAATAACTAAAGCTATGTACAGCCAGCAATGACTGAGTGACGAAGTATCTTGAAACCCTTTTTGGTTGGCAGGGCACAAACACAAAACAGACCTCAATGGTAAACACAGATGAATCATTTGGTTCCCTTTGTGTTTAAAGATTTTACAGCTTTCTACAACTAGGCCCCAACTTTTTCCCCATCTTACTTCAGGTATCTTCAGAAGGAGATGTTCTAGATGACAGCTGAATTACATTAGCTTTGATCATATGTTATTGGCCATCAGCAGATGGAATTAAGACACATAATTTACAATTTTTTTAAATTGAATGTATAGGCAATTGAGTCAGTAAGAAACATCCATCATTATGTATGGTGAGGTACATAAGAACAGCCATACTGGGGCAGAACAAAGATCCATCCAGCCCAGTACCTTGCCTTCTGACAGTGCCCAATGTCAGATGCGCCAGAAGAAATGACCAGCACAGGGAATCATCAAGTGATCTCTTCCCCGCTGCCTATTCCCAATTTCTGGCAAACAGAGTCTAGGGACACCATTACTGCCCATCTTGGCCAATGGCCATTCATAAACCTGTCCTCCATGTACTTATCTACTTATTTCTTGACCCCCTTTAGTATTTGGCTTTCATAACATAAGCATCCTCTGGCAAAGAGGTCCACAGGTCCAAGGTGCTTTTTTAAGTATTTAGTATGCCATCTAAACCCATTTAGAATTTTAGTTGTTTCATTTCGTAGTAAAGGTTTTGCTTTCATGGTATGCTAGAGCATCAGCTTTGCACTTAAAGAGGATTCAGAGAGATGTAGGATGAGAACATGGACAACCAAGCTGGCTGAATTTCCTTTTCACAGGTATTGGTTTACGTTTTTGGAAATTACAAAGGCATTCATTCCAAGCATGTGCCTCTCCCTATTTCTTTTAGCATACATTCTCCATTCAAGAAGGATAATTACCCAAGGAGGTGGAAGGCTACAGGAATCCCAAGTGTTTGCCCATTTCCATTGTATGGTGCTGGCCTTGGAAAAGATAGGAGGAGAAAATCCATATGAACTCAAAGTACTGTACTTATATTAAGTATCTATTTCCTAGTGTTGCATAGTACCATAATATAAATAACACTAGACTATAAATGACTATACCTACCTCACTGGAGCCAACTGTTTTGGGTCAAAAATACCTGAATAATCACCTACCTGTCTTTACTTATAATACAACCATCCTTATGGTGACCACAAGGAAGATGAAAAGGATATAGGGAGTCGATTTTTAACCAGGACAAAACTTTCTTACTCAAGTTATAGCCAGGGTTCTTGTTGGGGGCCAGTCCAAAGCAGTGACTCACACCCCTACAGATCTACCTCACTTCTGCTAGCCTTACCATAAATGTCATTAGCAGAGGAGCTATCCTAGCCAAAGTGTCATGACCCCTGGTTCACATTTGACACCACTGGAGGGAGCTCCCCATAAAGCTATGGGCTCGGACTGCCCATGTGGTTACCCTTTTATGAAGTTGGCATCTAAACCACTGAGTTACTGAACTGTGCATGTGCCATGAGACAATGCCAACATACATTTGGCTTCACCCCCGGACCTCACACAGGCTGCCTAGGAGTTTGGCCAACCCTATACTGAAATTGTTATACGTGCCATTATTTTCCCTAGACAGAGAAGTGCACATCCTCTTGCTAAAATTTGGCCACACAGGCAAAGAACGCAACTGGCATGTGCTTTTGCGCAAGAGATGTGCTTTTGTGCAAGAGCATCCTTGCTAGTGTAGATGCTCTCTTGCACGAGAAAGCTCTGATGGCCATTTTAACCATAGGGCTTTCTTGCACAAGAAATTCATGTTGCCTGTCTACACTGGCCTCTTGTGCAAGAACAGTTGCGCAAAAGGGCTTCTTCCTGAGTGGGCGCATCATAGTTCTTGTGCAAGAAGCACTGCTTTCATACATTAGAACATCAGTGTTCTTGCGCAAGAACTCACAGCCAGTGTAGCCAGGCAGCAAGTTTTTGCGCAAAAGCAGCTGCTTTTGCACAAGATCACACCAATGTAGACACAGCCACAGTGCAACTGCCTTGACTATCAGCTCTTAAACCATCCATGTTATTGATGACATTGCCTTTATCAAACATGTGGGCCCGAGCCCTAGTCCTCCGATGCACTTAATGCGGGAGGGCATCCTTCAGGTAAGTAGTTAAAGAATACCAAGGAGAGGAAAATGGTCACAGGGGCAGCTGTGCATGCTGAGGGTCAGTTCAGGCACCTGAGACCAAAGTGGCTAACTCACAAACTAATAGTGCCCTATCAATCCTGACAGTTTCGCCCCTCCCCCGCCCTAGTAAAGAGGGAGTGGAAATACATGTTGGCCATTTTGAGCATAATGAGCACATCTAGCCTTAAAAATCTCGGCCCCCTCTCTGCCAAAAAAAAAAAACCTCATGGCTAACACAGGTCCAAGAATGCATGGTTCTGAGCACCTGGTAACTGTTGTGATTTGTTGTCATACAGCTCAGCCAGGATAAGCCTGGTGGCGATGAAGGGTTAGAGGTAAACCTCAGCCTGCCTCAGGCTTCTGACTGCATTTGCATTTAAGCAGCAGTGGACAAACTGCCAGCCAGACCATCAGACAAGATTAATTTGTGGCATCCAAATCTTATACCCATGGCCTGCAAGACCTCCCGCCTGCCTCTCCTTCCTTGCCCAGCCTGTGGTGGAGGCTGGCCATCTCACAAGGCCCTGACTTACCATGAAAGAAAGCTTGTCCCTTCATTCCCTCCCTAGCTGTAGATGTTAGCAAACTCGCCCTTACTTTGACTCCCCCTCTCCAATGTTGAATGTCCAAGTTACTTGAATGAACCTGGGCACCCTCCCACTCTCCCACTCTTGACTGAAATGGTATGGGCTTGCCGGCAGAGTCTACATGATGAGGTGGTATGGGGTCTGAGATTTAGTTTCCTCTGTGGTTTACTGACGCTAGGAACATACAGCCTGTTTATAAAAGCATGACAGCTTCCCAACCAAGTGGGTATGCACCTCACTTTCACTAGGAAACAACTGCAGCATGGTGTAAGTGTTCAATAGTATTTTTAAGTCAATAAAGTGACATGAATTTACACCAGCTGACACTCTGGCTTTGTGTTTACAGCTTTTGCTTAGCATTTAGAAAAGCACCACAGAGAATAATTTTAAAAAATAATGAATAGAGGCTTTTCTCTCTTTATTAATCACTGCCCAAATAGGCCTTCTCTACCAGTAAATCCCTTAATTGTGATTTTATTCATTTAATTCTGCTATAATTCAATCTACCTAGCTCAGTATTTGAAAAAGTACCAACATACTCTTCTTATGATATATGCATGAAGAGTCAATAGAATTGGCAAACAGAGGCTTTCATACCTAACTATCTGTTGTGGGCAAAGTATGTTGCAGCTGTCAAATTTTCTTTTGATGCTGATTACCTTCATCAGTGTAATTTATCAAGTTGTCTAGATAAAATGGGATGCTAAATACCTTAGAAACTAATCTTCAAATTGCACTCAAAATATTGTTGCCATGCCAAAGGTAGCACGCAGGTGTGACATTTTTTCTCTTGTGTTGCAATGCTAATTTAAATGAATTGCTTCTCCCCGCCTCTGTCACTTTTCCCTCCTCTCTCTCCCTCCACAAATGCCATGCAAATTGACCTTTGAGTTTTCAGAAAAAGAAGGTAATGATCTTCACTCCTGAGACAGTTTTTCAACAACACAGTGAAGATGCAAAGTTAATAAATACCAGTCGTTTCAGGCTGGTGTTGTATGCAGGACAGCTCAAGCTATTTGGAAAAGCCCTTAGTTTAATTTTGTTCTTGATCACCGGAGTATATAAACATGGCTTCTTCCAACATGAAGATATAGAAGAGTACTTGGCATTTTGCATGGTTGAGATCAAAAGCAACCAGGTTGTAGTCATGGCTTTGAAATATCAATAGTAACTGAATGTTGTGATGTTCTGAGCTATAAAACCAGATTCTATCAGCTCTTTAAGAATAATTAAATGCTTTCTAGAAAGATTATTTGGAGAGTTACTGGGCTCAAGTCTCTTTTGTATCCAAACCCTCATTAATCTCAGTTACCGTATTACCTTTATAAGGGCTGCAATATTTGGTGCACACTTTGTTGAAGTGACACAAGGTAAAGATAACACCTGCTCATGTCTTTGCCCACCTCAAGGCCACTGATAATTGTGGTATCTAACTAAGGCTTATTCTTTCCTACCTCTGGGTATGTCTACACTACCCCGCTAGTTTGAACTAGGAGGGTAATGTAGGCATACCGCACTTGCAAATGAAGCCCGGGATTTGAATTTCCCAGGCTTCATTTGCATAAGCGGGGAGCTGCCATTTTTAAAACCCCACTGGTTCGAACCCCGTGCAGCGCGGCTACACGGGGCTCGAACTAGGTAGTTCGGACTAGGATTCCGTTCCACGAGGTGTACCGGTAGTTCGGAATAGAAATCCTAGTCCGAACTACCTAGTTCGAGCCCCGTTTAGCCGCGCTGCACGGGGTTCGAACCAGTGGGGTTTTAAAAATGGCAGCTCCCCGCTTATGCAAATGAAGCCTGGGAAATTCAAATCCTGGGCTTCATTTGCAAGTGCGGTATGCCTACATTACCCTCCTAGTTCGAACTAGGAGGGTAGTGTAGACATACCCTCTGTCATGCTTCCCTGAAGGTGGCTGTTGTCAAGACAGGCTGCAGAGAAGCTTCGGCCATCAGTCCCCAGAATCATGATCAAGTCCCTCCAGTCACTTACAGCCCATCCAATCAGTCCTAAATATAAGCGCGCCTTCACCGCTGCTATTATGGTAAGACATAAAAGGCAACAGAGATGATACGTATATGAGCTTTTTCAAACCCTAAGGTTGAAAGATTGTGGGGGGAACCCTGGTGATCAGGAAGCAAAGAATTCTAAGAAACATACCATTTAAAACAGGCTTAGCAATGACTGATGGTTGAAGTCATTTTCAGCTCACTTGTAACTGTAGAATACTGATGGCAAGATCAAAAAAGATGATTTTGTGGCCACTTGAAATGGGGAACCAGCTTTGGAGGTTGGGAGAGGGTGGAATTTTGTTGTTTGGAAAGAGCATGTTTGTGGATAGGCTGAAACATTAATCACTTTTCTGAGTCTGAGTTTTGGTCCTTGTTCCATATTTGGAATGTTATGGACCTGATTCACTACTGATGCCTCCTGTTGAATATTCCTGTTTTGCATTGATATCACTCCTTTGAAATTAACGGAGCTACATTACTGAACCACTTTAGTACCCCAGTGTGCTTGTGGCTTACATTTTCAAAAGTGATTAGTGATCTGGGGAATCCATACTAATATGGAAAGTAAAGGGCCTGATTTAAAGAGGGGAGAGGAAATAACTGAAGGTATTTATTGCCGTAAATAAAAAAAAGTTAACCAAAACTTTTTATTGATACATTCTTGGACAATATCACAGGTTCAAGAGAGAATGGAAAGGGTGTAGGAATTTGCAGGAAAGATTGTTTTCACTAATTGGCACATAAGCAGCAAGATTAACGAAAGTACTTATTACAAACAGTATAAAACATACATGCTTTTTTTTTTAGTCCTCATCACACTGGTCAATCATGGTGGGCATCAACAACAACAAAAAAAAAAAAACTTAAGACATGTAAAAGCCATATTCCTTCTTCCAAATATTGTAAGAATAATTGAAATTATTGCAAAATAGTCATATACCTTAACTAAAATAACAAAATAGAATACAAATACAAATATCAAACATAAATTATTAACATGTACTGTAAAATACATTACTGGCATGCATTCCACATATCAAGACCTCTATTAAAACCAAGCAATATCCTTCTTGCTTCTTCTGCAGCCCATCATACTTATGAAAGGCAGGGGCTCACTTTGCCAGCACAGTTTTTGGTCTTTAAATAAATGTTTGTTGTCATTGTTTGTTGTTGTTGTTGCATTTTTTTAAAAAAAACATATATGGATTGCAATGATATAATAATAATTATACAAGTCATGTACATAGTTCTTTTAAATCCTCAGAGATTCGTTTGTAATGTGCTATCATCTGAGGTCTTCAATGCAACTGTGCATTCAAAACAAACAGTGAATCTTTGAATCAACATGGATGGAAATATGCAAAATTCCTCACAAACTGTACAGAAATTTCAAAAACTTGCAGTCTGGAAGTACATATAAAGACAGAATTAGCCCCTGTAAAGTCATTGTTGCTAAATGCAGTTCACCCATAAAGAGCTGGGTACTCATGACTCAGTTTTCATACTTCCCATACATCGAGAAGGTCCAAGGTCACAGCCCAAAGACAGTGCCAATGACTTATTAAGCCAAGAATAATTAAGGATATTTCATATAGCAGTTGTTCAGAACACTTGGTCCTCTATCATTGGTCTCCATATTAACTGCCTGGCCTTTAAACTTCTCCAGCGGTAGATACACTGCAGGTCAGGAAGAAGGCTGTGGCAGTTTGGGTAACTGAATGGATGAAAATCTTCATCCTTCCTCAACTCTGAAGAAATGGACTAGATAACCAGGTTATTATAACTGACATACTTCTTTTTTGCAGCAGGGCCTAAAAGAAAGGAGGAAAATGGAAAACAGTCACTGACCTGATCATCTAAAACTGTCCTTAAAAAGGCCTGGTATTATTTCCTAACTAGTTGACACAGTAATGAGAGAAGCTATATTAAATGACAAGAAACCCCTCTGCATTGATATCTTTACCTGTCAACTCATTCCCCTTCGATTAATATTATTAGATATTTTTTGAAGAAGATTGATGATTAGATCAAGTTAAGTGGTATTTCCAGTTCTGAATATAACAATCAAATAGCGTTGCAAAGATGCTGAGGCTGCAAAACTATGAAAAACCCACCTGACAAACACAATGACTAGATTCCATTCAGGGATTTTTTTGTTTTTATGTGTTAAGAAGTAGCAGAATGTGTAACCATAACACTCATACACTCATAAACTTTAAGACTGGAAGGACTCATTTTGATCATCTAGTCTGACTTCCTGCACAGTACAGGTCACACAACCTCGCCCACCCACAGGATCATCCCTAGGGTATGTCTACACTAGCCCCTAGTTTGAATTAGAGAGGCTAATGTAGGCGTTCGAAGTTGCAAATGAAGCCCAGGATTTAAATATCCCGTGCTTGATTTGCATCTTCCCGGCCGGTCGCCATTTTTGAAATTTACAAGTCCGGACTAACTGCCCGTGACTACACATGACAGGGACCCGGTATTTCAAATTAAAGCCCTAAATTGAACTACCTGTTATTCTGTGTATTAGCCTCCCTAGTTTGAACTAGGGGGCTAGTGTAGACATACCCTTAGAAAGGTGTGGAGCCCAGAAGAAATCAGCCTGTATGGCCTTCCCTTCACATTTTTTTACACAGATGAAATCTGGTGTGTAGAAGACAAGAGTGCTGGGGCAGGGTGAGAGATGATGGGAGAGTTGCAGGATGGCACTTATGCTTGGAACAAAGGGGCACCTGTCCTGCGGGGGGGAGGGGGCGGTTCAAAAGGGGTGAAGGTGCTAACCTGAAGAGCAATGGATGGGGTCAGCCTAGTGCTGGTGGCCAGTGCAGTGGTGGGTGGTGATGGGAGCTGGTGGTGCTGGGATGAGCAGGGTGGATTGGTGTCACTGTTGCTGCAGTTGGAGACTGTATTCCTTTGTGTTTCCACCCATGAATGCAGGCCTGAACCTCTGCTGCTGACACCCAGCCCCTTCTAAGCTCCGAGGCTGGCCTGCTTCTCTAAGTGCCCCAAATCCCATCTCCCAGGGCTGGGCTGGCCCTTAGGTACCCCTAGCCTCACTTCCTCTGGGCCAACCTAGCAATCCCTTGCATGACACGAGCTCGCAAAAGTGCAGGGCCTCCCAAGGTGAGGGGCCCAGAGAGGTCACTCCCGATTCACTATAGCAAGGGATGGCTCAGCCCAGTCCATAACATAAGGGAGATGTAGCTGGAGGTGAAACTCTGAAACAGAAATAGGAAGATTTGTGGACTACATTTGATTTTCTCACATATACAGATATTTTCTATTCAAGTTTAATGATTTGGGGGAACTTTAATTTTTCATTGCCAGGGATCAAGAAATCTGATTTGTTAGACCCAATAGTGTGTATCTGAGTTTGATTAAATAATTAGCTACGTAATTAAATCACATAATTAAATACATTATAAATTATGCTCCTTTTTGACAGCAAAAGTTATGAACATTTTCAAGTCAAGAGGTCTTGTGCAATGGCAACCACACACACACTTTCAATGCCATCTGACTCTATAGTCTTTATCAAGGGTCTCCCATGTGGAACAAAAGAAAAATCCTCATTGCTTATATCTGAACTTTGTATATGATTCAATATATAAGCATAAATATATACTACTTACTCATTTTTATGGTGCATAGGTGGATGTACATGGATGGGGTATATTATATTAAAAGACCATGTTTATGTATGTGTATGAAACAAATGTCTGAATAGAAAATGTTTTTGAAAACCTTTGAAATCACGTGTATAAATACCTGTCATAAGACTACACTGAATAGTTTTCTTTTAATCTTTTGGCATATCGAGAGATAAATTCATTTGTAATCATGATCAGTAACTGTTACTGTTAAAATCAAGTTGTTCAAAGAATACAGTTATTAAATAACAATGGTTATTAACACAGCAATAGAGAAGTGTATCATAAAAGACATGCACAGAAGGTAATATAACATAGAAGTTAAAACTATACAATGTACAATGTACACAAAAGACACAGGCCTATGGTGAGTTTCTAGAATATCAAATATTTGCTGCTTTCTTTAAAAGCTAAGCACATGCAACTTTAACTGACATCAAATATCTTCATTACCATAATGGCTCCTGATTTTCATGGGTGATAATAACAACTTTTTAAAAGTATTAATACTTCTCCTTCAAAAAAAAGTTGGCACACATTTATTAACATTTATATTTATAAAACTAATTATTGTCAGAAATGTTCATCTCCACATATACCCCCATCTTTTGGAAATAGCTTTGTACATTTTCACACAGGAATACAACTGAACTGCTATATGTTTTCTAATTACACATGCCTGAATAGCTCAGATTGGATCCAATACCCAGATTGGATCCTCAGGTTTTTTATGAGAATTTACCCCAGCTGAGAATCTGATCCCAGTGCCTCTAATCAATCTAAATTGTGCATACGACTCATTCACCAATTATATCTAATTTTGAGGAAAACATAAATAGTGCCCTCAAAGGAAAGTTTTCACCAACAGGGCAGACTGTTTTAAGAATATAATGTATAAATACTCTTGTCACAATGCTCATTTTCTTCTCTGGCTACTTCTTGAAGTGCTCTGATCAAAAGAATTAAGGGAAAAAATGACACTGTTGAAAATAACCTTCATGTAAAATGAAGACGCTTGCAGTGTATACTGAAGTGACTAAATATGGGTTTAGAATATACGATAAAATGTTGAAGTTACACATAAATATATTAAAAAATTGTCCCCCCGTTGGCTACCCTGGTTGGATTGAATAAAGGAGCCAGCTGCCCCAGAGCCTGGTGAGTCTAAAGAGCCTGGGTCCTTAAATTGCTATTGGAGCAGCAATTACTCTGGGCAGCTCTCAGGGGTGGGGTGACCCCTCCCCTTCGACTCAAGGCTCCACACCTTCCAGGAGTACAGAGTTGTGGCCTTCCTACAACTTGCTCAGGAGTCTAGCGTGGATTCAGAGGAGACAACAGCCAATTGAGAAAAACAAGCATCACCTTCAACAACTTTTCTGGGAATTAAAGGTGCTCAACATTTCAGAAGATGCACATAGTACAGTGTTGAACAAACTGCTCCGCAGGCCACATATAGTCCATCAGGGTTCTGTGTGTGGCCCATGAACCATTTTATTCACCGTTCCCCATGCACAGGGTTGCCAGATTCCACTATTTCTGTCTTCATAGTTTTTTCTCCCCTACTGGTGTTACTAAAGTAACAAGCATATAAAGCAAGGGCATGTAAAGTAAGGTGCATGCTGATTGACTGGATGCAGAGAGAGTGCATGGCTCTCACAGTCAATGTTGTGTGCAAAGTGCTGGTAGGGTTCAGTCATCATCACACACCACAAATTCTAGTTACATAAGTGCAATTAGCAAAACTACCCAATCCTGAGAGACCGTCATGGTTACAACGGTCTTGTGGACCATTGAAATGAAGGAGGGCCACTTGGGCAGCCTACATTAGTGAGTGGGCTGTATATCACTGATGTGGTACCCTGCCCAGTTGTTTAACCCACTAATAATGGTTACACATTCACATATGACCTGGTTTTATTCACAGAAGGTTTACCCAGTAATTGCCAGCATGATGCTAGGGATACACTCTTTATTGGTATAAATGCAATAACCTTTCTACCGCTCTTTAAACTGAAGTCTCTCTGAAATCCTGAAAATGTAATGATATAAAACTAAATAAACTCAAATCTTGGTCTATAAATTGTCATCCCTTTCCAAAGCTTTCTGAGTTTTTTTCTCCCTCTCCCAACAATGAAATAATTATTTTCTCTGCAACGGAAGCTTTGCTTTGACTGGTTATTCTCCAGTATCAGCCTAAATATGCCATTTGTCATTTTTCAGTCTTCCTAAGCACCAATATCAGTCAAATACACCAACACTAAGTGAAAGCAAATGAAATAATTTGTTGTGATATATATATATGTCTGTTGGCTTATATTGAAAAGTGAGAACAGAAACAATGAAATCATAGATCATGAAGTTGTCTTTGGTACAAATTTCTTCCTCTATATTTAAAAAAAATGCTTTTCTGAAGTTGACAAATGCAACATAACTGATATGGATAAAATAATATCCTGTGGATAGCTATGCATTTTTTAAATTCTGTGGGGGAGGAAACGGAATTTCTCTTGATTCATATTTTTAAGGCCAGAAAACTCCAGTATAGTACAGGCCATAGAATTCCATCCAATGACCTCTGTAATGAGCCTAATCATTTGTGTTTGACTAAAATACATCTTCCAGAAAAGCATCTAGTCTTCATTTCAAGACCTTAGAGATGGAGAATCCACAATTTCCTGCTCTTCAAGTGTTTTGTTCTCTTTAATGTTTTGGGGAATTAAAATGTAGGAATAAAATTTCTCAAAGACAGAAATTTCCATGATTAGAGAGCTTGCCAAAGAAATCTCAGTGTTTGCCAACAGTTACCATGCCTTAACCTGAGATACCCGTGCATTCCTCTATCCTTAGAATTAAGTAGAGTATTAAAGATGTTAATTGTTAGTAAGTGATAACTTTCCAATGGCAAATACTGACTCTCCTCTATGTAACTATATGGCTGCGTCTACACTAGCATGATTTTGTGCAAATATTTTTAACCAAAGAGTTTTTCCGTTAAAAGTATTTGTGCAAGAGAGCGTCTATACTAGCATGTGCCTTTGCACAAAATATTTGCTTTTGCGCAAAAGCATCCATGCCAGTGTAGATGCTCTCTTGTGCAAGAAAGCTCTGATGGCCATTTTAGCCATCGGGATTTCTTGCACAAGAAATTGATGTTACCTGTCTACACTGGCCTTTTGCGCAAGAACACTTGCGCAAGAAGACTTATCCCTGAGCGGGAGTGTCAGAGTATTTGCGCAAGAAGCACTGATTTTGTACATTACAACGTCAGTGTTCTTGTGCAAATACTTGCGGCCAGTATAGACAGGTGGCAAGATTTTGCGCAAAAGCTTTGCGCAAAATCTTGCCAATGCAGACACAGCCATAGTCTTTCCATATGTAAGCTAATATACATTGATATTATGTAGTATGACATTTTTTAAATACAGTGTTAAAAAGACATTGAAAGGCTGTGTCTAGACTGGCAAGTTTTTCCGCAAAATCATCTGCTTTTGCGGAAAAACTTGCTAGCTGTCTACACTGGCCACTTGAATTTCCGGGAAAGCACTGACGATCTCATGTAAGATTGTCAGTGCTTTTCCGGAAATACTATGCTGCTCCCGTTCAGGCAAAAGTCTTTTTCCAAAAAACTTTTGCGCAAAAGGGTCAGTGTAGACAGCACAATACTGTTTTCTGCAAAAAAGCCCCGATTGCGAAAATGGCGATCGGGGCTTTTTTGTGGAAAACCGCATCTAGATTGGCCACGGACGCTTTTCCGCAAAAAGTGCTTTTGTGGAAAAGCATCCTGCCAATCTAGACGCGCTTTTCCGAAAATGCTTTTAACGGAAAACTTTCCCATTAAAAGCATTTTCGGAAAATCATGCCAGTCTAGACGTAGCCAGTGAGTTGAGAACTAGGAAATGCTGGATTTACACTTTCCCATGCAATAGTGATTTTTCCTCCTTGTATCTGTGCATGATAATGAAGTTTTAAATTATATGACAATATACTGTTTTTTCCAATGGGACCCTTGCTTCATTCAATATACAGGGTGGATCATGCTCCCTCGTTGAAAAAGGCTTTAGTTTTGAACAGATGCTCAAAGAAAGATGCCCTGTGGAAAGCTCATTTCAGAACTGGGCTCTATCCACTCTTCAACTCTATGCTCCAGAAGACACAGAGCCTCAGGTCGAAGGGGTGGGTCTGGGAGGAGTGCTGTACCTCCTCCATACAGCCTTCAGTGCTGCTCAGAGTGGGCCATGAAGTGCTTTGGCAGAGATTTAAAGGGCCTGGATCTCTGGGCACCACCGTTGCTGCAATAGCAACATAACATTAAGGCTACGTCTAGACTGGCATGATTTTCCGCAAATGCTTTTAACAGAAAAGTTTTCCATTAAAAGCATTTGCGGAAAAGTGCGTCTAGATTGGCATGGACACTTTTCCGCAAAAGCACTTTTTGCGGAAAAGCGTCCGTGCCAATCTAGACGCACTTTTCCGCAAAAAAGATCCTGTCGCCATTTTCGTGATCGGGGCTTTTTTGCGGAAAACAAATCTGAGATGTCTACTTTTGCCCGAATGGGAGCAGCATAGTATTTCCGCAAGAAGCACTGATTTCTTACAGTAGGAAGTCAGTGCTTTTGCGGAAATTCAAGCGGCCAGTGTAGACAGCTGGCAAGTTTTTCCAGAAAAGCAGTTGATTTTCCGGAAAAAACTGGCCAGTCTAGACACAGCCTAAAAGTCTTGATTAAAGGGTATACACCCAGTGAAAAGAATTCCTATAGAATCAGTCCTCAAGGAATAAAGATATTAAAGCAAAGGAGCACTTTGTTTTGAGATCTGTGGAAAGATGATGCTGTAGAAATGTGAAGTAACATTATTAACACTTTTCAAGAAGAATTGTGCTCATAGTTTTAAGTTTAATTCATTACTAAGTATGTGTGGCTATATATGGGCACACTGTTCCCCCATCAGCTTCCCTTACTCCTCATGAGGAGCAGGACAACTAGTGCCAACAGGGATGCCTTCTCAATTCAAATTAGTGGGTCTTCACTAGACCTGCTAATTTGAACCCCAGAAGTTCAACAGCAGCAGTGCTGATCTTCAGCAAAATGTAGACATGGCAATAATCATTATTGGACAGATCTCTTGGTATTTCCACCATCTCACAAATTAAATATCTCTAGGAAATTTTTAAAATTTAATCACTAGATTCTATTTGTATCATCTTGCCTTCCTTTTACTTTTATGGTAACAAATTCTGAGCTCCGACCAATCATTTTTTTTGTTTGACTGCAATGGGCAAGAGAATGAGGTCAAATTTATTTTATTTTCCAATATTTTTCAAGTGTATATATTGTGCTAGTATATAATGCTAAGCCACAGTTATCATCTAATCAGATTTCAACTGTAGCTCTCAATGCTTTATCACTTACAGTTTGTAACAAAAAAGGCAGAATGAGCCAAAAACAATCTAGAGTGAAAATGGGAAATCTGCTTTGATTTCTACAGAGAAAAGAGCAAATAAATGTCTCTTGTGTCCCAAAGAAAACCTAATTTTGTTATGAGATGTAACACTTCAAATCAATGATTGACATGGCTTTAAAGATTCATTTACAACATGTTTTGACTTAAAGTAAATAGAGAGGGTCCATTGTGGAACTCCACTAAACCAGTCAATGAGATTTACAGTTAATTTCTGGGTAACTTGATTGCTGCTGCATTTTCTAATTGTTTGCTTTTTCTACACACAGTAATGCTATTAAATTACACTATCAAAGATTCTTAATGCCACTGTATTTATTCAGTTTGCTAAGAATATAATCATTTTAAAGTGCTGTGCTATATTTTAAATTCAGACATGTACACACTACTCTAAAGTATATCAGATATACTAAGAGATCACAGCAATAGGATTACAAATGTTTTCCGGTAAATGAGAGTAAAAGAGATGCCTATTTGATGGGTGGAGTTTTATAAATGACATAGTGATATGTGGGATTAACCGAATACAAGCTTCAGCAAAGCCAAAACACTTGGCACATTACTTTTACAAAATCTCAGAGGGGTAGCCATGTTAGTCTGCAGCTAAAAAAACAACAACCATGGTTCTGTAGCACCTGAGAGACCAACAAAAATATATAAATATTATCATGAGCTTTCATTGGCACAACCCACTTCAAATGACAAATATGGATCAAGGAGCCCAGAGTGGAAATATAAAGGAGAAAAAGAGGGAAGAGGGGAGGAGAAAGAAAGAGGGGGGGAAAGAAGAAAAAAGGGGGAAAAGCCCTCTGTCATTAAAGCACCATGCTAAATTAGGCTAGTAGAGTAGGCTGCAAGTACTTGTTACTTAGCTTTTGATGTCATGTGGTTGTTGAATATAATGACCCATCCAGTTCATGTCTTTGTTCATGCATTCAAGATAGTGTCCAATTTGCATGTGAAGGCTAGTTCCACAGATTCTCTCTCTAATTGATTCCTGAAATTGTTGCTTACAAGACAAAGACACATTCTCTTACAAAATAATTTCAGGAATCAACTAGAGAGAGAATCTGCTCCTAACTGATAAAATAGACACAGAACATACGCTATAGCATATGTGTTCTATAATCAATAAAAATAGCAGCACATTCATGGATGGATTAATGGCTAAGATTTAAGAGCTAATTATAGTTACATATTGTCTTGTTAGTGATAAATTAATTACACATACTATTGGCTTATTGATTCAAAATAAGATCAGGCATGGGAAAGGGTTTTTCTTTGTTCAAAATCAGCATATAAGAGGTGAGTTCTAGGAAATAAGTCAGAAGTGAACTGAAACACACTGCCATAATTTCTCCAGCTCCGGGGATTGGTACACATTTCCTTTTTGTATTCTGCATAGTACTTATACGGTATTGCATAATTGTCTTATTTAAATAAAACATCAACAGTGTTAGTTATTTAATATCAAGACTTAATGAATCTGGATTCTTTTTTCACTCTGAATGGTATTTTTTCAATGAAGAATTACTAAAACATAGTCCTCTAGCACGTTTTATAAGGTTTTATAATTTAAGAGCAAATCATAAGACTCATTTTGAAAGGGTGAAGACTTACTAAACCCCTTCTGAAACACTAAATATTGAAAATTTGGTCTAAACAAAAAAAAAAAAGATTTGCGTATAAAGAATCCAGATTTTGTGTCAATTTTTACCTGAACCCAAACTTCACAATGTCACTATTTTAGATTTCACATGTACACACAAGGGATGGAAAAGAGTAGTCAAGTACTTGATAAGCTTAAATTTACTGGGTAGTTGAGTCAAGTCAGGTACTTGACTACTCACTTCCCTCCCTCCTCCCCCCCTTGCTGCCTCTGTATCAGAGGTAGTGGGGGTGAGGGGGAACAGGAGCCAGTACTTGGGGGGAGCTGGCTTAAAAGCCGGTTTTCTCCAGCACTGCCCAGCACTTTCTCCATGGTGCTGCCTCATGCCACCCTAACAGAGGCAGCAGTGGTGGTAGGGGGAAGGGAGGCTGCTATGAAGCAGCTTCTACACATGGTGGTCTGAGGCTTGCCATGGGCATAGCCTACGCCAGCAGCAGTCCCTGTTCATGGCAACCCAGGCCCAGCTCTTACTACATGTAAAAGGCAGAGCTGAAGTGGTCTGGGACCCATTTCGAGCTGGGGCTGCTCAGTCTCAGCTCACACCTGGTCCCAGACCTACCCCTGCTGCAGCTCTGCAGAGCATCTTCCCTTATCAACTAATCATGTAGTCAATACAAATTGTAGCGACTACACAATTAACCAAATACCCACTTCTTAATATATATATTTCTTAGTCTTTAAAGTTACAGACTAACATGGCTACCCCTGTGAGACTAAAAAGCCAATGCTTAGACTAAATTCAATCACTGATTTATAAAACTGTGGTCTCCACTGAAAGCAGCACTGAGATTCCACTAAGTGATCTTACCTGAGGAGTGGCTGAGGCCTTCTTAATAACAGAGTGAACAAAATTTCCTATATTTGAGCTCTGGAGAAGCCTGGCTATATTCTGTGGTCAGGACCATGTCTATTAAATATGCATTCATGGATATGAGCTTGGGTTTTCCACGCTCATGGCTTTACATATGTATTTCTATTATTATCACATACATTTTGCTACCTTTCCCTCGCTGTATGTACTCAGTTCAGTATACTTTGAAGAGATAGAACCTGTACCATTGTACCAACAATACAAAATCCAACTGTTTCTAGTCTAGTCTAGTTTTTCAACCCATAAAGTAATTTGTTCCAATTCTGTGGAACACATTTTAGAACCAAACAGTTGGACTTTATATTGTTATTTCTTGCTAAATCTTAGCATATCGCTTTTTTATATTAACACTGAGTTTGAAGGCACTGTTGTCCATTAAGAGGAAAAATATGGAAACAGTCTAGCCATAGTTAGTTGCATATGAAAACAATAGCACATTATACATGCTCAACAATCTATGTTATTTAAATATGAGCCAATGTTTCTGGCAACTCAGTAGTACTACTGTTACAAAAGAACACACCACCTGGAGTCTTGCCACATTTATAAAATGTGTGGGGCTTTCTTCCTTTTTCTACTTTGCTTTATTTCCCAAAAAGAATTTTTGGTGGACCAGCTAGAATCATAATTGGTTCTACGTATAGGTATGCATGGTGTTCACTTAGAAAACTTAGACACATTTTCAAATATGTGCAATGCAATGGCTACTCAAGAGTTAAGAGATAAGACAGAATAAACTCATCTGAAAGTCATGAAAACTATGACTTTAAGATAATGCATTGGCTTTGCATTAAGTATTCTGGAAAACTGACTTAAAATCTTGACTCGGGGCATATGTGAAAATCAGATCTGATGTTACCTGTAAAAACTGAACTAAGGCATCACAATTTTACATGTTACCTATACTGGCTCAAGAGATTGTTGCATAGACAGAAATGCCGTAAGGCATTAATTAATTATAATACTTGCGTGGAAGTAAGCCACAACTAGTATTATTGCCTACTTCTTCTTGGTAATAATCATTACTTTTAGTCTATAAATTGTCAAGTCAATAACTAACAAATTTCCATGGCTAATGAATGACCCATTATCTTTCCCAGCTCTCCAACAGTTTGAAAGCTGCTTCTGCTACTAACTCTAACATATTCAATTTCTGCATTAGATTACCTGTAGGTCAATCCGTGAGTGGCTTAGGTATTTCAAAACTTCCCACAATGGTTTAGAAGTCTTTAGAAATAACTACATCTTTTTTTCTAAAATCATATAAAAAACAAATGTGCATAGACCAATCCCTTTTGGATGTAAAATTTAATCCCTTGTCTGGTTTTCATATTCTTGAGCCACAAAAAAAGAAGCTCCTGCAGAATCCAAAAGGAAGGCAGATGTGTCAATACCCAGTAATACTGAGATTTTAATAATTTTTACTTCCATTCTATGCTCATGTGTAATGTTTTCCAGACCTAAAGAGAAAAGACTTACATTGCAAAGATGAATTTTATTACAGCCCACACGAATCTTAAGCTATTAAAAAGTATGAAATATGATTTTCATAGTTTTCTGCTGTGAGAGAGCCCAGTCATTGCTGTGACTATGAATTTGAAGCTTCAGCCCTGATTTCTGGCACATGATGTTATAGATTCCCTGTACTAGATTCAGGAGAAATGAAGCTGCTACCTGTTTCAAATGCTAAGAAGGCCACAGTTGCACCAAGGTACCCCTATGGATTAATGGCTAGAAAACTGTAATATCAATTTTCACAGGTATGTTTATGACTCTTCCCGTTATTCTTTACTTTTTGTTGTCAGTGAGGGTGGATGTATGTTAGTCAGGAAGAGAGAGAAAGAGAGAGGGAGAGAGATGATGATGAGGTCCTGAAATGCTCTCCTAATGTTTATTCTAATCCTAGAAATGTGAAAACTTAAAATGCTAATGCTTCAGCTTTAATATTTAAATGGAAACATTTTTATACATCATACTATGTCGGCATCATATTATCAGATCTGCACTCTTTTCTCATAATGAAAGTATGCTGATGGCAGTTCCAGTACATAAATGTCTTAACTAGGATAATCTGCACATTTTCTGGGTTTTGTTTTATTGATTAGTTGTATGGGTTTTTTTTTTTTTTTTGAATGTTGAAGATCTGTGTACAGACCCTTATTTTTTTAATAATGAAATAAAATTTTGGTTTTCTTTATGTGCAACCTAATATATTTATGTTTCTTCTAAGATTGCTTTATGACTTTCTCTTCTCATCAGTCATAAATTAGCTGGTATGGCTTTTCTCAAACTTGGTAAAGCAGAAACAATTAGCAATCCAACACTTAACACAGCCAGAAATAGTAGTGATTTCCTAGTTGCCTGGGTGGTTTATCAATGGATCAGAAATTATAACAGAAATCATGACAAAGATACAGTTTTAGCAAGTTTTGATTATCTAATTAATCTACTTCAAAAATACTGTAAGAATAATTTGGTGCCAAGTTCATTGGTGACAACAGCTTTCTTTGTGTGTGTGTAGTTTTTTAATCTACAGCACCAACATATTTTGGCCTAAGAACTTTGTTGTAAGGAGCAGGGCTTGACAAATAATAAAATCTACTCCCCATGGCGAGTAGATTGTAACACAAAAGAGCCAGGTTCGGGCAATCTGCGCATGCACAGAACGATCTGCGCATGCGCAGAACATGCGCAGATTGCCGGACAGCGCAGCTGGCAAGCGGGGCTCACCGCGGTTTGGCGAGCCCTGGTAAGCAGTGATGATTCAGGTGTCATGTTGTAGCCCCATTCGATTTTGCTCTTTGGGAGCATGTCTATACAGCAAGACTAAAGACGAATTAAGCTACACAACTTCAGCTACATCAATTGCATAGCTGAAGTCGAAATGGCTTAATTCAGCTTTTGGTGCTGTCTACACAGCAGGAATTCGAAGGAAGAACATTCTTCCTTCCACTTCCCTTACTCCTTGTAAAATGAGGGTTACAGGAGTCGGAGTAAGAAGTCCTCTAGATTGACATTCTTTCGAAATAAAGCCTTCTAGTATAGATGTGCACTATATTATTTAGGAATAACACTGTTGTGTAGAGGTATCCTAAGTTTTTATATGCATACACCGAACTGGTATGTCGAAAAGCCTGAGCACTGTACTCAGATGATACAAATATTATATTATCTTTATAATCACATTTTTAATTAAAACTGTGGGAATGAATTGAGTTCTTGTGAAACTATAGAAAGAACAGCACTAACCTGAAGTAAACGGAGAATGCACAAGAACTGAATTAATTCCCCTGATCACCTGCATCAATATCCTGCAGTATTACATTGCACCATCTGAGCTATTCCCAGTTCATGTTCTCTCCCATGCATAGTTAGGCCTCTCAATAAGGGAATCTTCTGATATGCAGAAATGAGAGGTAGTTCATACTAAATCAGCTCAGATTTGGAACAAAATATAATAATCTCCATTCCTCTCCTCTGGCCAATATTTTTCACTAAGAACCAAATCCAGTAAAACCCATAAGCAAGGAGAGAGGAAGCCTTATAGACTTTGCGTCTTTTATACACGTTTCCAGGATGAAGAGCTAGATAGAGTTTTTGTTAAATATAGTCTTTACAGTTTCACTTCAGCATGATTTACGTTTGACCATATGAGAGTAGTATGAGAATAATCCCTAATGTCTAAATGGTTTCCTAGATCAGGGCCTAAATAAATAATGTACAATTTCTAACATGGGAATATAGACTTTTTTGTGCAAGTTGCATGTGAAAACATTCCAATGCAAGTATCCCATTGATATGCAAATAATGACTCTGCATGGATTCCTTACTCTACTTGGGATCACTGGATTGATGTTTCCTTGACTCTGACAAAGTCCATTCTAAGGTAAGAAAGAGCCCGTGAGAGGCAAGTCATTGAAAAAGCAAGTTGTAACACTCTGTGTATGCTAATCCTCAACATTATTTATAAAACAGGGTGTGAAAATTAGAATTGAAAAGAAAATGATGGGCTAGATCCTCACGTGGGTTAAGGTGTAGCTCTACTGACTTCATTTAAACAAACAGGGAATCCGTTATAGGTAAGACTTTGTTGCTTATTTTCCGGAGAATCACGTCTAGACTGGCGCTTTTCTCTGGCTTATCTCCAAGCCGGAAAAAAGCGGAAGCCATATTAATGCAAATACCGCGGGGGATATTTAAATCCCCCGCGGATTTTGCTATTCCGATGTGTCTACACTGCACCCCTTTTCCGGAAAACGGGTGCAGTGTAGACACAGCCTTCATGTGTATGAGTGTTATTGACAACCAAATATTTCCTATTATCAACTCAATTTTCTCTAATTAGACCTTGCTATTGTTTTTCTTTTGGGGGGGGAGGGTGGCTTTCTATTATGTCCCACATCCAACTACACCCCATTTATTTTAGAGATATAAAGAAGGTAGAAAAGAAGTGCCAGTTAATATTTGTCTGAGGGGCATTCTGGATACTATAATAATGGGGAGAAAAATGCATGCCAAGGGAGTTATGAGGTTTGGTTAGTGCATGAAAAGTTCAGAAAATTGCAGCTACCATAATTAAATGCTGATTAAAAGTTGAGGGGGAAGACATGAAGGAGATAAAGGGGTTAATATCTTATAGCAGCAGATTTAGTAATCCACATGGAGTTCAAGAAACACAAACCCACTCTTTTTATTCCAGTTTCACAAGGTACAAAACAAAATGTAGCTTGTTAATACTGTGATGTTTTGTGCATTTCATGAGAATAGGGATCCAAGCTATAAGGCCCTAAATTGTCGCTTCAAATAGGATCAAATTAAGCAGCTATAGACCTGGAGTAGAAAGCTGTGAAGGATGAAAATGGCATAAAAGAAGGAGTTTTTCAGGTTGCCTAGTAACTGCCACCTTTAGTGTGTATTATATGAATGGAGTCTAGATACTTTCTGAGTTTTTGGCATTTTCTTCTTGTAATATGGGGGAGATTTACCATTTCAGTATGCGACAAATTAAGCTACTTGATGTTATGTAAGGACCACAAGACTAGGCCATATGACTGAGAGAGAGTAGACTTTTGATGCCAACAATGAGAAGTACAGACCAAGACTGAATGAGAACTTAGTGTCTGTGATGGATAGGAGAAGTGCTGGCCAGCACTCGGTGACTAAAGAGTTAAACTCAAGTAGCTAGCAAGAGTGTTGGCAATGGGATACAAGTGTTGAATACTGTATCCAATGGGATACAGTGTTGAAATTTGAATTGTAAATAAATACCTTGCCCACTCTTTTTATGGATGAGGTCTAAGTTACGGACTGGAGGGAGGAGATGCAATAATCAGAACTACCATGCCTCCAAGGAATTTGAGTCATGGAAGTTGGCTGGACCATGAAGGGATTGTGAGTAAATAAGGAAAAATGTGTATTTAGTTGTGATCAGGGTATTTTTCTTCATTTTGGTTATTTGGTTAAGCTTTTCTATGTAAAATACATGTGCTTTCCATGTTCACTATTTTAGCTGTACCCAGAAATACTATATTCTCTGTGTTTTAATTTGTTCTTCTTAGTTGCTCTGTAACACCTACAAACCGACTTTTTTAAGGTGATGATTTGATTCTTGTGTCCTAAAAGGTCACGGGAAGTCTTTATGTGTATCTGCCTAGGTAAGAGATCAACTATCAGAGATACGGTTTGTTTTCTGTGCTTTTGGGAGAGGGGTGCTTCAAGCTCTCCTGTGGCAAAAGAGTTTGGGGTACCCCTGGAGAAGGAGTTCAAGTGTTCTTTCCTGTTTTTTCAGGGTTTAAATCAGTTGGTGGTGGCAGCCTATTTCCCAGAGCCAGTGCATCTGTGACTGGGGACGTAGTTTGTTTGTTTGTAATCAGAGCCTGTAGAGGCAAGATATTTAAGGACTTTTGTGTGCCCTCACCTTCTGCACTGAGGATAATAGGGTGGGGAACAGCCCTGACAGTGTCCTACTAGTAATACTCTTTCACCACAATGAGTTCTGATTTATGACAAGGCTGTTTAATAGCTGGTCAATGGCAGGAGTGAAATGGATTGGTGGTATCACCAATGATTTCACTTGCAAAGGAAGGTCACAGGCTGGATGGTCTGTTGGATTAAAGTACTCTTTCCACGCCTTTTGTGGTCTTTCTAGAGCAGATTTAAGGCTCGTTGGCAAGGCAACTTGACAAAATTTGCACTGTCACTGTTCTTACCTATGGATAGAGAACACCAGCTTACATAAGCACCAAATTTTCTGAATTCATTTTCCTAATGTTCAATTGATTTTAAAACATCCACCTCTAAGGTTGTCAAAGCCAACTCTCTGTTTACTGATCTGTGGTAATTCTTTAAGATTTTCCCATTGCTTGGTTTTGGCTGTTTTCCTTGGAGAGATGTTGGAAGTTTTTGTAATGTTAAGACAGAATTAAGTCAATTTATGGTCAGCCAGAATTCTGTCCATCATTCAGAATTGTAAGTGCAAAAATAAAGTCAGATTCTCAGATTTTCTCTTTAACTTGAACCGAAAGTTGGTCATTTAAAATCAGCTCCTGTTACTTGCAGCTGTGTTTTTTTATGGCCCTTGTGGGGCCTTCATTTTGCACAGCTGCCTGGATTAGGTCCATCTCCAGCTCTGCCCTCTCTTTTCTCTTGCTCACTCATGCCTCCTCTTTGTTCTACTAGGGCTGCTGCAGTGATGTTGCATAATTGGCTAGGTCTGGATTTCAGAGCCCCTGCACTGTCTATATTCCCTTTAAGGCCTGTGCAACATGATTGTGATTAATAAGGCCTCAAAGGTATAGAGCAGGTAACAGAAAAAAAGCTGCTTTTTCAGAGCCATGATCGATATTTTATTTCAAGCCAATCTTCTAGAATACAGGCCATTCCCTTTGTGACTACTGTTCTTCCCCTTAGTTTGCTCACATGCAACATTAATATATTTAAGTGAACGGTGAGTCTGCTTTTACATAGAAGTATACCTACAGTGTTCATTTTGTGTTTCACATAATGCTTTTACTCATCGTTATAACAACAGACCAAATAGCCATTATCATCCTGCAAGTCTAATTTGCAGAGTCATGGCCTACTGGAAGAAAAGGAGTCAACTGGGCTTCTGTGGTGTTTAGAGCTCTTGGATAGCTATATATTAGGTTTTGCATTTCATTCACTGTTGGGAATAATGCAAATTTGGAGACATTCATTTAAAATCCTACTGTAGAGAGAACATTAAAATCTACTTTCATGCTAAACTGATATTTCCCTTCTCAGCTTGAGTTGGTTGCAGAGAACTTCAGCACAAGGCTAGAAATTATAATTTTTTCTTTTTTAATTCATTATTGAAAGAGAGCCCCTGAAGGAGTTGCACCTGCTTATTTAATTCAATACAGATTTTCCTTCTTTATCTTGTTATCAATTCAATATATTTTCTTGTTGTTTGATTTATTTAAACTGAACTGCTGCAGGTGGCCACATCACTGCCCTTCCAAAAAAAAAAAAAACCCCACACACAGCAACCCTTTAGGAAAATCTGTACACATTTGCTAAATGCACTTGGAATGTGCCCTACTTGTGTTATGTCAGAGGTGCACTACATACCCAAGAAATTACTGAGGGGTCATTTAGAATTTTTAACTTTGCTGAGTCTGGTGGCTGAGTGGGAACTCAAGTGCTACACATCAATGGGTGTGTCTAGACTACAGAGTTTTGTTGACAAAAGTGGACTTTTGTCAACAAAACTATACCTGTGTCTACACTACCGCTGAGTTCTGTCGACATAACATCGACAGAACTCAGCAGTTTTGTCGACGCTGGTAAACCTCATTTTACAAGGCATAACGCCTTTTGTCGACAGAGTTCTGTCGACAGAAGGTGTTATTGCATCTAAGGTTGTGTCTAGACTACAGGGTTTTGTCGACAAAGCAGCCTGCTTTGTCGACAGAACTGAATGTAGACTAGATGCTTTGTCGAAAGTATCTGTCGACAAAACTTCTGTCAACAAAAGCCTGTAGTCTAGACGTACCCAATATTCACAATATTTGTCTGAACAGCTGCTCACTTCAACCATGTTTGTGTACTTTTCACTAATAGAAAATGTTCACAAAATATTTTGTTTATACAATTGTTTGGGGGAAAGGTCATACTCTAAAGTCTAAACAAATAACATTCCAGCATTTTCATGCAGATCAGAGGCATTCTAAAAGGAATGTTTGCTATTCAAAATATTCTGTTAGAATTGTTGCTTCTTCCTAGTTGAAATTATTTTTTCAGACATGCAACCAATGAGACTACTCAAACAATAAATGGTGCAAATAGCATAAAAAGTTCACAAACAATCTGTGTGCTGAAGTTTCTTCACATACTTTGTGCAAAAACTTAGGAAAAACAAGAAGTAAATAAAAATAGCAACTTCCTTGTCAGATAATTCACAAATAGAAATAAAAAATCTAAATGCTTCAGAGAAATTCATTGCAAACAATAAGACTAGCTCCAACAGATTGAGAATTTGATGGGTGTACTAATGAATTACTAATGTATTTATAAGAATTACAAGGAAATCATCCCAGAGTACACTGTCTCCAAACTCGCATATTTATTGCCTCAGTAACTTTCACAAGAAGCAAAATTCCAATCTCTTGCTAGTTTCACTGCAGGGACTGTGTTACTGTTTAATACAGTAAATTAATTAATTACATTGAGGAGAGGTTATTTTGAAATAGCAGCACTGGAGCATCCACACTACCGCTATTTAGAAATAACTTTCAAAATTAACGTTTTTCCCGGAGAAAAGCAGGAGTGCAGATTACAAAATAAACAGCCCCTTATTTTGAAATGATGGTCTTGGTCATGTGGATGCTCTGCTTATAAATTCGACATAAGGAGGGTTATTTTGAAATAAAGCCCTAGTGCAGAGCAGAGCACAGAGAGTGCTGACATACCTATAAGGCACCTTCAAAACACAGAGTCACTGCTGCACAGAATTTATAATTTAAAAACACAAGACCAAGTTCACTGCTGCAACAACTCCATTGACTTTGTGTTGGTATATTGTCAATGGAAAGTCAAAGAGACATTTGTTCTTAAATATAAATCATATACTTCTTGTACCCTTCACCAAGGGATATAACTACAAACTAGCCAGATGTGAAGGAAAGACAGAAAGAACAGGAAGTCAATATGGCTCTATCTAGTGCTCTTTAATGATCTGAAAATGAAAAAAAAGTCCTACAAAAAGTGGAAATATGAACAAATTGAAAAGAAAGAGTACAAAAAATAGCACAAGAATGTAGTAACAATAATCACAAGGCTAAGACACACAGAGTTACACCTAGCAAACCACATGAAATGCAATAGAAAGAGGTTCTTTAAATATACCAGGAACAAGAGAAAAAGGTAGGAAAGTGTCGGTCCTTTACTTAGAAGGGAAGGAGAGTTAATAACTGATTACATCAGGAAGGCTGAAATCTTTAATACCTATTCTGCTTCAGTTTTTACAAATATTACTTATGTTAAGTATTTGGTCAGCACTAATCTCAACAAGGAATGCATACCAAAGTATGAAAAGAACAGATGAATATACCTTACTTATCTAAATATTATTTAAAGTCAGCAGGATCTAATGAAATTCATCTGGGGTACTTAAGGAACTAGCTGATGCAATTTCAGAACCATTAGGAATTAGGTTCTATGCTTTTTCCTTTTCCAAGCCTCTGTAACCTCACCTGTCTTCTCTGAATTCATGAAGACATCTTTAATAAGAGGACCCAAAGAATTATAGGCCAATCAGCCTAACTTCAGTACCTGGACATTTTCTGGAAAAAATCATTAAACAATCAATCTTTAAATACCTAGAGGATCATAGTGTTACAAGAAATAGCCAGCATGGATGTCTCAAAAACAAATATTACCAAAGCAACCCAATTTCCTTCTTTGACAGTGTTATTGGCCTAATGATTAGGAGAAAAGAATAGCTGCACTATATTGATTTTAGTAAGACTTTTGACAAGGTCCCACGTAAGATTCTCATAGGCAAACTAAGGAAATGTGGTCTTTTTGATGTAAGGTGGGTACACAACAGATTGAAAAACTATAGTTAAATCGTAGTTATCAATGGTTTAATGGCAAACTGGAAGGGCATCTAGCAGGATCCCACCAGGGTTACTCCTGCATCTACTACTCTGTAATATTTTCATTAATGACTTGAATAAAGAAATGGATACTATACTTACAAAATTTGCTCGGGGGCGGGAGGGGGAGGAGCGGGAGAGCATTGCAAGTACTTTGGGGGACACGGATAGAATTCAAAATTACCTTGACAAATTGGGAAACAAGATGAAATTCAGTACATATAAGCAAAAAGTACTTCATTTATGAAAGAAAAAAATCAAACAAAAAAAGGCTATCATTTTGGGGTGTATGTAAGACAATGTTACCATTCCACTTTACTCAGCATCCATCAGGACTCACTTGGAGTACTGTGGCCAGTTGTGGGTACCACAATTTAAGAGAGAGATGGGCAAAATGGATGAGCAACAAAATGATACAAGGTTAGAGAGCTTTTCATATAAGGAAAGACATAAAACTGGGCATGTTGAGTCTTGAGAAAAGATGCCCAAGACAGGAACTTTATAAGAGCCTGCAAATAGGTTAAGGGCTCTTAAGAAAAATCAAACAAACAAACCCTGGTGAACAATTGTTTTCCATGTCCACAGAAAGTAGAAAAAGAAGCAACAGGCTTAACCTGCGGCAATGGGTATTTAGGTTACATATTAGGAAACCCTTCTACCTATAAGGGTAGCTAAACTCTGAAATAGTGTTTTGAGGGCTATTGTGGAATACCCATCATTGAAGATTTCTAGGAACATGTTGGACAAATAACTGTCAGGTATGATCTCAGTTTACTTAGGCTACGTCTACACTACAAAGAAAAGTCAGGAAAAGATATGAAAATTGTGAACCACAATTCGTGTATCTTTTTCCATTTTTCTTCTGAAAGAGGCTTTTCCGACATTTGGCCCATCTACATGGGGCCAAATTTCAGAAAAAAACCCTTTTTTGGAACATCCCTTCTTCCTCGTAGAACGAAGTTTACAGAGATGCTGAAAAAATGCATCCGATTTTCTGATATTTTTTGCAGAAAAGCAGATGCATTCTTTGGATGCAACAGATACCTTCGGTATCCCAGAAAAGCTCTGCAGTGTAGTCATAGCCTTGGTTTTGCCTCAGCACAGGGGGCAGGTTTGATGATGTTCAACGTCCCTTATAGCCCCATATTTTTATGATTCTAAAGTGAGGAAATGTGTGGTCCAGCGGTCTGAATAAAGGGCTAAAATGCAGAAAGCCCATCCCATTTAAACATTCCTATGGCTCATCTGCAAAATGGATACCACACTGGCATGCCTCAGGGGGGTCTGTGTTGTGAGGATTAACTAATGTGTAAACAGCACTTTGAAATGCAAGAATAAAGTATTAGTGTCACCAAACATCATCTAGCAAGCTATCTCAAACATTCTATGATTGCTGTGCTACTCGATGTGCTAGATTATCTGGAACTATTTCTGGTACAATGGTTTTTAACTGATCAATCATCTTGCTTACCGCAAGACATCCAGCAGATGACTTAAATCCTGAAAACAAATGAAGTAAACTAACACATTATGAAAGAAAATGGTCCTTTACAATTAATAAAATTATATTCATATGTATGTCATATTTTCTGTATGTATGTATAAAATGTAGTTTATATATAATCACACTTGAAATATATGTTATGTCAGTCATTTCGCATGAATATGTTTATAACTTTTTAAAATATTTCTTTTTTAAATTTTATCCCTATAGCTTTCTTATTATTATTAACCTGTTTAGAAATGGATATTTATCATGTCTACTGTTGTACAATGGCTAAGCAAACTCAGGCTGCATGCCTACTGAAGTACGTTATATAACTGATCTTGAAATGAGCCTGCCACCCACGGGACTAGTAATATACTGTATCGAACAGTGCAGGAACCATAAGTAGAATTACAAATATCCAAAGTCATGGTTTCTTTTAACTGGGATTGCTTTGAAGTTCCCAAAAGGATTTTACAGGAAGCAGAAGTATAACCTTGCCTGATCCCCAGAGCATGTTGGGATTTGAAGTAGGCTTTTTTTTTAAATCAAGTCTATTTTTATAAATTTTATTTTTAGATTGTAGGACTAACTTTAAAGCAGCAGGCCTCATCACATGACTATATATTCAAACTTTGCCATCCACTGCATATTTTTACAGTACTTTATTTTTAAATAGCAAGGACCATGCATCCAATACAAAATTAGAACAATAAAAAAGCCTGGTTTGGGTAAATGGCATTCAAAATTAAGATGTTAGCATTAGTGAAGCGATGTTGCTAAATTTTGTTTCCAAGTTGGTACCAACTCTCATCAGAAAATCTAAGAAACAAAAGATAGGACTATGAAGCACTTTAAAGACTAACAAGATGGTTTATTAGGTGAAGAGCTTTCGTGGGCCAGACCCCCTTCCTCAGATCAAATTGTGGAAGAAAATTGGCACGACCATGTACACCAAAGGGATACAATAAAAAAAAAGTGAACACACATAAAATTGACAAATCAGATTTTAGAACAGAAATCTGATTTGTCAATTTTATATGTGTTCACTTTTTTTTGATTGTATCCCTTTGGTAAATATGGTCGTGCCAATTTTCTTCCACAATTTGATCTGGGGAAGTGGATCTGGCCCCCGAATGCTCATTACCTAATAAACCATCTTGTTAGTCTTTAAAGCGCTGCATAGTCCTGTCTTTTGTTTCAGCAAGACCAGACTAACACAGCTACATCTTTATTACAGAAAATCTAGGGGGATTAAAGGTTCAATGATAACTGATTGGTATAGCTCAAAGAAGATGGTGGCCTGTTTGGAGATGTATTGGGTAAACCCAACTCATGTTCTACCTATAGGCCTTCATTGATACTGTATGAAGCTGAACATTCAGTTCATCTCCTGTAAACAAACACATTTTTGGTCCAATCTTGCTTCCTTCATTTCAAAGTCAAAATCAAATTAAAATTCAAATCAATCTTTAACTTCTGTGGAACTAGCATTTGGCTTTTATGCATATTTGAATACTCTAGATATAAACGTAACTTACATTGTTCCATCTGTGATAGTGTTAACACTTGAGAGCTCCCAAAAGGGATGCCAACAATACAATCACCCATCTTGGGTGAAATGATGAAAATTAAAGGACCTTAAAACCCTCTTCAAAGAGTTTAATAGAAAGAAATTTGAAGTGAAGGATTAAGTTCTAAGGCTACGTCTATACTAGGGGATAAAATCAAATTAAAATATGCAACTCCAGCTATGTTAATTATTTAGCTTTAATCAAAGTATTTTAAATCAAATTTTGGCATCATTCACACTATGGGAGGTCGATGGGAGCACACTCTCCGTTTGACTTCCCTTACTGCTTGTAGGAGCAGGACTACCATCGACAGGAGCACTGTCTCAATTTGAATTAGCGTGTCATCATTAGACCCGCTAATTCGAACCCTGGAAGATTGATTGCGGCAGCCTCTCTGTAGTATAGATATGGCCTAAGAGAATAGCAAAATGGGAGAAAAGAAAACTCTTAACAGTAGATAATATAAAGGAAGCAACGATGTTGAAAAGGGGTTATCACTGCAATATAAAGCCATCAGTCAAATTCCGGTTCAGTGAAGCTAATGGCAAACTTCCTATTGACTTCAGTGCAGTCAGGTTTTCATTGAATGAGTTGAAAGGAAGGATAGGCTGTTCTCTCATATAGATCACTATAAAACTGCAGGAGTTTGAGATGGATTAAAAAAGAGGAGAGAAAAAGCTTTACAGTGGGTTGTTATGACAACAAGCATTGTTTGAATTAGTTTTAAAAGTGAAAAAACAGACTCACTACTGTAATTTTGTTAAAATAAGTTTTGTGGGGTTACTAATATTTTGACAATACAATGTTCAAAATGCTTGCAGATACTGAGTGCCTTTTTCATATTAGTACTTTGTAACCACTCTGAAGTGGTTGCTGATGTCTTCTTCCATACTGTAAGCAGATTGTGAAAACATTTGTAGTGATTGTATATGTTATTGTATGCCATCTGGAGCATGCTAATGTCTGAGTGATTCATTATAGCTCTATAAACCAATGCACTATAAAGACCCAGGGGGGCATAAGAACAGTACAGCTGGTATCCATTAATGTACACAATCCCTAAAATAATGTAAAATCCACTTACAGCACAGAAGAGACATCAATCATTATTATGAGAGAGTTTGCTTCATTACAATCACCGAACATTTATTTACAAATGGATTAATAATAAAAATGTTCTGGACATATCTAAACAGACATCCATTAATATAAATTAAATGCATATATGATGGTTGTCAAACTATTTAGGCAACCACTTACTATAAACTAAATGCAGGGATGAGCTTGCTGGAGCTACTTAATAAACATTTCTAATGAAATTCTCAATCCTTTTAATAAAGGATTTTCTAGGGAGAGATCAGAAACTCAAGGCCTTCATCACCCAGGATGCAAACAATATATCTTGGTTCAATAAATAATCTGATGTGAACTGCATTCATATATTAACATGAAAGGGTTTAATCTGCTTTGTTATATGCAGTTCTTTCAGTAAACAACTGTACTTGTTTGCCGTGCCTACAGTGTTAAACATTCTTAAAAATCACTGAAAAATTACAGGGCTAAACTCTGAAACCTATCATAGGGTGTTCAAATATTCACCAATGGTTAGACTATGAGCTTAGGATGGCTAGGTGCCCCTGTGTATAGCACAAGGAGTCACAATTACTCATCTCCTGCTCCAGGGAAGAGGTAATTTACTCTAGCCATTGAAAGGGTACAATTTAGCTTTGCTACTTACCCAGACATCTCCATTAGATATTTTTTATTTGTGTATATTATTCCCCCACCAGTGTTTCCTGCAAGCTGCAATGTTGAGGTGGCCATTCAGTTAAGGAAAAAGTTAGAGGGAACATTGTTCCCCACACATAATAATATATCCCAGTATTTTGTTTCCCATTTCAGTTTCATCAATGTATCATGGTTCTATTAACCTGACTCTGATTTACAGTTTACCATAATGTCTTTCCTTGTCCTACATAAGAGCTTTTTGTTCCCTTTTCTGCTTTACGGATTACTGAGAAATAATTTGAAATAGTCTTCCCTGGCTGTTTCTTACCCTAAGCTTTCTAAAAGTCAAAATTCATGATCCATTTGTCTAAATCTTTTTAAACCTGTGATACTGATAAATGGGGTGACATTATTATTACTAATTATTTATCTAATACTAGCATACAGCAGCCCCAAAATGTGACAGGGTTTGGCTTTACAAGGCACTGTGCAAACATATAATGAAAGAAAGATGTTGCCTTGGAGACCCAACAGTCTACACAGACCTGAAATACAAAGGGTAGGAAGGGAAGCAAATGCAAAAGCAAAGGAAAGCAGTGAGAAGCAAAGCAAAGGGAGATGAACATCACACGGCACATCAGTGGCGGAGCCCAGAGGAGAACCAATGTTTCCTGAGCTCCAATTTAGTACCCAAAGCACTGAACATACTACCGGCTGGACCATCCTTGTCCAGCACCTTTGGGACCTGACCAGTCTCCAAATGAGGGATTTTGCTGACCCGTAGAGAACTCCTGCCACTGGGCTTCCAGTCTGCTGCCCTTCCCTGCTACTTCTCCCTGCTGCTAGATTGGTTGGGAACCCCTGGCCTGGGGGATACATAGCCCCCTTTGATGTGCTCTGAGAAGCCCTGGGAAGCCCCAGCTGTCACTAGCCCTGCTGGAGATCCCTAGCTCCCTGCAGCTGGCATGGTTAGGAATCCTCAGGGCCAGGATCACTGGCCCTGCTGCAGCTGGGAATCCCCAGGCCCTATTGGTTTCTTTGCTGTCCATGCAAGGGGGATCCATGGACAGGGGCTCCCCAGAAGCCGTTGGCCGAGGGCTGGGGCTCATTGGTCCAGCAATATCCATGGGCCTACAGGACCACAGATGTTACCGGACCAGAGTCCCAGCTTTGAAAGGTTGAACATGTAGCTTTCAATATAGCATCTGCACTCCAAGGTACGTATACACAGCAACATTATTTCGAAATAACTTAGTCCATGTCTACACAGCAGGCAATTATTTTGAAATAGTATAAAAATACTGTCAAGCTGGAGGACTTCTTACTCCGACTCCTGTAACCCTCATTGTATGAGGAATAAGGGAAGTCGGAGGTAGCGTGCTCTATTTCAAAATAAGTGCTGTGTAGACACTCCGAATTTCGAAATAAGCTATTTTGAAATAAGCTACAGAACTGATGCAGCTCCATTTGAGTAGCGTATTTCAAGTTAAGCCCTGCTGTGCAGACACATCCAAACATGCTTTGCTAGCTGTACTTTCATCTAATTAATTTATTCACACTGTAACATGGATCCTATCTTTGTCAAAATCAAATAACTACAATAGAATTGAATGAGAGAAATACAAAATGACTCCCCTGCTAATTCTCATGGGACTTGTCCTCATTTATAATCCATATCACTGTTAGGGTATGGCCAGACTGTGAGGATCTATCGGAAAAAGATATGCAATATGCTCTGTGCATTTTGCATATCTTTTCCTGATACTTTTTCTTCTGCAAAAAGAAGCAGAAGAGCAAATGCATTCCCTGGATGTGGCTGAGTTTTTTTGAGGTATCCCGAAAAAACCTGCAGTCTAGCCGTACCCTTACTTATAAGACTCAACCCTTGCTCTCCTCATCACTATTTTATTAATTCAATGACAATGGTTTCTTCACCATGATTAGTGCTCTTCTCTGTTCCTCTACTCTTCAACTTTATTATATGCTGTTTCAAAATCCACACTGCATCACTCAAATTTGCTCTAATTATTTACAGTTTTACCTCTATGAGAGCTAGTTGTTTTGTAGGCAATGAAATATTATAGTATTGCCCTAAAGAGATTACAATGTAAGAAACTAAATGGCTTGAAAAGAGGTGACATAATGAGAAATTAGGTTGAGAAGGGTTGCACCAGTAAGATTATGCAAGTGCTTTGGTTTTTTGTACACACAGGGATATGCAGATTAGTAGCTGCTCTTTTCTATTTTTAAAAATAACAGAAGACCAAAATTCTTAGTATTAAAAGTCATTAAGGTTTCCTGGGAGAAGCTGTGGTTTGTTAATTACACCAATCTTGGGGGGTTGTCATTACAAATCAGTAGAATTACTCATGTAATGCTTAAACGAACCATCGGTACTGGCTTGTGGCACTGCCCCTTGTTGGATTGAAATTTTGGTAAACAAGATTTGGGCATAAATCGATTCAGAATTGCTAAGTGTAGCCAGGAAGGAAGTGGAGGATGGAAGTGCACACAGTCTTTACAGTTCATGTTTTTATGCTTTTACTTGCAACTGTGAGGGCTAGAAATTTATTTTAAAAAAGGACAGTAAGGTTCTCATGCAAATGCTGGACTTCAGAATTTAGAATTTTGAGACAGCTATGCTGAATCACATTGGCTTCAGTGCTGTCACTCCTGAATTATATTCATGTAAATTAGGTAAAGTCTTCTGTGACTCTTTACAATACAATTATATAGCAAATACCACAGTACTAGAAGCATCATCTAAGTTTTCCATCAACATGAACTATTTTTTCCCATACATCATTAAGCATGTGATGTAGGAATTATTCCACAAAGTCAGTACATGTATTCCCCTGGAGATGCAGGGAAGAAAAAATAAAAGTATATTTTCTTTTGTTTATTTGAATGTGAGGCATATTTTGGCATAGATCTCATTTTCCATCTAGTGCACCATCTCAAGTACTGACATCAAAGTCACATCTCCATAACATAAGGGAGAAGAAATACAATTTTATGTTGGCAAATTCTGTCCTAACCACACTATGTAGCAATCTCACTTTTAGAGCATCTCCGTGATAGAAAACTATAGTGGCTTGTGCATAAGCAAGTAATAAATTAAATATGAACCATTCTGGAAAAGTCCTATAGAATTCAATCCAAAATAACATTTTCATTTTAAGTTGTCAGCTAGACATAAATAGAGAATTATATCCTAAATATAGTCCAATAGAAATGATATTATTCTTTACTAAGTTTGTATGTGCAATCTTAGGCCTATTGAAGTGAATAGCAAAATTCCATATATACCTTTGGAACCAGGATTTCACCCTATATAGTTTTAGAGCAATTTCTCTAGATCTCCATTAATTTCTACAGATTTTTATATATGCTATGGAATCTTATTAGTTTTCTCCTATTTCTACAGCACTTTTCTATATGGAAAACTAGAGAAGAAATATACTTTAATGTCTATTCTGCTGATGTTCTGCCTCTTGTGTTTTCTTTTCATACAATAGGTAGTCCAGAAAATGGATCATAATCACTATAGGTAGTACAGAAAATGGATCGTGAACAGTGGGTCTAGGTTCTACTCTCAGATAAGTGGTGTTAATGATTATCTCCAAGAAGAATGCTGCCCAGCACACCTCATACATGATTAGGGGGATGCAAAACTTCATAGTGGAAGCAGGAATAGTCGTTTATAGGAGCTGACAAAGCTCAGAATCCTTGCAGCCTCAGAACCTATGAAATAAAATCTCTAGGGAATATAGTTATATAGCGAATCATATCCTCTTAATCAGCAGCTTGATACTGACCCTGCAGGATATGAGTTTAACAGTAGGACACACCAGTCTTGGAAAGAAGCATGTTCAAATCCTGCAAAATACAGTTTATGGCTATCAGATGAAATTCCAAACTGTGAGGGGTTCATACATGCTGGGTCTCCATGATTGTTTCATGAACAGGGAACTTTTGTGCAAATGGAGTTCTGTTTGCAAACAAATGCTCATGTCCACTTTCATAAGCAAAACATACACAGCACATATATTCATGTAAAGTTCTCAGCATTTATTATTCCTAAAAGTTTGTCTACATGGTGCTCTAGTCCTCAGCAAAGAGGTGTAACTTGTAGGCTGCATATCACACACTAACTGGCCCACATAGACTCTGTCGTGCACTAAAGATAAATTTATGTATGCCAGCAGGGTCCATATAGCCTAGTTAGGGAGTGTCTACATTAGGAAATTATTTTGAAATAATTAAATTCAAAATAGTAACTCCCGAAATAATAAAATCAAAATAGCATGTCCCCGCTACTAGGGCACCTCAAAATTAGTCCGAGGTGGGCTCTGTTATTGTGGATGTGCTACCTTGACTTAGAACCCCAGGAGGCACTGGGGAGTAATTACTACAAATTAATCTGGGCAGTAGTTATTTCAAAATAGCAGCAGTGGAGCGTCTACACTAAGACTCTGAGGAAAGCAGGTGTACAGATTTCGATATAACTAATCAATTCTATAGCAGAAACACTTAAGATAATGATCAGCCTTTGGTGTGTTTATTTGCTTAAATTTTTCACCAAACACTTGCAAGTAACAAGTAAACTGGTTCATGCAGGACAAATGGGTTTAAATTATTTGGATAATTTATTCATGCTATGTAACTCAACCACCTTGAATGCAGAATGATTAACTCAATTACTAAATTTAATCCGAAAGTTATAGTTTTGCTACAATTAATATTTTATCTTAGTGAAGGAAGTCTTGTTTTAAAATTTCCCATGTGATATTAGAAAGAGTTTTATTTTAATACGAGTTTCTTCAACCCAGAAGCACGATAGTTATCTTGTCAAGAGGCAGTAACTATAGCAACATTTTTTCTCTTTCTTTTTTTAGTATTATTATTGAACTGCAAGAACAGATAGCACATTAGCCACAGAGTCATGAATTCTGCTCTCAGGTAAAGCTGTAGAAACTCTCAATACTCTGAGATGGCATGGGTTCAAATAAAAAGCCAAATCTGATCCAGAGAACAGATTCACCCTTCTTTCTTTCCATAGATGTGTTTAATGTCTGTTTTAGGGTGTGCAGTTTCTCCCCATTTTACCCAGCCCACCTATATTTTCAGTTGTTAGCACAATTTCTGGGTACAAAAAGGAGCAGTGTGTCCTCTAATACAACAATATGTACATGGAGGTTCATGAACTGTATAAAAGCTCAAAAACATCTTTCCTTGATAGAAAGGATTATTTTGTCTTTGTCTTGTCACAATTTTTTTCTAGAAAAACCACAAATCCATAGCAAAGAGAGAGAGAAAAAAAAGATGTACAACTGCTTATTGTACCAGCAAAATTTTAGGAAAACATTTGAAATAAGAGCAAAAACAAAGAGAGAAAGAGATCAATTTCTTTTGCACCATTCTTTGATTTGCTTCTGAGTGCTGCAAAACAGCAGCCATGCCAGCACTGCACAGATAGACTGATCAAATGAACAGAAAATATATTTCTAGGTGAAAGAGCCTGTGTCCTCATTGTATGGTATAATTTTGTTTCTATGCACAAATATAAGCTCAGCTGTATCACTACCCCATTTTAGGTGTATGCACCTCTAATTCATCAAGACACAATTTTGTGAGCATGTGCACAACAGTATGTTGTTTCTTTACATGACACACACACACACACAATAGGCTACTAAGTTCACACATGCAGATTTGCTAAAACAGATATTTGCTTTTGTACATTTAAAATAATAAGTCATTAGCTTCTATAATTTTTCCTATAAAATCAGTAGCAGAGGAATGCCCAAAGCAGCAGGCTTTCAAGATCTGGCCTCCTTTTCTGGCACAGCAGTTACCTGTCAGCATTATGCACCATCCCCTGTACTTTGATAGTCACAAGGATTGAACCTGAAACCTCTGGCTCTTAAAGCCTAAGCCACTGCTGCCCTCAGCTGAAAGACCCAGCTGTGTTAGCCACTACTATTGTGAGCTGAGCCACCTCTACATAAAGCTCAGTGCTCACCGTGAAAGCTCTTTGGCATAAATAAATGGTATTTTGAGATGAGGGCAGAGCATTGTTCAGATTGAAACTCTGTCATGCACGCAGCAAGACTTGGATACACAACATTGCCAATGCTGACTTGAATGTATGTGTATTAATGGATTGCTCTTCCGTTTGTGACAGGGCAGAGGAAACTCATTTATTGTGGCTTTCCAGATTAATATGTGAAAGCCAGCAGGTCATCTTGCAGGGTTAGTGTAAGCATTGTTAGTAAAACAGTTGAAATGCTGAGCCATGTCATCCCAGGCCAAAACCAAGTTCCCGGAAGTAGCTTTTCTTTATATTTCTGAAGGTTTCATCTACTTCTCACCCTTGACATTGCATAGTTCTTGCTTTTTCTGGACATTTCACTCCATTGAATGTTTTGTCTTCTGGAGCTAGTTCAATTTTCAGTCTTTGTGCAAAGACCCTTATTGATGAATGAGTGCAGTGGGCCCCTGATTTTGGAAGCAGTTACCCGTCTGTGTAATTTTCAGCTATAATTATGATTTTGTGGCAGCCCTGGGCTAGAGAAAGTGGGGACTCTGCCTGCTCCTTCAGCCTGCAATCTGCCACTTCCTCCTACTCAGTGCTCCTTCCAAGGAGCAGATTCAAGGTGTGGGGATTTCCCCTGTTCTCCAGTGGGAGTGCTAGCTGGGCAAACACCTTGCACACCAAACCTGCTCCCCAGCAGGAGCACTGGGTAGAATTGCTCCTTTTTCTACCCCCTCCCAACTGGCCGGGACCCTTTGGGATGAGACCATTGGCCCCTTGGCTTATTTGCCCCTGTTTTCAGTTCTCCAGTATTCCCACTGAAAGAATCACTGTGAAGACTTCAGACAGCAGGCTCTCAATGTGTGGATGAGAGGATGGTGCAGGGAAGAGAGGGTTAGATTTATTACGAACGGGATAAACTTTTAAGAAGGGGGAGCCTATACATGAAGGATGGGCTCCTGCTAAACCAAAATGGAAAGAGATTGCTGGCAGGCATAGAGCAGTTTTTAAACTGGGGGAAAGCCAACAGGTGTGGAGGAGCACATACACCAGGCAAAGACATCCTTTAGGGGAGGTCTATTAATAGATTCTCTATGTCCTATTAAAGAGGGAGTGGGAAATGATAGGGTTCTGAAGAGAAACATTCAAATGAAAGAGTCCCATTCAATCACATTGTGTAATGGCAGGCAGCTAAATAGTGACAAGTTTTGTAAAGTGCTTATATACAAACACTAGAAGTCTAAATAATAAGATGGTGAACTAGAATGCCTCATGTTGAATGAGGATATTGATATAATAAGAATCACAGAAACTTTGTGGAGGAAGAATAAATAATGGAACACAATAATACCAGTGTACAGATTATATCAGAAGGACAAAACAGGTCATGCTGGTGGGAAAGTGGCATTATACATGAAAGAAAGCATAGAATCAAATGAAGTAAAAATCTTAAATGAACCAAACTGTTCCATAGAATCTTGATGGATAGTAATTCCATGCCTTAATAATATGAATATAGCAATAGGGATATATTACCCATCACCAGACTAGGATGATGATAGCATATCTCCCTTAGAATTTTACAGTGACTATCTCCATATTGACTTGTCATCTCAGAATGGGATGCAGAGATAAAGTTTCTCGTGATCTTAAATGATTGCTTCTTGGAGCAGCTGGTTCTGGAACTCACAAGAGGAGAGGCAATTCTTGATTTTGTCCCAAGTGGAGCACAGGACCTGGACCAAGATGTGGATACAGCTAGAATGCTTGGAAATAGTGATCATAATAGAATTAAATTTAACATTTCTGTGTTGGGAAAAACACCTCATTAGTGAACACTGTGGCATTTAATTTCAGAAAAGGAACTATACAAAAAATGAGGAAGTTAGTTAAACAGAAATTAAAAGATACAGCGCGAAAAGTGAAATCCCTGCAAGCTGCATGGAAGTGTTTCAAAAATACCATAATATATACTCCAAGAAAAAAAAAGTAAGAGAACCAAAAAAAGTATCACCATGGCTGAGTATCCAAGTAAAAGAATCAGTGAGAGATAAAAAGGCATCATTTAAAAAATGGAAGTTAACTTCTAGTGAGGAGAATAGAAAGGAGCATAAATTCTGTCAAATGAAGTGTAAAACTACCATTAGGAAGGTCAAAAAGGAATGTGAAAAACCACTAGCCAAAAATTCAAGAAAGTAATAGCAAAAACTTTAAATACATCAAAAGTAGGAAACCTGCTAAAAAAATAGTGGGGCCATTGGACAATCAAAATGCTAAAGGAGAACTCAAGAATGACAAGGTCATTGTAGAGAAACTAAATTAATGCTTTGCATCTGACTTCATGGTTCAGGACATGAGAGAGATTCACAAACCTTAGCCATTCTTTTTAGGTGACAAATCTGAGGAACCATCCCAGATTGAGATGTCGTTAGAGGTGGTTTGGGGAAAAAATGATAAAATGAACAGCAATAATTCACCAGAATGAGATGACATTCATCCAAGAGTTCTGAAGCAATTCAAATGTGAAATTGTGGAACCACTTACTGTAGTTTGTAACGTATCCTTTACATCATCTTTTGTACCAAATAACTTGAGGATAGCCAATGTGATTCCAATTTTTAAAAAGGGGTATAGAGTTGATCCTGACAGTTGAAGGCTGGTAAGTCTAACTTCAGTACCAAGCAAATTGGTCAAAAAACTACGTTAAAGAACAGAATTCACAGGCACATAATTTGTTAGGGGAAAGTTGACATGGTATTTTTAAAGGGAAATCATTCCTGATCAATCTACTAGAATTCTTTGAGGGAGTCAACAAATATGTGGACAAGAGAGATCCAGTGTATATAGTGTACTTAGATTTCCAGACTTTGATAGGATTCCTCACCAAACACTCTTAAGCAAAGTAAGCTGTAATGGGATAAGAGGGAAGGTCCTCTCATGGATTGAAAATTAGTTCAAAGGGTAGGAATAAATGTTCAGTTTTCTGACTGGAGAGAAGTATCTATTGGGTATTCTAAACTAGGAAATTATTTTAAAATAACGTAGTTATTTTGGGAGTTATTATTTTGAAATATTTCAAAATAGCATGTCCACACTACAGGGAAGCCTCAAAATTATCCCAAAGCAGGCTCCCTTACTGTGGACATGGTACCTCAACTTAGAGACCCAGGACACACTGGGGAGTAATTACTTTGAATGACTCTGGGAAGTAGTTATTCAAAATAGCAGCAGTGGAGCATCCATACTACACTATGTTGAAATAACTATTTTGAAATAAGGATTATTCCTTGTGGAAAGCAGGACTACAGATTTCTACTTGTAATTTCAAAATAAGAGGAGTTATTTTGAAATAACTCCCTATTGTAGACCAGGGCCTAGGTGTCCCACAGGGGTCTGTACTGGAACCAGTCCTATTCAACATATTCATAAATGATCTGGAGAAAGGGGTAAATGGTGGCAAAATTTTCAAATGATACAAAACTGCTCAAGATAATTAAGTCCAAAGTAGACTGTGAAGAGCATCAAAAGGATCTCACAAAAACTAGGTGACAAAATGGCAGATGAATTTTAATGTTGATAAATGCAAAGTAATGCATATTGGAAAACAAAATCCTAACTATTTGTAAAAAAACATGAGGATTAAATTACCTGTTACCACTCAAGAGAGAGACCTTGGAATCATTGTGGGTAGTTCTCTGAAAACATTTACTCAAAATGCAGCAGCCAAAAAAGCAAACAGAATGTTAGGAATCATTAAGAAAGGGACTGAGGGTAAGACAGAGAATATGGGTATGTCTACACTACCCCCCTAGTTCGAACTAGGGGGGGTTATGTAGTCATACGGAGTTGTAAATGAAGCCTGGGATTTGAATTTCCCGGGCTTCATTTGCATAAAGCCGGCCGGCGCCATTTTTAAATGCCGGCTAGGTCGGACCCCGTGCTGCGTGGCTACACGCGGCACGGACTAGCTAGTTCGGATTAGGCTTCCTATCCTGTGGAACGAGGTGTACAGCTAGTTCGGATTAGGAAGCCTAATCCGAACTAGCTAGTCCGTGCTGCGTGTAGCCGCGCGGCACGGGGTCCGACCTAGCCGGCATTTAAAAATGGCACCGGCCGGCTTTATGCAAATGAAGCCCGGGAAATTCAAATCCCGGGCTTCATTTGCAACTCCGTATGACTACATTACCCCCCCCAGTTCGAACTAGGGGGGTAGTGTAGACATACCCTATCGTATTTCCTGTATATAAAGCTATGGTATGCCTACATCTTGAATAATGCATTCAGATTTGTTCACCTTATCTCAAAAAAGATATCTTAGCATTGGTATAAGTTCAGAAAAGGGCACCAAAAATGAGTAAGGGTATGGAATAGCTGGCATAGGAGGAAAGATTAATAAGACTGGGACTTCTCAGCTTGGAAAAAATGACTAATGGGGGACATGATGAAGGTCTATAAACTTATGACTGGTGTGGAAAAAGTAAATAAGGAAAAGTTATCTCTTTGGTCTCATAGCACAGGAATTAGGGGTCATCAAATAAAATTAACAGCAGCAGATTTAAAACAAACAAAAGGAAGTATTTCTTCACATAATACATAGTCAACCAGTGGAACTCTTTGCCAGAGGATGTTTTAAAGTCCAGGACTTTAACAATGTTCAAAAAAGAATTAGATAACCATTGATGGACCTCCATAAATTTATTAACCAGGATGGGTAGGAATGGTGTCCCTAGCCTCTCTTGGTCAGATGCTGGGAATGAGTGACAGGGGGTGGATCACTTGATGATTACCTGTTCTGTTCATTCCCTCTGAGGTACATCACATTAGCCAATGTTAAAAGACAGGATACTGGGTTAGATAGCCCTTTGGTCTGACCCAGTATGGGCGTTATTTATGTCAACGAGGCTCAGGATAATAGTCATAAACTAATGCAAAAACTTATGCAGCCTCTTTCTTTGAAATAAACATACTGAAGAATCCTCAATCTTATGGAAATTTCAGTGACCAAATTTGGTGCTTTCACCTGGTGATACCTCAGCAAGCCTATATCAAGTCATACCATCGGGCCAAAACATGTGCTGACCAGAACCACAGACTTAGAGATCAGAGAGAGAAAAATTGTTCCAGAAAACAAGTAACAACTATTACAGACAGAAGGGGAGAGTGCTTGAGTAAAAATGTAAGAAGGAAACCACAATTTTTCCTTATTTAAAAATGTTATCAACATCGGGGGGGGGGGGAGGGGAATTGAACAGCTTTCACAATGGTAAATATATTTTTGAAAACTTGCATAGTATTTTTTTAATTTTGAATTTTCATTGAAAGTCAAAATATTTATTCAGCATTGTCACTGATTCTTCAGTGCCCTTAGATTTATTTATGGAAAAAAAAAACAAAAAACATATCTGAGAGTTGACACAAAATGAGATTAGCTGGCCAAAATCCACCAAATTCAATATGAGTATTTCCAGCAACTACAGCAGCCTTTGGGTTGTCTAGACTATTGAGTATTTTCGAAAAAAGTGGCCTTGTTCCGAAAAAACTTCACCTGCATCTAGACTGCCATTGTGTTCTTTCAAAATTAAATCGAAATAACATGGCAGTTTATTTCAAAATTGGTAAACCTACTTTTACCAGGAAGAACGCCAAAAAGCTCTTTCGAATAAAGGTGTTCGTTAACTCAAATGGCTATTTCGAAAGATAGCATCCAGATTGCCTGGGTGCTCTTTTTCGAAAAGGCAAATAGTTTTTCAAACCCCTTTTGACTGTCTAGACAATCTCTTTCGAAAGAGGCTTGTAGTCTAGACGTACCTTAGAGTAGGACATATTCAGCGACATGAGTAATAATTAAAGGCCTCAGTGACACAGTCAAGAATAGATTGTGTTCTGAAAACTGACCTTATTAATCTGTTTAAGGTGATCGTCCAAGTTAAGTTTGAAGCACGTTGTTATGCCAATGTAAAGTGTCATTTAACATTATTTTGCAATGTCCTCTTAGTACTAAATTCACTTTAAAAAGTTCTAAATAATAGAGAATGGATTCAGTTAAATAAGAAAACAAAGCACAGTTTCTTCAGATTAGTACATCTTATTAAATAGTTTATATTATTTTGATTAGTGGGCAGGAGGAACAATGAACCTCTCATGGAACCTGCATAAATCTTGGGCCCTATGGAAAGGACAAAGCACAGGACTCCCCATGCAGGAAAGATTAGACTACCTTTTCTTTGGCAAAATAAGCAATAAGACCTAAGTGTAACCAAGGCAGCATTTCACTAGATTTCAAGCAAAACTGCCTGTCAACGAGAAAAAATCATCTGTGTACTCAACAGGAAAACCACAGCTACTAAAGATTGTGCTTACTGTAAGCTAGGCACTCCTGAAATAAAATGAGATTTTTAAGTAAGTTTCATTTTTATTTAACACTAAATCCATGGCAGAAGAGAGGATTCAGTCACTTCTGAATAAACTCTCGCCACTCTCCCAAACAAACACAAAAATGTCAAGTGTTGTGCTTTGAGGCTGCAGGTAAACACAAATCACAGTCAGGTGAGGCAAAGCAGAATACAGTAAAATAAAAGCCACTTCACCCCCTCCCACCCAGCCAACTTGTCCATAATCCCAGTCGCAAGCGTCTAGGCTTTGTGTCTGATTGACAAACATTTCAGAACCAGTTTAAATAATTTCAGTGTTCTTTTTTCTCCACCAGGAGGTAGGGACTGTGGAGGGAGCACTCATTTCAGATATACTTGTGAGATTTGTATTGAGTGAACTATTACTACTACAGGTGTCCTGTTCTGTTATGTTTGAGAAAATCTCTACTCATATTCACCACAGAAGCTAAGAGGGAAAAGAATCACCAATTTCATATAGGTTTTGCACTTAAGCCTGTCAACTATATATTTTTCTTCACAATTCTGAACTACTTACATTCACATCAGCTGTTCGTCATCCTCAAAATAATGGAGATCATTTCAGTCGCCTTTCCTTCCTCGAATATGCAACAGCAGTTATGTTACCGATATACTTCTTCAGAGCAAAAAATAGCAATGCGGAATATTTTTATTCAACCAATAAGGCTTGAAGATTTATCATGTATAATCAGAAATTACAACTTGCTTTCATGATAATAAAAATGTCATTATAAAGAATTAACCAGCTACAATTTGGAAGAAAAAAAAAGGAAAGCCCACTGTGCTTGAGATATATAAAGAGAATAGGCAAAATCCCTCACTGGTATAACTATACTGAAGCCAATGGAGTTAAATTACAGCCATTTTATGGACAAAGAGTAAGATAGGAGCAATACAGGACTTAAAGCCTTGGTGTATGTGGGTGTCTGTAATCTTGAGTGGCTCGATAGTTTGCTGCTACCCTCAGACTTATTTAGAATCTCTGGGGCCCTCTCTCTGTTCTAGTAGCTTCCCCAGGCTGCCCTATGGGCAACAGTGAAGATCAGAATTTGCACAGGGTTGAAATGTGCTTCCTGCTACCAGCCCCACTCGCTACACCTGGGTTTGCAATGGGGAGCTCCGCAGCCTGTTTTAGGCTTGTCTTCCACAGTGTCTGTGCCAGGAGAAATTCGTCTCTTCCTGCCCCTAGACAAAACTGGGCTTCTAGACTCATTTACACAGTTTTGGGCCCTTAATCTGGCATAAAGGAACAGGGATAAAATTATCACCCAATGCGTTTAATCCTTAAAAACTATCATGTACAAAATGGAGCTAAAACCCCTCTGGAACTAAGTAGTGAAAATGAAGAATAAAAGAAAATTGTTTAATTATGGTACAAGTAAAGAGGATGAGCTAGAAGTCAGCCTGATTCTAATTTCTGAGCAGGATGCAACCTCCTCTATGTATTATTAAAAGCCATACAGAAATCTTGTATATAGTATAGTAAACTATTGGAGCATGATATTCAGCAGAGCTAAAATAAAGCAGGAATTAGGGAGTGACACAGAGGCACTAAAATCCCCTTTTCACTAATGCTGGGCCAGCTGGAGGCCAAAATAGTCTCTGGTAAAATTTAGGAGCAATGTACCTCTGTCAGCTCCAATGCTACCATAGGGATGATAGTGCCAGCTGGACGTCAGCCTAGTGACATGTTCTCTGCCATGCCTTGTATACAGAACTGGAGTGGGCAGTAAGTATGATAAAAAAGATCTACATTTCCTGAGGATTCCTCCTGTCTAACATGGAATTCTCTGCTGCTCCTTTCTGACTCTATCCAATAGGAGACCATAACAAATCCTCAACAGAATACAAAGACCCTAAGCTAGTGTCCATACCCACATTCTTCCTTGAGTTTTGCTTTATTTGTAGTTCAAAAGCCAGTAACACAACACAAAACTCAGGCTAAACATGAGCTACACTGGACACAATGAATTAGCAGAATATTAAGAAATCTTAGGGAATCCTGCTGAATTGGTGGGTCCCTGATGCTTCTTACTTGTCCTATGGGCCTACATTTGAATTTTGGTCTAATGTTACTGTATTTGGTAATATTTGTTGTAATAACTATAGCAGCAATAATGATAAAAATCAGATACACCTTGAAAGCTTCAAAAAATTTAGTAGTTTTAATGTCTGTGTAGTGGGAAAACAAGAAGAAGAGTTTTCGGATCACACAGACAATGATTCTAATGTCATAAAAGTTCTACTTTGGGGATTATTCTAGCAACTTCAAAGAAAGAAAATTTAGACTGTACAGTATACCATACGCGTGTGACAGTTCTGTTCTTTACTATAGTTTCAGCCAATTGCCTGGTACTGAAGTTAGGTTTAACAGTCTGTAACTATCTCTAGAGACTCTTTTAGGTATATGCATTACATCAGCTAGCCTCCAATATATCATCAACCATTCTGAAGGAATGTAACCTTAAATCAGGTTACATGATTTAAGGTTACATTCCTTAAGAACAGTTAATGATATATTACTTTTTATTGGTTTGTTTCAAAACCATCTCTATTGACACCTCCATAAGGAATAGTTCCTCAGATCTGCCACCTAAAAAAAGTGGCTCTGGTGTGGGGATTTCCCCCATATCCTATGCTGTGAAGACACATGCAAATAATTTATTTAGTTTCTCTGCAAAGGCCTTGTCTTCCTTGAGTGCTCCTTGAGCAACCTTGATCTTCCAGTGACCTCATGACAAGTTTCCTGCTGTTGGTATATTTAATTGTTTGCTGTTACTTAAACTAGTTGCCTTTCAAATTCTTTTTTGGCCTATCTTCATATTTTTACAGTTGAATTGCCAAAGTTTATGCTCCTTTTTACTTTCCTCACTATGATTTGACTTTTCATTTTTAAATTATCTCATTTGGCCTCTAACTAACTAACTAACTAACTAACTAACTAACTAACTAACTAACTAACTAACTAACTAACTAACTAACTAACTAACTTCCTTCCTTCCTTCCTTCCTTCCTTCCTCAGTTTGTGAATTCTAAAGGCTTGGTGATAATTACTGACTCATTATCAGCACAGAGAAAAAAATTAAGTTGCTTCATTAATTTAAAAAAATCACATTGTTAACTAACCCTATTAAGCATGGTGGGATTCTGAGGAACTAAGTGGGGTGAGGTGACAAAATGTGTACAGTATAGTCATTGGAAAAACTCAGGTCTCATTGAAGGGCCACATTCACATGATATTCATTGTGAGCAGAGGATGTTCAAGGTAATCTGCTGCCTGAGGGAAAATTTCAGTGTGCTGTTCCCCTCCTCCACCCTAAATCACTAGCATCTGACTTTTTTTTTTTTTTTTTTTTTGAGGAGGGGAGATTATGAGAGCCTTCAGAAATGGTGAGGATGGATGCAGTGCCATACATTCAGGGTGGCTTGGCCACCCCCCTCCATCATGAACATATGGGTAGGGGTGGGACAGGAGAATTGGGCCAAATGTGAGAGGCTATGTCTACACTGGCGGCTTCTTGCACAAGAGAGCATCTACACTGCCATGTCCTTTTGCACAAGATGTGTTTTTGCACAAGAGCATCTACAGCAGCGTGGATGCTCTCTTGCGCAAGAAAGCTCTGATGGCCATTTTAAACATAGGGGCTTCTTGCGCAAAAAATTCATGTTGCCTGTCTACACTGCCCTCTTGTGGAAGAGCTCTTGCACAAGAGGGCTTATTCCTCATGGGGAGAGGAATAACTCTTCCGGAAGAAGCTCTGTTTTACAATGCTAGACTGTAAATTTACTTGCACAAGAATGCTCATGCAGTGCAGACAGCAAGCAAGTTTTTGTGCAAGAACAGCTGTTCTTGTGCAAGAAGCTGCCAGTGTAGACATAGCCAGAGAGTGGTGGTGAGACCCTGCACAGTGTCTCAGGGCTATTCAAGCCTGGCCCTGCTTCCTCTGCCAGCATATTCCAAGAGCGTTAGGAGGACAAGTCCCATTACAAGTCCTTGGGATTTGTGTTTCTGACTCAGGTTGGTTAGTCTGAAAACATGTCCCATCCAATATCAAGTAAAATACTTAAATAAAAATGAGAGTGAAAATTATTACTGTGCTGCAGGGACATGCCAGCCACCTCCAGGACCACAACTACCATCAGGTGCAATAGCTGCACCTGACTCATTTATAAGAGATGTTATAAGTGAACTTTAAACCACACATTGCAAATTTAATCATGCGGTGGTTACTTGATGTACCTGTTCTAAAAGTATATAAAGTAGTGAGGTGCCATCTTTCCAAGTTAGAGGTCTTGTAAGAAAGAACAAATATTATGGTACTCAGAAGAGTTACTGCAATGACACTTCATAACACTTGGATGATTAGTAAAAGATGGCTGTTTGAGTTTAACTTGGCTACTGAGTAAGAGCATGTTGTCATGGGGTATGTCTACACTACAGAGTTTTTTGGGGAAAACGGCTGTTTTTCTGAAAATAATTCAATTACGTCCACACTGCAATCACATTCTTCTGAATGAAAATTGAAAGAACAGAGGGGTTTTTCAGACATTGGTAATCCTCATTCTACGAGGAAGAAGCATTTTTCTGAAAGAGCCCTTTTGGAAAAAAAGGCGTGTGTGGATGGGAAAGAGGGAGTTCTCTTGAAAGAAGAGGAAAGAGGAAAACACATGGGTGCGCTGGTCCATAGTAATCACAGCTGAAATGTGAGATAGCATCCATTCAGTGTGGATACTATCTTTCAAAAAAGCAGATCATTTTTTGATGCACTTTTGCTGTGTGGATTCTCTCTTTTGGAAGAAGTTTTTCTGAAGATCTCTTCCGGAAAAGCTTCTTCCGAAAGAAGCCTGCAGTCTAGACATAGCACATATTTGAGTTATTGTTTTCCTTCATGTTTTATGCATCCAATTAAAATGCAAATTGAATGTGGGAAAGAGGAATTAAGTTATTGGAACAAAACTCCAGACTTTTGTGAGTTTTTTTAAATGATAAACCTGGAAGGCTGGCTTAATCAAACATCCAGTTGACATAGATAGCAATGGTTTTATTGCCTCAACATTTTACTGAGCTGTAAGACAGAAGGAGCAGTTGGATAAAAAGAGAGGGAGCTGTCAGTTCTAATTGTAGTTGTCACAGGCATTGTCAGTAATAATACTATCCAAGCCCTATTGAAAATTTAGTTTTGTTTGAATTGAAATTAATGATATTACACCAATAGCAGGAATAATTGACTCACAAGCTTCAGAGGGGTAGCCGAGTTAGTCTGTATTTGCAAAAATAACGAGGAGTCCTGTGGCACTTTAGGATATGTCTATGCAGCGGTGCTATTTTGGGATAATGTCCATTATTCTGAAATAGTGTTCTGTGTATCTTAACAGCAAGCCCATTATTTTGAAATACATTTGAAATAATGGGCTTCTTATTCCAGCTTCCTGTAAACCTCATTGCACAAGGATTAAGAAAGATGCTAGAATAGTGATTTATTTAGAAAATAGCGCTGTGTAGACAGCCCCAAATTTTGAAATAAGCTATTCTGAAATAAGCTACACAATTTGCATAGCTCAACTTGCATAGCTTATTTCGAGATATACGCTACAGTATAAACGTACCCTTAGAGACTACAAGATTTATTAGGGCATAAGCTTTCATTTACCCAAGTACTTTCTTTCTTTTGTTGTACTTATATATTCACATCTCTGTAAACTCCACTCCAACTCATCTGATGAAGTGGGTTTTACCCATGAAAGCTTATGCCTTAATAAATTTGTTAGTCAGTATTTAGATCAGCACATACATTCTCTCTCCAGCTTTTCATGAGTAAGTTCTTCCCCTTTTAACTGAACTTCTAAAGGTTGTTTCAATTGGCAGATGGGGTATGGAAAAAATGGCAGAAAAGAAGAAACCCCCCTCTCTCTCTCTCTCTCTCACACACACACACACACACACACATCAAAGAGACAAAGAACCTGTTGAAATTCACACATCATTAGGTTTTCTTTTCCAAAATATTGCCCCAAATGTATTTTCTACCTATAGCTTTCCTTTTAAGGCATGTTTACCTACTGATGTTGTACAACTTTAACTGTGTTATGTTAAATATCTTCCCAAAAGGGAACACAACAGTATGGCTGCATACAGGAACTTGGAAGAAGTACATGTTGAGAGAACCCAATGTATGCTAAGGAAAGAATAAAGCCTGAATTTTGCACTGTGTTTGTTCCCCCTCTTTATGTTCACAAACAAAACTACCAATATGGTTAAAAGAGTACAAGTAGATACATTCATATCACTTTAAATGTGCTTATACAGGTACCATTACAGCTTTCAGACAGGAAAGGGAATCAGTTATACCCGTATATGATGCCTTTTAACTAAACCCATACATGAGATAGGATCAGTATAAATATTTTGTTAAAATAATCAAAGCTCTAATCAACACATTTATATTGGCATCAAACTTTGTGCGGACCAAGGCCCAAAGAGGACATTTCAAATTATTAACTCTTGTACTGCAAATATAACAAAATTAACTACTGCTTGACATTGTCAATCTCATCACATGGAGATGGGCTACAGCTCTCAGAACTTGCACTATGGCATAAATAATTATGTTACAAGCACTTACACAAACTTTCAGCCCTGCCTCCATCCAAAGTTTACAAAAGTACAAGCACCACTAGCTAAATTATGCATAGAGACCTATTCATATCTCTCAGTCAGTAGATGCAAGCAAGAGATGCTTCTGAATCAGGTCAGAGATATAAAGTGAACTTCAAATGTGTTGGCTAGTACTCGATGAAAAGCTCAAGAAATATAATCATACAGATGGATTTCCTTTCATTTGTAGATAACCAAAAAAAAAAAAAAAAAAGTGAGGTCCATAGAATGACATATAATAGTTGCAAAACTGAGTACTATTGTTCCTAAAATATCCTAGAAAAGGATGAGTATTCCTATGGCACCTTAGGGTATGTCTATACTATGGAATAAGGTTGAATTAAGATAGACAACTTCAGCTATGTTAAATGCGTAGCTGAAATCGAAGTATCTTAACTCAACTTTTGATGTTGTCCACACTGCAGGAAGTCAAAGGAAGAACACTCACCCTTTGACTTCCCTTACTCCTCTTGGAAGCAGGAATACTGGCATCGACCAGAGTGCCCTTCTCAGTTTGAATTAGCGTGTCTTCACTAGGCCCGTTAATTCAAGATCCTGGAAGATCGACAGCAGCAGCTTCAATATTTTCTGTAGTTTAGACATACCCTTAGAGACTAACAAAAGCCACAGGACTACTCATTGTTTGTAACAGAGTAACATGGCTACCCTCTGACACTTTTTATCCTAAGAAGGGACAGAGAAAAAAGTTATGGAGAAAAAAATAGTAAACAAGGAATGTAATATAATTCATTGTCAATATAAATGGTATTATCTGTTGCATTAGTACAGTTTAGCTAATCTTTATGTTTTATTGAACCATTTTTAACTTTATTTCTGTAGTACTGAAACATGAGACAAAAAAAGTTTTCCCAATTATTCTTTCTGAAAACAAGCTGCAGCAGGACTTGTGAATCGTACTGTTTAGGACTGCGTAATAATAGGTAATAAAGGAGCAATATATGGATGTGTCTAAAGAACAATGCAGTTTTGCCCTGGAAAAGTAACTGAAACACCTGGGCTTTGCTTAATTTAATTATGTTAGCAGAGTCGCTAGTGAACTTTCCAAATATTTAATACAGGTAACATAAGCAAATTAATGACTGAGCACACAGAATTGAGCATATGTGAGAGAGAAAGAATATGAACAGTAAAATAGAAGGGAGCTATGGTGATTCTGTCTGTGTAAGTTGCTTGCTGGAGAGAAAGGCTATGTCTAGACTGCAAGCCTCTTTCGAAAGAGGCTCTTTCGAAAGATACTTTCGAAAGAGCCTCTTTCGAAAGAGAGCGTCTAGACTGCACGTTGAACTTTCGAAAAAGCGGCTTGCTTTTTCGAAAGAAAGCATCCAGTGAGTCTGGATGCTCTCTTTCGAAGAAGCCCTATTTACATTGAAGAACGCCTTCTTTCGAAAGAGGAACTTTCGAAAGAAGGCGTTCTTCCTCGTGAAATGAGGTTTACCGCCATCGAAAGAAAAGCCATGTTTTTTCGATTTAATTTCGAAAGAATGCGGCTTGAGTCTGGACGCAGGTGAGGTTTTTTCGAAAAAAGGCTACTTTTTTCGAAAAAACCCCTGAGTCTGGACACAGCCAAAGAGATACTTATGTTCATACATAATGGCTACGTCTAGACTGGCATGATTTTCCACAAATGCTTTGAATGGAATAGTTTTCCATTCAAAGCATTTGCGGAAAAGAGCATCTAGATTGGCACGGACGCTTTTCCGCAAAAGCACATTGTTCTTTAGACACATCCATATATTGCTCCTTTATTACCTATTTTCACGATCGGGGCTTTTTTGCGAAAAACAAATCTGAGCTGTCTACACTGGCCCTTTGCGCAAAAGGACTTTTGCCCGAACAGGAGCAGCATAGTATTTCCGCGAGAAGCACTGATTTCTTACATGAGATCGTCAGTGTTCTTGCAGAAATTCAAGCAGCCAGTGTAGACAGCTGGCAAGTTTTTCTGCAAAAGCAGCTGCAGGATCAAGGCTAATATATTTTGAAATCAAGAAATATTTTTCCACAACACAACAGAATCAAATATACACACCATGCCAATATTTGATCCAATGGGAGGGGGCAAGGAGCAGTGCACCAGAAAATAAGACACTCCCCTCTCAGAATGAACAGAGGCATTGAAGGGTCATAAAAGCAAGCACATGTCTAGAACAACAGAGGTCAGACTCATCTGACCTCCCATAATCACTGCCATGATATGGCAGGGCGGGGGTGGGGGTAAGGGGAGGGCTGAATAACAAACATCTATACCACACTGGCACTTGTGAGCTGACACCTGACATGAATAAAACTTTTCTCTGAAGATCATTGCTGGGCCACCAGCAAAGTGGTACAAGTAGCTGTGGTGATGATCTGTGCTTACTGCTAATAAACCTCAATTAATTAATTAATAATAGACCCCTAATAATTGCATTCTCCAATGATCTCCTCTCATTTTGTCTTGAATTTGCAGGCTCTGTAACTGGTCACCAGGATCATCTCCAATAGCACTCTGCCAACAGTTATCACCAGATAAATACACCACTCCTTTGGGTGTCAGTCTTGCACTATTGAGTCACTGGTGTGTATGGAGAAGAAAAAAAAGGAAGCAACTTTAAACTTACCATTTTTTTTTCATTTTCAAACTTTCATGAGGTGGACTCATGATTTCAAATGAACAAATTACTTTTTTCCCTTGGTTCTTTAGGTGACTATTTGTGTTTTGTGAACCACTAAAATGCAACACCCTAAGACACCACACAAAGGCATTGCGCCCTTTTGCACTGACCTACATATTTTTCCTATGTTCATTGTGAAAATTAGACATTTTTGATCTCTTACATGTGGTACAGCAAACATAGTGATGGAGATCACAATGTCGATAGGCTAACATTGTGGCATCATAACAAAACAGCAGCTCTGACTTTATGATGTCTGGATTCCACTCCCAACCTCATAGCTCAGGACCATTTCTAGTTATAACTATGCCATAAGCATATAATGGGTCTCTTATGATAGCAGTTTCTTTTTCCACCTGTTCTACATCCATTAATACAATGTAACCATGTGGTAATGCATGTGTGGTTTGAAAGAATCATCAATGAAAATATACTCCTGACAGGTTTCCCATTTATTTCTTAGCCCTCACACCGCGTGTGTGGCAATTGTAAATAGCCATTGAAGTGTCAATTGAGAAACATTGGGAAAATGCATAAATTTAGCAATACAATGTAGCTGAAAACATGACTTAAAGCCGACCTATTATTAACCAGTTTCTAACCCTAATAGATGCTGAATGTCTTCAGCTTCAGTGGAAACAGTGAGAGCTGAGAGCATTCAATGCTTTGGAAGTCTGCGTCTTTGGTCATCAACAGTGTTAAAAAAATACCAGTGATATTTACTCAAATGAGAAAGTTCACAGCCTTGTCTTCATGACCTTGTGTTTGCATTCAAAGAATATTCTAGGGATCAAGCTTAGGAATATCCATGGAAATGGAGATTTTTAAAGCAACTATCAGGGAATATTCAAGGAAAACAAATTGTCAATTTGTAAACATGAGTACTTGCCCCAGACAGAATCCTGATCCTAGTCATCTGATCTTGATGTACAAATAAAGCCAATTGATAAAGCCCTAGTGTTGAATGTCATACAGTTAATATTTCCAAAGTATTGTCATCAGTCACTACCAACTAAGATTTATGCATACAAATGGGTTTGCAAATATTTTCTTATAACAAACACATTTGCAAAAAAGTAAACAATGTGGAAATTTTTCATAAGAATAAGATACAGAAGGACAGATCCTGTCACTCATAGTTAGACACAATTCAGTATGATCTATGTCAATCTCAGTGGGACTATTTATGGAGTAAAATATTGAGTAAGGGTTGCAGAATCTATTTCCTAACTAGGTGAATAAATTATTCACTGAAATGTATTCACTCAGCTCTAATGAGCTGAATTAATAAACTTGGGCTTTAGGTATAAAATGAATCCCTCTTTTTTTGCTGTATATGTTTATTGTGACATATTATGGAGCTACATAGAGACCAGTTGCGAATAGGGCCCCATTGTACTAGTCACTGCACAAATACAGTTTAGTAAACCATCCCTGGCTCAAAGAACTTACAGTCTCATAGAAACTTGTATTGGTATTATGATATTGATAAAAAAATAAAGCTGAAAAATGTGGCAAACAACATATATGTGGAAACACAAGCATTAGTGTTTGTATAACATATAAAAATAATTTATTTCACTTAATTAATTTTCAAAGATTTTGTCAATAAATTATTAATGGTGAAGACTTGTGATTTTATCGTGTTAATACCTAAATTTTCCACTTGAAATCTAAACATTTTAAAATGTGACCTTGTTAATATCATTAGCATGCTTCCATATTAAAGGGGTTTTTTTTTCAGTAAACAATTATCAAATACAAATAGATGCAGTGAAGGCTTGCCAAAACCTCTTCATATCTCCATTTTGGCTGCCCATTCTCTTCTCTCATCAGTCTATGCTGAACAGAAGATTGTTCAAGAAAGGTTAGAAATTAAACATTATTTCTGAACATGAAACTAACTTGTTACAAGGGAAAATAAGCTTTGAATTTGGGCTACATTGGGGTGTCATTATTCTATTCCAAATAGTCTGATACACAATGAGCTATAAAACTCATCCATTGCTTTAATACATTATTTGTGTCCTGATTTTGTTAAGTGTTGAGTACCCCCCATTTGTATTTCCTGTTGGGTGCCTTGGCTGGAAGTTGAGGGCATATAGCACATCCCCCAAGAAGTAAGTCAGTCAAGAAGATAATTGTTACTATGGTATCTAAGAGGCACCTCATAAGCAATTTCCTCTTCAAGAAAGGACACATTGGATTAATTCCACTTTATAGCAAACATCACAAGAGCATCATCTTATTATGAATCATTTTAAATAATTGTGTACATGTATTCTAAAAAAGCTATGACCATAGTATGGAATAATTTCTACGAGAATGTTGTTGCAGCTATGCTATACATTATTTCTCCACTTAATCACCATAGAAACTTCGGTGTATATTTGTTATTTATGGGGAAAAAAAACTTTTAAAACAACTGAAAATCTGCCTGAAGCAAAATACTATACCCCCAGTCACAGAACATGAGAGACCTTGCCTTGGATTAAGTCTGAGCTGCTGTAACTTCTAATACTGCTATAATTGTTTAATAGTCTCACTGGTGTTAATCATCATGCTTTGTATAAAAGCTTGCTTTCACAGCTCTTTAGCAATTCTAAAGAAACAAAGCTGCCTTTGCAGAGATATTCAATGATTGGCATTTTCAGATTAATTCAGTTAGTACTGCAGACCCGCTTTTAGCTTAAAGCAGCACACAAAACAAGCTTACGCTAATGTCAAAACTGACTCTAAAAGGAACATCAAGAACAGAGTTCTTCTGGAAGGTTCCCATTGCAGTATATAGTTCACAAGATTTTTTTGCTTGGTAATAGCCTCAAATCTTTTTGTTCTTAACTTCTTACAGACTGAAAGCTGCAAAACCAAAAGATTATTGGTGTTTGAAGATAGGCAGCCAGCATCTCAGCTGGCATAAAGACAATGGAGTTATTCTAATTTATACCTGCTAAGCATCTGTTCTGCAAGATGTTGTAATTCATTGGAAAACTGACTCCAATTATAAAGGAGTATTAATGAGTTGCAGTGTTTTTCACAATTCCTTCTGCTGAAGGAATGTGAAATGCAGAAGGACTGCAGGTACAGCCTGGCTGCAAATAAATGTCCTATTTAAAAATGAGGGCAAACTGTATTGCTGTAAAGGAGTGAAACGGCTGCTTAAATTAAAATTGTAGAAACTATAAAGTCCTTGTGATATTCGTTCATGTCCAAAATTTACAAGGCATGCACAATAGCCTGGATTTGTATTCTTGTAACTATTCACATCAGAAAAATATGGAAATGTTTACTATAGGAATAAGTAAATACAATGTGCCTAATGCTGAATCTACTTAGTTTGAAATTAGGAATAAAACTCAGTTCATCTGAGGTCCTTGTTCTGAAAGGTACTGTTGTGCACAAAGCAGATGTTGCCTGCAAGCAACTGGCAATGGGAAAATGTCAGTATATTTGCATTCATTGCTTCCCATTCTTGACTATGAGCTGAGGTGTTTGGGAGGAAAATGCAGCCTTAGTTTGCAGTAAGGAAGAAGCAGAAGGATACTCTCAGACTGAGAAGAAGGAAGAAATTATGCTTCTTCTGTGAATGATCTCACCTGATACTAAAAAGAAACCCTTCCTAGTCCTCAAGGGAGGGTAATATAAAAATGGATACTAGACCCCAGCGGCTACAATTCAGGAAATAAAGATGCTTCCTCCCTTCAGTCTCCTTCACGTTACAAAGAGCTCATCTTGCATGCAACTACACTAACTCAAAATAAGCTATGCAATTTGTGATATGCAAATTTTGAAGATTTAAGTGAGATAATTTTGAAATAGCTTATTCTGAAATTTGTTGCTCCCTACACAGTGCCAAATTTTGAAATTTAGTGCTATTCCAACAAGTCCCTTAACCCTTGTGGAATGAACATTATAGGGATGCTGGAAGAGCATGCCCATTATTTCAAAATATATTTCAAAATAACGGGTACATTTAAAAACATGGAATAGTTTTTTGGGACAATTCCAGTATCTCGAAATAGTGCCACTGTCTAGACATAGCCCTTTGATGTCTGAAGCTTTTCCAGCTCTTCTTGTCTCTTTTACCAATAGATGTTGGTCCAGTAAAAAATATTACCTCACCTACCTTGTGTCTCTCAGTATTTCTTCACATCATGCAGGTAATGCATAACTTTAACTACCCTTGCCAAGACACTATATAGAGCTTTTGTGTTTTTCCATGAGAAATTGACAGAGTCAGGTAACAGATTAGTAAATATCACCAGTAAATACAGGTTGCTGAGTAAGCAAAACAATGGCTGTTCATGAGTGTTGATCTTCCTCCTCATGTTTGCTTTTAATACTGCACATGAGGGAAGGCAGAACTGTCCCTGTTCTTTTCTGGAAAAACAAACCAAAAAATTACAGAATCCAGACATACAATCAGCCCAACTAGGAAAATACTTGTAGGAGAACACTCACAGACGAGCTCTACAGTTTGTGAGAAAATCTCAGGATCAGATCATTATCATCATCCTAAGCACTTCCATAGTACTGTAGGGCTGATATTTTACAATCAGCCTAAGGGGTTTGAATGTCCTTTAATTTTTAATGGGAATCAAGCATCCAAACCCCTTGCTTGGCTTTGAAAACTCTACTTTAGAAAGCAATAAACAAGAATCAACAAATTAATGCCTAGCATGCATCAGGATAACTATGGTTTTCACAATATGCAGGAGCATTACCATGAATATTCTGTTTTAGAGAGTGGTGTGTAAATTCCTTAAATTTACCTATTAAATATAGAAAGTTATTTCTTTCTAGATTGGCAGCCTCTTCAATGTCATTTACTCCTACCTTTATAATGTTCCTTCTTGGGCAATTTGATTTTGCTTTGGTTACCTGCTACCCCTAACCTTTGACCTAAAATAATATCTTGCATGCCCTCTCTAATCCAGGTGCTTGTTTTCCCCTAACCCCCAATTTTAGTTATTTTTGGATTTACTGATTATGCTCTTTTAGTATCTCTATGCCTTTCTGCTTTTCATATACATAGAATAAATCTTTCTGCTTTAAATTAGGATTTCATGAATGGATTCAAATGAAATAAAGACCAAACTGAATGTTCAGCCAGAAGTTAAACTGAATCCAAGCCTATTTTCAGTGTTGCTATGCTGATTTATATCAGCTAAGAATCTGCCCTTTATCTCTGATCTTTCTCCTGGACAATACAGATGTAATTCAGGCAATAACCCTGTTAACCATTCCTAGAGACTTGCTGTTGTAAGTTATGAGATACTCTGGCTCAGCTGACTGGAACTTTTATGACTCTGTAGCTTCACCAAAAAGCTACATAGATTTATTTTCCATCACACAATATGAGTAAAACCATAACGATCACAATGTTTTTTATATATGGGCAAAATGACAAAGAAAAGTCAAAACACTACACAAACACACACACAATTTCAGAAATCAATGTTTATTAACAGTATTGTTTTTCACAAAATTATTAAATGGACTCTTAGTCCCCAAATTCCTCTGAAACACAGAAAATCCTAGTCAATAAGTCCACAAGCACCAACCCTTTAAAATCAACCTTTAAAAATTGTTCACGGGCCCCTATTCCAGAGTAGACATAATTCCATTGGCATCTTTTACCCTAAAGAAATGTTTGTTGAACTGTTCATTTGAACACCTGTAAAAAGCTGGCCACTTATTAGTGCTATATTATTTTTACTCTCCCAGACAACCAATGGGAGGTACCTAAAAGTGATTCAGAAATAATCTTGTCAGTTCTTAGATAGCTGTGTAAATGAATTTTGCTAACTTCTTGTTCATTTTTAGCTTATAGAAAATGGGGTATATCCTCATTAGGTTTAAACTTATGTAGCTCCATCAAGTTAACTAATAACACCACAGTCTAGATCTAGACTTATACCAATTTACATGACCTCATGTTTTGAGACAACATTTCTATTTTTATAATCTTTCCTTTAAATGTGAACACTTGCAAATGGAAATATGAACAATTTTTAGGGTAGATTCTTGTTCCAACACAGCTAAACCAGTGCACAGTTCTTTTTTATAATATTATAAAATATATAGAAGTAAAAAAAAAGCTAGATTATTTCTTACCTTCTTGGAAAGCAGGCAAAAGCTATACTGTAGGTGGAATAGTGTACCAAGTAACAGATTTTTGTACACTCTTTCTTACTGGTGGTATGCAGTCTACAGGAAAAGTAAATATATTGATATGTACAATATGTTCACAATAGACTCTTTTTGTTTTGTCCTGTCACTGAGATCATAAAACTTGTTCGATTGAAGATCTGGGATTAGAAGAGTAACAGTGAAAAACTTGCAGTTATATGAAATGTACCGTGGATTAGAAATAAGCAAACCAGTTCACAGAAGTTCAGGTACCTCTGAACATAGGAGCAGCTGCCTAGATAAGATGAAAGGGACTGGTTGGCTACTTCCTGTCTGTACCAGCCCTGGAAGAGCATTGCTTTCATTCACCTTTCTCTCAGAATCCAGCCACCCTCCCCCATGCAATTGCTCTCGGGTTTTCCAGCAACACCAGCAGCCATTTAACGTTTTGCTCAGAAAGACGTAACAGGCAAGGTTATGTCAGTGATGTTAGGATTCAACACAAATGAAGAAACAAAAACAAATCAGCACAGCACGGTAGCATTTGCGCAGCAGTGTCTATAATTTTGTCTGAGACATGGGATGTTTTCATTTCTTATATGCCACTCACAGCGTGCTGATGGGAATCCACACAGCCAACCACATTCTTAACACACAAATGAGGATTGAAAGCTGTATTCCTATTTTATATTGCTTTTCTGAACTAGAGAGGTATGTCAGAATGGGGCTTTCATTTTTGATCTGATTATCCTATACTTGCAATAGAGCCACATATCTTGAATAATATATAATAAAGAATTATTTCAAAAAGGAATCACAAATACATCAAGTTTTGATACTTATAAAAGGCAACAATTACATCTCACTTAAAATCGCAAGCTACATTGATTGCCACATAATTTTTACTTCAGACAAAGTCAAAGGGAAGAAGTAATAGTCACTTTGGATGGATTTGTAGATGTACTGAGCAGCAAAAGTTTCCTTTTATTTAAACAGGATTTGTAATTGCTCAGACGTCTTAAGAACCAGGTCATTTTGAATGTTCTGCCATAGATACTTGGTCACACCATTTTTGTTGTTGTATCTCATCTGTCCCTCATCTCCAAGTGGATGTGGGGATCCCTAACTGAACAAAATACTTGTTCACACCACTGTTTTACTTCACTTGGCTTAATATGCCTGGTGTATATCATACTGATGGATTACCTCTGCTGCCCACTATAATGAACTATTAGACTACTTTGCAGCAAAGTCCATCCTCAATCAAAACACAAAATCTAAGCAAGGAAATCACAAAAGTGGGAAACAAAATGGCCAAAGCTATTTCTGTCCGTCCAACTTCTTGATTGATTTTAATAACATGTCAGAGGGTGGCATCTCCAGTTGGAGGGCAATCTACTGATTTCATCAGACACAAAATATCCATAATTTGTTCCTCCTGCAAAGAACTCAGCTTGCCAAAACACTGGCTCAGAAGTTCCAGCTCACAGTGATATACTATGTACTGTATGCTTCAGAGGATTTTGGAACAACAAAAAAGTCACATGTTAAAAATCTTTAGTTGGTAAGTTTAAGATAAGAAAGCAAGCTGTTCTCCTTGCAGCTACACACAGGAATCACATTGCCAGGTTAGTTAACATTCTCCATCCTATTTAGAATTGCTTCTTCAGGAATCAGCTATGATAGTCTGAGTAAATACCATTAGTCTGGTTCTATTACTTATTTTGTGGGTGCACTTTTTCACCATGAAAATTGCTATGGAAAGAAGACGCTGGAAAATCCCAAGAAAGGAAACAGTGTTGCAGTCACACTAATGAAGAAAAAACCCCCACAGAATACTTTGCTTCTCAAGGATTCCTAAATACTAGAACGCTTGAAAAGCAAATGGCCTGCCAGGAAGATCTACTCTTTCTAGCTTGTTAGAGGGACAATCCTCTCATTACCAAATCACGGAGATCTTGATTACCTGTTGCTGTATTTTGCAGAAAGCCATACATTTATGTAAGTGGCTAAGTATAAGCAGTAATTATATATGAATCCTCACCATAAGCCAAGTATAAGTTGGAGATTTTTGTTTTTGTTTATGTTTTGACATTCTACTCTTGCAGAGGAAACAGAAAAAATATTATGGATAAAGAAGTATGGGCATTCTCTATTCACTCAATTTGAGACATGATGAAGAGTGCATTTTCAAATATTGTGAAATTCAGCCAAAGAAACGCACGAGAGAGAGAGAAATGAACTTGTTAAAGGAAGAAAGCTGCTGTGCACCAATTTCTGCTCATCTTAAGCTGCTGTAGAACATTTTTAATGCAAACATGTAATAGCAGAACAAATTTGTTAAATGAGTAAAAGCATGCACATACCAGATGTAATGATTATCAGAACTGTTAAAAATGAAATCATTAAAGATTCAAAAGCTTGGTCTTAATGCATTCCATTGATCATGAAACCTCTTTCAATTCATATCAGGAGAGCATGCCTTGTGAAATTTCCTACCCCTCTCATATCCCAACCCAAGGTTAGTTGCGCCTACATCCTGGGTTATTTTTCTTCCTCCATGATAGCAGGACTGAGACTTATTGTGGAAATTTAAAAATGAGTGAAAAGACTGGTAGTGCAAAGTGCTGAGTGCTTCTCTACACAGCTCTGAGCACATTCAAGTCTCATTGGAGTTGGCGATGCTTAGCATTTCTGAGGAGTTGCCTAGCATCATGCAGGATCAAGCCCTTGCAGAATACAAATTATGCAGAAATGTTTTGTGTAAAGCATTGGCACAAGCGATGAGGAGTTCTGTGGCACCTTACAGACTAACAGATTTATTGGAGCATAAATTTGTTAGTCTACAAGGTGCCACAGGACTCTTCCTTGTTTTTGCAGATTCAGACTAACACAGGTACCCCTCTGATACGTTGGCACAAGTACTTTTGTAAGCCCAAAGGTTTCTTATCTTGGTTTCTTTTCTTTTTGGAATAAATGCCAGCACTACACATGGAAGGTTAGTGAAACCTTTCTTTCTTTCTTAGCTAAATAGTACGGTTCACCAACATCTGGTTTACTTGGGTTCAGTCATCAGTCACCCCAATGTTTGGAGGTACATGAATCTCATGCTGGTGATTCAGCACAGAACTACTCTCAGTATGAAATGTTCCACCTCCCCAAAATATAAATAGCACCCTCTCCATAAAATACTTGCATAAATTTCAAAGCAGTATATTTACCAGGAAATACCGCTGAAAATTGAACTTGCAAACAAAACTGTGCCTACTCACGTAGAACAACTAAAACTTTCTATGTGAAAATTAGATCTGCATCCTAAGGCTTTGTCTATACTACGAACTTTTTGTGGAAGAGGCAATGCAAATGAAGTGCTTATTAGCATTTTTTCATGCTTCATTTGCATAGTATCTTCCGATCCTTTTTGCGCAAAAGCAAGCAGTCTGGATGTGTCTGTTTGGCACAAAACCCCTTTTCTGCACAATCTTGTTTTTGTGCAAAACGGATATGTCCACACTGCTTGTTTTTGTGCAAAAACCTCTTGCACAAAAAGGAACAGAAGAGACTATGCAAATGAAGCATGAGAAAATGCTAATGAGCGCTTCATTTGCATTGCCTCTTCCACAAAAAAATGTAGTATAGACGTCGTCTAAGTCAGCACTTTCTAATACTGACTGCATGGGCTGTTCCTCCTCCTTCAACCCTCAGATGTTGCCTTCAGATGTAACACACTGTGTAATGATGTAAACTGGGAAATGACAATCTATGTTTTATTACCTTCGGGTGTGTCTAAACTACCTAGTTTTGTCGACAAAAGTGGACTTTTGTCGACAAAACTATACCAGCGTCTACACTACCACTGAGTTCTGTCGACATAACGTCGACAGAACTCAGCAGTTTTGTCGACGCTGGTAAACCTCATTTTACAAGGCATAACACCTTCTGTCAACAGAACTCTGTCGACAGAAGGTGTTATTGCCTGTAACATTGCGTCCAGACTATGGAGTTCTGTCAACAGCTTGCTTTGTCAACAGAACTCAATGTGTCTGGATGCTCTTTGTCAACGGAAGTTTTGTCGACAGTATCTTCCGTCGACAAAACGCGGTAGTCTAGACGTACCCTTCATGTTACCTCACAACAATTCAGAAATAAGGGGGCATTCACTGCTATCATTTCCAACCCCTCAGTTTCCTCCATTGATAACAATAACAGTAGCCTGCTCAATGGAACAAATATTAAAGCTGGTCACACACACACACACACACACACACACACAAAGAAGGAAAGTTATAGTAATTTTAGGGGGGAAATAATCTGTTGTTTTAATTAAACATTTAGAATTTCTTCTTTAAAATAACTAGCTTGTTTACAAAATGGGAGAGCAGGACTATTGTTTTTCTATATTTTTCAAGTATCAAAATTGAGAATTTTTCAATTAAGTTTTATTTCATCAACATTAGGAGGTATATTTTGTTAAATATTAACAATTTAGCTTTTAACAGCAAAAATGCTGCTAGTTTTTTTCCACAAGCGTTTTGTAGCTTTTTTATATTTGAATTTTTAAATATTTGTTGCTTTTTAAATAAAACAATTCTTATCTGTTAAAGCCATCGATAGCACCAAAAGAATAGTGGACATTTTGCCAATGTTTCTTTTAAACTAGCCAATTAGCCTGTCATAAGACGGGATTTTCAGGTCTCTCCTCCACGTTGGTCTTCTCTCCTGAGCCTCCCATCTCTTGCTCCATCTCTCTCTCCTCCTCCCACTGCCTCCCCCTCTCTCTCTCAGCTCTCGTCCACCTTCTGCCTCTCTCTCCATCTCGCTCTTTCTTTTCTCCTCCTCCTGCCTCTCACTTTCTCTCCACTCTTTTCTGTCTCCAACGGGGATGCATGTTTATCCAGGTCCCGCCCCCGGGCGTGTACATCACCGCCTTGCCCCCTTTCACCTCCTGCTGTGGTGCTCAGCTGACTTCTACGCTGCTCAGCTGGGCCGCCGCGCTGGAGCAAGTGGCGCAAATGGCATCTCCCTCCTACTACCTCACCCTCTCTCTCTCTCAGATCTTGTCCGCCCCCTGCCTCTCTCTCCGTCTCTCTCTCTTTATCTTCTCCCCCTCCCACCTCTCACTCTGTGTTTCTCGTCTCCTCCTCCCACTGCATCTCTCTCACTCTCTCTCTCACTGTCCTCCGCCTCCTCTGTTCTCCTCTCTGTCTCCTCCGCGTCCCTCTGTGTCTGCTCCACTTTCCTCCTTTTGAATCTGGCACCCTTTCCTGTCGTCAGAGACGCATGCTCATCCAGGCCCCACCCCCTAGTTGTTCCCTCTGGGCGGCACTGTTGCTGTGCTGCATGGAGAGCGCAGACCCCAAATGGCCGCTTGCGCTGCTTGCTTCTGCACGGCGGCCTGGCTGAGCGGTGCAGAAGTCAGCCAAGCGCCACGGCAGGAGGCAACAGCGCCGTCCAGAGGGAACAGCCAGTGTTTCAGCGTTACAGAGTCACAGACATTGGGCTACTATATACATGATATTTGAACATTGAAAAGTAAAATTTCAACATTTTTAGCAAAATTATCCAATATAGGTCCTATGAGTTTGATCCTATACTTACTGAATTAAATGGCAAAGCTCTATTTAATGTTAATGTCACAGGGAAATGATATTCAAACATTTTAAGCACATGAGTTGTCTAGTCAGATTATTTGATTTTCTAATAATTGTCATTAGTGCATGTGTTCTATAAAAGAAGAAGAAGAGATGTCTCTATTATTATGAACACAGAATAGCATTGTATGTGTATATATACACACACACGTAAATATATTCACTTCAAAGAAAATTTCAGTTTCTTAATTATATACAATTACACAGAATAGTATTTACAGAAGGGTTAACAAAAAATATAGTCATGCTCCTCCTGATGGGAGAACTTGATAAATGTACTTAGCTATTTAGAAATATGATATGCAAGTGAAAGAGAATACAAAAAAACCTTTCTCCCCATATATGTGTGTTTTATTATTATTAATAATAATAATTATAATAGTAATAATAACACTTTTTATTATTTTTTAATTATTATTATTCTTTCTGAATAAGATTTTGCCCTCGGGAACAATGCACTTTGGATTGACAAAAAAGTATAATAGATCAGAAATTGGTTTTTGAGGGTGGGATTTTTAAAGGAGATTAAGAGAGTTAAGTGCCTTTGAAAATTCTAGTCTATAACACAGGAATGGTTAAAAACTGTTTTTCCAAAGAAAACTCAATTTTAAACAAGACATTTTTCATGAAAAATCTCTTTTTTCCATTGAAAAATTTTAATTACAAAAATTCTAAACTGAATATTCAAAAACTGCAAAGGATTCAGTTAAGAAATACCACCAAGGGGCATAATGCAAATCCCAGAAGGTCCATAGTTGAATTCCATGAAATTCAGCCATTTCCATGCAGAGGGTTGAAAAGACAAACAGAAATCAATGGTCTCATGCATGAATGCAGTAGGAAGGAAGTTTTAGCTTTATTAGGAACAGGAGAGCCTTTAGGAAGAGAAAGATAGGCTTCACCTAAAACAAAATAGCACTAGATAGCTGGCACATGTAAAATTAAAAAGAGTTAGAGGATTTTTCAAAATAAGGAGAGGAGGAAAGCCAGAAAATGCAGATGAGCACACTGTTTGGGCCGAGATATCCCTTAGGGATGAATTTATCAAATGATGTGTAGTTAAATGTAACACATGCAGTCAAGCAGGTGACTATAGACAAAATATACAAGTTCTATACACACACATGAGAAGTCTAGATAATAAAATGGGTGAACTAGAGTGCCCGGCATTAAATGAAAGTATTGATGTAATAGACATCAAATAAAGTAGTTGGAAGGAGGATAATGAATGGGATGCAGTAATAACAGGGTACAAAATATATAGGATTGACAGAATAGGTCACATCAATGGGAGACTGGCACTTTTGGGAGAGAAATCATAGCAGCCAATAAAATAAAATTAGTAACTGAATCAAACTGTACTTTGGAATCTCAGTGTCATTCCATTCTTGAAAAATAAGGGGAATAGCAATAGCACTATACTACTGACTATCTGACAAGAATAGAGATGACTGAGACATAGTCAGGTAGATTAAATAAACAACAAAGGTAGGAAACACTATTATAATATAGGATTTAAGATGAGTGGACATATATCATCCTAGGAAGGGATGCAGAAATAAAATTTCTAGATAGCATAACATAACTACTTCTTGGAGGAGTTTCTCTTGGGATCAAGAAGAGGAGAGACAATTCTTGATTTAGGCCTAAGTGGACCACAACATCTGATCCAACAGGTTAATATAGCAGAAGTAATAAACAAACAAATAAATAATATTATACCACTCTTTGGAGGGAACATGTCAAAGAAGCTCACCATGGTAGCATCTAACTTCAAAAAGGGGAACTACATAAATTCAAGTAAACCAACTAAATGCAATTGAAAAAGAACAGTAACAAAGCTAAAATTACTGCAAACTGTATGGGGACTATCTGAAAACACAATAATATAGCTCAAAGTAAACATATGTCCCCAATAAATAATTAAATAAAACAGTAAGAATTCCAAAATAGTGCCACCATGGAGAATCAGCAGAGTAAAAATGGCACTCTTTCAAAATCGGAAGTCAAATCCTATTGAGGAAATTAGAAAGGATCATAAACTGGCAACTCAACTGTGAAAGTATAAGATAGGCCAGGAAAGAATTTGAAGAGCAATTAGGTAAAGACACAGAAAGTAAAAGCAAAACAATTAAGTACATCAGAAGCAGGTCACTTGCCAAACAGGAAGTGGTGCCACTAGAAGACCAACATGCTTAAGGAGCACTTAAGGAAGACAAGGCCTTCACAGAGAAACTAAATGAATTTAGTTTCATGAATGAGTTTGCCTCTGTTTTCACAGCAGAAGATATGGGGGAGATCCACACATCAGAGTTATTCCTTTAAGTGGCAAATTAGAGAACTATACCAGAGGGAGCTGTCAATCAAGATGGCTTTGGAACAAACCAATAAATTAAAGATTAAACATTAAGCATTACATTATATACATCAAGAATTCTAAATATGAAACTAGAGAACTGTGGTATATAACTTTAAATCAGCTCCTATACCAAATGCCTGGAAGGTAGCTAATGTAATGCCTATTTTTTTAAAAGACTGATGAGGCAAATTGGTTGAAACTATAGCAAAGAGAGGATATGATAGGTTGGAGAAGAGTCAACACAGTTTTTGTAAAGGAAATCATGCCTCACTGATCTATTATAATTCTTTGTGGGGGAGAACAAGTATGTGGAAAAGGACAATCTATTTAATTTAGTCTACTTGGACTTTCAGAAATTCTACGATACCGTCCCTCACCAAAGTCACTTAAGAAAAGTAAGCAGTCATGGGATAAGAAGGTAGGTGCTCTCATGGTTAAAAGACAATAAACACAAGGTAGAAATAAATGGTCATTTTTCAGAATGGAAAAAGGTAAATAGCGGGTTCCCCCAGTGATCTCTTTTGGAACTTGTGCTGCTCAACCTATTCATAAATGATCTGGAGAAGGTGAAGGAATACTGAGTGACAAAATTCACAGATGCTATAAAAATAATCCAGATAGCTAAGTTCAAAGATGACTGCAAAGAGTTATGAAGTGATCTCACTAAATTGGGTGACTGGGCAACAAATTCAATGTTAATAAGTGCAGAGTAATCTACATTGGGAAAACATTATCCTGGGTTGTTGTGAAGGCCAAAAGCATAACTGAATTAAAAAAGAATAGATACGTTTATGGAGCATAAGTATATCAATGGCTATCAGAGGTGCAATCCCATGCTCTTCGTGTCCATGTAGTCCAATTGCCAAAAGATGAGACTGGATAACAAATTACAGTACCCTTTTCTGTTCATTCCCTGTAAAACATCTGGCTCTAGCCATTGCCAGAGACACACAACTGAGCTAGATCTTGACTCAGTGAGGAGTATGAAGTTATGAGGATGTCGGATATGCCTCTTAAGTTACATTGGCAGCATTCCCCAATTGCTTTTGATGTAAAATTAAAAAAATCTTTTGACTAACAAGGTTTGTTTCTTCAGCCTTTGAATTTTTTTTACTGAAAAAGATAAAATTTTCCATGGAAAAAAAATTCCTATCAGCTCTACTAAAATGGTAATATCTGAAAATGCAGCTCATTTACACTTTCATTTTCTCATTCTGTTCTCTAGCTATGTCATTTTACCACATTCATTCTTCCTGAACTTTTCTTGTTGTTTTTCCTTCCCTCTCTTCCATAATCCTCATTTTAAAAGTCAATTTAGTGCATCTCAGGCATGGCTCTGTTAGGTATTGAAACCAGTAGGTGCTCAGAATATTGTAAGACTGGACCTTAGCACACAGAAATTACATCTGTCAGTGGATTTAAAGGGTAGGGATAATTTTGGAGGGGAGGGTTTCTACAGTGAAATAGATTCATTATATTGAGTAATTGGAATTTAATTTAGGCTAACATTCTGCCTCCTTAATTTATGCTGGGTAGTACCTTACTTTTCAAATAATCCTATTCTGTTGAATTGAATAGCCATTCACATGAGTAAGGCTGAATAGAACCTGAGTAAGAGCAGCAGACTCTTGAGTTTAATGGATTCAGGTTGCTTTCTCTCCACATGACACCACCACTGATACATTCTGAAGAAAAACCCTGGTTTTCCAGTTCAGTTAGAACATATTTTGTACAGCTGCATCATACAACCACTCAGGGAAGATAATCAGAGTGGTAAATGAAGTGTGGGGGAGAGGGGGAGTAATGTGGTGTTTACTAACCATTTCTACTTTGCTTTGACAGTGGAGTTTCTACTTCAATGCTATGATTCAGACCGTCATTTAACAGACAGGAAGTGGCGGGGGTTTCAGCAGCATATGGATGAACCAAATATGAGCAAAGAAAGGGAATTTCTTCATATTTTGACTTGGTTTGCACAAAAAATGCAGACATGCCTAAACCATTCCAATATGCTGTGGTGCCGTCTTCCTTCCCGAATTCCAACCAGATTCAAATGCAAATGCAAATAAATGGCCTCAGTAAGTGATTTTGTGCTACAATGTGCCATGACATCCACATTAAGGAAACTAAAGGAATTGGAAAGAGCCTTTCTATTCAGATTCCCCCCCAAATCAATAGAAAGACTCTTATTAATTTCAGTAAAATGTATCTATTTTAGAGGGAGTTGGATTTAGATGGGAATTCTCTCAGGTTTTGCATGTGTGTGTGTGTGTGTGTGTGTGCGTATGCAAGTATTTAACTATGCACATCATAAGGAAATAACCACAGCCCAAGTTCTTTATCACAGAAAGGATTTAGACAATCTACTTCTCCTGCATACCATTGTTTGAGTCCTGCCTCCACAGTTCAGACTAGAAATTATAACTGCAGGATTAGGATCAATTTTAGCTTTCATTACATCAGGATATGTATGATTACACAGTGTTGGGGTTAATACCCTCAAAGGCTACTATTCATAAAAGAAATGTTACCAGAGGAGGAGATGGAGGAGGAGTTGCTCACAGCTATCAAGCATAGTCTAAAGACCTTTTCCCAGTAGGTAAGCATCAATAAGGTGGGAAGAAAAGAGTGGATGTCCTATAAAGGACATCCATGGAGATATTAAAATAAATATATCACATACAACTTTAATGGAGGAGATTAGATTATATGAAGGATATAAAAGCAGAATATTGGTCAATACATTCCCAGAACACACAAAGAGCCAAGTAATAAGTTGAGAAATACTTACTGTTGGGGTCTACATTTTCACAAAGTTCTGTTTTTGCTTCCCCATTGGGCCTGTCGCTAGGTTTGTGTGAAAGCCGCGATGACATGGTCGCTGCTGTCACTACGGCCTTGAAGCTGCGTTTCCTTTTCTGCACATTTAGTTCAGGATGGAAGATGATGATGTACACTTTCGGCATGTATAGCATCCCCAGGGCCACTGAAGCACTTAAGTTCATGGATATTGTAAGTGTGGTAGTTTGTATGTAGAGCTAGGAGACACAACACATGAGACACTATTACAAATAAAATGACTGGGAAATAGGCAATATAGCACTTAAAGAAGAGGTGTTAATATAATCATGCTACTTGAGATGGGTTAAATGTCATCCCACAAAGCCTAATGCAGCAGAAAAAGGAGAGTAACTTTCAAGTGGGATTTAGTAATTTATTAACATTCTAAAAAAACCTTCTACTGACTTTACAAATTAGAATTGCTAACACAGAATCTGATCCAGGAAATTATTGAGAGCTCTTATCTATGAATGGTCATCAGCAAAAACTTAAATCAGTAGTTCCTGAGGACATTCAGGGTTTTATAAAACTCTTACTGGTCTCATTTAAGGTGTAATCTTCAAGTATAGCTTTATTTTATTTTATATTTTATTCAGAGTATGAAGATCCGATTCTGGTTTCATTTATACTAGTGCAAATCTGAAACCAGATTCCACCATTAAGGATGATCAACACTATATAAGTAACTGTACAACTTGTTTAGACATTTTATTAAAGCTATCTATTACATTTTGGGAACTTTTAAACAACCATATTTGAAATTTCTGCTATTTATTCAAAATGAATAATACAACTAGCCAGAGAATATGAAATGGATTTGCATACTGCTGACTTGCACTTAAGCTTGTTATCAAAAACAGTGTGCACAATAGACTGAGAATGCTAGTACTGTGAGATATGAATTTAAAAAAAAATCCACATCATGTCCTTTGTTTAAAGATGTTCTGCACACACATACTAACTGGAACTGCTATAAGTTTTTAAAATCCTCTTTTCAGAATATACTTTTAATACATAAATCAGAACAAGTCTCTGGACATAAAGGATGTTCTAATTGCACAAGTTTAGACACAGAATAATAAATATGAGTGTCAGAAAAAATGGAACAAAATATCTGCAGGTGATCCTCAAATATATGGCTTGTACTGTATGCCCACATTGAGGAAAAAATGTTCACAACAGGAAGTACTGCTTCTGGGACGCAATATTTCTTACTGCAAACCAATCTGTTTTTATGATGTCAAAAAATGCAGCCAAAAAGTTAAATGCCCACACTTCCCTCCTTTCTCCAAATATACATTTTCAGAAGAACCTGAATGTTCCCAACCTTGCTAAGTTTTATCAGGGTACAGTTGCTATTACAATAATGAAGAATACCAGTGGAAAATGTAAAATATCCATAGTAAATTAGTATGTAGCTATAAAGGACCACAAATCTTAAAAGTAAAGTGCTTATTGTATTCTATTAACTCCATACTCAAACCAAACTCGTATCTTTAACAGACATTTTTCAAGAGTAAAGATTTCAAGATTGTGAAAATATGTGAGGAACCAAATACAAATATCTGTCTATATTTTATATGTTCAGATATATGCGTGTGTATGCATATGAATTTCTATTTAGATAGACACCACATCAATATATTCTCTTACACATATACACTTACACTTTCATTTAAAAGTATGTAAAATAACTTTTTCACAGATTTCTTAACATCTGATTTCTCTCCGAGTGAATAATCACTGAAGTCAATTACATTATAATGATGTACTTGAAAGGAGAAGTGGATTCCTTAATCTTTCTTTAAAACTGGTAACAAAATATAATAACAGAAAGAGCAGTTATCCGTGCTTTGTTGTGAAATGGAGAGGACAACTCTACTGCACTTCTGAGGAGTCATTCTTAGGTTTGGTTCTATTGTATCTTTTATTCATGACTTGGATAATGGAGTGGAGAGTATGCTTATAAAATTTGCAGATTGCATCAAACTAGAAGGGATTGCTAACACTTGGAGGACAGGATTATAATTCAATTGGAGAATTGGTCTGAAATCAATAAGATGAAATTCAATAAAAACAAAATGCAAAGTATAACACTTAACAAGGAAAAATGAATGCACAATTACAACATGGGAAATAACCACAGGTTGAACCTCTCTAGTCCAGAACTCTCTAGTCTGGAGATATCCGTTGTCAGGAATTATTTTATTTAGCCAGATGTCCACTTTTCTGCAGTACTACAAAGTTTGTTTACAGCCACCAGTCCTAGCTCTTAGTGTTCTATGTTGTTATTTAGCTCTACATTTGCAGATGATACCAATCTGAGAGTGGTTGCCAGTGCTTTGGTGGATAGGGTCAAAATTCAAAATGATCTGGATGTGAAAGAAAATGAGCTTTCACTCTGCATTTGTAGCAACAAGTAGCCAGAGAGAGTTTATTCGAGCAATATTGCAAGGGAAAGTACTGCGAGACAGAGACCTTCAAAATACAAAACAATTAAAGCCAATATATATACTGTCCAATATATATACTGTTACATATAATAACAATAACGATTAGTCTCTTTCCCATAATTCTTCCCTTCAGATGTCACCTTATCTCAAGGTCTTCACCGGAGTCAGCAGTCTATCCTCATCTCCTAAAGCAAGGCAAGAGGCGAAGGCAACGTCTCACCACAGCTCTTGCATTGTCAGGCCTCAGACTTAGCGTGACTCTTGCTCTGCTACTGACAAAACCTAAGATGGCTTCACTCAAATCTCCTTATCCCCTACTCCTGCTTGCACAGGACAAACTAGAGAAATGGTCTGAGGTAAACAGGATGACAACCAATAAAGACAAATGCAAAGTACTCCTCCTAGTAAGGAACAATCAGTTTCACACATAAAGAATGGGATGTGATTGTCTAGGAAGGAGTCTAGGAAGGGATTTAGGAGTCACGGTGGATGACAAGTTAAATATAAGTCAACAGTGTGATACAGTTGCAAAAAAAGCAAACATAATTTCTGGGATGCATTAATAGCAGAGTTGTGAGCAAGACACGATAAGTCATTCTTCTACTATACTCTGCACTGATTAGGCCTCAGTTGGAGTATTGTGTCCAGTTCTGGGCACCACATTTCAAGAAAGATATGGAGAAATTGGAGATGGTCCATAAAAGAGCAACAAAAATTATTAAAGGTCTAGAAAATATGACCTATGAGGGAAGACTGAAAGAATTGGACTTGTGTAGTTTAGAAAAGAAAAGACTGAGAGGGGACATGATAGCGATTTTCAAGCATCTAAAAAGGTGTTATAAGGAGGTGGGAGAAAAATTGTTCTCCTTGGCCTCTGAGGGTAGGACAAGAAGTAATGGGCTTAAATTGAAGCAAGGGAGGTTTAGGTTGGACATTAGGAAAAACTTCCTGCCTGTCAGGGTGGTTAAACACTGGAATAAATTGCCTGGGGGGTTGTGGAATCTCCATAGAATCATAGAACCATAGAGCTGGAAGAGACCTCAGAAGGTCATCAAGTCCAGCCTCCTGCTCTAGGCAGAACCAGTCCCAACTAAATCAACCCAGCCAGGGCTTTGTCAAGCTGAGACTTAAACACCTCTAGGGATCCACTACTTCCCTAGGTAACCCATTCCAGTGCTTCACTGCCCTCCTAGTGAAATAGTTTTTCCTAATATCCAACCTGAACCTCTCCCACCTCAACTTGAGACCATTGCTCCTTGTTCTGCTATCTGTCACTACTGAGAACAGCCTTTCTCCATCCTCTTTGTATCCTCCCATCACTGGACATATTTAAGAGCAGGTTAGTCAGGCACCTGGCAGGGATGATAGACCAGCAGTTCTCAAACTTTTTGGGCTCCGGAGCCTTTTACATGCGTAAAAAATTATGCGGTGCCCCAGCGGGCCATTGATTGTATGTGTTGTACGTATCGATGTTTCCAGTTTGTCAACCTCACGGAGCCCCTGGAGATGTCTCGCGGAGCCCTGGGGCTCTGCAGAGCACAATTTGAGAAGCACTGTTCTAGATACTGCTTGGTCCTGCTGTGACGGCAGGGGACTGGGTTTGATGACCTCTCAAAGTCTCTTCCAGTTCTAGTGTTCTATGATTATAATGACCCCTAAATGTCCTCTAAGTGCCCAGAAAGCAGTGGAAGTGTTAGTAATGCTGCTAGATAACATTTACCTCCCATGGTCTGGAAAATTCGGTTCTAGTCTGGTCCTGAGGTGCCAGACTAGAGAGGTTTAAACTGTAGTTACAAAAGAGTACTGTTCTGGAGTCAAGGACTCCCTCTGAAATCAAGCCATTGCTATGAATTCAGTGCTGTGATTTAACAATAGCATTGCAGCATGAGAAGCAAATGGGTTGGGGTGGACAGCAAATCTCAGCACAAAACATTTTGGTTTCTAAGAAAATCCTGAAAAACAAAAGGAATAAACAAATTGTAACTAAGAAATATTTTTTAAAATCCTACTTAGTATGTAAGAACAACATTGTTTAACATTATCTAACTAACTAACTAACTGAATAAATAAATAGTTTCCTGAATTTTTCAACAGGCAGTTTGGAGTTTTATGAATAATAAAAATAAAGAGCAACATTTTCCAGTCAGGTCAACATGACAGATTCTGATTCGTCTAACATCCAACTGGTGCCAAAGGGTGGGTAGGGAGAATAGTGATTGAGATCCGTCGTGCAGACCAGAAAGCAGAAATCTCCCAATTATTGAAGTATGTTCATATGAATAACTTATAATCATTGAGTTCTCCACACTACAAAATATCAAAGTTTTCCATGAAGGTCAGTGGGGATACATCTGAATTAAATTTGGTCCACTGATGTAATACATGAGTATAAAATCAAACTGTGTTTTCTTTCTCTCTAATTTCCTCAGCTCTAATGTCAACCTTGCTTAGCATGTTATGTTAAGAGTTTATTGATAGTTATATCAATATATCTATATCACCCTTGACATAACCCTGTTTACTGCCTATCTAAGCCAGGTCTCATCCTCTGCCCCTTGGTAATAACTTTCCTGCATTAATAATCAATTGTACAGCTAGAGCCCTAATCAGATACAAATTTGTATACTCATCCACATCTGCAAAAATGAGCCACAGTTACCCAAATCCCCAGCTGTGGATACAGATACTCATAAATATAAAGTGCATATCTGCGGATTTGCAGAGCTCTATATAACAGCTCCTTTGTAACGCATCAAAATAAGTAAGGAAATGTCTACACTAGCCCCCTAGAAAGATCTAGGGAGGCTAATGATGGTGACCAAAATAGCAAATGAAGCGCAGGATTTAAATATCCTGCGCTTGATTTGAATGTTCCCGGCCAGTTGCCATTTTAGAAATTGACTAGCCCGAAGTAACTGCCTGCTTCTACACACAGCAATGAAACGGGATTCCGAAATAAAGCCCTAACTCGAATTAGCTGGTAAACTTCATTGAAGGAGGAATAACAGCTAATTCAAGTTAGGCTTTATTTCAGAATCCCGTTTCACTGCCGTGTGTAGACGCAGGCAGTTACTTCGGGCTAGTCAATTTCTAAAATGGCTACCTGCCGGGAACATGCAAATCAAGTGTGTGATATTTAAATCCTGCTCTTCATTTGCAATTTCAGTCGCTGTCATTAACCGCCCTAGATCGATCTAGGAGGCTAGTGTAGACATACCCTAAAATATTATGATAACAAAAGAGCATAGTGTTTGAAGGTAGCAGGCCAGATTCTCTGCTGTTGCACATTGGTGTAACTCAATGGACATCAGTGGAGGAACATTGACTTACACCAGCTGAAGATGTAATCTAAAGCAGGAGGATCTAAAGCAGGGGTGAAGAATCTTTTTGGGTTGAGGCCATTGATCCACAGAAAAAATAGGAGCTGCGCACAAATGAGAAGAATCCCCCCTCCCTTGACGTGGCCCCAACTGAAGGAGAAAGACACTATCCACATTCCCCTTACACACCAGAGCCAGGTTAGTAGAGTTTGTGTGCCTCAGCCCCGCAGGGAAGTGGCAGGGAGCTGGAGTGCCAGCACCCACTCTCCAATGATGGGGGAAGCCCTGAGCCCTGGAGGTCAGATCCAGGCAAGTGGAAAGTTGGGGGAGGGAGGCATATCCAGCTCCACGGGCCCTACACCTTATCTAAAGTGTTAAGCATAAATCAACTGCAAAAGCTGTGATAAGTCTGCATGGCATGTGGCTTGCGCTTGTTTTCATCAGAGCATATTTATTTGGCTGCACCAGGTTGTTCGGTGCTATTCCCTACAGTTAACTGGTGATTTTACAGTTAACTCATAAATAGTTAAAATTTAGTCAACCGTGCCTTTTGCAGCATCTGATTCTAAAAGTCCAGTGAGGTTCCCTAATGTATGGATTGCAAAATGAAGGTAGGAGGAGAGGGCAAGAGAAGAACCTGTAAAAAATGAAGAAAACTGAGTGACACATGAGTCTCATAACAAATGGGAATTTTAAGGTAAATTAGTAGATATAATTACATATGAAATCAGGGCCATTCGCAGGGTTCATGGGATCCCACACAGCACTACTCATAAAATCATAGAATACTAGGACTGGAAAGGACCTTGAAAGGTTAGTGATTCCAGTCCCCTGCCCTCACGGCAGGACCCAGTACCATCTAAACCACCCCTGATAGACATCTATCCAACCTACTCTTAAATATCTTCAGCGATGGAGATTCCACAACTTCCCTAGCCAATTTATTCCAGTGTTTAACCACCCTGACAGGCAGGAAGTTTTTCCTAATGTCCAACCTAAACCTCCCTTGCTGCAGTTTAAGCCCATTGCTTCTTGTTCTATCCCCAGAGGCCAGGAGGAACAATTTTTCTCCCTTCTCCTTGTGACACCCATTAAGATACCTGAAAACTGCTACCATGTTCCCCCTCAATTTTCTCTTTTCCAAACTAAAGAAACCCAATTCTTTCAGTCTTCTGTCATAGGTCATGTTCTCTAGAACTTTAATCATTCTTGTTGCTCTTCTCTGGACCTTCTCCAATTTCTCCACATCTTTCTTGAAATGTGGTGCCCAGAACTGGACACAATACTCCAATTGAGGCCTAATCAGCGCAGAGTAGAGCAGAAGAATGACTTCTCATGTCTTGCTCACAAAACTCCTGTTAATGCATCCCAGAATCATGTTTGCTTTTTTTGCAACAGTGTCATACTGTTGACTCATATTTAGCTTGTGGTCCACTATCACTCCTAAATCCCTCTCTGCCGTAACCTTCCTAGACAGTTGCTTCCCATTCTATATGTGTAAAACTGATTGATTGTTCCTTCCTAAGTGGAGCACTTTGCATTTGTCCTTATTAAACTTCATCCTGTTTACCTCACACCTCCAATTTGTCCAGATCATTTTGAATTATGACCCTATTCTCCAAAGCAGTTGCAACCCCCCCCCCCCGCTTAGTATCATCTGCAAACTTAATAAGCATACGCTCTATAACGATATCTAAATTGCTGATGAAGATATTGAACAAAACCGGTCCCAAAACAGACCTTCTACGGAACCCCACTTGTTATATCTTTCCAGACGGATTGTGAACTGTTAATAACTACTCTCTGAGAACGGTTATCCAGCTAGTTATGCACCCACCTTATAGTAGCCCCATCGAAGTTGTATTTGCCTAGTTTATTGATAGGAATATCATGCGAGACCGTATCAAATGCCTTACTAAAGTCTAGGTATACCATATCCACTGCTTCTCCCTTAGACTCGTTATCCTATCAAAGAAAGCTATCAGATTGGTTTGACAGGATTTGTTCTGTACAAATCCATGCTGGCTGTTCCCTATCACCATATTATCTTCCAAGTGTTTGCAGATGATTTCCTTATTTACTTGCTCCATTATCTTTCCTGGCACAGAAGTTAAACTGACTGGTCTGTAGTTTCCTGGGTTGTTCTTATTTCCCTTTTAATAGATGGACACTATATTTGCTCTTTTCCAGTCTTCTGGAATCTCTCCTGTCTTCCATGATTTTCCAAAGATTATAGCTAAAGGCTCAGATACCTCCTCTATCAGCTCCTTCAGTATTCTAGGATTCATTTCATCAGGCCCTGGTAACTTGCAGACATCTAATTTTTCTAAGTGATTTTTAACTTGTTCTTTTTTTATTTTATCTTCTAAATGTCCCCCTTCCCACTAGCATTCACTATGTTAGGCATTCCTTCATCAGACTTCTCAGTGAAGACAGAAACGAAGAAGTCATTAAGCATGTCTGCCATTTCTAAGTTTCCTATTACTATTTCTCCCTTGTCACTGAGCAATAGGCCTACCCTGTCCTTGGTCTTCCTCTTGCTTCTAATATACTCGTGTGCCTGTCCTCAAAGACCGCTCAAAGGGGGGAAGATGATATTTTTAGAGACGTGGTTTTTATAATGTTCAGCAACACACTAATGAAATAGTTTTAAAACAAATTTTAAACTAAGGTTCTGTAGTAAATTCTTGGGTTTGCAAATGCCTTGTATGGCTCTTTCACAGGTTTAGTATTCTGTTAATAGGTCTGGAAGGCTTTTTCTGAGTCACAGAAATAGGATAGGAAGAGTGGGTGGCCATTAAGAACGATTGGTTTGCTAAATTTTGGGTACCCTATGCACCAGTATATTCTGCATATGGGTAAGGATGGCCCTGAATAAAATGCAATTTACATGCTAAGATTTCATTCCTTGTTTCATGAATTTGCAGGCCTGTTGACAGGTTGGGAGTTGGAGAGAAAAGTGGCAGTTGCCCCAGGTCCTTTAAATTGCTGCTGGAATGCCGTACCATGTGCTCTGTGCAGCTCTGAGGGCTGGAGGTGCACCATGCTCAAGGTCCAACCCCTTCCTTGTCCAGGGACTCATGCAGGCTATCAGCTACCCTGTGTATTTGAGAACTCTTTGCATGTCTGATGAATGCAAATCCATATTTTGAAATGCAAAGATTGAGATGTAAATTACACAAGAAATTTCTCACTGCATGATTTCCTTTTATAGGTAGCCAGTGAAAAGCTGATGAATGGGAGCAGAAGACACTTTCCAATCTTAGGACTGTTATGTAATTTAAGAGGAAGATACAAGTAAGAGGCAGACAGGCAGCTGGTGTAGCAGGGACTGTGCTTCAGGAATGTGTGCAGGTCAGTGGTGAATAACATTAGCCAAATACATACGTATTATTGGCATTGAATTATTGCATAGCAAGAGGCATGAGAGAATATGAAACCCATTTTATTTGAAATCTGATTAACACTGTGGCACTTCTATATTTAGAAACAACGGGGAGGGAGGATTCTTTCTTACCCAGTAGATTGCAGTACATGTCTGAAGAAGACCTGTGCTAAATTTTGTTTATTTTGGGCCCTGATCCTCAATGAGGTCTTCATGGAAATACTGAAGTTCCTCATGGGACTCACAGCACAATTAATTAGGGTAGCAGAAAATTGTATGTGCCACAAAATAACGATCATTGTTGCTAATAAAGGACTATTCACGTGAATAAGCTGTAGCAGGATAAATCTATAAAAACTTACACATTTTAACTTTGTGCAGCTTAGAACACGCTGTGCTGGCATTAGAGATCAGACTTTGAAGGAAAGCATTAGAGAAAATTAGGCCCTAAGGATATCATTCAGATGCAAAGACACCTAGATTTTATCATTTATTTTACATAAAGGATTTTCATCTGAATTTTAGATTCCTATGTTTTCCACATTCTTTTTTTATTCATGCAAATGATGAAAATTGCCTTAAAAAGCTCAAGAGAAGATTAGATTGATCTTGAATACACAGATCTATTAGCTAGCAATTTTTCAAGCACATATAGTAAAGAAGGGAATGCCTAGGTGAATAAGGATTGCTAACATGAGTAAAGCACTGCAGGATCAGGCCCTTACTGCTTGTGCATCCATTGAGTAGCTATCCAATAGCTGGGACAGTGCACTCAAAAACATTTCTCATAAAGTCTGTATAAAGGAGTTCATAAACCTGTACACACTTCCTGTAGGTTAAAAGATGGCAAGCATAGTCTGATCCAGGAGTAAATTGCTCTTTTGGGCTGACAATATTTTAGAATAATCCACTGAATTGTTTCTCCTAGAGATTATGCAAAAAGTTAATTTTAATGAAATATTTTGCGTTACCATTAACTCACAAATAGATTCAATTTTTTTCTCAGCCTAATTTATTTCGCATTTATGTCAATATTAAAATCAACTTTGTTACAGCCTATTGAGATGAATGGTCAGTGTATAGATGTTTCAGACCGATCGTATCAGGTTTGTTGAAGACAATGCCCTATGGCTCATTATATAACCATAGAGGTGAGAAACATTATTCATGAACATTTAGATTCAGGAGCCACAGTTTCTGAGCAGAGATGGTAGTCTTTGGCTACAAAATGTTCAAAAACAACAAACTTAAATGTAAAAGTTTTACTGACTTTTCTCTTTTGTGGCTCTTCCCATCACACAGAAATTATCTTAGAATTCTCCAGAATATTGAAGGGATGGAAATACCATTTAAAACATCCAAATATGTTTAGCAATTTGTTCAGTGCCTGAACTAATGCAAAAGATTAAGTCTTCACTTGGGCTGTGTCTAGACTACATGCCTCTGTCATCAGAGGCATGTAGATTAGACACATAGGCAAAGGCAAATGAAGCCACAATTTAAATGATCGCGGCTTCATTTACATTTACATGGCTGCCGCGCTGAGCCGACAAACAAGTGATCAGCTGTTTGTCTGCTCAGCGCGCTAGTCTGGACGCTCCCCTGCCGACATCAAAGCCCTTTGTCAGCAGCCCTGTTATTCCTCGTGGGATGAGGTTTACCGGGGCTGCCGACAAAGGGCTTTGATGTCGGCAGGGGAGCGTCCAGACTAGCGCGCTGAGTGGACAAACAGATGATCAGCTGTTTGTCGGCTCAGCGCGGCAGCCATGTAAATTTAAATGAAGCCGTGATCATTTTAATCGCGGCTTCATTTGAGTTTGCCAAACAAACAAATCTACATGGCTCTGTCGACGGAGCCATGTACTTTAGACATACCCAAAGAGCAACTCTGATGCTATCCTGACCAGGGCAGACAAGACCTTATTTTTACGTCTTATGAAAGAAAAGATAAACCTCGAGCAACACAACATCTCCTGAAGACAGGATTAGAAGCATCATATTGGCAAAACTAATCATTTGCACTTTCTGAGGTTTTGTTGTGTGTTTCCCACCTAAGCTCTGATTGGCTGAGATGACAGCCTAAATTGAGCATCAAGGGGTAGCCAAGTTAGTCTGTTAAAGAAAAAAAAAACAGCAAGCAAATGGTCTGGTAGCATTTTATAGACATCTACGGCTGTGTCTAGATTGCATCCCTTTTCCGTAAAAGGGATGCAAATTAGACACATCACAATTGCAAATGAAGTGGGGATTTAAATCCCCCCCGCTTCATTTGCTTAAAAATGGCTGCCACTTTTTTCTGGCTCGGAGCTTTGCCGGAAAAAAGCGCCAGTCTAGACGCGGATCTTTCGGAAAATAAAGCCTTTTCCGAAAGATCCCTTATCCCTTATTTTAAATCCCCGCTTCATTTGCAATTGCGATGTGTCTAATTTGCATCCCTTTTACGGAAAAGGGATGCAGTCTAGACACAGCCTACATGTTTTGTTAGTCTATAAAGTGCTACCAGATCATTACTTGCTGTTTTTAAATTGAGCATGGCTGTGTAGACCATAAGAAAATAGACAGAGAGCAATCACTCCTCCAAAGGCCAATCACAGCCCTGATGTCAGGTCATTTTCTCTGCTTCATTCATCTGCTAGGTCCACTGATGAAAATAAATATCGCTGCACAGTTCCCTTTGGGAGGGAAACCTGGGAAGTTTGACTTGTTTCTGGGTATGTCTCATTATTTTCTTTCAGCATTTTCTGGGGTTGGGGTGAATGCCTGCAGATGTGGATCTATGAGCTGATTTCCAACTCCCACTTCTTCTAGGGATATTAATAGGTCACTTCTGGGATGCTGACACACAGAACAAACAGCAAAGAGTGGGACTCATGAATGAAATAAACCTGAGACTCCGGAATTACCACTGCGCATTTTTCTTAGGGAATGTGCCTTTGAAATAAAGCTATTTTGTGTGAGGTATAAAGAATGGGATGCTCCAAAGAGATTACAAATACAATACACTATGGACTGGCAAGTCTGAGAATGGGTTTTTGTTTGTTTGTTACTGTTGTTGGGTTCTTTTTGGGGGCGGGGGGGAGGGGGACCTCCAAAAAACAAGCTGTCCAAAGAAAGCAGCTAATGTTCATTTTTGCAGTTGAAGATATTTTAAGAGTTAAACATGAAAATACTCCCCCAAAGAAAGGCTTTCACTGCTTTCCACATATGTTTTGGTTGTCTGAGACATGTAAAGAATTATCCATGAAGCAATCCTGTCTTTTCCTATCATAGATCCATCTCAGTAATCCTCTTCTTATGCCTTTCCAACAAACTTCATATTTCCTGGTGCCTGCTGTTGAATCCCATGAGGATGTTCTCTCTCTTCCCCCACAGAGACTGGATCAATTTGAGCAGCAAATAATGTCACATTCCCCTGAAGCTTGGCTATTGACTAATTTTCAAAAGCACTGCTCACTCCCTGCTTACACACAACTTAATCATCCTTTAAAGTAAATGTTATGATTTGCACAGCAATCTTCCTAGTTTGGATAGTCTTGACCAAAGAATCCTTTTTCCATGCGTGTACCAGGGTCCGAGTAGTATTCAGAGGTCAGTGGAAATTTCTCTGAGCCATGAAAGAATATTTTGAAATGCTACCTAATTAGCCATTTTGTTGGTTTTTAGACAGATCCATTTTAATATTTATAATGCTAAGAAAGGCAAAAGGACTGAAAAGGGTCATTTCTTGTTGAATAAAGGGCAAACACACACCCTTTTCCCATTCATTTGACATGACTATTTTCAAGACTTGACTAGCAGGCAAGTTTGTATACCACAAGCCAAGGTGAGAATCAGAGTGTGGTTTAGCATTCTGTGGTTACTACCAGCCCAACCTACCACGTGTGTGTGCATCCAGATTGCAACTTCTTCAAATTACCACAATGGGACCTCTGTGTTCAACTAGAGTATTTCACTAGTTCATATACTGATAACAACACACAAAAATACCTGGTATGTACACAAAAGGATTTGTAAAGAACAAATCACATCTAACCAATCTGACAGCTTTCTTTGATAGGATATCAAGCCTTGTGGATGAGGGAAAAGCAGTGGGCGTGGTATACCTAGACTTTACTAAGGCATTTCACACGGTCTCACATGACTTTTTTTTAATCAACAAACTAGGGAAATACAACCTAGATGGCTCTATTATAAGGTGAGTGGTCAGATAATAGTTATTAACAGTTCACAATCATGCTGGAAGGGCATAACAAGTGGGGTTCTGTAGGGGTCTGTTTTGGGACTGGTTCTGTTCAATATCTTTACCAACAATTTTGATGATGGCATAGAGTTATGAAGAAATTGGAGAAGGTCCATAGAACAGCAACAAAAATTATTAAAGGTCTAGAAAATACGACCTATGAGGGAAGACTGAAAGAACTGGGCTTGTTTAGTTTATAAAAGAAAGACAGAGAGGGGACATAATAGCAGTTTTCAAGTATCTAAAAGGGGGTATAAGGAAGAGGGAGAAAAATTGTTCCCCTTGACCTCTGATCATAGGACAAGAAGCAATGGGCTTAAATTGAAGCAAGGAAGGTTTAGGTTGGACATTAGGAAAACTTTCCTGCCTTTCAGGGTGGTTAAACACCGGAATAAATTGCCTAGTGGGGTTGTGGAATCTCCATCACTGGAGATATTTAAGAGCAGGTTAGACAAACCCCTGTCAGGGATGATCTAGACATCATGATCTAGACACCTGCTTGGTCCTGCTGCGAGGGCAGGGGACTGGACTAGATGACCTCTTGATGTCCCTTCCAGTTCTATGATTCTATGAAAAAACGGGAAACTGGACAGGCAAATCATATAATTAATTACCTACAGGATCTATTTGCTTATGCAAAAATTTAGACTGAGCATGTACCACATTGCACAGCTGTCTTGAATGTCAGGTCTACATTGCTTGTTTCACTATTTCATGTGTGCAGGAAGTTAATTAAAAACTGCCTTTGTGGAGGGTATATAGAAAAGAGTAAATAAGCATAAAATGTCAGGTAAACATGGATAATCAAGACGTGATCCAGAAATGCATTCAGGACCCTGTTTAAGATTTACTATGTAACTAGTCCCATTGACTTGTTCAAAAATGAATGGCATGATGAAGTGCTTTACTGCAACTGAGCCTAAGTGAGGGATGAGTTGAGCCTTGGCACTATTGTCCTTTCCCATCACCTCGAGAAGATAGAGCAACCCTGAGCAAAAACTATCTATCTGAGGCTTCATATAAATGTTAAGGGGAGGGGCATCAGGAGAGAGAAGGATACAGTGCCCAACTGGAAGGAGGCAGAGAATACAGCTAGAAAGCAGTTCCTCCTTTTGGATAAAATTCATTACTATGGAGAGGCTAAGACAAGGGCCTTGAATCACTTAAATTCCACTAAGCCTTTTGTGTGTGTGTGTCTACACTGAAGTCAGTGGAGATACACTGGCTCAAAAGTAGAATATTGGTAGTTTGATTTAATGGTAATATACTTTAGAAATAGTAATATGTTAATTTGACATGAGAAATACTAGTACATCCCAATCTGTCCCACTACGGAAATTAACAATGGGTGATTTCATTAACATCTAGGCAAAAATGTGGGGAAGAGTATTTTTTATACAAAATACTGTGCCTGATTGTTCATCAAAGTCCCAATGATGATTTTTTTACCTCTAATACCTCTGCATGAATGCCTTTGTATGATGCATTTCATAGGTGGCAACAGCAGAGGTAGGCGACATTGTGACTAACCCCTCTCATGGCAATAAATACTTCGTCATTATGTAACCTGAATCTTTCAGAGGGGTAGCTGTATTAGTCAGTCTGAAGAAGGGGGTTGTCCCATGAAAGCTCATGATTTTATATATACACATATACACACACACACGTGTATAAATATATATATATATGTATATATGTATACATATACATATATAGATATAGATATCTAATTTGTTAGTCTCTAAGACCATGTCTATATTAAAGAAAAGATCAAAGCTGCTGCATTCAATCTTCTGGGGTTCAAATTAGCGGGGCTAGTGAAGACATACTAATTCAAACTGAGAGGGTGCTCCCATCGACACTGATAGTCCTGCTCCTACAAGGAGTAAGAGAAATTGAAGGGAGAGTTTGCTCCCATTGACCTACCACAGTATGGATGGTGCCAAAATTCGATTTAAGATACTTTGACTTCAGCTACACAACTAACGAAGCTGGAGTTGCTTATTTTAATTCGAACTTATCCCTTAGGGTAGACCGAGACTAAGGTGCTATAGGACCACTCATTTTTTAACCTGAATCTGGCATTCTTCAGCTGTGTTGCTGAGGGAAAGATAAGTGCATCCCTTATCTGTTACACATCCCATAAGTGCTTTCCCTTCATATACTATGATCTGTTAACAACCTTTCTATAATGTTGAGCAGGTATTGCAAAAGTTTCTAATTGTGGCACAAAAATCATACATAAACCTGCACATCATAGAACTATAATGGCATCTTCTCATGGAAGTAAAAGCTAACATGGTACAAAATGATTTTGCATGTACCACACTCCATTCTCTTCCAAATTTCTTTTAAATTAGTAGTCCAAACTTTCTACTGATGTAAATGAGCACTACTCAATTGACTTCAATGTGACTGTGCCCAATGACACCAGGAGAAGACTTGCCCTATTGTTTTTTTTAAGAAAAAAAAAGGAAAATATTTTCTATGTGTTCAATGTACAGACATCTTCATTTAGGGAACAGTCTCATTTTTGGTTCGTATAATCAAATCAATAGCAATAATCAAGTAATAGTAATTTTTGGTAGTTGAGATATCTAGTGGGAATGGCAAATAACCAGCTTACTTTTTGGATCTGATGGAAGGATGAAGGGAAGGGTAACAGGTATCTGGATTTAGAATACTAGTATTTGAGGTAGGAATTGGGAAAGAAGGCCAAAGATGGGGAAAGGACTGAGTTTCACATGGTTACCTAGAGTAGTGAACGGCTGGGACTATGCATAAAACCATCTGCACTGTTCATTCTGATTTTCCACAAGCTTTGCAGTACTTTGAGGGAGATTTTTTTTTTTCTGACTGACATCCAGTTATGTTTTTAAACTGTCCTCAAGATTTGTCTAAGTAATGTAGGTATTACTATGCAGATTATTACATAGCATATGAAACTTTAGAAATGACATAGGATGCCAACCAAAGGACTTTGATAAACAAATGGTAGTAATTATGATGATGGCAGCTATTACTATACAAACAACAAGTCACACAAATGGCCTTTCTGAAATTCACTGGCAATGCCATGGAATCACTCACAATGTTTAATTATTAATTCACTGCCCTATAATTAAACAAAAGTTGATACTCTCTTCAGGTACAATAAATGATAGGAATGTACTTTCAGAACATTTTATTTTTAACAGTGGGTAATTTTCTGTGAATAATGATTTGCTATTAAATAAAATAAAGATCATTAAGGAATTGGATTCACATGGACTGCCACTTGATAAAATGTTACAGACTTAGTTGGATGTGGACTAGTATAGAGGCATTTGAAAATGACTAGTGGCTAGACTTTTGGCTAGAGCAGGGGTGGGCAAAAAGTCCTCCGTGGGCCAAATTTGGCCCACCAAGCAAGTTGATCTGGTATGTGGAGGCCCTACCACTCCTTCCACCCCCAGGCCAATCAGAGCATGGGAGAAGGGGGAGCACGCAAAATCTCCCCTCGCCGTGCTCCCACCCTGCAAGGAGTGTGTAGCGCTTAGAAGTGCCGTGTGCTCCTGGCAGGGCGGGAGGAGACTTTGCGCACTCCCCCTGATTGGCCTGGGGGTGGGAGGAAGTACACAAAGTCTCCTCCCACCCTGCAATGGGCTCAGCAGGGAGAGAGAGACTTCACATGTTCCCCCTTCCCAGGCCCTGATTGACCTTGGGAGCAGCAGGGAGGAGCATGCAAAGTCTCCTCCCACTGCCGGGGTACCAGCACCTAGAGGGAACTACCAGCTGTTCAGATGAGCTGGCAGTTCTCTTGCGGGGGGGGGGGGGGGGGAAGGTAAGGACAAAGACTTTTCCCACTCTCCCACGCCCAGACCAATCAGGGTCTGTGGGTGCAGAAGCACGGAAGTATCCTATCCCCACCCCTTCCACCTGACACAGAAGTGTCCTGGCCCCACACCCTTCCAAGGTGGCCTAACCCTAACCCCAGGTCAAAAATTATTGCCCATCCCTGGGCTAGACATTATGGGCCCTATGTAAATTATTGGCCAAGCTCCCGCTATTGGGTAAGATTTTACCCCTTGTATTTTTTCTGAGAAACATTCCTGAATATATATATAATTTCCTTCCCCTTACTATTATATATTATTTATATATAATTTCCTTCCTTTTTATTGTATTGTACAGTATTTTGATCCAACGAATTCAGAACAAAATGGGTTTGATCCTGATAAAAGCTGTGTGACAAACTGTTGGGTTTTATTTTGCTGTCTGTGGGGGTAAAGGGTGGTTTTCTATCCAAATCTGAAAAAAAAACCACTTTAGATTTGGGTCAAATGGCTTGGTTTGGGTTATTTTTTTAAAATGTATTTTAAAAATAAAATACAAGAAAATATAAAAATGAAAAAAATCATTTTGAATAAAACCACATTTTGTTGAACAAATGTTAAAATGATGGTTTTTTTCTGATTTTATAGGAGGAGGAGATGACAAACAATTTGGCAAATTTGGCAAATTAAACATGATTTTTTTAAATAAATCAACAAGCTTATCAGAGAGGGGAAAAGAAGTTTCATATGAAAAATTTTGCCCATCTGTCATTCTGATCTTGAATTGGAATAAATCAAGACTAACTCCCTCCTCAGCAGTAATGGAGTTGCAGTGTTTAAAACCACTATGAGATCAGAAAATAGCCAAGGGTCTTTATGAATCACAGGAGGAAGACACTTTGCAATCAATAAACCTAAGATATAAACTCTAAGCAACATCCATTAGTGTCTACAGCAAGCAATGTACTAAAAATAGTAATTTATAAATTTCATTGGGTAATGTAGACATGCATGATACATTTATGATGAAAGTAATTAATTAGCTGTCAAATGGATCCAAGCAGGATTAAAAGGTGAAGGCAGGCAGCTATTCTTTGCATGCTAAAATAAAATTCTCCTTTTTATGAATTGACATGATTTTTAACCTGGTACAATATGCCTATAATATGTCTCTAAAAGAATATTCTAGAGCCTCTAACATGAATTTACATACTTGGAACCATCCTATGTTAAACAACTGATTTCAAATTTTATTAGATTTCATAATGGCTTGAATAATTTTGCTCAGTGCAGTTACTCACTCTATTAGGTTAGTCTGCTGACCTAATAAGTTACTACTAATTTAACACCTCCTGTGGAGCTGTTCAGTGACAGAGGTTTGATAGGCCAGGAATCTTTGCGAGTTCACCTAGTGAATATACCTTCAAAATGGACAATAGGGAAGGCAGAGAAAGTCCACTGAAGAGTGAGGAACCACAATCTTGAAAGTGTCTGAGATATGAAAGGAAAGAAGACTCAATCCCAATGAACGATTGCTCTTTTCCCTTATTTTTCCCTCATTGAACTTGGTTACAATGGGAAGGCTCTTCCTCCTCAGGTAATTTGCTATTCTCCTTTAAAAGTAAATCAAATAACAGCAATAATAATCTAGCTCTCTACTAGATAGACCAATAGATATCTGCTCAGATATTTATTGGTTCACACAGAAAAAGAGAATTGCAGCAATTTGTTACTCAAACCTGACAACGTATGGTATATCTAATTGTCTTATGATGACATCTAAAAATAGCAAAAGAAGATGGAACTGAAATAGAAGCAAATAGTCAATATACCACTAATACTAACAGTTGAAAGGAGAAGCTTGGGCAGTAAATTAAGAGCACAGGAATCTCAGCTCAAAGCTTCTGAGCATGGGTGAGGGGAGGAAATTACTTTTTCTTTAATGGCATGTTAAATTCTCTTCTTGGACTGATGAGAAAATGCTTCCCTTACTGAAGTTGGCTTTAAACTAGAAAAAAAAAAGAAAATTATAGCTTTTAGGTCTATGAACTGCAAGATCGTGCCATTTATCATGAACAGTTTTGAGTACTACAAAGAAAATGAGTAATTCAAACAGCGTGTGTTGAAATCAGAAGCAGCAAATTTCTTTCCCCACTACTGTTCTTCCAAAATATTTGTTAAAAATACCAAGTATTTCTTGAGAATGTGAAATTGTTTTGATTTTTTTGGAGATATAGCCTGGTGCTAGAAGAGTGTTATATTTCCAAGGATTTGAAGAAATATGAATTTTCATTAGTGTGGCTTAGGATAATTCTTTTTTTCTTCAACATACTGTTATGTTCCTGAAGCTTTGTTTTTTAAATCAATCAATCAATCAATCAATCAATCAATCAATCAATCAATCAATACCATGGACCTATGCTGACCTAGTCTAAACAGTGACTACTGTCTGATCATTTGCATTAAATTAATATGATATATTCCAGATACATGATACACATAATAAATTAATTCTGATTTTATAGTTGGACAAAGGATGTAATAAATATATCATCTCAAAAACAAATGGTGCCTGAATGAGTTTTCTTATGTATCTTACTGTGAGATGGATTTTTTTTTTATTCTTGCTAAAATAATGAGGTGGGAGTTCAAACAAAGGTTCTGACTTGAATCACCATCTTCGAAGCAGAAAAACAAAACACACCGTTTATCTCCCTAGGAAACTAACCATGCCTGCCATGATATAAAAAAAGACACTTTTGCTTCATCAGTTAAGTTTCCATGCTTTTACCTCTTGACCAAGGGCAGAGCTTTTGTTAAGCATAATACATAATAATAAAGTTCAGTTCTATTGAGCATAGAAATATAGAAACAATTCATTCTACAGTTACTTCTTTCAACATTGCAACTGGAACACAGATACTGTGTTTTAGTGCATATAACCCGCGGGTTATACAAAGTTTTACAAACCCTGCAACCCCCCTGCAGGGTATACATGTCTATGGGGTATACAAGTTTATTTTTACTTCCCTGGGCGCGAGTGCGGCTCCCCTTCCGCAGGCCGGCTAGATCGCCTATGCTCTCTGTTCCCTGCTCCCAGAGGAGAGTGGGTTGCACCTGGCTGTGGCTGCATGGAGCCTGGATGCGAGTGCAGCTCCCCTCCTGTAGGCCAGCCAGCAATTACCAGAAACCTTAAAGTAGCGTATATAACCTCCGGGCTATACATGTGCTTGGGTTATCTTAGACTTTTTTTACACATTTAGGAAAAACCGTGGGTTATGAATGGATGTGGGTTATACACGGGTGCGGGTTATATATGCTAATTTACAGTAACCATTTACCATTATTTGATTTAATTATGATGGATTTAATTTAATTCCCTGCAATAGCATCAGTATTTAATAAATAGACTCCCCAGCAGAGAATTTGGGTTTATAAAATATTCACAGATAAGGTGTCCTACTAAGTGTTTTACAATAATGAGTAAGGGTATGTCTACACTAGCCCCCTAGTTCGAACTAGAGAGACTAATGAGGGCAACCAAAATTGCAAATGAAGCATGGGATTTAAATATTCCGCGCTTCATTAGCATGTTTCCAGGCGGTCGCCATTTTGGAAATTGACTATCCCGGAAGAACTGCCCGTGTCTACACGCATCAGAGAAGGGTGATTCCGAAATAAACCCCTTACTTCGAATTACCAGTTAAACCTCATGAATCTGCAAAAGTTAGTCTATAAGGTGCCACAGGACTCCTTGCCGCTTTTGCAGATTCAGACTAACATGGCTACTCCTCTGATCCTTGTTTTAATGATGCATTTAGAAGAGGACATCTCTTGACAGTTCAGCATCCCTTTGTCCTGTAAAATAGCTTAAATATCCTGCTTCAAGGTATTTGTTGACAAGTGATGTGAGACACAGCAGCGGCTTTTTTCTCCTCTTTATTTGTTAGAGATAAACCCACAAACTTTACATCCAAAGGAAATGTTCATGTTTATCTAGTCTGACGTCCTGCATGTTGCAAGCCATACAACTTTACCTATTCACTCCTGCAGTGGGCCCATAACTTCTGGCTGAGTGACTGAAGCCCTCAAATCTTGATGTAAAGGCTTCAAGTGATACAACATTACACCATTTCGTCTTGTTCAAACCAAAAAATGACCCCATGCTGAAGAGGAATGCAAAAATTGCTAGATGATATATAATCAATAGCCAATATCTATGGCAACAAACTGAATGGGAATGAAATGGTTAGAAGCTTAAAAGACTGATTTGTTGATGCTATAGTAAATGTTCATATACATTTCCAGAGGAGCTAAGAAACGTAAAGTACTATTCTATTTAACTCAATGGGAGCTACTGGTGCTCTGCTGTTTGGAAAGTTATGCCATAGGAACATTCTGAGGGTTTTAACTCTCTGGGCTGCAAAACAATCAAAACTCCCAATTTTAGGTGGTATCAAGGTACAGACAAATACAAATACCAGTTTTAAAATGAACATCTAACCCTCTCAAGTTTATCTCATTTATGCAAACTTTTTCAGGCTACCATTCCATTTCTGACCAACTTGGTCGGTCTTCTTTGACTGATCCCAGAAACAATCTTGTACTATCTAAACATCCCTTTTCTAGATGCCCTATTTTTTTTCTCCCTTCTTTACCCTGACTCTCAAGGAGAAAGAATAAATGTTACCAGATCTATATACGGAAAAGCGAATAGCTATGCAATGCACCTGGGAATGTGTCCCTTTCTTATGCATGTGCCAAACTCTGAATCATATTTGCCACTCTAACCACAAATGCTAAAAGGTTATATAGCAAAAATCAATGTTTGCTTTAAAACACATGGTTCCACTCAGCCCAGAGAAACCTACAGATGTCTAACAAACATTACCAGCATCACTGATATTGGAGCTGACAGTTCCAACCACAAATTGACTATGATGCTCTGAAAACTACTGTAAGTCCCATTAAAGCAGAGAAGTTTGGGAGAAGAACATAACCAATATGGTGTTGTAACAGTACAATTAGAGCTGGCACAAATATTGCTTTCACTTTCAGGTGCACTCTTATTCCTTTCTTACAACATGAGAAAACATGACAGACAACAAAACAGATCTATCCTATGGGGGCAGGTAGGAGAGACGAACGTGAGTTTGATAATGGTGATAGCTATTTAATTTACTTATAAGAATTTGTGCCTCCTGTTTTAAAGTTCCACCAAGTTGCAGTGACAACATTATATACCATAGTTATGCAGGTAATGGGTGTGATGAATTATGTTTCAATATGTTGCTAACAGTGGGAGGGATTGGATACCAAAGGGAAAATTGGGGTTATATTGTGAAAGATTACTACCTGCAGAGGGCAAGCACAAAGGCAGATAGTACAGCAGTAAAGAGGTCCAAAAGGACTAATTTTCTTTTTCCCCTGCCAGCATTGTAAGAACTGTTTCTTCTAGTGTCACAGTTGCTGCAGCCAACTTAAATGTTCATGTCTTACAACAGAGCACCTAGAACATATCTGTTTTCTTAGCTTGTATTTCACAGCCCTAAGAAAGGTAAAGCAGAAAATGCAAAGCAAAGATAAACTATATTGTGTTTGTGTGTGCATGTGTGTGTGTGTATATATACACACACATGAGTTTGGGGCCTCTTTTGAGCTAAATATGTTATGCAGCTTGTTCCACTGTAATAGGAGCTTCTTTGCAAAAAAAAAATAAAATAAAATAAAATAAAGAAGAAGATGATTTATGGATCCATAGTTTGTGCAATAAAAATCAAAACCATTTATTAAATGTTACAGCATTTACCCTGATGATTTTAGTTCAGAGGAATAAACAATTTGGTCTCTCTCCACCCTCATCACATAGAAACTACAATAGCTGATGTGGGAGGAAATTAAATTATTCAGGTTATTGGACAGAACAATGAAGCAGAAACATGTATCTACTGTCAAAGGACATCAAATAGCTAACAGAGAAAATTGCAGAGGTATCATACAAACTACTACCTTCTAGAGTCTCATTGCTGATACAGAGCATACACTGTATGAACTGTGCATTCATTAGGGAAGGGTGTACCTGTAGTATGTGCTTGTTGTCAGGGTTAAAGCCATTAAAATTGACTCTGTATACTAATGAGAATCATTTAAAAATACCCAATTCAAATAAATAAAGAGGGACTTGTCTTAAACCAAGAAGAGATTAAACTTGTTGCAAGCTTACAACTTCCATGAACAGACTGCATGCAGTGATATAACATGGATTTCCTAATTTCATGCTCTCTTAGTAGGATGTGCCAACAAAACAATCTTGCAAGCCTAGTAATATTATGAATGCACTTAAAGTCACTGAAACACATAGACAAATTCTCTAAAATATATCGTAGATATGTTAATGGTTTCTATTTCTCTGTCTGTGCAAGAACTCCTCCAAAATACTAAAAGCTTGGACCAACAAATTTGTTATTCCGTTTCGTCTTACTATAACTTAAAGCAATGTAAGGATTTGGTTATGACAGGAAAATGGGATATTCCTGGAATGGAATTGCTTCTCATAAAAGCATACAGAAAAGAGACAGAATCACCAGGCAGGTGAAAGGGGCTGGCTGGGGTGTGTGTCTCCCACTCCAAGACTGTCCCAGACCCAAGACTCTTATGCCCAGGTGCCGTTTTGGGAGCTGATGGTGAGTGAAGCTTCCCTCCTCCCCCAATTCATATGAGAACATTGCTGGCTGTTCTCCTCTGTCAGGGAACAAGGGGAAAGTGCACAGTTTGCTGTATTCCTCACTCTGGATGGGGAGCACAGGGGCAGATGAATCTGGACCTAGTCCTGCTGGGGAAAATGCATCCCTCCCATGGATGTGCCTGGAGCTGCTGTGGCCATGTAGAGGTGCTTCTCACCTGGCCCCTAGATGCTGTGGTGAAAGAGGCCTAGGGAGGTTTTCGCTCCCTGGGGAAGCCTGAATATTGAACCCCTCATTTCCAGCTCTGCTCCAGAGCATTAATTTAAATGAAGCATATATATTTTCATTTTATTTTCCAAAACCTGCCCTCCCCCCAAAAGAAATTGAGTTAAGGACCTGAGAAATGCCAAGTAATCTTCTAGTGGTTTATATAAAGATAAAAAATTCTTTTAAACCCTAAAATAGAAAATAAACCAATATATATGCTGATTTTTTTCTTTCCCCATCCCTTTAATTAATATAGTGATTTATATGAAAGCAGAGGGATGCACCCTCTTTGGGGTAAATTGTTGAGTTAATGGAATGAACACAGATAAATCAGATGAAAGTCTGACCCAGGATGTTTGATCCTTTGAATTTCTTCTGGTTTTTACATTTTACTCTTGACCTGAAGACATATGCAGGCCTGGGTGCAATATCATAATCATTCCCATGGCGATTAACTAAGAAACTAAACAAAGAAGATAACAGCATGAAATGAAAAGCCGGATTGGAAGCAGATAATGATGCCTCTGTTGTTTATCTTTTGAATTGTTTATATTTTGATATGTATGGGCTAACAGATGATTTTGGGATTAGATCTGAAAAAGGATTTAGGCATCCAACTGACTCTGAGTACCCCTTTGGATCTGCCCCACCACATAAAATAGAGATAAATGAGGAGGTGTTGCTGTCCTCTAGTACTCAAAGGACAGTGGTTAATATATGCACCTGGAAGATGGGAGCTTTGCATTCAAATCATATTCTATCTGACTCAGAGCACAATGTCAGTCAAATCTGTCACTTCCCAGGTGAGGGTCTTAGTCAGGAAACTATAAATTATATGGTGATCACCATCACCTCCATATTTTTCTCCGAAAAGCACCTAACCTACATCACCCCCTAATTCAAGTAGGGGGTTCATGGCTGTGAACCCAAAGTGGAAAAAGGCGCTTTTCTCTAATCCAGAGTAAGACATCTAATTCCCTTTGATGGGCCAGGCATAGGCCACCCTGCTCTCCTTGGTATTTCCTATTGACTAGCTCAGGCAGATCATTGCTTAGCATGCTGCCTTTGGTGACTTCCTTTTGTAGATACCTAACTCTCTCCAACTCTCCCTGTGGGGATTCCACTAGGCATCAAGGGGATTCCCTTTTGTGAACCTAATCCTGGTTTCTAAGGTTATGTAGTTTGGGAAGCAATGCAGCTTCCCCTGTGTTGTCCCACAATCTCCATTAATACTCACCTAGGGTACGTCTACACAGCAGCATTATTTTGGAATAACAAAATGTGTGTCTACACAGCAAGCCATTATTTCAAAATGTCGAGATGGAGGACTTATTACTCTGACACGTGTAACCCTCATTTCACGAGGAGTAAGGGAAGCAGAAGGAAGAGTGTTCTTTCTTCGACTTCCTGTTGTGTAGACAGCGCCAAAAGCCGAATCAAGCTATTTCAACTTCAGCTACACAATTGACGTAGCTGAAGTGTGTATCTTAATTCTACTTTTGCCCTGCTGTGTAGATGTACCCCTACATAGCTATTCATCAGTCCTAAGCTAGTTAGACCATATATACATGTAAGAAGTTAATTCTCTCTGCTTGTCCAAACAGACTGTAGCCACTCCCATTTCAATGGGAATGCTTGTCCACTAGGGAATTGTATTGAGACTTGCCAAATCATTTCATTTGAGTCATTCAATGGCCTTCTGATGATAAAAAAAAATTCAGCCACAGCAGAGTTTGGCTAGATTTCAATCACTGGATGAGGTGAATAGCTCAAAACTTCCATTACTAGTTCTTTGACCTGTTTGTCATAATGGCTAAAACAGAAGGTAGACTTTTCTAATGCAGATAAACACACAATGCCACAGTATTAAAATAAGGGCTTTCTCTACTCCCTCTGACTAATGATATCACTTCTGGTAGTGAGGCATAATTCTTCAGGCGTGGTTCCCCCTTTATCCAAAGGATTACAGAACTGGAAGGAACTTTCCAGCTTTTGTTTCACACTTTGCTTCCACCAATGCACCACTAAATTGACTGTCACACAATCTTGAAATGTTATGATATTCAGTGCCAGACTTCAGCTACTGTTATAAATCGTATTTCTCCACACTTATTGCAGTTTATTCATTTTATACATGACCAGAGATTAAAGTTCAAATGGAATGGATTTTTCTATCCTTCTTATAGTCAAAGTATTTCTAGTCTAGAAATCTTTAATTTTTGGAACTTTAACTATTGAATAATTCAACAGAAAAACATGAATGCAAAGTTGAATGTAAAATTTTAAACACAAAAAAGTGAGTTTGAAGCAACTTTATGGGTATGCATTATTTGGCACAGTCTGTCCTTCTTAACATCAGAGACATTATGGTTCCCCAGATTTCTCACTGCACATATGAAACTGGAGTCTAGATGGAGAATAGTTGGCTCAAGAGGATCCAGGAAAGAATGAAGTGATACTACTTGGAAGATTGAAATGCTGCAAGGAACTGGTTAGTTCTAACATTTCATTCTGAGATAATAGCATTTTCTTTCTGGTATTTAAAAGAATATGTTCGTGAAATCATGCAGAATCTTTATTTACAAAGGTGACATTAATAGCTGCAGTCACCAAACCCACTGTCTTCCACCTGCAGTTTTTAAGAAAGCTATTCCTCTCTGTAATGAAGGCAGCTCATTTGTTCATCACAAATAGGACACATTATTGTTATTCATTATTCCTTGGACTTAAAAAACCCCACCAAAAATCACCACCCTCTAAGTTTGTACATAAAAGACTGTTCTGTGTCCTAAAACAGACATAAACAGCATACTACATTATACTGTGTTAGCTAATCATTTACATTTTGGTCCAGCTCAAAGCTGTCATGTGGATCTATAAATCCCTAAATGGGATAGGATCACACTATTACAGGCAATACGTATTCTGTTCATCACATCATTTATGATTGTCCAGTGTGTCTAGCTCAGGTTTTTGGAGCCCCTGACATATCCGGCCCATGCTACAAAAGGTAAGCATTCTCCAAACATGCCCTGAGGGTGCGGTCTAATCTAAGAAACCATTTTTTCTCAGCTTCAGGACACAAGCTTCCCTAATGTTTAAGATCCTGGTACCAAGTCCACTGAATCAATGGGGGTATCTAAGAAAATTTTGATCTTTCAGCATAGATCCAAACTCCAAGAAGGTGATGGGATAAGTCAAATCAGATCCTGTGTGTGCCCTGTTGACTAGTGACAGATGCTTGACTCATATAAGTACCATGCAGCAAAATCTTGTGAACTAGCCAATTAGCCCATCATAAGACAGGATTTTCAGGTCTCTCCCCCATGTCGGTCTTCTCTCTTGAGCCTCCAGTCTCTTGCTCTTTGTCTCTTTCTCTCTCTCTCCTCCTCCTACTGCCTCCCCCTCTCTCTCTCAGCTCTCCTCCACCTTCTGCCTTTCTGTCCATCTCTCTCTTTCTCTTCTCCCCCTCCTGCCTCTCACTCTCTCTCCGCTCTCCTCTGTCTTTGTCGGGGACGCACGTTCGTCCACGCCCTGGCCCCTGGCCATGTACGTCACTGCCCCGCCACCCTTTGCCTCCCGCCGGGGCACTCGGCTGACTTCTGCACCACTCAGCTGGGCCGCCACGCGGGAGCAAGCGGAACAAATGGCCATTTGGGCTTCCCCGCGGTGGCCCAGCTGAGCGGCGCAGAAGTCAGCCGAGTGCCACAGCAGGACTCGAAGGACATGACTGAGGTAACAATGCCACCCAGAGGCAACCGCCAGCATTTTAGCATTACAGAGTCACAGACATTGGGCTACTATATATATCTTGTGAATGTGAAATTGGATGTTGCTTCCATGGAAACACTCCCAGGAAACATCCAGGAGCATAACATGTTCTTACTCAAATAGACCAATTCTAGTCTGCTATGGAGATAGCTGGACCAATAAGCCATTGTTTGGGATTCCCAGATTATTGTGCTAAAGACTGCATATGGGCTTCAAATTGTACTTGGGAGTCTGAATCTCTCTAACTCTTTTTCTTCCCCAATGTTCACTTACCTGCACAGCCCAAGAGATCACCTCTGGAAATATGTCATTCCCTTTTAAAGTAAGAATTAAGAATTCAAAAGTATCAAGTCATTGAAAGCCAGAGCGTAAGAACTACGGTCTAGGGGACATTTAATCTGTTAGGTGGGTGGAAAGGACACAAATTAGGCCTGATTATGGCTAAAACAGGAATCAATCTGCAATGCAGAGGACATATTTTACAATATTAGTATTGCTGTTACTTTTAATTCTTAGAGGGTACTCAGATAATATGGGATGGGAGACAAACAGAAACCTGGCTAAAACTGAGGAAGAGACAATGATTGTTACAATATCGGGCTACAAACCAGGGGGCTGTTACAATGGCTCCTTTTCTTTTTCCTGTTCTTTTTTTTTCAGTCATATTGTTAACAATAGTTAATCCACATCATATTCACCCAACTGCTTGGTTAGTATGTTGTCACAGCACAACCTCTGTACCTTCAGCCTGCAGCTCAAAACATGTCTAAAACTAATGTTTAAAATAACTGTGTAATGTCACCTGTAATCACTCATTCTCATTCATGAGAAGATGCTATTTATGATCTCTGTTGTGAAGGTCTGTATAACAAGTGTTACCACATTCGTTAGAATTGCAAGCTATTGTGTTACTTACTGTAATATATGTCCAGGATAATACATAAATATGAAATCTGATTCATCCATAGATGTGTATCATTATTGTGAAATACAACCCGAACCAATGTTTAGAGATAGGATGATATATTTAAGAAAAAAATATTGTCCTGACTGAGATCAATGAGATTTGTGTTGTGCTTGTAATTTGGAGGGCAGAGTATAAATTTTCGTTGACAAATAACGAAATTTAATTAGAAATTTTCATGACTGTATCAAAGAAGATATTGATGTGATATATCATCCTATTAAATTATTTGAGTAAATATAATGACATTGTGGTCAAACTATGTGTTCCCATATTTTTAAGACAACGCATATATTTCTTGTTACTGCCACCAATATTCTATTTGGTTTCTCACCAGGTTCTCTCATGCTGACAAATCAGTTTAAGAATACAGAAATTCTGTTGTTTTTTTCAGTTGTTTAAGTACTACTATTAAATAATTCTTTCTGCTGATAACGGATCACCTTCTCTTACACAGCCATACAGTGCAAACTCTATAGTTTCATAGAGCTTGATTTACTATATAGATGACCATACATCAGACTTTTTACTCTGAAATTTTCAGAATGGATAAGCGGCCTGGTTTTCTGACGTGCTGAAGACTTGCTGCTTTCATTGCTCATCATGTCTGAAAACCAGGCCAAAGGTGTTTAACAGAGTAACTCTGCTTGTTTTTTAGAAAAGTCACAGATAAAATTATAAATGACACTTTTAAACAGTATCCTTAGACATCCATCATTAAAGTATTGTGTTAGTAATCAAAACATATGAAGTTCCATTGTAATTTTCCATAAAAGACTCTCCTCTCCTGCACAAATTGCTTCATCCAGTTCCTTTCCTTTCCTTTCCTTTCCTTTCCTTTCCTTTCCTTAGTGTTGCTGGCTCATTCTCATAACTTTACAGTGCAGTTCATCTGTGTAACCCCCCACCAGTAAAATTAATTAGCTAACCTGAAATTACACTGTTCAACATCATCTTCATTGTGAATGACATCACTTTATGTAATCTAGATTCTGAAAGGCCACTAAAATGATGGATAATTGGCAACATTATTCCACAAACAAATGATCAAAACGATATAACAAAAACCACATTACGTATTTACTCTAGATCGCCAAGAAATCAGGTTCCGAAAGAAGATGGACATGCAGTATCTCATGACATGTTTCATGGCAAATCCTAAACTGCATTGATATGTCACATCTGAGAAATAGGTGAGTCATAGAATCCACATCCATTAAGTGAAAGTGATCAATCCTCTCCCATTTGGGGGGATAATTTGGGCCTCTCTCTCACACAATGAACCATTTTACATTATTAACTGAAAAATCTGACTAACTCATCCCTGATTTCTGAGAATTCAAAATAAAATATCAAATACACATTTTTAATTTACACGTAGACACACACACTCAGTTTGAAAATTGAATACCACACAATTTAAAGGGAAACTGTACCTATTTGCTTCATATCTGCACTATAGTACTCAGGTACTACTAAGATGATATGAGCCATAAAGTAAATATGTGGATATGCAGTTAGTCCAATTTTTGCCTTTGTAGGGGTAAATGGAAGTCAAATGTCCACAGCCTCAGGATGAATTAGAAATGGAAAAATTTCAGAAGGTCAGAGCACATTTTAATATGGACCACTTAAGACTGCTTTAGTTGTTTATGCCAATAAATTATTGAGAGGTGCCACATTTGGGTGCTTCAGCTTTGAAATTAAATATCTTCCTCATTTATGCCATTGAACCTAGGATGGATTTGAAGGTGTTTTTGGCAGAATACAGCAAGATATTTATTGTCCAAAGCATGCCAGTTGATTGAGCAAGGATGGCACTAAAATTTCATATTCCATACTCCATCACAAGTAATTTGCCAACCAATGCCCTTTTCAAGAATAATTTTTAAAAAGGTAGCTGAGTAACCAGTACAAAACAGCTAATGACATGAAATCATTAGTGGCAGTGCAGTATTTATTCCTGTTACAATATAGCATTGAGTAAGAGGTGGGTGTCTCCTTTCTAGGAAGACAGCAATTGCTTTCGGTTCTGACCCTATAAGTTCAAGTACTACGACACTGATAATGAAAAAAAACAAAAGTCTTCTTAATTGGAAGGCAATTAAGTCTAAATAGCACTGGCTAAAAAAACATGCATATGAAATGAATAATAATCTGAAGGCATGAAATATGAAGCTGTCATTACTTGTTCATTTATTAATCATTCTAGAAGATTTACCTGGCATTGTTCAGGTACTTAATTAATTTTTTTTTCTTGATTTAAATTATTGCTCTGGGTTGAGGATGAGTGAGGGGTTCAATATGCAGATTTCTCTGGGGAGAGAGGACAATCCCAGGCCTCTCTCACTGCAGCAACTTCAAGCAAAGAGAGCAATGCCTTTCAAAGGCTGATGCACCAGCAGTGAGCAGAGCCAAAGGATGGGTGCACGTCCCCTGGCTGGGGGACAGACACACAAATAGACAAACTCTCACAATATATAGTAGATAGCTGTTCCTTTCTCCAACCCTGCTCCCCGCTACTCCAATGGAGTTATAGTTGTTCCAATCTCAATCTCTTTTCTCTTGCTGCCCGCCTCATAGTAACAGTCCATGCTAGCAGAGCCCCCCTTTCAGTTTTATAAGAAATAATCACATTCCAGGCACATCCCATTGTCCTGGCAACCAAACCCTCACCTTGCTTTAGGTTATGATAAGAGAAAGCTGCACACCAAATTTGGGGGTCCTAGCTCTTACTGAAGTGATCACCAACCAGTAGATCGAGATCTACTGGTAGATCTTGGAGCCTCTAATAGGGGATCCTAACTGGTTTGGCCAAGAGGTTATCAAGCCCAGCACTTCAGCTGCCCTCCACAAATTGCTGTGCATCTCCTGCCCTCTGCCTTGGAGCTATCCCTTCAGGAGCCTCTGTTTTTTGTTCAGGGTAAAGGAAGAAGAGAAGGGTGCTGATGTCAAGGTGCCCCGCTCTCACCCTGTCTCCTATCTCCATAGAGCAGAGAGGGGGCACAACAGGACTTGGGATGGAATTTGCTGGCTGCTTTTGGGAGTGGTGCAGGGCCAGGACAGGGGTGAGCTTGCCTTAGCCCCACTGCACCACCCCCCAGGAGCCACCTGAGATAAGCAGTGCCCAGCTAGTGTCTACATCCCAAAACCCTACCCCACTTATGAACCCCCTCTTGCACCCCCGAGCTCCTGTCCTAGCCCCAAGCACCCCTGCATCCAAATGCCCTCCCAGAACCTGCACTTAGAACCTCCTCTGGCACCCTAACTGCTTGCTCCAGCTCAGAGCCCCTCTCACACTCAAAATCCCTTAATCCAAGACCAGAGCCTGCACCCCAACCCTCTGCCCCAGGGTGGTGAAAGTGATGGAGGCTGGGGAAGGAAGGGAGGATGGATTGCACTTAAATTAAAATAGTGATCTTGTGCTTAAAAAGATTGGAGACCACTGTGTTGAGGAGGAATTCTTGAACAGACAGATAAATACACTCACAGACAGATGAACGCTCTCAAATATATAGTAGATTTGTAAATTAAGAAACGTAGCACCTAATGAAAAGTATGATTTTGTGAATTCAAAGGTATGTAATAGCATATGTAGACTATTCAGAAAATATAACATTGAAAGCTTCCCTAGTTATGAAAGCCACCGTGCCATTTTAAACATGTTTTTATTGACCTGAGTTTGTTCTAAAAATGTGGAAATTAGATGCGATAAGCAATATCTCACTGAATGGCTCCTAACCTAATCTAATCTATTTGCCAGTACAGCTCTGCAAATACTGCAGCCACTCAACACAAATTCTCTTTGATGTTACTTCACCTAGTCAACAGGCACATATCAGAGGTTTGCATCCAAACTCCTCTTTGTAATTGACTTCAACAGCAGCTGCAGCTACTGGGTATTGAATTTCTCAAGAGCCCCTAAGCAGATCAGGAGAGATGTAAAATCTCCCCCTTTAGTCTCACAGAAGTGCCAAGGTCAATGACCGCCTCAATGAATCATAAGATATATTAACTAGAAGGTTTACCCAGTGTTGCACAGGTCCTTAACTCAATTAATTTTTGTTTTTTGGAAAATGTCCATGCTTCATTTAAATCACTGCTCTGGGGTGAGGCTGTGGATGAGGGTTCAGCATGCAGGGTGTCCTAGGGACAGACATCTCTCACTATAGCACCTTGGGTCCAGGTGAAAAGCACCTCTCCATGGCTGCTGCAGCTCCTGCAAGCACTGCCAGGAGAGGAGTGCATGTCCCCCCAGCTGGTGCAGGTACACGTTTATTTGCCCCTCGGCCCTCAGCCAGACTGAGGAATGCAGCAAACGGTGCATTTTCCCCTTGCTCCCTGATGAAGGGGAACAGCCAAAAGTGACCCTGTACAAATTGCGGGGGGTGGGGACCATCAGTCCCCCTGCTCTCCCTAAAGGGCATGTGGAGGTGGGAGGGTTGGAGCTGGGCTGGGGAAGTCCCTGATGAGAGGAACCCCCTACTCCGGTGAGTCTCTTTCACCTGCCTGGTGATTCTGCCTTTTTTCTGTATGCTTTTATGAGAAGCAATCCCATTCCAGACACATCCCATTTTCCTGATACAATCAAACCCTTACCTTGTTGTAAGTGTTCATAAGAGGAATTTCTATACTGAATTTGAAAGTCTAATTCTTACTGTTTCAGAGGAGTTCTTGGACAAAAAGACAGACTGACTCTCTCAGTTAAATAGTAGATAATGAAAACATGAAATAGCATTGAAAAATTACTATTTTAAATACTAAATCTGGGAACTTTTTCTAATGCTCTACCTTTACTTTAGCAGCATTTAGGCTCAATGGGGCTATATAAAAGTATTATAACGTTCTTGTGTGTGAGCAGTAAGCATTTTGAGTCTATGCTGTTGGGCACTATAAAACAGTAAGATGAAGAGATATTATTCACTAAACTTTTATTAGGAAAAACAGGAAGGATTTGTGATTAGAAATTGTTCTAAGACAAGAGCCACTCCAGAAAACCAGATGTAATCTCTTCTGATTTTAATAGGCATGTTTTATTGAGATTAAACCATAAGAGAAAAAGATCATTTAAAGTGAAACACAGGCAGTGGGTTGGTGAGCAGTATTCTGAGCACAATCCACATCTGACACAATTATGAAATTACGAAAGAAGTGTAAGCAGGACAAGGGGTTAGCGTGCAACCTCCTGTACACCTTTCCAGACTACAGGATACAACTGTGCCATCTACACTTTGGCATCTCCTATGCATTGGTGTGACGCTGTTGGATCAATGCCCTTTGTAAGATCAATGTAAGATCAGTGTTGGTTGGTCTATTTGAAAGCCCCCTATCTGCACAGTGGGTGCAATAATAATAATACCTAGTCTTATAAGGTGTTTTTCATCAGTGAATCACAAAGTACATTATAAAGGAGGTCAGTATCACATTTTCCATTTGATATATAGGGAGACTAAAGTGCCCAGTGATTCTATTCCCAGGTCTCCTGAGTCCCAAATCAGTTTTTTATCTACTAGGTTACACTGACTCTTTACCATAGCCTGTGTCCAATGTACCCCTTCAGAGTCTATTCAGCCTCACTCATCAACTGTTGGTGCAGAGGATCCTGCAGCAAACACTCTGTACCAGGGTGAATCTCACCATAACACAAAGAAGTTTTAGAAAACAAGTCATCAGTTTATATAGCTGGACATTCTAAGAGTCCCCGAAGGTGACTGAGGGCGAAGATATTCTTCCATCTCCTGGGTCCTCATCTGAGGAGGCCACAAAGCTCAGTGTTATCTCCAAATCATCCCATATTTACATATAATTGTTCAGGAGCTGGTGCAACAACACAAGCTGAAGTGTCCAGAGTAGAGACAACACCCTTTGTATCATCTTTGCATCTCTCAGTCTTTTCAATGCTATCTAAAAATCAAAATCTAAATGAAGAATACTTAGCTTATTCAAAGTCCAAAAATGCAGAGATGATACTGGGAGGCAAGGGGAAAGCATTTGGAAAAAACTATTTTCCTCTTAACATCCCCCACAATTGAATTTATCTGCACTCATTGTTAACTTGGTCTGTAGCCTGGGTTCCTTTTGGATTCCCAGTGCTATTGGATGCCTACATCATGATGGTAACAAAAACCATCCATTTCTGTAGGTGGCTCTCCAGAGGAGGCCTTGGTGATTTATGACCCCCAGGCTGGATTGCTATAATTGATTATAGAGGGATGAAGCCACTCACCATAATTTTTTTTTTTGTAAACGGTACAAAACCCCATCTATTTTATAACTGCTCACCATGGACACCTCGCCACAGTGCTCCAGCCTTTGTACTTTCTCTCGACTGAATACAGTCTAGTGCATGGTCCCTATGCTGAAATTCGAAGATGGCTCTCCATTCGCCCTGGCTATCACAACTTCCTATGGCAGCTACTTGCCACTGAAATGATGAAACTATCAAAAAACAAAGAGAAACTCAAAAGTGCAGGTAAGAGAATTTTTTAAAGAACTAGAGCTGCATTGTGGAATTGATGAAGATACTCCCTAAATATTAAACTACTTTCTTCCATCTAGCTTTCCTTCAAAAAGGCCCCAATTCAGAAGAGTACTTCAAACCTGTGCTTAAATCCATTCTTATAAATAACACTTCAGCATATGTGAATAAATGTACACATATGTTTAACTTCCTCTGATTTCAGCGAAACATATTCAATTGCTTTTCCCAAACCAGGACCTATCTTCTTACAGGCGCAGATGTAAATAAGCAAACAAAGCCCGCCCATAAATTAATCGACTTTTTTTTTTTTTGCAGTCTGGGAAAGAAGAAAAACTGAAAGGTTGTTCCTTTTCATCCTAATTCTGAATTCTTAGGAGGTATTCGTGCAGCTAATGAGGTCGAGCACATCTCTTTCAGCTTTCTTGATCACTGATTCTGTGACGAGGGACAAAATTAGAACCAGGCCATTTTCGACAATGCTCCTAGATTTGTGAGTCCCTGGATTTGGATTAACACTACAAGCTAACAGTGGTGTTTTACTCCTCACAAAAGGAGCCTTCTGGATGACATTCCTTTCTTCCTCACTTTTCCCAGCTTGGCTAAAACAAAAGTGGGCTCAGATTGAGCAGATGCCCTAGAGCTTCTGAAGTACAGGCCCTGTGGTCACAACACCAGCCCTCCAGCATTTCTATTGTTGACCTGCCCAACATGTTACATGGCAACATAATGTTCACACATGCAGCCAACCGCTGTAAAAGCGCTATATATTTTTTAACAATTTAGCAGTCTATCTTACAACCATCTGCTTCCATTTGCTTCTGTTTTTTGCCCCCAGGTTACCAGGGATGAAAGCAGGAGATGAGCCCCGTGGAAAAACCTTTTGCCAAACTAGAATAGACAATGCGAACATTACTCAGCCATGGCAGCAAAAGAGTTCACAGCCTGAGGCAGTGCAGTGTTCTGCAAAAAAAGGACAGCATCCTCAAGACAGTTGACTGTATTTTGCAATGATTGTGTGGTCCACAGACTACAGTATTTGGTCTTTCTTTTGTAGTATACCTGGAAAGAGAGTAGCAGGGAAATCACAAAATGATTCACGAGACAGTAACTCCTTAAGGAGTCCTAAAACACAAACTTTTCTCAATTTCTAAAAATCAAATCAGAAGAATAATAACTTGCAGTGAGAACTTGGTTTAATGTGCTAAGCGATTTTCTTTCCTTAATGTGTTAAAACTTTTATAATTTCATACCAGGATGTTTATATTATGTCTTAAATTAGTTTAAGAGTTAGCTAGATGAAATAGATGCCATTATATTGATAAGACCATTTGTAGTAAAATAAGTGCTTGCAGGGAATTCAGAGACTGCCTTTGTGAGCTGGGAATCATACCCCCAGCAGTAGCCTGAGACACATTCGGGCTAGTTCTCCTCAAAATAGTAGTGTAACCTTGGCAGGAGGGGAAGCAGCAAGTGGGAGCATGGATTAGCCGTGCCAGGAAGGTATTCATGGGGTTCAGGTTGGTTGGTATTTGGATTAGCTAGCCTGTGCAGCTGTTCGTTGACACTTGTGCTACTCACATGATGCTGCTATTTATAGTGCTCTAGCTCTCATTGGCTGTGTCTAGATTACATACCTCTTTCGACAGAAGGATGTAAATTAGGTACTTTGAAAGTTCAAATGAAGTGGGGATTTAAATAGCCCACACTTCATTTGCATAATTGCATCATGGCGCTCTTTCGAACAAGCACCATTTCGAAAGTAAAACTGTGGTCTAGATGCAGCTCTTTCGAAAATGGCAGGCTTTTTCGAAAGATCCTATAAAGAGCCTCAGGTTTACAGGATCTTTTGAAAAAGCCTGCCATTTGTAGTGATCAGATAGACTCAATCTTTGCTATAGCATGACATAGCTACTTTCTTTTGCTTCCTTATACATTCTCCCTGCACCTTTTTCTACTCTGAAGACACAAAGGTACAAGATAACCTTTCTATGCATTTACATTACATTTTCAAACACGGGAACAAGGAGCACACAGACACAAATTAGTATTAGGACGCAGAAATGCATTAACATTCTTGCCTGTTCTTCAAAATGGCCGGTTTTATGAATACTGTATGGATGGGTTATCATGTCATGAACGTGGCAGTGAGTATGCAAACAAGATGGTACACAGAGTAGGACAAGGACTCTGCTAGTACTGGTGTTATGCCCCATAAGTGCTTGTTAGGAAATAGACATTTCACAGAAGCAAGAGTAGACTTAGAGTCAGCCCAGTCCTCATTCACTTAGCAATTTTGTCATGCCTTCCCATTAACTGCCTTCTCATTGATTCTTTGTCATGGCTTTTCATTGATTCTTTACTAAACACTGCAACACACGTTTTCAAAGCAATTAATGATCTGGGGTGCTTTAATTTTAGCGTGACCATTCTTAGACATGTTAAAAAGACTTTTTTCAGAAGGCATGTTCTTAAGCACTTTCTGAAAATCAAGGTTCTAAAGGTAGATCATTTTGAGTCCTCAAATACTGAGACACCTAAAATCACTAGACACACTAGAAAATGTAAGCATGGAAATACAACCAGAGTAAGAACCTTTCTATGGGGCCTCTGTGCCCAGGATGAAAACATACACCTTAATGAAAATATGCACAAGGAATTATATCAATAATTTGGTTAAAACCACTAGCCCTTAGCATCAACATTCACTTCTGTGTGCACCCATTGCACAGAGACAATGTGGGTTTGAAAAACTGGTGCTATATAAATAAGACAAGTAGTTTGATAAAATATAAAGAATCAACATTCAAGTGAAAGCTCAGTATAGCTTGAGAGACAGGATAAGCTTCTTTGATGCACTTTCTTTCACACATGGTCTCTTTACCTCATTAGATTTAAACTATGGGGTGAAAAAGGTAACAGCTTGCAACATGTATGTGTTATGAAGGTGGCTTTGCTTTTTTTGTTTGTCAAGCTGCATCTCACAACGGACATCTGGGATGACAGTCTACAGCACCTCATACATTTGCACAACATAGGCATGACAATGATTTGTAAGAGACAGAATCTAATACTTATTGCAGCTTTTCCAAGCTTTTCCTCTTGACTGAAAAAATATTGCCAAAATTATTTCATCATCTGGGAACTGAGAGAGAACAAAAACACTGACATGTCTTTCCCCATATAATTGTACCTGTTTTGGACTGTGTAATTTTTTAAAAATTTGTATTGTATGTCAAAACACTGTCTTTTCTTTTATAATCCAATGTAGGAGCTTAGAAAGTAACAAATGCATCACACACACACACACGCTTAGGGGATGGCCTCATGAAGAATTGTGTGAGGTATTGGTAATGGGGCAGGATAAGATACATTTCATATGTGTGGCTTGAGGTTGTGCCTGTTCTGAGAAGAACAGTCCCACAAATGGGGTGGTGGGGGTGGTGGAGTAAAGGGACAGTTGCCCCAGGGTACAGAGATTTAAAAAAGCAGCAGCAGGCTGAGCTCTGGGCCTTTTAAATCACTACCAGAGCCCCAGGCAGCATTGAGGTCTGGCTGGGGGAGGCAGAGTATGGACTAGGCAGCACTAAGGGCTGGCTGCTCCTAGCCCTGCCCCTTATGCCCAAGATTCCACTTCTTCTGAGGGGCTGAAGCTGAGCCCCTCCTCCCACATATCCCAGGGCCAGCAAAGTTTGTCACCAGCCTTCGTGAAGAACTAGAAGACCTCATTGTCCACAATAGTTAATAACGTGTCTTTCACAAGCAAAACAGACCAAAAAAAACCTTGAAAAGACAGGAGTGGTAGTGGAAAAGAGGAAGAAAAAGAAATCTCCTGACATTTCAGGATATATTACTTTCTTCATAATGAAAAACAGGAATTTAAAAACAATATTTAATTTACAGAGCCAGATCTAGTCTTCTTTTCTTTCTCCTTTCACCGTCCACTTTTAATTTCCATATTCTGTGCATTTTTAGAATTTCTATCCAGTCACTTCAACCTCATTTGAAAAAAATTCTCTGGATCAAAACTTCTGTTTCTGAGATAGTCCAATAACTTTGTTCAAGATGGCACTTGAGCCAACATTTTAAAATACAACAAGAGGATATTGATCTGTAATCCCAACACATACTCACATGTAAGTATGCACATACCTATGTGCTTGAGTATATTCGTGGTTGCAAAATTGTTGTTGCTGTGTTCATTCCAGGATATTAAAATTAGGAGTGAGGCAATGTGTAACACCACTTCTCTTTCTCTATTCAAATATTTTTACACCCACAGGCACACATGTTGAGATTACGGATCAAGGTAGTATGGTTGAATTTCAGAATGCAATACACACATACACAAAGCAGAGGTCAGGCTGGGATTCTATTTGATTGGGAGGATGCTAATAAGCCAAACAGGATTTCAGGAAGAGTAGTTGGGGTTCTTTCTGTTGATTTATTAATGGCATTTCAATGCATTTATATTAATGAAAAACATGGAATAACACTTATCTATGTTCCATCTCTTAGGTAATTATTAGAGAAGTAAGAAAACAGATATTTTTGGTTCACTGGAAATTAGAAAAAAATGACGATGTTTCAGGTGAAAAGGAAAGTATTTTTTCTCACAGATGAAAATCTTTAGTTTTTAAGCATTTAATACATTTAGTTGCTTTTTTAAAAAAAATAAGAAAATTTTCAACCAAAAACCCATTTTGAACTAAAAATGAAACATTCTGTTTGAAAAATATCCAAATGTTTGAACTGTTCAAGTTGTGTTCTTTTCTTTTTTCTCTTTTTTCCTATAAAATGGGGATAATATCTCACCCTCAGCTAGCACACAGTGGTGTTTAGAGGATAGATGTAGTTGTATATATGTGTGTATGTGTGTGTGTGTGAGAGAGAGAGAAACAGAGAGAGAGAGAGCGAGAAAGAGAGAGAGAGAGGTTGCAAAAGTTTAAATTGCAATGTCTTTTAATAGGTAATTTTCCTTACATGTTTTTTAAAATTTATGTAACAACAACAGTTTCTAGAATGAGATAAACAGCTGCTACTCTATTTCATTTTAGCTTTGCAAGTAATAATAGCTCAAGCCAACAACCGTCTTCATGTCACAAGAGAAAATTCAGTCAATTTGCACTCATATAATTTAGCTTTCTGAGGACAAAGTCCCTTGAGATCTGAGTCATGTAGAAACTCAGATGTCCAATGTTAAAATTAAAATGATGTTGGTTCTCATGCTAGCAGACTTTATAAAAATTCTACGAGTACAACAAATATTAGGTAAAATATTTGCATCCAATTTCAAATCCACTCAAACTGAGCCTTTGGGTTCAAGATACAATTTATTTGGAAAAAGTACAGTATATTTGCACTGAAGTTATTTATCTGGATGGAAATAGTTGTACATTATGCTCTGAAAATGGCAAAGCTGTTCTAGAAATTCAGGCAAAAGTAGACCTTCCTTTTCACCCCACACATGCCTCATAGACACTGAGTTTAAGAGTCTGACAAATATAAATGGCTACTAGATTAAGAAAGGCTGAAGTGGCTAACAACCAAGTATACGTTCCTTCACAAGTTCAAATTTTCAGACTTTTACAGGTCACTCACAGACACAAATTATTTAATTAATCAAAACACACTTGTTTGTGCAAAATGTATAGATGTATCTTAAAAGAGTACACCTTCTCTGCACACACAAACACATATTTTGCAGGTGCAATGAAGGAGTTCTATTATACTGTGGCTGAAACTTAAGCAAGAAAGTCTGAAAATTTAGTCATAACTTAAATTCACTTGTACCCAAAATAACATAAGGCTTCTCTGATTATCAGAGGATAGGTAAAATACAAGTACATTCTTTTTTAGCAATGTCTGTGATAAATTCAAGACACATTCACTGTACGTGGACAACAAACCAAAAATGCCTTTGTGACTGCTTTCCTCACTGAGCCATCATTGACAACAGTTCAGTAAGCCATGCTATGTGTTGCAGCATTTATAGACAGCATGAGTCACGATTCAACATATTTTACACCAGATGCAGTTATTAAAAATGTACCAGCAAACCCTGACATTTTCCTTTCTGAAAGCAAGGTTGGGCTTTCTCTGATGTTAAAAATGTATCTATGACATTACAGCAAAGGGTGTGTTAGTTTTGTCCATTATAAACTCCTATTATCAGTAGCTAAATGTGCTCAAGAACTGTGGATTCATCATTTGGTATAACTGTATAACCTCACTACCCTCTTCCTTACTTCCTACCTGACCTGAAATCTAACATGCTTTATTGGTTTGAACTAAGAAACGTGTTTCATTGATTAGTGATGTCATACGTCACCTCACTGAGCACTTTTAACATAAATTATAAAACATCTCCATAGTAGGATAGGTAAAGTTATGAAAGATGCACTGAGAATCCATAAATATTCTGAAAAAGAAAATTCTGCACCAGCAATGACATATTTATATTATACAGGTGCATTCCAGTAGATGCTCATTTTATCTATTATTCGTTTGGCAGCGTCCAAGTTTGCATTTAATTAACTAAAGGACTTGAGCCATCCAATTCTTGTTGCTACTAATGTATCACAATTAGAACAAACTTGTAACCATGGAAACTGCTAAATCTATCATAATTCATAAACTGAAGTAGGCTTGCTTTTTAGCTTATGGAATACTTGAGTTTCCCTGGCTTACAGATGGGCATTTATTGTCATGCTAAAATGGGATTTGGTAATCTCAGAACACAAGATGATTTAGGTGCTCATTTAAATAAGATTGTATTATAAGGATACTATCATTTTAGGTCCTGGTGCCAAGTGTCATTGATTATATGATCCTTCTGATTTGTGTGTGGCTACTAGTTATCAACATTCAACTTGAAAATTAAGAAGGGAAAGGGATTTATTTCAATTTATTGCTTTTATTTATTACAGTATATGAATTAACAAGCAAATTTCCTTTTTTAAATTGTGGTACTACAGTAAGTGATCTATATTGTTGTCCAATTTATTTACTCAATCCTCTAACTCTATGACACCGTAGCTTATGTTTTCTTTTTTCAGATTGTGAATAAGCCCAGAAATTAACTCCTCTTTTGTTGCTGTGGTAGTACACAGTGGTTGTACCTATCCCAAAGACAACACTACAAGTAGCTACGTATTATTTGAAGCTATTTCTCAGCAGATAATTTAGAGTATTTACAGAACACAATATGAAATATTATTGAGAAGGCAGAAAATGTTTAATTTAAGACAAGATAGTAGGGACCCTTCACTAACCCATAAAATGAATACAGCTAATAAACACACAGGTGTTAATCTGCACCTTACATTTAATTATATTACAATGACTGTCGAGTACCCTGGGAATCCTCCTTCCCATGATAAGGAAGCAATTCCATCAACACCAGAAATCATAATAAAAACTTAAATTATTGAAAACCTATACACAAGTCAGAGAATATGAACCATTAGCATCCATAGAAAGTTATACCATGCTACTTATAGTTACTATTTCAATGAACACAAAAACACAATTGGGGAGGTTATAACCAAATCCAGACTCATTTTCTCCTATTTGGAGGCCAACTTTAATAAGAGTTGTCTTCCCCTTGTTACATTCTTTGACTCACAGTAGTATAGTACCAGGCATTCAATTACAGACACAAGAGAATACCAAGGCATACATTCTAAAGATATATTTTATTTTATTCCAAACAAGTCTTTTGCTTACTTTGAGATCAGGATTAATTTGTTTCTTTCATTGCCACTCTCTATGAATGTCAGTGTTTGCTGCTGAATTCTGACTGCATCTAAACCAATGTACACCTCTCTAAGGAGAGGTAGAGTACTCATGGTTATCAGGATCAATATTTAAAGGGCCAGCCATTAATTTTGATCTTGAGCAGGAGTGGGCAATGAAATGGCAGCGTTTCATCAGGATAACCCCTTAGTGGGCTGCTGCCACTATATTTACCTGCACCTCTGCAGCTTTGGTGCTCACAGCTCTTAATGGCTGGGAATGACAATCCACGGCCAATGGCAGCTATAACCCCCTCTACCTGTGGAGGTGCAAGTAAATACGGTGGTGTGGGGAACCACCTGGCAGACTGGATCCAGCTTGTGGGCTGGTATTTGCCCATCCTTGTTTTTGAGTCATTACCAGATTTAATTTTTCCAATCAATGCAATAAGCTAATGATCTACATTGATTTAGCAAGGACTCAAAAAACTAGATTTTGTTTCACTTAAACCTGCCACACTCCACTAAGGATGGCACCAATATAAAACATTATAAAATATAAACCAATATAAAACTATCATTTTACTCAGCTTGCAGAACATCCCATCCCTGCGGCAGAGTTGTATTTCAAGCACTGGCCATCTGGACTGTACTATCTGATTTTTCATCCCTTGATAGTCAGTGACACTTTACACTTTAGCTTTTAAGTGCATCTCACTGTTCACATTACCTACTGAATTACCATTGATAGCTCTGATTGTTATTGGGATCTTAAAAAAAAAAAGCAAACTAGTCTTTACATTACCTTTAGTAACCTCTGTTAAATGTTGCAGCTTTCTCTGATGTGGAAAATGTAAATCACAGAGAATAAAAAAGAAGCCAAGGTACATAGCGAGGGAGCGGAAGGATAAAATATTATATGAACAAAGTCCTTAGTTAACAATAGGTCTAAGAAGGAAGATTTGTTTAATATGTTGTGAACAAATGATAGGGAAACATGGCTTTTTCTGTATGGCTACATCTAGACTACATCCCTCTGTTGGCAGAGGGATGTAAATGAAGCACTTCAAAAGTGCAAATGAAGCCGGGATTTAAATATCCCACGCTTCATTTGCATTATCACATAATGGCGCTCTTTCAAAAAAAGCGCTATTTCGAAATTGAAACCACAGTCAATATGTGGTTCTTTCTTAAATGGTGTGCTTTTTCAAAAGATCCTGTAAACCTCATTTTTTTTAGGCTTATGGGATCTTTCAAAAAAGCGCCCGTTTTTTAAAGAACTGCGTCTAGACTGCAGTTTCAATTTTGAAATAGTGCTTTTTCTAAAGAGCGCCATTACGTGATTATGCAAATGAAGCACGGGATATTTAAATCATGGCTACATTTTCCCTTTCAAAGTGCTTCATTTACATTCCTCTGCTGACAGAGGGATTTAGTCTAGATGTACCCCCTCCCTTTTTCGAAAAGCCGCATAAACCTCATTTTTTGAGGAAGAGTAGCTTTTCAAAAAGGGAGAGGGAGTTACTGAACAAAAGGCGCCACGACTACTTTCACTTTCGAAAGCTTCCGAAGTGAAATCGGAAGAAGATATGTAAATTTCCATAGGATTTGCATATCCTCTTTCGGAATGTCGGTGTAGTTTAGACATAGCATGGGTAAGTCACTTCCCCTTACCCAAGCCCTTTTTCTCCTCGCAGCCATTGGCCGCAGTGCCAGGGAGAGGTGGTGGTGGTGGTGAAGAGAACAAGCCCCTTGGCAGTGTGTGTGTGGGGGGAGAACATGGCCTGGACAGGATGGGGGGTTGACCTGGGAGCAAGAGGGGAAAGAATAAGTCCCAAGCAGGCTGGGGGATTGGCCTGAGGAGGTGGGAAGAATAGGCCTTGAGTGGCCTGAGGAGTGGCTGAGGAGGAGGGGAAGAGAGAACAGGCCCCCACCCTCCGGCACCCCCCACATCTCCCACACTCTGTAAGCATGCTAATTACATATAAGAAAAAATATTATCTTCATCGCATAATGAACTGTGGCTGTATTCATCAGCAGCAGACGTCGAAATTGGGGTCCTTAGTACCAAAATCATAATGCCTATTTCTATCTGAACTGTATTCCATGGGATTTTTATAGCTAATCTCAAATTTGTGCAAACAACTGGGGAAGATGTGGACATGGAACTGCTAGAACCACTCCCGCACCTTGCTCGTATCACTCTCTTACAGGCTAAGATTAAAAAAAAAATCTCTCCTATAATCAAAGAAAAAGAAATGATAACAGTTTACTTCTAAAAACTCCTGTACCGTGAATAAATTTCAAAATTTGGCTATAGAAAATGCCAAAAAAGGCAGTGTACTATAGGCATAATGAGCTAGCACTCCAACTAATTCCGTCACTGCTAAACACACTAATGCTGAAACATCGTATCTTACCCAGAAATCCATACTAGTGCCCCTGATTCTTGGATGATTTGTCGGAGAAAAAGCAGGATGGAGGAACATTTGATTGTTGGTTGTGGATAATAGTCTGATGCACAAACGGATTCAGACACAGAGAGTTTTTGCTAAAATGGAATGCTGCCATAACGAAGGCAAAGGCAGCTTATTTCTCCTCTACTGTAGAATCTGTGAAATCATGCCCTCAGAATTTTTTCCAGGATGCAATTCAGTTAATAAATCCAGCCTTCCTTCTCTCAACTCCAGAACACAACATGGTTACTCATTACACATAGGCAAGGAAAAACAAGAAGCCAAATGCAGGACTGTAACCACAATGCCCTTCTTCCCAAGAATTTGGCCTGTTCTCTGAGGAAGAAATCCTGGAAGCAACCACATCAAACAGGAATTACCAACTCTGACCCTGGCTCTTAGTGCGGAGTAGGGAAAACTTGGGTTATCTCCACAGTAATTCAGATTCTCAGCATCTTCTCTAATGAGAGGAGTCTACTAAATGAAGTATTCCAACCAGTGCAATTTAAAAAAAAGGATGGGGGAAGAAGTGGAACCTGATCATCAGAATAACACAGATTATCTGTAGAATCTCCCAGCACTTTAATTTTCTTGATTAAAAATACAGCTTTTGTAGGGTGCCAGTCATTTGCAGAGTATCTCAAGTTCAAGCTCAATTCAGTGGAGAGCTCAGATTGGGAGTAAATCAATTTGGGACAGGCCACATAACAATCTAGGTGTCAGAATTGGAATTTACATTCTCAAGTTTGTGATCTAGGTTTCCAAATACACAACTGGACTGTCTTTTGGTGCCCCAATTTAAAAATCATGTCCCAACTGATTTTATTTGTTTGTTTGTTTGTTTTTTAAATTCTGGCATGTAAAGTGAGTGATGGAAAGGTTCTAACACAGTGATGGGCAACCTAGGCTAGTGAGTGGGCTGCATCAGTGGCCCGCCATCATCTCAGTGAGCCACAAGATTGTCATAGCCAAGATGGTCTCCCGGGATAGGGTACTTTTGCTAACTCTGTTTGTGTACCTAGAATTTGCAGGGTTTGCCAACTGAACCATAGCAGCGCTCTGATTGGATGCAGGAGTGCACGGCTCTCAGTCAATGTTGTGTACAATCAGACGCACCTCATTTCAGTGCCTTTGCTTTATGTCAGGCATGTCCAAAGTCCGGCCCGCGGGCCAATTGCGGCCCATGTTCCGGTTTAATACGGCCCCACAGGTAATTTGGCAATATCTATCTTTTATGGCCCCCAACGAATCCATATGTATTGAGATGAATACATTGTAAAATCTCAGTTAATGTCAGTTGGTCTAAATCAGTTATAAATATATTTGGACACAACATGTATACTTGGTGTTATGTTCCTGTTCATATTTTTTGAACTTAAAAGTTGACAGACAACCTTTATTACCAATAATATGTAATGTACTTTACAATGTTCCTGACATATATTTCAGCTTCCTGGATTTTTTTTTCATCTGGCTTTCAGATATGAAAGGCAGAGCGATTTAACACCTGTTTAGATTTGTCATCCATGTGACGAAATGAAAAGTATGCCGTTTGCAATAAACTTTGCATAAAATAGTTAATTTGCATTTAATTTTAATGGTTCAAAGAATGTCAGGCAAAATGGTCGGCCCTCACGCATGTTCACTTCATCAAATCTGGCCCTTTTTGAAAAAAGTTTGGACACCCCTGCTTTATGTGCATGTCAATTTAGTAAGAAAAAATAATACGCAGACTGGAACCAGTGGAATCTGGCAACCCTGCTCACGGGATAAATGTCTTGCAGGCTGCATACAGAACTCTGAGGGGCCACATGCAGCCCTTGGGCCACAGAATGCCTCCCACTGTTCTAACACCACAGGCAAGTTTCTTCTTTTTCCCATTTCTTAAAAAAAATCTGTATTCATTTACCACCGTAGGGAAGCACAGCTTCTCAGTAAGCTATTTTAGACCTAACAATGTCCTGCTTTCTTGATGGCTATTCCACCAATCATCATTTATGGGTAGAAAAAGACCAGGTCAGTACTTAAAAATTGGGCATGATGTTCTTTTTAAAACATTTTAACACATAAGAAGATAATTACTTTTTTCACTTTACAATTTTATATTTCTACAGTTTATTATACTGGCATTGACGACTACTGGGTCATATATTTCTTGGCAGTTGATGACCAATCTGGGTTAAAGTCCACAGGTTTCATCTTCTCTAGCTGGCCATTAGTTAGAAGGAACTACCCAACGAAAGATCAGTATTGCTCAAGTATAGATTTTTCTAAATGAAATGTAGAGTTGTCCACTTGATTACAGTAGCGGTGTTACTGGAAAATCAAGGCTGGACAAAACTTGCTTTCCTCACTTGTTCTTATACATTTCTTTCATACTTCCTGCCTTTTCCATGTTTTTTTTTCATTCCCATGACTCAAAAAAGAATACCACAATTTGATTAATGCAGCCACCTAAAGCTTTTTCATCATCTTGTCTTCCACAAAGCATTTCAAAATGTCAAGGCAGCACAGATCAAATTACCTTTACTTATACATGGCAGCATGAGCCACTGGAAATGCATGCAGCATGTTCAGTCCTGCAAGGAAAATATTAGATAAGGATACAAATAAAAATGATATACAGGCAGTCCCCGAGTTACGCGGATCCGACTTACATCAGATCCGCAGTTACGAATGGGGCTCTCCCTCTCCCTGGTCTCCAGCAGACCAGGGAGAGGAAGCAAAGCGGCGGAACACGCGGGCAGTGGACAGCCCAGACGCGTATGGGCTGTCCGCTGCCCGCGTGCTCTGCGGCTTTGCTCTGCTTTGCTCCCCGTCCCCCTGGTCTGCAGAGCGGCGGAACACGTGGGCAGCGGACAGCCCGGACGCGTACCACAGGCGTCCGGAGCAAAGCCGCGGAGCACGGGAGCAGCAGGACAGCCCAGACGCACCGTGGCTGTCCTGCTGCCCTCGGGCTCCGCGGCTTTGCTCTGCTTTGCTCCCCGTCCCCCTGGTCTGCGGAGCAGGGGGACGGAGAGCAAAGCGGCGGAACACGCGGGCAGCAGACAGCCCAGATGCGTACCACAGGCATCCGGAGCAAAGCCGCGGAGCACGGGAGCAGCGGGACAGTCCAGACGTGCCGTGGCTGTCCTGCTGCCCTCGGGCTCCACGGCTTTGCTCTGCTTTGCTCCCCGTCCTCCTGGTCTGCAGACCAGGGGGACGGGGAGCAAAGCAGAGCAAAGCCGTGGAGCCCGAGGGCAGCAGGACAGCCACGGCGCGTCTGGACTGTCCCGCTGCCCCCGTGCTCCGCGGCTTTGCTCCGGACGCCTGTGGTACAGCAGCTGGGGTGCTGCCGGTTGGTCCCGTAGCACCGCTCTGGGCACTACTGGACCAACCCGGCAGCACCCCAGCTGCTCTGTCCCAGGCGTCCTGATTCAGCCACTGCTGGTCAGTTTCAGTAGCAGCTGAATCAGGACGCCTGGGGCAGAGCAGCTTGGGTGCTGCTGGGTTGGTTCAGTAGTGCCGAGGAGCGGCAGTGCTACTGGACCAACCCAGCAGCACCCCAGCTGCTCTGCCCCAGGCGTCCCCAAGTCAGCCGCTGCTGAAACTGACCAGTGGCTGACTACAGGAAGCCCCTGCCCCAGGCTTCCTGGAATCAGCCGCTGATCAGTTTCAGCAGCCGCTGACTTGGGGATGCCTGGGGTTCTTAAGTTGAATCTGTATGTAAGTCAGAACTGGCGTCCAGATTCAGCCACTGTTGAAACTGATCAGTTTCAGCAGCGGCTGAATCTGGACGTCAGTTCCGACTTACAAACAGATTCAACTTAAGAACAAACCTACAGTCCCTATCTTGTATGTAACCCGGGGACTGCCTGTAGTATGAAGAGGGCCTGTAGCAAAATATCAGATGCCTGCTGTAAGGGCTGAGGCCTGGGTTACAGTAGACAACATTTTGCTGATATAAAGCAAAGTTGTGAGCAACAGGCTGGCCCTGCTCACAGACTTTGGCAAGCATAAGGCTGATATTGCAAAACCAGATATTCTTAAAGGACTGTAGCCACAAAGTAGTCATACATGCAAAATCTAGACGGAAGGTACTAAAACACCTCAATAACGACATACCCCTCAAAGATAACACAAACACACTGATCCATCTTAAAGGGAAGGTCAGGATGGCAGCATGATAGAGTTGTTTTGAACAGGTGGCCCTTGGATACAGCAATGGGTTGCACCCTAATGGCATCCTCCTGTGTCAGGGGTGATCTGTAATTTGTTTGTTTCCATATATTAATGTCTATTTCATAGGCAATGTCTTTGGCAGGCCTAGGGGATAATGGAAAGTCCTGCCATTAACTAAGCTAGTCCATTGCATTGGCTATACACGTGATAGTGTACCTGTAGCCATTGAGCCAGGGGATTAAGTCTATGCTTCATGGACTAAATTCTTCACTATTAACTGAGTCTGTGGATTTACTGAGTCATTTGATTGGAGCCTATTCTGTCTTCCATGTGTGCAGAGGTGGGACAGCAAGCTGAAACAACACACACACCGCCAAACATCTGACCACAAATATTATTGCATCAGACAAAACCAAGTGCTTCCTTTATAAGGAATTCCTCAAGAGTAACTCTTCTGTTAAAAAAAGAAAGAAAAATAATATTCTCTATTTTCTTTGGTCTCTCCTCATGGGGTTCATTTTCACTTACAGTTCATGTCTTAACCTTTCATTCTTACATATGCTAATATGCATCTCTGTTTCAACAAGCTCAGACCAATTTTACTCTTTCTGAAAGGCCCTTAATTTATGGAGAAATATTGATTTTCTGAAATTGGTTCTTAGATGCCTCATAGGAGTTCATGTAGCCAAAATAATATAAAGGATTCCCAAAGGCATCCAGCAGATATGGATATCCAATTCCGATTAAGAGGCACAGAATGGTAGTAGGACAATTATCATGAGAAACAAATTTCATCTTGATTGCAAACAAAAGTCTTTTAATTACAAGCAACACTGAGGATTCCTCTCTATTCTGTCTATGGGCAAATCTAATGATTTTGGAGGGAATAATATGCTTTATAGATGCTCAATAAAATACCCATTGAAAAATAGTTGAACTAAATATATGTGTTTTCAGTGCTTTGTAGAGTTATTCATAACAACAATAATAAAAGCAATGTCAAAGGGCAGGCAGTGAGATTTCAGCTGTAGGTATCTCACAGAAATCAAGGGCATAGTTCCATTTGATTGCAAGGTAGCAACACTGGGCATCTGTTATATCTTGTCTTTTTCAGCTTCTATTTTGTCTTTGATATTCTGAAGTGAGCAGAGGAAAATCTCGGTATGAATGTGTGAGTGCCCCACAAAAGGGCAAAGACAAACAAAACTTGGACAGTTATTTGAGTTAATATCCTTTTGCATGACGCTTTCATAATCCATTCATATGCAACAGCAAAAATACTGAAGGGCCCATTCTTACTATTGAAAAGGTTTTATCAAGGGAAGCCCTGACTCCTACATGAAAGTTCAGCAAGAAAACTGAGGAACATCTGCATATCTTGCTTTGTATTAAATAAGCCCTTCATGCTTTTCTTTATGCTCCTGGATGAGCTTAGAATCAGCAGCCATTATTTCTCACTCAAAATAACATTATTATGTTCTTACAATACCTTAGGGGTTCAGAAACTGGTTGAGATATGCTCTTCCTAAATGCTACTTTAGTCTCTGGCATTCAGCTTATAATGTTAGCCATGTTCTAAAGGATTTCTCTGAAAAGATGATTAATTCTTGTTCAAACAAAGAAGCATTAAGGGGAACCAAGGTTTCCCACAGCAAATTTCAAAGGCAAACTACACTGTATATAGGACATTTCTGGTTGAATATATTATTCTTTGGCTAGCCTTTATGAAAAAAAACTATAGAATTTAGTAGAAACTGTTGACCTTTATATAAATATTAAGTCATCCTACATGTATATTTCTGCAATAGAATTCTCAGACAAAAAATTACATCATGATGAAGTCAAGGTTGAGAGAAAAGACCAATATTTAAGGGGCAAATATATTTCAGGGATGCTGTAATTGCCCCTTCCCAAAAAAGTATTATATACCCAAGAAATTCAAAATTCCGATTATATTTAACATAATTCTGAATAAGTAAGGAAATTCAAAGGCAGGAGGCTCAAACACTTCAATTTTCCTTGAATTGATACAATAAGCATGTATTGAAGGTTTAGTTTTTGTGGTCCTAGAGTGCATGAAACTGATCTTTAAAGACATATACTATTATCCCTCCTCAGTAATACAACTGTCTTGCAAATATTTGCATGGTTACACCTAACTCACACAAGTAGCCACTCTAGGCATGTCTACATTAAGACACTGTTTCAAAATAACTAAATTTGACTTAAAAACTCCTGATTTTACAAAACTGAAATAGTGTGTCCCCATTATGGGGAAGCCTCGAAATATGTTACCTTGATCTAGAGCTCTGGAAGCACTGGGAAGTAATTAGTTCAAATTACTCGGGGGAGTAATTATTTTGAAATAGCAGCACCGGAGCACCCACATTAACACTATTTCAAAATAAGTATTTTGAAATTAGTGTTATTCTCTGAGAAAAGTGGGTTCTGAGGTATTTGGGACTATTCATGTGAAGAACTATTCGTATAAATAGATTTTGGTGGATTCATTCCGTAATGCTGTTAGCACCAATATACATTAAGATACAGATTGATCTTCTGTTGATGCCATAACAGCAGTTGTACGGCCATTATAACAGCTCTGCAGGAGAAAATTATACTGTCAATTAAAGTATGTTTGATATTGTAAAGATTTCAAAATACAAGCAGAGAAGAGAATTTCATCAACAAAGTAATTACACTTTTGGACTCACAACATTGTCAATGGAACAGTAATTATTTCATATTAAGGTTTTGCCAGCTTATGCTGCAGATAAAAGTGTTATGTAACATTGTTGTATGCATATGCAATGATTGTTTTGCAAATGTAAAACTCCCCTGGCGGTTTTACATTACCTAAAGGGAGAAAACCAAAAGGCACATGTCAACTCTATGCATTAAATGCCTGTAAAATTTTAGCTTTTAAAATTAATTTGCTTTTTAGCCAGAGGCAGTTAAATATGTGCCACAAATCACAAAGAAAAGATACTTTTTCCCCTCCCAAAAGTTTCCTTTCAAATTAATGCAGTATTTAGGGAAAGTGCCTGTATGATGCAATACATACACATGCAAAACAAAGCACAGTGGAGGCAGAAAACTCAAAATATTTGAGCAGTTCTGAGCACACTGAATTCCTGAGGAGGGCCCACTAGTCAGGAATATGTGTGTTCCACCTGATCTTGTAGGCATGCACTGCTTGCTGTAAACATGGCATATGGACATGGTGCACATGAACATTTGAAAACTGGGGTTTAGAGTCCCATGTTTATTCATACAACATGGCCTGTGATAATACAAGTCTCCCCACACTATCTAACTAGTATCCATAAAACTAACCTGGAAGAATAACTTCTACATGGTTTGTCTACATGGCAAAGTTAACTCACATTATCTACACTCAAGTTACTTCTCTCAAGTTAGCACAGCTGCAGTGGGAAATAATACTTGAGCTGCTGTATCTATAATGGTGCTGCATTTACTCAGGCATGACACATTGACTTTTGGGAGCACATACCATGGTTCTTTACACAGCAGGAGGTTGACCAACACTATAAACTCTTTCCTGATAAATTGTGGGAGAACTTGTCTGGCCTTTCCTGGCACATGGTGAATTGTAGGAAGACATTGGAGAAGTGGCATTCAAGTGGAGTTAGCCCGATTACATACTGGAGAATGATTGTGTTTGCAACTGAGGAGTTGTGGTCCCTTAAGTTTCAGTCTGTACCTACTAGAGGCCAAGCAACTCAAGTTAAAAGCACCAGTACCATCAAATTAAGGGTTTGTGTGTGTGTGGATGGGTCTCAAATTAGAGGCATCCCTTAAGTTATGACTTGAATTAATGTTGCAATAAAGATAAGCCTCATATCATTTCAGTAGTTTGCTTCTCTACTGAGACTGCTAACAGGGATATCAGCAGTGATCCATGTAAGCTGAGTGCTTCTGTGGCTGCCCAGGAGAGATTCAGACATTGCCCAGCTGATTAGCAGAGTACCCCCTGCTAGGGTTTTTTGTTTTTGTTTTTTTTAGTTTTTACTAGTAGTGCACAATTCAACAAGTCTTAGTGCACATACAAATTTATTCTGCACATGGATAGAAAAAATCTCCACATGGATAGACATTATTAGAAGGAACATTGTTACAAGCTGGGGACCAACCACTTAAGTAGCAGTTCTGCAGAAAAGGACCTGGGGGTTATAGTGGATGAGAAGCTGGATATGAGTCAACAGTGTGCCCTTGTAGCCAAGAAGGCTAATGGTATATTAGGTTGCATTAAGAGGAGCATGGCCAGCAGATCCAGAGATGTCATTATTCCCCTTTCTTCGGCTCTGGTGAGGCCACATCTGGAGTATTGTGTCCAGTTCTGGGCCCCCCACTACAAAAAGGATGTGGACACATTGGAGAGGGTCCAGCGGAGGGCAACCAAAATGATTAGGGGGCTGGAGCATATGACTTATGAAGGGAGGCTGAGGGAGTGGGGTCTGTTTAGTCTGCAGAAGTGGAGAGTGAGGGGGGATTTGCTAGCAGCCTTCAACTTCCTGAAGGGAGGTTCCAAAGAGGATGGAAAGAGGCTGTTCTCAGTAGTGACAGATGGCAGAACAAGGAGCAATAGTCTCAAGTTGTAGTATCCAGGTTGGATATTAGGAAAAACTATTTCACTAGGAGGGTGGTGAAGCACTGGAATAGGTTACCTATGGAAGTAGTGGAGTCTCCATCCCTAGAGGTGGTTAAGTCTCGGCTTGACAAAGCCCTGGCCTGGTTGATTTAGTTGGGATTGGTCCTGCCTAGGGTAGGGGGCTGGACTTGATGACCTTCTGAGGTCTCTTCCAGCTCTATGGTTCTATGATTCTAACACTGGATATCAGCATCTATGTTTTATGCAGATTCCTGTTCTTTGAAAAATCCACCGCTCTTCCCCAGTCCCAATTTTTAAAGACATAATGGATGTTATGTATCTGACTCCCATTGTGAAGGTAAACACCTATTTTTGTATTTAAAATCTACTTCTAAATCAATGACAACAGTAGATTTGAACTGAGCCATCAGCTGCTGTCTGAAATATTCATTATAAAATCTAAAGGCTTGTCTATTCTGCTCCACCATCAACTCTCTGAGGCCTGGTCTACTCTACACTGGAAAGTCAAGGTAAGATAGGCAACTCCAGCTACATAAATTACATAGCTGGGGTCCATGTGTCTTACATTGCATTTCTGAGACACCCACTCAGCAGGAGGTTGATGGGAGCAAATGCTGCCATTGGCTTCCCTTACTCTTCGTGAATGGATTCTGCTGGCACAAACTAAAAGTCATCTAGCTTGCATTAATATAGTCCTGTCAGAAAAGAGGACATAGACTTCACTCTCAAGTATTTTAGCTCTTTAACTGTATCCTTTTCACAGTGTTTTTCAAGCATAACTGTTTTCTTGATGCAAACATGAAAAACTGTTCATTTTCACTGTTTCTGTAACCACATTTCAGATTCCAAGTAACTTTTAAAACACATAGAATTTTGCACTTTACAGTAATAATTAATCCTGTGCCTACCCTAGAATTTTTTCTCAGTTTTGCAAAGCCAGAGTTGTAGCTCCAGTGCAGTACCAACAGCACATAGCAGGGTCTTCGCCTATGACTTTATTGCAGTAGGGCAGAAGATTCAAAGGATAAATGTTACAGTAATGGGATCACTAGGGTAGACTGGCCACCTATATTTTTACCATTGTGTCATCTAATCTTGCTCAGAGCAGATCTTGACAACATAGCATGCAACATCACATGGACTGTCTAAGCTTTTGTTTTCTCCTTTGCTATTACTGATGAAGCAGCACTGGTGGGAGTGCAATAGTGGGTCATTATAAAGAAATTGCTATCATGGATGAGGCATTCCTGCATACTATGTTGTCAAGATCTGCTCTGAGCAAGATTAGATGACACAACGGTAAAAATGAGGCATTCCTGCAATGACTTTGAATAAGGGGCCTAAGATTGGGGAAAATGCTTCATATTCATATTTTAAAAACATATTTAATTGATATGTATTTTATATTTCTGCAAACATACATGAGATTGTAGAATCTGTAGGAGATTATTCCATATTAGCCTTTATAGAATATAATTGTTATTTATCATAGACACTGGTAACACTTAGAGGTCAAACAGGACTCCATAGAAGCAGAAGTGGTACAAACCAACAGTAATGATAGTACCTTCAGGGAAACCAGAAAAGATTTAATAGTGAAATGGGTTCAAGAATAGTACATTACTGTCAATTTTAGGTGGCTAATTACAACATCTATGACATACAATGTAGGTAATTTTTCATCTGACTATGAGACTAAAATATTACTAAGATTCTGACAGTGAAGTTTACTAAATACCAGGGAGTAAGGATGGTCCTCTGATTAAGGCACTGGATTTAAGGCACATTATAGTTAGATTCAGTTTCTGACACAGATTTCCAAAGTGTCCTTGGGCAAATCACTTCATCATTTTATGTCTCCATTCTTTCTACTACAGTATAAAATGTAGATAAGCAAATATCCTTTTTCTCCCCACTGTCTATTTAAATGGTAAACTCCTCAAATCAGAAACTATTTTTTACTATGTGTTCATATAATTATTAGCACAATGGGGTAGTGATCTTGATTGGGGCCAGTAGGTGGTACTGTAAGACAAACAAATAATAATAGTAAATAGTAATTAGGACAGTAGTTTATAGTCAAAGATAGTGTCATGGTTCTTGTGTGCAAATAAAGTCAGACAATAACAAACATCAAAATAGCACAAATGTTTACCCAGGGCTTATTTTCAGCTCCTGGGGCTAGAAATAGTGCTGGTGTTGTCATAAGCAGGGCTCGACAAATCACTGTTTCTACTCGCCCACGGCAAGTAGATTTCTGCCGGTCGCCCCGTTCTCTGGCGGCATGCGCATGCGTAATGCGGGTCGTACGCATGTACAGTGAGGGGCTGGCGAGTAGATTTCACCGCCGTTTGTCAAGCCCTGGTCATAAGTATATATTTAATCTGGATATTTCCTATAATTTCTGTCTCTGCCTGGGGTGATGAAAGAAACCTCAAAGCATGGCAGGTGAGGGACAGTCCAGGAGCCTGTTATGGCTCCCTGGCTCTTAGGGTATGTCTACACTTGCACCCTAGTTTGAACTAGGGATACAATGTAGCATTCGAAATAGTCAATGAAGCAGAGACTTAAATATCCCGCGTTTCGCTGGCACGTTACTCCGATCAACAGCTGTTTCAAAAGTGAAAGTACATGCTGGGATGTGTCGTTCGAACTAAACCCCACGGGGTTTGGTTTGAACTAATGCATTCTGGCGCGCACTTTCACTTTCGAAACAGCTGTTGATTGGAGTAACGCACTGGCGAGATCATGCTAATGAAGCGCAGGATATTTAAATCCCTGCTTCATTGACTATTTCAAATGCCTACATTTGCATCCCTAGTTCAAACTAGGGTGCAAGTGTAGACATACCCTTAGAGTTTACTTGGGACCTAAGGTGATTTAGAGCAACTTAGCAGCTAAACTGTGCCACTGGTATAAGGTGGTCACATACTAGTGGAAATTGGAAGAATTTTGTTCTGCCACATCCTCCTTCTAACACTAACATAGAACTTACACCAGGCTTTTGGACATTATGACATGAGAACATAGCTACAGCACACTTGAATTAACAGTGTGCTCCCCTGGAAAAGTGTATTGTCTGCTGGGCATTTATCATCAGCCCCTCTGTGCTGCTTCTACTATTCAAAGGGTCCATATAATAGAGAAACTGGCCCCTGATCCCCTCCTCCCTTGATTTTCATCCACTGAGCCACAATGCACAATAGGGAACTGTGATTAAGTACCGAGAATTCAAGTCACAGCTACACTCACTCTTCGTCACACTGGCTCTTTTTCAGTTAAATTTATTTTTCTATGTTTTAACATAGACTTTGAGTGTGTGTGTGTGTGTGTGTGTGTGTGTGTGTGTGTGTGTGTGTGTGTGTGTGTGTGTGGTTGTGTGAAGGGGTTTAAAACTCCCCTCCCATTTTTAGTGCAGAAGAGAATAGAAAAAAAGAAGACACTTAGAATGATCACAGTGAAAATATCCCTTACTTTCTGCATCAAACATCAAAGCACCAACGCTTCCAGGCTTCAAAGAGTCCCTCGGTGACTGAAGACCTACCTCCCAGGGGTGCTAACTTAAAAAAGTAATTTCTCTTTAAATAAATACATCCCCATTTTGAGACAGTTATATTATAAATATAAATGAAGTATTATTACTCCATTGTGAAGACAGTTGAGTCAATAATTGAAAAATTCACAACATGAATTTATTGTTAATTATCATTTAGTATTTACCTGTATATTCCTATTAGAGAGACAGGAAGCTATTACGCGTGAGCACACTGCATGCATTTCGCATGCCATCCCAATGGCTGATGGCACCTCTTCACTGGAAATGTGCACTCTACTCCTTAGATAATTATGTAGAGCATGATTGTGGCCTTGAGCTCTATCTGTTCAATATTTTTAAATTAGATTTTTACCACAGAAGTGCATATTAACATTACAGGGGTATTACAATGCAGTAAATGTGATAAAACAGATCAACTTTAAATGTATGTATGCTTTTTCTGTTGTTTCAGGAATCATAATTCCATTAATTTAAGTCTTCTAAGAGGATCTAATTATACTAATCAGCTCTTACTTCACTCAGAGTAGCTCAGGATTTTCAGTACATTTAAATATACACCTTGGTAGCCGAGCCTTGCAGTTCTACCACCTCTGGCTGTGATCTTGTCAGCTCTTATAAACTTAATGGGGTCAGACCCTATCAATACTTGGATGAGAGACCTCCAAGGAAAAGGCTGTGTTCCAGGAAGCAGTGTTGGTGATTCAATAAGGTAGTAATCACTCCTGTTTCAGAGAGTATTTAACTGATGACCTGGCATTGTGGTTCTGGATATGTAGTCTCCTGAAGGAAGGAAGGAAGGAAGGAAGGAAGGAAGGAAGGAGAAAGAAAGAAAGAAAGAAAGAAAGAAAGAAAGAAAGAAAGAAAGAAAGAAAGAAAGAAAGAAAGAAAGAAAGAAAGAAAGAAAGAAAGAAAGAAAGAAAGAAAGAAAGAAAGAAAGAAAGAAAGAAAGAAAGAAGTTTCTGACTTCTTCTAGTCATTAAGGATCCCAATGTACTCTTTGCAAGAATAGGGTGTTAACTCCATTACCCCTGTCAAAATCACAATAGAAGTGATTATATGTTGCCTAGTTTAAATTCCTCCTGCTGCTCTTCTTATCTGGCTTAATGTACTACTGAAAGCTGTGATGTGCAGAGAATGAGAGAGAACATATACAGAATATAGGTTCTATATTCCTATACAGAATATAGCACAAGTACAAACAGATATCATCTTTCTCTCCAAATGCAAATGGATGGACATTATACCAAATGGACTGAAGGTGAAAAATCCATTGCTATCTACATATTGCACAGACTACAGTGAGAGATTATGCCATACACTATCTAAAAAACTGAGGAACCACCTGATCAGCATCCTGTACAGCAAACAGGAAAACATCAAAAAAGAGCTCTCCAATCTGGAGTCTTTCATAAAAAACCAACCTTCCCCACAAATGGACTTTACTAAAATGAGGCAGGAGATCTACATTACACACTTCACTTCTCTACAGAGGAAAAAGGACTGTAAGCTGTCTAAAATCATACCTGCCACATGGGGCCACAACAGTGGTACCCCTAACTCACCCAGCAATATCTTCAATCTATCCAACTACACACTCAGTCCGGCAGAAGAGTCTGTTCTATATCAGGGACTCTCTTTTTGCCCCACCACCTCCATTAACATGACACAGTTCTGTGGTGATCTGGAAGCCTACTTTTGCCATCTCCGTCTCAAGGAATACTTCCAACACAACACTGAACAGTGCACTGACACACAGATACCTTCCCACCAACAGCACAACTCCACACGGACTCCTCCTGAGGGTCAAAATGACTGTCTGGACCTCTACATAGAATGCTTCCGCCAATGTGCACAGGCAGAAATTGTGGAAAAACAGCATCACTTGCCTTGTAACCTCAATTGTGCAGAACGCAATGCCTCCGGAACAACTCTGACGTTATAATCAAAGAGGCTGATAAAGGAGTTGCTATTGTCATCATGAACAGGCCTGACTACCAAAAGGAGGCTGCCAGACAACTCTCCAATACCAAATTCTACAGGCCACTTTCCTTAGATCCCACTAAGGAATACACTAAGAAATTGTACCATCTGCTCAGGACACTCCCCACACAAGCACAGGAACAAATCAACACATCCTTAGAGCCCCGACCAGGGTTGTTCTATCTATTGCCCAAGATCCACAAACATGGAAATCCCGGATGCCCCATCATCTCGGGCATTGGCACTCTCACTGAAGGACTGTCTGGATATGTGGACTCTCTACTCAGACCCTACGCCACCAGCACACCCAGTTACCTCCGTGACACTACTGATTTCCTGAGAAAACGACAATGCATTGGTGATCTTCCAGAAAACACCATCCTAGCCACCATGGATGTAGAGGATCTCTACACAAATATCCCACATGTAGATGGAATACAAGATGTCAGGAACAGTATCCCTGATGATGCCACAGCACAACTGGTGGCTGAGCTCTGTGACTTTATCCTCACACACAACTATTTCAGATTTGGTGACAATATATACCTCCAGACCAGTGGCACTGCTATGGGCACCTCCATGGCCCCACGATACGCCAACATTTTTATGGCTGATCTGGAACAACGCTTCCTCTGCTCTTGTCCACTTACACCCCTTCTCTACCTATGCTACATCGATGACATCTTCATCATCTGAACCCATGGGAAGGAGACTCTGGAAAAATTTCACCACGATTTCAACAGCTTCCACCCCACCATCAACCTCAGTATGGACCAGTCTACACAGGAGGTCCATTTCCTGGACACCATGGTGCAAATAAGTGATGGTCACATAAACACCACCCTATCCCGAAAGCCTACTGACCGCTATGCTTGCCTGCATGCCTCCAGCTTCCATCCCGGATACACCTCACGATCCATAGTTTACAGCCAAGCACTGAGGTACAACTACATATGCTCCAACCCCTCAGACAGAGACCTACACCTACAAGATCTTCAACAAGCATTCTGTAAACTACAATACCCACACAAGGAAGTAAGGAGACAGATTAACAGAGCCAGACGTGTACCCAGAAGCCTCCTGCTATGGGACAAGCCCAAGAAAGAAACCAACAGAACACCACTGGCCATCACCTACAGTCCTCTCCAACGCATCATTAGTGATCTACAACCCATCCTGGACAATGATCCCTCACTTTCACAGGTCTTGGGAGACAGGCCAGTCCTCGCCCACAGACAACCTGCCAACCTGAAGCATATTCTCACCAGCAACTGTACACCGCACCATATAACTCTAACTCAGGAACCAATCCATGCAACAAACCTCGGTGCCAACTCTGTCCACATATATACACCAGCAACACCATCACAGGACCTAACTAGATCAGCCATACCATCACTGGTTCATTCTCCTGCACATCTATTAACATAATATATCCCATCATGTGCCAACAATGCCCCTCTGCTATATACAAACTGGACAGTCCCTACGTAAAAGAATAAATGGACACAAATCAGATATTAGGAATGGCAATATACAAAAACCTGTAGGGGAACACTTCAATCTCCCTGGACACACAATTGCAGATCTAAAGGCAGGATTACATCCTGCAGCAAAAAAACTTCAAGACCAGACTTCAAAGAGAAACTGCTGAGCTACAGTTCATCTTCAAGTTTGACACAATCAACTCAGGATTAAACAAAGACTGTGAATGGCTTGCTAACTACAAAAGCAGCTTCTCCTCTCTTGGTATTCACACATCCAGATCAGGTACTAGAAGTGGGCCTCATCCTCCCTGATTGGATCCACCTCGTCATCTCTAGCCTTATTCTGGCCTGCATATTTATACCTGCCTCTGGAAATTTCCACTACATGCATCTGACAAAGTGGGTCTTTGCCCACGAAAACTTATGCTCCAACACTTCAGTTAGTCTATAAGGTGCCACAGGACTCCTCGCCGCTTATACAGAATATGTGACGGATAAGGCAGAACCCTGCAACTTCTTTCAGAGATCTTGCTGAATTGAATTTAAATAGCTTTGGAGTCTATTGTAGTATAAATGCAAATGTATTTATTGTTGTAGGATTGTGTATGTAACTTCTCTAGGGAAGAGTCCTGGCCAATGTAAATCCTTTGGAAGTGTTATGAGCTTCAAACAATATGCCAGAGAAGAAGGAACTTTTGGGACAAATATAAATGGGTTTTTCTAATACCTGGGGGATACAAATTCCCACTTCTGGATGCAACCTTTTGAAGCTATGCCTGATGAGAGAACTACTCTGTGATTAATTATTTATTCATGGAATGTGAAGCTAAGATCTCAGCTCTATTAAGGGTAACTTAGGAAAACTCTTACAAACTGGTAACCAGAGGCAGGAGATGGGAAACTTTGTAAGGTTTGAAGGACCTTATCACAATCCTTGGAGGAATTGGGGCTGATCTCTGGTCAACTTATTAGTATGAGTGTAAGTTCTTTCATTGTATTTACAATGTTTTCTCTGTAATACCTTCCCCTTCAGAATAAATGTCCTTGCTCAGAAAGGGTAACTCATGACTATGGGCAATCACACCATTTATAGCATCTGAGGAGAAAGCAGAGAACAGACATAGACCTGCTTAAGACATCTGACTTGCTGAAGACTTTACATTGTAGGCAGTGAACTATGCAGTCTGGAAACACCCAAAAGATGCAGGTCTCCCCTCAAAAGAGTGACAGCTGAAAAGAAGATTTCAGAGTGCAGGTTCGTGGGGGGAATTGGAAGGGGCACAGAGTGGGGAAAGACATTCAGGTGCCCTGAACTGTGATAGAATAGAATAGAACTTCCTGTCTTAAACTTTAATGCAGTGTTTCTGAATGTTATTCAGTTGGTACATTTCAGTGATAGGTCAAAGTTTTATACACACTGCATACCACTTCCAAATCCATCTATAAAAGGCTTTAGGGGTCTCAGATATGCAAAGAGTTATTTGTTATTACTATAGTATTTATTTCTAAAGCATTCAGTGCTCTATATAGCTTATGTAAATTGGTGATGAGCTAGCCAGCTCAGGAAAAAAGAACCGTCTGTATCATTACACATTTCTAGAACTGAATTCAAACTGAAATTTAATATATTGATATATTTAGATCAGGGATGGAGAACTTCAGGCCCAGGGGCCGGATGCGGCCCTCAGCTTGCATGGATCTGGCCCCCAAGACTCATGCTCTCCTCCCAGCATTGGGGAACCCATGCTGGTCATCCAGCCTTTCTGCAACTCCACTGTGGGGCTGGAGCACCCAGAATCTACTAAGATGGACGCCCCTACGCTCTTGTGTGCAAGGGTAATATGGGGAGTGTCTTTCTCCTTCTCAGTCAAGGGTCACGTCAGTGAGGGTGTGGCTTTTTTTTTTTTTGCCTTTTCATTTGTGTGTGGCCCAAGCTGATTTTTCTGTGGCTCAGTGGCCCCCAACCCAAAAAAGGTTCTCCACCCCACTTTAGATACATTTTCTGACTTTCTGTTTCCTGTTGAAACTAAATATGACAGTGAAAAAAAACTCTTCATGGGAAAGTATTTTCTTATACAATGTTTGGCCCAGTTCTGAATATTCTGGAGATATAGAACAGCACCAGTAATGGTTATACTTTGAATCCTCAAATGAAAGGCACTCTCAAAGTGCAAAGTGTTTTGCTAATATTTTCTTTTTTTTTCTTTTTGTTATACTGGGAGAGCTCCCCAGTCATTATTAGAATTACTTATATGTACACCGGCATTGTGGGCTGGATTTATCCCTGTGAACAAATTTTACAACTGGAGAAACTGAGGCAAGGGGTTTGTTCTATGGAAGAATTGAGAGCTGACTCCAGTTTTCCTGCTTCCCTATATTGTTCTTTAATCGTTAGCCAACACCTCATTGATTATTCATCTGTACTTGGGGACTTTTATGTGAACTGAACTCAAAAACCAAACATTAGGAGGTTCATTCTTCGCAGGAATAAGTAAAACTCATTAGAATTTGAAGCACGAGTAAAGAAATTTACTAGACTGTGTGTAGTGGAAGTAGGTGGATGAGAGACAGGGGATTTTCTGATCTAAAAAGGCAAAGAAATGTTTTAATATGCAAGTTTCCTCATCTATGTCTCTGTTTGCAAATCTTAGGAATGTAATTTATGGGTGACTCCAGCAAAATTTAAATGCATGTGCTCAGCAATAACTCATGAAAACACAGCAGATCTTACTGACCCGTGCAGCATCATAGGAAAATATTTGCACATTGGTAAACTATCCTTGAACAGTTTCTCCAACATCAGTGAAGGAAAAAGAGGCTTCCTTCAAAAACCAATATTTATAATAGTGTTTGCCAGTTTCTGTGTTTTTCTCTTGCTCAGTGTAAGAAACATTTACTCTGCATTCATTTCTGAGTATATACTGTACATGGATTATAAGTATATGGTATGTCATATTAGTAAAAGAGTAAAACAACTGGGCAGGGAAATTTTATATATGAATTGATGAAAGGGCTTGCTTATTTCTAAGCTGAGGGAATACTTAGGTGGGGGGAGGGTGTGAACTGTCAGCATTCACCTACATTTAAATTAAATTCATTTCATCCATGCTTGGGCTTATTTTGCATTTGCTTTCTACAAAGATATGATTGGACTAGCTTTTCTCACATACTATAAATACTTTGCAGACACTGAATATTAAGCTTGCATACCCAGCAGGAAAAGTGAATGCCTAATTTGCATATATGAGCATTCAGAGTGAAATGTTTTCTATTCTATTTAGTATATGTTCCATATTTGCTCTCATCACCATAGAACCTGTGCACCTTCTAGTAATGCATTAAGTGACATGACAAATGTCTGTCACACATGATTTGTTATTTCCCTCATCCTCTCCCCATGGGTAGAATTGAGTATATAGGATAGTGCTTTACTTTTATAAGTTTAGGTGGTTTAAAAAATATATAAATGCATAATGTGCATGTTAGAGAAGGCAAAATCAAAAAGTGCTGCTGCACTTGGTGCAGAATGTGGTGGATTTTGTGATGGCTCTCAGTGGGAATTCATTCCATGTACGGTATGCATATTTTACAAGGAATGAGTAACTAACTGTAAAAGAAAGCATAGAGACAAATAAGGCAATAATGTGAAATGAATCACAGTGCACCATAGAATCTCTGGATAGAAATTCCATACTTGAACAATTAGACAATAGGAGTTGGAATGCCACTAAGTATTTGAGCAAGACGGAGATGACTCAAACTCTCAGGGAGATTAAAGGCTATCAAGGCAGAAAACACAATCATGGAATTTCAATGACCCTCATATTGACTGTGTGTATGTCACCTCAGGAAAGGAGTCAAAGATACAATTTCTAGATTCTTAGAGTAGCTTATCCTGGAACCCACAAGAGAAGAGAGATTCGTGATTTAAGTGCTAAGCGGAGCAGAGGATCTGGTTAGGAGGTGAATATGCTGAACCATTTGGTAATAATGACCAGACAGTTATGAAATTTAACATCCTCATGGTGGGGGGAATGTCAAAGAAACAACAGTAGCATTCAATTTCAAAAAGGGCAAATATACAAAAATGAAGACTAGTTAAATGTAAATTAAAAGGAATATAATCATGAGGGTGAAGTGCTTGCAAACAACAAGAGACACTATAAAAGAGGCTTAAACTAAAAGTATTCTCCAAATTAAAACAAGCAAAAAGACCCAACTCTCTTAAACAAACTAAGCAGTCATGGGATAAGAGTGAAGTTACTTTCATGGATCACTACCTGGTTAAATGATACGAAGCAAAGGCTAGGGATAAATGGTTTGTTTTCAGAATGGAGAGAGGTAAATTGCAGGGTCCCCCCAAAAAACTGTACTGCAACTAGGATAGTCTAACATTTTCATAAATTATCTGGAAAAGGGTGTGCCAGCATTTGCAGTTATGCAAAATCATTCAAGATATTTAAATATAAATCTAACTGTGATAAATTTCAAGGTATCTCACAAAAATGTGTGACTCAGCAATAAAATGGCAAATATATTTCTGTGTTGACAAGTGGAAGGTAATATACATTGGGGGAAAAAATCCCATGTATACAAACAAAAATATTTTGGAGTTATCATGTATAATTCTCTTAAAACATCCACAAAGTATGAAGTGGCAGTTAAAAAAATAGTGAACATAACATTAGGAACCATTAGGAAAGGGATAGATAATAGAGAAAATATCATAATGCCACTATATAAATCTATAGTATGCCCACACTTTGACTATTTCATGTAGTGCTAGTTGCTCCATCTAAAAAAGGATACATTTGCATTGGAAAAGTTACAGACAAGGACAACAAAATGATTAGAGATATGGAACAATTTCTAGACAAGGTGGTATTAAATAGACTGAAGCTTTCCACTTGGAAGCATAGTGGAATGGAATATGGAAAATGCTAAAGGTCTATAAAATCATTAATGATATAGAGAAAATTAACAGGGAAGTGTGATTTGCCCTGTTATATAACACAAGAACTAGGGGGCCACCCAATGTAATTATGGGGCAGCAAATCTAAAACAAGCATAAGGAAGTACTTCTTCACACAATGCACAGTTTTCCTGTGGAACTTATACTTTTGGCCTTCACACTGTCCCACTGCAAAATAATTATCAAAAAATTATCAAAAAATAATGAGTTATGTCATGGAAGATGTATCTATGGATATTAGCCAATATGGACAGGTATAAGCGACGATTCTCCTGGTGGGCCCAAAATCTCTACCTGCCAAAAACCGGGATGGGAGGATAGTGGCCATCGCAACCTCTCGTGTATGGTAAGGTTGATGGGACTGTTCTCCCATTGATGCCAGCTACTCTTCTCACCTTAGAGGAGTACCGGCATCGAAGGTGAGGGGCATTCAGATCAATTAATTGCATCTACAGCAGATGTGATAAATCGATGGCGAATTGATCGATCACTGCAGCATTAATCCGCTGCATAGTATAGAATGTAATATAGATTTACCCCTCTCCCTACCCGCCCAGGGGATGTGGAAGCTGTCAGCACTCCTGGGTCCTGGGGTTCTCTTCTCTCATTTGCCTTTCAAAAAGGCCTGGGGTAAGAGACTTAATTGGTGGCTTTAATTGTTTTCACCATTTCTGCTACATCTAGGTTTTTTCTTGGAATAGAAGCATGATGTTTCTGATCCTTCTCTTGGCTTGTTGTTCTCATAGCCTGTGTGCAATACATTGACAATTACCATGGGCGGTTCAGTGCCCTAAGGTAGAGTGAAGAGTACTTTGGGTTCCACAAAACAATTTTAGCCTAAGAGATTCTATCAGGCATGACTGTGTGCAACAGCAAGTATGGCCTGTTTGCCTCTTTCACAGCAGTGCTATGGATTTGTAGAAATGCTGTACTTCTGAGTCTGCCTGGCAGCATTTTCCACCACAGTTGCTCAAATTTGCTCTGTCTTTGCTTTTTCTGTCATAAGGCATCTGTGAATCAGGGGTACTGGTGTGGGCATGGACAGGTGTAGTGGGGCTGGCAGCCATCAGGAAGTAGCTATAGCAATACACTAATGCTCCCCTCTGATCCTCTTGGTTGGGTAACGCATTCTATATATCATTTTAAAAGGTGATGATCTTCTCTGATTAGTGACACACTGCTGTAGGCAGGGTTTGATTAACTCTTTCGGTGGCCCAGGGCAATTAGATGTTGTGGGCTCACCTAGGATCTGGGTGGGGTCAAGAATAAGGAGATCAGATTGTGGGTGGAGGCTTCCGGTTGGGGCAGAAAGTTGAAGTGCAAGAGGGCATGAGCACCCTGGTTTGGAGTGTGGGAGGAGGCTAAGAGCAGGAGGTGTGTGAGAGGATTCAGGGTCTGGATGGAAATTAAGGTGTGGGAGGGGTCACAAGGCAGGGGTGCAGGTTTGCTTTATTATGCAGCTTCGCTTTGATGGTGCAGGCAGGGCCAGATAAGGAAAGAGGCTTTAGGGGCTATAGCCCAGGGGTCTGGGCTAAAGGGGGGGGGCATAAAAAGATGACTGCGCTGACTAAAGTGCAGATCTTTTTGCAGGGCCTCCTGGCTCAAGTGTAGCCAATAGACTATGCGTTCTGACCCTGCCTGGGAGGGAGGAGGAAACAGTACTCTGCATGCTGCCATTCCCTCCCTCAGCTGGGCCGGAGCTGCATGTGCTGGGAGCTCCATCTGAACACTCCCCTCACCTGCAGGCTCTGCCCCGGCAGCTCCCATTGGCAGGGAATTTTGACCAATGTGAGCTGCCAGGAGTAGTGCCTGAAGGTGAGACCTACACCACCCCAGCCCTGTGTTCCTCTCTGCATCCTAACACCTGCCTGGACCCGGATCCCCATCCCAAGCTCCTGCGCTGAGTCCCCTCTGCCACCCTAATTCCCACCTAGAAGCTGCATCCCACCTCCTGCCCCGAGTTCCCTCCCATACCCTAATTCCCTCCCAGACCCTGCATCCCACCCCACCTCCTGCCCTGAGCCACCTCTGGCACTCAACCACATGCCTCGACCCACATCCCTCTTCTGCACCTTGAAACATCCATTTTAGTACCTATCCTGGAACCTAGGGGCCCCCACAAAAACTAAAAACCCCAAACTCCCAAAAGAGTTAATCCAGCCCTGGAGATGGGAAAGAGCATGGATGAAGCTTCCTTGCAGGTGCAGCCCAAGTAGGAGGAACTTCAGAGCATGAAACTGTGTCTTCCCCTCCTGTTCCCACCAGGCCTGGCCATAATGCTGGTGCTTTAATTGCTGCAGCTCCAGGTATCAGGCTAATGCGTGCCCACGAACAGATCTGCACTTTTGACAGAAGGGAGATTTTTTTGCAGGCCCTGTTTAGACCAGGGCCCTGGACTGCTGCACTTAAACCCCCTTTCTAAAAACCTGTACAGCCAGGTTGGATTAGCAAACTGCTGTTTAAAGGGCATAGGGCATCTACAGATGGATGGAGGGACCACTACAAGTTTAGCCAACATACCCATTACCAATACATCAGTGAATAGAAAACTTGCCATTTGAAGTATCAGTGATTCCAGAACATGAAACACCTATTCAGGTCTGTGGGCGCTTATATAATAAATAACCTAGATTAAGCATATTTTATCCTTAGCAAAATAAAGCTATGGTAGGTAGTCATGAGCTATATCCCTTTTGTGCCTTTCTTAACACTCCTTAACAATCTCCCACGGTGCTGAAAGAAAAATTATAGGCATAAAGCAGTAACATAAATAATAATTATATAGCTTAGTTGCCACACAGTATTAATGTGGCAACTGCTCTTAAAATTAAGGTTTATGAGTGGGTCTGAGTACATTTATGAAATCACAGTCCTTTTAATCAGACACTTTTTTCATCAAAAGTATTTAAATAATTATTCATTTTATCATTTCCAGGTTTTAATGAATGTTGACTTTTTATTACAAGAAAATGTTCTTGTGAAAAATAGTCCAGCCTTCAACACAAAAATTATTATTATATTCTCTTTCCCTGAAGAAGCTCCTGTTCTATGTTGAAGGTCCTTAATTGAAATTCTGAATAGATTTTTAGCAAAGATGGCAAAAATAATTTTCCTTGCATTTTTTTTTAAATATGGTTTCTCTTAGACCAGATACAAGTGTGAGATCATTAAATTCCAGGATCTCTGAAAGATGGTGTCTTGAAGCTGAATACAACTAAAAGCTATGGTGTCTGAACATACAGTGTCCTAGGAACTAGCTGAAAATACACTTCTCAAAAGACTAACCAGTGGAAGAACAATTGAGGAAACCTGATGTGCCATGATTTTATACTGCTTTTGCCATCAAAATTAGTCTTTGTTTATCAATTATAGGGGCTTCCATTCTTTGATAAATTGTTCCATTATTTAATAATATTTGCCATTTTAAAACAGTTTAGAATTTGCTTTCTTTTTAAGTGAAAGCTGAGATTCTCCTTACATTTTGATGTGCCCCAAAATATGGGCAGTCTGCAGTCACAGACTGCAAGGACAGAAGAAGCTGGCTCTCTTTCTCTCATACAATAATATACGCATCAACAAATGTGTGATTCTGACAGATATCCACAAAGGTATAGTCACTATAGCAACGGCAAAATCAAGCATTCCTCAGTGAGAATTATATGCTTGTTCTACCTGGTTAATCAATATTTGTGTTGCAAGGAATTAGACGATTATCTCACTTTTACAATGTACGCACTATGTAAAGTACCACAGCCACATAATGTGGTATTGTTTAATCTGAATAAGAATCTAATCGGTACGTGCCTGTGAATTATTGCATTTGTGTTGCATTTCATACAGAAAGTATAAAATGTGTGCTGCCAAAAGTACCTGGTATCTTCATTATCCTATTGATTTGAATGGAATGGGCAATCCTAAAAAATGTCAGCAGGGAAGTAAGCAGGAGGGTTCATGGTACATGGGATTATTGGTTTCACATTGCACACTAGGAGTGTGTCTAGATTACAGGGTTTTGTCGACAAAAGTCCGCTTTTGTTGACAAAACTATACCTGCGTCTATACTACCGCCGAGTTCTGTTGACATAATGTCGACAGAACTCGGCAGTTTTATTGATAGTGGTAAACCTCATTCTACGAGGAATAATGCCATTTGTCAACGGAGTTCTGTTGACAGAAGGCATTATTGCATCTACACTGTCATGTCGACAAAGCAGAACAGGATGTAGTCTAGACACTCTTTGTCAACAGAAGCTTTGTCATCTGTAGTCTAGACGTACCCTGGCTGTTATATAAAGGAAGGAGAAGGAGAAAAATGACAGATGTTTGTAATTTGGGCACAAAGCACATTCTTGACTATGGGGAAAGAAACCTGCTGATTGCCCCTGCCCATTGAACTTTTAGTTGAAATATACTCAAACAAGGGGATTATATTGGGAGGGAAACCATCGTTACTTATTTAGACTCACAGTTACAACCTTTTATTCTACAAACATCTCTTCATAATCTTAAAAAAATAGCAGGGGTTAAAGACAGATTCTAGGTCCAGCTAGCTCCACCCTGTTATACCTGCAACCAAACAGTCATTGGTAGGAAGTAGCCCATGGCAGCAAATTTAGACACCTTGCTGAAAGGGGACCCCTATTCACAGGTTGACAAACATCAGGATCTGGTAGAGAAGGCAGATTTGAGTCCTCCTTACCTTAAAACTGAGATCAGCAACCAAGTCTGGGGCTGAAGGCTACACACTCTAACCTCTAGGCTGCTTAGCTCTCAAGGATGCCCACTGCAGTATGATTTAAACAATTACTAAAAATAAACAGTAATCATAACTATCAGGTGATAAAATTCTCAATACAACATATTTAAAGAGAATGACATCAGATCCCCTTTTAGATCACTTGAGTTGAGAAAATAAGAGGTTAGGGATATATTCTACATGCACAATTTCATTTTGCATATAGTTTCAGGGCATAATATGACCTTTAAACAAGGAGAGACCAGAATTTCCTGTAAGATAGCAGTTATGGATTTGGCTTTGTACCAAATTGTCTTTCTTTTAAAAAACATAAAGGGTGCATCTACAAAGCACCTGAAATTCGAAATAAGTCACACAATTTCTGCTACGCAGATTGCGCAGCTTATTTCGAGTTTATTTCAAAATAGGCTATTTCAAAATTTGGCGTTGTCTACACAGTGCCAAATTTCAAAATAAATCACTATTTCGAGTCATCCCTTACTCCTCATAGAATGAGGTTTACAGGGATGACGAAATAGCGCGTCTACTATATTTTGAAATAGCGGATGCATTGAAAAGACAGAGGGTAGCTATTTTGGGATAGCTCTGGTATCCTGAAATAGCATTGCAGTGTAGACATACCCTCAGAGGGTGGTCACTGAAAGACATATTTCTGTACATCTGAACAAGCTATGCAATGATTCTGAACAAAATACTGTATATTTTACTGTAATGCAAAGAAGCATTATATGTTGGACAAACCAAGCAGATGATGCTGTGTCTGCTACATAGCACAGATTGATATTCAAGATTGCCATTAAATGGTCAAATTTTTTAATAGTACGTTCCAGATATTCGGGGAGTTTAATGTAAATAACAGAAAGTAGACAATAGTTTCTTCCTTATAGTTATTCAATACTAATCTGTGGTTTCACAATGCCTTCTTTACATAGACTTACCATTTGCAGCAGCAGGAGAAAAACTGCTGGTGCTAGGCAGAGATGAATACATTTTTTAAAATTCTGCCTTGTGATCTACTTTTATGCCAAATATTATGCAGAAATTGTATACAAATTAGCAATAATATTCTACCATTATATATTTTGAATTCAAAACAACGTAAGTCTGGGACATTTTCCAGAAACATAAGTTAAATATGGGTTATGGTGACTGATGGGGTGTGCATACCCCACACTAGAACAAGAAGGGTAACAACCCTGTGGGCAGAGGAAGTCCCGCCCATTCAACCAGACTGAGCATGCTCCAAGTGCTAGGGCAATATAAAAGGCCAGAGAGCAGCTCAGTCTGGGCTAGCTAGTAATGGGGAAGGACCTCCAGCCAGAGCTCTGGAGAGGCAACAACCCATGTTGCAGACAGAGGGAATAGAGGTGGCTGCTACTCAGCCCTGATGGAGCCCGAGGGAGAAGCCACTGCTGAGGGGCTGGGAGATCTAGCAGCTACTTGGAATGACACCTCAGCAGAACTGGTAGATAGTGATCCAGGAGAGTTCAGGAGCAACCTCTCCCTTCTACGTACTTTTGGTGTGTTTTGGCCGGATTCCCCGCTGAGAGAGCAGTAGACCGTGCTGCACCTCACAGGCTCTGGGTCGGGACCCAGTGGAGCAGGGTGGGCCCAGGTCCCCATACTGGGGTGCTAATCTCAATCTCATAGATTCTGGCTACTAAGCCACACTACCCTGAACCAAGGGTGACTCATGTACTCCGGCTAAGATGTACTGCCCTGAGCCCAGGATGGTTCACTGACTCTGGTTGGTAGGCCACACTGCCCAGCAACCTGGGATATTAACTGACTCGTGTTTCCTCGATACCAGGAGTATTTATAGACTAAAGAGATGGCCAACAACCCCTTGGACAATCGGGTGGTTTCTTCACCCCGGAATAGCCTCACCCTTGTGACAGGGTGTGCATATGCCACCACAGTGGTGCAGTATATAAAGTACCACTTTAGGAGTGTAAAGGAAAGTCTACAAGTCCTTTGTACTATGCTCAAAGAAGTTGCAGCAAATAAAGGTCTATACAAAGGAGATAACTAAAATCTGCTACTTCAAGATTATTTCTTGAAGTAGAAATAGCAGCTGTTTGTTTTGACTTTCCACCAAATCTCAGGAAGGTCTGGGTTCTTTGGAGGAAGGAAAACACTCAGGGTATGTCTACACTACAGCGCTAATTCGAACTAAGCTAATTCGAACTAACGCGTCTATGACTAAAAACTAGTTTGAATTAGCGTTTTGCTAATTCGAACTAGCATGTCCACATTAAGTGGACCCTGAACAGGGCTTAAGGATGGCCGGAAGCAGTGCCGGGAGGGCATCAGAGGAGGACTTAGAGCGTGGAGATGCTGTCTCAGGCTAGTCGAGGGCTGTGCTTAAAGGGTCCCGACCCCCACCCCGGACAGACAGTTCTCAGGGGTGCCCCGCTTGAAAACCAGTCCTGGCTTGGAGTGCCTGGAGTGCCCACACTGGGCACATCACACCACTCGGCCATCAGCCCAGCTGCACTTGCCGCAGGCTACCATCTGGGGAGAGGGGGCAATTGCAGTGCTGCAGGAGAGCTTCCACCCCCAGAAGCCCACAGAGCCAGACCAGTCCTCCCCATCGGGGGCTCATGCCCCATTCCTCCCTCATCTCCTTCCACTTAACCTTCCCTAGCCCCTTTTCTTGATGTACAAAATAAAGGACAATTGCGTTCAAAAATGGAATCTGTCTTTATTGAACAAAACTGGGGGAGACTGGGAAAAGGAGGTGGGAGAGGGGAAGAGAGAGGCAGGGAGAGGGGAGGACACTAAAATGATCAGGGGTTGGGAACAGGTCCCATATGAAGAGAGGCTAAAGAGACTGGGACTTCTCAGCTTAGAAAAGAGGAGATGGAGGGGGGACAGGATAGAGGTCTCTAAAAGCAGGAGTTGGGTGCAGAGGGTGCATACAGAAAAGTTCTTCATTAGTTCCCATAAAGAAGGACTAGAGGACACCAAAGGAAAGGAATGGGTAGCAGGCTTCAAACTAGTAACAGAAAGTTGTTCTTCACAAAGCAAAGAGTCAAACTGTGGAACTCCTTGCTGCAGGAGGCTGTGAAGGCTAGAAATAGAACAGAGTTGAAAGGGAAGTGAGATCAACTGATGGAGGTTGGGTCCATGGAGTGGTATTAGCCAGGGGGTAGGAGTGGTGGCCCTGCCCAAAGTTTGTGGAAGGCTGGAGAGGGATGGCACGAGACAAATGGCTTGGTCACTGTCTCCGGTCCATCCCCTCCAGGGTCCCTAGGGTTGGCCACTGTCGGCAGACAGGCTACTGGGCTAGATGGACCTTTGGTCTGACCTAGGACAGCCATTGTAAGCTCAGGGCTCACGATCGGGGGGTCTCAGTGGACCCCCTTGATTTTCATGCACTCCTGCTCCTGGGTGGCCAGGCTGGCAGCTCTCCTGCTCTAGATGGCCACCTTCCTGTGTCTAGTGCGGAGATCGTGGACGAGGTCCACGATCTCCGCACTAGCCCAGGCGGGTGCCCGCCTCTTGCAATCCCGGGCAAGCTCCCGGGAGCCGCCAGCCTGGTCCCAGGAAGAGGGGGAGGGCTGGGGGGCATCGGGTGGCTGGCTCGATCCGTGCCAGGTGCAGGGTCTGCTGGCTGGGTGCTGGCAGGCTTGCACCTGGCACGGGCACCGTAGCCAGCCCGTGCCCCTTTAAGGAGTCCGGGGCCAGGAGGGAGGCATAGAGTTTCCCTGGTGTTGGCCAGAGTGGCCACCAGGGAAACCTGGGAAGCCTTAGCCTCCCACTAGTTCGAATTAAGGGTCTACACAGCCCTTAATTCGAACTAGCTAGTTCGAACTAGGCTTAATCCTCGTAAAATGAGGTTTTCCTAGTTCGAACTAAGCGCTCCGCTAGTTCGAATTAAATTCGAACTAGCGGAGCGCTAGTGCAGCGCCTATTAAAGTTAGTTCGAACTAACATCCGTTAGTTCGAACTAACTCTGTAGTGTAGACATACCCTCAGAGAGGTGCCCTATTGTTTGTTTAAAAGAAATCTAGTCTGATCTGGTCTGCTATAATTGCCAGTAATTGGGAAGGCTGAAAATCCTCACTTTATAGTCTCAGTGTGCTTGATACAAGGCCTACTGAAGTTCCTACATGTCTTTCCAATAACTTGAATTGGCTTTAGATGGGGCTTAATTTTCCTCCAACCATTCATTGCCTATGTCTTGTTGGGACTGAGCCTTATGTGAGTCTGTCTCTGCCAGCCCCTGGAAAAATGCCAGCTCAGTTGGATTTCCAGATCAAAGAACATATTGGTTGTGTTTTTGTGTTTAATTTACTGTACAAGATTTGTGTTTGATTAGTCGGGGGAGTCAATGCAAGACAATCATTTCTGTAAATATTGTTATAGCTTTATGTGAACTCAGTATTCCCTCTGGATTTGATAGCTACATTGTTTATCCGTCTGCTTTGTCCTTTATGTTTCCAAAATTGGAAATCAAATTAGATTATGTGCAAAAAAAGAAATGTAGATAAATGATTCTAAGATGAAGAACTTTGGATGTTTCTCCTTTGTATGCAAACTTTCTCCAAGAACTAGCAACTGTGATGCAAAGTAACCAATTAAGCAATTTTAACAAATGGAAAGTGAGGAAAAACATCTGTAAGAGTTACATACCACAATTATTTAATAACAAACTCAGTTTTCCAGTTTATTATATATATACTAGAAGATTTATCCAGTAGTGCTCAGGTCGAGGAATCATGGCTGGGGACTGGGAGGTCTGGGGCATCTCATCAGGGCCACTTGGGGCAGCGAGGGTGGTGCTGCTCTGGCTACGACAGCTCCCTGGGGCACTCCGGATCACGTTCCAGGGCCATCGACTCCTCCCATAGGGCTGTCCAGCAGCTCATTTTGTGGAGGCCAGGGCTGTGTTGCATATCCCCGGCCGACGTTTCCTCCAGAGTGGGAGGACCAGGGCTACAGTGTCCGTCTTGTAAGGGGAAGGGAGGATGCAGCTTCTAGAGGATGGAACCTTGCTATCCAGCTCCCGCAGTGCTCCCTGGGGCTGGCTGGTGGGGCTCCCTCCCCCTCTAGTACTGCAGCCCAGGGCTGGGGTGGGGAGGAGCAGGAGGGCCACTTACCCATGTATCCTCTAGATCAGTGTTTCTGAAAGTGCTCCGCAAAACCACTTTGAGAAACACATTAACTGGCCCACCCCTGTTTGTTTATTTACTGGTGATGCAGCCACGAAACCTCATGGCTCCCATTGGGTCCATTTCACTCTCTGCAGGCAAGAGGAGCAGCAGAAAGCGGTGGCCCTTGGCTGCAAAGGATGAAACAGAGCCAATGGGAGCCGCGAGGCAGACTTACAGACAGATGCACAAACTCTGTAATCTAGCTATCTAGCTATCTTTATTTTATCTATATATCTATAGATATCTTTGTTATATTTTTTATTTTATTAAAAATAAAAAAATATAACAAAGATATATCTATCTATATCTCCATTTGCTTTTTCTTCATCTTTCCCACAAATCCATGAATACACTGCCATTTTAGTTGGAAGTTTAAAATCAAATATACATTAGGGTACATTAATAATAAAGAAAGTAATGTATTTTCATAGAATCATATATTATAAATTTCCAAGCTATGCTTGAATAATTGAACCATATGTTATTACATCTCTCTGTATGATTAGATCTGTGACTAGAGAACAATCATAATAAAGTGGACAATCAATAAATGTAACATGGACTCACAAATTCAATCTGGACTACATCTTTTAAGATTTTGTTCACACATCTTGTGCACTGCCACATGTATATGATATTCTAACTAAAATGATAAGTAAATGTATTCCAATAACATTGAAGAATTGCAGTCTCTGATATTTATAACTAGGGGCACTGCGTAACAGAAGACTCTTACACAACATAAGGATTCAGCTCCTCAGCTGCTGTACATTGGCATAGCTGTATTTATACCAGCACCCTTGGTACCCACTGAAGATCTGGCCCTATAATTCCTACACTAGATCAGACCAATGACCATCGAATTCAGTGTTCCGTGGCAAGTAGCACTGGATAATTTTTAAGTGTAAAATCTTCACCTGAAAATATATAATTTGATGTGCTGGGAATTTCTGACTCCTAGTGTTGATATGTTTACACTCAACAACATAAGAATAACTCCTTCTGCTACTGTACCCTTTATCTTATGCATATGAGATCTTAATCTAGCCATCTTGAATCTACAATTGCTTTCATGACTACCTGACAAGCAAATGTGAAAACTGATTAGCAAATAAAACAAATTAGCAAATAAAGAGCAAAGTGTCAGAGAATAATTATATTTGATGCTCTGTACAGTAGTCACATAAATCAAGTTTTTCAGAGGAACATATTGTTATAGAAGCTACTTGCATTATTTCTCTCTTTATCTTTTTACGTGTGTACTTTAAAATTTTGATTTAATTTGGCTTCTTGATTCATTTGTGTTTTACTTGACCTTACAGATCAGTCTATGTTCTTTGCAAGTGCCATTTGTACCGACTCTACTATAAATGTACAACTGCAGTAATTGGCTTATCAGTTATTTGAGGCTGCTTTGTTTCTGATCAAGGTACTCACACAGCCATGGAGAATTTAAAATAGTTTTGTTGTCAAAACCAATTATACCAGGAGGTTTAAACCCAGTGTTTCTTTTGTACAGCCACTCTCCAAAGGTACATGTTAACAAGCAGTGCTACACCATCATGCTTAGTTGGGCAGCAGATGGTATGTGAACATTGTCAACTATCTTGAACTCTGAAAACCCATGAGCACTTCAGTTGAGGACAGTTTTGATCATTAGAAGCAGCTTACAGTTCAACAGCAAGTGACCCATTATTCTCAGAAGGAACTAGCAAACTAGCCAGTGCCACATTCAGCAACACTGAACCAAATATATCTTCAAGCTGGATGTTTTTTCTACTAAGATGATGTATGAATGAATACCAGTGTCAATGACATAGTTACTCTAATTCTACACAAATCAGCAACAGATTGGCCTATACCGTAATAGATAAAATACAATATAAATGAATTATGTTTATAAGTGATGTGTAAAGAAGTCAATATGTAGATACCTCAGTCAAGTACAAAATAGCCTCAAAAACTATTAAACCTATCACATACATCAGATCCACCAAAAACATTAACAAGCCCCATAAGTTATAATACTTCATAAAACACATAGTAGATCAAATATTAAATCGCAAGCAAAAAATGGTCATCTGAATAAATGGCAGTCTAAACGGGATGTAAATTAACCAAGTTAATGTAATAGCTTACATGCTAGGGATGGTCTCTAGATAGATTTAAAAATAAAATTCCCACTATAGCCTCCTCCTTCTCTGGCCTGCCATAAATCCCACACCACCTCCTTCCAATCTGTTAAAACACAGCTGTTGAGATCATCTTTCTCACTCATTGTTTTACTACAGCATTACTTGTTATATCATTTCTCTGTTTTAGTTGCCTATCTGTCAGAAAAAGAGCAGATCACACACTCCCAAGTCATATTATGTTTGTGCTTGTTAGTAAAATAATAAGCCCACACAATGAAAATCACAACGCTTCACAGCACATCACCTCCTATTAATGGTAAAATGTTACATGGAATTTTGTCCTGGTCTAACTCCTATTACAATATTGCATCCAATTCTGGGCCCCACATTACAGAAAGGATGTGAGAAAGTTCAGCAGAGGGCAACCAAAATAAATAGGGGGCTGGAGCACTTGATTTATGAGGAGAGGCTGAGGAATTTGGGCTTATTTAGACTACAGAAGAGAAGAATGAGGAGGGATTTGATAAAAGCTTTCAACTGCATGAAGGGGGCATCCAAAGAAGATGGAGAGAGGCTATTCTCAGTAATGACAGAATGAGGAGCAATGGTCTCAAGTTGCAGTGGTCTAGGTTGGATATTAGGAAAAACTATTTCACTAGGAGGATGGTGAAACACTGGGATGTGTTACCTAGGGAGGTGGTGGAATCTCCATTCCTAGAGGCCTTTAAATCCCAGCTTGACAAAGCCCTGGCTGGGATGGTTTAGTTGGGGTTGGTCCTGCTTTGGGCAGGGGGTTGGACTCAATGACCTCCTGAGGTCTCTCTTTCAACCCAATGATTCTATGATACAGTTAACAGAATTACATGGATTATTTTCTACATAATATGTTCAAGAAGAAACAGCTGATAGGAAATCATTAGTGTTTACAAGAAGACCTGTTTCAGACCCGTTTCAGACTAATCTCAGCAGAGATTGCAAATTTTGTAAAGAAAGAAAAAAAAATGTGTCATTCAAGTTTGCTGGCAAGTCTTGTTACTGCATCTCCAATAGCCCAGTATTCATAAATAGCTGCAGAAGTTGAGTAGAACAAGGATAAAGAACCATTGGATACAATTTGCTGATATGATAGGCAAACTGTAATATTCTGATTTTGTGTATGCGTGCTTGCACATATGTGTGATCATGCTGCTCTCCAGCCTCAGACAGATGATAAGGGGCCAACTACTAACCAGTTAAGAAGATCTCTTTTAGCTCAAGACGTAGAAACCTGTGTTTTACTGGCACCATCTTCTCTGGTATGTGTAAGATTAGTACTTTTCTCTGTTGTTTTCAGTGTATGGAATTGTTAAGAAACCCTAAATATTCAAAAATTATGTATTTCTAGCTTTGACATTCTGTTAACTTTAAAACCCCATGACTTCAAAATTTTTGACAATATCATTTGAGATCAGCTAGTTTTTCAACAGTTCAATCAACAAATTGCACCACCCCTTCACACTTCAAATATAGACTCTTCAACATAGTTCAGACAATATTTGAACATTATTATTCTGAATACTGCAGTTGCCAAATAGGAAAAAAGTTACGAAAGATAAAGAAACAGACCCCACATTGTTTAAAGCTGCTTGCTTTACTTTCTTCTTGTTTCTCCTTCCCTAAATACCTCTCTCATAGAAACAGCAACAGGGATACACTCAATGTGCGTATCTGCTTTCTGTTGAGATAACCACTCTTTCAGCTAGCAATACTCCCTTTTGTGGCTGAGATGGCTGTTATAGGGTCTATTGCAGAGAGGAGATAATGGTCAAGATGAGCTGCTGCAATTGTTCCATTGAAGATTTATATTGCTGGGGACTCCACATCCTATCAGTGTAAACCAAGTCTGAGACTAGCATTACATTACAAATCTTAGTAAGACGAAAAACTTCTGGATTCTAAAGAACACCTTTCTTCATTGTTAACATGCTACTGAAAACATCAGGGCTGTGTCTAGATTGGCATGATTTTCCGGAAATGCTTTTAATGGAAAAGTTTTCCGTTAAAAGCATTTTCGGAAAAGAGCATCTAGATTGGCACGGACGCTTTTCCGCAAAAGCACTTTTTGCGGAAAAGTGTCCATGCCAATCTAGACGCGCTTTTCCGCAAAAAAGCCCCAATCGCCATTTTTGCAATCGGGGCTTTTTTGCGGAAAACAAATCTGAGCTTTGTGCAAAAGCTTTGTGCAAAAGGGACTTTTGCCTGAATGGGAGCAGAATAGTATTTCCGCAAGAAGCACTGATTTCTTACAGTAGGAAGTCAGTACTTTTGTGGAAATTCAAGCGGCCAGTGTAGACAGCTGGCAAGTTTTTCCGGAAAAGCGGCTGATTTTCTGGAAAAACTGGCCAGTCCAGACACAGCCCAGGTATCGGCCAGCAGAATTTATTTTCCATGCTGCTGTCCATACAAAAATGAGTTGTTTTATTAAAATGTTAATCATAATTTAACAGATCACATTTCTGTCTGGATCTGAGTTTAGTGGTGTTACTTTTTCATTTTAGCACATTGTACTACAGGTGAAAAATAAAACTTTATAATAGGGTACCTGAACCATCCACTGGCCCATTCCTCTACATGGAGATGAAATTTTGCCTGTGTGAGTGGATTGAGTTGGGTTAGAGAATCTATTATTCACAGGTGTATTTGGGGGAAAGGAGAGGAATGGTCCAAATCCCATATCTCCATTATTGGGAGGGAAAATTGGGAGTAAAACAGTCTAGACAGTTAGTTCTTTAGGAGGCAAGGGGGGAAAGAGGTTGCATCTTCTTTATTTTTTAAGAGGACAGGACAGAGAAGATAAAAGAAAGCAATTTCACAGGGTATTAGGAGGCAGTGAGAATAGAACTGGCCTCTGACTTGCTGGTCCTTGAAGAGGATGGATGGGGAGTGTGAAGCAGAGGATTCAGATGGACAAAAGGAAGTGAGAGGCTAGGTTTCTACAAATGCAACAGGAAGGCATCCAACAGGAGAAATTGTGCAGAGCTCACACTAGTGGCTACCTCCAGACTGCAACCCTCTGTCAGCAGAGGGATTCAAATAAAGCACTTCTAAAGTGCAAATGAGCCCATGATTTAAATATCCTGGGCTTCATTGCATACTTACGTTCCGGCGCTGTGCCAATCATGCTTCGTTTCAAAAGTGAAAATGCTATGTAGCTGCGGTTCTGTCGACAGCAGGGAGCTTTTTCGACAGATCCGATATTCCTCATTTTTTTTAATACAGGATCTGTCAAAAAAGTTCCCCGCTGTCAGCAGATCCGCAGCTACACAGCACTTTCACTTTCGAAATGGCGCATTATCAGCACAGCTCCAGCACAAGAGTATGCAAATGAAGCCCAGGATATTTAAATCTCAGGCTCATTTGCACTTTTGAAGTGCTTTATTTGAATCCCTCTGCCTACAGAGGGATTCAGTCTGGAGGTAGCCACTATGAAACACATTTTCACACTCACAAATGGATGAAGCCATGCAATACCTTCTCAAAGATGCAATCACATTCCTAAGCACAATTAAAGTTATCTAAAAATCAAGTTCTCAAACCTAACTTAATCCATGACTCATTGTAGTGGTGAACAAAAGGTTTTTGGCTTCCTCACAGTGCACATACATGAGGAAAACACAGCTTCTCTCTCTCTCTATATATTTTTTTCCCCTATGGGATGATATAGTGATATCATCATGTCATGTGGGGAGGGAGGGTAGGCATGGGTCGGTAAAGTCCAGCCCCCTGCCCTGCCTCTTCATCCCTGGAGCCAAGTCTGAATCACTGCCAGTCCAGCCTTCTCCAGCGTCTACATGGAGAGCTGGCATTGGGGTGCCACAGCCTCGGGCTTCCCCGGCCACTCTGGGAAGAGCTAGGCCTGGTGCATCGTGGCCTTAACCTGGCCCTCCTCGGTTGCCAGGGGCAGAGCCAGGCCTGGCATGGCCTCAGCCAGGCAGTGGGAGTTAGAGTTAGACTGTTTGGGGGATGGGCCTGGGCTGGCGCAGCCGAGAGTGGGAGAGAAAGGGCCTGCGCTGTCACAGATGAAGATGGGAAGAAGGAGAGAGAACAACTAACTGGAAGAAAGCAAGGTTATGAATTATTAAACCTAACAGTAATATATTTTTGTCTATTGAAGAGCCTAAGTTATAGCTGTAATGACTTCTGATATATCAGCCTAAGACTTCATATTCAACTAATTTTTCAGCTGACTGTGCAGTACTGGGTTGGCTGGGGTGGGTGTGGGGAGAGAAAGAGCCAGGGCTGGTGCAACTGAGGGGGGCGGGGGGAGAGAGAGAAATGATGAGGGCTGGTACAGCTGGGGGGAGGGAGAGAAAGGGCTGGGGCTGCCATGGCTCGGCCATTCCCTGTGGCTGAGGGGAGAACCAGGGTTGCCTAACCCCTGAGAGAGGGGGATTAGTAAGCACAGCAGGCAGGGGGTGTAGCCCCCTAGTAAGAATTTAATGAAGGGAAACGGGTAACATGAACTCGCAGTTACTGTCTCAATTTGAAAGGACTGACAATAAAGTGGAAAACGATAATTTTGGAAAATGCATCATTTTTGGACATCCTCTTTATTGATTAATGCCTCTCTTCTTTCTGCGTATTTCTCAGTGGTATAAATCAAATAGGATGACAATAATTTATTTTTGTTTGTTGGCTTGTTTAAAAAAAGAAAGCACTTAGGCACATCAGAATCTCTGAGAATCTAGGCTTAACTTCCATTAATTTCAATAAGAATTAGGTCCCTAAATACCTCTGTGCATTCAGGCTTCTGTGTTTGGGTTCCAGTATTATAGTAACAATTACAAACACTAGGCCAAATTCTCAGGTGGAGCAAATTAGTGAAGGTCCACTGATTTCAGAGCTATTCCAGTTTTCACAGGCCATTTAATGTTTAATACATCACTTGCACCTTACAGTTGATTACTGATAGTAGCATAATTCCAGGTTGTCCAACTTACTCTTGTTTGCATGAGTATCATTACTCTTAATGTAGTGGTAGCTTTCCCTTGGCTGACTTGTTTCCTGTCTTTGCGTGGGAGAAAATATACAGTGAACTGGATTGCAAGATAACTGCGCATAGATTTTAGAACACTCTCCTTAAAAAAAAATCAGGCTGGGTTATATCTAAAGCTTGGTGAAGTCAACAGGAGACTTTTAATTCAGTTTAATGGGCTTTGGATCAAGCACATGGATTAGATCCCAATCTTTTGATGCCTATTCTATAGAAATTAAGTGGGTCATATTTAGTCCTGTGCATTAGAAGAATGTATTCCACTGATTTAAATGGAATAAACTTATGTCAGGATTGTATATTGCTCTGGATAATTAAGAATTTTCTTCTTTGTGAAGCAGAGCACTCATCAGGACAACTGTTCGCTGTCCTTAGTGCTGAACTCTAGATGTGCAGATGCAAACAATAAATTGTCATTTTCCGCCACACTTGCTAAATTTCAATGTCATAATCCAAACAATTTACTAAAGAGCTGTCATTTCAGGTAGCATGACAGCTACACTGGTACAATGGAAACAGACACAACAACTAAACTAATGGGTCAACAAGATTCTTATTGCTCATTTGCCATTATATTGCATGAATAGTCCAGCAACTAACTGAAAGAAAGCAAGTTTATATATTGCTAAAGCTAACAGTAATATATTTTTGTCTAGTGAAGAGCCTAAATTATAGCCACAATGACTCCTGATACATCAGCCGAACACTTCATGTTCACCTACCTTTTCAGCTGACTGTGCAGTACCAAAAAATATTGGAATGAAGGCAAGCCATACTATACAGGTAGTGTACATAGTGAATCCAATGGGTTTAGCTTCATTAAAATTCTCTGGGACACCCCGAGTCTTGATGGCATACACAGTACACGTAACCATTAAGAGGATGCTGTACCCTAAGGAGCAAATTATTTGTAGATCCGTAATATCACATTTGAGAACTCCTCTGGCTTGGTCAGGATCCATAGTCTTCTGCTCATCATAATCTATGATGATATTGGGTGGGTCAACTGCAAACCAAATGAAAACCCCTAGAAGTTGAACTGATATTAAACTGGAAGTGATTGCCAGTTGCGATGTTGGGCTTATAAGCCGAGGTGCTGTCACTGATTTTTTGCCCTGTTCAAATATACGGTAGATGCGGTTTGTTTTAGTCAAAAGGGCTGCATAACTGATGCACATCCCCAAGCCCAGGAAGATTCGTCGGAAGGAGCACACTGCAACATCTGGTTTGGCAATCATCAGAAAAGTAATTATATAACAAAGAAATATTCCGGTCAACAGGACATAGCTGAGTTCCCTTCCAGAAGCCCGCACTATAGGAGTGTCATTATATCGAATGAAGGTCGCCATTACAAAAATGGTGGCAATAATTCCAAGCATAGCCAAGAAGACTGGTATGACAGCCCATGGAGAGTGCCATTCCAATTTCACAATGGGGATAGGGCGGCATCCAGTGCGGTTCTCATTAGGGCGCTCACTATATGAGCAGAGCAAACATGTCACCTCATCGGCTTGGTACTGGTACCCATCACAGAGCTCACAGTGCCAACAGCACGGCATCCCTTTAACCATCTTCTTCCTTTCACCTGGTTTACAGGGTAGACTGCAGACAGAGGATGGTATTTCACGTATTCCTTTACCCCATTGCATGTCTTCAATCTGTGAAATGTGAAATAAAAGAGAGTGATTATTTACATGTTAATATCAAATAGTGCTAGGAAACTGAACTGACTTGTTACTTAGCAAAAACAAAAGTCAAGCAAGCAATAAAAACACAGATAGTTTCATGTTTTTTTTGTGGAAATTACAGATGTCAGCATTTTCACATAAAATTCTACCTGCATAATTGCAATGACTATTGTAATTTCCTATTCTTATTATTAATGGTCTCATTATAAAATGAGTCTCATTATAGAGAGGTATTAGGAGCACAACACCTTCAGAAGGTTTAGGAAGCCATTTTAAATGAAAAGTAATTGGATCATGTAATAGTTTAATGGAGGGGTGGTGAACCTATGGCCCTGTTTGCCTAGATCTGGATATAGCCCTTGGTTTGCCTAGATCTGGTCCCTGAAGCTTGGGTGTCCGTCCCCCCCAGCACTGGGAGCCCACACTGGGGAGGAGTGGATTTTTTGGTTTCTCACTTGTATGCAGTCCCCAACTGATTTTTCTGTGTGTCAGTGACCCCAACCCAAAAAAGGTTCCTTACCCCTGGTTTAATGGAAGGCAGCAACCATATATATTGACTATATGACATGCATCTGAAACTTGGACTTGATTTCATTTCTTACTAAAACTAGAACATCAGACATATCCACTTCATGGAAATGCTAACAGTATTGATAACATTTTGAATGAGATGGAAGGCATATACTTCATGAGGAAAAAGTGGGAATGGAACTAGTGGAAATGTGGCAATCTCTTCTCTATCGGCCCTTCAAGAACCAGGTTTCAAAGAGTCCATGAGAAACATTTATCAGTAATAAAAGAATAGATAACAGCTATCTAGCATTTCATTTAATGACATATTTTATTCTATGTATGGTCAGAATCTGGTATCATGAATACTTCTGGGCACTGAAATCATAAAAAAGTCTTTTTAAATCAATGGAAATTCCCATTTTATTTCCTTACTTGCACTCTTCTATGTCTCCAGACTGGCAAACAAAGGTTTCAAGTATTAAACAGAATTAGAACATCTTCAAAATATGACAAAATAGAACCAGCAACAACCACTTTATCAGTTCTAACAGACCTAAAGTGAATTTAACAGGCCATATTCTGACCTTAGTTGCCAGAGATGTTCCAATGTCTTCATTAGGTAGGAAAGAAAGTTGGTTCTAATGAAAAATGGGTCAATTGGGATGGAGACGGATATTATAAAAAGTAGTACTCCTCATAACATTGGATAGTTAATATCAAATACCTTGTTTTATATTGAAAATAATAGAGAGCGATGTATCTAAAATTAATGAATATAATATTTTTATTATCAAAAGTAGCAGAATAAGTGGGAGTACGTTTATAAAATTTGTGGGAGAGATTTCCAATATGGAGGAGGATCAGAATATCAGTCAAGAATATCTGGATGACCCTGTGAACTGGAATTGTAGAAATGGGATGAAATTTAATAGTGCAGTCATACATTGAGGGACTAGCAATTAGAATTCTTGCTATAAACTACAGATGTATAAATTGGTTGCGACAAAGGAAGAGAAAGGTCTGGGTGAGCCACCAATGTGATAGTTATGAAAAACAAAAATGCAGTCCCATTATACATTAGGTAAAGTATCTCCTGAAGAGACAGGGACATGTTTGTCCCACAAGGCACTGGCAAAATCTCATCTGGAATACTGTGTGCCGCTCTAGTCTCCCATGTTTAAGAAAGTTTAATTGAAACTGGAACAGGTGCAGAGAAGAGCTAGTATGATGATCTGAGGAATGGAAAACCTAACTTAGACATTATTCAAATAGCTTAGCTTGTTTACCCTAACCTAAAGAATGCTGATAGGTGATATATTTATTCTCTATAAATACAGGAGAGGGAAAAATACCAGGAAGGGAGAGGATTTATTTAAGTTAAATGTCAAGGTGGACACAAGAACAAATTGGCCATCATCAAGTTTAGCTTGTAACAGGTTTAGTGAAGCTCTGGAACAGCCTTCCAAGGGAACAGCAGGGGCAAAAAACTAACTGTCTTCAAGATTGCGCTTGATAAGGTTACGAAGGGGATGTCATGACAAGGCTGGCTACAGTGGCACATATTTGCTGTCTGCAGTCACAAATTGCCTTATCTCGAATGGCCAGTGACAGGACACTAGATGGGAGAGGGCTCTGAATTACTAAAGAAAATTCTCTCCAACATGTATGACTGGGGTGTCTTGCCCACATGACCAGGGGCTAACTGATCACCGTATTTGGGGTTAGGAAAGACATTTCCCCTGGGTTAGATTCACAGAGACCCTGGGTTTGATTTGGGCTTTTAGGGTTGGTTTGTTTGTTTGTTTGTTTGTTTGTTTGTTTTTGCCTTTCTCTTCAGCATGAGGGAGGATCACTTACAGGTTTAATCTAACAAAATATGTACATGATATCATGAGCTTATGTGGGCACAACCCACATCTTCAGATTTTGTGGGTTGTACCCATGAAAGCTCATGATACTATCTACATTTTTTGTTACTCTGTAAGGTGCTGCAGGATCATTCATTGGTTTTTTATTTTTGTTTTCAGTTACAGACTAACACGGCTACCCCCACTGTGGTTTAAACTAGTATATATGCTGGATTCTCTGTATCTTGAAGTCTTTAAGTCATGATTAAAGAATCTTAATAACTGAGGCAGACACCAAGTTAGAGGTCTGTTTTTGAAGTGGACCTACAAAGTACAGATGGTTAAACTAAATGATCATGAGGGAACCTTTAACATCTGTGAGCTAGCTTTTTCTGAAGCAAGCAAGCAAGGCTGCTCCAAATGTTTAATTTTCTTGCAATGCTACTGAGAACTCTAGAAAAATAATCCCACAATAACAAATATTCCAGAGGTCTGGCACTGTATTAGAAACTTAATTTACCTTTAAAACATACAACTTACATTGGAAGAAAAAAGGCACACAATTTCTTCTTTCATCCTCTGTTGATTTAAATCTGTATAGTTTATAGAATCCAAAGGGATATTGACTCCAGCAGCTTAAATGAATAATTAAATAATTATAATAATGAAAGCAATGAAGTCTCACTGAAAAGTAAGAGCACTAGGTGCCAGGAACTCTAAATTTCTAGACCCAATTCTGCCATTGATTCATCTGATCAGCTGAAGCAGCAAGTCACTTACATTGTTTGGGCCAAATTGCGAGGTGATGTAAATGGTGGTGTAATTATATAAATTGGAACAAAGTGGTGAATGTCTAAGTTACAAGCTGAGGGGGGAGAATAAATTTGTTGAAGCAAAAAAGGAACCAAGAGAGAGCTATAAGAAGCAGGGGTGCTGGAACAATTTGTATAGTGGGGATGCTGAGAGCCACTGGACTTAACCGTAAACCCTGGATATCATGGAGACCACTTCAAGTCAGAGGGTGCAACATCACCATTAGTTCTAGCACTTGTGATAAGATGTTGAAATTGGATAGGAATTTTAATTCTACAAATCACTTAAAGGCCAAGATCTCATGAAAAACAAAACCTGAACAAGCAATTAAAAATATAAGAAAGAATAGTGGAGATATGATCTATCTTATGCTTGACATAGTTATACACCCATTGGATTATATTATAACCATTTTATAGGGAGTTAGACTGAGAAGGAGAGAGCTTAAACTAACTTATTTAGAATGAAAAAAAATCCTTAAACAATGAATGGTCCTGCAGCACCTTAAAGACTAACGAAATGTAGATGGAATCATGAGCTTTTGTGGGCACAACCAACTTCTTCAGATGAATGGAGTAAGAGGCCCATGGTACAAATAAATAGCAGAGAAAAAGAGGGGATGAGGAGGGAAAGAGAAGAAAAAATAGGGGGAAAAAAATAAAGTGTCCATGCTAAATGAGGCTAATGGAGTAGGATGTAAATAGTGGTCCATCCAGTTCAGGTCTTTGTTCAGACCTTGATTTAAGGTGGCCCAGATTTTTTCCCCTACATGTTCCTTCTCTTTCCCTCTCCATCCCCTGAAGAAGTGGGTTGTGCTCATGAAAGCATCTATATTTTTTGTTAGTCTCTTAGGTGCTGCAGGACCATTTGTTATTTTTTATTTTATTTTTTTTACAGTTACAGACTAACAGAGCAACCTCTCTCAGATTTATTTAGAATGGCATAACAAGCAAGTTATGGAACAGAATTTACAAGATCTGATTCCATCTTCCCTGCAGAATTTCATTGGGCTCATATTTCTATTGTAATCTAATCTGCAGTAGCTGAGGGCCTTGTGCTAATTTTCTGTGTGTTAAAATCTCAAGGAACCATACAATTGAATCCTTAATGCATTAGCATACTTTTCTTCTATTATACTCTTATAATGGATAAATTATCATATTCTCAAAAGTATTCTGCATCATGGCTTGATATTTGAGATAGAATAAGTGTATCTCATTCTGTACATATACTGTGTGTATAAAGATAAACAGATGATCAAGAAAAAAACATGGAAAGTCCTTTTTTTGTTGACTGTATATACAGACCAAGATAGCTCTATATCATTGGCCTCCAAGACTTGCTAGTGTTTTGTTCCTTCTGGCTAAAAAATAAAAAATGAAAAACTGCCTGTCAGATAAGCCGCCTGACATAGAAGTCTGGCATAGTAAGATTACGGTTCAGATTCTAGTTAGAGACACTTCCCCATGAAGAAAAGAATATAGCTGAGGTATTTTTGTCTTTAAAACAAATTATTTGGTGATAACTCTATAAAAAATCCTAAAAATAACAACTAAATGTCATATTGTGTAGATATTAGATTTTAGGCATTTCTACAATTATCACCTTGTTTTCCAAGTTATGGTAAATTACGTCTAGATGTATATTATTATTTATTATTATTATTATTTTGACTTGTAACTTCCTTGAATCTGATTTTGGTTTTGAAATCCTGCGTCTGAAAGAGAATTCTGTTGCCATAGTAATTTCCATTTGTCAAATCACATTAGACTACTGCTTGCACTTATGTTTACAATAGTGGTAGCTCTTTTTTCTAGCACACTTCTAATACTTTTTGTTCATTGCAAATAGAGTCTTATGCACCAAAAGTTATGCTGAGTTAATAACTGCAGAATTTGGTCCACAATAGTCTGATAAAACAATGGAAGATAATTTTGGCACACAGTTTCTTCACAGGATTCTTCAGTACAAATATAGTAGCATTATGTTCAAATGATCATAGGTTAATGTTGGGCTAGCAATACAAGGAGTTGGGTGTTATCAGCCTCAGACAAAGATGCAGTATTTTCAAAAGAGTTCACCTATAACTATGTGTTTCTGAGGGCTTTTAAAAGAAGTAAACTGAAATGCTATTTAAATAATCCAATTGGTTGAGAACCTATTGGCTTGGAGCACCCATGTAAAAAAAATAGTGGATGCTAAGCAAGCACTGGTAGGTCTCTTCTGTACTTCCTGCCAGTGGCAGGCCCTGCTGATCAGCTTGTTCCTGTCCCCATTTCATCAGTGCTTCAGCATGCCGCCAAACAGCTGATGGTAGTGGGAAAAGGCACAGGGAGGGAAGAGGTTGAGGAAGAGGGGCGGGGTAACGTATGGCCCTGATGCTGGGAGTATAAGGGGCAAGAACAGCTCCTTCCAGCTGCTAACAGGTTGCTCTGCAATCTTGTCCTGCAGTAGCCTAGTGAAAGAGACTAGCTGAGGAGGTGACCCCTGCCAGGGCTCAGACTGGGATCCCTGGCAGTCAAGCCCAGGAGGCGAGCAGAAGCCGCCTCCTCCCCAACCAGGATGTTAGACAGCTGCTGAGCAGGACTGCAGAGCAGTGACTAAAAGAGGCCAGCATTAAAAGTGGCTCCCTCCTTCTCCATGTCTGGGATGCTGCTCATAGGGAGAGTGGCAGAACATGCATGAGAACAATGCATCTCCTCCACAGGTAACATGGGGTGGGGAGAGTGAGGTGGCCTCAAGACAGGGTATGGCGGGGGGCAATATGATTTGCTCTTTTAGACTGTGAACCTTCACTATCGGGTGGCACCAGCTGAATATGGGGCAACCTTGGAGGAGAGAGCAAATCAGGGGCAGAAAAGGTGAGGAGGCACATTGGGGGAAAAGGTGGAATGGGGGCAAGGCCTAGTAATTAAAGGGGGGGTGAAGCACTCCCCATGATATCAGAAAGTCAACACTAAACTTTCAACAGTACTTAAGGACCCTTATTACTTACCAATGGGCAGTCTTTTTAAAGAGCAAAATATTTTAAAAATCTTCTTCCTCCACTTAAGAGAAGCAAAACCTTAAGTTTTGGTTATGTCAGTTATTTCAGTTAATGACACTGCTAAAGCCAAAAGCAGTGTAAAAAATTCAGGGAAGCCAGAGCTTAGTGAAAGCATCTCAGCTGTTACTGGAGAAACACAAAAACTGTGCCTTGCTCAGAGAAATAGCTTTTTGTTTCACTGCTACAAAGAAATGTCTTTATTTCTTTCACTTGCCCATCCCTTGGGGCCCCTTATTAAGGCCAAACACCTGTCAAAGTCAGTGAGAGTTTTGCTTGTGTAAGGCCCACAGGGCTATTGCTTTGTTACATCTTTTGAAGGCGTGGAGGCTTCCAGGGTGTTTTTAACCACTGAATACTATTTCTTTCAGGTTCCACTCTGCTGCTGACAGCAAGCTAAGTAATGGGAAAGACGCATTAGCAATTAGAGTTGAAACAAATGACCAAGATATTTTGGAGAACAGTCAACATGGCTTTTATGAAGGGAAATCATGCCTCACCAATGTATTTGAATTCCTTGAGGTATCAATAAGCATGCAGACAAGGGTGAACCAACTGATATACTATAGTGGTCTTGGATTTTCAAAAAAATAGTATCATGAGCTTTTGTGGGCATGACCCACTTCTTCAGATGAATGGAGCAAGGGGTCCAGAGGTACAAATAAATCAGTCCTGGGATAAGAGGGAAGGTCCTATCATAGATCAGGAACTGATTAAAAGATAGAAAACAAAAGGATCGATAGTTTTCATAGTGGGAAGTGATAAATAGCAATGTGCTCCAAGGATCAGTACTGGGATTTTGTGTAGTTCAACATTTTCTTAAATATGCTGGAAAAGGGGGTAAACAGTGATGTGGAAAAATGCAGATGAATTATTCCAGATAGCTAAGTCCAAAGCCAACTATGAAGTAATACAAAGGGGTCTCACAAAACCCAGTGACTGGGAAACAAAATAGCAGATGAAATTCAGTGTTCATAAATGCAAAGTAATGCACTTTGAAAATCATAGTCCCAGCAATACATAAAAACGGATGGGTTTTAAGTTAAATACTTCCACTCAAGAAAGCTCTTTGAAGGTAATTCTCTGAAAACATCTGTTCAATGTGTAGAGGTAGTCAAAAAGCTAACAGAACGCTAGGAACCATTAGGAAAGGGATAGATAATAACAGAAAATAACATAATGCCACTATATTAATGCATGGCATGCTTACACATTGAATACTGCATGCATTACTGGTTGCCCCATCTTTAAAAAGTTATTAGAAATGTGAAAAGTACAGACAAGGACCACAACAATTATTGAGTATGGAACAGCTTCCATATGAGGGGAGATTAAGAAGACTGGCACTATTCAACTTAGAGATAACTATGGCAGAATATGCTAGAGGCTGATAAAATCAAGAATGGTGTTGAGAATATGGGTATTTACCCCATCAGATAACACAAGAACCACCCAATTAAATGAACAAGCAGAAGGTTTAATACAAACACAAGGAATGCTTCTTGACACAATGTCCAATCAACCAGTATTTTGTGAAGGCCAAAAGTATAAGGAAGTACTTCATACAACATGTGTTCATCCTAAGGAATCATTTCCATGGGATGTTGTGAAGGCTTCATGTATAACTGGGATTTAAAGAAAAAGAATGAGATAAGTTAATGGAGGACAGATTCATCAATGGCTGGTGACCAAGAAGCTCAAGATGAAACTCTATGCTTGGGGTATCCCTTCATCCCTGACTGCTAAAAACTGGACAACATGAGATGGGTCACTCAAAATGCCCTGTTCTGTTCATTCCTTCTGCAGCATGTGATACTTGCCACTACTGGAAGACAGGATAATAGGTTAGACAGACTATTGGCTAGATGGCTATTCTTATAAAGTGATACAATTGGGAAGAAAACAGCATTAGATTGGTCCATGACAAGTACAAACTACAGCCATTTCATCCAGCAGCCTATTCTTCAAGAGGGCCAATTATTTTGTAAGGAGATCACTTTCAAAGTAAGAGATTAAGTGAACAACACCTTGCCATTCCTTCCAAACTGAGTGACTGAAAGTCTCTATCCATACAAAAGAGGTTAACATTTTGAGGAGGCAGTGTGACCTAGATGCTAGAGTAGCAAACCTAGACTTGAAGATATGGATTCTCACCCTGGATCTGCCACTGGCCTGTTGAGTGACTTGTAGTAAGTCACGTCGCATTTCTCTGCCTCTACTTTCAGCTCTCTAAAATGGAGATAATGATCTTTATGAAGTGCTTTGAGATCAATAGGTGAGAACTGCTACACAAATACAGATATTTTATCATCATCACCATCTCTTCTTTCTGTAACCAGAAAGTGACCCTATCACAGTATAAATCTTTTCTATACTTAACTAACTGGACACTAGCATCAGCAATTTAATAAATGTTTCAATTAATATAAAATGAATTATGTACCATAGTCTCCATTTTCAGACATATGGATTAAAAGGGAAATAATACAAAGCAGGATTAAAGAATATATATTTCTGTAGATGACTGACAATATGATGGGGCTACCTGCAATAATAGTTGTCAGGATGGCTCAGGATATCCTTTTCAGTCCTATGACCCCATGTATAAAAATATAAAAAATACTACTACTATATCTAGGGGGACATGAGTCAGGAATCTTGCATCTTGAGCTTTACAGCTGTCTCTCATCCCAAAACTCTGGATCCTAGCACTCCCAAATATTGGGAGGGTTCAAAAATCTGACTGGATTTAAATTTTGTACCTGGGGCACAGCTTTACTTTTTTGTATGGCTAAAAAATGTCACTTGCAATGCAATTATTACCCCCATTAAGTCAGGTATATCCAGTGTCTTTATTTGCAGATTAATGCCACTATTTTTCATGTGGGCAAACTAACTCTGTGATCATTAAAAAAAATGTGGTCAGGTGTGTAACATCCAAATTAACTAACCCAAAATTAGAGGTTGGACAACTCAGCCACTTCCTGCATTTTTGCCATAATATGAAGGACAAACAAATAGGTATGAGAATAGAAAATCACAGGGCAGCAGAGATGAGAAAATATACACTGCTGTTGAGAATATGCTCCCTTTCTCTCTCTCTCTCTCATGAATCCCCCTCTAATGCCTTTGAGTAGTACATACATCTAACATAAAAAGCTACTTGATGGCATATGCCATACTTATACCACTATTCTGTAGCAAAAGTTTCTGGTTTATGCACTCATGAAGGTTCATGTGTTTTCAGACCTAGGTCACCTACACTAGTAGCACATAGACAAGCTGGTTCCACTGCATCAAAGGTTCATTGTTTATAATTCAGAGATCATTGTTTATCATTCAGAGGCACTATTCTGACATCCCTGCCTTGATTCAGATACTTACAATGGGGAAGAAATTGCTTTGGTTGAAATCAGAAGGGCACCAGATGTGACTATAACACTTTGTTCTAGGAACACCTGGTACAAGTTCTTTAGCACTTGTTACTGTTGCTTTACATAACCTTCTGGTCTTATTTCAACAGCTCATCTGGTAGAAAAAAAAAGACACAGTCCTTAATGGGGTCAAAGCAATGTCACAGCTATTTCCAGGAACACAAACAATATCTGCTCCACATTGCTTCCACACATCCACATGATTAATAAGGTAGTGAGCAAGACTGCATAGGGGAGGAACGTACATGTGTTCAGTTTTTTTTAACTAAGAATTTGGCATAGATCTATCCAACAGACCTGTTCAGGGTAAGATTGTCTCTTGAATCACATTCATAATTAAAATAGTGGAAGGAATTTACATCTCCCTATTGAAGATAGCTTTCCTCCTATCAGGATGACAAGGAGTGAAGAAATACATCTTTTATTCTAGCTGGATAAAAGATTTCATTTCTTGATTAAGAACATGTTTGAAGGAAACTAATGCTAGCCATCTGCTCATAGAAACTTTATGTGTCATAGTTTTTGGAGGCCACTGGGAAAGGTATTAGAGTGAAATACTATTAACTACTTCCTATGCACTTGGCTGAAAACTGCGCATGTTTGGATTCTGTTCAATACAGACCTAGACTTCCAGAAATGCATGTCTATTTTGTGTGAACAATTATTATAATGCATGCAAATTGTAGTTGCATACACGTGTACTAGTGCGTATACATTGGGCTGAAAAGCTGAATCACAGTTTCCTGATTATGATTTCAAATGTATCTATTCCTTCAGTCCTGAACCTTTCTTTTAAATGTAAAAATGATCAAGAAGGTCTATTCCAGACATATACAAACTCATCTGGAAAGAGCTTGTTAGTTTGTTTTCAAGCCCTATAGGGCCTGGCTACTGTGTTGGATGGATGAGCTGGGAATGATAATATATTACTTACATACTGATAAATGTAAGATTTCCCCTTTGGTTTGGACACAGTTGGTCCAGAAGTAATACTGATAGTGAGGACAGGATTCTAAACCACTATTATGTGGTAAATATTTTTAGTGCCTTTATCTGCTCCAATTCCATTTTTTACACTCACAGAAGTGTAAAATCTCATGTGGTCTTGTTTTATTCCCATTGCTTTATTGTGTATCCAAAGCTAGGTGGCATGGATGGGAGTATGATGCCAGGTGTTGATAGCCATTATCTTTAAAACCACACTCACAAAAACACTTTGCACTTATATAAAGTCTCAAAGGCAATGTTACATTATCTCATAAAAATCCCCTTTGCCAGGATAAGCTGGTAGGACATTCAGCCATATCCCTTTGCAACATGACCAAGCACAATTGCCACTGACTCTTTTTTCTATCCCTTTTCTCCCTTTCTTTTCCTTACCTGTTTATTCTGGTTTTGTCCCTCTGTGCCTGGTTTCTGCTAACTCTCCACTCCCTTCCATTTGGTAACATTATTTTCACCTTCCTTTGCTGCTCCCTCACTCTTCGGAAGGATACATGTGGCTTGTGTCTGGGAGCTCTCTCTGGTAACATTCAAAGGGTTATGAAAGCAGGGGAAAGAAAGTCAGGCTGACAGGCTGATTCCTAAGCCTTCAGCCCTGTATGTCTGAGTTACTGCTAGCCCCCAAGTTACTGCAAGGGAAAGAAAGGGAAGGGAAGATGGTATGTAGAGACATTGCACGCTCAGCTAGCATGTTTATAAGCAGCAGTGTAAATAGTAAGGTGCTGCTTAGCTAAGCAGAATAAAGTACCTTACATGTCCTAACCCTACACAGCTCACTACACACCCAAACAGTGCCTCCCTCATATTTTTAGTAGTAGGATCTTGGCTGTCAATCCACTGCTAGAGCCTTTCCCCACTGTAAGGAAAGACTCCGGTAGTAGGGAAAGGTTCTGGCAGTGGGAGGTAGAAGGGAAAAGCTCCCACCCCCAACAGAGACTTTCACTGCTCTGTGTAGCTACACACCACAATGAGCCTGGGCACAGCCTGCGTTTCAGAGAAGTAAGTACCCTACAAAGTACCACAAGTGGAGGGAAATGTAGACAAGGTCTAAGAAGCTTTACACAGGATGTAATCTTAAAAACCTCTGGAAACCTCAGATGAAGCAGCACTCCTGCTTACATGTCTTGCAGGAAACACATTATACCCATGCTCTGTACTAGTTACCAGTTCATTTTCTGGGTGCAATTCAATATCTGATTTTAATAAACAAATCTGCAAACTGGTTTGAGCCCTGGCTACTTGAAAGATTTCTTCTGTTTTGGCAGAACCACAGTAGGTGTGATTAGCAAAAGTGATCCAGCTAGCCCACGTATAGCTTTTGCTGAGAGGCCAAAACAGAGAGATGAAATGGCTTGCCATATGTCACACAGGAAACTTGTGACCAAGGTGGGAATTGCACTCTGCTCCTGAGTCCCAATCAAGACAATACTTCCTCCTGAGTGATTTTGTATACAGCACAGAAGAGTCAATTTTGGGTCTGGGTTATCCCTAAATGTGATCTAATTTGTGATCCCTGCCCAATCCCCATTTCAGAAATGCTCCAAGTTCAGAAATAGTTAGCCAGCTTTGAATATGTATCCTAATTATGCTCAGTGTGCAATAAGACATTGTCCATTTTAATTATTAAAATAACTGTTACTATCTGTATATAATTTAAACATTACTTTGTTTTCTCATCAACATGAACATTACTATTATGAGACCAAATTGAAGTATTTTACACAATGTTTAACATAAAAAAATAATTCAGAAATAATTACATTAGTGTTAATTAATATACTCTGCAAGGAAAAAAACAACTGTTTTCCCTGTTATGGGTTTTACAACGACTATGCCATAATTTTTATGGACATATTAGAAAACAATTATTGAGGATTGTTCTCAGCTTTATTTCTACCTAACAAATTAGTT